>NC_135045.1:5002500-7502500 GCF_051020975.1 Osmia lignaria lignaria | reverse complement strand
CATTTTAATGATGTTTAACTTTATTTCTGTCTATGTAATTGTATCCATTAAAAAGTGTAAGTTTATAGATTACAGACGTATAGGTGTAGCTATTATACGTGAGCTACAAAAAAAAATATCATTTGTTATCTTTATGTCAGATCGCGCTTGCGCGTATAATCAGATCTTGCGCTTATATAATGCGAGGAATATCCCGGGTTAATCAGTTTACAAAGTAATAACGACACAGAAACGCTACAATGAAACCACGTGTATTAGTCACTAGTAACGATGTGCCTTCTGCTGGTATAGATCTTTTACGTACAAAGTAAGCAAATTGTTTTCATAACAAAATTAAGACAAATTTAATTTTAAATTATTCTAATATTTAAACATTCTTTTGTATTAAGATGCGATGTCACAATCATTCAAACTTATAAGACTAAACGCGAAGATGTGCTACAAGCTCTACCAGGACACGATGCGGTATTTATTACAAGTCACATTAATGTAAATAGTGAATTTCTTGATATTGCAGGTAAATATGTAATAGTAGTAAGCTATACTTTTATAGAATTTCAAATTTTTAAATAAAAAGACATGGTCAATTAATTTGAAATTTGAAATTTGATTAGCTGATAGAATACCATATTTAATCATACATTTATTTATTAAAATATATAACAGGACCAAACTTGAAAGTAGTTTCAACGATATCAGCTGGTTACGATCATTTGGACGTTCCCGAAATTAAAAGAAGAGGTATTAAAGTCGGTAATACACCTATAGTTTTATCGGCTGCAGTTGCAGAAATTGCTGTATTCTTGGCGTTAGGCGCAGCGAGACGAACTCACGAAGGACGTCTGAAACTTGAACAGTAACTAGAAAGAGACTTCAAATTTTCCATTAAAAAGCTTAAAAGCTTTAAATCTAATTTTTTCATAAATGTAGAGGTCAAGTGGACAGTCATCTGCAATGGTTGCTCGGTCACGGTTTCCAAGGATCAACTGTTGGTATCGTTGGTTTGGGCAATATTGGGCAAGCTATTGTCAAACAATTAAAAGGATTTGATGTGGGTCGTTTTGTTTATACAGGTCATTCTCGTAAAAAAGCAGGTACGGTAAAATGAAACGCATCAATAATTTAATAGAGTTTTATTAAATATTTAAATTCTGAGTAGGGGATGAACTTGGCGCCCATTTTGTATCCCTTGATGAGCTTCTTGAACAAAGTGACTTTGTAATCGTTGCTGTACCGTTAACTAATGAAACAAGGGGATTGTTTAACGACAATACTTTCGGTCAAATGAAAAAAACGGCAGTATTTGTAAACGTTGGACGTGGAAAGGTTGTAAATATGGAAGCTCTGGTTAAAGCACTTCGTAATAAAACTATTTTTGCGGCCGGACTAGATGTTACGGACCCTGAACCACTACCTCCTGACCATGAACTTCTGAAACTTCCTAATGCTGGTTAGTATCATTTATTATATAAATACATTTAACATTATAAACATGTCGGGTGATAATAAATTACTATTTCTAAGTTTGATTAATATTTTATTATTAGAAATTATATTCTACAATTTTACATAGTATTTGCTTATTATTTAATCATAGAAATATTTAGCAAAATTTTATGTACATTAATATGTATATAATGTACTGCAGTGATCATACCACATATGGGCAGTGCTACTGTGAAAACTAGGACTGATATGTCGATTACTGCAGCACAAAACATTCTCAATGGGTTAGAGGGTAAGCCATTAGTGTATGAATTATAAAGTTTTGTTATATAGTTTAATACCACATGTTCATTTGAAATGATATACTTTTATATGTTTAAGAATATTTACTGATATAACCACATATAACACATACTTTAATATCACCCTTTTTTTACACAGATTTATACTATTTACACATGTAAAACTTGAATAACTTTTCTTTAAACATTTATACTCTAATTTTTAATATAAATTACATATTGCAAAGTATTGAAATGTTTCTTTGATGATGTACAATAGAAACTGTTTTCTATTTATTACAAAAATTTGTAAAGTCTTTAAAATCTTTTCTCCACTTCTTACATTATTCTGTTATAAAATATTTCAGATACTTTCTTCCTTTCAAATAGCTATTTAAAATATATAAAAATGGTAATGAAAGGAAATACAAATATAAAAAATTGTAATTTGAATATTTTTTGTAAATTAGACAAACAATAATGTAATAAAGTCTCTAGCATTATTTGTAATATTTGTGTTCATTACAAGTGTTTACCAAATTTAACTGTAAACATTTGGTATTTATCACCCGTAATGCACAACAGGTAACCATCAGGCTTCCACTACTGCATTTTTTAAATTGCTTAGGATTGGATCAATTTTACTTTCCAAAGATAAAATATGACCTGTATTACAGTTATGACCAGCAATAAAACTAATAACTAAAGGTAACTTGTTCATTTGAACGACCTGTGAAACAAGTTATATATGTTTTAAGAGAAAAACATAATGTAATACAAAAATGTAATAACATATTGTACAAACATGTACTGTTTTGTTACCTGATAACTACTATACATGCATATAATAGTTTTATTTTTTCCAAGTCCTAATTTACTTCCTTGGTCTGTAGCCATTCCAAATGTAGACAAGAAACTTGCTCTCATGGCTAATTCTGGTGCTTTCTCATCAGCAACAGAAATAACAGGTACCCCATCCCTATCTGTTATCAATATACTGTGAAGTCCTTCTACGCTACTTAGAAGCCCGTAAAGAAACTTTTTTAATTCCTGAAATAATAAAAATTAAAAAATAAATAACGTAATTTTATTAAATTATTATGTTATATATTTCTTTTTAATAAAATAAAGATCTATTGATACAAAAATTGTGTATCTATCTTAGGACATTTAAATCAGTTATAACCTGAAAAGATTCAAATCATACCATTTTAAAAGCGAACGTAACATAATTTCTCAACTTACAGCAGTCATTTTTAATATCCCTAATTATAGATACCAAATTTCAATTTATAAATGTATATAAATTTAATAAATCTTAAATATTAAGATTACAAAATACTACTTTTGACAGACTGTCATGCGGTAGGCGTACATAGAAGGCGCACGCATCGTAATCTGGATCGTTAAAATCATAACCCCTTCGGTAACAAAGGCACGTTCTGTCCTTTTATATCTGAGTCATCTCCACGTGCAATGTGAGATGCAAATGCACCACGTGGATTTCTATATTGATCTTAATATTCAACATTATTATACGAAATTGTAAATATTTGTATTATAATTCTTAATGTAAATATATAAACATAAAAAATGAATGTAATACCGTGTACAGTTTGGGTAAAAAAAGGTGTTGCCTCTACAACCCCTCAAAAGGTTAATTATTAACATAAAATTCAAAATTCAATTCAGATTTGAGTCAACTTTTTGCTTTTAATTCATCTTAATATAAGCCTAGCTATTATTGTTTCATATAACATATTGAATATTTGTTCTGGATCTTTTAGGTTCAATTGACACCACAAGAGTTGGAACTGATTATAAAACAAACACAATTTGAATTACAGTAGGTATTATAATAATTTGTGATTAGTTAATAGAAAAATAATTTTACAATTATTAAAACATTTCTGTTTTCTTAGAGATGCTGAAAATGATTCAGATGGAGAACAGGATAACACTAAAGAACAGAAAATTGAAATAGAATCCGAGCTTGATGTAACTGATGAATATAACTTTGACAAATATGATGAAGAATGTATGATAAATAATTTGATGTGTTATATTAATAATAAGAGTCAAATTTTTTCTTAAAATATTCATTTTTATATGCAGCCAGTAACATACATTGCAGTATTAAGAATATTGCATCTTTTGGAGAAGATGGTAAAGATCCCTTAGTGACAGGGGAAGATGATGATTCTGAAAAAGAAGATGATGCTATTAAAAGTGATGACAATCTTGTATTACTAGGACGTGTTGATGGAGATGCTAGCATTTTAGAAATATTTGGTTTGTCTAAAATATCTGAATTTTTATTTTCTGATGAACAAACTTATATTTTTACAAATGATTTATTTGTCTTCTCAGTTTATAACGAAGCTGAAGGTTCATTTTATTGTCATCATGACATATTGTTGCCATCATTCCCATTGTGTATAGAATGGCTTAATTATGATCCTGCAGATTCAAAACTAAGTAAGTAAAAATAATATTTATGAAATTATAAGTTTTAAATACAAATGCCATTGTTTTTTTCAAGGTAATTTATGTGCAATTGGAAATATGACTTCTGTAATAGATGTATGGGATTTGGATTTAATAGATTGCTTAGAACCAGCTTATAAACTTGGTAGAAAACCAAGTAAAAAGAAAAATCAAAAACGTGTTGGACACAAGGATGCTGTGTTAGATTTGGCATGGAATGAAAATTATGTGTCAGTGATATAATACAATTAAAATTAAAAATTGTATACTTATCATTAAACGTAACACTATCAACTTCTTTCAGACATGTTCTTGCTAGTGGGTCAGCTGATCAAACAGTTCTACTATGGGATTTAGAGAATGGAACACCTGTCAATAAGTTTGCTTCTTTTAATGAAAAAGTTCAATCAATACAGTGGCATCCAACAAAAACACATCAGCTATTGACAGGTTGTGCAGATAAGTATGTCTATTAATTTTTAATTAATTAGAAATATTTCTCAGTTATTTTTCAAATATTTATATTTAATTTTGTATCTAGGGTAGTGAGATTATTTGACTGCAGATATCAAACAATTGTGAAGTGTTGGGAAGTATCAGGAGAAGTAGAAAGAGTGTTATGGAATCATTTTGATTCAAATTACTGTATAGTAGGTACATTAAATATTTAACTTTTATATGTAACATGAGATATACATATATAAACGTGTTACACTCATTTCAGGTAAGTACTACTAATGGATACTTACACTATGCTGATATTAGAGAAGATAAACCTATTTGGAGTATAGAAGCTCACACAAACGAAGTTACAGGTAAATGTTGGTGAGACTTAAGTGAAAATAATTAAAGTTAACACAGGGTATAATTTCTACATTGTGACTTCAGGTTTATCTCTTAGCTCATCATGTCCTGGTCTTCTTGTTACCTCGGCAAATGACGGTATTATAAAAATATGGGATATTATTAATACCGCGGAACCACAGTTAATTTTAGAAAAGAAAAGTAATCTTGGTGCCCTACTATGTCTTGCACCAAATCCAGATAACCCGTTTGTATTTGCTGCTGGCGGAGACAGTAAATCATGCAACTATAAAGTATTTAATTTCTTGGATATACCAGAAGGTATATTTACAACAAATTTTACATTTTCGTATAATTAGACATTCGTAATATTTAAACAAAATATATAATTTTGTTTCTATACAGTACGCGAAAGATTTCAATCTAGAATAGATGCTGCACCGAGAGGGAATAATCACAATACCAGTCCACAAGATGATACAGAAGAAATGGTGGATGTAACTGAAAATATGGATTCAATGATGCTTAACGCGCGTGGACCGAAAACATTAACTAAACACAAAAAGGGCAGTACATAAAACAGTCAAATCTCAATGATGAATTTTGTAAAGACTGCAAATTAAAGGTACAGTACCCGTATTTTGATACTTGTATATTGTTATGATATAAATAAAACATTAAAAAGGAATATACTTGGATGATTAAATTATAATTTTATTCTTTCTTCTTAAAACATGTAGTTTATTTTTCTTTGCAATAATATAATGTTAATTTCAACAATAGTTTTCGAAAGTTTTACAGTCTGTACAACATAGTAATTTTGTTCTAATCATTTACAACACACACAAATTCAATATAATTTCAACACTTTTTTTATACATTAAAGACAATTGGTAAAAATTTTTTATTTATATATCCAATATCATAAAATTACAAAAAATTAAATTATTTAAAAAGTATATTTCGAATCAGTGATTATTAAATATGTGTCATAGTAAGAAGTTCGGATTTTCAAAATATATTGTGTACCGTATAAGTTGTAAAATTAATAATAAATTGTGAATATTCTAATATCATGTAAAACATTTTTCACGAAAATCATTTGTTTTCGGCAAAAGTAAATTATGATACCAGAACAAAAGTAGTGTTTCGCAAGTTCAATGATAAACGCAAAAAGTTAGAATTATTTTCTATTCAATGTAAATTTGACGTTCATTTTATAAAATTTATAAAATTGGTGACATTTATGGAGAACAATTTACCAATGGCAACTATAAGAATTTCAGGTATCGTTATTATAATTTTTCTTTAACATTGCATGATTACATAATTCTTTATTACCTATATAATGCAATAGTTGTATGTATAAATGTCTGTAAAAGTATTATTTACTTTCATGTTTATGATAAACAATAGTAATTGCAATGACAAGTTACTTTTTATATTTCAATCTAACTAGCATTCAAATATTTTACACGAATTTAAAAAGAATTGGTTGTACATATAACATTTTACATCTTCATGCAGTTACAAAATAATTCTGTTATTTATGGTCCTTACACTCACAACAAATTTTGTGTGATTCAATTCGGTAATGCTATTTATTACCTGGTAACGTAAAATGTTTAAAAATAAATACAAGGAAAAAATTATAAATCACAGTTACAAGTGATCAGGCAGTAACTAATATGAGCTAGCTGTAGCAGCATTCTAGCTCTATTGTAGTATACTAAAAAAAAATATTTTTTTTTAAATTTTACTACTTAAGAAAATTAATATTTAATAGATTGGTCAAATATTATTTTCTTTTAACAGTATATTGAATCTATATATTCTAGTATTATTAAAGTATGGGCAATAAAGAAGTACATAAAAATTACACCTGTGTTTCATGATAATGAGCAATCAAAGTTAACAAAAATCTTTTGTTATAAATTCAAATCTACTTAAAATATGTAAAACCGTATGTCACTTATTCCTTTTTATATTACGTACTATGTTACGCGTTTTAATTACATAATCTTTTGTATATATCTATGTATAAATTAAAAATTTTTTCATCAATGAAATTAATTGCTATGAAAGTATAAAGCTTGGAACAGATCGAATTTATAAATAATTTGGAATGGGATATAGGTATGTACGTACCAATGCCAGTTTCGTAATTCTCCATTCTAGTAATTATTAAATAAACAAGTTAAATATTTCGTATTATACATAAATGAGTTCATTAAAATATTCTAATTAACAATGTTACAACATGCTTTCTGGCAGTGGTGTTATAGATTCAATGAAAGTCATGTGGGCATTGTTATGTCAACAATAGATTATCAAATTACATTTGCCGTGTTAATGCATATAATGCATTCATTACAATCAATAAATAAATAGAATAATATCCGAAATGACACTAGTAAAATTATCTAAAATATTTAATCAAATATTAAAAATTAATTTAGAATACTGTCAAACTATAAAATAAATAACATTAAGTACAACTAACTTCTGTTGACATTTTATATACGAAGTAGATTATTATAATGAAATAGACAATTTTGACATCAGTATGAAACAATGATGCAAGACATACTTCTTATATTGTATTGAAGACATAATTCAATGATTCCACTGATAGCATAAAACAATCTGACCTCATTGAATATTATATAACCTGTAACATATAGACAAAATGGTTGTTTTTGTCTACAGGATGGAGCACAGTCCATGGAGATTGACATACATTATGCAATATATTAATTAGATTAATTCATACACATATGTGATATAGCATTGAGCTAAGCATCCGTTCCTATATCCAGACTTCTAGAATCTTGATTAGAATCATGTTGGCTTCCATTTTCAGAAGAAGCACTGCTAGATAAACCAGACTGATCTGAACTTTTTTTTACTTTGGGCTTATATTCTGTAATAACGACAGTAACATTATTTACTGTCACTTCATTGGTTTGAGCCGTACTACGATCTATATTTTTAAGACGAGGCGGATGCCTATTTTTGCGTCGTGGCTTATCCAATTTACGGTCTTTTTCTTTACCACTACTCGTTGTACTACCTCCACTTCCACCCTCCTTCTTTCCTGGTTTCAAAAGTGGTACATATTGTTGCTGTGCAACCTACATATAAAGTGCTGTTAATATAATTATATTCCTTAATTTACATTATACTCTTAATATGTGTTATTATTGTCATAATATATTAAGAACATATTATACCAAAATTTTATAACATTATAACCTGTTGTGCCACAAGTTGGGGATTTATGCGGGGTTTCCGCGTAGAAGTTCCTTTTCGGACGTCACACATGAGGCACTTAAATGCTTCTGCGGTATTTCTATATGTGCAGACACTACAGTCCCAATAGTTTTCTTCCAAAACCTTCGCCTGACGTTTTCCACTTCCCGAATGGTTCATTGTTCATGAAAGTCAGTTTTAAAACACTGTACCTTCTCAAAAGAGAGTTCGCCTTCCTATATGTGCCTTCAGCCTCATTAAAAGAGATTTTATGAACACTGAATACTTTATGACAATCAGAATGCTCCAAAAGAGCAACAACAAAGATATTGAATAAAAATAATCTGCAATTGTCTAAGACAATATTTTGTGCATCAACTAAACAGGATACACAATTGTCGAATGTATTCATCTTTACAATACAAACCACCTATATCTCTTTGTTGTGTCATTCTGGTATACATTTTCTATAGTGTATCTAAAACAAACAAAATATAAATTACTGTAGCATAGCAATAAAGAGCAATAAATAATTCATAATACATTTTGTAGTGTTAAATATACCATTACTTGTTGTTACTTGACAGATAATTGTACCTATGTGTATGTAATTATACATACACTGTTTCCAACAATTGAATCAATTAATTACAGAAATATATACTTATTTCAATTTTTTGTTTCTTAATGTAAGGTATTATTTATTTTATAAACATACCAACTAAAAGTGCCAATGTTGGAACTTTTTTTGTACTAAGGGTTATCTGTCTTTTTTGTTTTATTATAAATTTTTAGTTTATTAATTGGAAAACTGGTATTCATATTAAACATCCATGATAAAGTATGATTCAAAGGAATTGATTTAACAAAGTTTAAATTCTGCTAATACAACAAACATTCCAAATATTATTTTCTTTAATGAAACAGATGGAATTCCTCACTTGCATATAAAAGTATCATTATTGCACATATACGACGTTCTCTTTGACAGTATTGTCAGTATATTCTATACATATGCACTAAATACTCTGACACATATACAATCAGGATACTTTTTTTATGTTTTGGGTCATTGTGAAATGATTACATTACACATAAAAAGCCAGTAAAAATCAACTAACTCAAATATATTGACAAACAATCTATCTACAGCGCTGTTCCTCTATCGGTCGAACAGCGGAATGTTGAATACGGACCAAAATACTGTTTGGTTTGGCAACATTGCACATAGCAGTGCTGTACATTACAATAGAAAAACCCTTTTTTTTATATTTATTTCAGTAAATATTCATTTGTATTCATTATAATAAATTACATTTGTTTAAACAAAGTTTTGGTAAAAGAAGATTAATTATTACAACGTTGTTATGAAATTCTATGTTTGTACATCTTCTATGTAAATCATTCGTTTGAAAAAGCTATTTAAATTAGAAACTTTTAAACATTTTAACTTAACGTTGGAAGACGTTTTCTACATGATATTTTACATTTCTTCTCTTCATCTGGATAAAATCTTATATATGTATAAAGCGCAAAGACATCCGTCCGTGTCACATTTCGACTTGAGAACAACTAGGGTTAGAGATACGCTTCATACGTCGCTAGAAAGCTCTTGCTGAGACTAGCTCAAACCCGTTGCGTTTGTGCGTCCAAGTGGTCGGAGTCAAAAGTTACAGAGGTTTCAATTTTTCTATAAAAAGTCTATCGGCCGCACATTTTAGCTTCGGGGTCCCTAACATTCCAGGATGATATGTCGGTATGCAGAGTCGCTGGTGCTTCGGGGTCTCCGATACCCCAAGATGATTTCGGGTCGTTATGCAGAGCACCACTGGTGCATTGGGGTCCCTGACACCCCGGATGCCGTAACGTCAGTATGCTGAATCATGGGTACTTCGGGGTCCCTAACACCCCCGGATATGTCGGTATGCAGAGGCGCTGGTGCTTCGGGGTCCGTAACACCCGTGGATATGTCGGTATGCAGAGTTACTGATGCATCGGGGTCCCTGACACCCCGGACACTATAACGTCGATATGCAGAATCACGGGTATTTGGGGTCCTTAACACCCCAAGATGATATCGGGTCGGTATCTACAGGGCGGCATTGGCACAGCGGGGTTTCTGACACTCCTGGATGAAATCATTTCCGTATGAAGAGGGGACAGTCAGTATAATAATCGTTCTCTAATTTCTTTCTGGAGTTTATTTAACTTACTTTATTTATTTGCTTTTGAAAGAGGTGATACTAGCGCCACCTGTCGGCAAGTACCAGAAGCTAATTACCAACTTATCGACAGATTGTCAACTTATCGATCAAGTTTTTGACAGTCGATAAGTTCACGTTCATGGGGTGTCTGGCACCCCCTAAATCATGACCCCTCAAAAGCAAAGGCATGTCCAGTCTTCTACATCGGTAGTCACTAGTAGATGTGACAGTGCTGGACACTGTAGCTGATAGTTCTAAGTGTTACGTGGGTATTTTATCTTCTTTCACTAAGTTTGATAAAAATATAACAAAACATATGTAAATGTAATTGCGAAGAGAAGCAACAGTTTGTTATATCAAATTGGGCTGGGTGGTATGGTACGTTTTATGATTGTACACTGATACTAACGGTTACTTTAAACATTCTTTGAAGGTTAACAAATATAAACAATAATACAGATTAACGATACTTTCTCCATATCGATATTTATTATTATAGAATACATTTCTGTTTACATTGAACCTGTGAAATATATAATAGAATATATTAAATAATTTAAAGTAAAAATAAGAAAAAATTGTACTATCAGGATATATCAGATGAAATGGATAAATCATGGGATCATCCATGGACTACAGAAGAAATGCGAAAAAAAAGAAGAGAATGGAGTTTAGCAGGTGATGCAGGACTTCTCAAACATCTTCAGCAATTTTCTGAAGTATGATTTAAATTTATAATGCAGGTTTCTTTTGCAACCAATATAGTAAAAACATATATACATATATGTATAAGATTCATACTTATTTATAATACTTTTTTACAGAATTTGGTATCAAAAGCTAACAAAGTTGAGGAGACCTTGGATTCACTGACAACTCAGTTACATGAAACAACAATATTTATAGATAATGTTACTAATAGATCATTAGCTTTAGCAAATACTCAATTTATTGAGAGCCGTGTACAAGAAGATGATATAGAGATTGAAAAGAAAGTAGAGACCTCAGTACAGGTAGATAAAGATTGTATAATATCAAATTAATAAGTTTGATTATTAATATGTGGAACTATTACATTATATATAGGAATGTAAAGATCAGGATTTAGTAGCTGCAGAGTTAATAGCCACTGTTAGCGATAGTATAAAACAAGGACTGAATATAATGAATGAAAAATATAAAGAAATGGAGTTTGTTGATAGTGATAGCGAAGAAGAAGAAGATGAAGACAATAAAGTAGTACTAAGGTAAATATATCTGCTACATAATTTTTTGTTATAAAAACAATTTATTCAATTATTAGTAATTTCATTTTAGCGTTGTGGGACCAAATAATCCATACCAAGATCGACCTTTACCTTATGTCATTGGCTCTGAAAAATGGAAAAATTCAAGTAAAATTGGTTTAGAAAGTAGTAGTAGTAGTGAATCAGAGCAAGTAGATGAGGAGGAATCAGACAGCGAGGCTGATGATACTGCAGCATTCAAGAATCTTAATCTGGATCCTAAATCAAACCTAGTTGGATTATTACCTTCTTTGAATGATACTTATAATAAAAGAAATGATATAACATACATGGATAATGACAAAATGGATGTAGTCAGTCAAAATAATATAGATTCTATTTCTGAATCAGTTACTCCTAATAACAGTGTACCAAAGGTTTGTACAACTTGCCTAACATCTATATTTTCATTTCATATTGTCCATTGTAATGCTACAAAAATTCATATTATTTCTTTAGGTATCATTATCAAATGATTCAGCACCAAATTTTGCAGAAGAATTAGCTAAACGATTAGGTACCGTTCGACAAGCTCAAAAACCAACTGTTATGGACGAAAAGAGTGATGCGTCGATAAATCGATTTAAAGGTATTCACATGAATGGAATAATTTTTATACCTCATCAATATTTAATGATTGTTACGTTTATTTCAGAGGATCTGTTTGCACCGGAAGAAGATGAAAATGTTTCAATTGATAAATCGAAAAATATACTTAGTGAGAGTAAAAAGTTTGTAAATGACCAATCTTCGGAAAATCTGTGGAAGGAAAAACCGATCAAACCTTATAAGAATAATATCATACCAGCTAGCATTGATGTACCACCTCCAATTAGTGCAATTTGTAGGTATTATCCCACTTAAATCTTGTATAGTTTAATATATCATAAACGTTTTACCAAAATTCTGTATCTCTAGCTACTAAACCAAAATCAGCAATTGATGATTTGTTTGCTGATGCTGATTCCGAAGATTCCGATGATATATTTTCATCAAAAAATACAGTGAAAACAATTACAAAAAATAAACACTTAAGTAACAGTAATGTCTTGGCAGATAAAGAAAATGCGCAAAAGAAATTTTTAGACATTGTGGCACCAACTCACATGGCTACAAGTACGCCGGACACTGATGTAAATACTACTAATCTGTTTAGCGATGATGAAGATATGGGCGATCTCTTTGGATCATCTAAAAATCAACCACAAAATAAAAAAGTAAGATTACATCAAATAATGCTACAGCTGATGACAATTTTTAGTAGGATCGGAAGATTAATATGTTTTGTGATTCAGAAACCTGTAGGAGGAATCTCGATACTGGGAAATATTTTAACTACAGATGTTGAAAACAAATTATCGAGTAGGATCTCGCGGACCCAGTCGTCTGGATCTTCCGGTACTAATACGCCAACGACTTATGGAAGCAGTACAAATAACGAACCTGTGAATGATCGTTCGCGAAATAATGTGTCGAATGATAATGTTAATGAACGAGATTCTATTGAGATAGCAAGGAATAACGCAGTAAATTTAGCCGTCCCCAATGAAAGCAACTATAGTAGTGGAATATCGAACCCGTCATGGAGTATTAATAACACAGTTGGTTCGAGCATAGGGTAAGTTTAAAAATTTTCATTATTATGATTATTTATTTCATTTTTAATGTAGATAAAAATACATAGTTAATATAAATAGAAATTGCATCACTTTGGCGACGGGACTTTAGAATAAGTTAACTGAATAAATTAAACTTCTTGCTATGCTTGCCTTTTGCAAGTATAAGAACGGGGACGCGTGTCAGACACTGAAAATGTCATTGAATTGATGATCCAAACATTAGTCATCCTTCATTGCGTTGTAGTGATTGTATCGTTGAGAAACACAAGCTGCAAAGCAATCTCCTACAGTTTACTATTATCTCATCCTGAAACAGTATCTCCTGGACGCACATGTTTTTATATTATTTTTATCCGCATCAGGCTCTTAATTATACCATGCAAAGTAAGTGCGACATCATTTTACAATTTATATTTTGTATTCATTTAATTTCATTAATCCATACATAACATTCTTTAACATTTTTCTCTTATATCGAGTATTTTCAGTTTCAGCTATTAACTTTAATCCGCGCAAATAGGTCCTTCACAGCATTCCGGATAAGGTTTGCTTAAATCCGTTTGCCGATATCCGATTTGTTTTCCTTCTTGGCATCGGTACGATGCACACCTAAAACATTTAATCATATCTAATCTATCTAGTCTATCTAATCTATCCAATCCATCACTATTACGGTATACTTAACAAATATTGTGAGTAAAAAAACGTTATTTGTGTCACAAGACTTACCCAAGCATCGTTACACTTCCATTTGGGTGGCATGAAACGGCAGTGCAGTTAATATAGTGTGTTCCAACGTTGAGATCTTTATCTCCATATCCTTTACAAGTTCCTGCTTACCAAAAATATATTTATAGAATATGATTTTTCGAAATTTCGGTTCTCTTAAATTATATCTTTACTTATTAAACATTATACGGAATACCATTCCTTGGATATTAATCTTATTTGTGAATAATAACGAAATTGAAATGAAATTATCTTAATGAGTCTCGTGAGAATTAATTGGATGCAACGGTTCGCCTGTTTTAATTCAGATTACGCTCTATCATAAATTGCATTTTACACTTTCAATCTGTTATTTTACACTTATGGTACGTTCAGTGATGGTGCTTATATTTTATAATTATTTCCTGATACATTAAAAGGAATTCACGTACCTCGCACTTCCGAAAGCAAGCACATTGCCATTAAAAGTGACACCAATATGATGGTCTTCATCTTTCAGTAAACGATTAGATTTAAATGGTTCGACTTACTAAAAATACTGGCGTATTGGCATTCGAATTTCTCTTTTATATCTCCCTTTGCCCCTTCTTATCTGCGCTGACCTTTACGCAATCATTCGTATTGTAGCCTCAGTAACTCTGTATATTCAAAATATTATGATCTTCTTACAAATCAAATATTTGAAACGAGTTCAAGCTAATTCTTTTTGAAAATATTTTTTTGAATATTAAATTCTACTTTAAAGAACATTCAAAGTTAAAAAATGATGGTCACTTTTTTGTCATTGTTATTTTTGTTTCATCAAAATGTTTATGTGACTGTAGAGTAATTAATTTAATAAACTGAAAATATTGCGCAAAAGTTATTTTTATCTGTTTCAATTCATAAATCAGTGCGCGCTTTGAAAACAGCAGTGTTGGCGCCATCTAAAGATGAGCGGGAAGACCAGAGATTTTAAAAAATATATTTCATAAGCTCTACGGCGGTCTTTTTTAAAGAGAGCGCTTCATCGCGCTTAGGTGGCATTGGTGGTACTATTTTTAAAGCGTGCGTGGTATTGTTTATAAAATTAAAAAACATAAAAATAAGAAAATTTATTCTTCTTATTTGTTTCAGTATTAATTCACCGCAGATGACATCGACCCGTTTAAAATCGGAGGAGATCTATCGTGAAAGGGTAGTCAGCGACAGTCTATTCTCAGCACAAACTCGCAACCCGATCAGTGTTACCCCGAATTCGACGAACAATCAGTCGCAGAGAGAATCAAACGAGAACGTTCTATCTACGGAACAGGATGATGTGTTCGAAAACGAAGATCTGTTTGGTCCACCTCCGCTACCGAAAGCGGACTCTAAGCTAGCAAAGTCGAAGGTGTCCTCCCTCTTCGACGACTCCGATTCCGGTGACGAATTATTCTCAACGACTAGTTCGGGTTCTAGATCTCAAAAGAGCAGCGATTTCTTCACGTCCGGTGTACAACATCCTGAAAAGGCGAAAACTACTCCTCGAAAAGGTCTCTTCGACGAAGAAATTGACATATTCGGTAACAAAGACTCGCCGGACATCGATATCTTTGGTATAGCGTCGAAATCACCGGCCAAACCGGAAAACAATATTTCCAGTTGGAAAATTCCGGACATATCGAACGATGGCCTCTTTGCGAGCAACGCCAAAGACACGATAGTAAAAAGTAACACGATGGAGAGGAATCAAAGCGTTGGAGTAACGAAAAAGATCAGCCTGTTCGATGATGAGGAGGACATCGATGACGGAGATTTATTTGGCACGAAGCCTGTTAAAAATGAAGCCAAAAGCGAATCTCGTATCTTGAAGAATGATGATGATGAGAAGAAGAAGAAGGAGAAAGAGCATAAGGAGGAAGATGAATTGTTCTCTGCTAAGAAACAAGCAAACGACAAATCTTCTATAGGAACGACTGCATCGGGTACAGATAACGTCGAGCAAGATGTATCCACTCTTTCAAGTGAAAAAGTGGATAAGAATGTTCTGTCGGGTAACAGTTTGTTCTCCAACACTATTGGAACACACGGATTGGTCTTCGAAGATGACGATTACGATGATCTGTTTAGTACAAAGTCTACTAAGAGCGTGATTAAGGAAGAAACGAAAAAAGAGAGCGTACGATCAAAATCAGAAACAATAGATGATACGAAAGAGACTTTAGCTAAGGAGATCAAAACGTTTGATGAATCTAATATATTTGCAAAGGCTGAAGAACCGAGCGCCTTTGATACAACGTCGAACAAAGTAGAAGAAAAGAATGATAAAGATGTACATAGAGTCTCTTCTGCGGAACCTAGTGTCGCAGAAGATATTGAAAACGAGACGAAGAAGAGTCCTCCGAAATCATTAGACATTCAAACAGTTGCTTCGTCATCTCCGTCCGAGGAGAACGATCAGGGAACGAAACGAACGGTTTCCGGTAAGATAAAGAACTTGATGGGAAAAATGGGTGATTTAAAGATACTTTCACCTATGGACGTACCACCTTTATGGCGAAGAAGCGAAGAGAAAACGGACGAAGAAGATAGTACAGCAGATAGAGACAGCGATGACGGCGGATGCATTAGTATACAAGGTCATAGTTCATTAAGTGCATCTGGTAACGTATATCATTTACATTATTTGTCTGTTCCAAGTTCTAATAGTATTATTTATTGATATCGATATAAATAAAAATAAACAAATCATTTTATGTTTTGTTACAGAGGATAGTGCTACTCAGAAACAATCCTTACAGTCGACGATTTCAGGGGAAAGTAACGTAGAAAGTGCTATTAGTTTTGATGAGCCTGTTCAAGTAGAAACGCTATCTACTACCGCTTCGAAGGTAATTATAAAACTAAATTTTGTATATTACTATCTTACCGTTACGAAACCTTTTTGTTGAACTTTTTAAGGTAGCGATTATTCATTGTAAACCATTTCATGTGCGAGGGATAGATAAGGTATTAATATCATATTACGTTTATCTTTTTTCAGACGCGAGTCAGAATACAAGCAAAACGTCGACCTCAGAGCAGATATGCACGTAAGTCAGCCTTAACACAAATCGGAATCGATTTCGATACTGTAGATGCCTCAGAGAGCAACTCGCAACATGACAGTCATGGTAACCCGTCTCAGAATATTTTTAATAAAGACCCAGTTTCGCATACAGTTTCACATACTGTCGCCACGAGTTCTGATCGTTTGATTTCTGATAATCTCCACCGGACCACCGATGCTAATATTTTCTTAACCGCGGACGATAAATCTGAACTTGGTAGTTTAAGTAAAGAAAGTTCAATGAGTGCTAATAAGAACACTTTGCTATCACCATCCACCGACGAGGAAGACCTGTTCGATGTACCACCAGATTTGCCCGAAGATCCACAAAAAGAGGATACGCTGTTCGGTAGAGCCCCTATTCTTTCGCCGGTAGAGCAAGTCATTTCTGAAAGGGTGTCTACGAGTTTTAAACCATTAAAAGATACACATATCAAACAGATTAACGGTACAGATGGAGGGATAGAGGAAAATACCCAAAAGACAGAAGAGAACAATGTATTGGATGAACCTAGTAATAACTCTAATGGAAAAATTACGGTTCCACACAAGAGTGAGGAAGAATTCAAAGAAGATAACATTGAAGCCAAAGACGAATTGAATGATGTAGTTGATCCATTACGAGACAGCACTCACGATCCGTTGAAAGATCCCAGCCAATTGTTTGCTTTCGTTACGAAAACACCGTCTCCAGAAAAGGGCAAAAATCTATTGTTTTCCGAGGATGACAGCCTGTTTTCTAGCGGAGGTAAAAAGTCAACCGAAGAGCAAACCACGAAAAAGTCAGTCTTGGATTTATTTTCCGACGACATGGGTGGTGATTTATTCTCGACACCTCTAACTAAACCTTTAAAGAAGCCTTTGAAGGATGCGAAGATTAGTCTGTTCGATGATGACGAGCAAGATGACGAAGATGATAGTTTGTTTGGTCCCGTTGTAAAGAAATCGTCGGTTAAAAGTGAATCCATAAAAAAGCCAGCCGTACAGCAATCTGGGAAGAAACTAAGTTTATTCGACGACGACGACAACGATACCAATTTATTTTCCGAGTCATCGGAGCAGACACAAAAGTCAGACTCCGGCAGTGTTCAAGAACAGTCAAACAAAAATGAGATTTTCGCGAGTATCGTCGAGCCTGTGAAGACTTCGCACATTACAGATATTTTTGCTGATCAGTCAAGCGGAGAAGATGATATCTTTGCAAGTAAAACTGTACCGAAGAAGGTCGTCACATCGAAATCATTATTTCCCTCTGACGATGACGACGACGATGGTGATAATATTTTTGGTAAAAAATCAACGACTGAAACCTACGTAAAGACTACGGAGACGCGCTCAACTATTAAAAAATCGGTCACAAAAGATTTAAAGAAAACCGCTGAAAAGATCGGCGATGACCCTTTAAGTATTTTACAGGATGATTAATCGTTTTTAATAGATTCTATATATTTATATTTATATTTGTTCCTTAATTTTTAAGTTTCTCGATTTGATTTAAATTATAATGTATTAAAAATTGAATATATACATATATACAGTGTGTCTCACTTAAACTGATACAGAGCTTAATGATACAAAAAATTGTTGATATGGAAATTGCATGGAAAAAGGGGGCCTATGTTTTGGCCGAAGTGAAAAATCTTTTGCATTATTAGTTTAAGAGATATGATGGTCAAGTTTTGTATTTTAAATGGAACCATATATTTTTTTCAGATCATGTAATAGTGCTTCTCAAGACGAATTCATTAAGCTTTAATGTATATACTCGATTTTAATTAATTTTCAAGATATAACGTTTACTTTCCCGGTTTTCAGTAGATACGTCTCGGTTTGAGTGGCAAGTCGTAAAAACGGCCCTATTGTTGCGGTAAGTGCCACCGCGGTTATTCTTTGGGTCTGCCCTTCTTAGCGTAGACCCCCGCTATGGCACTTACCGCAACAATAGGGCCGTTTTTACGACTTGCTATTCAAACCGAGACGTATCTACTGAAAACCGGGAAATTTGTAAACGTTATATCGTGAAAACTAATTAAAATCGAGTGTATACATTAAATGAATTCGTCTTGAAAAGCACTATTACATGATCTGAAAAAAATATATGGTTTCATTTAAAAAACAAAACTTGACCATCATATCTCTTAAACTAATAATGCAAAAGATTTTTTACTTCGACCAAAACATTTTTCCATGCAATTTCCATATCAATAATTTTTTGTATCATTAATAGTTACGGAATAAGAGCTTTGTATCAGTTTAAGTGAGACACACTGTATATATAAATTTCACGAATTGTATATTTATTGAAGTAGTCATTGAAATGCAAGTGCATCGTGTTAATTGTGTATAAATTATAAAAAAAAAGAACGCTGGGCGTTGAATAGTATGAGAGTACGAGCACTGTGCAATAATGAAAAAAATGTAGTGGTATAACAAATTATGTTTCTTGTTGTTTATTTTTTACGTAAAAACGAAAATTAAATAATACATTATGATTTATAAGAATATTTCACCAAAAATGTTTTACAGTATTTTTCCACGAAAATTCTCTTGAATAGAGATCGATAGATAAATATAGCAAAGCCACGGTAAAAAGATTTTTATGGGATGCCAAGAACAACGAACAATAAAATAAATAAGATAGCAATTAATAACTGTTTCATTTATTACCATAGACTTGTAATATTTAACAAGTTTGCATAATTTAGCTGCAACCAGTGATTTACACGTATGTTGAAAATTATTCTGTTTTGTGTAATTTATGTGTAGTTCATTCTATATATGTATAGTTTATAATGTATATGTCATTCCATGATGTATTGTATATATTGTATCTTGTTCACAAAGCATGTAGTAGTACAAATAAATTGATAGAATAAACTGTATTTATGACACTAACATTCGTGTTTAGCAATTCTAATTGTCACTGATAAAACGTTGTGAGAAAACTTTAATTACGTAAACTGATTATCCAAACAAGACATAAATCAAAGTGACCTTAAAATGTTTTATGCAATATCATTCTTTTTTTATTGAACTTTAATCAATTCTATTTTAACTAAAATTTGTTTTAACAGATTGCAATACCCAGAGCAGTATCAGTAATTAATAACAACGAATTGTTTTCTTTTCATTGTAAAGTAAATTTCAGAATATGCAAGTTGATCCTTCATTTCATTAACAATAAATTACAAATTTTACCACGAATTATATATTTTTATTCGATCAACACAACAGAAAATGTAAATTAATGTTTGAATCAACTTTCTCTTCTCTTATTTATTCCTTTTTCTTAGTAGTTCTGTTATATTCTAATCATTATCAAATTCATTGAAATACACATAAAGAATATAATTATTGTACTTGAGAAAAAGTTAATCTGCATAAAGGTCAGATTTACATATATTATGATACATAGTGTGCGTTTGAGGAAATGTGTACCTCTTTAAAGGTATACGAACGGAGTCGGAATACATTGCAATTGACATCCATCCGTCGTTGAATTCACATCGAATTTGTTACCTGGACTATCAACTAGTACTTGGTAAGCGATATAAAAACAATCATCTACTATCATTATCAAAAATCTTTTTGATACTTTCCTTGTTTCATTTCTTCAACCTATGTTCTGTTAATTTAATAAATTCATCAACATTCCAAGTTCCTTGAAAATTTCAATTTTACATTCTTAAGTGATGCCATATTCACCGATTAAAAAATAAACATTTCAATGTTTCTCAAAAAATATAATATAGTTTAAACAATATAAAGTTATAATATTATAGTAAAATCTAATTTCTTTTTTTAATTAAAATCTATCATAGTTATAGAGAGGGGTTTTTCCATATTGGACTTTGGTTTTGTTTTACTTCAATGTCGCTTAATATTCATTATGTTCAACAGTGTAGAAGTATGACAATTTAATAAAAATTTAAATTTAAAAGCGGATTGAATATATTATGATAAAACTTGTCGATTTTGTGAAATAATTTAAATATTTCTTAATTATATGTTAAATGACTATTTTTTTATTGAATTACACATATTATTCAAACTAAACAGGTTCACTATCAAGATGACAACAGAAAGATGTGACTCGTACGTACACGATATACTGGATATGTCTGAACCACCAGAATCGACCGAAAAAAGTGAAATCATCCCCTTTTTTGATCAAGCTAATATTTTGGTAACGGGAGGGACAGGTTTCCTGGGAAAGTTACTCGTCGAAAAGTTACTCAGGTAATATTTGCAATAACGTACTTTAAACCCATTACCACATTTACTATCACTATTAAGTTGCAAATGAATTTAAAAGTGTAACAACAGGCACTAGTTGGATATTGTACATTGCGTGAATAAATTATTATTGTTTTTGCATATTGTATTAGAGTCCCGGAAATGGTCAAGTCTTGTACGGTAGAGTCAGGTCACACATGCTTTGACTAAAATTATACCTTCAAAGTTTCAAAGAAAAAAATGTTATTTACTGGAAGATTAAATTAAAAATTAAATTCAAATCGTTGCTGTTTCAGAGCTCTACCGTTTGAGGATTAATATTTTGTAGCGCCGCGCCGTAAAAGTTGGCGGTGGTCGCCTCCACAAATTTCATATAATTTAATAATTGAGGAGGAAAATAAAAATAAATTTTAAGTAGTATTATTATTAATAATACTAAGTATTATAAATTCTAACTAGTATTATTATATCAATTTCATAAGAAAGCAAATGCGGAAATTTAAATTGGACGATGAAATAATTGCATTTTTTATCGCTACTGCAGCGTATATAAAAGCTATCGAACATTCTCACGAATGGTTTTTTTTTCAGTTAATAGTCATATTATTTTCTATTAATATTCATTTGCATTATGAGAGTTATAATATGATTACATAGGATACGATGGTTTATCTTGAGAACTAGTTTTTATTTTGTAATTATGTCGTTAGTTCATATATCAACGCGTCATATCCTCCAAAAATTTGCAATGCCATGTCAGTGTTACGATCATTGAACGGTTCAAAAGTACATCCGGTGTTTATACACCATCGATTGATGCGTCTACGATTTAAATGAATTAATGCACACCTACAGTGACCACACAATTTTAAAGAATGGCAAATCAGAATTTAAAAATGAATTCTAAGAAAAATAATTTATCGTACCATAAACTATAAACGGAAGAAAATGCACAAATCACAAAAGAAATAGATTGAAATTATTGAAAGCAAAATACGCTTAAGAAAGTATCTACAGTTTAATTACATATCAAACAATAATACGTCTGATTCATAAGTTAATCGATACTACATACATTATGAATAATAACACTATTATAATTTCTTCATGACCGATGCTATTTAATAATTCATTCACGTAATATAATTAAAAATGTAAATAAACAGGAAATTTAAACATTTACGAGTGCATTAAGTCTAGGTCAGTAGGTTTCATTGTATACACAATTACAGATGTTGCCCAAATATTTCCAAATTGTATTTGGTAGTAAGACCGAAAAAAGAGAAAAGTTCATCAGAACGGATTAAGGAAAACTTTGATGATATTGTGAGTAATGTAGACCTAATAATAAAATGTGTAATTGAACAGTAATGCATTTTATTATTGTATTGTTTTCAGATCTATGATAGGTTGAAGAAAGAACAACCGAACTTCCTAAGTAAGGTGGTACTAGTGGAAGGTGATGGGTCGAAACCTGAATTTGGCTGGTCACCGGAAATTAAACAAATGTTAATGAATACAAACATAATTTTCCATGCTGCTGCACTTGTTCGATTCGAAGCGAAACTTCGTGTAATAACGGCGACCAACGTGCAAACCGTGAAATTCTTACTGACATTTGTAAAACAAATACCCTCTTTCAAGGTGGATTGAATATTTTTGAAGATATTTAACTGAAAATATAGATGAATATTAATGCTTCTATTTACAGGCATTTGTACATGTATCAACTGCATATGCACACTGTACACGTGATTTTATTGATGAGAAACATTACAGTGATACCATTGATGCTGATAAGTTAGTGTCACTGTTGGATATTTTGGATGATGATATGATAACACGTACTACTCCCATGTAGGTATCATTCCGATAAACTTACTGATTTTAATATTGCAGATAAGAAAATTAATCATGAAAAAATATATTTTTTGTTTATAGATTGCTTGACAAATGGCCTAATACATATGTATTCACTAAAGCAATAGGAGAGAATGCTGTGTTAAAGTATAGTAATGATCTTCCAGTTTGTATTGTGCGACCTGCTATTGTTACATCAACCTATACGGAACCAATTTCTGGGTGGACAAACAATTTATATGGGGCAACAGGTGTTGTTTTGGGAGCTGGTTTAGGTCTATTGCATACGTTACACTGTTGTAAAGAAAAAGTGGCAGACATTATACCAGCAGATTATGTTGTTGCCACCATTATAGCTGCTGCTTGGGATGTTGGTACCAGGTAATGGAGTTTTAATTGCAATTCTGATATTTAAGCTAAGAAATTTCAAGACTAAAGTTCTTTAGGTTTTTATGGTCTTTTCATTTGAGATTTACATTATATAAGCTTATTAGCTTATATATGTATTATTTGCTTTATCAAGCTTTGTTACTAAGAACAAGCAAATTGAGCAATGTTGTTTAATTACAGGTAACCAAGCATAATCTTAAAAATCTGAAGTACCAATTAAGAAAAATTTGCATTAGTAAATAATTGTTTTTAAATATAAAAACATTATTTGATTTTTACAGAAAACGTCCAATAAAAGCAAGTCCAGATTCCATTATACCTGATGAGGAGAAAGTGCCTATTTATAATTCTGTATCTTCTTGTCAGAATCCAATTACTTGGGGTGAATTTATGAAGAAAAATGAAGATTATGCTTTTGAAGTACCTAGTAAAAAAGTTGTGTGGTATTATGCATTAATACTCAATAATTATTTATTTATGCATAATATTTGTGCCTTCTTATTCCACTTAGTACCAGCAGTTATTGTTGATACAGCAGCTTATCTTACTGGTAGAAAACCTATGTAAGTGTTTTATACATGTAATAGAACTAGTACAATAATACTAATTAAAATGTATTTATAGATTGATGGATGCATATAGAAAAATACACAAATTTAGTAATGTAATACATTACTTCTCAACAAGGGAATGGAATTTCCGAAATGAAAATGTTTTAAAACTTTGGAACAAAATGAATTCTGTTGATCGAAAAAACTTTTTCTTTGATATAGGAAAACTAGATTGGGATGCGTACTTTTATATACACGTACGAGGTCTACGTGTATTCATGTTAAATGATCCACTCGACACTTTAGACGAGAGTCGAGTTGCGTACAGTAGGTATGTAACTTCTTAAAAAGTTAGTAATATTAAAATTATATATTTATGACATGATCATTATTCGTAATGAATCCATTTTAGGTTGCGCAAGATTCATTATACACTCCTAACATCAATGATCTTGTTAAGTTTATGGATACTGTATTCTTTCATCAGTTACCTTTGGTCCTTCTGCCCTTTGGCACATTAACGATTGGTAATATTAGTTTTGTAATTTTATTTTCTAAACAATAAAGTATTGTGGTAATAATATTTTCTTGTATGTATTGCAAATATCTACTATTGATTAGATGAATCTAGTTTGCTATGGTGCTGATAGATGTCGCCATAGATCTATATGTTCTTTTTTTGAATAAATACGTATACTTTGTCAATTTTCTTAATATATAAATTTTATTTTATTCCCTAATATATAAAATTAAAATCAAATTAAATTCATATTCCTTAAAAGTTGTTTAACTATTTTAAATTACATTTTGTTATTGTAGCTATTATATATTATCTACAATTGTAAAAAAATGGCAAGTTATTCATAAAATGTGTTTCATATTTAACTTAATATTTTTAGCTGCCAGTGATTCATTTATTACATTAACAACTCAAAGTTACTTAATTTTTATGTGCTTCATAAAATGTAAATACTTAAAATTGATCAGGAATTTAAATAACAGATTACGTGGTGATCAAGAATATCATTTAAATATTTTTAAATCATGTTTTTGCGCATGTAACTGTTAATCTTTGAATTGATAACGTTTAAAATTTTTTACAGGCGCTTTATAACTTTTGTCTCATAGAGAAATCATAGAATTTAAATTGTTTTAATAGACATATATAAAATAATTTTGAAGCATCAAACTTTTGTATATCTATTTTTATTTCTTATTATTAATAGTATTGGACTATGTGTCTGTTGATATACTTAATCCATTTCAATTGTACAAATTTATTTATTTATTCTACTATTATTTACTATAGATAAAGAATGCGTTAATTGCCCTATGTCATACTGTAATCTTTTTTTTTGTAATTACAGTAAAAGTAACGAAGAATATAATCCCAGAATGATTTAAAATTATATATATATTTTTTAATTTAAAGCATCAAGATCTGAATCGTGTTTTCTAATGGCAACAAATCTGAACTTTTTGCGATAGATTCGAAAGATTCTTCATCTAACATCGATCGTATTATCCATAAATGATATAGATCAAGATCAAATGATGATAATAAGGTTGCTAATGATAAGGATGTATCCGAGGAGATGGATTGCGAAAAGAAACGGGTAAGTTCCGTGCTAGCATCGTGTATATACCACCGATGATCGTAGCCGTAGTGCGATACGGGGATGGAGGCCGCGAACAGGCGAGCGAGTCGAGCGAACAGAGTCGAGGATCGAGAACCAACCGGCGACTCAGGAAGGCAGTGCACGCCCGACTGCCGACACGAGTGGATGGCGTACGTTGCCGCTCGCGCCACGATTACCTCGTGATTTTCCTTCCTGTCAGATACGGTCACCGTAGTCGATTTTGTGACGAGTCACGACAGTATTTTGAATTACCTTGCGACTTGCACACGGTCATAGTATTCAAGTCTGCAGTGACGTTGCGTGTCGCGTAGTCAATTGCAATTAAATAGAGAAAAGAAAAAGCGAGATAGAAAAAAGGAAATAAGGAAAACGGAGAAGGCGAAAGGAAGTTTTTTTTTTTGCATTCGACCTTTGCCTCTCTCTGTCATCGTCGCCGTTGTCGTCGTGTTTTGTCATCTACGGATAGTACGGTATCGTACCCGCACACCCACACACGCAGACGCGCGGGCGCAAATCTTCTAACCACGTGTGTGCGCACGCACGATGCACGTATACGTTATCGGAGTCTAGAGGCTACCGTAAGGGGCGCCCTCCAAAACTTGTGTGTGTGTGCGCGTGCAACCCTACCGGAGCCCGCTGCCGTTGGTTACCATAGTAGCGCGCGTGCCGATCAGCTGATCGTTGGGACTCGAGCGTGTTCGACCGTCGGCAGTCAGCCAACAGCGGCTCCGTCCATTTGTTGTTTAGTGCGTTCTGTCTGCACGCGTTCCGCGCAGTTCGCTCCTATTTCGCGTCACGGCATGGTGATGACCAAACGAACAGTTTCGTGAACGTCGGTAATCCGTCTACTTTCGAACGACACGCGGCGGACTCTGGAGAATTCTCAACGGTGTACAGAGACAAGCTCGTCGATCGTATTCACCGCGTCGCGATGGTGATCCTAATCGTTGGAGACGATATTGGAACGATGCATTGACGTTCGTGTCATCGATGACAGACGCATTGAAACCGAGCATGATTCAAGAAAGATAAAGTCCATAGTGTACCACTAGCGAGAGGAGAATAATCTATTGTAGTCTCTTTGGTATACTTATCGGGTACCATCGCATGCGACTATTGAGACCTTGCCACCATTTACGTCATACATTTTAAACTGAACCGTCCGGAAACGAAAATCAACGCTGGAATGTCCATCGACAGTGGAGTTAAATATTTGTTCTCATGCCTTGTCCGATCGGCTACTGTAAAGCACAATTTTTGAAACACCAAAATATTTTCATCGTTACACGTTATCAAGCTTCGTTCGGGAAAGTGTTTATCGAAACATAAAAGAAACACGCATGATAAATATCTGAGAAACAACACTCCTAACCTTCATTATTAGACACATAATACAAGAGGCATCGTTTTTGGAAGTAGCGGTTTATTGTACGTTATGCTCACGATAGTACCAACAGATGATTTAGCGGGCGTCACTGACCTCTGGCGACCATCAACAACACGCTATAAAAGAAATCAAATAAACATGTGAAGAAACGATCATTCATGGAAACTAATCTGTTGGAGATTTGTTGGAGTATGTTCCTCGTCTTTCCGAGGTAATCAGTTAATTCAAAGAATCAGACCTGATTTAATTATTCAAATTAAATTGGCAGCGTACCTAACCCCTCTAAAGATGCAACGCAACAGTCATAGATCGATTAATCACAAGATGGAGTCGTGGTGAGTTTTCGAAAAAAATATCGATACATCGATATCGTTTTGAGTTAGGTGACGCTAGACATCAGTAGACGATGGCTGCGCGATCCGCGTTCGTACGAAATCGGGAACGGAGCACGTTCGGTTCGAAAACAGTGATTGTAGTGATTAATAGTTTTTGTTGAAACGAAATTTCAACTGATTCGACAATGGGGATTGCAGAATGTGAATGTTTCCTCTGTATGAACACGCTTTGACAATCGTTTCTACCTGTGACGTATCGTTCGACTGCATTAACCAGACTGTCAATACGCGAAGTGACACTGTTTTCAACGAACCATCGTTAAAAGTGATTGTCATTTCGTGGTGTGCTTTCAACGATTGCGAGTCAGCCAGCTACGATGACAGCCTGAAATATATTCTCGTTCACACGGAAACTCTGTGATAACCGATGCCAGCAACGTCATTATTCGGATTAAGTTGTCTGAAAGGAACGTCGTTTCTCCGATCATCTCGATAGAAAATTTGGTGAGTACAATATCACATTAATTATATCCTTTGCAATATAAGAGAAACGAAATAATATAATTTTCCACGCGTGGAGTATCATACGTACATCTAAATTTGAAAAAGTTGTCAATCGCGTTTAGATGACGCCATTTTACTTTTTTCCCGCCATTTCTGTTCCAATTCAAAATCGTTCTGCATGGAACCACATGAAACATGAAATTTCGTAACATAAAAAGGATAAATGATATTGAAATAAATATCCGTTGAAAATAATCGTACTTTTTCCGTCGATAAACAAGTATATCGCGTGGAATATAGACAGCAGTTAGTTGTCGAGTCGTCGAACCTCTATCGATCTTTACCTCCTGTTTGCGTCTGTCCTCCCCCGCTCTGTCACAGAGGAATGCAAGCTGGGTTGTATTTCTGGCGTGGTTATTTCTTCGTAAAGTTCTTCGTGGCAACAGCCTCTATCATAAATGTCAGAACAAACCGGTTAATTAACACCGTTCCATGATTATGTATTATAAATATTAATATACTGTGGTGCGCGCTTTTGAAAATAGTTTATGTTGAAACTCCCGCTAAACTCGTGAGATTTAGGGAATATCCTCGTAGAAAGGTGTGTTCTAGCGCGAAATTAACTGTGATCGTTATTTTGCTAAGTAGCTAAATCCCCAATTGGGACTTACCGTAAGAAATGAGTTAAACGTATGCTATCCTCGAGAGTGCACAGCCAAAAGAGGATTCTCTGTTTTGTAACACACTCTTGGGATCTTACGCCTCGAGGTGCAATAAACTGGACTCCATCGAGATTTTTCACACCTTTAACAATTTTAATTCATTAATTACTATTTCATTTGTATTACAAGACCGCTATACATGTTCGCGTAAATAAACAAAAGGGAATTGTGTAGAATGAACAGGTATACGAGAAACGAACAGCGCATCTTAATTTGCGGTCGCACGTTCCTAATTTGGTTTGTTCTCGGTTCTGCACCGAATGGGTAACATTTTGTCGCAATTACACGGCATTAGAGAGAACACATAGAGCGATGGGTAGAATAAAACACAAAGGGACAGAGAAGCCAGTTATTAGCCGCTGGTGGTTATTTCATTTGCGACTCATGCTTCACGGTATGAGTTCGTGTAATTGTCAGGTTTACGAGGGTTCGCCAACGAGACTTGCGACGAAGCTTCGTCGAAGCGTATCCAGAAATTCATAGTCAATTTAAGGAACTCTATTGCAAAATTCTATATAATTCCAAATTTTTAGAATCTTTATGTATTTATATAATATTTTAGTCGATTACATTCGTAATCTTATTATTTCGTACAACCCTTTGCGGACGATCGATGCACACGTGTGTCTATACACAATTGTCATAATAATTTATAATTTTACACATTCTTGACGCAAAACACAGGTATAAAAGTAGATAATAAAGATTTATAATATACGCTTGAAAGAATGGAATTATTATTTTATTTACTTTAAATTAATAGTACTCTATGCAAGCTGAAGAATGCTCCGTCCCCAAAGGGTTAACTTGTTTCTCGTGTAAAGTTGCTCGATGTGTTTTATACAGTATACGATTCCCGAAGCGAAACTCACGTTTCCCCTTTAAGTTTACGGACGTCTTGATGACACTCGAACCTCGCGCGTCTCGTGTACACTTATATTTACATACACATCGAGAAAGGTGAAGTAGCTCGAGGCATCTAAATGAATAAACAGCTGTTCAACTACGAGATAACTGTTCACTGTAATCGTGTATTTTTAATGTCCGATACAATTGATGGTTGATATTCAACGGGTAATACATAAAATCTAAATCTATTACCGGGTACGGATAGAAAAATTTCAGGTGGAAAATAGAAATGTAAGAAGACGAAACTGTGAAATAAGACGTAACGTGTATTTCTCGAAGGACTTGGACGTCTCGTACCCTTTTCATAGAACGACGTTCGTTATGTTAGCTAGAGCTGTTTAAAAAATACGGTGGATAAATATCCATCGTGTTGCACGATGTTTAAACACGATGCACTTTAGACGGAATTATTTTTCCTCGCGGGGTTGAAACGATTCTCCCGTGACTTGGTTCACTTCGAACGACCGAATGATGCGTGTACCGGGGTACACCGGGGGAACACGCCTAACCGTTCCTACCTTCGGCTAAGTTTCTATCTTGTTCGCTGTCAGATTGTTGACACAGCCAGTGACACGTTTAATAGGATTATTTATGCTTGTAAAGGCGCTTAAACGGTCCCACGTTCGTATCGGCTTCATCTACCTGACGGCGCGTAGCATAATTATGTCGACACGGTTTGTGTATCGGGGCTCGGCTAGCCAAGCGACAACGCCTAGACGTCCCTGATTTTGTCTTCGCTCGACTTCCGACGTACAACGAGACGTTTTAATCGCCTACGAACGCGCGATCACGGTAACACGTGCCGTATAACTTGTTCCGATGATTATTGACGTGATTATCTCGCATCGTTGCCCGCAGAAGAACGTATGGGAATTAATTGAAAGGTACGTTAGATACGTCGTTACTCCTGTTGATATGGTAACGCGACTTTCTTCCATTTCGCATGCTACCGATATCGATGTCGTGCTACTGGTATATCTTAATGAGCAATAATTAATCCTTGAACAAGGCGGATACAGTTAGACACAGATTATTTTATCGATAAATTTCGAAAATACAGATATAAATTGCAACACGTTTTAATGAACACTTTTATATTCTTGTTCGTCCTTCATTGGCGGTGTTTAACGTTACACCAGGTTTATGTCTTAATACGTTGCATGAACGTAAGAGCCTAGCGCCTCGTTTCTTCGTGATAATTAATTAATTTCCATGCATATGAATATTTTTCTTCTTCCCTTTCTTCCAAACGATCCTCGATAATGTATGCGTACACATTCGTGTTCTTAATTGTTGATATCTAATTCATCTTGTACCACGATGCGCGAACTTATTCCCGATTCGCTTGTGTGCATTGTCGATGTGTCTCAAACGCAGGCGTGTATGTTGCCGCGGGTAATTTGCGGTTTTGAGACGAGGCTGGATTCAGTCGGATAATGACCCGCCGCTACTCGTAACGTTAATTGCACTCGTTTCAGTCTTTTGCACGGAACATCATTGCGTTCAGGCTTCGGTTCGAATGCCTTCGGACGCCAACGCAAGCGCGAAACAACCGCGTTCGTACGATCCTTTTCACGATCACTTTTAATGGCACATAAAAAATTTACGCACCCATTAATCTGTGCTTACGTCGGCATTAAGAACTAGTTGCGTTTTAGGGCTACTTAAAATGCAGCACATTGTAGTCGAAGACGTGCGATTATTAACGGAAATTTTACAAATAATTACATTTTTTTTTATTTCTGTTGATTGTATATAATAATTCCGCCATTTATGTATCGATATTTGGGATGCAAGCATCGAAGCTCCGAAAATTTCGAGGTGCAACGATGATGCAGGCCATGCATCGATGCAACGCGCGATTTCTCGCGAGAATGCACACTGTCAGCGATTGAAAAATGGAGAACCGCTGGCGGCGATATAACGCGATATATAAGTATGGATCACAGGCGACAACCGCTCATTAGCATACAATACGGGCTAATGGGATCGCACGCTGACGGCTACCGTTCAATACCACGTCCCCACGTAACTTCTCTCACCCTTTCGAGGGGAAAGGGCGATGACGATGATATTAAAATCGTTGTATAGTGTGGATTAATTTTTCTCTTCCTAGCGTTTCATCTCTCTTTCTGAAAATAATTGAACAGTCGAAATTACTAAACGATGCAAATGGCCGGTAATATTAATTAATTGCTATTCAATCATGATATATCTCAGTGTAACAATATACAATGAGATATTATAATAGGTGTTTTATTAACAAAATCGTTAGTGAATATTAAAAAGCGTATACGATTTCTCTTGAAATTATTTCCAGCGTAAGCTATTTGAATTACTAATAAGAACTTATCAGCAAATGCATCTGAGTCTAGTTTTACCTTTTGTTATAGAATAAATAAGATGTGTGCGTAACAACTTCTCTCTAATTGAGAGTTAATGAATATTCTGTGTTCTAAACACACTGTAACATTAATAAAAAAAAAATTCAAACACAAAGCAGGTAGAAAAAGCTTTAGCTACGTGTTCCAAAATAACAATATTGTTGCTCAATGAAAGTCTCGCTGATTAATTCGAATGACTAATCCGCGTATCAGTTTCGTCTCTTTTTTCTTGCAACACCGATTCTTTTGTTCATTAACAAAATCGTTTATCTTCGTCTCGTTATCTTATGTTCACTCTTAATTGAAAATTACTATGAATAACGCGCGCTGGTTTAGTATTATTTAGCACCGCGCGGTTCTGTTCCATTGAAATAAAGAACAATAATGCAAAGATAACCGTCGAGGTATTGATATTGATAAACTATCATTTCACTCGGAAGCTTTAAACCTATTTACTGTCTCGGTGCAACGAATGTGTACGAAAGTTGGTTTTAGTGCACAGCAGTAAAAGACACGAGACGTTGTAGTTATTGCTGTTCTCCATTGCTAGTCTGAATGCTAGTTTCGCTACTTGTTGTTTCATTATTATCGTTTCGTCGGACTTTCAACCGAGGATTACGAGATAATACGATAAGTCGAGGATTTCAAAGCGTACGATACGAAGCGTGAGCGCGCACACGGCGGATGGTTAAACTTGCATAGAAAATGTACCTCGTTCGTGGCTAGTATAATAAAAGGAACGAAAGAATAATTAATATTAATTTCTGGAAGGATGGCCAGATTACTTACGGTGATGGTATTTATTTAAATCGTTTAATAGGTCAATCGCGAAAGAAAAGTTAATAATTACCTGTTCGCTTTGACGTCTCATTAGTCGTCCGCGTTTACCATTCGCAATCACGTGTATGATTATCGCTGTAAGACTTAAATTACACGAAACTTCAAACTTCATACTACCGGGACGTTTTGTGCTGTACGGTTTAGTGGATCGAGCATTGCACTCCGGTAATAGTAAAAACGTCAATAGGTCGGGCGGTAAAATTAAATGAATGCTTACAAACGATGGCCAGCAGTAAGAGAGGCCGAAGATAGTAGAGAAGCAAGTGGACGTCGATAATGAGAAGCTCGATAAAAACCGTTGAAACGTTTCGTCTCAATTGATGCACGTCCCGTCATAATTGATACTCTAACGTTCTATTGCTAGCACGAACGTTGCGCTTAAAAGACTCTTGGATTACGCCTAATGAGACGTTGCATCTGGCTTAACAAAAGCCGGTTACACGAATTCGTTCATTCGAGGAAAACTTTTCCATTTGCTACCAGCTTCCTTTCACTCGATTAGGAAAACTAGCGCGGAAAGGATTTTCAAGGGAAAAGCCTGCTTTCTAATAATATCGCTTCGAAGATATTTTATATTATAGAGAAAAGAAAAACAATAGGTAATAGAATAATATTGGTGTATGGAGGTCTTTCAACTGGATATCGTATAATTCGGGACCTAAATCAGCTCGTTAATTTTCATTCTTTCACATCGGGCGATAAAATCTGATAGGAGGGAGAGGTACACGTACGTACGTGATCTACATTAACACGTGACAGAATGAGAATTTCTTTTGCGGTACGTTCTGATATAGGTGCATGTGTGCATATTGCATCTATGCCTATATTTATATGCTTGACATGGTATTCTGAGCTTGATGCATTCCTATTAACGCGTTATTATACGCCGCGTATTAGAAACCGCGTTTATAAGCCGCTAATGCGTTCACACGCGTGTATCAAGGATCAGACGGCTATTTTAATATAATGGAATGAAAGAACGGCGTTTTGTGAAAGTTTCATACCTGGCAGTTTGTCAGAAAAAATAAATTAAATTTAGCGTTATCTTAAATAGTTTATTTCATTGCTAAAATTAAAACTTCCACTGAATCATTTTCGTTTCTTGCATTTCGGTCGCTTAAAATATGAAAATCATTGCAAAATAATTGCATCCACGCGTCATAAATATTCAATGAACTTAATAAATCACGAAGATACATACATAGATACGGTAGATTCGTTGCGTTCCTATTAGAAGTATAGGGAAGTATACAAATGTAAACATAAATGCAAAAGCGTGTATCGCGGTACGTGTCACATACATACGTCAAAATGTCGCCAAGTTCGGGCGTACGTTAAAACACGATACGCTTTCGAAATAAATCGATAAGATCTGCTGGTCGAACAGATTTCAAATTAATGTCAATGCATAGCGCGCGCTCAGCCACGAACCGAGTTTATTAATGCACGTCGTGCATCGACACCGTACGGTTGTTCTAACATTATTAGGACGATTTCGTGCAAAGTAGACGTGTCACGGATATAATATTAATGTTAATCGAACAGGAGCACGACAGATGACAAGCCTTGTTCGTTTCGCGTGGAAACGACGCAATTATTTGCGGGATTAAATAGGTCGGAACATCGATGATTATGATTTCAGCAAATGCTTTTTCACCTGAGCTTTCTTTTTAGTATATCCTTGTAAACTTAATTACACGCATCATGTCGAACATAACGCGTTAATATAATTGGATTCTTTAATAACAGATTCTGTTATACTTTCTAAGGCAGTGATGAACCGACAGCATATTCTTGATTGGCAATTAGTGTAATTTAATAACATCGATGCTTGAGAAGTGATAGAAAGGGTGTTGAGTATCAGGCTTCGCTATTTAAAAAATGTAATAATTTTTATGTTGCATCGTTGGGCAGTATTGCGAATTAAATGGCAAAGATTATCCCACGTACGATTATTCTTATGTACAGTGGGTCACAAAATTATTTCGGCAAATTTTAATTTTTTAAAACGACAAAGGCACGTATCTTAAGTCATTTGGTCCAATTTTAAACGAGGTATTCTGTTTTAAACGGTGAGCGAATAATTTTGTGACCCACTGTATATGCATAATACACGCTTCCTGCATATCTTTTTGCATTTTAATGCCTGGAACTGAACTCGCAAGTGATACAGCTATGTCTGGCATTTGTCTCGGATAACTATACGAGCGTACTATGTACTACGGTAGTTTTCAAGGCGAAAGGAGGGAAGGCCAGATAAGGAAATGTCCTGGCAATGGTACATGTGCTTTCGTTCACACGCGGATACGAGCGATCTGTAGTGATCATTATCTAACGTGTCCCGGTATAACACAATTATTTGCACCGGTAGTACGACTGGCCGAGTTCCATGCAGATATCTATTTCGACATGACAGGGCACGGCAATGTATCCGAGAGGCTGAACAAATAAAAAGAAGTAATAGAAAAATAATGAAATCGTGTGTCTATAAAGCTGCTATGAAAGTTCAAGATACATCATAGAAGGCAATGTCGATGAAGCGTTTAATTGTCTTTTCTGTTGTTTCTAATCAAACAGAGGAAAGTTTCTCTGTTTCGCGTCATAGTGCAACATGCATCTCCTCGATGTTGCATAGGAAAGTTTCAAGTTCACCTCGAGTCTCTTGTATCGAGTGATTGTATCTCAACGTTTCATTTAATTTTAAATAATAACTTAATGTTGGCATCGTGAACGAGAAAGTCGTATATCTCTTCCCGTGTTCCCTTATTAACGTTAAAATTTATCAACGCAACTTTCTACTCGTTATTAGAAACGATGGGTATGATTATTACAGGCGCATCCAGACATAATAACGATCGGTATAAAAATCATTTTAACGCATCTCGTCACGGTTCTCTGAAATAAGATCAATTTTTCTGAATCGAAACTTTAGATATCATTTGAAACTTTCCGTGGACGGTGTACAGATTCAGACGCTTATTAACTAGAAATTACAGCGACCGGCAGCGTAAAACGATCGGTAGGCATGTCGATTCCGAGTGACATTCCGTGAACAAAAATCTACTTATAAATTACCAGTTTTCCCATTTGAAATTGCTGAAACTATGGGGACTACCATTCATGGCACCCCGCGGTGCATTTCACACTTGCAGCCAGCGGTGCACTCTCGGGTCCATCGAGCGGTTAGCTACTCGATGCAATTATCCGAGGCAGTTCTTACGAAGGCCCTAGCGTGTGCGTGTAAAACGCTAGCTTATACACGTTCTGCGTTGGAACAGGTACTCAAGTTAGAGCAGGTCACTTTCGCTGCCGGCTCGAACTGTTCCAGTGGTCGCGCACGCGTGCTGTTCCATTCATAAACCGTACACATGGTCTGCTACGTGTAGGTTCCCGGCTACATAAATACACGGAAATGCATCATAATACTATGAACTCGGTGATTTCTACTCGATCGATCTGTCTGCAAGAACTTTGAATCGTTTTATAGACTCGGCTGGACAAAAATCCGAGTTAAATTAAAAGCTCGATTCGATGGGCTCGAACAAAAGGCGTCGAATTACGTAACGCGAAATTATGTAAAATCTAAGCGTCGAGTCTTACGCGTCGTTTGATGTATCCGAGTTTTCATGTATCGCGATTATGCACAGTCATATCTGCTGAAAGAGATATAATAGATGATCTAGTATTCTGTAGATAGGTTCTGCTCTCGACTCGGACAGCGAGCGTTTATTCGTTAAACGCGAGGTTTCGTAACCTTTCAATTAAGAGTTGGAGTGCCACGACGGTGCAATCACGTTCTTAAAAGTGGAAACTATGAACGCAGACCGTGGATAGTTCAGTCTGCGAAGAAGTTCGCGTTTTAAAACAGCGATACGAATTCGCGATGATTTCGAATCGAGATCGATGACTCGATTACCGTGAACGCCTCTGACTTATCGGTAACATCGTCAGAATGTTTGTTTCGCGATCGAACGAGCTGACAGCAATCGATCGTTTGATCGATAATCTTCATTCGTCTCGTTACATGCAGCTGGGAGATTAGCTGGAATCCCCGGGAACATATTTGATTAGATGAAAAAACATAATTTGTAACGGATAGCGCAAAACGACGTTGCATAACTATAATTCTCATAATTTCTTCCACCGTTTGTAGTTCATTGACGTTAGACGCATAGCTTGAAGTCAAACTTAGTAAGAGAACTTTCCTGCGGAACAGTCCTGTTGCAGCTTTTTATGACGGTTCATTAGAACTTTTCTAACACGTGTGAAGTAACGTTTGAACAAAAGTTCGCGCAGCAGGAAACGTATCTCTTGCATTCTAGATACCAGTTAATTTTACATTTTTTCTAAATTGTGCTCGCGTATTTCAACCTCTGATATTTCAACGACAGTGCAAGTACGTTGTCGCTGGTTAACTCGTTGTATCACGGTATAGAAATATTTTTAAAGTTACCATACATTGTTACATTTCACTGGAACTTACACTCGACAGCAATGTCTATACAGTGGTACCCCGATATACGTCTGCTTTGGAATACGTCCTGTTTGGACGTGACAAATTTTTTCTGTGAAGTTTGCGTCATTTGTAAATAATTATCTCAGAGGAAAAATTAAATTAATAATCAATTATATTCGGAGTTGATGTATTATTAACTGATTGATCATACAAGTAAGGGAAACGGTGGTTTAGTATACGTCCTATTCGGTATAAATCTAAACATCAGGAACGGATTAAGGTCGTACTCGAGGTACCACTGTAACTTGTAACCAGCTCCTTTTTTTCTGTTGTTCGAGAAAACGTAAAGATTCTACTATGCTACTTTGCGTACGACTCGTAGAGAACTGCATAGCCGGTGCATGTGCAGTGGCAGGAGTGCAAGGGCTACCGTTACGAAGTCGCCGTGAAAGTGCACTAACGAAAGTGCGAATACCAATGCGCTTTTTTACACACATTGTGTACGAAATGTTTGTACTACATTACCGGTACCGGATCTGGAATTCACCGTTAAACACGGGTCGTTCCCTCCGGGCGACTTTAACAGAAAGTAAAATTAGAAACTGTAATACGGTCTAACCTCGCAATTCGCTTCAAACGCCATTCTTTTTCTCTATTATTAGCGTTCGTGCGTTAGCGAAGTATCTCTGTTGAAATTGCTAGGTATAGTTAACGACAATCAAACAGTAAAAGGAGAAGCACGAAGGTTGGATGAAATTGAAATTCTCCCATAATATCCTCGATAACGATCTAAACTAACGCGTGCTCGGCGAACTCGATTAACGAACGAAATGTTTAGCCGTTGATTAGATTACAAGTTGGTCGATTAAGAAGAGAGGAGGTGTTGGCGAAGGACGCGGTAGCGAGAAATCGTGCATCACGGTGCCACTCTCGACTCCATTTCCCTCGCTGTTAGCGTTAATCGATTATAGCGTGACGGATCGAACGATTTAAATAAAGACCGGGTGCGTCATGGGCCTGGCCCGGTACTGTCGACCGCGCCCGATAAAATGATGCCATTTGCTCCTTATTATCTTCAATCTGTTATGTTTTTTCTCATACCGATCAATACCTTTCCGTCGATTCGATTGCGTAATTTTTGCTCGATTTCATTTCTTTTTTTAACTTACAAGCTCCGAATCGAAACGTAAATTGTAGTAGTTTGAATGTCTAAAGTATATAAGTTGCAATCATTGAAAACTGATTCGAATTGAATGGAAAGAAATGTTGTCTTTGGAACATGCTGAACATGCAACTCGTGTACATCGAACGAGACCATTTAGAATGTGGAACGATTACTTGCTTTTACTCCGTTCCAGGATTTTAATTTAGCAGGGTCGAGCTACGAGTAGAATTATGATAAAACCTCGCCGTTACTGGTTAAGTTTCCCGCAATCGTGCTGACTAATTTCTAATGCAGATACGTACGTTTGTATGTTGCAGGTGACGTACGCCGAACGGGCCAGTATTCATGCCAGTATGCCAATCAGATGCCAGTAGAGAGCCAGTATCTGTATCTGTCGCCACCGATAGCCAATTAATAAGTTACTTAGATAGTTTAATTAATATATAACGACAGGAGGAAATACACATTTGGATAATCGTCGTTAGACAACTTAGACGTGATAGATAATACCGTACGCATGTATCCGTATAGAGATACGTTACACGCGTGTATAATCGAGAAGCAATAAGGATCGTGTAGCAAGCAATTATTTTTGCATCGTACTTTTTATCGAACGAGCACAATTATCTCGCAGAGCTCGGTTCCGTTTCGGATGATCCCTTAGGTGACCGCGTGTTCCTTCGAGGGGTATATTCATAAATTGGACAGTGCAATTGAGTAGTGATCATCGAAGTGGACTGACCGATCGATTTCTCGGCTGTGAAGTGAATTAATATCCCAGGAAAACGATCGAAACGGAGAAAGGAAGTGAACACACGGCGAGCACGGCGGCTGGAAACGCTGACTTACATCGAGAGCGCCAACCTGCAATCAAGGTTCATGGTTTTCATGGTGAGTCATTGTATCTATTTCTATCAATTCCAATACGGTTATCTGTCTCTACTCTTTTTATTTTTCTTTCTATTTTGCGTGATCTTCTTTGAGATTTTCGGATGTTTTTTCGATACAAGGAAATCTGTTGCGAAAAATCTCACCCAAACGTATCGGTGATATTTTTACACCTGATTTCTCCTCGTTTTTATCTTCTTTCTCCTTGTCGGTCGGTCAATTACGAATTGACGAGCGGACCCGTCGCGGCCGATGCGGTTTTATATGCAAAAGTTTCTTTCATCACCGCGTATGCCGCAAGTTTCACTAAATATATAGCACGTGTCACATGCAATTTGCATAATGCGACATCGACGCTTCTTCGATGCGCCGAAACGTTATCTTTATGCGAGTCGTATCGTTTCATATCGCGAATCATTTGATTATCAAGCGCGCGGGCTTAAACGGAACATTCGATAATGGCGGATCCGAAGAACCGAAACTGTCTCGTAAATATCGATCAACAAGGACTACCGAACGTATTATAAACTTCCATCTCTTTGCAATTTATTAGCATCTTTCTCTTTATCGTAACTCCGATGTGATACTCAGAGTGGACATTACCATAACCATTTCGATAAACCTGGTTTAACGAAATTTAAAGTATTCATATCGCATAAATATTCACGCTTTCTTGAATTTCTATCTTGTGGTCGTAACATTTTCGATGTTAATATATTTTGTATTTCTTTGCCGCAAATTGCTACTTCGATCCTTCGGATTATCCTCGAAAGATGCTGTAATATATAAATTTTATAAAATCAATTCAGAAATAATGACTCCATCTATGGAACAAAAGTTAGAGATCCAAAGATTGATTAAATATGTTTTTATTTTCTTTACATTATATTTAATCAGTGGAAGTTTTACAAGAGTTATCAACTTGAATTCCTAAATTCGTGCCGCCTTTTAACCACGGTCGGAACATTAATGCGGCCAATATAGAATACGCAAATTGGTTACCATAACGGAACATAACTTTCGAGTTATACACGGTAATGGAGTTGGCTAATTAAGAAAAGCGTCGGATAAGGGCCGGCAGCGGGTATTCCGATCGGTTCGATTTCTCCCGGTTATGCCACTCGGTCTCGTTACTTTTGCTCGGATATTTCGAGGGTGGAGAAAGAGACGAGCGTGGAGGATTTAGAAAAGAAGAGGGATAGAAAGAGGGATCCACCGCCGGGTTACGGGTCAACCACGATGGAGCATTAATAATCGTTTACAATCTTTAAAGCAGGGTGTGGCGAGTGCGTTAACCCTCCTCTTCTTCCTCTTCTTCATTCTCTTCCTCCTACTCTCCGCTTCTCCTCTACTTTTTCTTCCTCTCTTCGCTTATTCGCGATCGTCCATGGTGTATCGGACGGGCAAAACACGAGGAAAAAGTCCGACCTGCCTTCGTAAACCAGTTGAACGTATATGTCGTGAAAAAAGGATAATCAATGGCGAAAGGATGTACGATTGATTTGCGCTCGACGTATCCTTGCGATCATTTTCTTGTCATTAAAGATAGAAAATTTATTTTTAAATTCTTCGCAAATCGATCGGATCCTTTAGTTCTTGGAAGGACACCCCTACATGATGTCCAATGTCACGACAACGCGACAATTAGTGTTATGGCATTAAACGTTGCGATTTACTACCACGTGAAAATGTATCTTTAAAGGATCGCAATCACGGGGAACGGCAATATATTTCGATAAAGTGAATTTTGGGAACGTGATCCTTTATCCAAAGTGCGGACGTTTAGATATCTCGATGGTTCATTTCGAAAATAGGGGGCGGGGAATAAAACTGAAGAAATTAACGTCGCGTCGTCGGGAAACTCGACAAACCGGTATACAAACGGTCGTACAGTGAATTTCGCCGGATTGCACCTCGACCCCCTTCGAATAAACATTCTTTAGTAGGAAGTAAGCAAGTTTATCTTACGAGTATTTATTTAATTGCGCGTTGTCGCTCGGTTTGCTCAATTTACGGACGAAAATTTCATCGTGCACCTGCGACATTACTCGAGGAGCTTCCGTTTGCGTCGAATCTTCTTTTCCTTCTTTAATATACGACACCCGACGTTTCGTGAGAAAGATCATCTTCGACGCGTTAGAAATCCCGCGTGAATTCTTTTCCTTATAAAATTCGCATAATTAATCATTCTCGCAAATATTTTTCTCTCTACTGGATTTACATTAAACATTATGATTTATAAATTATTTTCGTTTCGGCACGGTCAGCCTTCTCGAAATCTCGTCAGCGTTGAGATATCATTATTATTTACACCCAGTTAAATTTTCATGCAATTTCACAGTAAAATGTGTTTGCGATACAATCGCGTTAATCACGAGGCCGCGCGACAATCGGGCAAAGATCGAAGCCAGAAAGCGGCGTGTACCGGTCGAACAAATTCTTCACGACCTTTTTCTTGACGGTGCATTATTAACGACCACGATAAATATGCGCGTTCTTTTCGCAAGTGCGACGAATCAACGATCGCATCCACCCGGGTCCTGGCGGTGAAAAAAATTCCCTCCTGTGGAACCCGTTCCTCCAGCACGTGTGCCCCTATCGGTTGTCCCGTGAAAATCGGTCGTCGGCCCCTTGCTCACCTTCTCCGCTACGAACGGCCTCGCCATTAACTCAACAACCACCACCACCACCACCGCCACCTGCAGCGACGAATCAGCATATTTAGCGTCGAGCCGAATTTAATAGAGGCCATCGTTCGGACGTGCATCACGGTTGCATTCGCGAGACGCATCAATAATATTCACCGTGATGCATAACATTAAGTATGCATGCTAACCTCTCGCGAACCCTCTTGGAATTCAATTCGTGATTCTGTTCGTTTGTTCGTTTACGTTCTCATATACGTAGACGGTTTTATACGCATTTGCATCGTGACGTGCATAACCGGACACGTGGTACGGTTATCATTCCTCGTGACCTTACCCGATATTCCTTTGCGATTCAATATTTTCCTGGAATTTTAGCGCAGTAGTATCCGTGTCAGTTTTCTGAAAGTCATAGTATCATTTTATACGATATTACATAGTTGCAGTTAATTATTTACACGACAAAGTAGCGACGACGTTTCGTGTACTAAAATCACACTGCCGCCAATAACGTTTGAATAATGCAACATTAAATATTATTTGCATCCGTGGCAGAGAGTGCGGGTTTCAAATAGTCCCATAAATATCGATATTACTCGGCTACGCGTCGTCGTGGAAGTCAATAAAAATGTTTCTCGTCACAAATGAACGTTTATCGGTCATATATCACGAGCAAGCAGCGGGACATACTTAATAGCCGGGAATGTCTTTCGAATAAATTCCGGTATAGGGTGGAGGCCGCTTAACGTTCGCAACACGCGTTTCTAGCCGATAGATTTTTCTCTCGACGACGAGGCTCGAGCAAACGTAACCCGCCGACGTACACGGTGCTCTATGGAGTTTGAAAAATGAAAGAACACCGTGGCACGATTCATCACCCGCCATACGGTTCGCAGTCCTCGTGAAAGTGATACATGCTTCTTGTCAAAGACGATACGTTGAATGCCATTTGTTCCGCGGGCTCAAATATACCCGGTAATGTACCTAATTTCCATTCGTCTTATACCGAATCTTTTGTCCCTCGAAAATCGTAAACTCTAAGCTTTCGTTGAACGACGACGCAAGGCGTGGCTCGAAACTTTTAACGACCGCTCATAAACGGCGAGGATATGGGTTTAATTCTTGCCCGTAGTTTATTTTTCGAGGTTTATTAATGATACTACTAAAAGTTAGAAACGAAGGAATTGCTGTTATAGTCACTTCGACTTTTTAGCGATATTTAGAAGTGTACAAATTTTGCAATCCCTTTATCGAGTTCTTAGATATTTTTAATTGCAAGTTTTAGGTATTATTAAATTGCAACTTTCATAGAAATTCTTAGAAATGAATTACGTAGATCGTTAATATCGTCCTTGACGCTTTAAATTGATTTTACACAGTTGCTCGAACCGTTCGTACACGTAGCCTTATTTTTATTCGAGCAATTCTTGTCTTTCTCTTATCTGTCGCGCGCGAGACTCACGGGTTACAAGAAGATCGTTCGGTGAATTTTGAACGCGACACCCACGCGATACGCGTGCACCGGTACCGTGCCGGTTAATTGTTCCGATGGATTTAAAGTTGGCGTCCGAAATAAATGAATGTCGCTTGCCAAGGCGTGGTACGAAATATACACGCTCGTCATGGATTATATCTCTTCCGAGCTCACTTACACGTGCCAAACGAAATTTCGGCACAGCCTTCGAATTCTTTTCCGGGTGCATCGGACACTGATACCCTTTGTCGATTTCATTTAAATTTCATTGATTTTTATTCACGATCATCGCTTTCCGTATCGAATTAAAATTCTGTGGCCTTGATTAAGTTGCATCTCACGTTCCAGTTATGAAATTGGAATGAACTTTTATGGAACAATTAATGGTCGATAAAATTAATTTTAATTATAGCCTTCTCAAACCTTCACTAATATATGTTTTTTTCAATAAAATTAATTTTAATTAGTCTTCTCAAATCCTCATTGATATATATTTTTTCCATAAAATTAATTTTAATTACATCCTTTTCAATTGATACATTTTTTATTCGATTTACAAAATTTACCATAAATTCAGAAGACCTGAGATTGTACGATTGTTGTTTCAATGACTTTAATTGCATCCCTCGAAAGGAATGACGCGAAGCGTACGTTCATTCTCGTCGGATTGTATTTTTCAAGAATTCACGGTCTTGTTCTCGTTGAGGATTTCTTGTAACACGCGCGTGCTGAGAAACGTCGGTCGTGCCTGCCGGTGCATTATCGTAATCGCGAGAGACGATGTGACAAATGTAATAAAAAAAAAGGAACAGAAGCGTTTACGTAACGACGGGGAGGTGAATTCTGACGAAGCGATGCTATCGAGGACGTAAATTTCGATGACGCGGAATTTTAGCAGAGCGAATGAGACGTTCGTACAGCGGGAAATAACGAATTCGAATCTTTTTCGGATGATACTTTAAATAACCCCGCTGCCCAATTAGTAAGCATTCACGGAAGTGACGCGACAACAACGCGTTTGTTACCGTACTTTAGGAGGTCCGCGTTTATTCTCTCTTTGATCCGAAGCATGCAACTCGCGAACACGTACGAGAGAGAAGGAATAACGTTTGTGCTATATTTAAGACATGGCACGTGTTGGTTATTGCACAACGAGTGCAACATTCGCTGTAACACGGCTATCGGTTGAAATACTCGCGGGTAAATCGTACGGCTCGATTCGATTAAACACATTCGGGGACAGGTTTCCACGGAATTCTTGAAATTATTGATGAAATTCGCGATACCAAGCGCGTAGCTGCGAAGGAGGTGATTGAATCGATAATACGTTGCTCAATGATGAGAATCGTTTGCATATTCATGAAATCTATAATTAGAATTTCTTTATCTGATGCTAGCTAAGCGTTCGTTTAAAAAAAAAAGAAAAAAATACCGACAATACTTACATCAAATTGCTTTCCAGTCATTGCACTTTCGAAACGAATGTTAATACCTTGTTAATCCCTTGATAGATAAAACGATTCTGATCGTCATTTTTGAAATATGACGAGCAGAGCTATTAATATTCAAAAATTTCTCAAAACCAAGGCAGATGTATGTAACTGTAATTGAATACGTTTCATTTATGTCAAGTAGATATATCGTAGACAAATTTACTATGACGGTCACATCCGTCCGATCCCATTAGATAGATTACCATGTTTTGTGACTGCAGTATGTTTACAGAAATCGTTAATTTAGTAACTACTAATTGCAAGTATATTTCTCTGAGGATTTCTGAAAATTCCTGAGTGTCTACGTAAGGGTTTGCGGTATCGTTTAAAAATTCAATTATTGATAATGATGTATGACTGGATCTTGACGTTCATATTGACATACATCATATTGGAATAAGAAAAAGGTGGGCAGATTGCAGAATTCTCTTTTGTTATCGATCACTGTTACAAGTAGATACGATCATTATAAGAATGTCTTACTCAGAGTACTGTCGCTTATTTCTTACGATCCCGCGATACTCCCGCTGTGACGATTAGTCACAGATGATATTTCTTCCATGAATTATCTGTTAGCTATCGAGAAGCATGTGTAAATTCATTGATAATGAATATTCACGATCGTAAACGCTTGTTTATCGTCGTTTCATTGATTTGTTTATCAAAAGAAATTCCTCGGAGGATAGATCGAAGAAACGCACTGTTTCACTCGATATCGTATCCCTACGATGTATACGACATTTTCTGTCTCGGAAGGTTTTCATGTCCAACAAAGGAAAGCACTTGAAACGCACATTGCAAGTATTGATCGCGAAGAGATACTCCGTGGCTTTGTGAAAAGAATCGTAACTCGTGTCGCTGTTTATGGCGTACGATACGCGTTTTCCCTTCGTCCGCGCAGTCGTAAAACATTCATGGAAAAGGATAATGGTAGCATCATACTCTACCGTGTATAACTTTCACTGGACAATTTATAACGCGTTAGAGTTGGAAATTGCAAAGAAACCGATAAAAGGATGCATCGATCGCTGTAGAAACAAAACATCTTCTAAGGATTCTCAAGACGAAGCCAAGTCAAAATTTTGATTTTAAAATCAAAGTCTAATTACAACTAGCGTTATAAAAATTCATTTCAACGTCCACGTTCTCCTCTTCCTGACAATAAGCCACCGCGTACGTGAAAGTGCGCTCGAAGAAAAGTCGTAAATAATCGGGCGCGTAAGGCCGCGTGGTCGGCAAGTACGAATTTTGCAACAAAGAATGCCCGCAAAAAATATTTATCGGTGTGGAAATTTATGATCGTGAATCATTTTTTGGTTTCGCGAGCAGTGTATATTATCTCGTATTTTGTTTCACCGACAGCGTATTTCCGATGATATAAAAAAAAAAAACAAAAAAACAACGAGAACAATGAACCGTGATGAATTTTATACGAAGAAACGTCTTTTTTCTTTCACCCTGCAAAATGGTTACTTTTTAATTTACGATTCGTTAACGTCACCCGGGCTACCATTAAAGTCGATGGAGTTGCACTCTCTCGTTCAAAGAGAAGATTTAAAGTCGGGCGTAAATCTGTGGAAGGCTAAAAAGGTGCGAAATTTTTTGAATCGATCCGCCGATCGATTCGCTTTCACGATAATACAAGTGCATTTTAGCGTGAACGCACGTTTCGTCAGTTTTGTATCGATTCGCCTTTCCAAACGGTCCAGCAACCGTGGCTCCGCTTCTTTTTTCTTTTTCATCCTTTTCTGAAATCCCACGGTTTATCGTTATACAACAATGATTTCTTTACGGTTTTAATTGAACCCCCGTTGAATTTGTCCTTATTTCCTTATCGTTCCGTTTCCCACCTTCTGTTGGTTCTATTGGGAAAATCATTGACATCTTGCGAAATGATCATTTCATTCCATGATTTCTCTTCGAACGCTTTCTGCGCTAAATCGCGTTATTCGCGGGGCTTTTACGATTCCGTCGCTGTTGCATCCGTAAGTCGATTCGCGATTGATGTACCGCTACTGTCGACGATAAATAACGCGTTCACGGTCTACTTAACCGTTAAATTTCGTCGCTAAATCTTTGGTACACGTGTCTGCTTGTTGAAAAATCGAACGAAATTAGAGACACTTTTAAACGCTTTCAACAAGTGTAACGAAACGTATCCTGGTTCGATATAGAAAGGAAAATTGTGTAGTATATGCACAGTGATTTATGATCGAAGAAACTCGTGTTTGAGTAGACTAAGTGAGATCAAGCGAGATAAGATAATTAGCATCATTTTATAACACTGTATGAATGCTTTCTCGTGCAATCTATACCGCAATACATTTTCTAGATGAAGAATTAAAGATGAAATGCGGTATTATCGAGTATCAATGACATAGTGCATTCTTCACAGTTCGTTTATTTCTTACGTTCATTAACTATCCAGGTAAGTGGGTAGAGAATTAGACGTCAGGAAATTATCAATCGGCTACTGTACGTACGCCTTTAATTGCTGTGTACGAATGATACCTGTGGAACGATATTGTTTCTGTTTTCCTGGCTGTGTAATTATCTTCCGCTTATCTGCATTATTTAGACTGTCGCGAGATAAGGAACACCGCATACATTTTACGTCGTTATCGTGTGGCAATAATTCTCGTTCGAAGCGTTGAGTACAAAGTTTCCCCATTCCGTAGGATCAAGCTACCAAGTTTTCTTGCAACCATCGAATCGATTTGTTATAGCTTCATCATTTTCCACGAGGATCTACTTAAGAGAACGAATGACGAGAACCACTTTGTCGTTGGCTCCTGCAATCGCGTTAAGTTCGTGTCTCGCGAATATCTCGAGGTATGTACCTTCAGAAAAGTAGTCGGTTTTTTGCCGGTAGCCTTTGTGAAGATCGAAGGATCGATCCTCTAAACGGCATGTTAGCGAACGGATATGGTCGTGGACATTTTATCGGCGCTGCCGATCCGTCGTAACCCATCGTTTCATGAAAATGCGACCGTTGTCATAAGCTCGCGACTCGGCCGGCTACGTTCCATCGATTCTGTTCGTGTCGTCTGCAATTCGATAAGTAGGCGTATCGACGTCAATTTACTCGGTTGACACCGATCGCACGACCGGTCCGGTCCGATCCGTTCGTAAGAAACGATTTTATCGACTCTGTCGTCATCCGTCACTGCCTAGCGCAGCTCTCGGCGATGGATCGCCGGAATCCGTGTCTTTCTCTACGTATATGTCCAGAAACATTAAACGTTAACAGAACATCGATCGTTCGGGACAATTTCAATTTCATCTTTCATTTTATTTTATCTTCACTTTCGAAATTATTCAATTTTCTATTCGTAAAGTATCGAGGGTCAATTCTCGCGTGCCGAGATATCCAGCAACGTTCACGGAAGACTCGTGCCATCCGGCGCATGAAATTTTATCGCGGAACGATCGGAATCATTAATTCGGCTAATTAACGCGTTAACTTATAGCCACGATTATGGTACGCGTCTCCTTAGATCGTCCGAGTGTGTTTCTAATTTAACTCGAAGCGCAGCTCGGAGGATCGTGCACCTTTCCGTGTGTGCAATCGTACCGGAGGCTCGTGTTTATCGCGTTATTATCCTCTAATTATCAGCATTCGCGGCAGAAGGAAGCGCATTCCGTTTCCCGGTAAATTTCCTCGACGCTCGTTGCCGATAGAAAAACGCGACCGAACACCCTCGGCTCGGCCAGTATCTTTCAGTGTCTTTAAGTACGTATCTAATGGAGAAACAATAACCGAGCGGGTATAATCGTAACAGGAAACGTTAAAGTAGTCCGCCACGAAACGGCCACCTTGATTATGCGCTTCTAACAGAGGGGCCCGTATAACGCGTTCACCGTCTTTGTTACCTTCTTAATTTCTGCGTTCCTCTTTGTTCGGCGTACGCTAATGACGGGTTTCGTGCATAGCCAGCGATCTATTTAGAGGGCAAATTAACTCGGCTGAACTCTCGGCTAGTGCTAATGAAAAGCATTTCTGCTCGCCGCGAAACCATGTTGTTTTTGCTGACCCCCTTGCGTTCATTACATTTTACCTGCATTGCTTCAAAAAGCGACGAGACTGTTTTATAACATAGATTTTTAATTCTGATATAATTCAATGGATTACTACCCCTTGTTAATATCAACCCTCCCATACGTTGATTCAAAATACCATTTCACACTGTCGCGCATACACAAGGGAACGACGAGGAACGTTTCGTGCTGCAAGATCATTGAATTCTGTAATCTCTCTAGAGTCGCACGCATACGTGCATGGGTGCATTGATAAATAAAAGCTAAAAGGTTCGCGAGGGTCTCGTGTCGCGGTGCATCAACGCGGTGGGTGAAACGAAAAAAATCAAAAAGAGAAGGTGGAACCGGTTTACACCACCAAAACCGGAAAGATTTCTTCCGCACGTTGCCGCCCAAAACGGACAAATGGGCCGAGGTAGTTCAGCCACTGATACACCAACAAAAGGAAAGAAAATACCAGTGAAGATTGCTGCCTTTGTCGAATGACGCGAGGAACAGTTAGGATGCGAGAGAAACATTTCCATTTCTTTGCATATATCTTATTTTCTTTTTCTTTTTTAATCATTAGGAAACAATTTTCTTTTTAACCCTTTCGGTATTTTATTGAAATTGAAAGGTTCTCTATAGGAGTTCTTATGGAATCACCCTGTATATCGATACAATGCTGTATAAATGCAAATTCGTGTGAACACGAGAGTTAAGAAGTTTAAAGACCATTTGCATCGAAGTTTATAATCGTTTTTTTAGAAGACAAGTTGTAACGGAGTCGGCGAAAGTGTTGGTGTACGGGAAAGAAGTGCGAATCTTTTTTTCTCCTCTCCGGCAAAGAGTTAACGGTTGGCATATAAAGTTGTAAAACGGTACCGTATCCAATCGAGCTTATGGATTTCTTGCAGTAAGTTGACATTTCACGGCAACTGCTTAACCGTGCCAAATAGGCGTGCCATTTTTCGTGAATAGCCTGTCGATCGCAATATCTTATTGCCGGTTAGTTGTCCCGCGTTAATACCGCTATAGAAAAGGTCATTCGCGTACACTGTAAATTGCAAATCGATGCTGCGTGTATCCGAATAAATCGATAACCATGCAATTAAAACGCTAATAACGTAATTTACAGCTTGCGAGACGGCGTGTATATGAGTTATCGATCGTCTCACGACATGAGTTATTGCGTGAATAATTATCCAGCTACGATGAAGAATTCTTCGTGATCGGGCCGGAGAAAGCACGATATAAATACTGTATCAGCCGAATATGGTTTCGATTTAAACTTGAGTATTAATGTTTTATTAATGATCAATCAAACCCTTTACTACCAGTAATCTCTCCCCGATGATTATCTTACGAAAGTCCGACTTAATTGTTGAAACTTCGATTATCATTGATCTCGAAACGGTTGTCGCTCATTTTTCATCGAATAATTGTACTTTATTCCGCATAATCCGATTACATGCAAGATACCAATTATTAATAACACGATCAATTAATTTTCATTTCTCTTCTATTAACTATTTGAGACACCAATCATCGTTGTACTCTGATATCTACCTTTTGCTTTCAATCATTATTTACACAATCACCAGGAGATAGTAGTCTAGAATTAATCGAGACGCGCGAAGAGAAATAAAAAGTAAGAGATCGGTAGTAATTACAAGAAAATTGTATCATTGGAGGGTCATTAGCGAGCTTTCTACACGCACGTTAGCCGTCATTAAGGTTTATTAGCTCGGAATTAATGCCGGCTCTGTTGGCGACTGCATTTGCCTTCGCTATCGTAGGAATTAATTCGCAAGATTCATTCGCGCGATTTATCGCTCCTTCGGTGTTGCATTCGTTCCTTTACCGTTCGTACAATCGCCTACGATCGGTCTGATAAAAAAAGGCAACCGTTTGTACGGATCCGATCGATTAATATTTCAATGTATTTCTTCCCATGGCTCTCGGGGCTCGTTCAATCGCACACCTCCATATAATTCTCGTGTCACTTTCAATTTTGCTCTTTTCAAGAATTTTCAACTTACCGCCGCGGTGTACGCGAGGAACTCGCCTTCGTATCGCGTTTCAATAAAACGATCATTACGCAAGAGGAATCCTGCGTAAGAAACATACGTACATGCAGGATAGGTCTGTTCATAATTATCAAGAAACGAATTGCAAATGCATTCCTCGCGTATCGTAGGTAGCGGTTACACCTCGTGCCGAGAACTCTCGCCTTCTATCTCCGCTGGATAATGACTTATTAATTTCCCGCGTATAGATGTTCATACGCGCTATCTGGCGCGCTACGTGTCGCTTGATAATTAAAATCGTCACTTATCATTAACTGTATAATTGTTTGCTCGGGTGACTTTTAAGCAACTCAAGCGTACGCGATTGTGTTATCATTCATGAAAGGGTCAGAATTTATCTTAAAATTTCTTTGGAACTTGATTCAAAACACAGATATTACGCGAAAAAGAAATTATAACGAGAGAAGGCTTTATTATTCTGAATATTCATTTATAATTAACGCTAGAAAAAATATTCGAACAATTGATAATTCAATTGCTCGAGGAAATTTCAATCTCGTTCAGTATGCCTGAGACTCGTCGTAGTTACGGGATTCCATGATATGGTATGGTTGGACCGGTCCATGGAACGTGATCGCCTCAGCATGAGGTCCTGGTGGGTGACTTCCTTGCGGCAACGCTGAATAATTGTTGTTCCTTTTATGTCTCGCGTGCAGCATCGTTACTCGTTGGTCCGAATTTTATTCTTGAATTTCGGTGGGTGTGAACGCTGTCGTCATGAAATCCTTTTATCCGCTATATAAAGTGTTTGCAATTTATGCAGCAACCGTTTCACTTTTCACTATTTCTGCGTCGTTTAATTTTACACCCGATATTCGGTCAAATTCACATTCAATATTTGATTTTATTTGCATTCGGTCGAATTCACATTAATTTCACACCCAGAACGATTATTTCGCGGTGGCGTCTCTTTGTCGAAAGTCAGTTTCAATAAGATGAGAACGTGACCCAAACTATATACGGATGAACAATATCTCGCGGTGGCATTTTACGAGCAATGATGCTCGCCACCAAAGTTACATATGTTTTGCAATTCGAGTGACAGGCATTATTTTACGCCCGTTTTATTGCCGACTACGCGATGTTTGTCGAGACCATATATTGCTGTTTCTATCTCTAGAGTTCCATCAAATTGTTACGATTCGTTCGTACAGCAGGAATAGATTCACTTAGCACGTTTTCAAATATTTTCCCGACTTCCTTGTTGTGCACTGCAAGTGACATTTATGCGAACGAAATCTATCGTATCCTCTCCTTAATGTAAAAATATTGTTTATGGTCTGAAATCGAAGGTATCGTGTACTCGGGGTGTCAGGAAAGTAAAATATTAAACATAGCTCCGGAAATTTCGGATCCCCCGTTAAATTCGTGAAACTCGTCGTAGAATATCATGGCGACAGGTACGAACGGGTTAACGCGAGGAATCTCAGCCGAGTCGGCTGTCGATTTGTTTAGAAAGCTCGCTAACGGGGTAATGTTTGTACCCCGTCGGATTGTTTGGGTAACAGGTAGGTTGACACTTGGATAAAAGGTATGCGAGCGTTCTCATGCGCCGCAGGTGTTCTCCCGTGAGTTTATGAAGTCACTTCGATGCTCGAGTACGCAGTAACGAAGCATGACAAATGGTTAATGTACATTGGCTACAAGTTGCTTCGAGTCTGGTGTACGGCTAACTCTCGGGTGTCTTGGGGACGTCTAGTCTATCGGTTCATTGTGAACACGGTAGCGTACGCGTGTAATTTTCATCGGTTAATAAACTCGTGTACACACCGGTTCCTGTCGACCGTACCTAGTTAGACACAGGATGATTGATTTTTCCGTCGAGTCACGTACGACGGAAACTGAAAGTCTGAAATTTATTCGAACGATAAAGGAGTACGAAGCTAGGTCAATGAGTAATTAAACGATCCTCGAACGGTATATTCTTCTCCGCAACGTCATCCAATCATTTTTGTATCCGTTCAAACATTTCGCTGATGCCTGTTCATAGTTTATTGTCCCCGCTGATATAGCGTATCGTTCAAGCAACCGGTCCTTGTTACGTGTAATTGGAAACTCGAGAACCACTTGCGCATGCAACCCGAAATGATTAACAGATAGCAGAACGCTGACCCTCTGCAAGAGTAGAAATACGATAAGGGCATTTATCGGTTGTTGCTACTTGTACCGGTGCCTGGGAATTCTACTGAACGCTCCGCCTAAACTCGTTCAAAGTATGTAGTTTCTTTTGAATATCTTCCTTCCATGTAGGACACTTATCAAATTTCGAATAAATCTAGATATTATCGCATCGATTTATATTTTCAGAATAAAAATTCAATGGTACCTGGATTAATTGCTCGCACGAGGATTAAGTTACCCATTCTTTCACGATTTTTAAATTACAATGGGCATTTATGGAATATGTCAATTGGATGGTTGAGGAACAATGTCATCGAGATGATAAATAGCATTGAATTTATTAGCTGAAAGGTCTTAGGTTCGTAGGAGCTTGTAGTGTTAATGCGTGCGATTGGAGCAGGGTTGAAAGGTTCTTTATCGTTTATCAGGTTTATCGGTTACTTCGCCAGTTGCGTCATGTATCGCGCGAGTCCTTCGCGCGGGTCCACATGGACACCCACGTGGTTGGATAAAATTGCTCGCAGTGAACCGTGTGTATCGTGCATACACCGCCGCGCGTCGGATTACTTGGTGAGCCAAGTTAATTACGATAACGGAATATGTGGCTGCGATAAATATATGACTCTTCTAGTATTAGGTCGTTCAACAAAATCAAAATAAAATCCAACATTTTAGGTGGACAATGATTTTCTCTAAAGAATTTTAATTGATTTTCCTCGCGTCAGCGTCACGGAACGGCCCGTTTAGACGTTCTTGTTTGTATCCTCGAGGATTTTTATTCAAGATTCCAAGCTGGACGGTCGTAGCGGCTAGACGGATGCAATCGAATCGGCAGATGACGACTGAGAACAGACGTTACAAGTTTTTGCCAGCATTATGTGCACCGAGGCATGTGCCGCGGTGCGCACGATCTTTTTGCACTTTCGTAATATCGTTTTTGTCGTCGAGACTGCGTTTCTTGCCTCTTCGCCGCGAAACTGTTTACATCTCGATCGAATCTTTCTTGGATTCGAAGATTGCTTATAAATATCTAATTCGTCAATCACTCGTTCTCGTCCGCAACGAGATCTTATTTAAAGCAAACCCTCGTAGGATGTCTTGAGCGATAATAAGAGTACAGGCTGAATTTCGACAAATTCACGGGTTAGCATAAATTATTCCACCCACGCGTTTTTGGGGATGCGCGCGTGTTTTGGCAAGGGGACACTCGATTGAAATCAAACACCAGCAAACACCGGAGACTTTATAAATTTCATCGATTTAACTACATTCCCGTTGTTCTAGTTACTTGTGTAACCGTGTTAATTTATTAAGAATGATGCATCGTGTTCGAGAAATTAGACTTCTCGGAATATTCATGGTGTAAATATTTGCATAACAATACGGTAGGATTATTGTATTATAAAAAGTTTATTTTCCAAGTTGAAGAAGATGTTTGATACGATTGTACACGGGGAATAAATCAAATTAAAATGATTCATATATCCTGCACACATTTTAATGGACACTTCCTGACGAATACATTTCAAGGCGTGAATAGATTACGAGGTTTCAAATTGAGCTGGCAGATGAAAATATTAACACTTTGACAGTTGCATATTTTGTCGAATCTGTAACTTCTTTTTATTCTTTTTTATATCTGACGAGAAAGTATGAAATGAATTCATTAAATCCATCTCTCGATGGATTTTTATCATTCACCAACGATTCGAACAATTTCGTCTGGCTAGAACATCTATCACAATTGAACGACGATAGAGTAGATTGTAACAGTAGGGAGTGTGCACGGTCTGGCGGAGCGAGATATAGGTGGGCGTTCTGCCGGATATGGTTCGCCGGAAGTAGGGGGACCCTTGCCACCGACACGCTCCGTGCTCCTCGACTACGGCAGGGACGTCATCCACGGTGTGATTCGTAGCTGCATCGAATCGTTATACGACCATTCAGATCTTTTATAGCGTCAGATAAAATTTATTAACTCGATGGAAGATCCCTTTGACAACTTATTCTTATTTCCGCACCTTTGCGAAAGAGTCTCTTTTGATTTGATCAACAAACGCTTCCTCGACGATGTTTACAGAAAGAGTAAACTATCGTAGAAAATTCGAATTATATCGGATTCTTGTAAATTTTTAGTGTACAAATATATTGATCGAGTGAAATGTTCGATACACCGTGTTTCGATTCGCTTTTCTTAATCGTTTTCCGGACACACCCGCGTTAACTCGTGAAACGAGAACGATACCGTGGTCGTAGGCTCGCTCGTAGCCGACCATTGCCGCATAAAAAGATAATTGTGATCGGTAAGAAAATTACAGATTGGTTACAACCGAGTTAACTTGATAAATCTGTCACGCGTGACTAATCATAATCTATGGGTGGCGAGTCACTTCGGAGCGTGGTTGCTTTGGACGAAATAATAAGGATGCGCGGGGTGAAAATTGCAGGACGTGTACTATTAATAATTATCATTCTATATAGTATAATTAGAAATTAATTAGAGAGTATCTATTTCGTGTGTTTCAATTTTTTATTTACCTCTGCCAATATGAATTTTCTCAGAACGCATAAATGAATTTATTATCTCCAAAGGGTTAAATCATTTTCAAGCATCTTCGAGTTTCTATCAGAGACCATCTTTCTACGCTTCTTCTCTAAATTTTCCTACGTTTAGTGGCGTAAACAAGTTGGCATTTTGCCCCGAGTACGATGAAAAATGTTCTCGTGTCATCTTATCGGTAGCCGTCGGAAAATCTGAATCGAGCTTCGTTTCAAGGAACACGAATGATAAATAACTTTGAGATTCCATCCTATAGCCAGCTGAAAGATAGTCGTTCATTTACCGCATTCCTGGTTAATCCTTTCGATTGAATGGGAAGTTTGAAACTCCTCTAACGTTAATTCCTGCTCCAACGTTAGGTGTACCAGGAGAGTTTAATCAAAATGAAGTGTAATCATTGAATAACTCATACCGAATGTATCACGCTTATTCAAAATAATTACAGGAACACTTACGTAAATGACTTTATCGTTTACTAAGATCTTTAGTATTCCAAAGTCATTAGTGTGTTATTTATCAAAATACAGATAGAGTAAACGGTGTAAACATATTAATAGCTGTAGAACGGTTAATTGGATGAATTCTGTATAGGTTTTCTAATTTTATTCATACATTCTCGAGATTCGCAACTTACATCGCGATTGTATACCTCACTTTTGATCTGTCTAAAAATGCGATCATTTAATCATTCTTCGCAATGCATTCGCGGTTTAAACTTCCTGCAATATATTTTCCAGTGGTCGATACAAACAACCGTAGCAAATTCCTCGTTCAATAACATCGTCGAACATAAATTTCACGAAAGACAACACCCATCTAAACGTATGTGCAATCTTGTCGTGTGCGTACACCCGCCTCTGTTGGCTCGACTCATATTGCATCGGGTTTCGGCTGCATTTTCCGCGTTTCCCGCTGAAATGTCGCGTAAAAGTTCTCGTTTCCTCGCCGGCTCCGTACAAACCGTCCTTGTGTGCGTACGCATGTGCGTTCACGTGTACGTACGTGGCTCGTGCAACTCTCACATCTCGGTGCATACAGACGATTGCAGCGCGTGCAACAAACTGCGCAGTGTGCAACGACTGCAGGCACGCCCTTCTCCTGTGTCGCACGATACGTCGCGTGGTTCGCCTACATACCGGGTGTCGCTGATTCCTTAGAAAGTCTTTTTTTTTCTCCTTTTTATCGTACTCGCGAATTGCTCGATGATGGTTCGTTCACCTGTTGCGGGAAACACGCGCCGCTTGCTTTCGTGGAAACGATTAAGTGGACGTACCCAGAGCACGATGGTGGTAAATCTTTAAGAGTAGATCGCGATTCTACCTAGCTATTATTATTCCTGTCTGAGACGAAACTTGGCGCAAGTATATTTGCATTTTAACACTAGAATTAGCTAGCGAGCTAATCAGCGTGACGCTTTTAAATAAGAATAAAACATGAAAGCAAATTTCAAAGTACCGAGTATCTAGAAAATCTTGAATCTTATTTATTTATTTATTTGAAATTTCGAGTTCAAAAGCGTTTCATCTGGTAAAGGGTTAATGTTATATAATTTCCTCGAAGAAACCCACCCGCGTGGAGAAAAACCGAGCGTATATCGGTGTAACGTATCGCTGTCAGTGCAGAAACGCTCGAGTGTGTACATAGTCTCGTACGCACGATATCTCTGGTAGTGGCGGTTCGCATGTGGAACAAACGTACGTATGGAAGTCGGTATCGCCTTAAGGTTAACGCAATCGATGATAGGTAGCCGATGTCGTGTTGCTGTTGCCGGGGGAGCCGAACGTTTTACACGAACTCCCGGTACCAAGTGCACATCGGTCCGCGGCGGCGACGACGACCGGAATGTTATGCAACCCGCTTGTTAGTTACTTACTTATGCACTGTTAAGCATCGTCGTAGCTTCTTTAAGCGACCTAACGCTGCAAGCGTTCCACCGTTTCTACGTGTATGTGCCTTAATACCCGCGTGTATCTGCACGCGGTAGCCTTCACCTCGTTTCAACGTACATTTCCGCAGCTGCAACCAACGAAGGTTCCATCGTGTTTAAACATAGCCTTATCAGACCTGCGGCGGCGGCGGCGGCTGGTGTAATGCGGTGTCATTGTGCTCTCGTTTCTTCTTTTTTTACGCGAAAGAAAGCGTTCGCGCGGATTCGTTTAGCGCGAACGTGGCTGCTGCGTTCGCACGATGCAGAAACTTTTTAGATTATTTGAAAATTTTCTGCTTCTCGACATTGCCCGGGAACATGACGAAAAGTCGAGTTTCATACCGGTGAGACAGTCGAGGTAGTTTTTCTCTCGATTCGAACATTCACGCTCCACTTGGTGGACAGTGAAATTTCTTCGGGACACGATTGTTGCGGCTTTGCGGTTTCCAATTGAAGAGTCAAGTAGTAAAGTGTTTTATATAGGGAGTTATTTGGTCGCAAGCAGATGCAGATTGGTGGGGAATTACGGTACGAAGGAGGTGCAGAGAGATTATTAATTATAACACAATATATAGGCTGCAATATTCTATATATTATAGATCTCTGCTTCCTTAATCGCTGGTGATTACGGTCCATCGGTTAACCACTGTAATCAGCCAGCGTACGATCGTGGAGCCTTGTGTTTCCCGAGAAATTACACTCAAAATTCCGTATAAGTATCGAACTTTAGGCATGAAAAATATAATTCGCGTGCAACCGTTTATTCGTGTCGAAGATCCACAAGAATTCATCTTGATCGTGTGTCCTCGTAATTCCTTGCTCATAATTATTAATTATCCTCTGATGACAGTAATCTTGATTTGCGTTGTTGCGCACAATTTCACAGTAAGGAGGATCGTACAGGAAATTAATCGACACTACCAAATTTCGTCGAAAGAAAACACATAGATTAAAAAATAACGAGGATGGCTTCGGCATACCTAAACGGGCACGGTATGGATCATCTTGCGTATTCCTCTCAGTTCCTTTACGATCGATCGCGATTACGAGCGTTCGCTTGATTATGGCAATTACAGATTGCAGAATTATGGAATGAAGTCAAGCCGGGTCCGTTAAGCGTTGAAAACAGTAGCTTTACGGTCAGCGTTTCAAGTTCTTCGCGTATCTTTTCGAAATTTATTCCAACACCTGTTCAGATAAATTATCATCGTTTTAAGAATACTAGGTGGTAGGACGAAGAAAGCGATCATCTTGCGAGAACTTTTTTCCTATCGGTATAATTTTCTGTCGTTCCTGAAGAGCAATCAGTTTTCGCCGTACCGAGACAATTTGTCGGAACTGGTTTCAATTCTGGTATTCTCCTCTCCACGATTCGCTATTTTCTGCACCGCTTTCCAGCGTACACCTTATGCGCGTGAATCGTCCGTGTGGCTCGGTTACAACACACGCGTTTGTTCCGCGACAGAGAGAGACCAAGTTGAAGGTGAATGGCGGGCGTGGCGGGCAGTCCAGGTAGGATGAGTGCATCCTGCTTGAACGACGCCTTGATCGCCGTCTTCCTCTCTAAGAGACCATTTCGTACGCCGAAGGACGGAGGGTGTTCGTCCGAGAAATCTGATGTTCTCCGTTGGACAGCTCGAAAACGCGAGCAAATATTTTCGGACAAGATGATGGGTTCACTTTCAGACAGCTGTCTATTAAGTTGAAAATCATCAAATTGCATAAGATTCATATGAAATTATATTAAACTGATCTTAATTCACCGTATATATTTATTTAGATCGTTAGAGAAAGAGTCTTTCGAGATGTTTTATCTAAACAGTACTAAGACACGTCCACTTCGACCATCTACCTTTTTTCCATTCGAAACCAGTGTCTCTTCTAATTCCTCCACTAGCTGAGTCATCCGCTTTTACTTCTGTCCTTTTCCTCCCGATTCGATTATGCCGAATCATTTCTATTTCTGAAATCGAAAAATCAGGGTCAACGTATGCGTTCCACGTGTCGCCCGATAAATCTGCCCTTTAACCCGGCTCGAAATGCTTATAAATCTCGCGGCGACCGGACGATTTCTCGGCGTTCATGGTAACCCATGGAATAATTCCATCTTATATTTCTCGTTACTCTCTTTTTCCTTTCCATCGTGATTCGAGGTCCATTTTTCCTTCGTAAAGATCCTTTGGAACAAGTAACGTCTCGACGTTAACGAACCAGTTGGCTATCGATGGGAGCGACCGGGCCACTGGCACGTTTGCCCGGTGGAAAAACTGCTCGTGAGAGGTACTAATTTAATAATCTTCGTTAACCCGCATCGGACTCGGCGGTAAGCGGTGGTGGAGGTGAAGGTTGAGAGGGAAAATGTAAAAGAGGAAGAGGCGGAGGAGGATACGACCGTGGAAGGTTGCCGGTAGAACAGAGTCAAGTACACACGCGTTTCTGATGGGCCGTCTAGCGAGTAGAATCGAGAGAAACGAGAGGAACAAGGGAACTCGAGAGAAAGAGAGGGGTAGAGCAGACTGTTTGCTCATTAGACCGGATAATTGCAGGTGGGTCCGCGCTCACTTCGCCTCTCCACGCCGCGAATCACCTCGACCTCACCTTCCCTCCTACCTCTTCACCATTCTCCTACCTTTCGTTCGTCTACCCGTTCTCGGTGTTCCCTTCTTCTCGAGCAGCTCTGACGTTTCTTCGTCGGTTCTTTTCTCTTTTCTTTCTTCCCGATCTTCCTCGATCCTTGATCATCGAAAGGGATTATCATTGGAAGAAATACTTTTTATTTTTCTTATGAAACATTTGAAACCTCAAATGAGGGTAAAACACGACTGTGCCTAATTATTTAGAGTATCATGATTCTGTTTTTCAATTTGAGCTCTCATTCGATACCTTGTTAGGTAACGAAACAATCATATTTTTATTTGAATTTTTACCAAAGTTTTTCCTCGGATCGTTTTAAGGGAGCTTCACGACCGCCTGTAAATGGAAACGTCGCGACGTCGACGTCAACGACCAAGCAGATCGTCGAGGTTAATAAGTAATACGGTGTACGGGTGAAAAGTTAATTAATTCTAATAAGTTTCCTATAATATATGGGCGAACTTCATGGAATTTCACCGTACGGACATTCATTGCCCCTCGTAAAAGTCTCTCGTACTCTCTGCCTCCTGTACTGTGCTTACGATAAAGAGAATGTAACAGGAATGTATTATAATACTATAGTGTAGTGGTGAGCCCTTTAGTTCCATTTAATATAGTCTCTTTCCTTAACTATAGGTATGCTTCAGGAAATTATTATTATTTTAGATGCGTAGCGAAGCACGTAGTTGAATATCAATTTCAAGGTTTCATTTGATTTACAAATTTTCTTTTTAAATAATTCTACAGTTCGAAATTATTTGTATAATATCATATTATTTCTTTAATTACTGCTCCTGTAATGATTAACTCGGTATTTACTGTTAAACGGTTAACCATCCTCACGTGTTCGATGCATTTTACTCTCATAGCTACGTAATAATTACTCTTATCGCTGTGCTACGACTCTGTTCGTGATTACGTAACGATGACATTCGTCGACACGGCATTAACATTTAACCCGTCTTATCTTCCGTAGGCAGAAAATGAAGTATTGTTTCTAATTTTCCATTTGTTTTATCGCGATATAAATGACATAACCCATGATAGTTAATCGAGCGTATCAGGAAGCGAATGGAACTAACAAGCCCGGTTTTAAAAGACACTCGATCGAGTACTCGAATCTACTACTATTGTTTTATTAATATTTCGTTGTAAAATCTACGATTATCATCGTTTAGGTTTAACATGGCAAATTGTATAATAGTTAAAATATGAAAGGGGGAACATGCAAATCCGTCATATTCCGCGTCTGCGCGACGCGTGTAACACGTAAAGACGCAGGAGGGCGCGGCAATGGCCACGACTGTTGGATCTGCCCAACCCAGTGGATGCCGGGTCATTTAAATCGAGAGACAAGACGTTTACGGCTCTCCCGTGGAGGTGGAGCATGGGAAAGTCCATCAGTCCGTTTATCGTCCAACTTTTCCTTTTCCGACCACACTGCCGTCTTCTCGGCTCGCCGCTGCTCGTGGAAAGCCGTCTATAACGTTTCACACTGAACCGACGTGCCCTTGACATTAGACCTAAACTATCGTTAGCGATTAGATCTCCGGACAGGAATTGTTGCAAACGGAAAGATACACGAGTACCCGTTTACCGTTACACGTTTGTTCGTAAATTTATTAACAATTCCGCGATACTTCAGCCCGAAGCTATCTCATTTTCAACGGCCAGTTTTGCGCAGTAAAGTTACAGAAATATTCCTCTTGATGGAATAAAAATTAGCCGCGATTAGTAGCTTTAACGATCGAAACTAATGTCCGGTGGACGTAAACTTAAATTATAAGGGAATTAATTAGCAACGCTCGGTAATGAAAGAAGTAAATTATAGACGCTCTGTTTTACTTTTTTCTCCCTTGATCGTATAGGAAGCTGAAATGAATCCCAAGTTTATCCGTTCGCTTGAACGCGTGTTTATCTTCGAGGTCGTAAAAGATAGCGTTCGCGGGTACTTAGGAAAGTAGTATTCCATGTTATATTCGTGGATTAATATTAAAATATCTCGGCATCGCGTACGGGGGAACAACCGTATCGCATAATGGTTTAGCTGGATGCAAATAAATGCGAACGCGTAATTCTTTTTCTTTTTCTTTCGTTCGTCGCCGTAATCTATGAACGCGTGCGTTTTCTAAGTCGACCTCCGGCAAATGAAATCCGGAAGCGATGGAGAATTAATGCGTGGATCACCGGGATACGAAATCGCAGCGCTTTCGAGGCACGGATTGTGTCAGCCGGTTCGATGTATTAGCATGAGAGATTAATTTATCAGTCTCCGCCGAGAATGTGGGTATAAACAAACGTTTGTACGAAGTTTCGAAATAAGCCTCGTGCCCCGATTGCCCGCCGTTCGTACACAAGCACGCGACCAGGTTTACGCGTGTGCACGCCTCGCGACCGATTGAATTGTATACAAGATACCGCGTGTGCGTGAACGCTTTTATATTAACTCTCTGTCTATAGAGTCACGCTTGAATTCCAGCCGCTTTGTACGCTGGAATACGTTAAAAGCGGAAGGAAAAAATTCCCGGTTACCGTTACCTATGCGTCGAATCATTTTTCCTAGGATTTTCGAAAAATTCCCGCTCGAAACTTCCGTGTTTACTTCGAGACCGTCGCTGTTGTTCTGTAAACTGTATCAGGGTGGACGCGATAGGAAGATAGATCATTATTTATCTTGTTAATTTTTATTCAAGGTACATTTGTCTCGCGGCTTAAAATCATTGGATAGGCTTCTGTTAACTGGGAACTCGTTAAGGTAGCAGAAGGCGGCGTTTATCAAAGTTGCGGAACATCAATTAGTCGTGCGATAATTAACGGCAGCGTTGCTCATGCGCGAACCATAATAAAGTACTTTTTCCTCGGGCCTTTGTTCCTTCGGTGCAAGCCTACTAATTTTATTGCACCACGAGTGCATCGGTACCGGCACGCCGTCCATCGTTGACCGCTAACCGATCCAACGATTGATCGATCGCAAGGATCCTCCAGCAGGTTTTATCTCTTTTTCCTTTAATCCGTCGCAATGCGCGCCGGGGGAACGGTGGAAAAAAGCGCATTGTTCAATTTGAATAACGACCGCTGCTAAACCCGGCTCAAGTCGGACGATCGATTGGTATCGTATCGCGTTTCTTCTCGTATCCAGGGAAATCGTTTCACTATTAGCTGCCATTTTCCTCTCGGTTCCCTCGAGAATCAGTGATTTTGCGTCGACGATTGTTTTTCGATCGCACTTGATAGATAAACGTAGCGGGCAGTTGCATTAAATATATAAACGTTTTTACGAATTTGTAGATCAGGCTATCGTAGGCGTAAATGGAAAGATAATAAGTCGATAATTTGGCGGATCGTCGAAACGTATCGGCGCGATTTGATCGGCGATTTGATAGGAATAGTTGTCGGATACGTAAGCGTGCAACCGCACCCATGCGACAGGCTCAAAGCGAGCCTGCATAATACAAATATCGTCCGACATAATGGCACGTAACGCGCATAATGAGATCGGTTCACACTGTACGGTGCAACAGCGTTACAGTTAAACTCTCGACATCGTCATATTCGTAATTAATCCGGCGACGAGTTACGGCTGTTTCACGTGTGCGGTTAACGAACGGTCGTTTGTAAAACGCGGCAAAAGTCAATGTAATTTCGAGCCTGACGACGCTGCACCGTGAGCGTAATGGGCAATAACAATCAATTTGCATGGATATAAGATCCGGTAGGGGCAGTCCGGCCGATCGGGAGAGGGTTATTGCTAGCGAGATCTTTTCTCACCGTTGCTAACAAGCATCTCTTATTAATTTTCGGTACGGTTGACCCACATACACCTCGGCTGACGTATGCGTCCGATGGACTTTCCGACACTTTAAAACGGCACTCGGGAAACCATGTTGGTGCCGGCCTTGAAATGTTTGCAGGTTTAAAACGCCTTTAAAACCGGTATCTAAAACTCAGGTATACCCGAGCCGTAAGATGTACACGGTTGTATTTGTACAATTGTATTGGTACGTTGATATCGCTAGACGATGTTAACCCTTTAATACTTCGGTTCTCATTCGTGAATTCGATGCTTCGTTATTTTACCTTTACCTTATTTCTATCTAGATCGTATTAGGCGTTAATTATAATTTGTCAATTGGCAAATTTTGCCTGATTAGACGATATTCGAGCGATTATGTTTCTCGGTGATTAATACGATTTCGAGGCCGCTTCTCGGAATGGTCGCACAGTGTATGCTTGCGTTTAACACCTACGCGGACAGTTGTGTCGACGCGAGGCTTCTTCGTTTAATACCTTCACATGCCGACCGATTGGCTCCACGTTTTACGGTACTCTCGCGCGTATTAATTGTACAAATATGTGACTGGTTTGCGTACGACCGTGCGGAGTCACGACAGCCGGTCGGATTCTTTTTATCTTTCATGCTTGGCGGCATTAAGATCTTCACCGTGGGATAATTAGCATCGTTTGTACTTTTTTCTTGATTTTTTATCGTGTTTCGAAAGTAAACGTTTAATCGCGATACATTTTAAGAAACTCTACTACCGTTCAATGCTCGATGATTACATACGCAATTAAAAGGGTTAAATATTTGAGCAGATCGAATTTAATAGATCTTTCTCTCGGTAGAATTAAAAATGACCCCATCGGACGTGTGTGACTCTGTTGGAATTTTCGTGGTCGTAACGAGTCGCGTGCGACCTTAACACCCGCGCAAAACGAAATCTCGCGGAATCAACGACGGTCGAGAGATTCGGTTGGTCTTGTAAGCGATAAAAGGTCCTCGTGTGCAACGCACGCCTCGCATTTATTTTCCCTTTTATCGTTTAATCGAAAAGAGGCCTTTGAGTCCGCTGCTTAAATCTTTAACGGCATTGCGTTCCCCGTGTATATACGTGACACGCTCGAGCCACTTCGAAAGAATATATGTATATGCACCGCCTTCGTCGTATCGCGTTAATATCAGTGGGACAACGTGTCGTGTACACCCAGTACGTACACCCGTATCCACGTGTGTTCGTCAGCGTACATACGTGTTTTGGAGTAAGCAAAGAGCAGAGAGCGAGAGACGTTCGCTACCGTAACGTTCCTAACAGATTTATCGAAGCGCACTTTTATGCTCTCGTTGTCTGCCACCGTCGCGGAATACATAGTACTTGTCTCGTAAGAAGCGCGGTGTCCATCTTTTTCTTTTACAACGTCCAATAAAAATGCGTGCACACGATGGTGATGCTTTAATGACTCTTCGATTTTAACGCGTTTAATGCGACTGGTTTTTCTTTTGGGAGAGCTTTTCTATTTGGCGGTACTGGGTAATTACACCGTAAACTGAATATTTTCGCAGGAATATTTAGCACTCTGCATATTACAGAGAAAATGGACATTTGTTGTGGGACGTATTAAGAATTAGTTAACTTTCAAATTTCTAATTTCAAGCTTTCCATTTGCAATAGCAATTTTATTAAAAATAATTTGCGGTTCCGATTACCAGTGATCCCTATGGTATTGAACGTATTAATTAATATTAACTTCTCCCTCATCAATTTGTTTGATATTTTCGAGATGCATCGCAATAATCGTAAGTCATGATATTTGGGTGTCTTTCATAGGAGTTATCCCAAAAATGGTTCAAGGATCGTTAACGAATCTTTCGATCGGCTCGTAAGTTAGTTGCATCTCGGTCGTATCGGATTGTTACGTGATTCACAAGCGCGTGGCTGAATCGCAAGGGATCATCGACGACGAGCTAATTATGCGTGTCGAAGAGAAGCTAACGATACAAAGTCGATCAGCGTGCAATATTTATTGAACGGCTTCGAGAAAGAGCCGACTTGTCGGTTATTCCGCCACGGTACGTAAATCTTTGGTAGGACAGTGTTTCTCTTTCTATCCGGACCGTCGATTCTTTTTCTCTCGCGGTTTAACATCGTTAAACGACTCGAGGCTGATCTTCGTATTGGGAGGTACTCGTTAAATTAAAAAAGTTCGTGAAATATGACGTCGTGATGTTTCGGCTAATTTCGGTATGATCCCTTGCGTAATTGCCGCGGAAGAAGCAAAAAGAAAAAGAAAAGAAAAAACGCTCATTCCATTTCCGTATCGTAAAACGTATTATTTATAAAATTGACCTTCCATCGAGCATGAAGAGGTAAGCGGTAGGCCTCCTTTTACCACCTCGTCGTTCTTGAAAATAACGTACTACCGGGCAGGATACATTTACGAAGACCGGGCATAAATCATCAAATTATTATCTTCCTGTTTCGTTCTCGTCCAAGCTGGCACGTTAAATCAAACACTGTAAGTCGGCTTAAGTCCCGTACGCGATGCTGAATCTCGTTACGCGCGGATTCGCGTTACCCGACGAGCGTTCGTTCTCCGTGTCGGAACGACGGACCAAGGATACGCTACGCCGTGATTACGCCTAAATGCGAGGGATTATTGATAATTATTATGATCGAGCAGCGTAACAGAATAACTCTCAGGGACGTGTACAGTCTGTTCGTTAAATCGGTGCCTTCGTACGAGTACGATACGATTTTCTGTCGCTTCGTATCTCACGATCCCCGCCGTTATCTCGATTCCACGTCTGAATACGTTAACGGAATGATAAATATTCGACGAAAGTGACGATACATCGATCGTGTCCGATCTCGTCCAACAAAGTTTGCCTCCTGCTCCGGGTTTTCTCTTCTTCTTGTTAATCGAACAGATTATCGAAGCAGCCCCGATTGCGATCTCCCTCCCCACCAAACTTATTTGCAGGTTTAAGGAGCGTGCAGTGTAATTAACGACATCCCGGGCTTGTTCATCGAAATTTTATGGCCACGATCGGTGTAATTGATATAAACCCTCCCCACCACCAGCTGTCCGTCGCCTGATCGTTACGTATCCGTGAACGAAAACCGGCATGCGGTTAGCCCTGCCGGTAGGTACACCTTTGGGAAGAGGAGGAGGGAACGCGAAAGGAAGAGAGAAAAGCGTAGAGGGCGTCTTTTTTTATCGCAACGAACGTCAGGTCGATTAATTTTTGTAATCTTACGCTTTGAAATCTGGGTGCAGCCTTGATTTATTTGCCTCGAGATGCGTACCTTCGCAAACGAGCTCGTGTGCAGCTTCTCTTTTCTCTTTCTTACGCCCTTTTTACTCTTTCACCATCTTTTCTCCCTTCCTCACCGTCTCTTTCTCTCTGCCTCCAACCTTCGCCATCTGTTCATCGATACGTATACATATGCTCTCGTTACCTCTCAACTTCTCCGCCCCGGCTGTCTACCCTTCCTCCTTCTCGTCCGCGCATAAATATAAATCGTACATAATTGATTCAAAGGGCGATGTGGGCGAATCTTCAGCGATCGATGGAAAGCTGTTACTCGTGCAATCACGGGACGAAACCGCGAGACGACTGCGTCTATTTGCGGATCGCTGTCGATATCCGCCGGTTAATGATTTATGAATGTATCGTTTATCGATTCTAGAAATCTATCCATGAATGATTTGTACATCGATCGAATTTTACGTTCGTACTTCTTTAGATAACTTCGATTTCCTTTCATAAAATCAATATCTTTCTCTGGTAAGCTTTTCTTTTTTCTGCAAGGATGAACACGAAGCTACGCAGACCAAGATGGATCATTTTAAACTGACGTTCTCTTTATATCGTAGTCTTGTACTTCGTGGATGTTACAAGAAAACGGTTAGCTTATTCCCCGCTCGATTATTCGAGACGTTTGTTCCGTGTCGAGGAACAAGCGTTAACCGACGCCCGTTTTGACAGGTACACGGTATAAAAATAATCGCGTGGGATTTGTGCTTTATCCAAGTCTTTCGTTTCTTTCGAAATATACATCAGCTGGAAGGTATCGTCGCTGGTTTCGGTTATAGTCTTAATGCCATTCACTTGTCGGTGGGATCGATCGAAAGATAAGGCGGTTTAAATTCTGTCACTCATTTCGATCGTGGCAGTTTTGGCTGTAAGTAATTAAGCGCAGGTATTTATCCCTACTTTCGCATTCAATTTTAAAAAATTACATAAATCTCACCATTGCCTTTCGAAAAATATTGTCAATATAAAGAAAATAATAGAATTCATGTTTACAAGAAAATATGGCTAGTATTAATGATAATATTTTGAAACAACCTGTCGTGGGCGTGCACTGGTACAAAAGCGTACAGGAAGATCACCTGTGCACCTCTTCGAGCGTTTGCTTTTCAATATCTGACGATACGAGTCCATTTGAATAACAGTACCGTCCAAGATGTCTACTATTATACGCGCTTTGAACGTCTACTTAAATATTCTATTTTACTCGAGAAGAAGAAGGCGTTTGTGATTCTTTTGCCTCGAGTGTCGAATGAATACACGTGCTTGCGTTTGGCGTGTCAGAAATTCTCAATTCAATATGTGTATTGTAATTAGAATTAAAATGACAATTCAGCACTTAAATATTTTGTGCCAGGTATATGTGTAATCCAGGTGAAAATCCGTACCGAGGTCAAGATGACTCATTAATTAAATTATTTGTCTAGTCGATCAGAAAACGACACCGAGTAGCTGGAAAAATCGTTTAAGAGCACGTGCTACATTTATTGCTGGCAAATTAACGTAGCTGTCTGTAACCCTTCTGCGTATAGCTTACAGGGTAAACAGGCTGTAGCAAGGCGCGCTACATCTTCGGGAAGTCGTGCTAGAAACTCGAGAACGCAATTAGAGTGTCGGTGTATACGGTGTGTAGGATCTCGACGGTGCTAACTGTCGAAGCAGGTGCGCTTTTATCCGCACTTTTGCGCTGAAACGTTTGACGCGATGCCGCCGTAATAAACGCAATTAATGATAACGGAACTCGATCGGGACAGTAGCCCGTTCCGTCATTTTTCGCCTACCCGTTAAATCTTAATCCCTTTTCACGCAGTGGTAATTTTATTATTGGTTTCTCCAACGGGAGAAGGATCGGGAACTATGAAGAGAAACCATTACACTTGACTCGCGTGTACGACGTGGTAATGGCCGATGAAGATTTCATTACGATACCATTATTTTATACCTTTTCTTTCGTCGAGGCAATCAAGATTTATCCGTTATTCTCGCTTCTTATAAATATTACGCGTGCACGATATTAATCTTCGACTGGTAGCGACCATTTATCATGCAATTACGTTTCTTTAACCATTCGCTGAATCTTTGTCCAGCGTCCTTTGTGCGCGGAAAAATTGCACGAAATACAGGTGTAATTAGTTTAATAACCTCGAACCGCATTGTGTTCGAGTAACAAATGGTACGTTCCATAATGGTAGGTGTAATAAGTAATGGGATTAAAGCTTAATGCAATCGTTTAAGTTTGAGAAATTTTCAATCTCCTCGACCAATATTCGAACCTACTTTGCAAAGTACTTAAGCTCATCGGTAAAGTAAGATGCATTGCTCCCTGAACGGTTTGTCCACCCGATGGGAGCTCTACCTAATCTCTTCCAGACTAATGCGTCCGCGTAGACTCGTATTCACCAGAGGATATCTCTGTTCCTCTTTCTTTAGCCTCTTTGTGGTCCGCGAAGTAATAAGCTTGGCTGGTTAGAGCATCGAGGTCGTGCGAGCTCCATCTTGGTCCACGATTTTCAAGGTAGCTCACTGTCGCGAACCTCTCGGCAAGGTTATAAGAAAATTCTGTGGTACATCGGGGGACGAGGAAATTCAGCATCCATAATGCGGGATAATTGAATTCGTCGAGGCAAAAAGGCCGAAAGAGAGAAAGAGCAAGCGTGTGAACGAACGTTCCGCGGAGTAAGCTCCGTCGCCTTAACGGCGTTTGCAGAATCGCTAATTCCTTTCTTCTGGCAGCGTATTAACATACAAATAGAAGGAGACGGCAGAATTCGTGGGATACACGAATTATGTGGTCGACGGCGTATCGTGGCGGGGATCCGGTCATTGGTCGAGCAGTAACGTCGGAACCGTGCCGGTAATTCTCATAGGCAGAGAACTCGGCTACGTAAAAACTGGTCGCTGGAATTTCATGCTGGATCCACGATTTATAATTAATTTAATTTTCCCCGTCGACCGTGCGCTTCACCGTCCACCGTTTAACCTTTTTGCCCTGGATTTCGTTAAAAATGGATCGGATCCATCAACTGGTTTCCAGGCTTAGGCGAGTCTACCGGCGGTGTTGATTCACGCCGTTTCCTTAACGTACCCACTGCTGCCGTTCTTTGTCGACACACAACCGAGGCCGAGAGTGGAGAGGATCTTTGTAAAATTGTCCGGCACCGGTCGCCACGCCCGCTCATCAAGATTTCTTCTCGTCCCTCTTTGTTTCCCGGTATTCGCTAGTTACTCAAATTAACCAGAAAAAAGACTTAGCTCACGTTCGTTCTTCCTAGTCTGATAATTCTTGTCTACAGAAACTCTCGCTGGATTCAGCTGGAATCGGTCTTAACGATTATGCTTCGTTAAAGGAAGCCTCTGGCGAATGACGAAAGTTCAAGAAAAATGGAAAAAGAGAAACCAGAAAGCTTTTCAGTAGACGTCTTAATGCTCTGTAAATCTAGATACGTTCTAAGGATAACGCGTCTCGACCTCCTGTACCGCGTGTATACTTGCTTCTATCGTTAAATCGGTCGTTAAAGTACGCTAAACGGTATCGTAGTTTGCGGTAACGTGGCGTATCTCGTGGAATACGTAATAAACCATCAGGTTCTCGAACAAATATTATTTATGGATATCACGGGTGAAAGCACGATGCGTGGTGGCTAGGTTAAATTATAGCACACCTGCAACTTCTTATCCGCGCTCTGCTCAAAGGGCAGAGGTGGTTATCGCTTTTATTAGCATCTGACAGTTCAGCTGTAGTCATTAACTGACTGATACAACGTAATTCATCGATGAAGTTACGCTCGGCTTACCGGATATTCGTACACGGTTAGACGTACAATTCGATAATACGTCTGTTAAATGATCGATGAATGAATCGGTAATTATTCCTCGTCACTTGCAGCTCCTTCGAGTAGCTTTTCACCCAGACGGTCAGTCCAATCTCGCGTGTCTTTCAAGTGGAAACACTTTTTTTTCTTCTCTCTCTCACGGTTAACAGTACAATTTGTTGTTCCCGATGATTAGCAATCACGGTGAATGAGTCTCTCTGTTGTTCGACCGGTAGCGTCGAGTACAGGTATCCGATTATAATTGCGAATGTCGCAGAAAGCATTCTCTCTCATAGCTATTAATCAACGGCTGATTATGCAGAATAGATTCGTCTTCGTAATGATTTTCCAGGCTTAGAAAGAATTTTCCTTCCCGTAAAAACGCGAACGTTTAAGCATTTTTAAATCGTCGTTGTTGCGAGTACACACGGTAGGTCGGAGAAAATTACTGGAATTACGCATTCATCTTGGCGTAACCTTTCGTTCATTTTTCCTTTTTTCCTGCTACCCGAGGTCTTGATACGTACACGAAACGCGATGTACTTGGATAGACGACACGATGCACGAGCTACAGGGCTTATTAAATCTTCTTTCAATTTCTCTTAGAGGTCGTACAGCCCGCAGAATTTCCGTCCGCGCGAAATTATCCTTGCCGCTAGTGATTCGAGTCAACGTTAAAGGCCGGTGCAACGGTAATGCATATGGCATATGCGTCGGCCAGAGGTCGTAAGGTGCATCGCGGATCGATCGAGAACGCCGCACCTTGGCGTCCCGCGTGTACTACGTGTTCGATCGTCCACGTTTCACCTGCCTCGCGTAGACCTCAGCTGTTCCTGTGTTTCATTGCCGCGGTTAATCTTCCGATCGAATATGGTCGTTAATGCAAATTACCGTTGTCCCGCTTTGTCTTCGTCTCCTCTCGACCACCGCTACTCGTACCTTCCAACTTTGGGGATGATTCGTTGCGAACCGTTAATCCTTCTCAGCGGGTAGTGGTTTCACTTGCTCGTTCCGTGTTTCGAACTTTCTTATCCGAATTGCGATTTACGATCATCGATTTGTCGTTAGAAAAATTTATATCTCGAGTGCGCTTTTGATCGTACGAAATAATGCTTCGTTTATAAGAAAAGGATAGAAGAAATTTAACGATCGGTTCAGGTGAAATTTCTTAAGAATGAAAACTCAGTGCCGCGCGTTAACGTCCCCGGTGTTTGCTGTCCACCTTGGAATCCAGCATTCGTCGTACATCTTTCTGGTACTCGGTGCTGGTGCATCGTCGAGTATCGGAGCCACTGGAGCCTGTTTCTCGAGTAACGTCGTACGTTTCACGAAGGTGTTTCACGGAAAGCAGGGACTTCTTCTCGGCGCTTACGCTGCCTACCTCGATGTTGTACACCGGCATCGATAGCACGCTAACCTACAGCAGGCTACGTTCTACTATTCAAATGGTGAACAGCGTAACAGGGAGGGTGCTCTATCTACATCAGGGTGCGCTAACAAAGTCGTCAGGTCCATAGGAAACCCTCGCAGTTCGAATATGTAGGGATGTTCGCCGAAGGTACAAGCCGCGATGCCAATCAGTGATGCATATTATCATTCTCGAAGCGTCGCATCGAACAAGCGTGAAACTTCGAACGTTGATTTCGCGTTTTCCCTTCGAAAGAAACGAAAAACATTTAATAACAACACTTTGGACACGAGCATTACGATTAACGATAAAGCAACAAGTACGAATCGTTTCCTGGTTGACTGAATCGAAGTTATTTACGAGTTTAGCTCATTAGCAAGACGCACGAGTCTGAACAGCCTCGCACAACACTCTCCGCGATTACCTCGTTCGATATCATAAACAGAGGCGCCAGGAGAGATTTTTATTATTTTTTATACCTCGTTTGTCTGCCGTAATTCCGCGGGTAATCGAGAAAAAACGTGCATTTCTCGAGAACACCTTGCGAACCCGTGACGGCTTAACGACACACGTATTCGCGAGGGAAACTCGGCAGACACGTGAATCCGCGGATACGGCGAAGACTATTTGGTCCTCCATTATTATCTGTAGTATTTTTGCAAGCCTACGAGAAGATGTTATTGAATTCGGGGATTTTCTCGTTGCTTCCGTCACGATTATCGCTCTTTTTATTGATATTTCAGTGAACGACGCCGAATCGCGTCGCGTTTGTTCAGGGATACGCGCCTTATCTTTTTCAACGAGACAGAAATCGCAGATGCGTTCATTGAAATATCTTCCGCCGAATATCTGTCGGGCAACGAATCGTCGACGGGGATATTTAGCTGATTTCGCGAGACAAAACGAGACGACTTTACGATGGTCGTTTGTTCGCGCACCGCTACCATAGCTGGTTTTATGGTTTTCTGTGTTGCGCTAGGTGGAACGTTCACGTGTTTAGGTTCGGTTCGAAAGCCAACACCTCCCCTTCGACATTCGCCTTCTCCTCTCGCTCGGCAATCGGCCGCGTGTCACTTGCATCTGGGACTATGCTGTCCGCTCACTTTGGTCCGATTTGGTAGACACTGGTGTGGTATTTTCAATCGGGGCCTCGATCGAGCAAGGACACCATTAGCTTGTCACACTCGACCAAACAAGACTCAAGAACCGCAATGTTTACTATCTCTTTGATGTCGGTATCTACTCGCTATCGTGTACAACTTTGAATCGAATCCAGAAGTCTAACGCTCCTGTCTCCGTTCTGATATTCTAATCAGCTTTCTAACCACCAAGGCAACGGGGCTATCTTTCCAACACACTGATCCATAAACTTTGAGTCATTGAAGCTTCGTTCGAGCTGACGTCGCGTCGCGACGGCCTAAAACTTCCAAGCGATTATAGTTTCCCGAGTGCATTAAAGCCTGTACTTGGCATACCGTTACTTAGAAATGCCTCGCGTTTCCACGATTTTTACCATTGTTTTACGGAACATCGACGCGAAGATTACCGCAATCAGCCGTAACCTATCAGTGACTTGCAGAAGAATGACGCGACCGCGGGATTAACCCATGGACAATGTCTTCCTCGTAGGCGAAACGTCGTGTTCGACGAACACCTATCCCGCCCGTCGCCGACAGCACCGTCGTGTCTGTCTACAGCTGCTTGATTATTTGTAAATGATGGTTTTCAACGTCGTTTAACACCGAGGCGAATCGTTAAGGATTACTTGTTTTCAAACTTCACGTTCCATCTATTCCTTTTGTGCACGTTCAACCGTAGGTACTGTACGAAATTTAATTGAGATCTCTGGGACGATAACATTGCGCGCGACCGAGGCAAATATAGCAAAGAAGCTTTTTACCGTGACGTGCCGGGTAATCGATTAACGCAGTTACGGGTACATAGTCCTGTTTTGGTAAAATCGTTGAAAGACGTGTTCATCAAGCAGCCAGGGTCAGTGGAACGTGACTTGCTCGAAGACGCTGTAAGTTATGCCACTTTCACGCGACGCCGGGATACGTCGATTCCTCGAAGACGGCGTTAATTTACCCGAAGATGGTCAATCTATGACGCGCGAATTCCTGAATGGGTTGTGCAAGCGGAGGAATAATTTGCAGCCTCGATCAGCGGTGTGTACAAGAGTCGCGAACGTGACAGGATTTTGTCCAGCGAGCTTCGATTTCTACTCGAAGGATTAACAGTGTTAGCTGGAAGAATGCCGTTGCATCGTCCGCTTTCCACGGGGAAAATTATTCGGTCGTTCGGGAAGGATTAGAGCGGAGAGTCGGTTGGTAAAAGAAGGGAAACGATTATTAACGCGTTTACCGGGTATCCGTGGCGATGAATTTTTATCTTTCACCGGGTACGACTGAGAATAGGCGAACGAGCACGCAAGATCGCTGGCAGTTGTTAACTCAGCCACGGTGGAAAGGTCGTAGCCATGGCATGAAAATTTATGCGTAATTGCTTTGAAACGAGAGTACCACCGTATCGGTACGAGATCTGACCGATCCTGTCACCGTGCAGATCCCAGCCACGGCAGCGAGCAACTGCAGCGGCAGCCCGACATTCGATACAGCAACCTACACCTTCGAAGAAGTCAGAACGGTTCCGTGGTGGTTTATGCGATCGGTGAACGTGGCGTTGTCGCGGGCACGGCTCGACCGCTGATTTAAGTAAATTGCATGCAAATGCACCAACTACCGGCTACGAACGGGAATAAGGTCGGCCATTAGCGGGCATTCCTATTGAAATAAATAACAATAATTGAGCCGATCGTGGATTTACCCGACGCGTATCCGAAACTAACGCGGAAGTATTATCGATGCTCTCGACGTGTTAGCGAAATCGACGAAGGTCGATTCTTTTCATCGGATCGAATCGAATCGGATCGTTGGTGATCGTGTTAGCATCGACAGATTTTCTAACTCGTCACGCGACCAGAATGGAGAATAGAATTCCTCTTACAGAGGATCGTTCGTTAAACCTCCTTACAAGTTACCACTTTTGGTTACACGACAACACTGATGTTTATAATAAAAATTCAAGGAACGAGACGTTTGTGCGATCGTTTCTCGAGCACGCTCTAACTTCGGCCCGCGTGTTATTGGTAACCTTTGGAAAACGGTGCACGATACGGGCTCGTGTAATTCCCACTTGAAAAATTCCTTTGATGTCCAAACGCGGACGACTCGAACGGCGGAAATTTAAATTCCTAATTGATCCGGCGTACACGAACGAGCAGGCCTTCTCTCGAACGGACTCGTGTACCCACATACGGCGACGGTGCTGTGCCGCGACCGATACGGTGGGGGATGATCGTGTAACCCGCGACGTAAAGTTGCACCACATTAGTCCCTTGGTATATTTACGGCTGTGTAAACCGTACGCGAGGCTATAGGCTGGCATTAGCCGGGCCAACATAACCGTGACAGGATACGTATATGGCAAGCAATTCGCACCGTTAACTACCGTCCGTACCGTAGTCGGTACGTAACCTGTTGTGCATCCTCAACCTCTTTTCGTTCCACCGGTTTCTCATCCTCCCCCTCTGTTCTCCCTTCATTCTCTCCGCCATTGTCCCAAAATTAGCTCGATAAATCGTCCTCGCCGCACTTGTGCACGCCGCTGCGTTAGTTATACGGCGCGGCGTGGGAGAACGATACTTCAGAAACTGGTAAATAACCAGGGAAAAAGGGAGTTAAATTATGTCTGTAACGAGTTTTCAAGAATTCGTGGAATTTTTTACATTTTTCAGAGAAATTTCGGTAGAAACTTTGCGATAAAACTCACCGCGGTAAGAAAATTTAACAAATTTTTTTATTTTCGTTCGGAGCAAAAGGGTTAATGAGTTTTCTGCCACTCGAAGGCTCAACAGTGTATGGACGTTAAAGGTGACAGGCACAGCCTTGAACATCTGTAAGGGAATCGCATAACTCGGTGTGCTAGTTACCGCGGGATTCTCAGGTGAGAGAGAAAAAGAGAAAAAAAATATGGAATGAAGGGAAATTATGATTATGCCCGTGCCAATCCCGTTTCGACGCCGCCAACTGTGAGAGCGCATCTCGAACGAGCAATCGTTATTTTTAATTAAGGGAAAAGATCGAAGTCGTTCTGCAGTGCAGAGGAGAAACCGCTTCTCCGAGGTACTTGGGGGCCGTCGAATGTTACATCGGTGATACGCTGGCTGTGCATTAATTACGAACGGTGTTAATGGCATTGTACCGATCTTTACGAGAACGATCTTTTACGTCTTTATGATTCATTAACTTCGGACAGTGTTCATCCGGGACAGTGGCTCCGAAATCGTTTTTATTTACGCTCTGATTTTTTTTTTTTCTTTCTCATACCTCTGTATCTTGCTTTCATTAATTTCACGTTTTACAAGGCGCGTTGTAAATTTGTCTTTGTCAGATGTATACACGAAAGGTGTTTCTACCGTTTCGTGTAAAATTTAAACATCGATATTTCTCACTTTTATCTCACTTTTATTCTTACAAATTCTCCACGGTTAATGCGCGTGTATACATTTTTACAATTTCTTTGCTCTCGAGTGGAAGTTATTTAACGAGCAAATCGAGCGAGTATATTTCCTCAGAGAGTGAAAAGTTCTCACGACCACTTAGCCCTCCGTCGGTGATCGTTGCTCTGGCATATTTCGTCAAGAATCGCTATTATTTATGGCCGTTCTGTATCGAATCGGAGATCGATACTTGCAAGTTTCTCAATCGGTACACCCATAAACGTGGTTGTAGTTGAAAATGCAATAAAAACTGGAGCCGACTAAATTGAGCCGGTAATGAAACGATTTCTCGTTACAATTATTCGACATCGGGGCTCCGACGTGGACGACCGATTGTTTCGTCGGTATCGATTCCTTCCGCTCTGAAAATCGGCACGCGTCGAATCGGCAAACATTGCCGGCGATTTCACGGCGGAAGCCGTTCGACCCAAAATCTCGCGAGAGATCGAAAGGAATAGAGTAAGACGAAAAGGAAGGGCCACTCCTTTCGTCGATTATAGTATTATATTCCCATGAAAGCTTGGGGCCCTGCCTTTATGCTCACCTGCCGCCATTTCTATCCTGTAATCCGATTATAGTTAAACGGCATCGCGGACCTCGATTCCCAGAAGCCGATTAAGAAATTGGGCAATCAAGGGTAGGCTAGACTTTCGGATGACTCGAAACCTTTTCTTCTTTTTTTTCTATTTCAATTCTTTTCTTCGTGGAACGCATTCACGGCACGAGGCGTATTTTTCCAAGCGATGTCATTCATTCCGCTTCCCATTATGACATCGCACGAACGTCGCCTCTGTACGTCATTCAATAGGAGCGACGAAAAGAAGAAAAGGAAGGGACATCTGACGCGTAGCCGTGTTCGCTCATTAGCCGGCGTGAGTGTGAATTCTGACCGGAGGACGCTTCTCTTCTTTTTCGCGGCCGAATGGCGCGTGTTGCGACCGCGAATCCACGCTCCCTGGACGATTAACCAATTTAAAGCGTCCGCGCGCGTATAATTATCGTCCTGTTAAAAGCTACGGGATGCTAAGTTTCTACCGTGCTGGTAATTATTGCGACTAGGTATCTCGGGAAGGAGTACACAGGAGTTTTAATGGTAGTCGTAATTCTTGAAATATACCGAGCGGGTTGAGATACAATTAAGAGTCTGGTGGAAGGCGCGGTGGGAGATGCATAGGAGGTTAGAGAGGAAGCGGACACGCGTAGTAAGGCGCGATCGTCGCGTGTACAGGCGGTTCCGAGGTAGTCGCTGTTTACCGTGAACCGTCACTTAGGATGATCCGTGAGATTTACGGTGGGAAGAGACGGGTCTCCGCTTAAACGAGACTAGGTTTTTAAGCGCGCAAGACAATGGTTGTCTAGCCGTTAGTGGGCGTACGCGATTAAAGCCGCGGCCTCGATCGTAGCCCCAGTTTTTTGCCGGTCTACCGTTCCCATGCTGCAATGTCCAATGTTGTAAAAATCCCGTTACAACATCCTATAAATTACTTAAGGTTCCCACACCGTGTCCCCACCGCTTCCCCACCGCTTCCTCCTCCTAGCCTGGCTCGTTCGTGAAATTACCGGCTAGTATAGTAGTTGCCGTGTCTATCCATAAAATCGACACCCTCCAATTAATTCCCCGATCCTTCGAAGCATCCTCTTCCTTCGTCAGCTCGATCGCCGGCCAAGGGTAATGATATATTTGCCGATTGTTGCGAAATTCTCATGGTTTCGTATGGAAATGAGGGATCGTTGAACGTAACCGGTCGATCCTCGTGTACCAATGTAATAACACTTTTCGAAACGATGCTCGATTTACGACACGTGTGCGCGGAATTTTTCATCGTTACACGACGCGTTACACGCGTTCCACCGTTCCTCTTCTCTTCGTGTACCATCGAATTTTTGCACATTTTTGCCGCGTACACCGGTGGACACCGGTATCGCGCGCGTATCAGCATTCCTCGCGACCGAATTGGACGTAACAGCATGTACTTACGTGCCGATAAGCGTCTCGAACGAAACGAATGTTCCGTACGAACCTTTTAAGAGGCGCAACCGTCGGCCGAGGCGCGAGAGTAATTTAAGGCTCGACCGAGAATCGCGATCGAAGCGTGCGTAGCATCCGCGATCGGGTCGCTCGTTTAACCCTGCCGACTCGCGTTTCCCTCTTCGGATCTTTGGATCACAATGCGAGCAGCATTAATTGTTTTCTTTCTCAATTCGTACCGATCCACTGGCCACTCTTTTAAGTACACTCGTCTTAAACTTGTAGCCAAGTTCCAGATGCGATCGCAGGGCAACCTTCTTGCCCGAATACGTGTTTCAGCGGTGTCTTTGAAGTCAAAATTGAAATAATTTCGTGGAAACAGCATTTTTAACCCTTTTAGTGCCGGGCAACGATATATGTATTGTTATTAGCTACACTTGACGTCTTACTATTCGTATCGCAAGAAAATTTTGTTTTAAAATAAATTTATAAACTGGAGAAATTTTGAATTCCACTGCAGAAGTCTTATGCGAGATGTCCCACGAATTGAAAAAATTGTTTATGGGGTTTAACTTTTTGTTATATTCCGCGACGATTGATACAGAGACTGTATATACGCTAGACTTTACAGAAATTTGAAACGGAGGATTTATTAGTAATTTTGTTACAATTCATTTATTCTACTTTTGTTCCTTCTTGAATTTTGTAAAAATCATTCTTCCTTTTTTTACGATTTTTTTCTCAAAACATACTAAATTACATCAAATTGGTTCGATATTCTTCGATTAGGTACAGTTCTTTCGGTCGGGACTGAAAGGGTTAAACACCGTTGAGGACACGAAATCCTTTAGAGTTTGTAAGATTCAGAGGAAATAGATTCGTTCCACGATGATGCTTTCTTTCGTCGAGCTCTTACGAGGCGTGGCAGTAGTTATCGTTAAACGGTAGCTGGAAAGTCACGATCGAGGATCGTGATCGAGACACAGCGTTCGGATGGTCGATCGCGGATCGTTGCGCGACGAAATTGCACGGGCATCGCTGTTTCTCGATGGTGAAAAAATGAATACGAGCGGAAAAAAGGAGGGAAAAGGTGAAATCAGCCAGGGCGACGAGTAATCTGATCGACTGGAACATTTGTATGGAATGTCGAGCAAGTGAGCGTCGCGCACGACGCGCTGCACAACTCGACTGTGTTCGGTTAGAAGCACGCCGATTCGCTTCATTAACGCTCGTACGATCCGAAGATAAACCGAGGTACATACACGACGGGGTGGAGTCGCTGAAACATCGTCGTCGAGACGCTACCTATCGTGAATCCACGCTTCGAGAATTTTAAACAAAAATCGTAGATTTCAAGTAACAGAAACTACGGTTGCTCAGATTTTTATACAGTATTCTTTCTCTTTCTGTATTCACCATCGTTGTAACACAGAGAAGAGAAATTTTTTAAATCGCTCATGTTGAATTAAATTTTCTTAAAAGATTCTCAGATAGTCGCTGTTCTATGCACACATTGTTTCTCTGATAAATTAATATCGCCTGAGATAGTTATATGGAACGAATAAATTCACCGAGATTTGCCTTACAAATCGTAGCTGGTACATTTACAAAACCGTAATGAATAGAACAGTGGTATTGTCATGTAATTGTATTGTAATCGTGTTTCCATTACTTGCCGGTGATTTTGCGAAAGATTCATGCGAATGTGCTCCGAATGTTAACGCTGGTTCATTCTTGTCAGTATTAACGATCAGGTGTTCGTTTCAGGAAATCAGTTTACAATCGCTAATTAATTAATCTCAATTTATTGAAACAAATCTGCTTATTAATATTCAAGCATCCTGGTTCGTGTCCGTGATTTCTAACGAGACAAAATATTAGATAATTTAGATACTATCCTTCCAATGTAATAGCCTTTCGTTTAAAAATTTGAGCGTTTAATTTTCGAAGATCTGGGTCACGATTGACCCGCTCACCACAGCGAAAGGGTTAAACGGGACGATTGCGAGGCTCCCTAATTTCTTAGAATATCGCAACGACACAAATTCGCGTGTTCAGTTGTTGCAAAACAAATCCGGTTCACATTTGACTGACCCGCGTAATGTACAACAAGCAACGCTCGCTTCTAAAAGAATCATTGTTCTACGATAGAGTTCTTCTTGTTGTCGAGGCACGACCCGTTGAACGTTATTAATGAATTCAGTTGTTCGCCACTTGACCGATATATTTTCGTGCACACGCGAACGGGGATCGTTCGGTTGAGTCATTCGTTGGCCGACGACGACGACGACGACTAGCCGATGGTTATTGATGGACAGAAGATTTTGTAAGGCGGCAACGGTGACCGTCTGAAATGCACGAAAGCCCGTGTAGCGGGTAACCGCGAAGGACGGGGCGAAGGTAGGACAGGTAAGCTGCACTTTACTTAAGGAGAGAGCCGAACTCGTCGTCGTAATTTAACGGTGGCGCGATTCTCGTGTTGCTGGCAGAGCGGAAGGCGGGCACGCCTACGTGTAACGCAGAATTTATCGTGTTTTTCGTATCCGGCTGTCGGAGCGTGCCGTTTTCGTTGACTAACGACGACCGTTCGTTCAACCAGGACGAGCCGAAATCACGAGGCTCGTATTTTATATTTTTGTTGGCCACCTTCGACTTTTTGCACGACTTTATTGATTTTCCTCGGCCGCTTCGTTAATTCCCGGCGAAATTTATGGCAACAGGTATAAATTGAATCTCCGCCGCTTATCGTGCGCGTTCGCTTTCTGATTTAATTTCTCTCGGCAGAGGTCTTCATCAATGCGAATGTTCGCGTCGTTATCTGCTATCAATCGACATTGCTACCAGTTAGCAATGGGTATCGTAAATCTTGAAAGAACACAAGCCACATGTCCGGCAAGGTATTCGAAAGCGAAGTCAAAGTCTCGGTGTCCGAGCGGGTATCCTCGAGGGCAAGAAACGAGTAATGGTAGTTTAAATACACAAATTCGAGAGGAGGGGGTGGTGCGGATGCAGGCTGGCCTTAAATGGAGGGACGAACGGGACACGGGGTACCATGTATCACTCCTTTACGCGACATCGGAATTTTTCAGTTTTATCGAATTATCTAGGCATTACAGCTAATGAAAGCAATCCTGGCGATCCTTGGAGCCCCCGTGTCTTTGCTATGACCGAATGCCGCCGCCGCTGCCGCCATCCACGAGATATATTTCTATACACGTATAAAGATATATACGTCCGTGCACATAAACGCACACGGACGTGTCGTGTTCAGCATGGCGGTGGCGGCGGCACCTCGGCGTCGTCACAAATTGCTCGGTATGCTTTTTCCATGCTGCCCGAGGATTCGATGGATCGCGTTCCAACAGCTCCTAAACACGCCGCGCGAAGAAGAAGGAATCAACCGGGACAATCGGGAACCGCGACGTTTCTTGTCCAAGTCCTCTTGCCTCTGGCAAGCACCCATCTCTGCTGGCTTCTCGACGTCCGTTTCGTCGGTTTTCTTTGAATTTGCTCGTACTCACCGGGGACGGACGAGATGTCGCGCGTATTTAAACGAGCCGCATCAAATAATGACCGTTTCTCTCTTTCTCTCGAGCGAGCAGATTTTCAAGGATATTCTTTTTTCGCCTCCTCTGGTATCCTCGCGAGATTTATTCGTTCTTGCTGGAGAACATTCAACAGAAGCGACACGACGTGTTCGTGGTTAGTTTTCTTTTAATTTATATCCCCTATCCTCGACGATTTCCCGAGCGTTCTTTGATTCACCGTGGTTAAACGCTCGATTCCTCGTTCGTCTTGCAGCTGTCCGTATCGCACCGACTCGGTTACTCCCTTTCGCGCGTGTCATCCTCGCGGCGATGCGGCTCTTTTCGCGATGATTGATTTATGGAGGTCTAGACGATCATTTATTTTCCCCGTTCCCGGGCTTCTGGTTACATTGTTACGCACGGACGGGATCCAAGATGGCTTTACAAATTGTCCAGGAATACGCTAATATGACACGGTGGCTGCTTTCTGTCCGGCCGGGTTCATCAGATTCCATCATCCGGTCGTCGTTGCAAAATCGATTTTTCACCCTGATCGAAGACCAGTTACCACTTCATATTTCTTCGTTTGCTCGAGCGAATCGCCGGCTCCGATTCCTTATTCTTATTCGTTAACCACGTATGAAGACGTAATCCGTTTCTAAATCACTTTCAACGTCGAACGGTACACACGGAACATTGTTGAATGATTTTCTAACGCGGTGTTCCGCTAATTTCAATTAACGTACACGTGTTCCCCGACGGCAACAGGTTCCTCGCAAACGTCTCTCACAATCAATTATGCAATTCATTACCGCTCGCGGGATGATTAAAATTTAATCGAGACTTTCTAATTGTTTCCAGTCGAACTCTCGAACTCTGTCTAACAGTTCTTCTTCGTCAACTTCATAATCGTGACGAACATTTTAATTGCACACATATTTCCAAAGCACCGTCATTTATTATTATTACAATGTACCATAATTTTTCTAAGAATATCAAAGACTCGACTGTTCATATTTGCACGTTATTGAAGCTGTTTGATATAATCGTATATCAGTCGCGTAAGAGTAGTTCATAAAGATGGTGATCGATAGGAAATCAAGTATCCGGTAGAGAATCAAAATAAGGCGCTCGTCTGGTGGTTGCCGGCAAAGAGATCGACGACGAACGACAAAGTATCAGGAAGCCTGTTTCGAGTCTCGTTTTTCCTGCGGACTGGCATTTTTCACTTGGCCGTAGCTTTTGCCGAGACGCTGCACCGGTGGCCGACGAGTTCCCTTTTTGTCGCGTTTATCGCAGTTCCGGGGACGTATCGTAAGTCCGTTCCACGACGGTGGAGGTTTAGTTTCCGCGGTGGCACGTCCTCGTGTTCAACGAGCCTTTACGGCTTACGGCTTCTTCGGCCCATGACGGTGGTCATTGTCAACCCCGAAGCCACTTACGCCCAGTGGACAAACGTTTTTGCCACCTCGCCGTGGGAACCAGCTCTACTACGGATTTATGCTAACGCGTTAATAATGATAGGCTTTTTCTCCTCTTCCGCGGCTTGTTGCCGCTTCGCGTACACGGACGCCAACTGTGCTGTAACTTTGGCCACTTTATTGGCACGATCCTCGAGACTCGCTTTATCGTCGATTAATGGTACGCAACGGTGTGCCGCTAAGTAGGTACCTCTGTGTATTAGACTGATAAAATGGTACACCTTCCTCGCGGTCGTTAAGACCCGATGCAGGCGTTAGTTAACGCCGTTGAGTCGCCTTATTTGCGCCCCCTTCTTCATCTTTTTTATTCTATTTATTATTCACCTATGTTTATCTGGTTGTTGAGAAAAGCACTTCCCGCATTGCCTCGTTCGAAGATAAGGTATCCTCCACCCAATTGGCAATGGATGATGCATTGGCGTTAGCGTAAATAGGACTATTATTTGGGACGGGCCAAGTCTCTTAATTTCGTCAACCCTTTGGGGACGGAGCATTTTTAAAATTGCACAGAGAAGGTTATTAATTTGAATTAAAGGAAGTAATGATTCTTTACTGTCTACGTTTATAGCCGTGTTTTGTATCAAGAATATGACAATTATGTTTGGAAGGGGAGGGAAACGAAGTGATAGTTTGTGTCTTAACCGCGTGCCCGACTAGTTAGGTTCTACTGTCCGCCGGTTGGTGTCCGATACGGTTTCCAATAAAACGTCCGTCAGACAGGAACTCGGAATGTTTTCCGCTACAATAACGATTATCCATAAAAGCGAATTACACGGGCTGTGCTTCCCTTGAGGAAGATCAGTTCGAAAGTTAAAATGTAACCGAGCTCGCCGTACGGTGACACGTAACTTGTTTTCGTTGACGAGTGGAATGCGACTCGACTTGTCGTCGTGTTCTAAACTGGAACTCGTTTATGCGATACGCGAATACGGTTTCTAAAACGTTCGCAGACATTTTGGCATGTCGCCACGGTAGTTAATTGGTAACAATGTTTGCTCGTTAGCGAACAATTTCTGGCATATGAACACCTTGGACAATTTGACGGTATCGGACTGTGAAATGAATAGTTCCGAGATGTTTGTAAAACAACGTACGAGTCTGCCCGAGGACGCTATCGACTTGCAGATCTACGTCCGAGGAATCGATTTAAATTTCACCGATTTGATCTTCCGATCGGGCATCGAGTTAAGGATAAGAACAACGATGACGTATCACGAATGTGAAGCACGTCCGTGCGACGCCTATGTCGGCCACCAATGAGATTCAACAGCACGTGCGCTCTCGAATAATAGCCAGCCGTGACGCGTCTCTTGCGTTGTCTCCATATGGCCTTGATGACGTCGATATCACGGATATTCATGGATAAACCTGATTTTCGTTTTCAGAATCGAGTTTTAACTCTTTCGCTACGAAAGGCGTACCATATACGCCCTCGCATGTCCATCAATATGTACGAAAGGCGTATATGTACGCCCTCTAAATTCTTCTTAATTAACACGTTAGCTACTAGGATCTGAGGAGAAAATCTTGCACCGCAGCCCAAGGTGTTTTTGTTAGAATATGTCCTTCATTGACGTGGGTCAATAATTATCTACATCTATTTTATTGTTTTCAGCCCAACGACAAGTGGTAACGAACCTGTTAACTTCTTCATTACCAACTTCGAAGTTTCTTAATTATATTTAATTACGTTTATATTTTCTTTATAAACATATTGCGCACATATGTGAACGAAATGTGCATATTTATCAATGAGCATAACAACGTGCGACAGTCAGTCGCAGCGATTGACACGCGAATGCGAGAGTGTATCGATATTTCAATGATTACTCCAGATAATGAATTTTCTTCGAATTCTTCTTCAAACATTAAAACGCGATCGTAAATGAAATCGTCTACCGTGCATTTAGAAAACGCCAACAGATACCCAGGAGGACGACTGTAGAGACCGAAGTGGAAGTGGTGGCTGTGGTGGTGTTACAGTTAACGAGTATCGACGTGGCTAGCGAAACTGCCATGTCGTCGGTGTCCAGTGCGCTGCTCGGATCCATGCATCAGTTCTCTCTCTATATGTCCTCCGTCGTTCGACCATTCTTATTGATCCGCGCACGCTCGCCACGCTTTTCCATCGTCTTCGCTCGAACGCGTTCGTTTCTCCCTCTTCCGTCGACGCGCGTATCCCCATTGAATTGCCACCTTTAAAGCTCCGCTCCGTCCGCCAGGTAGTAAGTGCATTTATATTTGTTGGACTGCCGGTCGGTGGATCCGCTTGCTTGCACAGTGGCGGTCATCAGGTACACGCTCGAGCGGGACGTGGTGCGTTTGTTATCGGTCGTGAGAGTAGACGTCGTACGCTAAAGTGCAAGTTCGTGGCGCTTGTCCTTATGCATCGCGGATCCCACGGTGCACCATGCCTGGGCGGACCTATAGACTATGGTTAACAACGTCGCCGCTTGTACGAGGAAATGCATACGTAGAAATGCGCACGCTTCGGGCTGCTGTGTTCACGACTGCGCCGATGATCCACTTCGAGTGGCTGTTAAATAAGAAAACTCGGGGCTTAAGGTTGATTCGATAAAATTATTTGAAAAATATAAAAAAAGACAGAAATTCCAGACACGGTAGAAATAGCAGGTGTCTAAAAGCACCTGCAATCACGATGCATTTCGTTTTCTAATAGCTGTCAGGAAGTTAAAAATTTATTGAAAAGGTTGCAATAAAGGCTCACTGTAAATTATAGAACTTCTCGTTGCGACAATCACCGTGAATGGTGAATACTATTGCAATTAATCGCTTAGTTTCTCACGGTAAATGCCGTAAAGCAGAAACTTGTCGTTACATAATTCCTGGCGATGCTGGATGCAAAGAAGTTTGCGAAGATTGGAAAAAAAAAAAATTCGCCGTTACAGAGAATCAAGGATTCGTTCCGTTTCCAAAAAAGTTCGTACGGTCGCGTCGGCGCCGCGGAAAGAAACGCGACGTGAAAGTCTGCTGTCGAATTCTCCTTCTTTCGATATGATGCTTTTTCTCGCCTCTTTACTCACCACTTAAGTAGCCTGCCGAACCGTGGTTTAGACTTGTAACGAGAATGACGAGAAAGTCTCTCACTCGGATGCGCCCGGCGCGGTGCAGGAGAAAATGAGCAGAAAAATGAGCGGATGTATTTACCGTTTCATTCTCTGGCGAATATTGAAATTTTACAACCACCGTTTAATGTCTTCGTGCTTTTTCTCGCGCTGTTAAAAGCCTATTCAATTTTAAGGCTCGTTTCGCGCATCCTGTCCGTGCGATACCTACGAACCGGTGTACGTTGGAAACGCGCGCTTCCACGTGGGCGTATATACCTTTAACAATAAACTTTGATCAGTCGGAGATAATTCTCGGTCATTGCCGATTCACCTTACCTCTATCGCACCGTGAAAATTATCGCCAATTCTGCAGATACCAAACGATTCTTCGATACGACGCGAGAGGACAAAGTAACAAAACAGGTGTCGTTCGAATAAACGCGTTTATTAATTAATTTAACATGACACAAATAATAGATAACACGCGATAGGAAACACGATATTATCGGCGAGTTAAATATTGACCACGTCACAGGCGACACCGGGTTCTCGTGCTCGAAGTTGAATCTGAAATGTCCACCGATTGCACACGGAACCCCGGACTGGTTTTATCGTTCCATTCTTATCTGAACACCTAGTCCGGAGTTCTATCTCCCGATAGCAATTTCACGAGGCGAAAGGCGGTCCGGCGGTAAAGCCGAACGGTAGTCAACCGCAGACTTATTGCGATCGCGAGGTACAACGAGCGTACGGTTCGTACGTATGTAGGAACGAGCTTGAAAGGGTTCATGCGAAGGAATAAAGTGGCGAGAGGGGTATGCGGTTAGACGGAGAAGGATAGACGGTTAGGAAGCTTAGGCGGAAGAGAGAAAAGTAAGCTGGCAAGGGTAGGAACAATGGAGTAAGCGCGACGGTGAATATATCATCGGTGCATGGCGCATGCCCCGGCGCAATGCATCGCGCCGTAACTCGTAGCAACGCATGAATATAATATGGGCATTAATAAATCCAAGCAGGTATTAATGCGGGCTAATGTATGCGTGCCGGGCATTTGTTATGCGTCCACTTTGTAAAAGTCACCGGGTTGGACCCGTCCACAATGGGGCAGCGGAGTTGTTAGCTGTCCTAAGCCGTGGAAAGCGTGCCCCGACTCGCGGTTGCTTCTGCATCTTGTCCGATGTTCGGTGTACACCGCGCGGCGTACAACTCGGCTTCTACGCTTCCGGTCCCGTGCATCGTTCGCGATTGTTGCCGCGGACTCGCGTCCTTAATGTTTCCCGCCAGCCTCGTGTCCGTCGTGTCCTGACAAATCGATTTAGAATCACCGGGACGGGAACGGTACACGCGGAACCGTCTTCGTTCGTTGCGTGGACTGTGCGCAAGCTTGTAATTGCCGGTAACGCGTAGCCAGCTTGTTAGCAATGCGCCACCGTAGCTCACGAGTGAAATATGATTGCTTCGTGGCCAGCCAGTGATTTATGTCCCGTTTCTGTTCGTTCGCGGTGACTGGCACCGTTCACAGACGGAAAATCGCTTTCGAGTACGGTAGGAACTTCGACCCGACGCGACGTCTCGACGTTGTCGCACGTTTCCTGACTTCCTTTACTGTACAGGAACGATCGGGGAAGGAACACCGTGTTCGATGTACAGGCACCTTACACGCGGTCGGTCGCGATTACGCCGCGGGGACACTTTCGCGGGTAAAACGGTCGTGGCTCGAGCTGGTGATGTGTATCGGTGGCCGCGCGCGCCGCATATTACCATTACAATGGTTTACAACGCTGTATCGACCAAGATCTCACGTGGACGATCCAGCTACCAGGTACACACTGTTTTGTGTCCGATGAAAAACCTTATCGGCACTGCTCGCTGCTTCTGTTGCATCCCCCGTATACCTGTTCGTTGCCGCTGCTCACGTGTACTTCTATCTAACGACTTTCCAAGTACATTCCGTTGCTTTGCATAGTCTCTTTCGATCTTGTTAAAGAATTGATTTAAATCTCGCAGCTTTGCTTTGTTCTAATTTTCATCCTCTAAATTGAACACTGTTTGCATTCAGTTTAATACTCGTACGATCGACAGTTTCTCTTTCAGAGCCGGTGAAAATTGATTTTCACCGAGAGAATTTCGATCTTCGCTTTCCAGTTTACGATCTCGATTACCCTTTCAATGATCGTAATTCAGTTTTCCCTCGTACCGTCCGAGTATTGCAGAATCTCGAAAGCTACAGGCGATTGTATTTTAAAATCCGTATCGCGGGTACACGGTCGCCGGTGCATATTGGTCGAACTGCAACGTTCGAGATGCTGGTGTTGGCACGATGCAACGCGAGGGGCGTCGAGAGTCGTAGAGGCTTGTCGCTGCGACACCTAGCTCGGCCACCTATCCATGCATTATGCATCTAATGTTAGTTACATGAGATACACGAAGGCGTTAGGCCCATCTTCCCAGGGCTCTCAGTTTATAAGATCGGACACCGACGCGTCTACCTGTCGTCGAAGCTTACCTCCGTCTTTTGCTCCTTCACCTGCTGCCGCATCCTTTTAACGCTGTACAATAGTTTGGAATTTCAAACGTTGACGAATACGTGTCACCTTAACGTTTCCATTCATACGTTCGCGCTCGGTAATATTTCACTCGGTAGCGAGGTGTGACTAAATTTGGAAACTACCAATGGATTTGAGATAACTTTATTTTAACACCTTCTCGTGTAATCGTGATTTCGACGTTTAACCTTTTTTCATATTATGCTTTAGAAAAAAAAAAAAGAAAAAAAAATATTTCATGAAATGTAGATGTTATCTGTGTACACTGCGATGAGTAAACTTCACTGAAACGTATTTCTTCAAGGTTGATGATAGCATCATTCATACATTAGTAATTATATTTTGTTATAATGAACTCTGTATGAAATTAATAAATATGCTTCAACCAGTTTCGAATAACGATGCGCTAGTTTTGCGTACGCATTATAAGCCGGATACGGTAAACGCGTGAAATCTGGTTTTCCGTGATTTTCTGCGGTTCGATTAACGCACCGGCACGTTTTTGCGCGACGTTGCGTCTGAAAGTAGCCAGCCCGCTCTTGCAACGGTTAATGGACCCGTCCTGTCGCGTATCGAGAAGTTCTAATTGGTTTTCATTAGGGATAATTAATGGGCTTGACGCGACGACGTTAAGCCAATTTACGGTAAACAGCTGTCCGATTTGTCAATATCACCATCGAATTCGTGATTTCGTTAATGCATGAACTACGACATCGAGCGCTCCCTTATTCGCGACAGGTTTGAAACACTTGCAAATTTCCATTCTCCCCGGTGCCGGTGGTGGTAGCCGGTCGCTTAGAATTTTCTCGTGGCGAAAGAAAAACCGGTGGTGATGGCTAGCCGCACACGCGTCGTTGTAATACCATTTCGTGGTAGCTCGATGCCGTCGATCCGTTTTTCTGCTGGCCACTCGAAAAGAAGTGGCTCGTTTCGAAACTGGCATTCCGATGGCGACGGAATGCAGGCAAAAGTCGCAGAAATAGCAGGGACGCCTTCCGTTTGTCTCGACCACGCTCATAAAGATTTCTTTCTCTTGTCTAAAGAGCAAGAAATCGAAGCGACCGTAATATATTTCCTCTCTGTGCTCAGCGAAAACAAGGGAAGCGTTGGATCCTCGCGTGTATTAAGTCAATTTTTGCTCATACCCGTTGACCATACGCGTAACTTTACATTTCGAATTCGTTAATAATTTAAAATAAATAAGTACAGTAGCGTTCGGTTAGGTGTAATGAAATTAATGCTGGTAATACCATGCAAAACACTAACCGTTGATGGAATTTCGATGCAAGCTTTTACGATTCAAATAGCCAGCCACGGGGCTCGTTTAATCGAGGGAGTTCTCGCGATTAATTACAGGTATCTCGATTAGATTCGAGGTAAAAGTCACCTGGTGCGTAACGTAGGAAAACCGAGTGGCCGATGCAGTCTGGAGCGCGTAATGCAATCAGGATTACGGGTCTCGTTGCACCGTCTACCTTCACCCGTACCAGCTACCCGGTGGGAAAGAGAGAGGAAATTCATTTGCATATTAATCTATATAATTAACTGCCGCTAACTAATCGCTAGCGTTTAATTAACGCGCTTCTGTTGTTCGCTCTCCTGCTGTTCACGGTTGTTGTTGCAGTTTTTTTGCTCCTCTTGCTCGGTGCGTCGAGTTGCATTTGTACGAGCGCGGCGAACGTCACGTTTCGAAGTGTCGTAAACTCGTGCGCTCCTGATTAAACGATGCATTTCTTTTATTATTCTCCAGACGTTTTATCTTTCGCGATAAAACATTTTGTAATGAAATTTTGCAAAATATTTTTTCCTTATTTTGATTCGAAGAAACGCGTATCTTGTCGCGAAGCAGCTGAGATACGACCTCGAAAATACTGGTCCTAGGAAAATGGTAGAATCGAAGACAGGTATCGGTGGAAATCTTAAACCTGTACGCGGCCCGTAACGTGATCGCGAGGTGCGCAGGTGTTGGCCGAGCGTGTAAACACGCCACAAGCATATACACCGCAAGAAAATTTCAAAGGTCGCGCAGCAAGAAGGCCTACGCCTTCCTCTCGGGTTCTTCTTCTTCTTCTCAAGCCAGTATGCCATCCGTCTTTCGTTCTTCGCCGACGGGCTGCAGCGCGCCTAGCCACCAGCCTCCGAGGATCATAACTAACCAACCTGCCGGTATATCGCGGTTGTTTATGAAACTCAGCCGCGTTACAACGTCCCATCCCAGTGGTCGGTATTCCGCGACAATCCACGGCGGAAGCCTCGTGAATATTTATTACGCGGCCTCGCTCGAACTTGAAATAGAACGATATCGGGGTCCATCAAAGCTTCCCTCCAGCCTCGTTCAACGTAGGTGAAATCTCTTAGCTGAAATCGTTTATCGAAATCGTCGAGAAGAAGGCATAGTTCCTTTCGAAATCCGGCCAGGATTGTCAGGAATTCGGAACACGTGTCGGGCAACGTTGGTTCAAGATAAATTCAACTTTCAGCGGAAAATTTCATCGGCTCGTCGAGTAGTAATACTTTCGACGACGACCGGATAAACGGGGCTTTAAACGGTGATTCTGCCGGTGGCGGCGATGTTTCTTCGTATCAGGAAAGGATGATCATGATTATACGAATTTGCCTGACGTCTATCGAAACCGGTTAGCATATGGAAAATAGGAGAAATCGAATGAGGCGTACGCGGAAAATCCCTCTTGTGTCGCGGATGGACATCGTCGTCGGAGACAATTAAATTCGTTTTTCTTCTTTCTCTTTTTTAAGGTGTCCATCACGAGCCACCTTAAAAGCTCCGGCATTCCAACGGATATAATCAAATTCATACCGGCGAGTTCGCTTAAACTCACTTTCGCGATAATCCTTCAACGTACTTAAAAGTACTTTACGGCCGCCCCACCTCGACCCGTTCGTTAAATCACGATGCAATTACATTCTTCGCCTCGCGTTATTGTGCCTGCTGATTGGCGAGCGTGCGCGTTAAACGGAACGCGCGTGTTTAAAATCGCGGGAGACGGCAGTGCATCAGTGTGCGCTTAATTATATGCAGAGAGACATCACGGAGGACCCGAGCGACCCACGGATTCCAGCGATTCCGGTGTCCGGTTTCGCGCACCGGCTAACGTTTTAATGATCTTTATTTTTTAAGGCGTGGCTGAACGAAAATCAATAACCGTACGGTTACGATCGCTTCCTTTCGCGTTCAATTACCCCTGGTTCGTTGGCGCGAAAAAGCTTAATCTTACATAAGAAGCGTACGAGCCTCGCGGGGACACGATACGCGTTATGCAAATGAAGCGTCGTTAGATCCGCGCGAACAATGCCGCAATTGACTGCTATAATAAGCTCGTTTACCATATCTGTGCATCGCGATCGTGACGTGTGTTCGCGAACTCGTGTCCTCCTCTAATTCCTCGACGGTCAGTGGCACGTTTGCATATCCATTTCGTTCATCATTCAAAATTTTCTACGTTTAATTTATATAGTTGCAAGTTATTGCATATGAAACGTTCAATTCCGAGATGTCTGAAACTAGACGTGAATCGACGACATCAGCCATTTGTACTATCAGATTGGCACATCGCGCGCATACAATCAGTCATAAACAGCTACTCAACCGTAGCAAAGATATCTCCTTTCAAAAGACCATACTCACATTTCAGCTAAACTCTCTCACGCTTACATAATTGATATTTCTAAGAATTGAAAGCACGATGCACGCCGTGACCCGTAGGAAATTGCATCTACGCAATCTCTTTTTCCTCCGAACGACCGTAAACCCGGCTACCGTCAACCGAAGTTCATTTTTCAACACTTGTGAGAACACGCCTGACGAATTGATTACGTCTGTATCATTTTTTTTTTTTGTATCGCTTCTCGTTGCACAACAGTCGTTAAAGTTACAAGGAAGAGTTGTAGGTTCTCAAGATTTTTGTTAGCACTGAGACACTCGTAAAACAAGTTCATACCTCGAGCAGAATATTTCCGTAATTATCGTTCTCGTAATTCATAAATCATCGAATACATCGACGGATATTGGTGTAGGATTTTTCTAATCGTTCGATGCGTTACGCGTCGAGGTGGGTAATTAAAAAGTCTTTATAGTTGATTATCGAAAAGTGAAACCGATTTCCCATGCGAGCCAGGATTTTCCTTTTAAAGGGTGTTTCAGTATCTAATTACTATTTTTATCATCGGATCCTAGATCGTTTTACGATCGTTCCATAAAACGTCGTTTCCCGGCGCTGTTTATTCGCTCGTCGATCAATTTTACACGTCTGAAAACGTATAGACCGCGAAACGGAAGCAGCCAGGCGAGGATCCTTGTTTCGAATCATCCATCTTCATTGGTTACAAACGAGCGCCGCTGGCGCATGCACGATTCCATCGTTGTTTTATTTATTCAATCGATGGTTCTGCGAAGTCTGCGCGATTTAGACCGGTCGCCGGTCCTTCTTACGCGCGATTTTCAAGTCAGCCACTTAAGCGAGATTTAGTGCTATTAGGGTAGACAAGTCACTCGAGAAATAACTCTCTTTCTCTTTCTCTATGCGCCGCGAATGGCATTCTGATAAACGTTCGACTCTGCGATCCGACTGGCTCGAACGAGTAATTAAATTGATTGACCGTTCGCGACGAGCACCGAAGTCGCTGAGTATCCGGTCAGAAGTCCAGGAATATCTTACGGGACACAAAAGGCTCGAGAGCTTAATGCCGCCATTACCGATGCTGATGAGTCGCCTTCGTTACGAGGCAACCCGTAAATCTCTCCGAACCGAGCCTCCCTTGTCTCCTTTCCTCGGCTTTCTCTCTTTTCTTTCTTTCTCGCCATCTTTTCCTCTTTTGTTCGATTGGACACCGAGGCTAGCTCACAATAGACAGTACACTCTTGTTCTTCCATCTCTGGATTGCTTTTCACTTGGCTCGTAAAATCATCGACAGTCTACCGATCGTATCCACTCGTAACGAACGGAATTAATCCTGAAGAGGGATGATCGAGATGATCGGTAGTTTAGTTGTCGCGAATCAACTCCGTTCGATCATCATCATTTTCCTCTCTGTTAAGTAAACCGTACAGTTATTTGCTAACGGTAGATATTATCAGGGAGGATCGACGAATTTAATCGACGAAATATCGTTGAATTTTATAACTTTGAGCGCGAGCAGGGTCACGGGAGGTCGGCAGCTGCTTCGTGTAGGATCGATCGGGCTAATTAGATTCGCGGTAATCGACGGTGTGGCATTACGAAAAATTGAATGTATTCGATGATTACGATACCCGACCCGCCACTTTCGGGTAATAAACGACATGGTATCGAGAGGCGAGGGTACCTCTTTACGAGCCTTGATTCGGCATTAAAGGCAATAACACCCACGCTCTCGGATCCGGATGATCCGGTGGTATGGGCATCAAATGTACCTTAAAAGGTTGAACCAGCTCTTTATCGTTCGAAACGAGAGATTATGCTTACTGCTTCTGCGAAAAATGAATCTCACCCGGAGTGTTTGCTCGCAGGTAAATTTTAAATAGATTTTTTGAAATCCTTTTAATTGTATGTTTGCCATGTTTCTTTTTTCTTTTATTTACTTAAGACTATGTAGCAGGCGCGAAAGGAAGAAGGGAGTCGAAGGGGATGACCTATGATCCTTTAACGAGATGCGATCTCACGGCTCGTTAAGGGTCCGGCAAAGAAATAGACGAAAAGGGGGATTCGTTACTTCCCTGCTATACAAAAGGAAGAGTGTCAATACAAGACTTTTTAGAATTTCACAATTTTATTTCGAAATACAGATCTATGAGTACAATGTATTGGTATACAGTTGAGTGTAGTTGCGATGATAATTTTTGTTGGTATGTATCTCAAATTACACGGTAGAAATAAGATTTAAGGATTGTGAAAGTTGCTCGAAAGTCATGGAAATGTTTATTCCTTCGGTAGTTGAAAGGATTTACCTAGACGGTCACGAATCTTCGCCACGTTAATTTCATTAGGAATTCCAAAACAGAGGAGCTTTAGAAGGGGGAGCTGCTTACTTGGAGGGTGCAAGAAATAAAAAAGAAAGTGGAGCGTGCATCGAATAGCAGGAACGGTGCCAGCATGCGTTGACCAGCTCGCGATGCACGCGTATTTATCCGGTGCACAGATCGAATCCTATCGGTCGGTCGAGGCGGTTAAGGCCAAGGTAATTGCATTGTACGCGGTTGTTCTTTCAAACGCCAATCACCGGCGACAAAACGTTCGTCGCGCCGAGGCGAATCGCATTTGCGGCTGGACGGCGCCGCTGTTAAAGCCCGCGTACGCTTCTCTTTTCCGCCGTTGACGTTCGTCTCTCCTTTCGAACGTGAGAGCTGGTCCCGCGACATCTGCGATTCTGCATTCGGACCTGTACTCTCGTGTCTGTTCGTTTCCAACGAGAAATCCCTCGTCCGGACTTGCGCTCCGTGTAAATCTTCCGAGAGAGCCAGAGAGTGGCCAAGGAACGAATAAAAATGAACGATTTACGCACCTTTACGCTTCCGCTTATGATTTTACTACCAACTCTCCTCGGGAATCCCGGAGAAAATTTCTCCGCTGATAAGTCGACGATATTTCTCTCAACTGTTGACGAGAGAGAAAAGAACAGAGTCTCTGGTAGCCAGGTTGGTTCCACGCTAGTTACTTGGCCAGCTTTCAGATTTTCAACGGGGAGAAGAGGCGGTATGACAATCACGTAAATGCTCGGAAAGCACGCAGACGAGTCTACGTAGATCAGAAGGTAGCGGCCGCGTTTGTACCAGCGAAACGATGCACATAAATGAATAATCTTAAGCCTCCCTAAACGTACATCTGCGTTCTCGGCCTTTGTACCGGGATTAGCTTGATTTTTTTGCAGATTTACATGAAGTATACGGCGATACGTAGACTCGGAGGAGGACTAGTTTCCATAAAGTGTAGTCGAATGACTGCAGAAGGTAGCTACGGGTTCTACTTTCTTTTAAATCATTAATTTGTTACTTCAGGTATCACGTATGTTGATGTATACGGTATACTTTTTACAGGATAATAGTCTAGACGCGATTTCTAAATCCGTGTAACAGAGGTTTCTAAGGTCTTCATTAACCATTTGCGTCTGCGAAATAGGGTGTTTTCGAACTTGTAGTAGAGTAACGTATACAGGTATTGACGCTTTTCCTAAAAAAGTAAGAAATATAAAGTAATGCGTCTCTTAACCTTCGAATGACGGACCATGGAGAAACTCCTCAAGAGGGTGAAAAATTATGTTTCTTTAACTGTTCCTTAAAAATCTTTAACTTTAGTTTCTGAACTGTTCCTTCAAAAATGATTTTTCCAATACATGAAACTTTTTTATTTCAAAATTATACATTTAATCTTAAGGTTAATTAATAAAATATAATTACCTTTCGTAGCTCGAAACACCTTTTCTCTCAAGTAGAATCATAGTTTATTATATCATATTTTGTATTTTCTTAGGGAAAGGGTCAATCATTACATAGGGTATACATCGTAGACATTTTGTATTTTTTATTTTCCGTTACTTCGCATACTCCATAACGTATATTCTATAGTAGTCATTAGCAAATTGGATCTAATGCACGGAACGAATGAACCACGAAAGTACCATATGGTCGTAGTAACGATGATAGATCCAGGAAGTCGCTTGACCTCGGGTATTCCAGGAATTGATCATTTTCCGTGTTTTTCTTCGCTGGCACGAGCTCGTTCCATATAAAGTATAAAGTCTCGGTGTCTTTGTGTCGTCGCGATCGATATCGGTTGTGTAGAGAGCCGAACGATCGCGAGCAGCCACATCAACCAAGGAGGCATATATCTGCAAGAAGTTGGCGTAGGCGGTTGGTAAGCCGCATTGACGTTACTTAACCACTTAGGTTACTTACGGCCGGTGCTGTTATTGTCGAACGTGCTAATAGATCGGCGGCTTCCATTTCTTCAGCAATAATAAATTATCAAGCCTACCGGCCGCGTGTCGTAACGTGAGTAGGCTCGTGCCGGTACCTTGGCTCACCTTCCCAGGGCTCGAGGGCTGAAATACTCGAGCAAATGACAACTCGATCGATGTCCGATCGGTTATGGTACCGGTTAAACGAATGCACAAGTGGCTCAGTTCTCATCAAGCAAAACACTTTTCATTCTTTCATTATTTCATTACGAATCATTCAATTTTCAGTTTGTATAATTTCAATCGTCGAACATGCAAATGCTTTCGTAGTAAAGGGTTAGCTCTGATACTCGACTGAGATCGAATTACAAAATTCAACGTAGCGATCGAAGGAAATAAGGAAACGGGGAGCTCGATATAAATCAAAGCTTATATGAAGCCATTAACTATCTTCGTTGCGGTGGGTAGAACGTAGTAACCTTTTTAATACAAATAGTATATGCATCGGAGAGGTCGAGTAAAGCTGGGCGAGTCGTTGATTTTACGATCCGGCAGGATCGGCATTTCCATCGATCGAAAGTCATCCCCTAGGAAAAAGAAGGTTCGAAGCGGTCTCGTCCTTTCACCATCCACGTCGGCCAGGTTGTTTAGTCTGCGCGAAATAAATAATTGATTTTTCTTGGTCAGGTCGATGGTACAGAAGCGTCACGAGCTCACAGCGAATAGTTGTAACGGCGCGGCGTCGAGTTTGACTTCCTCCTTTCGATTCGCGGAGAAAGTCATTGTTGTTCGCGGTTTCAATGAAGTTTAAGTAACCGACCTCGGCTCACAGATATATCATTGTACCTTTGTGGCGCCAAGACATTGTTACACCAACGCTTCGCGGTGGGTGTGCATTGTTTTATGGGTAACCCCGTAACGCGGCGAAAACGTGCGATGCCGGTTAAACCTGCGAGTATCCTCGTGTGGTCTGTAATTACAATATACGAGAAGATATAAAAGAGAAAGAAAAGAAAAAATTTAATAAAAAAGTAACGTTTACGCGATGCACTTGTAAAACACACGGTATCGAACGGTTAAGGAAAGCATTAAAGATTTTTAAGGACTTTAATAGCCGATATTAGTAATAAATTATGAGGAGTACATTGTGATTACCCAGGTATCCGCTAAAATATCTCGTGTGATTCACGGTCTTCGCATCAACGAAATGGCGCCAGTGATCTTTATGTACGATCATCGCGATGGTATCGTCTCCTTTCTTCGTTCGCCGAACGAAAGTTAAAACGATGTTATGGCGAACCGTAACGAGCCTCGAACTTTAGTATGCTCCTTTCGTCGGCGAACGATTCGGTGATGGCGTACGGTGATGTTTCACCGTCCAGGGATCCCGAAACTCTACCTAAATGACATCGTAAAGTGAGATTAAACTCGTAACGCGCTCGATGAAGAAGAAAATTGATTTCATTGACGGTAAAATTATATCGATCGATATTCTAATTTGTTCCAGCTAAACGTTATTCGTATAATTACTTCACTCTGAAGATTATTTATGGTCATAAAGATTGTATCAGAGATTAATTAATTATTCATACGCGATATTCTACAGATATAGAAATTTTTGACGAGTAGTCCGCGGTATTATTTAGTTGTACTACTGAAAGGATTCCAATCGTATTCAATTTACTTCATTAGATTCTGTGATATTAACTTAATTAGTATAGTTTATAATTGTAGAAGATTAACAATTTTCTAGACACAGCAAACGATGTCTCAATGCCGTCCTGGATGAGCAATCTCGAGGATGCGATATCGAATGATCGAGTTACGATCCGTTCGCATTTAACACGAACTCGATCGTGATTTTAACATTCATTTCGAGCACGTTCCGCTGGTGTAATCGAAGGAAACTCGTGCAGCTTAACACACCTACGGTCACGTACACACCGGGTCTGACAACACGTGCCGTGTTCTACTTGCATGATCCGCCGCGATCGCTCTCGCTCGCGCGATTCTACATCGATTGGCATTCGCTTCTACACCTCGTTGTCGGACTTACGAAAAATACACGGGAAAATCTTTCCTACCAAAAGGTCGACGACCTCGCCACACGCAGTATATGTTTTTAAGCAACGCTAGATAATTTAGAATTAACGAAAGAAGAGAAGAATTTGGCATCACAATTTTATTGCATTTCATTTCAAAACGTTTAAACTTAGCTACAAACGCATATTTTCTTTTACAAGAAAAAAACATAATATTAATAAGTGATTCATAATTAACTAATTTTTTTATTTTCAAAGAGGGGTGTGTTGATTGGTTGTCGGAATAAATTCAACGATTAAAACGGGAAAAAGAGCGCGATTACTATTAATTACAGCGTATAGAGGAGGAATAGAGTGGGGAGATTGACAGCTTCCATATTTAAACTGAAATCTCGTCGTTGTGTAATCGCACGGGGCAGCTTCCATTACACTTACGATCCGCTGGTACGCTGACAACACGTGCCACACTTCTGCCGCATGATTTGCGTTACGTGCAGGCGCAAAGATTTGCGGAGTACACGTAGGAGCGGTTCTGTCGACCTGTCGGCTTCGTGGTTGCTCTCCCTCGCTTTCGTGCCAGCAAATAGGAGGCTGCGGAGACTTTCACCGGGGGCTGTGGCTGAAAAAATACGCGAACTGTTTCGCGGAGAAAATTAAAAGCCGCTGGTGTAACACACTGGTGATAGTTTGTCTTTCTTTTTTCAATTTTTTCATTGATAAACTTACTACGAAACAAAATGAAATGGGAGAGATTGAAACCGCAATTAACACTGCAACTATTTGAAACTAGTTACTATTCATTTTTAGCCAGATAGTGGGGTGTTAAGTAGTTGACTACGCGACCAGGCCTTTTTTCCCCAAATTAATTACCTTTCCCTTCGCCACGGCTCGCGAGCTTCGTCTTTCGAAATTCGTAATTAAGTTGCCCCGGCACGCGTGCTCCTTGCTCGAGCGTCGCTAATTACCTGTTCGTCCTCTTCCACGGTGCTCGTGCTCGAAATGAGCGTAAAACGAACGAGCCTAGATGTACGCAACACCCTCAGATTCCTCTGAGATAACCGCGAGTTTGCATATGCAGATTTTTCCAACTTGAACTCCTTTCCCATCTGCTGCTCTTTGTGATTGCACTAACAAAGAAATTTGCATCTATTATACTAAAATATACATTAATTTACTTAAATTTGTACGATGTTTACGACGGATAATTCCAAGTTTTGTTGACGATTTCGGAGGAGAATAAAAGAAAAATTCGAGTATCGCAAGGGACAAGGACTATAGTTACGTGAAGTTATTTTAACGAATGCAATTATCCGGGCGAGTGGGTCGATTATAAGCGTACGAAATGGTCGGTCGGTTGGACTCGGTTGGGGGGCAGTTTCTGGCCATTTCTTAGCGACCATCGCCCAGCGTGATCGTATCGCGGTCCTACTATTAGTACGATGATATATGTCATCATTATATCCTCCTTAGTGCGTTTACCGCATCCTGTGATTTACGTCCCAAGGACCTGCTTCACTTCCGTTCCTTTTTATTCCTTTTACGAGCAACCCGGCTTGCCAATGACTCAACGGTTCGATGCAACAACGTGCCGAAGCAATGCCACAATGTTTATGGTTTCCCCATGGTGCGTACCGATCCTCTTTTTCTTTCACGTATGACTTATTATCTTGTCTTTATATCGCAGCCGGATGCAAGATATTATCTTCGTTCATTCCACGAATAATTGAAAATGTTTAATTTCTTTTTTTTTTTTTTTTTAATATGCAGTAAACTAAACGTATTTTTCATGCAAAAAGAAGTAATCTCTTACAATTCTCATTGAAGTTACCGCCAAGGAATTATTAAAAAGCTCGAATACTTCTGAGAGACACCGCGGTGGTCGACTGTTGCGGAAGATGTAGCGAGGAGACTCACGTGAATCACATCGTGTGCGCGGATAGCGGTAATGCTCGGCCAGTAAACATCGAGAATATTGGTATAATATGTAGATCTAAGCATGTACGTGGGTTGTCGGTAATGCCCCCATAAATCAAGCCCCCCATTGTTTTCCTTCATTGAATGACCCGAGCGTTGCTGCACGGTAGCCTCTCGCATTCCATATTTCTGTTCGGGATATTACCAGTATCCGGTATAAATCGTTGCGATTGAAGAGCTTCTTATTGGAACTTCTGCGCCCGTTAGCTATGCAAGTGTAGAACAACCAATTTCTTTTTCATGAAAAAAGCCACCCAGGCGACAAACAGATTCTTCCTCTTAATATTCGACAGCGGATTGACGTTTATGGTAAGGTATCGGGTTAAATCTCGTTCAAACGTGAAGGGTATCGGACACGAACACGTCTCGAACGATGGAAAATCGTCAAAACGTTGGTTCGAAGAAACGTGCGAAGATTGGGGGCGAGATCGGATTAACGGGGATTGTCCTTTCGATCGCAACGTGCATCGAGCGCGTAATCAGCCCGGTTCGACGATTAACGTTATAAATATTCCGCTAATGCCCCGTGTTACGTAAGCGTTTCACCTCCTTACAGCTACAAGCTGCATATGGAGAATGGGCGCAAGCGGACGCGCTCGCATTCGTCGATGATTTCATACATTATTCCAAAGCCGGGCCCGGTTGGCTGTCGGGGAGGAGACGCGGCGTACATCTATCTGCTTGCGGCGCAAATCACTTTCCATATCGTTGTTTTTATGACCGAAAGTTTTGTAATTAATCGTCCGGACGATTGGCGTAACGCGATGAACAGAATGGATTAGACACGGGTAGAAGACTTTTACCCGAGTTGACGGAGCTTTTGAAAGCTCTCTAATCCATTAGCGAGTTAAAGACGGCGTGGGAACGAGAGGAAGGCCGAGGAGAAGCATGCGTGCACGCCTCCGTATCGTGTAGACTGTAGACCGATTCGATCGGCTCGCGTTTATGCCCGCGTTCATAAATGTAGATCGAGCATCCACGTTCGCTGATAATAATTAAGAGGCAGCTCGTCCGTTCCACCGCTCGTTAATTAGGAATTTTCCTGTCGAACGGGCTATTTTTATCGCTTTCTCATTTGCATTTAATCGCACCCGCTCGCACGAGTGCCTTGCCATCGAGCTGCGATTCTACCTTGTAGCTCGTAGAATTACTTTATCGTTGCGAAACCAATGAGTTCGCCTGGCTCTGTTTTACGTTTACGTGATTCCGGGATAAAAATCGTGACATCTTTATAAACAAACTATTACAAAATGCATGGTCTTTATTAAATTAGAAAATAGCTTATGATAGGATATAAAGCAATCACTGGTTTTTCGATATAAAATTATTTTCTTCATTTCTAAAGCTAAAAAACAAATTGATCTCGGCTACAATTGATGTATTTCGACGGGAAACACACCTATGTTTGGGCTCGTTATCGCTCGGGGCTCCGTGTCCAAAGGAGCCGATTCAATTTCAGCGGTAATCTCGAGGTATTACGGGAAATAGGAGAAATCTAGCGAAAGTAAACGTAACATCGGTAATACTTGTTGCAACTGGCTGCGTAATAATGCAATATGTAATAATAACGCGAGGATAATAACGCATCAAGCTGCCAGAATATGGGCAAAGATAATGAACGTAGGCAATGGATTTTCACCCTGTTAACGACGCCTCTGGATCGTTTCTCGTTAATTTTACGATCGTCAGCGGGGATCGGTCCATAGTGGCGAGTGGTGATCGTAAACTTGACGTCTCGAATCGAAGATAATGCTCATTAATTGAGCATTATCGAAGTGATTGCACAAAGAAGGCGGAGCGTGACGTGTTTCTTACTAGACTTTATTGCGGTTGCGACACCTGACAATATTTTATGGTTTTGTCTCGTACCGAGACATTAGCTTGTAATACGTTTGTTTCAATCGAATTGAAAACACTTGAATTTTCTTAATAAAGCAATCTCTTGTTGATTCTGCAAGTTCACTGCTCGATGGAGAACACTACTATGAGTCTTTAAATTCTGCTTACATAAGACTGTAATATTCTTGTTAGTCGATGTAATTGATTGGAAATTACAGCGATACTTGCGATATCGCGTAACTGATAGCACGAGAAAAAAATAGTGATATTATATAAAAAATAAATCTTTATTTTCTTAGAAACACTTTCGAGTAAGAATGTATATTAATAGATTAATATTTCACACATTTCCTAGGCATTCTATGCAATACCAGAAGTATAAAATACTCTCGCTGATGACGTTTCTAATGTCGCGTGGTATTTTCTTTTTTCATTTATGTATTTTTAACGAACACCTTTTCATGACTCTCTTTTCAAGTTTTATTTTTGTGAGAAATACAAACGCCGTACAGACTAGGAGTTCTATACAATGCCTGTCTTTTATACATTGCCGGTAACATATATATATTTCATTTCCTCGCGAATTCTATGAAAATCCTTCGCGAGTTCTCGCGGAGGAAACGATTTACGTTGACACCGCAGCGCGATGCGATCTTAATTATTCCACTGCAGCGTACCTTCGAGCCTACCACCATTTCTCGGCGACCATTTCTTTCGTTTCACTCCAAATGACTGGTGTAATTGATCCATTAGAGCGCCCCTGCTGTTTCCCGGCCGTGCCGGTCGTATGAGCGTTGGCTTAATCGTGTCGCGAAATGCAATTCTACGAGCCGTTTGCAGTCGCATCGATTCGCGTCGGCGCCGCCGGAAAATTGCGCTCGATTCAACGCTCGCTCGTACTTTCCTGCCGCGAGTGAGTGCGTTTATTTGTCTGGCCACACAGCGCGAGCCACGTCGACGAGCGGGGGGAAAAAAGCGCGGAATATCGTGGTCGTAAAACGACACGGGATATACGTTGCAATTTTTATGCCATCCTTATCAGAAAACGCGGCGCAGCGAAAGTTGAAAATTTACACGCGAATAAATTCGATGCAATTTCAAATTTTACTCTGTTCGATCCATTCGATTGACCGTCGCTCTTTAAAACGCCAATTAAATCATATTTTATTCACATTATTTGCGTGCTTTTTTTATTCAGCATGACGTAATGCATTCTTCTTTGGCTAGGTGTTGCGTTAGCAGAATCGAAATGGATCTTTGAATTTTTGCGAACAACATGGTGCAACTAAAGTTTACCCACTGACGTCCCCCTTCCATTGTTCTCGCTAATTTTCTGCGAACAGCAATTTGGTTTCCAAGGGGTCCATTACGATTGCTATAATAGCGCTCATCAAGCCTGGCCGCCTATCACCTTTACCTTCGTCTTGTCTAATTACAGGTCACGTTTATTGTTTCAGGATGAGAGCGAGCTCTCGAGCAAGCGGTGGGCCAGTGCGCCCCGCCGCCCGGACAGCCCCTGCTTCCTGGGGGCACCAACGTCTAGGGAGGTATGTCAGATTTTCTTCTATTTTTCTCAATTTTTCTGTACATTCTATAGTCGTTTATGAAAACGGTTAACCATCTTATCAGCAGAATAATCGTAATATTTGTAGACAGATTACGACGTATTCAATATGAATGCACTTGCAATGTACTTGCATGCGAACAGAGCACCATTTGCGTACAAATGTTTATCTACATACGTTAGACCGATAGGTGACGCTCAGACGTTAGAGAGGAGGAATTCGATGACTCGAACAGCTTGATTGACAGAACAGTGATCTGATAAACGGTAGATTTGAGTTTGAATTCTGGGTTACAAATCTAATTGGTGCACACATTAAAGACCGGTTTCCGTTGCGTCTGGTATCGGTTCGCTAAGAAGGGTCTGCAGCTTTAATAATAATGCTCGATCGTCTCAAGCTTGTCACGGTAGGAGCTGAATAATCTGTAATCTATCTAGAAATCATAGGAGTTTCGAATTCAATACTAATACGTTAATGAATTATTTATTTAAAGATGAGAGAGACTTAGGTTAAAAACATTACAAAATTCCTTTATAAAGTAAAAGTGGAATATTAAAAAAAGATTTCCAAGCATTCCAAGATGCTTCGAACATGAAAGAGATGGCGATCTTATTCCCATCCGTTTAGATCGAACTCCATTTCATTGAAACCATTTCGCAAAGTGTCTATTCGATTTTTTCCCTCTCACGACGCGTCTATTTGCAAGGGTATCTCCATTTGTTTACCGCTCGCGATCACGATCAGCGATCGATATCGATCCGAATAGAAGCTCGTGTCGATTGGCCGCGAATGGAAACCCGCTCGATTCCGTGCGGTACGTGATGGCACCCGAATCGTGATGCCAGCCGGCTGCGCGGACGCGTCAGTGTTCCTTATACACTTATATATATGGGGCTACTAATAGGGAGCGTCAGGGTTGTTAGCAAGAACCACGGTATGTCGGCACGTCACACGGGGAGAGACGATTAGCGCCGACTCCATGGCGAGGTGTCGATTTAGCTATGCGATCGTACATGGATCTCGAAGTACGCCAATGAACCTGGCTACTGGATACCTTGACACTTTCTTGCGACTATTTCATTCGTCGTTCTTATACTTTCTTTTTTGCCGATCCGTTCGAACTGGACGATGGTACGAGAGTTTCGGTGTTTAAAGACTTGAAAATCTTTTAAAAGATGATCCTTCTCGTTTCATTCTTGGAAATTGTTTTGCAAGGTTACGAAATAAAGGAAAGATGAGAAAGAAGGTATTGTTCTTTGGCGAATATTCAGAGCGGACGGATGGGCTTACAAGCGATTCGTAGGACTTATTCACGGGTACGTGGCGCCACCCACAGGGTCGGGCTCTCCGATGGGTGTGACTGGTGTTGGTATTCGCGATACATATTACTACGTGGCACAGTAACGCAAAGAATACGAGAACCGCCTCTCGGAAAAGGTAGCCTCTACGTTCGGAGGCTACGTCCGTCTAACCGGTGGCTCGTAAATGCACCGCAGTCGTGATTAGACTGGAGACAATGCTCGGTGGCGCGGGTTGCAAGCTTATTGTGCGTTTTTTAACGCGTCCCGACCGATGTCGTTTATTTGCATACCGGTGTAGTTAGGCCTGGCCTGACAGCAGTCTCTAGGAACTCGTGCGTAACAGTAATCCTTTGAAATGGCCTGTCCGTCGCGTACCATCTGCCGCGCGCGTCACAACGTTTCTGCTTCGTACCCGTTGTAGTTGCATCGGTGAACGCAGCCGCGTTAAATCTTTGCCGTCTGAGAAATCGCGATTTGATGCTGAATGCCTGGCTGTCGTCAAGGTAGCCGTAGAGCTGTGGATTCTTTCGAAAAGCGGCTTCCAGTCCGGCCGTGTCTGGAATAAGAACGTCCTTACCACTTGCGAAACTGCGTCGCGATTTAAATATTTTTATTCTTCAGACTCTTATCGAGACACCTCTCGTTAAGATTTCTTTCGTTCGATTATTTGCCATTCAGTGTCCAGAAGCATCTAAGGTCGATCTGTGGCGGACAGCCGGTGGTATATTTACGTTGCAAGCAAGCCACTGTTGCATCGGGTACAGTTCAATTCCGTTACGTGGACGTAGCCACGGGCTTCCCACGCCAATTAAACATGACTCATTAACGGGCAGAAGCCGGTAGCCGGGATCGATGGCTGGCCGAGGCGGGCAACCCTTCTATAACTCCGCGGTGCACGAGCAATCGGAACTAATCTCGACCATCCTCTTCTTCTCTGGCGGCTGTTCGCGATGCGATATTACCGCGACTACCGGTAACTGCATACTCTATGCACCGGCCACGACGTAATATTTCTCTCTCTCGGTTCACCTGGTACACGTAATTGTGTGTAAAGAGTTCGCGGCCCAGAAGAGATACATTGCTACCTTGTTACCTATCTTTTTCGCGTTTGACGTTTACGTTTTAATTCCTTTCCGCCATCGCCGTCTGGTAATTAGACGCCTCTGGTCTGGGAAATTTAGACCGCGGGAACGTTTCGCTTTCTTTTTCTTTTTTTACGCGACGTGTCGATCCTCTGACAGTATCGCTGATCGTTTGTATCGCGAAACGTCACGAATTACGTAAATTATCCCCTTCTTCGAGTATAAACAATGCAAATCAGTTTACCGGGAGCCGCTTAAGGAAATTCCATACATTGAAATCATGGGCACGTTGTAGGTGGCTTCGTGAGGGGTCAAGATCCGCGGTTTTTCCCGTGAAACCCGGTAGATTCGTCGATAGCAGGCTCACCTTTGTACTTTAAGGAATTTCTGTCAACTGCAAGAAAATAACGGTACCTAAACTAGTAACAATACCCGTCCCCCCTGGTTCCGGCCGTTCTGCCGTGCACGTATTATGCGCGCATTAACTGTTCAACGATGCGGCGACGGCAGCGTGCTCCTCTGCCGAAGTCTACGAGAACATCGTTGTCGAACGGTAGGACAGGAGGTGGCGAGGGGCCAGGGGCTGAATTATTGCCCGAAGATTTCGTGATCGCTTCCGATAGTCGTGGATTCCATCGTGGTCATCGTGCTTCGATGCTACCTACCCGCCCCCTTCCTTGCGCTAACCGTGGAATCTTTCGTCGTTTGATTGCTTGTCGGATTTTCCTGCTCGATGCGAGCCGGACGATGGAGACAGGCTCGTTAGAGATATCCTCGATGCTCGAATATATTGCTGGATTCGAGTGATTTAATGACTTCGCCGGTTGGGTAAACAGGTACGTTTAGCTGGAGAGTGTTTCGCCTTTTTCGAATGTCTTTCCTGTTTAGACACTTTGGGATTTTTGGTGGATGGCTTATGAAATAATAATTTCTTGCGTTTGCTTCATCTAACGGAATGCGAGTTGGGTTGATTTTTCTTTCATCGAAATTCAAATTTGAAGGAAGTGAGTCTTCTGGTCTATGTTTCATGTGTACCCGAATGAATTTCTTCGTACGGAATCGATGAATCGAGATTTTATTGCAAACACCAGTCACGCAATCGTGTTAATAGCGATGCAGATGGAGTGCAGAATCGAGCAGAAATATGGAAACTGGGACAGGCGCAAAAGTCGCCATCGTCCGTTGTTGCTGGTTGAACAGAATTTATGATGCTCGACGATCGACGATCAGCATGATTTCACGTGGCTGGATGGATACTAGAAATCAGCACCTACATCTCTCTGATTTCTAATTTCGATTTCCCATCGGATGTGGGTAAATAGGCAAATAGCCGCCCACGCGATCCTCCTGGACGAGCTGGCCGTTTCCATAGCCAGAACCGTTCTTCGTCCGCTGTTATCAGGTCGATCGTTTGAATTTTTTCGAAATCATCGGAGAAACCAACCATTCCATCGCGTTTATAGCTCGTAAATAATTCGCGGGAGCGTCGAGAAGCTGCTTCGTTCCATTTATGAACTGAACCGACTAGACTGCTAGTTGTCCTCTCGCTACGTTCAGGATTCGTTATGGAATCTTGCGGTGTAAGAAATTCATCGATTTCATTCCAAAGCTCTATAAAATCTAGAAATTGTTTCGCTTTTTCCTCCGAAAATCCATTGTCGCGCGCTTTCGTTTGTCCGATGATCCTCGATCTCTAATTAGAATGGAGTAAAGAAAAATTTCCGTATAACAGAAAGAGAATCTCTGATCGTAGAAACGTCGGTCGATCGTGGAACGTGGGCTGGGCTGTGGTCTACCTCCGTGAAGTGGACACTCCCGGATCTCTTTCTCTTCTCTCCGACGAAGGTGTCGTCACCGGTCGCTCCTCCGGCCGCGTGCTCTTCTCCGAATTACGTAACCTCGAGCGTACGTACGTGCAAGCTGGTTGACGCACACGGCGAGCCGTGGAGAACGCGGAGACGCAGGGGACGGTGTACGATTCGCGTTCGTGCTGTTACGTACCGCACCTTCGTCACGAAGAACGAATAAACGAACGTACACACGGTATGGACATAGGTACGTACGTACGGGCGCATCGTTGCGTTCTAAATCGACGGACGTCGCTGCATTACGACGTCGGCGCAGAGCGTGCATCTGCCGGCCATTCAGGCCTTTGTCTCCCGCTAACGTGGGCGTTGCGGAATATCTATTGTCGGCACTTGTCTATGCGATTGCCAGAGCGCGGGGAGGTTGGCGAGCTTGGAAAGCGTTTGCATGATGCGCACGATGCATCATCCTGCTTGGAAGGTCCTGCCAGCATGCCGACCGCGATAACGGGAAGAGTAATATGTTCGACGGACGCGTTAAACGTGAATCCTCCTGTAAACCGACATCTGAAATTCTAATCGGGTGAAGTTTCTAATCTCCGATTATCTCTTGCCTTCAGTTTTTCAAATCGAAGATATATTTGAATACTCCTCGTTAATTATATCGATCTGTCGGTTGGAGAGGATTAATTAATTAATCAAAAATTCTAATCGGACGAAGTTTCTAATCTCTGATTACCTCTTGCTTTCAGTTTTCCAAGTCGGAGATATATTTGAGTACTCCTCGTTAATTATATTGATTTGTCGATCAGGGAAGAATAATTAATTAATTCGTCAAAATTCTAATCAGGTGTATATTCCTTGCTATGGCTTTCTAAACCGTTAGTCAAATATAGATATTTTGGAATCGAATTCACTAGCAGGACACGGGTTTGGGGATCCACCTGGTCGAGGTTTTCACCAATGGTATTTTATCGTGACGCCACTCTGGCTTCACCAACGCATTCTTTATCGTTTCGCGTGGCTCGCGGTTGAGAGTTTTACATCTACGAATTTACATGTCGACCAGCCTGCCGCGGCGAGGTGTGGCCACATCGACGTGCTCGTCATAGTGTACATGTTTGCGTTCCCGTACACAGGTTTACGATTAAATTTGTATGGTTAATTATTGAAATTGATTAAATAATATCCTTGATTAAAATTTATGGGCTTCTATAGTGCATCGAAGTTGCATTAAAATCGACATCGTATCAATCTTTCAATGAATTTATTTCCTTCATCACAGTATTCTAAATCAAACATTTTCTTCTACATTCAATAGTTCGATAAATAATCGAACGCATCGGCTGGACGAGTGGATACTTATTTTGAGATTCGCACGTGAATAGTAGGTGGTTGAGTCGTCGCATATATTTGCCGACTTTAACGCACGTATAAACACGGCCATTTCAGTTGCTTGGTTTCTTTCTCACGGACGTTGGCGAGCTCGCTCGCGCTCCAGCTGAACGCGTGTTGCCCACTTTACGAGAGGAGGAGGGCACCTCTGCGAAACACGTCGGAACGAGGCGCGTCTCTCGTTCGATTGTGCCTCCACAGACGGAATTGCTTTGTCGAGCCACTCCGGTGGCTTTTGTCGAAGGCATAACTCCGACGATTCACACGCGGCCCACGGATTCTCGATCGATGATGATCTTTGCTGCTCGCGCGCATACCTGCACGTGGATGATCGCGGAGCCCCTGTGTTTGCCCTGACCACGATCGCCTCTACTTTCCTCGCCCATCGTGCTCGTGAATTCACGCACCAGATTCGTCCTTCGATCCATCGTTAAACTTTTCATTTCCTTATTCAAAGATTGATCTTCAGAAATCTAAAACAACCCTACGCGATAGTTTTTTCTTCAGTTCTTACAATTTGGAAGATATACAACAAGTTAATTTTTATCGGTCCATCTTGTATAATAGATTAAGCTGGAGATGTCTAAAATTCTACCGCAAATTTCTGGAAGATAAATCTGGAACGTACCAGTTCCAGTTATATATGCATAAGGTGTTCCAGATACACTTTGCTTTATGAATTATTACGAGCCGAAGAGAAATAGAACGCGCAATCTTATCTGTTCTCGTGTTTATTTTTGTAGGATTTTTTGTGCATTATCAATGAACATGTTATACGTATTATAATTGTGATTCAGTCGAAGTCTGTGAAACGTGAATAGAATCTGAGAGACTAAATTGGCTTTTTTTCACGATGAGAAAGCGAATAAATCGTGTTAGAGTAGAGCATAATAGGTCCATTCCCATCGTAAAGATTCCAGTGTACCAAGGGTGTTTTCAAACCGACGCGTCGATGCGTTTCGAGACGTCGCGTCGTCGGTGCGCGGTTTTTTCTCAAAGGACGACCGGTAAATTCGATTGGTGCACTTGAGGCGAACCGCATCTGGTCGACGAGCGAGGCGTTCAATCCGTTTCCTGAAGATCCCTCGGCCACCATTTGTCCCGGTTAGCGTGGTAAGTACTCGTTGCCACGAGGAAGAGGAAGGTGGCGCATAAAACGCGTCATTTTTTCCTCTCTTACGAAATATGTCGAGTCAGTCGCTCGCAGGCTAGCTCACAGTCGTAACATCTGCCACCGTGGCGTTGATCGTTGTTGGAGTACCGTACCCGGTTTAAGCCGCGAGCGTTGTCCTCTTCCACTGCCGCCACGCCGCGCCACGCCGCGGCTTTTATTGCCTTTCCTAGCTAAATCATACCGTACCGATCGTTGTATGAATTCCATCGAACGCGCGAATTAGACGTTGCTAGAGAAAGGAGCCGATATGCAAACGCCGCCACGTCTGCTTGATTTCACTTGTTCCGTTTCGAGATGCTGGACGGCTGGTCGGGGTCAATTGACGATGTGCCATCCCGGCGTCGCGTCACGGACCATCGTTGGCAGGGAAAAAAGTGCTACGTGATTGCCGATTCACCGCTATCCACAGACAAACACGTCCTGTTCGCCTAAGGCTTGTCGATTGCCGCGGTAACGATCGGTCGTGACAAAATATTCTTTCTTCAAACGTGTGCACACACGATCATAGCGTACGGAGGCGTACTCGTCCACTCTAGTTGTAAATCGAGCTTACGGTACGACTAAGTCAATAAGTGATCAACGATAACGTCGCGAGACGTAACGCTTCTTGGTTAACAGCCATGCGATTTTATATCATTTTATGCGTGGCCCATCGATGACCCACCGATTAAGCGGTGTAAAATAATAATTCATTTATTAACACGATCGCTCGCTTTTGTCTTCGCGTCTGTTCGCGAATTGTGGCGTCTTTTTGAAAAACAACGAAAAATATTCTCCCTTAATCTCCTCGCAAAGGAGAAGTCGAGGAGGCGACGATTGAGCATAGCTCGATTTATTATATTTGTAGGGCAGCTAAGCGGTGTAAAATAATAATTTATTAATTGTTCTACTGATAAAATTTCTAACGATAAGAGTTTAAAGTAAAAATTTATTTCGATTTCATTTCGGGTTATTCACAATCGATCGAACCAGTCCTTCTAGCTCGAAAATCAAGAGAGGAAAGGAAAAGAAAAAGTAACGGAACCGGTTCTATAATTTACACTGAAAATTTCGTTTTACGTCATCGACAAGGAGGAGGCCGTCAATTAAGCGAAACTAGTTTCGTTCGCGCGTTCATTGTCGGCGACAATTTGCCCGCGTCTTGCCGACGTCTTTATCTTCCTCCAAAATTACTTTTCCCCTTCTGTAATGGATGTAGTACCTTCCCATCCCGATTCGGATCGCGACTGGACGAGTCGGGCATGATTTATTGTCCATCGCCTATGACTCGTACTGATCGAATTGCTGCCCCCTGCGTCGTAAACACACGTCACGACGCCTCGCCTTGTTCGGTTCAGCAACTCTTGGACCACGATTAGCATCGGGCTTCCCGTTTCTAGACTTCGTTTGTCTTTGTATAAAGTATCAGTGCCTCTGCTAGAAATCGTCTTATTTATACTCTCGTTAGTACACCATCGAAGAGAGACGTCCTCTTGCAACGGGACGATAATTGTTACGAATTTCTGTAAAAAATTTGTCGATAATCCAAGAAAAAGCGAGGTTCCTATATTTTCCCAGCGTTTAATATATCGTTCGGTCTAAAACAGGTTTGGTTTGGATGCTAAACAGGAGCGAGGTGAAATCCGCCAGCGATTATGATGTCGTACAGCATTGTGCGAGTTGCCTTTCGAATTACAGCGTACCGATTCATCGCGTTAATTGCAAGTTCCATGTAGCGTCGAACCGAAATCCTCCCGGCCGTGGCACCTTTCCGTCGATCGATTAATCACCGAGAAGGATGATGGTCTGTAATTAAATACCATCATTGGATTAAATGTATCTGTGGACACGGATGTGATTCCCGTGTGTTTATTCGACCTCGACTGGGCCTGGTGAATCGACAAGCCTGCAATTACGCGATCCCGTGGCCGCTTCTTCGACGAACGATCCCCAAATTAGGTGATTGACAGTTCTGGACGCGCCGTGAAATAGACGGATATCTAGCGTGGAAGTCCGGTGTTTTCGTTTCCACTCGACCGAACAGACCGGCTCGTTAAATATTTGCCCGCTGATTTTTCGAGCAACCACGGGAACGAACGAATCCCGCTTCGCGCGTCGCCATTTTATCGAACGTTTTCGTTAATCAACCGTTTTCGCGCGATCTTCGAACGAGGCCAGCCTAAATGGCGTTTCTATTTGGAGAAATCACGGTGCTTTCTATTTTTCATAATCCTCTCGACGTGTAGCTAGTATTCTCAGCTCACTTGTCGCGGCTACGAAAATTGTCGCGTGTGTCTCCGTTCGATCGTCGAGAAAGCGAACGACTGGTATTGATCACCGCTATCGCGACTGCTTTAATCATGCGCAGATCGTAGCTAATCCTACAAACACGTATATACAGAATCTTTTTATAAATATTTTCAAACCGGTATACATTTCTTTTGAAATGGACAATCGGGGTGAATTTTAATACCTCGATTTCCGTAGGGTTAAAATTCATGCTCGAGTTAATTCCGCGAAATCACTGTGCCATGCAAGCGATACTCCACCGAAGCAGCTAATTTTCTCTTTCTTTCTCCGTTGAATGGAGGCTGCCGTTGCTGTGCTACGCTTTTAATTGAGCCCCGATCGCAACGCTATCATTGGGATCTAAGCGATCCTGGCAATGACCCGGTGACCGGGTAATGATCACGTAACGATCGACCACCGCGAAGTTAGATGAGATAACGAACCGTGATATCTAGAATCCGACTTCGTGCCAACCGTGAGCACTGACTGATTCCAGTGAGAATCGTAACCGAAGATAGGCCGTGCTCCCCCTCGGCATTTCCGTAGATCCTATCTCACGGTGAAATAGTTCGACGTCCGAGCGATCTGCTCGTGTAGGAAAGGTTCGATCGAAGGGAACGATTTCCACGTTGTCGTCGTCGATACAATTCGACGGACACCGTGGAATCCTCAGCGAGATTCTCGAAATCCTCGTTAATTAATCGAGAATCGAAAGCGTGCTCGGTGCGCAGGCAGGAACGAATCAATACGGTTATTTGTCAGTGTCGTATCGGATCTACACAGGTTATTGGCAATATCGGATAACAATCTCGGAACGTTTAATTATGTCGGCACGACGATGCTTCATCCGGACGTCAGCAGTGCACATAGAACGCGTGTTTGCGATGAGTTTCGCTGTGGGGCACGAGGGACCCTGCTCGCTAATGGAACGCGACGAGAAATGAGCAAGCTAGGAAGCGGACGACACGCGAATTACGGTAGAGATGAATCCATCGGAAGAATGGACGACGTTGTTCGTTCAATCCTGTTCGCGGTAGCGGCACAATTTCTAAATCTTTAAATTACCCACGGACGTTTATTATCGGAAGAAAGGCACTTAATTTGTACCAGCGAATACTGTTACGACGGTGAACCGTTCGTTCGTTGAAACGTTCCCGAAGCGATGCTGCCTGCCTCGTAAATAAAATGGAAACGGACCTCGATCATAGCGAACCCCGCATTCCGCCCTTATTCCACGATTATTCTAAACGTTATTGTTCTTTTATTTTTTCGTAAGTGTAATTATGAGCGATAGCATGCTATCGAGGATAAACGAAAGGTTTTCAGTCATACATAGTTTGGTCGGAATTCGATACTAGCTACCGTGATACGTATTCTAAGAATAATATTGGTAATAGATCAGATCTAGTTGTCGTATCATAACGATGTGATTATTAGTTCGGCGACAATCGAGCCGGGATAGGATAAATATTGAACCAAGTCCAGGCGGTGTGGAATTCATTTGAATAAACAGTACATGATTATCGGTTGACCAGCAGCCTTGCATTATGCTGAACTTTCATTCGAGTCGATTTGCCTAGAACAACGTAAATGGAACCGATGTATCGTTGCTGTTGCCTCTGTTATCGAATTAATCTTGGTGATTATCCGCGAATTCAGCAGCGAAGAAACGAGGTTTAATATTCGATCCTCGTTCGACCTTATTGGTTGATCACGCGAGAAAGGTTGAAATGTTTTCTCGTTAGGTTGATTTATCGTAAAAAATCGACTAGACACTTGTATCCAGATGCCTAACGCGTAGGTACCACTGTAACAAGATCCTACCGATCTTGGACGTGACTTCATTAACGTTTGATTGATCAACGCGATAGAGGACTACCGGATTATAATTGAATTCTTGGATAGAGTAATCGTTAGCTTCTATTATTCGTCTATGGTGCTTGGTCTCGATCCATGGTGTTTGAAATTGTTAGGAGCAATGTGTTCGCCGGTGGAATCATCATCGTGGACAAATAAGGAGTACGCACGAGGACAGTATTGCTACTTTCAGTTGTCTGGCTGCTATTTCAAAGCATAATTTAACATTTTTTTTTATGTCGGCGGTTATTGATTGAGCATGAGTTAATTAGCCTTTGATTATTAATGCTTCGTTCATGATGCAATTAAGAGAACCTTGATTTACATTTTCTGTTTATTAGTTATAATGTGATAGATTTATAATTCATTTGAATTTGTGAATACGTATTGAACTGCATTCTAAAGAAGAAGAATTTTTAAAGAATAATATAAAATTTAGAAAATAATATGGAACGCAAGATTAAATTAAAACTGTGGCTCTCTCTCTGGTCCGTCGTCCAAGGGTTGAACAAAAGAGATCCATATATTGAAAGAATAATTTTTAAAAGAGCAATATAAAATTTCGGAAATGAAAATAATAAGAAATGCAAGATTAAATTAAAATTGCATCTCTTTCCAGGATCCGCGGTCCGGGGGTAAACAGTAATGTCTTTATTCCGCGTGGAAAGAAACGGCACCTGATAGCCGTGAGCGGCGTACGGTTCGCTTCAAAGATTCTCGCTCGTTGAATTTATATAAATAGGCAAGGAGCGAGGTAAATTTCTAAGTTACAAGAAGCGAAGAGTGTCCGCGGTGCGCATCGCGGAAATTCGCAGGTTAGAGATTCGTAAAGCTGTCGGCGGCCGACAGAAGTCACGATCTTTAAACATCCTCGTTCGCCAGGTAGCAATAACGAGCCGATACTTCTTATTGGCGTGTCGTCGTCTCGTTCCCTCGCTGGTAGCCTCGATCGACGCTCCTTCGATCCAGCTCGTAGCCGGTGAAATGTCATTTCCAGTGCGGCACACGCTCATTGTCCGCTTGGCGTCGAGGCCCGTGCTTCCTTATAGAGGATCCCAACTCTTTCTACGCGGCACCGGCACCGACGCTGAAAAACGCCGCTCGTTGGCCGTTTTAATCGGCTTTTCTTCGGCATATCGTCGGCCAACGTCTGATACACCGGCGCCATATCTATATTCCGCCCATTAGTTTCGATGCCGATGCCGATACCGTTTGGAAAAAGCAACGCTTCCACGTTCGCCGTAAAACGTGCCGGTAGCCAATCGATGATTCCCGTTTCGCCACTATTTCATCCCTCTATCTCTTGTAATTCGTTTATTCTTCTTTCCATCAACCTGCTCCTCCTCCCACGACGATCACTGTTTCCCGATTCTTTTCATCGCGACGCAGATTTTTGTTCAATCGAACAGGTTCGCCACTTCCTGTAACTGGACATCGTTCGTTACTAAACCATACGGTACATTCGAACGTAGAAGAGGATTCTCTTGAATATTTCAGCTTATCTCTGATTTTACACGTGGAATAAAATTTAATTTTTCCTTCTTTTTTTTATTCCTCGCCATTAAGCTAGTTTCATCTTTGGTACGCTTACTCTACTTGTTTCTTGACCTACTTCCATCGTCGGGAAAGGCCCATTCGACGGTGTCCCCGTACACCGATCAGACTTTCGATCTAAAGTTACACTCCAGGATCTTCGAACGTGTACTTTTTGCCCTGGTTTTTTCTTCTCTCGCGTTTGTACGCCGTGCACGATACACCGGGACGCGTAATTACGTTACTTTTAGGGGCGTAATCTTGTTCGACTTTCGATTAGCCGTCTCCAATTAGCGATTACACGCTGGCTCGCCGCGTTTCGTGACGATGCTCGTCAGAAGCTGGCCGACGATAATTGGACGGTAATTCAGAAACGCCTAATCCTGTCCCATCGAGGCCCGAACGAACGTGAGTTTCGGTCGCGAGTAATTAATCAACCGGTTGCGTGACCACTTATCTCTCGCATTGTCGATGCCCGGTTACGGTATCCACGTGTAACAACATTATTGTCCCCGCGATGCTTGCGTCTTGATTAAGCGCCGTGGACGGATGGGCAATTTGCATGCAGGTGAAGAAAAAAAAAACAAAGAAAAGGCGCGTCGGACGACTAGAGAACCATCGATCACCAGCGTTCTCTTTTTGTATAGAGGCATCGATAAAAGTGGCCATTTGCGGTGCTAAGCTGTCCGCCTTCGAAGGATTTTATTATTAATTTAGTATTTATAACGCCTGTCTCTCGACACTGTTTCGTGCTTTCAGAAGTGAAGGGAACATTTGTTTTACAAATTTAATATTATACGACACGAAAGACAGGTCGAAGTTGTGAAGCGTATTATTTTCCATCGAAAAAAACTCATTTGATCATCGTGGCGAGGGAAATTGGTCTGGTAGATCGTCTATCCCGTAACGATTTATCAACACGATACACTGGTGTCCCTGACGTGGCAATCAAACGGATCGACGTAATTTCTTTTGCAAATGCATACGATACATTCTCGCACGAAGCTCTATACACGCAACATCGTTCAAGGGAAACATTCTTAAATAAACCATGATCTTCTTCTTTTCTATCTTTAAAAATTTCAAGTAAATTGGATTAGTACCTGTTTACAGTACGCACGTACACAGATCTAAAAGCTTATAGGAGAAAGTAGCGCACGGTTCTCCTAATTTCATGGAGAATTTACAATTTGCTGGGGATAGAGCTGCTGGTGTCGGTTATTGATTACTTGATCGATCGCCAATATCCACTATCACCAGGAGGACCGCCCTTCAACGGTAAATCGAATGACTTGCAATCGGAATCGTCGTCGCATCGAATCGATCAAAGAGGAAAGGAGAAAATGTCTAAACATAGAAACAAGACTTTCGTGTCTAATAAGAAATCGATGTTTTAGCACGTCGAGTCGGCTCGAAATCAATAAACCATGAAGTGTACCGTTAATGAAGGAATAATTAGTCGTAGGGTAATGAAGTTCGCGGCGGGTATCTCGACGGGAATTAAATTCTCGTTGAATTAGTGCCACCGCAGGGAAGAGTTTCATAAACGCTGGTAGCTGATCGTTCGAGTATATCGATGGCTCTCTTTCTCTCTCTTTCTCTCTTTTCTTCTTTCGCTCTTATTTGCTGCACCGTAGCGTTCGGTGCATTATGCTTATGAAGTGCCTTCGTGCGTGACTTATTTTCTTAAAGGCTTCTGTTCGATCAACACGAGACACTAGATTCATGTACTTAGGTTAATAGAGGAGCGAGCGAAATTGAGTTCGACGTCTGGCTTATCACGGACGCTTCGCTCCGATCGAATCGAGCTTCTTGCATGCTATTTTCAAATTGCACATTTGTACGCTGGTACACGGTAGGGTGCACGGAATGGACGGAAAGAAAAATAATAGCCAGCGAAAGATTAATCGCGTTATTAATTCTGCTTGAATGTTTCCGTTTGATTGAAACGGAACGTGGCATCCTGCTGGCGTTGATACCGCATTAATTCAATGAAATTGCAATTTGCCAAATTGAAATAGACATTTATTCTTGAGCTTTCGAAACGCGGAACAATACGAAGGATTCTTAAAATTTTTCCTCGATATTCGAGCATGATTATCCTCTCTAACCCTTTCGTAGCACGTGACATTTCATCGCGAGGAGTATTCTCGAACCTTTTAGCGTTACACAAGTAGAATCGAAAGATGTTCCGCGAGGCTGAAGTAACTCTCTCTCTTATCCTTCCTTTCTACGGATGAATCTGGCATGGTACAAAGTATCGTGGTACATAAAAGGGCTCGGTACACGCCCAGCCGCATCTCTTAGGAGCCGTGGTCCATGGGTATTCATGGCTTGCCACGCCATAATGCGTTGCCCACACGAAGGCCGTCGCTGGATGCGAACCTGTGTGGGTGAGGAACGCGCGCACAAAGTATACCGTTCGGTGCTTCCTGCTCGTTTAATCAATGACATCTTTAAGCGACTAGACGAATGGCAAAACCGAGATGGCGAAACTGCATTTACCTGGCCTCTTCTCTAAGCCGATCTGCCCTCCCACCTCGAAAGTCGAACCCTCTCGGAGTACAAAGTAGAAATCTTCGACGATGATGATCACGCTTATGGGCAGACGGTAACAGTAATTACCGAGTGCAGCAGCTCATTTAGAATTCGGTGTAATTAGGAGACGACATATAGGGTCTCGGAGAAATGCCGCTAAACACTTTCACGCTACGAACGAGATAGGAAAGGTGCCCCGAAGGGGGCAGTTTGAACTTGCCGGGTCAATTAGCGGGAATGAAATAGTGGAATACCAAGTGATTCTTCTAATTTGAAACTAGGCTAAGGTGTGAAACGTTGTTTATTACTTCCCTTTGAAATGATCAAGAAAAATGGTTTTTGCAATTAATAGTTGATTTTTGAGGAGGTATATATTCGCTTCATACGTTAAGACAAAGAGGAATCCGTAGCGTATTGTCTCATCTTTTTCCAGCGGGACAATGGTGGTCCCGTTGCAATTAGCCGACTGCATCGATCTAAACAACCGCGACTTTCACCAACACGCCGCAAGCGGTGCACATACCAGCTCACAGACGATTCACAGCCGATGTGCACGCGTATGCACTCGCGCGAGCTCGCTTCAGCGCGCACAGGCATCTTTATTGCACGGTATATTCACACTAGCCGTAATATCTCAGCGCGCGGACGGTGCGTATAATCAATGGCATCTTTACGAGGAACGCGCGATAAGCCAGCGGATTCCGCGAGAGGAGACGCATCGGGAAAGGACAAAACATGAAAGGGTGAAAAGGTGGATGGATAGAAAAGTAAGTACTTTGGTTTCTCACAGATAACAGAGACTCTATGGTATTTTATTTCAAATCAAAAGTTACAAGATTAATTTAGGTAACAAATCAGCTGTAATATTTATTCGAATTTTTTTTTCATTTTTAACACGGTTCGAGCTCGTTTCGTCTCCATCCTCCTTCGTTCCATTTTTCATCCCGTACACCATAAACGTTTCGTTGCTCGTCCGCGTTTCACCGTCTCTTCTCCGATTTTGTCCCCATGGAACCGGAGATCAAGCGATGATGTCACGAGGCGTGTCTGGTATCGCGAAACGTGCCCAGGATTTTTTATCCCCGTTATTTTTCTCCTTTCTCTGGTACGCGGTGTTGCTTCTTTCTTTGACGTGGTCGTCCAACAAAACGCGTCTTGCCTCACTCGCGGACGTGAACAGAGTATCACGGAGCGGGCCGCGTTTCGAGGGAACTAGCAGGTTCCCAGATCCTTGGATTATTTTTAGGAGGCCGTGGATCGTTCTACGATCGACCGCGTGAGAGTCTATCTCCACGGGAATAAATTATTTATTACGAATAGTATGGTGAAAGGTAGAAAGTCCATCTCCATAGCGAGGAATAAATATATATATGATCCGTTGCGTAAGATTCGCGTAGAGGATGAAAGTTACCCAGAGTTCGCGGATCAATTTTCGCAAACGCGTTTCACGAATCGTATTCACGGTTGCCGATGACCACCGTGGAAGCTTCAACGAGTCCGGTTAATTGAATTCGATGCTGAAGAACAGTGGAACCAGGGTGCAGATGTCGCGGTAAAAAAGTAAATGAACGTTGAAGCGAGTAACGCGAAGGTGAGATGAAGGTACCGTTCGCTATGGAAGCGATGGTCCAGGGTGGATCGAATTAGCGCTTCCTTCGTGGACGCTGTTCGATTTTATTTCGTCCGTGTCACTTAACGAGACGTCGCTGCTCCCAAATAAGGTGACCAACGACCAGTGTCATAAACATTCCCGCTGTTCGAATTGAGCCGTACGACGTGGTTCCGCGTTCGATCACGATTGACAGTTTCGTAAAAAGGTCCCCGTTGTAACGATCCACCCGAGGACGTATGATTCTGCTTCGCAGAAACGCGCCACTAATTTGCTCTCTCGCGTCGTCGAAATGCAGCACGCAGCTGAGATGTTTCCTTGAGAATCCGCGAACAGAATTTTAGAAAGAAGGTACGGTTTCCTTATTTTCACTTGAACGTTCGAGGAGAAATTTTTGTATTTAAGAAAAAATAAAATTACGGTTAAAAAGCTTTCAATGACTTTTCTACTTCGTCCGGCGTGGCACAACAATGGCAGGAACAATTTGTTCGGCGGTGAAGTGGAATAATTCGCGGCTACAAACGAGCCAGCGAATTTCGTTGTGAATAGAAGGTATAAATCCTTATCGAGAATTATGTTCGGCAGGCTTCGTGAAAGGGTCGATGCAAAGAATCGGAGAGGGAAGGTGGCCACGGTGCATGGCCACTCAGTAAATAAGGATAATACCGCGTTCCGCGGGTCCGTGCACCATGCGCCGCCGGTTAATTTGGTCAGCCTCGATTAGCCCCGAACGACTTACAACGGCGAGCGAACTGATTTATCCGCTTGCTCTCTCGCCGCCACTACGCGCAGAACGTTAATGAAGACAGTTCTGCCGTTCAGACACGTACCTGCCTTTGGATCACCTATGCTCGTTCCTGCAAAAAGATGCCGGAATACGTATCTCTTTTGCATAACTCGGTCGACCATGTTTTCGTCCGGTCGATAATTGTGCCGAACGCATGATAATTGTACCTCTGAATAAATTCCTTTATTCGTGAAAGATAAATTTTGATAATATGTAAGGACTTTGTTCAAATCGATCTTCAATGATTTTGAAACGAGCATTCATTAGTTAGGTGTTTGAAATTCATTTATTTTCCAGTTGATGGAAGTTTTAATTTTAATTAGAGACTTTTCCTCGGTCTCAAGAATAATTAATGATGACACTGCTGATTCTTGAGACGGTTTAATGCGATGGTATCACGTTACGAGTGTGAATTGATGCTGTAGGTCTCGGAGAATTAATGTTTCAACTGTTCTAACTTAGCTGCTCGGAAAATGCTTGCGAAGAATAAAAAGCGAAGAGGAAAACATCGTTCGACACTGAAGATTAAGACTAATTTACCGTCTCCAAAATTGCCCTATAAACACCCTATCTCCGGTAATGTCTACATCGGCTGTTAACCTAATCTGGCGCGCGTTGAACTTGCACAAGCGCGGCGCGTACCGCAAGAGGATCGCAATAAAAAGAAAACCGTGTATAATATATAATAGGCTTATCTTCGTAATAACTTGTAGTTACTTCGACCACGATAGATCTTGCCGATAATTTCAAAGACAGCCGTGAGCCGATCGTTGTGTACACGTTCGCCTGTGATCCTCGGGAAGGGCAGGACTCTTCGGCTAATTTATTCATCGAACTTAGCCTTAGACGTTCGCGTTTCAAAGCATTCTTTCCTATAACGTTATCCTTCGATGCATCGATTTTCCTCGCGGATCTTGCATCTGCGATTCTAATCAACGTTCTATAAAATTGCGAAGGGTCGAAGTGCACGGAGGGTCTACCAGGATCGAACATGCAAATACCCTATGACGTAGTTGAATAGAGTGATTAGAGGCTCTATCTAGGCTCGCTATCTATGTTCTTCTTGGGTAATTATCTGTTTGGTACCGATCATGATGACTGAACGAAAAGTACCCATAATGGTAGACTTACATCGTTCTTAAGAGCAATTATTAAACAACCCTCGTACAGAGAGATGTTGTGAAAAAATATCAATCAATAAATTGTAATTAATCTACCAGCGAAATGGTACGTACCAATTTTAAGACTGATGAATGCTATGTAAAAAAATAATTTGAGGTCAAAAGTTACCCATGATGATTCGCAAAGGTATTGTTCATATTTTTTATAGAGAGTTTAATTTTGAAATGCAGAGCAGAAATTTTGGTCGATCGCAAGCAGACTGGTACATATTTCTCCAGGTTGTGTAACGCTTAATTACCTGGCTGACTCGCAGCTAGCTGCTGCCTTCGAGATAATATTCGTTCAGTGTTTCTTCCCGTTTTTTTTTTTTTCTTCAACACACGGCTGACAAATGAAAGAACCTGGGTATCAATTTCCTAAGATGACGGCTCATTAAAAGTTATCGATCACCGGCTGCTAACATATTATTACATTTATTAGAGGTCATTATCCATATTAAATTTTCTTAATTACGTTTAACCGATCTAATAACGCTTTACGATGCCACGCTGCACTACGCCGATTTTTTTTCTTCTTTCTTTTCGAAACCGACCGAACGTTCGATCATGGGCGTTGGTTTGCATAAATTTGCACATGAACCAGGAACAATTATACATGGTACAAGTTAAAGCTGACAACGTATTGATCGTCGGCCATTTTTATCGCGAAACATTTGTAGTAATTAAATTAATTCCAGAGGGAGTCGTTCGGTCGCGGATTGCCTAACGAATGATTGATGAACGTTATATTCTCATTACCAGTCGCTACTGTGGGAATATATGTACGTATAATATACAGAATATAAGCTGGTACATATGTACGTTCCTTATATATCTCGAGCGCACTGGCATCATTAAGAACAGTTTACCCGGTCTTTCATTAGTCATCGCGAATTTAATACGTCGTTTGATTTCATCCACGAAGTTGTTCGATCACCTTCGTTTCGCTCTTTTTTCCATAGGAGATCGAAGTATCGTGTTCTGCAGGGGACAAATTATGTTAAAGAATTTTTTAAAATATTTATCTAGTTAAAATTCATAACTGCGGTGGATCATTTGTGAAGTCAAATGGTGCAAGTGTACTGGATTAATTAGAGAAAAAATTGTATATATTCAAATTACAAATTTTCACGTCTCTTTTTATTATCAACAGTGGTCGATCTTAAATTTTATTTGCAAAAATAGGTATTGTTTATATCGAAAGCGTTTCTCTGTCGAGTGTCAACATCGATTAGCCGGTTCCTTAATTAGAAGCATAGAATTGCAAAGACACCGATGTCTCGGTGCTTCGCGACGTGTATGGCATTACGATTTCATTGTCGTGGCCGAAACTACAGGCTAGACCCACGTCCCTGGTCATGAATAACAAATGCACGTAACGACGAGTTTCCTGAAAACGGGAACGCTGGCATGGGCGTGTCTCGCGTGACGAGTATCTCTTTTTGGATCGATTCACCGTTCCGTTTCGCAAGTTCCTCCTGTTTTAGACACGATTCGCGGTTACGAATGTCCAACTATTATCATAAACAAACTGCTTTTAACATTATAGACCACCGTTCAATTTGTACCTGCTGTCTGAGCCAGCTGTTGGGTTGTTTTGAAACTTGGTACTGTAATTTAACATCAAGGTAAAATGTAAGATATATAACGTTTGTAGGCTTTTAGAAAATAGGGTAGAGAATCAAGGTATCAGACAGCCCCCCATTACCGAATACAATATTAATTTTCATCATTTGTCAAATCCAGGCTATATAAATTAAAATGTAGTATTCTCTTCGTAACATCTGAAATTACAGATTTTTATTATTAATGTAGGGAAAAGATATAACAAATGCATAGAAATTCTGGTTCTTTATCGATATTCGACTAGTTTCCCTACCAAAGTGACTAAGGAATAGTTTTACAATTTATTTACTTATTCGACGGGCGGATACCCTTTACATAGGCGATAATGAACATTGTAAATCCTCCGAGAAGTAAAATTATGTGTGACATATTTAAACTTATAGATATGCATATTCATACGCGGGAAATTGCGGGAGTAGTGCTCGCATAGTTTTATGGTGGCGCTAGTGGTGCGTAGTAAACGGAGTAAAATAAGTATGCAGTGTGTTGCTATGTTCACTCCAGAGATCGCGTGCTATAGTCGCAATATATCAGTTTCCGTCTTGTGTTATTACATAATGTCCGGAAAAGTTTATAAAAGTGGTGCGTATATGGAGTGTTTTAGTTTGATCGTAGAGATTTGGAATAGGTCAATGTCGTGTTGCAAAGTGTTGGCTAGAGGGTGCCAGTTTTGAAGCAGAGGAATCGGAGGAACCGATGTTGGACTCTTTACTGTAAGTTGGTGTTTTTGAATGTGTAGTAACAAGCAAAGTCGCATTGTTTACGTGCTGTTCGCATTACCGTCGTTTCACACAGTTATCCGATACGGTCGTCTCGAAGAAGTCGTTATTAGCTATGGTATCGTGTACCACGAACCGATACCGTTCGTTCGTTGTTGCCATGATTGTTGTATCGCGGGGGCGGTTGTTTTTCATCGTCGATATATGCTCGAGCATTCCCACGTTTCGTCAAGACATTACGTGGAAACAATCGGTCTCGGTGGTCGAAGCAACGCCGCGCCGCTGTAAATCTGATCTTCCGTCCGACTGTTTTGTAAATCCGATACCGGCACGACTCCTCGCGCGTCCACGTAGAATACAAAATGGCTGTTTTTCGTTGTCACTCGCGCGTACGACGGCTTCTTCTGGCTCGCCGAAACAGGTTGCATTGAAACGCTTGATAGCGGATCAGGATTATCCTTTTCAGTGTTTCGCGTCGCCTAGCTTTTCGTATTTGCTTTTTATCACAGGGTGAAAGACTAGTACGGCAGGCGTTAGTTGGATTAATGAATCGTTTTAATCCCTTGCCTTATAATCGAATCACGCAGGTGACAAAGACACAGGTGGACTTGAAAGACTTGAAAAATTAAAAATTTCTCTATTCTTATGTATGCGAATTGTACCGAGTTTTTATTTTTAACGATAACCTCATTTTATTTCACTTGAGTCTTGATCCGGAGGTTTATTAATCTGCAACATCAGGATCGCAATCAACACGAGTGAAAATTAGAATAAAATTCCTTACGTTTCGATGTTGTTCTCGCGTGTGCCACGGTCATAAATCTTCTCAAACGGATGGAAATATACAAGTAATTAAGCGCAAGCGACAGGCCAACACCGACTATGATCGTATAATTATCCGAATATTACAAAAATGTAAGGAAGACAAATTGACGTCTCGATGCATGTGAAATTACGTTCCTTTAAATTACTCTGCCAACCTCGCTCTTGAAATTTTATCTCGAAACAAAAGAAAAAAATTTTGAAATTCCATGAAAGCGTGTCGTGAAAATCTTTTGTTTGAGCTAGGCTTCGAGCTTGCCTCGGCTTACGGTACCGATGATGTGAACATAAACGTGAGGATTAGGATCAATCGCGAGACCGGAATGTTGTTATCGTTCGACCTTCCTGAAAGACACCATCGAATATATTGCCTCAGTACATATTTCGTCGACTCGCGTCGCGGTTGGGCTTACTCCCTTTATTTCGTGATTCGGGAAGGTGTAAAGTGCATTTTATTTCGTTTTCGTTGCATATATTAAACGATACGGATCGAGGAAGTGATACAGCGTTGATAATCGCACAGACAGTGGACAGACTCGGATCATTCGGGTCTCGTGGGAACTCGTCGTGATTAGTCCATGTCAGTGGCAACGCTAGTTATGCTAATTGCCCTTGGGCTTGCTACCAGCATCGAGCACGGCTGCAGATAAGCCAGGTATGAAGCTGGTACGTTTGGCTATCGATTTATCGGCTGCACTCGTGGGCATTTCAGATCGGTTGTTCGATCGTATGGTCGCGATAGCTTCGATCGTAGGATCTGGGATCTTTCCAAATCATTTTTTAACGTTGCATGATCTTTAGAAAGGATTTAAACTATTTTAAAGAATTTTTATATTGGCTATTACACAATTTTATATAATGTTATAGGTAATAGTTTTAGAAATATTGTTAATTTGTATTTGAATGATACAAAATTTATTTAATTATGTGCCTAATGGCTGCTCGTTATATCGGGTAATAATTGTATTTGATTTTAACCATGATATTTGTTTATATTTCAGGCGTCAGGACCGCCGGTGCAGCTGGAACCAGTGGACCTGTCCGTGAAAACTCCTGTGGTGTTACAGGTGCCTCGGTATAGTCCAGCAGCTATAATTACTGCCGCCTCTAGAAAAATCCCTTCGCCTTCAACGACGCCCACGCCTCCTCCGTTCTCCATCTCCATCGGTGAGTGAACGAAATTTAATGATGCATGCATGTACTCGTCAATTACCGGACGAAAATTCGGATGTTAAAGTGTTAGCGTATCTCGTAATTGATCTAAAGCGAAACTTAATGAGTGGACAACGATACGATCTTCGTGTAGCAGGAGAGTTACGTTACGTTTACCAACTCCTAAAGAAGTTTCTACAAACATAGAAATCTCCTCTTACTTACGTATTAATATTCATCCATTTATTAACCGTTGGTATACGAAACTATAAGGCAATCAAGCGATTAAAAGCTCGTTAGACGCGCGTAACGCGTAGGTAATTTGCGTTAAGACAACTAACTCGTCCCAGTAGGTTTCGAATTTATTCTTCGGCATCTTTGTTCGGTTAACACGTTAAATGCCAATTTCGTATAATTTGCTTACAGCACTGAAATTCAATTTTTGTTATTGATAAAATATTACAAAGAAATCATTAAGTTATCTTAGCGAGAGCCATTAGTGACTGCAATCAATTATAGTTGATAAAATCAAAAAATTTTACAAATATTACACTTTATTTTATTTCAATACTTTTTACTGATATTAAGATTCACGGTCAGTATTCAACGTGTTAACCATACTCTAAACTCCATAACCAGAAAGAGTTTGAATGAAAGAGAAGCATAAAACAGGAGCGTTCGTATAACAATTAGCCGAAGGAACAGGCAATTCGATTAACATACTGGACGTATCTCGAACGCGGTTCTCCACCACCGGCAGATCTTTTAGCGCAGTTAACGCCTGGTTGCAATAAATGCCGGTCGGTGAGGCGTGCTTAAAATTCCAACGTTCGCAACACCGTAGAATCTACATTACGAACCGAAGGCGAAGGAAACCGCCTATCGTCTATTCCCTGTCTCTAGGAGCGCGTGGTCGATTCACTCTAGTGTGCGTGCCAACCGTGTATACGCGTTGAATAGCGTGGCTCGAAAGTGGTCAAGCTCTCGCTTATGGGTAAACCGTGGAGATCTCCGGCGATTGCGTTGCTTTATGGGTTAATTATGTTGCATTTTTTCTGCATACCGTTCGCGGACGAGCCCACCGATTCTGGCCATTCTATGGAAAAGCGACGCGGCTTTTACGAACGAGCCAAGGCTACGGAGCCGATACACTGCGTCCTTGCGCAGCGCGAACGTAAACGATTAGCCGCGACGATCGATTTACCGGTAAATTGTTTTCTATCATTTCCTTTAACAGAGTTTCCCTTTCAGATGATCTTCCATTTCCTTACTGAAATTACGCGGATTAAAATAGTTAAAGTTACAGTATACACTCCGGTATTTCTTGATCCTTCCGTCGTTTCATAAGCGTGAAAAATTTGGAAAATCAATTCCCCACGCATCGCGCTATACTCGGTATCTAATTCATCCGAGTATATATCTCCAATTTCTCGCGGAAAATGAAATTACGTTTAGCTTCGTACGATATCTCATGGTTGAAGCGAAACACCGCCGGGTAAGAAGTCGTTGGTCCCTGAAACGATCCTAAGCGAGCTTAATGGCCGTTGAGAGAGGTACCAGTTTCATATAGGCGACGGCCAGGTAAAAAGTCGTTCCTCGCGTAAAGTGGCGTGCAACGTGGGTACGCTTAAAGAGTTGGAACCGCGAAATTGCTCGGTCGGGGGCACGGGCCACGCCTCTTTTTTATTTACCTGAATCACAGCCGAGGGATAAAAGAAAGTAATCGAGGAAAAGGAAGAGGTGAAAGAGACAAGCGAGTAACGCGTGGTCCGCGCTCCTGGCTAACGTTTGGTCCCGCATTCACTTCCATTTCTGGATTAATGACCACGCACACCTGCGCAAAGCGGAGTCCGAATGCGATTGGGGTCGCAACCCGTAGTCCTTGCCCCGGGGCATCGTTGTCCTATAGTCAACGTTCTCGTCGCCGTGTTCGTCGCTCGGAAACGACGGGAATACTTTTCTCTTGCGAATTGCACTGCACTGATAGGGAATAGGCAATTTGTTCGACGCTATTGGACCATCTCTAAATATTAAAAACTTGCGTTGGATCGAATACGATAGCCAGGTGCGAAGGAGAAACTTCTCTTAAGGGTGAAAATGTTTCGACTCTTTCAATAATGGTGGGGTATTATCATATTTATTATGTTGGGTCAACAAAGGCCATGTCATCAGGGTTAACTGATATAATTACCTAATACACAAAATCAATACCAAGCTTATGTCTTAGTATTAGACTCCGCCCCTGCAAGAGAGGGTGAAACTTTTCAATGCTGTAGCACCGTTGATGCCTCCGAGGTTCTATTGTTTTATAACTGATATTGTTGATATATTTTAAGCCCAAACTCGAAGCCACGTATAACCAGCTCGTGTCCATAAATCGTTACTCGTTGGCTATCGGAAAATTCCAATCGTGCGTGGACACCATATACGCGTTTCGACTTGGTTCTCGTTGCACATTCAGCGGCTCGACCGCGTTCGGGATATCCGGAGGCCTGTTGACGCAACGAAAAATAAAAATTCTTGCACGAAATGTATTTCAAATATGTTCCTAAAGTGTCCCAACAAAGGTGGATTAAAATTACACGGGGCGATCAGGGTTACTATGATTTCTCTCTGACATTGTAAAACGCGACTCGGTCCCTGCTGAATCTCACGGTCTATTTTGAATACCTTTCTAAACATGCCTCTTGACATTTCGAGCGCGAACAAGCAACTTTTTCAAAGCTAGAAAGAATCCGGAGCAGTGATGCGAAATTTCGAAAGAACGAGACGAATCGTGAGAAACTTGCGGATGATTTGACGAATAAAAATGGCAATTAAGAGCTTCTGTTTTCGATGATGGACGGTGATAAATCACGCGGTTGATCGCTTTATAAAACGAACAATCAAAGGTTTCTCATATGCGCAAGAGGTGTATCTTCTCTCGGTATAAACTTTTGACTCTTTATAAATGTTATCTTTAATGCCACGGCAGAGGTTCGTTGCACGAAAAACAGCAATTAAGGACGTCGAATTCTAAAAGAGGAATTTACACTGTTCTTCTCAATTTTTTTTTCTTTTTCTACGTTATGGTCGTGGAGTCATTAACAGTCGGCTTTCTAGCGGGTTACCTGGTAAGATCACGTAAAAGTTGACGATCATCGCGCATTAACGTTGCTTCGTTGTTACGCGTCGCGGCTTTCATCGGTGCCCCTTTGACTCCCTTTTCGAAACGTGTCTCGCGTTATAAAGGAAACTTGTCACGTGTTCGATCCACGGATACACCGATGTCCCACGGATCCCGAAACTGACGTCACTTGTTTGCGTACGTAAACGTCTGTCCACGTTGGGGCGTGCAATGATTCGGTAAAAGGGCCAACGTGCGAAAGTGATTCGCCGACTCGGTCGTACTCCTCGCATATAGAGTCGCGGTGAAATTAGAAATTTGCCGAAGGTCGTTGGTCATTTGCATTCCGTGCCGATCGCAATTAATATGGGACTCGGTTCTCGGTTACTCGTATCATGGTCTGCTGCTGTTGTTTTTAAATTTGGAATGGCGAAGCCAAATCTCTGCTAAATTAACCCTTTGAGGATGGTATTATTAGTATTATTAATTTAAAATAAAAGAAGTAATAATTCCATCCTTCAAAACATGTATTATAAATCTTTTTTGTCTGCATTCATAGATGTGTTTTGTGTCAAGAATATAACACCACAAGTACAGAATTATAAATTAATATAACAATTATGTTTGGACACGTATGTACGTCGAGCGTCCGTAAAGGGTTAACGTATAAATTACAGTTAAATTAAAAATTCACCCGCTTCTTTTGTTCGCGTTATTAACAGCCACGTTTATCGCAATTTCAAATCACAATAAACAATTCAAAGCTCGTCCCCATCTGCACACCAGGGGCAACGACAATTGCGTGATTCCACGGCAATGAATATTATTAGCGTAATTGCGAGGTGTAGTCGAGTGAGGCGGCTTTGTCGACTACCTCGGCGAATAATTAAACAAAGCACCTGTCGGAGCGAGCCTGGGGACAAAGCGTCTCGCCGTTCAATGCCGTTCGTCGTTCGAAATTATCACAGCCCGAGTGGATTTTGTTGTTCGAAAGCACAGATCGATATCTCGTGAAAGATTCCCGGAGAAAGTGGTCGGTTCGTGAGGCACGCCGTCAGAGCTTTTCGTATAATTCACATCCGGGAGAGGAATACCTGTGCAACGTGCTTCTTCTCCCTCTTCTCTCGTCTCTCTCTCTTTTTTTCCCTTGCTTTTAACGGAGAGAAGATGACGGATAGCGTTCCGTTTGTTGGGAGTCGGCCTGAACCGACGCTCCCAGAGTTTGATTGTCTTTGATTAATTACTCGTGTTGTTTCTCGGCCGGCGGAAGCCGACGGGTAGCAATCTAGATAATGCGTAACCGTATTAACGGTCCGGTATAATTTTTTTGTCTCTGAGAAGTGTGCTGCGCGACCAGCGATGCAAGAGACTCGTCAGACTTTTAACACACCCGCTGCGCCTTCTAATTATCAAAATAATCGTTATCGGTATCAGCCTCTCGTTGCGCGGCAATTGTTTGAACTGATAAGGGAATCGCGACAGTCTTTGCAGCGGATCAGAAATTAAACAGAGAGACGAAGCACGTGCAAGTTGCATAGTAGCAACATGGCATCGTGTGTTGCTCCAGCAAATAACCGCTTGTTATCATAACGCTTTCTTATCGTGCACGCTGGGACCGCTACTAGCATGTTCCGAGCATCGCGATATAAGTACCTTCGGCGAATGGTGAAACGATAATCGGCGACCGGTAACAGATTCGATGATAAGAGCTTGTAAACGTCACGGATAATCAGTTTGTCCGAATGTAGTCCTTAACGTGACAAGATTTATCACCGGCGTGAAACGAATATCAAACAGGAACAGATCCTTGTTTCGTGATTCGCAAAAATAATTATATATACCGGAATATCCGGTTCCACCGTGCAACATTTAAAATGTTTAGTTTCATTCAATGATTTCTGTCAATTTATAATTCACTAATACCTTCTATAGATCTATTAAAAAGCTCTTTTCAAAGGAAAGTTATCGGGGTTTACACTGGGATAATGGTAGCTCTGAAAATGGTTTTAAGATCGAAAGGCAATTATCGTCGATACAAGAACGGAAAGGCACTCGATCGCGCGCGATCATTACCCGTACGGATCTGAAGCTACTTCACGGTATCTCTCGATTTTACTACCGTCCCTCGACACACGATTTTTATTTTTGGCCCGCGCAAACAGTTTTTCGCGAAATCCGAATGGCAGACCGTGGCGAACACCGAAGTGTCGCAGTTTTATTAGCAGCAATTAAGGCGACGTTTATGGGGTCTTATCGAAGGTAGAGAGCAGGCTACGAGCATGTTCCGTCGATCGAGATAAATCCGCGTTGAATGGCAAAAGGATGATGGCGAGAGGGAAGCGTTTGCCGGAGCAAAAGAGAGAGTGGCCGGTAAGACGAGTAGCAATAGGCGGTGGTCATATCGCGCTCCAAGCATTTCACGATAGCATCTTAGATTCTTCGTGGGGTACGCGTATATATACGCCGCGACTCCACACAAACGATCGATTCAGTGTTCCACGAACACACACCGATTATCGCCGTTCTCTGCGGCCGATACTTCGAATCAGAGTGGCTGTAAGTGATTGCGCGTTGTGTCGAGCCGAGCAGAACGGAGCCGCGACCCTAACGTTTCGACACTGTCAGCAGATAAGTCGAATAAAGGCCTCTGTTCTCTTTCTTATTCTTCTTCTTTTCCTCCTCTCTTCTCGCAAATCTTTTGTCCTCGCTCCTCCAGCATCGTCTTCTTACGAGTTCGTTCGTTAATTAGAGTTAGGTGCGAGGCAAGGCTCTAAATACTCGTGTAAGTTTCTATTTTAAACCCTTGCGTTAGTCAGAGCTAAATATTTATTGCTTTAATTTTAAAACAAATAAAGAAAAATGAAATATCATGCATACATAACATTCAACGATCCTTAAGCTCAAAATTCAACCATACTAAAAGTATTAAGGAAGTATTAAGCAAGGGATTAAATTAACTGCCAAAGTGAAAAATGACAACGATTTAATTCCATCGATTCAGGTTTGATGCCTTTTTAGTTGGACCACAAACGGGGACCATAAAAGTGCATTTTATGCTGTTTTCATCGCGGTACCAACAATAATTCACCTCCACTCGGTGGAGAACACGGTATTCGAAACATTCGTCGAATGAATTTACTGTTGCGAGTACTTGTCGTTGATAATGAACGTACGCGTCGAGTTAATAAATCTGTTTGGAATTTTTCTTCCTCGAAGCTTTTATACCGAAGAATCTACCAGTACAGGTGAAATCCTCGTAGGCGTCGATAAAGTTCGGCCCAGTTGAAATAAATCGTTGTTAACGTGGCTTACGTCGCTTTGATTTATGGCCGGTTGTAAATCGATCGAACCCATAAGCAGATGCATAAATAGATACACGAACGTAATAGATATTTATATTCATTTGATTGGATTCCGTTTGATCATTCTAAAACCGAACAACATCGAAACGATGCAGTGTCCCTATAAGGCTATTTATTTTTTTATTTTATATAGTTTTAATAATTTTTAACTAATTTTCAAACATTTCATTTGTTTTACTTGTTTCTAGAACTGATCATTTCTCCTACCTACTTTTCTTTACTAAAATGACATAACGTTTATAATAACTGTATTAAACGAAAGTTAGCTGTAATTGTCCAGGTCGTTACCGAATCAGACACCTGTTGTTGTTCTTTCCGAATCGATAACCATCAGGCTCACCTTGACTCCTTTAATGCGAAGCCTGCACTTTTTACTTGGCGCTTTGATCCCGTGCAAGATACACGCCGATGATTCTAGACGATTAATCATACGTTTGCTCTGGCATTCGGCAAAAAGCATATTACACGTAATAAATATTTACCTTGGTTACGACTGGTCCGTGTGCGCCTCTGGCTAATTTATAAGCACTTTACAATCAGCATGACGTTATACGATAAAAATATTTAACGGCTCGTTTTTAATTAATATGCTGATGCAACGCGCGTCTCGTTCGAGGGACGTGGGTTAAAAAAGAGAATTCGAAAAGCGTCCAGGGACGAATAGACGAACGAATGTTAGAGGCGCGGGGAACTAGAGAGAGAAAGAGAAATATTGTAAGAGCATGGAAGAAGTTGGTCTTCGCGTCGAGAGAAGAGGAGCAAAGCGTGAGGCGAATCTTTAAGTCGTTTTACGCTTTTACATAACGCCAACGTTCCGTTGCGCCACGTTTTCGTCCTCGTCACGGTGTAAACGGTCGGTACCGTTCCTTCTTCGTGTCCGACCTCCTACTCCTCCACCACCTTCTTCCTTCGCCGCCTTTCCTAACTCTTTTTCGAGTACCTAAACCCGTCAGCTTGTATAAGCCGCGACGATAGAAACGCGTCTCTACCAAAGAGCAATCTTCACGACCGCTTTCTACTTTGTCGAGTCAATTTCTTCCTATTCTCTTCTTCCTCCTCTTCGTGAAGCGGTCATCAAACAGCACGATAGCGTACTGTACACACCTTATCGCGTCGCGACGGACGGTCATAATTTATACAAGATTTTAGATTTTACTTAACACGTTCCATAAACGTTCCTCCTCTCGATGGATAATATAAAAGAACCTTTACGAGTCGAGTCGAACCGCTCACCTTTCATCGGGAATGTATCTTACTCGATAAAAAATGCGGACTGTAAACAGTAGCGACATACTTTCAAAGAAATTAAGTATAATCGAGGGGCCGAATCTTGGATTAAATTGGCCAACCAAATAGAGAGGTTAGCGTGGTCCGAGGATGTAACAGGTACCATGGAGGATCGTTAAAATCCTTGACGTGCCCCCGGATGTAGAAAGGCTTAGCTCGATTGATTAACAGAATCGAAAGGCGCGCGCGTTGCTTAGGTAGAGATAGTTTGCAGACATTCGTGTGCCTACGCATCCGCGATGGAACGAGGATGAACCGAAAACTGTCCAGAGAAGGAGACGGCAACGCGTCCATCCTCAACCCGGAACCATTCATCATTTTTCTTTTTCTCTGAGCGCGATGTACAATGGCGCGATGGTTCCCTTGACATTATGTCCTCTTGTACCGTGGCCGCCTCGAGTCGCCTCTGCTCGTTCTATTAGAGGAGCGATAGCCGGCTGACATTTCGAGGATCGAAGCCAGTCACCAAGATCGTTGATCTTTGAACACTAGATCAGGTGTACGTCGAATCTGTATATCTCGATTAAGCCTTAATGGAGGCACCGAGGCCTTGGGTTCTTCGATGCGCTCGAATTTTATCGAATAATACAAATCTTTTGTATTATGCTAATTGAAATATTTGCAAAGTAATATGTGCTTCTGTGAAAATTATTTTTCAATTCCGTAGAAATTAATATGATCTTCAGAAAGAGTTTGTCTGTTCGAAAATTCTCGTTAAGATCGGTATAGATACCTGGCGCAATTTCTCGCGAGTGAAGCTAATCGTAAGAAAAAAGGGAAGGCGCGGAATCATGCTTCTTAAAATGTAATCCAGGAAGCGTCAGTGACGTTCAGCCCTTTTTCATGATTCCGGGCCGGCTGGCACGGCATGATCGATACCCGGCGTGGTGCACGCACGTTACCGGTAATTAAGCACGTATACTAATCGGCCGCGTTAAGGTATGTACAGTCGGTCTAAGTGGGGTGCTCCTCTCCGACATGGCGGGGGCGTGAGAAGTGCCTTAGCCCTGTGACCTTCGTGGCCTGCAGGGTACCCCGGTACTACTCTTCCGTAGGTACTCGACGTAGCCACATCGTGCACCGAGAGAGGGGAGGAGAGAGAAGCGGCTAGAGAGAACGAAAGAGAGACGAACGGTCGAACTATACGCGACCGGTCTTCTTCGTCCGGTGTCGGTCGAACAGTGTGTAAGGTCCGATCAAATTTTGACACGTTCGACGTTTCGTTCGATCTCTGACCTCTCTCTGTTCGAGAGTCGATCGGTAATAGTTCGTAGTTCGCCCGTGGGAACGGGATTATTGATTTACTTTGTTCCTCTCGCTATCGAGAGCTGGCGGGCAAAAATTGATAGATGACGGACCTGAAAGAGAGAAACGTTAAACGCTTAAGGACGCGACGAGTTGCGAATCGTGGCAGACTTTTATATCTTCTTCGGAGCGTCGTTACGTCCTTTGACTCGTGCCAAAGACCGTTAGACGCCGGAGGATTGATCAGTTAAAAGAAACACCGGCGATCCCGACGTTTCTTCTCTTCCCTCGTTTTCCTTTCGTTCGTTTCTCATCCACTCGATCGACCCCCTCGCATCTCGCATCCGTCTCTCCGTTTGGTCCTGGCCGGACTTTCCGGACTTTGAGACTCGACCTGAGAGCCCCGCGAGATGCGGTAGGAGAGTTAACCTTTCAGGAATGACTATTTCATGGCCACTTCCTGGGTTCAACGCTCCTGCGATTTCTATGCAGCCAGGGTAAAGGTATACACACGAATGCAAACACAGAGAGAAAAGAGAGAGGGAGGAGGTAGTGCCAACACGGTCTCGCGATTCCATATATACGTGCACGCGCAAACCCTGAACCTTGACGTTCAGGAGAACCGTTCCCTTGTACCCGGGGCCTTATGTTCTGCGTGTACGCCGTGTAGAGTATCACGATGTAACGCGGAGAGGGGGTCGGACTGAAGGGATCTAACGCATTCAGGCCTGTGTGCGCTTGCATAATATTAGACCTTATGCAACCTGCCCTTCCCACACTTATCACTGCCTTCTTCTTCTTCTTCTTCTTCTTCTTCTCCTTCGTTCTTCCCCTTCCTCTTTCCCTCGTACATCTTCGCGTTATTCGAACCTGAAGAGAGGTGGAAAAGAGTAGTGTTCGCGATGAATCCCCTCCATAAGACAAGGGGCCCGTGAGGCCTGCTCAGAACGGTCCCTGATCACATGGTGCCCTTGGCGTTGCGCTCAGCCTCAGGGTGGGGTGGCTCGGGCGTCCGCGAAGAGGAAGCGAGACTAAGGCAACCGAGTCCAATGTTAATAGTAAGAAGGAGATAGAGTAAAGGAATCGATTCGAGAGGGATACTGGGAGCAAGAGGGAAAAAGACGGAGGTCGTCTGTGGATCTCGTGGGACCGCGGATAGGGTGGCGGGGTGTCGGTGGAAGGAGCCCTCGACTAAGTCAGCGGGGGTCAGAACGGAGATGCTCCTCGGTCGTGTCGGGCGGGGCTGCCCGCTCACGACTTGAACTATCGCACGCCCCCACTAGCACCAGCATCCACCTTCCAGCCTCGGCCTCGGACCGTTTTCTCGTCTGGACGGTACGTCCCGGCCGTCTACCTACTCTCTTGCCGGCGCTTAATTCGATAAATAATGCTGCCGGCTCAAGGTTAGCCGCGCTAGATCCTTGTCAATTTGTATCGCACGCGGCAGCCAGTTCGCGCTCGCGTTCCGCCTTACTTTCAGCTCGATCGTTCGGCTTGTACGATCGAGGCACCGGGGTCAAGAATTTCCGTGAGTTTACCTTTGATTGCTGGTAGCTCGTTCCTGGATTAGTATCTTTTATTTTGGGTACCTGTAACATCGGATGATTCGAAGAAATTATGATTGGAAATGATCGATTGACGTTATCCTTCGCTCTTCTATTTTATGATCAGTAGTTCAGCTCGATCATAGATCAGACTTCTGACAAATTTTTCCCAAGTTTTCTCTGGCGAGATTTCACTGGAAATAATACCTACTCTAAAGACAGCTTTCTCAACAGCTCGACACCAAGACGCTTTCACGTCTGTTGATTTTCAATAACGAAGTCGGTCTCGCGTCACGGCTGAACCGCGCAACGAAGTCGAGATTTTCAACGCTCGCTCCGCGTAATCCGCCGCGAGCGAGTATGAAGTATCGACGATGATACGCGTCTTCTAATTCAATCGTAGAGGCGCGGACTGGCGTGAGAGCAATCGTTAGCCGATCGTGTTCGTCCAGCTGTATGTCCGACGTGCACGTGAGATCATAATCAGGGAGGGCGCGAGCTAAGGCGTTAAACTGGCGTGTAATGACGTTGCGTATGCGGTCGCGTCGATTCCGCTGCAAGTGCGTCGACACGTTGCATTAGCGCGAACGGAGAAGGACCTCGGTGATCGACGTTATGTATATATTCAGCGATCCTTGTGGACCCGGGTCGAAAGGAAAGAGGCACGAACGGGCCTGCACGGTGTATCGTAAATTGCCTATCGTAATAAACGTATTATCGCGGTGTATTGCCGGTGCTGCTAACCGTGTAGGACGTGGCAGACAAGCTGAACGGGCCCGTTTCGTATCCGCTGGCACCTGCTCGCAGCGTGCATTAAAGCTCGCTAAAGCCGCGGAAAATTGGCGATCTGACAACGCACGCTTCGTCGCCGTTCTGTCAGGACTTTGAAAAATATGAACGCGCGAGGTGAGAAAGATCAACCGGGCCGTTTCGGAAAGTATAATTTCCTTGCTGGATGGTAATGATGTTCCTCTCTGTCACGTACGGAACGTTTTTCTACCACGTTGAGTTATTTAACACGCGCATGCGCGCGTTACGTCTCAACAGGATACCAAAAAAAGAAAAAGAAAGGGTTGTACGATGTAATAACGTTCGGCTACGTGTATTTCGATTGAAGTTTTTGCGGTAATTGGTCGGTTAAAGGGTGTTCGCCGCTAGGGAAACGAGCATGGGAATTATTTCGGTATCGAGGTGTGATCGTCGGGAGAGAATTAAACCGCTTCGATTATCGGAGCTTCGAATTTCGTATTAATTTACCACGAAATGCGGTCGGGTATGCCTTTCGGCTTCCAGTCGACGAAATTCTTCGAAACAAAGTTCGTTGCTCTTTAATCATTTCATTGAAATCACGAGTTAACTCGTGCTCCCCGATTAACAGGACGATTACCGGCATAGAATTCGGAATATTCGATTGAACAGCTGTATCGACACTTTCGTACTAAATACGCGAATACCGTTCCTCTTAATTAAAATGATTCAAAAATACCGAGCCAATTCAGTCGATTCTCCTATAGAAATTTTTCTCGACGAACCGAGCGAGTTTGCGCAATATTTCTGATCGAAAGAAAAATGAATCGAGACCGTGTCTCGCTCCGGGTACATTTTCACCTGCAGCCAAAGTAAGCTTAACGAATCGTTTTCGTGTCCATTGAAAAAAAAAAAAAAGAAAAGAGCAAAAGGAAGACGAAGAAAACGTTAATGTTCGATCATTTGTCACCTGGTCTTAAAGAAACTTGTCGGCAATGAGTATCAATCATTCCTTAACATTGGTACGAGCGTAAGTGGAAAGTGGACGGTGTTGGTACGCGTCCGATCAGGCACGCAGGCTGTAATTATTTTCCCCGTACGAAACTGGTGCATCCCGATGCACCGCGAGATTCCCGTGGCCCCCGCAGGCAACGACGCTTGACCCAGTAGCAGTAGCCGGCTACACGAGCGAGTGCAACAGCTCTCGCAAGTGGATAACTGGCATGGAGATTGCTGAAACCGTCCAAGTCGACGGCCTGGCCGTCGTGGCCGTGGATAGAGTGCAACCGTGCTCGACCTCCGTTCGGCACCGATCTCTTCCTTTCGACCTCTTCTACTTCGCTATCATTACGGCTTCGTTCTGCACTCGTGTTGGAATGCTTTCTCAGCAACCCTCCGGCCGTTCCGCGTATCGACGTTGCACCTGAATCCTTGCACACCTGTACCAGATACCCGCCGATTTCACTTCGATCGGCTGCGATTTCCAGGGGTCGCCTATATCATTCGCGATCCTATTCGACCGGCTGTTTACGGTGCTCTCTTTGGTTAACTCGGCGCTGATCGTCGATCGAAATACGTAGATGCGTAGGATTATTCCAATGGGACAAGAATTTTCGATGAATGTAGCAAAGAAATAGCATAAGGAAATTCAAATAGCGAAAGTGTCTTTGCTTAGATGGTATTTATTAATCGACTATACGGTCGATCATTAACTCGTTTCGATGTCTATACCAAAAGGAACGAAGTCGATGATTTGCAATTCAGTGGTACGCGGTTTCTCATCGTTGCATACGATAAAGGTGGCCGCGTCTTCGCGGCGGAGCTTCAGCATCCCGTATGCTGATCGCGTCGCGTAATGTTAATCATCGCTCGATCGTTAATTTATATTGTACGCGTAGCCTCGAGCGGGCAGAGAAAAAGAAAGTACTCGCTGGGTACCGTGAAGATCTTATCCGTCGTGTGTCCCTGCAGGCGCACGTCCATAATTCTACCCGTGGCAGTCGCATATTATGCAGAAATAAATACCGGCGTACGTACGTAGAAATCTGGCAGCCGGTTGACTACCGTTGCTTCGTGATGATGCCAGCCGAAAAAAGAGAGAAAACAAAAAAAAGCAGATACGAGAAAGAAGGAACGTGAAAGGCAGGAGATAAAAAATATCGATCGTAAATCAACGAGCGCAAAAATTTAACGAAAGACGCGTGAAAAAAAGTCGATTAACTCGCGAACAGCTGAAAGATTGCATGAAATATGTACGTCGTCCGGCCGTACGTATACAGTTTCGGGACCACCTTTTTCTCGACAGATTCTTTCGAGTACGAGTCACAAAGGACTGTAATTATTGTTAAGATTATCATCGAGGATAAAGTAATTAGATAAAGAAACGAAATTGAAGGCCGAAGTCACGCGCATACATTATTCCTTCGTTTCGTTGCTTTTGATCGGCTTCGGCATCGAAATCACGTTGCTCTTTTAACGACATGTCAGAATCTGTATTTATAATGCTTCGAGCCGTGTGATTGGTGCCACTGACGTGTTAACAAAACCTGGTCGCGTTGGTCATTAGCGTAAATCAGCGAGCGACTATCGAAAGGCGTAAAAATCCGGTGCAAGTAATAAATTACTTTATTAAAACGGCCACCACCGTCGTCGACACGGATGGATATTAAATTAGTAGCAGTTTGTTAGAACCAAAATAAATTAATTCTTGATACAGGATGATAATCTTTCAATTTAATCTTATATACTGTTAAAACATCCCTTAGCGTTCCTTCGATTTCTCATTTCAAATTCTGTGAATATGAGGGGATCGTAAAGCAGCTCTATTTCAAACAATCATTGTCCCCCTTGCTTTCTTTCTTCGACCCTTTCCACTTTCTGGCACGTTTCCAAGGGAAAACGTCGCTTTTCTCCTTGGGGAGCCATTATCCGCAATCGATGTCGGCGTTGTAATCATTTTCCCATGCATCATTTACCCTCGCTGTACGTTCGTAATGGTAGATCGATCTCGCTTAATGGAACCACACTTGTGATTACGAATTCTCTTTGAAAGATTGATATCTCCTCGCTCCGATTGTCATGATTGCGTCTGTGCTTTAATTGCACGCTTATCTTTTTGCCAGCCACCGAGCCATATCATTTTCTCGAGGATTCTCGTAAAATTACACGTCGCAGGTGCAACGAACCGTAAATCGATACAAACGTCTCACGATTCAATCGGTGTTATCCAAAATGGATGACTTTGTTCTCGTTCTCTAACGAGCGCCAGATGTATTTTAAATCACAGATAGATTAACGCGAAAAATAGCAGCTTAAAAGATGCAGAGGAGCTTTAAACACGGAACAGAATGCAACTCTGTAAGACGGAGTAATAGAAAAACGGTACCTGGAAATAGTACTTACAACACCTGTAACATCTGTTCACCGACGTGATGCATCGTGGCTGGCCAGTTGCGGACAACAGTGAACCGCCACCGATTCAAGCAAATCGTTCGCAAATCGACTCTGCATACTAATCATATAGAAGATAGCCAGTAACAATCAATAGCAATTCAAATATCCGTTCAATCACAGTTTGTATCTAATTTCCCTACGGAAAAATTCGAATGAAAAATCATCGGTCACGCGCGTATCTTCGACGAAGTCACGCAATTTGAATAGTGAAATGTTACTTGGACATGCAACGTACCGACGAGTTACAGTTACTTTGATTGTCGTCATTTTTATAATTATTTCAAAATTTTGAGGTAAAGAATTCGATGCAGATATCCGAGCGCGCGTTGAAGAGTTTAATGAGCCGCGAAGGAACGCGACAGCCTGGCCAAGCAAGCAGAGCGAACTATAACGTATGATTTACGAGCGTTCTGCTCGTATTGACTGGATCGTTGGGCGAACACGAGCGTCGGGCAAAGAAAAGGGGCAGCAGCGCAGGGTCGACTTGACCCTGCCCGGCCACGCCACCGGTTTTGCATATTCGCCACTGCACAACCCGGTGGCGGATATACATCATGCATCCGCGACGGTGTGCCGTGGCGGGTCGTGGTGCAAGTGCAACGGTGTCTGCACACAAACGGGACCGTCCAGTACCGGATAAGACCCACACGAACGTTCGAAACGGCAGCACTACTGCACGTCTGCCAAGAACTTAGCCGGTCGTCTGGCTGGGCTGCACGTACACGGTCCTCGCGATCCTCCGCACTCTCGGTACTTATATTCGTTCCTCGTTGTCTTTTCCCTTCCGATCCGCAGGAAGAGGCTCACGATCCGGCGATAGCTCAAGCGAATTTGCATCCGTGGAATCCCTGGCGTGGGCCGTGTGCCTCCTGTCCTCCCCCGAGCCCCACCATCCCCCTTGTCGTGCCGTACCGAGGTCCTTTCGGCCGAGGTGCATCCGTTTCCTCGGTAGAATCGACACGAATTCTACGTGGCTTCGCGAACACCAGAAGTATCCAAGTAGCAGGATATACGCCAACTATTCGAGCTTCACGAGCCACGATCCTCTTCTGCATTCGCGAACGTTGCGGAATAATGGTAAGGGGGAAAAAGGATGTCCACGGAGAATCTACCTACCCCCTAGGTTATTATTAGGAAGAAGTTGTGCCATTTCAGTTTTCAAGTTGGCTTCTTTCGCTCTCGAGTATTCTACAAAGTTAGTCGATTTTCCACGGACGCGGAAGAGTTTTCGCGAAAGAGAAAAGCCGAATGTTCGGAAGTGGAGAGGTAGTGATTTGTTGTCGAGGATTTTAGGTAAGATAGGAGGCAGCTGCGCGAACCGTGCCAAGGATGCGAGATCAGAAATTCAGATATGATTCGAATTGAGTAGCTAGACTCAGCTAGAGGATGAAGAACGGTGAAAATGTAAAGGGGCAGAATCGATATTCTAACGGATAATATGGGGGGATTGGGGAAGGGAGGGAAAGCATACGAGATGTCAGTAAAATGGCAGCGGTACGCCAGTCTGCCAGCTCTTATCTCGTCGAGTTTCCTCAAACTTGTCTGGCTGATGCTCGAGCTAGACAGACATCTTCCTCGACGACATTAGCATTATTCAGACGCGAGGATTCCGCCATCGAGGAGGGTATATATCCTTCGATCTCGCGGCACGAAGCGATGCCGGACGGCTCGTTCGAACCGGAACTGGCCCCGCGAATCGCCGTTGCATTCAATTGCATCAAAGTTAATGCCACGCTGAACCCCGCGGACTGACCGATGCAACCGCTCGTACAGCGCGCGCGCGTTCACAAACGGAACACCTTATAAAGCGATGCGTTATCGTGCGTGCCATCTTATCGTCGACGATGATCCGAGGCCATTTGGGACATCGCGAAGAGAGATCGGCGAGCTTGAAACGCGAGTTAAACACGCGTTTCTCTGACGTTGCATCTATCAAACGACTCCCCGATGCACGCCTAATCTCGAACACGAGACGAGCATCTATCATTCGAAGTTGCGAAAGGCCTTTCATTGAATATCGTATCCTCTCGAAAACTTTCAAACGTCCGAGGAAACATCCGCGAACGATAAATTTTCATAAATTTTTCCAAACCCCACCGGCGAACTTAACGTGTCGAGTTTTTCTCGAGGGACGTAATGTCGACTCGTTGTTCGACACGGAGAGCGGCGCACGCCCAGTAAGGGACTACTAAAACGAAACGCTTGTATTCGGGTGAGAATAGCACGGACTTCCTGTTACGTCTCGTATCTTATCGGTGGTGATCGCAGATATGGTGCGCCTTCTCGACTGCTCGAGAAGGTTACAGAACTAATAGACCACCTTCTTCGTGAGCGACCCTCGTGGCGTGGCCACGTACCTAGGCCTCTTAACGCCTCCCGTGGCCATCTACATACGGCCACGATCCTCGGTTTCCCATAGATGTTCCCTCCTACCACTCTGCCCGCCAGGATCACGGACCCCTCGTTACTAGCTGGCTCTGTATCCTTCCTACTTCACCTTATCGCCAACCAGCCAAACGATTAACGCTACACCGTCGACCGCCATGGGAATCTCGCGAGGGTGATGCGCACTTCTGATCGATGTTAATTGACGCATTATCCAGCTACGATCGAAACTTCTTCCCCGCTTGACAGCCGTGCATTTTACGGATAAAACGATTCTTTTCAAATTGGTAGGAGGGTGCACTCTGGTGAATTATGAACGAGGAAATATCGTAGAAATAAATTCTTTTATTTCTTGTAGGATAAGAGAGTAATTAAAAAATTGAAAGGTTATTAATTCTAGGTTATTAAGTGATAGTATTTATCCATTTGATTTGCGAGAAGTAGGTAACGTGTTAACTTGCCAGAGCCATGCTGAATCGGTGTTTGAACTAAGCACGATTAGTGTCGTCGAGGTAGGTACGAAACGGCTGGCTAATTCTTGCAAATTAATCGTTTCCTCTTTCGTCGAGCGCAGCTGCGTCACAAAGCACAGAGATGCATCGATACTTAGGCGCGCGGCTAATGGGAAATCGGAATAATGATTCGCGAACAACCTTTATCGACGCCGTGACGAATTCACAATTACGTCAGATAGTTATCATTACGAGGACCTTGCGATTACCGTCGCACTGGTGTGTACTATCTTTACGGGGTGCGTGTACTTCCCACGAAGTTTCACGACGAACGCGTTTCAGTACGCGCGAATTAAATTTCATTCATATCAGACATCAATTTCTCACTTTTAATTGATTCAATGGTGATTAATATAGATCGAAATGTTTTAGCTTCTTGTTGCTTCCTTCAAATATTTATATAATTAAATTTTTCATTTGATATTTGTTTGGATTCATCCAATTGATTACGATCATCATGTTAACGTACAGTTTGATTAATTCTCTTAGATTGATTGAAAATTATTTTTGTCAATCAAGAGTTGCGGAAAATTACTTGAATACCGAATGAAAGCCAACCACTAATAATATTACCATACCTAGCGAATCTAATCATGTCTCAATACCATCACAGACACAACTTAATTTCCCACAATGTTTTCCCCGACGATTGATTACCTTGAACATAATGAACTTATAAAACGAAATTCAATACATAAATTGGAAATAGTCAGACGATAAATCAAGCATCTAAAGGAACGATTGAACGCGTTAAAAAATAGAAGCTATTCATAAATAAAAAATAAAAAATCTTTTACACAGTAGCCTGCGATAAATTTGATGCTTCAATTTCAATATTATTTTGCATACTCTTACGTCGTCAAATCACACCAGACATATTTTACATTTCAAACTGAGCTATTTGACATGCAATAATCTAATACAATGGCACAGTATGAATATTCATGAATAATCAGCATAAATAGCGACGGAAAGTCACAAGTCATTGTTGGTGCACGCATTACGGAGGCGATTGCTCTGACCCGCGAGGCAAGTCCGTCGAATTAGCGCGAATACTCTCTCGCGGGATCATTACGCTTTATCACGTCGTGGATCATGTGATTTATAAGTTCACCGACGGTGTAACAATTCCGCTCCCGTTGTTATTGAGCAATCGTGACTAATGAACTAGCCAGGATGCGACGATCAAGTAGCAGGATGCAGCGTCATTAAGTTGAGTCGATTCGAACGTGGAAGAAAAAGATATCGCGTTCCCTGCCAGACTTATTATCACTTAATTGACACTAATACATTCCGCCCCGGCCTGAAACCGGCCAAGTAACAACGAAGGCCGAGGATGCAACACGATTCTCTCGATTCTGTCATCGTATTCGCGAGCTAGCATTGTGAAATGCAATTTTGGCAAGCAAATGCATTTGTATAATGAAACATTTCGAGAAGATAATTTAAGGGTTAGAAAATAAATATGAAAAAAGGTCTAAAATAAAATTTAAATTTTCGCTGTTTTAGCTAAATATATAATTAGAAAAATATAAATACTACAGATGTTTCGTGTTCCAATCTTGTTTAAATCGAAGACGCACACGCGACTACCATGAAATTTATTGACGATCAAAGATAACGTCAGCTACAAGTTCAGCAAAGTTCAAGCAACAAATTTCATGATATAACGAATGTCGTGGTACCAAGCATCGAATCCTACGAGATCGCGTGCAGAAAGGACGGATCGTCGGTCATTGGTCGCGTGATAATTCGCATCGGCCACCTATGAAGAAGTTTCCACGATCGATCGTCGAAAAATTCGCGGTTCTAACGGTGGCCTTTCCAACTGATTGTAGGGCCACTGGCCTCGCCGGGTGAAAAGGAACAAAGGTCACGCGGAGATAACGAGAAATAAACGTTCGAAGGGAAAACTCGTAAATTATACACGATCTTAGGGAATCCATGGTACACAGACATCAAAGTAGTTTTAAAGCGTTGCTCGCCACAGTAGAAATAACCATATTTAATGCGCCAGAGGATATTACAGATTATCAAGGATATTAACCAGCAAACTTTAATCAAGAATCATTAATTTATTATTCCAAATACAGATAATCGGACAGTGTATTAAATCAATGTGAAAATGAAAATAAAATAATTACTTTGGGCTATCTTTTCGATATAAGTAGCCCAGTGTGTAGATTGCGACGGTACCGCTTTGACCGAGGCCGTTGCCCTCGGGGCAAGAGAAAACGCAAAAAAGATGCATGTACGTAGGTATCGTTGGGCGATAGGAGGGGACAAAGGCAGCGAGGGAAAGAGGGATAGAATCCCGAAGCTAGAAAGGTATACGCAGCTGAGGAGGTGAGGCGGACAGGAAAAGACGGAGACCGTAAGAGACCCCTTTCGACCCCTACCGAAGACCCCACGGTGAACCCCGCCCGAGGCGAAGGGTCACTCACCTATTCCTCTCTCTTCCGACGCTGCCTTTTACCACGGCACAACAGGCTAATTACGCCTGATTACGTACCCGTTTTCAGCTACGTACATACTCGTTGTACGTAGGTATAGGTGCGTCGCGTAGATCTTTACGTCGTCGAAACTCTCGCGTCACGCGGGTTCGAAGCCGCCTCCTGCCGAAGGAAGCCCGAGGATCGAAAGCAAACGCGCGTCAGCTCTTTGGAATTGACACTTTTACCGGGTCGAAACGGTGCTCTGTCATTACGGGAACACGGCGCGTGCGTCGTGTTGCAGGCACGAACGTGTGCTTGGTACACGTCCCGCGACCTGTCGGACAGACGCGTACGAGATCGATAACAAGGGGTGGCCGGAAAGGGAGGTGAAAGGGGGGCCAAGACAGGATGGGAGGAGGCGGTGTAAATCGTTTCGTCGATGCACGGACGTTGAGGAAGGTAACGTTTCCCCAGGTGTGCTGGGAAAGGTTTCGAAGCGGTTCCTCAGGGGTCAAGACTGGTATGACTGGTCGGTCGTGTAACGAAGTACCGGTGTCACCGAGGATTTTTTCTCATCGTCCTTATCGAATTATTGGTAGGATAGTCTAACGCGAGACGCCGCTTTCCTTGTATACCCTGCTATTTTATTTATTCCTCTTGTTTATTGAGTGTGGAAATAACTATCGTGAATGATTCTTAAGTAGCTTGAATTGATCAGCTGGATAATTAAAAATACGCGCGATTAAAACGGGACATCTCCGAAGTTGATCCTTAGACTTTCATTCGCACGATAGAATTCACGATTTCTATTGCGAGTCTGAAGGCTGATTGCCACCGTCGTAAGCTACCCACCGCGAGATTGCACCGTTGTAGATCACCTTTATTTGCATCCGCACGACGTACTGTTGCATCCTCCCTGGCTACCTGACTCCGTGGCCGGATAATTATCGTCCGCGTGAACGGTGTCGGCGATGAAGACGTCGTTTTTGCACCGCTGTCGCGTTCCATTTCGCAGTAACGTAAATTTCCACGATAATCTGGCCAATCAAAATACCTCTCCACGCTCGTGTATCCAAGTACCCATCTCTTGGCTGTGTGTTAAATAGCTCCCGTTTAGAGATTCCACATTTTTCTCCTTACCAAAATTATCATAAACAATTGAAAAATTATGATTTTTTATACTTTATAAAATATGATCTTTTATTTTCCATTACAAGATAGAAGAAAACACCATTCGTATTCAAGATTGACTAACAAAAAAAAAGAAAGGATTATGCACTTTTTTTTATGAGTAATAATGTAAATGATCCTTGTCTTTAAGCGCATTGGCGTGCTCTGTCGATTATGCGAATCACGTACTCTTCTTGTGCAACTCTAGTAAGAATCAGTTGCAGTTTATTAACTGCATCTTGAACTTACATGGATTCCTTAACGCAAAGTATGCGATGGGACTCGAAGATAAATAATGTATGTTCATCTATGCATTCAACCCCAGGCACATTTTCATACAGGCGCTGATAAATACTGCTTATGACCCATCTATGGGTCACGCCAGGTTGAACGTGTTAATGGTAGTATAATGAATGGTTGTTGTTGATATATAGATTGCATGAAGATCGTATTAACTTCACTTTTTGTTTGCAAACAAACGAGTGAATTAATTTACATTCGTATCATTTCTGTTGATGAGTTGAGAAGTGAAGGGATTTATGCACCGCATAATTGAACGATAGTGGAAGATGAAAGTGCATACTGCAATTAGTCAAATTCAATAATATTAACATTGAATGCAATTTATTTTCTTTTGACATGAATTTTTCTCTTCTCTGGAAAACGATGTTTTCCCGTTCCTCCAAAATGTTGCTCACGAAATGAAATCGACGATCAACGCGTTTCTTCCTACGCTACGCCGAAGTAATGACCCGAAATTAAACAGTACCATCGGTTAGATGATCATAGACACCTGGAGAGCAATAAAACAGCCAGCTTTCGAGCGTCATTCTAACTTCAGTGGAAACGTAAAGCCGCATTTTGGCACGTACGGTAATCACTACGAACGCAACGTCGATTCTACGGAAGAAATGATGTTATTAATGTATTCATGGGAGATAGGCAAACCCTCATTCCCCGATGATTACCCGTAATTTCTTCGTAATCACTCTGGAAAGGTTTGTCCGTATTTGATAACGTATGTTTATTTCTAGTTGATGTGCAGCGATTCGCACGAATCGTCTGAACGTAAGCCCTATTACCGCATTAATTATACTTAATTAATTCGATCATCACGAAATACACCCCATCCGAATGACGCGGCAAGTGCACCACTTTCATAGATGACAGTTACCGATAAATACTTCTCCAAGACGACATATTTTCCGATTCTACAGGCTACTCTGTAAGATCGCGCATTGGAAACCGTATACGCTTCGCGTGCTTCGGCACAATTGCACGCTCGAACTGGCTCGACTCGATTTGCATTCGTAGATTCGCACGTTGAAGACGTGTTTGCAAGGTGCCTCGAGTGCTTTATAGTTTCGCTATCGGTATTCTTGAATACACGTGTCGTTTTGGATAATAAAAGATGATTAGAGCTGAATCGATCAAAGAGTAGGTATTTCAGGTATTTCAGTAATTTTATCCACGCTAACGTTTATTATTTTAATCCGACACGAAAGTTCATAGCCCTTGAAGAAGGTAGGAGAAAACAGGAAACCGTGCCTTTTAAAGGTACACTGCGTGCATCTGCGTTTTCCTATTCCGCTCGTTCACCCTAAACCGGGGTAGACTGGTTCACCATACCGGAAAGAATCTTGACACGGTCGGCCGATTAGCATATACGTCCTGGTTTGCCCCTTGCAGCTCGTATCTTGTTTGCTTTCCCTTCTTCGTGTCCCTATAAGGTGCTACAATTCAATTTCTCCAAAGTGATAAGAAGACGGGTAAAGAATTTTTCGATCATTTGTACTTTTTAGTATTCCTACTAAAGTATGTCTACCGTGTTATAATTAGCATGTTTTAATCCACACTACTAGTTAAAAGAACATTGCTTTCTATGCAATGAAGTCATTGACAATTGTTTCACGTTCGACGTCAAGCTCGTGTCTACTTCTGTTTGGGCACACCCAATGCGCTACTCGTTAGTTCGAAAGGTGTCGGAGTGTGATTGTGCGTGCGAGATATGCAAGAAACGTTTCGCAACCTTTAAATCGATCTTTCGTCTTAATATAGAGGTCGTGATCTCGGTGCTACTCGCATTCAATGGGCAAGATACATATTCCGGCGTGGTTGGCGCCAAGTCTCGAGTGGACCGGTTATTCAGGCAAGGAATCGAGCTTAGACGATACCGCGGCCTTAATATCGCTTTGATTAATCGTCCGCGTGCACGTTTACCTGAAACCTCGTTTTCGTGCCTCGGCTGAAACTACGCGTGTGAAACCATCGTACAATCAGCCTCCAGGCGATCAATGACGATCGTCTTAATCAAGACTTTATACCGCTACTTGCTAGCTTAATTCATCGTTGCTCTTGATTGTTGCTTAATCAACGATTCGATACCAGTGCTCTCTCAGACCTCTCCGCTATTGCTATATTGCTTGCTGTCAATCGGTAATTATTTCTGAATTAAGCTTGACTAATGTATTCGTCAGAAACATTCCACGGGTAGTGTATGCAGGCTTTCTCCTGCATTTAATACATTAATTAGTTTTCTAATTTTTCTCGATTCCATTCAGTTTTTGCATTTCGAAACGGAATACATCGGAATCTGCGATCAGTTCGACGACAGAATCACGTTGCCGATGAAACGTATCAACCGGATGGATGTAGGTACGCTGGTTTCCACGGGTGCGTGGCCTCCGCGTTTCGTCCAGGGTTTATCTAACATCTTGAATGCGGTGGACGCGTCCCTCGGGACGCGTAGACACCGGTGCAGAGGCACGAGTTGCGAGCAGCATGCAGCAACGATAAATATTGCGGCGTGAATGCATGTTAATGAACGCCACGGCTGGTGTACCAGCTCGTGTACGAGCGCGTATCTCTGCGTATATTTGATTCGCGGATACGCGGCTCTCCCTCGCCTCCGCGATTACACTCCTCCGAGCCGAGGGATCTTGCTTAACAAACTGCGTTTACTCGCTGGCTGCTAGCGCACGGTGCTTAGGTGGTCGTTCTATGTTTCGGGAAACGCGCGTTGACGTTGTAACCGTGATTTAGATACGGGCTTGAAGCCGAGACGCGACTCTACTCGACAGCAACATCTTTGATCTTTAACTCGCGTAGATAACGGAAAATGAATCACGTTTCGTTTACGCGCTGTGTAATTTTTTTCATTCGAGAATCTAAGAACGCGTATGTTACAAGAAGGAACTTCGAGGAACACGCTTTGACACTTAAACTTAGGTGTCTCAGCTACCGTCACTTATGTTAGAAGGATTACGCGAGAGTTAATAAAACCTAAGTCTCTCGCGTGGTACTTGGTCAATTTTCAATGATCGTTGAAGCTCGAAGGTGATAATACGTTTGTTCCTTGATTAGTAGATTATAAGTACCTTGGCTTCGTTAAAAGATCCGAAATGACCGGTATTCACTTGGCCGGAATGAACAGTACACCGTGTACAATGTAATCTACGAACAAGAAGATTTCTTACAAAAGACGATTCTATCAGGTTTCGTATTATTCGTCGTTTCATCGCGTCAATTTAATCCGAGCCGCCAAAGAATCTCAACAAAACTCCAGACGGCACTAATCACCTTAGTCCCCTCAAACAGTTCCATTAAACGAAACGTCGAATAGCGGATCATTAAGGAGGAGGTAAAAAAAGGAGAAGCAGCAACTTCACCGTTCTAAATGAACGTATCATTACAGTAGCTGACTGGAATGTCCGTAACACAGACGTATTTCGTCAATCGGTTGCTACCGAGAAATTGAACGAGCTAATAATTGACTTTACGCGCAATCAGGTTTTAATCGAACTCCAGGATCAATTTACCGTGTAACAGGTGATTCTATAATACCTGTTCGATTCTCATAAAATAACTTGTAATGGGAGACGAAGGATCGATGTATCAAAAGAGACTTGGTTAGAATTTATTTTATTTCGTTATATTTTCTTACAAATTTCGCTAGAGCGAAAGGATTAATTACATTCCATGGAGAGAAGAGAAAAAGGAATTTCGCGTACAATAGCCGACGCATAATAGAATAGAAACGTAATTACAAGGTTACGGTGGCGTCGGTAGCTGCATCATTAGCCGGCGTGGTGTGTGCCTGTCTACCATTTCGCTGGTAGGACGGTAAATATTATTAGCGACGCCGACGAAGAAGCAAGGCGCATCCTCTTGCATTGACTGAACTACTGGATGACGCTCCTAATGCTTGCCGCCGCGACTTCTTTGAAATTAACGCTGCATCAGCGAGCTCCACCAGCTACCAGCACTCTCCCGGTGCACTCTTTATAAATCAACTCCCGCCGAGTTGTCGGGGAATCGTCGTTCCGTGTGGCTTCCGATTCCTCGCGTCGTTTTATTCGTTTCTCGCGGTAGTTTGTTGGTGTGGCTCGCTGTAATGAGACGCGAGATTCATGCCTGATCGTATCTGGACTACGGAATATCTAGACGACGAGTAAGAGGGTTGAAACGAATTTCAAAGTTGACGAACGTTTGAAAAATTTATTACCGAGCAGTTAAATGGCACACGTTCGAGTTTGTAGAATTCTATTTATACCTCGATGAGCAATTTGAAAGAGCGAGAATTTCTAAGGAATTTCCGCTCAATTGAGCACGATTCTGTGACAAAGCAATGCAATTACCAAACGCAAGGCGAGATTTGTCTCGGTCGCACCTTTCGCGGCAGTGCCAAGGGTACGCACCCGATACGGTCGTAATTGCGTTGCCACCACCACCCATCGAGAGCAAGAAAGCTGGTACCCCGCCTCGACCTTCGGCCAACGATCGTTGGACGCGGGAAAAATCAAAGGGAATTGGATCTGGATCGTTGGAAAATAATCGTTAGCATGCGCCAGCCGTTCTCGCTCGGCAACGCACACCGACAAAAGTTAACGATCTCGAGGCTAAGGCGCACCTGCGTCCACGTTCACCTCCGTTTGCATTCGGGCGTCTAAATCGCCCTAAATCGAGGGACAGACGAGCGCCATCGACGCGTTTTACGTAACACCGACTGGGTTCTCTTTTTCTCAAATTCTGCAGGGTGAAACTATTGCCAAATTCGATTGCTCGTTAACCAACGATCTGCATACTCCTGGAGAGAAAAAATCGGACGGCTCTCCGTTCGCGATCGACAAAAGTCAGCTCCAGGTTTGTCGGTGCTTGCGCAATCGATCGCTGGAATGGACACAGGTGTTTCCGGAATAAAACTGTGGCCGTAGTCAGAAGTAAAAGTCAATTACTGCAGTTCGCTCGCGTTTCCGCGTGAAACGCGCCCAGAAAATTGGTCAGATTTTTATTTAACGGACGACCTCTGGTTAAACGAAATTCGAGAACGAAGGTGGTTTATTTGGTTTGTCTACTGAATTTCAGGGAAATTGAATGCAACTTTATGTAATATCATTGCGCGTGTAGCGCAATAACCGGCTGTCGTAATATTCCGCTTCCAATAATTATGGGACTAGGAGAGAAATGTTATGGAAAGCAGGGAAATCGAAAGTGAGAGATCATAATGTTCGCTTAATTGGAGGAATTCGTGAGGCATTCAAGAACTGTTAGGATCTCGTTAAGCACGATGATGGGTTGTAAATCTAAACTTCGTTTCAACTGAAATTGCGTTATAAATTACTACTTGTTATAAACTTATAAATTGAATACGTTTGACGTGTGCAAGATTACATTTTATCTGGAAAAGTAGATACAAGTTTGCCAGATACTTTCAGGATTCAAATGAAACATCGAATATTGAACACTGTTGAAAACAATTTGCATTTCGGGTTATAGATCGGAGAACAGTAGGGTTAGATCTTTCTGAAATACACCCTATATCTCTGGATCGTGTTTGTTCGATCGCTGGAGGCTGACACATCGGCCATATATACCCTGATGAGACACGATAATCCTGTGAACACATGTCAGCCTCGGGTCTGGATAAATTTCATGCAAATATAAATCGGATCTATGATCGTGCGCCTCGCGTCTAGGTGTAGCTGTTAGGATAGAGAGTGCTGCACCTGACGCGTTCGCGATTCTATCTTGTCGCCGCTTTTACGAGACGAGAGAGGAGTTGAAAAGCTTGCGAAATCGTGGCTTTATGGGACGGATGGTTACGGGAGGACGAGTATCATGGGGAGACTCGTGCCGTTGGGCAACAGAGAGTTTGCCAACGTTCGCGTATACCACGCTGCCTCGTATTGTTTACACAGTCACGATCAACAAGGAATTATTACGAGCTTGTGTCCTGGATAAATTTTCCAGACCCTTTTGCCTTCTGTTCCGAAAAATCATTGTCGAACAGTCGTCGATCGAGTTACCTTCTTTCGTCTTGCATTGTCCTCAGAAGTTGATCACGAATCGTTGGATTCCTAGATACCAAATGCCCGGAGGTGTTTGAGATTTCTAATGATAATAGAAAGAGTCGCAAGCATAGTCATAGTTGATTTGCTCCGTTTACCAGATCGATCGAGGAACGGTAGGAAACACGGTCGCTTTGTCCGCGCACAAAGAGCCTGGGACACGGTTTGATTAACCGTGCCACGGTATATCCAATTAAGCGATTCGATCTTAATTACTTAATCGGTATTTAATTGTACGTATGAATGCCATTCCCGCATTAGACATCTGATGGGCGATAGATTCGTATAGTAGATATTTCAATATTCTACAGTGACGGCAATAAAGATTACTGCTATCGATACGGTACATGTGAACAGGCGCATTAGCATTTCAAGGCGATGGAACGGTAACGTTAACATTTTGCAGAGTGGTACCCCGATAAGACTGGTAATTACTGTATAAATCAATGGGAACGGGGAATACGTTATATCGATAATTATTCATCTAAACGGTGATTAATGCGGGGACGTACGACTTCGTATGGCTCTTTTATTTGTTGCAAGAAAGAAAAAAATCGTAGATTATCTGTCTATTAGAAGTGATAAACTGTCGTGAAATGAATTGGCGATCGAAGAGCATGAAACATGACGCGTGATTCGATTGATTGCACAGAAATGAGTTAAAGTTCGTAAGATGTGCTTTTATTGATAGATAAATGAACAGTAATCGAATGTAATATAACAATGCAACATGTATCTGTATAAATATTAATATCTCATCGGTGGGTGCTAAAGGGTTAACGTTTCATCCGATTCATGGTGCTCGATACGTTGAATCTCGATCACGAACGTGGCAATTCGATCTGCTTTCGAAACGATCCTCCCTTCTCGAGGCATGGATCCAGATTCCGAGGTGCAAGTGTGGGCCGCACGCGGTTCGTTCTCTAAAATACGGAACTGAACCGCGATCCATTATCTCGCTGTTAAGATCGATCACCGCGCTGTTACATAATGGCTTGTCGGCACCGTTGATGGAGAATCGTAATAACTCGCCGACGGACTTTCGACCGCATGAAACCCGGCTGCTTGCGGTGGACTGCGTTTAATTGTGTGCCACATTGCGATCGTGTGCAATGTTCGTTCGCCTTCCGGTCCGTCGGCCGCAATCATATCGAACATATTCCGAGGCAAGATCGATCTCGGAGAACAACGCGATTCCGCACCGACAGAGAAATCCAATCGATCAGCACGGTAGCCATCGAGCTACCGCGCAATTGTTCTACTTGTACGTGTATATAGGGTGAGACTGAAAATAATCTCAAATCGAACGAATGGTATTGATAAATTAATTTTTGATTATATTAAAAAATTTGAACAAGTATTTGATAATTTGTATATAGGGCAAGACTGAAAATAATCTCCAACCAAAGGGATGATATTTCTAAATTAATTTTTGATTATATTAAAAAATTTGAACAGATAATTGACAATCTGATCTTTCATAAATGGAAGAGTTAGAAAACAGAGGAGAATTGCGATATATCTTCAAAGTATGATGATCAGCTGTTTCATAATCATTCGGTAGAAAATGTCCAGAGAAAGGGAAAGAAGGATAATCGTGGCGGTTCGCTTGTACGAATCTTAATTTTCGAGATCACGTAGCGCGAGAGAAGGCTCGTTACACTTCGCTTAGCTAATGACCTGGTGTACGAGTTTGCGCGAAACGACCGGGTATCTCTTCCGCTCGGCTTTTAGCCGTGATTGGAATTGCGAAAGGGTTCCGTGCCTGATCCGTTGGAGCGTTTTTCTTTTGATTCAATTACAGAACGCGAACCAGTTTCGAATCGAATCCTTTCATCGTGGCAAGAAATTAATCTTCACGATTACTCGGTGTAATTGTTCGTGCGTGCGAGGGACGTTGGTTAGGGTGTATTTCCGGTTCGAGTTAGCGTTGTCGCGGTGGCCAAAGGTGTTTGGTGAAATACGATCTGGTCGTTTGGCGAAACGGCGTCGCGGAGCCTTCCTAAAGAGGCAAATGTATCGTACGCGGACCTAACCGAGGACAAAACGGGTTAACGAACCTTTGACTCGATTGGATTCCTCTTCTTCGTCGGTTCGGTGGCCGTGAACGTGGCGGTTTTTTCGTTGTCCTCGTCCACCGGATCGGTAATTGTTTCTGCTCGCTGCTGGTTACAATAGCGTTCGCTTGCACTTAATTAGGACAGTGGCGGGAGGGGTCAATAAATCACGACGCGTAACCTTTTCTGCATGCGAAGCCAGCGCGCAATTAGTTCTGCTAATTAAGGACTACCTGCCGATACTTTGTCGAGTTAATTCGAATCCTCTGGCTAAGGACTCTCGAACTTCCACGGGAACTCGCGAAACCGCACGCTTCTCGTTCGATCGTTTCTTATTGTTTCATCCCATGGGATCGTATGAATTATTTAATTATCGTATCCTTTCGTGACATGCGATTAAACTGAAAGCCAATTGAAATGGAGAAACATTTGTCAATTTACAAGAGAGAGTCAGAAAGTTAAGATTAAACAGAATAGTTTCTCTTTAGGATAATTTAAAGTCTCTCGTGTCGCGATGTGTAAGAATTAAACTTGGTTGCAGTGCACCAAGAATTCGAACTGTTTCGCCCATAAAACGCTCCTCGTTTCACGCGAAAAGCAGTTCCCTCGAATCCCGACCAGGCCAGCAACACGTTGGACGATTCTTAATTCCCATTAACTCGTTGCACTATAATCGTAAATCGAGCCGAAGCAGAGAATGCAGGCAGCCGGTGTAAATTCAGCGTCCTACGCGTCGATCGTCCGACCGTGAACAGCCACGACGAAGGGTGCCTATGACAAATTTTATTTCCTCCAATGAATCGCTTTAACTGCTTAGATTTATGGCTTCCAACGCGCTCATCGATCGTACAACATCGCGACAAGTGAAACTTCTGCTAAAGTTACAAACGAAACTTCGAGGAATTATCGTCAACATTATCCTACGATTGATGCAATGGGATGCAGATAATGTATTTACTTACACTGTTCTTTTGAAACGTTCCGTAAAATTAATACACGTATTTTGTGTGTGAAAGTATTTTATATTATTTACAATTTCTTCAGTCTTCTGATTTTTGGAAAATATTTTTTTTTCATACATGCTGATCTTTATATTTATGTTAAATTTCTTTTTTTATTGATAGGGTAAACAGTTGTTGATTTTTATATAATGATTGATCCTTTTTCTAAAAAAATGAAGTCAAAATATTATAATCTTTTCTGGAGAGCCTCAGATGGCGGATCACGAAGAAAGCCCTAATTTTATTTTCTAGATTTTATACTGTTCCATTATATGAAACTCTCGTTCAAAAATAATACTTTTAATTTTAGGATAATGTTCTTGAATATGTTTCGTAACGTTTTTCCGAATAGAATTACCTTTTATTATTATCCTATATCTTCATTTCTGTAGATTCATAAAAATATCAAGCAAATTTATTGATATAACGAAACACGATATGAATTAAAGATACTCGTTGAGTAGTATGTTTCGAGTATGATTGTATCGTGTTAGATCGTTTTAATGATATTTCTTGATCCCTGGCATTATGCTACCTATTTAATTCGATTTAATTAAATCAAAGACGGCATCGGTTCGTTCGATCGGATCGATCGACCTCGCCTTATTTACCGGCTGGCCGATATCCAGCCCAGGGTATATCTTAATTAACGCCTCCACTTGGTCAACCGTGAAAGATCGAGGAACAGATCTTGGGTATCGTTCGTGAGAGAAATCGGTGCTACCTTAACGCGGCTGCAATTTGTACTCGTGCAAGAAACGGCGCGAGTACAAGGAGCACACGCGAATGTTCCTCTACGCTTTGCATGCTTTCGGCTCGCGTGAAATATCGTCTCGGTTCGAGTGCGAACAAAATCGTTCGGTATTTGTTAAGTAAAATTCTTTCTATCCCTTTCGTTGCTCTGCTATTTTAAATAATTCTTGCACTTTTTTCTTTACGACGCCGTTCAACAAAGTGTTAACAAACCGACATCATTGCTATTTTACTTTTCATCGCAACATACAAAACGCATCGATCGCGCAGATTCGAAACAATACGCTCCTACGCGGCCGGAATACCGCTCGAACCATGACGCGGAAATGATAACGCGCCAGCTATTTAATAAAGCGTTGTCCCAGCTGTGGCTAGTTAGCATCTCGGTCCACGATCGATCACGCCCCTCGTAAGTCCAGCTACGTTCACAACATAATTCAACGGTTCCGCGAACGTTTAATCATCGAGAATCATGAACGATCAATCCCGCTCCACCTTTTCTGCCCTCGTGCTCCGTTGTCCCTCTTTCTAACGCGGCTCGACCAAACGTTCGAGAAACGATCGCGGGGAAGGAAGAGGTATTCTAATGTATTCTAATCGTATACCGCCCCGACAATGAAGCACAACTCATCCTCCTACACCTATGGCATCTTCCATCGAGGCCGTGGTACAATGCTATCTCGTCCCATCCTTCCAGATGCGTTTCTATTCCACTTGGCAACTCTGCCTTACTCTTGTTGCCCGGCATTTGATCGAGTGTGACCGAAAGCATTGCCAAGCACAAGGATATTTGCACGCGTAAACATGGTATTCGCGGGGCTTTGCGTTCGAAGGTTAAAGGTGAAGGGAATAAAGAGAAAACAGTCACGATTGGCTAGTAGATGATTAGGACTATGCGAAGGACGCGAAGATAATTGGGACGGAAGATAAGGAGGTACCAACGTTTAGGAAGGTCTTTCATTTTTCATCAATCGAAAATTTCATATCTCTGTCAGCCTTTTCTTCCTGAAGAAAGATCGCCAGTTTCTTCGATAAAAGCGAACCGAAGCGAGAAGCACGTAAGGACTCGAAGCTCGTCAAAATTGCGTCACGTCGCGTCGCGGCGGACTTTCGAACCTGGAATTACTTAACTCGATGGCGATTTACGAGGCATCCTGGACGCGTGTACGCTCGTACCAGGTGGGGAGCGTGAAAAAAAGCCCGGCAAAAGGGGAGAAGCTGGCATGCTCCTGCGTTTCGCAAACCGTTCGTTCGAACGCCCAACCTTTGAAAGTGACTGGGTTATGCACGTGCTCTTCTTCCTAGTCCCTACCTACGTGAATTAAATGCAGCCCGAGATAAAGCGATACGTGCATCCTTGCGAAACGACAGGCCGTCTCGCGAAAGAGAGGGAGATGGTAGACGAGGAGTGAGAAAGAGAGAGCAAGGGGTAAAAGTAGGCGGCGGTGGAGGAGGAGAAAAAGGTACATATGGGTGAGAAAAGGAGGGGAGTTTCGAACGATGACTGTGGCGTATAATGCAGCACGGTGCATGGGTGTAAAGGCAAGTAAAACCAGAAATGCGAGCCTCTACGTTGAACGTTGCAGGTTGTCGGCACGTAGAAACAACTATGGTGACGGTGGATCTGCATTCTAACCGATTCCGCAATCTCCGCCTTGTCGTCCTCGCCTGCACGCGTACCAACGATTCTCAAAAAGATATTAAGTCTCGTGGAAGAATACTATCACTTCCTTCGGTATTGATCTTGCTACGGTTTGCTTACGGTGTTCTATTATTAACAGGTTAAGTGGTGGAACATAGACCTTGATATTTGCAACAGCCAACTGGTATCATAGGTTGACCATGTTGTCGAGATGGTAATACAAGCATAACAAAATTGCAGCGATGTCGTGAAAAGGAAGGTTTAAAGACTCCGATTATAATTTTGTCTCGCGGTGTTTCAGATATTCTGTCGTTAATTTCCTGGAGTTAAAGCGCAAAATTACATAGAGTTTGTACAGGCAGATGTTGGAGAAATCGCTTTCCTGATACAAAGCGAGCTAAAAAGCATCACAATACCGAAGCATCAGCTTTCTCTAACAATGTAACGCAATATTCGTAATCTCTAGCGTCAAATTCATAAGTTTGACGTTCGAAAGGGATTCAGCTGCCCACACAGAGTCGCTTAGTTGAAAGCAGAGCTAATAGTACCGAGTGTACTCGGTGTTAGAGGTAATTCAGCGCAGTGCCCGCGGGGGGTATACTGCAGCGATGCTTCGTCACTGGTCCACAATAGAACACCGGTCTGATTACAAATATAGTTATGAATAGAATTTCGCGTAACACGGTTTCGATGCAGTGTGACGCGCAGCGGGTGGGAATCGACTTCCATTAGCGTCCGCGATCCCTACCCGGCCTTACGTCCTGCACCGTGGAACCCTTTTCTTTCTATCCATCTTTTTTTTTCTTTCACCCGGAGAATCCCGATCCCGCGAGGTTACAACAGCTCCATTGACGCGCCGTTACTTGGAACACGAGAGGGGAACACGACGAAGATCGCCTCCAGGCATCGATGAACGGTTCATTGTGCCGCGGGTGAACTCTGAACTTCTAGCCCCAGAGTTCGAGAATTCTAAACTGTAATTGCTGGATAGGCACGCACGACTATCGCGCTGACGTACCTTCCATGCGACCGATTTCTTTATATTTATTTTTATTCAAAGCACGGTAGGTCGAAGGGTGTGATATTAACCCTTTCGTTGCGACAAGATGTTCTCGATTATAATAGAGAATTATAGTATAAATTTTAAGCAGTTTGGTACGAAATCTGCTGCATGCTTAACTGCAATGCGCAACTGTTATATTTGGCGAAGCCTTAAGGGAGGATATTGCTTCGATAGGTTAACTTTGGACGCTTGGCTGGTGGCCGCATTGCGGTAGCTCGAATCGTGGAACTATTAAATTGGAGAGGGGAAACGTTGACTTATATTAATGTCTAAAGATAGGTAATTGTTTAGGTCGGGTTACTTGAAAATTCAAAATCTTCTTCACAATCGAAAGTCAATTTATTTCACGATCAATTTCTTCATTGTTTATCTTACAATGATCTTAGAGGCATCTTAGATGTTGGCAAGAAGAAAATTGTGCTAAATTACGCACCGTTTGATTGCACATAGACCACTGTCGTCTAGTGTTCCTGCCGACTATGTATCTTCCATGACCTATACTATGGTAATTCGGTCCGAACGACCTCCCGGCTGACCTTTGATAATAACGCCGCCACGAGTGAAAAGGCGGCATGTCGCGGAGCTGGTGCCGAAGCCACGGGAGTGGCAACACGGCCAGGTGAGCCTCAGGTGAGCCTCGGATGAGGTATACAGGTGAACCAGGAACTCGGAGCACCTCCTCCGCGTTGCTTGCCGCCTCCGACTCGAGACTGAACGCGCATCGAATGTCCGTGAATGTCTATCCTCTGGCTACTTTTCTTCGAATATTCTCTGTCCCGAAGAAAATTCATGAAATAATACGTCGTTGATAGCTTCGCGAAGATTCAAAGAAATTTCAAAGAAAAATTTAGTATTCGGTGTTGTCTAACAAGCAAAGATCTCGCTGGGGTAGACTTTGAATTGTCGATCAAAGTGTTCGCGGAGGCAAATAGCGACACTCGTCGGCAACCGATTATTTCCTCGGCGTGTAGCGTGCATTGAAATCCCAGTGTGCAGATGTTCCCCAGGTTCTGTCTTAGGACGGCACGCGTTCGATTCGCTCCATTGTGAAACGGCCGACAAGACCCGTTCCAATCCACCTCGACGACCCTTCGACACGGTCGTTCGACGAATCGATTTCTTCGAGCATTCGGTACACCGGATGAACCGGAATACTACAGGTTGGCTAGAAATACCTTTCGGGATGAAACTGTCCCCTTTCCGAGCGGGTATTTTTGGAACTATGTTGCGGATATTTGTTGGAGACAAGATATCACGTTAACCGATAAAATCTTTGGAACGTGATTGAAGAGAATAAATATGGATACCGTTGAAATTTTAATTCTTTTCAGACATTTTTATACAATGATTTGATGAGGTCATTTTATCATTACATACTTGTTTGACATTTTTGTGGAGGACTGAAAGAATAATTGATTGCATACGCATTGTTAGGTATCGATTATAGCGATATGATTAATCGCGCGTTGTGATCGCGGACAAAGCTCGGGACACGAGTGACACTGTTCGCGTAGGCGTTATTAATGCACTCATAATTCATAATTATTAATTAATCGGTAGCATCTGGTGCTTGTCGATCGCAGGCTCGGTGTAATTTTCTATAGAGCTGCACAGCATGAACCTTCTCAGTTAATTCAGACAAATATAGAATCCTATCTAAAGATATTTTTAACATTTTTAAATTCTGAAAGATTTAAAAATTGCCAGAAGGAAGGAATCTGTTGGAAGACAATAGAGCATAGAGCCACGATCGAAGTGAAGTTCGTGCCCGCGATAGAAAACACGACGAAATTAATTCGCGATCGCGGAACAGAGTAGATACGAAGGTATGCCGTGTGGAAGAAAAGGGTAGGAAGGATGTCTCCGGGTCGATCGTGACGAGATCTCAGCGTGGCGTGACAATCTCGATGTTGGGGCTCCCGTTAAGAGGCTCGAAGAGCCGTTCACCCACACATATCGACGCAAGGCTTTGCGTCCTTACACGCGTCTCGCCTTTACCAAGGATTAAATGTCGAGCAGAACAAGAAGCGTGGCCAGGCGGGGATAGTCGAAGCGGGCGAAATGGATCGGTTGCTTCGAGCATCCTCCTGCCGATCTTCACCGATCCTCTCGCATACGATCTGGCACACTTCGTGCCACACTCGGGGCACACGTACGCCGTAGCATCGCGCACGAGCTCGAAATTTACGGCACGCGAGCACGCCGTTGGCACGGATGCACCGCACGGTTCAGGCCGCTCCTCGACTCGTTCGCGCATCTTCTGGCTTGCGCAACCACGATCCGCGCCAGGAGAGAGTCCAGCCAGTTAGAGAGGGATGAATCGAGACGGATAGACGAAAGAATCGAGAGTCGGACAAAGAGACGAGAAAGGAAACCGTGCGCACCAGCTGCACCCAGGCTCATTCCATTTGTCGGTACAATACGCGTTTAGTGGGCGACGGACACTTGTTTGCTCGTTTCCTCCATTTCGGCGATGCCTTTCGCGAGCTTCCATGCCATTTGTCGAGCTTTTAGCTGAAAATAATTCTTGGCTCGAGATATAGGGGATAGGGGTTGAAAAAGACCAGACTGAAGGTAGTTGAAAGGACTTGACGGAATTGAAGTCGAGATTGAAATCGAACTATGCGCGAAGTTTAATCCTGTATAATTGGGTAGGTTTGGGTATCGATGATCCGCTTTCCGCTTTGCTTATTCAAGCACCACATTCGATGGAACGTATCCTCGCACATCCCCGAATCTTTGATTTCATCGAACTGCAAGAAGAGAGTGCGAGTGCTGGTAGATTCTATAGAGGGAATCTTGAATTGAATCGAGCACTAAACGATTAGCACTAATTCCCGTGATCGGTGCAGAGAAGCTCGAGCAAACGATCGATCGATCATTGCCTGATACAAGCATCCCCCCTCGGGAACAGGGTATCCCGATACCCGGTGGATTTCACTCCGCACGCGTGGGTGTACCGCTAACGGGCAAAGATCAGCGAAGCTCGTGCGGCAGACGTTATACCCATAATTGGCCCTCATCTCTGGAAACACAATCCGATCGTTACCTATTCGTTATCCGCAATCTCGCGGGTCCCCGTAGTTGGCTCGCCGCGGCGGCCCCTCGTCGGGACACGCGTTCTGTGACATCGTTCGCATAACGAAGTAAATCAACTAGAGACTCTGCGAACGAACGAATGCTCCGCTGCCTTTCCATGCGAAATGCCGAACGCACCGCGAACACGGAGCGAGAAGGAGAAAGGAGAAAACGAGGAGAAGGGATCTATTCGAAGGAGAAAGAAGCGTGCATCGAAATGCCGATGGTTAGAACGGAGAAGGAAAGAGAAGAAGCAGTCGCATGCAGAACCTTAGTATTCCTTCTGCGTCAAATGTTAACTCGTGCCACTAACTATGCGGCTCTGTTATTCGACTCGTGCCTCTATTTTCCTCGCTACTCCAACCAGGGGAAATTTCAATTCTACTTCGGATCTATCAATTGTAGACGAAGCACTTCAGGTCAGAAGTGAAATTTTTAGATTGCCACTCGGGTAGAAATTAGCCTAGTTACGATTTTGAAGTGCCACTTACATTCCTCTCTATAAATTCTGTTTTCTTCTTCGACGCGAGCCACGTATAGCTTCGCGAAACAGAAGCCGATCTAATTTCAGAGATGAACGAGTTTCTTTGAGACACGATCACGTTCCATCGCATCGCGTATTCGTAAGCGGATGCACGATTCGCGACGCGCATTCGTTCGATGACATGCCTTCGATTGCAGCTAGAGTCCGTCGGGAATTTACATGCACGCGAGAGAGGATCGAAAGAGGAACGGAGACAGTGGCGGCGACTGCTATGAAATTCAAAGAGGGCGGCCGCTTTGTATTAAAATCGTGTAACAAGTGTCACCTGTCGGTCGCGCGTCCACGCTGACGAGCCAAAGCTGCTGGCTTGCTTTTTAGACACGCGTCGTGACGTGACGTTGCGATACTCCGCGAGCATTCTGACGAATTCTCTGTTTATCATCGCACGGGATCGTAAGCGTGTCTCTTGTGTTCTGTTCTTTTGTTTACTAACGTTTATTGTACCATGATTTCGAACAAAATTAAGCAACGAAAGTGAATTGAAAATATTTTTTACCGCACAGCGAGGAACAGATTCGTGGTAAACACGTGTCTGATTCGCGCGATCCTCTACTACTTATGGGATCCGGTGCACGCCACTCGGAGAAAGTAGTAGTGGACAAGCAGTATCAGAATCAGACACAGTAGAAACGGCCATCAAAATCCTTCCTTACCATTTTAACCCTTTGAACTGCTATGTCATGCTGAAGATGACAATACAAATTTATTGTAGAACTCGTATGTCACGCTGGAGATGACATAATAAATTTTATTGTAAAAAATAATAATAAAACATTAGATTTTCCCGTTTTAAATTAATTTACTTAATTTGACTTAAATTCAATACAAGTTAATGTGCAATAATCTTGAAAACAAATCAAGCTCAAAGGGTTAATATGCAGTTTCTAAAAGATTATATCAACAGATTATACAATAAATATTAAAATAGAAATTCGGTACGTAGTTCAAAGGACGTTTTAACTTTAAACTCAGCAGCTTTCAACACTATTCACGTAATTCTATTGCGAGTTTAAAGTATATTTGATTAAGAGATTTGCGCACCGTATATATTCATAATAGCAACGAAGCAACTTTTCCAATAGCCTCGTTAACGTTGTCCGACTCAATAACCGCGAAATAATCGCGGGGATCGCATTCCGGCACGTAATTATAATTCCACGTAAACAGCGCGAAACCTCCCAACGCGATCCGCTGCATCTACGAAGCGGGAATTGCGGAGAGTTTAGCAACGGTTTATCATCGAGACAGGACAGTGGAGAATTGCTATCTAGATAAAAAAAAAAAAGGGATACAAAGAAAAAAATAGCAGCTTGCAACTCGGGTTGCACGTAGCACTCGCTATTTGTCACCCGCCGTTGCCTATCTGAGACTCGTATCTGTTATCGTGGTACCACGAAGGGCTACTTTGGCCCGATGCCGGCTAGATCTTATCGCTCCCTTCTTCCGTTCTAACTTCGAGTTATCCTTCCTGGAATAAATTCAATGGCCAATGGTTATCGCGCCGACAAAGTAACGCTGCCTGCATCCCGGCGCGTTGCGTCGCGCTGCGTCGCGTATGCCTTACCATCGACGCTGCAACTTTCATTCTCCCGCATTCTGATATCTTATAAACAAAATAAATTTCCTGAATAATTGTGCGTAGGTCTGAACGAGGTTTACGATTTCGAAAAGCAAGAATTCTTGCACAAGATTGCTCCAGTTTCCTCGGGATCCGAGATCATATCATTTACAAGCGCGAAATGAAATTGTTCGAGTTGCGTTTCGAGTGAAACAATGTACGATTTGTGTGATCTGTGGATAGGTTAACGGAGTACTCGTTTGCATATAAGAATTACCAGTTGCCGGAGAGTACACGTGGCTGAAACGCGTCGTTCAATACGCTATCGAGGAGCTGGATCGCGTTTAGGCGCGGCTCAGCCGCGAAGCTGACGAGCAATACGCGCTGACCATACACGGCGAGCCTGTACCACACGCATTCGTATAAAATTTCGTACCCGACGGGGGGCCAATTATACATGTACGCCGGTGTATTTCGAAATGGCGTGAATGAAACTGTAACGACGACCGCTGTCAACCACGTTCGAGACCTACGATCGTAAAGTTCCGCTCGAAGATTTTTCAGATTCTCTGATAGGTTACGCGAGTAACGAGCGGTCGTAAGCTCCTATACGAGCTGCGTTTCCCGATATTTTTTAATAATATCGTGTGAACTTCAATCGCATTTATTTTTAAAATTTTCTATTAATCATCTTGGAGCGACAAAAGGGCGAAGGATAGATAGTCATCTCCAGGATACTGATTTTTATCGAATCCTTCCCACCTGTCGTAATGAGATTTAATCTGGGATCGGTTGGTCGCAAAATAAGCGACGAAAGATCGTCGAGGATAGTCGAGGATCGGACATCGTGCGTCGCGTCTTCGAGATGATCGAGGCGATCGGCGTCGCGGGTACTGTACGGTTTCAGGAAAAGCATCTCGAGGACAGGAACCACGGAAGACGATAACGGTAGATATGGTTGGCGGTGAAAGGTCGTCGACAACAGCACAGCTTTACGTCAATTACATTGATATAGTATCGTCGGTGCACTCTGTCCCTCTTTATTCCCTTCTACCCTTCAGTGTCTTCCGTGTCATATCGAATAGCTTTTTTCTTCTTCCTCCTCCCTATCGGCCCTTCGACCAGTAAATCCCGTCATCTTGAAACCGTGTTCGCTGCCGACTCATCCGAAGGGGCAATTAATTACGAAACTTGTTCGTATCTAATCAACGAGTTTTCAGGACAATTTGATGATTATTAATGGGAAATATTTGTTATCTATGGTTCGCACGTATATTGCAATTTATTGAACAGTTAGAAGAAAGATAATTTGTCTATATTTAGTATTTCGAAGATGTACTTTTATTAGACATTCCCCGAGGCAATCGCAGCGTTTATCAAATTAAATTTAATCTGTCTGGATGATTGATACCGCGAATAGGATCTTAGAACGGGCATGGAAAATAAAATGATTAGCTTTCTTGTTATTTTAATGATCAGAAAGTTGTTCATCTGATGCAAGAATCATAGGAAAGATTGGATAAAAAGTGAACCGTTTCTTTCGCCTGTAAGCACGCGGAATCCGTGTTCACGGTACACGCACCGCCTGTAATAGGTTTCCAGACATTAGCCAGGAGGTTGGCAAGAAACTCTTGACGCCGCATGGCGCCCCATGCATCATATTCTTGCGTCGATAGCTCGCCGCGGTGTTTGCTCTGCTGCCACGCAAGAAGAACATTTCGCTACCGACCACGTAAGAAAACTTGATTAATCACGGAATAATAATACGTTTCTTCCGCTTGTCGTTGAAGGTGTTACGAACAAACACGCGGGTGGTCGCTCTTGTTTTTTACTTCGATTATTCGCAAATTTCGATCGAATATCGTTCCTTAAAGATTAACAAGAATAGGTGTAACTTTGTTCACGGTTTGTTTATTACAATTAGTAGCGATGCAAGAGGCAGTTTGTTCGAGTCGAACGCAAGAATTATGCATCGCGTGAGTCCGTTCTTTAGATCCTATCCTCGCGACTATCTTGCCCGCGAGCGTTCTTAACCCGGACTCCCCCATAAGTCATGCTAGGTGTTGTACCTTCGGTAATGACCGACTGCTCTCTTCCCTTCTGTACTTCTTCCACGCGTAGCCATCGGCTTCTCGTTTTACCCGCTGCGACGTCGTAACCGCGATGCACCGTCGCGAATCGCGAGGCTGCTGCTTCATCGTCGCCGAGTTAATGACGGCTCTTCCGACTGCGATTCAAATTGAATTCTGTTCATTCATAGGAGTGGCTCGTGGATTTTTACTTTGCCTATATCGTGTACTCCTGTATTACAAAATTCGTCGCTTGATAATTTGGTAATTTGTTCATTTGGGAGCACGAGGTGACACGTTTAATTAAATATTAATCAACACCTTTGCTGCCAGTGTTATCTCACAAAATTCTCAAAGAATCTCCGAACGAACATTTGCAAAACGCCAGATATGTCCCTGCGAACGATCAAGGATCATTCTTGATCCCACTCGCTCCGTTTGTCGCTGCTCGACGCGCATAAGCATGTAAATCCAAAGCGATGCTATCGTTTCCTGACATTAGTGGATATTACACCAGAAGGCGTACACACGTGTCGCTGGTGGAATCCTTGCTGGTGGAATCGAAATTCATGCGAAGGCCGTAACGATAAGGGAGCATCCCAGGAAACGTCGCGTTAACGGGACGACGTTGGGCATCGCGGGGGAGGATATAAAGGAGGCGAACGCGCGACTTTTATCAGGAAACGAGGCGGTTGCGATCAGGAAGTTCCATGGAATGTCAGCGTTCTGTCCCTACGATTATGTCGCGACCGAGGTGAATCCTTATCCCGGCAGGATCATCGGTCGTGAGGTTAAGTCTATAGCTGGAAATAGAGACTGGGCGGTCGAGAGAGGCGAAGGAGGAGAGACACGAAGGGAAACTCGTTGCGGACGAAGACGGAAGAGGGATGAGGAGGTGGAGGAACGTAGCCGGGTAAAGATTACGCGTAGAGATACGCCTAGACGGCGAAATTCAAATGAGCCGCGGGACTAAATCGAAGAGGCTCGGCCGCTGGATCGGTTACACCGCATTTGGTATCTGATCCTGGAAACTGGAACCGTACGGGACGTCACAGAACGGTGCTGTAACTCGGCGCGTAACGCGCGTGTCCGTTCGTAGTCGCGACTCGGTGTTACAATAGTCCCCGTCATCCCTTGATCGTTATCGCAATTAAAACCGGTTCGGCACACACTCGTTCTGCGCGTGCAACTCGCTAGACGCACACACCTGCTTTTTTACCTGCTTTCTTCGAGACTTTTATTTCCACCAAGGAATCGGTGGCCAGGGTATTGTGTTACCTGTTGGATAATCACGAACGTGCTCAAATGAAATCGAGTCGAGCTCGTGATTTCTCGAAATACTTTTCATGTATCGTTAGGTATAAAAATGAATTCTTTATTATTCTTGATTTCTCATGCTGAAGATATGATTTAATGCAGAAAATGGGGTATCACTTAATTATTATATGCAATTAAAGATCGACGTTGTGTTGGAAACAAAAAATTTATTATAAATGTGGTGCGGTTACAAAATAATGCGTGTGTAAAATTAAAACTAATTAGGAGAAAAGAAAGGAGAGTTGAAAGGTGAAGGGCCCAAAGTGGGTAACAGGGAAAGTTGGTGACTCGTTAAAAGATAAAAATTTAGATGAGACATAACAAACTTATACACATTTGTATAACGGTTAAAAATAAAAGGACTAGAGCGTTTAACGTTCAACCCGTGGCAATCAATTACATTCCACGTTACATCGAAGATCGTCGGACCACCGAGTATTTCCATTTCCCAGCGTCGATGTAAATTTTCCCCGGCCTCTTCTCTGGTAACTCGTTAATTAATGAACGCCAGCCAGCCGCGTAATCTCTCTTCGTCCGCCTGTCTCTTGAACGTTACCGAAAGAACGAAAGAAATGCGAAAAAGCTTGCCGCTCTCGCGCTTAATAACTTCCATAGTGACAAGACACCCGCCCACCTAGGATGTATACCCGACGTTGGGTAATCCAATGGAACGATTGTGAAGGCACGAGATACCGAGCTGGCTACGCCATAACGTGCGCGCAATTGATGATTATAATTAAGAAGCAATTAAACGTGCTTATTTAAGCGTCCGCGGACCGTTATGCAGAAGAGCTAGCCGGCAGATTCCGTCGTTAATTAAGGGTTAACGTTTCAATCAGACCTGGTCCTGTTAACCGTGCATATTGCGCAAATAATTGTATTATACAATGCAGCCACAAGCGACGTCGCGTTTTTCCTTTATTCGAAGCTACGTTAACATCAATGCGAAAAAAAACTCCCTTGTTCTTAGATTTAAGAAACTTAATGAATTGAAACTTTAATTATGTACGAGGTTGATTCTTCGAAAAGTCGAGATGTTTTCACGTTGTTTCGTGATAATCGTCGCTCTCAATTGAAAGTACTGAGTTTGCAATTTTTTCTGTCGTTCGCAGTATTCATGGGTTAATTTGTCGGATGACTGAGTGAAATGGAAAATTGTTTTTCTATTTTATGAAATTTACTTTCACCCGCTTGTGTCATCTAAGACGTTGATTAATCATGCGTCGGTGTCTTCCGAAACGTGAATCAGCCGACAAATCAGCAAATATGAACTGCGCCCACTGTGTTATCGTTACACGAGAGGTCGGGGGATCAGCGATGGGTATCACGAAGTCCGTGTCCTCCCTTCAGAAGAGATATTTAGATACCGTGCCAGACTATGATAGCACGCGAGCACGCGATCTATATACGCGACTTCACAGCCCGCGCCGCATCAGGCCGCGCGATAATGCTTCTTCTCATTAAGACATTGAGAAATATTGGAACTCGTGATTAACGGGACACGGGATTCTCGAAGCGTTAACGTTAACCGACTGACTTTCAACGCGCCGTATGACCCCAATAAAACACATTTCTCCTAGATGGTTTATTATTTAGAGCTGGCGACCCTGCTCTCGGGATGAATCTGCCAGCTGGGTGACTGTGAAATCAGTGAAACGAATACCATCGACAGATTATTCTCGATACGTTTCTCGGTAATTAATTCGAATATACAAGTTTCTAATTAGCTAATTTGATCCATCTTCATTTGATGCTTTGATCCGATGGCGATAGAATAACGACTAGCAAAGTGATATCTTTCAATTCAAGATGCAATTTCTCCGTCGAATAACATTTGATAGAAGTTTCATTTTTAATCTTGTTCAAACTTGTCAGATATAATTGCGCGAAAGCGTTCGCAATCGATTCTGAACTAACGCACTGAAACCGTTTGAATGCAAGTACATTTGATTACTATTATCAAGTAATACGTAGATATTCAAAAAAGAATCTACCAAGCGCAATATGAAAGTTTGAAATAGTAGGTATAACAAATGAAACGATGGAACTAGTTCTTTCAGTTCCAAGCAATTAACGACTCTGTCTAAAGCAAAACACCATCATCTTGATTTTTTCAATCGAAGCAAGCTCGAATCGTTCCATCAAAATCATCCGTGAAACGAAGCAAAATCCAAGTGGAAATTATCCAATTAAAGTTGAAATCGTAGAGGATTGAGTCAGTTTTTATCCGCGCCAGCAACGGATCAAAGTCGTTACCACCGCGATCGACCACCTAAAACCGTATCACGCTAGGAGGCGAGCCCCGGTGGTCTGGTGTTAGCAAAACCGCGCGATCCTGGTATAGAAAATCCTTGCAAGAAGTGGAAATGTTAACGAGCATCGAGGCAGGATTTCCATGTAGCCGCGGTATATCGCCACCGCTTGATTACTTGGCACGGCGGTATCGGGCGAAACAGGATTGGCGGGGATCCAATCGGCGAATCGTGGCACGTGGAGAGGTCTTTCCGATCCAGGATTTACCTGGCAGGTGGTGGTATACGACCCCTTCCATGTCGTCCGTTAACGATCTCCCTCTGTCTCTTCCTTCTTTCTCTTACACCCGAAGGATCCTCGTCAGGAACCGCTTCTTTTATTCCCTCTCTAGCCGCGAAAACGGCGACGAACCGTTCGATCGAGAAGAAAAGAAACGTGGAGAGGAGGAGCAAGAAAGAAAGAAACCTACGAGATAGGTAAAAGCAGACCGAACCGACGTAGCAGACCCCTCCACGCCACCCCCACTCGGACGAGAGAGAGGCTATTTTACCGCTAGTCCAAGGCAAGATAGGATGACCTACTTCGACAGGCTCCTCCTAAGTAGAGGGGCATCCAGTGTAAGGTTGATTTCTAATCGGAAAAGTCGCGGCGAACCGCGGCACACGACCGGCCAATCCGAGTCGACCGTGCTCCTTTTGCATCGACCGCATCGCGAAAGAAAAAAACTGCAACCGACCAATCCACGAACGCGATCTCAGACACGGTGTTGCTTCCGCGCCGCATTTGCATCTACCGTACCCCCTGTTATCCGTTCGACGCTCGACGCTCGTCGCAAACGATCCCTCTGAAGGTTGCAAAATCCCTCCGACGATCCTTGCCAATTTGAGGATATATCAGCGCGAACTGATGGATGTTCCTCCAGTTAAAGGGAACTTACCTTGTCGAGAGAGGATTCGTTAGGTTGGAACATTTTTCTTTCCTACGCGTTCGATGCTTCGAGAATAAGCTGATTTCTTGAATGTAATTGAAATTGAACGCGGTTCTTGATTTCTCGGTGCCATTTTTAAGGAAATCGTACCTGGGTGTACACAATGACGGCTCTTACCTAATCTTGTTAAGAGGCTTGATTTAAAGGATAGCATTTCGGATCAGCTGAACGAGTGAATCATGAAACGCACTCGGACATATTTCATCGAGACATGAATCATCCTTCATCATAGACTCGTAAATTATCGTTCCATTACTGGTACTCCTTTCAATGTCCTTCAACATTTTCCACGAGGTTTGATACTTCGATCTGCGGTACTGGATATATACGTATTCTAACAAGTAACTTTTCTTTCCATATACAAATAATTCGCTATAGATAGTCTTTCGTAAGAGGTGTAATAAATTGAATGCACCAATTGTTAAGAAAATATTCGATTTTGAAGAATTTCTGACGGGAGAGGACGATACGATACGATGGAACAACTGAATCTCGTTTAAAATCAAGTCCGTGGTTGATTCTCGCGGCGCAGGACACCGTGTATGATGTACAGCGAGGCAACAATTAAGAGATCGTGCCGTGGTCCAGAGAGATTCTGTAGATAGGCTCGTGGGAAACGATGCAGCGGTGCCAAGAGCGTAGAACATCTCGGCCCGAACCGTTGTACGTCGTTAAAGACGCGTCATTAAGGTTAAACGTTCTCGAGTAGAGCCAATGTCCGTCGTTTACACTGGGTTGTGCCCGAAGCGGCAGAAGATCCGTATATTTCAAGTAAATAACGAATTAATGCAAGCACGTGACCAGGCTACGTCTCGTCGAAAACGTCTACGTCAGACTTGTACCGTTCAGGTTAAACCCTTTCGGCGGTATTCTACGAGGATCATCCTCTTCTCTATCTTTTCGTTTATTTTTCACCTTCGAAAATTTTTGCGATTACGGTCGGAGTTTAAATTGATTTTTGACGAGATAGAGAGAGATCCGTTTGGAGAGAAAATAGGTCTTTTAAGAAGTCGTTGCTGGAGGTATGCGAAAATAAAGCTGTCAGGAAGATATTCGGAGTTTGCTGGCCACACGATTAACTTTGATGAATCTTGAACGTTACGGCACATTCCATAGAGCGCTTTCGGATCGAGCATGTCATCGACGTCTGTCCATTGATTCTTGTCAGACGAGAAAGACAAGTCAACTTTTCTTCAGCTGGCGAGCAAGTCACTCGCATAAATTCTTGCGAAGTACTTGCCTTCGATCCTTGATGCCCGGGTGAACAATAGTAATCAAACTTGCATTCATACATTTTTTATCGACGATTATGCACGGGATACGCTGTCTACGCTTGGTACCTTCTTTACGTAACGCTCGTCGCGAATCTCGCTTCCTGATTCCTAAGATATTTTCTCGTTAGCCAAATAGCGTAATTGCGAGGAGCGCATTCAATACATAATGCATTAGAATTGTTGCAAAAATCTCATCGCGTCGATTGACACGGTAAAAATTTGAGTGCTGTTCAGTAGATAAATCAATGAAATGAAAATCTTAATGTCTCTTCGACGTTGAATACTATTTTAATATTGTCAAATGACTCGGTTTTCTACTCCCGTCAACTTTCGATCAATTTTTCATTCACGTCGCACACGATCTGTCACGAGAATCACTCGTAGCTGTCGGTAAGCACTCGAAGCGTACAAAGAACAAACGTGGCGCGTTCTCAGCGTAAAATATCAACCGGCACTGTTATCGAGCGTCAGGAACACCCACGCGGTTTCATCGGGCGGCCTGTCAGCGTCGCGCAGAAATGACAGCTTGCGCAAAAGGGTTAATCCGCGAGGTAGCATGGCCGATCGGAACGGACGTTCCGGGGTATCCTCGAAGTCAGGGTGTAGATCGGTCGATCACGATTGGCACATAATTACGAGAGGCGACGATACCTTCGCTCGATCGTATTACAAAGTCTCCGTGATTGCGTAGTCGCGCAACGAGTAAAACGCAATAATAATTTAACTGACAGGCTCGCCTCGCGCAATCGTCCGACGGAGTATCATTTGTCGAAGCGAGCCACGATAGAGGGAGAAGGAAACAAAACGATGAAAGGAAAAGAAAGAGAGAGGCTCGAGAGACGATTAATCTTTCCTCTCTTTCTGGAGTATCGCGATCGAAACGTTTCGGACGAATAGACAGGGGTACCATGACGGGAAATGTCGAGGTCCTCCACGGCTGGGAATGAGTTTGCTGGTTTCCTCCCACAACCAGTCGGCCAGTCTGTTCTCCCCTTTCCTCTGCCACCTCCTCTTGCCTCTTTCCGTCCCTTTGGCCGGTCTGACAGGAGCTTACGACTATTGTTTTATCCGCGACGGGACGATCCGTTGCCGCAATCTTCCTCTCCCCGACGCGTCACGATCGAGATACCCGATGCAGCCAGGAAGTTTTGCGACCAACTTTTCATTTAATCCGATACATTTTCCTCTTAAAACCCTTTGCATCTTACGTACAATTATTTCAATGTTTCACTTGAACCTTGCATTCCAATCGCTAAATACGAAAAGCAACCGAGACACTGTCGCGTCCATCGCATTTTTGCAGCTCACGTTTCAAGCGAGTCGTTCCAACACGATCTTCCTTAACCGATTCCGATTTTAATTCACGTTAACAGCCGTAGATTACCGAAACGGGTCGATCATTATCGCGAGTCGTGAGTCCGCGGCGTAACAACTCTTTCACGCGCTTTCTAGCCGCCTGATCGGGAAAAGTGTAAAAAGTTATGGTTCTTCTGTAAATGACCTAAACGGCACGGCGCGTCGATGCGAGAAGCGCAGGGACGCGACGCGCCGGCCACGAAGGGAACCAGCCTGAAAAGTGGAATAAGCCTTTTACAGACGCCGACTCATTACGCGCGGCGAGGTGTTTCGCGCGAACCTGCCATTCCCAGTTCACACGCGGCGATAATGCGCTCGGGAAACTCGTAGCCGATCGAGGAGAAAATCCCTGCCGTACGAACGCCTCAATTATCCTGGCCGGTACGATATATCAAAGTGGTTGGCTTGGAAAATTAGCGAGCTTATCAAGCGTAATCGAGTCTCGATCGCCGTCAGCCTGAACGGCGAGACGTTATGACATTTGTCGGGACGATTGGCGCGAGATTCTAATGGGAGCAGCACCGTTTGACGAGGCGAGGCGCGATGATAAGGCGTAGATAAGCGTGGTCGAGGAACTCGAAGCGGGTTCTGCACGAGCGGCGTGCAGCCAGGTATCATCGTGAATAGGGAGCAATCAGATATCATTAGCGTTTTTACAGGCCGTCACTCGCGGAGGTTCTCCAAGGCCGTTGCAACGTTCCCACGCTCGCAGGTGAACCGATACCTTTCCTACAATTAATAATTTATCGCCCTTAATTCGATGCCATAAATGAACCCGAGAGGAAAAATCTATTGTTCTAGGTATCTGGTTTAATGCTCGCTTTGGCCTTCACTTATATTTCGCTTTATTAACTATGTTAAATCGATACAATCATTCTTTATTTTAACGAAAGTTAATACCACGAAGGGTATCAAGAAAAGTTTTCATCGTCCACGTATAGATCTGGTCGCAGCATCGTTCTTCCATTCAAACGTGCCCTAACATCGTCGAGTTATCGCCGAGTTGGCTCGGGTGTACAAACGCCGCGTGTACGTAGACTTCGTAACGAGTTATCGAATGAGATTCCAATGTTTCCTGGCGGTCGTAGGGTATCGCGTTTAACGGCAATAACGAGGAAATCTTGACGGCGGAGCAAGTCACGACACACGAGGGACGACCTCGGCGTAGCCGCGAACGCGGATAGGCGAAAAATACCTCGGCGAGAAGAGGTATCAAGACGGCGAATTGGTAAAAGACGACGAACCGCGATAGAGTAGAGGCATAGTGGGACTGACACGGGGGGTAACGTGCGCGTAGATCAGCCGTTTTCTCTAATTCTCCATGATTGATGGCGATTGGTAAATTTTTTTTTTCCTTCGACCGGATAGGAAGAGTGGAGTGGCAGGTGATTACCGTTGGTAGACAGGTTGCAAAGCAGCGAACGAAGCCACACGTGCGGATAACACGTCGACCAGTCTCGTCTTTGCTCGTACGGATGTAAACGGATTGACGATCGTTAGTCGGCGAGAAAGGAAGGGGTGGAGGCGAACGGACAGGCAGAATGAGAGGGTTATGGGGAAGGAAGATATTCGATAATGGCGAACGCTTGAGTAAAATATCCCGCTGATGGCTCGCGATTGAGACGTCCGTACGGAGACGAAAGATCTTTCGAAGCTGAGGAACAGGAAACGTAGATTGGGGAAGATCGAGAGGGAACCGGAGATGGAGATTTCTTATACGTAATGCTCGTGTAATTTCGCCTGCGAATCGCGTCTGTCATTGAAATATAATTCATTGATTATTGCTGATTCGAGCAATGCGCGTGGTTGATAGTTGAATCCGAAGATTCTCCACTTTTACAAATATTCATTTTTCCACAGTGGCGGGGGATCTGAAATTGAAATCCTAACGCGTTCTAATTTTCACTGAACGTTCCACAACATCGCGGAAATCGTTCTCGACAGAGGCGTGACCAGCTTCGTACACGGTGCAAGGATCGCGTGCCAGCGTATCGCGAGACTCAACACCGTCAGCCGGCTTAATCGTCCGCCTTTAAATTGGTGTTCACTCGTTAATTGAGACTATCCATTAAAATGGTAATCCACGCGGCGTTGACGCGTCGTTTAATTAATGTCAGTTGAGCGTGGCGTGAAACGTTTACTTTGTCGCGATTTTGTATCAATCGGTACGATACAATTTGAACGCGAACGCTCGTAAGGAGAGTATCGATTGCAACGCGCGTCTCGTAAATATCGTTGGTAAACTTATTTATTTATTTAGCCGAGGTAACTGGTCGTGATCCGCGGGACAGATTTACGAGAAACTTCCTCGACCAGTGGATAATTATTTATAACGGTTATTATTGTAACGCGAGCCGTTATTATTGGGGGACCAGCTTCCGTGGCGGATAATTGTTCGAGCGCAACCGGGTCGATAATTGAAGCTGGACGGAGGTTTGCTTATGACACTGGGTATTTTCTGTTTTAATTGACGTGATATACGAGCCGCATGTTTTATGTATAACTACGTACACCGTATTGAGATATACTTGGCGGATTATTAATATCGTTAAAACGGTGAGTGACGCAGGTTCGTTATAAGCTGACCACCTTTGTATCGGTCGTTTCAATACGATTCGTTCTTTTTATTCTTCTTTCACCGTTCCTTGGCATTTCTTTTCGAGCCGGTGTTCTTTGAAAGGTTCACCTGTGTACGGCACGCAATTACGTAATAATCAAGGCGGTTATAATTACGATGTCGTAACCTTTTATGAGATTACTGTACGCTTCTCTCATGGGCGCAGTTTGAACGCGTGCATTCATCGCTAACGCGCTGGAACATTTCAATCGACTCTACCCATAAATTCTGATAGCCTTCTATACTCGAATGCATCCTCGTCCCGGTCTCGCTTGTACGCGTTATTGATTTATTCGCGAAAAAATTCGCGCCGAGACGAATTAAAATTTTCTTAGCACACCCGTCACGCTCTGCCCCGGGGAGAGAGATACGATCGAGATGAGCAATCGGTGCCAATAACTTCATTGTCGATGAATACGCGCGATTACACGTCAGTCTGAAAGTAAGGGATGACGAATATTGATGCGCCTTGACACGAGTTGAGTCGATTCTTGCGCAATGATCCTCGTTTCGACACCAGTTCCGCTTAACTATCAGCTGACAGTGACCTCCAATGTTTCTATAATCAATTTGCGATTTGTATCATGTTGTTTTTTAAATTGAATACGTAGCCAGAGAAATTTATTTAACGAGGAAATAAGCGGGATTTTTGTGAGCGTTTAATAGAAGCCCGGAAAACGCAGCAGTTCGCCCGAGGGCCGAGCAATTACGTGGTAATTAAAGCCACCGATTGCAGAAGCGAGCTGCAAGTTTGCGGGGCGTGAACCGGTAATTGCGATACCGCTTGCTCGAACCGCGTAAAAATTCCGTAGACAATGGCCACGAGTTAACCCGGAGATCTTAACTCGCGTGCACAGTCGCGCAAATGGAGCCGCGAATGAATAGGATTATCGTCGAGCCGATGTAAGTACATGGATTACCGTTGGAAAAATGCGTTAATACAAACTGGCGTATAAACAGATAATTTCTAAAGAGCTTGCTCGCTCCCTTGAACCACGTACGAGCGCCTTTAATTCATTGGTACTTTTATCAAAAGGAATTAGATAAAATTTCATTCGACTTCGACTCGTTTTCTGGCACCTTTTATTTTCTTCAAAAAGAATCTTTGAATACCGAATTTCATGGAATTATAAATTACAAAATTCTCTTTAAATTATTCGATTATATTAAATTTGTGGTGGCAGTCGTGAACGGCTCCCACGGTATTCAATGTGCTAAAACGTAACATAGTATTTCAACCCCTTTGCACTGATTATCGCTTCTAACCGGTGATTTGCCGAGTGAAAAGGAGTTTGTAGACTTTAGCAAGGAACACGGCGATTCTCGTGACTCCATTTATCGAGGGAAACAGTCTAGAAATAATTATAGGGGATGTCTGATCGGTGGTTTGCGATCGTTGATTTTCCCCCTTCTACTCTTCCCTCTTCCTGTTGCTCGCGCTTATTGCATAAACGTTCACGCAATTATTTATCGATTAATTCGTCGTCTTGTTCAGCGGAGCGCGACTGCGTGCCATATTTTTCACGGTGAACCAATCGTGATTTAACTTGGCTCGAGGAAGAGAAAAATTGAAATGAGCCACCTGAGGCCACGGCGGTCTTAACGGCGCCGTTTCTTGCACGTAATACAGTGGCACAGCGTTAATTAGTACCCTTAGGAAAACGTCTGCTGGACGAAGCGTGCTATTCAACGTTCATTATTCATTTAATGCGAGCCTGTCTCGGTTCGTCTCTTTCTGTCCGGCTAAATTGTTCGACGTCGTAAATGACTTTATACTTGATTAGATTACAGGTGTAACTTTGAAGGCTTTTTCCTTTCCTTTCCGCTGAATCGCATTCGATTCTGCCGAGGCTCGCGCGACGTATACTTTGCCAGGCTATCTAGTGGATTTATCGTCGCGGGTAACGACGATCCGTAACTCGTGAGAGACACCGCGTAATTCCCCGCTCGGCTAGAAGGAATTACACAGCGCCCCGCCCTCGTTTTCCTTGAATTTATTCGCACGGCAGACGAGTATCCTGCACTTGTTGAGCGTCGGCTAAAAATTACCCAGGAACGCTTCTTCAAGGATACCGGTGCAAAATGTTGCAAAGATGAAGAGTCTCCAAATATAGAACTTAGGCACGGAAAGTTCGTTTCCAAATGCATTAGTCCAAGGTTTATCGACCATAAACTTTATCCTAAATGTTCACACCAGTCCCTCGGCAACGATACCCTTCAAACTTTCCCTAACACCGATGCTTTACTGGAAACAAACTCCAAGTTCCGTCGCCTGTTCGAAGGAACTTGAAACCGCGACATCCGTGTCCGCAACGACGTCCGTCAATTACTCAACCCTCGTTCTCTCTCTTGCCGTGAACGACGGTCCATCCGCTTGGTCTAAGGCGTGTTGAGCTCGCATCCGACGTGCGGTTTGCAAACGCGGACGAGTGGATGGCGAGTTCGTCGCGTCGTGCAGCAGCCGTGTACTAGCCGATCGCTGATATCTCAAATAGACACGTTAACGTAGCCTCTGCTATGAGCCTAAGGGCTTCCACCGGGATTACTATATGCGGCTGACGTTCCCGGGTACCTTGTAGTACCCTGTAAAGCCACGCTCAGACGTCCCCCACCGAACCTCCTCTTACCGGACAGCTCTAGCTGCCTGTACTCTCGGTGGTTGTGCGCTTGCAACGTGCTGCTAGCCGACCTACCGTTATCCGGTTAACGAGCTACCACCGCTACATACACCGGCCACACGGTATACCCATTGCGCATGCACGAAATGTAAACGTGGGAACCGGAATTGGTAAGCCAGGGACCGTCGAGAGACCGCCGCATCCTCGGGTGAGAAAGGACGAACCGACTAGGTGGTTGGTCTAACGATGAGACGGACAGCAGAGGCTCGTTGCTGCGATCTCTCGTTTCGCTTCAACCCTCGTGAGACCATTGCTGGATCCTTCAACGTGTTCCAATGGTATTTTTTTATAGAACCCAACAATTTTCAGAATTTGACTTCAAGTATTTTCTTCCATTCCGTTAAAATTATGGAATTAAATAGCCTTTTTTAATTAGTAATGTAATAATTTTAAGCGTAGATATTGTTGTATGGAAGCCATATTTGATTAGCTCGAAGCGAGGGATAATTAAACGTTTTTGCGGATGATGCGTAGCTCAGGATTCCTCGTTTTCTGGATCGTTACCACGTTTCTTTTGCTTCAAACGCACCGTTTCCCATGATCTCTGATAAATTCGTTACCATATCTTATACGCCAGTATTTGCATGAATCCTGAAGCACAGTTATCATGCATGCACGGAGCGTAAACGTGGGAACATCAGGTTCTAACTAGTAATTTAAACGTAAAGTTCGCAAACGCGGATTCGCGTTTTCAGATAGTCCAAACGTTATACAAATTTGAAAAATTCTAGGAAAACAATTTATTTAATTAAGCTTCGAATCTAGACTTCCTCAATCGACTGTACTTCTGATTAATTAATCTTCTATTCTGACTAATTAATCTCCTCTATCATTTGATCTAACGTGAGTATTTTTTTCTGTTTCAGGTGAGTTTTTAACACACCCTACTACTAATGAGCTTGTTATCGCGAAATTCGGTAAGTGTTTGAAAATCTCCATATGAAAATTTTCTCTTTCGTTCTCCATAAATTATATGACGAGGAACGTGTATAAGATAAGGGACGAACGCACCCCGTTCTGTAAGTGGAATGTCCCAGGAACAGAGTCATTTCGATCTTGATGGTATGAGAAAAAAGTCTGATGTTGGTCACGTGCACGTAAATGAACAATGTCCCCGAAAAATTTCAGTTTGTGTCCCGTTTCTTAAATCGCGATAACGTGTCTCGGAACATGTGCATAAATGCTGTCCACGCAAAGGATTCACAGGTGAATTTTTTGCATATGGAGTCAAGAAGGACAGGTACAGGACAGGTATCTCAATTTCCTTAGTCTTTTACGTGAAATGTGTTTATTTTTTAACACTTTGAGGATATATTATTCATCTCGTCAAAAAACGTAGTACGGCACGTATAGATACAATTATTTAACATATTTACGCCGTGGGGGATAAAGACGTGAAAATTATATTTACCCTGAGCTAGTAGTTCAAACAAGAAATTATCTAAGAATTCATAGTGCAATCTCCCTTTCGCCTTTGATCGAAATACCGTAAAAAATCGCGAGGGTCGTTAGAGCAGTTTTCCAGGGTCAGACCCAGAAGTGACATTTGAGTCCTTGTTAAGGATTCTTGTGCGACCTCGTCGTTTATCGGCAACCGATCTCGTTCTTTCCGCCAGTTTCATCGGCTTCACCTGCAGGCGTCCCGTGAATCGCCTCGCAATGCGCCAATCTGTGCATCTTTGTTCGCCCCCGCGGATTAGCGAGCCACGATCCTCGGTTCTGCCTCTGTTCGTTTCACTGTACACCGTATATATACGTTGCGAGAATCTGATAGCAGTTCTACTTATTCTCGCGGATTCGATGCACCGGAAACGATTCACTCGTCGACCACTCTCGGTTCTATTTATTTGCCGAACTTCATTTTGCGTTCTATAGTTTATAAACAAGGAGCACGATCTATCGTCTAAAGTTTTTATTGAATATTGATTTATATACAATATTAATAGTAATCTTACATTTTAACAAATTTCATTGCGTAGTACGTTTCAACAATTTCGTTCTCATAAAGTGATTTCCAAGTTTATTCCAATTTATTCTACATGAAACATCGACATTTACATTCATATCATCATTTTCTTTTTTTAAATATTTATTACGGTATAATTATACATATTTTTATTATTTAAACACATTATTTGTACATTGTTTCATCACTGGAAACATCAAAATTTAAATAAGAACGTGATTAAACTACCCTTTTTTTGTAACGCTTGGTTATAAATAATACAGTATTGCAGAGAGATACCGTTGGCATGGTTAGAAGCGGGGAACCTTCCTCTTCAAAATGGTGTTTAGTTTACGACGATAGGACTTCCGGTTGCTGAGATATTGTCGTGTAAAGTAAAGCGTAATTTTCGCCGATTTACTGTTCTGTCTCGCTCGCACTCGCACTCCATGATCTACCCTAAGCCGGTCACGTGGTCCGCTGGTCAATGAACTGCGCTCAGTCAATGGGCTTTTTTACTATTACTATCGCGCGTACGCATTTCCAGGAAAAAAAGTAGGTCAGGATAATACCGAGAATTTCGGCCGCCCATTCAGCTTTCCCGCGCATTTTGAGCGCTGCGCTTTAAAGTCCTATATCTCGAGAACCAATTGAGATATCGTCTTACAACAAAGTGCATTGTAAAGAGCACAGTTCCACCTATATTCTGAATGTATTTTCAGTTCAGGTTCTTTCTTTTTTTATTATTTTTTCTTTAGCTTCTTGTTTTTTATTGACATTTAGAGGTATGGTAATGGTATAAAGGATAGGATTTTATAATAGGTATTGAATTTAGCATCAATTTCTTACAATGACTGGTGTTTGAGGAAGTAGAGATATTGTTATTAAATTATTATTTAACGATCGTTGGTTTGCTAGAAATGTGGCACAACTAAAAACAGTAAATTTTTCAGTATTTTGTTTGAAATTGGTATGAGATAAAATATACAGTACTATGTATTCTTTATTATACGATACTCTTCGTATATCAGCAATCGAAAGAAAAGATAACACTTCTATTAATTATGTATTTTCTTAGACGTTAAAATGCTAACTAATACTTCTTGTCGCAATAAATTCAAGAAACGAGGAATTCCATTCACAATGCTGCGGTGCGTAGCATCGAAATGAAACGGAAAGATGTGTCTTATTTCAAAACCGTTTCATTCAATCGCTTTTTATCTTCGATCTGCGTTGGCAGAGTGTATTTTCTCTGGTTGAGTATCGTCCGGGAGGGAAGCATTACTTTTACGAAAGCAAAGAACGCGATGTAGATGATATCGTGGCACAGGTATGTCCACGAATACAGCACCAGGTTCGACGGATGCTTTCCTGAAAGCTGCCAGACTACTTTCGTCCACGTCGCGGTCGTTAATACGTCGGTCACATCCGAACAATCGTGTCGATGATTATCGAACGTAACAGGAAAACGCGTAGAATCGAAAAGGAACAAGAAACCCGCATCTACCGCGCACTCTGTGTTTCCCGTTAACGTCATAATAATTCACCCGTCGACAAAGAGTCGTCCTAGCAAGATTTTTGCCCGGCACGAAAGAAACCAGAAGAATTCCGCTTGCTTACGAGCGTGTGCTGGTATACGCGAGATTTCTGCGGTTGTCGCGTACGTCCGAAGCTATCTTTCATCGATGAAAGATCGTCCCCCCGGCTGGATCGTCACCAGTCTACGTTCTGACAACCTGTTTACGATCCGTCCGATATAATTTTGCTATTTATAGTGGGCTGCGTGCTGACGCGATTAATATCTTCGTTTCTTCGGCGTTTCTACCCCGCGGAGAGCAGTTGATAAATGTCGGATTCCGGCATGGAAGTAGAGACGTTCGGCTCGAGTCGCGAAGGAAAATGTTTTCTTCGTGTAAAACGCGTATTTTATCGAAACCTCTGTCCATATGGATAAGTGACGCGATAAAGCTTCGAACGAAGAATGTGATACGTTACTTTTTATAATTTAAGGTAATTTCTTGTTAGAAAGTATTTCACGAAAGAAGAGTCAAAACATTCCAGATTCTTCAGCATTTAAAATCTTTGAAAATAATCGTAAAAAGGGTAAATTTATAGAGGAATGAAAATGTGAGGAAGAAGTGTACAGGTCGCGATCGTATGTCTGATTTCGTAAGACGATAGTCCTTCACTTTTTAATTCTTTCTCGTCATCGCTCTTTGTCCTTTGTTTTTCAACTCATTATCAATCTTACAATAATATTTTGTAATGATCGAAAGTATCTCATCGTAATATTCATAATAATACCTCGTGAAAATTTTGGTACTTGTTTGATTTACTCAACAATCAGCAATGACTGAATAACGATCGACGATCGGTCGTGGCCCGTTCGATGCATCGATAGAAGTCGAGGCCAGATCGTTAGCCTTAACTCGGTGTAGCTGGTGCGCCGATTGGCGGAAGATGTACGGGCAACAAATGAATAACAAGCCTAAGACGAGGAAGAAGAAGAAGTGGAAGGGTTCCTCGTGTAAGACTTATCGATTGCGAGAAGAGAACGATCGAGAGTCGAGCGGATCGCGTTTGGGAAGATATCGGGAGGTGGTATCGGCAGCCGAGACCATATGCACCCGAGAAATAACGGTCAAGATCAGACTACTAGCTTCTCTCGTCGAGGTTCGAGGGTTCGGCTTCGATTCCGTGATACTGACAAACATATTGCCTTATAGCGGCCGGAACAAATGGCAATATATTGCGCGCGGTTCGCGCTAGCACGGATCCCTTCGGTAGGTTCGTTCCCATAGTAGATGTAGAAGAGGAAGAAGAAGAAGAAGAAGAAGAAGAAGCGACACAGGCCTCTACTCTCCCACGCGGTGGCTCGTACGCTCGTTCCGCTATGGAGTTCTGTAGATCAACGAGTTCGAGGGTCGGTTTGTTTGATGCCCCACGTTCCAATTATTCATTCGAAACACCTGTGCTTCAGTATATTTATATAAATATCTGATACCAAGAATCCCCGATGCCACTTTGAATTGAATAGAAAACTGATAAATTCACAGGAGTATCATTTCCGGCATTTATTAACAATTTAATGACCGTTTATTTTATATGAAATCAATAGCGATTGTAATTTTCTTATACGAATAATTCTATCGCTAATGTCTTCGACTAATTCAATGAAATTCACTCGAAAATCTGTCGGAACTGACCGGATGCAAAATGAAGAGAATCAAAAAAAAAAAGAATAGAAAGCATGGTTAGGTTGGTAGGATATCGGTGCAGTATAGACGGGTAAGAGGATTTATGGAGGGCAGATGGTGCAGCTACTGAAGTAGCCGATCGTAGGGAAGCCTCCGGCCGATCGAGGAGGACGGTAGGCGAGCAAAAGGGTTGTGGAAGGGAAGGAGAGGTCGCTAGAGAGAGAGACGAAGAGTGTGCACGAAGATGTTATCTCTCCGCTGGGGCGGAACATCGAGGGTGGTGGATGGAGCGCGGTAGTTTATACTTACTCGCACTTACTTTACTAGCTGCTAGGCCGTACGAGATACGACGATACCATCTGACGTACGAGCCCCGGCCGCGTTATAAAGACGTGACGATCCGTGATAACGAGGCATAAGAAACGACGGATTATTAATTTCGCGTTACTGCCGCACGTGTGATGATCGCCAAGTACTTCTGTATCTCCACAGTCGCGTTACCGGATGATCGGTTCGTGTACTTACAAGCAATTTATCAGTGGATATTTATTACGCGAAATCAAATTATAAGCAGTATAAACGAGGAAATATTTTGTCATCCAAAAAGCAAAATTTAATTTTTCAATCTCTTCTTCTGATAATACTTTTCCTTGTTATATCTAGTTAAAAAATTTCAAAAGGAAATAGTGATAGTTACAAAATTGTATACTAATATAATTACTTTAGGTGAGTAAGCAGAAATTGATTTGGTTGTTCAAACTTTCACTTCGCACTTCAGTCTTTCTAAAATGAAATTGAACTACAACGTCGATATAGAAAATAGCAAAGATAAGAAACAGATTACTAGAAAAGTGGTGTTAATTATCGTCGTGATATGCCAGAAAGTATCAAATTATTTTCCTAGAAGGTGCGAATCCCACGATAGATAAAGTAACCCATGAAAGCTTGAGAAACGACCATCGCGAAATCATTGAGCAACGTTAAGAATTCACCGGCAAAGTTAATCTGGACATGATCTCATAGTGAACGCATTGTTGCCGGTAATTAGACACTGAAAAATCAACGAGCAGAAAAACAATCGTACCTGTTTTCTTGATTCGCGACCCATTTCTAAGCTTACCCTTATCGGTGGAGAAATAATTCGATTCGATGTATCGCGCGTTCGATGCTCGATAACGAACGTAGGTGTGCACAGGTAGCACGCAATCGGGAACGAGGTGTCGTCTGTGTCCACGGGATCGCTAATAAATCTCGTCTGTTTGCTATCAGCGTTTGCACAATGGGCAACGAACGGAATCACCGTAACTTTCCCATAACTCGAGTCACCCACGTGCATTACTTAATTCATAACACCGTTGTCGTTCGAACGTTCTACATAACAGGTCGTAATAAAAAGTGTATTCGTTTGTACTCCACTATTGTAATTTCCCATAACGTTCTAGGTTCTCTACGAAGATTAAATCGTTTCTTCGAATCATTTTTAAAATACACCATTTTTCAATTAACAGAACTCTCCAATTATGAAGCAACGCGTATAGATACGAGAGTTTCAACTTTTTTTTTTCTCACACGAATTTCGTAACGAAATATTTCTTTGCTCTCACTTACGACTAATTTAAGCAGAACCAATTGCACCGGTATTATTGAAACCAATCTGCATTAATCATCCGAGTAACGCAACACGAGTGTCACTCTTGCGCTAATTTACATCTGTCGCTGTCTTTTTATATTACACACAAAATTACCAACGCGTCTATTTCAATTTCCCCTCGTCACAGTGAAAAGAATCACTGTCGCGTTAACGACTCGCTTTCGTGCAACAAAATAAAGAAAAAAAAAAAGGAGTTACAACAAGCAGCGAGGGTAACAGTTACACGTGGAGTTCCTTCAATTTTCTCCGGTTGCTGAAGGAAATGATCGCGTCAAACAAATTGCTTGGATATTGCAGAAATATCCTGCACGCAACACGTGCTCGTTCACGGTGTTCTCCGGTCGCTTGTAAAAATCCCATCACGTTAACGACTCGTAGAGATGCGATTCTTTGGTCATCGATAAGAGGCCGATTCTCGCCACTTTATTGCCAGTAAAGTGAACGTTTCAACGTACCAGCTGCACGGTTACCCGAAACACGAGCAATAACACATTTAATGCTAATTATGCCCATTGCCGGCGCGATTGCTTCATACATCGATACGATTAACCATATCGGCTTCGCGTATGACTCTGCTTTCAACCGGTTACCAGTTTGACGAAATCGAGCTCCGTCCAAGGCGATTGTATAACGACGGACCGGTCGCGAAATAAACGAGCTGGCCCGCGAGGAAATGGAAAGCTATCTAACGCGACAGAAAACGATTCACTTGAATTAACTTTATTTGATCCATCGGTAATTTAATAATTAATTAAAATTAATATTGTGCGTTAAATTGAGGGAAAAAAGTAGAAGGAAGCGAAGGTATATTAATTCATTCAACCAAGAACTGATTACATCGAAAGATCTTTTAATAGATTTCCGGTCGGTTAAGTGTTAATGACGACTAGACGACCTGATAGAAGATGAATTAAAATGAGCAGTTAAATTTACCGTGACAGAATAAGATAGCTCTGGCGTTAGTAACGAGGTTAGAATAAAACTTTAATTGCCATGTTAAGCTCGCCGAGATTTCCATCAGACAGATTTTATTATTTATATCAAATCTAATCTACGATTCTAGCGATACTTGCTTCTAATACTATGCTTTCACCAATTTAACATCGAATATTTCCCATGTGTCGTGACAACAGAATACGTTGACAGTGGAGAAAATAATGAATTATGCGTCGAAGGATTGGAGTTCGATAGGTTGCAACGTGCACGCGCTGCACCTCGAGATTAATCTGTCACAGAGCACCGTTCTCTTCCTGTCGGTCGTTTGATAGATCTACGTCGAACCACACCTGATTTATACGCTGATGTGACAACGGGACGGAATGTAGAGAAAATACTGGTTGTTGAAGAAGGTAGACACATCGAGAACAATGTGTGATCGATTTAATTAGATGCAGGACACGCGGCATGATTTTTTTTTAAAGGCACCTCCGTTGATTCAGCGTCTGAATTTAATTTTATTAGACATATATATGGGTTAACGTTTGAAAGGAAGTGCTAATAGGAAGTTTCTCCGTTTGACTTGGAGGAATTGACGTAGGTCATTACTCGTGGACCGGGCAAAAGCAGTGTCAGCTTAAGAGAGACGACACATCGTGCAAACGAGGCGTGGGACGTGACGTGTGGGTGACGTACGTGCGAACCAGGACACGGCTCCGTGTCACCAGGTATTCAGATTGTTCTGTTACCAATAACGAGGGCTCGCGTTGAAAAGCAGAGCGACGTCATGTACGCGTGACAAATTACCCTCACCGACTCACTAATCCCGTTTTCTTCACATCACTATTAGATCTCAGTCATTCGAGGAATTACGAAATCGACTATCGCGCTTAAATCGGTCATTGCGTTGTACAATTCGATTTAATTGCGCTCAGAAACGGGTTATTTTACTGAGAAAAATGATTTCGTTTGTGCGATGAAACATGTGCCGATTATCGGCTCTATATCTTTCAGAAGAAGAATTGAAAATTTTATTCAATATATCACTAGACTTTCTCCAACATTTTCAGGCATCATTAACCCAGATATACTCGAATCATCTTTTTTTTTTAAATAATGTCATTTTTGCCTCTATTTAGAGTCTAAATGGAACGTATTAATTAAATTTTTGTGCAATCATCTTTCTAAAAGGATGATAGACGTATCTGGGTTAACGAAGGTCAAATTCAATTCAATTTTCGAATGAACAATTAATTCTTTGCATTCCAAGTGTACCCTCCAGGCACGAGTATTGTGTGGTATTTTTATTCATATACATTTTGAAGGCATTTAGAAATGATTGTACCAGCTGAAGTCACTCTTCACAGAGAAGTAATTATTTAATTTCATATGTTAACAATGCTTATTCGAATAACTCAATTATCGTCACCTGATCAGTCATCTCAATCTTTCAATCGACTTTCGCCTCGTCATCATCGAACGAATCGGTGCAGTCGTGTTAATGCTTGTACACGATCGATGTGTCGACGTGCACGGAGAACGGAACGATCGAATTAGAAAGAAATGAAAAAGAAAAAAAAGTGGAGCAAATTGCACGGCGCGAAACGCACAATGACACACCTCTCTGCGTCGATAAAACTCGTTGCAGCGATGATAATACGCGCCGACATGGAGACATTGGACTTCGGTGCCGAGCCCTTACCTGGCATTCATAAATAAATTTTAATGAACTGCCCTCGAAACACGAGCACGCCGTGCCTTTTGTCCTGTTCGCAACACCGTGAATTCGTTGAACGAGCCACGTTTTTCATGCGTATACGCGAGAACACGTACGCTCCATTGAGTAATCGAACAGGAACGACGTTGTCATTAAAATGAACGATGTATGAAATTTTAATGAGGAACCTGACCGAGTTTTACACTAGATTTACACTACAAATAACGTCTCCAGCTAGTGGTTTGCTTACAGAAAATTCTTGCGCAAATAATTACTATTTTTTATCGTATTTAACAATTCTACGGTATGACACGTCCATGGTAACAAAGTATTCGTAAAGATACGATCTTAAAAAATTCATCATCGTTTCCCATGATGAACAAGAATCAACGGTTTTACCAGCTGTTCGGAATAAGAATTTTCCAAAGATCTAGTAGCAGAGGTACATAGAGATTATTTTCTTCGGCTGATGAATCGTGGCGTTTAATACCAGCACGTGTGTGAGCTGTAAACGAGCCTGACGCATTCGCCTTGACCTCGACATAAGATATTATGCCTATCTATGGTCGTGCAACGACTCGCCACGAAACGAACCTTTGATTTATACGAAAGCCCTGCTTGTGTGGAAGCTAGATACCGAGTATCCTTATAAAAAGGTGCGAATTTTTAGCGTCTGCTTATAGAAGGAATGATTGCTGGCTCTCTTGATTGTAGCTCTATACGCCTATCTCGATAACATGAACCTACCTACTTGGTACCTGTTTCTTTGAACCCTTCTTTATTTTATACAAATTGCAATGGCTCTTCAAATTTTTATACCGAGCATATTTTAAGTTGGAATTTTAATAATTCATCATTTGTTGCGTTGATCAATGGCACTTAAAGTATTAACCCTTTAACTGCTGACAATGAGTACTTTAGGTTTAAAGGTTTTGTGTGTACGAAATAAGAATCAAATCAATAACACATCATTTTTTTCTCAATTTATTTTTCATTTTTTTTTTCCATTGCTTTATCACATTATTATAATCTGATAACAGATGATGTGCAATTAATAACATGTATCGATTACTTTTATTTGGACGCATATGTACGTTCATAGCAATCAAAGGGTTAAACAAAATCAATTGAATCCAGAGGGAAATTTTTCACAATGATACAGTTTAGAAAAAGAGTTATTCTAAGGATATATGTTTGTTTTTGCTATTCAACGTTAAAGACACCCATGGGATCAGTGATGGGCGTTCGAGATTCCCTCGGCGCGATTCGACCTCGGCTTCGAGGCGTTCGCACGAGTGAGTCGTAAAACTTTCTCACCGAGCGCGGTGCGCGCAAAGTAAAGCGGCGTGCTCTCAAGGATCCCGCGAGCGGGAAGAATCACCACGTGAGAGAAAGAGCAGTCGTCAGCAGGATGTAGCTGGATCTTCGTAGCGCGAAGAAGGATCCATGCCGGGAGGAGCGTCGTCGAGATATTTAGCGGCGATCGGAAACAACAAGCTGCCGTCTAATCACCGATCGACTACCGTGGCGGTCCCTGGAACCCTTGCGGAGCCCATCGTGAGCGTGTGAGCGTGCACCGCGACTGAATCACGCTAACTAGCGGCCAGAACGATCGGTCCACGGACCACACAGCGGTTAACGCTTGCTACACAAAGATTTAACTTGCACGGAGAATCCTGTTGCTGCTCGTCACACGGTTTCCTAAGCGTGTCTCGCCGGGGACAGGATAATACTACGGCTAACCGGGTCAATTGTGAATTTATATTTAAGATTTCGAACTACCTTGGATTAACGAGTACACGACTTCGTCGAAGGTGTTTTCTTTGGATTTCTTGATATATCGGTACTGAGAAATATTATTTTATATCTGGCTCTGATTTTTCCATTGATCCTTCAAATGAATAATCATTAGTCGCTGAAGTTTAAGAATCAATGACAAATTGGAGAACTGGAAATTTGACTTGTAAAGATCTATACTCCAGAAACCGTGGGAAAGGAGGTATCGCACATTTTTTTCCTTCAGTATTTAATTACGTTTTGTATGCTGGATATAATGACTTGACAATTTAATGACTCCAATAAATTGAAGACGACAGTCCGCGGCGATAATGAGAACAGTAATTAATTAATTTTCTAAATTGTATCATTAATTAAAACCATCAAACCATCGGATTGCACGTTCAATTTTTTCTCTTCTGTTAAATCGACCGATTCTTAATATTTCAAATCGTTAAAGTAGAAATTATGAGAAGATAAAGAAATGGTTGATCAAATTGCTCCTCAACTGTGACGAACCGGTAAAACTGTTCGGGTCATTAACAAACTTTTTCTCATGAAAAAGAGAACGAGTTACTGATTGGCTCCTCTAAGAAAAATAAATGAATGCAGGGATTGATATATAATAACAATAAAAATACTCAACAAAAACAGTATAGACTATGTAGTCCGAGGCTATATATGAAGATATTATGTAAAGAAGAATCGATTTACATCGGGATTGTCTCGATAGAGAGGAGTATCGATCTGGCAGAATCTATAGAACGACGAACGTGTCGGAAAGGGTGCACTCGTGCGCGACAACAATACAGCTTATCACTACGCATCGTATCTCGACGAACAGGTAACAGATAGCGGATCGATCTGGTCGCGTTCACCGACCTTTCGCGATTCCACGGACGTCTCTGCTTGTTATCGAAAGATTGTCACGCCGGTAGATTCCTATCGGAGTCGTACTTCACAGACGACGCTGGTTCTCGTTGCACCTGCAACTAGCTGTCGAAGGAAACTCGCGTTAAATCGACGCGATAAATCGAACGATTCGATGTTTCCACTTTCCTGTCGACCACCACCTAATAGGGAAATAAAGCAACCTCGAGGAACTGGCTGTCGCGATGGCAAGTGGAATATGACGTCGTTAAGTCAGACATGTTTCGGTGATGGTGTTGTTGAAATACAAGAAATCAATGTGGTAAATATAGAAATAAAGTACACAGGATAAAAGGAGCTATCATAAGTGATAGAAAATTTATTCGATCAATTTCTGAAATATTTTGTACATTGAATTAATTGCAAGCATTGGTCCTTGCAGAAGCACCTGAGAAATTATTGTCCACTTCTTTTTCACCAGTCAGAACAAAGTGCTGTTAGAAAAGAAAAAAAAGTGCAATCGTCGCCATCGGCAAGGAACGCGCTGAGTCGCTTGCGTAACTCATTGTAATTGCTCATTGTACAGCAATTTACACGATTGTACAGCGGGCCCCAATATCGTAGGCTGTATCATAGCGCGGCGAACAGAGCTTACCTTGGCGCGCGGTACATTCCCTTATCGGCAAATCGCCGGCTAATCATCATCAATCACTATCTGGTGTATCGACTGCGTGTACTCGCATGCGTCTCTCTCGATAGCTACGCAAGTCCGTGGTCCGGTTGTTTGCGCACCGGACACGATGGAGGGAGTCGAGGTACTTTTACGTTTCTCGAGGCCCCGATCGACTAGACATTATCGCTTTTACTTGCATCGGGCTTAGCCTTCCGCTATGGTCATTTTAGTAAAAGATCGATCGAACCAACTTTTTCCCTAGCGGCGACCCGACGCTGGGTTCACGGCCTCCCGGTGACCGCTGACGTCGCGATGTCTCCGCTTCCCTTTTTTTCTTTTTATTTCTATCTTGCTTCACGGAGACGTTTACGGCGCTTTCCTTAATTAACGACGACCAATGCTCGCATAAATATTCTAGAAACGTGCGGGATACTTCCCTGCCTCGCGATCATACGACGTGTAATTATCGTTCCCTGTCGCATACTGATGTTTAAGTAAAGAATACTTATCATTGATTCAGTTTTGATCGTTCTATTTAGATGAAATAATTGACAGAGTTAAATTTTTCTGCTATTTTTCTTGAATTGTTAAATTTGGTAATGGATTCTTCTGAATGTATATGGTTAGAATGGTCATGATACTGTTTTGCAGAGCAATAAATTGGCGATTCAACTGTTGGTCGATTCCTTGAACTTCGTCCTCTGGAATCTCATTAGCGAGGCGTTGAAAGCTTCTCGATGCTTCGGGGCACATTAACGATTCCTCGATCCGGTCGCGACCGGCCGTATGAATATTCCTTTCGGCGACAACGAGTTTCTTTTGGTTGGTTCACCTGAACCGTTCGTCTTCGTCACCGGTCCCGAGGACAAACAGTACTTCATCATTAGGCGAAGTATAGGTGTACCGGTTTTTATCCTTTGCCCTCTGTTTCTTCTTCCTCTCCTTTGTTCTCGTTGTCACGACCCGTGAAAACTGTACAGTCTCTTCCATTTTCGTCTTTCCGCGAACCAAGCAGGAACACTGTTACATTTAGATCGCCCTGGTTATTAACGAGCAGCGTATGGAAAGTAATCGATGGGACACCGTGGAACGGTGAGTGGAGGACTTGAATCGGTGGCGACAGGAGTACAAGGAGGATCTCAAAGGATCCGCTTCCGTCGAACTCTCTAATTGCTCGGACTCGTGAATTAGCATCGGCAATAAACTCAGCCAGGTACGGTGCGCCGGTAGTAGGACGTAAAGGTGACTGTAAAGGTTCATTAGTCACCGTACACTGTGTAACCGAGGTATACCTCTGCTCGTACGGCTTCCAGCGACCATTCGTCCCGTGTCTCGCCAAGGATATACACGTTACTCTACTATGGATTCGTTTGCTCTGCGACGGAACGAAAGACAAACCTTGGAAATACATTTCTAACCACCTTAATCCTTCCGTTCTTCAGAAAATCTTAGTCTGAACGAAGGCACTTATTTTTTATATTAAATTTAATACGCAATTGACAATTCTCGGTGAGCGGTGAGCACTGAAAGTTTTCAGTAATAAATTTTAATATTTTTATAGTAATACTAGGTATATTCGCTTATGTGGTCGTTCTTTTAAAAGACTCTTCAGCTCGTAAAAAGCTGGTCGAGTACTCGAGAAGAGGACATTTACAACGATCACTTAATACACGCTTCGGTAATTGCTAGAAAGTTGTTCGCGTTTCAAGGAGGAATAAATAACGCTGCCGGGAGACGGAAAGTTTGGTCGTTAGATGACAGGTGTTTCAAAGGTAATCTGGCGAGATCGGGGCTGTTTGGTGGGGTCGAAAGGTGAGCGTTGGGAGGCAAACGATGCCTCGTAGTTACGCTGCTCTATGTTCGGCCAGCTCGTAGGTTCGTTGGCATCGTTCGTCCTGCTCGTTACGGTTACTACCGTGAGATCCGTCGACTTCATCACGCTATGGACATTAGTGTGTCCTCGTAATTCTGCGAACGGACAGCCAGGCCACGGGAGAAACTTCGTCTCGAGTCGGTTATCACTGTCGACGTGATTCGTTAGAAACGATGCTCGTTAGAGGCATTTCCCTCTCTGTTTCCTTCTACCTATCTCCTCTGATGAGTTTCATTTAGACGAGGATACGCGTGGAAATAATTAAAGGATCATCAGCTAGGATGAGTTGATCGTTCGGAGAGTTACTCGATAATTTAACTAAAAGCAAACAGCTAATGTTCAAGTTTCTTTCTGTCCGACTGATTGAACTTTCATCAAACTCCTAATGCATCAATTTATAGACAAGATACATCTTCAGTTTATTATTGGGTACAACAAATGGAAAGCTTAAATTGAAAAATGAAACGACGCGAACCGTGGTTGATTTCTGGCAATCAACCTGTTAATATTCTTCCATTTATTAACCGTCCACAAAATTTATTACATCCCGAAAGCTTTGCACGTCAAATAAGCGATGTCCAACGGACCGTATATGTAGTTACAGAAAATGTGCATTTCGTTCTCGTCGAATTGCAGTACCTTAATCTGTCAAAAAACTGACCGAACGTGTACTAAGGGCGTTCACCCGGCGGAAACATCAGCACTTTCACGGGCTGAAATTTTCGCCGGTCGACGTAATTAGCCGCGAAGTGACGAGTTCCTGATTCGCAGTTACCTCTCGGCCACGGTTCGGCATCCATCAACGTCGCCGTTCCCGGGCATCGGGCACGGGAATGCAAGAGGAATCGGTGTCCATCGATAATAACCATCCCACGATCGGCACCGACGTGAAAAGGTCTCTTTTACCGCTAATAACGTCTTATTAGCACGGCCACGGTGACATATGAAGGATGACCGTAATAAGGCCCTTTACGTTTTAACGTGACAAATTGCGATTGCGCATGCTGCCAGTCGAATGTCCGCCTGTTCAACCGGCAGACAGTCCTCGTTCGAGCTTCCAGCGTGGCGAAACCAGTACCCTGTTCCGTTTAGAACACCTTCCACGACCACCGTTAACCCATATCGCCTACGTCCTACCCGGCACGCTATTTTACCGATGCGACAACCGATAGGAATTAGCCGCAGTGACACCGTGTTAATCGTTCCATTGTGCTGGCCAGTCACGCCGCTTACACGCTTGATTAATACGATCTTGGTGGGAAGACAGGAAAAGCGCTGTTTATTCAGATATCGATGGTTCATTATTCTCATTGCTAAACGTAAGAAAAGAAATCTTTAGAATTAAAATATAATTGAGTAAAAAGAATTTGGATTATTTAAGTGAACAACACTCAAGTAGTTTCAAGCAAAACTTCCGTAACCAGATAATTTTACAGAGGTTACATTCGTGGTTCGTTTACACGGCGTGAAGTTACGTTGCGAGTGTCCAAGAGAGGCGAGCAAAGAGTCATTTGTCTCATTAACCGTAATTATTTTCCACGTGTTCCGCTACAGAGCGACCATCAATCTCGAGAATGGACTGCACGCGACGCGTCGCGTCCCGGTTGCCACGACGCCGTGAATGGTTCATTAGAATACCGTACGGAAAAGCGTCGAAAAAACAGGCAACTGTGTATCTCGCGAAGGTATCTCAATGTATCTGATCGAACTTGACGATTATACGATAATAGTTCATTGAAAACGCAGGTGTTCGATGCAATAACCGGAGATGCCTCGTCCTGTTGCGACAGATAAGTTCCTGCTTAAGCAACGATTTTTCGTAATAAAGGACGTTTGCGTTCGAGATGTCAGAAGGAAAGGATTAGAATAAAATAAAACTCATTGGAACGCGTACACGCAGATACGGGAATCGGTAGTAAATATAAACAAGTTGCATAACTGACGCTTTCTCACGAATGCGTTTAGATAATTGCTGTCGGCTTATATAAGTATCCCAAGGAAATTTTTGAATAATTGCCTGACCGGCGACCGATGGAATTTCATAAACGTTTCCTCGCTATCTAATTTAATTAAACAGGCAGACTCGATCGTCAGTCGATGATGTGCGTTATTTACGAGCATTCGAAGCATGCGCCGAGGAATTCGTAGCATAAACAACATAAATTATGAACGCTCTTACCATTAATCATTTAACATCATAAAGAAAGAATATTTTTCTCCCGATTATTATTTTGATCAAGTGTCAGACGTTATTTTCCACGGGAAAATGTAATATCCGGTACAGTGGCAGTGTAAAGTCCACGGTAACGAAGGGGTTAACGAGCGCTGCGTTGATTCAGCTTGAAATGGGAAAAGGGTATCGCAATAAATTGCCCTCCCTTAAATTCCGTGGAACGCTAAACGAAGCGGAGTGTGTTATTACCTGCGGAACGATCCATTGCCAGTTCGCGACACTCGAATTTATACGACCGCAGCAGGTGGAACGAAGTTACCGCAACGAGCGTTCAGGTATCGGTTTCAGGGTCGCGATTGCTCGTTGCACAAGTTGGACCACCGTGCGTTAATTTTTCACCTCGTTTCCATTATAATCTGAAAAAAGATTCGAATATTAAGGAGCTTAGTTGGAAATCGTTAGATGCAATAACAAAAGGAACGTAATAACGTTGTCCATGTCGATGGACACATACACACAGGTAATTACCATCATTATCCGCTATCACGAAGTGTCAAATGCATCCAGCGTAAGAATTAATGCCGCTTTGACGAGTAATTCCTATTCCCCGCGACGGAACTCTCGGCCCATTGGCACCGCCGGTAATTACGTATTATTTATTACGCCCGGCAGACTTTACAATCAAGGTTTCTTGCAGTTTTAACGCGTGATTTTCAGTAACGGTACCGACTGGCTGGCAGGTCGCGAAGAAGCGACTTTCCTAGCGTGTGGGACCTTGTGCCTCGTAATTAAACCACGGAGAAAAATAGCCGTACAACGTCACTGCGTAACTGTAAACGAATTGCGAGCGATCGTGAATAAAGCGGTAAGAGGATTCCTTGAAATTTACGACGAGCGCGTTTCCCGGTTTTGTCTATTCAGAAAAGGGTCATTGAACGAGAAGGATAGAAAGTAAAAGAAAAAAAAACGTGAAAACGTTTAGTGGAAATTAGGGTTTCTTACGATACTTTGCAAATAAATTTAAGAAAAAATCATTTTCCTCGCCCGTTCGTCATTTGCCTTCAGCAGTTGCTTACGATCGCCCGATACACAGGGCGATTTGAGATCTGTCTAACTCGAAGACGCGTCCAGCTGTGAATACGAAGCGTTTGCTTGTATCAACGCATCAAGCCACAGCGGAGTATCATCAGGATGGTTGCTGAAGCATATTCTCCCACATATATAATTCTGTATCTCGAAGACGTCCGGTACATAAATTTTCCCTTCCGCGGGGCGTTCGCGAGCTTCAGCAACGAGCCGTGAAATGACCGTTTGACGAAACCCGGTGCGTCCAGTGACGTCGTACGAATTAATGGTCACGGCACGTCGATTACTACTAAACGCCGCGAAAGTTCGTATCCGCCGTGGAGATCGTCAAACGAAACAAATGACCGAGCCGTAAAGCGAACGGTACCTATGGAAGGCTCCAGCAGCGCGATCAGCGTGAGATACGAACTTCCAGGAGTCGTTTCCCTTACATCGTTATCATTTTTCCCCCATTAGGATTGATGTATCAAAGCTGCTTTCAGCTTGTCTAATATTCGTAAGATATGTAACTCGTTAGGACGGCTGGACATGGTAAATGCTCGCAATTACCGATTTCATGCTACCGTTAATACATCATAAAATGTGTAATATCCCGGTAAAACCGCAATCACGCGGCACGCAGTGTGTTACACGCGTTGCAATAAATAAGCGGCGAGAATTCCGCGCTACGAACGTTTTTGATCCACAATAGCTGAGTTTCTATTATGATGGAAAAGCGATCGAGAGAACGATTGCGACGATAATGGCCGATCGTTAGTATCAAAACGATTACGCGAAATCCTGATGCTTAATGATCGTTCGATCGATAGTAAATCGTTTCACTAAAGTTTGAACTTTCGAGATGAAAAACAGGGATCTTCTATTATTTTCATCTAACAGAAGTTGCTACCGTTCAGCTTGCCATTTAATAAAAAAATTGCTCGTTAACTCGTGTAAAATTTACAGTTATGATTCTTCAAGGAGCTAATTGCCTGCCTCACTGACCTCTTCGAAGATATAAACCTTCGCATCGACCGCTGAAAAAGAATTACAAAGTTTCATCGAAAGATATCCAATTAGCATGAGCAATTAGCGAACGGAGTCGACGACCTTGCAATAAAACCAAAGTAACCAAGCTTTCTTCTGATTGACGAACGAGTTAAAAAGTCGGGGAATTAAATCAGTAGAAGAAGAGAGATCGAAAGGTTCCCGACTTTCTCCCTTTTAACTGGAGCAGTAAAATGAAAATCGATCGGCGTGCATTAAGGCAAATTGTCTCGATAAAAAGCATCACTTATCGGAGTTATTTTCAATTCGCTAGGTTATCAGGCCTGGGTAACGACATTAAAACTCGATAAGGCGAACGTGTCCTGGCTAATTACCAATCTAGCCTGAGGAAGATGATTCGAATTACTCGGCCAGACGTGGCCCGGCCGTCATTAATGGCTAATTATCATTCGATCATGCATCGAGACGGTACTAGCGCATCTTCCAGCTGGGACACATCGAGAAATTTACGTCGCATTGCTACCTCTTTTCTTCGATAATTGCTAACCGGCCACGTCCAGCAGCTGCTTTCATTGTGCGTATACCTGGTATCTACGAGCGCTCGTAAAAATGAAAAATATCCTTTTCACAGAGCCATCCGGCCGGATAATACAGCTTCTTGTTCTTTTGTCCCGTGGCACAACGATAACCCTCGTATTCTTTAGAAATCCTGTCAAAATTGATTTACTTGCAATGTTACTCTTTGGAAATAGAAAATTTCTAACCAATTGTGAAATTGGTCGAAAGAATTAACGTCGAAATTTAACACCACTTGGATTATTTATTCGTTGCGATTGAAATCTATATTTTTGACATACGGAAGATGTTGAATCGCAGTCATCGTAATCATCGGAAACTTCCGCGCGGTTCGATGATGTTCGAAGCACGAGCTGCTTTCGTGTGGTATATACTTGGCCACGAAAATAAAGGAATAAAAGAGAAATGTCATCGAACGAGCGGGATAAGAAGCCGTATAAGGCAGTGGCGGGTGTTGTAAATGTAAATGGCGGTGGCCACCGCCCTGTAAGGCCACGTGCCTGTCATCGAGACTACTCATTTTGTCCCTTCCCTGTGCTTTAGCTTTCTCGCTCGTTCGTTCTCCTTTTTTCTCCTGGCCGCCTATCTTTCGAGAAGAAAACCTTCTAAAGGATTACTTGCCCTCGGACGACCATCGATCTCTCGCGACTGAAGGAAGAGTAAATTGACTTTCCGTCGAGCTCTCGGTACGGTCGCCGGCGTCGTTCGAATAGATCCTTGCCCCCTTTTACAGCGAACGAGCGGAGTAACTTTATTAATCAAGGAAATCGGGCCACGCGTTGAATCTCAATGTCGACTGTGGCCTCTAATTCGAGCCTTTGTTCAACGATTTCGAAAGGTATCAGAAGGAAAACGATGGAATGCCGCCCCGACTTCTGATACGGTGAAGGGAACGTGCTTTTGAAATGAGTTTCTGCCAATGACACGCTTCTGATGGATTTTCATCGTTAATAATGCTTACTCGATATGCATATCGAACTATCGCGACGCGAGGACAATCATTGATCTATCGAGATTTTCCATAACATTTCTATCAATTTATTATTGAATATTTTAATAATTTCGATGGCCCATCTGACGTGTTTGTGATTCTGATGCACAAATTTTGAATTTTGCTATTCTACTCTACTTCAGGGTAATGTATGTAGTTACTGACTGTATAATGATTGATATATAATGCGTTTTTTAGATAATAAACTATAATTCTATTCGGAACACAAAGTATTCAGGCTACGAAAAATAGTTATATTTTATTATTTAATCCTTGAATAGTGGTACCTGGGTCAATCGTGACCCAAATTTACAAATCATTTACACGGGCATTAACTTAAAATTAAATGTATCATTTTTAAACGAAAGAGTTTCAGGAACAGTGTAAAATTTATGAAATGAAAATAATATGAAATACAAAATTAAATTAGAATTGTGGCTCTCGTCATGGTCCGTCGTGCGATCTTGGGGGGTTTCTTCGTCGTGCGCTACTTCTTTTTTTAGAAAAAGGGTTAATCATTGTATAGCAGTCAACAACTCTATACACTACACCGTATCGAAGTGCCCCAATGAACTCGACATTCACCCAGATGATTTTCCGCCCATGACGTGATTCCTGTCAACCCTTCGAAACGCTTTAAGTCGAATAGTATCAAAGGGGTGAGGAGAAAAAGCTTGGAAAAACGAAAGCATCGATTCGCGTAGAGTTGTCCACCTCTGGTAAGAGGTTCTGAAAATGTCCGATCAGGATGCACGATAGCCCAACGCGTACGGAACATTAAAAGCCGGTTTTACGGTTATTGCCCAACGGTGCGGACGTTTTTTCTCCCTCGTCTCCCGTCGTGTTTCCTTTTCTTTTTCAGAAACGTCGACCGACCGTCGCGACGGGGTCAGAGAGTTCCGCGCACGGTAGCGAGGCACCCTCGCGAAAACTATTAGTTTATTGATTAAAGCCACAGTTAATGCACTATGACCTTCCTAACTTGTTATCTTTATAGTTATCTTAGGGTTAGCGCGTGTCCGGGCTCGCGTTCACCGACGCCATTACCAACTTTAGAATTCTCGGCTTTAAATTCGTCGAAGGCTCGATTAATATTTCTTTTCGCAACGAACTTCCTAATCCTCCTGCCTACTACCCACTATCTTCCCGTATTTATGGGGTAAGTTTGTGGGGTCGTAAATTCCCACCGTACTCGTCTCTTTGCGATTTCACGAGGGTTAACTTTACGACTGGATCGCGGTTATTTTTAAATAAAACCCGGAAGGAAAAGCTTACCACTTGATAGACGTGTTGATTCGAATTTAATATATAATTATTTTGCAAAAAAAATATAATCAGCCTCGCTTGAATAGATACTTGAATTACGATATGGGATTCTCCTTTCCGCTTCCCGCTCTGAATTCCTTTATATTCCTCTATAGAAGCTACTTATTCTCTTTGAAAGGTCTAAACACCATGAAAACGCGACATGCGCCCGTACATTTTCGTTCGGAAGCGTTTTCACGCGACGTGGCGTCCAGACGCATAATGTAAAAGGGGACCGTGTGCGCACAGTGCTGATCGCAATTGGCACAAGGCTGCGTGTACGTTTTACTCGCTCTCGGCCACGGTAAAAGTATCGAAGTCACCGCGATCGATCGATCGATCGTACGCTTTTCATTATCATTCCGATCACGCGGCGCGATCGGACGCCGCGATTACCGATCATCGTTCCGAGCGGAAGCTTTTCGAACGGGCAGATCGCACGCGAGTCCACGAGGACGTGTTTTATCCATTCCCGACACTTTTTGCATGCGAAAAAGGTCGAATGTCGATCTCTCGATCAGCGGAAGTTGGCTGGCAGATGGGAGCAATTTGCACAATTATCTTGGACAGCTTTCGGAATCATCGGGATGATGTTAAGATGACAGGCTGTAATTTGTTCTTATGATATCACGAACGTAGGAGTGGAATTAATTAGTGAAATATAACAGTTCATTAGCATAACAAGTTTCGTGCAGAATTTTCACAATGTTTTGGTTCTCTTTGCTGATTCTTAATCCATTAAGGACTAAGTAGTAAAGTAATATTCCTAGATATAAAAACAAAAGTAGTTTCTTACAATTTATCCGTGAATCTTTGTCTATTCTTAACTTTCCTGTGACAGATTAATCGCCTTGGCACTGAATATTCAATAATAAAAACATTGAGGACGATAATCACAGATTAACCTTGACTCACCGGTAGCGCTATGCAAATTCTGTATAGGTGGAAAATGCAAATTCTCTATCAAGGCTATCATTCTCGTCGACACCTGTCGTAAATTTCGTATCGGCTCCCATCGTCTATCGTCCGTGTCGTTACCTTCTAAATCACGCTAATTGACATGGAATAATTGAACGTTACGATATCGAAATAGATTTAACCAGACGAATACTATATAATTAATTTATCTAAAATACCATGAATAATATTTAATCTCCGTGAGCGATACGTTGTTTCATACGTATCTTATAACTTCTGATATTTATTGCAATGATAAGAAACGTACAATGTAACGTGATACGTGTTAATAATAACAACTCGCAGGAAAATTTAATAAATCGTTTCCCTCTTCACGCGATCCCACCAATTTCCGCTTACAAATTGCACCGGTGGCACGCGTGCTGACAACCCATAAACACTCGATCGCTCACAATTATCTCGACAATCTCGAACGAACAAATCGAAACTGCATCGATTACCCTATAGATTTGCAGGTATGTCATCTAAATACCAACGTAATGACTGTATTTAAGGCGGCCTGGCCCAACCTGAGTCATTATGGTAAAGAAACGACGCATCGATGGTCATGCTGGGTTGGTCACATTTGATTGAAAGTAGTACTTTGAATATCATTCAAATATTATAAATTTCGGGGTATTCAAAAATCTTGAAAGTCTTGAAAAATTTTAATTATACTCGTTTTTGGATAAACAAAAAACCTTGATTTGGAAAAAATTTAAAGAAGATATTGGAAAATTCTTTTATTTAAAAATTCTCTGTTCTCTAACCAGCTCGCTGTAGGGAGTAGCGTTTAAATCGCGTCGTTTTATCTTTCCTTTCGCCTCGTTTTTCCCCTTTTCTCCTCGCGTGTTACCCTCGTTCCGTGACGTTCCTTCGGGCGATGCCACTGCGTTACACACGACACCTATTCGCAACGGAGAGGCCTGTAATTCAGCACGTTACGTTGCATTAGTCGTATTAGTAGCTCAGCTATCATTAGGTTTAGCGAGCGGCTTGTAATCAGTCGCGCGCGAAAGCGTTTGTCGCTTCGCTGGACTCGTTAGTCGTGTTCCTTTAATTGATATCGCAGTCCACCGACTTAGAAGAAGCAAGCTTTCACGTGTATTGTTTCTACGGGTGCGGTTTGTAATGGCATCACATTTGCATATTCAGGAAATAATATCTGTCGCGTACAGCGTTCACAATAATCAATAGAAATAGAAATTTGCTCCGTTTGCAAAATGAAATTTCACCGGAAACAAATGTTAAAGGGTAAACGTCGTATCTCGATTTCGTAATTGTTTTACAACCATCGGTTGCTCCCGCCAATTTCGTTATCGATTATTGCTCGCATCGCGTACGAACCACTTAAGGCTGCAGTTAAGGCATACTTATGAAGCATCCTCTTTTTTCTTAGCCTCTTTCGCGGTGACGAACAGCGTCAGATAGAGCCGCACACGGAAGGTGCGGGTCGAGAGGTTAGCGTTAATCTAATTAATCTTTACGAGTGTAATTAGCCTGTAACTGGTCTCCCCCGGTAGATTCACGGGAACCGTACGTTACTTTAGCAGATTCACCGACGGTTCTTTTATCTTCACGAGTAGCGGGTACACGAGTATCCCATTTCGAAGCTGCCCGTTGATCGCCAATAACACTTTTCGATAAATCGTGATACGCTTTTCCTCGATCCCGTGCCTGTTTTCTGAATGGCACGTTGGAAAACGTAAATCAATGTAGTACTATTTAATTCTATAATAAGAGAAGCTTATTTTGTAGCCTAATGTTTCAATTTGCTATTCGAAATTACTAATAGCGGGGTTATAAATATAGTAGGAATATTTTTTTATATTTTCTATATTTCAATTTTAACCCTTCGACTGTTAACCCGTTCACCCTAGGCTTAAATGTTCTGTGTGTACGAAATAAGAATTGAATCAATAACACAATTTTCTTAAATCAATCTCTTTTTGTCTTTCACCATCCGTCCAAAAGTAAATCTGTTCGATCGACGATGAACGTAATGGCGCAGGTACGCGATATCCTTGATCACCGGAGCACCCATGTATACGATCAAAGTAAAGGAGCTATCGGTCGTGGAATCGAAGCTATTCGAGCGTTCCTAGGCGCGAGTCAAAAATAGTGACTGACGCAAGATCATTGTCCGTGTTAGAGCGGCGATCCGTGATCAACGTTTCTAACGAAAAAACATCGGCCAGGTATTTATGCATAGCGGCTCGATACCGTGGCGGCGATCGGTTTTCTCACGGTGCCCGCCGCGCCGATGCCGGTGCCGGTGCCGGTGCCGACCACTGTGCACGAGGACGCTCACGATCGGGACGAGAACGGCCGGCTAGAAGAGGGTGATTTCACCGAGATGGATTGGACGCCTCGGTAGAGCCTTCGCCACGAGGGTTGACTGATTTGTGTGCGCAAGGTCCCGTCACCTTGACTTTACTTAAATGGGAATAAACGACACCGCTTCCATTGCAGCCTCTTCTCTCTCTCTTTTTCCCTTTCGTTTCCACGATGGAAAGACACGAAGGCCGAGGAAGGGAGAAATAGAGAGCAACCGAAGAGATAAGCTCGCGGTGGCGCAGGTGTAGAAAGGCGTCGTCGTCGTCGACGTCGTCGTCTCCGTCTCGTTCACCGATTGCGGAATAATCGGCTCGTGTGGGAGCCGATACAACGGACGATACCTGCCGGTAATAGGAAATCCAACAGTCAGGGGAAATGTAATTTTAAACACCGGCTAGATCCACTTGAAAGATCACCGACTTGAGATACCTCCTTGTTCGAACCAAAGGCTTTTTTAGTTCGATGGGGATGGCTTGGAGAATACGGGGTTGGTGCACTGTTGTCCTTCGATTTGAAATTATTCTTCTTTTTTGTAACGATATTATAAGCTGTCAATTTCTTGTCTTAATTATTCAATGACAATCAACGTGTTAATAATCAACAAAAATGATCAGGCTCCTTTCGTAACGTTTTAATCGACCGACGGATCATTAACGATCAAAGGTTCGGTAATTAATTTTCATTCAATAATCGCTATCATCAAACACTCTGTCGAATAGGCTGCTAGTCGATAAAGTGTCAGAAAAGTGCACGCAATTAATCATCTGCATAGATCGTTCTCCGCGAGCGTGCAAACTTTCAAGAAGATATTCTTCTCGGATCTTTCTACGGGGTATTGTGCCACTCCAGATCACGGAATTTCGCGCGGAGTAATTGGAAACAATTAACGCGAAGATTCATTGCATACTTACCGCTCTACCGAGAATCAATTTAGCATTCGAACGCGTCGGGCTCGGTTTCCACGGCTTCGTCATTAACGACGAACCATCGACGAGCTGTGAGGTCGTGTGGAATTAATGAGCCGACCCACACAATGCCGTTAAATAATTACTATAAACGCATAAGGAAAGTGATCTGCGCAGGTGTAGAGAGGGACATAAGCAGCCTTTCGACACATGACTCAAACACACGGGATGATTCTAAATCACTCCTTCGCAGTTCATTGTTCCGCAACAATGCATTATCAGTGAAAAAAAAAATATTATGTAGAAGGAATGTGTCGACTCACGTCGCGTATTTCCCACCGTAAAACGCTAATTACTCTCTTTACTAGAGGACCTTTCCGTTGCTGACGACCCGATGATCTTTAATTAAAACCACGTCAATACCAAATCGGATAGAAAATTAACAGAATCTCTTTCGATGAATCGCAGTCCTTAGATCGTAATCGCGAATAAAGGTTACATTGTTGCGCCGATGTGTAAGATACTACTGGGGGTAAGTTTTTAATTACTGAAAGGTGAGGTCTAGGAAAAATTTTGCTTATTTATCATAGGTTTTCTTTCCTGCTTTCTTCTGAGTTCAGAAGATATTTTTACGCCAGTCGATAGAATTATTGATTCGTTAGATTTAGATTTAAGAAAATTCAAACAGAACACGCGATCTTCGTGGATCTTGTCCTGCCGTTCCCTTAGATCAAGATGGAAGCGCATGAGAAGCGAGTAGACCCGTTTAAGCGTACCGAGTAACCCGCTCCCGTTTTTTCCGGGTAGCTAAATGGAAGAACGGTGTTACGCTCGGTGGAAACGGGCCTGAAACGGTGGTTGATCTTTACGTATGTACGCGTGCAACGACAAAGGAACGAGAGCTTCCGCCGTAGCTCTTATCGTCGCTGCGTACTCGAGCCTGATCCGTTAGATCTCTTTCACCAAGATATTCTTCCTCTCTTTCTCTTTGCCCTTTGGCTTCCTCCTTCATCTTCTCCACCTCCTTCTCTTGTTCTTCTTCTTCTTCTTCCTCCTTTTGATCGAGCCTGAATACCTCCACGGGTCTGTCCCACCCACGAGACACCCACTTCGGCATAACTTTTGAGCCTTCCGGCAATGTCTGCTTATTGTCCGGTATTGTTGGACGGTTTTAACGTTTTGCATTCCACGCGTTTCGAAAAATATCCTGCGCACGGCATACGGGGTCGCGTATGCTGTCCGGGCAACGTGATATTACGTGTAATTTATATTGGCCAACGATGAGCCCGTTTTCTTTCGACTCGTCTCCGACGCGGCTCGATCATTGTGGGTGTTTCATCTTCTGAGAAATGCTCCGCTTCGCTTTCATTCTCCCATAAGAAAATCTTACAAGGGGAACTACCCAAGTGTTACACTCACTTATTAATGAAACTTTGCCAGCTTGTAAAGCTCGTCGAGCTGAACACGCATGTACCCCCTTTTGGGGGCAGACGGCTAATTGTTTAAAACATATTAACAATTACAGTTAGTTACTCCTTACATTCTGAAGTATGACAAACTCACACATACAACTCGCAATCTAGAGATCCACGGTTCAAATCCTTGGTTCCCAACATTTTTTTTTTTTTAATGATAATTTGTCTCTTTTTGAATAACTATTACATAAAAATTATCATAAAAAAAAAAAAACTGTTGGGAACCAAGGATTTGAACCGAGGACCTTCAGATTGCGAGTCATGGATCCGCTCCGTGGTTAAACACATGACTCGCAATCTAAAGGTCCTCGGTTCAAATCCTTGGTTCTCATTATTTTTTTTTTTTTTTTTAATATGATAATTTGTCTCTTTTTGAATAATTAAAATTCTATATTCTATTTTGAATAACTTAAATTCTATAAAAATTGCAGTGTATGTAATTAATTATTAATAAATGCAATATAGCACAGCTGTAATAGTTACTCAAAAAGAGACAAATTATAATTAAAAAATAAAATTTGGAAACCATGGATTTAAACCGTGGATCTTTAGATTGCGAGTCAAGCGTTTTACCACAGAGTTAACCGTTTGTATGTGTGAGTCTGTTATACTTCTCAATGCAAGTAGTAACTAACTTTAATTATTAATATCTTTTAAACAATTAGCCGTCTGCCCCCAAAACGGGGTATAAGCGTGTTCAGCTCGACGAGCTCTACAAGCTGGCCAAGTTTCATTAATAAGTGAGTGTAATACTTGGGTAGTTCTCTGTATTAGATAGAGAAAATTTACACGGTAAGCAACGAGTGCGAAGCGGTTGGCAGGAAAATTTACACGCGGAAACAGCATCGATCGCGAAAGCAGCGTGAAGCAGTTACGTGGAAAATCATGGAGCCTCTAATCGCAGGTCCGCGCGGCTAATAGCTTTTTCACGGTGCATCGGTTCACGCAGGAGGGACAGGGTCGCGCGACGCGAACGGGCTTGCCGGACAATAGGCAATAAGTAACAGCAGATATCGCATCTCGGTTCTCGTCCTTCCAGCTAACGAGACCATTCGACGTCGTCATTTTCCAACAGTTCTTCACCGATCGCACGATCGTTCGTCTTTCCTCGGCTAGCACGGCTGCACCGGCCGTGAAATTCAACGCGTCGATGCTCGCACGCATCCGCGTCATCGCGAGCCCTGCACCGGTGATGCAATTCGGCCCCCGTCTTATGCAGCCGTGTCCTCGCGGTCGTTCGTTAACGCGGCCTCCGACGTAACTCACGCGATCTTTATCGTGCCTGGGAAAACGATACGCTGCCGTACCGGCAATCCCGACGTTGCTTCGTGGAAAAACAGCCACGGAAACCGGCGACTGGTCAGAGCAAGGATTGCCAACTTGTGCTCGCTTTTATCCTTCGATCGTTCGTCTAGCCTGGAAATGGTGTTAATAATCATTGGTGTCAAGCGCTGTCATAATTGTACTTTATAACTGACGTTCACCTACGATTCGGCGAAAGTAGACTAAAGCTAAAGATGGAATTTTTTTTTAATTTTATGATAGACCTTCACCTGTCTGTCTGATATTGTTTAGAAATCATGGGGTACTTAATTGATTCTATCATTTTCAATTATGCAGGGTTTTCCAAGTATTTAGTTAGGAAATTGTATGCTGTTCTTTGGAAGAATAATTTTATTGAACCATTGCGGAAGTGTGCTTCAATGTTACAATACAGAGTCTTCGCATTTCTCATTCGAATTCCAACGCTCTGAAAGAATCTCTTTACCTCTAATTGAATACTAGATACTCATTTAAATTCATCCGAGCTCTGACTTTTATTACAATTTCTATTCTTCTCACTTGATAATCAGAATCGAAAATTGTAGCAGTTTATTATTAATTGCAATAGAGTTGGATGAACCGAGTCTAACGTTTTGCTAGTCGATATCTCGACAGGATGGCGTGTTCAGCTACGATAATACGACTCGCTGCGGGTTTCGATACGGATCTTAAGGAGATCGTAATTATGGAAACAGGTGCTCGACGTACGCGTCACAATCCGATTGTAAACGCTGACTCTTCCCTTTCTCTTCGTATTTCTCCTTTTGCCCCTTTCTGTTCCACAATCTTTTCCACCTCTGCGTTCCAACTTGTTCGGCTCTAGCGTACTATTATCCCGAGAAACTCGCGTTGCTCGCTTCTTTCCGCTTTATGATTAACGGCCGTGCTGCAGCTGCGTCGCGATGCGTGTTGCTTCTGTCGATTATTAGCGGTTCTTCCGTAAAAGTCTACTACGCAGCTTCGATTCTACAATTCTACCGTTGCTCTATGTACATTTCATGGAAAGCATTAGAAAAAAATTAGAAAGACAATCGAATGACCGTGTTAATATGGACAAAAAAGAAATCACGAAGGATTTCCATCTTGTTCGAACATGCAGATATTATCGCGTCGATTTGCTGCATAGTTCGAGGAAGAAGCATGCAACGAATGCAACCATAGACGGAAAGACGGCCATCTTCGGGAAATCTTAACGTCCTGCGCCGACATTCTATTGCCTCGGACACTGCTTGGAACGACAATTACGCAGTTTGTTAACTCCAGCGCCGTTAATATTAGCATTTCAATGCGATCGACCGTGTCCTCGTCGCGGCAAACGTCTTTATTATCAGCTTATTTGCACTCGCAAACGATTTTTCGGAATCTAATCAACACCGCTATCTTTGAAATTTCATGGGCAAGATTTGATCGTTAATTAAGAAATAACTGTTTACAATTTTACAAATGACGAATTGACAAATGAATAATTTTTGCGGATAATCAAAGATTAATTAATTAATGAATCAAGTGGATCGTGAGTTGGAAGAATTCACCGTGTTAGGAGTACGTGTTAAGGGAAAGCTCGTTATCAAGCTCGCGATCGAACAAGCGAATAACTTTTCACGATTTTTCTCATACGTGAACATTCATTGCACACGCAGCGTGAAACGCACGGTAATTCAATACGCGTAGAAGGCCGTACGGTATCGAAAACTCTGAAACGATCCGATTCCGATGCGAGTAAAGTCCTCGGGGTGAAGTTACGATCTCGATCGTACGTAATCCGTGTAGGTATCGTTTTCGATTGAGGTAAGCAATCTCCTTTCCATGGATCTTCGATCGCCAGTTTCATTCCCGTTTACCACGATCCCTGGTCTAATATACATATCCGCCACGAGTGTTGGCCGTTTTCTCTGGCGGAGTTTTAAGTGAAACGAGTCAAGAATACATCCCCCGTGTTTCCACACTTGGGTCCTCTTGCAATTGTGAAATTTCTCGAGTCACAAGGATCTAACAATTAATAATAATCACGAATTACTCTGTAATAAATGACGCGTTGAATCGTTGACACTTTGCAAAATCAAGATAAACTGCTTAAGCTACAGATGTAAATTTTAAAAGAAGAAAACGTTCAGAAGCAGCGAGGCACGGTGATTGCTAAATGGGATAACGCTTACTGAAAGTGTCGATGCAATCATCAAGATCATTGAAACAAGACTGAGAGCAGGACGAAGGAGAGAGTAAGGTAAGGAGGAAAGCCGACGAACGAGACAGTTTCAGCGAGCAAGGTGAACCTGAGATCCCATGAAATCCCACACGGTGTTTTACATGCGGCCTACCTCCATCAACGGAGCGTTGCATTTCGTGCCAGTGCTGGCACGCGCGATGTATAGCGCCCCGGGTGTATAAATACGATCTTGCATGCAACCTCCTTCATTATGCCGGCACGCTGCAAATCGCTCTGGTTTACGTTTCAAAACTCGCGTGGGTACGAACAATCCGGTGTCTAACAAGCGTTAAGCCCTCCCACGGTGGCCATTATCAAGGACACTAAAACTAATCGGAGAATTTTTGAAATATACAAATAATTATCATCACGAGGCACATTAGCTCACTGTGGGTATCGTAAATCGTACTCTGACCTGAACGATATTCGACAGCCTTTCGAAAATCGACGATTTCCGGTACAAGAGACAGATGTCCGTATCGTCATATTACCATCGCAAAAGAATAATTTAAGAGGTTCTTAGGACTGATGATGATTGGACAGTTTCGCATACGGTGGCCAGGAGGTTTGCAAGCTGACCGGCCAGTAATCGCACTATTTATCATTTGCCGGGCTTCTCGCCTCTCTTAATGGTCCGCAATAGCCCACCTGAACGGAATAAATCTTCACGAAATATTGCCCTACCTCTGGCCCGTTGAAACTTCCTTCTTGATCGAGATTTCTGCTCGAATAATTCTCCTGATCGATCGATTCACGCGTCCAACTTTAAAGCACCTCGAGATACAATTGTAAAAAAAAAAATGACCAATATTCTTTTTTATAGAAAAATGAGAGTAAAGTAATTTTGAATTTTTAAATCAATCATTGTCGGTAATTTCTACAAGTTCCAAGATTGAATAGTTTAGCACTATAATATGTTTGTTTATAAATGAGTAATCATTGCAACGAAGAGCACAGAAGTAATTTCATCGTGAAATCTCGCCTAGAACGCAATCTCTGAGATTACTTAAACATAGGATCGTGTAATGGTCAGCGATTAATCTAACTCATCGTTCCACGCTCATTTTAATTCGCATCGGACGAAAGGTGTACTTTGCATTTCCATAATCAGCCTCGCTCTATCCGTTTCCACGGTTATTCGAATTCCGTAGAAGTCTAGGAAGAAGCAAAAAGGAAACGTAACGGAAGCGAGGGTCCCGTGAATCGACGTTTTACAGAACGAACGGAGTTCCATCCCTCTCCGAAGGGGAACGTTCGCCGCGGGGCCGGCTTTGAAAAGGGAAGAAGACAAGCATCGCGGCGAGAACGCCCATTATATCCTATTAATTAATCTAACAATGCGTACGTGAAGTTGGAAGAAGCCGACTAACGAGAATTGCCTCCGCTTCTGCCGTGGTACGAGCCTCGAAGGGAACCGATACAGAGAAGAAAGAGAGGAGGAAAAAGAGAGAATACACGCACACCGGATCCCTTTTGCTCGTAAAACACCCTCGCCTTCTCTTTTCTACGAGCACGAACCGCTTCGCCGACAGTTTCGCCGGCCGATTCGACGTTACGACTGTCTTACATGCCCATTCAAATGTCGCCGCAGTTAAGAGCATATTCTGATAAACCCTTCCCTGCAACCCCTGTGCCGTGTCGGATTAATTATTTGCATAATTCCCTCCCGCGACTACCGCCGGGTGATTCATTGTGTTCGCGCTTGGTACCGTAGCTGATTTACGAATAACGAGAATCCTCGTAATTCTTACTTTACTTAATTTAACCAGAATCAAGGGGATTACTGAAAGTTGTGCACAGAAGAAGGAATCAAAGCGTTTCGACTTGCTCGTCCCTCAAAACCGAAAGAAATCATCTAAAAACCGCACGATACATTACACGCGCATAAAATTACCGAGTTCTTCAATCGGTCGGTGTAGAAATTACGAGAAACCTGGTCGCAATTGCTCGTAAAGTATACAAACCACGAACGTGGAGGGAAAAATAAAAGCACACGGCCAGGCAAAGAAACGTAATTCGTTTGAATCGTAGTCAAGCCAACTGGGACTACGCGGAAGGGTTAATTCAACTGCAAACCTTTTTCCAACGTGCTAATCGGTCGGTGGAACCCGCGACCGGTTCGTTCGAGCAGACGTTTTCTGCTCGAAGGATCTTGCCTGGACGGTAAACAAGCTACGCCCTCTAATAATCATAAAGCACGATAGTGCGTAACCACACGTGATACGGGTAAAAATGGCTAAGAGTTACGTGTGCTTGACCATTCGTAACCAGTTACGCGGCATTCATTATCAGCTGGGTCAGATGAAAAGTTCTCGCGATCGACGTGTAACGCGTACCCTTTCGGTTTCGAGGTAACCCCGTCTGACCCCGGCTGCGTTTCAAATTGTACAAGACACGGGCTTCAGAAAATCGATATTCCACGGACGATCCGAGATTCTTGAACCCTCTATTGGTTTACCGTACGTGCATCCGCGCGATTCCGGACACGTTTTCCTGTTTCGAAGATACCACCTGCATCCTGGTTCCGAGAGGATGCGCAACTCGGTCCATTGATATTCCAAGGATGGTGCAAAGTATTTGATATCAAATCTTGTATTGGCTCGCGATCATATAGGTTCACAGTTTTGTTTGAATGGATGCAGGGTGCATAATGCTTAGAAGAATATAAATAAGTGGAAATAGTAAACTTTCATACATAAATTATTTTATATCATAACATTATTATTGTATTAATATAATCCCAAAATATTTAAGGTGCGTTCAAATCACCATGCTGTCCCTAAAAAATAAAGGATTAACAATTAGCTAAATTATCACAGAGATGAGTATAATAATTCAATCAAACGGTATTTGTTAGTATAATTTTTTATTAAAAGTCGTATAAATCCATCATATATCGTTTTGATGTGATAAGGAATGAGCAGACCTCCCCGAAACAGGGCACATCAATCGGTATTAAAGAAGCATCTCGCGTTTAACGCAAAAAGGAACATCGATTAATCCCCGTATAATAAGTGGATCGTTGATCGAAATAAATCAACGGTCAGATAGCAACTTCTGTGTTTGCCGTCCGCTGAAAGTCGCGACGTATAAGCGACACGCGTTATAAGCGTTCGCAATTTGTAACGGGGCACGGGTTGTTTGATACAGAGCGAAATAAGAAGAGCACGGGGAAGCGTTATCAAACGAAGTCGGGCCCGGTGTATCGTCGGCCGTGATGTACGACCGAATGGTCGCTTTTCACCGGGGCAAAAGAACGTCGATTGAACGATGCCCGCGATAATTTCTCAGCGTTGTCGCATCTTATTTACGGCGTGCCGGTAATGGAAGAAACGTGCGGCGACTGGCGAATATCGTGGATGGAATCGGGGGAAGAAAGTCCCCGGTTGACTGTTACGGAAGAGCCGTTTCCACTCGAACGATCCCGACGCTCTGACAGCCGTAACTTTTCGCCCCCTCCAGCTTGGCGTTTCTTTTCCTCACTGCCTGTTCTCCACTTCGTCTCGGCCTGAATTACCGAGTTGCTGTCCCTCCTTCTTGGTGGTTTCGTCGGCAAGACCTTTAAAAACTTGCTACACGCCGATCGCTCGGATGGTCCCTGTTTTCCTATCTTACCTATCGCGACAGCTAACTATCGGTTAACAAAGTAGATCCACCGGGTGTGCAAGGACGATTGGAAATCGAATCTGAACACAGGGGACAGCGTTGCGAAGTAGAAAGAAACGCAATGGTAAAGACATCAGGAAACGATTACAAAGCATACCTGACGGACAAGATCAAGGCACGCCTTGCTCGCCGCTTGAAATTTGCATCGGCTTCGAGGCTGTGTCTCGGTACAGCTTTCTCTCGATTTCATTTAACCAGAGGAATCATTACGACTCTCGGTACGCCCGCCTTAAATCAGTCATCACATCGGCGCCGACGCCGTGCACCTTTTCCTCTCGCGACGCATTATGCAAATGCATCGGTGAAACGGCGGCCCTTTTGTACCTTTATCAGAGAGGCGAGCAGAAATTTACAAGCTCGACCCTGTTCGACGAAGAGAACGTTACGGCAGAGCAGAAGAAACAACAGGAGGAAGAGGAGGAGGAGATTGGTTAAAGACAGTCTGTTTACAGTAAATGAAGGTACCAATATTTTAATAAGTACTATTTATTTAACATTTTTTAGTTTCACCTAAAGGGTAACAAAAATATCTCTTCTCTAGTTTTTTACATAAAGATTCCAATGAACTTCTAACTTTTTAAATACAAAGTTTTTGCTTAGATCCTATTTTTATAAATACGCGTTTGCAGAAGCATACGCGGTCTGGTAATTAGGCTCGAACAGGAAGTTTATTTGAAACAGACTGTACGAGAGTAAAAGACGGTAGCACGGTAGGAAAGAGTGTAAGACCGTGTGTAAGCGGTCCTGTAAGGACGTGGCGGTTCCTCTCCCGGCTTGCCGCGCTATCAGATCGACTCTTCCCCTCGTTCGACTCCTCCCCGTAGCGGCAGCTATCCCTGTTTTCGTGTTGCCTTTCCTCTTGCGGGTATCGCGTCGGCCGGGGTCGGTGCCGTGGCCGAAGGGAGGCGAAAGGGGCAGGCTTGTTATCAGCGAGGCTACATCTTATTTTACGCGCGCTTCACCCTGCTTGACATTTCTATGCGCCAGCTATGACGTCGGCTCCGGACGCACGAAGGCACCCTGTGACTTGTGCTAGACGCAAATTGACCGTGCTGCAACCCCATAAGGAGCTTCGGCCGCTCGTGTGACGCTGCGCCACTTGTGGGAAACGGAGGCGGTTTCGCACACAACCGCGCCGGTTGGCTCGCTCTAACGATCGATCGGAACAGAGAAGATTCTTGCCGCAACTGGCCCGATCCGTACACCGGCATACGTTCTTGCTTCCCTCGGCTTTCAACGGCTCCCAACTGATATCCTCCTGGGTTCCTTGGGTGCCTCTTTGCTTCGTGATTCTTTTATCTTCCTCCTCCTGCATTTGTACATCCCCAGACTTGCCTTTAGGATAACTCATATTATTTTTTAAGGTAATATTGGCAGGCTCTTGCAGATCTAATGAAAGATATTTTATTTAAACACAGTATCAAACTTAGAAATCCTGATATACATTCTCATTCTTGACTTTTCGAAAATGACATCTATCTTTAAGGGTTCTTTGGGTGCTTCCTTAGTTCGTGATTTTTTTACAACTTGTCTTTAGGATAATTCATATTATTGTTTAGGTGATATTAATAGGTTCTTGCAGATCGAATGAATAATATATTATTTAAAGACAGTATCAAACTTAGAAGTCCTGAAAATTATTCTAGATTTTCCGAAAATAATATCAGACACTGATATTAATTCGAAAGAGTAAAATGTTTCATGATAAGAGATATTTTAATTAGTCAATGGGGGACATTAATAACGAATGAAGATGTGCGGCATCTAATCCGTTCAACCCGTTGACAGCCATTACACGCATCATTTAGCTCGGATCGCAACGTGCTCGTTGGGACCACCTAGAATGGATTACCGACATTATCGATTATCTGCGAGCGATCGATTAACCGGATTACCACTCTCTGTCGACTTGTTATTTCGTTTTATCGCTAAACGGGATCTTACACGTCCCATAGAGGCGCGCGAGCGCGTTTGCCTGCCCCTCCGATCTGACCTGTCTTTCGAAACGGCAGACTTTCCAGCGGAAAAATACCAGATGAAATATAACAGATAAGAGGGCCGATTTGCGTACAGGTGCAAGTCTTGTACGGCAACAGAAGCTGGCTTCTAGTACCGGTTTCGGAAGAGGAGGAACTTTAACAGCCTCCATAGATTCTATTTCGTCGCGTTTCTTTTAACCTGAAGACCGGTACCGTTTCATCGCGAGAAATGAACGCGAGCTTATCGATGGAGCAAACTATGAGACAAGAATGTTATTGCGAAAATTAAATTCGTGAAATCATCTTCCTGTATATTAAACGGAAGATTTCGTAATTCGAAGGAAACATAGGATTCTTAACGATATCAAATATTTTTCTTAATGTAATTCTTTTTATTTGGTTATTAATCAGTTTACATATTGGTTAGATTGTTTATAGATTGAATTATGCGATGGTAGCAATAGGCTGATTACGATCAGTTATTCATTTCCACAGTTTTGCTATCAATTAGCGCCTCCGCAATGAATCAGCGATTCGAATCTAAGCGGCGTCGCGGCCCGCAATCGGCATTCGTTACTTCTCCTCGACGTTAATTGATTTCTTGGATTGTATAATTGGATCTGGTGCACAGTGGTGCTTGCGTAGCCGTGGCGAAAGGGAATTACGTTTGCATTATCAAAAAGTTCATCGTGCGTCCGTATATAACTACACTGATTTAAAGTCTTCCATTACAATCCTCAGTTCTTCTTTCACGTAATTCAAAACTACAATAGCGATACTTCTATGAACTGCTGTTTCCGTTTAATTATAATTTGAAAGCTGGTCATTTTGTGGTATACATTACAGAAACGCTTAAACGTAATTTTCTCAATGATATTCTTTTTTATTTAAAAAGAAACGTGAAATTATGAGAACCAACGATTCCATAAAACATGTGGCTGTCAAAATGTTAATAATTATTCTCAATATATCACTGCACACGTCCATTCTCGCCGCGACACCAAACGTGTTAATTTTACATTATTATCCGTAGTAATCGTTATCATAATTTGCCACATCTGGTCATTTTCACTGTAACAGCGAACGCGTTAAACGTTTCTTTAATAATTCCACGATCTTTCACCGTTACACTTCCGATTTTACCATCCGATTTCTCTGCGCTGTTCCGTTGGTGCGTGTTCGCAGGGCAAACCCGTGACGCTCATTAATGCAAAGCTAATTTCACGACATTACGTCGCGTATTAACTGTCTGTACGGTCGCGGTGAATGATTATTAAAGTCGGTGACCGGGATGCTCTTTAAAGTAATGCGTGTATCGACAATTACTATACGGAGAGAGCGTAATTTGAGCAACGAAATAACCGCGTCGTATCTTTACATTACACGGGGAGGGGGGCTAATTTCACGGATCGTCCTTCGATACTGCAATTCGCACGGTCCCACGGAATATAACGATCGATCAACCATCGAACAAGAGAAAAAAGAAAAGGATCCTCGATGTGACTCGTTTCTCGCACTATATTTTCGCCGTGTAAAAAAAAATCAAGTCCCGATAAGTCAATTATCATCGACCGTTTCTTTTTTCTCGTGAATAATGATTCCCTGCGCGTCGGTCCGTAATCTGGGACCGCTCTTTCTTCCGAGAAAGTAAAAAAGGAACATCGAACAGCGAAACGCGTTTTCAGTTCATGAAGAAATTTACAAGATTGTCCTCTTCACGCTTAGCCGACCGATGAGCTTCGAAATATTGACACGTCATTAATTTTCTCCTGTAATAACTTACATTTTTTTTTTATCATGCTCTTTCATAAATTTATCACTGTTCTCCCAAGCAAAATACCAAAAGAAGAAACAACCGAAAATGCTGTTATCTTAAGTTGTACAAGTTAATTTTAAGATACAATCCTGATTACAAACAGGGTCTCGGGTTTAACAAGAAAATCCTTGCGAGCTTAAAAGGTTGGGCGTTTAAAGTGGAGGCAAGATTCAGAGAGAGAGGAAGAAAGAGAGATACAGAGAAATGGGAGGGAAATATTAATATTATCGGCGGTTAGCAGCGCAATTAACCGGCAATGCCAGATAAATAAGACGTTTGCCGGCGCGCATATGTGTTACGGGTGCAGTTAAGTGAACCGGTTCGCGGTGTCCGCGTGTTCGAAAAGATTCGCGCGTTGGAAAGGTGGCTCGCGAAAGATTGCCCGCCGCGAGATCTTAAAAAAAAACCGATCTCCTTATTATGTTCGCTGGCGCGACGCTTAACGTCGCCCTCACCCCTTGTACACGCGCCTTACTTTATGCGACGCGAACGAATTTATTGTCGCAAATGGCCGACGAAGAAATTTGTTTCGACTCCCGTCTTGTCCTTTTAACGATCCGATACGATGGCGGAACGAGGAGGAAAGAAGGGGATGTTCCAGCGTATAATTCCACGGATCGGGACCGTTCGCCGTGTATCGAAAGCCTTCTGTGTGTACAGGTTCGCCGCAAATTACATACGACGATTTCGACAGCTACGCCCCATCGTCTACTGTTCCCCATGCATCCTGGACGAGGCCGCGTCTCTTTCACAGTCGCGAGATCTTATCGGGAATTATTGAGTTTCGGGACACGATCGTTGAACCTTGTAAACGACAGTCCCGCTCGGTCGGGTCCGGGCATTAATTTATTACCCTGTCCACCGTTCGCCGACCGGCGAATTATAATTACGCGGCCGTAATTGCGAATGATATAATGCCGCGGTTTCGTATGGGGCAATATCGTGCTGTTTTCGAACCGTGAAACCGTGCGTTGGGAAAATTAGAAACGGGAAACGCCGGATTCTTTACCAATTCTTTGATCCTTGCATCGGGATATTTATTAATTATAAATTATAAATCTAATATTGTAAGTGGTAGATGATATAGATATAAAAGTTTCTTACCGATCAAAGTGATACTGGTTAAATTATTAAGAAAGTAATAAATTTAATGTAACTGTGTCGCGAAGAAAGCGGTCGTAATTAGTAAATACCTTACGAAAAAAAAGAATAAGAAAGTAGTTTGTCAGTGAAGCTGCAAGGTGTGTAATTATTAGAAACATCTTTATTTGCTTTATGAGACAGTGTCCGTTGCTGTAGGACCAGCTCGAAAGGTACCTGCGAAATGACCGTATTTCACGAGTGCTCGGTAACAGCATCAATTATTAAAATTGCTTAATTCACAAAAATAACATACTCCTCGTAACTTATTATACGGATCGAGAGAGGTGGGGCGTACTTGTTTTAACGATCGTTTAACCAACAGTTTGAACGCTTTCTTCGGTGCCCGCGCTAATAATCGTCGACGAATAAACGATCGTCGTATCTGATAGCGGGTCGCCAGATTTAAGAGGAGACCGCTTTTTCGCGTATGCGCAAGGGGACACAGTCGTAACGAGCGTGTACGTACATGTTCCGCGACAAATTTACAACGGGCCGGGTTATCGAGCGCGTTGGGTCCGGAATTTTTTGCCAGCGTAACGCGGTAGAAAGCTCCGCGGAATTCGGCCGTCCCTGGCGACTGTAAAGAATTGCACCCAACGATTCTTTCCTTTTTTTCCCCGATCCCCGCCACGTCGCCGCGAAAGCGGAATCTTGAAATTTAAGCAGATCCGTGGACACGGTTTTGCTCCTCGATAATGTTTATCGTCGCTGCCGCTCGCGAGATAGATAAAGAACGAATTTCATATTCGCTCGAATCGAGGATGCCTCGAACGTTCCTCTTATCTGACCAATGCACGTTATTCGCTGATGGAGCACGTACAGGTTGCTTGGACTTTTAAGAAGTTTCAGATAAATGCCAAGGAGCTTCTTCGTTAACGATTCGTGAGATTTTTGGGGTATTTTTATATTAAGGTATGCGCGGTTTTGAAACGATAGTCTTTGCGTTAAGAGAATGATGGAAAATATTGTAAGTCATCGGAAGGAGAAGCACGTTAGCAATCGTCATGAAAGAAATAATAAGAATACGAGTGAGATTCACGAACACTGGTTCCGCGTTGAAATGCAATCCCCCGTGGCCGTCGAAATAATTATTCAACCGCGGCGCGATCTCAAGTTTCTCCGCAGCGGATACGCGAGAAAGTGGTGCACGCGCTTTGATATTTATCGACTGTGACGCTGCTACGTCAACGCGTTTCCGCTCGAAACGATACGAACGTCTGCGCCCCGCGTGTCACCAGGTTACCAGCGGTTTTATCGTAATGATATACGATAATTAAGCAACCACACGAACCGACTTTCCTGCCCGGCCATCGGCGTACGATTGTTTGAAATTTTTCCACGAATCATCTTCCGCTCGAAGTAGGCACGAAGGTACATTTGAGAGGAAAGGAAAGGAAAGCGTCGCAAATCATAGTCTTGACTAGGCCCGAGCGAGTTAAACGGCTTATTTGTCCGCTATCGTGGTACAACGCACGACTTCCGGTCTGGGCGAGGCTTGCGTGTCGCGGGGCTATTCGATCTCGTGAGCCACGGTACACTTAAGGACGCGATGTAATTCGCTGTAGACGTCGTTTTCCTTCGCCTTGTTGACACTTGGGAATTTCGCGCGAGCTGTCCCGCGAACGTGCAATCATTTATCACGGAACAGCGATGCGTTCGATAAAATGGAAGTAACGCCTCTATGCGGGTGGGAGTTGTTCGTTTCCTGCGATTTGTTAGCGATTTTTTTTTTCTTTCTGACTTGGAGATTTAGTTCGTGGGAAATCAACTGAACCGGTACCATAGATTGTTTAACACCTTGGCTGCCAGGATGGTCATCAATATTCAAGACAATTTTAATTTGATCATGTAGCTAATTAAGAAATGAAATCAGTAGGACAATATTGAAATAGAATATTGAAAAAATCATTTTTTATATTATAGTTGTATTAAATATGGGTAATAGTACTGGGCCAATTAACATGATAATTAACTCTTCAATTTATACTGATAAATATGCTATTAAAATTAAAAGTATATATGTATAGTCTTGAAATTCCATTGGTACCTTGGCTACCATGACGATCATCAATATTCAAGAGAACTTTAATTTGATCATGTAAATAATTATGAAATGAATCCAGTAGAACAATATTGAACAAGAAAATTGAAGCATTATATTTAAAAAATGATTTTTTATATTATAGTGTGTTGTACTAAATATGGATAATAATACTGTGGCAATTAATGTATTAATTAATTCTTCAATTTATTTTGATAAATATGGTACTGAAATTAAAAATACATATGGTCTTAAAATTCCGTTTATTATCAACACTAAAATTCTTTCATTACCACCTAATTTTCACCCGATACCTAAACTAACTATCAAAGCACGAACATCCAGTATAATGAAAGATAAGCTCGATGGCTATAAACGTTGTCTCGGTTTTGAGGCTGTTTTGCAAGCCGGTCGTACGAGAACGCCTTTAAACGTAGCGCTGAAAATCGTTAAATATCACGGGCGAAATCATTAAAGTGGGAAAAGCCGGCGAGGGAAACGCTCACGTACGCTCGAATGGAGAGATTACGCGCCTCTCCTTCTAAGCGACGAGACTTCTAATATCCACTTTTAGCACGAGATACACCTTCCTCTCGCGTTCTCTTAGCCGGCTGTTTTCCAGCAGGCGCTTAACAATAATACGTGCTGGAGCCGCTTTATTGCCGGCGTGCTGTGCTAACGAGCGGCGGCCTCTACAACGCTGCAAACCGCCGCGCCGCGTCCTTTCTTTTGCCATCGGCCAGCGAGCTTGATCGGCACGGGAATCTTTTTAGCCTCGCGGAAACGGGAAAGGGAGGCGAGAAGGAATCGCGATGGAAATTCAAGGAATAGCCGCGCAAGCCTCTCGAAACAGCACGCGTCTCCTTCTTTGGAGAACCGCTCCATTAATCTGCCTGAATAATTCGATGCTTTATGTTGATAATTTCCTGCCTCTTTTGGAACTGATTTTCTCTCGAACCTCGGACTTACTTTTCATTGAATCACAGAGCTAGGAATATTTCGATTCGATCTCAGAATTAAATATAAAATGCCTAGAAGTACGCTTCGAAGCTTAGATTGTTCCCGGAATGCGCGCGGGTTAAAAAGCTCGTGCCAAAGCGCGATCGTTTTCAAACGGCGTCAGGCAATAGGAACGAAAGAACAATAAAGCTACTTGAAAATTGGCGGCAGTCGGTGCTGGAAGTGGTGTCGGAGATTTTATGTACACGCGTTCAAGCGACTGTAAAAGGCAAAAGCGATGATACTCATCCAGCCTTAGCCTCATCCAACTCCGCGTGCATGCAGACTAGGTTAACCCTTTGACCCCGGCTTACGATCTGTGCGTCCAACGACGTTGCTCGAAACTTTCGCATAGGCTTTTTCATCCTTTCCTCTTCCTCTGTTTCGCTTTTTTACCTATCTTACATCTAGTCCCATTCGCTCGCGCACTTTGACTACCCACTTTTGCTTCAATATCTATTCTTTCTAGCGAGTCGTTTGCTGTCAGCTATTTCAACGCCGAAGAGGATTCTTTGGTAAAAGCAATGAACGATGGATGAATTACTTTGCAAAATTTCAATTTCAATCGTAACTGGTAGATTTTTGCAATTCATTAAAGTATAAGAGTATTCTAATTGCAGGAAATTATCCAAAACGTCTCTATTAACGGAAAGATTGAAGACATCTCTTCGTATTATCTGATTAGTTATTTCCAAGCTGCATGAAACTTGACGTAAAGGAAATGATTAAAAATGAAAAATCTTCGAAGATGCATATTTATCACCGCTGTTTCGTTTTCCCTTCCTATTAATGTACCTCCTTTTAACGCGTTTAACGCAGTGATCACGACGTCCATCTAGCTGTCTCCGTTGCAGCTGGCACTCGCCGAGTGCCTCGCTAATTAAGAAATAATCGCTTTCGTCGCGAAAATATGCGGCACGCGGATACGTGCTGCGAGCCGCGTATATTTTGCAATTATACACCGCGACTTTTGAGCAGCGTGCAAATTCCGATTGGCTGTTCATCAACGTCCCTCGTTCGTTCCTCTTCGGCTAAGCGATGCTTTCCGGGGTTCTTCGTAATCAAATTTGCGGCCTTTCCGAGTGATCTTTGACCGAACATCGCCTATCATCAGAATAGGAAAAAAATTTTTAAATTGAAAAAATTTTTAAGTAGATATATCAGGATCGGGTCAGGAAAATTGATATTCAGGGAGGAAAAGGTTAAAAGTACACCGGTTCGATGACGCAAGGTGGAAATTGATATTACCACCCGGAAACGCGATGATTTGTGTCGTTTCGCGATGAAACACGCGATTCTCCCGAGAGAAACCGACGATCGTATGTACGTGATCATCGCCATGAAAATCGCGATCCTGGCTGATGGTTAGAGGTGCAGAGAAACGGCTCGTTTCGCCCCGGGAGTCTGCTGATTTGATTTCCTCTGATACCGTCATTTACCAGACGGTCCTTTACGTTTCTGCTTCCCAGAGCAAATCTCTTTGCCCTTTTCTCTCGTACGCCTTTTTCTTTTCCACGTCGACCAAGATAATGTTTATCGAAACGACGTCTACTTTTCTGAGCGAGAGAAAAGAAACCCGATTCTTCTTCTTCGACTTTCTAATACGTGTGGCATATTTTGTGAAAGATTTATCTTTTCCGAGGATCGGTATCATCGTTCTTGTGACGTTAAGTCCGCGACACGACAAACCCTGTTTCCAGGGATTGTATTTCACTCGAGGCGAGCATAAATCATTCGATGCGCACCGAGTTCGAATGAATATCGTGCATTAATTCAGTATTAAAGGTTTAAATTACCGGGCCGGTGAGACGCCTACGGAGAAGGAGAAGGTGGACTGAATTAAAGAAGACTCTCCTTTAGAAAGCAGTGGCATAAAGTGTCCGTGAAATTCGGGGATTCGCCTTCTATATCAAAGATTTCAGATTTTTGTTTTCAAAATTTATCGAGATACAATATGCGCTATAAAAATTTAAGGTGAACCGGATTTTGACCTTTGAATTTTAATAAAAATCCAACTTTGATCGGAATAACTGTAACCATAGAAAGTCTTCTATCGGTACCGTGTTTCCTTGCTCGTTTCTCTAGAATACGCGTAATACGATCCCGCTTTGAATCGAACTAATTAAAGATAAATCTTTCCAAATCAGTTAACCGCAACTCGGGAGACAATCGTAATTGGTGCACCTTCCTATGGTAGTTGCGGGAAGGATGCGATTCTCATTAGCCGAGACAATCGTTGGCTCGCAATTAACGTCGTATTAGTGATATACGTCGGTGCAAAAGTAACACCCATTCCGTCACAGTTCACGAGAAAATGTTTTGTCTAATCAGAGTATGCATCGATCGAATAGATTTTCTATTTCTCATGCGTTAATTGTTGCAATTATGATAACGGAATCAAGATTTTTAATTAGTATAGGTATAATTATTTATAATAAAAATACACAAAGACAGTTTAATGAAAAGAATAATCTAATGAATTCTGATTGAAATGATCAGATCTCCTTTGATAGGTATTTAAATGGAGAAGAAAAAAAGATATATTTCGATGGGTGCAAATCAGGCAGGTTTTAATTGACTAGGCTCGCGTGTTGCCGAGACAAAGAGAGACGAAAGCAAAGATATCTGTCTGGGCGTGGAAGCCGATGATCTCTTGCACGTTTCATTGTCCATCCAGTGTGGGTGTCAACGCCCCCGTCGAACTTTTTTATCCAGTGCAAAGTCTCTCGGTAGAAACGTATCTTTGCCCGTTGAACATTATAATTAGACGCTATTCCAGGCTCGTAAATATGATTCTACGTTTCAGTTGAAACGTCGATTTATTCGCAAGATACCTGCTGAGCTGTATAGGCGTGGATCTTAGCTGATAATGATACTAGAGATAAAATAAAACCTAAAGAAAGATGAATTTTATTATTTCGTTATTACGTGAAAACGGCAGATTTCTCGTTATTTTGATATAACGTTCTTGAAAGCGACGAGTATTAATTGCTTAATTTCTAACAGATTTTATTTCTGAATTTGACGACGATGTCCCCGACGTAAAAACATCGCGTGGCGGAGTTTAAAACTGCGAAACAAGTTGGAAAATTCATTTGCATAGGGACCGAGTGGATGTAAAGTTAGCTGGTCTTCCGTAATCACGGCTCGTTGCTGTATCAAGCAGTAATTAAGTTAATTGCCTTCGCGGGAGCATAAAGTGCGCGGTGTAAAAGCGTCGTGTTCCCTTGAATTTTTTCAACGTACAGTCGAAATGACAGCCGATGATGGATGTAGACGTACGTCCACTCCTTAATCGTACCTTTCTTGCGTCGTCCCGCAGTTAACCCGTGGCTCGTTATTTAAAGTTCGAAGAATCGGTGCTACGACGTCAACGTTAAAATTCCCTCGACGTTTCCATCGGCTCCTCGCAATTTTCCTTTACTTTTTGCTTACTTTATAACGACGATGGTTATAATATAGATTTTATAAGTTATCTTTACGAGAATCGTTAAGGGCAATTATAAATTCATGAAGATGGTAAAAAGAGGCATAAGGGGTCATTTTTAAATATCGTACCACTTATACGAGGTACTAACGATTAAGAGGCGTTGTGTTGTGCATCACTAATTCTGACATCGATTATAGTGGATTTAATGATCGATTCGAATCACTTAGACTTCTGTTGAAAAGTAGAGACGGAGTTGTTTGCGAATATTAATAATCTTGGAGTTCACTATCAAAAATTTTTGAGATATCATGACAAATAATATTACAATAGACGTAGCGGTGTGTGATATATCGATGTTATTATTAATTCATAAAGGTAATAACTCTCGAATGCCAAAGATTCGTACAAAAAGCATCGAGCACAATTATGACAAGAATCTATTTGGACGTCTGATTCATTCCAACGATTTGTTTAACCTTTTCAAACACGAAGATACAATGTATGAAAGATTCTTCAGAGTCCAGGCATTGAAGGAGCAGTAAATCTTATGGAACAAAAAAAATTGTCGGATAGGCAGCGTGTGTGTGTTCCGGTATGACTGTCGATTTGATCGTACGACACGATGGAAGTTCTTGGAGGCCGTCACGAAGAATCTCCGTCTTTACGGGTGATCCGGCCTAGGCCGACTTTCCCTTTTCCGGAAGATCGAGGCTGTCGAGCTATTCGCTCGCTGTCCATCCTCATAATAGGAATGATCATTTATTAAAGCGTTGATTCACCTGGTAGATCGAGTAATCGGCCGTGAGCCGCGCTTTGTAACGTTTTTCTACTCCTTGATGCGTATTGATTACACCGTCCTGAAATCGACGTATCCTTGCTTCTTTTCCGCGTGCCTCCTTGCTTTTCCGTGTCCTTCGTTCGAATGGTACGCTTTTTTCTCTCTCGAAAAAGAGGAATTTTAAAGACTCTACATTTCCACCTTGAGTTAACTGATTCTCATTCCCTTCGAATTATTATCCTTTCATTGAAATTCATGAAACCCGACAAATTTCCAGCCTCCTCTCCCACGGTACGTAATCGCTCGAGATTTCGTTGGTCGAACACCAAACTACACGAATCAATTATCATAATTAATGGGCCGATTGGTGAACTCGCGCGTTTGCACGCACGTACCGGCGTTGGCCGGCTGAACATCCTTCATCGGCGAATAACAAATCTCTATTCATCATCCGGATGATAACTATTGGTCGGCTTAATTAATCGATCGAGTATTAATCGGGACGATTACGTTGCCCAGACCCCTGATGCAATTACCGCACCAAGGAGTCGGGGTAATGGGGCACCCTCGCGGAGCCCCTCGTTCCTGATGGGAAAAATATCTAACAAGAGATTTCGTGGTCGACGTTTGTTCTTGGCGAACATTTATGATTGATAAATTGAGATTCTTGTAACTTCCATGGAAATTGAAATAGAAATTTGCAGCTTTCTTTTCAAGGGAAGTTGAAATGATCGTTCGTTACGTTGCGCTAGGAATAAGAGGCAACGTAATCCCCGCGGTCGTGCAACGAACACGTAACGAGAAAGGGGAAAAAGGGCAGTCGCGCACACGTAGCGACGATAAATTTACATAGCGATGTAATCGGCGAAGAACAAGTGACCGAACAAGAAGATTCTCTATCTGGATGGTAGGCAGTAAGGAAACACCTCGTTGGTTAAGACGATATGCTCGGCACTAACGAGGCGAGGAGAGCGCGATGCAGACCCGATTATAATCGTCAATATAGATATAACTCGCGGACGATATCGTTTGGGGAATCCGATAACGCTTGATTTACCCGTGGAACTAGAAATTTCACCATATCTTCCTGATTACAATGTTGGAAGTTCCTTCTTTCACCCTTTCCTTATCTGATCGTGAAATCCGCGCTTTTTTAGATTCCTACGACAAACACTTGTGAGCATAAAATTCATAAAATTCAAGGGACATGGTTTGATTCTAATTAATATTGAATTTTTTTATGTTTCAGGTAAGTTCTCGTTGATAATGGATGAAACTTTGGGGTACAGTGATAATCGGTGAGTTTGCAATTGCGTAAAATAATTAAGAATTCAACAGTTTGATTGATTAAGATTGAATTAGATTAGCAAATTGATAATTTTAACGCGTTAGCTGCCACAGTAAAAATGCACACGCCTAGTCAAACCCATCGAAGCTCTAATTATTAAAGATACTAATCAGCTCGTTGAAAGTTCTCGTTTCCTGTTTCATCGATGAAAATCTCGCGGTGAAGAAAATAGCAGGGAAACTTTCTCATTGGAAAGCCTAATAACTTCGTATTGATTCGATCGACACCGATTTCCCACAATAACGGGAACAATGCGGGGATAGTAACGCGGAGAGCTAGCAATTTTCTACTTTTATCTCGATGCTCGATGAAAAATCGGTAGAACCACCGAACGACCCACGTTCGAGCTGGACCGGCTGCCTTATTTAGCGATCCACCACGTGGAGGCGTTATTGGCTGGCGACCAGAGTTCCTGTTTTCACGTTACACCGCATCCGCCGATGCGATTCGTCCCCGTTACAGCCTGTTGTATTTCAACGCGTACGATTGTTCCACCGTTTATCCGCACGTGAGAACCCCGAGGAGAACACAAATTCTATGTCACGACGCGTTAACGAGGAAACAATGCCTTTGAAACACACGAGCTCGCTAATAATGGCCGACGAATTTATTATCAACTCTGCCCTTCCGGTTCAAGGTACAATTTTTCCAGGTACTCTATAAATTTATTTGCTCTATAAGATTTCACGGTACATTACGCGTGGACGTTCTATAAATAGAAATTCTAATGATCCAATTTTCATCGTGAGAAAATCGGGTGTACCGAGCGTTGTCCGCGAAAATGTCAGGGAAAAATATTGATAAACGAACGGCGTCTTGGTTAGGGAAGTTGGCGCTCTAAATTTCCGTTCGAGCCGCTCATTAGCGTCCCGACGCACGACGAATGACGGTTCCACCTGTCCACAACACGCGCAATTAGTCTTCCACTTAGACACGCGGTGAGTATTTCATTCAGTGGCAGGCAGGCATCGAGAGCGATGGAAAGGCTCTCTTGATCAATAGGCACTCAATTTGGTGTGTTCCCGTACGGTCCGCTACCTTTCCAACGTTCCCCGTAATTGACCATTACCGGCCGCGAAACTATGATTGCGTATATTCGCGGAAAATGCGCGCCATTATGCCCAATTTATCATTCCTCCGGATAGAGGAAATTGGGAATCAATTAGAGCGTGTAATGCCGCCGCGAACGGCTACGCCACTCTGGTCAGAAACATTAAACGAACCCCTTATGTTCGCATTAATATAACGCGCCTCGCTGATTAGTCATCGGTCCCGCTTCATTTATAATACATAATCGTCTTGTTCAATCATCCCGTTCGACTTTCAACTCGGTCTCTAGCGTATAGGTTGTTAAAAGGTACGAATAAATTTGCTTCGATCGAACGTATTGGTCGGTGAACGGTTACTCTTCGACGATCCCTTGAAGTTTACGATTATACGTCGCGATGTTTCGTCGAATCGAATCGTTGGGAATGAAATTGTACAGGTTTTATGAGATTCGAGTGAGTTTCGTAACGCGATGTGGAAGATGGACGACGAGTACTTACGCATCCTACCAAATGAACCTGTTCAGTGCGCGCGAATGTGTAATTAAACGAGAGTATTCGCACGCTTCGAGCGATAACTTGGGAGGTGAAAATGAAGAGAAGGGATCGGATTGGTTATAATTTTGTGAGTAGGAGGTGACCATAAGGGAGTCGAAGTGAGTGCCAGAAAAACGGGCAGGTACAAGCTAAATTTTGCAGTACGTGCAGTACTCTGACAATGAGTTTTTCTCGAATCAACTTAAATTATTTGACAACGATATATTCGTAAAATTCGCCTTTGATTGTTTTGTTACAATGATCGTTCCATGTAGGAAACATTCAGCTTGTACAGCTAGGTTTATCTTAGAAATTCCAACAGAACCTTTTATTAATAGTACTTTAATATTGTACAATCACAGGGTTATTTTTAAAGAGAATTCCATATCTGTTCGCAATTTACTGTTATTGTACTATTGTACGTATGTTTATATTCGAAGACCATCAGTAGTCCGAAAACTACCTTTATCACTATAGAATCTTCTGTAAGTTTGTTTGAGAAACAAGCATCCCCGGGTTCTCTAGACGCACGTTATCGGGTGCGTGTGTAAACGAGTGGTGACTATGGCGGTGGCACGTTTGTGGTTGCACCTCGCTACGAATCGTGCACAGGCTTTATGAAGCCGTTGCAAGTTCGCCGCGGGGGTTCGAGCAGCCAAGCGTGTTGCTTGCCAGCATAAATTACGCGCGATTTTGCATTTACACTGAAAACCGAGCTACGGACCAACTGTTGGAAACTGATATTTATTGTCGTTGAACGAGCAATGATATTAAACGCGAGAATCCCGGTATCATTACCGACGCGATTAGGAGAGCGAGGACTACTCCGAGTATACGAAAGATTCGCGCTTGTGTCATAATGTCGTCGAATTTTAATTTTCTCAGACATTTTACGAGAGAATCGAGTATAAACTTGAGTCAAGAATAGCTTTCAATTTAATTTATAAATCGATTACACGTGTAACGTCGTCGGGCTGTAATTCGAAACTGTTTAAATTTCCTCGGGTATTGAGTTAAAAATAAGAATTCATTTTAACACGTTGGTCATTATTTCAAAAGTAATTTAATCAATGAAGTATCATCAACATTTAAGAGTATTTCTTTTTAAATATTCTACAAAGCGAAGCAATGCAAGTTGACAACTCGAGGCTCGCTCTCAGCCATTTAATTCCCATCGTTTGCGATATTCGCATCGAAGAATGCGAACGATGATCCATCGACGTCTCTTCTGCTACGCACTCCCGTGGAGATGCTTGATGAATCGTCACGAATCCCGGGGGTTAAGGATCCACCACCAGGCTGGATCCACGATCCAGACCGAGGAACGTAGAACCCGATCGCGTAATTAATGCTCGTGCATCAATTCGCACTAAGCGCCCATGAATCTGACTGATCCTCATCAGAGAGCGATCGATGCGGTTGAGGTAACAGAGTTCAAGACGGTTCGAGCAAGGAGGAAGGGAAAGAATATAAAAAAAAAAAAAAAGAAAAAATGAAACGTTGTCTAAATCACGTAGAGGGATCGAATGCGTGCCTTTTCCGCTCGTGATCCTCCGCTACGCGAATCGGCCGCTAGCGGGGAGAAATTAATAGCCCGATATTAATTCTCACTGATTCTACCACGAAATGACTGGTTGCATGATTCCATCAATCTGCGGGTGTAATAACAGGCGTGCCTGGTTCGTTCGATGCGCGTGTACCCGTGCGATTCAGTCCGTGCGTTTCGCGCACGCTGTGCGCCCTCGTCTTGCGTTACGCGTATACGTCCGTCGAGATCTATGGCTCTGAATCAAATAAGAAACTTCATTTTCCAATTCTAACGCGTTCGATACTTTGGAAATTATCGTAGATACGAAGGATTTCAATTTGAATTTTATAGGAAACATTTTTTGAATCGTTTGATCTTTATTATGATAGATTTATTATAATACATCTCAGCTCGATCGTTTGCAATTCTCGAGAAAATTCAACGTAGTTGTTCACCTCGTTACGATAGAAGCGTTCCGAGAAGCTGGCAGAAATCGTTTTCGTATAAAACTTGCCTGGAATTGGGAAACGGTGTTCTCGCCTCCCACCTCCTCTCCCCCGATGCTCGGAGAAAATTCATTCAAGGAAGCGTCTCTCGAGAGATACACGTCAAGATTCGCTGGTGGCTTTCAGGGAAATCCTTTAGACGCGATTGTCGTTAGTCGTAGCCGGCTGTGTCGGCAGCCGATGCACGTACAGGTAGGTGCGCCGTGCACAAAGCAACGCGAGCGAGTCGGCTATGTTGCGGAGGGCATGCTCCTTTATAATGGAATAGTTCGTGGCGAGCGATTTATCGCGACTATTTCCATGTCGCCGTTCCACGGATACCGCTTCGTCCGCTAAGCTTCTCGACGATGCTCGGTGCATCTTTTACCGGGACGAGGAACTCCGGTGCATCGTGTATCAATGAGGTCGCCGTTCGGTGGACCGCGATGCCGCTTCTCTCCGTGATTCCGATCATCCTGCCTCTCCAACGTACACGACTCTTCTTCGACCTATCTTTTGGCGAACAGGTGAGAAAATCTTCGATTTCTGCGATTTTTCAACAACTGTTCGCCTGGAAATTTGTTGATTCTAAAAATCTCATCAGAAATTTATTAACGATGTTTGATACACACTTATTTTTAAGCTGGAAATAATATAGAAAATTAAATAGATAAAGGACGAAACATTTCAATAAGGTATTTCAACGAAAATACCTTGATAAAATTTCTAATTTAAAATAGTCATTTTGACTGATTTGGTAGTCCTAACGTTAAAATGTGCTTTGAGAAATTCAATGAATTCTGCAAAATCTGTATCGGCTTATTTCAAAAAAAAAGAAAAGCAGAATATCGCGGTTTCTCTTGTTTGGTATCGAAACTTGGAAGAGAGCGTGTACCTTCGAGGCAGCGCAGCGGTATGATTCAATTATACGAAAACAGCAGCGTTCGCGAATGCTTAACAGAACTTTCCGGTACACGATGGGACAGGTAGAAAGATTCCGCGCAACGATGGAGCCCGCATTAATCGCATCGTAGCGCACGAGGTCTTTTGTCTTCGCATTTACATCGACTCCTACGCGAGCAACGGAGTATTACGATGCATCCTCTTCCTCTGAAGAAGTCGAGCGCGGCACGGCGCGGCGTTGCACGTGTATCGGTGAAGGTGCACTTGAAGAGAGTGGGTCGAGGCACGGATGAGAAGTTGTCGAGGAAAGGTGAACCTAGGCGGGCTCACCCGAGGTCGTGGCCGTGCATATTCCAATCCTAACGACGTCTCTCCGCTCTTCCAACAGATCTGGAGGCTCGCTTATTGCTCGTAAATTGCGCGTGGCTCCCGACCCGCTTTCTCGTTACTTCTAATGTGACCCCGCGATGTATGTAGATTGCGACGCCGATTTTTACCTCGCTCCTCCTCTCTCTTCTCTTCGGCGCCGACACGACACGGCACGGATCACCTGCGAGTTTGCATTCATCTTCCAACGGAGATCGAGCACCCACGATCAAAGAACAAACGGAATTTCATTGGACGAGATGATTTCGCTAGATCCGCTCGATCATTATTGTTCTTTGTGAAAAAAGAAAGAAGAAAGTCGAGACCGTGGGTTCGCGAAGCAACAATTAACCCTTTGCATCTTGGATGCATCTTTACCATAAGGAAGCGGAAATCGGAAGATTTCTTTCTGAAAAATTAATGAAACATTGAATTATTATAATTTTCTATTTAGTTTGATCTTCGTGCACTACAATGTTCTTACAAATTAAGACGATCCCAGGAGCGACGTTTACTTTCCTTGACGTTCGATTCTCTCGATCCTTTACACGCGCAAACACGCAGCGCGATTCGAGACTACGGCGAACGGGGAGGATCTCTGTTTGATTTTAATTAACATTAATTTGCATAATAGCCGAGGTTAGCCCCGCGGCTCGAAGCGAACGAGCCTCCTCGCCACGACGTTGCGTCACATAGCTTCGACCGTCTGTTTTCCGACTCGTGAACGATCAGCACTTTAAAAAATTCTTCGACGATAACCCTGTTCGATTAAGTATCGATGCTTTCTGTCGATGTTGTTTACAGCTCGTGCTTGGATACATTGTAGAATTTGGGACAGGTGTTGTTTCAGCAACCGATGATGTAATTGAGTATTCAGTGATTAATTCAACGAATAATTGGAAGAATTATTGTAGATGTATTATTTTTTCTCATTTCATACAGTCGTACATTAAATAGATTTTAATCAAGAAAATTTAGAGGGGTTGGCGAAGGAACGAAGCTCACGCGTTTCTTGCACCTTGCATTTGCATCTGCAACGCGCTTGTATCTGCTCGCGGCTGGTCGAACCGATTTCGCAAGATCGAAGAACACTTTTGCTCCATTGATTTCATTCGCGGCTCGTACCACTGGTCCGCTGCTATAGATTGGTACTTTCAAATCGGGTCTCCGTGAGAATTCATAGAATGCCCCCATCGGACACTTCGCCGCGATGTTTCACTCGATTCGGTCAACTTTCAATAGAGCGTAGATCTTCGTAGCTTTGAAATACGCACGAGACGCTTTTTATTCTCTTAATAATTTTCAAAGGAGCACAATTTTTTCAGATGACTTAATAATAAATAATTACTTCGAGTTATCTGATTGAAATGAAAAATTCTAATCGTTGTTGTATTTTCTCATCGCTATGGGTTTTTTCTATTTTTTTTCTTCATTTGCGTCGAAGGATTCGCGGCATTACAGATGTTCACCGTTCGTTGCGTTCAACAATAGGGAATGAGTTATTATATTCATCGCCGCTACCGTATACGAACCGCGAAGGATCCGATGGACAGACACGATAACATTTAAAACGTATGCTTAGGCGCCCGCCGCGAGAACGCTCTTCCTAGGAGCGTCAGCGAAGGATTTAAAATCCTTCTGTTCGTCTTCAAGGACTCTGTTGGCGAGAGCGTGTCGAGAACGCGTTCCTCTCTCCGCTCACTAGCCGCCACCGAGAAAATCGAGCGGATACATCTCCCCATTTTCATCCCAGAAGCCATTCCCATATATCATTGGCCTGACGTCGGCGTCGGTGTACACGTTGCGTTCCCTGTTTTGAAACCTTCTTGCCCTCCTCTGCCGTTTGCCTCGCTGCTCAAACGATGGGCTTTCTGCATATCAACGAGCTGTATTGGCAAATCGGCCAGAGAAACGATAGAGTAGGAGAGGAGAGAGAGAAAGAGCCGGACCCCGATCTCGTCGATCTGTTTCGGGCAAAAATGGAACGACGGAACCTATCCCGCTCCCTTTACCCGCGATTACCTTTCACGAGGTGTCCGAGAGGCCGCGGAACAACCGGGAATTTCAGTCGAAACTCAATGGTCCACGATGGCGACTCACTAGAGGAATGAATGAAATTCGTTCTGATCGTTTTTAGAGATTTTATCTATCGAAAGTTCCATTTTAAATAAGAATATGGAGATCAAATTGCAGGAGGCTAAGATGTTGCTCCACTGCAGTAGATTCTAAAAGCACCATCCTTCAGTCGTTACGTAGAGTGATAGAAAAATCATGATTCAAAGTGAGAGTCTTTAAGAGCAACACACGAGAAGGAGTTGAGCCATATTACCATCCCCTCTGATATATGCGTGTCCATACGTAATCTACGGACTCGAGAAGCCCGTCCACGTGAAGGCGGCTGAAGAGAGACGGAAAGTAGAGCACTCTCAGTGTTTCTCAACCGATACGTTCATTTGCGATGGTTCTTTCTCGATTTTGACATACACCTCTCCCGATGCAATCTTGCTTTTAACCCTTTCACCACTTAAATCGAAACAAATGACGGTAATGCGAAAACGTACATACTGAAGTGACGTCGGTCATCGGAATGATAAGATCATCTTAGACACTCGAGTATTAATGACGAATCCCTCGGATGTCTTCGGTCATTCAATTTCATTCAATGCTGAAAAATAGAGCGATCAAAAGGATGGACAGCAACGGATCGTGGGAAACTGTTCGTCACGATCGAGATAAATTGAAAGGGGATTGTGCAAGCCCGACGATTGTACAAAATCCAACTTTGTCAAGCGATTATTAAAAACTGCTCGATCAAGAATATTTCTATAAACGGCGTTTCGGTTTTGCCGCACGCTCATAGACGATCCGCTTGCGATCCGCACCGAGATCCTTTCCCGAAGAGGCTGCGCAAGCTCTTTGCAATCCCGTCGTACACTTTTCTTCTACGAGATCGCATTCGTCACGATCGTAAACTGTCTCCCCCGGCTGATGTAATGGACGTGGATTGACAAATCGTGTCTAGGGAATCGCACCGTTCTGTACACGTACAACGTTCCTGCTAACCGAAGTCTCAACATTACGGATGAATTAATATTTTAACGATTCCCCCGTCCCATCGACGGTAAATCGATACCAATTACCAATAAATTTAGTACGATTTTTCTCCCTCGTCTCAATTTTCTCTGCGAGAAAACGATTGGACGATCGTGAAAGCTGGGATGATGGAAAGGACCTCGCCGAAGTCGGATTCCCTTTCGAATAACGAAGGAAGCGAATCCCAACGAAGAATATTACCGAGGGAGATCGGCTTTCTTTTCATTTGTCGTCGTGTTTCGTAATTGGAATCGACGATCGCGAATTAATGAGTTCGATCAGGAATTAATTTGCCGCTTCACACCTTGGTCAATCGACTGGAAATTGGGATAATAAGGCAATTAACGGGAGCTTCATTAGCGAATGGACCGTCGTTAACTTGAATCAATCGTGACCCAAACTTATAAAATATGTACAAGGATATTAACTTAAAATTAAGTGTATAATTTAAAAAAAAAAAATGTCATATACTGGAAGAATAATTTTTAAAGGAACAGTGTAAAATTTAGAAAATGAAGTACAAAATTGTATTAAAATTGTGGCTCTCTCCATGGTCCGCCGTCCGAGGGTAAATCGTGAAATTTAATGAACCCCTCGTACCATTAACGTTAAAGGAAACATGGCACATGATTAATAGCGTTTTGCTTGATGCTCCTTTTATACACGAACTCAGGTACACTTCTGGTCGAACCTAATTGTTTGAAAGTCTTCCTTTCTTAAGGGGTTAATTTAATGAATCCTCGAACGTGAATTCTTATTGGCATAAAATTTGCCTGCAACCAGCATCGTGGAATTCGATGAATCTTACAACGTGGGAAGCGGCCGAGATTGTACAGGACTCGATTATTGCCTTTTACGGGAAATATGGCTGGAAATAAAGTAACGCCGCAGCCTTGAGCGTTACATGGCTCTTGTGCAATATGATTATCGCGCCGCCTATCATTGTGCTGGTCGCACGTGAAAAATCCACGAAGGACATCCCGCGTCACTCCGTTCAGAATCGTAATTAAAGCCCGGGCCTTTCTTTGTCCGAGCCAGGAAGGACACTCGTAGTTCGAGGAACGACGATACCTTTTTAAAATCGTCTCCTTTGCGTCATTCGAGCAAAGTCTAGCCCTGTAGAATCTCGTAATTGCAACTTCTCCAACGAATTTAATGCTTAGCTCGAAAGAGACATCACCTAAGGTGTCTATTTGCCTCCAAGGATACGTGACGGAATGAAAAAAGCATTAATACTGCAACGGTTATTTCTACAAAGACTGTCGAAAATCGTTTCGTTGCGCAACGCCTTAATAACTCGGTCTTAATGAGGTTCTTTGATAGAGGTAAGTCGAGGTTGGCTCGAGATCAAAGGATCTCGATTCGTTGACAATCGAGGATTAAAATAGTGTACGGACGCTTTCAATGTATAATAACTTTAGAATGTTAGTCTGGTTATTCTTCGGATTCTCCGTTTACAAAGAATTCAACGAGAAGTATTCTTTAACGAGTCTGGACGATCTGAAATAACCATTGAAAAAGTTCGCTTTAAAGTTGAAAGGGAACAAAAACAGCGTAGAAAAATCGTCGAGCGGAGCGGAATGAATTTCGCGTGTCAGTCAAAGGTAATTCGCTTAATAAATGGATACGGCGGACTAACGAGCTCTTTCGCGCTTCTAAGGTTAATTTCGTTAGGAACTTCGATATTTTAACCATTTACGGATAATCGTATACAAGGCAAACGTCTCGTGGGAGTTGCGGACGTTCCGTTCCCAGGGAAAACGACGGAATTGCTGGATTCGAGGAATCGCCAACGGACATGATTTGCTTTTAACAAATATTATACTAAAAGCCGCGGGAAAGAACTATCTTCCCATCGTTACTGATCGTGTATTTCCTATAACATTTTCATTTCTTAATTATTTCATAGAATTAAATTCATAGTCAGTCAACGATGAGAATTCCTTAGAATAACTGTTCATCGACACAATTTCAGCCTCTGTCCTTTGAACTGTCCCAGCCGAAAAAGAAGAAACTCCATGTAATTCAATGCACTCCGTTCAAGATAAACGCTACCCATTAAACCGAATTGCCCGCTCGATCATGCCCGTACAAAATCCGGCTGGACGAAGGCGTTCGTCGTCGATCTGCCGGTACTGTCGCTGAAAAAATACGATACGATTGGTGGACATGCCGATTCCATGGGAGGAGACAACGATATCTGTCGTCGCCGGACAATTTCAAGACCCGTTGTTTATACACATTCTCCGCCAGTTACGTACACTACCGTCCACGAGTATCAGCACACTTGCCACTTCAATTGCTGCGAAGGAACAAATATGTACCTATAATTTTTCGTGCTCGAATTTTGGGAGGTAAGAATTTAAAATCCTTCATTGTGTTGCGACTAGTGACGTTGGTCATCCAACAATTTACTTTGTACTTGGGTAGAAGTCCAGAGTCATCATTTCATTTTTCAAAAATTATAATAGCTATACAAGAAGAAGGGTGTTTTATCTCGGAAATGATCAGAATATCAAAATAACCGTAAAAAAGTAATCAGAAGTGTCCTAATACCACATGGACGATGACGTAGACAAAGTAAAACGCGAAGGAGCTAGGGCGATGGTACGATACCTGGGCTCAGGATTGCGCAACCCCCGTGCACCTATGTATCCGCCGCGTGCGTTCACGATTCACGCAGATTCCAGCCGAGGGAAAAAAGAAACGAGGCTGATTTGTAGATTGGTCTGGCGCGCGCGAGCGTACGCTGTGCGTTGTAAGCGGTCAGATTGAAATCAGAGATGCGACCGAGATTACGCGCTATAAGCGGCGCATAATGGAGGATGCAATGAAAGGGATACCGTTGTAGCAATGCCGTGGGCATCGAAGAAAATCCTACTGCCGTAGCCTGTGCCAACCCTTTACCGCTTGAATCTCTTGCCACGCTCCGATTTATACCGCTTGCTCCGGGCTAATTTAAAGGCCGACTTAATTTACTCGAACCACGGAGAGATAAGTTCATTTAACGCGTCACGACCCCCTGTTCGATGTCGCCGTATCGAGTGTCCGCTTGCTGGATCGAACTTGTTCTTTCAGACCGACGATTATTGTTCCCGTTATTAGATCCCTTCTCCCCCCAACGATCGGTACATAAAATTGTAGCCGTGATTACTAAACGGACGTAACCGCGAACACGGGACAAAAGGAATAATTGAAAAGGTCCCAGGCGTTTGTAGTTATCGATTGTGCAATCGCGATCGATCGCGGCATGGTAGAACCGCGAAGAGACGTTTGCCTGTTCCTGGTTTCAAGGTCTTCGATATAATAGTCGCGGCCTAATTTATAGCAACGTTCGTACAAATCGATGGTTTTTCAATTCTCCGATTTGACTTCTTAAATTTCACAATCAGACGATGGATGTTGAGTCATTTAAAGCTATTTCACTAATCGAATACACTTGTTTCGCATTGAAATTATACTAATGCAGGGACACGGTTAAAACAAAGCGTCGATTCGCTCGTTTGGTGCATCGACACGCCTGCTTGATAGCTCGTTAGTGACGTTTGTTCAATAGCGAATTGCAGTGACGCGGATTGCATGACTCGACCTCGAAATTCTATTTCCAACCAACACGCTCTGAACGTTCTTGTTTGCGAATCTGTTATTCGTTTGATTAACCTTCCTGCTGTGAATTTTGATGGAAGCTGAAAATTATTAGGAAATTAGAGAAGGATTTGAAAATGGCAATCAGAATAAAGAGACTATATTCTAGTTTCCTAATACCTAATTCTAGGTATTGATAGATATTTTATTTAAAAATGACTCGTTTAACACGATTAACAAAGAATTGTAAAAATCTCCATGCCGGAAATGTACACTTGTCAAGCTATTGCTCTGTTGACAATGTCTTTGACGCTTAGAGGATCATCCACGTCGACGGCTCGCACGTTACTATCCTTGGTGTGGCTAAGAATTTACCATAGTTGTTCATGGTGGTCCATAACGTCACCCATAATAACGGCGCTTTACGATATTTACCAACGAGTGTTTGCCCTGCACTCCAACACCCTTCGCAACATCTTTCGCAAGATTTGGTAGGAAAGCACCAAGCGCGGCTGATTTTCATTTTAAAAACTCTTGCGACACGTTTTGATTGAAAAAACGATGATTCTCGCGCTTGATCGGGGGTACAATTTTCAACTTTCACGGGTGAAATCGAGGAATTATAGCCGAATTCCTTTATCGATAATCGTTTACGTAAATCGCATCAGGTTACCTATGGATTGATTCCCAACTTAATTATATGGAATCCGTAGTTTCCAAATTTCTTCCTCTATATCAAATTTCAATTTTCATAATTCAATTCTGATATCAACACTTTCCGTTTAAAATAAAAGTACACTTTACTTGGAAGATGTATATTACATTTCCTACAAGTTTCATTAAAATCGATGGTCTGTCTACAAAAATTGACGAAAGTTTGTAACCATGCGTGTTTATTCGTAAATTCAACGCGGTATTCGCGTACAGGTGTACAGATGTGTTCGCGGTACGTTCACTTGGACCCCCATTGGTGTTGCGGATGCCTTTTCTTGTATCGTTCGCACACTAATCTTCAGGATAATGTATTCTGTGGCTCGAAGATACGGCTTCGGTGCACGGCCTCGAACAATCTTGCAGCTTTGCGGACGAAGGTCGAAACGGATTATCGGTTGCCGTGATTTGTTGATGCACCGCGTGTAATGGGATCTCTTATTCGTGCCGCGATTTAACCAGGAAACAGCTCGCCAATGGATACTTTGGTACACTTCGCTCGAACCTGTTACCTTCCTTTCGAGAAATTGAATTTCCGTTCAAGTAGTTCGAGAACAGGAAAATAAACTAGGCCAGTTTTCCTGGCCATTATTCAATTATATTCTAACATTTTATTGACTTAATGTAGAAAACAAATTATATGAAATCTTTAACAAAGTTAATGCGAACGGAAAGATTGAAAGGTTCATTAAGTCCGAGCAAATTATATATTCTTTAAATTATTTCTCGACCCTATATTACACGTTCGCTTGAAAGCCCGTCAAGCACGCAAGCAACCATTACGTAATCCTGCTATTCAGAATTTCTATTTAGAAGACGTTGCATGAGCCTTAGAGCAATCCGGCAGATTACAAAGTAATGAGTGTATGTAAACACGCGCATCGCCGTGTGTACGCATAAATTACTGAACGCCCTGGCGATCATACAATTATTTGAAGAACGAGCACCGGTATAAAATTAGATCGTATCCTCCGGACCGGTGAGAGAAATTGATTAAGCGAATACATCTCAAGATACCCTGAAGAAATGTTTCGTGACAGTTTTTGTTAACACGCTATATACAGGAAACAATAATTACCTTCCGTTCATATTGCTCGCCTCGTTAACGTTCGGCTTAACGCTCGAACGACGATTGATTATGCAATTTTTCCTGTTTTTTATTTTTCTTCTCTTTTTTTATTGCCTCCGTAAATGGCGAGTAAGACAAGCTCGGCTCGACACCCTGTCCGAGGTCACCCACATAATTATCAGAAATTCGCGTGCTTTATAAGCGCGACACGATACCGATACGGTGATCGCGTAATCGTATCCCGATTAAAGCGCGGAAACAGCTGTCTAATTAATTCTAACGAAGCTATTATGAGCTGGGACTCGTGGTCGTTTCGGAGCAGGCCAGCTCCAATAAGAAATTCGTCCGAGATATCGGCGGGTAAATAGGGAAACCGATCGATGTTGATCGATATTTTAGTAAACGTTTAATGAACCTCGGGTATAGTGAACGCATTCGCGATTGCGGTGTACCGGGGATACTTCTATTTTTGGAGATAATGGCAGTTGCTGTCCATTGGTGGACCTAACCCAGAACCTCGTTATTTCCCTCTCGAATCGTTACCTACGCCGTTTCATACCGCTTTGGCGTTATTGCTCGGCCGTCCGATCAAGATGAACCGTATCTACTTCGTTTCACCGACGACCAGTTACGCTTACTTTGTATAATACGCTTCGTCTTGCGAACTTTTCTTAGATGAGGTATCAAGACATTGTGCGATTGTCAAAGCTCGGCGCGTACTGAGTTGTTCGATTTAACGATTCTTTTCGATCGTTCAAGGAAGCGCGCGACGATCCTTGGGCAACGGGAACTCGAGGATTTAAATATGGAATGGTCGAACTGTAAGGAAGTAGAAGAATAAGAAAAACAATAAGGAGCGTATCTTATTTTCTTCTCCAATATAATCAAGCAAAGAGGTTCAATTGAAAAATGGAACGACACGGAGCATCAGTTTCAATAAAAACCTCCTCGAACGAAAATTCTAAATATCACGTGTGCTCATGCCCGCGGTAATAATTCATCGCTTAATATCCACCAATCCATTAAGCCACGGGCAAAATCGCATAACCAACACACAGCCCTCTGAAACCGTCCATCGATCTTGCCACGTCGTGTTCAATGAAATCCGAGATCACCTGTTCAACCTAGCCCGGTACCGGGTTCACCGATCGTACGTTCTAATCCGATAAAAGTTCCAGAAATTCAGGCTTCGGGTTCATCGTTAACGAGACCCGACGATAACGCTCGGTTAACGAGTGTACTTTTTTCCTCTCCCCCCCTCCTTTTTGTTCTCTTCCGTGCTCCGAACTTTCACATTGCACCCAGGGCAGAGGAACGTTCCTTCCTACAGGTGTAGAGGTCGAACGCCGTTAGAGTTTTACGAGGTTAATGTGCAAAAGCAGGATCACACGAGGCACGGAGAGACGTACACGTGAGGCTAGCCTCGGCCTACGAGCTGGCACGTAAGCTCGTGATGAATTATACGGCTCGATAAGGTCGTGTGCGTTAATTTATTATCCTAGTTATCGCCGTCTCTCTCCCCCGTACCGAACGGGGGGAAAAAAAATAGCGACAGGACGAGTAAAAATCCGTCCCGCAGGATGATCGCAGGATGCGAACTCTCGCAGGTCGGAAGTGCAGGAGAAGCTGGGAATATGGAAAAACGCGGAATTTATCGAGCGACCAGCGAGGATCTCGTACGTACGAACGCGTGCTCGCAAGCTAGCGCAGGTGAAACACACCTGAGCCCGTTGCCGCGAAGGTTAAACACCTGCGACAATGCTCGACAACGACGCTGAACGTCGTGGCTGACCTTTTCCTGCGTCCCGAAGCGGCGCTAGCACCGATCGACCGGTTGTCGCGTGTCACCGGGCGTGCTATTGTGTCGCAGGGAACCGTGCCGATAGCAGTGGCGTTAATACGCGCCGACATAGAGGAAAGTCGAACTGTTTTATGCGATCAGAACGCACGTTTTTCATGCATTGTCGATTTCGCTCGCTAGCATCCGCGAGGTTAATGTACACTGGATGCTTTATACTGTGGTCCAGAAATATCCCATGAGACCAGTCTTCAATCTAATCGTATCGTATCGTTGAATGTCATAGAAATATTACCATCATCCTTCCACTTCAATTCTAATCTACTATCATCTATCTGTGGTCGATCGAAAGTTGCTTGTGCGGAACATTTTTAAGAATCAGGCACTGTGATCGTGATCACGATGAACCATGACCAAAAAGGGACTGAAATAAATTCTTTTCAATCCTCGAATAGGTCAGTCGTGTCTATTAGACCCACGAAATGTGTACAATAGTGGGTTAAAATAAAAATATAGAAACATCGCGAGGGTGAGAAATCATGGGCTTGAAATAGGAGAAACGAGATAATTAACGAAAGGACACGAAGGGGAAGGTTGAAGAATAAAGGAGCAGAATGAAGAGGAACGCGAGGGTAAGCAGGAGACGCTGTCGTTCAGTGGGCTCATCCGCTAGAGATCACAGGTGAAGGTGCATCGAGAGACGCATCGTGCATGTGCATCTAACCGTTGGAGAGGTGCATCATTGCGGCTGCACACGGCGCGGTCAGGGCAACCTGCACCTTGGCTCGTCTATCACGAACGGATAGATTTATCGAGTATCGGCACCTTCCAGTCCCGCCTGGCTTCGACAATTTATACACCTTTGGAGCGGAGGGAGCGTACGGACAGGTCCGCGACGAACGTCTCGTCTCGGCCAGATGACGAGGAAGATTCATCGTAGAGCGTGGCGTGAATGCTACGCCGCTAACGATCATTTTCACCTAACGATCGAAGAAATCGACTGATCTGCCGATAATGCAATAAAGATCGCCAGCCCCACTGTCAAGCCTGTCTTCGGTATTCTTTACCGATCTCGTTCGCGATCGGTGCGCGCCAACCTCGCGACGTACCCCTTCGACGATATTTCAGGCTGCTCCTCTAGAACTGCTTAACAACTCGTGATTAATGGATCTATTAAATCTTTTCGTAGTTCTTTTCCAACGTAATAAGAAATACTAAATACCTTCTATTTTATAATTTAAAATATGGGGCTCAAATTACACATGTCTGAGAAAAACATTTTTTTAAATAATATTGCTCTTGCACAAATGTAAATAGATGTAAAACTAGGAAATTTGAAAATTAATTTCAATACGTACCACAGCAAATGACTATTTTCACTGTGCCGATAAGTAATTGAATGTTGCAAGCGCATCTTCGATCATGCTCAAACGGATCAACGATATGATTCGATCGAAAGATCGCAAGATCACAAATTCACGATCATCCGATTACGGAACCGCGATATATGGTCCTCGAAAGTTTCACTCCCGGTTCTACCGGGTCTGATAATCACAGGGAAGATCCCACTGGTCGGTGGTTCGAATAAGATGTTACCGCAGCTTTCGAACCGTTCGATCGTAAACGCATCATTCATTTTCAGCCCGGAAGGTATCGACGCGGTTACCTAAAATCTTTTTTTCTTCAGCCCTCTGTAATTACAAAGGACCTGGTGTTTCGTTTCTTTGTCCCGTATCGTCTTCCTCGCTTTCTCGCATCCTTCATCGGCCATGTTATTTTCACCTTTTCCACACTGTTGTTTCCTGCCGATCGTTACGAAGAGATCGAAGCGTAGGTGGATCAATTCGAGGCTTGCCACTAGCGATCGTCTCGCAAAACGCTCGACTCTCGCGCTCTCACCTTCGGGATGTAGCCATTTAACAGGACTTTTACGAGCTGACGAGAGGTAATATCGCCTTTTAAGATGCCCCCGAATTCGACGCCCTCGTTCCTGGCCGGAGATTGGCCATCTTACACCATTGATTACCGATCGAGGCTTCTCGTATCGTGGAAGCATTTCATAAAATAAAGACCTCCTCGTTACGTATCGATTCCGCGAGCTGTTGCAAAATTTTATCGTACAATTTAACACCCGGACAGGTTAAACTTTCCCCTTAGGTCATGCTGATAATTTCGTATAAAAAGGAATATTAATTTCCTTCAATAGACAGGTTGATTGCTGTAGGGTATATTAAAATTTTTAATAGCATCAATATTGTCGGTGAAGATTCATCGTTGATCGCGATGCTTCGAAACTGAGCGCCACGTGTTCCCCGCTGCAAACTCGACCAGCGAGTGCATACGAATGCACGTGCACAGCTTCGTTTCCGCGTTACTTTCACCGAGGTGGTATAATCACGCCTTTGTCAATTAGCGTGCGCCAGGCGGCGGTTAATTATGATAAAGACACGTTAATGCGAGGAGATAATCGTTGCTTCGTCGTACTTGCGCGATTTTATTGTGCATTCCTTCGTGTTCTTACTCGGTTCCGTTGTTGCACAGAGTTACAAGATATCGAATTTTCCACAGATTCGATTGAATATGAAATAACCTAACCCTTCTTTCATTCTTTTCCTAAAAAAACGTCTGCTTTACATCGAGTGTACAAGTACTCGCTGTCCGAATGAATTCCTCGAATCGCTGTTAATTTAACTGCAAATGTTTGCTAGACTTCGAATAACACGCCGACTGCTTAGTCCGTTCGATTAGCTAGGATCGAAGTTAATTGCGCTATTACCAGCGAGAATCTATCCGACACGGGGACGGATAAAATTTAATTTGAAACGAACTTCGACGCACCTTAAGCGGCGCGGGTTAAATAATTCAAGGGTATTATCGTGACGGGTGGCTGGCCGCGAAGGTACGCCGATAAATTTGAACCACCGCTGGCATCCGATGAAAAATCATAATCTACGATTAATTGGTACAAGACGGGTCATCGGCTAATCTTCATTTCGCCGTGGAGGCCGGAAATTTAATTGAAAACTCCCGGCTCTAACGAGTTCCGCGATGCGGGTGGCACGTCCACCCACCTGGCTAGCTCGTGCACGCATATTCAAGGCATCGTTCGTCGCATATTTCTTCTCGCATAGACCACGGAGCTTACGATCGTACAATGTACCTATGATAATCGATGATGCTGCACGACAGGTTACCGCGAACGAACACGATTCATTATCCGGACCGTGTCAAGCCGACCACGCTCGCCTTATCATTTCAATGCGACCGTGATTTTTCATAATTAATATTGATTAATTGACGGTTCGCGTGTAATGATTGTCAATCAGCCAGCTATTGTGCCAATGTACTCGTAGCTTTGACTTCGAGTAAATAATTATGGAATGTTTCCTGCTGATAGTGTCTAGGATCGAATTGATAAATCAAAAGATCAGGAAGATTGATAAGTTTCGCAGTTGATTGTTACACTGTGAATTTTTATTCGTTAATGATATATCGAAGTGTGCTGTATGTATTATTGAACAAAAATTTATTCGAAACGAGTCTGTGAAGTTTGTCCAATGGAACTGGTTGAAATTCATTACGCGAAGTCTGTGAGTCACGCAGGTATATTAATTTCCCCCCCTGGGATTGGAGATTCAAATATACGAGTTGCAGCGGATTAATCGAACATGTTTCATTCGCCACCGGATGCTCGAAGCAACGTAACCGTCGATTTCCACTTGCGTATCTCCCTTAGCCGCGTTGCTGTTCGATTGCTGGCAGCAAGGCATTAATGTCCGCCTATTATCCCTCAATTTGGCAGATTCGAAAAATCCACGGTACAAACTCTGCCCATAAATCGGATTAACCCTGGCGTTTAACATTATCAATTACCCCCTGACTGTGCCACGCAGGGTCATGAAAGTGTCTGTACGTGTACGCGTGAGAGAAAGGAGTCCGCGAACGTCGAGGAGGAAGTAAAGGGAAAACAAGGAGGAAGAGGAAACGAACAGGAAGACGAAACACCGTAAGACCGCGTTATTACCTATAATACTCGGGATTAACTTTGCGTGAGCGAAGCGACGATCGAAGAAGAGCAAAGTCCTTTTCAAAAACTAATCAGCAAATGAAATAATATTGCAGCATTTCGATTGAATTATTTTTAAATCAAAATTGCATTCCGCGAACACCATCTCGTGCACATAATTCGTATCCTACGATTACTCGAAGGACAGGGAACAAGGAAGAGCCTGGATCTTTGTCGGGGTCAAAGAGTTGTTGGACGAGAGCTGTCAGAGCGTTCCAAGTTCTGACGACTTCGTGGTCCATTAGATAGGGAAGATCATAGGCCTCGTCGAGAGCCACGGGAAGAGTTAATGGCCCTAACGAGACGTACAGAACGAGAGGGGAAAAAGTGTCCGAAGCTGAGGCTAATTAAGCGAAGCCGCCCAGTACAGCGAACACATGGAAATTACGGTTAATAATACCGCGAGTAGTTAGAATGTATCTTCACTGTATTCATAATGATTCCTCGATACCAGTGGACGATCAGCCGGCACGGTCTCCACAAGATTTCTATCTCGATAACAGGAAACACGGTCCTTTGCGATAAGTATCTACAAAGAGGACTTTAATTTTCATTGAATTCTCAAAAGAGGAAAAACAGTTCCTGGATCACTGTTATAATTATCGTTATTAACTCGCAACCGAACACGGTCTGCCAACTTTTGGAAGGAACACCGTGCGATTGCCTCGGGCATCGTTCGATTACAATGATTAACCTAAAGGGGTTGATTTCTCTGAAAAGATTCAAGGAGCACTTCGGCAAAGATTGTCGAACCGAGGATGATATTCGCTCGGCGTGTGTGCCTTGTCGATCCGGTATTTACGGCGGCAGAAATACGAGGCCGGAATTCAATTAAAAATCAATCCCCGCCGCGATCCATCAAATCCACGAAACACGGCCACGGTAACACGGTTTCGTTCGTTCGTTTTCCAGTCATGCATCTTTGCTCGGACGCGATCCGTTGTGGCGTGCGCCCAGCCAACCACAACAGCCGTTTGCATAAATCTCCGGCTCGTTGATTCACGACCAACGACCCAGCGACTCGCGTGCGTGCGCCGCGTTACGCAATATTCCCGTGGCGTTTGTTCCGCCAAGAACACCGTGTCCTCCTACGAAATCGATTACCTCTTAATCCCGTTATTTCGCGCTGCATGCGCGTTCTTCCTTCGCCGCGAGAAGGGAAAGAAAGAGGAACGGTACATGATTTTTATTAGAGGGTAAAATGAATTCGCGGGGGAAGCTGTGTTCTTATTTCAAATTGTTCCTTCGTCGAAAAAGTCGACCTTCTACTTTTGACAACAAAGCAGCATACGATATGCTAATTATAATTGCTTACTCGCAAAGGAGCCATTACCACGTAACGAAGTAAGCCTTGGAAATTACGATTTTACATCGATTACCAGGCAATCGAGGCGGTGGCTTCGATAATCAAATGAAAGATGCACGGTACACTGTCGATCGCGGTCAAAAGTTACCCCACCAGCCTCAATGTTTCCCGCCTGTTCTAAACCCGCCTACAACGCCGATCGATCGCGAATCTATTGACCAGCCTGGCGTATTAATTAGTAACAGTAATGTCACGGACATTTAACATGCTTGTCGGCCATGGGTCGCGGGAGGGCAACGACGTGCAGCACTGCAGTCGGGTCGCCGCGGAGTCAAGGGGTCGTCGAAAAATCTCTCCCCTGCGATGTAAATTGTAGTGTTCTGCGCGATATCGAGACGACTTCTTAGCGACGACTTGTTTCGAACTACCCGAAGATAACTTTCCTTCCTGCACGATTATTTACGTTTCTTCTTTTCGTCTATAACCTTTGCAACTTTGTACCACGATTCGAAACGCGGGTGTAATCGATTATCATTTTTATTTTTATTCTAATTCCTGGACCGTGACCATCTGTAAAACGGTACGCGCAGAGTTCAGGATTAACGAAGTCTACCCACTTTAGGAAGTACTTATAAGTAGCGAAACTTTTGTTACGACCCAGAGTCCGGCCTGTGAAACGATTGAACTTTCAGCGGGATTTTCTGGAAACTCGAGATACGTCTTTCGCGGCTGGTAGATTACTCGCGTTTATAACGAGAGATTTACGACAATGTTGCACAGGTGTCAAGGCACGTCGGCGTAAATCGCGCGTTCGAATAATACGGTGGGTAAAAAGCGAGCGTTAATAACGCGTCTGGCTCGTTATACCTTTCGATCATTCGACGCATCTGACCGTTTCGAACGATCGGTCGCGGGCTTTTATCTTCCTGCAGCGGAGTCGGTGGCGTTTTACGGGAGACCATATATGTCACTAGTCGGATAATCTACGATTCCACGAATTCTAGTAATTAACAGGTAACGCTAACAAGAGTATTTTCCACCCGGTCTCTCGAAGCTGGATCTATCCGGTGCGTATCTGCACGTTCGAGCCAATGGATTAACGATCCACCTGGCTCGATGAAATTACGAAAGTGGGCACGGTATAATAAGCGCGGACGATGCTCGGTAATATTCTACCTGTTAACCGACTAATTAATATCCCTCCGATATTTTTTTCTCTTTCTTTCAGTATCACCGCCTTTGCCACCGCTCGGTGAAACAGCGTGGGAGAGAAACCGGGAACGGGAACGAGAACGGGAAAGGGTGCGAGAGAGGAGCACGGAGAACGAGGAGTCAGGAATCAGGGAGAGGGAGCCATGGGATCGAGAAAAGGAACGAGATCGAGATAGGGACAGACAGTGGGACAGGGAAAGGGACAGAGAGAGGGACACGTCGGCCCGCATGATGGAACCGCTCGATCCCGTCTTCGTTTCCTCCTCGGCTGCCCTCCTCGCGTTGCAGAGGATAAAGGAAACGTCCCTGTAAGTACTCTGCTACCGATCTTATCGCTCTACCCGGAGACTGGAGCGATTTTAGAGACGCTTTCGATAGATATACGGCCGAGGTTCACAGATCTTCGTGCTCGACATTTTTTTGATCTCCCCAAAGCAAACACACACGTGAAGTGTTTTAGCCGGAGCGTAGAATACGATAACACCGTTCAGGAAACTCGTTAACAATCGGTTTCTTTACGATCTGAAGGCGATTCTGGTTATTTTATTTCAATAGAGAGTCTATAGAGCCATTTTCTTCAAAATTTAAATGGTCCAATCTGAAGATGGACGGACCATCGAACGGAATTAAGAAAGGATTTGCATATGATGCAGAGAATATGACATTATTATCGGTTTACAATCGGTCGAAAACAGCAGGATATCGCGGGCAGTCGGTCTTCACCGTCATATTTCATCGAATGTATATGCACGTACAGGGTTAACAGGACGAGATCGTGCACCCGCTGTAAATCTCGTTTAATTTGCTCTCGTCCGCTCTCGCGACTGTCTTTAGCATTGTCGAGAACTCGGGTAGATCTCGTCCGAAAGCCGGCCAGACGTTGGAAAACATAGTAATCTCGTGACAACCGGTGCACGCTAACAAACCTCATTTCGTACGCCGTCGTCACGATTTCTTTCGACCGTGCAGCCAGATAGATGCGAGCCGAGATCGCGTTGAATAATTTCCACCTCGGTCTCCTCTTTTTCCTGCCACGATGACAGACGATGACATAACGCTCCCTCCTATCTAACAATCCTCCTCTCGACTATTGCCTCGGTGTCAATGACTTTATTAGACCTTCTAAACGACCAGTTATATGCTCGCCATTACATGTAAATCCATTACAACGAACTACAATTTGAAACGTGCTAATTCTCGAAACGTATTTCTATCGATGGAAATTGAAGCTACTTGACTCGGGATTCTCGAATACCTATCGAGCTCGATTCTATTCCTATCGTTTACCTTTACCATTTTTGGCCGATCGATGCCAATAATGGCATCCGAAGACCGTTCGTGTTCGTAGATCACGTGCACCGTGAAATCGTCACCAGTGCCACGGATCGAGGCCTGTCCTCTCGTGTCCCAATGCCGTTAACCGATAGTTATACTTCACGTTTCTCATAAATCTCCGCCGGTTCGTTGTCTGTTTCCGTCACGGTGCACGTATACGTTCGCCGATTCTACACGCAAACTGGCCACGCACGTGTACACGCACCGATGTACATTGGTACCCGCATGTCAGGGCCCCCCTGCGGAGGAACTGCCTGGAGCTTGCAGCAATACTTCACGACAAATGTACTTTCCAGTTCCTTCTTCGACTTTCCAGCGAACAGCGCGCTTACCACTTCGTCTTTCAAACAATGATCCATTCGGGGATACCACGGTCCGATCGTACTTTTTATTTCCTCGATTCAAGCGAAATCCGTAGCCATCCTCTCCACGCTCGTTTCTAGGATGAGATATTTTAAAACGCCGAGTAAACAACCAGGAGATCCTACGTAACTGTACAGATTAACGTAACGACCGCCACTTTTTTCATCTTTCTTTCATTCTTTCTTTCATTCCATCCGCAACGATCGTGGTATTATTCATAGATGAATTCTTTTTCTCGAGTACGTGTCTCCGGCTACGTTCTTTCGCTGCCTGTTTTATGCAGCAAGCAATTTCACTCGTTCTTCATCAAAACCGGTCATAACGCATCGGAATACATCGATCGATGAATAATTCATGCCAAAAACTTTCTGTATAAATCCATGGTAAAGGCTGGTGCGATTTGTCGATTCACCCCGGATACGAATGGAAGAACGAGAAATAAAAGGATTGTTTGTCGATAGACGCGAGTTTCAACGATGAAATAACGATGAAGACGTCTTATCCATATCTGAATTGAAATCACTCCGGTCAATCGTTCGTCGGATTTTTGTTCGTACCACCGTGGATGCGAGCTACGTATGGAATATGATCGAAGAAGTTATTGGATCGTTAGAATTAATGAATAGATATGCCAGCGGCAAGGTGTTTCATACGATGTTTCTTTTGGAATTTCAGAGTGTTTCACAAACGTCCGACCGGAATCGGGATCGGTGGTAGAGGTAACGCCGGTGTCGGAGGAAACGGCGGTAGTTTACCGGTCGATAGCGAATGCGGCGACGCATTGAAACGGCGCAAAGTTCACAGATGCGACGTGGCAGGCTGCGACAAGGTGTACACGAAGAGCTCCCACCTGAAGGCGCACAAGAGAACCCACACTGGTAAGTTCACTCTGATAACACGAATCATTATCTTTACTACTTCCTTCCATCGATACACCAATGAAACATTCGTCATTTACGAAAATTCGGGCGAATTAAAAGAAGACAGCAGATCTGGCGAAAGCAACAATTTCTGTGCTCCAGTTTCACTCTGTTAAGTAGTTTGATTTTGAAAAGTACTCCCATAAATTCTTCAACGCTCGTCGTTCAATACATTTATTGCGTACTAAACGTTTCATTGTCCGGACGATGATTCACGTGCGGCGTCGTTGATCACCGGTGTAGAACGCGGGTTTCGTCATCGTGTAACGCACGATCATCGTCCTTTTTTCTCTCGCCTCGGTGAAAGATCACGCGGGGTTCATAGGTGACGTTCCCGTTCCAAGGTGAGGCACAGGGTGAGTTCACAATTACGAGAAACTTGACTTGGTTACACTTCGTGGAAGAGAGCGCGCGGAGGGGATTAATTGACGAGACAATATCCATAGTCCGTTGTTATTCCGTACGGCTATGTTTCTTTTAGGTTAACGTCGTGCAAGTACGACTGATATTCTCCGCGAGCCGACGCAAATGGTAAAAGGAAATTCTCCTTTTTGCTCGCCACGGTTCAGGCCCCGCTTTAATGCGATTCAAAGTCATTAAAAGCATACTTCCCACGTTAACTCGAAGGAGACAGCATTATTAGCGAATAACGCGGCGAGATTCGGCCTGATAACGATAATGTTTAGCGGTAAAATATCGCCGGTAGTTAAACGACTTGTCGCCGTGGATGGGTCAACCAGTTGACCGGGAGCCATTACTCATCGCTCGCCTTTGATTGCCGAGTCGAGATACCCGATTCCCGAATGGAATATCGTTAAACAAGGAATCACGGGAAGGTAGCCGCTACGAATTCGCGCCATTCGAGGAATTTTTTTATCAATATACCCGTTCCCGGTTCACGGAGAATTCGGTGTGAGTCTGTTTTCATGCGACATTCCCCGGATGCCAAGCATATCCGTCCCATAAGGCTGCTTTTTCTACCGACCAATTGGAACCCACGAAGAAGGAGAAGAAGAAGAAGAAGAAGCAACAGGAGGAGTAGAAGAAGAAGAGGGTCAAGGGTCTTCGACATTCGCATGGTGAATCGTATGGCCTGAAGCCGCTTAGAAATTCGATAGCACACCAAAGTGACGCTGTACGTTGAATACTATCTATCGAGAATGCATTTTTTAGACACGTCCCCCGCGTTTCGTTGGTACATTCGTAGCCGGCCATTTATTATCGTCTCGCGAGAGAAGTTGGAAGAGGTCACACACCGTTCGTTCCTCGTTCTATACACACGTATAGATGGTGAGGGAATACACATGTGTGTACACAGCGTTGAAGGAGCCGCTGGTTGAAGAATTTCCGGTGGATAGGTACCTTCGTGAAGGCATTGCCGCCGTCTACAGAGTGCAGAGGCGGCGGGGAGAGGGCGTGGTCGTGAGAACCAGGATCTTTTGTCTGGTCCATGGTTCAACCAAGACGGTGTAACCGCGGTGCTCAACCTGGTCCCGACGCCAGGAGATTCTAATGGGGAAAAAAATGGTTTGTCACGTTGGTCACCAGTAATACAAATTTAATTGGATCAAATACTTGAGAAATGGGAATGGTTCTAAATATCCACACCCGCCCTTATCTAGTGTTAGGAAAAAAATGGTACTTTGAAAAAACACTTTCATCGCCACGTTGGTCACCAGTAATACAAATTTAATTGGGTCAAATAGTTAAGAAATGAGAATAATTCTAAATACCCATCCTTATCCTTAGCTAATTACCCCAAGGGAATTATCTGGAAATTTAGACATACAACTCTTTAGACATTATTAGAAAAATATCATTAAATTTTTTATTTTTCTAACTTATTTACATACATCAATGAAATAATACACAAAGTTATAATCAATTTCTTCTTTTACATTCAAACACACGTTATTTCGATAAGTAGTCGTAATTAATCTGATTCATACTTTTTCCCGAAATTGTCTGGGGATGGTAACTCTTTGGTTGCTTCAAACCTGTCAGTTTTGGCATTGTATGTTTCACACGCCATCAGAGTGCAGGCGATAAATCCTCCTTGATGACAGGAGCACCAATTGCATCCATCAAAGTAACGTTCACCCGGTATACATTGCCTTGCTTTATAACAAACAATTACCAAGAAATTATTGACTATGAAGAGTCTCGTCGGATTAGAAGCACAAAATGTCAGATTTAGAATACTTACCATGAGACAGATCAGCTTCGTTAGATCTTTCGGTGCCCACGTCGATGCTCATCGAGCTAACGATGGCGAGCAGCAAAAGAAAAGTAAAGAATTTAATGAACATCTCTTCTGCTGTTTGAACCTCTTCACACTGACGATCCGACTGATCGACTGACCTTATATACAACTTCAATCCATGTTTTTGCCGCCTCCGTATCGATAACCTTCCTTAATCTCTGTCACATTATTCCACGAACGATAAATTTCCATATGTCCGATCGATTCGAATTTAGAATCGTGTATACAGCGATGTTCACGTATTGCTACACACTTTCTTTTACTAGTAAACAAACGTTACGAAAATTCTCGTTCCTAACGCTTTTCCCTTTCTTAATCGAAGGTCAGAGATCGACTTCGTTAACGCGTCGACCGAGTTTCTTCCAGCGGGCTTCATTAATTTTTCATCGAATCCGTCGAGACGCCGTATAATTCTCTTTCCCGGAACGTCACAGGATTCCGTGAGGAAAAAATAAGCGGCCAGACGACGCGAATCGAAACACGTTTCGCGCATTAGGGTGCCATTATCGGGGCCAGGGTTTTACGAAATCCTGGTAGCGTGATCTACCCAATAGGAAAAGGCCAGAACCTGATATACCAAGCTGGTCGTTCTATGTCGTATCTTGGCACTCGCTCTAATAATTGTTTCAACGACTGTGCCTGCACAGTCGTAGCTACGTCTATCCATCATTCTAACACCGCGGCATTATGCAGCCATCGAGATATCTTAGCACGGCAAACGTACACGCCGGCACCCTGGATGTGGGAAATGCCAATTCATTGATTACTGTAATTTCACGGCATAAATCGCGAATTGTGCCCACGCCAAAGTCGAATGTTATGCTCCCGAAATCAAAAGAATTTGTCTCGTACGAGTAACCTATTGTTCCGAAAGGTCGACGACGTAGAGAATCGGTGTTATCGCGGACACCGGCTTTCTTTTCCTCAATAATTCTGTTTCCGCTTGATTACACCAGCTCGAACTTGCGATAGCCTAATTCACGATACACCAATGTGCCGTTCAACTTGAACTTCAGAATGTTAAGTAACTCTGCTAACGCAGTAATTTAAATGCGTGTACAGAATTGTACTTTGCCTTTGTTATTACCTCCGTATCTCTTGCACAAACTGTAACGAGGAATAATACACACAGAGTTAGCTTTATATCGAAAAAGATTCTTTGTTTCAAAATAATCTAATCAAATTAAATGTTTCATGCGAGGATTGTTTGATTTAATGGAAGAAACCTAATCGAACAGCTGACTCTTTTTTTAAATTCATTTATTATTTACAGAGATAATAATATTGAATTTATCAATGCTTTTATTATTAGCATTTTCAATGTTGGTAGCAAATGTCAAGTTCGTTTAGTGTCTTTTGCCTATAACGTGTCGTTTAGTTGTGTTTTTTTTTTTCTTGGAGCGCCATCAGATAGAGAACCATCGTTCAAAACGTTACAACCTTCGCAACGAAAACAGCGAATCCATCCAGCTAACCATGATTGATGATTCTCACGGCTCGAACGGTAGGAATTTGCATCGAATTTATATCGTGCCGCTCGCAAACTGTATAACGGAGTAATAGCGGTCCGCGCTACCGCTTTCGATACCATGAATCTTCGGAACACACGCCGACGAACACGGCCAAGCTACATTGTACGGCCAGAGAGGCGAAATATTACAAGGATACGGTAAATGGTAGCCGCAGCTCTTTATAATAGCGCTCTGCTGCATCCATGCCGTGGATAATACTGCACACCGCGCTAATAACCATCTAATCCGTCGATTATTACTCCAAAGTGTGCTAACTAGAGTTATTGGTCAAACCGTGCTGTTAAGCAGTTTTGCTTAACCAACAGCAGCGTTTACATTAATTTTTCTCTGGATTACAAAAAAGAAATTTGTTTCTTTAATTTTACCCTTTGTTCTTGAAAATCTAACCATTCCAGAGAATCATTTTCGTTAAGCAGCACGGAATAGGGTTGACAGGTTAGCGTGAGCCTTGATGGACAGTAGGAGGTTCCGCGAGATCTCGTGTATTAATTAAGGCGAATTAACCTTCGTATAAACTAGGCAAGCAGCGTCGATCGGTTCCTTGTATCGAAGGATAACACCGAATCCTCGCCCCTCCGTGCAAGTCAAGCATCCGCCGTCAGACCTGCCATTAACAATGCACTTATGCATCACCGACCAACAGGGGGCTACGATTATCTTCGTTCTTGGATCACAATTTCCTGGGTGAGCATGATCCGTATTCTCGTTATCGAGGACCAGCGGTTTTAAATTAAATTCCTTTTTTCCTTTTTTTATTTCGTTCCGCTTGCGCCGACCGACATTCGGACCGGGTAATTTGCCACGATTATCGACATCAACCTGATTATCGTGGCGATCGGTTCTACTCTCGGTTCTTATTTTACTCTTCTTCCTCTTCTTTCTTTTTAAAGGAAAGAGAAATTCGTGCTGGTTAGCATTGTGGGTGGACAAAAGGTAAAATTGGCGAAACGAATTACGTCTGACTATTATTAAGGGAGAAACAGGTGATGCTCTTGCCTCGAGGACGTGAAATTTTCAATTGGAAAACTTTCGATTTATGCTTTATTTAATAAACTTCATGAAATAAACAGCTTCATGATTTATCGAAATTGATTGCTTTTCAGCACTTTCATCGATGATCCTTAGTGTCATTACGAAAAGAGAGAGACATTATCCAAGCAGGTGGCCTCTATCGGAACAAAACTAATAACGGTGAACACTAAATTAGAAAGTTTATAATGAATGCGTTTTCCAGGGAGTTGTCTGTACGAAGAACTCAGCAATGCTTTCTCAGCAGGCAACGCGTTAAAATTCATTAGTTTCCTTACGAAGCTGTTCTCTCGATGGAATATTAATTGAACTTACACAGAGGTTAAAGGTTCGTTCCACGTTGTTCTTGGAAACGGATAGATTTCTCGAAAGGGAACTAGAATTGTTTACTAATGTCACTGTCAGACTCGGACGTATTCGTTCAATTCTTAAGTAGCATGGTCGACGTAAGAATTCAGAAATCTTTGCCAAGGTTACTGGTGACCCATTGATAAATCGAGCAATTAAATATCTTTCAGTAATAGCATTTCATTTTTCAATTCACGTACAATTTTCTTTCATGTTATTTTAATTACATTAAATTTGTAGTGCTGGTCAGTACGACGTTCAAGTGTTAATTGAAACTTCGAGTTACGTCCCGGTGTTACATTTTATTAAACCACAATACTGGCGTAAATAATTAATGGGCTGTAATGATCACGATTAAATTGAATCGCGCGTTCGCCGGTTATTACACGGACGCAGTATTTCTTGCCGCTAACGAGTGTTGTTATTTACAAGAAGCCGTACACCGCGGGAGTAGCTCGAGGGCGCATTAGGCAGACGCCACGCAGAGTGGACAGCTCCTGGCTGCTTGTAGCAGCCGCGAGTTTCGTTCTTTCCTCTTTTCTTCCCTTCGTTTCCATCTTTTTTTCTTTTTTTTTCTCGCGTCGCTTGTCAGCTCGCTGCTCGCCACCGACACGCTTCGTCATACGAGCTGGCAACCTTCTCGCCGAGACGTTTGACGCGATAATTGCGAAAGGTACGGGAAGTATTGAGAAAAATCAATGAAAAAAATTTAATTCGAAAATTGCGAGATAATTGGGGCGTTCTAAATTTAGTTAACGATATTTAAGAAAATTTATTCGAGATTGAAATAAACTTGCAAGACTTTCTAGAATATAAATAACAGTCGAACGATATATCCTCTTAGAGTGGAACGAGTATTCTTTCACTTTTATTGGAATTTTACAACCGTGTTCATTTATGTAAAATATCTGGAGAATTAGTGTTTGCGAATGAAATTGAATTGCGGAATGTTCTAGCCCGTAATGAATGTGAGAAAGGGTTGAGGCCTGTTGAAAGATCGTCGACTAAATTAACAGTACTTATTGAAAGAAGAATTATTAACCACGAAGAACAAATTATTTCTCGTTTCCTCTGTAATTAAGTAGACACTTTATACGTTCCCGTATAAACTGCTCACACGACTCGTTTCATGTTTTCTAAAGTACAAAAGAAATTTAAATACAGCTTGAACGCTCGATGCCGATTCGACGCATGAACCAGTCTGTATTTATTCATAAGAGAACGAGAAGTGGACGAGAGTCGAATAAAAAAGAGCAGTCGACACAATCGACAGTGATATTTTACGAGGAACGTCCGCTCGTAAAATATCGCGAGTCCGATGACACAGAAGACATCGATATTTCCTTCGACTCATCTTTGAACGCTTTCCTTTATCGTTTCTGCATTTCTAGAGAGATAGTAAGTAGATTAGATCGGCTGAAATCCGAAAAACAAAGAGAGGGGAAAAAAGAAGGATCGACGAGTATCCCGTTGGCTTAATATAACGTGGGATTAATATGCACCGCGACATCAGAGTGACGTTACAAATGAGCGGCTAAGCTCGCTGTTGCGGTTAATTAATGGAGCCGGACGGTGTAACGCGGCGTTAATCTATGGTGCAATAAACGTAACGCCGGTATGTAAAAATCCAATCAAAATGCATTAATAACGGGAGAATTAATGCCCTGTTGTGCCGTATTCGCGAGGCTGCATGCACATCGGCCGATATTGCGTGCACATGCACCTACACTCGCGTTACGTGTTCGTGTCGCTCGTAAACGGACTAATTACTCGCAATTATGCAACGGTCGAGTGCATGGCTTTTTTTTCTCGCTCATTAGTTCCTCATATTACTGGCGAATTACATAATAATATTCCGCCAATAGACGTCGATATGTTCAAACGATCGATTTAGATATCTAACATCGAACCCACGCGAAGCAATAATTTTCAGAGAACACAGAACGAACTTGTACTGATTATTTATTTATTTCTCTATTACAGGTGGTTTTGTTTCTTTCTTACAGATAGATCATGATAATCTAGATTAATTGGGTATAATTATAAAAATTTTCAATATTTTTTGACTCATTATAGATAATTCTAATATTACAAATTCTAAGAGATTGAAAAGTATTAGAATTCTTCGAGCAAAGTTTCAATTCAGATTTATAGCGATTCGAAGGCGACAAAAAATGTGATAGATTTTCCAGGACGATGTTGGTTAGTCGCTGTCAAGATTCATGATCTCTGATTGAAGGTGCGCGAACACATCGATCAAACCGGTATGGTGTTAGCGGTTTCCAGGCGATATAAAACCGAACGTTGTCGTTCGTCGTCGCCCATTATCCCCGTGTACACGCTCTCGGTTAATGGGATCGATGGTCGCTCGCGATTTCCCTGGCTCGTCTTCGTCTTCTTCTTCGACTCGGTTGAACTTGATGGCGATTGCGTCATCGAGTTGTGACCAGGCTGTTTCTACATCTAGACAGCTCGACGACGGGCTACGCTTTTAGCCCCCTTCAAACCCTTTTACTCTCGTTCTCTCGTCCCTTCTCTTTCTACTCAACATTCGCCTTTACGCTTCCATCTCGCCAGAAGGCTCGTTCTCTTTCTTCGGCGAATCGTGCAGAACACCGGGCCCGAGGAATACGTCGGTGACTTGCATACAATAGAAGAGAGTGATGGGCAGTTTTCTGAGGGATCCAGAGTCGTTGGAACGCGCGACAGCTGTCACGACGTCCTTACGAAAGAGGGGCTCGACTCGATAAGAGCCAAGAATAAACGCACGGACACACGCGCGCCAGTCAACGCGGTTAAACGCTTGGAAATTCTACCTGTATCGAACTGCTTTCGAATAGCTCGCAAGATATTATCTTTACTCCGATCGTACTCTGTCAATGTTTCATTAAGATCAATTCAATTGTACCTAGAACCGGTGATCAAATTATTATAAGAAGAGTTATAAGTGTTTGAAAAACTTTCAATATCAGTTGTGCCAGAAATCGAAATTTACAATATCTCCATTCTGATTTGTTGCTCGTTCCTTCGATACCTTGAATTAACGTAACATTGTTCGTAAGTAACGACCCTAAGAGGACGTTGGAAAGCCAGCAGGTGCATAATGGGTCGGCAATTGATCGGTGTCACTTTTCAATTACGCCGTTCGATCGTAAATTTGTAAACGCATAAAACCCCATACCCCTATAAATTGTCCAAGGACGTGGACTTTCATTCGCGCAGGAAAATGAGTATCCCTTCTACGCGGAGGATTATGAAAAGGATCAGGCGTACGTATTCACCGGTTCGAGTCGTAAATCTAAAAGCGAGCCTAACTAGAGGTTTTATGTTTCACGCGTACACTACGCGCGATTAAACGCGAATTACACAAGAAACGATTACTAATTTTTGAAATATCCGATTGAAATATCATCGAAAAATCTCTGAATCATTTCCTCCACGTCTGTTTCAGGTGAGAAACCGTACCAGTGCACGTGGGAGGGTTGCACGTGGAAATTCGCGCGTTCCGACGAGCTGACGCGACACTACCGCAAGCACACGGGCCAGAAGCCGTTCAAGTGCCATCTTTGTCAGCGATCGTTTTCGCGGAGCGATCATTTGTCCCTTCACATGAAAAGGCACTGATAAAGAGGCTCGTCTAGCTGGAGGCAGGAAGAACGTAGAAGAATAAGAAGGAAAAGAAGAAAGGTGAACCGTTGGTTCCGAGGAACATCGGAACCCGCAGTCGTGATCGTAGACGATGACGATGATTCTTTTTTTTTTTTTTTTACATTCGGGACCTGAAGAGCCTTCGAGACTCTCGAATCGATTCCGCGGAACGAACAGAGTCGGGGGCGGATACTAGGAGAAAAAATGAAGAAGCAAACGAGTCGTTCATTAGGTTTAGAGGTCTGATGAAAGCATCATTTGTAATTATTGGTGGATGATCAGTTGCGAACCTGTCAGCAGTCGGGGTACGATTTTACATTGTTGATATTTCTACTTGTAAGTTTCGGTTCGTGGAACCGGGAGAGATAGAGCGTAAGAGTTGTTGAAATGTTTTACCATGGAAAATTATTTATTTTGTTGTTGAATTGGTGTTACTTGTGATAGACATCACGGAAGCTTAGCTTCGATAAATGAAAAAGAAGAAAAGAATGGTATAGCGGATGACATCGATTGCTGCAGGTTCAGCATAACTGTTTTTCATTTATTTTTATTTTTGTTTTTTTTTTTTTTATTTATAGCCAATTTTTACTCGTTCGTATTTCCAGTTTGTTTTCATCCTTTTTTTTCTTTTTCGTATGATTAAATAAGGCCAGCTCAACTAGTCTAGAGCACCATATTATATCGTCTATTGCGAAGAAATAGAGCCAGTAAATGGGGGAAGAGAAGTAAAGTATCTTTAAGGTAATTAAACGACTAATAATTAAAGAGAATAATCGAACTCCGATGAAGGAGCTTGGGACTTAGCATGCTCAGTTAAATAAACTAAACAAAAAATCGTGATCGTCGAACAAGTTTTTTCTAACGCGTTAAATAGCGATTTTATCCGACTATGCACAAAGAATTTCGCGTTTAGGAAAGGACAATCATTGACGTTTTTCATTGTCAAAGAAAACCAGGGAATCAGATGCTCTGTAAGCCAGTATTACGTGTGTGCATAAAGCAATATAAACGTGTATATTATCATCGACGTTATTGCGATGCTTTTTTTTTCTAATTTTCTCTTTCTCTTTACTCGATCGCAAACATTCTTCGATCGTACCTTGTTCAGTAAGGTAGCAACCTTTTTTTTCCACACTCGTACACGTACACGCAGATACACACGAAACACAAGGTGCCAAAGTAGAAGGTGCAAATAAGGTGTCCATTACGCTCAAACATTGAAGGAAGACGAAGAAAGTAGATCGAAGAATTATTTTTTAAACGCTTTTGCACCTATCGCCGAATCGAATGTTCTCGTTAATTGAACGGCAAACATTTCGAGCCTCGATCCGTGCACATTTTATTTTGGCATCTGCGAGATATAATTCGCGGACGATGGAAAAACAAATTACGCTCGAAAGAGCCAATGAGAAATTTCTCTGAATCGTAGAACGCGTCAATGTTCCTCGTGCTTTTGAAAGTGTATATAAGAGAAAGAAGGTTCGTAATATCACGGTTTGTATCACTGATGCACCGAGTCGTCTGTTCGATCGTCGCGGATTTACATAGTTAAAATTAGAACTGCAACAAATCGTATATGACATATCGAGATCGAACAAAGACATCGACTTCGTGCATCGAGTAGAATAAAATCAGGCTGTTACTTGACGGGGCTATTTGTAAGAAAACACGCAGTAAAAGGGTAATTTTTATAAAATACGATTCAGTAAATAAAAGGAAGATACCGTGGCAACGTGAAATTTATTCTGTAAACAGCTACGATCGAATTTCGCGTGATCTTTTAGCAGAAGGTTCATGAAAATCGAACGAGCTTGTAAATAATTTAAAAAGCCGAAGTACACGCGACGTCTCCGTGTAAAGAACGTGTGCAGCACATTTCCCTGTTTTCTTCGAACCAGTGTTTTATTATTTTCTTATCTCTTCTTGTCACCTTACGTGCTACGCGATCGAAGGTAGCCGAAGGAACGGAGAACTACTTCGAAGTTAGTTTAAATCGATGGAACTAAGATGCCAGTATATGCTAGAGCCAGTTTATATTCGTTAAAGAAAGAAGGGAACCTCTACGTGTAAGATTAACGCCGATGATCGATAAATGAATACTTGTTACGTGTTGTATTTCGATAGGGAATAGTGCCTTTTAACGTTAAGGAAGAGTATGCTGCGTTAGGCCTTAAGTATACTGCTAGTGCCTTAAGTCACGCGAATCTTCGTGCTTGTACTCGTTTCATAACGCGACCATTCGAATCCTCGCCCGGAGGACCAGTGAGATATCAAGCTGTTGCTTTATTAGTTTGCTCGGGACTCGAGTGGAAATCGAGTACCCACGAGATACTTGGTTATTCTCGCCTCCCAACGTCGTCGTTCGTTCGAAACGAATTAACCATTAGAATTCAATCATTTTCCGATTTCTGTCATTTACATCCTACACGTACCAACGATTTTCTTCGATTTCTGCTTTCAAAACGATCGTCAATTGATTCCATCGGTGACACGCATCGAACCGGGGATATACGAATATCGTGTGGGCTCTAAAGACCGACCGCGCCCCTAGGTGTGTATGAATAATTTTCGTATGATCGTCACTGCGAAATTCAATCCGAAAATGGACGAGGTGCCACCCAGGATGCCATTCTACGATCTTGATGACTGATACCGTTGTACCTTTCCTGTAGGGAATTTCTTCAGCCGGAGCAGCCGTCAGTAATCTGAGCGCAGCGCGGGCGATGAGAAATGTATACTGACGTCATGCCGACACCCTCTTTGATCATTATCATTTTTTTTTTTTTTCTTTCTTTCTCTACACCGTGCCGAGCTCGTGCCGAGTCGTGCACCTCTCGACGATGCATCTCAACGGCGTTACCTCCACCTCGAGACGATTCATTTCGGTTAATTGTCGACGCGGCGATAAAACGAAACTTCCACGCGAATCATCATCCTTCCTTGGAATTTCATTTCCTTCGAACCCGAGTAACTTTAGTTTCATTTCTTTCTATTTTCTTCCGAGGGTATCGTCGATCACGTGCAATCATCGTACGTGAAATTATCTGAATAATTATGGAAAATCAAGGATTTACTTAGATGTACTCAACATCGACGTTTCTCAAGGCTGACTTAACACGAACATTCCACGAGCATAGACGTTTTGTAGTTGGAAATGCTCTCGCGAAAAGTTGGACAAAGGCGCGTGGACAATTTGTATCTCATGTTAATGCGAACCCATTCAATTTTCCATAGAAGGCTAACCGTCGAGGAAACAGGAAAGCACGCGTATAAAGGGGCTCGAGCCGAACGCGACCGATTTTCTATGAAGGCCCCACCTAGGAAAATTAGCATTTCAAGTGCCTTAACGGACGTCAACTGACAAGCAACTAATCGAGGTTCCGCATTCGGATCGAAATCACCTTCTACGACAGAACGGACGCTTTCGTCCGACCGTCGGACACTTGGTTGACACACTTTGGATAAAATGACAGTTCGAGATGGGAAGAAAACGCGAACAGGTCGGTGGGAAATTTGCATGATTCTTTTTCAAAAATCACGTTATATCTTCATTATTTTCAATTTTTGATGTTGCATTTGAATTGGTGATCGAATCCTTGATTTCCTTCGCACGAAAGAATTTCATTTATTCGTAATTCGAAGACGAAGCTGATGCGTCAGTCCGTCAAAGTAGCGATGATTCTTCGCTTCGAGGGCCAGTAAAGATACACAATACACAGATACATACACACACACATGCACGCATCAGTAACTCACACGTATACCTGATCAAGCAAACCACAACTAAATTACAATTTTAATATGCGATCACGCGCGGTGCTCAATCTTCCTTGGTGCTTTCGCACGTTCAATTCGACGTGCGTACGTGTACACTCGGCTGCAACGTAGGTTTCTCTTGGTCGAGGAGAAAATCTTGGGAGAACCTAAAGAGAGCGTTAATCAAGAGAAACCTAAGTTGCGGCTGATTGTACATCAACGTGGACAATATACGAGGTCGATTCTTAAAGATCCATTAACGCAGGAAGGCAACAGTTGTCGTTGCGGAATGTGTGCAAGGTGTTTGCTTCTAGGAGACAGTGGACCATGCAATAAACGAAATGCAATATCGAATAGAAAATTTCCACTGGTTCGTTAATTTTCTTAGTTACTTAATAAGCGAGATTGTTTACGATGGAAGGTGTTTTACGTGGTCCAAGGATCTCCTTGAACGCGAAACCAGGCGAGCCGAACGAACCGGTGATTATCGACTCTAACACGGAAAATTTCTCGTGAATACACTGAAATAAAAAATATAAAAAGAAAAAAAGAAACGGAACCTACTAGGTCGTAAGGTAGATACTAGTGGAGCAATAAAATTACTGTACATAGTATGTAAAATTATCCGTTAATCATCACTGATGAAGAAGCAACGGATCAGCGTAGCATAATTATCTCGCAATAATGTAATCAATGGGGGCCAGTAATTCTCTCTCGGATCTCGCACGGATTTATACAATGCGAGGCGCGTGACGTGCCCTTTCTCCGACAGATTTTCACCAGATCCAATTTCTTTGTCGCGAGTGAAACGAGATGCATCGAACATCGCTTTCAGGTTCCTACAGAGCAGGTGCGACACGTCGCGTCGAATGGGAACACGAAAGGGTTATTCTAGCCAAAATTCGTGTACGTGGCTCGCGTCGACTCGGCGTGTTTTCATTGGACGAGAACGTGCGCTGAAAAATTCGACTGTCGTGTCAATAGGCTGAGAAAGGGACGTTGTTTTGATGTCGCGCGCCGCCAACTATTATTTAATAAGGAATAGAATTGTACATGTCGCGTAGAATCGCGTAATATAATAATATATTAATACTACGACTCACTGTATAAACGAAGGCATTATTACAACTTTGTACTTTCTAATTATTACATTAATCGCGTCGCTTGAGGACGGCCGCTATTTCGTATCGCGCACGTCGCCAGGGGAGGTTTTGTTAGTGCATTAAAAGATAAAAAAAAAAAAGGTAAATATATATATTATATATATAAATAAAAAATCTATCTATACATATATAGATAAAATATAGAATATATATTGTAAATGTGGTTGTAATCTTATTACTGTTATGTCGATATATCGATGTCCTTGATTTGGATAATTTATTTATTGCGATGTGAACCGAAACGAAGAGCGTGTAATTATTGTATACCGTGAAAGATGAGGAAACTAATTGCCGAATAATAGCGAAATATATTAACGTGCACGAAATTCTATATATATATATATAAATATATATATTTATACAACGTTATCGGGGCGAGGACGCGTCTCAAAGAGTCGCGTTTCGCCGCGAGAAAGTCCTAAAAATTCAATCACGTTTCGCGACGGTACGGTTGAGCGAATATTTAATATTGTGTACTTCGCGATTCCTAACTGTGGAAGTAAAATTGTTGTATCGTAAGGGCGATCCGCGACCCGAATCGTGTACGTTTAATTAATTAATTATTGTCGAGTCGCGAATGAAACACGCGACGCGTCACGTTCGTCCTGTACGGTACAATATCGCGCCTCTCGATAATCTTATTATCGAAATGATGGTTACATATTTTAGATAATCCTATTATCATTATCATTATTACGATTCTTATTATAATTGCTACTATTACTATTATTATTGTATTTGGCAGGGTTACGACATTAAAATCGTAAAAACAATCTAAGGATTCTCTTTGATTATCCAAAGTACAATTCCATATTTCAAACTTATCCTTAATAAAAATTGATCGACGTTGATGAGGATAATAACCGATCGGAGGCATAACCTTTAGTAAGAACGTTACCGATCCTGTTCCCATATAAATGCATCTGCATCCTCGTTAACGTTTAACCCGTTACACGGTAGTTAGACGACCCCGAGACGATAAATAAAGCCGCGACCGTGCAAGTCTCGCAGATGTTTTGTGACAAGTCAGGCCAGTCACAATACGATCATTAGGCTATTTTCCAGAGTGTAGCACCCCGAGACGCCAATATCTCTGCCCGGTCCACGTATTTGTCCCGTCTGGCAACAAGATTTCTGCACACTGGTATTCCTCTAACTTGTAGCCAGTACTCTCCGTACTAGGTAAGTACAAATCCTACCGTATACCCGACCGAGAATTTGTAGTCTGCTATACACCGAGGTCATAACTTAAGCTGAATACCGTCCTCGATTCCCCTCCACTACGGAATTCTCCGGAACCGGTGGAATCGCAAGGATATCAACGACGACATGACGTCCATTTCACGTTGATGCCCCGACGTCCAGAACGATCATCGCTAAATAAAAGCGTGTCGAACGAACTGTCCTACGGTATAATTGATTCCCATCATTTCATTGTCATCGTTCTTTTGCAAAACGTTTGTCGTATCGCGAATAAAAATCAGCCGAGGATAACGAATGCTCGATCGCTACGTGCTGGTTCTTTACGAAGTTCCTTTAGAATTAAGTAAACGCTGCCAACCTTCTGGGCGAGCTTGACAAAAACATCATTGGATCCGGTTGCTTTATGGCAGGCACGATAAGAAACTCGTACTTGCGATCAAGGCATTCGCATCGCGGCCACGTGTCTTCCGATTGATGGTATTTGTCGATAGAAGAAATTGAAGAGCGGTACGCTTCGCGAAGAGGTAAAAGACGCGTAATAGTAAATGAATAGCTCTTTACCAAGTGTGGACAATTACGGAGTTACTACGCGTACGAGGATGGAGTATCGAGGTAAGTGAAAAGACGGAGATATATTTTATTATATAGCGTGTAATTTAGACATTTTTCTGATACAATTTACAATTAATTACTCATGTAAAGTCACGATAATGTTCAGTTAAAAATTTACATAATAAAATACTTTTCAACACCTATTTAGAAGATAATATATTGTGAAACTATTTGCATAAATATCCGCTGTCTAGTGATTACTGTCTGACAGTATAGATAAAGATAAAGGATTGAATAATGGCGTGAAAAATCAAGCATCATAATCGCGGTTACATGACAGCAGCCGTCAAAGAGTTAATCATAAATTCCGTTCTCGTCAAGAAAATCACTTAACAAATAAAAACTGAACGCTCTCAGTCCCTCGTTGCAATTTCAAACAAAATCGCGTTCGCGCGGCGAGCGTGCGACCGTTTATATAGATCATATCGTTAATTGAAAACGGTGAAGGGAGCTTGTTGGGAACAATAACGAGATCCCGAGGAAAACGCATTCGCACGGGGACTTTCGAAACAACGATATCTGCATCGGTGTCTACAGATCCAAAGAGACTAGGCATGCCATTGTCAAAGAGTAGGTATAACTATTCTTTGCCTTTGTTTCCAAGGGGTTTTGAATTTGTCCCTTCAGAATGAACGTCATCTGCTCTATCCTAGTATAAAAATGTGAAATATCTCGCACTGCAACAGTCTAACGCATGTTGATGGTAATAGCACATTAAAAATCGACATCAAAAAGAGGAGCAGCAAGGGGAGGTTGATCCAACCCTTCCCTTAACACTAAATATGATGGCTTTCCCAGCAGGGCTGCTGGCGTTAGGAGTGGGGGCTCCAGGCGCCTTTGCACGCGGATCGTCAATCGTAGAGCAAAGTGAAACCCCCTCAGTCTTATAGCGATTGCTGAAGGGTGCTGATCTACCGGTTAAACATACATATACCTTCATTTGATTTTCCGCGTTTATTTACTTTGCTGTATTTATTTCCTTAGCTTATTGAATAAACACATTAGAAATTAAAGTGATAATTTTATTTCTGCTCTGTACCTCGTCTCACTATTCTTTTATTTATTATTTTACACCCTCTTTATAGCCTCGATGGGACCAGCCTTTTCAAATGCTTCCTATTTTATCCACCATCCCTTTTACTTCTCGCATTCGTTTCATCCCTCCATTCCTTACATACCTGCAGCCCTCACATCTCTCCATCTCTTACATTCCTGGTATCCTTTACACCTCTGCATTCCTTACATTCCTGCTTTCTTCATATCTCTGCATCCCTTACATCTCCTCATTTACCAAATCCCTGCTTTCTTTATATTACTCCATCCTTTTCATTTCTGCAGCCCTTACATCCCTGCATCCCTTACATCCTTGGATCACTTATATTCCTGCATTCCATACATCCCAGTACCTCCCTCAGTTGGAACTTTTGCGGCTATGAGGGCTGCGATATTCTACAAATTTAGTTCCTTTTTGTACCGCCAGGGGGCGCTGTTTCCACGTGCGAAATTTGCGTCCTCTGGTTTTGAAAAAAGGAACTAAAGCCTGCAGAAATTTTGGCCCTCTGGCGGCAAAAATGTGAACTAAATTTTCGATGTCGAATCAGCGCCATCTGATTTTGAAAAAAGGAACTAAAGCATGCAGAAATTTTGGCCCTCTGGCAGCAAAAATGTGAACTAAATTTTCGATGTCGAATCAGCGCCATCTGGTTTTGAAAAAAGGAACTAAAGCATGCAGTAATTTTGGCCCTCTGGCGGCAAAAATGTGAACTAAAATTTCGACGTCGAATCAGCGCCATCTGGTTTTGAAAAAAGGAACTAAAGCTTGCCGAAATTTTGGCCCTCTAGCGGGAAAAATTTGAACTAAAATTTCGACGTCGAACCAGCGCCCTCTGGCGGCCAAAAAAGGAATTAAATTTTGCAAAAATTTAAATTTAAAATTATTTTTCACTAGACTTTACTTACCTGTACTTACCTTTACTTACCGTTATTTACCTTTACTTACCTTTACTCGAACCAGTCGCCATATGTAGATTATTTATAATATATTTATTATAAGGTTTGAAAGGGTACAAGTGATGCAGGGAGAATTCAGGAGTGTAAGGGATACAGAGATGTAAAGGATGCCGGCATATACGAGATGCAGAAATATAGGAAATGCAGGGATGTAAGGAATGCATAAATGTAAGGGATGTGGTGAAATAAGGAATACAAGGATATAAGAGATGCAGGAACATAAGGGATGCAGGGATGTAAGAGATACGGAGATGTGAGGGAGCGTGTAATGGGAGGAATTAAGTGCTATAAGGGATACGGGGATACAGTGGTTCAGGGGTAGTCCCCGCGAGACTTATGAAAAGAATTTAAAGAACCTTCTCATAAAGAAGGATAAAATAATTAATAACTGAAAAGTGTGGGCCTATAAAGGGAGATAAAATAATAAATAACTGGAAAAAGTGAAATAAAAGGGATGGTCGGCTAATGCCCAGAAGCGGGGTATAATCATAAATGTTATTCCCTCTTGATAAGCTTATTTAATAAGAAAAGGAAATAAATAAAATAAATTAAATAAACTCTGAAAGGAAATTAGAGATATGTATATGTTTGACGAGTTGATCCGCATCCCTCGGCTGTTGGTATAAGACTGTGGAAGTCACACCTCGTTCTAGGTCATTTTAAGATTGATTTTCATGTGTACTATGTTAATAATTTATTAAAGATCAAACAATTCTTTATATAAATAACTGAGAAGGAAAGCAAGGTACATTGAATAAATAAAATAAGAGAAGAATTTAAGTCAATTAAATAAATAATTGAGGAAAGAAATTACGTACATTACACAGAACGAAAATTGTGCAAATTAAATAAATAACTCAGAAAGAAAATTGGGTAAATTAAATAATAATTCAGTTGCTTTTTTAAAATGATTTATTTATCAAGACACATGAAGTGAATACATGTTTGTCTTGTATTAGTTTTAATTAATTTATAAAAAATAGGGTCAGAGGGAGTAAAAATTGTATCTCTTCAATACGCTGTGCGAGGTGGGATAAAAGAGGAACTGGTAAAACAGGCACGATTGTCATACTGATTGTGTTTTGTACATGCAGATCTAACTGTGCTTGGGGGTGTCTGGGACCCCAAAATCATAACTCCTCGAGAACAAAGGCACGTTGAGTCTTGTTGATTCTGTAATGATAACGATAGATCGTTAAAATCTATGAAAAATGTCGATAAAATAGAATTTTTAATTTTATACCTGTGAGTAGACAGGAGATTTTTAATCCTGCTCTTCGGATAAATGTGTTTGGATATTCTTGAACATGTAAACCGTAGCACAGCTCGTTTATCAACCGCATTGAATTTTTTCTGTATAGACATCCGGACGATAACGCGAAAAATTGTTCACCAATCCTGGGCAAAGGTATACCTGCAATAAAGCCAACGTGATTACCGTTACACTGAAATATACGTTTGCGTAAAGTTGTATGTAACGAATGGCCCGGTGTGTCCGCGCTCGTTATTAATCGCGTCGACCAGCTCGTGTGGATACATATTTGTCATCATTAGTGGGTGCGAGGTGCAAATATATTTGTATCTTTGCTTATAGAGCTGTTTCATTTAGAAACGTCGGGACCTCGTGTCATTTTGCAATTGTACTTCGAGACGCGCTAAGAAGACGTTTAAACTCACCAATTAAGAACTAACAATGAAGTCAAGAAGCAATATATCTTGTCCGCGAAAAATTAAAAAATTCTGTTTAATATTAAGTAAATTTTGTAAAATATCACGAAGGAGAACGTCATAGAAAAAAGAACTGAAGAGGTCCAACACCGTTGCTCTATGATGTGCGTGAGCAAAATCAAGACATCTTTTTGCGACACTCGTGATTATAAATCATGCCTCGTGTGCACATTCGTAGTAAGCTTATTTGACTGTGTACCTGTAAGGGACTGAGTAGTACACGGTGCGGGACCGTTACCGTGGTAAATGTGACGATATAATTTTAGCCGACCATTAGAAAGTGAATTACGAAAACGTCCGCGGCTCGTAAAAGGGACTGGAGCTTGCTACGATTAATAGATTTAATTTGACGCGTTTTAACAAGCGTGTGGTACCGGTGGAAGTATACAGAACGCAGGATTATTCTGGACTTGGTAAATAGAGATTTCATGTCCCTTCCACGAGACTAAAATGACATTACACGAAATTTAATTGAATCCATTGAAATTAGAATTTATTTCAAGTATTTTAAAATTTGATTTTATTATTTCAAAACACATGTGCACGCAATACGATCGAATATAACTATTGAATGAATTTGCATAAAGGCTTTCGTTTATCTAACGGCATACTAATACCATTTATGGTGACACCGTGATTCGATCTCACTGTAGTCGAAGTGGATTGCACCGAAGAAATGATGTTTTCACGGTGAAAATTACCCTACCGGTTCTCGTGGCTAGAAACAGAAGTAACTAAATCTCGGCATGGATCTCGGATGAATAAGGGAAGGCTGACGTTTCTTTTACGAAACGGAATCATCGCCGGGACGCGATAGAAACCTGGCCACCGTATTTGCGAGTTTGATACAATGGTACCGGGCTCGCAACTCGCGGATAACGAGGCGACTTTGCGAAACAAAAGATCGTCGAGTACGTCGGTGCAGGTAAGCAGACACGCGCGCTTGCATTTCTGCGAAACTGCATCGCAGAAAGTCCGCGTTAGCCTGTAACGCATGTCATATCTCCGGATCTTTACGAGGAAGCTGATCATTTCGCGACGACCACGTTGCAAGAAACAACGACAAACTTGAATCCCGCGATGAGAATGAATGTTCTGTTACGTATTGGAGTAGGTAGAGATAAAGGTGGGGCAAGGTTCCACGCTTTCCCAGAAATTATTGAAATAAATAAAATGAGCATTTGTCAATACTATGTAAATAAATATCAAGAATAAAAAGAATCGACTTCCTAATAAAATACAGAAGAATCTGAGTACTAATTTTAATAATAGTAACTTAGATTTAGTGTAAACTGAATTAATTAGACATTAATTAAAATTTCGTTGAAATAAACAAGGTTCTGTGATCTTAATACCAGTAGCATTGTTCATTCCACCTTCCCACTACCTTCCCAATAAAATACAACAGTATCTGAGTACTAATTCTAATAATAGTAACTTAAATTTAGTATAAGTTGAATTAATGAGACATTGATTAAAATTTCGATGAAACAAACAAGGTTCTGCCATCTCAGAAGCAATATCATCGTTTATTTAATCATCAATAAGCATCAATCTTCGTCCGCTTCGAAGCAACGTCGAAATGTTCTCTGGAAAAGACATCTACCTCAAATATTCAACAGGCATTCGGTGAATTCCTCGATCGCGATCTGTTCGTAAACGATCGCCGAACGTTTCGATGACGTTTCGGTCATGTTTGATGACAAACAAATGAGTAATTTATTGGCCGACCATCAAAGATCCCTTTCCTTCTTTTAATCCTTTTTTCTTTCGGCAACGAGCAAGTCGAGCTGCCGGTACGGCTACCGTCGACCTCTATCTACGGTCTCGAAACAGCTTTTCAGGTTTAGGAGCGAGCCTTCGTGTCACGTTTCCCACGGCAGCGGTGTGCAGCGGGTTGCATACATACGCACATGCAAGAAACTCAACGCCATAAAATGTTCTTTACGCATTTCGCAGTTCCCTCTTAGGCGAACGACGAAAGGGAGCTGTGCTCCGCGAACGTTCATATTTTTCTATCGAGCCAGACTCTCTTAGCTGCTCACGGATTTATATTTATTTCGCGTTACCCGACAGCTGTAGAATTAACCATCGCCTCCACGCACTTTTAATAGTCTGACTGAACTTTCGGTCGCGTTTCTTTCTCTCTTCCTCCATCGCCCTGAAATTCTTGCATAACGCTTGCTTAAGATCGTCCAATCTTTCTTGTGGATAATTTACTTTCTATGGAGAAGTGTTTATGCAAATTAGAAACGTCTAAGATACGTCTCGGAGAAGGAAGAGCTTCGATACTGATGAAATCTATTTCGCTTTTTCTTTATTTCTGTTTTTTTTTTTTTTTTACAAGGTACGAAAACGATAAGCGAATAGAGGAGAATTGTACCGGTAGCCAAGGTTGATCACGAACGAATTCAATTGCACAATGATGCAGCTCTCGTAAATCGGTTGTAGAAAGGTATACAGGAGCGTCTAGCGTCTGCGATTATTAGCTTTACCTTAACCAGTTACTTAGCGCACGACAGAGAATATCAAGGTTCCGTAGAATCTTGCACCGCTTCAATGTGTTCTGTAAAATGTCGACGTGTTTGACGTTTCGTTGGATCGAAAGTACGCCTTGAATATTACCGTTGGTAAGATCGTGGAACGAATCTATTCAGATATTAGATTTATGAAGCTGACAGAGACTTCTTGATGAATATAAATTAAGAAATAATGATACTTTTTACACGTTTCCTTATGGAAAAATGAAAAATAGAAGGGAAGAAAATAAATTATTTTTAATTATCGTAGAGTTAATAAAAAGAAAGCAATTCCGAAGTTCCTCTTTCGAAACTTCTTGTACAAATCGACTGCAACTGTCCATCTTACGACTCAATCTCGAAGCAAAGTCTGTACCGAATAAGTTAACAGTGAAACGAGCAAGAAAGTGCTGGCAGTATTGTGGACGAAGCATAGATTATGTTTTATTGGTCGTTTGCGGCCACCGACTGCGCGCCCCGCGGTTTATACGACTCCTCGTCAAATTCAATAATCAGCTAGTACAACATCGGCAATTTGCGAAATTTCTTTATTAACTACGTGATTAGTTAAAGTAGTGTGTAATGTGATTAAAAAATTACGTATTATGATAGTTCCATGTTTATCAAACCTGGATCTTTATAAGTTACATTTTATTGCTGCTATGGTTCGACCACGAACATGTGTATTTCACGAGTTTTATTATTCGCCAGGCGTAATTTACGAGACTTCATTTCCATATTGAATTTCGTCATTGAAAGTGTGAAACGAGGAATAAGATAAATATATCCAAATTTTAATTATATAAATTAATAGTATTTACTGTTTTAATTTCGTATTTTGCTTCCTTTTTTCCCCATTTAGTCTATTTTAATTTTTATAAATGACAAAAATTCATGACGAAACTTATCGTATATAAATTATATATTGTAGACGAGAGATTTTACCTTCCAGGTTTAACCAGAAACACAGATTCACGCGAATATTTCCCTCGCTGAAAAGGAACGTTCCCCTATCCGATTAGCGAACGGCAACTATTTAATAAAGGTTTTTCGAGGCGTAGTTTAGGCTTATTTCCCAATTGATGCACTTGATGGATGCGTATGCAGTTAAATCGGCCAATCTATAGCGTTACTCAACCTGTTTTTAACAAGATATTTCCGTATTGTCGCGTTAGTGGACGCGCACACGTACGTAAAAGCGTTTCGACCCGCCCCTGTCCAGTCATGTCAGCGTTAAATGAACCATCAGGGCCGCCATAAATCCTCGGACTATCAGATGAGCAGCTACGGACTTGCCTGTCCCGGATATAACGAGGGACCACCGCCCAGCGTAATGGAAGCACTCTCTGTCCACGCTCGAAAGATACCTTCAAGATTGGACCACGCTCCTTCTTACCGGACAAACTAACTCCGCTTGATGCAATTTAACGCTATACGAGTTTCTTCTACGAGACAGTTTCCCTAATTCCATTTAATTCCCCCAAGAATTAGGAGATTCTTTTAAAAATCAAAAACCTCGACTTAGCATTGATTTCTTCGATTCACACCTGCCGAGGAAACGATAAGATAAGGGGTTAAAAACGGAATTGAACGAAGGCGGTACTTAGTTAGACGATACTTAGCAGATCCGTTTAAAAGCAAAAGCAATAAGTCAGATCTTCGACGAAATCGGTCTAAGAAACTCGAGCTGACCAAGGCCGGACAAAGGCGGGGAACATTGTTAATTACACGAGCGTGCTGGTATCGATGCGGCTGCCGTAGGAGTAACCCGACCGAGTGGCCAGCAGTAAAGATGGCATCGTGCACACTAACGAGTAACAAGTGGCGTGACGTTTCAGTTAAGCTTTACTTAGCGACGTGTGTGAGAGACTAAGAAGAAGATATCGGTATGCCACGACCGGCTATCTATCGCCTCACCTTCGGGGGCTAATTAACGCTGAGATTCATTATCGACACCTCGTTGCCTTCGTCGGTCACTGTCTTAATTCAGGGTTCAATATTTTCTTTCATTTCACTTTGCTTTCTGTCTGTAATACATTAAAGAAACGAATTCAAGGTTACTGATTAAAAATAATTTTATGCCCTTGTTACTGTACAGTGTAGAATTGTAGATGAGTCTCGGTAAATGAAGAGATCTTTGAAATTTGCTAAGAGAATAGGAAAATTGATAGATTGCTAATGAAATCGAACGAAACTCTTGGAGAAGTACCTACTCCATCTGTTCCATTATGCAAAACAGAAATTTGTTCGTAGCATGAGTAACAAATGGTACTCTCAGACCGAGCCATCATTTGTAAGGCACAGGTTACTTTGCATGTATGCATCTGCAGCCTGTATGCATTAAGTTAGTTACGCTTAAATGCAAATTGACGCGTTAATCGATCTGTTCCTACTTCGGGACCCGGTGTATAATGAATCTCTGCACGGGATCGAGCGTAGACCAGTTGATGTATCGATTGTTTTCATTGACAAAAAGAAAATAAATCAATACTCTTTTTCTCTGTTATCATGCACTGATTGTTTCCGACTCCCATGATCAAGCATATCTGATAGCAGATACGATACTATCGAACAATGCATTATCAATAGCATTCTTTTTTGTCCGTTAAGGAAGTTTTATCTCGTACATTTCTCACGACTGTGCTGGGTCAAGTGCGCAACGATCGAAGTTCAATCAATTTTCTCATACCACCGAGATCATTATATTCTGAACAAAATGATGAGAAATCCCTTCAGCGTCCATTCAAGATTCTATGATATAACAGTATCCAGAAGGTAGGTGTTCGCCTGACATCGATGTTGAATTTACGCCCGGGGCTGATCGACGAACTCGTCACAGCAAATTTGATTCGATCGTGACCGATACCACAGCCGTAGTGGAATTCAATTCTTATACTTATTTATGCTTGAAAATCGAAACGTCCTCATTCGATTGTTCGGATCGAATCTCGAGCGAAATTCAATTGGGAAATGATGGATAGGATCAACTAGATTGCAATCCTTTGATATACACTACCGGTCAAGGGTTTGAGATCATCTAATATAACACTGTTTCGTCTGAAATTCTGCGTATTATTTATAAACAGGACCAAAAAATTATTAGAATAATTATTTGATAAACTTATATTTTGAGAAGACCGCCTAGAATTAAGTATTTTTAAAGTTTGACCACCGCGCCATCTATTCAAAAGCGGTGGAAACTACTCAACAAATTATTGACTTATCGACTGAACTTTCGACAGTCGGTAATCGACCCTTCGGCAGTCGGTAAGTTAACGAATAGTTTAAGCCGCTTTTATATAGATGGCGCAATAGCAGATGACTTGGGATGTTAGGGACCCCGGTGCATCAGTGGCGCTCTCTGCATACCGACCTGATTAATAAGTTTCCCTCTTTTGAGGGCGGCATTATTTAGGGGCTAACGGCCCCTTTTTGCCCAACGCAAGTTAGCGTCCACGCGCGAAAGCGCGATTTTTTCAAAACTCAACTCATATACATTTGCTATACTTTTGCTTCTGTTTCTCATCATCGACGTTACAATCATTTCATTCCCTTACAAGTACTTTTACATTATACTGTCTTGCTCGCTCTATTACGTCCCCCTTTTAGTCGCCTCTTACGACAGGTAGGGGATACTGTGGCTGCATTCTAAACCCCCCAGCCACAGGGGGAATACCGACCTGATATCATATTGGGGTGTTAGGGACCCCGAAGCACCGGTGTTATTTTTACTGCCATAGGTGTATTTTTTCTTTTTTTTTATCATCGGCAAAGGGAACATTCATTTATTAGTAGCAAGCAGGGTTGGGCACGTATTATACGAGAGATATTATACAATGTATTATACATGGTATTCTACAGTATAATACGCTACTTAGTTTTATATGTATTATACTCCAAGTGGCGCCATCTCTATATAACGTTATAGATACCAACCAGACGTAGTTATCCATAGATCTTTATTTACGTTATTTATTATTAAAATCAGAGAGTTCCGCAGTTATATCATACCCTCTAGTTAAAATAAAGCCATGAAATGTAGTTTTGGCGGCAGGCCTCGCCATAAATGTTAGGAAAATGAAAATTTTCTATCAATACAAGAGGAAGGGAAAACAGTTGCGTATTGTTGTTTTTGCGAATATGTCTTGATTCAAAATTAATAATAATAATAAAATATATTTCATATTTTCTCTTATTATTAACAAATTTCATTATATCTAAATATAATCTAATTGTAAGTATATTTTATTTAACATACTGTCAGTAAATATTCTCAAAAAATCATTTTTCCAATAATGAACGATTACTTACACAAGTATTTTTATTAGTAGAGGAATCAGAAAGTTGACTCGAAAAAATTTATGTTACTACTTTATCTTCGCGCATCGTAGCGTTCAGCTCGGTATCGTTTTCTAAAAATTATCATTTGATAAATGTTTAGACGACGATACCGATTACCAGGTCACACCACGTGGAGGTGGCTACGATTGTGACCCACCCTAACACCTAGTCCCAACCTCCCACCATAACAAGGACCTCGCCTATCAAGCTGTTGCCAACGAGATAACCGAGTATAGACTCTAATTAGCCCGTAGGCTCGCGTAATGGAGGATAGACTTACGGTCACGCCGATCCCCCACATCGATCTTCACATCGATCAATTACAATTTCATTCGTTTTCAAAGTTGGCAGCTTAGTATCGTAAAGCGACAATTACACTTCTCTTAACATGCTGAGATATGTAATTGTTTCCTCGGATAGACAGCCGCATCACAATTTGGGCAGCAAATTCTTTACCACAATACCGATAAAAAATTTGCATCATACCTCCATACTAGTCCATACACATAACTCGTTCATAAACTGCATGCACATACTCATCTCCTCGCATACTTTCGTTCTTAACTCGCTTACAGTATTTTAAAATCAACTTAAAAGTAACTTAAAACAAATGAATTCTTCAATAATCCCTCGATGATATTTTAAATTACCTTGAAAATAATTACAAGGACCCTAAAGTACTTACTATTCTAATGTTATACTCGTCATAATCAAAAGTGAAAAGGAAAAGAAAATCGAAAAAGAAAGAAAACACAAAAGGCGAGCAAAGCAAAAGAAAATTCCCTTTTAATCGAAAGTATCCACCGGTGCACGTACTCGCCTGCGTAACAACACTTCAACAATAAAATGCTGTAACAGAAAATATGATTATTAACATCATAATCTCAGTAACAATTGAAACGGTAGAATATGGAAACAGAAAACATAATTACCATTGCAACCTCGGAGCTATTTAATAAAAGAAACGAGAATTCGAATGTATGATATGAGAAGATAAGATAATACTTACATATGAAATCAATAAGAAAAGAATAATTTTCTGAAATAAAATAGTGAACCCCCTAGAACTATAAAACCCCCCAAAACAGACAACATAAAATAAAAATTTCAACAATAAAATTCTGAAAGAGAAAATATAATTAACACCACAATTTCGATAATCGCTAAAATGGAAAATGCCAAGAACAGAAAACATAGTTACCATTGCAACCTCAGAGCTATTTAATAAAAGAAACGAGAATACGAAATCGATAAGAAGAGAATAATTCCCTGAAATAAAATAGTAAACCCCCTAAAACTATAAAAACCCCCCAAAACAGACAACATAAAATAAAAATTTCAACAATAAAATGCTGAAACAGAAAATATAATTAACATCACAATTTCCATTACAATTGAAACGGAAAATGCTGAGAACAGAAACAAAATTGTAATAAAATTTCAAGTTCAATATGTTCTCGACGGTACTTTTCATACCAGTCAAGGAAAAAAAATGAAAAAAAAAATTAGCGAGCATAGTGACAGAATGACTGTCCATCCGAAGATGGAGAGCCATTAGTAGTTCCCCTCTTCTGGGCAAATTTTGCCGGGGCTCTTCAGCATATAGCCTCTTCTTTCTTCGGCAATAGCCTCACAAAAATCACTCGCGAAAATTTTACGTTTGCTCAGACATTTGTGAAAATGTAACACGTAAACGAGCAACGATCCCTTGAATCACTACTCGCATACCTGCACAATTTTTGCAAATGTCCAAGCACAAAACACCTTTTAATTTCACTTCACTTCACTTTCATTTTAATACTTCATTTTTGTAATCGGGTCTAGTACCACGACTACGACTTACAAACTAATAAGGCTTGGCCTTGAAAAAATCAAGAGAGAATGCTAAATTAATTAATTAATCAACTAATTAATTTGCATTTTCATTTTTCCTCTCGATTTTTTAATTTCCAACCCCAGATACAAGCTTCTCACGTATTAGAGGAGAATACGAAGAGAAACATGAAAGCTTGCTCTGGCCCTGCCTACTTATAAACTAAACTCAATCACACCAGAAGTAAACTACCTGCCTGCCTATCGCTATATTTAAAAAAGGGCAAAAATCATCCTCACAAAAATTCACTCCACGGTTCTCATACAACCACCCGGGTGCAAAAATGCCTACACCTAGGGAGAACGTCCCGGGACGCCTCCGACACCCGAGTTCAATTCAACTTTCACACTCTAATAAAATCATACCTTTTTGCTGAAATCGACTGACAAATAATAGTGAACATTATGCTAAAGTAATACATTTCATTTTCGTATTCTATTGAATTATCTAATGTAAAAATTTTTCAATTTATTCTTGATAAGTATTTTGTAATGTTATAGTAAGTTAAGATTGTTAATAAACGATACAAATCCCACATCCTAACCGCACACACACATGTGGAACTTCTATCGTGGTTCACTATTGGTTCACTACTTCTGTCAGTCGCCAAAATGAATTATACTTAAAACTAAACCTTGTCCACCGCCCTCCACCCACGCGAGTACATCTAAGTACCCGAATGAGCTTTGGGCATAAAAATGAACAAGGCCAAAGGTATTTTCACCTACCAGTTTTCTTCATGTGTGCTGAAATGCCTAAGTTAAAACGTATGATTAGCAAAAACTAAAGATGATATTCTCACTTTATTAAAAGTAAGAATATCGGCGAAACTTCACGGCTCCGATTTAGTATATGGGCTGGCCCCCCCAGGGGGTTTTATTTTTAATAAAAGTGACTCGACTTTGCAAATATAAAGCTTGAAGAGCAAATACAGAAAAGCAAAATTGAGCAACTATGACAATAAAACATGGTGCACTGCTAATATCAGTTGGCAACGGAGGTTCTTAGGCCCCCTGGACTTGCGCCCGACGCTACATACCACCCACCCCGCCTGGACGTCGTAACGCCAGGACAGGATGCACCCCTTCGCTAAGAGCGCTACCCGCCCGTCCAACACGTTGCATCCAACGTGTCAGATTGACGGACGCCCATAGTATAGGCAAAAGGACTGCAGGTTATTAAATGGAACATATGGATGTGCGCCACATTCTAAACTGCGCCTTGAAAGGCCTAGTAATGCATGGGTTTATCTCCCATGAGATGGTATTTCACGGTCTTATGCCGCGGAATCCTTGTAACTAATTTGATTAAATAAATAAAACATTGGATTGAGTTTAAAAACCAAAAGGATTCCCACCAAATACTAGTCAGTGCATTGTCATATTTACTCTCGCGTTGGAAATTTTTCGCAACACTAATTAAAATAGAAAATCCTGATCTAAAAACATGACTAGTACATAAATATCTAACGGGCTAATATTTCACTATACTGGGGTATGCGGGTGGATAAATGATTATGTTATAGAGTTCGTGAGGCTGAAGTGTGAATGATGAGTGTTTAGGGTCGAGAACCGTGAACGTGACAGAATGAATTTCAAGTACGAAAGGGGAACTTTATACAATGCTTGAAGAGCAAATACCAACCCCCCTGGGGGCCAGCCCATATACTAAACTGATGCCAATTTCACGAGTAAAATTGGAAAAACGTTTCAATTTCAAGAGCGATTTCGTTATCAAAGTAAGTAGTTATAATAATTAATAGTAATCATGCTTATTACTTTGATATTGAAATCCGCTCATCGCGAAATAAATTCTTGTACATATAAAAAAGAAAATGTATTGTGAAGTCGGAGGGTCATCCGACTTCTTTACATTTTTAAACTCGAAATCTATATATGTAAATATGTACAAGAAAACCCTATCCTAAGCTAAGGCATAAAATACACAAAAAAGCAATTTGCACGATTATCGTTGTATAAAATAATACAGTGATATTCGTGGGTCACTATGCTCGCTCAAAAAATAAAAATTACAACCAATTCCCGTGTCGCTACGGACCATTCGTCCTACGACATGATGGGAATCGGAGGAACTTTAAAGCATGCGACTCACCGATCGTTGACTTGCACCACTGCACTCGCCACGCATCTTAGATTGATTCATAGCTCGACTGTTGGCTGGTCAAAGAAACGGTACCCCCACTGGCCAAAGCACTCATCTGGAAGCATAAAAACCACGATTCTTGAACGATATATGTTTTCTCTCAATTTGTTGTAGTTAATATGCTAATACATACTATAATTTAAAAATATGCATGCAAAACTATATAGGAATAACTACATCATAAAATACGGTAAAACACATGCAAATAAATACATCCCAAAACACATGAAGATCAAAACCATAGAACACCATAAAATATTTGCAAAATTGTAGCAAAACACATAGGTTACCACTCCATAAAGCCTACTAATAAATTCGTATAAATATACTAAAACACATAGGGTACTACTCCATAAAACCCACTAATAAATCCGTATAAATATGCCAACACACATAGGGTACTACTCCATAAAACCCACTAATGAATCCGTATAAATATGCCAAAACACATAGGGTACCACTCCATAAAACCCACTAATAAATCCGTAAAAATATGCCAAAGCACATAGGGAACCACACCATAAAACACAATAAAGCACATGCAGGTACATGGAGTACCACACCATAAAACACAATAAAGCACATGCAGGTACATGGGGTTCCACACCATAAAACGAACTAATATATCCGTATAAATATTCCAAAACACATGGGAAACACTATAGGAAATACTATAGGCAAACACAGTAACACTTGTGGTAATACACTGATAAATCCATGCACGAATATCCATGGTATCAACCCGTACCGGTATATGTTTGACAGATCCATCCGTATCCTTTGGCGGTCGCGATAAGACTGATTAGATTTGACCTCTGTACGGGTCGCGCATGTACCAGCGCGCGGCGCGCGCAATCAAGCGTGACGTTCCGCTTCACCGGTTCCGCAGATTTAATTATTTCTATCTGATATTTGTTAATATTTGTTTAATTATTATTTTATATTTTACAATTGTTTATTAATCAAATTATTGTTATATCTATTTAAATTGTTTATTTCTTTACATTTCCGCGTGGGTATATTGCAAAATTTTGTTTAATTATTATATTAAAAATTATTTAATTATTATTTTTAATTTTACAATTGTTTATTAATCAAACGAACGAACTGCGCCCTACAGAATGAACGAGAAACTAAATATCTGGTCTGTTTTACCTTGTTGACGTCTTTCGCGAGTGAACAATCAACGAAATCGTAGTTTTCAAATTACTTCTATCTGGAGACTTGTACATCATCCCTTGGGTACTCGTTTTATTCTATCCAACCCAAAGAATATCAGTCTGGTCCCTATTTGGACATACGATTCACAGAAATGTTTATATTACGAATAAATCAATGCAGGTGAGTCCGATCCGCCATTTTCTTGATCGTTGACAGACAGCAATTTCAATATTTTATAAGTTTTTGACGATTTGGATAATATAAGGACCAGACAAATATTCTTTAGAACCTTCTGAACACGTCCCTCAAATTTTTTTACATTCTGTTTAGAAATGAGGACGTAATTTGAAAACTCGCGTCTAGGGATTTCTCTAGGGACTGTCGGTAAAGTTTTCGACGCTCGCATCACCTTAACGTATCTTACCGTAAAATACTGTAAAATGTAAAAAACCCTAGAAAACGCTCGGATGACGCAACCCTGGTAGCAAGTGTGATTAATTAGACAAACGTGTTACTTTTACACTGAAAAACGAAATATGCTATTATAAGTAATTTTAGGGAAAAATAACCATCCTTTGCCGTCAAACTACAAGTGGGAAGAATTATAATGTGTATTAAATGATAAAATAATTAAAATTTTAATCGTGGACAAGAACAATATCAAGTGACGACCTAGTACCAACAGCCTCCGTGGCGCAATCGGCTAGCGCGTTCGGCTGTTAACCGAAAGGTTGGTGGTTCGAGCCCACCCGGGGGCGGTTTTTTTTATGTCTATAAATAATAGAAAACATGTTATACAATATAAACTTGTTTAGAAATGTATATGTAACAATTTAAATAAATGCAAATACTGAAGAAAACTGTTCCCTTTTGGTCCAAGTAGCAGGTAGCTGGTAGCTAGTTTTTATTACGAAATACATCATACTGTAATAACATTTTACGGTATTTAAAATAAACATTATTATTCAACAATAAAGACTATTATTTAATATTTAAACATTACACGTCGCTAAACATGCAATCTAACAAATAAAGAGAAACATTCCTGCAGAAGATCCTTTCAAATTTGAATACCAGTATGGCGATTATCGAAAATCGACGACTCGATGTATCGAGCGACTTCTCGCAGCGATATATCGAACGTAATCGACCCTGTGAGTTGTATTGGTTACAAGCTATAGCGTGTTGGGTGTTGAGGGCTTTCCTGCAGCCATTTTTCTCTTCGATAAGCAAAAGTTTTTTATTTTAGGGCATTAGCATCGTCCGTAGGATCAGAAAATGACAGACGATAAAACGGAATTCGTAAGTCGATTTAATAATATCTAGAAAATTAGCATTGTGTTAATATAACCTCACTTTGCGTAATGTGTAGTATAAATTGCTTACGTTGAATAATTGTGCGTTCTTTTTACTCGTAGGACTGGGGAAATGAGAAGTTACAACGTGCTCAGAAAACTGTGGACGAATCTCCGTATGATTTGGAAGCATGGAGCATCCTTATCAGAGAAGCACAGAACAGACCTATTACAGAAGTAAGACCAGTTTTTGAGAAGCTTGTCTCTGTCTTTCCTTCAGCTGGACGTTATTGGAAGATTTATATAGAACAAGAGGTAATACTATCACCACTTTCATTATCATCATCTGCTATAAACAATATTAATGGAAACACCGTCAGAAAAGTTTATAAATAAATTGTTCTAAACTATGTACAATATTGTATATTAAATAATACAACTAAATAGATTCCTATACTAGAAGAAAATAAAATTTTATTTTATACTATTTGTGACTGTTTCAGATGAAAATGCGCAACTTTGAAAAGGTGGAAAAGGTATGTTAATATTAATTGTCTGAGTTTCAAACTTTAATGACATTATTTTACATGTTATTAAATTTATAGTTCAATGTATTATTCAAATTGTTTGTTTTGAGTATACATAATTTTCATTATTGGTTTTTCAATAAAATTGTCGGGTGGATTTTTTTTTAATTCAAACTTGCAGTTATATGCATGTTTATTAATTAATCAAGAACAATTATAATTAAACGCTCGTTATATTAAATAGGAAAATTTCTTATTGAACAGTGGTAGTTAAAAAATTTTTTAGTGTAATAAGATTAACTCAATAATTTGCGATTAAATATTATCATACACTGTGACTCTAAGCACTTTGCATTTTATATAAGGTGAATAAAAACAGTATTTCACCATAAACATATCTTTCATTAATTAATAATTGGTGTGTTGGTATATTTGGGAGGTTGTTTTCTTTGTTGAGCAATATGTTTTCAAATAATATATAATCTACTTAGCCTATGAGTTAATATAGATTTGATATTAGCATAAATCAACTTATGAAGGCAGCTTCCTGAATGCAACAGCCTTGTATTCCTTCCTACAATACACTTTTCACTGTGCTTGAATTATGTTATCTGACATATGATAAAATTCATACACAAGGTGTAGAAATTTTATTGAACATGATCTAAAGTAAAAATGTTTGACTTATGCAAGGTATATTTATATCTGTGCATACAGAAACAATCTTGATGATGCACATGTTTGTCTCAATATTATATAAATGAGTTTGAGACAATTGATATTATCAAAAATTGTTTCATCAAAAAGTTTTGGGACTTACATAATTTACCTTCCCCTTGAACAGTATTTGAGAAGTATTCTCAGGTATTGTGAAAATTCTATAGAGGTAGCATAAGGTGAAGAAGAACTAATTAGTGTTAAATGTATTAATGTATTTGAATAATAATTAGTAAAAATGAAATATGCCATAAACGGTGCTCATATTAATTCGCGATTTATTTCTATCACCTTATGTTGCTTCACACTGTCTAAATTTTTTTGTCACGTTTCGGGATCATTCATTTCTAGATCCCACATAGGTCAATTCTGTCATACTACTAACCCCACTTGCAAAAAATAAATAAACTGTTTGATTCAATGGGGTTTATTTTATGTTACCTTTATAATCTCATATCTACAAAAAATTTCTCAATTATTCACACTGAATCATATGTTTAAGCAATAAACCATTTCTCAATTGATGCACTGGTGCATTATTATTTCTCCCACTATATATAAACGATATTGTAGTAGTGATTGTATCAAAAAATTTGCTTTAATAAATTGTTGATTTTCTGTTTCTGATATGTTAATGTGACTTTTATTGGTATTATCATTAATGTTCAAATATGTGTATAAAAAAAAAAGACTTGCCTGTATGGGTAAGTAAGGTGGTAGATACGTAATCTTTTTTGTAACAACAATTGAGTGGGCTTCGTGTGGATGATACATTGTTTCCTTACATTGCCTCTAAAATACTTGTTTTCTCTGACAGCTTTTCCAAAGGTGCCTCATGAAAATCTTAAATATTGAGTTGTGGAAACTTTACCTTTCTTATGTCAAAGAAACAAAAGCCAGTCTTGCTACGTATAAGTAAGTACATTGGTCCATGAACAGATATTTAATCAAGCAGTTACAACTTTAAACTATCAACTGATATACTATTTGTAGGGAAAAAATGGCACAAGCGTATGATTTTGCATTGGATAAAATTGGGATGGATATACATTCGTATAGTATATGGAATGATTATGTTATGTTTTTGAAAAGTGTCGAAGCTGTTGGTTCGTACGCCGAGAATCAGAAAATTAGCGCGGTTCGGAAGGTAATTAATCGCGCGTATACTCCAGCGTATGCAAACGTGTTTTCAATTATTTTGATTGTTATATTATTACTGCTAAATTACAGGTATATCAACGCGGTGTTGTCAACCCCATGATAAACATGGAACAATTGTGGAAAGATTACATGGCATTTGAACAAAATATTAATCCAATAATTGCAGAAAAGATGGCTATTGAACGTTCCAGAGATTATATGAACGCAAGACGGGTTGCCAAGGAGTTGGAAGCTGTAACAAGAGGACTGAATCGTAGTGCACCGAGCGTACCTCCAACTGGCCATCCAGAAGAAGTGAAACAAGTACTATTTCTCCTACACTATTAATTTAATGTATCTGATTAATTATACAAACGTTAATGTTTCTGCGTCAGGTTGAATTATGGAAAAAGTACATTGCATGGGAACGTAGCAATCCTCTAAGAACCGAAGATACTTCTTTAGTTGCACGTAGAGTAATGTTTGCTATAGAACAATGTTTACTATGTTTGGGTCATCACCCGGCGGTGTGGCATCAAGCCGCACACTTCTTAGAACTTAGCTCGAAAATATTAACGGAAAAGGGGGATGTAAATGCAGCGAAGAATTTAAGCGACGAAGCTGCTACTATGTTCGAAAGAGCGACAAGTACATTGTTATCGAAAAATATGTTATTATATTTTGCACACGCGGATTTCGAAGAGGGAAGAGTAAAGTACGAGAAAGTGCATCAAATATATCAAAAGTTCCTTGATATACCTGATATTGACCCGACACTCGTTAGTATTTATCGATATTAATTTTCGTATCCTCTCTCAATTTCCCTGTTAAATCGGTTCATTTTTCGTAGGCTTATGTACAATATATGAAATTTGCAAGACGCGCAGAAGGTATAAAATCTGCTAGGACGGTTTTCAAACGAGCTCGAGAAGATCCGAGATGTAAACATCACGTATACGTCGCTGCTGCGTTAATGGAATATTACTGTACTAAAGATAAAAATATTGCTTTCCGAATATTCGAACTGGGTTTAAAAAAGTTCGGAGATAACCCTGACTATATACTTTGTTATATTGACTACTTATCGCATTTGAACGGTGAGACGAATGAACATTTAATTCCACGATTAATTTGATTCAGTTAAGTTAATTGTGCAAAATATGGATTTAATGTTGCAGAGGACAATAACACAAGGGTTCTGTTTGAAAGAGTTTTATCTTCTGGTAGTTTAGAACCAGAAAAATCAGTGTACGTAATCGATACGTTTAATCATTTCAACAGATTAGATATATATTTTCATGTCTAATGTTAAAAACTTTTCTTTTAGTGACATATGGAATCGCTTTTTAGAGTTTGAGTCTAATATCGGAGATCTAGCCAGTATTGTTAAAGTCGAAAAAAGACGTAGCGCAGTCTTAGAAAAGGTATCAATAGAAAATCGATAAAAGATCGATGTTGTTAATAATATAGAATATTTCAAACCTTTTCATCTTTTAGATCAAAGAGTTCGAAGGCAAGGAGACAGCACAATTAGTAGATAGATATAAGTTCCTGGATTTATATCCGTGTACTCCAATGGAGTTACGATCCATCGGATATATGGAAGTGTCTAGTGTTGCCAGAAGTACAGTTGGTGCATTACCGCGGATACCGGATCCGGAAGAGGCTATCGCGTCTTTACCTAGACCGGATTTGTCGCAAATGATTCCTTATAAGCCAAAAGTAAATCCATTACCCGGAGAGCATCCAGTACCTGGTTAGTATTGATAATATCTACTATGCTTCTACAAATTTTTGTAACAAATTTATATTTATTTCCTGTTTTCACTTCAGGCGGTACTTTCCCGTTACCACCTGCCGCAGCGCAACTTTGTACCATGCTTCCGCCACCAGGTTGTTTCAGAGGACCATTCGTAGCTGTTGACTTACTTATGGACGTTTTCAATCGGATCCAGCTACCGGAACATGGTAAAATTAGAAATAATATTAACAAGTGTTTTTTAATTTCTAACTCCTTAATTTGTTTCTAATTGTTTTTATGAAATTTCTAATGTATAGCTCCATTGCCGGTAGCAGATAATGGTTGCGACACAAAATTATTCGACTTAGCCAAGTCCGTACATTGGATCGTCGATGAAAGTAACGATGGAATAAGTATCGGATCTAAACGCAGAAGAACGCGTTTAGGAGGTGATGATAGCGAGGAAGAAGATCTACCACCACCTCCGGCAAACGACATATACCGCCAAAGACAACAGAAACGAGTCAAATGAACAAAGAAATGATAACCCGACAACAGAGTTACGTATCATCTCCAAGTATCCTGGAGATATCTGATACACGTTATCATATATTTTTACATTTTCTCTGTTTGTTCCGGAAGGAGATATTTCCTGACGGGACAAACCTATTATTATCTAAAAGCGTACGTTACGTATATGTAAGCAACTACTAAATTCCTTATGTGACACTGTGCACGATAGTTTGAGTACTATGTACTCAGAAATCCTATACTTACACCATTGATTTCATATTTCTTCAAATGTGTTCATTTATATAGAAAGTGTCTAATTTGACCCGGACGGGGACAACATTGGGAACGTCCAATGGATCGAACATCATTGTATCGTTACCTATTTTGCTATGTATTGAAATCTTCAAATCAAGATTTAATTTCGAGACCATTGTTTATGGTAATTTGTATATTGAAAAAAATGTTGCTCAGGCCTTATAAGAATTGTGGTGCAAAAGCGAAGGTGATTGGTAAGACATATTCGTCTTTTATCGGGCAGAAGTAATTTGTTATAATTGTAAGTAATTTGTATCATAAAATATTATTTAGCACTATTGTTTTATGTGAATTTTTATGTACACTATGCGATAAGAGAAAAAACCGATTTATTTTTTTTTTTTTCATTTATAGAACGATTTACCTAAATTCACGGTATCGAATCAAATGTATTCGAGAAATTGGTTTCTTCATTCCAGTTTCTATTTCAATATCTATTTATTTTCGACATTTGTATACAATTTTTGTAAAATACCAAATTGATTAAACAATTCATTTATCTATCCAATCTGTTCTAAAATTTATTTGAATCGAACATGCTCGGAAAGCTATTCATCCGAATACAATTGTTTCGCGCTGTATGTTTAAATCAATTTATATAAATTCGATGTACAGGACCAATAAATTGTCATCATCCCATTGCAGTCTTTATTTCAACAAATTTTTTTTATACTTGAACACGATGTTATACTCATTCCTATTCAAATTAAACTTATTGTTAGAATAAACAAAAAAATATACATTCTGGTATCTCTCGAAAAATAGAATCAATATCAAAAGACAATTTTTAATTTATTATAATAATTCTATTTAGCTGTAATTCTGTCAGATGTAGTTTCCTCTATGTAGTCTTAATTAACCATCTAAAACAACCGCTGATATTTCAGCATAATCTGTCGCTGCTACGCGTTTCCAGTTGGAAGCTGTGGAATCTGAAGGAATCTCTATTACACAGATATAAATTCTTGACTGTTTAGTGTGTAATTGTGGCATAGTTCTCGTCCAATCTGTCTTAGGCAGAGATACCTAGCGTTTGTACATTTCTCAAATCAACTAAACTACCTGCATTCCTTCCCAATGACTAAGTAAGTGTTTTGTAGAAAGATGACGATGTTATCGAACATATTTTGCATAGTCTCTGTTCTATTAATACGTTGCATGGATTAATACAAATTCTGCTAAGTTTATTTACAGTTTAATGCAGTATTATGCTTAATTAAAGAGAAGCAGATTGAATAATTTGTTTTGTATAAAAATAAATAACATCGATGATTGCTTTCGCGTATAAGGGAAGATTGCTTCTCATTGGAAACCTCTTAAATGACGATTCCGTACGGAAAAAGGGAAGATTGGTCGCAGAGATTCTCAAGACCACCTGAACCCGTGAATCCAGGTGTTTCACTACCGATCCAATAATTTCGCTATCTCCTATTCTGAAACCCTTTTATCGTTTCCACAAACACTCCCATCTACCGAAAAAATTGATCTTGTAATTTATAATTATAGCCTTCACCTCCCTGTGTACATTTCAATATTACATTCATTTAAAAATATTACAGTCCATGCAGTTATTAAAATGCTTAATATAAACTACCCGAGTACGAGTTTCTTCTGTTATGCATTTTAATTAAAATTGTTGTTTGAATATAATTTTTGGTATCGTGTGTTCCTGGAATGTATAGCTGTACCTGCTTTCCTAAGCTACAGCCTATTATGTTAACGGGTTCTTAACGAGCCACATGCGTGGCATAAAGTACAATAGTTTGCCGCGGTGTGCCTCGTTTTACATTGATTAATGTGCTTGCCAACAAGTTAATAATTGTAAGTTACAATTATGCAACAGAAATTGGGATCATTGAGGGAAACGAAACTACAAAGCTTCCTTGAGTATCATTTAAAAAATTGTATACTAAAAAAAGTTAATTTTTATTATTTGAAAATTTTGAATAACATTCGGATATTTATTGTTTCATAAAATAATGCAAGAGAAGTAGAAAGAAATTCGTATGAGATTTATTAAGAGACACTCGAAACCAGGTAATAAAATTGCGGAAGCAGAGAAATTAATTGCGAACAAATTTCGTGTACACAACACAGCGACAGTGGTGGTCTTTGAACTAGTATTTAATTACGAAAGACCTTTGTAACCTTTGACCTGGTCGGTAAACCTGCAACTGTCAAGTACAGTTGCATACGGCAACGCGGAAGTCGGGTAGTTTGAAAAGGAAACTAATAGCGAGCATTTGTGAGAAAATTGAATTACGAATTAGATAATATAATTATGTATTCCTCGATATTACTTTTCCAATATATACAAATTTTGTTTTCTCGAGGTTTGAATGCTACATTTTTTGTAGATCCAGACCAGGATTGATTCCCCATCGATCGTGGATTAATTATGATAGAAAAGAATTACACCCTGATTAGTCCCATTCGTTCATAGTCAACTATCTAAACATAGATTTCGGTGGATTTTACGAGAGGTTAACAAAGATTTTACAAATTACTCCTTGCCATTAATTCCTACAACGGGAAAATTTAAGGAGACGTTCTCCGGTAACCGCCTGGGATGCAACTTGGAGAGCTCTTTGAAACTTTGGTTCTATCTCGGAGGAAGACAAATGACAAGAGCCGAAAGGAGCTCCTGAAACTGCTAGTTGGCCTTTCATAGAACGCAAACGCATAATTCTCTCACTTTGGCGAGAACGAACTATCACGAGATACCGTGTTAGAGTAATTTCTTCGGCAAATCGATAAAAAAGAGGGAAGGTATGAGTCACTTTCAGTCTTTCCCAGGATGGAATAATCTTGATGTTGCTTTGATGAATAAATCAACGATTTCGTCTCGATGGGTATAATTTTCATTTAAGAAGAAGACGATATGAGGATGATTAAAATAGAAACGTGGAATGCACTCGAGAAATTGAAGCATTTGAAATTGAAATTGAAACGGTTAAAATTATACCTAAGTAATCCATCAATCTCTAAATGTTACTATTTCTACACCGATATTCAAAGATTCCTTTAAATTTAACAGAACCAAAGATAAATGTTGTAATAAACGATTCCAATCACGATTGCTTGAAATCTCCTATTGAAAAAGAATATTCACCGAACAGAGTTATAACGTATTTATGGGGGTGCATCGTTGCTGTCGTGGTGCGTGAATGTATATTGTAGATTGGAGCGACGTATCGACGGATAATAGCATTCACCTGTGACTATATTAGAATCTGTATCGAGGATCTGATTCAATGGCACTCGTCATCCAGGACCGACATCGTTATCGCGACAATAGCTATCTCAACTATGCCCGTCTCACGATAATGGTGCATTCTAAGACGAACGGATTGCGGTTTCGATCTTCTTCGAAGCATCCTTTCTAACGACGTCATGGTTTGCTTCGAGCCGGGAAAATGCTTAAACAAGAAGCATGTATTCACCGGCCTCGCCTCAGACAACCTTCTCTCCTTTCCTTTCCGCAATCTCGTTACCTATGCCCTTCATCCCGACTTTGATATGCATTATTGAAGTAATAAACCTTCATCGGGATATTTATGCGGTCACGCCACGTTATACTTCGTGAGGGATGCCCGTTCATGCCGCTGTTGAAATTGCCCCAAGAAGAAGGTGTGTAATGTATTAACACGCGAAACCATCCGATGGAATGGCCATCAACAGTGATCGTGTCCATTTACCAAGATGAGTAATTACTAGATTATGACATCAATTGGACGATAATTCTTGAATAACATGGATAACGTAATTCTATGATCCGTTTGATAGCCTGTGATTAGGTTTGTATTAGGTTGTATTGCTCTGTTTATTGCTCTTACTATTGTTCAAGTATTTTGTACAAAATTAAAGCTTCAATTTGGCATAAAAGGTGGAATGCATTTGCTTCAAAAAGCTTAGTATTTCCCTTCTCCCTACAATCATTTTTCAGATCCATTTAAATTTAAATATTTTCTTGTTCAATCTGAAGGTAATGGATTTCTCCCGCAGCTACATCTGTCCGTGCTGTGCAGTACAGGAGAATTTTTTAGAACCTTTCCGTACTTTTTATCTCGTTGAGGGATATAGGTCGAGTCACTTTAAAAATCTTTCGAATCTTTTTAAAAAGGTAATTTAAGTCTCGGGACAAGCAACAAAAAATTTAACCTGTGTCCCAGATTTCACGGTTCTTTTTTCTTTTCAAAATTAAACCTCTTTCTTTCTCTCTGCTATTTCGTTGCGTAACACCTTTAGGCTTGTCGTAAAGCTTTTCTGCAAAATATTCCACGGGAAATACGCTGAAAACTCGGGGTACAGTTTTCCAAAAATTTATTGCTATTATAGCATAGCGATGCTCGATTGTCTTTAAATAATTCTTTTCTTTTTCTTTTCTACGATTATTTTCCGCGAGTTTACACTGAGAAACGTTACAGTGAAAGAAAGAAAAATGAATACGAGCACACGTTTCTTTGTTTTCTTGATTAGAAGTATTAAGTTCCATCAGTAAAAGTAATAAAGCGGCTGAAAGGAAGAGAATGGCAACTGCAACAACGACGTTAACGATTTTGAAAGCTGTTGACGGGAGTCTCGCACTGATGAACAAATAAAGCGAAAAATTCACGTGCTTTTATGTCTTGAAAGGAGCTAAGTGTTTACAGTTTTTCGAGCAACGCATTACCGCCACCAAGAACTTCTACATTTTCAAATTGCGTGCATTTGCTGCCGTTGAAAACTCGCGCCACCAGTACCGAGAACTTTTATACAATTTTTTCGAACGATTTCACCCCCGTGTCGCGACGTCTCGAACTTTTACCTTCTCCCCTTATATAACGCAAAAATGCAACGCTTTTGTGCTTTTCGGTTAAAGCTTTCAGTTCTCTAAAAACAGAGTAATAGATTTGGGTTCTAATTCTAATCAAAAAAATTACAGAATATTAATATTTTATCAAGCAATTTAGAAAAAATATAAAATAATCTCAGATTCGTTAAATTTTACAACTAATTAATGCTATAATTCTAATATTATTTTCAAAATGTTCGTAAGATATCGAAATCCACTAAACACTGAGATCGTCAACAACAACAAAACAAGAACGAGGACTTATATGCAGCTATCCGCCACGATACAATACTGTTAATTACGGGGATGTTATTTAATTGTAATTACACCGAAGCCTGCGCCGTTAATATTAATTATCCGGCATGTCCCTGGTCCGTACCATCGCATTAATGATACGATCCTCCCCTGACGAGCTGTTGGCCTACATATCCATTTGTCGTGGAGCAGCAATATTTACGTGCCAAATTCACATTGGATCATTCACCTCGACGGACAACGTCGTGAATGTCGGTAGTGAGAATGTGTCGCGCTGGCGCCACTTCGTGCCTGCATTTGTCCAAGAAATTGACAGACAGGAGTCACATGGGAAAACTTAACGATGATGTGTTCTGCGATGGTCAATTGCGAAATGCTCTAAAATTGAAAAGTCGAGGATATCCAATGAATAAAACGAAAGTTGATCCGTCGAGAGAGGGTGAACGATTCAATTTTTAATTATAATTACCACAATGAATCCCTACATGCCATTATTTTTTTTTACACACCTCAATCAAGAGAGTCGATCTAATTCATTTAAAGTTAATACTAAATTAATAGGATTGGTCGAATTTCCTCATATATACAAATAATAAACATTCCAAAGGTAAAGTTACAATTAAGGTAATTAACAATGCAAAATAAGTTCGGTATACGGTAATTAAACTATAAACATAATTCCAGTCGGAACACATGAAAGGTATAAAACATATACCTATTTGTAGAATCTCGGGCAGGGAACAAATGTCGAATAAATTTTACCGTGGTAACGTAACATTAATATACAAACACGCGTGTACTTGCATACACGCCGGAGCTCAATATTTTCCGAGGCTATTATAAATTTTCAAGCAGAAAGTGAAGTAAACTCGAGATGAACGCAACAGAATGAAAACAGATGCATCCTATTACGACCGTTCGCGTTCTGTGCACCGTTGCCTCGCATAACGAGAGTTATAAATTTTATGCACGAATCGAGAACGCAACACTTACACTCTATTCTCACTAATTTAAGATTTTATGCGTTTTTGATTTGGAGTGGATTGCCAACTGTAAAGGCTGTCTGTATCGGTATACATTTCATGAAGGTGAAGAATATTAAAGAAGATTCTAAACTTTAAATTCGTACGAAATACAGGGTGGCTATAATGGAACGACAGAGTACGGTACCTTGTGTTTTCCAAGAACTTCAATTAACCAGCGCTAATTGACACCTCGTATACGGAGTAAAATTTTCAGTCAAACCTGACCGTGATTAAAGGGTTAATCCGTCATACGACTCTGAGCATCGTCTCTTTCTACACGATTTCGAGTCGACTGTCGAACGTTCATCGAAATCCGAATCGCAATTGCAGCTGATGCATGTACTTGACCAACCAGCCGGTCGCTCGACGTCGAGTATCATCGATCACCCTAATGCACGCGGAACATGTACACGTACTTTCATCGACGTATTCGTGTATTCGTAAAGTCCGGGTATCCAGTCTTCCGACTGAGGTAACACCTACAATGCTGCCGCTGTTCAATGCTGTTTGATGTCCGTTTTTATCCACTTACAGGAATTTCAATTCCTGATCAAATTCCGCAATTGAATCGTCAAAGGAATTACCAATTAGACATTAATGAAAATTAATATCTTTAACGTTGACTATGATTACAAATAAACAGCTCAAAATTCTAAAAATTGTAGACGGTAGTACCGAGCTTGTAAAAGGGTCGGATCAGAAGGTTTAAGGATGATTGTTTCTCGGGAAGAATGGATTTTCGATGGATTTTCAGTCACGTAAGTCCGTGGCGAAGTCCGCGAGCAAATACTGCTCGAAACTCGAAAGTAGCTTCCAGTTTGGGAGATTTCAATTTCCAAAAGTGTTACATACTTTGGTGGTCCGGCTGGCGGCAATCCCTCAGTTCGGGGAGTAATGGAATTGGTCTGGCCAATTGCGGCGTGCTATGAATATCTTTGCCGCGAAGAATTCAGTCAGAATCAAGGAGATCTCGAAGGATGGAGAACTGGGCGAACTTTGACGACAGTTCTTAGCTGGCCAGAGGTAGAATTCCTTGAAAATTCAACGGGAAAAATCCTCCTTGCCGTTCTGCTACGCTTGCTTTATCGAATACCACCGAATCGTGAAATGTTTTGTCGACGCAAGTAGCCATACATTCAGTTTACTTTACGATTATCCCTTTTCCCTAGCGATTCAGGGACGGATTTGTCCGTTCCTTTTACACATCGATCGTTTTCCTAACTGAACAGGCAGGAACAGCGTGCACATGATAGATGCACTGATGTAATCATCGTGATAAGAACACACGTTATTATTTCTGAAGAAATAAAAGCAATTTCTTTGACCCTATCTTCTGATTACATTTTTCACTTTCAGTTCGTTCGAAAATTAAAAGATGAATGATAAAAGTCATTTGTAAAATAATTTGTATCAATCAAAAAACTGTACTAAACGCAATCCTGTATTCATTTGAATAAATCTTACCTCTCACAAAATTTCAGAAAGTTTCGAAAAGCGCGAACCTTAAAATTTATGACCGTCAAGACTGCCAGGCGAAGTAACAATTCGGTATCTTCCTTTTAAAACTAGGATGCCGCTGGCAGCGTGGCAAACGTCAGAATACCTTTGAAATTGTTTCCTTATCCTAGCCGACGTTTCTTCGCTTGAACGAATCTTTTCTGAGTTCATAGACCCTCAGCACGAAAACCACAAACTCTACCGAAGAAACAACGAACGTATGTACGCTAGTATTTCTCGTGTTAGACACTGATTATTTCTTAGACGAATACAAACAGCTAATAAATTAAGAAAACCTTTTAGTACACCGTCGGTGAAAAGTTGAAGTTATGACGTTATTGAACTTTAACACGAAAATTACAAATGTTATTCTAGAAATGTACAAGCCTACACTTAAAATATCAGTTTTCAAGATAATAACCTAAATTTCCATAATTAGAATAACATCATTAATTTTTGAAAATTATTTCCTTGATTCTAAATCATATTAAAGGCGATCTACATTTATCGTGCGGCTTAAATTTTTAACACCTTGAGATAAACTAACAACCAGAATATCGTCTTTAAAATTAAAATAGTACCTGCAGTATCATTCTCCTATTACAATTAACAATTCTCAACAATACTAAAAATACCTTCTCGGTGTTTACAGATGTTCGACACGAGAAGTGGCCGAGCCGGCACATAAGTAGCGCGCAAGTAGTATCGGTCCGTGATGTGTCAGACACGAGCCATTTGTTACACATACGGTCGGAGGTGTCTTAAAAAATTACGAAGCCCCGCCGGTGCTCAGTCGTTAGAGTTGGTGAAATTGATAACACACGGAAACGTTCGAATGATAAATAGTTTTGATAGAACGTAGAGAAGGAGCAAAGATGAGAAAGGATCGGTGTAAGGAATGGAGACAGGAAGAAGCAAGTGGTTTCAGGAAAGAGAGAAAGACAGAGGTACACACAGACACACAGGATTCTAAGATCTACACGGTGCAGCACCCACTATTAATCAACTCGTGTTTTGTTGTTTTCCCACGAAAAAGATGCCCTGTTGCAACCGCCCCTTCGTATTATCGTACCAACTCGCCGAGGATACTTGCAGGAGAATTAAAGCGGCTCGTCCAAGAGAACCAAGGAAATCTTTAATTAGCTCCGACGGCTGCGTTTCATCCTTGTTCCTGTTGCTACGTGACGAGCTACACGAATCGAGCGAGAATTATTCGTTTTCGCAGCGTGTTTCTATTTATGTCGCTACAATCCCTCAGGGAATAAAGCGTACAAGGTGGCGTGTGCTTTTTTTCCTTCCTTGATCACGCGCTATTCTTGTCAAACATCCCTTTGGAAGCTGTGCACCGGTGCGAAGAAATCGTGGCGTTTCTCTGGCTCTTTGTTCCTTTCTTTGTTTTATTTTGCTTTTCAAGAGATCGTTTCGTTGGCACGCATTATAATTCTTGGACAAAATTCGTTCGTTCAAAGGTTGTTTGCGAGCTCCGCTTCCCGTTTGCATCGCTCCGGGACGATTGTGCTTTTTGTTCGCGTTCGTTACGGAAGCAAAGGGTTCAAAAATGTGCTGGAAAAAGGTTTGTCGACCAGTTTCCCGCGATACAGTCCGTGTTTTTATTGCGCCGACGTTTCGGATCGCCACGATTTATCGTTTCGGCCGAACAACCGATAACGTATATCTTCTTTTTGATTTTAATTTCCTGGTAAATTCGTTAACACGTTTTCGCGCCGTATAAATTCAACGAATAGAATTAACAGTGACGTATGTTTTTCGATACCTTTTTTGCTCTCTCAATTATTCAATTACGGTATCGAAAAGCGATTCGTCGAAAATCGCTTGAACCAGCGAGCAGAAACAAGGAAACTGAAATTCTACGTTTTTCGATGGACAAGAGAAAAGTGGCGTGAAAGAAACGAAGAGGAGGACGAAACGGTCGAAACAATAGAAACAATCCAACAATTTCCGAAGGGTGCTCGGTTGCTTAACAAAATAGTGACGCTTAAAAAGGCAACACAGGGGGTTGAAAGCGCGCAAGCTCAACCGGTAGCTCTCTGCTGGACACTCTCTGCTTTTATCATTTCAACGAAGAGTTTTGTTTCTGTACAGTGTGCGTGGATCCTTTCATGAACCCGCATATAAAGAACGAGAGAAAGAGAGAACGAGTGGTGAACATAGAGAAAATGCAGGAAGAGGCGGGGTAAGGGCAGCGAAGGATGAATTTTCTGCTGCGTTTAAAGCTCAAAGAACTCTCGCCCTCATAGTCCGGCCAAAATGTTTTAATTACTCATAGTACAAAAGCATCGCGTGGGAGTACTATGAAAAGTGTGAGCGCAAAAGGAAAGGTGAAAAGCGACAAAGGGCCCGGTCTACCGCGGTGCAGCCGCGGGAATAAAGAATTAAATTGGGAAAGGGATAAAACGGCTGGAAGGAATGTTACAAGACAATGACGTATGCAGCCTTCTATTTCGTTTAACTACCATCTTTACCTTGTAACACAGATTCCTGAATATTATGTAAATTTTCTAGTTAGACGAGCCGGGAAATCGCACGATTTACCATCATCCCCCTTTTGCAACTCGTCTCTGTTACAGGTTTTCCATGTTTGCCTAGCGTTCTGCTGAAACAGTTCTTTCGTTTTCTTTTCTTCAATCCTTAATGAAAGCACCCTCCGCGTTTTCCTTATTTCCGTCTCTGATTTTACCAAAGGGATAGATTTTTTCTTCAAATGAAAGCGGAATAGAGGAGAAAAGAGTAGAAGAACGGTGTAATTTTACGAATCGCAGTTATTGTTGATACTGATTCTACCGTAAGATTTTTATATATGAAAAGAAGTTTCATTAAGTAAATTCGGACAAAACGTTTGCTCTTGTAATTCTCTTCTTTCTTTCACATCTGAACCAGCACATTCCATTACAGGATAAATCTCAGTTTATCGCTCTCCAGATGGACATACCGTTATCGCGGTTACAAACTTTGCGAAACAGTTTAGCGCACAACTCGCTATCATCTAAATTGAACTAGCTCTAAAATTCGAACAGTAGCGATATACTATAAATAGACGAACTACAGTTCTGTCGATAATCCGGTGAAAACTTTTGAAAGCTCTCGTAACTTGTTGGAAATTGTCATGTTCGGATAGTAACTCCTAAAGATCGTCGTTATTTTCGACGATTCGACAGTTTCAACCTGAAGCGATCGTTCTTTCATCTGACATGCAACATTCCGTACGATGCAAAGTTTATAATATAGAGGAGCGTCGTTTTCGATTGACTTAGAGCAGCCAAGACTTGCAGCGAAAAGCTCGACGACGCTTGACCCTGCGGTTTCCACTAACTTCTAACTAACGGCGATCGATGCGAATCGCCGGCTAACGTCAAATTTTCCTTCCGTTCTGGCTCCACGATCCCTTGCGGTTTCGGACAGCCATCGAGTTGGCTGGCGTTGCCAAGTCGAGGAATCTTCATCGGATTCGGAGCAATGTTTTCTTTACCTTCCTCGAAACGGCCATGACAACCGATTGCCCTCTCGAACTTCGTGCGGAGAGGGTTGCGTGTAAAATTTTATTCGAACGTTTCACGATTCACGCTCGACACACTTTACGTCCCTTTACTTTCGGTTATTTTACGCCCGATCGTGTGAGAGCTTAGTTTTTATTCATTTTTGCGTGAAATCTTAAGATACGAGATCTTCATTTGCTTAAATTAATCTCCTTCTTTAAATTAGAAGGAAATCGCTATCAAATTACACTGTTAAATATGTGGGTTCAAATTTTAATTACGAATATCCATAATGAATAGATTCGACGTTATTTTATATTAGAAAAATATATTCAGTAATTAAGCATGAACAGATTACACTTTTACGTAGACGAAAATGTAAATAACTTGGAAGCTAGAAAACAAGATCCTCCCTGGCAGTAACATTTTAATTAAAGAACCGAGCGTTTAGCGAGTTATTGACGACACTGCTAGACTTGTTTATCCAGCATTCAATTAACTTCGAAGTATCTCCGAGTTAACCCTTCGTTTCGCCCACCCTTCGTGATTCTTACTCACAATCAGCATCATTCTTCTTTTTCTGGACTGGAACGATATGGCAGAAGATAAAATGGAAACGTGCCTCCCTTCACGAACGCTGTTTTCTCAAATAGGGTGCACCGTTCAGGGTGACTCACCATAACTTAGCATCTCAAGTAATTATTTTATTCCTAGTGAAAAGTGTCTAGAGAAGAAATATATTCTGCTCAAGGTTAAACGATTAAACCTAACGTTATTTTTTCAAGTTTTTAGAGCAAAATAATTTTCATTTTTTTAAAATTAGAAATATAGCATTATTTATTTTATATAGGGACGTTTAGTTTAATGATCTAGAATTTGTATGATATTGACGTAATCTTTCATCTGTCAAAATGGCACCATTTTTACCGTTCAAACAAGATTGATCGTTCAAACAGACCGGTTCCATCTGATTAACATAGGGCACGTCGATTGAACGACTCTCGTTCCCCGTATTTACGCAATACCCATTCTTTTCTCTCTTTCTCTCTCTCTTACCGTTCGATTCGCTGCAAGCACGAGTACAATGGGCTTAATACGCTCACAAGGCACCCTTCAGCAACGGGGGCGGCTTTTATTTAGCCGGTAGTGGAGTTAATCGAAACGTTTACCCTGCACTCTTGGAACATGAGCAAAAACTTTTAATTGAATATAAATAATTAATGGGGAACACGAGGCCGTTGAAAGGGTCCGGGTTTTTCGAGTTCCAATGCAAAACAACGTCGCTGAAACTACGAAACTGTCATTGTTCCCGGCTGTTTCCTGTCGGCCGGGCGGTTGAAAGAAACGAGAAACCTGGACGAAATTAAATGCGGCGTGTTAATCGAACGAAGGTGGAAGAGAATCCGAGCGATACCGCTTCGCCGAGTCGAAGCTTTCCCTCGGAATTCCGTGGGGGTCATCATTTTCGAAGATTCCCAGGAAGTAATTCTCGACGTGAGCAAGGCCGTTAGATGAAATTGAGCGAAAGAGGAAAGCTGGAAAAAGAGGAGGACGACCGACTATCTCGTGGAAATCTGCTCGTAACCGTTCGTGGCCTGATTTTACTCGTCGAACCCACGAAGACAGTGGACTCTCTGCCGAAATGCTGGCCTCTACGCTCGGAAACGTTCGAGGAAACGATTCCTATCAGAAGCATGTAAATCGGAAAACGAAGACGAAATCATCCGCGCGATGAAAGATGTACGATCAGGTGAAAGGGAGCAAAACGAACGCAAGGTAACACGAGTTATAACCAAAAGTATCGAAGAAAGAATCGAAGAAAGCTTTACCTTCGTTCTTTTTTAAGCTGCAACTTGTAAAGAAACGATCAGAAACCTCCAGACTCCATAAATGCTCGATATAAATCATATCCGGTGAACGGCGCGCGTTTCGACGTTTCAATTTCGTGCGAAATACAGGAAACGTGAATGAAAATAGAAGCCGGCGCGGTCGAGCCTTCACGTTCACGCTTCCGAACAAACTTCCGAACGCGATATCAATCTTCAGCGAGAAACCCTTTCCAAGAAAATACCTTATTTTCCAACTTAATCTCGCATGCACGTGGCAACGTTTTCGCGAACCGACCTTTCGAACCGATCTTTTTCTATTTTATCCACAAGACATGTTTCTATAAAAAATATCAGCTACTTTCTACGAGAATGATCGCGAATGGCTAGCCAAGAGCGTGCACAGGGAAAGTGTCGATGCCGAATGCAATGAAAACTAGTGATCCAATGTCATTTTTACGTGGCGTCGGCGTCGGCGTCGCGAAGCTTCGCCTCGGCCGGGCCCTCGAGCGTAGCCCGGAAAATGGATCGGCCGTTCGATCGGCAGACGTATTTCAATTTCATACGCGAGTGCCCCCGTCATTTTCTCGCACGTAGAAAGCGTCAGGGAGTAATGAAAAATTTACCATGCGACGACGAAGCAGACCTCTCTAGCATACATAGCATTGGAAATACCGACAGTCGCGTTTATGTCACGGCCGTGTTGCACGATATAATGTTGCTCGACCATTTTAACCGGTACCGTCTTCTATTTTTCACGGTTCCTCTTCGCCCCGTTTACCTTCCTGCCCACCAAGGACACTGACATTCGTGTCGCGTCCCGTCACGTCATTATTCACGGGGACAGTCTCGATAAACGAACACGAGATGCAAGGGAGAAATTAATAATCAGATGGTAGAAAACGCGTGTATCGGCTTGGATTCGTTGCGGATTTTCTCAAAAAGAATACTGGATGAGGCGGGAGTGCTAAATAAATCTGACGGGATACACTGCGCTTTTCCGTGTCGCGAAACGTCGCAACGAGATAATTATGTAGCCGGCGATTATGGAGGAAAATTGCGGGGGAAGGAAAAGAGAGAACAGAGATACGCTATCGCAGGTCAGCAGCAGTTTCTTTCTAACCCGATGCCGGATTGTAGCGAAACAATAGCGAAGAGTAATTAGCGACGTTTCACGGACGATGATAATTAACGAATTTCTACGGGACCGGCGAAGTTTCGAGGCTCACAATGAAATATCCAGCCCGCCTTTCTCCACTGTTTCCCAATCTTGTTTCAACCCAATGACCCGTTTCATTCGATCCCCGTCTCAATGGACGCCTCAATGAAATCGAAACAATCGTAGCCGGCCAGAAAGAGAATCATTGTTACTACTTACCGGTGTATTATTGGATTTTCTTTTTGGAATGCCTAGCTGCCGTGGGTTTCGCCCCTGGCTACGTACAATTCACGCTGGGCGTTCAAGAACTTCTACGAATTATTTCTTCCAGCCTTCATTCATCCCTATTTATAGGAAGTTCGTTTAAACGTCAGTGAGTTAAATCAATACACTTTCATCAATGAGCATACAATTTTCTTTTAAATTTTCATAAATTCAAAAGGACATACTTTAACTTCCTAGATGATCTCTTCTAATTTAAATCAATCACCTTGTTATCGATTGATCGATGATTCACCGACGTCTTTCTTGAACAACTGCAAATAAAAATGTTCGTAAGTAAAGATAAGAAGCAACTGAGCTGTGTTGCCAAATTCGTACAAGTTTTCAGAAAAATTATACAGAAGAAATCTGTAGAATTTGAAAAACACTTCAACTGAAATATATTGCTCTTCGCGCCGTCTTCTTTCGCGTTCTTCTCGAGAACCATCAAGCGACTTAATAAAATATTCCCATAATCAGTTGAAGACTCAATGTACCGACGAGAGGAGCAGGTCTGTCTACGCGCAGTATTATACGGGTGCACGCGGTTGAGCACGATAGATGCAAATGCGGTTACAAAGCCCACTCGTAGATCGAGGAGATGGCAAATTCATGAAGCGGCCAGAAAAACAGCGGCAGATGAGCACGGTGGACCTTAAACTGGTGAAAATGGGAAGTTGGACGAGGTCCAACGCGAAGGTAATCGGCAGTCTCGGATTTCGTGCAAACAGCAAAAACCGTCCAGTTGGAACACGACCAATGGAACCACTGGCGCACCGTAAATTTTTTCCCTTTCCCTCGGATAACGAGTAGCTTGTAAAATTGAATACCGCCGAGCTTACAAGACGCTAGTCTTCGTCTTCGCCCATCAAACCAACGTCTCTTGTACAGACGTACACGTAACGAGGCAAGAAGTACGTTGATTCAAGAATAGCGATTCAAAATCAGAGCACTTGGAGGAATGCTTTAAATTTACTGTAAAGATTATTACTGGATCGAAGGAAAATTGTCGTTTTAATAGAGCGAATGAAATTGAAAAAGCCATCGTACCGTGGACGAGGATCAGACTCGACGAAACGTAAGGATATCCTCGACGGTAGGAACTGTGACGAATATCGGGATTAATCTTCGTTATTCTCGTCCAGGCGTGAGTACGACGAGAAAACAAATCTCCGGGACGCCATCCGCGGGATTTATGCGCCACCAGAATGGGTTGATTCGATTCGAGGAAGAAAGGAGAGAGAACGATGGGGATGGTTTTACTTAAGAAGCTTCCGGCCCACCTTACTTCACTTAGCTCCGTCGTAGATGCGGTTGGAGTTTCAAGTAAACATCCGGCTGGGCCACTTCCTCCCAGGAGCGAAACTCTCCGGCATATCTGATTTTCTAACCGATCGTGGCTCAATAACTTTCACCCCTCAGACACTCTCTCCCGTTCTCTCTTTCTCGCTGCATACCTCTCGACCATCTCCACTTAAATTACTGCTTGAATACTCGCTCGCAATAATCTGCAACGAAACTTCGGAAGTCTATTTATTATTCCAGATGATCTTGGTGGAATCGAGTATGGGGGCATGTCGGAACCATCGACTTGTCGTTGCAGCTTCTCCTCTTGATTTATACCCAGATTTCTTTCGGATTGAAAATATTTGCCTGGTTCAAGTAAGTGCCAGTTGTAGAAGGGGGTCTCGTCTTCGTTAAGCACGAACCTGTAAATCAAACAATTCTATATTAGAATTAGGAGAATTAACGAATGTGTTTGTTAAGACGATTAGCAAGGCTGAAGATTACAATAATACCTTTAAGCACCTTCTTAAAACAAAAGTTCATACTATGAAAATGTGCTCAACTATCGTAGTTTATCATTCCACGTTCCACAGCGATCAAGTCCCTTCACAATAAACTAAACAGAAACTCGCCAGAGTTTACAGTACCATTCCCCCGACCTAAACTCTCCTAATACTGCCTTCACTCACCGTGCTCTCTAAAACTTCACCCTCTAAACTCCATCCTAAACTCTCCCTCATCGAATACCCCACGCTCTTAAGAACATCCATCGATACAGATTCTTAGCCACCGTTCAGGCACATCGTCCTATCATCACACCTTCCTCACCAAAAATTTTCTCATACTTCATCAAACCATCCGGTGTAAATGTTTTTACTTAAAAAATAGAGAAGTATTGCAGAAAGTGCAATTTCAATCGCTTACGTCTGAACATGATGAATTTTTCGATTTGCTCTTTCGTTTCAAGTAGAAGAACTCTTCAAACAGGATCCGCCGTCGAAACACACGCGGTATTCCCATAAACGACGCGTCAAGCTGCGTGTCACCCTTTCGCATGGTGGTCGAAATAATAGTAACTGTTATTATCTATTTAACGACGGGTCCCGCGGACAATTTAGCGGCGAACGCATTATCCGGGGGTAGGGTGAACAGGAGGGAGCGAGAGGGGTGGCGAAGAGCGGTCATAGCGATGCACACCGAACCGTGCACTTTACAGCAGGGCAACGCGCGCCAATGACAATTTTAATGCGAGCATTCATCACGAGGGCCGGTGCACGGCATCGTGCAAGTCGCGCGAACGCGGCCACCGAGCAATGGAATAAATTTGGCGAACTCTGATGCGGCATAAACGGGGCCCACCCCTGATGACCGGACGGCCACCGTTTAAACCAGCGGCATTATTCACGATTCACCGTGTCCTCCCTTTCGTCGCCACCCACCCAACCTAGCCCGACCACCATTTTTGCCGCCCCCAACAAATTTACGCGAATTCACACCGGTTGCTGCCCAACACCCCCGAAAATGTAGGCTGGAACGTCTATTACCGTTGCTGGGCCGAATGTCGGCTCCAAGTGTGCCAACCACCCTCTAACGAGAAAAATTGAAAATACATATATAGGTTCTTGAATAGAGCGTCGTCTATTTTAGTGTGATCGAAATTCTGTTGAAATTCATCGACGCGTTACACGCGCCGGTTTCTACCGTGTGATAGAACGGAACAGGGAGCAAGATTTGATTAGCGTTTCGGTGTTGATGCACCAGTAATTAGCACAATTGGCGTGTACGCAGAAATCGACGCAACAGCCGCGTACGCGTACGCTCGACGTTAATGAGACCGATTAAAGTGTCTGAAAGCGTGAATGAAATTCTAACCGGTGGTGCAAAAGCGTACTTTGGAGTCGGAACGAGAAGTTGAAGAAAACTTTCCAGATATCGATTGCTTTTGTTTCGGAGCGTATCGAGACAAAGGCGGTTGCTTTGCATCGCTGGAACAGTAATTGCAACTAAACTGTGTGCGTGGAATGTCGAGGAGTCGGCTGAAAGCGGAAAATTTTTTTCCAACTTTCGCATTTACGAAAGTACCAAATGGAAGGAAAAATACTGAATACTTAATTTAAAGATTGATTCATGATCACGCTGTTACGGATTTAACACTTGATATTACGTCCCGGTATTCGAATCTGGAAGGAACCATAAATTTTTCGAACGATTCCGGCGCGACCCAGTCCATTTAAATATCAGTAACAGGAAACCAATCTACTCCATTCGGCTGCCGGAAATTACCTTCGCCCGTTGCCACTTCGCGTTAGATCTAACATGACTGGAAAGAAAAATAAATGTTACTTTCTCTCTCGGTTCGTAATAATCGTGAACAAATAAAATAAAACGCGTATCTGCTATTTCCACTCTTCTGTTCCTCTTGTTCAAAAAGTTTTACGTTGAAAAATAATAAAAGAAGGTAAAATAATTCAACCGGCTTCGAGCCTTTTATCATTGGATTGCATTCGATGTTTCGTAATCCTTTGTTTTATGTAAGCTAAGCGTAACATAAACAAACACACCAGGTTTTTTCCCCTGAAACATTCGATATAATTCTTGTCGAACGATCGAGGAATTTTATTAATATTATATTTTATTATGCTAAGAGTGATAACGAAAATACGAGTTTTCTTTTATTAAAAACATCTCAGTAATAATAAAAGAAAAGTTTACACAAAAGATCAAAATAAACTGATTCATATGTAAAATGCAAGCACAACAGTTGTTCTCTCTCCGCTATTTACACAAGACTGAATAAACCTGATGCTTCGAATCGGTTGACGTTAAATCGAAAAGATTTAAATGCTGTAGAAAAGTTTAGAATACTTTATGAGGGAAAAGTATATAAGCTCGGGGATCTTTCGACGATCGAAACATTCGATTTCCTATCATACATAAGTGCATATTCGTATTTCCATCGTGCTCGCGATTTCATCAAATCCGCTGATCCTCCATAGGTAATGCGAAATCTCCTTCTTCTATTATACGAAATTGAAACGTGTTCATGGAAAACGACTATCGCAAATTCTGAATAACGTTTCTCAGAAATTAATGCTATTTTGAATATCGAGATTCACGTAAAACCCTGGTTTCTACAAAAATTCAGAAAACGGACACCGATGCGGGATGAATCATCGATGATACGATGACAAGGCTCGCGCTGCAATTTCCCTAAGCTGCAATAATCCGAACTTGTAACAGGGTATATCGCTTAACGCGGCGGGATCGAGGATCCTGCGGGAATTAAGCGAACCGAAGGGAACAAGCAAAGGGTAGTGGTCGGTACCGATACGAAGTCGAGCATTATCGTTACAATGAGATTCCGCTGCGGTACCGGAAACGCTCGGCCAGCCGCGACACGCAACGTCGCGGAAACAAAGCGCGACGATCTTGGTTATTTCGTAGGTAAACGCGGACCTCGTGGAGACGTTTCAATGTGGACGACATAATGGGTCGCCTAGCATGCGGTACTATCGCAAGGCCAGAAGGTAATAACTCATTGTCCATTGCTCCGCGACTCTGCGAGTCAGGTACTGATGATTTCCTTCCGGCGCTGTAGGCCTCGCCTCGCCTCGCCTCGTCCTCGGCCAACTCGAGGAACGCCTAGCTTCTGACGGATATTGCACGGAGGCTGCCGTACTAGCTGATGTACCAATCCCAATGATTTACCGAACGCGACGCCGCGTCATCGACCGGATAAATTATTTACCCTTCGGTCGGCGGTAATTTGAATCAGCGTCGAAGCGTTTCCTGCTTGAGATACGTGCATCGTGATGGACACCCTTCGAACGTTTCCGAGGGCCTTTTAGCCAAGAACGAAACATGTTGCAAAATTTCAGGAAAAATGATGATTATTCAATTTGATGTTTAGAAGCATCTGACATTAACCCTTTGCGGTCGAGGAGTTTTTCTCCCTGGGTCGAATATATTTTTTTGTATAAAGCGATATCTGCTTATAAAATAAATTTTAGTGAAACTAATTTTGATTTCAGTAAATGTAATCTTATATCACTAATCAAAGAATGATTGTGTCGATTGCAATTCATGTAAAACATGTATGACGCAATGGTAAGAACAAAGTATTGCCAACTAGGAAAACGAAATTATTTTTTGCCGCTTCTGCGGCGACATTTGACCTAGTAAATAGAAATGCGATGCTACTTGTATTCGACCGCAAAGGGTTAAACTTTTTCAATCTTATGGTGAACTATATACTCGTTAAAGCATTTTCAGTGTATGTACAGTGACATTGATCGCCACAAGGGACCACCAAGGTGGTCAACGGGTGGTTGAAAATCGTACGATAAGTACCTACTTCTCGTGGACACGCACAGAGCACTCCCGCGAGTCGAGTAAAATGGAAAACTTTTATCTTGGTCGCGATCAACGTAACGATTCAACTTCGTGACGAAGATTCGAACAGTCGGTAGCCGCGAACGCGGTGTTCCTTCGGTTCTCGCGATAAATTCGCATCGACCGACTTTCGTTCCCCCCTAGGCAGATAATCCATCAAAACTCGTTCCAACAATTCACGTCGGGCCTAGCCGAGGCTTGCCTGCAACTCCGCGGGAATCACCGAAGGAACTTCGACGTTCCGTACGTTTTCGCCGTTGTTGTCGTCGTCGACTTCTTCCACGGGAACGTCATCCGGCGACGTGAAGTGTTGGATGATTGAACGGCGAGCTTAAAACCCGGAATCACTCGAACGGGGAAGCTAAAAGGATTTCGATAGAGGCGTCGAGCGTCGAGGTAAATGCAAAAGAAAGGAGCGCCGCTGGAAAAAGGCAGAGGAAGAAGAAGAAGAAGTAGAAGAAGAAGCATAGGGAACTGCCACGACGAACTATCAGACAACGGGGAGAAAAGGGAAGAGAAAAAAAATAAAACTGTGAAAAGAGGGTAGAAGAACACGGCGTAGCTCTCTTTCATCGTAACCGTGTCTCTGAAAATGCAGATGTTCCATCGAGCTTTCCCCTCACCTTCTGTTACGCTACCACCGACGACGCATTTGACAGGAATACGCAATAATCTCTGCTAGCAGTGTATGCTGGCGCCTGTTGAGCATTCATCATACCTGTCGATTTCTACGGCGCATCTATCTAGACACCTACGCTTCCCGCTCTAAATTATCGCGTCTGTTCGCACGGACATAGCTGCGCGGGCCTAAATCTACAGACAGATTCAAAAGCTTCATGGCGAGTTTCAAAGATGAATATTTCTATCAATTTAAAGGTTTCTATATATTTTCAGACGTCTCGTTAATCGGAAAATTAGAGCAACTGAAATGGAATTAAAAAGTTCAACGATTCGATTAGCACAATGCAAATGGATCTATTAAAATCTTAATTATTTAATCAATATTGGATATTTAAACGTCAATTAAAGTACATTGTTCCTTCTATATTTATATTTATGATATGATCCACTTTTCCCGTGATATGCGCGAAATAGAACAACCATCGATTGGCATAAGAAACATACAACCAAAGCCCAAACTATATCCGCATTACCTTCTCATTCTCACGTGAATTATTCAATCCCATAGACGATTGACCCCGTTTGAAACTGCCTCTACGTCTATAGGCACACTGTGTGTATATCATAGAACGGTGGTGCAACATGGATGCAACCAGTAGTGAAAATATACTGCATATCGTGCGTTTCCCTGGTGCACAATGTATCGGCCGAACGAGAAACACAAGCGCCGACGCGTTTCTCCTTTTGTTTCCATTTGCCGGGTATATTTCATCGGCTTCCACCAGGACGATGGGCTTCCAATCGTTCTTCTGATTTAAGTGCACGTTTTAGAATCTTAAAAAGTGAAACGCATCGCGACTCTCACGCATCCCCTTGGAAAACACTTCGACGCGTTCAACTTCGCTTACAAGCGCGTACTTTTTCCGCGCGAATGCACGGAAAATTGTTTCGCGAAATAATTTTTTTGTAATCTTTGTAAAATGTACCTAGAATGCTTCAAAAACGACGATTCAATCGAAACTGGTAGCGATCGAATCGAGGAACGAAAGACTTTGTGATCGAAATTGAAACAGTTCGAATTTAATTTGCCTGATGAAAAATGAATGCCGTTGACCATGTCTGTTTGCACGAAAGGGGATTTCACCAGGCGGAAAAAATCGGACATTTTTCCCCGCGATGATTTAGCACATCCTTTTCAGGATCGAGATCGGAAAACATATTTTAAAACCGAACGTCATGGCCATCTGACGATCTACATTGCCATGAATTTACGGTGTTACGATAATTATATCCCTGTTCATAAATTGAAATTACTACTTCTACTTAGTTGGAACTTAGATTCTTGGCTTTTAGTGACATTAGATCGATAGAATCTGAATTTAGAAACTTTTTTCTCTCCTATAAATACCAAGAATCCGTCCTGAAGGTCGGTGACACACGGAATTTATTGTTAGACTCGTTCCCTCTCTCCCGAGTAGAACTTACAATTAGATTATTGGCCTTCAGTGCCATTAATTAGACAGAATTTGAACTTAATTTTTGTTCTATATTTTATTTACAAAAATAGGAGGTTCTATGTTAAGTTCTTTATAGATTTTCTCAGGCTTCTTCCGAGATTGAAAGCGAATGGTGGGAGGCTACCTTCCCTTAATCAAGTCTACGTTGCCCCCGAGTGTACATTATAGATGATTTAAATTCGACAAACGATCGCAGGGAAATTAGTCGAAGAACGTTTCGTTTTACTACATTCCCTATTTCGCCGGTTTTTACACCCTCGAAGGTATAAAAGAATAATTGAATTTTCAAAGACAGAAAAGAAAACGTTACCTTTATCTGCCGCTATCCATATTATCCTTGCGCTTTAGTGTAACGCGAAATTAGTCCCCGAGGAGGTTTTCTGAAACTAAATTCCACTCTTATCCGCGAAATTAAACTGTCTATTCCTCTCGAAATCCCTTCATCGCTAGATTATTTTAAACAATTTTTATGCTATCTAAATCCGAATAAATGGACCAGGTTATCGTGGGAATTACAAAAATTATTTTTACAATTCTTTCTTTAACAAAGAAGTTCCAATGTTCAATCGTTCGTTTAACTTTGTTCGATGGAAATGCTAGATATTACAATTTAATTAAATTCTAGTCGATATTCTTTTTATAAATAAATTTTATGACACGATGAAACGTTATACGTCAATATTTCTTTAAAATTGCTAAACAAACTTTAATTCTATCCAAAGCACGCGGTGTAATAGTCTATAAAAAAAATTTCGAAACTGAATGAACTATTTTTTTATGGTCTCACTTTTAACAGTTTCACGACTTTATTACTGCTGCAAGTACAACAGGGTGAAATTGAGATGACCATCGTAAATTCAGGTCACTTAAATCTTGCAGTAGTATAAATTCACTAAGCATCACTATAATTGCTACTTACCGTCTAATATAATGAGTTTTATTACTCAATTAAACTCTTTGGGACATATCTCGGGCAGGTCGCGTGGCGAGTAAGAGAGCTGCACGCGGGAGTTGCATGTCGTACAACGTTGATAAAGTAAAAACACGGAACAGACTCTCGGTCAATTTGTCACTATTTTCTCTTTTTACTTTGCGCATATTCTCGATTTACCGAGCAGATTACGTTCACGTTACTGCTAGCACGATTCGTTTTCGATCAGCTGTTTTTCAGTGTGTCGACAGAACTGTTTATCGTAAAAGAAATTGTAGAATTTTTCATACATTTGATTCTATCCAACGTACTAATTAGTCAAAAATAATATTAATTATTATTTGATGTATCGCGAATTTAAAATTATTGCTGAAATCCATGAAAATTTCAGTTTGAAATCACAGATATCAATATCCACAAATCCGAAGTCGCCAGTAACAGATTCTGTTGTCCCTCTTGAATTCTACGAAACTAAAATAGTCTGGATTGTATCTCACGTGTACAGAGGGTTATCTGTGTCCGTTTCTTCTTCAGAGTTTCCTGCCCTCTGCGTCACGTTCCATGAGACCAGCTGGTTTCTTCGGTTTAGCGGTGACCTACATCGAAACTTACATCACCGAGCTGGCAAGATTCTTGCAACACTAAGCACGTGATTTATAGTATACGAAATCCCTGGACATTTGCAAATTTTTTCCAATGATTACGAGTTCCTTCAAATCAATACACATTTTTCTTTGAAGATCTACTTCTCGAAGATATCAAACACCAAAAGGCGAACTCGATGAACGATAGTTGAATTGAATCTCATATTTATCGTTGCTCGTTTAACCTGCCCCGCAACAGTTGGCACTGATTTATTTGCGAGATACGACATAGTAAATGGTTTATGCGCGACGCATAAATCGTTGAGTGGTCGAACACGTGGAAAGTAAAGGATGAAGTAGAAGTAGAGGAAAGCGCAGCATCCACCTTCGACTCGATTCGAGTCTATATTTCTTTCCAACTTCGATTGCTTTTGAGTTCCATCCGAAATGTTACTTTCGACAGACCGAAACGCTCCTTTATCAATCTTGAATCCGGCAAGCTTGCAAACGATCGTAAGTCTTAAAAATTATTGCAAGATATAAGCAACTAGAAATGAAAGAAACGTCTGTAACGAAGGAGAAAAAAATGTCTGAAAATTTGGCGACAAGATTATTTAAAAGAAGACGAATTAAGTATAGACAGACCGATGCACCGTTAACAATCGCGGAGGGAAAGCGTTTCAGGAATGGAATCTGGAATGCTGTGCTCGACAGCTAATTATAATCAGTCATGCTCGGTCAATTAGGCAATCGAAGTATGGATCACCGCGAGTAATTAGGGCGAATCGTATATCTCGATTAACGGATGCATTAATTGGCGGAACATTCCTAATTCACGCAACGACATCAAACTTCTTTTGATCTTCTTCGGATTTTCCTGCTCGAAGAAGGTTAAGTTTCGCGGAAAAAACGATCGATCAGCGTAATCATCGACGAATAGGCACGTTAATCGAATAATACATTCGATAATAATGCATATTTAGATAGGTGCTACAGCTGCGCGAAACATTCCACCCCCGAACGTAATCAAAATATGTAAAACGGTCGAATGGCTAACAACAATGTAAGCCAGTTTCCCTGGTGATCCGCGAAATTCTATGAAATTTCGCGTTGGTCCTTTCAACGACTCATTCGCCGCTTTACCGATCGAAGCTCTACGCGAGTTCGTAGTCGTAATTCAACGACTGCCTAGAACACTTAACAAGGTTCATCGAACGAAACCGAACACTGCTGTTTTCGACCTCTTTATTTAGCTGTCTCTCCTTTATAAATTCGTTATTTCGATATGACGCAGCGAGATTTTATCAATCGATTTTCTATATAAAAATTCCAGTAGTATTACACCCTCCTCCCGAACGCTAAAATTACTTCATCGCATTAATTTTGTCGCCTACCACGTTCTTTATCACAGTTGGATAAACGTTCACGAGTATAATTCGAGTCTGAATTAATTTCATATAAGTATGTAGTTATGCTGATCGATGCGAGTTGTTCGTGTTTTAAAGTACTTCGTTACGTTATAATATGAGTTGAAAGCGAGTTGTAAATAGTGTAATTTCGGACAGGCTGAAGGTCCGTTCAATTACAAGCTCAGTTATAGACCTGTTAATTTGCGAACATGGCGCAACGGTTTGTATACAAGTTTTGGTAGGTATGTCTTTGTCGGTGCAACTAATTAGCGTGCAGTGCGTTCGACTCATTATCCGGTTGCGTTCGCCTAGCGGAAACCGCGAACTTCGGTCGGAAAACTATAAAAGTCGTAATAAGGCAACTCCTGACGAAGTTATTTAAACGCGTTTGTAGTAAAACCATAAAAAAATGGTTGCTTTCTCGAACTGAGAACAAGCGGGTACAAATCGCCCTGGTAGATTTTCCAGGAGATAAAAATCGGAAGAGGAGAGGACGGACGGGAGTAATGGGTGGAAACGCGGTGTTATTAAAATCCAAAGTCTGCAGTGGGCAACTCCAGGGATATTGAAATGGTAGCGGGGAAATTCCGTGGCGTTCGTGCGAGGAAACCGAGAAGAAAGGAACGTGCCGCAAGATTCACTGCTGCGCTTCACACGTACACACACGTGTCTGCGCGTGGGCGAAGAGGGTTGCGGGTCTCGACTAGCGAAATGGCAAAAGAAAGAAGCCGAAGAGAAACGAGAGAAAGTCAAGACAGCAGCGGCAATAACAGGCTACACGTCATATTAAATCCGGTTGCGTCGCTTTCTTATTGCGGTGGTTGATATGCGGCTTTATGCGCCGAGGGTGGCTGACACCGGGCTGTATTACTTGCTACAGGCCAGAACACAGAGCCACGGAATAATCTCGACTACCCGTGCCCGTTTTCCACCCCGTCTCCCTGGTTAAAGGGTCTAGCTCCACCCATCTACACCCAAAACTCGTCTGCCAGATGATCTTCTTGCTAAGATTTCGTTAACAGGCTTATTCGACAGCGAACGGCTTGCTTTTGATTCCTTTCCATTATTTTCCCAAGTGTTTGATCTATACACTGATAATGGAATTTCATGCAAGAAGCCAGATGCAAGCGCGATGAAGTCTTTATTATGCAGGCTAGACAGAGTAATGGATTATCCTAGTCAGTTTAATACTGAAGAGCTTTTCATGATTGATGCGTTGATATAACATCGGTTCTAAGCTTCTCTAGGAAAATATTTATCGTTTTGAAGGTTCCCTCTTGTTCAACCCTTCTCCGAATACAAATACTATTTTCAATATTCGGTTGAAAAATATTAACATTCGCTGGCTGTGTTTAATTAAGAAATAATATATCTGTTATGGATGCCGTATTATCATGTACGAAGGTACACCCATCAACCGGCATAATTTGTTAGGTCATGAAATGAATGATTCGTCGTTTCGATCATCTTGTCGTTATCGAGAGAGCAAACATGGTAGATTTCGACTGATTTCTCCTCTAGGCAGAGTGATTAATCCGACAAAATTACGGATGTTTGACATCAAATAATGGGAGTATGACTAGGCTGGATGTTGCCTTGCTATACCCGAAGTCCCCAACGAGCCATTAGTCTCACTGCACAGCGTATATCGACGCCAAAGTATGGCATATGACTGATAACTACACCTAAGTTGCACCCCGCTGTCTGCGGCCCGTGTAACGTACTCTGTTATTACTCTCCCTTGCATAATGATTCCAAGTCTACGAACCGGCTGCATGATTACACTTTAATGACGAACTATAAGATTTGCCGTACACTTCAGCAAGAAATTACACTTTTCCTTAGAGAACTGATTGATAGCGTACGAAGAAAGTAATCAATTAATAGACAGGTAACATGCAACTTCTTGAATTTTATTAAATTTAATCATCGAGGGTTGAAAACATTTAATCTTTCGTTTAACTTTCAATTGTTCGAGACCGTAGGATCGAGATCAAACATTGCTTTGATGCGTTAAAAATTCAATTAGGATCGAACGAGTTCAGTTTAGAACGTTGTTCGCCTTTCTTTAAACTTTTATTTGGGTATTTCAGCTCGGTTGGTACGAAAAAGTTTATTCGAAAAAAAGAAAAGCAAAAAAAATATCGACCAGCAGCAGAAACAATAAAAACTTTAATTACAAGAGATTCTAGCCCTGGCTACGATTGAGAACAGCTAGTTAACGCAAAAAAACCCAACAGGAAACTATCTGCTCTTTTCTGTGTACACGGAATAAAATTAATTAATTAAAATAACTACACTCCACCGAAAGCTTTCGTGGATATTAAAAACTGACCGTACGGCAAAATAAGCAGTTCTTAGTTTCAGAGAGATGCAACTTTTATCGTTAAATAATTCCCCCTCAGAATTTCTTGCTTTTTTATGAAATGAACACGAAACGAATCGACAAATTAAAAAGTTTCAGTTCAATATACTCGGTACACGAGCTGAGAAACGCTGTTAGGTAGAACGAAACTCGCAAGGTAGAGCAGCCAGTACTGGTAAACTTGTACGCCAGTCGGTGTACTCAAAATCCTGACAGTTGTAATTAATACAAGCTTTGACCATCAACCCTACGCCCTGACTAGCCCTTCTAAGACACACCGCTTCTCTCAAACTTCCTCGCCGCTCTGAGTTTTCGTTTGCCACCAACTGGAAGATCGTATCAAAGTAACTTGATGCTCAAAGGTGAGAAACTTAAGCGTGGATCGGTTAAACTTCGATTATTTGATAAACGAGTTAAATTTAAGAGACAAAAATTAATTAGCCGAATGGAGCATCCCCTCAATTTCGTCAAATTCATTTCTACGAATTAATTAATTGTTCACTGAAAGCTATTTCATTTTATAATCCTAGCTCGTACTGTAAAAAGAACTTTCGGAAATCTCTGGGTAATAGGATTTAAGTAAAAGTAATTATAAAGGATTATAATAAAAAAAAGAAGATAATCTGACTGTCAGGATTATACAATACGTATGTGAATCCTATTATATTTCTACTTGATACTTAATTCAATAAAATTTTTAATTATATTTATTCAGATGCTCAGACGACTTTAATAATCGTCGATATTGAAAATTCAAATTACCTTATTTAAATTCCGTTTAATTAATTACGATTATTTTATGATTAATCAGAGGGATAAATCGCACAGGAGAAGAACGTTCTATCCAGCTGAACGTCTGTGATATTCTCCGACAATGCAAAAAAAATGCATTGGTGTTCCATGGTTCGATTGCCGTTCTCGATCACGATGGATGGAATTCAAAGGGGACGAAAATTAGGCCGCGTTCGCGTGCACCCAATAGATGGATACTTTTTGCGCTCGTGTTCGATTCCAGTCCCGTATATCAGCAGAAACCGTTCACTGTCTATCTGCTCTAGATAGTTGCCCTATTCGTCTTGTTTTTGTTCGGAAAATAGTGCCGGTCAGGGGTAGCTCCACCGTTACAATCGCGAATGGACTATGAACACTGTGGCATTGTTACAGAGCTAGATCAGCGTCATTCGCAGATCGTGGCAATTAATTGAGCTATAAGGGTAATGTTCGAGATAAACGATGAAAATTTCAGTCCACCATTGACGATCGTTCGCTGTCATTGGATTTTCAATTCGATAAATCCACATCAAAAGGCGTTAACCTTTCGAGACCCATCAATTCTGTATATTACATTCCCTTTAACCAATGGATCCAATGTACTCGATATTACAATGAGCGCTTTAGCGTGCAAAGCAATATAAATTTCGGGATGAAAATTTTTCTTTTCCCTAGAATTTTCACAATTTTCACATATTTTATGTAGAAGCTTTCAACTGGGCTTGTGTTTGAAAAATAAATTTAAATTGCAAAGAATTGAATATTATAGATTGTAGGTCATATCTTTCCTTTCAGGAAGCATTATTAGGGATGAAATTTCATACACGATCCAACAAATATAATAAATAACAATATTCTTCTTGCAACATTGTTTCTCAGATTTTCATCATAGTTTGAATATTACCGAGGAACATAACATAAATCACGTCGCACACGGTACGAAGATTAGTTTAACGTTGCAAGCGAACCGCTTGTATCTTCGCGAGCTATTTACATACATTTTTCTTCGTCTCGCAGCCTCCGCCAACAAAAACCCGATGACAAATCGTCGTTCAGAAGAATATAGTGCGCGCCGCGAGAGTTCCACGCGCCGCTTATCGCTTTCACTTTCCTACGGGGGAGTGGAAAACTTAGGAGAAACATTTATGGTAACCTTTCTTTCGGACGAAAAGAAAGAGCGGGAATCACGTTCGTTTTTACGACTTTCTGCCCCGAAAATCCTGTCGGTTTTATATACTGCTTCGCAAATTCGAGCAACTACCCGACCCGCAAAGCAAACGTCATTCTCGATTCAATTGCATAATTTTACTTGATTCATTGCGCTTCGAGAAAGTTGCTCGAGGAAAGGAGCCGCGATAAAAGTGGGCCGAATTGCCGACATGCTTCTATGGTATAAAATTTTATTACCTCGTTCGTCTCTTCCTCTCCCTTCTATCCACCGTTTCCTTTTTTCCCTTCTTGTCTAATCTTATCGCGCAATTTTCATAATGAAACTTGCAAGATTGACAGTAAAAAATATAAATTCTTACTCGATAGAATAGACAAAAGTAGATGGAAGAATAATAACGTGAAAAATTGAATATTAAAAAAAAAAGCATCCCATTCAATTTTTTAGTTCTTATTAAGTGAGAAGCTTATTGTCTTGTACGAACCCTCCTTCCCATCCATTCTCACAACATTATTCTTTAAAAACATTTACCCCCGTATGGTAGCATCGTATGGAAAATTGACACGTCTTCGATGCTCAGCCCATCGAGCAACCCTTATTCAATTCCCCGTGGAATTCATAAAAACTGAACGAATTACTTCCAAGCAATAAGCGCTTACCCCGGCGTATCTCGGTAAATATTCCCCTGGTGTAATCGGCGATAACAACATGGCTTGTTTACCGGTGAGTTAGCGGTACTTTTCTTTCGCAGCCTCTCCGTCGGGCTAACCGTGCTTCATTTCGACCCTGTCCACTCGACGTCCCTACCACTCTTCTTCTTCTTTAACGAGTTTTTATGAAATTCTGGCCGGTCTCCGTTAACGAACTTCCTTCGGCGAAAATTCAGCCGACTGAAGCGAGAAACTGGCCACGTGATGCGAGTTTTATTAACAAAAGGGGGAAAAAAGATTGCAAGTCTCGTTACTTGACTTCGAGTTGTGGTAAGCGCTTCTTCCACCTGAGAGACGAGTGAACTATTTAACCAAAAGGGTAGAACTATAGTTCGCATAGTCGCATGCAGTAATCGAAGGGTTAAACGTTCACGAATTCGTTGCAACGCTCGTCATCCGTCATTGTCCACGAAACTCCCGACGAAGATAGAATCGGTTAATGCGCTCGTACACCGTGATACGGAATACTAATTTCCTCGCAAACCGGACGTCGAAGGCAATGCAGGCCAACGTCACCGACAATGAACGAAACGACGCGACGCTTCTATCGCGAAACTGTGGTTTATTAAACCGACCAGAATCCGGGGTAACGGTGCACACACGTTGACGATAACGCGATTTGTACATTCGTCGAGTTCACCTTTCCATCATAATAATGTAATAATACACTGCTTCGAAACGGAGATAATTAATTTAAAATTGTACTATGGTATACAGCGGATAAAAAAATCGAGACAAATAACGAGGTTTTAATTAATCTTCTAATTAACGTCAATTTACGAAGTATTAGATTTAGGTTTCATATTCACGATAACAGGCATTCATTATTCAGCGAATCTGAAGCTCTGAATAAATCAATACCCGATTAAGGCGGTTTGCAAGAGTAATTTCCTCTTTTTAATAAAATACATGCTTCAAAGATTACCGCGTTATTCCATAATAATCGTTTACGCCCGGCTGTCGTTAATGAATCTCGCGAACAACTAAAGCGTTGTTATAATAACATAATGGTACCGATGCGTGTCGATTATGAGCTCGGCAAAAGACGACAGATGAGTGCATAATAAACAGAGACAATGTTATTATTATAATGTTATTTATGAGCAGCTTTCCCGTGTTAGCTCAGCGTTCACATCGCGTATACAATGTCACGAGAATGAAATTCAAGGTAAGTTACATGGTTAAGTGAATATCGTTGTTAATCATCGCTAACAAATCCTGAAACCCTACAGTAATCATAAATAATATGCTCATTTAATTAGGACCATCACAGATTAATTATTCCCGGTGTATAATGATACCAATTAGGAATACAATTTCTATTTAACATGTGTTGTAATCATGATATGCAACAAATTTTCATAAATAATGAATCAAGCTAAAATTCCACTGTTTAATTTTAACATCTACCAGCCTAGTCATATATGACCCAATCAAATTACCCAAAGGTTAACTTAATAACCTACAATTATTTTACCCTGTTAAGTGTTGGTCTAAATGCGCGAGTCACTTTAAGTAGGTCTATCTTTCTGCAACTCTATAAGACTTCCTTCAATGCGCCATAGCTCTTTCAAGCGTCCACGCTTCTATTCTGTTCCACAGTTAGTCACAGATCCGCAGCAAAACTTCGTGCACACCTGTCACCAAAGTCATTCACTTTTATACGCACACACCCGCACAAAGTTCCCCAAACTTCGATCCACTTCCCGCTTCTCCGAGAGCCTTCTATTCACGCTTCCACTCGACCTAAGACATTCCGACTAAGAGCCAGTCAACCCCTCAAGAATACTAAATAACACTGCCACATACGCACCTAAGTCGATTCCAGCTCTTTTGTGAGAAGTACTAAAGTCGAGGTGACGGGTCACCGTGTCAAGATTTCTTCAGAATATGAATTTATAATGCAGAGATTATCACTTTTAACATTATACCTTTTTTATTACATTTATTTTATTTTTATTTTAGTGGTATATAAACCACAGCCACTATTTGATATTATTAAAAATTAACATGTTTATATACCATACCCGCAGTAAAAGGGTTAAATACGGTAATTTCGACAAGACACAATCTAGTTTCAATACAATAGACACTCTATCTATTCTAAGAGGTTGAAATGGAGTTCACACCTCAACATCAAACATCTCATTATCCAAGCGTCTCGCGTGTACTAAGAAACCGTCTGACCAGAAACAACATCATCCCCTTTAATCCGTGAACGGGTTCGATTCCAGAATCGTCTTGAAGTTGGTCCACGGCCAGCAGGTCTGTGTTTATCCGGATACATGGTTAATCACAGGTTAACCGTAAGGCCGCAACCCCGTACGTCTAATGGCACCTGAGCGGCGAGCCGTGCATTGTTACTACGTTGCACATTGGAGTGTTTGATTAATCATTGGCTCAACCAGTGTAATCCAGCTGTTAAAGCAGTGCCTGCAGGCTTCCGAGCGTGTCCTGTACACGATTTCGCGTCCCTCTGTGTAGGTGCACCTGGCCGTGCACCCTTTCACGAGCGTGCAACGCGTATCGCGGATCGTGTAAGGTACCCCGTCGACAAAATTATGGTCCGATCGATGAAAAGCCATAGGAGATATCTCAGAATTTAATCAGATTCCGAGAGGCCTGCCACGGTACCACGCGAAGACAAGGGGTCTTCGTGAAAATTCCCGCTTTTCCGGCAAACACTCTATCCTTGTTTTTCTTTCCATCCTCGCGGCGTTTCTTTTTCCTGCCACCACTTTCCTTTCTGGCTCATAAATCCGTTTAAAAGCCGAGGATTTATGTGGTCGTGCGGTCATGCGCGCGCTCTCTTCGTCTTGCTCGCGCTTGGATCCGCGCGATCCTCCGCGTTCCTTCGTGTACACGGGCCAACTGTTTCGGACGGATTTCGAGAACAGTCTCAAGATCCTTGCCACGCCGGTTTCTTCTGCGGCCAACTTTTTGCGATGGTTGTTTCTTATATTGCTAGAGCGGACGAATCGCCTTGGATCGTGATAAAGTGACCAGCATTTACATCGTAATTAAAATTCCACCCCTTTGCATATTTATTAGCCATTTAACTCCGACCAAAGGTGACCATTTTCGAATATCCCCTTTTACCTAATATATTTCTTTGTTTTCGAACTAAGATCGTTGAAATGCTGAAGAATTTTCAGTACAAATTTCCTCAAGCGTTTTTGTCATCAGCGTGACGCGATCATCGAACAATTCTTCTCGGGACTATTCCTTCTCATCGTGATTTTCCTACGCTGTTGTTTACCAAACGATGCTGTGGTTACATCAACGCGTCTGTGAATAAGCTGGCGTGAAAAACGTCGCGACGTCTGCCTTGATTGGGCAGACCCAGGATGGTCGTGTGGAACAAACTGATGAACTGTTTAATATTTACAGGATCGACGGTGGCGATAAATATTGAAACGGTACGCGACGTTATCTTCAGCGGGACCGTTAGAAAAACCGGAACCGGCAATTAAACGTAGCCGCGTAATTTATAGCGAGAACACGCGCGCGTAAACGTGACTCCATTAAATCAAATTGTCCAATTAGTACAGGTTTGTTTGTAAAACGGTGGAAACGTGGCACGATTGATTTTCCTCGGCGTGCTCCTCGTTGCGATTCACAGAATTCGAGCGTCACACGCGATATACCAGGTATCAGGTGATAGTGCTATTAAATATAACGCTCCGTCAGCAGTTCACATTCGGCGATCGTTTAACAAACAATGAAATAGTTACTGATTTGTGTTTAGTCATTCGAGTGTTTAATTAGAGTTTGGAAACTTGAAAAATGTTTACCCTCACCGCGGCTATATAACGAGAGTCTATTGTAATATTAATATTATCTGTGATTTTGGGGGGAGTCTGCGACTTCCAATGTAATAATCAATATATAAAATGTAAATGATTAGTTAATTAGAGTTTGGAAGCTTGAAAAATGTTTACCCCTACCACGGCAATATAACGAGAGTCTACTGTAATATTAATACTAGGCCGCCATCCGCTTCGTAGCTGACATACTGGAGCGAAGCGATTGATTTGCAGTAAAAGTAACTTTAACAGAGTTAAAACACAATATAGCAATTAACACGAATTCAAAGCTCGCGCGATAGCGTAATTCCGATTTCTTTCATGACTATCGTCGAATGTTTCCTACACTTTGTATGCTGGTTGGTACACGCCACGGATAGCGTTCCGTTCGCCAGTCTGACGGTGGTTCGCAATGAAGCTTAAGTGGTCGTTTTCCCAATTTTGTATCCACAGATAAACCGGAATCGTTAAAGACCATCCACAGTAATTCCGGCAACCGTTCAACCAACCAAACGAATATCTAATATCGATGTTACTAACGTTTAGAATCCACGAGATTCGAATTTGGTCAGGAAAAGAAATAAAACTGTTGACTACCGTAGAGAACGTTGATAATCGCATTACATTTTGTATTATCGAATTATTCGATGAACTCGAAACGTAAGATAAAAGTAAATAAATTACGTAAAGCCTTTGTAATTTAAAGGGATCGTCAATGTCTAATTTAGCGTGTGGCGATACCTGATCAAGGCAAAAGAGCTCCATTTTTTTTTTTCTTTTAATTAAGTGCCTCGATATGAAGCACTGGAGCGTGGGGCAAAAGGTGTCTTTCAGTGTGAAAGTTTTGAGAAACTAAGAGGACGAAGAGGAAGCTTTCAGAGACAGCAACCAAAAGCTTCTATGATGTAAACGTGTAAACGTAACGAGATCATTATATACTTGACTTTCGTCGTTACTTGGGCTCAAGCACGTCTCGAAAGAAAGAATCTAATTGCGACTAATTTTGCTTTCAATTTTACATGAGATTTTAGTTAGTATTTCTTCCATTTGAGTGCTTAAGAAAATATTTGATACTCTGACAATTTGCATACTGTTTTTGAGTACTGTGTCCTTTTTCTGAAAGAGAAATTAACATTGCTGAAGGTGCATTTATAAGTAATTTAAGTCACCGACTTGAAAAGCCATTTTTTTATGTTAAGACATCAAAAATTAAAATCAGAGTTCCAGTTCAGTTAAGATTAATTTAGTGAATTAAACTAAAAATTATCGATTATTTTCGACAATAACATATAAATTTTATAAGAAGAAAAGTTCGACAGTGTCTGAGAAGTTGGAGTTTATAAATCTGACAAGGAGTTACCGACGACAACCGATCCAAGTGAGAAGATTTAATGGTACGACTCTTTTGAAATTACCACACGACAAAATCGTCTGGTGCTCGGTCCGAAAAGTGAGCGGGGATCCGACCATCTCTCTCGGCTGGTCGCAAAGGGACACAGGAGACGACGTATTTCACGACGAAACTTTTAGAAAGCGATCACGCGTCCATGGAGCTTTCAGAAAGGCATCTCTAACGTGAAGGTTCGCTGGGAATTTTCGCACAAACGGTATACAAACTCCTGGATTCTGTATCAAAGCCCACGAGTGTCACCGGTTAACGATAATAAAGGAATAAAAGCTTTTTCGAGAAACAATTAATTACCGGTAAAAAGATTGCCTTGTCGCCGATTATGCGGCAAGAAGTCGAGAGAGCGTCGCAAGGATATGCAAGGATGCGAAACACGAACGACAATGCTCCTTCGAGGCAACGTCGGGATGCATCGTGAAACCTTTTTTCGCTCTACGCTGAAAACACTTCCGCTCTAAGCTAGAGAACCGCTTTTGTTCCGGACAAAAGCGTTCTCACGTCAGACGGTTTCGTGTTCCTCCCGCGGAGTTGATGCACTTCTTTTCAACGTTGACGGACCGTGCGGGGATGGCGCGAGGCACGGGAAAGAAAATTTTTGCAATTTTAAACCGCAACCGAGCGGCCCGCGTACACCAACAGCGTCGAGGAACAAGGCGAAGTAATGGGGCGACTGGTGGCCGTCTACCACGAAATGAGCTACCGGCCAGGAGTAATATCGTAGCGAGAAACGAACATGAATTTAATAAATGATTTATTAACGTTTACTTCCATAAGTTATAGCTGATGGCAGAAACTCCCTTGAAAAATATTTTTTTAAGTGCAATTGCAACTTCTATCCTCATCACGGAAAATTAAAAAACCAAAGTTTATTTTAATTCCTAGAAACAGAGCCACGATCGACTTTAAGTACCATCGATTTAATAATATTATGTCAGACCCATTTCCAGCCCACAAAAAATTTCCATCGTTCCATTGTAAAAACTTGGAGCGTTACGCGAGCGTAATAACTCGGTGACCAAATATTTTCTTCATTGTAGAACGATTCTTTATAGGGAGAATGAAACGTTCCCGCTCGGACTCGTCGAGTACCGAGCGTAAAGTTAGTAATATCAGTGTAACCCGGCACGTTATTTCTTGCGTGCCGTGAGCAGAATTAATTAAAGGGTTTTTGCGACGGGCCGGCTTCACCGGGTGAAAGCAATCAACATCGCGCCACTGCTCTAATTGACGTTGTTTTGCGTCAGCGTCCCCATTTTCAAGACGTTCCCTCCATAGATAACACGATCGAACTCTTCTACGGACTGATCGGTCTCTCATTGATCCATGAATACTTTGATATTCAATTCATTTTCATTTTACATAAGAATCTTTCACCTATGTCTCTTTATATCTGCTCGACAAATAAGTGGTAGCAGTTTTCGAATATCCTCCTAAACGTTCATCCGTCGAGTAAGATCACAAGGGTGCTATTCCCTTGGAGTCAAGACGGATGGAGGCGCAACAGAGAAACCAGAACCATTTAGCAAGAGATAAAACGTATACACATCGGGGAGAAGGAGTTGCTTGTAGTTTAGCCGACGTATGCGGTGTTGTACTGGTTACGGTGTGGCAGCTACCATATTTCTGGATTTATGCTGACATCGCGGAAAATGTATCGCGTAATAAAGGAGGACGACCCAAAGACCCTGGCCAAGTGCAAAACGAAACAGCACCGAGAAACTGTAGCACTGATAATTTATTAATGTCCCATCCGCGTCGTTCCTTCGAATCAACCTCTCTCGATAGTACTGTCAGCTTGATAGTAACGCGCGATTAAACCCGCGATATCGTCGGCCTGAACGAGTTCTCTCGATTCTTATTGATCCGAGACACGCCATGGAACAGGAAAATGGAAACATTTCCCTTATCGCGTAAACGCGAAGGAGTAAATTGTGATACCGATACTATCTAAGCGACCGGTTAATCGACGAAATACTGGCAATCGATACTTTCCCTTCGAGACAGAGAAACCGAAAATAGCAACCCTTCTAGCATTATATAATCCTTTAGTTCCATAACAAAGCGGTTAAATATACTTTTCTACCGTACTAAAGTTACACGGTCGAATTGATGTACTCGTGTATACACATGAACGTAAGAAAGGTCTAGGAAAGTCCACGGGGAGTAACGACTCGTGACTACTTTTTACATAGGGAATGTCTGAAGACGTTGCAAGGGCTGCAGGGCCCACGAGAAGAGCTTATACAGGTATCCTTTCGAAAGACGACTATTTGCTTACATTTCTATCCCTTCCTTTTTCATTCCCGTCGTCCGCCGACCTTCCACTGTCGGATCAATGCCGGTCATATTCTACTGCGAGTAGAGTAGCTCTTTCAACTCGCCAGGCTTTACATGCTCCTTCTCTACCATACTGCACGCGTTGTCTTTCTATTTCCGTGGAACGGTACACTGAAAGAGTAACTACTCGTTTCAGGTGGCAACATAATATTAATTGCAGAAATTAAACCGAGGTTATTCGAGTTCGAACTCAATCTACAGGATGTTTAAAAGTGGATCTCAGAGCTGATTCTCTGGGATGAATACTTGCAAAAGATAGAGCCAAACACAAAATGAATTAAAAATTATTTCTTTAATTTTTGTTACAAACTTGTTAAGAGGATAACAGTGTCTGAAATAGTCAGATGCTGAATATGTGCTATTTTTTGAAAGTTCTAATTGGAGAATTAATTATCCATATCCTTAATGAATAGGATTTCAACGCGTTAATTTTCCAAATATCTGATCTTAATGTGCCGAATCATGACCATTATTTTCAGAACATCCTGCAGAGAAGAGCGCGTTTTTGTCGTGCCGTTTCATTAAGAATCATTCCTGGAGAAAACAGGGATTCCTGCGATTTTATTACTCGGAGGCCAGGAGTCCGTTAAGCCAGCATCGCCGGATAAACGTTCCTCCCTCTCGAACTCTCTCCTCGATTCTCTTGGATCCACCGTCTCTCGCCTGAATTCCAAGAAGCACGATGGAGCTTGCAGAATTATTAATGGCATCCTAGGACGTACCGTTAATTGACTCGGATTTTATTACGCTCGCGCTTCGGCTCTCCTTGGTGGAAGGAGTTGTCGCGAGGAAGACCATCAAGATGGATCGTCTTCGCGGCAGAAGAGTTTCCCCCTACCGTAAGTTCCGCTCTATGGGGAACATTTTTGAAAGTCAATCGTCAGTGTCGGCCGTTCAACCTCGATGGTGGCAAGACAAATAAAAACAGAGAAAGCATCGTGTCGGTCGAACAGCTTTGCACGCGATGCTCCCTTCGTCGTAGAATGATTAATCGTTTCCTGGACGATGTAATTAGGTCTATCGATCGACCGATTTGCAAACATCCCGACGGTTTCTTCGATTCGCCGACGCTCCTCTTCGGTTTTTCATCGAATGAATTTAGTTGAATGGCGAAATTCATCAAATACTAACCTGTTGCATTCGTCATTAAGATTAACCTTTGATAAACTTCTGGGTAAACTTTTTCTACTTTCACTTGTACGTATGTACGTCGACGTTTATGTGTCTGGAGTTAAAAGGTAATAAGACTGATCCTATGTAACTTTCATTATAATCGGTCCGAGAGTTTCTCTTTCTAAGCCATTCTGTCAGTCTCTGTATTTCTCGTCTTAAGAAACTCCCATTCGGCGGATAAGTGTTCTCTAAACAAAATTTGCATAACAGTTCCCTAGGGGATGCTTTTATTTACCACGGCACACTTAACGGACTCGAGACGCGTTGCGTTGCATAGTACGCAACAATGCGTGTAATAAACGCGAGTTATGTCGTGACAGTGGAATAAGCGACGAGAAAAGAAGAGTACACGACTTAGGTAATGCATTATTTTATTTTTCGCTTTTCCTTTCCCTGCTGCAACGCGGAAATCCTATAAAAACACGATGCTCCCACTGGTCATGCTTTCGTTGTTCTTTTATTTCAAACCTGTCACAGTGCAAGAATTTGAATATCAAATTAATTGTCGTATCTTGAAATTATTTTGCTGATTTAAGCATTTTCTCATCGTTTGTTGAACACTTCGGAAACGTGCAATGGAAAATCGGTCCCATAGAATTAATACCGCGTTCGGGACGATATTAATAAATTAAATTGAAGAAAATTGTAACGTGTCGGAAATGCATCGATTTTAATGGTCAAACGCAATAACCACCGATGCTCAACTGGTCCGACGAGTTACGACCGGTAATCAGCTACGCTATTTACTCTGATTTCGACATCTCGTCATAATTACGAACGTTCGATAACGGCTCGTTAAGCAATCCCAGACCATGCGCTAATAATGTTTTCAGCGTGGTACATTTTACCTAGATACGAGTTAATTAACGTTGAACGACGATCGTTTCAACGGTACGATCGCGTTTCTCGAACGTCCACTAAAAGCATTCCCCGGCTGAAATTCATTTATCGACGAGAAATTTCATTTTGCAACGAGTTTTATAAACTATCCGCCAGCCCTTTAAATAATATCAATTACGATGCAATGAACGAGGGAACATCGATGCGCGATCGGTCCTCTCGTTCGGGTCAAAGTGTTGCGGGATTCGACTGGAACTCGATTACACCGGAAACGCTGTCAAAATTCTCGGCAGCGAGCTACTTTGAACAATAATTTCACGGCGCTCCGTTGTCTTAATGACGGAAAGAAGCGCGAAACAATGAGCGCGCAATTTCTCTTCCGTCGAGATTACAAAGCCTCGAAAATATTCATTAAATGGTCGCCCTACGAAACTGTATATAACGGTGTTTATACGAGCGAACCCTGCGACACTGGGGAGGAAGAGGGGAAAAGGGCAGAACGCGGTTAGCTTTTCTCGACTTTTCGAGCTAGGCCGAGCGAAAAACAAGAAGCGGAAGAAGAAGGAAACGAGGAAGGAGAGGAGAAGAAGAACAACAACGAGGAGACGACCGGTAGCAAGAAGAGTAAAAGAACACCAGGCGGCGGAGGAACAACGAGGGGAAACGCGGAGGATCGTATTGAAAAGTTTCGCGGAGGCGCGTCTCATTTTCAAATTACTGGCACCGCCCGACAACGACCGAACGACGGAGGAAAGAAACGAGAAGGAAAACCGGGGTAAGGGCACATTTTAATCAAGCGCTTATTGAGTTGAAAACTCGAATATTATTGCGAGACCGGCAAGTTTCGCGAGACCTCGCCGCAATTCCACTTACAGATGGAATCCGCACGAGCTCCTCGGTGTCGTCGGGACTTGATAACACAGAATCGATACTTTACGCGCGGATAGAACGTGGCTAAAGTTAGCGCGATCCATTTACTTTCTAGCCCGAATAATCGTCCCTTTAATTATTTCACATCGCCTACGCACCGTGCGCGTTCGTTTCAAGCCACGTGAAATAACTGTCAGAGGCACGTTTGCTTGATTTTAGCCGGCCGTTCGCTGGCAAGTTAAATGTCAGCCCGCGACGAAAGAGAAATATGTTCCCGTTCGAACGGCTGTGTTTAAACAGCGTCACGTCAACGCATTAAAATCCTGTCACACGCGCTAAAATTGCGAGAAGAATCGAATTTCAGTGAATCGAATTGAGAATAACGACCTTCGACGCCCGCGTCGAATTTATTTGATTTATCAGACTGAAAACTTTTCATGGAACTTTCCATTGTTGGATAACTATAATTAAAATACTATTCTTTATTACCTACATCTATCAAATCTACGCGTAAACAAGCGTCTAGCTTGGTAAATAAGTCTTTGTAACATCAGGGAATATTGGTGTCGTGATGAAAGGAGGAGCAAAAGATAGCGTTAGTTCCAAGTCGACCGGATTACATTTCCTCGGCGTTCTCATCACCGCCGCTTTCGAATTACGAATCGCCCTTAAGCTCGGGAACTTTTCGCCCGCCGGCCGACCGTAAATTCGCACGTTTTATTTTCTAAAGTACACGGACCGCGTCGAGAAACTTTCGAACGAGGAATCGATCGCGCGGATTCATCCTGGATGCTCGTTACCTTTCGAGATGAAATCCTTCTGGGGGAAAGAAATAATACACCTTCGTAAAACGAAACAGCGCGGACGTTGAGACGAGAGACAGTTAATTTATGAAACCAGTATCGATCGTAACATTCGTATTCAACGGAGCGCAAAGAAACAGAGAAAGGTGAGAGAGCAAAGGCTATGGAGACGAGGGAAAACGAAGCGGCTTACAGCTTGGGCTATATACCGTGCCGTGTCAATGTTGCACCTGTACAAAAGGGGAACGGACGATTTTTCAAGCAGATAAAAAAATCAACATCGCTCTGGTTCGCTGCGGACGAATGGGTTAGCAGGATATCTGCGTGTATGGACGGTGCAGGATTTGCCTATTTCCTCTTTTCTCGAGTTTCACGGAAAAAGCATCGGGGAGAAGAGAGCACGAGAAATGAATATTGTTTTGTGTTAGGCGGGCTCTATGACGGGATTGATACGATTTGATCGTTTCACCCAGTTAACACTTTGGCTGCCGGTGTCGCCTTTGTTTCGAAAATTCAATTTATTCCATTTCAAAGATTTTCCAAGCACGCGTATTATTTTGTCAGAAAGGTGCAAACTCAGAATTTTCCATAATACGTATCTGAAACTTCTTCTTCAACACTACTCTGAGGTATATTAAACGATAAATCTACATCTAATTAAGATTCTCTTTATAAACAGTTTCATGAAGAATATACTTAGAACCATGAAAAGAGTTACAAGATAATTTTGCCCTCAATGCATAATAATCCGTCTTTTTAAGCCCTGTTAGAATTACTAATACGAAATTATGTTTCAAAAGCGGTGATACTCAGTATCGCTAAAAGCCACGTTTACCAGTCACTGGGAAACGAGGATCCTCTGGTTAGAACTGATTACGCAACCAGCATTCGTGATGTAGAATTTACAGTGTAGACGGATAGGAAAGATGGTGGAGAAGCGTGGAATCGTCAGGATAGATCGCCAAAGGCGCGTTTCAAAGAATTGCTCCAGCTATGTAGAAGCCAGAATCACGGTATTCTCGACGGGAAGAGGAAGATCTATCCGAGCTCCGTGTTCCTCCTCGATTTTCGGCAGTTCTAGAAAACTACCACGTCCCTGGCCAGTATTTCATAACCCCGTAACAGTCTGCCAACCCTCATTGATTGAGCAGATACGAGTTAGAGCTGGCGGCGACCGAGAAATAACCCTCGCAGTGGTCGACATCAAACTCTGTTGTGTACTAAAATACGGTCAAACGCGTATGTATGTGTGCCGTGTCCCTTATTTCCCACCCTAGTGGCTGGCACGTGTAGCTACACGTAACGTACACGTGAATAGGGTAGCGTCGTCAGCGGAATTTTAAATTCCCTTAAAACTCCGCACCGTATCGTGGAACACTGAAATTTCGTCAAGTCTCCCGGGTGTACGTGCGCGTGTGTAAGTACAGCCACGTACAATGAGCATCGGCGTCGAGGGTGTTCGACTCTTTTCGGCGACGGTATAAACCGGAAATCGATTTCATGGATTTTCGTGGACGTCTCGTGACACTAGTTTCGCGACGGTACAGTTAATCTTTTGAATATTGAACCTGCGTGTCGCGCGAGCGAGCCAAAAAAAACTGTAACCTGTAGGGAGACGGAAAAGGCATTTCATCTCGGGATCGTCTGCCAGACTCGTCAGTGGGGCTGACGACAGACGATCCCTGACCCCAGACGCCTACGACCCCGCTTTTTGGAACTCATGCCGGGGGACCGCCAGTGAGAACAGACTCAATCCCGCTGCCACCCTTGGGTCGCCGACCCAAGTTAAGGGCCCTCCGGGGAGACTCACCGCCTTCCCCCTCCACTAAACGTCGACAAACCAATCATTTAATTGTTGGTATTCTAATAACCGTACGAAATAAAATTTTTGAAAAACAAGCAATTCTATGATCATTCGTCAGTAACGATGAATGCGTTCAATTATTGATCACAAAAGGTAGGATTAATACTCCTTTCATTAAAACAGGAGAAAAAGGTCAGGGCTATTATTTGAAACAGCAGCTATCAAGCGCGGTGAAAGAAGGTCGGTTACCTTCGTTTCTCATTTCCGGTTCGATAGACAGTCCGCGGATCTGGGTGTAATTGCTAAATGTAGTGTAATGCGTTGTCCAACGGGAACGGAAAAATGGACGGTGTATGTAAAATGGATAAAAGCTCGCGAGGAACAGACGCTGGTCCCATCAATTTACCCTGACCCCGAAGTGAAGGTTCAAAATAAAATACGTTCTTCGGGTGTAGCATCGATAAGACGCAACTGGATTTGCGAGTAAAATTCGAAGCGTCGTATAATTAAAGCGGTCTCGTATTTAACTGCGCGCAGCTGCGTTACTCTAATCAGCGTCTAAGGTATTCGCAAAGCTGTAGGAGCGTGAATGTGCTAATTCGTTGGAACAGGGTTACGAGCATTCTGAGACACGGCAATCGATACGGATGTAGTCTCGCGATCTTCTGTAGAAACGCGAGTACGTATGTACACGTATGTACAGGAGAAGCCGGATACAACTAGTATTTGTCTACTTATCTCGAGTAAAGTCAGTCTACATCGTGTCAACGCGCGTCCTCGGCAACGGGCTGGGCTCACCACGGATTTGAGGATGCAAATGCGGCTGGCTGCTATTTCCATGCGTGTACTCTCCTGTGTATCCGTTCTATTTCGCCGCTGGCTATACACCAGCCAGCTACTATTCCCGTGACCAACGGCACACGTACGCCGGCATTTCCCCTTTAAAAGTGAAGCACCCGCACTCGAAAGCCCGGCACAACGTGAAAGTGTGCACCGAGCGGAGACGCAAATGCAACGAAGAATCGTCGAGGAGGATGCGACAGAGAGATACAGGGTCCGGTAGTAATCGCGATACAGCCGTAAAAAAAGTAATTCTTCGAAGAAAAATAAGTCGAAAATCTAGGTAGAATAATTTATGACGATTTTAGTTTCCGCTTAAATACCTTCGCGCTCTTGTGTATCTGAATATCTCAGGCTTTATAAAAACTTGAATGAAAAATTCGTCAAGTATTTCAAGAATTAAAAGTTTAAAGGAGAAACCGGAGAACAGCAAACTATTCTCATCAATTTTCCTCTTAACTAATGGTACTGAAACTTACAAATTACCAAAGCAACTTTTGAAGTTCCATTCTACATTTTAAATCAGTATTTGCATAGAAAATTCTTTTTGCAGTAAACCCTGTGAAGTAAAATATATCTTTTTCTCGTTGGTAGAAGCAACGGCTGGTTTTCTATTAGCCGTTTTACCAGCCGCGTCGTTGGTAATTACCAAGCGTATAGAACATTTTTCGACCACTTCAAAAGACGTAAATATTCCGGTGTGTGTAAGCTGCAGAATACGAACACGTTAAATGCTGTGCCAACGGGTAAATCATGTCTCCAAAAGTGTTTAAAAGTACGAGATCACCTACTGCCTTTCCATCTCGCACGAGGAGAGCACTGTAAAGCGATACGCTCGCTTTTATACTTCGTTTCGTCAACTCATCGAGTGGCTCTTCAAAGTTTTCCCGGGAACTTTTGCCCGGGATTTTAGTTGATTCGAATTCGCGAGCGAAACCATGAATTTGCTTTTGCAAACATATCGATGCCATTAGCAGGAGTTTATGAAATCTGCGAGCAAACGATCCGACGATTAGTTCTGTTGAAACCAGTCGGTGAAATAAAACATTGCGACGCTGGAACCGCGCTATGAATTTCACTGAACGTCCCCAGGATATATAGTTTAGCTTTTCGAGATGGGGTAATGCACGGTTTGAAAAAACGACGCGAAAATATCGCGGTTAAAATGACGTTTCATGATGGCCAGGAGAGCATGGAAACAGCTGTGCAGGAAGTAAGAGGATAACAGAGTAAAACACTTAGTCTGCCACAGAGCTTTATAGAGCCGGTAGCGCGAAAGTCAAACCGTAAGCTTTCGAGGGAAACAAGAAGGAAAGGAGTTTATTGTTCCGCTGCTTTTTCCCCGAGCTTTAAGCCCAAACATTCCCAGAAGCGACTTCGTTGTATTGTCTTAACCGTCCACAAATTCGAGCTACGTTCTCTCGTTGAAAAAGCGTTACCATCGATGCAAAGAAACATCGTCAAATATATGAAGAAGTTTACACGAAACAGCATAAGTATACATTCATCCAGGAACAATCATTTTTATACCATGACAAAAGTGTTTGAAGAAAATTCTAGGATACTTTTATAAAACACAACAACACCGGTACTCTACAGTATCTGTATGATAGAAGAGATTATTTAAATTACTGCCTTGTAAACCAACAATGTATCATCGTCATATTTTTGAAAATAAAAGAAAAACACGGCGCGATATAAAATAACACAAACGCGACCATGTTTCGTGTACAGTACCAGCTAAATTTAAGAAACGGTAAGGTATCGTCGAAGAAGAGCAGTTATTCTTAATCAACAGAGAAAGCTGGTGCTTCTTCGAATCCTACTATCCATTACTAGTTCATCGCGGGCAACGTTATGAACTCGTGAAATATGTTTATCCCTTGTCAAATTGCAAGTTTTAAAGCAGGATATTAAGTGTCGTGGTACGCGCGGAATAACCGTAATATGTTAGGCGTAAGTTTCGAGGGAACGTGGTCGACAGTCCGCGAGCAAAACAAGACTGCTTTATGAAAATGTAAATACGTTATCCACAATCCAGTGGAGTGCGCTTTTAGAAATATTGCGAGCGAAATTCCTTGTGTCACATGCTGTACGAGTGTCTGCAATGATGCAGGCTAGCTAGGTAAATGCATCGCGATAGCAGAGACGCATAAAATGCAAAATATCTCATCCGTTTCCGTACTATCATAGCTTACAATTCGACGTGGAGATCGAGCGGTCGACTACGAAAGTATATCATTCTGAAAATATTACGGAACGTGTAATGCCGCGCGGTCGTGATGCCAGTCGATTGGCTCTTACCGATCGATCCGATGCTCGCTATTGTTCGTTGGACGGCCTGACGCTTCTACGAGGAAATAACTAGCAGTATTGGTCGCGACTGCAATTGATTTCCCAGTTATAATGGTCAGAGATTGGTATCTTCGAAGCTAAAAATTCAAATTCTTGAGAAACAGAACTACGTATCGCGATTTTAGTAAACGGATTTAATTTCAAAGTTATAGCCCTTCGAATTTATTTGTCAAAATAAATTTAATCTGTTTTGTGATTCCCTATAGCGTTTAATTGAAATTTGCCAAAAATTAAGGTTGATTGTAATTTTTAATGAAAAGGTATCCAATAACGCGAGGCAGCGATTCAATATCGTTATTGCTGTGTAGCCGCGTTATCATCGCGATTGCAGACCATTTTCCTGAATGTAACGCGACGGTGTTTTAATTCCGATTTACCTCAAAGTGAATAGCGTCAATGTTCCAGGGAGAAAATTTCATTAGCTATCCGAGTAATGCGCGCTCTTCGATAGTTATCGCATTATTTCGGTTACACGGTCACAGCTTTTGCGCTTCGATTCAAATTACACACGCGAATATTATCATTACCTCCAGGAGTATGCGTAATTAACGGTACTCGTGAAAATTTTAAATAGATCCAGACGTGGAAATAACGATTGTAATAAAAAATTCAAAGAATCGTCCAATATTACTCGGAACGGATAACATGTAATTATTGAAAAATGAATTAATTCAGCGGCAAATTAATCAAGCGCGAATTTTTATGTTAAAGTAATACGCATTGGTACAATCCACTTAATGATAATTTTTTACAATAAAGAGAACTCTTTGATAATTATGTTAATGAAAGGTTTCTGAAGGGAGTCACATAAATTTCTATTGCAAGCAAATCAATTGTCCTCCCTGCTGCGCCGTCTGACCAATGCCTGACTTATACTACTTGCGCGTTAAATATGACATTCTCCTACCTTTCACTGAACATTGATGAATGGAATTCTAACAAATACTATTCCGCACGTATTATTCCTAAACTATTTCGTTAAACATTCCCAAAAATTTAAAAATAATATTCAATTAATTCCATTAAACAGAATATGATTAGAGTGTAACGAACAGACTCAAAGTATTCGCGGAGCTGACACAATATACCCTGGTTATAATCTTTTGCATAATTTCCTCATTTTGAATCGCATTATACTCCCATGTCAGCTACACAGCTGAGTTACGAAAAATAGATTTGCTTATCCTCTGAGCGTGTTACAGCCGCGCTGAGCTTCGCCAACCAGCTTGGACATGTTTGCCAGCGTGGAAACGTGTTAAAAATACGTCGTTAAATAGGATTCCGGCCGACTAGGAATCTGTTTCTCTTTTTTTTTTTCGCTGCACGCTCCAACTTTGCCGTTGTTGGTAGAATTTTTAAAGTTTCATGCGTCGCGTCGTGGGAATGGCATTGCGGCCGTGCTACTACGGTTAAGCGATGCAGATCACTGCGAGGCGAAGGTGGAAACCGCAATCTTGATACGACAGAATCCGTCGTTTCTGTCGGTGTTCCAGTGCACTTAAACTCAAATGAATTATTACGCTCCGCCGTTGGCGCGATTCACTTACGCCGTTGCATTATTTTCGTAAATTGCCACTTCGAATTATACGCTTTCGTGGCTACACGCGAAACCGAGTACACGACGCGGTCAATCTTCGAGAAGGGCTGAGAATTTCGAGCAACACATGGAACGAGAAACTGAAACTCGAAACCCATGTTTCCCTCGATTTTAACATAAACGAGACAGTGATAGTCTTTTATTTCAAGAATATATTCTTTGAAGACACCAAATATAATACGTTGACCGTTGCAGTAAAAATAACCGAATCTGAAGTGACGAATTATGATTTAAATTATTATAGACATCAACCCTCGTCAGACGACAGCATTTTATAGACGACACGCTGGGTCAGAATTTTAATTAATGTTTATTTCTGGTTCGCGATGTTATCTGATCTTCTATCAATTATCTCTGTCAAGCTGAAAACGGCTAATAATTTTCGAAAAGTACATACTTGAGTGCCCTGGTTTTTCGACTCAAGCTACTACATGGTGACGTACACCGTATCGAGATTAAACTTTAAGGTATCACGTGAAACCATAGCTTCCCCGTGAGAGTCGCTCGTAACTCTTCCGTATCGGATCGGTGTCTCCGTCGGGCCCGTGAAACCAGGGTAATATCCATTTCGAGGTGCGGCACGTCGAAGATTGATCTCTTTCTCTCTACCTGCTTGCCCACTGATCCGGAAGAGACTAGTATCTTAAGTAGCAACACTGAACAGATCCTGACATCTGCAATTGCACGTTTCACCGACGACCGACTAACGTTTCCTTCTCAACTTATACATCGTTGTACTTAAACATTATCCCTCGAGCTACTCGATAATAATACCCAATAGCATTCGGAATGTTTTATTTGATTAATCGCAGTGGCAGTTTGAGCAAAATTATATAGATATAAATCTCCAAGCATGAGGGGTGGGGGATATAAACTGCTCTTCCTTATAGAAGATTTCTGTATTTCATAGGTCAACGGTTTACTTTTCAAGGAAGCCAGTGTTTTGCTGGCACGAAGTTTGGCCGCTTTTGCGGGGGCAAAAGTGAAAAGAAAGACGACAAGTCACCCATGATAAACGTCCACACGCGCGTCTTGGTTTATATATACTGAACGTGAATGAAAGTTGGCGCGGAACAGGAAACGAGACCGAGAAAAAGCCTCGAAAGAGCGTCAAACGTTTGATTTATAAGCGGCAGCGGTGGTACGCTAAATCGAAATACGTGTCCCTTTTATCGGTGCTTTCGTCATTAGTGTCGAATAAATAAATCTCCTCAGACGAACGAAATAAATACGCTTCATTCGATTTTGTCTAATCTTTATTCCAACTTATCGTTTAATATTTGATAATATTTATGAACGCGAATGACTTCTGGAGACATCGCGATTTAAATTACGGATCAGCTGATTGAAATAGATGGTGTTAAATAGACGGGAGACAAGAAATTTTTTTATCCTCGGAAAGTCTGATACCATCGATCCGGGTACAGCCAAGTCGTGTTGTAATTTAAAACGAGAAAGCTAATGGAAAGTTTCATCGGTGAAACGAGGATCTATTTTAGCGCGAGCTTTGTGGCTGATCGCAAAATTGACTATCGATCCTGAAACACCAGCCATAGTTCGCATCGAAACGAAGCTGCTCTGTGGATTGTTTTAAAAGCTACACGCGAAGCATCGATCGAGGTACGCCTATTATTTTCGACGTGCGATTTTCTTGCTTCTCTACACTCGTTAAGTGATCCCCGTAATTGCGAAAACATCGACAACCACCTATTCGAATATCATCCATTTCTGGTATAATAAACGCCTCTATGCAATCCAGCGGATAAATATAATAATTTGAAACTGTTGTTACACACTTTTCATAATTACTGTACATATTGCCGAAAATTGAAAAATGTTTTGCATCGAAATCAATCAACGAATAGAGAAAATTGTTTGCTTGAAACGTTGATCGATCGGCAGCATCGTTGGTAGGATACGTTTTGATTGTTCATGACAAATGTTTAAAAAGCGATCAATCTGGGGTACGGAAGAGACGATATATAAATATTGTGACTTGAAATCAATACGTTTCTAATGCATATTGGAGTGCCTTGCCCAGTGTCGCTTCGTGTCCATTTAAATATAATCAGTCGTACGATTCTCTCTATGTTTTATTACAATATGTTTCAATTAACAAATCCACTGATCGGAACGTTGAAACATAGCACAGAATAATTGAAAATTATAATGGAGAATTATACGACTGGCTTTTAATTTGTACGTAGTTTCGCTTTCGAGTTCGGAAACTCAATTCGTGCAGAAATCGCGTGAACTTTCCTATAACGCTTACCCTAAATCGCGGTATTTAACTACAGCCTACTCGATATTATACTTGGTTAATTTGTTTGTTAGGCTAACGTCTAATTTTATCATAAAAAAGCACACAGGGTGGCAATATTAGCCAATGCTCTGAATAGATAAATTCGGATGATAAAGCAGAAAATGTGCTGATTTTCCAGCACCTTCGATCTGCGTTTTACTTCAAGTGAATGTGTTTTAATAATACGACGGTCGAATGATTAATTTCTTTAAGATTAACCTCGACAATGACATGTGGAAAAAATAGGAACTCCACGGAGTCGGTCAAAGCTTAGCCGGGAAGAAAGTAATAATCGTTATGCAAAGCTGTACTCTGTCGGAGATAACTAGCGAGGGCCACTTAAAAAAGGGGCTCCTCAGCGTCGAACGCTGCTGCCAGACTGACTCTACGGTATCTTACGTTTTATAATTCGAGAAGAAAAGAAAAAGGAACGAGGCGAGTAGCGAGTAACAGTGGGCTAAGATAAGACCCGGTATGAAATTAAGAAAGAACGGCATGTGGAAGGCGCTATCAAGCGAGGTAGTTACTCCATTTTCTCTAAGCACCAATGAGGTACGCGTTATCAGCTGTTACGTTTATAACATATCCGGTACTTGTTCTATGAAACTGCTTGAAAAGAGAACAGTTCATCGACTTGCTATCGAGCACGATAATTTGTTCGGCAAATTATAGCCTGTTCTAATTTCTAAACGAACCTTTCTGATACACGCTTTAATGCAAAAGCATTGAATTCCCGCCTATCTTTGTATCAATTTCAGAACGTTGCTTTACGAAGAACTTAGCTGTTACTTTTTTTCAATCCCTATTTTTATTCTGGAATACACCGTTTACCGACCGCAATCATTATTACAGTAGAAAATAAATCTGATAACGGAGGGAAATATTATCAGATTTTGCGCTGTACAGACTGGGGATAAATCGTTTTGCAGTTTGTTCGCGCACACAGTTATGATGGGATGAGTTTTGGCCGCTGATATTAGTGATTGATGAGGGTCTGGCAGGGACACCGATTATCTAACGACGTTCGATGTACATGAAAAAAGCACCATCTATATACGACACCGAGGTAACATATAGGTCAGTATATAATATAAAGCTGATTCAGAAAAACTATCTATACCATGGGGTTTCGCGATGAGTTATTACACCCTTATGTTTTAAGATAGATAGAATACCAGCCCGCATTGAAAGAATGATCGATATTCGTTAATTAATATATTCACGCGTTAACCTTGAATGATGGGAATTAACGAACTGGTTCTGTAACTGAAATTAAAGTGGAACGATCGAAATGGAATTTAATTCAGAGGAAAAACAAGACTAGTATCTGCTAAGGTTTTGATGAAAATATTTTGTAATACCTTACAGATTATGTTTACTCCATAGTCATTCTATACTTGAGGCTGCAGCTTCAGGTGCGATCATTCAGACGAAACTAAGCTACCCGCCAAGGATAACGCAAACTCCGATTGCATATGGCATTGCACCGGAACTTATTAATCCTTTCGCAAAACTCGGAATACAGCCGCATTACGCGCGCTCGATTTCGTTGAGTAATGGAATTGTAGTCGACTGACAGAATTCAGAACATCCGCATAGAGAGAGGACATTTCGCGACGCAAAGTTAAGCATCGCTGGATAGAAGGGGTGGGCACTTAAAAGCCTACCTGCCATGCCATAATGTTCTCATTACATTTCACTCGGCCGCTTCCGTTTCGGATTTTAATGCCCTCGCCGCAACCATCGCTGCAGCAGAAATCAGGCCGCACGATGCAACCTTGATGCATACGGAAAATACCGACACCTATTTTCCACAAATTTTTATCGATCTAATCGAACACTTTGAACACGAATTTCTTTACATCAGACACGAAAAGAAATGAAATTTTCCATTAGTTAGAAACGTAAGTAATTTCGATATTTCAAGATGGTCCGGTGTACGACGTAAGAAAATTAAACGTCCCAAGGGGTTAAAGTTGCCTCTTACAGTATGCCTGAGAATCGTTCTGGTTTTTTGCAAGGTCCAACCACATTTAGAAGGGTTTCTCTAATTCACCAAGAGGTAGGGAGGGACAAGTGGATGCCGACGCGATTCAGCCGGTGCACAGGATGACCAGCGCAGGAATACGAGGGTGGTGCAGAGATGGTCAGTAGGATTTATGTATGAGACGCCACCAGGGCTTAGAGAGATAAATTAGTCGAACTGGCAATAAAAAGTCGACTCGCGGATAGCCCGGATTACACGGATGTACTACCGAGGAATCGATGGTGCTTCTTGCCACCTTCTTTCCGTTGCCTTTTCGTTTACCGAGCTTATACGTTTCCGCTTCAACGTGCTGCTTTTCTCTCGAAATTCCGCGCGATCGAACCGCGTCTGGTGGCGTTCATTGCGCCACCAGTCTACCAAATCTTTCCTTACTTTTTTCATTATTAAAATATGTTCCTTATCCGTTCAGTAAAGTTAAAATGAAGCAGACGTGAATAATACAGCTTTCTGAGAAAGAAACATGAAAGCGATTTATATCAATTGCTTTATATATAGATTACGCGTTTACTTTTGATCGCTCGAGTCCATGATGAAGTAAAAAAAAAAAAAATGAAATAAAGATTAAATGTAAAGAAAGTCACAGGCGAGTATGCGGCAGCGGTCGAACAGTGCAACGTCCAAAAACAAAGAAACATACTAGAGATACCGAAAATTTCATTTCACGAAATGAAAATGATATTAAATTTGAGAGACACCGTCTGCTGCTCGTATTTCCGGTGTCAAGTAACTCGGGTCGTTGTTGTCACAGACCAAAGCAGAAATTTACTTTATTTATTTCTTTTCGCTCTACTTTTCATTCGACAAGGCTCATCTCTTGAAAAGTTTTGGTAACGTTTTTTTAACGTGAAACTTAAAAAAATATGTTCAGAATCATCGAGTACTTGGTATCTAGAACGGGGGATAGTACTGCTGGTTATATTTAAACGGCAGAATCGAAGTCACAGGCGCATAAATAATTTTCAATTAACTCGAAGAATATACGATCGATTTTTATATCGTACCGTTATCTACTATTTGTCGATCTGTGAAAGTCGACGAGTACACGGCGTACAATAAAAGTGGGCCATGGATTTATTCAATGGCGCTTCGAAAAGTAATAACGCACCTGAGGTTGCGCTATCGATAGAGTTCCAGTTCGATTCGTTCGAAGCGGCTTATTAGTCGTTCACAGTTGTCGATGAAAACGAAGGAAACGCCGTGACGCTTCGCCTCGACTAATGAACACCAGTGCCTTCCTTCCAATATTTCCGTTAATTTTTAAATCAACAATCTTATCGATTCAATCGACAAACATTTGCCAGAAGCGAATGAAAGGAATTTAGCCTATAAAATCTGCAATGAAAACGGAACTCATCGATTCTAGTATTCCTTATTGAAATAACCTCGGTGTACGTTCGAATTAAACGATTTGATTTCCTTTAAATATCCGAGGCCAGTTTGCTAAAATTCTTTAATAAATAGAAATATATATCTTAATGATAATTTTGAATTTTTCGTGCGCAATATCAGTGGAGATTCTTTTAAAATAATTTCACCCACGGTCCTTTAATTTACGTTACATATGATTCTTTTTGGGGTGCATCACGTCGTATTACAATTTCGCTTAATTAAGACCATCACGAAAAGCTGCCATGCATGCCGGCCTGCTTTTCCCGTCCGCCGTTCTTTTTTTCTTCCCGCTTTAATCCAGCACTTCCTAGAGGATTTTTACGTCTATTAACGCTTCGTTCTTGACGCTGAAAGCAAACCGCAGCTGTCGATTGTAATTTCGTGACGTTGCTGACGCGTTGTTAATACGGCGTTTCGATCGATTTTACTAAACACAGCGTTTCATCGATTTTACTGCTACATTTCCGCATGCTGTAACGCAACTTGATATCTTTAAAAATAACGAAGATAACGTGATGCACGCGATCAAACGTAACTGGAATCGCAAACCGTCAATTACCGACGATATCCGCTTTTCCAACCTCGTCCGAATTAAACTGATCCTTGCTACTTGATTCACGAAATAAATACGGATTCGTGGAATCCTCGGAATCGATCTGATTCGCAAGCGATTATAACGAAATCTTGAATATTCCAACTAATTATGATAGACGCTTTACGGATAACAGATTCGAAAAAGTAGACCGGACCGAGGGAAAATAAAATACACGGTGGAATTCGATTTGATTCCAATTGATCATATTATGCGTATATACGTGAGGTATTGTGTCGTGAGAAGCAAGTGCCTGTCAAAACCAAGTATTGAAAATCGAAGCCAGACGCACCAGCACATGGAATTCAATAGGGCCTTCATACATCCAATTATCGGCTTCCTTATAAGATCGTATTGTATGAATTATACATTGTATCGCTCTGTAGACGGTAAGCTTTCATTCGCGAGCCCCGAAAAATATATAATATACTTCTCGCACAAACGGTTACTTATTTTCCACTCTGTTATTTAAGAATCGTTAGCCTGTATTTGTCAGGTTCGAAGCCTAAGCTTATTGATTCGTACTGTTACGTGACTGGAATCCATCGCGTTTCGGCCAGGTAACCGATCAAAATTACACAGACGATTGTCGACACTAGTATAGTTTACAAATCATTTCCAACAGCTGCTTACATCAGGTTGTTGAATATTAAACAACCGATTTAATCCATAAAATAACATTCGTGCAAAGTGCAAAGTACAATGTTTTTACAGACTCGAAACATCGAACTATTAACGGAGCTTCTGATTTTCTGTAATAATTATTCTGAATATTTCGTATTTGAACAGATTTACGCTGACCGGATCATTTACAATTGTTACGATCCTTCAGCGGATTCTTACCAACCGTTCCGCTTCATTATCCGCACGGATAATACCAAAACGGTGGAAATAATTTTAACTCATCGATACGGTATAACTGAAAGATAAAAGAGCAAGCATTTAAAGCTTAACGAGACGAGTATCGTTATTCGATTCCGCCGCTTGGAAAATACAAACGGATTTCCTTGCGTCTCGTATTAACTGTAGAACGATTGCAAGCCGACACTCTGCTTAGTAATTACTGCATCCTGGCCATTAACAGAGACAGCAGCAGAGGAAACAAGGCGGGATTTTAAAGTAGAGTAATCAGATTACTCGTTGCTCGCTAATCTTTTCCTACGAATTAGAGCAACTTTTCTTTCGAAGAAGTAAGTTCCTTTCCCCCTGCCCCTTGGTTCATGCAGCCGTTTCAAGTAGATTCTCCTGCTCCCCGTGAAATTGAATCTCCCTGAAACTTTGATTCGCTACGAAACAGCAGCTGAAACATTTTGGCATCCCTCGCGGTGGTAATTTCATCGATACACAGTCTCGATTTCACGATTCCTATGTGAGTCATACTATTCGATCCTAAAGTTGTTGCTAACTTAGCCGCGATACGTGCTCTTCGATTTCTTCGGCTTCCTCGTTCGCTGCGTTAAATGAACTTCCGATGGATCATGGAAATACGAGAAGGGCAGACAAACAAATTTTATCGTTTCGCATTGTTCACGAAAGTATATTCCGCGCGTGTCGCGAATAGAAATTCGGTGTTTCCACGAGGCGGCGAAATTTGTCCACGCACAGGTGAAAATTGTAACAATTTTGCGCACGTTTGAGAAACGAGATCGTCGGCTCGTAATGTAATAGCATCGTTCATTGGACATTCGAAAGAGGATTTTACGAGCGCTCTGTATCAAAGTACAGAATGCAAACGCGATTACGCGCGTATGCGATATAGGGAAGCAAATCGATCGTTCGACGCTGTACGAGTACCCTTTTAAACTGAGTGCAGTTAATTTTCCGCAGATCTAGCTTTGTGTTTTGCTGCGTCTGTTCTGATGCGTAAGTTTCCCAGCCGTTCGTAACGTTCTTAGTGCCGATTTTGATTTATTTCTTCAACCATGAATTGAAAACGTTAAACCATCCGTTAAAATTAACTCGATGTATTTTCAAATGTATTTCACTTGTTGTCCGACCCTCGTGTACCATACTCTGACGCTGATAATCATGGTACTCGTTTCATCGGACAGTTTCGACGATGTGCAAACGCGCCACCATATTCACTGAATCGTTAACATTTTCGCGATACCATTACGCGTAATTATTCCACGATTGCTTCCAATTTCTACATACCAGCATCGAAGTACTAAACTATTACGTAACAAAACAGCGATACATTGCCAGTTAATTCATATTTTACGCTTGTCATCGAAATTCAATCTCCGCGCGACATTCACCACCTACTCTAATTCACTGTCCGCGGCCGCGTCAATGAAATATGCTACCGGTCAACTAATCACAAATAATTAACGGTTCGCGAGTTTTCAAAGGTAAACACAACCCGTTACTTCGAATCTCGTCTTCGTCCTTTCATTACCATTCCGTTCGTTCGTATTTTCTTGAAACGTTCGATCGTCGTGTTTCGTTTCGAACGAATTCCGGAATTATTTCACCGATTCACGGTGCAAACATCGTGACACACTTTCCATCGGTTTACCCGATTGTTGGCTTACAGACAATAAACAGTCGGAAATGATAGGTAGCGAACGCGAGAATCCCCTCGTAATCGGTACGTATAGCTGGTTCTTAATCATCGGAGATTACAGGCGAACGGGTTGGATCGATTCTTCCATGATTTATACGTTTAATTTAGTACCGACACGCGAGCTAATTATGCTTTCCAATCCCGATGGACTGGCCGACGATTTCAGGTGAAATTTGTGGAACTCAACGGAGAATTCGGTTGTGCTTGTATCAAGAAAGGAACACGGTTAACGCGGCAAGAGTCGCATTCTTGAATTATGTTGCTTTCTTTCCTTCTGCGTGTATCCAATTTCCCGACGAATACCGGGTACGTTCAATCCGTAGGAAACTGTGAGCCGAGTTTCGAAGTAATATATACACCTGCACGATGGGTATGCGGGATATTTTAATACCTACGTCCGGCGTTACCAACTCACAGGGCAGCAATCCACGATTTATGTGTACGCCAGGGAAATATTTGTAGCAATATTAAATGCCTTTTCGCGTACAAACCGGAACGCTGATGTAACTGCACTGGTAAATTCATCGATTTCCTCGTACAAAACGTTCGACTAAGTGTTTGTCATTGAAGGATAGACGGCTTTTATTTAAACCTTCCTTTCTCACGCTTGTCCATGACAAAAGGTTAAATAAAAAATATGACACGAAATATTTTAAGGTGTTTTAAAGAAATACAGTTTGCTCGATCATCGCAACGACCAGCAATTTTTTAAAACATTATCATCACCAGGGTATAAATTGAACGAACAAGAGATTAAATTGAAGAGACACGCGAGATTAAAATATCCATGCGAAAATTTTAAATGAACGCGTATTAATGTACGCTTGTAATTCATGTATATCCGATATTTAATTAGATTTAAATTAAATCGCGACAGAAGCGTTGTAGCAGGAATTTATTTGGTGGTGGAACAGCCCGATTTTTATCAATCCGTGTTCCCTCATTATTTTTCCGTCATTGATGTATCCGATACGTATTAAATACCGCATTCATTATACGATGGATACATTTTCACATGCATCTTATTTAAAGCTTGCAAATCGCTTTTCAATCTTTATTTCCCACATGTTAGAGAAGTTACATTTTAAATTATTTAGTACTTTACAAAAAGTAGTGAAATCTAATTAAATTTTCCCTCAATTGTAAACGAATCAAAGTTCGGTAGCTGCGTTTCAGTAAATCGCTATCTACCACTTTTAAATTACCTACAACGTTAAGAGGATCACAACAATCCAGTTAGCACGGCAACCTGGAAACAGTTAATCTATTTTTGCGCAATGTTCTCCGACACAGCGTTCAACGTTAATATTTTTAGTACGATTACATAAATCCGTGTCAAGCAGGAGCTAATTCAGAAGACAAATATAGAAAGTATTAAAATTCAATGAGATTAAGATTCTAGAAACCGTCCATGGTATCAAGTGCTTCTTGTTGAACCCATTAATATTGATTAAACAAACTTAACAAAGAACCTGCTTCGTATAAGAACTTACCTTCGATGTTCGAAAACAAAGTATTTTATAAGTTACCGATGTTTACGGGCAACAATACCTATAACAAAGGGTAAGATATTTTCTTGCAACTTTTTTACTGCCTTAATCCTCGCTTCAACGACTTTTTAAAACCAATGCACAACGACCTACGCGTGCATGCGTCTATGTCTGGGTACCCGAGTACACAGCTTTTAAAACGCGGTTGTAAAATTGTCAACAGCTCGCAACACATAATTTTTAAGCTTTTACGGTTTTTTACCGCGAAAATAACTTTGCTATCGCCCGTGTAACCGAAGCCGATACAAGCGCGCGTAACGAGAAATATGCATGGTAGAAAAAAAGTTGCGAATAGAATAACCAAATTCGATCGATCAACGAACAACCGTGTAAATTTATTTTCTCTGTTCTTTGTGTATTTTGCAACGCGGTTATTGAAACTGATATTGATTCTAATCACGCTTCAGCAACTGCATGGTTTAATTAAATAAAAAATATCATTTGGTCATTGTGTTTATGTAAACGTACGTTCGTAACAAAAGCAGTTTTGATATTAAATAAATATTTGCTTTGACTGGATGAATTGAAAGGATTCAGCGACCGATCAAAATACTAGGCAAGCATTCACGTGACTTGAATCTGGATTGATTGAATGCGTCTGGTTGATTACGGTAATAACAAGTTCGATGTTAATAGGAGGATTGATATGCGAAAATTTCTAGCCTCGGGATTTTTCACGAATAAGTCGTAATCTGGAAGCTTTTGATATAGATTCGAGCATCCAATGGTTAGATACCTTGCTCGTTTCTTAGTCCATATTTTACCCGTAACAGTTACCGGTGATTAATCAAAGAGAAAATTAGTGAGTTCGAATCATGTTCTACTGCATTTATCACGACGGATGAACATCAGTACACCGATGTAATTTAGGTTGCCTTTGATTAGGCGTACCTTGCGCCGATATCCATTACTTACAAACCTTTCTTAAAAATTATTAATCAAAACAAGCGACTATTTTGAACAGTAGCAGAGAATTCGACCGCCTTCTGATAACCCGATTATGCGTAGATCCGCCAATTCAATTAACCGAATTCGTAGAAATGTTTCTCTATCATAATACAGAAACAAGTGGCCTGGTATGGAAACCGCAAACTAGAACTTGGTTTTAAAGATCTCGCTATCCCTAACTTATACACTTAAACGATAATATTAGCGCAACCACCATTCGTTTGAACTAAGCATGTCGTACGATAAACCTAATTTTACCTTTCGAAAGAGAAACATAAGTAAAAAGTTGATAACGGTTAACCGAGTTGCTCGACTAAAGCAGCATCGATTCTTATCGATCGTTAGCCAGCTAAACATAGAATGCAACAACTGCCGCGGACCAATTAGATATCCAGAGAAAGAGGAAAACTCGAAATAAAATTTCGATGGAAAATTTTTGCTACGTACACGCTCTCATAGAAACGCGGCTGTCGTGAAACTTTAAATCGTACCACCTATCCGAAGTGGAAACTTTATCGAAAAAAGGAAATGAATTTACATTTCGTGCTAAAACTCATTGTAAAGAAGAACATAAAACTTTTAAGTGGCTCCGTTAAGGGAATACATACGGCTAGGTTTCACCGTTTCCTCTATTCTCATTGGAATAACATGCATAGAGTAAAGTGCAAGTAGGTACTATCTTACTTGATAAATTCCGAAACTGTGGTCCTTAGTACGTCTCCTTTGGTATTATATACTGTTGCAGCTTCCCTTGGACCCAAATGGTGGTACACCTTCGACATATCGGTCACGTACGCCATCGTGTTGAATCGTACTCGTAAGACCCAACAACGTTATCGCCGAGTAAACATCGATAGGAAAGCATTGTCATAATGCACATGGTGGTGCAGTTGCACGCTTCGAGGCTGCATCTGGTGTAAACCGTGCCGCTCGTTCCACGGTATCGCTCTACCTTTGTAAGTAAACCTCTTATCGCGTAGGTTTAGCCTCTTTTCTTCGATTTTACGCTGTGATAATTTCTTCGCAAGCCTCCACTGTGGATCATAAAGTCGTTATTCCTTCGATAGCGATTAATCATTTATGAGCGCGATATTTTTATCGACTTAACATGTTAAATACCGCAAAGAAAACGTACGTAGGTAGTAAGGCACGCTATGCATAATTATAATTATTCACACGATTGCGCCATTTTTTAATTTCAACCTTCCATTTGCTACTTTACAAAATTAATGTAATATTCGTGCTGGACAGCGATGACCTCAACAGCACTCGACGAGTTAGAAAAGTTACTTGTAATAAAAAGCTAACGTTCTTCGAACCTACATACGTCGAAACACCTGTGCACGGTTCTACTTATTCCGACGTATCTTTAGTTTCTTTTCTTATATTATTATACCTACTTCTCAGACTATCTGTAATCCGTGAACCGTGAAGTAATCTCTTAAGTTTTTTTGATTGCTATAATTAATAACTCTTCCTGTTTCGTGAGTACAAGTCTTTTATCGCGATATTTCTAATTAGTATAATAACAAGTTACACCTGTACAAGTTAGTGATGTATAATTTAATGGACAAAAACCTAGTTTCTTGTACAACTTTTTAGGAAATTAATTCTACTAATTATAGTACTAATAGAATTAGATAATAATTAAATTAATTTATTCGCGACCTATATATGTACATTGAAAAGAAAATTAGATTTATGTCTTCTTATTTTTGTTAAGAAATAACTGTTTTTAACTGCATATGAAGTACAAATTATAGTGTAGATGCAAAGGTCAATGAAAGTATCACACAGTGTATCAATAGACAACTATGCCTTCCATGATATGTAAATACATATCTACAAAGCACCTACTTCTGGTTACTATGGAAATATTTAAATATTGATTAATATTGATTTTAATATAATTCACTGAACAAATGAATTTCAGAAATTTTTAACCTTTCATCTCACAACGTGGAGCCCTCTATAACAATGATTTGAATGTATCCGCCATCTTTAACCCTTAAAAAGTGTTCTCTAACTTTTATTATAAAGACATCAATAATATACGATCGCTCGTATAAGAGGTAAAAGTATGGTTATGAATCGAATGCAATAACGGTAGTAATAATACGGTATTGTTTAACGCTTGGTTAACGAGCAGGCATTAAAGCGTGTTTACTAACCTTTATTTCTTTAAATCAAAAGTTTTCACTGGTAGATTGTAAGAAACGTACGTCTGTTAACTACGCAACTGTGAAAGGATTAGTTCTTTCTCAGAAATAACAAAAACCGTGCAATTATTTACCCGTTATACGCAAAACCAGTTTATTCTAACCTATCACGGACAAGAAATTGTTACAAAAGAAAGTACATACCTTTTAAACTGAAGTGCTTGTAGGAGGACGCGAAGAGAAGGAAACTACGTCTCGTGAGCTGTTCGTGTGCCTTTGTAAATACATATTCGAAACAGAAAATCGTGAGTATAATCACTACAGAAAATAATCACATAATAAAGGGTATATACGGTAAAGTGCGTATATACGTAGGTTAGACACGAAAGTAGGTACACAACAGACGATGTCAAACGGAGCTATCGGGGGATCGGAGCATTCGGGCGATCTCGGCTCCTGCCGATGTCCCACGAAGCGGACCGAAAGCAAAGCGCGCGGCAGACGGTCTTCGCGCGCCGAGCTATCTGGTTGGCACTCGCGTCGAGTCGGGCACTTGTATTCGAATTGACGTCGCACGTCTTTCGTATCTCGTTATATCCTCGTGTTTCACGTTGACCACGTTCGCGTCAGTTTCGTTACCGAGTTTTGTGCTCCGTTCGGTTGAAACGCGCGATTAAATCGCAGTTCGTTCCATCAAGAAAGTTAGACAGTGATTTTTTTGTGATGTGCATGGAATCGACAAGCCACTTCAAGATGACGATCACCTGGGTCTGCCTCATTGCCCTGTTGTGTTCTACGGCTGTTAAAGGTGAGTCAGAAGTTATACACACACTTTTATTTGATTGAATTACCGTTCTCGTGTGATTCTACGGTATATATATGCATGTCTCGAAACATAACCTAGGCGTAACGGTTTTTTTCGGAGTTGCTCCGTGCGACCGTAGAACCATAGACTCAATCGATCTATCGAAGCTTGGATTCTCGCATAAAAAATGGCGTATTAAAAGCGGGAACGATGTGTCTAAAATGCGTTGTACTTTATCGTGAAACATTATGCAACAAAGTAATTTTTAAGTGGTCACAGTGAAAATACGTAACGAATCAATCTCATTTCCAACCAGTTGTAGAAAATAGATAGTTATCGATGAACGTTGTGATAAATTGATATATAACTGTGCGTAATTCAATGACGATTCTTGAGGTTTGATTTTTGTTCAAATCACATTCAGTTAATCAACAAGAGAGGTTAGTATTAAACATCAGTTTAATTTTGTTGTGTTGCGATAGAAATACCGTTAAAAACATTATCAGTTCGTATCAATGAGATATCATTTTTGAAAACTACAAATTTAATCTATAAGCGTTCATTGACTTCTTGTCGTGCAAGATGATAGTCCCAATAATTCGTGCGGTCATTGTTAAGGTCAAACGATGTACACCGAGATCACGGCCGTATTAATTGAAAAGTAAACGTGAATGAAAGCGTTATTGGACCAGTTCCCATCGAACTTCTCGAAATTCCAGCAAAGGGTTCAGGAACTTTCCCTGACTTCTTCCTCGTAAATTTAATACATTCGTAACTGATAAAGTTATCTCAGGATTATTTTCTAAAATAGATACCGCACGATCGTACCGTTCACGGATAGAAAGGAGGAGATTGGGAAATTGGAGATTCGAAGAAATTATTGACCACTTATCTGACTAGGGAAAACGTTCCGCGTGAATTATGATATCATGATAATAGAAGATTTATCATCTCGATGCTCCACTTTTACACATACACTATCTGTGATAATGCAACCGCATACCGTGATTATATCTTTCTCCATTAACCGTAAGATTGACGTGTTTTATAACATGTATCCCCGTATAAGCAAAGAACAATAGCACGGTGTTACAATTTGTTTATTGTAGCCGTAAGAAATCTATCCTTCTATCGACTGCAATTTTCCGTCGCGACTTTCATAACATCTCGATTGACTTTGTCAGTTTTCGTGACGTTACCGTTCCGTTGCTATTTACTTTTCCATCCGTCTATACATTTTCTAAGCTCGATCGATGCGCGATTACTGCGTATCAAATATTCAAGCCTTCACGATCGTCGTCGATATGGTTTTTCTAACTGAAATATTAATACAGCTACAATTTAAGTGCGAAACGTTTTATCATCTTCGGTGATGTTTCAATACTTTACAGTCAGGAGAGTTTCTTGTTATTCAACATTTATATGGATAAAATTTTTTACGAGTAATGGTGAATTCTTCAACTGAAATTTTAGTGCTCTGAAGAAAAAAAGAACTTGTTAAGGTCACGACATTCGGGTTTAGGGTATTTTTCGTTGATGGTTTATAAATTTTGTAGTGGCTGGATGGTATCTTGTTTGAATTCGATTACCATGCAAAACAGACCACCCCATTTTGGTCCCTTCGTTGTATTATTTTTCTCAGCCACGGCACAAAGTAAAACGAAATGGATACTTTTTCTTGGAAGTATGTATAAAACGAGACGAACGTTTGGTATTTATCGATCTAAACTTATGAATAACGCCTGGCATTAAGCAATACCAGCTTTTGTTGTTCCTCATAATAGAACGGCTAAAATAGTAACTCTTATTGCTTCACTCCTTTTTATCAGGTTTTTCTTATATAATTCAAGGATATCGTTCCGATTACAATGATATCCTTAATACCTGCATATACTTTATTGTTCCTCCTTCGTTTTTACGTAAACTCTCGAGTGTAGCTCGTTCGAACCTTTCAATTGAATCGATGAGTCAATGGTTGTACTAACAACGTCCAGCACGGTGAAACTCGCCTACTAATTAATGCTCCCGTTATATCATATTCGCACTCTCTATAAACTTTATTATCGATTCGAACGAGAAAGTTGAGACGAACGTTTCGCGTGACGAAGAATTTATTTAGCACGTCCGGAGAGCGTGTACGTTTGGCGACCGCTGAGGCGTCGTCATTCGGAGCGGGCAAAACAAAAATATCCAGAAAATTCGTCGTTGAACGCGTGCAAAATCAAGGTCGAAATATTATACATGAATCTTTGGCCACGTGCATGGCATCGTGGAACACGAAGCAGGGATACGCCCCGCGTACTACCTGGAAAGTTTAAGGTCGTATTAACACGAAATACCTTTCGCTTTATGCGACTTGCAGTTAACACGGGTTTGCCTTGAGCCGTAAAGAAAGGTCGATGCAAATGGTACAATCGAAGTCGTTAAACATAGTACTTCATTTGAATGATATACATATCATTAGTGATGCAGTTCTTCTAGATATCTGATTCGATTAAGGATCGAAATTATTTATTTTTTGTTGAAATGAAATATGTTTGTGTACGATAGGCTGATTCGAGCAATTACAGCCTCGTGATTTCATCACTTATCAAGGTGATCAAATATTTTAACAGCTTTGGATTATATACATAAGTTGGTGCTCCGATACAAATATTTTTGTAGCTTATGTGGTATCTTTCTTTTTATAATTATATTATGCTATTATTCTTTCGTTTCGTGTAATTACATTTTTATACTCCCAGGGAAACTATGAAACAATTAATATTTCAATTTCTTCCTGTTGGTAGTAGATTACTTTTCTCGTCTGTAAGCTTGAAATATTTGGTTAAATTGCGAAAAAGCATATTAGTTACGTTAGAAATAATCGCGTTAGCGGGCGTGGTCATGATTCTTGGACGACACGAGCACGTCCTTTTATAAGAAGAATGCATCTCGATTCTAAAGATTCGGTGAGTCAACGTTGATCGATGAGTACGAGTCATCGGTCCAAGGATAAGGTCTGTAACATTTATCTTTTGCAGTGAACACGGCATTACCGTACGTCCGCACGGAATACGCTAGCTATACACGTACAGGTCGTTTCAGGGTCTAGATAATCCAGTTTCGTACCCACGCATACCAATAGGAGAGATGGTTAATGTACGACCTACGGTCGGTCAGAGACCCCATCAATTCGCTCGGTTATTCGAACGAAAATTACTGAGTTGAAAGGAAGAGATTTTATCTAAGCAATCAGCCTGCGAAATAACTAGGGAGACGTTCTTCTGGCATATTATTAAAAAAAAAAAAAAGAAAACATATATAGTCATTGTTTGAAGTTGTAATTTCAATTTCAAGAATCAGGTGCTTCGAATCTCATTAAAGCATGCACGAGTGTTTAATGAAATTCTGTGTTTTGTTCCTGTTGTGATAAAGATTGCGCAATTTACGTGCTCTTGAATGTATTACGGTTGGAGCAGTTATAAATGTCGGATAAGAAACTATCTTTGAACGTTACTCACCGAAGATAAATTTGAAAACAATCTTATCTTTCGCTTAGAAAAAAAATCGCGATCGTTATCGATACGTTGATAATATGTGTCGAAGCATGATTTTGTGTTCTAATGTTTTAACCTTATATGAATGCATTGAAACATTGCTTTAATTAATTACACGCACAGGTAATGCCATGCAATTATATAGTACAATTGTTTCTGAAGAATGTACACTGTGTCATTCAGTGTGTAATAAAATGTTCTAATTAATATGTTTTAATGAAACACGTTTTTCACGTTTTTTCACGTTTGCCACCCCACGATTCTTTTATATATTCAAATTAAATGAAAGTGTTATAGAAAAGCTTTGCAATTAACGTTTCAGTTATTGTTCGTTATTTCTGATAACTTTCTTCAAATTAATTTTACCAGACTAACGTCGTTATTTTGAAATAATAATTTCTCGAACAAAGCTTCGACGTGGAACTTCATAATTAGTGGCAATAATGATAACAAGCTGTAGAGTAACCGGTTGATGAGTTTTCCGGTAGCTATGATTCTCGGTAAAATGATTCATCTGTTACACATGTACACGGTATGCAGCCTCTTACGCATTACATTCGTGAGCCATTAAATATACCTTTGCTTAATTATCACGTTTATCGTGATTTTCATCGTCAGATTCGAAGCTGGAATTAATAGCCTTGTATCTTAAACGCAACACAAAATACACGAACTCGATATTTGCATAGACATCCATCTATTCCGCTGGTACTTAGATGAATTAACGTGAAAGTACGCAACGTTTCGTCACAATTACGTTCTAGCGGTCGTTGACACGGTTCTCCTTCGACGAATTGTGCTGTCTCCGAGGCAACAAAGGGCTCGTGGGTTAAAGGCATTACTGTTACCGTCGACCCTCGTCGAAGGGCTCCGAAACGACCGTAAAGGCCAACAGTGGTCACAGTTGTACGGATCGAAAGTCATTTGAAATGCGGCGGAAAGAAGGTGAAACGTTCCATGAAGAAAAGTTACGTGGCAGGTGCGTTCTCCATTCGAATGTACACACGGGCGTGCCACCTTACACACGTTCACCTGGTGTAGGTGTCGGTTGAGAACTATATATATACCTATGACGACCAACAGGTTCTTCTCGAGACAGGTTTCGGTACCTATTTTCGGTCCTCCTTCCCTACCTAAACTCGTCAAATTACGTCCAACCGATGCTCCTTTCTTTCTATACAAGGACGACTCTCGGCTCTCTATGATTAAATCGTATAATTAATTAAGACTTCGATATTTGAGACTAATTTAAAATTTTGAAAATTTTGAAATATATAGTTTTGGATGGTGTTATTTAGTTACAACTCTGTTAAGATAGACATGTACGGAAGAAGATTCACTCGTCCGTTGCTTGCAATCGAGTTAATTAAGTTTCCGCGATGCTTCGACGCGATAAACTCTTCTTCAATTGAATCAAACTGACACGGTTTCGTACAATTGCATACGAGTACGCACAAGCGTTCAAATACAACGTTCGAACGATCATTGTGCACGATACCGTCGTAATAAAGGTATTTATAGTTTGTACGAGTACGCTGTTTAAACGACGGGTACAGAGAATGGTATATACGAGTATCGCACTTGTACGCACCTGTGCACATGTGCGTCGGTGTATCGTCCGTTTCATACATCAAGATCCATGGTGTTGAGCGTTTTCTAACGCGGACGGACCGTTAAGCTGCCACGAAAATACGTAGTACCGTGTCGGGACGGTGTGCAGCCACGCATAATTAATGAAAATCGAGATTCACGGTGATATGCACTACTTGTGTACCCGTTGCCGTTGGGTCAACGTCCGTGGTTGACGATTTCACCGTTGATATCCCATGGTCGAAACGAAAGAGAGAGGGTTACACGCGGAAACCGTGATTCGCGAGAAAAAAAAAACTATTGTTGAAGACCATTGTCGATTATAGATATTTAAATAGAGCGAAAAGCTGCATGAAAAATTACTTTATACCACCACCGATTTGATGAATTATTGATAATAGCTATCCTGGTAAACAAGATAGAAATTTTATAGAGGTCAATTATAAACGTTTTGTTATAGAATCAATTATGAAAGCAATCACAGGGAACATAACGAAATAGTGTAAAAAATTAATAACGCAATTTAGTGAAACTCGGCAGAATATTTAGTCACTTCGTAGTGTAACAAATTCCATAGTAAATCGATGTCAAGCTTATATCTGTGAACAAGGACACTTTGAAATGAGGAAAGAACATTACTAGACAATCGTTTTTAATGGTATTAGTTATCAGTTACATGAAATCATTACCAGATAATGAACACTATGTAATTGCAGGGACAAGATAAACACAATTATTTTTTCTTATGCTATGACGAAAAATTCATTGATATTTATTTTCATTATACTTGAGATACTCTATAGTATTTGGTTATCGGTTCGTATTTAATGCATTAAATGTATTGCTCCATTTCACCGTCACCTTGATCGAGCAAAGTTAAATTTCAATTTCCGTCGATACGTAGTTTCGTACACGATATACATACAACTTATTGTTAATGGATATTGATTCTGTCGTGACACACAGTTTCCGTAAGTTAACCGATTAGAAGCGACGGAAGTGAATTGGTTGCTTAATCGATCGAACTTGATCAAAGAACAGAGGGCTTACTTAACAGCGTCTAACATTACGCACAATTCTCGCGAAGGGCTTGATTATTGTACGTGGCTAAAACAGATGAAAGGAGGATATTGACCCGTTCCTAAAGAGCACATGGTCACGGAAAGGGACCTCGTAAAGTGCACGCGAACCGAACGCTCGCAGACTCGCAACTTTCCCTCCTAATGATTACGCAATAGAATTCATTGTACGCAACTCCGTTACTCGTTGGCTACTCGCTATTTCTCACTAGAAAAGATAATACCTTTAAATTTTTACAATTTCTAAGTATTATTTTTTGGAAAGAGTTTGTAACAAAATTAACACCTTAGACAAAAGATTCGCGCCTAATACGGAGCATTTATTTCAAATCTAATTAAAAAATGGAGAAGAAACTTTCATGCAGCGTATCGTTATTTAATTCCTAAAATAATAGACCTGAAATATTCTCAACAGTTTTTAATACTGATGAACATTTCACATCCGACAAGCTAATATTTTAAAACAAATAACGATGCCATTAAAACATTGCTAGTTAAAGTTTATAACTTCCAGGGAAAAGTATAAATAATATAAAAGTTTTTGTTTTATTCGGTACGCGGCGAGACGCGTTATCGATAAAATTTAATTAGACCGTTTAGCAAGCACGTGACCGGTCTTTGCTGAACGGTGTAATTAGACTTGCCGTGAAACCGCGGATTCCTCGACAGAATTCCAAGTCAATTATAGCCGTAACGCGACGTTTTTCGCAACCGTTTCGAATCAGTTTTCCTTGTTACAAATGGAATCGTGGAGTATACATACAGGCAACTTGCCAAGTTTCCCTTTGATCAGGGTTTCGCGCGATATACCGCGCTGATTTCACGGACGACTCGCGGATTTTTTCACTTCCCGTCCAAACATTTTCTCGATTGCCTAGGTGACGCGCGTAATCATCATCAGAATCAGATAATCCGACCGGCGAATCTTGATCGTGCTCAATGCACGCTTTCCATTGATTTTTAATTGAATTTTCATTCGGTTTCGCGCGGTATAAACAGAAAGCGCCAACAAATCCCGATACGCACCGAGTGATACGGAAATTATAATGCACCGATTTACAGGAAAAAATACAAACATTGCTGGTGCATTCAAGAGCAAATATATATTTGGTAATCGCTGTTATTGTTTCGAATTTTACTGTGTTTGTTATAACTATTCCGTATCCGGAGAACTGCAAATAAATATTGATCGGGTAATTTCAATTGCAAATGTAATTCGAATTCGATGTCTCTTTTTTACTACGTATTTTTCTTTTTTTTTTCTTCAAATATTAACTCGTTCGAAGCGAGTCTCGTTCCGACTTCGCGTTTTCCTCGATTAGATCGAGCGTGCTTAAAATCTAATTAAATGCACGATCGCACGGATTGCGATCGTGCATCTAATCGTGTCATTGAAAAGCCGCGTTTCATGACCGGTGCTCAAATCTCCTTCGAAGCGTGCGCGGAAAACGTGTACCGTGTTATGAAAAATCAACATCTTGAAGCTTGTCGTTATCTAAAACTCGGTACGCTCGGGTTGACAGTAACTTTTATGCACTTTATTTCGTGAAATGTGTGTAACAGAGACACGCACGTGTTGCGTGTCAGCAGGAACCATGTAACCGTTATGGTTAGCGATGGCTTTTCTTCGTGAATTCACGAGCTTCTCGTACAAGACGGTGTGCAAGTCCCAAGAGAAACGAGTCGCCGCTTCAGGCTGCTTTCCCCTGGTAACTCCGGAAAATAACTTTTCCCCTGCCTTTCGCGTCTATTGCGAATCATTATGACGGATCTGCACGCGGCTTTTACGCGGCGTTAATAACCCCTGGAATTTATTACATCGTCGCATATTAAATATTGAAAGTTTGATACAATCTCGTGACATAAAAATAACACGAATCAGCTCTTGCAGCATATCAGTTTGATGCGAAAATTTTAATGAAAATGACTTCCAAGTCATCAGCGTGGAATTTATTATTTTTCTTGGAACAAGGTCGACGTCTATTGTTCTCGCGAACTTTCAGAGTTCAGTTAAAGTGCTGACGAGCCGGGCTTTGCTTCGATAGCCTCTACGTTACGCCCACGGTTTTCAATTGAATCCATTCACGGTGGTAATGCATGCTGGCCCGCACGAAATCCATTCTGTAAACGGTGCGCAGCGTGCTGGGTCACCGAATACATAATTCGAGTTATTAACCGACGAAGCGCATTGCTGATTCTGTCGCGTGACGATCGGCGTTAATCAAGGGATGAGGCCGGTCGGTAAAGAAACCGGGAGGAAGGAACAATTACGCGACGGTGGTCACAGAGAGCCACTGGCCGTTAATTAGTACGACCGAGTAATGGTCGTTAATCGCGTTTAATTCGACGTGTAGAACGCGCCGAGGGTTTGCGTGAGCAATTCGCTCTTATGCTTCGCCGTTGTAAGAACTCCTCGGGCGCCCGTGAATGATCCAGATACAAGCATAAATGTGTTTTTTGGCAACAGGATCTCGTATATCGTGCTTCATGAGAACGTAACCATCTTTCATATAGTTGCGACGAAGCGAAACTATCCTTAAAATTGGAGCTAAAGTTGCCTTTCGTTTAATTAATCACATTTTGTAATTGTCACTGGTACAGTTTTTCGAGAAAAATTGTGTAAGTCTAAATTGTCTGCACGATCGAAGGGAAGGAAATGTAGACTTACAGATCGGCGCAGTGTTATATTCCTCGGGGCTAGACCTCACGGGAATTGGAATCGACTGGGCCTCGTATATCAGTATTATTTTTCCGACAGAAAATCGATCAGCCGATTTGCCGTTACACGGTAAATCGCAAAATATGCCCGGCATAATTTAGAAGCATACGTATCGGGAAAAGGATTGCTTACGCAGAGCTGATACCGAAGTTTCCCTTCTCATTCCTCGAAACCCTACTATTTGTTTCCACTGCAGCGATAAACGCGGGAAACACGCATCCATGTAGCATTGACTCTGTATTATGTATAAATTGTTCCTTATTATTGGAACACGCAGCGTTCTTTTATTTAACTCTTCGTGCCGTTGGTGCATTTTATATTCAGAAATACGTCCGACTGTTAACAGCTAATTTAGAATATTATTTTCGAAATAGAAATGACTCGGGAAGAATGTCGTATAAATTAGAATCGTCCTTGATTCCTTGTTCGGCAAGTTCGCAAGAAACGTTTCTAAATTCTCGTGGGGAACGAACGAAATTATTTAGACGAGACTTGCCCCGGGGTCAATTTTGACCGACCAAGCCCAGTAATTCCTTGCGTCGATCTCGGCCAGGCTGATTCATACGTTCCAGTTGCATCTGATAAATTAGCACCGTTAGGTTGTTAGCCGGTTCTCGGTCAGTGTCGGAAAGTTCCTGATGTTGGAGGCGAAAAGACGAGCGAAAGAAAAAGGAGAAGCGGAAAGAACAACGAAGTATCGCCGTTTCTTCGTTTTCTACATGGAGCAAGGTGTATCTCCGCGTGCCACACCACGATGAAAGTCGTGACTTTGCTTCTTTTTTTTTTTTCTTACTCTGATACTTCCTCATTTGTCGCAACGACCAAGTCGCGATGGAACTCGATTTAGAACTTGCCGTTTCTTCTTTCAAACGAACGTAATTGCCTTTCCTCCTTTCGCGATTCGATGTTTTTTCGACCCTCCAAAGGGATACCATCGATGTTTCGTTATCATTAAAACGGATAAAGTTTGTTTGATCCACGAAAAGTTCATTGCGAAATGATCGATTTCAAATATCAGACTTCCTTTTTTTTATATGCAGTAATGTAAGTTCTAGTTGCTACATTTATGTCTGCGATTCAATCGTTTTAATCGTTTTCTGAGTTACGTTGCACAGGTTTCATTATCGATAAAGGTCATTTCCTACACGTGACGTACTCTTTTTGCGAAACCGATAAAACACGTTCTTGCTGTTATCGGTATCACTCGTTGTAAAGTAGCTCATCGATTCTCGCGAATTGCAACGCCATGATATTTTCAGCACCTGAACATTCTCGCAGCAAATTACGCGAGCGGATCGCACGATTGCGCTTTCATTTATTTTCATACATAAATTGTAATCATGATAATTAATGCCGTTGTTATTACACGCCGGTGGATCATGCCTTATTACCGTCGCATGTATTCGTAGCGCGTTTGGAAAGACACGATTGCAATTAGCAAAAATCGTGACGATCCAGTGAATCGATCCCGATGAATATTAAACTTGGTGATTACTCGAGTACTTTATTATGCAATTAGAAGCCGCGAAACAACAAAGCAATCAGATTTCACAGAGATGACAATTGGCGATTCGATTGCGTAATTCGCAGCCAGGATTTTCCACGCTACTGATTTCGTGTCATGGCGAGTCCCGCGAGCTACAGCATCTTCTCTCGTTATTTCTGCTAGAAAGAGTTGAAGCGAAAATTGAAACGAAAATTGATCACATCGTTCCATTATTCGAAGACCTGTTTTATTTCTCCTGCTATCCTACAGAACTGCACGATCGATGCAATTTTTCCAACGGAGTCGTCCCTCGGTGCTCGTCCTTTTTTCAATTTCTACCCCGATACAGTGGATCGCATTATTCTCGTTAATCTACGCTTCGCGTGCTGGAATTACGTGCCCCTGGCTCCAGTAATTCCTTACATTTCGAGCGTTTTACGATTTCAACGGTTTTGCGAACCGGTAAAAATCGTTTCTCGATACACGGATGGATTTCCGTGTCGTTCCGTCGGCTCACGAATACGCTACCGCCACCGGATACGCGTTTCGTGAGCAAAATTACCGACGACTTCGCGCGTTCCATCACGAGTCAGTTAGTTATGCTCAAGATTCATCGAATATTTACCACCTGTGTGTTCGTATGCAACAATGGAACTTTGAGCAACCTTACTTTTCTTTAATTTTCTAACGGTAATTTGACGGAGGGTTCTTTGAACCATCTGGTAAATTTCATTCTATCATTCTACAAAGACACGTTCCTCAGGTTGTAACTCCTCGAAGGACGAGCAGCGTTTCTTAAGGTTAGAGTTAAAATGAGCGAAGTGGTTGAAGGTATAAAAGTACACGCCTACGCGTCGATCCGCGATTCACTTCACGGGTTCTTCGTCTTCCATGGATACACCCCTTCCTCCTTCAGACGTTAATAAAGTCTTCTGTCTCCTGCTCGTGCCCGAAAGCTGGTGAATTTCCATCCCTCTAGCCATTCTTCTTCCAGCAATGTTCCTTTCCATCCTCTAGACTCTAGACGATCTTCTCTTTTCTCTTGCCTCTCTCCTTCGTCTCGTTCTTTCTCTCCTCCTACGTTCCGCATCGACTCTCTTGCTCACGCTGGACCATCCATTGCGATCATAGATCTGCATCGTCGGCGATAGAGACGGTGTGCAGCTCGTAATTACCCCGTCGCTAGTGCACTCGAGAGGCCACTAGCCTACCACCACCGATCGGACACTTTCACACCGAGCTGCACAGACACACAGACAGGGAAACGAACGAAGCCCTGAGCGCAGACGACGGTGTCTGTAGTACACATAATGCGGGCCACATCCCCTAACGGAGATCTATGAGAGAATCCTGGTCAATTACCTGCTCCATTCGAACCACCAAATCCTACGGCTGGAAGATTTAAGCGGATGCTCGGGATATCAATGTATAAGACGGGCCACGAAGTTTAAGCACCTTCGACCCGGATGAACGGCTCACTGACGCTGACAAATATCGAACAGCCGGGATGTAGTTCGCGAAATTTCGACCGGATGAGAATACGAATCGTAGCGCGACGGTAAACTGATTTCAAATTCCCAAGCGTAACATAAACGATTAATTCAATGCCTTTGTTGCTTCGTGACTTTGATGTGTACGTTTCTGCGTCAGCATTCTTTAGTTAATTTCCATTTGAAGGTTCTTAAATATAATTCATTCGGTAATACGTTGATTCTATGAATTATAAGTGCATCAAAGTGTTAGGACGAATGTTGTATCGAGGTCGTCGACCGGGAAGACGATATTTGCCCTGACTTGACCCTAACGAGAAACGGATCCTCGTTTCGGCCTCGGGAAACGAAAGAGGGAACAAAGCGAGGGAGTAAGAGGAGGCTCACTTTTACCCGTGATCGTTATACTTCCTGGAACCTTCGCGAAGGTACCAGCAAGGAAAGCCGGTCGACGAGTTCAAGGCTGCCTATAGGGTTCAATGATCCTCGAAGCGGGGTCCACTCTTTGCCAACAGTCAGACACTTAGAAGAAGCATTAGTTATTTACGAGAAATAGTACGCTACCCCTCAGGAAATAACGCGTGTTGCTATTATTAAGCTACCTGCTTTCTTTCGTTACTGCGCGGGACAACGCGGTCTTTGATAATTCTCGATAATTCCTCGTTATTCTTTCATGGTCAAGTAATGACTTTCGACAAGAAGTTTCTTGGAAAACGTACCGTTAACGGACTACAAATATTGAATAGTGATGATTCTAAAACCGTTTTGCGTTATATTCGTTGTATCTATTTCTGGATGAAATATTCAGTTTTCAATTTTCGTTAACATCGAAGTATGAGTGTAATATTTTTCCAAATGTTCGTTTTCGAAATTCCACGTAACGCAGGATACTTCTCGGCGAGCAGGGTGCTCCAAAGAGTCTGGAACTGGGATACGAAAGGATTCGAAGCGATGTAGCGTCGGGCGTAATATTGTGTTGTTGCGGTCAACTCGGTCCGTGTGGGTTTACGTGAATCGAACGTAAAGCTGAAGAAAGAGGTAAGCAGGAGAGAAAGAGAAAAGTGGCGGCCAGGTTGGCCAGGTAAGACCGGTCGAACAGGTTTCTTGGGTCGAGTAGGCGAAAGCCTGTACTCCGTTAGCCTCTTTCTTTGCCTCCACGTTGGCTGGACTCTCGAGAGAACCTCTCGGACACCTCCGCTCTCTGTGTATCCACGAATGCTCGTTGGGAATTGTCGGGGAATATACCGTACACCATGACTGCGACGTTTACAGCTGACAATAATGAATCCTCGGCCGTAAAGTAAGATAAAAGTACCCGAGGGAGTATTTCCGAGACGCACCTTGAAATATCGAGCGTTACAATGTACTGTGCCGTCCACGAGTGTTAGGCAGCTTATAAAATTAGTCTCCGTACAAATGTTTCAAATTATTAAAAAGGAAGGTTGATTTAATCCAGTATAAAGTAATAAAAATATATAAATTCTTATGGCTCTGCATCGGTCAGCCGTAAATCGCAGTTTTACAATAAAAAACTGGACGTTTCCAACTCGTACTCTGATTTTTTGTATAACTACATATCACTGATAGCTGTACACGAGACGTTTACCGCAGTATTTCTCCGTGTCATACGTTGCATCTAAACTTTTCTGACTGCTCGTCGAGGCGTTCTTTTTCGGGAAACTTGCCAGGATCGCTGTTTATAAACGTGTACGGGGACGACGTTACCCTAGACTCTGGTAACAGGAAGGGAATCTTCCTTTTTGACGGACGTTGGCGAGCTGTTCGGCGACCGGACAACCCGTACATTTCTCTTTCGCGGAGCGAACCGAAGGGAACGTGCCGGTTTATCGGATCCTTGACGGGTTAACTTATATTCTCGCGGTGTATCGCCGTGGTAATACGGTAGCCGGGTCGTGTTTCTTTTTCTTGCCGTTAAAAAGTTGCCAGCCAATCGCGACGTGGACGGAGGATTCCTTGCGAATTTCCACGAACGTGCTCCGTTCGGAGTGTTCGTTTCGCCAAGATCGAGGGTCAAGCAAAAGATCAGAAGCACAGATTCGAAGGAACTTCTGTTCTACCCTGGTGTGTATCAAGGGATGTTGATAGTTTGGCGAGTCGATTTTGCAGACAAGACCGTATGACAAAGAGAAGATCGTAAAGAGATCTTGAACTGGACCAAATGAAACCTTCTCGTCGGCTGTTACTCGCTTATCTAGACGACGTCGAACGACAAGCCGAGTCTTTTATCGCCGAGTCTTTCGTTTACAAAACGGTTCAAGCTGAAACGAAGAAGATTGTTCGGTGTTTCGGTAAAGACACTCTTCTCGCTGACTTCCTCCCCTGCGTTCTGCACCATTGATCAGGAACGAAGAACACCGTGGAAATATACGATATGCGATCGAATGGTCGTTGGTATCGAGAAACGTGAAATTTACTGGTACGTCGATGCAGAAACTCGTTTTGACCTGAGGTTTAAGCTTGCCTTAACATCCAGCCACTTGGACGGTGGTCCGACCACCTTTTACCTGGCTACACAGTTTTCTGCTTCTTTGCTCGTTTCTCCTTATTCTTTTTCTCATTCTTTTCCTTTTCGTTGGCAAAACACCTTATGATCCTATATTTATAGTTTACGAACGTCACGCGGTATCTTTATAGTCAGCCTTTCCTACAGATGGACCGTTCTTAATTTTTCCCTGTTAATTGAAAACTTCTAGCACAGACGAGTTTATGATAGTAGGAAGTTTCAGCGCGTTGGTTGTAGCCACGGATAAGATAAGAAGTTACGTGGCCTGTCGGCGATAACTTGAAAGCATCGTTCGTGTATTTTCCATGGTCTCTTCCCGGCAAAAACACGCGGTTCCAGGTCGAACTTCGGCAAAGTGGACGCAACGTAGCAGCGTCTCCTGGTCCGGGAGCGTAGCCAGAATTTCTGTTTACAAACCGGGAAAAATGGCTAAGAAGAGCTTACGGTGGAAAAGTTTTTTATTATTTTTATTCCTCCTTTTTTCGCGTCGGTGCCTTTTACTTGGAAATTCTTATCGCGTCGAGGGGTGTATCTTATCAATTTGCCGAAAGATACTTTTGCTCGTGTTCGCAAGAACGTGCGAAGATTTATCTCGCGTGCTTGCTGCGCGTTTATCGCCGATATTAATCGGGTAATTTGTATTAAATTGATCGCTTCCATCGAAACCGGTTAACGTTTCCATTGGTTTATACTCGCGGTACAGTTAGCAGCGTGCCTCGGGTATATTGATTTCAGTGGTATTCAAATAAAAACGAACCTTCTCTTGTGAAACGTGTTTTTAAGAGAATATCTTTATATTCAAACGTCTGTATTCGCGAATTAATAAATTGTTTTCGCTTGCATCTGATCTTGAATGAAAGCAGCATGGGAATTGATACTAGGTTACTTTTTAATGCTTTCAATCCGAAATTTCAACCTTGCAAACTTTACCATAGCCGTCTATCAATATATATTCAAAGCACGGACCGCGAAGTTTCGTTTACGAAATTTCGACTCGTTCCACGGTGTAACGAGCTTCGAAAGTTTCCCGTAAAATATCCTTGCTGTCGAATTAAAAAGTAAAAGGTAGACTTTAAGTGGTAGCCCGTAAAACGCGTTGTGTAGGAAACTTTCTCCTCGAGTTAGTCAGCAGCTTTTTCCAAGCTTCCTAATAGAGCCGCAACAGATCGTTCTCAAGAGATCGGTCAATTGTTTCTGCCAGTTCGCACGCATCGATTTATGTTCCGAACAGGCCGCGATTGTAAACGGCCCCAACCGGCTGCGGACTCTTTAATTTTCGTGTATTTAGAGCGGCACACGCGGCGGCTGGTGATTTCGTTGAAAATTCAACCGTCTGGTACGAAGCAGGAAAGTTTTGAGTCTACTTGGCCCGTAATAATTACGATTGTTCCGATAACCCTTATTCAGTCGTGTTGCGAAGTTTCGCGTGCTCGTTGTTGCATTCGTACGATCATTGTCGTGCACAAAACACAGGTAGGAGGTATACTCGCGCTCGAATCTGGGTTTTCTGTAGGATTTATAAATAAAATTTCAAGTCCAACTTTATCACATTCTAGTGAATCATACATTGCGAAGCATAATTCTGTAGTTACGGTCACTTCCTGTTGGAAGTTTCTCGTGACCAGGAACTTAAAATTCAGATTCATCGGTAAAAGCGTCACGGAAAAGGTGAACGTTCATAAATTCTCTTAATTAATCAGACTGGACACGGTTTCCTCGTTGAGTTACGCGTGTAGGTAACTTGCAACGAGAACGAGCGGCTGATAGCCGAGAAATATTGTAACGGAGTTCTCAGTGGGACAACGGTGTAATTTCATCCCTCGCGAGACGCGTGTATACGCGTACGCATACAAAGTAGCTAGAGCACATGAAATTGTTACTCGGAGTTCGCAACGGTGAACCGATTTCCGGTATCTCGAAGCTCCACCGGTATCGGGTCTCTCCCGCCTTCCTGTCGTCCGTCGAAGCCGTTCTCCGAACGCGTTCCAAGACGATTCCAGGGGAGATTTGCTGCGTAGTAAACTCACCGCGTCCCTTTCTCGAAGTTCCTCGAGGAGGACCAGTCGTGGACCGCATAATAAATTGCGAAAGATCCTACGCCCGCAACCTTCGTCGTTGCATGACGCGGTTAAGGTAGACGTCGTGTTAGAGGAACAAGGAGGAAAGATCAGACTTGTGAATCATACGAAAGTTCTCTCGGGTTCAGCGGTAGCTGTTCTTTGGATCTTTTGAATTCTTCTCGAATGAATCGGTGATTTTCGGCGGTCTTTTATAATCGGATCGAAGGAAATATTATTCCAAGTATTACAAACCGAGGGGTTAATTTTGCATTTAAAATAGTAATTTATCTTGTTAAATATTATTGCACGATTCACGATTATTTCTCATGATTCTGAACGATATATTTTTGAAGGCAACGTAACTATCGAGTTTAACCGTAAAGCGAGGAGAATCAATGCTTCGGTATTCTGTCATTTGTATTCCTCTTGCGAACTGACAATTTCTATCTGATAAATTTTCGAGTCAGCCCCGATCGGTCGTTTCCGAATTGGCTTGAAAGCGAAGCCGGGAGCAGGAGGCGAAGGAAAATGGTTGTTAGGGGTGCACTCGGAGGTCCACGGTTCCGACGTCGTCGAAGATCTTTCGAATAGCCTCGTTGCATGCAAATGAATCGGTAGCCATCCACGATATCTAACCAAAGTCGAACAGAACATCGAAGATTCGATCAGAAGTCGAGAACGTTTGTCGCGCGTGAGACGAATTAGTTCAGGAACTGGTTGCCGGGTCACGTTCTTCCTCTATTGCTGACACGCGATTCGTCGAAACATCGAACGAACGATGCCACCTGCAGGAACTGTTTCTACACCTGTCGCAAAAGGTGCAGCAAAGAATAGGCGACGACGACGACGGGTCATGCTTGAGTCGCCTTTGTAATTTCCCACGGATCGGAAACCACCTTTCGAACGTTGCTCTAGATACTAATGAAACATTATAGACTCTTCGAACCTGTTCTCAGTGTAAACACAAATTGGAACATCGATGCATTTAATTATATCATTGATTAACCGACTTTGAAAAAGGAGGAGGTTACTCAATTCGATCAGTATTTTTTTTTTATGTATGCTCGCCGATTACTCCGAGTCGAATGGACTTTTATTGCAAAAAACGTAATGTTTCATTTTTTTCTAGAATAACGACGTTTACACTTTCCAATTGTTCGTTCATTTATAATTAACCATCGAACATCCGTCTTGGAGATTTCTATTGTTATCCTCCTATCGCATAACAGCCAAGTTATGGTATATCGCATTTACTGCAAGCATGTCGGGTTAACGCGTCTCCGGAAGTTCATAACAGCATGCGCAGCTTGCGCTTTCGGCAGATGAACTTTCCGGTTGACAGGTTGATAAACTTGCTTCTAATATTAGCGAAATAGCGTTATCTTGGTATTAGGTTGAACCCGATATTCAGAAGTTTAGCATTAATACTGAATGCAATTACGAGAATCTCGTTACGAATCAAATGATGCTGCAATCCGATGAAGCTTAATGACGGGTAATGGGATCGATCGTAGAAAGACACGAATTTAATCGAGGCTACCGTACCGGTCGGCAAACGGCTAATTGATCGGCATTCGCCTAGGAGAGCCGTTATTATTTCGACATTCCTACAGTTTCAACATTCCGCGAGATTGCGCACGAAGATGTAGACTTAAAAAAGAAACCGATCTCCGGGACCTGTTTCAACGACATCCATCTCGGTGCAGCATCCAAAGAAGTAAACGACCGTCATGCTCTGCCATTTGTAACGCGACAAACTCTCACGATTTGCGGAGACGTTTGCAACGAGATACGTTCGCGAAGGTGGCCGTGTTTCATTCCCTCGTTTCTACACAGGCCTGCCGTCTTATTGTACCGTTCGTTCTTTACGTTCGACGAGTTCGTAGCTGTTCTAGCGGGAACCGCGAGAAAGTGTTTCCTTTCGTTAGCTTGTTTTCCACGCTTCGAGGATAATCCACGAGGTACCGTGCGTACCTGGAATATAACGGGTGGAACAATGAATAAAGGAGAAAGGCGGACAACTGGGAGTATTCTGCCCCGAGCTATCCATTATTCTAATTTCTTGCCATGCTGTGATTGCTGGAATTTATATGGAACAGAATATACAATTCATGGATAGAAGATAGACGTGTACGTGCAGGATGAGCTAGTACACATATTGTAATTATCATTAAGATGAATATTTAAAATTTCAGTTAAAAATCTGTTTTATTAATATTTAAATACTTGACTGTGGGAGAATTTTTTTTGCTAGTAAAATATGCGGGTTACATATCGGTGTGAGAATACTTGAAAATAGATTTTTTTAGAGCCTTTTAAATTCATATCAGTAGTGAATCGCCAGTGATTTTCATGGTAATTAACGTGTTAGCTAAAGATTCGATAGAAATTTATGGCACCATCGTTCCAATGTTTGTTCGTAATGTCTCATTCATGAAGTTAACACTGTTTGTCGTTTTTATGTACGTTTGAAGGTTTTCACGTGATAAGTGGGGAAAAGGATTGCGTATATCTCAGCCGTTCGAATTCCACGAGCGCGGAATGCGCGAATGCAATGATTACGTTACCTAGACTGGTAAAACCGAGTGCATTTTTTGTGGCAACCCCGATGCATTTAAAAATATATTTGAAAATCGAACGTGGCCGCGTATCGATACGGAATGTATTTTCTCGCGTAATTCTTGACTGGTTTAGCCGATTTGCAGCAACGGAACGCATTCTTCTGTACGTGACGAGAAAATATTACTTCGTCTGGAACGAGTGACGCTCGCACATGCGCCCCAGTAAGTTTCCTACCGTTTTGTGAGAAAACGTTGAGGAAAAACGATCGGGAGATGGTTATCCGTTCATCTCGAATATTTTTCTCGGCAAGTTTTCCCTTCTTTCAAATCGTTTCTTTTCGCCGCGTAGACATACATGTACATACGTAGCGTCGAACTTTGAATTCGCAAACGTGGACGGAATTTGAGGGAATGTAAATTAGGTCTCGGTAGAAGCGCCGTTGTATCGGAAGTGTATCGTGCAAGAATGTTTCGTGCCAGCACTTCTGCCACGGAAGTTACGATAAGGTGTTTCGAAATTGAAATCAACCAGTCCGTTTATCTCTCGATTAAACGTGATGCTTTCAGACCGTTACGACCTCTAAGTGATTTCACTTCGCCGGGCAATCGTTAGGAATGAATTCAACTTCCAGAAAGTACTCCACTTTCATCGTAACCGAGTTTATTAACCTGTTAACCGAAAAATTCATTTATCGAAGATGTAGAATTTTCATTTCAACGCTATTTTAATGTCACGAATGAAATGAATGCACACCTTAGGAGATTCTATTGAGTCATCCACTTGAACTAGAATCAGTTGGAACCTATCAACGCGATCTTCGTAATATTGATGCAGCATGACTCATTGAATGTTCGAAGCGAATAATAAACGTTAACCTTTTGAACGTTGTTCCATCGACGTGACGATATTCGTGATGTCCTCGTGTACAGGCTTACGTTTCAGATTGTAAATCGATCACGCGATTACTATATAATATACACCGCGAACAAGTTGTTTCTCGTAATCGGAAATCGATGCGTTCGACCCATTTTCATCCACCATTGTTCCGCGACATTTTTCCCTTCCAATTTGTACGCCGCTCTCAAGGAACACCGCGAAAGATTTCCTGATTATCCGATGAATATCTGGAGCATGTAAGCGGATTACATATATCGAACGTAGTCCATCGCACGGATACGAATAATTCGTCTCTTTCTACTTTCATCGATGCTTCCTGCTCGATGCTCTTTGAACAGTATTAATCTACTTTCTAATTCTTACACCCGTCGCATTGTTTTTCTTGGCGTTAAAGGAGAACGCGACGGGGCTAATGCGCGTACAGTACACACATTGTAATTAGAGACCCGGAACGGATAACATTTCAGTACGTGTATCGCTCCCAGACGTACGTAATTCGAGGCAGACCGTCGCACAATGTGGCATGGGTAGATAAAAATCAAAAATTCAAATATTCAGAAGACAGTATCAACCCATATTGAATTACAAAAATTTTAAAAAATTTGTAAAATTTTATTTTCAGTATGTACATTTTAATATTAGAACGTTTATAATTGAATTTCGATTCTTATCAAAAATTTTATCGTTCGACCGTACTGTAGCGGCGATCGTTTTTGCTTCAAGTAACAAGATTCGTTTCAATTCCGAACGAATTATCCGCCTACGCCTTCTGGCCGATCGTCTGCCAGAAGCAGAGACGTTAAAGCTTCGTTGTCGTTCGGTTCGATAACAGATGAAGTCTTTTAAAGTTTCCGTTGGACGTACAATTAAATTCAACGAGGACGCGGAGCACGTTCTGTCGGTCGTATGGAAGAAACGGTCTGCTTGCTCGTCGATCTACTGAAATTACAGTATTTTGCTGCTCGGAACAATACGGGTTTCTTGTTTCGCGGGTGTCGCTCAGGAGTGGCAGGAAGAATAAGCGAGCCCGGTATAGAACGGTTCAGAAAACCAGAATCGCGCTAGGTCCCGGACAAAAGAGCATGCAACAGGTCAGCGAGCCGGTGCAGACACCTCTGACTGCTAGTTGCACACGAGCGAAGGAGACAGAAGGGAAACTCGCCCCCGATGGGGTAAGCGAACGAGAGAGACCGAGGGTAGATCACGACCAGGGTAAGGAAAAGAAGCGACGCGAGGTTGACGTAAGGAAAAGAAAAGCGTATTGCTTTTTTCTTACATCGTTGCTTGTTTTTATCACATATCGGAGAACCGTAGTCGGTGGATTGATACGACACTGCTGCACGATATACGCCACCTTCTTTTCATGGATAAGAAGGAATAGACCGAATCGGATGAAAATTGAGAGGAATTGTTCGATATCGCATCGCGAGATGGAATATTTCACTTTGTGTCTGGCCTCTTTCGCGGGATCAATCGTGGGATTCGAGTCGAAAGCTTTTTTTTCACACACACTATTTTCCTACGATTTCTTTCGTCACTTTAGAATTTCTCCATCATAGATCATTTTCTTTTTTTAAATAAAATAATTGAAAATAAATCATGCAGTCAAGTCGTTAGAATATTATATTATTTTTTAGAGTATCTGACACGGTCTAATAAAATACAAAATTATAACTAGTTATCTTGTATATAACGGTGATTTGCTTTGTAATGAAAAATCTTATTCGTTACATTGCTAAAGCTTTCGTTATACGCTTCAATTAATGCGAAATAAAACGGAACGCAACGTGCGCATAAATTCGTAATGAAATTTAATTACATTTGGATTTCGTTTATCTTTGATTATACGCGTATGTAACTCGGTTCGCATGTATCGTTTGTTGAATTTATTTTCGAAATTCAATGTATTAACGTATAAAGGATTCGTTTGAAAAGCATTGCTGTAATTATACGTTGCAACATCGTATTTTGATATTTGTCGAGTAAAATTAATAGAACTGTTCCCGCATCGAAGACACGAGTCGAATGTCAAAGGGATACGAAACGTTTGATGACGAGAATGAAACGTGGTGATTTTTGTGTTGGCTCACGATGTAGCTTCTCTTTGTTCGTTCTGTTACACCTGACAACGAGGATGCAACAGCCGTGACGGCATCAAGGTTACACTGCGGTTCAACGCACTTCCTGTCGACAGATCTTTCTCCACCATAGGATAAATGTGAATCCCTTTCGAAGAGCACGTGTACTCACGTGTACTTCCCGGAACTTTGCTGTAGTAAATCAAAAGATTCATTTTAATCCACTCGAAAGTGACACAATTAAACATTTTTCATTGAAAACTTTCTCATAGACAAAAATCATGTCACTTCCTTTGCTTATCGTATGTTTAAAAATTAAAACGAGTGGTAATATTAGAACTTTTAGTGTCAATATTTAATTTAAAATCATATAAAATATAAAACCATTTCGAGTAGGACCCCATCGGTATTGGACGCTCTGGGTGGTCCGACTCTTCCAAGTAGTATCATACGTTATGGCCAGACGCCTCTTCGCGTCAAGTGCAAACTATTGATTAGTGACGCGAAACATATTGTAATTTTTTAATTCCAATATAATAATATTAGAATGTTTCCACATCTTGTACACAACATACATCTAGGATAACATATACATTTGCTGACCTCTTCAGAATGATTGACCCTTTTGCTAAAAAGGTAGGAAATATAATATAATATAATGTATTCTTTACATAATAAAATATAATTACATTGCAAAGAAATTTAAGAAATCCATTATATTTCCTACTTTTTCATTCAGAGAAAGGGTCAATCATTGTATATAGGGTTCAACAACTATATACATTATCCTATTTGTAAACCGAAAGAGTTAATTCATGAAGCAATGGGTTAATAGGAATAAAACAACTATTTCGCACGACCATTCATCAGAATCCGAGTGTTTCGAGTTCTGTTTCGCCGTAGACGTAACGGTTCACCGTAAGAGAAAATCCGTTAAGTTTCACCGGTAAGAAGCATCTGCGAGCCTCGTTCGATAACGGATCGCGCGAGTTCTCGCGATTATCTAGCCGGTGTTGGTCTTTCCTCGTAACCGTGTTACGAGACGTCCGTTGATTTCTGGTACGTTGGTCGTCGACAGAGGCAACGAGGCGAGCATTCAACTTGCAACGTCCACTCTTAAATCGTAGCTTTCTAGGCTTTTTTTTTCCTTGTATCGTGTACTCTCAGAATACTTAGTGGTCAACGAGTTACGATCTAGACTGCGTAAAATTGTGTCAGTATGCTTTCGAGTCGGCTAATCCGAAACGTCAGCTTTTTCCTGGCTATATTCTGGCCTGCATGGTTACATATAAAAATAAAATTTCATGTTGCACGCGAACAACGTCGTTATCGTTTCACCGCATAACAAGTGGCTAATGTATGGCTCAGTGGAAACTTTAGGTCTCATTGGCGCTAATAAATTGAGAAGTCGGCCCAATAATGTCACCTCGACTCGTACACGATAGTTTGGTCGCTGTGTACGCGCAGGATATTAATATTTATAACGATATGCTACTCTTTCGCATTCCGTGGATCAACACCGCGTCTCAACGTGCATGACTTTCGCGGCCCTTTTGCATTTTTAATAATCTATCATGCGCGACGCATTGGTCCTGCAATTCGTATTCTATTTTTTCAATAAATTAGAACAACGACCCATCGTTTGCGATAAGACGTTACGGTCGTCTCCGCGGTATTCGGGAAGAAATCATTGTCACCTTGGCAACGATTCCGTAATTTCAAAGACAATAGAGCATGGTCGTTTGTTCGAAGCTCGAGCAGAGGGAACGGAAGGATGCTCCACGATTTTCAAGAAGAGCGATCGCCTCGGTGTTTCGAGCTTGCACGAACGTCTGATTCCATTTAAATGTTGACGCTCGAGTTAACTGTTTTCACTGGAGGTAACCGTTCCGGGTAAATTACGATTCGTTAGAGGAAAGTTGTTTCACGGGATGGATGTATAATTAAGGCAACCGTACGTGTGTGCTGGAGGCACCGGCACGCTAATACACCGGCACCGTTGCGAGCAAAAGGGTTTCGTGCGATGCACACCGTTCCGTCGGGATTACGCAACATTGCGAGCGGAAGAAGACCCGGGGTTTTTTTTTCCAAGTTTCAGAAGTCAAGGGGAAAACGGTCTTTGTACTGTATACTTAACCGAGTAAATGAGTTACTTACGCTGTCCCGTCGCTTTGAGATTCATTTTTAGGCGTTCTGTTTGCTTCTTCCTTTTATCATACTTTTGCCTTCTGTTTGAAACGTTACGCGACCCGGAACGCAAAAACAAGTCCGTAAAAAAGGTTGGTATCGGTGTTGGTTCTTTTGAGAAACACACGACCGTGGAGAAAAATAACGCAATTGATAGCGAGGAGCGGAAACGATGATTCACTCCAAAGCGTTCGAGTGAAAACGCAACGGAGATCCATTCGTGATCGCAACAAAACACGCGCGGTGTTTCGCGAGAGAAGCCAGATTAGGCACAAAGGCGCGACGTGCGTTACTAGGGATTATTGTTCCTCTGAGAAGCGATTTGTTGAAACGGAAAGTGAGATAACGCGATTTCACACGTCCAACGGATATGAATAGCGCACGCGTGGCCATTCGCGGATTCGTGAGCGGAGGAACGATTGAAACGGTGCCGAAACTTTACCAGGCAGGATATCTCATTGAGACGCGTCCGATCGTTTCTATCTATTACGATATCGATTGAAATCAATTTCGTCACGATACACTCTTTGGAGAGTAATTGGCGCGATCGAAGCTGCGATAAATTCCGTCTGGACGCGGGAAAAATATATAACGCCTTGTCGCACGGATTGAAAAATAAAGGCAATTAGAAACGGTTGTTGAATTTCAGGGAAAAAATAATAGTTTTCCCGGTAACGAGCAGCGTGTCGACGAATGCAAATTCGAGGCATCCTGTTCTCCGCTATCGTATGCAGAATTTTATTAACCGGCCTCTGTAATATGATTCATTGCTAGTAATTGGGTCACGAAGCGCGCTCGTAACGGGGTCATGCTAGTCCTTGGCGAATGTCGTCGTGGCACGCATTTACCTGGCCAACGATTGCCAGCTGATAATATCCGTGCACCTGGCAGGTGCGCCACCTGTTATTCAGGTTGTTCGATGTGCGTTTCTGAAACACCTTGCCGCGAGATGGCGGAACTTTCCTGCAATTAATTTTCTTCATTTTCATCGAAAATCCTTGTTCATCAATTATTCACACTCTGTGATTCACTTTGAATGAATATCCAAACGAATGAATCATATCAGTGTCACTTGTATAACATTAGAATCTACGCTTGAATCCAACATTTCTTTCTTTTCCTGTTTTTTATCGCAGACGACTTCTTGCATGTTACAGATTAATTAAACTTTCGATGCAATATTACAGAACTTCGATCATGTAGTATGATGTGTGCAGGAATAGATAAGTAGATTGCATCAACGATGTCTTCTAATACTTGGTCATGCTAGTTGTTAGCAACTTCTTCCATTCCCCCTCGTTTGGTATTCCGCTATATAGCTTCGTCCAACTATACGTTAATTAATAAATGAGAAGTATCTGTCGATTTATTCAGAGTATCTAGGATCTCGTTGGTCGATTCCCTTTCCGCTGTCGCGAGTAACGATGATGCAGTCGCTGGATTCATTTGCGAAAAAAGAAATGAATTCCCTACGGCGCCATTAGCATCTAGATAGGACGCTTTTAATTAGCCACGCAACCCAATAAGCCTTCTGGAGAGAAATGAGAGGAAAAAGAAAAAAAGAAGGAGGACCCTGATTTCTTCTGGTCTCTTTTCTTCGCGACCACGAAATGCCATGGCTGTTTCGTAACTTTGAAGCTGAATACCGACTGTGAGTGGCGGAGCCAAAGCCGTTTACTGATGTTATCCTGAATGGAAGACGAAGAGGGCAACGCGTGTATGCGTTCAGCCGCGAAGAGAGCTTAGCCCGTTCACGGAACCAGAAGCAGAGACACAGTGAATATTAATACGCGTACACGAAGGAGCCCGTTGGGTCGGTAGATTTTATCGGCTCGTCTCGGCTTTCCAGCTTCCGTTTCTTCTTCCAGGCCAGCTATTACGGCCTCTGGCTCGTTTACACGTCCCCGAACTCCTCGTATTCCGTTTCGTGGCCGTTGGACCCGCTCGTTTCGAGTCTGCAGGAAGTGCACCCACTTGGCCGGATTTTCTTTCCACCTTTCGTCCTCTTTGCTCGCTCGCTTCTTTCTTTCGATACACCGACCACCAGCAATTCTTTGTGCTCTAAAACACAAGACTCGGTGGGATCTCATTTTCCTTGCATGTGATTTAGAAGCTGCAAAATGATGATTTAATTATTTCCAGAGTACAAAAGTTAATGCAGCAAACAAAATAATAAATAACGATATTTATCGAGTGACATGATAGTTTGAATATTCATCGCGATGAACTTTGTCTATTTGCATCGAGTTTGAAATAAATAATTCATCGAGGTATTAGTTGGTTTTATTCGAGAGGATATTACAGATTGAATTAAATACTATTTATATTAGGAGATATCCTCGGTTATCGCGAGGATTATCAGCGACGATTATCTTTGGTAGACAGCTCGATGAATGGAGGATTTTTGTGCAGTTTTAAAGAGACGCAGATGGTGGCTCGGAAAGGTGGTCGTTGAAAAGGAAAGCGAGTTAAAAAAAACGTGGTCGACCTGAAAGTCGGAGGGATCCCTTGCGGAGAATGAAGGCATTCTCGCCTTGATTCGAAGTGCAATTAATCATTTTCCGCGGAAACGCAGACCCCGGTAACCCGAAGTTTCTCGATATCCTGAAACCTTCCCTCTGACTCGGGCTTCCGGGAAAAAGTTTTTGCATTCGCGTCGCTTCTCTACTTTCATCGTCATTTATGCAGCTGGATATAGAACCTAATCTAGCCTCGTCGAGATATCACGTTAATTCTATTTTCTATCTCCGGGATCTCCGGGACTGTAATTATTGGAACATCTCGGTTCGATGATTTGTGTCGGACCGGTGCGCGGACGATAATAAAGGGGAATAATTGAATGGAATTGAGTCGGGCATCGATAAAATTTGTTCAATTTATCTGCTCTTTTATCTATTTAAGAAACTTCTCGATCTCGTGAAACGTCGACCACCATAGAACTTTGTGACCGTTATCCTCGATATGACGGTTGAACTGTAAGAAAATTACTAGTAGGGAAAATTTTATCGAAGAAAAATAACATTCATCCTGCATTTATCTTTTATGAGTCTTTGAAGAGAAAAACTTAATTTTATTAAAATTACTGAAAAATGACAATACGTTTTCTTTCTTAGCATCCTTCAATTCTTATTTAACTTTGTTTTGTCTCTATTTAGCTTTATTAGTAGAGAAAGTTATGCCAGAGAAATATGGAAAATTCCGTGACCCACAGTAAAGTGTTAATACAGAAATGTGACTAGGCAAGCCTCGAGTCTCTTGAATGTTGATTTTGTCAAAAAGCAATCGCATCACGTGCACCGGTGAATGTATTTGAATGAAATGAATTCATCAAACCACTTTCGTACCTGGATAATTATTTCTGCTAATTTATTAAAAAAGTGGCGAATCAAACTCATCGGTGCACTTGATACATTGAAGAAAATTCGTTTACTTGTTCAGCCAGCTAAATTGATTCCACGAGATCTACCTACTTGATATTAAAAATTGTAATCTCGACGAGTAAACATCGAGCAGCGGAGAGATATATTTCTCTAAAATTCAATCTTGTCAGACGTCTTTTCCATCGTTAACCAGTTATTATTTTTTTTTTTATTTTGTTGCAGGTATGTTTAACGTGTTACGTCTGCGCGGAAACGCGTCGTACGAGGTCCGCTCATCGTATACGAACGTCGTCTAACGAGATCTTGAAGAGCGCAATCTCCTCGTGATATACGCGGTAAGTCTATATACATTTACGGAAGCAAGCAGGCCGTGCAGCTTGAACTCTTAAAATGGTTTCCAGCCGTTTAAAGTTTAAACACTTGGTAAGTTCTTTCTTCCCCTCTGTCTCCTCTTCATAATTCATGCGACGTTTCAAAACTCACTAACGGGGCCAAGCTATTGCAGTAGTTTTTATCGGGTAATCTTCTCTATTTATTGTCTCGTATATACTTAGGCAGGATATCAAAGAATTAACTTGCCGCTCGATATTAGCCTGTTCTTCGACCACCTCGTTCATTCGTTTTAGCCATTTTTATAATTTAAAATTGAGCATACAGAGCAAGAGGCAAGAAACGATAGAATTTTGGTCGAATTAGATGTTAATTAGACAGGAAGAATAATTTTCAAGAAGAAAGAAATATAGCACCAGTCGAGTTGTGGAAGTATTAATGACTTCTTTTCGATTCTTCTTACGTGCTCGTTGAGCAGGCCAAAGTTGCTGGAATATTTCAAGTCATCGGGCTCGATTACGATAAATTACCAATTCTTTTTTGCACTCCGGCCAGTGTGCAGCAGGACTCATTGAATTGCCGTTCGATCGCGCCGTAAATCATTTCCCCTTTTTGCATTCTCGAGCTGCGCTTTTGGCACAATGCGTTCCTTTATGCCATCGAGTACGCCCTCGAATGTTCCGAGGCGCGAAGAAACGTTAAAAATTAGTTCGATTAAATTCCGACTGGTCGATAACGTGTAACATAGAAATTTTCCTTCTTTTTCCGCGATTAATTAATTAATTATTCACTCGGTGTACACGATCCGATGGTAAGTTTATGCGGGTGGACTAGCAGGTGCATACCGCAGGTGCATCGTCTACGATGCACGAAATTTCTTCTCGTGCCAAGACAAGCTGCATTAATTGTGGCGACGTCAGTTGACTCTCATAATCTAGAGAAGGGATAAGGAAAGGAGGAGAACTGGCGTGTCGCCGTCGAAGCTTCCTAACGAGCGAACAACTTTAAAGCTTGATATTAATAGGGGATTACGGGCCGGTAGTCAATTTCCTGGCGAGAGTCGCTTCGTTCCCGAAAACTTTCAGCCGTGCTCTGAATATTAATGAAAACTCGTATTGATAAGGTTTCTTAAAACTGCAACCTGACCCGTGTGCCTGTCGCTTAATTCAATTTAATTAACCTTTCGTCCGCGGACACCCTTGTTTCAACCCACACCCGATGAATTATCGTCCGCAATGCTCGGTAGCCGCGTAACGACACTTCATTAATTAACCAACGATAATGGTTGATGAGCGATTTGTATATTTACGTCCGGCGATGCGTTGTCATTTCATGTTAGTCAATAGGTCGGTGTTTATTATTCTGAGTAATTTACACAATTTATACGATGTTTCTATAGGTTGGTGGTTAAAATTTGATTTGCTAATTTGATAACGCATACAAGGTATGGGGGATGTTTGAATAAAAAGAAGATATTATGTCAACATTTCAAGTTATGTCAATATAATGGAATACAGAATTAATTTATCGTGTTCAGATCGTTTTAATGAACAAAAATTGACAACCTCGTTTATCAATACAATTTAATGTTAGCTGATTCGAAGGTTAAACATTACATGAAATTTAAGTACTTTGCAACTATTGCTATAAAAGTGCATCGCGATTTGTCGTCGTTGCAAATTCTCCAGCACTGCATCGGCGTTCGTCAGCAAGTGCATTGTCTTTTTAGTCAAACACGATTACCAGAAATACTTGGCATCGTAGTCGATAGTCGATCAGCTATAAAATCGTTAAATTGATCGATTTGCACAGTATCTCGGTCAGATTGAATTGAAACGCATTGACAACGGAGAATGGCGAGGATTGTTTGACGAGCAGTCGATTAGATTGAAGTCGGTGCAACAGCGTATTCTGTCCGTTCGGTGTACAGATGCATAGCCGAAAATGCATTGAACTGCAGTTAAGGTAGCTTCGGTTCTGTCCCGATTCGAGTTTCAGCCTTCGCAACTTTGCTGTGTATGCAACGAGCGTAGATCTAGGGCTGCATACGTATGCAACGCGCGTGCAGCCGTCGATGCACCTTGGACTTACAGGGACGTTTACGTGGAACATTGGACGATTGTTGATCACGCTATAAATTTGCATTATTACAATTGGTTTTGTCACTTGCCTTTTTTATAAAACTTTTCTTCAGGTCGTTGCATAAAGTGCTGCGTGCTATTGAATGCTTAACTTGTTTATTTTTTTTCTAACCACTTCTTTTGTTAATTAAACACCATTCGTGTCGTACGATTAACCTGAGCATTGATATTACTTAGAATTTGATTAAACGTAAACTGATCCTGTAACTCGAACTGTAATTTAAAGGGTCTAGCCGTATAAGCATAGTGAATCGGCCCCAGTAACAATTTCGGTTGATATTTATATCACATAATGCTTTTTGCCTAAACAACAATTGTGTGCAATTTCAACCCCCTACCCCCTCTAATAAGGGAGATATGAGGGTAAAACCCAAAACCTTTACCATTTTTTTTCTCAGAAACTATTTAAGATATTTGATCATATTAAAGTGCAAATAGTAGGTATTCATTAGCTGTATATCATATTTTTTTCTTCAAAATTTTTATTCGATGATTAAGGGTTGAAAATTAATAAATAAATCTTTGAAAATGATTTTTATAAACAATCCCTTGGATGACACCCACCGAAAAAATTCAGAATAATCCTTTACTATTTAACTATTATCTGTAAAAATTTCAAAAGTGTCGGATTGGTACATCATAGTTAAAAAAAAATAAAACCAATGCAACGCCCTTTCATAAGGCAAAGCCGGCCTGAACGTTAGAGGCGCTCAACCTAACCGACCTACAGGGGAATACGTAGCGCCGACCCGCCACGTTTCTCGTATCAGAAACAGCTCTCAGAAAAGTATGAGCTCTTCTTTCCCTAAACTGTGTGTTAATTAACAGTCATTTATTTAAATAATATATTAACAATTTCAATTTTTTAATTAAGTTTTCTGGTCCTAATTTTTAACGTCCGTGTTTTCACGGTGTTTCTCGTTTTAAGTATGTGGGAGCCCTAAAAAGAGCTGATTATGTTGTACGTTACAAATGGCACCCTTATATAAATGCAACTAAGGTGTTCCTCGTTTTAAGTATGTGGGAGCCCTGAAAACGGCTGATTATTAAGCCCTAAAAAGAGCTGATTGTGTTATGTATTGTCAGGTTGAAGTATATGATTTGAAACAGAAAACTCAAAAAGTTTTTTTAAAAAAACACGCTTGTAAATAAATTTTAATCTTCGTCGCTATTTTCATCAATAACTGGAATAATGTTAGTTTTGTCAAATAAATGAGTTAAAATTTCGGACGGTTTAACTATTCTGGATTTATAACGCGCATGGGATAAATAATAAATGATCGCGACGACGTGGGAGCAACAACCTACCGTTCTGTTACCAATCGGACAATCGCATGCATATTGGTTTATACCCGCGTAACTATTTACGTTTCATTTGTATTCTATGTAACAATTGTAAGTTTTACCGTTTATATGTCGCGACCGAACTTTCATTTTTATAATGTTATTGTTTTGTTGTAAATATTGTACATTTAACGCGTCATGTTCGTCCAATAATTCCGCAAGATAACGTTTTTACCGCGAGATTTTAAAGTTTGCAAATTCTATCCAATTAACGACTCCTCTATATTCGGCAACAAGAGGGAACAAGACAGTGGACACTAAAATCATGGACTCAGGATCGTACGCTTTACCCTTTATGATGCGTTTATTTACACGCCAATTTAGGCTCCGTGATTGCGTAAAAAAGTATCGAGGCATATAAAACGCATTGGAAAATACACCATTTGTACCATAAAACGCGCTTAACTTTTTTCTGGACACCCATATACTTAAAACGAAGGTCATCTTAATTGCAGCCATTTCCAGGTAGTACTGGTACGCTATAATATAATTAACCCTTTTCAGGGCGACCATATACTTAAAACGAGGAAAATCTTAGTTACAACTATTCACAGGTACCAGCTACAATTTAATTAAAAGTAATACGTACGTGAAAAGGTAAAGACGGAAATAGTTATAGAAGTCTATGTTCTTTACAGCGTTGAATAGAATGATATTGCAGTTATACCTGTGATACCTTCTTTGACTATTAAAAGGATAACTAATGGCATCTAACACAGTGCCATTGTTCAAGACATGATATAAATCTGTGATTTAGGGCTCCCACATACTTAAAACGAGAAACACCGTGAAAACACGGACGTTAAAAATTAGGACCAGAAAACTTAATTAAAAAATTGAAATTGTTAATATATTATTTAAATAAATGACTGTTAATTAACACACAGTTTAGGGAAAGAAGAGCTCATACTTTTCTGAGAGCTGTTTCTGATACGAGAAACGTGGCGGGTCGGCGCTACGTATTCCCCTGTAGGTCGGTTAGGTTGAGCGCCTCTAACGTTCAGGCCGGCTTTGCCTTATGAAAGGGCGTTGCATTGGTTTTATTTTTTTTTAACTATGATGTACCAATCCGACACTTTTGAAATTTTTACAGATAATAGTTAAATAGTAAAGGATTATTCTGAATTTTTTCGGTGGGTGTCATCCAAGGGATTGTTTATAAAAATCATTTTCAAAGATTTATTTATTAATTTTCAACCCTTAATCATCGAATAAAAATTTTGAAAAAAAAATATGATATACAGCTAATGAATACCTACTATTTGCACTTTAATGTGATCAAATATCTTAAATAGTTTCTGAGAAAAAAAATGGTAAAGGTTTTGGGTTTTACCCTCATATCTCCCTTATTAGAGGGGGTAGGGGGTTGAAATTGCACACAATTGTTGTTTAGGCAAAAAGCATTATGTGATATAAATATCAACCGAAATTGTTACTGGGGCCGATTCACTATGCTTATACGGCTAGACCCTTTAACTATCACTGACGAGCATTTCAAACGATACTATAATTTTGATTAATGTCCCTGGATGTAATCGTTATGGGATATTTACGTAGTCATCGAGGCTCGTGATTAGTTCACAGATGAGTGAAGAGGTACATACCGATCCTTTAGCTGATTGGAAGCACATTCGCGCGGAGAAGGTCGACAGGGATTAGTCTGACAGAACCTTGATGAATCGCACTGTTACCTATGCTCCGTTTGCTTCTCTCTTTCTGTTCATCCCCCTATCTTCGAGTAATCTATCTCTCCATCTGGAAGCAAGGGGCCTGCGTAATGTCGGTTCCTTTCTTTGACCTGACAGTTTTGTACCTCGGTCACGTAATGACATAACGGATCATTGGGACCCTGTCTTCCTTTTCTGTTCGGGTATGCGTGAATTGCAGCGTAAATTCAACAACAACGTCAAAATTGTTGATAGAACTATAGCTTTGATATTCATTGAATTTTTCGGTCTATTATAAATAGTATTAGTTAAAATTCTATTGTAACCTAAATTTTGTTTCGTATTCATACGGGAACAACAAATGATTCATGGGGTCGTAAAGAGGAGAACCCGCTTTCATTTTACACTTGACTGCCTCGTGAAATGACGCGAAAATTTTGATCCTAACGATAGCGATCCGCTGACACGCCTGGCCTCGAAAGGATCCAACCCTGTCAGCCATCTCAGCCCCGAATCATCGACTGTTTCGTAATAAATCGATTCGTTCGATTCGTGTCCCGGATGAGTAAGTTTTATAGCCTTCGATGGTACGATTAAGAATCTTGTCCTCTCAATTGTCAGTGTATGTTTATTTCATTAGAAAGAAATTTTAAATTTTCATTAATTCTTATTGTTTAATGCGTTTGTCACGAATTTTTGGTTCGAATTGAAACAACCATGATTTTTGGCTTTCGAAGATCGCGGAATCAAAGAGTATAACCGGTAGTCGATTTTCCAGTGAAAACGCGGGAAAAAGTTACGAATAGGGTGCTTAAATTATGGAAAAGTGCTGTTAGGGGGTGGTTGAACCACTAGCTTCCTGGTAGAGCCATCGATCACGAGGTGCAGGTCGTCCGTTCTTTATTCCCCGGACAAATGAGATTCATTATGACTCCTCGCATGCGTCACTCGGTGAAAAAAAGGACAAAAAATAACCGCGGCGTTTTATATTTATTAATACCGCAGGCTAAGCGTCGCAGCTAGATAATACGCAATTTTTATCGTGCCTCCATTTTCGAAGCTGTTATCCGTCTCCGTTATTTCACCATTAAGGTTTTCCACGTAGATTACTGGCTTTACCCTGAAGAAGTACTATCATCTGTCCCTAATTTCCCGTATTCGCACGCTATCTTTCTTTCGATTCGCCAGTCTCGTTGACGAACGATCGTTCGATTTTACAACGATTTTCGTACTCATCGATCATTAGAACACCAAAGTCCTCGCGAAAGCTCGATTAATCGAAGACACGGTAACGCGCAGTAGAATCGCGGCAAAAACTTGGACTTGGTTCTGGAGACAATTAGAAACTTTCGTTTTAAAACTTAGTTCGGACGCATGACGAATTAATCGGATTTTGTTCATTACCGCGTTCTTAGCAGTAATCGCTGTACCCTTCTATTTCTCGAACTTTTTAATTGCATCGCGGCAAGTCTTCGAGAGAACACCGTTAACGATGTTTGTTTCAACGGTGCAGTTCAGCTCCGAGTGTTCGCACTTCCCGAATTTCGCGAGAAACTGGCGCAAGGAAAGGAAACAATATCTGTCTTCCCCGTAGCTGGATTACTCGGCCATTTTTTTCCGACGAGATTCTCAAGAAAAATTGTCGAAGAAAAGGGTCGAGAGGAACGTTTCATAGAAAGAATTCTACTAGGATTCCCACTGTTTCAACGAGGTCTCGAGTCTTTCCGCTCGAAAGCGTTCGCTGTTGCTGCTCCGCGGGAACACCTGCCGAAATTGTCATCGAAAATCGGCTGTTGGAACCTGTCTGCGGCACGGCGCGCCCTGCCGTACACCATCGCGTCGCGTCGCGTCGAAAGGAATAAGAATTCCAGCGCAGCCGGGAGAAGCGAAATTGAAATGCGGCGGGAACGTGAACGACTTGACAGCCAGGATCGGGAAAACTCCCCGAGATCCAGAAATGGCTGAAATATCGACACATCCGATACAGCCTGCACTTATATTTACCTGCTGCGCGGCCTCGCCGTTTTCTTTACGACCGCTCCGTCGTCTGAATTTTTTATGTCCCCGCTATTTACATATTCGTCGGTGCCGCTAGATACTATGTTTGATCCTGAAGAAATTACTTTCCGGACGCAGTCTGTAACAAAGTCGTCCATGTCCTGTATATTCTTCTCAACACGTAATCGTTTCGTGATCACATAAATCAATTTTACTTTGACATTTTTATGAAATATTCAAACATCAAAGATTCTAATCGATAGACGGATTAGTCGATGATTTTTCGTGAAAGCAGATGCGCGACGGATTTTCACGTTTCGCTGTTCAGAGGTCACACGGGAGCCATGGTCCATCTTCTTTTATATTCCGTCTAGAGGAAAACTTCCTACGGGGGAATAGAGGCGGCGCTCGGCTATTTTCCGCGAAAATTGTGCTCCCTAACCTTGTACATGCATATTTCATTCGGAATGGGCGTAAGCCGCAGGCCAGAGGAGACATTTCTTCAACGGGAACGGTCCGCAGCACACTAAGGTGGACGAACTTGCTTGAACTTTGTCCGACTTAACCCTCGAGGAGGCCGTGTTCAACCCCCTTGGCCCGTATCTTTTTCGCGATCTCGGCATATCCTCGAATCCTCCATCGCCTACACTCTTTCAACTTTTTCCAATCTCATGCATACGAGCCGATGTCGCGTGTTTCATGCGTATTAGCTTGCTAACCATGTACTTTCGAGCTCGACAACGTTATTTGCTTGTCGAAAGTTTCTTTATTTTTTAGTGGAATTCTTTGAAATTCCTGTACATTATCCGTTATTGTAACTTAACGCGGGGAAGGAATCGTAATAAATTTCCGTTATTCAAAATAAGAAATCTAAAATTCGTAATTTGAAGTTAGGTTTGCTGTTCTATTGTTAGGAATTGAAAATTTGAACGAGAATACAAAGAGGTTCCCTCGAGGGTCACGTTCAATTCCATCAATCCGCTCAATTATTACGGTACCTGAATTGTTAACTTGGTGTATGCGAATTCAACGTCTCATGATCAATTCATTCCAACACACCAAACAGTTGATCGCAAGTTTCCTTTAAGGAAGATCTTACCGTGTGCCTTGACTCGATTCACAGATTCTTAGAATTTTTTTCTTGATATTTTTTTTTTTTATTTACATTCCGTTAGTTGTCTCCGTGTTTCCTGTCACTGTTCAAGCCGATACCATCGACGAACGGAAGGTGTAGCGAAGTCGGTCGAGGAAACGCGTTTATCACGTTTCATGAGCGTCCGAATTCCACGCGGAAGGGAAACTCGGGAAATACGATTACGCCGAGTTAGCAGGATGAATCGAGCGAAGCGGACCGAGCGGCCGCAATATTTAACTTTTAAAGTCGTTTGCGATTGGCAAACATGCCGTGGTCGACGTGTATGTCCCGTTATAGTTTCGCTGTTGCCGACCAGGGAGTTAAGTTAGTCGGGAAGCTTGCGTGGCCGCGACGCATGACCAGCATAACGTCCAAGACTGCATGGATACGCGAGTCGAATCGGGTCAAGTTTCTTTGGTATCGCTCGAACACCCTATAAATCATTTATCGCGCCGATCCAAAGGCTGCGAAGCTTTCAGATCCTTCGGCATTCTCTTTTTCTTTCAAAACGACTTGGATTATTTAATACACCACCCGGACTCGGGATCAGCCCAGGGAATCTCGAAATGTTTGCCGTTTAATATTTCTAAGACTACTCTTGAAGCTCGTCATCGGAACTGCTCGATAGAAGCGTGAAAATTAGGTCGACTCGCAAAGAGGAAACTCGCGAGTTCGGAAAAGGGAAGATTTTCGGAAAATTCGCTGATACTTGCGATCGGGTACCTTCTGTATCTCCTTCTGTCGCAGCACGTATCGTTCGAGGTGTCGATCTAAAGTATGTTGAACATTTCTTTTCAGCCCTGGGAATCTCGAAATGTTTGCCGTTTAATATTTCTAAGGGTACTCATGAAGCTCGTCATCGGAACTGCTCGATAGAAGCGTGAAAATTAGGTCGACTCGCAAAGAGGAAACTCGCGAGTTCGGAAAAGGGAAGATTTTCGGAAAATTCGCTGATACTAGCGATCGGGTACCTTCTGTGTCTCCTTCTGTCGCAGCACGTATCGCTCGAGGCGTCGACCTAAAGTATGTTGAACATTTCTTTTCTTCTTCGTAAGAACAAAAGCTTGGTCGTGAGCTCGCGAGGATCCGCTCGGGGGCTGCCGAGCGTTACACGCGAAAACGAGATAAGGTTCTGGTGCGTAGCTTGTCTTTTGTGGATCTTGAAAGGTATCAGGGTTAGTGTATTGGGCGGTGCACTCGAGCAGAGTGCAGCCACCTCGAGGACCGGGGGTGTACTTGAGACGCGTATTGTTCACGCCAAGACATCCTTGCCGAAGGACATAGAAACGAAGGATAGAAGAAGAGACAGAGCGGGGGATGAATTTTGCCGATTCTCGTTCGAGTCGTGCAGAAGCGAAAGAAGAATCTTTCTTTCTTAGTTAATAATGAGTTTCATTCAGCGAACGAAACCGAGCACGAGCCACGATGTGCCTGTCGCGGTGCAAGCTCTGCATTTTTCAACTTCGCCTACGCGAGACAATGGTCGACGCAAGGAGAGATAATTGCACGGCAGAGCTTTTTTTTCCACGAGAAAGAGGGGACCTGGTTAAATTAATCATCTGCTGCGCAAGCTAGGATTCCGAGGCCGTCGTCCGTGCACCATTTTCCGCGCGACTTTTCGGTAAAAGGAGGATTTGTTTTTTAGAATTCAGAATTTAAGCAGAACGCAACCCGTTGCTCGTTTTGCTTCTTTTGGAACTTCTGTTGTTTCTTCGCAATGTTATGAGAATGATGATACCATAGAAGTTTCTCAGGTTGAAAAAATAATAACGTACAGAATCTGTAACTTTATATCGAAACGTTTCTTAGTTCAGATAACGTAACATCTGTCTTTTGTTGCAAATTGCTGTCTTTTCTATTGCTTCGAAGCTTTTTACAAGAAACTTTTATTCTTTCGACATGTTTCCTGGTAGAAAATTACTACTCTTCCGATTGCACGACCATTTACATCACACTCTGCAATTGCGGTATTTATCTTCTTTGGAAATAACTTAATTTAATTTTAACCGAACAATCGCGACGCTAATTGCATCGATTCGCCGGATGCTTCTTGCCAATCGAAGCAACTAGTTAAGCATCTTACGTAAAAGCGTGTCAGCGAGACAAGAACCTTTTTGTTCGGAAAGCGTACGGGTACCGAGAGCGTGCGATTCGACGTGACACGGCTTTCTCCGCGGGCAACTATGATTAACGGTTCGTTAAGGGGTCCCTTAAGTCTTCGGGCCAACTTGCTAATTAACTCGCTAAGATGTGGTTGTTCTTGTCGAGTAGGGAAAAAAGGCGCGAGCCTACGGTGTAACGGTAGAAGGGAACGGGCCCGGATTCGTAGAAACCCGTTTCCTAAAGTTTACGACTCAATTTTCGCGGGAATTTATTGTCGCGCGTTGCCCGCGAAGAAACAGTAACGAGACCGCGTTTTATGGATGTTGAAATTGACCCTAGAGAGGAGCTTAAATTCCAGTGAAACGAGTATACGGAAACGTATTGCCGTGTCCCGTCACGATTGCTGTTCGCCCGCACCACTGTTCTTGCTTTACGCGGCAATTTATGCCAGACTTTGTAGCGTTTTCACCTAATCATCCGTCATTCTGTTTGCTTCGTTTCTAACGATCGTCGAAGTTTCACAGAAGAAATTACTGGACTCGCACAGACGAGAAATCGTGGCGGTTGGGTTGTTTCTTTGAGGATGATTACTTTGAAGGTATTATTGCGATGTATGAAACGAGAAAGGAACTTAGAAATCCTGTTGAAGTATACAGGCAAGATCTATTTTTCTCGTTGCTTTCATCCGTTGCTAAAGGCGTTCATCAAGGACGCGTTATTAATTAACTGAAGCTTTGGTTGAGCATTAAAATGAAACCGGGGAAAGATGAAACGAAAATGTAATCATAATTCAAAATATCTGAGAAAGGCTTTTAAACACAGATTATGTTGTTGGATATTTTAAAAGCCATTGTTTAAAATTCAAAAATCAAAATTTGCACATCACGTTTAAGAATGTAAACTTTTTTAGTTCTACCTAAATATGTAAAAATTGTATGTAAAAATATTTTAATAAGGATAGAATACAGAAAAAATTGTATATTATGCCACAAGAGAATTTATGAAAATCCAAACAGAGGTAAGCGGTGCATGTAATTCCTTGCAATTTTCATCGGCTAAATTATTTCTCCACGTCTCCGCGGAATTTCAGTGCTTTTAATTAGCTTGGCGAACGTTCGCTCTGTTAGGCGGATCGCGAAAGCAAAAAAGAGCTACTCGTTTCGAGAATAGTTGTTCGATTATGGTGCGTTTTTGCGTGCTGGCCAGGGCAAAACCTCTCGCTAGTCGGGGGTAGTTTATAACTCCGCTTGGAAAGTGGACAACTGCGACGAGAATTTTGTTCACCGAGCTCCCAGCGAACTGATTAACGCGATATTGAGAAGTTTTTAGTATGACGGGTTTAGAGAATCGCAAAACTGTTCGTTCGAACAGTTCGACGAGAATTTTAATCCCTTTCCCGTCCCGGATTACGATAATTAGATCTTTTAAAAAAATCAGCGAACACGGTACGGAAAATATAGCGCAGGTTAATAAATTTTCCTTCGATCTCGAAGAGGGACAATACTGTGGGGAAATTAAGCAACCGTGAAAATGCTTTTGTGCCGAGAGAAACGACACAAAGAGGAAATAAGTTGTTGATTGCGTAGCGGATTTCTGTAAATTACCTTCGAGGAAGGTTTGCAGTCAGGCTCCGTTAACTTCTTGAAACGAAAAAAGTGTCCCCGACAAAGGAATAAATAGTCTGCGACGACGTTCACGATCCTTCGAGGAAAGAGGTCCACGACCTCCGAGTCCGTCGTTCTTCTTCTGTCTTCTCCTTCTTTCAAAGCGGTTTATCTGCTAATCTGTTCAATTTTCAGATTCTACCGCTAAAGAGAACCAACAATGTAGAATTCCCGTTCCTCTCGCTTCTACATATTAACACGTTCGCGGACGGCTACTGCATATCACTTCGACTACCACGACACCCATACATGAATCTTTATAGAAATCCATCACTCATATTATTAGGAATTCTTTGACATACTTAATTGGAAATATTTGTATTAGATACCCGAAATTTTGGATAAAAAAACATAATGAAATATTGTAAAGATAATATAGATAAGATTTGTGAAGACAAAAGTAATTCTTAATAGAATTTTCAACGATCTTAGCCTGGCTGTTTTTGTTTTGCTCTGGTATTATCTTTCTTTAATTTTCATAGTAATCGCGATAGAAATGTTTATAAGTAAAATTATCTGTCGAATCTATGTTCATTATACATACAATAATCAAAAGACTCTTGCCCGATTTCATTTAACAAACATCGAAATTAAGTTTATGAAGAGTGAATTCACACCGTTCATAAACGTGTTAAACCTCGAACTAACAGGGTCGATAAGTGAGTTCCATTCGATATAGCGCGAACATTTCATCTGTCAATCGTAAAGGGGTCATCTTTAAAACGTTTACACGCGACATACAGGTAAATGTTTTCCGTGTCACGACGCAATGTTGATTCGAGCGTGCGGAGCTTGCTCTGATAACCGTAAGAGAAGTCTAAAAGCGTGGGAATTAAGAGTTGCCTCAGCCTGCAAGCTCATAATGGTACTTGGAAAGTCGTACGAAAGTTTTAATTGAAAGTGACTCGTATAGAATCGCATTCAGCTTGATGAAAGTGGATCTGGGTTAACGTTTCTCTTGACAAGAAGAAAACACCGTTAAACACCGTCGGAACGTCTCGTTAACATCCGACACGTACCGCTTAAATCTTGCGCTATTTTCCTATCGACTTTTGATCGATACACTTTCTCTGTTCGTTATTCTCTCGAAATGAGTCAACGTTTCCGATCGATCGATATTTCGGTATTGCGATAGAACAGCGGATGCTTTGCGATCGTAAAGTCCGGAATTGTTGTTGGCAGAAGCGAAACGATGCCGGGTCGGTCGTAAGCCGGTTCCGGAAGAAGGGACGCTGGAGAGACACGTAATGACCTTAACAATCGACATGATTCGAGCTCTCTTCCTCGATGACGGTCATCGTTCAATGCTGATAAGCTTCCTCGAGCTTCCAAGCCGCTTAGGTCATCCTTTTTGCCAGAAACGAAAGCAGACTAGCTGGCAAGAGGAACCATAAAACCGATTAAATCCTCGCAGAAGTTGCGGAGGATTTAACGAGCCCGTTTCAATGATTCAACTCGATCGAGGAATTTATAATTCCGCAGATTTTCTGCGAAGCGGTTGCGTTAATATGAAAAATGATCGGATAACAGGAAGATAGAAGAGAGATCATCAAGAGAGAAATGGGAGGAAGTAGCGGAGACAAAAAATAGCTTGCAGCTTATCGAAGTAATGGTCTCCGATTCGAGCACCAGGTATGCTATATTGAGAAAGTTGAAGACGGGGAAACGAGTGAGGATAAGTGAGAGGGAGTCACGTATAAACAGCCTTATATATATATATATATATATGAATAATTTATAAAGTAGCACGTTCAAATAATAAATAACTCGGTGAGTCGACGATTCTACAGTCGGCGGGAAAGAAAGCTGGTGTTGGAAGTTTAACGGTTGCTATTAATTAAGATATCTAAATGCTTATCGCAAAAGGCAGTAATTCACTTCAGATTTCTTTGACAATTTTGAAAGAACTTGTAACGAGAAATCTTAAAATGTAGACCAGAAGACGGGAAAGAAATGACTGTGTGAAAGTGGAAGAGAAGCGTCCAGGCAAGACGGATAAACGCGTTTATGAGGGAAGACACGGGCAGAAGAGAGCGAAATCGAGCAGCCATAGAAAAAGAGGGTCGGAAGATCGAGCGGGATGAGACAGGAGAGAAAACGACGTACATTAACGACATGATGGACGACGGACGCGGTCTGTCTACGATACCCAACCGACGTCGTAATGTACAGGAGTGTACAGGGTGATTGCCGTGGGTTAAGGGGTGAGGGGGGAACGCGTCTAACCATTCGTCGCCCACACAGTGAGTGCAGAATCGCGAGATACTGCTTTCAGGGACGACACGGCCCACTGGTCGAGGAAAAAAGTGATAGAAGTCGAGTGAGTTGTCGATTTGACCCAATCGTCTTTCATTTCTTTATATTTCTCGCTAGACTGGTAAATTCCATCGCTAATTAGTGGACGTTCGAAGGAATTTTAATTTACAGTCTGTAACAGCAGAGCAAACGTTGTAATAAGAAATACTGTGTTTGCTTAATTATTAGAATCTCCTATTGTGTCACAGACTGTAACAAAGATGAATCGAGAAATTAAACGGGAGACCGCAAGAGTAATCTCGAGTCTGGCGAACCGAAAGGGAAAAACAGGGTAGCAGAGAAAAGTGATTTAAATGTATCGAGGATAGTGGAATTTCTTAACTATCGCTATCCCTTTTCCTCGTTCCGGCTCTTTCTTTCTCTTTTAATTTTCTCGTAACTGGAAATAAACGTTCCTCGGATAATTAAGTTGGTTCAATTTTTTTCGTCTGCTCGGCAACTTTTATAAATATACCGCAATTTTCTTTACGCCGGGAACGGCTAGCGGTGGCTGAACGCTGAAGCTATCGGACGATTCTGGTTCCTTAATGAAATCATAATTCGCGAGGAATAGCTCGAAAAGGAAAACGAATTAAGGGTATTTCATTCGTGGGAACTTAATGCTTTTCCTTCTCGTTCCTAATCGATTCGTTGGATTTCAACGTTACACGAATCCTCGCGTTGTTGTTTCGCGTCCGCGGAATCGTTTAAAGTTCCACGAATCGAAGCATTTATCCTCTTTTTCGCTAGTTCGCGAGGTCTGCGTTTGTAAAGAGGATAAGGTTTCTCGATAGTTTGTAATCGAGCGAGCTTTATTATGAATCTGTAACAGGTTGTCGGTTATTGCAAGCTAGTAGCATCTAAAGCATCGCGCTGCTTATTATTGCAGACCCGACGTCGAAACTGAAACGAGATCTGCCATTGAACGAGAAACGTACGTACGATTGCAAATGGTATCGATAAAGCTATATCTCCCCGCGATATTGCTGTCGATTGCAATTTGCGCCGGTAATACGTATCTCGCGTATTAACTTGTCGGATCCGGGTCGAGCCTAGCGAAATACGATCATTTTTGTTTCGCATTCGATGCTCTCGAAAAACCTGATGCATGGTTTTTAAAATGCCACGATTCTACGAACACTCCAACGTGTGAGATATTAATACCCATTGACACCTATTAGAATAACAATTACTATTGAAGCACGAAACTTCTTTAATTCGAAAACTTGCATTTGCCTTTTAATTGATTTGTTCGAAAATTGAAAGGGAACATAGTTTCATGAACAAAAATCCATGAACGGTGTAATTGACTTTGAAAGAATAACCACGTTTATACACAGATACGAAAGAAAGAAGAGCATTCGTGAGAGGGAAAACTCTGGTAAAATAAACGTTTGCGAAGCGTGGAACACGAAAACAGTTTGTGCCTATTGTTTCTATTTTCATTTTTATTCATTCGCATAGGAGAAACAATAGTGTCGAACGCGTGTACGGGTTAATAGCACCTATTGAATGAATGCACACGGTTTCATAAATGGGTACATAGTGCATTGCGAGGAGTTTTTTTTAGAATGCACGTGTGGATTTAAAGCGCGAAAGGGTTAAAACTTCGAAAATATCACGAATCGTTTTTGTCTGTTGAAGAGAAACGTGTGTCGGTAGATTCTGATAACGATTTGTCAGCGACAAGAGGAAGCTATTGAATATCGCTTATTAAATATCTGCGTGAAATCCACGTGGTTTCCTGTACTCCCTATAGGAGAACACGACGCTCTAGGCGACGTCTGTTATCGATTATGCGGGCAAACTTATTAGACAGCGATTAGCTGTTATTCGCATGCAACGCACTGACCCTATTTCTCTCCGGCTGGTACATAGGGTTAACCGCAAACCCGCAGACCTCGTCATAGTCATCGCCGTAACCGTCGACGACCAGCTTGTCTTCACCCTCCTCTCCTCTAGATCCATCTGATCTATAAGCGCGCAGGTGCACGGAATATTGCTGGCATTAATAATCTCTTTGGATATTGAACGCCTTCTTGCACTTAATTTCGCAGGAAATTCTATTTTAAGCGGTTTAATTAACGAGCTTTAGTTAAATTAGAGTACATTAGTGGTATAGGGAGATAATGAATTGCATGGATAATTTATTACACCGACATTCATTATTTGTCGAGCAACCCGATCCAACCGGTTCAATTATTCAGCCGATTCCGTATTCTTTTTTCTCTAATTGTGATGCCCACGTAATTACCTCCTACGCTAATGACATTGCTCGTACATTTTGATACGAGATCTTGAAACGCTTTTTATTACCTTAATACTTCCGGTACAACGGGAATATTAGCTGGGACGTTTCATTCTTTTATAAGAGGATGTACTAAAGATACACTGGTTATTCTATATGTAGGTCACACACACAGTAAATTGTAGCGGAAACTCGTGAGAGTTATACAATAAGAATTAAAGAACAATTATTGTATTATATAACAAAGAAATTCACACGATCAAATATGTAAATTATGGTTTTTTGTTCTCGCTTTTCATATCAAAATATCGCTTGTTCCCAATAGAATTATTGATTAAAAGTAAAATAAACACGAGGGGTAGAAACATAAGTATATTATTTGAATAATATATTGTTCAAAAAATTGCCTCAAAATTGATACTTCTGGTTAATAATCGTGTCGCAGTATGTCGGTGGAAACACATGCGTGTACACGAAGAACGCATACTATTCGAGTGGTAAGGTGGAATGTGCGTAACGTAGCGTGAACCCTCTGTTGGCTTGGGTGGAGACGGTTCCACGCAACCACCTGTGCTCGCAGGTCAACGTTTCCGGTTAATACACCATTCCCTGTTTTACTCACGCTTTTACCGTTCTGCCACTCATTGTCAGTTCGAAGAAATCGCGAACATTGGTCACCGTTTGCATGCATTTATTTCAAACATTTTAAGTTGCGTGGAAAGAAACTCCAATTGCATGATCAATGTATAATACCTAGTGTACTTTTCCTTCATATACAGGGTGTCCCAAAAATTGCAAATTCTTAATGACATAATAAGTGCCATTTTTACGGTACTTTTATACCACCGAATCGTGTCAGACTTTCTATGTTTCGAAAGCAGCCATTTCGAATCGTCAGTTACAAAGCGTCCGTAATTAACTATCCATTGAACGTCGTCGTTTCGCGGTTAAAATTCCTAATTACCGCGTTTGTTGAGCACAATGTTGGATGGACGTTTGTTAAACCGTCCACGTCCAGTCGGGCAGGACACGTCATAGATTGCGACTCGAGATGTATTTGCTGGCGTTAACGTTAATGCGATGCCTCGGTGGTGTACCATTCACTTCGCTTATTGCGATTCCCAAGAGTTCGTGGCGAATAATGATATATCTAGATGAACCCGATGCCTCCTGATGAAATTACATCCAGCCGCTTTTTTCTTTCTTCCTACGTGAGTGGCGTGACTCATTCTCCCACATTATCAGCTCGTCTTGTTCGTCCTACGTGCCAAAAATATTCGACCTTCCCTGCTGTTTTCCATAACCCTTGAAACACGTGAACGTCACGCGAATTTCATTATCACGATTTAGCTAACAGAGCGGAGTAATATTCCTGAGAATTTTCTATAGTCTTATTATAAATAATAATGATGGATCGTTTTCGACGCGTATTCCACCATATTACTCGTCTTTAGAAACTAAGATATTTAGGGTTGAATATTTTGCCGAGGGGAAGGGGAATACTAGAAGGCAGGACATCAGGTCGATGACAAGAATCCGTGGAAATCTTGATTTCCCTTCTCAAGGTGTCCGATGATAGAGGAAGGGGGTTGGAAGTTGAACACGGTAGATCAGAGCGAAGGCAATGCTCTCTTTAGTGGATACCCGAAGGGGGTTGGTCTGCACGGTTTTCGTGCGAAAGCGGAGCAAAGGATGAACGGGCAAGAGAGCACGCGAGAGGAGAGAGGATGAGAAGTAAGCAGCAGAAGCGGTTGGCGGTTGATTTGCTTGGTTTGCCCCAGACAATGCTGAGATGATGGCTTTGTCTCGAGGTAACACCGTTCAAAGGCTTTCTGCTCCTTCTCCCACTTCCTTGCGGATATACATACATATATACAGGGTGTTCCACAACAAACACCAGAAGTCGAAGTTTAGATTTATTAAAACGTTATAAAAAAAAACTACAATTTTTTAAACGTTTTGTCTTTGAAATATCAATATTTGCAGTATTCATTTATTCTAAAATTGTAACCCTTTTATGGATTGTATAAACAGTTTTGGAACACTGTCATTGAGTTAGCTTTCGTAAAACCGTGATCAATCGGCAATGTGTACGTAACTGCCACCCTGTAACTCGTCGAAGCCGTAGCAACAGCAACATGAAGCAAAATCCGCTCGGAGTGGTTCGTGTCCAAGGGCTTTGACTTTCTGCGATCCGTTGTATCGATTCCGGATACACGTTGTATATGTATATGTAGCTCGATCAGCCAACCAACTCTAGCTCTGTATGATTATTTAGCATCGTTCGGATATTTCCGTTTGATGCCGGCATAACGATGAACGTTCCATAAAATGGGGAGATGCGATGATAGGATGATCGGAAGGTCGGTTGTAAAAACGAAATGGACAGGTAACGAAAGATGATACGCGGTATGAATTTTGATAGGTTCATCCGTTTTGTATACACCCATACATATATCTATGACAATTCGTTCAAACGAATCCACGCTCGACGGAGAAAAAAGTAATAAACGTTTAGAAAAAGCGATCGAATTAAAGTTTCATAGGTTCCCGCGATTCCCGTCGCGATACAGTGTGTACGGTTTCATGAAATTGAACAGAAAGCTCGTAAGCCAACGAGTTATTTGCATGTCTGAATGGGAAATGGCGCGTTGTGTTCGTTGCTTACGATCCGTCGATGAAGTTATGCACATCGTCTGGATCTGGGTACCTTTTTCCACGTCTGTATATTTTTGCCACGGGCGAGCAACGCGCGGAAAAGTATTCGACGCATGACGCCGGAAAATTCACGGTTCGTTGGCTTTTATTGTACGCTTTGATAGCCGACATGTCGAGCGTTAGCCTCTGATATTCGCTTCCCTGAATTCCTTCTGTCACTATCCTTTTGTCGTTTCTCTGTTCGTTCGGTTAACTGTAAAATCGAATCGATGAAAGGAGCATTTCGAGGAATAACTCTTACAAGATAGTATATACACTACCGCCAAGAAGTTTGGAAACGTTTGAATTATTTTAAAAAATAATTAAAAATGTAAGATAAGCGATTCTACATTGTTTTCATTTACTTAATTCTAATATTATTCTCTTCTATATTACTATATATGCAGTTAAATTAATTTATTTAAATCTCTTTGTTTCCAAATTTTTTGACGATAGTGTATATCTTTTGTGAAACGTTTACCGTAACGAACGTAAAAAAAATGTTTCATTCAGAATTGTTCGTATCATTCAATTAGCCCTGATAAGCAAGTCGTTTGATTCTTTTCTTCGTGAAAACCTGCCGTTTCTTTGAAACCGTTTCGCAGTGAAAGGGCAGCATAAACGAGATTAGCATGCTGCGAGGTAAAATTGCAGAAGTTCAAGAGGCAGGGTGACAAAAAGAAAAAATGAACGGTCGCACTTTTATCCCCTCGAGCGTGTTGCGAGAAAACGATGAAATATTCTTTTCTCGTCTTCGATATGAATACAGAATAAAATACTTAATGTTCGTGAGAACGGTTCTCTCGGTTGAGCGGCGCAAACAGAAACAAAAGGCGGCATCTTGCGCGGTGAAATTGGAAAAGTTCCGAAGCAGATGCATTTATCGCGCGTCTCTCCTCTCGACGAGTCGTGAGAAAGAACCGTGAAAACGGATAGCACGAATTTACCTTCTTGTCCTATTCAGCCGACGTTACAGACAATAAACAATGCGACGATGTCGCGCGAACGACCCAATTGATAACGAGATAATTAGCTTAACGTTCCGTTTGCGAAATAAATTAACAGGGTAAGAAAGACCGGGTGAAGCCGGCTAGCGAACACGAGCTCTCCTACAAAACCGGCCACGAAGATTTGCAGTTCACATGCAAAAGCTGGTTCGTTCGTTGTCGAGGTATCGCGTTACTCTGCGCAATCTGTAGCCTTGGTCCACATTTACAACCTCTTTCCAACTCCTTCCACCCATTCATTGCATCGTTGCGCGGCTGCATCGGTGCAACGTGCACCGCTGATCACGGATGCTGTGATACTACCTCGTACACGCGTATCACCTTCGCCTCTCGCACGAGATGTAAGTATCACTTTAATCAGACATCTTCTATCCGTCTGTTATCTTATCGAGATTTAGCGGACACCTTATCGTTCGCAAACTTCCCTTTATCGATACGCTTATCTACGCTGCGATTGAACGATAGACACTCAGGTAGAATGTATATGTATATTTTCCAGAAAGTTTCGAATGAGTTTCAGCTTAGCTCGATGGAGAAAGTTTGGTAGACCTTAAATAAGAGGTATATTAAACAAATGGGAATACATTTGCTGAAGTTTGACTGTGAAATTTCTTTTGGAACTTCTGCTTGGAACTCTTTATTACGTGGCACCGTTTGTTGCTAAGTGCTGAAGCATATGTTGGAAAGGAGAGGTAAAATGCGTTCACTGCTAGGAAAAGAATGTATTGTAGATGGAAGAAAATAATGCAATTTAAGATTGTGCATCAAAGTACCTGTTGATCCCGACAGGTTATATAGAGGAGGCTTCTGAATGTTCCTAATTTCGTTAAAAGCACACTTTGATTGCGCAAAGGACAAGCGTGTCTGGTCTAGCAAAAAAGTGTCGACCACCTGTTCCTAAGCAGCGAGTTAATTATCATGTTTTCACGGTAAAGCGACTCGCCTTTCATACGTTACATTATCGGGCGTTGAAAGAGAACGGTTCGTTGTCTTTTTTGCTTTAATAACCCATGCAAGCGTGAATCGTTTTTTATCGCTTCGATAACGGTTGTCTCGTGTCTAAAGCGTCTAGAAAGGAGAAGGAGTAGCCTCCTTCTTTACGTAACGCCTACAATTATTTATGGCAATTTGCGGCAATCAAACTCGATCGACTTCACCGTTCGAGCACGCGTCTGGGGGTGCATGGAAATTGTCATTTGCATTTGTCGCGCGCGACTAACGTGATAATTGATTAAGATTGTCCTATTATGTTGTTCAGAGGAATTTGGTTCTAGGCCACGCGCCGTTCGACGAGTTCCGGTAATTTACAGTGCCTCGGCCGGCAACACTCGCCCCTTTAGATTAAGATCGGTCCTGTCGAGGAGCCAAGATTTCTAATTAATCAGTTAATATAGCGCCTCCGGAAATAACTGAATCACTCTAGTTGGGGTTAGATGGGCAACTATTACACTATTACAGTCCCCGTCCGTAGACGTGTCACTCCCCTATGTTAGATCGTTTCACGCTCGATCGTGCACTCTGAATTTCGCGCGCCCTAATTTCACATCGACGATATTTGCCGCCTTTGTCGTCGCGCGAGATGCATCGGCGACATATGTCCGGCTCCCCACCGATTCCCCTGCAATTTATGTAAGTACACATTGCCAGTCGTCGCATCTGCCGTGTCTTCGCAGCTACGTATTTTTCGCTAATGTTGACAGAGGAGGCGTGAAATTGAACGGAAATCGTCGGACGATCGGCGTGACGAAATCCCTAATATTCTCTCGAGGGTGCAGTTTTTCATAGCTCGTTGATGGAACGGGCGTTGTTATCCGTATTAAATAGCTGTTTCCCTGTTTGCACGGGCAAGTGGAGGTCCTGACGTTCGGTCGCGCGTTAAATTTGAATTTCCAACCCCTCGATATTCTTTTATTCGGTACTTACGTTCGAGGGTTGACGCGCAATCTTTGCTTCTCCTCCGAAAGGAGGAAGGATCGTTGGTTATTTAATTAAAGTTGTTAGAAATCGTCGTAACACCCTCTCGGCGAGTGTAAGTCAACGGAAAACGGTCTGTCCGCGAGTTTCTTTTTTTTTCCTTTTTTTTGTCGAAAACAGGAAACGACTATTCGTCACGAGGACTCATAACTCTCGGGCTGATATCGCGGCTCGCACGGCGTGCTCACAACAGTCTGAACAACAGTTGGACAACTCCGAGGACGGTGGCAGGGGGTTGGCTGGTAAATCACAGGAGGCAACTGCTGGCACGCCCTTTTGCCCGTGGCACCTCGTGCGATTCCAGGGAACGACCCCCTTAACCCCTGCCATCCATATCGAGCTTAAAGCTGCTTAACGACGCCGCTGCTTCGTAAATTGCGATTCTTTTCCAGTGAGCCCCGTGTCGTTCGTAAGAGTAGTGCGGCTGAAGCAGCTACCTACCGAGATGAGATTTCTCCTCAGGGTGGTTGCTTGACTGCCTGCCTGTATAAGAAGCAACACTCGTCCGGCTGAAAATTCTGGAATCTTAGATCCAACCGTGTTGTTACCTTGCCCAGGCAGTTCTGACACCGTGCTGAAACTTTCTTGCACCATTTATGGCGTTGATTTACTTAATTTGCAAGCTAAGTTCGTGAACTTGTACTTTCGCGCAGTTGCGAAATTTTAATTTAACGCCTCATTCAGATTTAGATGAACTCGTAAATTTGTATAAAAGTTCGTAATGTTGGAGAGTTAATGGTAGCGTTTGATTCGCGAATTCATTGTTTGTCGATCAATAAGCTGAGTGGAGGGCAAAATTGTATTTCGCAAGTTAAATCGAGTAGAAGCATTCAATCTATGGAGTGGTCGGGTTCGAACAGTTCTCTTTAATATCCTAGCTGGTCACTTCGGTTCTCGTGCACGATGAAATCGTAGCGGGTAAGTTCGAGTGCGAAATTCGCGAGTGTGACTCGAATCGAGTCGTGGAAACGCTTTACGATTGTTCGATGCCATTAAATTGAATCTCTATATTCGGGTTTCCACAACTTTGCTATCGTACTATCGACCCCTCGTTCCTGTGCTTCGTCGAATTTTGTTTCCTGATTTTATCGCGAATCGAACGATTTAATTGCATGCGATGTATTGTCGCAAAACGATCGAGAACTTTTGTTCAGTTCTTCTAGATGTTTATTACAATGACTTTGGTAAAACGTTGTTTTAAAAGTAGAAAGAAAGGGGCGACAATTGCGCATTCTAAGAGTTAATTACCCTTAAAGGAATGGAGAATTTCGGGATTCGAATTAACGTTCAACCCTCTGAGATAACGAAAGCAGCTTTAGCCGAGGGCGTTCGAAACAATTTTACGGTTCATGTAACTCGTTAAATCCAGAAATCCCCCGGATTGTACGGTGTTTATCGTAATTTTTCATCGCGAATTATCGATAACCGTTGCGCTACAGAACTCTCTAATCCCGTGATGCAAATTAATGCGGCGTATTAAATTTGACCGTTTGCCGTTTCATGGAAAATTTTCGTTTCGTCGAGTGTTGGAGCGCGTGGAACGAACGTAAACGTTCGGATAAACGTTATAATTCAGTTTATTACGACACGAAACGTCCATAGGATTGTTATCGTCGATACCTCCGTGCGGAGAGTTAACAGACGGAATGCGCCCCAATTAACGATCGTGTTAATTATTTTGCCTATTATTCACATTTGCGGTGAATTAACGTCGGTTCACTGAACCGTTGCATTTCATTTATGTCTGTCGGTGACGTTTGATTTAGATGTTAGTAAACGAAACTGTATCCTTCTCGCTGTTACAAATTTACAAGTATCAGCTTGCTTCCTCCTTTGAAACGTTCTGTGTATCTAAACACGAACGGTCCATTATTGATCCAACGTATCGTTGTCGGTTCGAATCAATTTTCTGTCGAATTAATCCGACCAAGAGTACAACTTGAATGCAATTCAGAAATTCCGCCCGAAGCGTGGACGATCCACCCTTACACCCCATCATTCTCAAACAGGCATAACATGAAACCACCATAGCCGCCCAAGTCCTCTGTTTGCGTATTTCCGTTCCGACCATGCGCTCAAGGAACATTACATCAACGTCCCATATTTTTCCCTCGACACGTGACCCGCGACCCTTTGCTTATCCCGTCTCCTCTCCTTTTCCGCAGCTCGCACGTGTCCGAGTCCAGAGGAAACGTACGAAAATCGCTGGCTTCGGCCACGGGCTTAGCCACGGGGCATTAATATAAATTTCAATAACAGTCACCGTTTCTGCGGTAGTAGAAAGCGTACACACGCGTATGCCAGCGATGGACGTAGATCGAACTTACTTACTAATTCAGGCTTCGCTCCGGGCGAATCTGCCAGTTTCGGCCAAACGGCAAAGTCCGACGTTAAGCGTTGCTTGAAAATTTAACTTTATACCAAAAACATGAGTTGTCTACTAATTCTGTGGGTACGAAATAAGAATTTATCATTTTTCCCTTCATTTCTCAATTTATTTTTTAAGTTTCTTATCATTAGAATCTGATAACATGTGGTATATAATTAGTAACATGCATTGATAACTTTTATTTGATCATAATTAAGATATACGAGAAACAAACTATCGTCGTACACATTCGTTCAGTCAAAGGGTTAATAACGATGAACGTGAGAAATCTATTCGTACAAGTAACGTTTGTACATTTTATTTTACACCAACTGCTTTTATTTTCATGATTCTAACGATATTCGTGATTTTTAATTAAATCAGCTGGTTTCAGACCAAACAACGCGTCTATTAATTATGCGGTTCGTTATAGACGCGAAAGTATAAATTACATTACAGAAACTCGGTTTTAGTTGGAAAATATTCATTACACGAGTAATTGGGATGCCTGAGAGCAATTGAAACGCTATTTCGTGCAGAAGCTTTCATTCTTGTGGATTGTGAACATCCAGACAGAATGACGTTTCGAATGGATGTAGCAAATTTGGCCACGCGCTGTTTCCCGGAGAAATCGCTGTATAATACATACACGGAGAGAAGTCGGAAGCTTTTTCAATCTGTTCGCGAAAAAACAGTCCGGGTTACGATAAGAATCGCAATTCCGTTCTTGGTTGATGTAACGTTTGAAGGCTGATTAAATCGGTCCGTTTTCGGAACGACGTTGCGAAGGGTATTTACGGCTACATGGATAGCGATCTGTGCGCGGTCGTTTTGATTGGAGCTCGCAAATACGCAGGAAATTCGAGGGGGAAGCAATTTATCGGCTCATTTATTTATTCTTTAATCGGACGAATAATTCTTCTGTGTAAACTTTGTACCAAAGAAATTTGTCGGGGAAAAATAGCTGATCTATCGAACCTGTGGACGAAGTAGATTTTTATAATATTTTTATCAATGCAACGAGGAAATCCCTTCTTTCCTGTTTTGCGCTGGTGGTTGCATATGTTTTCACGGATCGAGTGACAGAAATTTGATTCGTATCGAAAATTGAAAAGCGTATCCGCACGGTAAACGGGCATGCAATCTTTATGGAATCCATGGCCGTGATTCGAACGACGAACGGTAGCACGAAATTCATTCGTTCCACGTCTCTCGTTGAAATCGTTACGTGGTATGTATTGACGTTTCGACTAATGTACTCGCTGGTGCCTGATGGCGTTTGCCTTCGAGGTGTTTGCACGCGACGCGTTGAAACAACGACCGCGGCTCTGAAAGAATCACGTTCGTCGATTTGCACGCTCGAAAAAGTGTTCTCTTCCCTACGGTAAACACACGAGCCTGAATTTCTCTTCGGGTACGAAGAAAAAGAAGAAAAAAAAATCGACTCGACAACGGTTACACCATTAGCTGCAGTTTAACACGAAATTCACGAACGCGCAGCGTACCCTGCAGAGTTTCCCGGCTAAACTTTCGCCGAGGAACTTTCATTTTGGATGTTTTCTATTTACGCGTAGACGAAACGGGAGTCGTTGAGAACAGGAGGTAATAACAATCTTGGCTGAAGAGCGGCGATGAAGTTTTCGAAAACAAGTCTTCTCGTTACATCTTACTCGTCCGAATTTCAACCCCGTCGCATTCAAACGAGTACCATCGCCACAGAAATCCCTGTACCTTGTGTATTCTGCAACTAGAGGAATTTTATTTCCATACAGAGCAAATTAAAAATATTTTCTGTACATTCATGAATTAGAAGAAAACCTCTGACCGCTAATGCGGAAGCTCCTGTTCTTCAAAATAATTTCCAATCGGCTAAACCTGTTTATGCAACGTAAGATTGCAGTGTTTTGAAAATTTCTGGAAATCGACGAAGTGGTTGGCCGGCAGCTAGTCGGGTACCGTCGGACTTCTGTACGCTTCGCGTAATCTGTTGGTCAGCCTCGAGGCAGGAAAATACCATAGGAGAGTTACCGAAGAAAGCTTTTGCCGCACTGAAATTGCGGTAATGCTATTACAAAGGATCATAGCGAACCTTTCGCCGCATTTATGGCTGAATTTCACCGGCTTTTCCGTGAATTAAATCCGGTTTCATCTCGGCCCACTATCGAATCTTTGAACGACTATACGCGGTCGGTTTAAATCGAACAGGACTTCTGACGGATCCGGCCTTTTGCGAGCATTTACAGAGATCGATACTTACTCCTTTGCCCTCTCGTTCGTACAACCGTCGTCCTTGTGGTTTCCACTTGGCGACGTAATTTCGCAGAGTAGAATGAGATTGATCGTAAGCAGACAAGATAGAAAACGTCGGTCAGATTGGAAGAACGATGGGAAGTTACCGTGGAATTCTTTCGTAATTGTTGTTGGAAGAACTCGAGTGACGGAAGTGTAACTCTGTTTTTCTGGATAGAATTCTCTCGTTACCGTTGGTATTCGCTAGGAACGTAATGAAGCATGGGAATATTAACGGTTTAAATAACGACGATCCTATTTGCGGTCAAGTATTTGTAGAAATGTATAAAATGCAAATTGAAGGTAACATAATTAACTCGTTAAAAGAGATTGTAACGAACACTGATTCAGCTTATTTAAAGTGGCTTCATTTTCCACGATTCGCTCTAGTATTACAATCAACGCGAATACGGTAATCCCGGAGGCGGTGTTTTCGAGGATCGGCGATGCGGCCGATAAGCTCGCCACGATATCCCGAGAATATCACGTTGCGGAATTTTCCAGCGGTAAGTTGCGAGGCGGAACAAACAAGAACGACGAGAAGGTAACGCTGTAATGCATTCGTGAATGGGTCCGAATTTTGCGAGAAATCGCGTTACCGCGGTTCCTGCTGCGCGAAAAAGGCATCGTTGATATTCTTCTCGCGTTATTCTGCTAGACGTACAACAGCTTTCCACGGTCGTTACCCGGCCAATTCCTGGGTATATTTTCCAGCACGCATGTAAAATCAGTGAATTCCACGCGGAGCTTTTCCAATACCTAAGCCGAGCTCGTTCACCAGTCGTCGTACGTACGTGTACTGTACTTGTATGTCGTTCTCCGACCTGTATACAACCCTTCTAGCCTCCGCCACGCACACTCGACGCATTCTTTTCCCTGGAATTCGTTGCTTTGTTCCGCTTTAGCACTTTCCACCCTGGCTGACGTTCGACTGCGGAAAGGGGTGGCGCACGGATGTTGGTGGAAAAGGGTGAAAAATATTGGACAGATTATATCGGGGTTGAATTCCAGTCCCGGATACTTTTCTTTGCTTATTCCCGATAAAATATCTGGACGACTTTGGCGAGGGTAAGTTAGCTCGAAGGTCGTCCCCTGCGGATGAATTATGGCAACCTTCGTCGAATAAGAAAGCTCAATGTTGCGAGGATACGAGGTGATTTTTTCTCTCGTTTTCATTTTTTTTCCCTTTCTCTACCTCATTCCTCGAGAAGGAAAGGAAGAAAAATTTGTTGTTCTCTGTGTCTGGAAATCAATATTTTACTTTCGAGCACGCGAATTTCGTATCATCGATGATTCGGTGCTTTGTAATCGCAGGGGCAAACGCAGCCGCAATTAAACCGACACGAACAATGAAAACGGAATTCTCCATTGTGCAAAGCGGGTTATTGACCCGACGGTGGATGGTTACCTCTATACCGTCGGTGTAGCTAGTTAATTATATGGGGCAAAGTTATTTAATTATCAGGAATCGTTGTGTTGCCATCGGTTTAATCATCAAGATCGATGAACGGAATATGCTGAACCGTCGGTCTGGAAGCATCACGAGTTCGACTTTAATAAAAGTGTGGTCCTCATCGATTTCCATGAAATTGGAACGATTTATCCTTGTTCTGACCCGATTCTGGTCGCTGCATTCATTCTCGCGCCGCGGCGGGCCGTGTACGATCGATGTTGATCGATATTTAATTTGTATCGGGAACAAATATCCGCTCGTCCATGGTGAAGGCTCGGGAACTTATGCTTCGGCATGACAAGTGACCGAAAAAGGAATTAGATTAATGCTCGTCACGTCATGTTCTAACGTGGTTACGATTTTTCTTCCAACACCGAAACCATGGGTACGTTGACAGTGTCGAATAGCAGTAGCGGAGAAATATCGCACAATAATTGTCGCTTTTATGAGAAAACGTTTCCCCGTTATTGGAACGCAAGACGTGAGAAGATAAATATGTAGATATTTCACGTTACCAGCAAACCACAGATGTTTCATCAAACGGTGCAAAGCATGTGCTAAATTCAAGCTATCTGTGTCAAAAAGAAATTAATACAAAGAACCCGTTCGAACGGTGGCGTATCGAAATTGATTTCGATTTCTAACGATAAGTACATATTGAACTCGATCTGACGGATAATCCTAAGACTACATTCGGAAACTTCATCGAACCGTAGGAAATCTCGCTCGATTTCCAGTGACCGGCTATCGAAATGCAATTGCTTTGACACAGTGTCAATCGAGGAGGAATCCTTTCCGTCAACGGTAGTTGAACGGATCTCTCGAATTTCTGCGAGCGTGTCGGAATAGTTTGCGGTCGTGCAAACGTCATGCGCACGAAACAAACACAAACAGTGTCTCTCTGTCTGGCTTGTTTGCCTGAATTAACGCCACGCACCCGTTCCGACGAGGCTCAGAGGTATATCGTCGTGTCGCGGGGGCTTCCTTGCATGGTAACTGGACAAACTTGGTGCCCATTGTACGTGTAGCGGGGCCAGCAGGGCGCAAACTAACACACGCGTTTATATTCGAGCCTCGTGTCGGGCATACATAGTCTTACGTAGCTCCATGTTCGTGCCTGGTTGCAGTATACCAAACGAGAGGACAATTGAGTATTCGCCACCGATACCACCGACTTACAGGTTAATCTCGCATGTATTAGATGCATACCAAGCCGCGGATCGAGAGATGTTGTTGCAACACACGCTTAATAACGAATCTCCTCTAAGAACAACGTTTCGCCTATGCCACGCCGCCGGCATTCTGTGCCTCCCCTTTCGTCCCTTCCTGCTTTCGCAATTTAAATTACCCACTTCCCCTATTTGTTATTTCGATGCCGCTGGCTTAAACTTGAACCAGCTAAGTTATGTATATGAATTTACATCATAGATGAACTCGTGTACACACGTATATTTCTTCACACGTAAATTATAAATCTGTATGTTCGTTTTGCATTTGGATAAAGAGTGAGCTTATGAATTTGAAACAGTAAGCGAGTAAATTAGAGAATGTTACTTTAGAGAATAACTGCCGGGGGTGAAAGGTTATTAGGCGAATGTTATATTGTCACAAGAGTAAAAGAAGACCATAGCTATAATTCACGCGTTACCCAGATGTTGCAATTCGAATGAGAACAAAGAGGGTGTCTAGTTTACCTAAGGAGTTTCAAACTGTTTAGGGTACAACTGGTATCATTCGAAGGGTGCGAGTAATCGACACGTGTCTGGATGTCGAAATTATCTCGCTCGTATCTTCGGTAAGGCTTTTCTCGCGATGTTACGCGACGTTACGTTTTCGCGATCGGGAGTTTCTTGCTCGTTTAATTAAGAGAATATCTAGAGTTCGCCCCGTAGCGGGAACCTTTGATCTTTACCGTTGTCTGTGCCGCGTGAAACGCGTCCGCGGGCAAAGGTTTGCGTGTGACGCAACGATGCACTCGAATCCCCTTGTTTCGGTTTAAAGACACCCCAGTTTCGGCCCTACAACAGAGGCGGCATTTTCCTTCGGGCCAATCAGAAAGATGACACCCTTATTTGCTAGTGGTAACCACTGTCTCTCTTCCTCTCTTCGAACAGATTATTTTTATCGTCCGAACTTCGAGGGTGGCTGTTCACCCTCTTTAATGTACACCCGTTTTCTTCGTTCTGACACTCGAGCTGGAAAACATGCGAGGGTTGAAAATGAGAGACCGGGGTGATGTTCTATGACGCCGTAAACTGTGACCTTCGGTTTTCATTCTCCCCTAAAATTGTGCTGCTAATTATACAATTGAGCTCGTACCTTCGGGATATTATTCGAAAGTTACAGAAAAGAAGAATCTGTGGAATGAATTAACAACGTGTAATTTCAATTTCTCACGGTAGATTGCTGTTATTCTTCAGAATTCTTCATCATTTTATTCCAACGTTTCTGTGCTTTCCTTTGGATCGCATTTTTCTTTTGCTCGTTCCCTCGGTACTGCCACTCGAGGCGGAAAAATTCGCACAAAGAAATGATACAAGAATAGAAAGGGTTGAGAGCTTTCCTTGCCTCGGGTCATGTTAAATCATAAACGCTGTTGCGAACTTCACGCGAACCCGAGAGTTCTTATCAAGTTTCATTATCATGTGAAATTAGCAGGGTTCCGAGTAAGGAGTCTTACAACTTCTATTGTTCGCGACGTATCCATTAAAAAAAAAACACATAAATTTTCATTCTTATTTTGAATCGTATCTCGTAGATAATCGTTTGATTATTGTTCATTCACATTTGCAAGTTAATTTCCATTGCATCGATTTAACAGTTAATGCCAGAGAATGAATTCATAATTGATCATAATTTACATTCACAATTCCGATAATTAAACCCAGCTATGTTAACATATCCAATACGTATTATATCAATTCTATAGTAATTGTTCATACAAAATTTGTTCAATGCAACAAATAATGTTGCTAATGAAATAATTATTAATATTGCTAGTTAACAATGATTAAAAAGATATACTAGAAAGATTTGTAATTTAAAAAAAATTGTTTTACATTTATAGTGTTTTCTTTTTATCAACATTTTTTTCAAACTCCAAACCGAATAAACGTATCTCTTTCGCACCATTTCAAAACATTGCTCCACATGCTTCTGTGAAGTACCGGTGTACGATTCCCACCATTCAATTCATGCAATTCTTACTTTCTTCCATTCGCTTTCCTTCGAATTCGATTACTTCACCGGAACGTCGACATCCGCTTTTCAAGAGCTTCCGTATTTTTCCGAGGAACGAAGAATGATTTTCCGCGCACGTACGCGTGAAATGCTATCCGTTGTCTCGCGTTCGCAACACGCGAGGATCGCGTGCGAAGGCAGAACGGAGGAATAAAGCTTTCCGCGAGGAACACGGAGCCGATTTTCACCCGATACCTTTCTCGCGTGGTCTGCGGGTTCGGTTCGATCGCCAGCAGAAGCGATATCGCCGCCACCGGAAATAGGGGTTTACGAGACGCGCGAATCGAATGGGAGAAACTTCTGCGAGCGCGGTCGAGCGTCAGAATTTGAATCCTTTTAAACAACTTCCTCGTTTCGTCGGCGTTTATAATTCATGGAGGACCAGAAGTCGGCCCATCCTGCGAGAGTCTCGTGCGGCTGAAAACGTTTCCGTGGCCTCCGTCTTCCGTCCCGCTGAGAATTTCCATAGAAAAAGGATAGCTCGTAACGATTTACGATTTTCTATTCGCCGATGAAATATTCATGAACCCGGTGAATTATCGTAAATACGCTGGAGTACCGAGGTTTAGGACGTCGTCGCTTCGCAAGAAAACAACAGTCGTGCTGCTTGAATTAAGATCTATACACGAACGCCACAATTAGAACGGCTCGGTTCGTAGGGAAGATTTATTGGTTCCTACATTAACTGTACTGTATCTTTTTATTCGTGTCTATGTTTCCAACAAAGAGACAACGATTACGAAAATTTCTCTATAAACACTTCAATTTTCATGCCAAGAAAATGTCTAAATATAAATTCTTATTATAGTCACTTCAAACAGAACTTGTTATCACTATTATACTAATTTTGTAGATTAGCAATTGGAAAGTTTAAATTGAAAAATGAATTGATCGTATTCTGAATAATTATAATTACAGTTTTCACTTCACGATTGAATACGTCGATTACCAGTTTATCCAATCAGTATCGTATTTTTTGTATCCGCCACAACGTTCGTTCGACAAGATTGCCGAGCTGTTTACGTGAAATCCTGTTAAATCCGAATCCAGTTATCCGGCCGCGTTTCACAGTCAATGAATTTCAGATTTCCCGGATAGAAACGTTCATCTTTCTAGCCGGTTTGCCGAGAATTAACCCTTCGTCTGTAATGATATTCCAGATTCTCCATTATAGCGCGAACATGCAGTCCTTTCTTGACGCATTAGCGGCCACGTCGTTGAATGCAAATTGAATAACAGTCACGTCGATAAGGGGGGAGGGGTGTTAACGAAGTTTCCACCAGCGAATACGGTAAAACGCGTGCATTCGACGATGTCAGAGAGACTGGGCGGACAGAGAAGACAAAAGAGAGATGGAAACTAACCGAGGTTCGGATTATCAGTAGCCACGCTGATCGCTTTCTCCTCCTCGGGGAACGATAGATCTCTAATTGCTTGCTAATCGGCGAATGTAGATTAGAAGTTTTCAGAAGCAACTCTGCTTACCACAGATTCGCATGGATCATTACACGTAGTATCTATCTCGTTGCTTGGCTTTTCAGAAGACCTAGTAATACCTTGTTCGAATGCTTCGTGTGAAAGTGGTTGCTTAACATAATTCTCGTGTTTCGCGTACAACTTTCACGCGATGGTAAAAACGCGATGCAATTAAGTCTGCAACGTAGCTGTTCCTTTAGTTGGAGCAAAAATTATCGTGATTTCTAATTCACGATTAATTAACCATCGATTTCCATGCCGGTTTAGTTTGCTAGAAACTTTACGAAGCAACCGATGATTCTGTTAGAATTTACTTTTGTTGTTTGATAGAGTTTTATCGTACGATTCGGGCGCTAGGTTAAACGTCTGCAATTGCAGAGTCGATTGAAATCGTTCGGGGAGAGGTTGAAACCTGACGGAATCTCTGAGAACAGAGCTCGAGGAATCGTCTGAAGGCACGTAAACCATGACAATGGCTGCGAATCGCCACGTGACCGACGCGATAGCGGTGATAACGCACGGTTTGTAAGGCGCGTGACTGGGGTCTGTGCGTACGCGAGATAAGAGCGAAACGTGCGTGCGAGTCACGCGTAAATCAGGGTTACCTTTTTTCCCGGAGCAACGCGTTATGGCGAGATTCGAGACTTGTAGGGTTAAAACTTATAGCCTAGATTTAGGGTTTCTGGTAAAAAATATCCTGAAAATTTAATTTTCACTTATTTAATAGGCATTTTAAAACACAGCTGATTATAAAAATATCAGCAAAAATATAAAAAATATTAGTAAAACGTTTACATAATCATTTTTATAAAACGTTAACCTTTAAATTGATATACCATAAGTGTTATTTTGAAGTACTTTTATGTCATCTAATTAATTCAGTTCTCATACGTCTGGAAATGTGTTATTTGAAATGCAATAATTTAATAATAATTTGAAGCATAGTGTATTAATTTCTACTTAGAACAATCAGGAGTATGTTTGAGCAAGTAGTGGCATGTTTTATGTAACATAATTAGCTGCATCCACTTCACAGTCGGTGAAATCAAAAGATCAAGCATCGCTTTTGATGGCAGTAGCTGTTGTGACGATACGCTCGTGCACGAATGCACTCAAAGATTCAAGTGCTGCATTGTGTACAATGCGCACTTGCGCATCGGCATATATATCTTGCCGCTTTATTCTGTCACCGGCTATACACTGATTCTAGCACTATTCACGTAGCAGCCTGTGTAGCGTGTAACAATATGCCTGTATGGAATCAACGTTTCTGTTGCGCGCTACGTTTGCCAGACGATGGAGAATCTCTATTTTCGTGATTAAAAAAGTGAAACGCGTGTAGGTACGTTGCGATGCTCGATCAAATAGCTAAACAGTGTTTGTTAGGAAAATACTTAAAATAATCTACAGTTGTAATTACACAGATTTACAATTACATTATCGCAATATTTTAATGTAGCTTTTAGTCGATGAAGAATCATGTCTCTTTTATACGTGTACCGAAAGATGAATATGGATGAGTTAAATGGTTTTGTTTCCATGACAAATGCAAGTGTAATGTATCATCTTCCTGATACAGATACAATGGTACATTGAAATTCAAAGGCTCCCTGGTGAATGCATTATTAAGTTTTACCGTATCTTCTGAATTTTACCTTGAAACAATAATTTATGGAGGTAGAAATTTGCATTAATCAATATAGTCGCCTCCTTTTCTTCAACGAAACTGTACACCCATTTTATAATGATTTATGACGAATTTATTCGCATAGAATCAATTCTCAAGATGAATTCCGTGAATGCAATGGCAAGCGAGTAGTTTCCAGTGTCAAGTGCAGACTCGCGGAGCCAATCACGCGGACCATGAATCCTGGCCGTAAAATGCACGCACACTGCGACGCATCTCCGACTACGTTCGCCCTCGGAACTTTGGTAATATTCGTTAAGGAGGCACGAGTGCATCCCTTCGTTCCGAGAACACATATGTATTTACGTAACACGCGAAAGCAACTAACCGAGAGGGATAAAGGGAGAAAGAGACTCGCTTTCACTTCGCCCTTCGGTGCTTTCAACCCCCTTCTGTCGAGATATCCGCGTCTGGCAGGAGTTTGCAGACGGAACCCCCGCGGCCACTTGCTGCGCCCAAAGCTTCTCTAATAGAAGATACGCTCCTGTATGCTCGGACCAGCGAAAGATTCCACGGTTACAGATCAAACGGAGCTAATTTCATTTCTTGCTGGCCACTCGGGCGAACGCAATAAAAGAGCAGAGACCGCTGTCGGCTCGTTCTAGCGGAGGATAAGTAAGCTGTTCGGGGCTGTAGGGTCTCTTGATTGAGGTATCTCCTGGTCTTGGATCTTCTTCGAGGTTCTACGAAGGTTGGATTCGAATGAATCATACTCGACTGATACGCTAAATTCGACGAAAGTTTCAATTAGTGCTTATTAATATCTTCATTTCTTTCTGGGGAAAGAGAGCATGAGTCATTTCGATTCCACCCCCTCGATATACAGGGCTAAATCGCACAGAAAACTAAACGAAGGCATACTAGCAGAAGTTCGAAAGGGGAAGAAATAAGAGGAACAGCTAATTGGATTAGAAACGAGCAGACGTCTAGCGAAATTCCACGATTGATCGGTGAAGCGTGTTCAATAAAAGAACCTCCTCGGTGTCTGCGAATGAAAGTTTCATCGCGATTCGTAATAGATAAAGCGATCGAGAGAAACGGAGACTTAGCATCCCTCGGTGCTCATTGGCCGACATTAGAAGGCATCGAATTCCTTCCGTTCGCTCGTGTTACGAATACTCGAACCTTTCTGGTTTCCTAACACAGCACACGTGGCGCGTTCCCGATTCTACATTCTCTCTATTTTCTCGACGAGAACCGAGTCTGCCCGTTTACTCGCGTGTACCCGGTCGATGGGGTAAAGGAAACTGGTCGTGGGTCTGTATTTTGAATTTTTGACTAGAGGGAATGCTACGTCCCGGGGGAATTCCTATCCGGCCGAGTGTAACGCCTGTCGGTGATATTTTTCCGCACGACAGATTCGCGTGTACATGGTTAAGTGCTCGATTCTGTCCGGGGAATCGCGATACAAACGAGAATTCCCGGCTTTAATGTTCACGAGCCATGCATTTACCGTAGATTAAATTCGAAGCGGTGAATTCGCAGGAATACGCGTTACTTCTGCTTTTACATCGCGAAACTGGTCCGAATATAAAATTCTTTTTTAAGTTACCTAGGTTACCGATTGTTTAGCTTACAAAAATTGTAAAAAAAATATCTGAAACACGTTGGAACGAAAAATTCGCCTATCGTTGTCTCTCGAGATTTAATAACTGGAGTCGTTGAAACGATAATACCCATAGAAGGTACAATTCCCAACAACCGAGATGTTTCTACTGAAATACCCAGGCACCGAAAACAAACGGGAAATAATAATTTCTCCGATGTCTCATTAAAAACAACGAACTTAAACAGCTTACAGAAGCAAGCAACATTTTCTTCCTGTTTGTCTTCCACGATCTTGGAGCTTTGTTATTCGCCAATGTTCTACAAACGGAGGGTTCGAAATGTCTCTTCGACTCAAATATTCAGTTTCAGCCGTCATTTACTTGCCTTTCTTCTTCGAGAGGGTCCGACGAATATTCAAATTAAGTGCGCGATATCGCGAATTGTATTCTTCGAGCGAAAACAACGGTGGAATTTGAGAATGTAAAGATAAGACGAGGAGAGGCGACATTTCGGGGTGGAACGCGGTGGAAGAGCGGTTATTATTTTCGGGAAAACTTATGAAAATCACCTGGTACAATGGTCGGATGGAAAATTGGTGGGACAAAAGGGAAATAGCTGGTAGGGAAATCTTGGCCTCGTGTTTGCCGATTAATATCGACTACCCTCCTTTCTTTGCAGCTTACCGCGCCTCTATCTTTAATTGCTTCCCTCGGCCAAGCTGCCTTGGATCAAGTTTATTCCCTCTCATAAACATTCGGTATTTCACTAACGATTTCCGTGTATCCTTTCGCGGGACGAAGGAAATTCCGTGAAAGGCTGCAAGAGAGATGAGAGCGAACTCGTGGCAGCGTATCACGCGAGGAAATGAACTTGCGAATCTATGGCTTTCATCAACGTACAGTTCGTGCAAACTTTGCTAAAATACGAGAATTTCTGATGGCGGATGAATGATAGCGTAATTTAAAAAAACACCAGCATTAATTTATTACGACAGCAACAGTTTTATCTTGCCTGTACATCCATCTGACACTGATACATTCCTAAGGGATGTTTTCACATATTGTTGGTTGAGAATTTATACCAAAATTCAACGAATACTCTACTTGCTTTTAGTGTTATTAAAAATTAATAGTTTCTATACTAATTAATTTAAATCATTTTTCCTATTAATTTCTTCCAAATTTCTTACCAATTAATGGTACAGGAGTTGTAAAAAGAATTTTTTATGGGGGTATTAAAAAGTACGACGGGTCGGACTTCTTATTTTTTCAGCCGGATATCAGTACGGCTAATGATGTTATCAGGTATATCGTAAATTGCTCCCTCCACAAAGTTAATCTTCGACGATCTAGATAATAAATTAAAAAAAAAAATAGAGGGACTGTGTACATTAGCGAGATGTCGCGCAAGCTTGCTGCTTTATTATTACGTGCACGTGATTCGTCGTATAAAGGAATGGGAAATGAGGTAAAACGAGGGGGAAAAAAGCTGCTGTCCAGAACAGGTTGATAATCAGCACGAGTGCCAACGCGACAAGTCCGAAGAAAGCTCGGCTCTACCGCTAATGGAAAATGTAATCCTGCTCTCTCTTTCTTCCTCTTGTTCACCTCTTCTGTCTATCCTTTTACCCTTCTCACAATTTCACTGATTTCACAGGAACAAATATTCACGGCTCACGTAAATATAAGTATTGAAACTCGTTTATAGATATCAATTAATATCCATAGAACAGTTGGAAAATGGAACATCAAACAAATTGAAGTGGTTTCTAACTGGGACATTTTATTTTGTGTCGTAAATTCATAAGTACCTGCAACGTGATTATCCGAAGGCTTTTAGTAGTAATTTTTATGCGGGAAATACAGTTCCCTGAAACTTTTTTTTACGGGGAAAAGATTGAACGTAGCTTTAAACTCGTGACCCACATGCCACGCGTGAATGCGTCTCTTGAGTGTTAATTTTAAATTTACTTTTATAAGTTGGGGTAAGTGTCTCATTATTATTCACGAAGGCATTGAGGTCGCATTACGTACGGCTATAATAAATTTTTTAATGGACTCACCGAGTACGCGTGCGACGAAGGCAGAAGCTTCGAGCTCCGGATTGAATGATGCAAAATTAAAAGGATTCGGATTATGAAGATCCAAAATGGAAATGGATCGACGTCGAGGGAAATTTATTAATAAAACGAATACGATTCCTCGAAAGAATGAATACAACGTTCAAACAAAAATTTTCACTAGAATGAAACAGCAAAGGCGTGATTGAATGATTTTAATCCGAATCGTATTATAATTAATAATTCGAAAAACTTGAATCCGTTATTTGAAAATGTGAAATAATTTTAATGAAACGTAAAACATTTATGATACTGAAATTGCTGTTCCAAATTGTCATAAAATCGGAAAATATTGCCTACTTCCTTTGATATTGGAATATAATTTATTAAAAATAACGAATTTTGACTACAAAGAGGCAATTTTATTAAAAATTATAGTACCTTCTCTGGCCCATAATTTCAGAGAATAACGCATAATTTACTTATACTTCATGGGAATATTCTTATAGAGTTCTCTTTGAAAACTTCATATTAGCCATGCTAACTTTAATATCCGTAATCAGCATAAGATGGTTAATAATTCTTAGAAAGCTTAGATACCGTTAAGTACCAGAGATTACGATAAAGAAGTACAATTTGATTTTTCCATTCGGTTACGTGTTCGGGTGTCAAAAATAGAATTGAACAAACGATTCACGTAGATATCGTTATAGTATTTCATTTTCACATTTCATCGTTAATGACAATTCATGAGCCATCTTTCTCGTCTTTATGATTCTACGTATTCCATCTTCCGTAATAAAAAGTTTACGATTTTTCCAATCGTTTCGTCGGCTCGAGGTAATTGAAGTTAAACGTTTCATCGGAGGAGCCGCGTCCAACTTGAAACTTCTAGGAAGATATTAAAGTATTGTAGGATTTATGATGATGTCAAACGAGGATAACTGGTTAATGGAATTTCACCAGTAATTATCAATTTATGTATCTTAATTATTTTCGAATATTCTTTCCTTTCGTTAATTTTTATTTGCAACAGCCTTTGCACGAAACCCTTGCAGTACGTCTTTCAATTTTCAAAATCAACTGTCTAGGCTTAAAATTTCTCGCAGTCGTATATTCTGCAGCACGTTAACGAACGATTAAAGTAATTAACCGATGTCGCGGAGACGTGGGACGGTGGCAAGTGTGCGCGAATTCTCATTAAAGCATTCGTCGAGTTAGAAGGGTTGGCGGTGTAAGGTGAAGCTGGTAACGTAACTTCATGCCGGTGCCTTGGGGACCGGCTGGACCGACCGTTTCAGGGCAAATATTTAATCGAGACGTTTTGTAATGTGTGTGGTTTTTGGAGTAGCTTCATCCACCGGGATGGTGTAATTCGCTTGATGGTTTGCATGCGGCAAATATGGCTAAAAACTCATGGGAAAACGCAATTTCGCGATTGTAAATTACTCTGGTGCGTGTTTCACAAGCTCTCGGTATATCTGGACTGCCAACGATTCTCGATATCAAGCGTATACCGCGGATAAAACGTCGACCTGTAAAAACAGGAAGCGCGGAATCTGCTCGATATCAGGTACGAATAGCGAAATACAAGGGAAAAAATAACTTCATTGACGAAAGACAGGGCCGAAAAGGAAATATTATCGAGCCGATCGAAGGTCCTTGACGAGATGGAAGGTTCCACGATATGTTTTTCGTTCGGCACTTTGTTTTAAAAATATTTGCTCGCCCCGTTACTTCGCGGACCAGGGCCGAGAAATTTCTCTCTCGAAGCACCTGTCCGAACATCTTTTTGCCGATGTTAGAAAAATAAAACGCAGGCGCGACTGCCAGAATATTCCCAACGGAAAATCAGGATTTCATATTTGTCTGAACATCTGCGCGAGTTCTCCTTCCGATTCCCTGCTCTCGTTACTTTCCTCTGCAAAGTCCGGCAAAGACGCGTAGCTCGATCTCGAAGTCAGGCTTCTGTTTGTACGGTTTGCTACGTGGACACGAGCCAAGATGAAGCTTACCTTTTTGCAATCCCCTCTCGACAGACTCCCGGAAATTGACCGGCGGAGGCAACGTTGCGCTTACTTATCTCGCCGCGCCGGTTCCGCTGGAAAATCCGACCGGTCTGTCGCCCCGTTGACATCGGACCGTATAAATATTCATATCGCGAACCGGGAGTTAATCAAAGACTCGCGTTTGTTGCGAAATAGTTTAGCCAGAGATGACAAAAATAAAATTTAGTTGCAACTTCGAAATAATTCCACGCTTTCAACGAGAGTTTGCCCATCTGCGACCACCTTCTTTCCGCAACGTGTACAGATTTCCAACGACCTCCGCGTTCAGTTCGCGTCGAAAGTATATCAGGTTCGTTGAATTATTACCAGGTCTTGTTTTTCTCACTGGCTGCTTTGTATTCGACGGCACCGTTACTCACCTATTGTTAACTTTTTTGTAAAATGTTACTCGCGATGCACGTTCTCAAACGCATCCGTTCTGTTCGATATATAAACGATTTAATCAATCCTTCTTGTAACATTTATATCATTATCGCGTATGAAAATTTTGTTATCTAGAACGAATAGCTATTTCACAGTCTCGGGAAGATGTAAGAATAAACGCGACCTAAAAACTGTTCTCATGCGCTCATATTGTTACTGTTACTCCTGATATTTATGGTGCAGGAGAAACGGTTTACCAGCGAGCAGAAAGTTTGGAATTTATTCCGCAGAAAGCCGTTGTCTCCGCGACGCAAGGGTCGGGATAAAGGGAAACTCGTTAATAAGAATTTATGATGATCGCAGGAAGCGTTAAGAAGGTTGCTCGAAGCTGTTGGTTAGCCTAACGGCCTTCTTGAGCGGGGTATCGTTCCACGAGCACGTGGAGTGGTTAGCCGGTACATCGTGAAAAATAGCGGGAAAAATCTTGAGTGACGCTCTCCACTTTTTTCCGACCACTATGTAACGAGTTTTACCGCGCGAGAAATATATACATACATAGAATCGTGACCGAATGAAAAGGGATTTAAACACGCTGTCAGGCGTCGCAACGCATTCCGAGCAATCCTGTCCTGCCTCGCTTTTCCGCTCACATTCGAAACACGCGAACTGAACGGGACCCGGCTTGTGTAATTTTCTAATGGAATATTCGTGGAAAACGGAGTATCCTCGAGGTTCACGGTATTAGAGCGATTCAGTGTCAATTGCGGCGTTTCGAGGTTGATGCTCGACAAGTTTTTCCAGCGGATAAAATGAGGCTCGCTTTAACCGGTAATCTGTCTTTTATTCTAGAATTAGACTGATAATATTTTTGCAAATGTAACCGGCACGTTTTTCCCATCGTTCGAGTTGAAAAAGAACGTCGCGACGCGAATCGCGGAACAGCGAGATTGCCGTTAACGTAACAAAGAAGCCGAGGGAACGCTTACGTGGAGCACGGGAACGACAAACGTTCTCCAATTTCTGCCAGCGACCCATAATTCGTATCTGCGAGTGGTGCACAAAAGCAGCCATTTCCGGTGCTCTTTCCCCAGCCTTCCGATTACCAGCAGGGGGTAAGTCAGCTCGGTTGCCTGGCGGTAAATCAAAGCGTGGCTGAATTCGTCGTGAAAAAAAAAAAGAGCGATGTCTTAACTAATTCATTTGCCTCTCGATTCCCCCGCTCGTTAATGGCCGAATCTCGACGTATTCCCAGTGAAGTCTCTCGTTCCGCTTCTGAACGGGCGGACACAAACGTGTACACGTACACGGGATAATACATAGACGCATTATGTATGTACGATCGGGTGTGTGTATCCTGAGCGCGATATCCTGTATGCTTGGGCGTCAAGCTCGGCAGGAGCCATTATTTCGTGATAGAATGTGCTCACGGTGGCCTAATAAAATCCCATGAGTCAGGCTATTTGTCGTCGGGAGGATATTTAAGTGATACATAATGTCACCAGCCTTCGTTCCCCTAAAGATATACTCCCTTCTTGCAGTTGCAGGCACGACAACTTGAATTTGCAAACGTCTGTATAGGGCGTGGCACGGTAATCGAGTGTTCCTATCGTTTTCTGCAATTGTTGCTTTTGGATAATGTATCGTAAAGTTTATCAGGTCTTCTTGACAAAACATTTAAAGGAAAAGTATGTTTAAAATTATAAATCATCCCCATTCGTAATTACAGATTGCATTTTATCAATGGTAATGACTGACTTCACTCCAATATAAAATACTCGCCAAAGTAATTTATGGTATAATTTGTTTCTGGTGGATACACAGGGCAAATTGTCGAAGTAGTTGGTCGCACCCTATAGGAAAACTCGCGTCTCATTTCTTCCCTTATGTGGCATCGGGATGTTTCAATGTCGTATTTCGACGCAACGGGGTTTCTATTCGACTTCACCCCATGGCTTCGCCCTAAATCGTTCCTGACGTCCGTATGCTACGGGGCGTGGACCTGTTCGTCGTTACGAGGACATTTTTCACCGGTCGATCTCCTCTATACAGCATCGATCGCGAATCGTTATTAACCGGTCCGTAATCACGTCGAAGCTCGTTTTACTCACGGGACCAGAAATTTCTCAGTCGAAAAACCGTCCCGTCGTTACGACGATTTTTCCTTCGCAACGATTCGACGAACCCCGCTGTCGTCGCGTTTTATTGGAATACGAATTTCAGTTTCGTCCAGGTTGCGAAGATTGTGTTCGTTCGCAGCCGGGTTGGCTTTTTGTTCCTTTTCTCACGGGGAACGGTCGGAAATGGAGGAATACACTATCAAAAATATCAATCAGAACCGGACGAATGTATTTTTCACGGTGACGAATTTTCACGGAATATTTTGAAATTCGTGCGAAACGGTCGTTTACGAAACGAGAACTCGATCACGAATTTTGTCGGCACGGAACCTACGTAAATGAAACGCGATTCTCGTTTCCGCTTACAACCGGTTAACTTTTCGAGCGCGTTCTCGCGTTTGAAATTCTCCACGCGTTACGCTGTCGATCGTTAAGATCGAGTCGCGAGAAACGTGAAAATAACACTGAATATCGGTGATATCGCGCCCTTTAGTTCTTCTCTTTTTGGCCGCCTTGCTTTCGCGTTTACAAAACGATACACGTATATTTTCGTAGTAAGCGATGTTCATTCGCGGCTTTGAACCAACTGCTACGTTTTTCGTTCGTTGTTTTGAACCGTGATCTTCTATCGTTACGAAGTTTTTTCCCGCAGGGTTTAGTCGAAACGAGTTGGAACAATTCTAGCTTCCGTACCTCGACACTGTGTTTCGAAAATTGGAAAACACAAACGCTTTTTATTATTTACCATTTATACATTTCGCTGACATTTAGGCTTTATTCGTGCAGATCAGAATTGTTACGCGCATGCACACAGAATGTCTGAAATTTTTACAAAAGTTTTTCATAAACTACAAAGTTAAAATTGTAACTCTCGATCCATTTGCACTACAATAAACTGCTTTTGCAGTGATTGAAAAATTTTTTTCCAAAGGGTAAATTTTCCTATCGATTGTCAAAGGAATTTTCGACAAGAAATTGCGAGTTGTCGATGCAAATTGGTTCAAAGAATGTAAACGAATCGATCCACGCAAAGTCGAGCCGTTCGAGTGCGGTTTCGTAAGTTTCAAATAATAAATCGCTCGAAGGGTTAAAGCACGCGACGAAGGGTGGTCGGTCGCTTCCCTGGCACCCTTTCGCCCAGTCGCAGGCCGCAGCGTTATTATTAAAGTCAGAGGCCGATTATACCGAATCCGTTCGGGCACACGGTGCACCGTCCGAGTATCAAGATTATTATGCCCTCTCCCTAATTACCATCCCGAATATGAATGCAAATTGCCCTCCGGCGTCCCGTGTCGGTATATACATGTCACAGTTGCCGGTCGACGTCTCTTTAGGGTTGCTTATTAGCTCGGTTAGGGGATGAATCGGTAGCGGAGGGAGGCTTGCAAGCGAAGCGACCCGAGGGGTGAGAGGATCCTCGCGGGGTGTCGGCTCTCTCGCCCCTCGAAAGAATTGCAAATAAGAACCGTTCTGACGTTTGAGTGGCCCTCGATGGAGTCGAGGCCGGATTTCGACGCGGATATTCCTCTCCATCCTTTTGCCGGTCGGATTAGGTTCTTCTGCCTGAACGAGTTTCTCCTGCTCGGCTGCGAAAACACTTTCGCCCCGTGCCACAATCGAGACCGCTCGATTGCCGCTCTACTTCCCTGATGATCGATCTTCGATTTTCGGATACGTTCCTGCGGGCCAGCTTCATTTTTGGACTCGTTGAGCGTAAGAATTCGCCACGTTCTCGAAAGGGAAAACTGGATTAACGGCTCGAGCGTTAAAGCGTAGGGCGAAGTACTGTAATAAAGTATCATTGCAAATAGAAAAAGCGTCGAGGGTAGTTAATCGGGTCAATGGATTTTATTAATCGTTTTCAAACAAATATTTTTGTATTATACTTTTGAAATATCTGAGAAAATCCAAGCTTCTCTGTATTTTATCTCAGCTTCAGTGCCGGAGGTACAGACAACAGATCAAAAAATCTGGTCTAATCTGGACCATGCCATCAGGTTTTATCGTCGTAAAAGTCGAAACGATTTCGAGGCGCGTTTCAGACGTAGCTTCTCACGGAAGCGCGGTGATTTATTGCTGGAAAGGATGATCTTCCGCAGCTCAGGGTACAACGCGACGAGAGAAAGGAGAATCTCGGGATAAGCGGTGGGGTGAAGAGGGTCAGAATATCTGCCCACCCTTTTTCACCATAAATAGCCTATTTCGTATGGTAGATCCTCGATAAGTAGAACGAGGGGTGGAAAAATCAAAAGGCGCATCCTTTGCTTGTTTCGGGCCTCGTGGAAAAGCGTGCTGGCCACGTACACGAGTGTTTTATTACCCATGGGGATGAGTACGCACACGAGATTGGATAACGATCTCCGCTCGCATATCGGTTATGGAACGTTGCCAAATTCGCTGCACCTCGACTTCCAGCTCGATTGGGGTCTCAAGAGTTTCGATGCAACTCTGATATTCCCTCTATGAATTTTCTCGTTTCGTTCGTCACGCTACGATTACATTCTTCAAAGAGTTTCGTTAAAAATTAATTCGAGTATGCGAACGTCAGCTGGGCTATTCAATTCTCTACATTTCGATATTACTGTAACGATCGAGCGCTATCAAATTGGCCAAAATATATAATTTCCCTTTGATATTATTCAGCGTTAGAAATTCTGCGCGGAATGTAAGTGAAAATTTGATCATTCCGCGAATAGGATTTATTTTGCCGCATTTTCGACCATAATCGAGTGTTGAAAAAGTAAACGCAATTGTTCGCGTTTTCATGCAATGATCAACGAGTGCGTTTATCAAGAAAATAGTTGCAATTGTATAAATTCATCAGCGTTTTAGTCACAGGGTGGACCGTTCCAATTTATTTTGGCATTTTCGTGTTTCACGGTACACCTCGTGGAACGTCCGGGCTGAATTTGCAAATTCCCAGCGTTAATTCGCTATTCCCGCGGTAAACTTCGCGGCCAACAACATTCGTATTATTCATGATGTAAACTTTATTATATCAACTTCCTGAAATATCAAATTGACACGGGAACGAAATGTTTATCCTTAAATGGTTATGACGTCGACAATTACTCGTCGTGAAAAAAAAGAAATGGTTTGACGAATGCCGGGTTCGCTCGAAAACAAACTAATTTCAGCGCGTGGTCGAGCGAAAGCGAGCGTGTGTTAGCCTGTCGTGCGACGCGTCGAGTAACCAAATATCGAACCTTTTAACTGGATGAAACAGAGCGAACACCGCGAAAACACGACATCGAACGGAACGGGGAGAGCCGTGATTTTGTGTGTACCGAAACGATGAAGCACGTGTACGCATCGTCACGGCAATTACGATGCACGGGGTGTACTAGGCGCAGCGGAAAATCTGCTCTGCGCTTCGCACTTCGAATCTTATCGCGTTCGTACGCTCGCGCGTGTTCATTCGTCGCGGTTGATCCTGATAGGTACCACGGAGTTATTGTACAATTGACACCGTGGCGAATCGTTCGCTTTCTTCACGGTTATTGTTACGAGAATTGATTGCATTTTCCTCCCTTCTGTTCGGTTCGACGAAAAAAGAATGGATTGAGTTGTAACCATGTTTTCCATCTTCGTTCTCTATTGTTCGTAAGATAATACTTTGCTATAGAATTTCGTTTCAAAAATTCTGTAACGAGAACAGATTCGTTAGTAAATTAGATATCCGAAGAATGTTCATGATTTTTGAAAAAATTCTTTTTAACTGTGTTCGGAGTTCAAACAAAAGAATCCTCAATGAAATAAATTCATGCTATCGGAACAAGTTTTCTCTGGAACGATCCGTTCCCGCCATAAAGTCCTTCTAAAAGATACCCCTCTCCCCGTCGAGCTTAACGGATCCTCGAGAACCACCCCGTGGCTTTCAACTCGAAGCTTCCTTCCTACCTCGAGCACCCTGACGAATCACTCGATGCGTCGAGAAGCCCGATGTTCAGTCATCCTTGATCCGCGTCGAATTCATCGAACGAATGAATAAACTCGTTCCTGTTGCTCGAATCTCGCCGGTGCAAACACGAATCGTGTCATCGGCCACGATTCATCCTGCAAAGCGTTGCGCAGTGAAAAAAAAAAGCCGAAGAAGAGCATGGGGAGAACGCGAAGGGACACAGGGTGGTTAAGAGACAGGGGTCAGAACGGTGTTATAGAGGCGAGCGTGTAACTGGATTGAAATCGCGAAAGATCAAAGAACTGGCTGGCTGGCATACGAAATGGCGAATGACGGTGCTGCGCCTGGCTGATAGGCCCAATCAGGATGCGGACAGATAACCGGATTCCCGCTGGATGGGCGAGTGAATGTGCGTGTGCACATATCTCATTGGACGATCCATCGGATACGCGTAACGCATATTGTGCATTGATTTAGGTCCGCCATATGTACGGGTCCACGGACAGCTGGTTATTTGTCTTTTCTACCAGAACTGCCGCGACCATTGTCAGCCCGATGCAAAGAGTATTAATCGTGCTTCTAGTTGGTTACGCGTTTTAGCCTGTTGCCGAATTTGTTTCAATTACCTTGATTCTGCATCGTTAGCCGTGATCCTATCTTTTCGCGTTGTCCTGGTAATTGAAGGGTGCAGCCCGGGCTCGATACGTGTCGCGTTAGTTATCGCGTTGGTCCTTCTGTTGCGATGATCAAAGGGATATAGTTAATTCTTCGACTTGTTACTTTATCTCAAATTATTCCAGCGTTACTTTATATCAAATTTCTCAGAAATCTATGGCAATTATGCACGGAAAGAATAGTGTTGAAAAATTCATTCTTACGTTTAATGTTGTTCCCCTCCGTGACTAAGTGTCGTCTAACAAACCCTCGCATTTGCACCTGGCACGGGAAAAAGCGAGGGAAATGGAAACGCGTGCTGGTTCTCTTGAATATTTTATAAAACGCCGGTTCTTCGAACTGGAGGGACACCGCTCGTATCGAATGTCCATCCGTTATTTTTCCCGCGTGGTAATATTCTTAATGATTCCTCGCTGGACGTGTTCGCTTTCATGTTCGTCGGCCTTTTTTTTTTTACTCTTTCTCTTCGGAATCGCTGGAACGGTAACGAAATTACAGTTTTTAATTACAGCCGGTATTATCGAGCACGGTATCATCGTTAGTGTCGCCGTTCGCAGTTCGCATTTCTGTGATTGAAGAGTGCGTGCTCTTTTTTTTCGAATTCCGCGTGTCATTGAAAAAGAGAGGATACGCGCGATTCGTCTGGGCAGAGGGAGGCCGGAGAGACAGAGCGACGGGATTCGAGAGACGTTGAACGAAAAGCAGATGTATGAGGTGCATCGTTAATGCGGAAATATCGCAGTGCAAACCTGTCACGAGAGGCCATATTCACATTTGTCGTGAATGCGGGACTTTAAATGCGCCGTAATTTCGCGTACGATAAGCCACATGCACGAGGGTGCACAAAGTATTCGTGCGATGCACGCGACTGGTGCCGAACAGACGAGAAGAGAAGCATTCCGGGGCTTCGAATTTTAATCAAAGTCGCTCGAGAGTCGCTTGATAAAAGCGTGATAACCAGATACTTGTACGTTTTCTTTCCGCGTAACGATCTGCGATCGAAGAAACTGATGAATTAGTATATTGCTCTCTATTTTAATTTTCAAGTTTCTCAATTGATGACGTTCTTGAATTTTCGCGACAAGTAAATGTCACGAACGACCATGAGTCTTTGACAAAAGTGAAACGCCGCTCCTGATTAATTTCCTCTACACACGGTGCTCGAACCTTGTGCACGTTAATTAACAATAATGCGAAAGGAACGACGTGTAGCGCGGAATTCTATTTTCGATGCTGTTACGATGGAAGCGTCCCAAGGGCCAGTTTCAAAGACAGGACCGAAGCTATTACGCATGACTGTTCGGGCGCGCCTTTTCGACGGTCCCACAGGAGAGTACACGTAGAAATGGCTTTTTGGGGGTTGCTTTCGAGCTCGGCGGGCAAGAGGTCGTCGATCACGATAAGGGGCAGGGACGCACAAAGGGCAAGCCTCGCACGAGCTACAAAGATCCCCGGGATAAGCGCCCCATGGCGCCGTTATTGCATCTCCGACGGATTTTTCTCTCCTTCCCTCTTTGCTTCACGCTTTCTCTTCTCCTTTTTTTTTCTTTCTCACCCTCCTACTCCGATCCACCCATCTAGCTGTCTCTCTTCCCTCCGCCGTCCGGACATATGCAAGGGGATGTTGTCTATTGAATTTTCATGACGTACGCGTACCACCGAAGTGACTCAATCTCAGTTAGGAAACAGAAAGTCGTTGTCACTATCTCCGTTATACTTATTTTCCTGCAGTTCCTTTGAATGGGACGTTTCGAGGGATGTCCTTCGTGTCTATGCTCGATGAATATGCTAACGATTGTTTGATGCCATCGTTTGGGGAAAACGTTTTGGTTGTTTGCTAGAACAGCATCGTTACCGTAGAAACAAGATGCGGTAACGTATCCTTGTTTACGAGAATTTCATTCAGACCCAATTTAACGAGATAAAATTGATCAACGGAAGGTCTAGAAACTCATAAAAGGCAACCAAAGCATAAAATGAGTCACTGCGAATTTTCTTGAGAAATAGCTGCATACAAAAGCTGCAAAATTGCCTAGACCAGGGCTGCCAGTCGTTACGTGTCGTTGGAGCCGGAATTTATTAATTCTTTTTTTCCTCTCGCTCACTTCTTACCCTCCTGGGCGGGGCTGGTTGGTATTAAAGGAGCAACTTGATGAAAATGGATCGTTACGGAAGGGACGTTGAATCTGGACACCTGGCCCCGTTGTAACACGACAATTTAACCCCCAAACTGTCGTCGTTGATTCGACTCGCGATACATGTGGCTCGTTTCTTTCTAAACGTTTCTCGTGAGCACGGGATGATTGATGGTTCGTTTTAACAGGATGCAAGACAGGAAATTTGGAAACTTGTTGCAAATTTGGCGACACCCAAGGAGGTTCTTTAACGTGGAAAAGATTATAGATTGTAAAATTTATTTTTATTCATGAAGCGTTGTGATACTTGAACGTTTCATTAATAATTTTGTTCTATTAGTTCGTTAAACTGTTAACAGTGTCGGGCTGGTTGATTAGTGGCGACGTCGAGGCATAAACTATTTATCTAAGAAAATGACAATCAGGAAAAATAATTACCTGTGTTGTTGCTAGTCATTATGATATCGCGACCGCCATCGATCAACGCAGCCTTTGGTGCATTGTTGCGCGCATAAAAGGCAAGTTCAATGGCTTCGATCGAAAGGATGGAAAAGTTCGAGATAAGAGTCGCCTGCGAGCCTCTAATTTTTCATTATTCTTCATTAATCCCGCAGATAAATCCTTCACCTTTTTTTCTCTTCGCTAATCACTACCTATTAAGAAATGTTACAACTGATACCACTGCGCTCGGAAGAAACCCTCTTGCGGCTAAGCGATAAATCTGTTTGCCATTCTCCTTCGTGCTGCTCTGTAAAAAGCATGCAAACTAACGTAACATGATTCTTAAAACATTCTCGTTATCTATTTATAAAAGACATTAAATCTGAATTTAATTCTGTACCTATAAATTTTAAGAAATGTTTCAAGTGTCCAATTGCCACGTTTGATAACAGTTTCAGTTGATTTGAACAAATTACACGGATAGAATTACAAAGTAATTTTACAATCTATTTGACGAAGGGAAAAACCGAGGTACGTTAACTTTCTTCAGCAGAATTGCGTGCAGAAAATCGCGATGGAATCGAATAGTTTGAATAGGTAGGCGCGATCAAAGGTAAACGTTAAAGCGAAGGGCTGATGCAACATAAAGGCTGGAGACGTCGAACGATAGGAGGGAATTTCGAGAACGCGAACGAATACGTGCTTTGCGAAGGAAAAGGCCGGATAAAAAAATAAAAGGAAGATATTTCACAATGGCGGCCTCGCGGTGGCACGGCCGCAATACACTTACGAGATGAGAGATAAGGGATTGGTTTCGGCTTAACTGCGTTTTCCGCCTTAATCCATTAGCGCTCACGAAACTGTTTTCTCCGCTTCGAGTCGATCACGCGAACCCGTCGATAGCGGTCTGACGAAGCCAACCACTCGCGAACAAGAGTCCTTTGCCTTTCACGGAAACCGGAAGTGTCGAGGAGACGTTCGTGAAGAGAAATTGAAGCGACCATTCTTGTTTTCAAGCTGCAACTTGCACGATTAGGCTACGATGAAAAGGCTGTGGTTAAATTCCCTTGAATTGTGTCAGTGAAAGCTTTACTTACTTTTTTATTACGGTATCCTTTAAAATTCGATGAATTTCACGCGAGATAGCAGCGATTTTATCCGGTTGGATGCGTGTTTTCATCCAAAACCAGTCGTGAAATTAATTAAAAGCGCGAAATTAGAGGCCAAAGTTCTATTTTAAACTTCAGCTATTCTACTTGTTGGGATGATAAAAAAGTTCTACAGGAGCCATATGTAGCAAACCCACTGTTCTCCTGGAATAAACTGTTGAAATTTTTACAGGATCTACTCGTTAAGAGGATAAAAAAATTCTAAAGGAGCCATACGCAGGAAACGCGCTGTTCTCTCCGAATGAACTGTTAAAATTTTTGTAGACTTTTGACGGTTCTCAGTTACGAGGTTGCTTTATTTCAGACCTGCGGTGCTATACAGCCCATAAGTGACCAGCTAGTAAAGGAACACTGGTCGTTGACCTAGGGTGCATGATAAAATGCTCGAATATTGCAATATGTTTCTGATAATTCTTGTAACATATTTTAATAAGATGGATATTAATTAAATCATCAACACTGATGGTAATGGTAGAAAGAAGAAATATTAAAATTACTTGAGCATATATTTATATTTTAATGACCTTTGCTTGCTGGTTATTCAATTTTTTTAAAAATATTTCTTAAAATAATATATAAAAATCGTCTGTAGAATTGTTTAACTTCATTGGAAAGCACATTTGCATGAAACAGCCAGAATATTTTACGGATGTACGATGTTGTTGTTTCTTGTGCTAGCGGAATCTTTCCCATGGGATGTTTGTACGATCGCCGAGAACGTTTTTCGTGCAAACGATTCCGACAAAAGGCAATCACGAGATTCTCAGGTATTCTCCAGGTGAAGCTCCGTGATCCTATCAGGAAATTGTCAAACGACTAAAGAGTGTAAATGGCTTTCTGGCATCTCCTTCGCTTCAGCTCGGCGATTTGCTTTCGTGTTTCGAGACGATAACTCGCGGCAAATCGCTCGAATAAATCTTGCTGGTACGCTACACACGGACGCTATCGCTTACAATTAGCTACCATAAAATTTTGCAGTGCCACGTTCGTTCTTACCCCGGGATAAAAACATTAAAACCGCGCCACGGGGTTTGAATCATCCCGTGAAACGTTCTGCGTTCCCTTCTGTTATTCTTTTCACTTTTTTTCTCTGTTTTCAACGAATACGCTTGCCGGAGTTTCAGTTTTCAGTTTCCATCTGAAATATTTTTACCAAGCATTTATTGCAACGTAATATTTGCATTAGCCACCGTATCGTAGTTTGAATATTATTTTATTGAAACGATAATAGTTAATTAATTAATTAATAATTTTGGACAATGGATGGTTGATTTTCCAATTAGCTTTCGTATAATGGAAAATTCCAGTATGCATATCTTGGCGAGAAACGTAAATCTTCTCTGTAATAACATTCATTACATTATGAATTCCTCTGTGAAGCTGAAAATTTAGAACCCACGGTCAGCGATTAGCTTAATTTTCACGCGGTTGCTTTCTACATTCCCACCCGGAAAACGTTCACGATTACAACGCGGACCATTAAGATTCGATTTTTGACTCTGTCAGTTTCTATTTTGCCGAAAAACTGTCGTATAATCACTGGCAGAGCAATTAGCAGCGATTTGGCGTGGGGTTCGCGAAATTTCGCGCTAAAAAATAGTCGAGTGGCTAACGAGCGAGCAGCTCGTCACGTGTTGGCGTGGTTTGCATTCGATAACCATCGATAGCCCCTCGATGCGTGCCGGTAAAACGGCGATTGTTTATGAATGCAGTCCTAATGAAGTGGAGAGGGGGAGGGACGAATGTGACAGAGAGGCGTATAACTTCCTAGGTGATTAACTGCTGAATCGCCAGGAACGCGAGCGAGGTTTCGAGTTAATTGCATCCCTCGCGGAGACTCGCGGTGCGTGTAATTACGCAGGACGTTTTCGTTGCGAGTAATAGTCGCGATGTACGGAGAAAAACTTGGTATAAAAAGAATAAAAAAAGAAAGATCATCGTCAGAGTAAAGTAGAAAAGTATAATTAAGGCCAGAGCGTGCAAGCGGAGATGCTTGATTGTACTCGAAGCGTTGATATTTTCGTTGGTTCGATTTCAAACAACGTTTGTTGTTTCGCTTTCAGCGAAGCGAGAGGACTTTGCGGTTCTTTTATCCAGCGATACTTCAATTCTGCGGTTACGCTTTTTCCTCGCTCGTTCTGCCGGTTCGAGTCACACAGAGTGTGAAATTGTACCAGTTTTCTTATGGATTTCGTGTGACTAATTGGTTGTACGAATCAATGTTATTATTTGTCGTGGGAGAAAGTTGATAACCGTTCTACTATAGAAAGGATGAGAATCAAGCTGAATGTATTTTGCAAATTAAAAAAATTTGAAGTATAATTTATTGCTTGTATGATTCAACAAGGCTCGTCAGAAATTCAGAATATAATCATATCATCATGGTTAAAAATATTTATTCCCTCAGACACCCACACGCGTCGATTCATTCTTTTCCGATACGTCTCTGTAATCACAAAACAGAAGATGATAGTATTTTTGCCAAAATCCACAACACCTGCGGAAAAGTGTAAAATAAACACGGTGATACGCGGTATCGTGCGATAAAACGAGCTAAAACGAAACGGTTGGGAGCGAAAGCGTTTCCACATCTGGCTCGGTAAAATTATACAATTTTTTCCCCGCGGAGACGTGTTTACGCAGAGCTGCGAGAATAATGAAAGCGTTTAAAAGAATCAAAAATCTCGCGTTTCATCCGCGTCGAGAAAGGAAAGAATTTTTTCGAGCGCACCGTGATTTCGTTAAACGTTTTTCACGCGAGGAAAAGCTACGTAGTTTTTCTTTATTCGACGTGACGCAACACCCCCGTACCGATTCTAATTTTTATCTCCCTTGTTTCAGGTAAGAGCTACGAAAAATCTGGTTTAACGAAGAAAATCTCTACTATATACGAGAGTGGGTGGGAGACAGACTGGTCCACGATACTTGTAAGTAAACTGTACCGAGCGAATCGAGCAAAAGGGTCGAGAAGGTTTAATCGTAAATCGTATTACGATCAAATAACCACGTTCTGAGCGTCCTTTCGAACGACCAGCACCAACTATTGTGTTGCCCGGTGAAATGAGGTCCGCAGAGATTTACGGGCGCATCCTTTATGCTTCCGCGAAACTGCATGTATGAGAGCTAGTGGAAATGGGATGTACTCTCTCGGTGTTCGTGACGAATAAGAATCGCGACTGAATCCTGTGATCCGTGATTAAAGTTTCTGCGGTCTCTCAGTACTGCAACAGAGTTCGATTCGATCGAGCTACTGAACATTTTTTTCCCCGGGAAAGTGGAGGATCAGCCGGCGAACAAAACGTACGGCATTTGCGAGGGTGTTTCGTTATTCGAGGAAATCCGATAATACGGTGGTTCGCGGTGCTGTAGGTGAATATTTGGTAATAGAAGTATCTTCATACTATCCATATGGGACATTTTGAGGTACTCTATTTAAGAATATTATTATTATAAATATATTTTCTTGCTTAGTATTAATGTAATTATTCTGAAATATTTTCTCGACTAAACTAAGGTGTTAATTGACAGGATAAAATCAATCATACGATTCGATCTCTAAAATTCTACTGGTAAATAAATAATACTCTTTATAAGAGCATTATTTTTTAAAATATATTTTCTCATTTAGTATTAATCAAATTGCCTTGAAATATTTCCTCGAATAAACTAAAGTGTTAATTGGCAGGGTAGAATTAGTTATATTAATCGATCTTTAGAACTCTACTCGTAAATAAGTAATTTTTCACGCTTATTCGATACTTTCTTTTTCTTCTCATTACATTTAATGGAAGCCTTGCTCAACAATATACGTTCAAACATCTCTATTGATGCACGTGTATCACATTCTTGCGGTACCCTCGATGAAATCGGTATTCTGCGTACGACACAGTAATCTGATGCGGATACTTCAGTCGAATCGTTTCGATCAGAGATTGGCGAGTCGAATCGAGACGGTCGTCGATATCGGAGGTCGCGGTACCGTTCGATACATAATTTGATCGAACGTGTATCGCTGCTGATCCGATACCTCAGACTGGACGCAAACAAATTAAACCGGCAAACAGGTCGATCGTGATATCTGTTGGCGAGATTCAGTCGAAGGATACCGCGTCGATCGAATTGATTAAATGAAGTGAACGAAGAGAAAGCCCGATCAAATCGAAGTCTCGTTACACCGTTCGACCACCGTTGATGCTACTTTTAAATGATTCCTTTCTTTAAAACCTGAAATAATCGCGATCTTCTTGCGCGAACGTCGCCGATTTCTAATGTCTCGTTTCCATTGGCTTATTTATGGTCACGATTCATCTTGTATCTGGAAATCGGACGTGTAATTGAACACGGTGTTGGCTGCGATCGAACGAGACGTTGTCTCCGCTGAATGAAGTGTAATTCAATAGTAACAGGAGAATGTCTGATTCGATGTTTCCATCCTATGATTTATCGGCCGATCATTTTATTCTTCACTCCTTAGTTGAGATTTCGTGAAATATTTCACCGTACGTTCCTTTGACTGACGCTAATATTGCAAAATTAAACTAAGTCATGTGTTCCATACATAGTTAATATTTCCGATAGTTAGCGAATATTATGAATATTTTAGAATTGAAATTAAAAATTAAAGTATTCGTGTCACATTTATCTGAACACATATTAATTCACTGATCTCTATTCTTAGATTCATTTGACTGATTTCATTAAATATTTCAAATGAAGTTCTAATCGCAGTCGTTATTGAGTGCATTTAGATGAATTGAAAAGGATCTGAGAGATCTTAAGAGGGTCTGATCCACTTATACTGGCTTGAAATTTTTCGAAACGATAAAAAGTTGGAACAAGTCGTCGAGGAGCGTTTCGGTGGGCTAATCGAGTCGTTCGATCGGTCGTCGATAGCCTCGTTAGCGATCCGTTTCTTCTCTTCTAGAGCATCGAACGGTCATTTGAGTGAATCGAGTGATGGTCAGTGAAGATACGGAAGAAACGAACTAACTTAATTTCTTACTGTGAATGGTCCATTCGACTTATTACGTTTCTCACGCTCGACACGACTCGATGCTGATCTCCCGTTGCCTTTTTACTTCGTCCTAGAATCGTGAAATTATTAGCGAATTTTTCGGTACAACGATTCGCGTAATCGGAATAGACGCATTTTTCATCGTACCATTCATTTTCTACGAAACCCAATGAATGTTATTTAGGTATAGAAATTCAGTGATAATTTGGTGATATTGGATAGTTTTAAAGGGATGAAAATAACAGATCTCAAATATCCCAATTTTAATTATAAAATTTATTTAAATGTTTTTGTTGAAATATACGTTGACTTTTATCGAGATAAAGAATTATTGAACATACTGGTTTGAATTTCATACGTGATCTATTTATGCTTCTATTTTATTTTCAATCTAAAATTTAGCGTGCATTAAACGCCGGTAGTTCTATTATTAAAAATGGTAAAAATTGAAGTGAAATTTTTAAAAATGTATCTATGCAGTTCCGGATTTCCTGTTCAGCTCAACAAACATTGATCGTAACCATAATACACACGGGAAACTTCATCCACGAGAAAAAGAGTGGGTCGTTAATAAATCGTAAATCCTTTTCGTCTGTTTTTTGTCGTTCCCGTCACGAAGGATTAAATTGATGATTTCGAGCGAAGCGTGTTTTACGCGTCGCGAATTACAGTCTGTCGACGTGGTTGCACAGAAAACTGACGGCTGCAACTCATAATCGCGGCTGTCGATAATTGACGTGGCACGGATTACCGTTAACTGAATCGACCGGCTCGAGAATCCCTCATTTTTACGCTTTATTAATTCCGCGGATTCGTTTTGCGCCACCCCGTTCACCAGGGAAATCCATCAGCCTTCCACTTCCCTTCCGGCTACGTGTCTCTGTTGGCTCGTTTCCGATTCTCTGCGCACACTTTTCCGTTACGATGCCAAGAACAATCAAACCTGAATTTACTAAATTACGATGATCAATAACTGTTTCCGAAAAGAACATTTTTCTGTGGACACTTTTCCTTGAAAATTTTCTACCCTTCTGATTTATTTCCTTTGTTATAAAACATAAGTCAAACTGAAGATAAATAATTCCGTGAAATTCTCAGCTGAGACAGGTCTGCTGCCTTGTTACAGAATGACAGATTCATTTGAAATAACTCTAAAGATAAAGGTTGGATTTCCGAGCTCGTGAAACGAAGAGTATTCAAAATCTCGTAGAACCTTGAACCCGGTGTGTTTTCACCAAGATTATCTCGAGTATTTTACTAGGTAGATAGCGAAAGAAAGCGTCAAGGGAACGCTTCTTGGGAAGATAAACTTCAGCTTCATAAAGAATCGTTGAGAGTTCAGATTGCTCTCCCGACAGTTTTGTGGAATGAAGAGCTGATACGAACGAAACGGAAACTAATTCAGTAGCTTTCGTCAGATAAACGTTGGTAATCTCTCAATGGAGATTATAGAACATCTGGCCCGAAGTCTATTGACACTTTTCCACTGAACAAAGGATTTCAGTTTGTTTGAAAGACTTCAAAGAACCCTTTTCATCTTAATTACCAAAGTGCTGCTTCGTTCCAAGTACAACAAGATCTATTAATCTATTTATAAAAACTAGAAATAATTTTTGAATATGCTGTAACTTGAAATCGCAATAAATTACAATGGTGAATGATACAGCCGCGACGATGAGAATCATAAACAAGATGCAAAGGAAAGGTAAGAAGAATCAAAGCGTTGCTAGTCGACGATTACAGCTTTTTCTTTTCGCATTATTCCCGCGAACTACCAGGAAAATTCACGAAGCTGCCAGACGAAGGAATTAATCCGGCCCGCAATCGCGTCTACGCTCGCTTTAGCTGCATTTTTGCATCGGGTTTCGGAGCTGTTCCCCGGCCTCGTCGACTTTTGCCACCGGATTACATCGGATTCCTTTGTGCAATCGCCGCTAGTATCTCGCCCTTTTTCATCCCTTTCGCCAACCCTTTGTACGCTCGTCACCTTACAACTCTCTCGCGTTGCCCTCTTTCGTTTCTTCTTTCCTGACGAACGACCGCCAAGCCAAGCCGAGTCGAGCCGAGTTGCGGCAGAAATCTTATCTGCTTTTCAACGTACAAGCACCGTCTCGCATATAATTTTCGCGTGCCGAGAGAAAGGAGAAAAAGATAGGACGTAGAAAGCGAGGAAGAGAAAAAGAAGAGAGAAAGATGAAGAGAGTGGAGAAATGGTCAATACGCGCGGCTTGGAACCTTTCCACGCATAATGCTGAGATTAGAGTGATCCATGTGTGCAACGCCAGCTTCGCTCCACGGCTTGGTATCGAGGTTATATTCATTTTTAATGGCCGAATTAATGGAGCCGGATTACGCGTCACTCGGCTCGAATCGTTTCTTTGCAAATCCCTGTGGGATCGCGAACATTCTCCAATTAAACGATCCTGTTGTGTCCTCGCTCCGACGAATTGAATTGAATTATTACAGTGTCCTTATGAAATTCATTAAAAATTCATTAGACGACGCGACGCTTGGAGATAATTTGCATCAATGTTTGAGTTTGATTAGAAAACATTTTCAATTATGAAAGAAATCGAATGATTCTATTTCCGAAAAGCATGGAAAAATTAAAATTGTTTGATTAGATTTTTGAAAGAAATTCAAAGTTTTTCAATGATAAACTCTTTGTTTTGTAGATCTACTGGTTCAAATGACTGCGCTTGAAAGTTATTAGAGTACAACTTATGATATTTGGGGCAATTTCGTTGAAAAGCAAGAAACACAGTAGCTGGGAAGTGCATGCACGCGCGCGGACTTTCCGATTGTTTTATGAAATCCGAGACAATTTGTCGGGGAATTCAGTGTAAATGGCGCGAGATGGGTGACGCGCGCGCTACCAGCGGCTGGCCGTTTTGTTGGAATGTGAAATGAGTCGGGACGAGAGGGAAAATTAATTTAGCTGGGGTACGGTGCAGAGAAGTCTCTCCACTTTGACAAGTGTCCGCTTTACCACGCACGATTCGCCGGATTAGCCGTGTTAACGCGTGAGAATCTGCTTCTTCCGGCGTAAACTCACTCCGTCCGCGATGCAAATTTCACGGCACGCGAGCCGATTACGCGAAGATTTCCATTTCGTGCCTCGTCGCTTCGGATTTTGTTTCCACCGGCCTAAATCTGTGTGTTAAATTGGATCAAACTGAAACAGTTCAATTTCTGATTCCTATAATTATTATAAATATTCGTAAATCTGACTGCAGTTAAAAGAAATCTAAATTCATCATTTCTCATTTTTGTAAGTTTCTTGTTTTTTAATTTAAGAACAACCAACAGTGTTTTCAAGATGTTTTGAAATCAGTTTCAAAGGAAATGTGCTCTCCTTGTAACATTGCAGTTTCTCTTTTAAATACACGTATTCGTTTGCAAATAAATCACTAGTGTACACAGAGAAGTTAACGATATTCCAAAACGGGCAGCGTTTCTACCTGAAAGTTAAAGCCCATGTAACCCGAGATTACCTGGGATTTTCAGAATTTTATCTTTCCCGGAAGTGAAGGGAAGTGTGTGGTTAGACCGGCTGGTTGCAGCCCTTTGAAGCATTTCTTCACTTAGCTTTACGGAATCAATAATTCAAGAATTTCTCGGTGCTCGTTTGCTACCAAATGAAAAGACGGTGAACAGGAAAGAAAGTATAAAAAAAGAATTAAGAGAATTGGTGTATTTCAACGACCTATCCACCGTGTTCTTCGAGTGGATGGCCAAGGAGATTGAATCGACTGTGCAAAACTAACTAAAATTTCTACCAAGTTTCTTTCTTGAAATATTTAATGAAAACAGCATTTCTCTATTTACAATCATGAAAAGAAATTTATTGCTACAAGAACTATCGTGCAAAAATGTTTCACCGCGAAATCAATATTTTATCAAATATTTCGATACAGAGGATACACAGTTTCATTTGATCGTTTGAGAAACAGAAGAAGAGTTTGAATATCGAGTGACTCGACTATTACCGGGTAATGAGGTTTCGATTCGGTAGATAGGATTTTTATGAGACAACAAAGGGAAAGTCGAAGCTGACGCTCGCGCTCGACTGACTAGGCGTAATTTTCATGAGCCGTAAGCTTCAGTCTATTTCACATGAATGGATATACCAAAGTAATATTGTCCCGGGTATTTGATTTGCTTGGTTTAAAGCTCTGCTTTACGTCAAGCGATTTTTCTAAAGTATCTACAATTGTTCAGAATTATTCGACAGAGTTATTGTTCCATGAAATTTCTAAGAAATTTCAACGTTTGTGCTATCTCGATCATTTGAACCTTTTTAAATTATATAATTTATAATCTTGTTACACGATGAAAGGGTTTCAGGTCGTTCAGTGGCAAAGTTAAAAGCTGTTTAACTTTTTAAGGCGGAGCAAAATCGCGAGGTTTCGAGCAGCGTTCTGAATAAAACATAACAAGCTTCAAACGAGCGCAATTCATTAACCAACTAAATGGGAACATGTCGCTCGCATGGCCATAACTTTCGAAACTGCGTGCAAGCCAACTGCGAAGTTGCATTTCGTGTATCGAGCAGCCGAAATATTCAGGCTTGACCAACGACCGACCGCACAATCATTCACCAATTTTATCATTTAGCCTCGACCGATACAACATTTCCTTGTCTGTCCTTTCCCCCCGAGCCTTTCTATACCTCATTAGTCCGTGATTTTCATTTTATAGTTTCAACGAAATTGCTTAGTTCGCGACTACCCTTAATGAACGATGTTCTCGACGTCCATTGGAAATTCGTTAAACACTTTTCTGACTCGTGGGAAACTAATGATACGTGATAGAGTTCGATTTTCCCTCGAATTTCCTTATTCGATGTGCACTTTAAATATTCGTGTTTTAATTAAAGTGAAATTTTAGGATGTTAATTGTTTTGTAATTAACGTTTAAAATATTTAAATTACATTTTTCCATGAAAAGTAGACGATGGTGAAATAAACCATAAAATAACTTAAACAAAATATCATCGATGATGCACGTCGACTCTGAAAAAAGAAAATTCAATTTGAAATCCATCGATATTGCATTGAATCGAAGGTGTTGATCAACGATCGAAGGATTAATCTGGCACTAAAACTATCGTATTTTTTTCGGTGTCTAATTTTCCGCATAAAATGTTGGTCGTCCCCGAATGAAATTACATCTCGTCAGTATAAAAGCGTCGACCCGTTCCGGATCGTTTACCAGGATTCTTCGAGGGAAGTCGTGCGGGCTCGGTTCCTCGGATACATTCGCCGTCGACGATAGTAATGGCCTCGTCGTGAAAAGGACGCCGGAGTCATTGTGCCGGCATAAAGAAAGCGTGGATGCGAGCCCAGCGCCCCATTTCTACCCCTTTCTACCCTCAGGTTTTATCTGTAAATAATACTTCCGTGCTTTCCGCGAGTTTATACGTTATTTCGCTGATGTACAACGCACGCGTACGCGCACCCTCTCGCTGTTCCTGTTTCCGCCACCCTTCTATCCGCGTTTTATCCTCCCCCTTTTACCGCGCCGAACTTTACCCTAGTATGTTTAAATAAGAACGTCGAATCATCTTCTTTTGCCGACGACGTAATAAAAACCACGGTTATTTATATGCCACGCGTCATTTTGTTTTCGGGGGTGGAAGAATTATACCGAGGTTCCTTTCCAGCGGTCCTATTGTTCAATGTTCTGAGAAGAACCGGGGGTAGAAAAATTTATCGTCAATTTTAAGGAATGGTCGTTTCGTGCCGGATATATTGATATTGTTTTTAAGGTCAGTAGTTTTCTTCGGGATCCGAATTGATGATCTCTGAACGTTGGGTAGCTCAGATAGTTCAGTTCTTTAGGATATGATGGTACAATCATCTAAGTGAAGCTTTTGATAAAAAATTGTATTTTAGGTGGAGATCGTTTTGGTCTACATTCGTGAATTGATATTTCTGTTAGACCATTATGGAACAGTTAGTATATGATATTCAGATTCTAATTAACATAAGTTATTGTGTAGGTATTATTCAAATAAAAGCTTCATCGTGGACAATAAACAAAAATCCTTGGTGAAAAAATTTAATTGCAAGCTCGTTGTCTCCGCAGTAAATTATAATAGACTGGTAGACAAAGGCAGAAATAAGTATAAACGTCCATTTATACTCAACCGTAACGTCACCGTAGCTACCCTCTCTTCCTGTCTATTCTCTTCGTATATGTTATGGTCTGCATACGACGTCGAGTACATCATCCACTATTTTCCTTTTTTCTCTCTTTTTTTGGAAAATGAACAAGGAGAAGCTGTTGAGTATAAACGACTCTTTGTACCTGTGGTATATTAAGGAATAAAAAATGAAACGAGAAGAATCCAAATGTTTGTTAAAAGTTTAACAGGGCGTCAGAATCGCGCACGTAATTACGATCTCTCATCAAGGAACACGCATCATGCAACCTGCTTATCGACTGGCCACTCTTGTAACGCAAGGTTTAATGAACCGTGATTTACATAACAATCAGCTTCCTAGAGAAAATATAACTCCTACGATTAATTGCCCTCTAACTCTCCGTCTACGCAACGCAATTTTTATTACCCGCCTGTGAACGAAACGTTTCCCTTTACCCGTTTCCAACCCCATGGTGCGGTGCTTAGATTCCGTGAAAAACGCTCGTCCATTAACCGAGTTTGTCAACTTTATTCAGGCCAGCGTGAAGCTATGAAACGTCGTGTTATTCATGCATGGCCGTGTATCACGCATCTTTTCCGCTTCGTGCAACCAGTTCAGAAAGTCGTCGTTTCACGAAAATTTCTTTCGTCATCCCTTTCAAATAAATCGACAGAAGTGCTTTCGATCGTATCTCAACAATGCCAACCGTATGATAAAACAAGAGATCGAACTCTCGAAGAGCATATAATAATTACAAAAAATATTTCCAACAATAAGTGTAATTTATTTTGAAAAGAAATAACATTTGATGATACAAACCATTTTATAAAATGGGTACACATGATTTTTTGGATCCATGTTTATGAAATATCTTTTTATTCCTTCATTTTGATGTATACTATATCCCCCTGGAATTTGGCGCAACCTTTTTTGCACACCCTCCGTGTATCCGCACCATCATAAAAATGTAAAACGACTTTATTTATATGACGCGCGTGGTGTACGCACCGCACAGGCTAAGGGTGAAACTGACCCCGTTGGGATGGCATTTAGCTTCCGGTTTCGCGCACCGCTACATTGTCCTTTTCCCCCCTTGTTGCCTGACATCCTGCCGGCATTTGTAACACAATGGAGCCGGCGTAACTAGTTTCGGATCACGTAGCTTGTCCTAAAATATTGACGGGCTCGTTGCTACGATAAATATTAGCTGCATTGAAGTTTGTAGAGTCGATTCGTGAGAATTTTGAACAATTAGGGGAATACGTTTTGTTCCTTTCCTCTCTTTCTACTATTTCTGGTGATTCATTTATCGTATTGGTTTGAACAATTTTCTTACGATGGTAAATACAAGTTCAGGAAAGATCAGGATTTTTCGCTCAAATATTTTAACAATGGCAACGAACTAGGGTGTTGAAGATACATCCAGGGAGATTTTACGCGTTGAGTATAGCTTTTCGTCTAGATAAAAGCACGGAAGTGTTTCGAGGTCAGCCTCGTTTCTTAAAAATGTGGCACCCTGCTTGAGGCTGCGATGGTGGTCTTAAAATGTCTTCCTCGTCTTTGCCCCTGAAATAGCTGTCTCCACCGAACACATCTTTTTGCGAGACAATGGACTTGCCGTCGCATCCTGAGCATGAAAGCTCCCATAAACGCTTCTTCTTTTAATATATTAGGAAGGCGTGCAAGCATGTTCGTGTCGGCTCTGACAATATTTTATACAAGAATCATTTTCAGATAAACTTCGCTTACAGTATTATTCTCGATGATTGTTACTGTTTCTTTAAAACACCAACTTCCCATGAAATCAAGTGTTGACTCGAGGTGAAAGTTTAAATTTTAATAGTCCTTCTAAAGCGGAAGTCCCCCGTGGTTTTGACGAGTGTTGTTCCGTGCACACGACCGTTCATATTAAAGCAGCCCTCAGGTCCGCCACTTAAACCACTCGACGGAAAATGCAAAAGAATCACGCGCCAACGCTCACCCCTTCGACGAGGATTTCGTTAATCTGCCCTGTCATGCATTCGGAATGATCCAGGCCGAGTGTGTACGTACGCGATAAATTTATCGGCCCCGATGAAATTTCGGGCCTCGATATTGCCTTATGAACGTCCGTACTGCGGGCGATGATTAACCGAAGAGAAAGGGGTTTGAGTCTCGTACACGGATTAAATTTAATTTCTTCTCGCTTCGTTTAACACTTTGCTTTGTGCCCTGGAAGAGCACTGGGCGCATTGTTCGAGATTCTTCATTCGTTTGCGTTAAATGCAACGGGAGAATTTATTTTAAAGAAACTCGCATTGATGGCGGTCAGAAAAAGGTAATTATGCGGGCAAATATTTTTCAAAGCTCGTTTTCTAATTACGAACAGTCGTACGAGGACGAATTAATTCCTGGTTCGTATTTTGAACAGGATAACGAGAAAACGAATTATAATTTATTCTACGAATCCTGTATAAATCGGGAGCAGCTCGTTTGGGAAAAAGATATACCGAGGTTCGTGCGAAAGAGCCGAGCAACGAAGATGCGAAATTATGAGGGTGCAATCGTTCCGATACGCGAGAGTCTCGCGAATATTTCGCGTTCTCGGGTAATAAAATGGACTTCACGTTTCAAGAGCTGCATTCATCGCGTCCGTTCTTTTCTTCTATTTCCATTTTTACCCCTTTCTGCTGGCGTAAATAGATTTACGAGCGGATTGCAGGATCGTTCGAGCGTTCCTTTATTACCTAAACGATGAATGCACTTTTCGTATCGTCGTCGCTCCAGTTTCTCTCCTCGCGAATGAAAATAGGTTTCGGTACGCAACGGCTAACCGGTTTTATCGTTTGTTTCTTATACCGCTACCAAAGAAGACAATGAGAGTTTTGCGAAATCCGTGAAAATCTTAATGAAAGTTCACGTGTCAAGTATATTGAATTATAGTGTCAAGACGTTCGTTTAAATCGCTCCTCTTTATCCGACACTTGTTATGTGTGCGTACGCGATAAATCTGTCAGGCTCGTTGAAAGTTCGGCTCGTAACTTAGTAAGTTCGCGACATTATGCAAGTCCACAAAGGTTGAATCGCGAAACTAGGAACAGCATGGACGAAAGTTCAAGGATCTCATGCAAATTTCATCTTCTTCGGCTAATAAAATACAGCCACGTCTTATGGTCGGCGTAAAGCCCGCAGATTTCACGGCTGCTTGCATATCCTATTCCTATACTCTTTAACGCGTCGCCATGCTGTTAATTCGTACCCCGGTATTCTCGGTATTTTTCTTCCGCATTTCTTTCTTTACTTTGTAACAACTTTTCACCGTTCAAATTTTTTCGCCAGTGTATGATATATAGAATCGTACGGTCACAGTATGCATCGAGAATGAAATTTTACGATTCAATGCCTCGTTTAATATTTAGCATCGCTAGTGCAGTTTCAGCGGTGTTTGTAAATAATGAAAAATCTTGGACGACGCATTTAAATAAAGATAAGGTGAAACGCGCGAACGGTTGATCAATTTTTTAGGCGTATCGTAAAAGCAAAGCTGCGACGAGGATTCGGCTGCTAATTTCTTCCTGAATGGCCAATAAAGTGCCAACAAGCGCGTATAAATCGTAAAATTTGGACGGCCGTTATGCGTGCGCTTGATAAATTCGCGGGATGTATCCGAAGAAGCGGCGGGTAGGTAGAATGGGTGAATTTATCCGGAAGAACAAAAAGAGCGGAGGACTCGAGCGTCTGATGCAAATTCCCTGCTCTCTTCCAGCTAATAAAATTGCAGAGGCGATGGCTCCGGAGCCAGCGAGTACGCTTAGCTGCTCGCCGCACTTCCGTCGCCCAGGAGGGTGTGTTTTCCAGCTGTGTAAACAGATTTTATGCGGGGCGTAACCACGAGATGCACGCGGAATATCGTTCATTGTCTATTCCGAAAAGTTACTTACACCCGATGACTCTTCTCGTCTAATCTGAATTCGATAGCTTTTTTTCCCCGACCTTAAAGTGGTCTCATGAAAATAACCGAAGATTCTGATGCATTTAAGATACTATTTCTTAGTCCTTCCACATAGATATATTTTACTAGCGTTAGAAATTTAATAAAATAACAGAAATCAATTAGTAACGCAAGAGCGAAAAATGCACCATTTGCTAACGAAACGTGTGAATTTATTCCGTGATCTGGAGCTGGATATTCAGCAATACAAAGAGTTATGGCTTCCATAAATATTCCAAACGCAACAGTATCGTTATAAGTATTCACGGAGATCGTGGAGAAGAAAATCGACCACTCGTCGGGTTATCTGTGTACAAGTAAATCGTTGATTAATTCGCAAGATCGATCGCGGAACGAGAGCAATTCGTCCCCGGCGTCAACGCGGCGAACGATTAATTGCGATTGCTAAGCGAACTGGTCAGCTGAACAACGATTGTCTGACTAATGGAATTAATGATCGGTCGGTTTCGTAACGCGATCGGTGATAAATTCGATTCTTAGTCGAGCGGATCGCTTTTGTCGGGAAACTATGCAGAGCGAACAGAACTTGGAAATCACAGAAGTATTTCTGCCCGATCTTACAATCCTCTATTTAACTCCTCTTTCATATCAGCCTCGCGAATAAAACTGGTCGCAAAAGCGAAAGATAAAAGGGGTTAAAAAGGGAGAAGCAATGAAAGCTCCTCGTGGCATGCCTCGCAACCAAGTTATCGCGAGCTGCTTTTCTCTCGAAACCCTTGTATTTTGCGGTGGTAAAAGGTAGCACAGGTCGTTGGTCGTTGAGTGGACTGTCACAATGAGTTCACAGGAGAAGCAGCATGGAACGATAGCCACCGGCAATCGTAGCTGCATAACCATGGAGACCCCTGTGTCGTTCAGATATCGTCAATTGTGTGGATAGTTACACGCCATCGGTTGAATTAATGCCTAGGAATTCTGTTTTACGGTGTTACGTTGAATTTTTGAATCCTTCAAAGTTAATATAAAAAATATAAAACCTGCTTTATTTCAAACACTGTCGTTCCTCTTTCCTTTTAGAAATTTTATTGTAGCAGTTGCGTTATTTTTTTTTTTAAGTCAACCTAAAAGATAGCATCAACAGTACGATAACAAAGAACATACTTTTATACGAGACTGCTGCTTATTTAGCTATTTTGAGTTTTTAACGAATGCAGTAGCTTTTGAAAGACCCGCGAGCTTAAATTATCTCGTTTCTGTTCTTTCCTGGCAACCAACCTGGCACAAAGTCCAGACACATTTAGGCGTTTTCAACTTCATTTTCATATCTCGCGCACGTGTTCTCACTCGTTCGTTCGCCGTTAAATCCGAATTGATTAACGATACTCCGAATTTTATAGCGACCTGATAATTTAATTAATGGCAAATCAGTTTGCGACACTATCACGAGAAGCGCTTAAATAAACTTCCTCTCGCATGTACCGAGAAGCAGGACTAATTTAGAGTAAGTTCGAGGCAGTAGGGATGATCTAAGACTTTCGTACGACGATGGCCGTCGTTAAGCCGTGCAGCATGTGCAAGCGTCGCGACGCGTGTACATGCACCTGGTGTGTATCTGCTTGTTCCTCCTCGTCCTCGTCGCCCTCCTTCTTAGCACGTGACGCTAGCAGTTTCAGAATTTCGGCAATTAGCGACGCTGACAATACCGTCAGCGATGCAGACAGACTTTGCGAAACGAGGCCGGGAACACGGCTCGCTATTAAATTAATCGACGTAATCTCTGTTTACCAGCGGGGCTGCGCGTTTTCCGTGAAGCCCGGCTAGGTATCGTGGTTTAATTGCGAGAAGATAATGCTCGGGGAAATTCGCGGCGGACCCGGCCGTTATGGTCGCCGATAATCGAGCGGAATTGTAATTCTCGCCGGTTGTAATTGCAATTAGGACCGGGAACTCGAGACCGCGCGATCGTTTCGGAAGAATGGAGATTTAAAATATGGAGATTGCGCTCGACGAAGGCTCATTTCGCTTGAGTAATTAGTTGGTACGATAGCGATGATATTGTTGCAGCTAATGCAACCACCAGGATATTCGCTGGCAATGCGTGCTCGGCAGCTATTAAGGACACGAGGTGACGACCGTCGAATCGTTTCGTGGATCGAAAATTGCTTTGTTCTGCTGCTGATACTGGTGAAAAACGTCTGCAGTAGTTTTGCGGATTATTAGATATAAGGGTATAAAAAATAGACTTGCAGATTTGTTTTATTGTTTTATTAATTATTTCTTTCTATGACTAAATACATTTATTTAAAAATGGGTCAATTTTAAAATTTCAATTTCCGAAGCTGATAAGAGCAGTAATTAGTAGTCGAAAGAGGTAAAAGGTCAGCGCAATACCGTCGAAACGATGAGCTCCCGTTTATTTGAAATAATAATTAGATTCGTTTTGTTATTTCAATGAAGAAGCACGGATTTGAGAGGGTTTGCTTGGGCAACGCGGTATGCAGATCCGAAAAATAGCGAGAGCAGAAAATAAACTTCCATGCTTTGAGTCAAAATAAACATGCCCCTCGTTCGGATTCGTTCAGAAAAAGCTCCAGGTTTCTGAAGCTTCGAGGGTCGTGTACCTAGCGCAGAAATAATACTCGATCGCGGTTTAGTGGATATTGCGGCATAATCGAACGGTACGATACGAGAAATTTTATTATGAATCTCGGAAATCACGCGAAAAATGGAGATAGAAAAATCCAATGGGTTATCTCGGTTAAGGAATTATTTTACGCTTTCGTCTCGATATGTCGTTAACCTACTTCGCTAATTAAATTGAAAATTTAACCGCGAAAATATATTTCGCTCCTTTTTATAAATATCATTTCTCGTTGCTCATCAGCTAGATTATATCTGTAAATAGAATAAGGTTAAATGGTCATTTTGTTCTCTGATAAATCCCATTAAATTCTGTATTAAGATCCATGGTCGGTGATACGGTGAAACGGTCGCGAATAACACGCAACCTCTCAACGGCTGCGAACGCTTTCGTTAGATAGAATTTAAGAGGTGCATTCGTCACGAATTAGAAACGAAGATAACCCCCTTTTGTTTTCATTTGCATCGAGCAACCGTGTTAAATGCACCTTCTGTATCGGTTGCCGGCGATCTTATCGTTGGCCTGATAACCGCCTTTCAGCCTCCGGGGCTGCTCGCAAATCTCGGAAACGTTTAACGCTTTTTCACTGTCGTCGACCACGGAACCAGCCAGGATATTCACCCTGAATTCAAGTAGACTCTGCATTCGACGATTTACGACAGTTCTCTCGGCTCTCTACTCGCTCGAACCTTCTACCTTTTCGCGCTCTTTATCAGCTAAAAGGCATTAGAGAGCCGTTTTCGGATCGACCCATAAAAGATAATATATTTTGCGTGAAACACAGCGTAACCTTCGCCTCCCATACTGCTTTCCTGAAATCTGAAAACTCGATGCAGATTACTTCGTAAAAGTTTGCCCGATTACGATGATCTGTGAGCTCTTTCGTCGACCTCCATCAGCATCTTGTCTTTATACAAATATTCAGTTGAATTATTTTACTAAGAATTCCTATGCAATTTATCCTGCGTTTCGAAACGGATCGCATCCTCGATCAATCACGACTGCTTCTTTATTTTTCTATGCATACACTCTCGCTAGTAGTATGTTGATTTAGAACACCTCGTGGTAACATCCAGCCTAACATTCTCTAATAACTCAGGCTGGTAGCATTCAAATAAATAAATTCAATTGTAAAAATATCCTCGAAATATATCATAATTCTCTGGTGGTAGTCAGTAGAGAGGAGGGTTTTGAACTGCTTGCGAATATTTGCAAACGGATCTTGACTTATCTCGAGATAAGTGGAGGTCTGCGTGACCTAGCATAAGAATTCCTTTCCACCGTCCATTCAAACGAATTTTTTCCTCCGACGAAAAGGGGAGAAAAAGTTTCCTTCCCGCGGGAGACGAAGGAGAATTACGTGGGTACACGGCTTCTGATTAAAGTCCTACAGGCAAGATGTTTGATAAGCAGATACTCCCGGTGAACGTCGTCTTACGACGTACCGGTCGATAGCGAAACTCCCTCGAAAACTGCGACAACGTGTCTGAGATCTGTTCACCGGCAAGCAATGATCTGGAGATATCGCAGAGAAGGGTCTTGATAATTGCTCGCAAACTTTGATTCGCAGAAACGGATCGTGAATTATTTTTGCCAGACGTATTCTAAGAATTAAAAAGCTGAAACTTCGTCAGTATACACTCGGTATTGTTTAATCTTACCAATTAATCCCGGCAACTCGGAGGAAGTTTATAAAACCCTGAAGTTTCTCAGTTTCTAAGGGTACGTGCGTAGTCGCGAGTTTAGTCGTTATCATTGGCGTGGATCTTAAATCGCGGATTATTCGCGAGATAAGGAACAGATGCAACGAATCCTTCCGGTATGCGCGCCTCGAATAGACACGTTTCAACTGTTCTCGCTTACCAGATGGTACCCCGCAGGTTTGTTCTCAGAAGAAGATCTGGCTGGCGATGGAGAAAGAGAGCGAAAGCTATGGGAGAATCAAAAAGACAAAGAGATAGACAGATGAGAAGGCGGAGAGCGTGCCACGAGGCACAGAAGTTTCTTCGAGTCGAAACGTAGAGCAAGTTGGAAGCGAATGGAAGTGGGATAAATTCGTCGAAGCCGAACCGAACTGGGCTGAATCCTAATTACGACGACCTGGAGAAAATAGCGAACGTGACCCACGACTGAACTTCATCTCCGGAAACGAGTTAAGAGGCTGGGGGATGGTTGAACGAATGGCAGGAATATCGCTGCCAGCGAAAGCTTCTTCTCGCAGATGGATCGAGGTTACGCGTCCATTTCGTTCCGTGGAACGTCCCAGGGGTTGCATCGCGCTGTCAACCTTCCTTCGCAGATGAAATTAACGCCTCGACTTGTCGCGTCCCGCTTGGGCTGCTGCCCTGTCTTGCAACTTCCGGGGTATGAAAGTCGTCAAAGTTTTCGGAAAATCTTCCTGGAAGGTGAAAATCTTCCAGCTTCATACTTGGAGTTCTACCCGCCTCCTAATATTCGTATTCGTTTTAGAATTAATTAAGAGGAAGCAAGACAGTCAATCGAAATTACAAAATATTTATTTCAATTTTATTCATGGATTTGCTAATGGTAAATTGTCGCGTAACTAACTGAAATCGTCTTAGTTGCCGCCTCCTTATGCACTCGGGAGTTCGCGTTCAAAGGGTCGAAATTTACATCGACCACTCGACCCGCGAAACATCTCCCGGCGGAGACCTTGAAACTTTGAACTCGCTCAACGGGGACCAGCTTCTCTCTGCTCGAAAATTAGCGCTTCTGCTTGATGTCACGTCTCGCATCTCGCGCCCTGCTAGCTGTTCTCACGACCTTTGCCCTCCGACCGTGGAACGTACGCTTTCTTCGCACCCTCGAATCACCCTCCCGGAAGACGTCGCGAAATTAAGCGCGATTCCCGAGAAATTATGGAGCGTGCTTGCAGGCAGATTAATAACGATTCTCATGATGATTTTATGGAAAACAGTTCTTTGAAGCTCGAAGTGAGACGTTTTCTGTCTTATCACCGAGGGCTTTGTTTGATAAAAAAGAAAAAAGAAAGTGCTGATAGAAACTGAAAAGTGATTCAGTAACGTTAGTTGAGACTTCGTAATCCAAAGTTTTGTCCGAGTTAATTTTAAAGTTAGTCGAGTTACCCTCAACTTGGAAACTTTTGTTGATATAAGAAGAAAGAAAGAAGATGATTGGATGGAGAAACTGTTCCTGATTGTACGAAACGTTGCACCCTCAAGTGTTTCAGCTTTGAAGAACAATATCGGAAGGGTTATTATTGATGGGAATATTAGGAATAAACATTTTATAAAAGCTGTTCCTTTCTTAGCTATCCACAGTCCATTGATGCGACAATAATCGATAATCGTGGGGGCTGTAAAATGGAACGCGTTGATAGGTTTTCTTACATAAATCACGGGACTCTATACTGTTCAGGCGTATCAGGTTTTTAGGGCTTCGTGAAGCATCGTTGAACTGAAACAGTAACCATAAACTCACATGCAACTTTTCTGCGAATATTATACACGAAATCCAATATAATGATTATTTTATTGCCTAGCCTTTGTTATAGTTTGCCGCGGTTTAATTACGCGTGAATACAAAGGGTATGGCTTATTTTAATTCAAACTCTACAATTTGTAGCGTCTTAGTTTATAAAGGTCAATGCGTATACAATAGACGAAGTCTACCGGCGAAACCGGCAGAGCTGGTATCGCGCTCAAGGAAAAGATAATCCCTTTTCATAAACACTCGAATTATCGGCGAGCGACCGAGCTCGACCGTACATTCAGTCGTTCTTGAACCTTCCTCAAGACAACACGCGAACAGACGGAGTCCTTCCAAGCGAAAATATATTGTTCTTCCATCAATCCTCAGTGCGTAAGTAATAGTAAGAATTTCAGATTACATATTTAAAACTGATCGCACGTTTAATTGCTTGTACAAAAATGATTTATGTCAGCCGTAAGAGCTTCTTCATATTCAAATCCAACGAGCAGAAGTCTTATCATCGTACCTAAACGCACTTCTTATCAAAAATCTTTAAGAACACACGTTAGTTTGTAGCATAACTTTAACCGATTAACTTGACGCGTGGGTAGCTGGTCGGATCAGATATGCTTTCGCGTTGCGGATGATGGATCATCTTGAAGAATGTGTATAAGTTAGTGGTAACGGAGCATCGAGTGTATATAACGCGTCACTCCCTGCATTCTTCGTATCCGATGAGCAACATGTTGAGGCTCGTACGGCATTTCACTTGGGATCACGCGAAGATAAATTCAAGGATTAGAGGATTATCGAGTATCCCGAGCGCGTGCAGCTAGCGTTGATGGTATGCTAATTTACCGCTAATTCTGAAGGGAAGTGGTTAATAACTCAACAACGGTATCAGCTACTGAGATCCTACATCGTAGATCGAGTTCTGTTATCAAACCTCTCTGTTCGTTGAACACAAATAATATTGCTTCCTATTTTTATTAATAAGCATGGAAATTTGATAGATCGTTATAAAATTTAGACCATTCCTAGCATTAATTACAATAATTAATAACTCTTAATATTTTATTATATTTCCCGTAATATTAGAGATTATTTTTTTCAACAAAGCTACGAAAAACGTATGCACATGTTCTCTTAAGCTCCTTTTCCTTTTACCGAGTTATTTATTTTCAATCGACATATTTATGAGTCCGCCTGATCCGGTCAGCCTTCCGAAATACGTTAGATAATATAATAAAGTAACAGCTAAATATTTATGATTTCTCTGCGGCGTGGAAAGCGCATAAATATTTACAGGCGCGGATGGGGGGGAAGAGCGGGAACTATTTTGAAGAAAAACACGGGGGAACGGAACGGGTATCGAGCGTAATTCCATCAGGGTTTTCCTTTCGAACAGATAAGAAGAGGGAAATCGCGGAGGCGAACTATCGAGGTGGTGGCTCGAAGGGTTTGGCCCTCGCGAACAGCAGTTTAATCTGCGATCTACGTATTGGCTTCGCCGGCAATAGTTTCACACTTTACGGGGCTTTGGTATGCAAATGCGAGCGAAGAAACATGTGCAATATCTCGAAGGCTGGCCACCTGCCAGGTCTTATCCGCTCTCTGGTGTAGCTATGCCATGCCGTGGCTTCGAGCCACCCGGACACAAGCTACCGCCACCGAACTCGTTACCCTCCGCAGCGCGGATCAGTTTTCGAGTTATGCTGAACACGCGAAAACACTTCCTCCGACGTCCTTTTCGTTTCGCACCTCACCGGAGAGGACTTTTGTCCGTTGAAATCCCATCAGAGTTTATCTCCAACTCGGAGATTTGACAGCGCCAGCTTCGAAACGTGAACTTCAACGCGCGCAGGCTTTACGTTTCATCGTGAGATTACTGGAAAATCGGTTTCCGCTTTTTATACTTCAGCCTGATGGAACCAGCCGTGTGAACGCTGCGAAGCTCCTCTCGCAATTTATGTTTCACGACGCTGCGCGAGATCAGACAGTTTCGCCTTCACTTTTAAAGGTGTGAGAAATTTTTTCGGGAAATTCAGGATAATTTTGAAAAATTTATATCTTCAGTCTGGTTTACTAGAAATTATTTCAATTTTAACTTCAACCTTCCTTAAGTTTTACTCATTCGAAGTTTCCTTTTTCTGTTTCAGGTAAGGCGAGACAAACGAGCAAATGAAAATCCGAACGCGAAACAGGTGGACAGGTAATAATTTTCAGACGAATCTCGACGATTCCACGATCATTCATCTAGTCGTTTTCTGTACCGGCAATTATTTAACGAAAAGCCCGCTGTGTGACCGGCTGCGTTACGAGTGGAAACGTAAATACACAACGCGTTATGATTTATGATCAGGTTGTTTAACGACGCTCACGGAAATCAGGATGCATTTCCGGTCAATATTTACGCGCACACTAAAAGCCTCCATTAATGTGGAATCATTGAACGCTGAAAAGTCAACGACCTGTGTTTCGATGCTCGATAGTTATATCTATTTAATAAGGCATTCATTGAATAAGTTCGTCCTAGTTAGAGAAATCTAGATCGTGTAGCGTTGATAATGATCCACGGTGTTTAAAAAGAAGTGCTCGTTCCGCGTTGAACAATGCCAAAAAATTTCACCGTCATTTTCTCTTTTATCTTCGAATGTGATTTAGCGCGTCCGTGTAGTAGGTTCAATTTAATTTAAAATCCATTCGAAAGTCTAGCTCGTCCAGCGTGTTACGTTGCGTACGAAATTGTGGCCGGGATTGTCAGTGGTTCGGAAATCCTGGCTTCGTACAGTGTAAGTGTTCTCACTTGTACACGGCTGCCCATTAACGCGGGATAGCTTGATCAACGGGCTTAGCAGGTTTAGGATCGATACAGTTGATGGTTTCAAAATGTCACGAAATATTGATGATGTATTTAATTGGTACTTGCACTAGAACAATTTCGTGGTGGCTAACGAACTTGGGACAGTTTATTAAATAATTTAGTTTGCCATATTTAGACTTGTTGAACTTAATCACAGACATAGCGATCTGTTAATATTTAAACAAAGTGGAGAGATATACTAATTAAAGTGCTGAAGAGGTATTAATTAAATTATTATGTACTAGCTACAGCTATCCATTCTAAGAATGGGATGTGTCGTGTTTGCTTTTTCAGTATTCATGTTAAGGGGTTAAATTCTATCTAATTTTGTTTGTTATTTTGTCTAATAACGTAAACATCATTGCAGAAGTTGAAATAATAATATTTATATACAAAATCTGAAATCCTCCATAAAACTCAATTATTTGATTATTTTTCATTTTCAAGCTATAAATGAACACTTACATTTTTCTATTCAATTTTTTAAAAAGAGGGATTTAAAAATAATTAAAATTCTTATATATTATATATATATGATTTTGGGCAATTCATATTTAATTAATTTCCAGTTTCATAGTTCAGCTGTGTTTCTACTACCCTTTTATCTGATTTCCTTCTTTCTCTACTTTAATATTCTTTTTCATACTTACTTGGAATTCTATTCGCGTGATCTTTAATATCGTCGCAGTGCGCTTCTGTGCGGAGACACGTATTTCCACAAGCATTTGCGAAATCAATTTTACAGCAGCTCGTAAACGTTTGCGAAACCATGATGCGCAGAGTGTCGTTGATTGCCGTGGATAATGTCAGCCTGACCTATACCCAAGAATTCATGGTCTGACAGTGTCGAGCAGGATTTCGATTATATAGCAGTCCGAGAATCGAATTATCGCGCCCACCTGTCACCGTGAATTTGCGAATCGAGTTAACGAGGATTTGACAATTACTACGTTTCGACGCGAAACATTTCCTTTTCTTTTCATTTACGAACAATCGTCGACGTTGTTTTATCGTAATCGTTGGTGCGTTAAGACACGACAGAGTTAATTACGTACACGTGAACGATGCGAACCGAAGATATCGAGTGAAGGATGATTGGATATTTCCTTGGCTGAATCTTGATTAACCGCTGAATGACAGTGATCGTCGATGATTCAGAGGGCATAATTGCTGTTATTCTGCCTCATGATTGACGAACAGTCCCTGCGATTTCTGTCGATAAATTCACACTGCGTTTATGCTGTAGATGCCAATACGCTGATATGCGAGTTTAATTAGTTCCTTTTTTAACGTCTGACGCGTTCCATAGATGCTTATGTTATTTGAGAAAATATTTTCTTTTTACGCGAATAGACTGCAATATTTTTTCAATAAAATTTATGCACTCGGCTGTGGTAGCTTTTATCATTTATTGAATTTTGAACATTAAAAATTAATGTCCGAAATGATTCGTCAGCTGAAGACAATATTTTCAAAGACGATTACAGTTACGACGGGGGTTAAAGTCGCTCTCAAATATCAAACACTTTTAATCGATTTATCGCTTGTACGCTCGACGAGGCTTTACTTATCGGATAGCCCGATCGCAGGGCTAATGAAATTGAATTATTAATTGCACGGACGACGGGAAAAATGACGAAGGTAACGGTGAGAGCTTTCCCTAAGGAGATCGGATTCTCGAGAAGCCGTGGACGAACAGGAAGCTTTGGAAAATTAAAGAAAAACGATCTTCTCCCTCTGACAAAGAGCAAAAACCTCGTTCGGAGAACAATTTTGTCCGCTATTTCGCTCCACATGTAACCAACTGTTAGTGGAATGATATAATTATTTAAATAGACCATTCGCGACTCGACTTCGCTGGTACACCGCATAAAAGATTAATGCAAAATTATTATGCGCGACCACGTAGCCAAGCTAATTTCCTAATGGCTGAAATTTAATAGAAATTCGTCCGAACGTTTCTGCTTGCAATCCTTGAAAGATAAAATGAAAAAACCAGAAAAATTCTCGAAAGTATTCATCCGTTAATAAATATTTATTCGTACGTTTATTTAATAAAGTTCGTTTGAAACGAATTTTATCTGTTTCCGATGCAATATTCTTCTACAAACAACAACCGGAAAAAAAGGAAAATAAATATAGATATTAAAACGGGAAAGGTAGTTGAAAAAAGAAACTTCAACATCTGACTATTACGTTCGCATCTACTGCAACAAATTTTTTTCCAACAACCGTTCGCAGTAATTGCCGTATTTCTATCTCTGCCTTGCTCAAAGATACCATCAAGGTAAAAAAGAAATCCAGGAAGAATTCGATAAAAATTTGTCGGAAAGTTGAATCTCATTCGGGGTAGAGTTTAGCCGTTGTTCGAGGCGAGTTTCGTTAATTGCGACGATTCCGAAAAACTTTCCCGTATAAAATTGCGTCTCTGGTGGACGCGCTTTCGCGGTGATTTCGTAAAAATTCTCTGGAGATCTGTCGCGACGGAGTTGGCACGAAAATTTACGCACGTTTGCACAAGGCGGAGGATTAACGGGAAAGTCGGCGACAATATTGCGCGCGAAACTTGGACGTCGACGCGCGAAGAACTTATAACAATAATTGTCGTGATTATGTCGCTCGTCGTGCCGGGCGAGAGGGTCCTGTCTCGAAGGACTCGAAGTCCTCGAAACAGCGAAGCAGTTAAGACGAAAGGGCGTCGGTCGACGCGCGAACAAGTCGTTTTAAACTTTTCCTGACAATCGAATGAGTTGTTCGCCGAAGAAACTCTGCAGATTGTTTTTCCTCGAACATTTATCGGCTTGTCTTCGAAACGGAAACGAGGACTGGATAGAGCAGTTCGCGCAATTGTCAGAACGATTAGGGTTTGAGAGAAAGAAATCGGACGGTGTTATTAGAATTTAATGAAATTAATTCGTGTACTTAGTTCGTTGAAATTTTTATTTGACAACTTTAAGATTAACAAATTCCTTTTCAAACTCAGCCACCAATAGTATCGTTTTTAGTTGACATTTGTGAAAATCTAATTTAGAGAATGTCGAACAAATTGCTCGCGAAACATAGAAACAGCGAAAGAAATCGGGGAAAAAGGGTCAGCGACCCTGAGGTGTTCGAACGCACCAGGAACACAGTTGGTGGTGTACTCGATATGAAATTGGATTGGGTTTCAAATGTGTCGAGGGAAGCCCTGGAATCGACGGTAATAGAATATCTGTTCCAGTTAGCCGGGAAAGACTCGTGGAGCGTGTCGGTGTGTGTCTTCGCGTCAGCTTACGTACCTTTCCCAATTGCCGAGGATTGGGAGCAATTATTCGCGAGCATTGGCACCGTTTCTGGAACATCGTGAACCACGTAACTCCTCTGATCAGCACGGATTAGATGAGATACTCGATTACGTTTGTGTTTTTCAGTTGCATTACGCTTTCCTCGATGATACATTGTTCATTTTAATATTAAAAAAAAATGTAGTAAAATTTTGATTTAACAAATTAGATAAAAATTAGAATATTAATTACATGAAATTTTAATTTCAAGTGGATAATGAGTGTTATAAAACTTGACTTATTGAACACAGTTAAAATTGTTCGAATTCGCCGATAAAGTTTCAGGATTTAATAATTTCCAAAGAATAATGAAATTCTCTCAATTAATCCCCCGGAAGAAAGCATTCATCTTCGCGTAACCGGCTCTTAGCAGCGCTCTTAAATCGCGCCGAAATATTCAATATCGTTCGTGTTCGACAGCGGCAAAGCGTTAATTTCGTTCAGTTCGTGGATCGTTCTATTTTCAAGCGGCATCGGTCTTGATCGCGACATAAATTGGATAATAAATCTCCGAGGTTCCCAGCGTCGGACACGGCCCGCGCCTCGAAACTGCATTTATCCTCGACGGGTACGTTCAGAAATCGTGTCCACTCGATGCATAGGTCTGCAGTTTCACGAGACAGCAGACGAAGCAACGGAGAGAAAGGACTTCTCGATTCGGCGAGATCGCGATATCTCGAAGATCCTTTCGTTTAAACCATTCGGAAACGCGTCTCGTTAACGGTAAGTAGAAAGCGGCGGATGTTGGTCCATCGGAAACGATTCTTCGTCCAACTGGTTCGCTACTCTTCTTTAGTTTCCTCTAGGCACACGCGCGTGTACACGTACAGACAGTTCGAGTTCGTCGTTATAACGACGCAGCCACGAAACTACCTGTCTTGTGGCGCAAACGAGTTTCACTAATTTCGCGTGAAACTACGGCGAAGTTCCTCGACTACGGATACTCATAGACGAACCTCAAACTAGTTCTCTGGTCCACTTGTTAGGAGAAACTAGACTGGTGGGCTACTGGCAAAAATTCTAGACAAACTGCTCGAACTGGCTGGTTGCTGAAGATTTTGATCTTGCTGAAGTTCTTTCGGAGGAAGGTGTATAATTAATACAGATTCAATGATAAATTGACGAATTGATAAGTTTGGACGTTAATTAGGAAAGAAGTGTGAAAGCAGAGATTGATAAATTCAAGGCGATAGAGCGTAATTTATCAATCCACCTCATTTATCCTTTTAATATTTACTACTATATTAATTATTCGTTGTCTGTTTTTAATCTACCAGAAGGCAATTAACATTTACGAGTGGGTATTGAAAAGACTTGTAGGTATGTCGGTGATTAAATGCAGATAAAAGTCGGTACGACGTTCCGTTTGTGCAACAGGCCTCGTTTCGTCGTAAGAGTTTATTTCATTGCGAGTCTTCACGCTCGACAGAAGCCGACACGATGCACGCCGTTAATTAGGTCGATTGTTGGCCGCTTCCAGTCGAGCTGGATCTCCCAGCACCTTTCGCGAACGATCGCGACCGGGTCATCGATTCGTTCGCCGGTTACCATTCACTGCAGCCGGCTATTCAGCTGGCTTTCGAACGTTCTGAAATTCGTTAATCATCGATAACCGGACCGGCGATAAATCCGCAAGGATAGCAACGAGGCCGCGATGGTATTTAATATTTCCGATGGGACGAATAAAAATTGAACACGATCCGAACGAAGCCAACTGGATAACAATGAGATAAAAGTCCTCGATGGATTGAGTCGATCTGTAGATATTTCGTTTTATAAGAACCGTCAGCGATTCTCGATGAACACGAAGCGTATTTATGTCACCTTTTATTATCCTCGAAATTGTCAAACACTTGTTAATGCCTTGATCTCGTAAAATTGCAAGTGCAATTATTGAGAGACGAACTAAGACGTTAAATGTTGTTATATCAGCAATTCTGAAATCATCAACATTGCAGTTTTAAGGCACAGCTGAGTTGTGAAATCAGCAAATATTTTATTGCTAAATTTATTTAAAATCTTGCTACTTTTATTTATTTCTATATTATACAAGTGAAACCAATAGCCGTGGACTTGACTATATTTTTATAACGCTGATGAGAAATTTAAAAAAAGGAACTTGATTAAAAAGAGATAGAGTGGGAAGTGAAGGAGAGCTGGTGTAGCTTCAACGGTAAACTATTATTTCGTTTCTAAATTTATATTAAATCTTGCCATTTTCATTTATACTTAAACTTTACAAGTACAAGTGAAACCAGTAACTGTTAGCTTGACTATAACTTTGCAACGATGATGAGAAATTTAAAAAAAGGAACTTGATTAAAAAGAGATCGAATGGCAAATGAAGGGAAACTCGTGTCGTTTCGACGGTAAACGATTAAAATTAAACGGGACCGCGTAAACGTGTTTGCATGTAGATACACGCCGTTTCCGACGCAAAATTCCAACCTCGATAGTGTAGTCGTTTAGGGCGACGGGTAATTGTTTTCGAAGAAAGTTTGCATAATGCTTCTTCGATAATGCGTACACACGTGCCGCGTACAGCAAACGGCCGCTGTATAATTTTACAGTGCCGTAAGCAAGGAGATCGTAAAGATGCGACTGTATCGGTCGCAGCGCGGAAAAAGCCAGTTAATGACCGCCGTGAGACGACATGACCTTTTATGGGGTTAAAGGAAATCTCTTCGCTTTTACTGCTTCCCATTACCGCGTATCCGTGTTTCGACGCTCTCCTCTCCTTCGATTCCTTTGTACTCGAAATCGACGGAAATCATATTGAATTCAACGATTGAATTCATTGTAGATTTGTGTTTATTTTAACTACCACGGGAGGGGTTATCGACGATCAGCGTCTCAAATTTAAGATATTGCTTAAATTTTGTTACATTTATTTCTTTGCAATGAAGTTGTAACTAAACAGCCCATGAAATTTAGAAGAATTACATATTACGACTGTTTGCCACAACGATAACCGTGTTACATATAACAGAATAATAAAAAGCGTAGGTGTAAAATTTTCAGCTACAAATTCTCTTAATAATACGACACACTAAATTTAACGAAGCTCGTTTAACATAAAACACACGTATTTTTCATTGCCTCGGGTTAAAACTGTACCTGTGTACTACCTGCGGGTGAGAAGGAAATAAAAAATGATGTCTGTTTATCATAGCGATTCTTTTACGCTTCTGTAATAATATAGAGCGAACGCGTTCGGATTATGAAAGTATTTAATCATCGTCCATCATCATCTAACACAGAGTGGTTTCCTTTCTTCGGGAACCAATATCAGAAGTAATTTCCTCGCGAACGATCGCGAATATTATAAAAGTCTCAAAAATGGAAGTTCCTCGTTGGCAATTAGATACAGCGAGAGCCATTTTCCAGGTATAATTGCTCTTAAAAGCAATTCACGAGAGCTCTTTTCAGGTGGTCGGATAATCCCGGTCTGAGCGAGCGCGGGTGTAAGGGATAAAAAAGGAACGAACGATTTTGATTCACTTTAGCGGGAATTTCAGTTAGAGCCCAGCTGTAGTTAACCGGCGAACCGAAAACTGAAAATAACACGTGGAAAGAAATTCCCAAGCTCTGACTTCCCCTTTTTCGATCGTACCTCCGCTATTTTCTGTTTCATCCTTTTTCTCGAACTCCTTGTTTTAACTTTCCTATTTATTCAACGTTCCTACGTTTAGAAAATTTTCTGGGTCGTTTGCTATATTCAATAAAGAACTACGTCGGTCTCCTGAATTTAATGAAAATTCAACAGGATAATTGAAAAAGGAAGTTGGAACATATTAGCTATTTTAGTATCAGCATTATTCAGAGTCATATTTATTTTCGCGTTTTATAAATAGGTACATATCACGGCGACCTCCCACGTCAGTCAATGTCTCAAGAAACATTCTTGAACTGCTATTTACCGTCACCTTTTCGTAATTACAGTTCAACAAAATTACCGATTCATTCTGCACGCCCAGTTTCACAAAGTGGTGTTACCGCGAGTGATTCGAAGCTTAAATTGACATGGTCGCAATATGTACACGTAATATCGAGTATGTTCTGTTCGTCAGAGAATTATCACGCGTGTAATTAACACGAAAATTACTAGGATCGTTGTAACCAGCATCCCGTCTGATTCGGAGCATCGATCCACGGGTATTTCTCTAAAGCACCGTTTCCAATATTCGGCTAACGGTCGATCACGAATTAATATCGCGCTCGTACGATCAAAGAATAATTATCGGAGAATTCGAGGAAACATATAGTGGAGCGAGGGGGCACGAAAGCCGAACGGAGATCTCGACGGGAATCGAACGGCAATTAGTCGATTCGATTCGCCTTAATCCCTTGCTTCAATTAGAGAAAATTTAAATTCATGCCGCCGTACCGCGCTGTCTCGAGCAGACTCGCGCGTTTATGTAGCTGGATACGTTTCCTAAATATTATTTGTAGCCGAATCTCGACCAGGATATTCCGGATTTCGACGATTCGCCTCTTATGGTGTCGGGTTAATGGGTTTAACGGAAGAAGGGCGAGGATGGTGAAATAGAATAGGCTTTTTCGTTGGGGGATTTCTGTTCACCCTTGATAAGTGGATTAACGATTTCGTTACCGGTCGGTCGAATCTTCGCGACAGATTGTAATAGGTTGAACACAATCATGCGTGCAATTAACGACACGATTATTAAAGTATTCCCAATTAAAAATGTTAACGTTCTTCTCATTTCTACGTGGAAACGATGAAAATTCGGGAAAATTTGCCTGATCGTCTGCGCAGGTTTCAGAGTTACTTCTGTAGTTATGGTTCGTCAGAAACAGCCAGAGCTGTAAATTGAATTTAATGCAACTCTCTGACATGTTAACACAGGAAATGGTTCCTTTGGTTCTGGCTTCACCGTCAGTAGAGTTTCGGATATAATCATTTTAACAGAATTTAATTTTATACAATTCCTGATACTTGAAATTTTTAGGTTGAATTCTTTTTTAGCTGCGAGTTCTTGACGAAACGAACAAATATTTAACATCAGTTTACCCGTTCAACAAACGAAATTTAATCCGATCAAATAGAATAACAATCAATTTAAACGCTTGGGACGATTCGAAAATTTTAAACTCTCGTTGAGTTTATTTGGCTACTTTTTTCCACGATAAAATGTATTCGAATTGTTAACTCGGATTCATCAAAGGGCAGTATTTTTTTGCCATTAAATTGACACGTGAACGCGTTCGAAATCGGGGCTGTAATTGTTTTTTCTGAATCGTCGAGAGATCGATAAACACGCTTGAACGTTCAACGAGATATTCAATCCAGTGTAATGCAAAGAATCGATACGTTGAATAGGGAACGCCACTGGTATTAACTAGAATTTCTAGTAATAATATATAAAACACCGCTTTCCTACCTGAATCGACCACCTTCGTGGCCGGAATATTACTGTATTGGCAGTTCGCCACCATCTGATTCAATCGTTTCTTCTTTTTTTTCTTCCTTTCTTCGAGGATCACTGCCGTTTCCGCTTCAAATCGTAAAAGCTTTAGTACCGCTCTGACGTTCGTAATAACGCTGCCGTGAAAGGTAATGCGGAGATAAAACTGCTGATCGAAAGTCTGTATAGTTGTAGACTACGCAAAATATCCTGCACCTCTCTGACACTGTTTAACCCCTTTCTTTTTGCCACGAATATTCTAAAGAAAAGCATTCCAAATAAATTACGTCAATTTATTTTGAAGTTGATAAACAAAATTTATGCCCAGGGACAATAGGTTTCTTCCTCGCGTGTAGATAATTCATTCTTTCAAGGATTAAACGAGTTAATGAGTTGGAGCTTCGAAACCATGTTGCATCAGAAAAAACGTAAGCTTCCTCGTTAGTGAGATGACACTGGTTAACTAAGCAAGTTTTTCTTGAGTAGCCGCTTCGTGCGACGGTAAACACCCTAGTGAATTACGAACAAGTTGCCGGAAGTACATATAGCGTTAAAGTATCGATGGAAATTTTCCGCTCATAAAGCGTTTGAGTTTTGGTCGACCACCTGTTATCCTTTTACCGATATATTTTATCTTCGTTTTCAACTTTAAATTTTCGATTTATTCTATTTATTACCATAGAGAAAACAATGGTGCGTGGTACGGTGTATTATGATTAATTTTTAATTATTATTTTATGTTATTAGCTTTTCGATTTTTTATCTTTATCCTTAATTTGACATTTCCAATAATTAATTTTGAAATTCAACTCAATGAAATACCAGAAAAAAATTTATTCCGCACGGTGATCCTTCGAACTTTGAAAAATACATTCGAAGATACGTGGGTCGTGGTTCCAAAACGTTTCACGCCATTCTCGGAATTGTCAAGAGGAAAACAAAATGGTCGAAGGGTCTGGTGGAAGGATCGAAGGGTGTCTCACGGGTCGGGCGCGAGAAAACTCATTTCCTCGGTGTGAAATCGAGCGGCGGCCGGGTCCAAAAACGATCAACGATAGATTTTCCAAACACTTTGGCGATCCAACGATCGCTGGCCTCGGAACAACGGATAAAGGGCGTCGATGTGAATTCAGCTAAGAGCGGCGGGCAAACATCGCATCTGCTTGGACCATTTCCTTTCGCCATTACCCTCCTCGTTCCTCTGTCCGTCTCGAGCTGAGTTCGATTCTAGCTCGCTTTCTCTCGCGCATATCGATTTGCATTCGATACACGTGTCCACGGATCCCGCTGGACCAATCTTCTTTCGCACGCTCCAGGAACTTCCTTTCAAGACGATGATATTTCAGAAAGACGAAACAGCCGACGAGATATCGTCTCTTTCATGGAAACGTGCACGTCGACGGGTACTCCTGGCGAATGAATTAGTAAGACGTCAACGATAACGAGGAAAACGGATCTCTTTTTTGCTGGTTACTCTTTGGATAGGAAAATCGACGCGTCACGCAGCATTGTGGGATTAAAATTGTGTAATCTTTCGAATAAGAAGTTCCATTTTGTTGAATATGATTGATCACGTGTGGTTCGATACGTGCAATGTGGGTCAGGTAGGGAGTCACGATTTATTATGTAGCGAATGGAGTGAATCGTCCATTTTTGAATCGATGTACTAAAAATGTCGCTGTTGATTCTGTTTGAGTTTCTTTCATATCCATTAACTTTGTTTTATATAATCAGTGTTAATTTCGAAAGAGGAGTTTCCTGATTTTAATTTCATTTATGGATGTTTAATTGTTTTTCCATCAGGATTAATTTCGAAAGGAAGTTTGTTGATTTAATTCCTTTTAGAGCCATTAAACCGTACATGCAATTTTCATAATTTCTTTCATATAAAAGCGTCCTAGAGGTGATAATTTTATGTATTGTAAAAAGTTCGTAATCAATCATGAAACAGAAACATCTTCGCTAAAAGAGAAAACAATCCTTGAAAGGGAAAATCCATCGAACGAGTAATGCGTCCGGTCGAGCGATAAATCATGAAATCTCTGAGGAAAGATGTGTCGTTCCACGACACTTTCGAAACTTTCTCATTTCCCATCCACCACCGGTGTACAACTAAATTCTATTGCAATTACTCATTTCCTCGGCTTAAGAGAGGACAGAAATTTTCATATGAATATTCAAGAAAGCTTGAAGCCAAGTCGCAGACGAATGAATATTTTTAGTCTGACCATACCCTTCTATTTCCACTGTAATTCGCAATCCATCGAGTTAACAATCCAATCACTGCGCGATGTTTCTTTCATCCGCGTTCGCAATTCTCAAGAAAAGGACACTGATTTCGTTCCTGTTCCGCTTGCAAAGCATCTGATCCTCTTCAGATTTTACAACCACCGGGATCGCGAACGTTTCATGCGAGATAGGATCTCTTTGGACGGCGATCGACGAGATACTTGGCTCGTGTAGTTAGCGTCTCTCAAGAGAGGATGGCTGCGCGTGGAAACGGATACGTATAGGGAGTTCTTCCCTTGCTTTGCTATTTCTCATTTCCCGCTGTCGACGAGACACAAATGCAGTCCTCCCGCCCCTTAGACTTTCTCTCCGTCGATATCGTCGTTCTTTCTTCGTGCTTTCTCTTCCTTTCCCCGTGATTTCCTCGCGACAGTCGTCTGGGCGCCTCCGATCACGGAATCGCAGAGTCCTTCGTTCGCGTACCATGAGTCTGCTATTCGGCGACGAGACCGCAGAAAAGATAACAAAGTGGAGAGGAATAAGAAGCATTTTCGTTTCTGTTTTTCATTTATTTTATTCAGATAATTTCGATACAGCACTAATAACTTCGTCTGGTAATTCTTTTTCATCTTCCATTTTCAAGATTTTATTAATTATTTTAATTAATTCTTAGGAGATCAAGCCGGATCTTTATTATATTTTTTAAATTCTGTATTACTAGGGTCTTACGTAGGATCTTATCTAACAAGAACTTCATCGTTTCAGATTAATTAAGAAATTATCGTGGTTCATGTATCGTGGCATTGAATCGCAATAGCTCATCCCGCACGATTCAGCATCCATCATATACCGATGGCATCCATTATCTCTCGTGTACTGTCTTATTTACAGGCCCCTGTCAAAGCGGCTCTTCTACAATCCTGTGTTCCCTCTCAGCATATGTCATCCTCCCTCTTAGATATGTCGCATGTATTCCATCGTTGATGCCAGGTAATGACGTGTACTCGAGCCCCCGCTAAGGAGATCTGAATGACGGAGACAGATAGTGACATAGCAATTAGATCAAAGGGTAATAATCTGGTTAAATGAAGATATCAAAAACTGGGGCTATAAAACAGCAGTAAATTAATAGAAGACCTACTCTTCTATAATATCGATTTTAATATTTTTATAATATTATAATACTGCTATACAAGCTATTAACATTGTTATTAGTATCGTTATTCCCTGGTACTAATTACGAGCATCAGCCACGTTTATCGCTTCCGTGGCCGCGCTTCGACTACAATGGTCATTAATCAGTTTACAGTCCTCGCACAAAGCACACGGAATTCTCGGAGAAGTACTTGCCTAAGCCTGAACGTAGCTTATCCTCATTGATTGCAACAGATGTACGTACATCTATCTACCTCGCCCCTGTACGTCGAATCATTTTGCTCTAAAACAGAAATAACCTCGATGTAAGAGAAAAGATAAGCTGCAAGAAACGAAAGCAACTTTCTAATAAACGATAAATTGGAGAATGTCTGTCCGTCACGCGTGGAATCATCAAATCGTGTCTCGAGGAGTTTTCTCGAGTTGCTCGGCTCCTTATCAGAGACGTCGACGATATCTCGGCGTTGACAGGTAATGACGTGTATTGGAACATCGATGAACGTCGTTCGAACGACAAAGACGGAGTGACGAGGATGTAATGCAGGGGAGGAGATCCTCGTTACCGGAACAACAGACGTAACCGCAATCCATCGTAGGACAGAGCCATGCTTCCTACACTGGTCGATAAGTCAATGCGCCGACAATACCCACCGACAGAGAGAAGCCACCTAACTGCAGGGGTACCGTTCGTTGTTCCACGAACCTGCTTCACCTGACCCAACAGCACTGCACTGGACACGAGGATGCACCTGTACACGCAGGTGCAGGGGTGCAGGTGAATACAGTCTGCTTCGTTGGTCCTCTAGGCTAGATTAACATTTTCCATGTCAGAAATCTGTTAATAGGCTTTTCGGTACCATTGATTGTTAAGGGAAATCAATTAACGAACCTTTGATGATTATTGATTCGGTAGAAGTTGGGTGTAATTGAATTGAAATGGAACTATTTTTAGATCCGTACAAAGCACGTAGGGTATTGCAACTTTTAGTAAGTTTAATCTAGCAAAGGAAGGTTTTCGTTGATGTAACATGGTTCAGAGGAACTCATTGAGAGAGCAGAATACAATGAATTCCTTCCAGTTGAACGGGTTACGCGTTAGCTTTTACGACTTCCTCGAAAGTTCGCCTATCGAAGATATAATTTCGATGTCCTCCACGATTTCTTTCGACCCAATTTTGGTAAAACGTTTCGCGAATGTAGCGGACCGAGGGTGAATCGAATCTTCGAGCGTGAGCGAACCTCGACAATAGGCCCGTGTTCAATGAACGTAGACGATGTCGATTCGGGCAACGATGTGGTTGAAATAAAATACACTACAAGTGTCGTTTCTATCCTACCTTTTTTTACCATTTTTAAAGCTTGCAATTGTATAATACAAACCAAACTGCATCCTAGAAAATTGATTTTTTGGAACATTGCAGTCTAAGATTATGGATATTGAAAATTTGGGATGTTAGGGTAACTAACTTTAAGAATTTTATTTTTGGAACTGTATACTTATCGAACTTAAGTAATGTATCGAATCTAATCAAAACCTCCCTCGAGAATTGTCACGACCCACCCAAAAGACAAGAATTGAGATATCGCTGATGGGAAATTGATGGGATACGACATTGTTCCATAATCGATGGGACTTTGATCATGGGACCTGACATCGAAATTTTCAGAATGTCGGTAATCATGATTCCATCGTTCCAGAAATCCGTAGGGATATAGATCCGATTAAAACGACCCTATTTTACTTGTCTGATCAGAGGTGATGGTTATTCTACTTGTTTGATTAGAAGACCGTCCCTGTTCTGCTTGTTTGATCGGGAGTAATACCTGAAACCGTTGTCTGACTATTCCTATTCTACTTGTATGACCTACTTGCCAGACCAGAAGTGGTCTTTATTCCAATTACGTTTTTGTCGAAAGAAAATTCGAAAAAATGTCAAGTCGTATTATTATATTACTTCTACAAGGTATCTAGAAAATGTTATCTAACATTAAAATCGTAATTATTTTTCGTTGTAATTGAAAATTCAGTTACGTGTTCACGTACGCCGCAGCGATGCAAAGCTGATAAAATTACGAAACGGTCACGTTTTAATTAATTAAATAACGAAGTCGACGGGGGCGTGCCGTAAACGATACGAGCGACAAGTACGTAGTTGCGTAAGAAGAATGAACGGCAATTAGTATAACGAGCGTCATCGTGGCACTGTGGTTAAATACGTAATGGTAGTGGGGTCAAGGTTCAGGAGCAGTCTTATTACCTCATATAGATTAATTTGTCGGATCTAAGAATGCGAATGCCTACGTACGAGTGGGAATAGTACTACCGTCCCCTTTACATACAGCCTACTTTAATAAGTCGTGATCGTTCACGACAAAATGTCAATTACCAGCGATTATAATGTAACCTTTTGAATTTTAACCAAACGATCCAAAAATTGCGAACAGTAACGTTTAAACTCTGATCCTTTACGAGCCATTTTCAAAGATTTGACGAAAAATGGTTCGTGCGAAGTTGTACCAAGAGATCATGGAGCCTGCAAAGGAAGCGATATTCTGTCAAGGATCCGAGAGCAGCCGTTCCGCAGGTATCTCTTGCGTTTGACTTGGTACAAAGGTCGTTTTTGTGTTTGGCCGTCTCATTTCCGGCTGGTTGATCCTTCGTCTCGCGTTTGAATGACATCCAGAGAATGGATCGTGGGTTGCCACCATGGCAACGGATCGTATGGACCATGAGCGGAACGACATCGATACGCTTGGACAGTCTCGCTTAGCAAAACTTTTCCTCGAGCAAGATCGACGAGAAAATAAGAGATCCAATGTTCAAGAGATCTTCAAGGTTACAAAGATTCTTCTCTTATCCTCTGGATTTACTACAGAATTTAAGACTTCGTAAACGATGGTCAGCATTTATAAATAACAACAATGTTGTCGAAACTATTTACTTTGAAAAATTTTTACTAAGGTCACAAACTTTTCCTTCGAATTCTGACTTCTCTATTTGTGACTAGAAACTTTCGGTAAGAACCCGGAAACTGCTGGGGAACGTAACACCGCAACGTCGGAAATCGTTGCCCCATCGAGATGCACGATGAATCGAGTGGTTTCGTTAATCAACGAAATGCAGACCAGCTTCGAATTTGCAACTCGAGTAGCGTGTTACAGCGTTAGAAGTTGGACGATCGAGAAACGTGGGACCACTGGTAACCGGCTGCAATTGCATAAGATGAGCAACGGAAAGACGTTCGATAAATCGAGACACTGGGTAAGATCGAAATCCCCGTCGACGAATATATCTCTGCATTGCAGAACAATTCCCCATAGCCGATCGCCTCTACGTGGCATTCGGTTCTCCTCGTTGTGTTAAATCGTGATATACATGCAAATTTCCACGGTACAGGCTACGAAACGGAACTTTGACCGCCATTACGATGTCGGATATTGAATATCGTAACGCAGGCAGTTCGTGTGGCAGGACAGGGGATCGGTTACGCCCACGAAGAAATTCACGAGAACTTTATACCAGGCGTATCCCGGGGCGACCACTGAGTGTTATGATTCACGATACAGCCAAAGGTATAGTTGTTGCTTGGAAAAAGCACGCTGGAAATCTTAGCACCAAATGGGAGAACCGAAAATGGAGATTCGTAATTTTGCGATGCTCCTGGCAGTGTCACAAGTCGATGCATTTCTTGAGCTTTCCGTCTCGTTGCTTAAAACTTGCGATAATGTTTGAAAATAAATCAAATTTCAACTTTATTCATGGTTCACCGAAAACACAAATTGATCGATAATTACTAATCAATGCCATGGAATGATTAATTAATCATCTCGTAATGAAAAGTACGAGTCGTATAGAAAATGACCCGAGGAAAGATTTTCTTGAGTATCTGTTCGTGTTTATTTACCCAGCAAACAACTTCAAGAGCCGGAAGTTACTCGGATTTCCTGCTCTCTTTCCTTTTCTTCGTTTTTCTCAGTTTTCTTTCGTTCCTCTTTTTGTTTCCCCGTGTTTGTTTCTTAATAACGAACGAATCAGAGCCGGAACGAAATATCCACGAAGGGCGGAAATGTTTTTCAATGACTCGCAAAACTTTTCCACCCGAGAAAGACGTCAGTTTTCCAAGCGGGTCGAATGGAACGGTAATAGAACGGCAATTTCGTCGGGACGAGTTGAAAGCTCGCGTGAAGGTTCCGCGTGAGCTTCAGCTCCGAGGAAAGCTCTCGTTCAAACTTCCGGCGAGTTTCAACGTCGCAGAAATTGAACTTGGAGTGTCCTGTGGAACGTCTCGGCGATCATTTTCAGTGATCCAGCTCGAGCAATCGACTCTCGATACGTGAGGATAACACAGTTCGTCGGCGGATTCGTGGGAAGTAATAACGATCTGGTTGTTTCAAAGCGGACATCTTGGATTTTCTTGTTGATTTACGAAGTTTCGGATGATATGAAAGGAAACTTGATCAGAAAAGTGAAAATTTCTGTTATCTTTTCAGCGAAAAAACATTCCCAAGAATAGAAATTATTGTATTTCAAAAACAGAGGGAACGAATTCTAAGTCCCGTGCGTCGCCGACCTTCCGGACGGGATTCTTAATTATCTAATTTATGTATTAATGAATATCCCCTTTTCAGTTACTCATATCTTAAAGTTATAAAGAAATTTTCTATTTATTCTACCATGAGTAATTTACATTTAAAAATCAACTTCAACAAAAAATGCTGAGAGATTTCCAAAATCACTGGAAACACTGAAACCAAGGAATACTCGAGCGAAAGTACGAACAAATTTCTCGTGAACACGATCAGGATTCCTTTGGTCGTTGCACATGGAAGTTCTATTTCTTTTTTCCACGTTTCTCCTCGTAACGGAACGCCGTTTATCGTGGCCCTGAGCCCAGAATTTCTGTCTGTTTCTCTTTCGTTCCCTCCCGTTTTTCCGTCCATCAAGTTCTCGAAACGCGCTCGCGGACGGAAACAAAGCGTTCCGGGCTGGTGTTTCGTCGCACGCGAGACGCAATCGGTAGGATGAGTTTCGGGCTTCGCATTTATCAACTGTTGAAGCTGCTCCACCCACCTCTCTTGTCCCAGACAAATGAAAGAGAGAGAAAGGTTGTAGGTGTCGACGTTGGCGAGGATATAAATTCATTTTTCTGAGAATAACACGGCCCTACCCAGACCCTGGCCTAGCCTGAGCAATGTTAAACGATGCATTCGCCGATTCGATGTATCCTTTCGCGCCGCTACTCGCGAGCACCAGACGAGATCGCTTTTGAAATTGTTTCTTCATGAACGATGGCTTCCTGTAGGCGTCATTTTTAAAAAAAATTTATTTCTCCACTGCTGTAGTTCACAGACCAGTAATTCGATTGGAAATGATAGATTATATAAGTTTATTAGGATTGCTTACTTTGATGTAACAGTGGCAACTGATGTTGGACGTGACGTAATTGGTTTAGAGATAATTAGGGTGATTGAAAGTCGTAAGAAGGTTATCAAAATAATTCATGAACATATATGTCTTTAATTTTACCTTGAATATAATCTATAATAACCTTACTAAATTAAATTCCAATTCATTTGGAAGAGTTTAATTTTCTCTCGTGACATTCCCCATTCAAGTTTGAATACGTATGAATGTCTATTGGACTCGATTAAAGATCCATACGTTGAGAGACAGTAAAACGAGAAATTTGAATTAAAATAGAATTGATGGGATCCCTTTCACGGTGTAATCACTTGTAATAACGTAAAACGTGGATGCGAATACATCGTCGGCGATCTTTAAAGTATACAGCCACTTCGATAATTGCCTCCTATGTGGTCGCTACCGTTCCAGCCTTTGATCGATATCCTTGGTCGGCATCTAATAACCAATTATGCCGGTTCAAAGGTCGAAGGAACTTCTGAACGATGAAGTTGGATAATGCTTCGCCGTTGAACACTGTCTTGGTCGGTAATGGCTGGTTTCTGAATAAAATACGCGAACAAAAAATCGGCTAATTAATAAGATTAAATGAGAGTATTACGGAAATATTCTCGTGGGACTCTTTTTCTTTCCTTTCTTCGGTTCGTGTCTGGTTAACTCGAGAGAGAAAATTGCTATGATTCCTATCTGTTTCTTACTTCGTTCTTTCGAAAGTCTTTCTCGTTCATTTGATACTAAACTTTCAATTGATTTAAATCGTTAAATAGCATCTTCAGGAATTTTTCTTTTGAAAGTTTCAGTGAATGGTAAAATTCTATAAGATTCGCTGGTTCGCATTTCCACGATAAAATCAATATCCACTCTCGAATTTTTGTTTTTAAGCAGCGAGCTAGCTCGATCATTCACCCCTTGATCCTGACCGGTGACGTTCCTTCAAATTCCATTTCCTCAGGGAAACGTTCACCGGGTGTAGTGCTCTGTTTACGCTCATAACTACGGAATCACGCGATCTTCATGAGCCAGATCCTCCATTCCCGATTCCACTGGGTGCTATCGTCTCTCGAATGGTTCGTGCTTCCGTGTTCCTGGTCGCTTGTAAAGGGAGTAGGTGGCTCATAGTGTCTGAACGTTCGCGGATATAAGGAAGCGAATGCCGTTCCGCTGTTTGCTACGCAATCGCGACACGCTCCGTATTTTCCTTGGGTACGGATGGGAGGCGCGACACCGGCTCGAGCCACGGGATACACAAGAAAATCTGAGGATATTAAATATTCGAGATTTAATACCTCCGGCAGTCCGTTGGATCGCTGGCTGGGATAAGAGACGAGGCTGCTGCCTTTTCTTTTCGACTGAAATTTCACCATTCGTTTTTCGATTCCGGCCAGACGTCCCTCCGAGTAGAGTTTCGCTTTATTCCCGGATTTTCGAGGAATAACCTCGGCATCCGATAAAATTCCACGAAGAATGAAAAACACTGAAATGGTCGTTGAATCGATGGACGGAGTCGTTTTAAAAGGAACGGTTAATTTTTAAATTGAATAGTACATAATCTGAAAACGCGGAGTTTTGAATAATTCTTCAAAACGATGGCGCATCGTAGCGCAGCGGTTCGTATAATTCGAGCAAGGCGATGTCGTCGTGCGGATTACGCGGAAACGGGAGCACAATAAGCCGAGATAAATTTAGGGTGGATGAAAACAGCGGGCGAAGGATCGTTTTATGGGTAGCCGGTGGTATCGCGATTTTCCGTCCACGAGCGTCATCGCGGTGTGTATGCGCGCCAGGTGAATTATTCACCGGCGTGTCATCTGACAAAAGCACCCTAGGGCGCCGCACAGAATGCGGTTTAAGGCCGGTGTCCATAGCCGTGTGCTCGGAATAATGTCGCTACCGGCTTGTATGAAGAACTTTAAGGATCGTCCCCGTGGCCTGGAAGCGAATCCCTTGCCCGGTCTAGTCGTTCATTTTCGCGACAAAGAACACGATGAGATCTCGTCCCTCGCCTTGTCTATTCCGCGCGGAATTCTGTAGCTTGATTATTTCATGAGATCTCTCCCGGAATGCGAATGAATCGTAGACGAAAGATCAGTGAAGTGAGGAAACCATCAACCGTGATTAAGCGGTTTAATTATATGCAGTTGGCTTAATTTACCTGTGATTTTCATAATTTTGAAATTTTTCAAACTTTCCTTATTTTTACGTACCTCGGTTCATAATTTAAATTTCAACCCTTTCATATACCTTTTTACAAAATTCAGAAAAAATGCAAAGATTCGATAAAAGAACAGATTCTGAGATACTCGAGAAACCCTTCGTCACGAACGTTCTTTATCCACGAGAATCTGTTCGTGCAGCAAGTTAAAGGAGCAAAGAGCAAGCCGGGAGTTGCGGATCACGATGTCAAGCTGAAAATTTACATGACACGCTCCACGGGCAATTTCATTCTGTCTCGTCAACGTATCGTCCTCGAGGTGAAGTAAGGATGAAAGCTTCGAGGTTCGCGGGAACGTGACGGTTCGCCTTTGGTTTCCATGGGCAGATTTTATTGCTCCTTCGCGGCGAAGAAACTCTCGGTGCGTCATATTTCATCGCGTATCAGCTCGACTCCGAGCTCGACTGGCACGGTTGAAATTCCAACGGAATAAAACACAGGCCTCACCGCCCGTTCCACCTTGGCACCAACCCCGTGAAATCTAGTTGTCACGTTCCATTCGATTCGCTTCTGGTTCGCAGCCCTCCGGCTGGCCAACGAAAGACGATGATTTGTGTTTAAGTTCTTTCGGACTGGTTCGAGTTCCAGGGAAATTCGCGCGGAAACACTTCCGTTCGTGACTTTCTTCCGTCAAGATAAATCCACCGGGACAACTGGCCCGATCGTTGGACGTTTAAAATCAACGGCAGTTTGATTCATCGCGACTGCTTTTCTTTTTTTCTGTTCGTAAGGTACACTTTCTCGGTGTCGAAAGTTTGGAAAATTTTTCTTCCCGAACGTATGTACGTCTTCTTGGAAGCCTTCCAAGGATGTTATGAATTCAGAATTATTATTCTAAGAATTCTCTTTTATAATTAATCTCCGTTCTCGCTGTCTGATCCGGAAAATTTCTTCGGCAACCGATCGGGACACGCGTGTGCAGTTACGCGAATTTTCAGGGTGGCCGATGTCTCACGCTAGTGAAAACGGTGCAATTACGTAATACCGGCAAGATATGCTCGGCACGCGACCGATTCTAATCCCGTTAAGCGTTCTCCTTTCGGGTCCGCATTCCTTACGTACTTCCGTTATCTCACCTTTCCCGGAGCGCAGCCCGCTCGGAAAGGGTGTGTCACCGGAAGAGTCGCATAAGCGCGCGCCGTGCAGCTTGCGAGTCCTCTGGCCGGGCTGAAATAGGGAAACAATGAAAATTCCACCGATGTCTGCATATCCCGAGATCCCATCGTTCCCGTTTTTATAAACGAATCCGGGGCAACGGAATTCTAGCAGCCGCTTTCCTGAAATTCGTTTGATTGGCTCTCGTTTCTTCGAATAAAAAGGATTTCAGGCAACAATGGTAAACTCTTTCGTTTCTCGATTGAAACGTCATCGCAAACTCGATCAGTTTAATTTCATAAATTTTCACCGCGACTAATGGTGATAAGTTTCGTGGCTCAACGAGAAGAAAAAGTAGCCAGAGCATTGTTAAGCAGACGTGACGGGCAGAACGGCAAGGTCCCGGTTCTACCGAGAATAAACCAGAAAGTAAACGGCGGGAGTTCATTAGCGGGGCATTACTAATCACGAAAGGAGCGCTCGTTTAATTAGAGAAGTTAGCAGAGAAGTTCCTTTCACGTACGGACACGTATCTCAGAGTTCCCTGGTTGGACGGTGGTTGACCATTGCACTTACCCGCTGCGACCGCAAAGTACATTCTACTTCATCCTCTCTTCGTTATCCTCGTCTTTCCGCCACCTTTTGTACGCGCCCGGAACACTGCGAGAAACTGGAAGAACCTAGGTCGGATTGGTCGCGAGATAATAGGTTATTAACTCTTCATTTCGCGCTGCTCCGTTGAACGGTGCTTCAAGTTGAGTCTGGAACTGAAAACCTCCTGGCGATATTATATTGAGATGATCGTAGAGGCGTTCAGTCGGGCTGAGGGAATAGCACGGTTAATATAAATGTTGAGAAGATATTGGGAAATGTGAGAATATTCAAATTCATTTCATTGTTGTACTTATGGAACTTTCTGAAAAATTATATAAAGGGTAACAGTGTTAAAATCGAACTTGTTACTGTAATATTTTAAGCCCTGGAGAAAGAAGCTTTTACAGAATGTCTATTTTCATGTTGAACACCGTGTCTCGGTTGATCGGAGACAAATAATTGGAGAGGACGAAAGACCGTCCCTCCTTCGAGACCGCGACAGGAAAGAAAAAGAAAACCACGTAGTTGAAATCGCGTCGCTTGACTCTCGGGAAAAGAAGTTGCTGAACCAACAAATTATCTGCTCATCGTCACAGCGCGAAAGATTTCTTACGGTTCAATGATTCTTTACCACGTCACCGAGCTTATCCTCTCGCCCGAAGATTTCCGTGATCACTTTTATTCGTTAGGATCGTAGATATACGGTGGTATCTGCTCGCAACGTCGCGTACCATCAGATTAATCCAATGAGTCGCCAACGAGGAATCCGAAACCTTGGAAAGATAAAATATACAAAATAAATTTTCTAATCTTATCTTATATGATTTGGAATTTGTTTATAGCACATGTACATGTGATGTTTGTACGTGTTTTCAGAATTATTTTCATTAATTTTATCACTTTTAATATATCTATAAATAAAATTAATCGAAGCGTAATATGAAATTAATAAACATTCGTTTCTTCATGGAAATCAATATATTTATTGTTTGAAACGAGTTTCTGTTTCTAGAAATGATAACAACGTTTTTCATTAATTTTATACCAGCTGCACTTTTTATTGCATTTTATACATTTGCAGCATTATGCCCAAGGGAAAATATTTTTTATGGTAATTTCGTACTAGCCTGTACGCTTCATTAATTAATTTTATTATTGTCTGTTTCAGGTAAATACGCTGCCAATCATAACATTTATTGTTCGGTGCCTGGTTCGAGGAATACGTAATACGAGGGCAGAATGTAAGTTTTTTTCAATTTTCTTGTTCATTTTTCCTCTGCACGGGTACACATATCCAATCGACGAAAGTTTGTTCAGTAGACAACTCGATCCTGTTACTCGGATGAAACTTTCTATAGAATTAGTTTAGTTATCAGGGCACGAGCTACTTTCGTTTGTAACTCACGAATCAGACTTACGAACAAGAGTTTCGAACAGTTTATCATAACATCGATATCGATTCATTATTCGTTAACGTTTTGTCCAACAATTATCAGGGATTTGACGTCTATCGGGGCAGATTAACCGTTCCCTATGCTGATCAGCAATTAATGACCAGTTAATTCTACGTGCTAATGAGGTTCTTACTCGGATCAACCAGTTTACCAGTGATACTGTTGAATTCCACCCTCTTCCCTCGAATTCTCAATAGGTCGTTTCTCTAATCGTTGATACATATCACTGTCAATTACGTGGCAGATAGTCTGCACTTCCAATTACTCTGCATTACAAAGTAAGATTAGAACCCTTTAATTTTATCATAGACAAGAGTTTTTGGTATTTAAAATTGAAGAGAAATTATTTTTATCTTGCACTTGATACTAATTCAAATGAAGTACAGAATTTTTGGTTAATTAAAAATTCATTATTGCTATAGATTAAGTATGGAGCCAAGACAGAAAACCCTCGTTTTATTAAATGGATACTAAATTATTCTGGTTAAGAAGTTGACATTTTTATTCGTAGCATTATAGGTTGATTCCATGGATTTATTAATAATTTTTTAAGTGGATGCCCAGACAGATGAAAAATTGAATGTAATTAGTTGACCCAGACATTCTAATTATTCCTGTGCATAAGATTTTAAAAATAGCTGCTGTCACTTCACGAAAATTGTTTCACGTCTGGAAAGAAATTAGTCCAAATCTAATAAGTCAACAAGCAGGATGAATTTATGAGTTAAAAAAGGACTTTCATATAAGTGTTAATGATGATGCCTCGTTTTCACGCATCCAATTCATCTCTTTTGAAACGTTCTGTACGTCAGACAACGGAGGAAACGAGATTCCTGCACGTGCGAATTCATAAAACATTCATTCGGGTCGTTTCTCGCGACGTAACGGCCTCGCTGAACTTCTACCCCATGCTCTCCGATGACAATGGGAAGAAATTGAATGTACAACGCGGAAAAACTGCTTCTCCTCTTTCGCTTGAGAGCACGTGCCGTGTATCTGGTAACGCGAGATACGATCGTTGATTCGACAGGGTCGTATTCTCATTGACTATGAATTTATAACGGCATATTCTTCTCGTGAATTACGACGGTTGATATCTTAACCATTCACACGAGTTCTATTAACCCTTTTCTTCTTTAAGTAATCAAATCCTCGAATATTTTATCGCTCTTTCCAAAGCTTAAATTATAAACTAGTCGGTCGTATATCTCCAGATTCCCGGTCGCTGTACAACAAAATAAACCACAAAGCAATTATCCATAACCTACAATAAATACAGTGAAATTCGTCGATAGCAGCGATTTCCATACAAGCTAGCTCAAATCCCAGAACTCGTTCGAGGCTGACCATGGAGGATCATAAATCTCTGCAATCTCTAACGAACGCGTTATATAAAAATCGTAGAGCCTGTGTATTATCCGCGGGATACAGCGCGGTATAGAGCGTGTACGATGGAAAAAAAATGCCTTTTTCCCTCGAGCTGGGTACGCTCCGACGTCGGTTAATCGAGATTTTTATCCTTTCTTTATTTAACGAATTTCCCGGGGAAACGATCTTAATTGCGAATCGCGTTACTTTCGCGAGTCCGCGACACGCAGGGCGGAATAACGATAAAGGGATTACCGTGGTGTAGATTGCGCCGTAAGAATTATTGGCCTGCTGCCGAATACGATAATCGCGAGCGAGCGAGCTTCCGTAGCGATCAATCTTCATCGTTTGTCGATCGCGACGCGAGCGTGTCGCGGAGCCGGCTCGATCAGCGGAACGATCAGTCATTGATTCTTGTCCTTCGGGGATGTATTATTGACGCAACGAAACGAGGGTTGCGTGGCAGGGATTACGTGGTACGATGTTCCGGTGGCTGGAAAACAGACGGCGCCTACGGGGTGTCGTCGTCGAGAGAAAAAAATGAATGGCACCCTGTCAGGACGTCCAAACAATTTCCACGCGCGTCCTTGCTGGCCAAAGACGTTTGCAGAGTGAAATGTACATTACTTGGACATGTTTGAGATCGTATTAGATTATTTATCTGCAAAATCTTCAGCAGCTGCAATTTGTGTTGAGGCATCTTTAATCGAAGAGATTTATATTATTTTATAAAGAGGAAGAGCTTTCGAAATTTTTTGAACTTATTTAGTATTTGTTCATGGTGCAATAAAAGAAGGGAATAACGTGGAAATTTAAGGGAAAAATTAATCGAATATTTACGATTACACCGGCTGTTGTTGTTCTAAAAAGTTGCAGCTTTCGTTGCAATTATCGACAACGCGATAGACTATTATTAACAGCCGCACAATGCGAATTGCAGAATACATTGGGGTCGTACAGATACATTTTTTTCCTCGTAATTGGAACTGATTCGGAATCGACGAACCGATGAACGAAGCCCACCAGACAAATCAACCGAATCCCAATTACCAATACACGACTGCTTGTTATAATTTATGGAATACAACGATCGTGCTGTAGCCATTTCAATTTCGATATCTAACAAACGGATGTGCGCTATTGCTGCTTCGATTCACGGGGTTCAGTCAGAAATTCAAAGAGAATGATATTCACTTTCGGTTCAATTCACCATTTTGTCCTCTTTTATTTTTTTTCCCCCTAAGAGAAGTAAAAGGTACCTATAGAAATCATTTCAACCGTAAAAATGTCTCTTAAACACTTATTCATTCATAAAATTATAAGTGTAATTAATTAAGAATTTTGAATAACTTTCCGTCGGATTTTAATTATCGAAAGGACAGCTTCGCAAACGTGTTTCCTTTTCTTTCGTCTTCAAAATGCCGTGTCCATGATTCGGTATGCAAGTCACGAGCGCGAAACGGTGGAGAAAAGTGCAAAAGGGTCGAGAGTGTAAATTCAAATTAGCTGGAGATTGTCCGCGAACGTGCGATCTAGTAATCTCATTTAGGTGCATTTGCTCCGTTAATCCTGAGAAATCGTAAGACTTAAATGTAATTAGAAACCTATAAATGAGCGGCGGTTTTCGGCCGCACCGACGTTCCACGGCCACGACAAATTGGTTTAATTTCCTGCTACGTTGGCTGTGCCATTTTGGAAGAATAAGAATTCATTCGCTGTTTCACGATTCTCGTTAGACAAATCGGATGAACTACATTCTACGAGCCTCGATCCTATTAATTAGAACCATATCCTGTTTGATGCAACTAGAGGAAATGACTTCTTCCATTAGCGAGTTAATGAGAGAGCTGAGAAAATTAGAGTAAAACACGAGTCAGAAGTTTATTTACAATCATTAAATTTCGCTTAATGGTATTAAATTTCTAATTAAAACACGATACTTTGATAAAGTTACCGAGTACACGGCGAAACTATGCACTTCGAAAACTCGTGTCAGCTATTAAAATTTTCTTACCACAGTTTGATCATTTCAATATTTCATCAATTTTCTAAAATAATTTCATTAATTTCCCCGATAGTTAAACTTTGCGTTACAGCTTGCAAATATTTAATATCCCACGTGCTTTCTATAATAACTAAAGTTAGTACCTATCACTGAAGTCTACTAATTACAAACATTCGACGGTGTCTCCTAGCGATGCAGAAAGGGAGATAAATACGTGGAATTATCATTAGTACCGAAAACCGATTAATAAAGGATGTAAGCTGTTGAAGGGAGGGTGGTAGAATTCGAAATCAAAGGAACTCCCGAGCGTGCACGCAGCTGCAGTGTAACACGCACCGGCAGCCTTCGTGTATATTCTCCGATCGAATGTATAATCAGAAGGCATAAAGTGCTTACGATCTTGTAAAGGGTGGAACTGGTGGGCAGAGGGAAAACGGTAAGAGGATTTCGCGAGCAATACGCGAAATTCAACTGTAGGGGGTAAGATTTATCGTGAATAGCGTGCAATCTTGTACCGCTAGGCGACGTATGCCGGAAACATTCCACCCTTCAGTTTAAATCTTTTTGTGTATCTATCATGTTGGGACAGGGTGAAGTTAATCTCTGGTTAGTCTGTTATTCCACAATGCTTGTTCGCTTGCATGATGCTCAATAAATTCGGTGAACTTCATTTATCTCTTTTTACCCGAGTCATAAAGCAGACAGTGTCATATATTTTTGAAAAAGAAAATGTACATCCAAAGTGAAATAAGTAATAGAAAACTAGTGTTTAATATTCAACAAGTTTATTATCTTTCGTTAGAAAAGAAGAGTGAATCGAGTCAAATTATTTGACAGGAATAAACGTCAAAAAACATTGATAGAGGATCGGGAATCGTAATAAAGGAAAGCCGCAATATCGAGAACGCAGTGTTAGTAGCCTTCCATTCTGTTCCTGTTGCTCGAATGTTTCCCGATATCCAGCGGCGGTTCGCCGACTGCGACTAAAAAGCATTGCATTGTTCGGTGGAAAACGCGGCAGGGATGGCGAACCGTTCGCCAGCAGCCACCGATCGACGACACACCCTTTCTTGCAGCCCCGGGGCTGCGGGATACTTTTTATTAGTTTCTCGAGGTGGCAATTAAGTGACCGTGCTTCTGGCTCGCGTTTCTCTTTCGACGCGTCTCTCGCTTCACTCTGTCTGTACGTCGCACGTTTTTCCTCTACGGGAACCACCCTTAACGACACTCCACCACTTCTTTCTCGTTCAATTAGTCGACCGTTGTTTTTCCACGGCGAATCGATCATTATTGATTCACGAGCGACCACGTTCGATGGAGCGGCGATTACTGTCGGGGGGGAAGAAAAACGAGAAAAGGGGTTTGCTGGATCGGCGAATCGTGCGAAAATCGAAGAACAAAAGGGACCCTATTGGGAACTGAATTTCGGGATCCGTTTTCCCCCATAAAGGAATTAGTCGGATCGCTGTCGATGTGCATAATCTCGTCGCGTTCGGTGTTTTATGGAAATGAACTTTCCTATATCGTTGGCGATTAGAAACGAGATAGCGACCGTGAACAGTCAGGAATAAATGATGTTTTATCGAATATATATGTAGATAATTTCCAGTTCATTAAATACATTAACGTGGATTACCTCCTCCAGATGATGTCTCAATGATCCAGTATTCAATTAAATGTTGATTTTCACATAATTATCGAATCTTTAACGAACCTCGATTTTAATGAACTCTTTAAGGCTCGATAAGAAAATAGAATCGTGAATGAATGGAATCCACGAGAAATCGCGAGATTTCCTTTTCGTCGTCTTGAAGAGAATCCTCAGCATCTACGAATTAATAACCTTCGTTGAAATGGTACTTAAATGGCTTCGTTAATTTTGCTCATTTAGTAGAATTTTTGCTAATTATTTCTAGGGTAATTAGTAGTTGCTAACAGTTTTCATCAGCCTACGATCTGGTTTACATTCTATCGATCTCAAAGTTGCAAAATGTAAGTAAAATCGATTTTCCAATATTTATTTTAAATAGAGTAAAAAGGTATTGAAACTTTCTACAAAGCAATATTCTCCTTTGTGATTTTATTTTACTCGTATTTTAATTACTTCCCACGTATTGGTGTACCATAGAATCGTGTGAAACGTTCTCGATAAAGTCAAGAGAATAAAACAATCTCTTCTCGGTATTCGATTTTATTAGTTGTTCTACGATATAAACTACAATTTCATCGACTAACCGCGCCCGTAGCAAACAAACCTAAGTGTCGATAAATTCATCGATAAAGAGAGAACACAGAAGAGAACGATTTCTTTAAAAAGTTTGCAAGAGAAATAGCCTATAAAGAGATGATAGCCATCGTGAATGACCCTGGAACATGAAAATATTCCGCGATGAGCGGCAAGAAATTGATCTAGTTATAGGTTGCAGCCATTCGCCGACGAGTATCGTTATCATAGCGGTAAGGTATTACGATAGGATCGTTCGATCGATCGATTGTCAGTGCAATCTTTCCAGCCGCGAAATCGTTACAGCCTTTCGCTAGCGTTAAATCGTTTCACGCAAATTACCCTCGTAAATTCGTGGAACTCGCGAGCGACTTTTCAGTCTCGTAATACCGTGTAAACGTATATACGGCACGTTTGTACGTTTTCATGGGAGATCCCTTTTCCCCGTTTCCATTCTTTTTCTTCGGTGCTAAACGTTTTTCACGTTGCGAAAAAATTATTGCGTGAAAAAAAAGAGAGTAATTTGAACGGAAACAAAAGAGCCTCTGTCAATTTAAATTCGGAACTTTCAATGTTACAAACAATTATCTTTTTAATAAGGAAATATCGATATACCGGTAAGATATTAGTAATAACACCTCTTTGATCAACTATCCCTTTTACTATACGACCCATCGATGGCCTCTCAATTCCTTGCACGATCCTAAGATGCAGGAAATACTATTGAGGAAATAGTACGTGCTGCTGGTTGTAAGATTGCTCGGGGTATTTGCATCGAATTGCAATACAATCAAGAGAATTGACGTTCTGGGGATCCAACGCGATCGTTTTGGTAGCTGAACACCGATGCGTGTGCAATATTCATGGTAATCGAATTTGGTAATGCGATAAACGTTTATTGATAAGACACTTTGGGGAGCGCTCATTCGTAATACCGTTTCCGCTGTCGACATTAAGGGAGATATACTGATTGTTAAAAAGAAAGAATTTTCTGTCCTTCTGATAACTTAAATTAACTATTATTCTCTTTTTTTCTTTTTTTTTTTTAAATTTTCAATTCCTCGTGTGATAAAGGAAGGAGATTCTTAATATTCTGACGTATTCGCGACTTTGATATGTCACATAGTCACCCATAAAATCAGAATCTCTCTACTGTGCGTTATCTCGAGAGGAGCGAAAGTAATCCGAGAATATCCAAGACGTGAAAATATGAGAAAATCCACGGTCCAATGGATCCTAGAAATCCATGCAATCGGGGGTAGAAGAGATTCGTTTGACCTTTCTTGATTGCTCGACGCCCGAAAAATATCGAAAACGATTCTGAACGCGGTCGATTCTCTGCGTGGAACTATTCGGCGCGAGGGGGATATAGGTCAGGACAAGGTTCCTGTGCCGTTCACAATGGGAACAACAACGGCATTGTCTAGGCAAGCGGTGATAAACGGCGCCATGATAAAACCGGCCAAGCACGAAGCTGATGGGTTTCGCTGGCTTGAGGGATGACCGTCCTGTTGTTTCGGCAAAACCACCCTTCCATCCTCTGCCGCTCGTCGCCACTCGACTGCATTTTTCCACTTTATCAAGCCATTGCTTGATCCTCGCCCATCCTCTTCCCCTCCGCCAGTAACTATCTTTTATTTTCTATTTTAACGTCGGTTTCATTCACCTTTGGCAGGCTGCTGGATGCGAAAAATATTCTCGAATAAATTGCAATTTTATGTTCTCTTGGTCATTGATCAAACGAATTTTTTCAAAAGGTATCCGTAGACGAGGGAACGTCGCTGGTGATGTCCATTTGTGTGTGAGATATGGTTAGTTCAGTTGCAGATAAGGGAAAAATTGATTGTGAGATAATAGGAATAAGTTTAAGGGATGAATTACCAAAATATCGAGGAATTCAAATGCTATTCTTATAAATTTCAATGAATTTTTTATTCAGTTTCTTTGAAATATATAAGTGGTGTTGGTTTTTATCTTAACAGAGTGGAAGTGCTTTGAAAGATACGAATAATTATTAAGTTATTAATCGTCTAAGATATTACCATTTTTTTTTTCATCACACTATATGCAACGTTCGCGAGGATTAATTGAAAACGCTGCGTCGAAGAGTATCGTTGAATAAACAGGGTAAACGTTGCATCTCTCTCCACTTCTGCCTTCATAATTTATTATAAATTCCGCCTTTCATAAATTCTGTAATCACTCCCCTTTGTGAAATTGCTCGACGAACGGAACGGAGTCGCAATACGACGAGACCAGTTCTCTCGTTTTTAAGGCAATCATTTTTATTTATTTATTATTATGTTTTTTTTCCTCACCATCCCAGTTGAAAGTCCCAACGAGGTGATTAAAAGCTTCTTAGACGGAACTTTTAAAATTCCACCTTTCTTGTTTGCCTAGAAAGGGAATTCTTTTCAACTTCCGCTCTCTACAATATCAGCAGCGATCAACGCCACTACCGTGCTCGTCCTTTGAACGTGCCTTATAATTCAAGGAACCGAGAAAAACAATGGTGTATTTGCAAAATTCGTGCAAGTAGTCTTATGTATCATTTGCTTTATCAATTTTGATTTAAAAAATGTTAATATTCGAGTGCATATAAAATAATCTTTAATTATTACACCGAAAAATGGATCTAATTTTAATTGTAAGTTTCTTTTAAAAAATTCTGTTGATATGAATGATAATTAACTTTAATTAAGGTTCAATTAAGGAACCATTACTCTAGAACAACGAAGAATTTACGTATAAAAACCTTTAAACCTACGTGAAAAATGGGACGGAGTTTGCCGGATCCCCCGTTCAAGCCTTAACCGAAGAATTTATCCAAGGCTAAGTATCAAAGAAATTTTCAAAGTAATTATAAGTACGGTATCGCGCGAAATTACTTTCGGTGATGGTGTGTTCGTTACATTGAAAAATAGGGGGTGTCAGTGGTCGTACGCTCGAGGGATTGGACGATTAATTAAGTTGACGAAGTATCATCGAATAATGCAAATTCTTCGAATACGCGGTTGAATGAAAATTTAGAGAATCGCAAATGAATTCATTTAATTGCCACGGGTATATTTTATTTTTTATCATAGAATACTTATTAATCATTTGTTGACCAATTCTCGATGGTTCTCAAATCTGATCTTTATACACCATAAAGGATTAACAACCACGGGTACATTATCATGGTGGACCATGGGAACACGATCGAAACCGGGTAGGTCTGTTTCGGCGGAGGGTAGTATGTGGCCAGAGGGATGAAACTGGTCGAGGTTGGCTACGCACAGAAATTAGACCACGAGTTTCCACATAGTTTACGATGCTGACGTGACCATTTTGTTTACGCGAGAGTTGCTAGATAACAGGACGGAATTGTACGTGCAGGATCGACTCGTGTGTCGAAGAAATTTTATGGTTTTGCTACCGCCTCTCTGGTCGAATTGAATTTTCGTAGTGGATATCGGTAAACGATTTTTGAAATGTGATACTAGAGATATCTTCGGGATATAATTCCTTAACGTTTTCTATTTCACCAAAGTATCTTTTAGAAAAGGGAGATGAAATTTGAGGCTATTCGTGTGGTATTTTAGCATAGTGAAAAAATTGAATTTTGATAAATTATTTCGAAAAATTACAATTTAATTTAATCAAACCACGAGAGAGAAACTAATTGAAGGAAAACATTTTTCTTCTTTCTTTTTAATGTTGAAAAAGGGAAATAGAAGATCGTTATACATATGTACCTGTACACGGAAACGAAAGGTTTCGTGTACAGAGTAAACGGGGAATTGTAAGGGGAAATTGTTAAACATTGAAATGCTCGTATCGTGTTCCCCGAGGACGTCTGTCTGTCCACGACAATGAAAACAAATGGGAGCGGTTTTTCTTGTCCGTGTTTTATCTTATTCACCTGGATGAATCTCCCTTTCAATGAACATTACTCAGCTACAAATCCCATAATGTAAATTACACTTTCCTAGAAAAACTATTGCTAACTTTTTCTTTATTTTCGCAACGACATACATTTACCTGATTAGTTGATTCGATCGTGGAACGACACGACTCTCAACAATCTATTTAATCTAATTTCTGTTAGCAGAATAATTGATCAATATTCTGTGACCCAATTCTCTAATTTCTCGCGGTTAGAAGCAATATTCGTTGATACCGTATCGCAAAAGGGGAAAGAAGACTAAACAATTACTCGTTCCACGCAATAACCACAAACTCGATCGGGGAACGAGACGAAATAAAGTGCTGTGATTTATCGCAATCTCGCGTTTCCCTTCGGGTCGTCGCAACGTCGTCGTCGTCGGCGTCGTTGTCGTCGTCGTATCGACGTTTCCTGGTCGCATAGTAGAGCATTCGCGTAGAAGAGATGGGTGTGTATATCCGACGCTGTCTATCGGCAAACATTGCGACGTGTCAGAGTAAATCTTGCCGGTGTGTACGGGCCGGAAATTGCCAGGGTACCTTCGCGAGTAACTCGAAATCAGTATATTTACAGTGGAAGAACAAGCCTGTCGGAATCAGGCGGACGAATCTTATCGGATCGAGCTGACAATTTGTCCTGATGCTCTTTGTAATTGTACTTTCTCGATGGATTCGATAGACATTGAACGTTGATACAATCTTATCAATTAAAACGAGTTGATTGTCTGTCAATTCCGTTTCCAATATTATTTCTATTTCATTATAACACTTGCCTTTAATTGACAAGAAATATACAATCTGAATTAATCTAAAGAAAGTAATAATATAACCTCTCTACCATCATCGACGATTTACAACGGCAGACATTAAGCGTTCTGCAAATAAGCTCAAGTATCCATTAAGTCCTCTTGAGGGAAGAGTTTCGTTTTAAAGAAAACCGCGGCATTCGATAGGAAAAAAAAGTTGCCGAGACCGATACGAAGAACTTAACCGTAACCTCATCGTCGAATTGCGGGTTTGCTTTATTATCAGGGATAATACGATTTGCCGGAACACGGAAGACCTTCCACGACCCGCATCTCTACAAATCGTTTTACAGGGCCCATTCAATTTTGTTCTCTTGCCTGTTCACATTCAGCTTTTACCTCGCCGCTATCGATTCGGCTTTCTTTTTGATTAATCGTCCGCTGGATATGATTCTTTCGCGCGGATATTTACCTGGGATTTTCTATATTACCCCGACTGGAACGGGAATGAAAGGAATTTGAAGAGAGACCGTCGGATTTGACGTGAAATAATGAGAAAAATTCATCGTCGGAATGGTTCGAATAAGGAGATCCTTTGTAACCTGTCCGACGTCTTAACTTCCATAACGAGAGGAACGAATGGCAAGATTGCCTCCAGAAATTAACACATCATTTTTTTCCTTGCCATCCAACGCGATTCGGGGTTAATTACTTTCGTAAAGAAATATAGAAACAGTTAAAAACACCGGCGAATCGGAAGAATAATAGTACACCTTATATATTTCGAATTTCACTCTTCATCCCTGACTTTGTTCGTCGGCGCTCGTTCAGCTGAATCGACGAGATTTCCCCTTTTCTTGACTGCAACGAGTAATTCTGTTTGCTTCGAGCACCTCTACCCGAGACGATAAATTACAAACGTTTGCTGTTTATCCGTTTAATTCGTCCTGGAAATAAAGGTGCGGCTGAAGGGGCGCCGTTGATGAGCACACGCGCGAATTAAGGAGGGCGTTCACCGTTGCTCAGAAACGGGCACAGTAAATTCTAACGATGCTAAAAGTCACGTCATAGGTGTGCCATCGTCGGTGGATAACAAAGAAAAAAAGAAACGTGTATATAAAAAAACCGTAACGAGTCCTTTGAGAACGGGATAGTTCTACTTTCACACAGGAATAATTAATTGGCAGAAATTGCGAACGGCGATTAAAGTGCGTTCTTCTGAATCTAATTAATATCGTTTCACCGTGAACATGAAAAGAAAATTTATTTTTAAAGAGGTTATTGAAAGGGATCCTTTATTCGATGCAAATCGAGTTACAAAGATTGATTTTTTCTAGTTTGTAAAAATTGAATGTTGCTACGTGATTGTTCGATATTCGTTTCACAGTTCACTTTTTTATTAAATTCTTTTTACATGTTTTTATTGAAGCTCGTGTTTCGAGGCTGTTAACTAAATGGATCAAAATACGCGAATGATTTTCGACCAAAATACATAAAAAATATTATCCATGAAAGCCATACAGTTGAAATTACAGAACACAGTATCGGAAAGGAATTATTAGTCCACGGTGATTCAATTAAATTTCTGTTTTACATGCTTGATTATTTAAGGAAGCAAATTATTATGTAAGTACAGAATGCATGAAATTTCATCTGAATTATTCATGTTTTTACTTGGAATCCAAGACCCCTGGATTGTTACATAAGAAATAAGCTTATGTTTTAAACAGAGCATCGAACTTCTTAAGAAATCAATACTAAGCACTATTTAAGCTAAGACGGAAGCTTTGTAGAGCTTTTAAAGTTAATCCTTTTATGATATTAACTAGCTCAGAGTGAATACCGTTATACTGTTCAATAAAATAGGTTGATAATGATATACTTTATTAATATTGATGAACAATTCAATTTTCAGTCTTTGAATTTGACAAATGTAGTTCGTTTAAAGAGTAATAAACAAAGGGGAGTAAAATTGCTGGAAACTGATAAAACAGTATTTGTTCGCGTCAGTTAAAACGCATCATTATTGTAGCGGATAACGGTCACAGAAGAAATGAATTTCGGTAGCAGATTGAAGCTTGTTATCGAGGCGGCGCGAGCGTTTTCCGCGTTTCCGAAAACCGCACGGTCCGGCGAATTATATACAAATTGTTCCAGGTCGATACTATTATCGCGACCCGCTTAACGTATGGAGACGCGGAAAATACGCGGCGGTTAATTTGTAATCCCGCAGGGCACGGCGAGCGTTATTTGATTTTTCGCTATCGACAATTTCTACGCTTCTGCTCGTTGAATCAACGTGCAAATCGTGTTCATGGGTTAATTCGAATTACTCAATGTTAGCACAGAGACCACATTTCTGGCTGTCATCTTTTTCCATCCTCTGTCTCTCGCTGAGTTTTAACGTCATCAATTGATGACACAGATAGAACTCGCAGCGCTCTAGAACTTGATTTATCGCTCTTCTAGGGTAACACGATTAACCGTTTAAAATCAATGCCTCGATCCGACTAATTCGTTAGATTCAACTAACCATGAGTCATAATTCTAAACGATGACAAGACGGTACTTTGGTGCTGAAATATGTAAGTTTTGTTAGCTAAGAAAGTGATATCATCAGAAACACTTGTCTTCCAATTAGCTCCCAATTATTGCAGGATAAAGGGGGTAAGAAACGCGTGTCAGAACGCGGTTAAGAAATTTCGTAGACGATGCGTGGCGCAACAATGTTTCGCGTTTACGCGGCGTCTCTTTGGCGAAGTTTATCAGATCGACGGGTGCTGTTGGCGTGTTTGCTCGCGTTGCATTTTCGAGTCTGGCGTTCGTGCGAGAAATTAGGAAGGGCTAATTGAAAGCGTGGCACCTAGCCACCGACGTTGCTTAATGTCGTTTAATAATAAATCGCGAGTCGAGCTGAATTGTGCCCCGGCATAAGCGAAGTTGCCTGGACAATGGAACAATTTGTCCGTCGATGAGAGAGCGTTTAACTACGATCCGGTTTAAATTTAAAAATATTCCGGCGCGCGTAACCCTTTAAGCTGTTAAGGATTACTTTCGGAGACTTTTAAGGGAGAGGGCGGAGAAATCGGTGCTTGATTTCGAGAAATAAGCTTAATGACGCGTGCAAACGGAAGTTCCTTGTTTCTGGGACGCGATCGATTTTCTCGTTTTATTCTCGCCGGAACTGCGAACGGCTCGTTAGAAAATCGAGCGCGCAAGTGGTCCCACAGGCGATTAGCTAATTAAAGAGCGCCGTCTGGATCGTTTCGATTCGATTGCGCCACATTAAAGGTCGATTTTAATGTTTCTACGATACACTTTACTTATGCAATGTATCTGATTTAGCACTGATACGTTGTTGATAATTATTGTCCGGTAAAATATAAAATTAAAGCAGGTTAATTTCAATCGGTCAATTATATCGACGTCGATAAAATCGGTCCTTTGAAATCGGTTCAACGGTGTCGTTCTTAATTAAAGAGCGGGGAGGAGAAAAAAGATCGCGGTCGTTGAATTGGTTTTGCCACGGTGGCAAATATTTCCGCTGACGAAGGAATCGCGAACAATGCTCGACGAACGAGCGAAGCGGAAAGCCAAAGCTCGACCATCCTCTTAACTATTATTGACACTGCGGAAACATCGATACAGCGCGGCAAAACATTCCCGCGGTAAGGAAAACGAGGAGAAAACGGTGGAATATGAGAAACTTCCACCGCAACTGCATCAATTTTCCCATCGGCGACGTGCAAATACTTACTTTGAAGACTTATCGTCGGTTCAATTAACGCAACGGCGCACGATCCCGTCGCGGAAATATGTTTTCGTACGGATGAAGAGCTCGAAATGAAATTGGTTTAATTAACCGCTCGAAGGCTCGAGCGAAACGGATAACTTGTTGTTCGGAAGTAATTACCCTGTATGATAAATTAAAGAGACAGGTTCGCAGAATCTCTAACTAGCGACGACACTCGATCGGTGGAAATAAATTAGAAAGAAATTAATTTTTATCCAAAAGTTTCAAAAGTTATTCGGTTTCGACGGAAACTAATCCCACAAGACTAAGCTCTCCTAGTCTCTTTGATCAAAGATCCGTTCATCATCTATGAATCACAGTGAAATTTCTCGTCGTTAATAAAAGCTCAAGTCGATGTTGCAAATATTTGCGGAAAACTAATAACGAGATGAACGAGGAGGAGTCTTGGACTGGCAAAATCAAATTGCGGAGCAGAGTGTGCGACGCGAACCGCGACGCATTCACGCGGCCAGAGTCTCATCGACTTGCATTCCCCCTCTTTCACCTCCCTTTTTCGTATCCGGTGTATCTAATACTTTAAATTAACCCAGTTCCGACCCCGTCGCTTCCAACCTCGGCTCGCTATTACCCGAAGCGTAACGCTGTTAACTCGGTTAAGCTCCGACAGTTGGCAAGTCACTGTTTCAGCTGTCAGCCGGATAATATTCTAGCTTTCGATTAACCAGCCTCGCTGCCCACTTCCGGTTACAGTTTCGCGAACACGGTGTCGAGCGACCGGCAAAGCGAATGATCGTTTCACGTATGTTTAGCGTGACTTTTACCACGACTCCCCGCTGCGGCCGTTAAAAGATCGACCGACCGATTGTGTCCTTTAGCGGGAAAACGCGTGTGTTACATCGAGCTGAGAGGGTTACTTTGATGTAATACTATTAATTCATAGATGGATTAGAAATGTAATTATAGCGCTGTGAATTTATCGCAAAAGGGGTCGGTTAAGCCGTGCGGAATAGCGTGTAATTTCGAAATGGAACGCTTATTCCGGAATGTAATCCAGGGAATGAGACTCTCCGCAGCAATTATAAATTTTTTTAACTCTTACCTTTTTTCCAGCTACTATTTCTTATTTCTAAATTTAAGAGCGGTTGCTTTCAAGCTTCCAGTGAAAAGAAATATATTTTTCTAAAAGGATTTCGAATTATTCATTTATACAGATAATATCGTACAAAGTGGTATCAAAAGCTCCTATGCTAGATCCATATCCCAAAGGTGATTCGCATTCCGTGGATCGTTGCTTCTGACGATTTTTCCAGTCACCCTTAGACACCCTGAGACGTGGGTGCTTTCGGCATGGTCTTCTTAACTCGGGTCTGTTCTTGGGATCGAACTAGCTACCACTCGAACAGCTCCCATGGGAGAGATCGTTGCCACCTCATTCGCCAGCCAATGCTTGAGACCTTCCTATTTACATACGCCATCTTTTCAACCCCCTCAACATCGTCGACGCCCACGTCGTTCCACGCAACTATCGAGGTATTCCTTCTGAGCGACGTCATCGAGAGCCCATTATGCTTGCTGATTTGCTTCACTGATAAGGCAATGGAGACTTCACCGGCGACAGGGGGTGAAAGCCGGTTATCAGGGGTAAGGGGGTCATTGCACGGACCGTGGAACGAGCTCACGGATGACGTCTTCTATTCATAAATATTACCATGCGAATATCTTTATCTTGGCTTCGTTGATTCTGTTAAAGTATCTGGATAAAGGAGAAAGGATAAGAACTAGGATCCTGAACGGTGATAGGTTCTTTTGAAAAACCGAAATATATTTTAAAGGGAAATTAGAAGGAACAGTCTGGGTTAGATTTAAATTATAAGATTGTGGTAGTAAAGATTTTCTTTCATTTTTATTATGAAGTTTATGAATGATGCCAGTGAGTGTTTATAAAGTTCGACTGCAGTTTTCAGACGAAGAATTTTGAAATATTTCCGAAAGTTCCAATGAAGAATTCGAAATTCCTGGACGTGGCCAGAAAGGCATTCTCGAAGTTCCAAAGTTTACGGTTCAAAAGTTCTCGCTGAATCTGGCGAGCTGAACGAGGAAATTTTTCATTCTATCGAAGCGCGTACGAAAAGAGACGGAAGTGGACATTCGAAACAGCTGCAAAAACCTCGTCTCTCGATTTCATAAAATTTTCTTAACTACTTTGGCTGAAATTAAATGTATATTTAAGTATAGTATAACGTACGAACGAAGTTATATAGAAGAATATATGGAAAGAGCTTGTTAGAACTCGTCCAGAGGAAAATTCTACAAAGTTTCATATCTTTTTCCTGAAAATTGAACACACGACGAGGTCAAAAAGTCACCTCTCGACGTACTTGATTTTATATGAAACTTTTCTCATAAATTAGTAGTGTGTTACTTAGTAAGTAGAGAATTTCATGCACGTTGATCAGTCTCGTTCCTCTTGACGTTCTCTCCTTTATTGCTTTCGCAGACCCTTCACGTGTTGCACGTGCGCCGTAATCAGCACGTAAACGCGTACCACTGGTACAAGCTTAATGTCACATCAAAGGGAAATCCTTTTCTAGACACCAATTGTAGGTTGTAATCCTTCGGAGACTTCGTTTAGTAGAAAATTTTAGTATACGCATTTGGAAGAACGAAAGCTACCCTTCTGTCGTTGATTGTGTCTCCAACGAGTCCGTGAAAGGGGTTTAAAATGCGATAAAATAGGATTGCCTTCGAGGGGATGATTGTCTATTAGTAAAAAATTTATGAAAAATTCTTCTAATATCTTTGACATGTGTACTTTTATGTCTCTTGAGCTACAGTAGATGTAGAATTTTATTTAAAGTAAAGCACAAAAGTACATAAATCTAACGAATTCATCCCTGCAACGCAGTCGACTAAAATTACAAAGTTTGCAATCGATTTTCTCGTTATTTTCGTCGTTGGTTCGTTCTGATAACCGTAACGAGATACTAATTAATAGCAACGTCTACGTCTGAATGAGACGTTGGTTGCGTCACAAGGTGAACAAGAAGTCGTCTCGCCCACGCGACCTTTCCCTCGCCCGCAGGAGACAACAGAGCCTCGGGGAACAATGTTTTCCACGTAAATCAAAAGGAACTTGGAAGGGCTTCAGCCGCAAAGAACACCAGTTAATGGCGTCGGGAAAGTTCGATTCGTGGAATATCGAGTTTCACCGCGAATCAATCGACTTTGTTCGACTTGGCCGACACCAGACGAATCCGTCCCGCCGAATAACCGGCTCTCCGTGAAAGTTAACGACTTTCTTCAGCACCGAATTTCCCGATAACGAAGTTTCATCACCCTACCCCTCTGTTCTGCCCCGTACCACCCCCGCCCGAACCCCTGTCGACTAACCGGAAGCGACTTCTCCGCGCCCTGTTCGGCTCACCTTTCCCTTCTTGGCCCGCATCCGCTACGCGCCGTCGACTTTCCATTCTTCTCGATCATATTTGCTCCCACGATGGATTCCCGATATCGAGAGGAATTCATCGATAAACGGACCGAATCGAGGGAGAAATGTAACAGGAACTGTAAATAGAGTTGCCGGTAGGGGGGAAGAAAAAAATTAAAGGGTCGCTTTTCGAGTTATCTCGGTCGGGTAAGTCGTTCGTTAGCTCGTTGAAAGTTTTCGGCGGTTTGTGTCGCGACAAATTCGATTTCACCACGAAAGCTCGCTGTAATTTGATTGCTCTTGATCGATACTTTAAGTGATTGAGTCCTGAACTTGATTGTAATTAAGATTCTTCGACGGTTAACGTTATTTTCTACCGGGGATATTAAAAAGTTTTGAGCGCCTACTGGTTGCCGTTCGTGCTGAGTTTTAATAAAGACCCGTATGTACATGCAGCATCCATCATGATCACTTTTGCGTCGACACTCTATTAAGTTTCATTTCTTGCTACTTCGTAAGGGTTTATTATCAGCCGCGACCAAGTCACAAACAACGTGATAAAAAAATCGAGCCGTACCCCACTGAAAATAATTCTCATGAATATAAATTGTCGAATCGTGGAGATGAGTGACGGTATAGGAAAAGAAAGGATGCTTCGTTCTCTGAAATTGACTCTTTGCCTGAAAACTAAATTCGTTACACGCCTTATTCTGTTTTTTAACCACTTTGATTTCACGCTTTTATAAATCGGATTCGAATTATAGCACAAATAGTAAAAATAAATAGTAATTATCGTACTGGATTATATTAATCTTTTGTAGGAATTTATATTCGCGAACGGTATGATATTAATGATAAATTCGTCGGATCGTAACGGATAGGTTTCATGGTGGAGCTAAAAACATTCTGTTCGATGTCAAAAATTCATCAGGGCTTAATTGCATCGCTATGAAATCCCATTAAAAAACATGGCCGGAAATGATATAAATTTCCAGCATTTCCACGGAAGGAAATCCGACTGGCTGGTTGGCTGTTCTATTTTTCAACGGGAGATACACGTCGAAAGCAATTAGTCGTGTTCCGTTCACGCGAGCTCAGTTTGTTGGCTTCAAAGAGTAATTTTACCTAATATCTCGAAACACTGAGTGGGCTTAGTAAAAGCTTGCATACTTCAAAGATATAATCCCCGGAGAAGACCGGAAATTGGATAGGAAATGAAGTGGACTGCTGAAACAGAGAACACTCGCGCCTTCCTGCTCTTTACGCTTCCGAAAGAGTCCTACGGGTAAAGTGCACTTGGTGCAAAATTGAAAAGAAAGAAACGCTGATTATCATCGTCCCCGTGGATGTCAAATTATGCTTTAATTTCTCCTCGTCTACTCTCTCTCTCCCTCTCGATCCACTTCAGACTTCGTTTCCTCTACTTATCGTTTGCCAAAGCGTGTAAATTCAATCTGGAAATGGTTATGGTTAGGACCACTGGAAATGTATGAGAAGCGATTATTAATAGCTATTAACAAACTTAATGGGCAGATTATTAGAAAGAGGACAATTAATTAATAATTTGTGCTATGTCAATTTAAATCTTAAACTTTGATCAAAATAATTACACAAACTATTAATATCCTTAATGCAAAATGTCTGCTCCAACCAATTTCCACCCTTGTATATCTTCATCTAAGAATAATCAGACGAATCTTCGCACCTCCCGAATGAACTTAAAAAGAAAGAAAAAGAACAAACAGTCACGAAGCTAAGAGGCAACGAGATGCAGGAGAACAGCTTGAATAATGGAGGCTAAAAAGACTTTATCGTTCCGCAATATGTAAACTTTCTCCTAAAAAGCAACGAGTACGGAAGATGAAAAACCTTTCAAGGATACAGCACGATTTTTCACCTTCCCACGTTGGCCGAGCGTAATGTGAATTTATGGGATTATTTTATCGCGACTTGGAACCGTGTTCGCGCTTGCAACCGTACACATCGTTGTTCTTTCAAGCTCGAGGAAATCAGATTTTCATTGCTTAATCGCGACACATCGAACACCATAAGATTTTTACACGTACACCTCGCGCTACATTGCATAGAAACATTTACGAACCATGAAATGATTCGTTACGACCTCCTCGTTTCCGGCCAGCAAGCTGCTGCGATGTAATCGCGAGCTCGTACGAATTTCCGCCAGCTTGTAAAATATTAAAACGTAATCGTGTTGCTGGTAGAACAGCGGCGATAAAGTAGACGTGTTGTAGCTTCCTAAATATTGAAACAAACGTCTTGCTTGACAAATAACGATGAATCGGTTCAGTTTTCGAAAGCTCTGCATTTGGTGATGCTAATTTATAAAATGGCGTTCGGGTACGCTGAAAAATCACAATGAAATCTCGACAGAATACGCCAGTGAGGATTGAAAGCTCACGGTATCGTCGATCTCGCGGAGGAAGCCTCTTTCCGCTTGAAGCTTTTCCAAGCGTGCTGACGCGAGTCTCGAGCCCGCGGTACCTTGGCTGGCAGTATCGATCACGACTCGGCGAACTTGTCTACGGATAAGCCTTGTGACTAGGAGCAACAGGAAAGAAAGGGACTAAGGGAAAGGAAGGGCTGATGCGCGGCCTAGACAGAGAGGTCGACAGACTGAAAGCACGCGAACAACACAAGCCTGGCAGAATAACAAATGAGCGGGCCAGGGAATGAAAGAAAGTGGAAAATAGTCGACGACCGGATGGTACGAGAGGACGAAAGAACGGAAGCGACGGAAAGGAAGAGCGGTTGGATTGAACGGCGTCGGGATGGATGACGGGAACAGAAGGCGATTGATGAAAGACACTCCTTTCTTAGAAATGTTGCCTATGGACGATGGACAGACCGAACTTCCGTTCCACGACCTTTTCGGCAATGACAAATGGAGATGCTACGTGAGAGCTTCTCTTTCAAGTACAACCTTTCGAAGAATTATTGTTTTTTAATTGATTAGTTGAATCATTTTCGAAAGATCCTAAGATTAAATGAAAAATATTCTGAAACTACGTGTCTGATTTAGCTGTAGAGGATCGAAGATATCTCGCAGAAGATTTGAGCAATTTTTCGAATTTATGAAACATTGAATAAAGTAGACGTAACTTCGACAATGGATTCTCTTCTCGAACAGTCGATCGCTCGTAAAACACACGATCAGCCGATTGAACCGGAGACGGAAGCTGGGTATCCGTGTGTGCCATGCGTCAATATAAAAGTCGTTTCGACAAGGCGTAGATTTTACAGTCAGGATGTAATCGCCTGTAACCGCAGCTGTTTAAGGAGCTTAATGAGATCGTTAGTCTGCAATCGTTTCGCGACTTACTGTCTACTTAATACCCACTTAAGGCTTTACGAGTGTTTAAAGATATCGACGCCTCTGCAGCGAGGCGACGACCATCCTTGGCCCCCTCGTAAACCAGAATCGAGAGATCTTAGAAAGCTCAACCTTTGTCCTTTTTGCTTCGCGAACCATTGAATTCTCTGTTTTATAGCAAGAAATGTACCAAATCAGCTTGTTAGAAAAGGATCTTCGAGTCGTACGAACGATTTATCCTCGGGGTACTGTTGCAGAAAATAGACTCTGATTGAACCTGAGTTTCAAATGATTTTATTGCTGTCTTCGTATTCGGAATTTCTTGGTGGAAAGATTATTCGAAAGAATTTATCTCTGATTAGAACAAAATTCAATGTATCTTACGAATGAATGAATTATTGCAAAATTTTTAAATTGAAGTAATTAAACTCTGCAGGATAATTTTGTGAAATTTATTTAAATTTGCACAGTTGTATTAAATAAAATAGAAATCGTACGGTGGAACGAATATATGTTTAATGTCAATGCCGAAGCTTCTCTGAATTTAATGGATTAGCATGGAAAATTGGGATTATACTATATTTATTGCATATTCGTTTCACATTGTCCGTGTAATTTAAAAGTTTAATCCAGAAATACTTTTCCTTCGTTTAATTAAAAATCCGCTTTCAAATATTAATGCCAGTTCAAATTTTATATTTTTGATTAAAAGAAATTTTCCGCTGACTGAATAATAAGATGTATTCAAACGGTAGATGGGCGGAAAAAATAAAGGCGCGAACAGAGCATTTTTCTAGACTGGTTTTAGAAGTTCATTGAAGGCTCCCGTAAGGTGCATAGTTGGAAATCCTCTTTCTTCTCGCGAGGCATTAGCAGGAAAATAAGAAGAAAAAAGTTACACGAAGCCAATGAGGATAGCGGAGGTGCGGAATATTTTTCTGGGTCAGAAACTGAATCAAGCGGGTTGCATCATTGAAAAGGGCTGATGCGAGGCTCAAAGCATTTTGTAAAGGACAGGCGGTTTCAAAGGCGCTTCGGAAACTTTCATCGAGGTATTCCTTCAACAGTGTGGCACTTCGAAGATTAACGTGTCACCGTGATAGTGTTGATACTCTTTCAGGACTGAAAGCTCCCCTGAAGAGGAGGCAACGGTACCGTCGACCAGAAAATAAGAGATAAGGGTGAAAAAAAAATGTTCCCTTGGTCGGGGACGAAATTTTAACGTTTGCCTTCTTTACTTTCGCATACGTTTCATCAATTTCCATCTACCGTTTCAAAGATTTAATATTACGTTTGGAACAGTTATGATTGGGTTAATCTACGAAAAGCGTACAACTGTTTGTGAACCAAAAAATTAAACATTCAAATTAAAAAAGAAATTTTAAAAACTCTCCATACTTTTATTTATATTACGTACAAAATTTAGGACATGAAACAGTCTTCTGAAAAGTTGGAAATTGTTATTTCACGGTTAAAATGAATTTGACTTTGATTACAAAATGAAAGAAGGAACGAAGGGAAGGAAACGTAGCTGAGGGATGAAAAGGGTGGAAAATTCCTTCAGAAAGAAACGATAAATCTTTACAGTTTGTAAATCAATCATCTTCAATAAGTGCTAACAAAGAAAAATTACCATTTTGAATTCCTCCTACAAAAATCTTCTAACCAATAAATTCCTGATCGCAAAACTTTCTATCACCGGTTCTACTGAGAATTTCACGTTCGCACGATCGCAGCTGGCTACAGTGTATCGGAATGGTTCATCGTATTTCGTTTCAGCTGGCAACAATCTAATTATTAGATTCCTTACGGGCTGTAACGGAGGTTTCTGCGGCAACGAGCGCAATCTAAGCTCACGGCTTGATCCGGTCGTAAGATTAAATTGAATCTGCAGGAAGGTTCGACGATCAAGTAGGTCAGGCAGGTTGCAACCGAACGGTATGCGTGTTGCCGGGGAGTTTGAAATGCGGCGAGGCTTTGCCATTCAGGGCCAACTTGCCACATAGTTGACCATTAGTATTAAAAGCTGCTTCGAAGCAGAGTTTCGGTTCGCCTCCTTTGTCGTGAACCATGCTCGCACATGGTTCCTCGACTTCTCGGTAATTCTGTTGTTTCACCAAACACGTCCGTGGCCCTGAAACTTAATCAATCTGCTCTCGTTAAAGCAATTAACTTCTGATTCCTTAAATCAATTTTCAAGGTAGTTATTTTCGTACCAGATGTCTTTCAAGATTTCGCAATAGTAAACATAAATGTTTCATGCACTGTTGAGTTGTTAGTTTCACGGTTTAAAGATACAAAGAAGAACATGCACGATTCGTGAAACGAATCTGAGAACAGATCACGCGCAAATGCGAGGTCGTGTTGCGAATCAGCCGGTTATGCAAGCAAGAAGAACGCTTCTTCGATCAGCTTCTTCGAAGGGGAAAAGAAGAGCATCGTGATAAATTTGCATGAATAAGTTACTTCCGTCGTACTGTTTACTCCGTTGAGTGGCTGTAAAGCTGCAAGTGTTTGCGTCAAATCTCAATGATACCCTGAAGTTTCGTGTTGCTTATTCACCATCGACGCGACGCCACGTAAAGGAAGCTGCTTCTTTCATCGTTGTCTGTTGCGAGGAATAAACGAGGAATTTTCAGGATCAAGTAATTTGAATATTTCTAAAGCTCGAGTAGATAATTCCCGTTTCTTTTTAATTATTTTCTTCTAAACATCCACTTGAAAAACATCTTAAGTTTGTAACAAGAGCAGTAAGGAACTCAGAATTTATTTTGCATTATCTAAAAATTCGTTCTATTGATATTAATTGCTTCTAGAGTGTATTAACGCTTGAAAATAATGCTGAAACTTGGTGAACAAAGTTTTACTCTGAACTTCGTGTTCTTGCTATTTTTCATGAATTTTTCATTGGGAACTACAATCAAGGTACACTAAGGAGAAGTCTCGTGCATCTATTAACCTCTTAAGTATTCGGTATTAAACTGTGTACTTTGCTTGTACCATATTTTCATGATTTTATTATCGAGCTTATTTTCATTTTTGCATTTGTGCTTATTTACCTATTTAATCTATTAATTTTGTATTCTAAAAATCATCTCTTTAAATGGGAATATCCCCTTATCTAAAGGGTGTTAGCATGTTCAGTTGAGTGTAAATGAAACTATCAAAATATTTTCCTTATTTCGAGCATATCGCTTCCGTCCCATCTATTTTCCTCAATTTCAATGGTAATATTCCGACAATCCCCTTTTCTTACCCCTATTTTCCGCGTCAATTACCTTCGAGCAAACCATAGTGGACAGCATAGAAGGTTCGAAAGGCCAGGCAGGAAATAACGATAGGGCTGTGTCTTGCCGTGTGACCGCACAATATGAAAGGGAGTGTAATAGATATTCACGCACAGGATCGTGCGTGATTTTGCTCCTATCCTCTTCGATTGTTCGCGAAACAAGGGGTTGTGTGTTGCATCATCGACCGTCTGACACACGTTACACACACGTCACGTAAACATTGACGTGTGCCGACCGGCTCTGTAATTATGCTGTCCCAATGAGCATTGTTACGTTTCGATAAGCAATCGCTTCGACCTACGAGACAATCGCTTCGAATTCGATCCCGTCCCCTTTCGACATCATCGCAACTTCGTGCCGCGTTTCAAATTCTTCGTGACTAATCGCATACCAAGGTATTTGTAATCGGTAATTGATTTGAAAAATTTTTTTCGATTCTTAAATTAATTACTGCTTATACAAATTAAGATGAATTTTGAAGAGAAGAATTGCGTGCTTAGGAAAATGATCACAGTAACCAAGTTTGACGGTGACAATCGAAAACGGTAATAACTGATCTATGAAATCGGTTGAATCGCGAGGCGCTGTATTATGTTCGCAAGTACCATTAAAAGTGCCATTAAACCGCGCGAATTAATCGGTTCGCGTGAAACCGTGTTCCGTCCAGTTGCCTCGACCGCGTCAAACATCGTTAGGATCCGCGTTCGAACGTATTAATTTACAAAATATTAATTCACATTGCACCGGGTGACGCGCCGATGAACTTCCAACGAATCGAGCAAACATCGGCTCGTACAAGCCGACCTGGTCCTGAGCTACTAATTCCGCCGCTTCAATGAGCATTGTTACGTTTTAACGATCATTGAAGTGTAGTAAGGGACAATGGGACTGATTACAGCCGGATGAAATCGTATTTTCATGCGACCCAACGTTGCCTCGCTCTTTATTCATCGGTCTGCGAAAGAACTGTTTTCGAAGCATTCGCCGAAGCCCAGAATAAAGCAGATCAATAATTAATGAACTTCGGTATTATTACTTAAACGAAGATATTCAAACTGTTATAAATTATTTCGTAATATAAAAATTAAAAAATTAATTAAATCACCCCGGATTTTTGATCAACATAGAATTTAATTGATAGAAGAGAAAATGTAAAGGAAAATAATCAGCTTGGGAACGTTGTTATCCGGTTTATCTGTCTTATTTGAAATGTCTTATTCGCGAAATTTCATTAGTGCGCTAAAAGCGGCAGTTGTGTAATATGAATATGCAATTTTATGACCACTCAGGGGAAACTCACGTACCTACATAAGCGAGTTATGTATTTTCATCCCGCGAGGAGGGGACTTTCCGACTTATCCGAGAGAAAAGTTAAGCTCGGACCAGAGAGTACAAAGTGTGTACACGAGCTAATAGGGATGAAGAAAAAGAGTGACACAATTTTGTACTAAAAAATTGTAATATTTCTCAATTAAGATAAACGTTTCAAATCTTTCATTACCCCGATCTTGTTTCAAGGTTGACCGAACACGAACACCTGTTAGGAGATTGCCATCTTTAATAGCGGTTAATCGTATTCGCTCTGTTGACAAGCATGAAACTGTTCGTGTTTCCATTATACACTTGCTCGGATAGTTGTCCGAAGGCGACCTACCAGGTGAACCGTGAAACGATTAACGACAAAGTCCCGATGCTTGTTTCGAGGGTGTGTCACGTGCTTTCTCATCATGCGGTGCGTGACGAATTGTTACGACGTCGTTCCACGCTCGTCCCCGAGCCTTTTTCTTTCGCCTGAAAGTCGATGACCGTCGACAACGCCGTGTTCACGCGTCGTCATTTTTCACCCGTTGAGAATCGACCGGCTCCACTCTGTCATGGCATTGTTCGACGGCAAGCAAGTAGATACGACCGACCAGTAGAGCCAGTTAGCTTTTTCCTGCCACATAATCGACTCGTGGTCTTGGTTAAATCATGTTCACCAGTCGAATCGAGTCTCCCGAGTGTTTGACCGAGTTGTTTCCTTGATCGAAACGTGTACGCCTTTCCCTACCTCCTGTTTCTGATCGAGTAATAGCATCGATCGAACAGCGTTTCTAGTTGAAAGAGCTTTCCAACGAACCTAACGCTCACGATCGATTCGATTCTCGCTTAGATATCTGTTTGAGCCGCGACTCTGATCGACCGGTGCTTTTGATCGAACGATGTCTCCGATTTAATCGCTTCAGGTCAACTAATGGGGTTATTCTTCTAATTAAATTCTACCTGCGATCGAATTTTATTTCCGGTTCAACTTGTCTTTTAATTGGTACGTGCTTTCGATTGAACTGAGCTTACACGTGTTATTGGTATTATAATCAGGTAAATGGTATTTAAATGAAATAATAGTTCCAGAGAACCATCCATAGTATTCCAGTGTTCTCTAATATATCGTTTGCAAAGTGTTCCCGGGAAAGCCGAGGAAAAATTTGCGTCTTCTGGGTCGTTCGTTCGTTGAACATCTTTCACGCTAACCGCAGAAACGGGGTAATCCAATTTCTCGTGATATTACGTAACAGCATGACAAAGTGGATTATTTTTTTTCTGTCGTTCTCGGACGGTGCGTCGAGGCGCGGCACATTCTCGTTAAGTAATTAGTTTATCGACGCTCGTCTGGACCGGAAGCGGGCATACTCGGTTGCTATTAAATACGCGATAATAATGAAATTTCCCGACGGCTTTCCCTCTATCCTAGCAAGAAGACATCCTCGCGGAACTGATAAAAAACAATCTAGACCATTCTCTGGCGAGAACAATTCTTGTCTTCTGAAAACTTTCTGGGAAGAAATATTCTGTCCCAAAACTTTTCGAAGGCGAATGGTGCCGGGTTACAATAGGCTTCATTTTCGAATCTATAATAATTCAATGGAAAGAGGGTGCGGGAGAAAGAAGAAATGTTGAAGAAGAAAAAGGGATCACGGCTCGGTGTGATCCATGCAGAGACTTTAACGCCATTTTCACGCCTAAACGTAATTTAAAAGTTTGCAAGTCACGACAACGTGCGCGGCGACACCCTGTGCTGTTAATGAAAACTCCCTCCGACTCGCACTTTCAATTTTCCGGCGTGCGCCACTGCTTCCGACCTCCTTTCTTCCGGCCTCTTCCGCCGTCTGTTCTTTGTGCCCTCTTCGTTTCCCCGTAGAACGCGTCTGGGTTAGTCATTTTTACCCTCTTAACGGCTGTTCGCTCGGTATACAAGTTCCTTGTCTTATAAGCTGGCGGGTTCATATTCTTTTAGTAGAAGGTTCCGTTGTTGCTATCGTTTATTCCCTCGCCGTTTCGTACCCTTATCTCTCCACGAGCATGTTCTTCTACCTCTTCGAGTCGCGTTTTGCTGAAAATTGTGTCCATGAAAATATTGGAAACTCCCTTTGAAGTTCATTTTATACAGTACTAGGACCTCTGGGACTCTTCCCTTCAATCTTTCTGCTTCGTTTACGTACACGGGTTTTGTTGAAAATATTTGAAACTTGAGGGAATATAATACAAAGGGTTATTGCTTCTCGATGAAATTAATATTGCTGTTAATTAGCCTTTGGTAGGATTGAATGCAATTATCGTGCATTTCTTTAATAAAATAAAAATTTGCAAAAGATGGAAATTTAATTTATTTCTATCTCTGATATGAAGAATATTCGTCGTATTTTTTCGAGATAGATTTTGCAGTTAAAAATTAAATGAAACGCGAGCCAGCCGTTTCGGACGGTTTCTCCGAGCAGTTTTGCGCTGCTTGCAACGCGTTTTTCCAAAGTGGCTCGCACCAGAAAGCGAACACACACGCGGAGGGGCGGAACATCGCGATGGGGTGCAAATAAGCGCAAAATGACTGTCGGCAGCTGGCCATATTGGCGTGAAGTTGGAAAACGTCGGCGATACGCGAAAGCTTGACACCGATCCGCTCAGAATTCATATCTCGCGAAAGTTTAACGTCGTCGACAGGCATCGACGTCGTCGTAGGGTGAGGAAAAAATAATTTCGAGCAGCCTCGAACGAGCTAGGGATTTTACGATCGCGTGTCGTCGAACCGTTTACGCGCTGTAAAAAAAATATCGCTGCTCAGCGATAAGAAAGGAGAAAATTAGATGGAAATTGCTGTTCGACAGTTAAGCCGATCATGATTCCTCCACTTGTTGATTCCGATGACTTTAATAGGAATCAGTGTTTTATAACTTGTTTTAATTTGTATAAAACCTCTTTCTTTTCTTGTCAGTGAATCTGAGCAATCGTGAATCTTGTAATTTAATTCGAATTAATCAAAAAGATCCTTTTTTTTAAATATCAATGAAATTTAAACGTCTGTGTGTATTTAGTTTCAATAAATCTTTCTGACAACAATAACAATGATAGGAGTTCTCGTTTTATTGTGATTCTTGAAAAGCATGTCCCAAGACACATTGAAATCAGGGACGCCCTTAGTTCAGTGCCAAAGGAATCCGGTACAACGCTTTACGGGTTGACATTTATTGCGCCACTCTTTTCTCTCGATGCCAACAGATAAATATCGGCGCGAGTTCGCACCAGGTCGTGGAAAGAAATTGTGAGAGAAGCGAGCGTGTGTGTCCCGCGAGAATAGAAACTCCGTTGAGAACGGGGCTCAGGATTTTCGGTAAAGAGCGGTTCGACTACGTTTACCCTTTTTTATTCCTAGCATTAAATTGAACGAAATTTCCTTGCTGAAATTATATGTCACCGAGACTTACTTCCTAACCATCGTATTATAAAATTTCCTGTTCGTTCCATCATTTTTTATTATTTTATTTGGCAAGACTTATATCTCAAAGTGTTCCCCTCGAATTTTAGTTTAAACTTTTATGCTCCACGGCAGGAATATTTGCCTGCGTCTCGGGTCTCGAACCTCCTTGTTCGTATTTTTCATTTCAAGTTTCTTGACACTATACTCGGTACTAAAAGAATCAGGAAACTTTTGAAAGTTGCGATATTCGAGGCGAAGTGGCATTAAAGTAAGAAGAAAGAGGGAAACGAAAATTTCGAGTAAAGGGAAACGCGTAAAATTTTGAACGTCTACCAGTGAAATCTAATTTTGTATAACAGCAAGGATTTGAGAGATTGCAATTTTGACCGATAATTCATCAGAAGAGGGTGGGCATGTTAAGTGTCGGCATAGTTCAACGCGATTACAACGTGCGCTCTAAACATGCTCGTTTCTTGCAAAATTTATAGGCGAATTTGTGCATATGAGCCTTGCCTAATACAACGCGCTCCATGTAAGCGCTCTTCAATGGAAATAACCGCAAAGCTCATACGGCGTAATTAATGCGGCCTACTAAATTTATTTTAATCGCCGAGATTACCAGGAATAATCACCGCTAAGTGGTGTTCGCCATCTAATATCGTTGATACCACTGTTTCGCTATTCGAGTAAATCGTGCGTAATTAGCAGTAATGTTACACGATTGTTGCTTGATCATTTGGTTACTCTATAAATGGAGGAAATTCGATATCCTAAGCTCGCTAACGAAATCAGTTTGCGATCGTTACACGAAGATTCGCGATTTGCGAAGAAATGGAATACTGTGAAGATAAATAAATTATACTCAGTCTTATCTTTGATACGTTGAGTTGCTCGTTAAAAAATATCTTTTTTTAGAAAGAGAACAGAGTATATCAAAGCAGATCGTGAAAGTTTGAAGTATTCGATTCATGTTCTGAATAATATATTGGTAGAAACGATTTAGTTGCCTGGTAGAATGATAATTCAGTAAAAATACATCGTAAAGTCGATCGCCGTCGGTGAAATCGGTACATTTCGGAGGAGGAGAAGAAAAGGATTTGGTTCGCGCAACTTGAGCCTGCTAGTCGATGTTTCCACGAAGGCTCGAGGTCCAATAAAGCTGTCGAAGGAAATATTCTCGTGGAAAGTATCCACGGGGGCTTCGATCGTCCGCGAGTCGGCCGGATGCAATTCGTCTGAATCTGCATTGAATCGCTGCAAGGCCCGCATTGTTCAAGTCGGACCGGTGTTACGGACAAACGAGAGAATTGATATTTTTCCGTCGTCCCGCATAGATAATGCCCCTATTGAATTGCATTCGTCGTGAGCGACGGTTGAACGAACGAAGAGAAGTAAAAAAAAAGAAGAGAAAAGCGAAACGAGGAGAAAAAAATGGTGAAGGAAAAACGAAGAAGATGAAAAAAAGATAATAATAATTGGATCGTAGAAGAAGTCGACGGCCTTCTAACAGGCTTGGCTTGGTATTATTTCACGAAATATTACTTTCAATCTCTAACGAAGTACAAGCCGTCGCTTCGAACAATCTTCATTGTGCCAGAGCGCAACAAAAGGGTGTCATTAAACGTGTCTGGCGGCACGTTGCTGCCACCGAGAAAAGATTAGGCGGCGGCTGGTTTTTAATTTAATTGTAATTAAAAGTAAACGAGGCCACGCGTTCCACGTTAACGACCTTAGAACTCACGGTCTGGTGAAATTATATAGGCTACCTCGTCGATTGTGAATGAAAGTTTCGATTGTCCTCCTCTTGGTTTCTCTCGATTTTCATCCTTTCCCGTGGAAAATTTTCGTAATCAAATTAATTATCTTTTTCTCTCTTTCTGTATTTTTCTATACAATTTCAGAACATAGCTTCAGTTATTCAATTCAATGCTCGTATAGCCAACTGGTTCTCTATTTTTGTATTTTATTTCAATAATGATTTATGTTCTGATAAAAGGAATACGAGTTTCGAATTTTCAGAAATATATTTTATTCTCTCTCGATCTTCCACAAAATATTTTAAAACAAATACATAAAAATGGTCTGGTTATTCGGTTCAATAACGCCGGAAGGGCTGTCGTCTCGCGGTCTGCGGGCAATTCGTTACGAAACACCGCGAAAGTTTCGGGTGTGAATAGCAAGCTCTTAAACAGGGCGCGTTCAACCACGAAATAAGACACTAAACAACGGGCACAGTGAAAATCTTGTCCGTCGCGAACATGCAAGACCACCTTCAAGGGCCATTACTCGCGGGCCAATAATTATTCGCCGGCCTCCACGTAAGACAGGCCGCCATTGTGAGCCCTAGCCGCTTTCAATACGATTGTCCCTAGCGCTGCTTATTGTCGAAAGTTTCCATTGTCATTATTATTTCGTCGCATTATGTCCGGAGATTTATGGGCTCGTGTAATTTCGCTTCGCAAGGTCCTGATCACACGAACCGTTCGACGTATCGTGGCTTCTATTTCCACAACGTGAGAGCGAACTTTATCGGGATCGCCATTTCTTTTTTTATCAAATCAAATGAAATTGTACTCTAAATTTTCTATTTGATCGGATGGAGATAAAATGTCCCAACTCTGTGTTGTATAGAATAAAGATCATTCATTGTCTGTCAATAAACTATTAAAACGGTGCGAAAATAGCACGGAATTGAACAATCCTCTGTTCCAACGTCGACGAATGGAACATGCCTTAATGGAGACCGATAATTAGGTTTCAAGTAACCAGATCGAGGATTGACGTTCGATTGGTCGCAGTATTTCTGCACGAATTTGTAATTCTCCGACAAAGAGGGTCGAGAGGAAGGAATTGGTGATGGGTGTCTGCAATTTTGTGGTGCAAGCCTGACGATTTGCATTGCAAGACCACGTCCTAGCCGAGACTTCCTTCCTTGAACGAGCTCTAATTCTCGAGGACCAGCCAGACGTCCGATTTCCGATTTTCTGGTCCCCCTTCCTTGAGAATCCGGAAGTCGGTGTTCGAGTGGTTCAGTCCATTTCTGCTTCCAGCCTCACCACTCCATTTACCCGATTTTCCTGGTCGATCTTTGAATTCCGTGCACTTGCTGATTCCGTGCTTTTTGAGAGAATATTTGGGGGTTGCAACTTGCCACTTAATATATTGATTACATAGTTTAATTTATCCATAGGATTGAGGCATCGAATACATATTTCAGATTTAAGTATCTCACATTTAATTTAACAAGTCCATTTATTGCTTTCGAAATCGAAAGTTATACAGTCCGTATTATTGTGCAATAACCCCTTTCTCTAAAAGAAAATCCAGATAAATTCGAAATCGTTTGCTGAACGCGACGAGCGTGAAACGCGAACGAGTCCACGCTCGATTAACATTTACTCGTAACAAATTCGCGTTTACGCGACGTCAGGATGAATTTCATCCCCTAAAACTTTATACCGTGCAATTAAGAATAATGCATTCGTTACAGCATTGCGATAATAGCCATTGCGATCAACACACGGTTGGAAACACGACATTTTGTGTTTTATAGGGCTCGTCAATGTTATAGTTTAATATTGTGCAGCAGTAAAAACGTTGTTGATCTTTATGAATATCATTAATATTTTGTGTTCTTTTCTGTTTCAGGTGAGCTTCCGGTATTAAAGAGAAATGCTTGACTGTAGCTGTTGATCCTCTGCACTGTTGCTACTGCTCCTCCTTTGATTTTCCATCCTATGAATTAGAGGAAGAATAGGGTAAGTTAATAAGATTTACTGTATGATCGTTAATATGAAGATTATCGATAGGAGGAACTATGACATGAATTAATGAACAAAAAAAGTAGCTATTTTAAAAGCGCCACTCGTTTCGTGTGAATGATTCTCTGAGGTAGAAAATAAAGGGGTCGAAGGGGATAAAAAGAGGAGCCGTAGGGAAAACAGTGGTCAAGGAAACGAACGAAAATTTCCTGGTGACTGGAGCATAAACACAAATACGAAAAACTGTGAGGGTACAGATGAGGATAAAGAGAGGCTCTGACGATGAGGGTTGAAAGGGGTCGAAAGAGGTTGGAGCGAGAGAAATGGTCGGTGCGGCGACAAAAACGGCGATTAGGGGAGGTGCTGACAGGGCTTGGGCGGGTAATGCTGACCGCACACCGCAGCGTACACCTGCGACCCCTTTACCCTCCTTTCTACCCTGAAACCCATGGGACTAGTTCGAGATATCTCTCGTAATTCCGATAAAATAATGACCATCGACAGCCCAGGTTAAATAAAACAATCGGGCAAGCTTTTTCTACACCCTTAATCGAACGTTCGATTGAAATTCCTGTGTTTTGTGTAGTTATAAAACGTACGAGTTGTAATGAGCTTGTTAATGAACTATTACAATTTTATAATAGGTACTTGGTTTTAAAATTATTCTTTAAAACATTCAGAATATTTTATTTAAAAATCTGCTATAAATTAATTTGATATTTAGATTGTTCAACTCCATACAACTTAATTTTTATTATTCGTGAAAGCTCGTTTCTTATTAAAGAAAAGTTCACTCTATTTATTATTAGAAACAGTCCTTCAGTTTCACGTCGTATTTCATACAATGTTTCTGCCTCTAAAAGTAGAAATGCCCCAATCCATCACGATCATACAACCTTGCAATATTCTGCCATTTGAAATACATGAAGGGACTAATCCGAATTTCAATACTGATTTTAAACACGCTCTTTTTTATCTAGAAATACATTCATCCAATGAGGAAAAACGTTGGTAGCCTGAAATCCCGGTGGATTTCATTTCTTACGGTACGGTTACCCGCGGAACGGGATGTAGATTTTCACGTGTCAAAAATTACACGGCGTGTCCTGGTAGAATGCTCGCTTCGGGACAATATTTTACGATCGTTAGCCCGAGCGGATTTCGAGGCACGGCAGAACGCTTTTATTAGGTTTAACGCCGGTTGAACGGCACCGTTGTCACACTCGTTCCGTTTATACACAGGATTTTCGTATTGATTTTACTAATTAGCCGCCATCGTGCTCGCTACTGTGCGCGTAAGAGACCCACCCTCTTACCACTCTACGCTTACTTTCTTTCAACAGAATTATTTTTGCTGTATATAATTTTCTCTATATACACTTAAAATATTAAGTGTTATGAAAATTACCAGCGTTACAAATTTCATTTATACATAAGTAATTAAAAAAATATAGAAAGAGAAGATTCTGAATAGTACCAGAATTCTTTCTTCATGCTAACTACAACATTATCTCAAGAAACACATTTCATTTTTTCTTTCGCTATCTTTCAAGTTTCATGCTTTAAAGTGATCTCGTGATGAAAGGGTGCGAAAGACACGGTAACATTAAGAGTTCTTAAACCTGTACACGACTTTGCTACAAGTGTACTCCTCTTTCTTTCTTTCCTTACATTTTAATTGCTAGTGTCACTTGCTGTTCCTTTATCTCTCTGTCTTATCGTCGCCTAACGTTTTACGTGTCTGATAAGGTGAGGAATTTACATGACCACCGGTTCGTCCGTCTTCGATCCTTTTAAGGGAACCATTATGTACACGAGCCGGTTGTGTGTTCAACAGAAACAACCTAACTTGAAACGTGTAGTTTAACCACCGACAGGAGGACATTGTACAAACCCTGGCAACCTTCGCTGAGAACAAGTACACAGGAGCAATTTAATTACATGTATAAATATCTTATAGGACTTAGAATATCGGTTATTATTCTAGAAAACTATCATGATAGTAGCTGAAGCCAAAAATAAAAGTCTGAATAGATTTAGACATTTAGTTTTTGATATATAAATATTTTTGACTGAATTAAACTCTGTCGTATAAAAAAAAGAGATAAAGCTTGAAATGAAGCAGTATGACGTTTATATGAAGCACAACGTCAATTATTCACAGTATGAGAGCAACTAAGCTGTAGTTTAGGAATAATTTCACAAATTCGCACGTTTGTTTAAAAGAATAATATCTATGCAAATGACCGCGAACGGGCTGCACCACCGACTGCAACTACTGTGCCATTAATTACGTTTTCATTAGTTTATTTGTCGGGTAACGAGGACGAAAAAGCGACGCGGAATCCTGGTCGACCTAGTGTTTGCGAATCGTGGAAAGAGATTTGTTTTTCTGTTTACGTGCCATCTGTTTCGCGCGGAATGCTTGAACATCGACTCGAGTTTCAAACCACGAACGTAAATCAATTCGTACGAAATTGATTTTTCTTTCGTTCCAGATTTGTGCTATTTGTGTTATTTTTCGGCTTTCAGGTGTTATTTTTTATACTAAAGATTAAAACGTTAGAATTTCTCTTTAGTTATTTTATTTGTGGTGCCGGGTTACTGGTAACCACCATTCAACGTGCTAATATTAGTAGGTTTTAGAATTTTAATTCTGTTTCCTTTGCTAAATTTGTAATTCGTGAATGCTGCTGTTATTGATTTGTTGTTAGAAATGGAAACGTTATATTTGGATAAATTATAGAAAGTTATCACACGGTAAATCAAGTCTTTAAAAATATTCTATTTATTTTTGCTAATTTCTTCTCTTCGAAAACCTATTTTTCGTCCATTTTCACCATACAAGAGAATCAAAAAGAAAAAGCTGCACGTTCTTGTCCCGTTGATTTTTCGTGTGGTAAATTGCCCTTGTTATTGAGCCTATCGCTCAAAGGAGCCTTCGACCGGTAAAGAACTGTTTGAAATAAGGGTTGGGAAGACAAAGCGCAGGAAAAGGGTCGTGAAAAAGGAAAATTGGAAGTAGACGCAAGTCAGCAGAAACAGCGGAGCATTTTGTTGGCCAAAGGTAGGGCAAAAAGTGAAGCCTGCGAAACAAAGGGTCGAAGCGTCACATGTTTTTCCTCGTTAAGCTGGCTCTACTTAAGCAAATTGCTTAATTAACTCATCTAATTATACGGCAGATCCTCCACCCTTAAGTCCCGAACGCTTTCCACGCCAAGGGAAGCTTTGCAAAGCAAGGACTCGTTGATTCTACTTTAGTTCAGTGATAAGTCGTCTTCAGTTCGATCGTTCTATCTTTTTTTTTCATTGCTTTCTTTAGCTTTTCTTTTCTTTACGTTTGAAAATTATTTGCTGAATAGTTTAACATAACTAAAACGCTAAATTTTAATATTACTATGAATAGACTCAAAATAATAGTTCGTGTAACACTAGATCACTTCAACGTTTACGTTGAAAGTGTTATTTTTATTTTATTTTATTTTTAGTTTCTGTAAAAACAGAGTGTTCGAAGGAAATTCGAGCACAAAAATGTGTACAAGAGCAAATTAGATCCGTGGCTCGAAACAAAGAGCTAGAATTTTCACGACTCACGAAGGGCTTCTATTTTCCCAATTATTCCGCGACTCTGACGTTTCCACGCAGAGGAAGATTTTTGGGCAAAATAATTATAAAGTCTCTTCTATCTGGTTTCCCCGAAAATTCCGAACGGTCGAGCAACTTCAACCGGATAGACAGGCGCAATTAAAACCGGCGCGGTAATTGAATCGTAGAACCGAAACTTTCGTTAATGAGCCGCTATCAGTACGTAACGGTTGTTTTAACGAGTATTGCTTGGAATATAAGGCTTCCGGTGCGGCCCTCTGAGGCCACTCTAATTATCCTTACGCTCCCTTCGACGAGCTTTTCGCTGTTACCTTCTGCTTTTTGTTCTTCTCTTTCTTTAATATTCCATTTTATTTTGACCCTCTTTGCTGACGCTTGATTGCGTGACTTCATTTTTCAAACTAATTATAGCGTTGATACACTATCCTGGTAATTACTTTCTCAACTATGTTTTTTTTTTTTTTTTTAATGAATGTGGGTCACTTAAAGTCTACTTTTTCGATATCACACGTTTTCTGACTCTTATTATATTCCTTTGATGTATTTATAGCTGGACACTTTCACCTACAGCATCATATTCATTATCTTTTATTCTTCTAATTAGTTCCTTTATTCACAAACTTTCTTCTCGTTAGTGTAAAATATTCTTCAGCTAAAATTAGCTTAAGGTAGAAAAAAGGAGCAGGGATTAACCATTTACTGCTCAGCTGGAATAGTGTTTGCGGCTTTTACTTTAGTAATGAATGAATTGAATGAAATGAGGATTTGACGGATGAAGGTTTAAAGCAGCGCTTTAAAGCTGAGCACCGCAGCTTTAAAAGCTTTCTCCGCTGATATAGCACCGGAACGTTGACAGATAGCGTTCGAAGGGATTTTGTGAAATAGAATTTTTCTGTAAAAATGATTTCCTTCTTTGTTTATCTTTCTTCGAAATCTATTGCTCGATTCAGTACCGCGTTTCGCAACGAGTTTAGTATTTTACTAGCGTTCCGCGAATTTCCGGCGAGTATACTCGCACAAACAAGTCAAGGATTCTACAAATCTTGTACGAGTGCTCTGCGAACATTCTACAAGTGTTTTCCTCGCATTCTTGAATGAGTCAACAATAATCTACCAGAGTTCTCGTTTCGCTAAAACTGCAAGCGTTTCTCCACCGATAAGTTCACTCATGGTTGCTGTTGATTATTTGGTAAAAGTATATTAATAGAACAAGAGCTTTTATTAGTGTTTCATTTATTTTCCTTAACTTTGTTAAACAAAATTATTCATTGAAACACCTGAAGGGTTGAAGTTATACATGAAAATTTGACAAACCTTCCCAAATAATTTCGCATTTACTTAATATTTCTTTTTCCCTCACGATCAGTATCAATCGGTTATACGAAAACATAACTTTGTCTGTGGAGAATGTTGGCCAAAGTATTCGAGTTAGTTGAAACGATGGCATACTAGAGGCGTTTAATTGCTATGGGTGTTCTCGTTGCTTCTGTTCTACCCTTACCAAAGTTTTGTTTCGATAACGATTTTCATTTACTTCGCCATTCTGAGATCCCTTAGAAGGCACGAGACAGGCAAGGGTTGCTTATCCGATCGTGCTCTCGTTACTTCTCATTTAATTACTTCATAGACTCCCGCGAGGTCGAACATGATTAGAACACCGAGCAAACGGGGGTTTCAAGCAAATTGGACGATCGCAAGTTTGCTATCAATTCCTCTGATGGACCGTTATAAGCCACCTACTTGTGGAAATTATTTCGTGCTAGACTGATAATTATCTTGGATCCTCATTGCTCGGGTAATTGGCATCTTTGAACGATTTGAATTGAAATAGAAATAGCAATGCTCATATTTAGAAATAAAATTGAAAATTTTTTAATATTCCTTCTTTCCAGATGATTCACATAAAGAATTAGTTTACAATTTCAAAAATACTAATGAAATAAATTCATGAATTTATAAACCGTGAAGCATATTGTGGAACTTGAGGAACTAAATTTCCTGTTCTCTTTTTCGAGCATATTTTTATTTTATTTTGCTGTCAGAATGTTGCCCAGCGTTATACTCGTAATCAGTACGGGAAATTGGATATCGGTAGTTTTTTGAGAAGTATTAATTTACAAATTCGCCGAATATTTGATTCTTCACGGAATTTTATAAAACAGGGACATAGAGCGTTTCATCCAGTAAATATTAAAAGTATTAAAGCTATTCAGAATATTAATAAAAATGACGGTTTACGTTGTTTATTATTAAAAAAGTACCCAATGTGTGGATTGTACTGTCAATCATGAAATAACAATAAAAGCTAGTTCGTTAAAAGGTATAAATATCCTTAAAAATTGGAAAATATTTTTAAGTAATAGAATAGTTGTTAACCCAAAAACCGTTATTTTAAACTCGCATCACCGGCGTGCGCTCATTAAAGTTTCATTCTGTGAAGCACAAAAAAAGAGAACAGTGCTCGCGAAACTTCAGAGCTGCGGTAATTTTTTTTATGTCTTTGTTCGATTTTTAACACACTCGTGACTCTGTGGTCTTATTACAAGATGATCCTGAAAAGTTGGAATTCTTGTTCCCTCGTTATTTTTATTCATTTATATTTTAATGGGGCGAGCTTCTACGAGTAACGGTATTACTATGAGAATACGTTTTTGATATCTTTTTTCTCTATAGAGAAAAAGAATTTGCAGTAACTATTATTCATTCTCAAGAAAAGTGAAATTATGAAGCTGGCAAATTAAATTGCCGTGAGAATCAATATGGCTTTGCATAGATAAAACGTCAAATTCTGAGGATTCGTCCTTACCCTTCTTTAATTAGAGCAAGATTTCGTGCGTCATTTTATCGTAATCCTTTCGAACATAACTGGAAGCTTTCGATCGTGAATAGAGTCGAATTGATGGGAGTGTTTCGTACCCGGTGTTCTTTGTTTCCCATTTTCTATTCCGTTTATCCGATTGGACGCATGGAAACACGGTTTAAATTCGTCGAAACGTTTACCTTCGTCGATCAAAGTTAAAGCTTGATGGCGGTGAACGTTCATTTCAATTCGTCTGTACTAAAACCTTTTCCTTTCTCGAATAAAATGATGTTTATTTTCTGGAATTGCGATTATAATGCGATATCATTTACGCTAATTTACAGTAATAGATGTTTCATAATTAATTAATTAATTAATTACCAGTGATATATCTGGTCGCTAAATTCCAGATTAGCTCTGGAGGCGGTGTTATTTACGATTCCGACATTTTTAGAACACTTCCGGCATCAATGAATCATCGACATCCGGTTATTTAATGATATGGTTAATTAATTGCGCCCATCGAAACGATAAATCCTCTCGCTAACTCGATCTACTCATTAAATTTTGTGGAAAATTTCATAGTAACAAATTATATAAACGTTATTTATATCAGAATAAATAAGAAAAGAGAAGTTTCAAATATCACTGAAATCACCCTAGTAATCTCAAATAGGAAATCAAATTTTCCTTCTCGTCGACAGTGAGGGATGTTCGGGAAATCTCTTATTCATGACAGCACTCCAATCATCCACGACAGAAGTAAAAACAGAAATTCACGTATCGATGTCCTCTTTCGGCGAACAAACTTCAGGATAGCCATGTCCTATAGACTCGCTACGAAAACTTTTACCATGGAGAACTGTCCGTCGTGCTGGAACTTTTGATCGTTTCGAATTTCACGATCTCGTCCAACGGGGAAAGCCGTTGACATTCGGTGACTTTCTCGACTCATTCAGTTTCAAAGCGGGCTGTTTTTTGAAAAATGGTAACCGACGTGTATCGTTTCGATCGTTCAATAAAAGTCCTGCTCGACGAATTACCATTTACAACAATATTGTCGAATAAAATTTGCGATCTTTTAAATTTCTTTATTTACATAAATTTAGAGAGTCGCTTTTTTGGGATCCTTGAAATTTTCTTCTTTATTTGAAAGATATCTATGTTACTTTTATGATAATTTGTTGATCTTACTGACGGCACGTGTTTCGAAGGGACACAATTGCATTGACTTACAAGCTGTTAGAGCAGCGACACCGTAGTTCAGAAATCACGCAGCGTCATCGTCAGTGGCTGTGGTCGCCTAATCGTGGCTTTATGAGGCAACCTGCTACGTGGTTGATAGTAATGGACGCTGGTTATTATCTGGAACAATCTGTGGTTCGCTTAACGGTCACCTAACGATCCCGACGCTATCGTAGAAATAATTAATATTGGCTCGCGATGGAATTTACGCCGGTGTACATAGATGTAAATTTAATATCTACCGGTGTTACGTGTGTCTTAGCTATCTATTGGTTCGAAATTACGCGAACTATGTATTTATATCCTGTCAATTATGCGGGATATCTGAAATTCATTTACAATTTAACGTCTCTATAATACTCTTCGTGATAACGTTCACGTTTTATCGGCGTAGTGATTGAAATTAAGAGATTGAAGCTGGAAAGTGACTGGAATTCCCGATGATCTCGTTAGTGGAACGGTGAGTTTCGATTAGCCATTAGAAACTCCATTGTTGTGCTCACGGTGGAAAAGGAGGGTCAAAACGATCTCCTGTTGATTCCCACGGCGTTGGCCAACGATTTCCTCACCGTCGGTTTGACGCTCGGCTCGATCTACTCGTTCCTCCCTTATTTCGATCTAATTGACCGTGGACGATACATGAAATTGCCGGTCGATGCTCGTCACATCGAACGGAAAGGAACATGACTTTCTTCCTCCGTGAATTCCAGTCGAATCGACAAACGACGCGGCATTTTTTTTTCAATTCCGAGCAATTCCTCCGTTACCGGTTCGAATTCTTCCGCCGTCCACCGAATCGTGTAATTGAACGGAAGGTCTGAATCGTGAACAAACGGTCGGAATTGTGATTGAAATGGAAATTTTTATTTCGCCGTTATAACATGTTCACGTGGCGCAGCTATAAAAACGAAGAAAGACCGTTTTATCGGTTATCAAAAGTTGATATCTCGGACTATCATTTAAAAATTATTAACCAACGGTAGGAAATTTTCTATCATATACTTGCTCCACTCGTTAAAATTTTTCAATATCAGAATATTATACGAGTAACTTCCCATGCGGCGAATTGTTCCACGAGTTTCCAACTATTAATGAACAAAGTTCACTTAATTTCGTGCAAATTATCATGGATCTAAAATCGAGCTTCCTAAGTTTCCAGATATTATTCACTGTCAGTGATATCGTTTAAACTTGATCTCTTCCTGCCTATAATTCTATCAATGAAAGATCAATTAATTGATTTTGGAAATTTTCGCCTAATTAATCGCATTTCAGATTTCATTATTATTGTCATTACTGATTAGAGAGTGGAAAGCATGAAATTATTTAGAGAACTGTAATAGTTTAATAGAAATAAATCACTCGTAACATTGTGGTGTTAATTCAAGTAAAGTACACACGTATTATACCGTTTATGTTTTTCCTCGGAGTTAAACTACCCCTATGGTCGCAGTTACCCAGCAAGTATTTTACCCTACATAAGAGGGTTAAAGAAATATTAACCTTCAAGCGGAGTGATGGATTACAATCGCTGATGGTTTATTCAAATGCTCCGGGGATCCGATTTAACATACTCTTCATGAAGTATAGCAATTTCAACAGTATACATATACTCGACAAAAATTCACAATCGGTGCATCTAAATTTCAAATGTACGCTATGAAGAAATTGAAACCCTTCGAATTGAATATCATCCCAGACGATAAATAAAAGCTTTGGAGTTATTAAAAAATATTATTAGTTAACATTTTTTTTTTTATAAGCTTCTGAAAAATTGTGCAATTCAAGTGCAGAATGAATGATAAAAAAGCAGACTGCATTACTGACAGCAACATCGGCATCTAGAAACTTTATTTTTTCCTGCGATAAAAAGGAAATAGTGCACCGGTCGTGGCCGAGGATGCTTTGTGACTTTTTTTCTGAAAAGACACGATTCATTAGAATATGCCAGCGGTGTGTTCACCGAGTGGAGAGGAAAAAGAAGGAGAAAGCACTTTTTTATCCCTCCCTTTGAGAGAGATACAGTCGTCTCGGTGTTTCGACGTTGCTAGCGTAGAAATTGCTAGCGGCAAAGCAGAGAGAATAAAAAAAAAGAAAGATCGATCCTTGGGGCAATTAATTATTGCCCTCTTTGTCCTTCCAGCGAGAAAGCATCCTCTTCCTCGAGGGTAAAAGTACACGCGATGAATTACTCAGCAAACTCACAGTCAGGGCACCTGCTGATTCCCGGACGAAATCCGTCATCAATCATATCAGCACGCCTCGTTCGTTTCTCGTTGCTCTTTGTCCCTTGGTGTTTTAAATCCTTGCGACTACGGTAATGAATCAATTTATAAACGGAACGAGTTGCACGTGAATACGACGATTAGCGACGAGGATACCAGTTCCGAAATAGAGCTTTATTGAAAATTAATAATTGACTTGTTGCATCTGGGTGGATTTGTGCAGTTGGCAGATACTGCTTTAGATTTCCTAAAGTGAAAATTTCGTAACGAAATAATGTTTTGTTAGCTTTGTGAGCTTGGATGCGATAATTAGCGAAGGTTTAGAACGTTCAATTGTTATTCGCATAATAGAGATTTATTGAAAATTAACAATAGATTTGTTGCATAGGATGGAGCAACCATCGACCACCGATGTTCAATTTCGATCATGAAATCAATTAATATTCGTGATAAAGCATAGAGTTTTTCGGTTGCTTTACTGCTCGTTCATGCGTGAAAATGACGTCCACCACGAAGATGAATTAAGCCGCGTGTAGTTGGATTGCCGGGGATGAATTCGTTAAATCTCCGGAGAATATCCTCGAACTTCTTCTCGAGGATCATTGCGTTTCTGTTTCAATAACCTAGTCACGACTCATCGCTCGCGGCCACCGGCGTCGTTTAATTCTATTTCGCGTCGGAGCCATTCCACGAGAGAATTACGGGCTGCTCCTTTTTCCTTTTTTTTTTTTCACCCCGTGCAACGAGGGTCGGCTATCCGAGTTATTCGTTTCTCTCTCGCCCGCTGGCGTGGTTAGAAGAAATAAAATTGTTGATTGATTAATTTTTAACAGGGAATTTAGAAATGCGTCTGTGACAATTATTGCTCGGGGTTTTAAAAGGGTGGGTTCTTTAAGGATCAAATATACTTTGGAAAGTAGAAAACCTGTCTCAAAATATATCCTGTCAAATGTTCTATTTACCAAGAAACTGTCAAACACCTTCGAATGCTTCTTCGATCTAGTTGGACTTTACGTCGGACCGGGTGAAATTCAGTGGAATCCCATCCAATCCACTGGATAATCCCTTAAAATACTGCGATACATGTTGGTAACTCAAGCCTTCGATATCTCTATTACAACTTTCAGTTGCAGTTTCGAACTGACCGAACGATACGGTTCTCTATTTGTCAATTTTCACATTTACGGACATCTAAATATGACTAATGTTTCAACAAAGTTTCAATGAAATTGCTGGAATTACCATCAAATAATCAGAACTTGTTTCAAAATACAGAACACTGTTGACAGCAGTGTTAATATTATTTCTAACATTGTATAGAAACTCATTACAATGTGTTAATTTTCATGATTCACGTGATGAATCAATTATTTCTGTTTTAAATAAAAAAATAATTTTATCAAAATACAGCAGTCTATTAAAAAATCAAATTTTCATTTCTAATCAGTTATTATATTACTAGCAATATACATATAGTTTACTTTGCCTGCGTAAACGTCTATAATTACTAAAGCAGTCTAAACATAACACAATATTATACACCCCTATTAGTATGCATCAGTAGATCTCGAAACATCGCTTAATCATACCACCAGAATAATAACTAAATTTTGTAAAGAAACATATTAACAAATGCAATAATATGTGCACTGAATAATAAAACTTATTTCACATTAATACATTAATTAGTTCCCTAGATATGTCTTCAAAGTTTAGGTACTTGTAAAATGCACTAATGGGGTCTATATGACCCAGAAGCATATTTAGTACATAGAAGAATGTATGCTGTAAATAATAAACGTGATTGCACGTCGATACGTCAACTAGTTCCCGAGATATGTCTTGAAAGCTTAAATAGGCCTAGAACGCTCTAATGGAGTCTAAATGACCGAGAAGTACACTTAGTAGATAGAACAATGAGTGCTCTAAATAATAGAAGTTGTTGCACGTCGATACCTTAACTGGTTCCCGAGATATGTCGTCAAAGCTTAAATAGGCGTAGAACGCCCTAATGGGGTCTATATGACCCAGAAGTACATTTAGTAGATAGAACAATGTATGCTATAAATAATAAAAGTTGTTGCACGTCGATGTGTCAATTAGTTCCCGAGATACATGCATTCAAAGTTGCATGCGCGCGGTTGGTAAGGGCGGAATTCATGAATGGGGGCCAAAATTTCTGGAAGCTCCGTGACCTACTTTTTTTCCAGGAAATGCGTACGTGCGTAGTAATAGTAAAAAGACGCTGACTCAGCGTCTGCATTGGCCAACGATCACGTGACAAGCTTGGGGCAGGTCCGCGTCAGCTGTGTATCAGACAGAGAGGTCCGAGTGTGCGAGCGAGAGAATACAATAAAGGGTTAAAAATTACGCTCCGCTTTGCACGATAATATCTCGACAGCCAGACATCCTATCGATATACATTAAAAGGCATATTAAAGGGGAGGTTCCGCGCTTTCTTATGGCGGTAATCACGTTGTAGTAAATTCTTGTATGGCTGTGTTATTCAACGATGTATTTAAGCTAATTTGTTTTGCACTCTAATCGAATAATGACGGAGAAACCGGTCTTGTTAATGGTAATGAATGATTACCGACGTGTAGTATACTGATATTTATTGTGAAAAACTAATCTAATCCTTTACTTAAGTTCATTGTTATTAATAGTTAATTTACAGCAGATTGTTAACTTGTTAAGGGATTTGGTGCTAATTGATTTAGTCACTAAAGTTTGAAACTTTCTAATAACGTAGAAACTGAAACGTTACTATAGTTTTCAGGTGAGATTAATATAAAATAAGAGGAGGAAATTGCACATGTATAGTTACTATTACTGTAACTAAATACGATGTTGAGGTGCATTAGACGAACCAAGTATAACACATAAAACAATTTGTTCTCGCACAAAAGAATAGAGCACAGTAAGCTGTCCATTAAAATATAGAAAAGAAGTATCTTTATTACCAACAGAAGAAGTCGATTAGACAAGATTAGATTTCTAAGTTCGATGAGCTAACGAACGGAACATCCTCGAATAACCCTTCTTCGTTTCAAGAAAGCATTTCACCGAGCGAGTGCAATTCGCGTCTCGCCACTCTATCAACGCGTAACATAAGAATGCACTTAAGACTCGCGTAATCTGTAAACTTTAATCATAACAATATACGGAAACGTGAGCAACTTTGATCATCTGAAAAACAGTGACCGCAATCTCCAGCGGACGGCTGAAAAGTCTTAAAGGCGTCGCGGTGACGGGAACAATCGGAGAGATACATGGACATTGGTGGAAAAAGAAGGAGTGGTAAAACAAACGAAAGAAAGGAAGTAGCTCGAAAGTTTGCACGATATTGGAATTGTTCGAAATTGCCGCCTACGAGTTAACACCGGCTTCCGGAGCCTTGGATTCCCAGTGTTGGCACTCGTGACCACGTGATTAAGTTAAAAGCTCTCATACGAGCGAATCAAGCTCGCGAAAGTTCTCTCGATTATCCGTGCGATGAGTGAAAAGGGCTTTGAAGGGATGCTCGCTTAAATCTATTTACTCGACGCGTCGCTCGTGTGGGAAACAAACAGTTGTAACTAACATCTTTCGGGATTTTCCGAATTCTCCCGCTTTGCTATCAAAGTGATAGGATTTTCGAAATTCTCGACTTAATTGACAATTTTCGCTCGAGTTTCCAGAGCGCTGATGCTAGTACGGATTCTCTCAGTTTATTGTAATAACGGTGTATACTTTATGGACACGTTTAAGAAGCGAGGCTGCATAAACGTGCGATGCGGACGCAGGTGGACTTTCGCGGAAACGAGCAATGAATTCTTCGCGTGGAAATTGCTGGCCGCGTACGAAAATGTTCATGGACTATTTCTTCAACGTGCCGGTGTAAAAGTCGACCGCAAATTCCTCGACTTTGCCCTATAAAAATGTTATCGACATGACGCGCCCACTAAAATTCATCCTATGAAAAGTTCTGTATCGTTCGGTGCTCGATTATCTTGCCATAGGTTACTGGATCAATTAGCAGTCCTACGAATTACAATAATTAAATGGTTTAAATGGTTGGATATGGTTTATAATTATCTGTTCTTATTGGACAGGTAAGTTGTGTTAATTAGATAATATTTTTTCTTCTGATATCATTTACTATTCATGAAAGCATGTCAAGCATACTTTCGTTTTATGTTCTTCTGACAGAATACAATTATCTCTTCATTTAATTACAGTTGTCTTCATCAAAATGTTTTAATGTTCTTAATTCTCCAAATCTTATTCCACAGTCATCCAAGTCGTCAGATAATTCAACATCATATAATTCATGAAGTGTTGAAAGTGTTGCTTTATTTAAAATAACAGTGGAAAGCTAAGCAATTAGCAATGATGTTAGGTAATTATCAATTAATTATTCTTATTTAACGAAAGATTGATTTTTGTGGCGAATAAAATGAGGACTCGGGTTAAAATAAAATCGTTCGATAGAATATTATCAGTTATTTAAACATCGAAACGTGTCTTGTTTTATGTTAGTAACCCGTATTGTGTATCGATAAAAATGGTCCATCATACTTGTTTCCGTTTCATAGCGATTGGACGAAAAAAAAAAAGAATTTATTGCACGCATGTACCTACAAGCTGCGTGCACGCGTATCGCACATTTTTCATCCGTTTATATCCGCATTGGGGTGGGACATTCGGATAATCCCGAACACTTTGCCGCAACAAAACCCCTTTGGGAAAAACTAGATAGAGCCAATAGTGATAGTTATCCTTCAAAAATCCCTGGACCAGGATTATTTTATTGCCGTGAATCGGAATGAAAAATTATAATGCTTTGAGGCTCAACATCTGTTTGAAGTTTTCATGAAGTTCGTGGAAAGACAAACGAACATTTTGATTTGGATTTTTTATTCAAAACATTGGATCCTAAATAATAAATACATTCAGAGGTTTATGGTCTATCGTCAAAGGTTCTCGATACAGGATGCATAGAATTTGAATTTTGAAAAATCAAAAGTTCTCCTAGTCTTTATGCTGATATTTTCATGAAAAGAATCTATGATAGAAAGAAAAGAATGAAGTTTGGCAAATTGGTATGGATAATAATAAAAATTTGATTATTCCAAACTACTCTATAATCGTAAAGTAATTTAGAAATTAAAAGGGTGCAGTGATCTAGTTATTTGAAACATCATTATCAATGAAAACTGCTTTCATCGCTCTCAAATTCTCCAACAAATAAATTTCAGGGTAAGATACAAAACACAACTGGAGCTCTAACTTTTCGCCCCTTTTTTCATCGCGAAATAAAAAGAACGCTGTAGCAAAGAAGTTGGGGAGAACGAGTGGCTAGAGGCGAAGGGTATCCTTGATCTGCGGCTTTTAACTTCCCGGAAATCACTTTCCTCCATTATTTCCTAACGCTCTCTCCTCCCAGACACTTCCGTTGAATCCCGAGCCAGACTTCGGGCATTATTTACGCTCTCAGCTTGATACTTATAAAACACTTATCCGGGGCAATGAATTTTCGCGGATTTTCTTAGTTGTTTAATTTGTGTGTGAGGAAATTCAATTAACGTTATAGAATTAATTTACGTAGAAGCTTTTTCAGGATTTATTTTCACTCTTTTTTAACTTACTAACTTGGAAGTATAATTTTTAATTTCAAGAAGAATTATAATTATATCCAATCATTCTAGCAATAGAATTTACAATTAATATATGACAAAATTTGCATAATAATCCTTTATTCTACCATAATTTGTATGATCAATTTAAAGCCAAAATTCTCCTATTTTCTTTTTATTGCACATGCAAGTACATCGCATTCTTCATTAAGTTTGAAAATGATTCTCTTCAAAAAGTCGATGTCGAAACCAGAAAGATTTTACGTTCCTCGAGGAATCGTGTACTGACCGAAAACGAGATAAAAAGTGCAAGAAAAGCAAGGTGCTATCCAGAAAACGAATCGGATAACGTAGAAACGAAGGAGGAGAAGGAATCGCCAGCAATCTCGACCGACTCGTCCAAAATGAATTTGGCGCGTGGCCACGCGCAGTTGCCTGTTCACGAGGAACATCGAGATCATCTTCAGCCAACAAGAACACCACGAACGGGGGATGATATCCTTCCGAGAAGGCGGAAGTTTCTCAAGGACCGTCCCGTCGTATCATTGACCTTTCTTCACGGTGCACACGGAAGGGCCAATCGAATCCGAAAACAAGTTTCGCGAAGAAACTCGGCTCTCCAACGAAAGTTTAAATAATCCAATCTTCTCTGTGTTTCCTTCGTCCCCGTCGGTCCTCGGCCATGTTGCAGCTGCATTCCGTCGAAGAAACGTCCGGGAGAGTTTCAATTTCATTATCGGCAACGAAAGGGATTGCCTGTACCCGGAATGGGAAGAGAATAGACGTATAGGATGGAATCTGTTGTGCATAGGAGTAACCTCGTTACCGGGCCTCTTTTACTTGCTATCGAGCATCTCGTGAAAAGGGAACGTTGAAAATCCTTTCAACTGAGACTATTGTATCGGAGCCAATTCATTTTCACGTTTTAACTAGTGTCGCGATACCAACGACACGATTTCTCTTCATATCTTTCCTTTGTTTTTCTTCAAAGAACATCGCTTCGATCGGATATTCCGAAGAGCAAACATCGATATTTTTCGACGATAAAATCGTTCCCAATTCTCGTCACTGGGAAAATACGGAACCGTTCGCATACTTTCTGTCGATTAACTGGTCGCGTATCGAGCGGAAGCGACGAGTTTCGTTGGAAAATCAACGTGGACGCGTGAAATTATGAACTAATTGAGCACGCTGTGCTTTTCACGAGAACAACGGTGATTCTCGCAATTGGTCCACCTCTCTCGTTCATCCCGCTTGTCCAGCCAACTGGACGCATTCGCGTCGTTTGTTTTCAGTCAACAATCGAATCGTCATTGACGCTCAAATCGTTTTCACTGGCCGGACCGTCGGAATAATGTTATCTGTGTCGGATGCGCGTTATTGCGATTCGACGAAACGCGAGTTCTCCGTTGAAAGATAACCAGAGAAAAAAACAGGTATTTGAACTTGGTTAGACTTTTAGAAAAACTATTTAATTCATTTATGCAGACTTTTAATTAGAATAAAAATGCGAACAGTCGAGTCCGATTCTATCAGATGTTCAAATATTTATAGAATGTAACATAAAAAAAGGGGTGTACAGTGGAAAGCACTAGGTGGATTTATCGATGAAAACGGCAACGAACCATAGTGATTCTGGCGATTATTACGTTACCCTTGAGTTATAAAGTTGTGCCACCCACGGCACAATCTGCGTTTTCATCGTGAGCTGATTTTTCTTTTATACCGTACCTCCATCTTTTCGCTCCCCTTTCCCGTGCCGCTTTTGCGGAATAAATAATCCTCCCGAATGACGAATTGCTTTCGCGCTTATCCTGTTCTCGCACATTAAGCTACCACGCTATTTTTACCTCATTTTACGGTCGAAAATTAGTTCTGTCCCGTGGCAAATTGAAACGTTGCGATTGAATTGAATTTTTATCGAGGGAAAAATTGCGTTATATTGAAATGGTTCGTTGGATCGTTCGCACCCTCCATGCAAACAACGATGGTATAATAAGTGATGGATGATTTTTATACGTTTACTGCTTTTTGTATCGGGATTTTTATGTTTGTTCTGTTTGTACTATTTGTACGTTATTCAGAAACTGTATATTTTATTTTATTCTGATATCCTGTATTTTTAAATAACAAAGCGGTTATTAAATGGAAGTACTCAAATATTTCAGCCTTCATGTTACAGGAAATAATTGAGCCCTTTTTGTTTTGTAATTGTTGAGAAAATTACACAGTACTTTCTTGCTTTCTATTCATCTTTCGTGCAACTGGAAACTTGAATAACAGCTCTGTTTCATGAGTACTGGTAATGACACCTGGATATTCTTCAATTTCTGTTGCGACACCACGGACGTGTTGACAATTTCCTGTTATTAGGCATCATTAAAGGTTCATGAAAGTGTAATACATCCACGGACCGTGAGTTCGACCTGTTCAAAGATTTCAAGTTAGCCAGTTGATTTTCAAATCAAGCAGAGTCTACGACATTCTCGCACGACACATTATACGATCATTAATATTCCTTATTGCGATTTTATGCAACGAACGCTCGTCTCGAAAGACGAATTAAAGGCGTGACAACGTGTAATTGTTTTTCAACCGTGCATATTGAATCCAAAACGACGGCCACTCTTTTATTCCGAAGCTTAACGAAGACATAAGAAGAGCTAGAAAATTGAAAACCTGATTTTTCATCAAATAACATCAATCTGTATCGCGGTGAAATTTTATTCGTAACATAAACTTATCAGAGAAATTATTCTATCGAATTTCTGATTAACATATTTATCATAGATACCCGATCCGGGATAGGTGCAAATTAATTGTTTGAATTCGACAAATAATTTATTTGTAAAGCTCAGTGTTTCATTGCGGTTAAATATTAACATATTCATCTATTTATTTCCAAAATTAATTGTTGCGTTTGTGTTCCTAATATTTTTAATATTGATGCAGAATTTAAGCTTTTTTAAAACGCATTGCCATTGCATTACTGCTTGATATTCTTCCATGAATCGCTTTAACTTTGAAAGCAGTGCAAGGCGACTTACGTCAGTTATGTATCTTTCTGCTTTTACTTTGAAAAACGGCAGTCGATACGAAAGCTTCAGTGCGCATAAATGACTGTGCACGGACTAAATACCAGAGAAACGGTCTGCAAACGTATCGTTTGTGCAAGTACATCGTACGACATGGAAAAAGTTCGCCAGCCGTAATGCCAGGAGTTTAAAACTTTCTGTAGCACATGGTGTTCGTCATACGTCCTTGCAAAGTGTTCTTTATATTTTGGAATCGGCAAGCCATTGCGTGATCACCGATGCACATTTACATAGGAATACCTCTTAGCTTACTTCAAATGACTATCCCTTGATATATCACGCATCGATGTTCTTCAATGATTCTCGACTTTCGACTGTGCTGATCTTATGTAATTTCAAGCCATGCCAGAAGTACCCCAAGCATCGTCGATTTCATTTTATAGTTTGCTCCATTAACGTGATAAAAGGGTGCAACATTTTACAAATCGAGTTGCAGGGCATTCTTGTGATATTTATTTTTATTTCTTTGATGTTCTTGATGTTCATAGATTTTGTAACTCGTTTCAATTTATCGGTTTTATTTGACAATATGAGGTTAATAATTTTTTATTATCTTAACATGTTAGTCGGCATAATAGAAATTAGTATAGAAATTTCAAATTTGGTTTTTTGAAATGAAGACAGCAGTCTGAGTGGAGTGCTAAGTAGTGACAGTAGTATAACATTACTATTAGTCAGACATGTTACCACTTTCATGCATTCTGTTTAATTTTATAAATTTCTGGGCTCTTTAATAAGTACGGTTTCTTTTTAATTAATATTTAATTATTTATTCATTAAAGACAATTTTTTATTAACTAATATTCTACAAGATTTCACGTTGAAACGTATCTTCAAGGAAGGGAGTTTCAAGCGTTAGCTTTATTCCATGAAGATGAATTCATCCCAAAAGGCTCTTTGCTTCAAAGTATGCTCAGCGATAATTAAAGCTAATTATGTTTTAATCTATCTAGAGGAATTTATTTAAATTTAAGATATGTTAAAACAACTTAATAACCACTAAAGCAATATACTTACGCGTTTAATAAAATTTCAAAGGGAGATCGATACATTTTTCTTCACCATCCCCTTGAATGTATTCACTTCAACAGAAGCTTTATATGATACGATTCCGGGAAAAGCTTCTTGCTCTCGCTTTCTCCACCTACAAAGCTGGAATACCATACATTTTCCAGGAAATTATCACCCTCGTAAATACGCGAACCCGTACACATTCCACAGAGTGGTCCTGCATTTATACCCGTTCCAGGAACAGGATACAAATACATTTCCTCCTTTTTTCCCCCTTCCTCGCTTATTACATCGACTGTTGTGCGTTTCTTTGACAGCAAATATATGATTGAAAATAACAGACGCACACGTTTCGTGCCATTTGCACACAGATGAGATGAAAGAACCGTGCGGTGCAGTAGAAGGTTTAAAATATCTTTGCATGAGAAAAATTCTGGATTCTTGAAATGTGTATGAGTTTATTAAATTCATAACAACAGTTTTTTTTTTTCTTTTTACTTCCTATGAAAAATAAAACGATGGCCAAAATTTGATGGAAAGTAACGATTCTCTTTGTTGCATCCTACTGACACGTGGAATTACTCGCGCGTGTATGTGATGCACAGATATTCTTGTTGTCGGCTGTTTTCTTCTTTTTTTTTATACGAGGCAGTAAAGGGCGAATAAATTGCCAGTTCGCTCACGTGTCGTCCGAGCGTAAAAGCACGAGCCGCGTACGTCCGACGAAACCGGGCCAACGGGCTGCTATTAATTATTCACGTTGTGTTTAAATGGTGGACAGTTAGCGGTGCCTACGATTTTATAACGTCGCGTCTCTCGAAATCGTGACGAGATTATACGTCGACTACGCGCCACTCATACGTAATGGGTATGAAGAATGAACAGAAAAAAATACACGATTTTGCACGACAGCCTTTTTTTCTGAACAGCGCTACGGTTTTCCTGACAAATGGTAAATAATATTTTCTTGCCGCATCCTTTCATTTTTTCATCGTTTCATTGCATAAGTGGCATGCATTAAAAATCAGTTTACGATTTTTACAACGGTTAAAGAATGATTCATTTTCATATTCATTTTTGAATATTTACAGAAGTGACGGTAAAATTACGACTAGTGCGTTCTGCAATTTTTCTCTCTGTTTACTTTTTACGGGGTACGATGTGAAATGTAGCGGAACGCTTTTGGCAATACCATTTTTCGCAAAATCTTGCCAGGAAGAAGACAAATAGAGGAACGTTGTTCTGAAAGGGGACATCGATTCCTCTGGGATACGATACGAGGTTACTTGACTCCGGCAAAGGCTGCTATCCAAAATCCATAACGTTCGCCTTTGTATATTAAACCAATATCCTCGGAATCCAATAGCTGGTGACCCGCACCATCGAATAATATCGTCGACGTATCGTTGCCTTTCGGTCACTGACCGTTTTCGTTCGACTTACGATTGCCTATAAAATCGAAAATTTTGCATCCATAAACTTTGTATTTACGAGTTTCTTCAAATTTTTTTTTGCAATTCGATTCGGTACAGAGTAACAGAGGGAAGCGGGAATGTAGGCGTAGTGTGTTTTCACGAAGTTTCAATAGTACTCAAGCCGACTCTAACGATTTCTCTGAGTAGGAAATCGATGAGTGCTACAATTACGCCGGTGGTCGAAGTTTGCTTTGCTTTCGAGTTTAACGCTTTGGCACGAGCATTAAAAGTTTCGTATCACGCGAACGCGCTGCCGGATTATAATCAGCGATAATTTGACGTTTCCACGAATACGAGTAGCCTCGTTTGTTCGGTTAAATTGATTGAGTCCGGTGGTTTCGCAAAGTACACGCTTCAAAGTTGTCGAATGCCTAGTGAAACTCGTTTTTCTATTAATTCCTCTTCATTGTATCCTGCAAATTAACACGATCCTACATATAAATAAACTAAGTAATTAATTCTGTGATCATTGCGCTGTATCTAAATGATAATATTAAATTGTTATCATTTCTACAACGCCTTGTTTACATTCAGTCGAAATGAACGTAACTCTTTTGAAATGAGCTTGCACTTCAAATAACATATTTCATATAAAAATAATAACTCAGAGTGATATGAGAATTCAATAAAAACGAACTTATTTACATTTTCCTGCTGGGCTTTATGCTGCTGAAAAGCAATTAATTTCCATTTAATGAAACAACTTTTGGAAACGACAACCTGTTGCTTTTAATTTGAAATTCAGTTTATTAAAAGCAACGTGTACATATTTTTTACTTATGCATAGCAATACTTTAGAGTGTCTTTGATCAATTTATATCTAGGTCGAATTTCATCTTTCATTGATAAAAAAAGGATAACTTATGACGATTGAGGGGAATAAAATAAACATTTCTCTGTTGGTTTCAAAATAAGACGGTAGATATACTTCGATCTCTGCTCTGCTGAAAATTTCATTTTCGTACCTATTTTCCGTAATGTATTTTCAAAGTGAACTTCCGTCTCGATGACGTTTCCGTTCGATAGCAAGCAAACGACAAGCTAGAAGATGCGATAGTTGTGTAATATAACCGTCGAGTTAGCCAATGACACGTCATCCTGTTTAACATTAAACAAAGCTCATTGCGAAAGCAATCAAAACTTGAGCGAAACTTGGAAACACTCGAATTGCACGCGGAATACCAAAGACATTCACGTCTCTCCCTATCCTTCTACCCTTTTCTTTCGACCTCGTTCGCTTATCTTTACGTTCTCTTCTCTTCGTGGTTTATTCTTTGAGCTTGTCATGAAAACAATTGATTTTCCAATAAAATAATTAAGTATCTTCATTGAACTTTTGTCATGGAGAAATTTCTTATATTTTATGGTTTAAAGAAGTTTAATATGGATTTAAAATGATTGATAAGAAAAATTCGAAAGACGGAAAAATTTTTAAATATTTTTTTTTTATTTTAGTCTATGGTTTTAGGGATTATCCTTTGAAAGATAGCACATTTCCGAGAATAAAAGTTTCGATTTTGCAGTTTCAGTGTTATTAATGATTATAGACAGAGGAATTAATGTCGATTGTAATTTAATGAAGAATAAAACTGAAGTGTTGGTATTTGAAAGATGGAAGACAGAATTTATAATCCAAAAGCCAAGCATTATATATAAAATATTGGAGTGTATTGCACGATTTGGTAATATAAAACTATTGAAAAATCTCCGAGTATCAACTCCTATAAAATCCCAGCATTCATCTTCGTTTTGAATTGGCGATATTCAGGTAAAGAATGAGAAACAAAGGAGTAGCAAAATCCCGTAGCTTAAAGTGCGAATTGAAACGTAACGCGACTCGAGGCGCGGTTTATAAATCGGATTCACGCTGGCAGAGTGATAATAGCAGACAGGGAAAAAAAGTGGATTTATAATCGATGTAGCGTGGACAGAACGAATGATAACGCGCGATGGCTTGCGGTGCCTTCGCAATTAAAAGCCGGACCGTGTTGGTCAGAGGAGCGGAGATTCGAGCTTTTAAAATGCAAATAGAGATATAAATATTTTATTGCGATCCTCCACACGGCTCGTTCTCTCGACGAGGTTCGTGTTCGTTTTTACCATTCCCGTTGCGGGCCACGCTCGTCGAGATACGAATTCAATTTCATCCCCTTTTCTTCCCATTCGGTCCTCCTACCAAAAAATAACCATCCTCCCCTCCCTAAATGTACAACTATTTTCGATAGATTTCTTGCCTCCCCCATTATACGTGTCGATCATAAGCTTGCATGTAAAGTGCTAAATGGATTGTTACGGGTTCCTGCGCGATCGATGTAATAACGAGTTCGAGTGGCGAAATTGAATAAAACGTTGAACGATCAACGAGCGAAAATTCCCTTTGATCTCGATCAGGTAATCTGATTTATATGGTTTGGATTAAACGGTAGTTCAATCTGCAGCTGATAATTGAATTTGAACGTGTTTAGCGCGGTATTTATGAATGAAATTTTGTCAGCTATCGGTTGCCTCGTTAATGGTAACGGGTGATATCAATTCCATCGAAAATTTGATTTTGTATAATAAATTTTAACACTAAGAAATACTAATGAAATTAAGTTCCATAAAAACCTTAGGACAATACATTTAAAAAAAGTCTTTAAATACTACAAATCCCTCGAATGGAATCTCCAAATATTTCAGACGAATTTTCGCAAACGTGCAGCAACGTCGGATTAAAATCGCGCGAGTTTTGCTCGTTTAGCGGCAATCCACGTTTCTCTGTTCACGCTTATCCGATTCCGTATCGATGAAGATTCGATAAACCGCCGCTGAAAGCCAGAGGCATCGAATGAAATCGCTTTAATTACTGACTGCACACGGCGTTGTGCACACCAACGCTGGTGCACGCGGATGCCATGGGAAAGAGAAGAGAGGAGTCCAATTAACGAAAAACAATGAAAAGTTCATAAAGTATCCCGCAAGTAGGCTGGCTGCCACTTGCCGCACCTTTGACGAATCCTTGTCGAACATCTTCTCTCGTTATCCAACGATTTTACCTATCTTCCGTTCCTCTTCGATCCTGCTGTTCTGTGCTCGATCGAATAAAAGGATCCAATTAAATTATCGATAAGCGAGCGCAGCTGCGACACGTCTAACTATTCGTAGAACCTAACCCGACCATGATCGAACAGAGGAGAATCTTGAAATTACCAGGAAAATACAAGCGTGTTACATGAAAATGGATCTCTAATGAGAGTTTCGTGTAAAGTACCCTGATCCTTTAATTTACGTGGCAAAAAATACCTCGGTTTATTTATTGGAATATTTTTTTTAATATTTTCATTTCATATCAAACAGGATATTCAATTTCCTATTATTGCCTTTGTTTGTTTCTTTCCAAACAAATTGTAGATCAGAAACAGGTGTATTTGGGCCGTACAAGCATAGTATCGATAATGCATTAATTAATTCTGTGTACTTCGTGTAATTAGTCAGTTTAAAAGCCTGAAGCTATCGATAGTTATCGAGTTATTGGATGTGTTTATACAACTTCAGGCAAAATTGCAGTCTAAACACGTAATTGAAACAATAACACGTTCAGTTTGTTGTTTCCTATCTCGTGATATTACGCCGAAGTTCAAAAGGTTTCCAGGATATTATGATCTCGAAATTTTACGTTCAAACATTCAGTTAGTTCCCTAGGAGGGCGGGCACAGCCAAAGGGTTAAATACATCACATACCATTTCCATCCGGAATACACGGTCGACTCGTTGTCGAATGAACTCGAGCCAACATGCTGAAGCCCTTAATTGTCCCTCCCAACGGAATCGAACGAGAACACTCCCGCCGATGTTTCTTACCCCCTTTCGAAACACCCTTGAGTTCTGGCCATTTCACTTGCCTTGGCCATCAAGCATACATTCCCAGTACCAGCGAAACGTATTAGGCAGCTAGTTGGACTTCTCTGGAACGGCACTTGCCGACAGGGAAGGTAAATTAGAGGCGAACTTCCCCGTAGGTGGCTGGTCTACCTGACCAAATTAAAGTGTCCCCACCTAGGCGCTAATTAGACGAGATGAGAACACGCCAACCGGTCGCTCTTACGTGTTGGTACGTGTAACCGTGTTGGTGTAGGTGTTTCCACGTGGACCGGAGCATCGTCTACGGGCTTCGTGGAGAACGTTTTGCCTGGCCAAAACTCGGCTAGCCAGCAATTCGACGTCTCTCGAGCCACAACTTTCCAGCTTCATGGCTCTATCTGGTTGGATATCTGCACAAAGTAGCTGGACGATACGTTGCTTGTTCTTAACAAGAGCCTCGGCTTGCCTTTTGTCTAAGGGTCTAAGCGAGGGAAATTCCATGGCTGCTTCGATGTTACAAGTCGAATCAACATCACCTATACTCGTCGCTTAATTGGAAATTCTCACGTGTGAATTTTGATTGCATCGGCGGGAGGGGATACAGAATGATCCTCGTTACGTGGAATCAAGCTGAGTATACACACGGAGGGATATACTTCTGTTGTTTGTACTTCATTAAACGTCTTTAGGGATTGAAAGGCAGATTTGCGGTTCGAAAATTTGGATGCAAATCAGAGTAAATTGTGATAAGTGGATTAGACGAGCGGATAATTGAAATGTTCTTGGCTTTTTAGGATACGAAAAGGGTATTTTAAAGACTTTAATAATTCGCACCATGATTTTTACCAATCGCCGTTTGATTTTCATCCGAAAACAAGTTCCCTCGCGTTCTTACTTCGCGTTTACTGTACGTACTCTTTGCCATACAGCCATTTGGGAAATTAACGTTCTATTTGGAGGCAATTTCGCGTCCTTTCGCATCACGAAACCAGCATAGACTCGCGACCGGCCAAGTTTTCATTTTAGATTGGCCAATTGCCAGATTGGATCGCAAAACTGCCCTTTGCAATTGAGTTTCCTCTCCTTTCAGTCTTCTATAATCCTCTCGGTCCACTGCGAACCCCTCCTCCATCTGCGTTTCTTTCCGCAATCTCTGTGTGGACGTGCGTCCTGTGTAGATGAACTTTGCACACGTGTATCAAAAGCCGCTTTGGTCGACGGGCCATCGATGAATTGCGGTCGTAAAAACTCGTAACTAAGATATAATCACTGACTTTCCTCGGACCTTTTTAACAGACCATTCTTTGCACAACCACATTACAATTTTGCGAAAAATCATGGCATTTCATTGTTAAATTCAAACTTTCCACGTGCTATCTTGCAAGATATTAATGTCTACTTAAAAATAATTATTCCTCTGATAATCATCCTAATATCCAAGAAGCATAGTTAAAAATTTACCGATAGAAATTGATGCAAAATGGTGCTCAGAAGTGAGCGTAAAAGTCAAACGAGTATCAGAATAGGTAACGGAAGCGGAAGAATCCGTTGTCGGTGGATGGTCACGGACGAAACTTCAGCCTCTCTTTACATTCAATCTCATCTCGGTCGTCAGCGTGTTCCCTGTTTCCCTTTCCTTTAGTCCGTTGCTGTTCGTCGAGCCTGTTGTATTTAAAGGAGGGAGAGGAAAAATGTTTATTTATTAAGGAAAGTTTCGCGTTTATCTCGGCAAACGACAAGGATCCTCGGCGGGGATAAAGGACGAAGAAATTTCTATTTCCGTCCCGGAGTCGGAAAGTTAGATCCAACTTCCGTCATTGAAACTCCCCGAGCAAAAGATCCAGCATGGTCCTTCTCTCTCTATTTCTTTCCTCATGATCTTTCTCTCGTTGTTACTCTCCATCGGTTCGCACGTCGTTCCGGATAAAGCGTATTTTTATTTGAGCCGATAGCAGGAGCGGCTGGCGCGAAATTGGCCCGACCTCCGTACACTTGGGAAATTAGGAAGGTTCGCAATTATTGATTTTCCTCGTTTATTCCTCGCCTGCGTTTGTCTCTCTTTTTTTGCCCTGTTGGAACACACGAGCATCCCTCTCCTCCAGGACACATTCGACCGTGATCGAACGCGGGGATAAAATAAAAGGTGATTGCCCGTTTAAATTGACGGTTTATCGACTTCAAACTTCCACCAGGCTATTTGTTTCCGAATAAATGAACGCTTTGTTGGTATATTAAGAAATATGGAAATAATTGTATTTTAAGAAACATTTTGAACTATTCGTTTACGTATAGAGAATTCTACGATCGAAGGGTTAATCGTGTCGCAGAATCTGAGAAAAAGAAACCAGGACACGATGGTTGGAAAGCAGAAGCTCGGAGAATTCTTAATGGTGGTTATCGTGGCGGAAGTCGGCGACGTCTCCCACGGAAGTCGGTCTCGCAATTACGCGATATCCGATTCTAAGCGTTCCGCCGTAAATTACACGGAATAATATCATTCGCGATAATGTCTGATAATCGGATTATAGCGTGCGGACATCCAGCTATTGAATCGCAGGACCATTACACGGAATAATGGATGCCTGGGAAGATTCTCCGACTTCGATAGTCGCTAATACTCGTCGCATCAATAAAAGATGATGTACTAATTTTTTCTTGAAAAATTTATCTACTTCTCCTAATTGCCTTTTCTTCTTTTCTTTTCTTCCAATTCACTAATATAATACGTTAGCATGGTCGGTGAGCAACGAAAAACTTAGTTGAAGATATAATTATTCCTCATGGTGCAGCTAGCCAAGTTTCTTTCGCTCTTTCCTCCATTTTCCTCCTCATCGCGGCCTTTAAGCGACCGTATAACGAGCATATATACCACACTTCGCATGAAGTTTCGCCATGTGTGCTAATTTAACGACTCGGACTGTCGAAAGTCCGATCGCGAGACGATCCCGCCGTGCAACCACTCTTAACCTCCTGTTTGCTCCTCGTGAAACCGATTTTGACCCGTAAAGGGACAGAAGCGAAGAAGGGGACGGGAGTTTCTTCTGTGGCTGTGTTCTGTACCCTTACGACTACCCCTCTCGTGATAAGATCGCTTTGAGACGGTAATAAAAGGAAGTGGGTGCCTGTCGGGGTTAAATCGAGTTACCTCACCCCTTCGGTTCCCTTCTCTCTTACTTAGACATTTTCCTTTTACGTCTGTCCCTCTCGCGATCTTTACTTTCACCTGTTTTTAGATTGAACTCTCTTAACAGAGGGACGAAGAAGGGTTGAAGGTGAGACGGAGAAAAGGAGATGTCGTGGCAGAAAGTTTGCGCTCCTTCCACCGCGACGGAACAATTATCGAGATCGTTTGAAGGGCTTGCTTTTTTTATTCTTCCGACGATCGAATCTATGCTTACCTTGGCACCTGAATTCACTACCACTCTAAAGTATTAGGTGTGTAAATTACTTCGGTGCTCTTAAATTATCTTTTAAATTTAAATACCTTTTAGCTTTACTACGCTTTTACGTCGTTCTTCGTTCTATGTTAAATAATAGTTTAACGGTACCTACTACAGTTATCATGCAACATAGAAAAGAATGCTTGGGCCACGTAAGTGTTAAATAAAAGAGAATGAGCGATTGCCCATTAGAATTCGCATGATGTAAGCGGAAATAGGAAAACGAAATGGAGGCTACTACTGGCCATGACATAAAACTCGGCCGCAGCCGGGCGTAGAACAGGAACAAATCGGTTTAAAATTTTATGAGCGGTAACGTTTCTGCCTCCCCTTTAAAAGCTTTTCCTTAAACTGGCCATTAAGCTTCCTGCAGATCTAGGCTGGATGTAACACGAATGTTCTTATCCACTTATTGCGCCATCGCTACGGACACGAACAGACTCCGACGGCGACGAACAAACGACCGGCTCGTTTTAACGTAACATCAGCTGAATTTTACGACAATCTCTCGTTTAGGTTCTTCGCATTCGAGCAAGGAAAAGACGATGGATTTTCGAATATCTTTATATGAAATCATAGAAATTGAAAGTATGTTATTTATTTTGTTTAGAAAATTTCCAAAATATTATTCCAAGTATTTATTTTTTTGAACGTTCAATCCGATAGATAGTGAGCAGAGACGAAGGTTGGTTGGTAGTTTGGAAACTAGTTCTCAGGACGGAAGTACAGTTGCCGGAGACCCATTACTATTTCCAGGTTGTTTCGGTAATTTCAGTCGAGTAGCTACTTAGCCGACGGCGAAGTTGAACGTGGCGTGCTCGGTGTTTCAGTGATAAATTCAGTGCGGCGAACAGGGGAACTCGGCCGGTTTTAATTAACGCGATCAGTCTGAGTGCGTGATCTCGCGATCCAAACGTTCGAACGTTCCCTCCTCCTCGTTGAACCCTCGTTATGTCGATAATTCCCGTTCGACTGAACGCCAGCCGCGAGCAGCCGATTACATTTCATTAGCTGTTCCTCTCTGTAAACGCTGGAAGCTGCTCATGACTTGATCAGAATGAAAATCTCCCCCGTGGTGATGTTGCGGTTTTCGATTTCGACCACGTTGGGTTTCACGCTTCATTCGTTAAGCTCTTACGCGAATTTTCTGTAAATTAAACGGAATTGAAGAACAGTAATTAATTTCTTATCTTTTGCATTTTCCATGGAGCAAAGTGAAAAGGATCAACTTGAAGCGTTTAAAAATTATCAAATTAAATTAAATTAAATTAAATAATGTCTCTGTAATTAGACGTGTCTGAACACACGTAAAAATGGAAGTCTCCTTTGACGAGCGTTAACCGTAGGAGCATAAAATCTCTAAAACATTGCTTAATTAGGCAAATCGTGTACCACGGGACCCGTCACATTTCCCGTGTTAAAGCTGGCGTGCACGGAGGACAGCGGGGGAGGCTTAATACGCGTTCGTAACATGCAAAAGATGGGGCTGCTAATGGACGACGAGACTCGACTTTAAACTGGCTACCGTCTAATGTCCTCGTAAGTGCTAATGAACGCCGCTTGTATCCGGCGGACATTTATCCTTTGAGTCGAGCGTCGCGGTTACGTGAAAGACCCCCTAATACACGAGGCTCGCGTGTGCAAGGATGCTTTGAAAAACGAAGGACCTCGACCGTGTTCCCTTCCTCGCTGCTTAACCAACAGGATTAGTTTGGCGACAAAAAGGATCTGGGACCACTCATCTTCTTCGTGGTCGATGGAAAATACAATCACGGTTGGAATTTAGATGGAAATTCCAACGGTGATGCTTCGTCAGCTTCGTTATCTCAAAATGATAATGATTTTATGTAAGAATTCTTCGAAACAATTAATAGAAATTATAAAACATCCGAACCATACTTTGGATCAGCAAAAATTCGCCTCCATCACTCGAGGGTTGGATTATCTGAAGAGAACATTTTATAAAAATATATATTTGTATAAAGATCTGCAGCCCATTCATTACAAATTTGAATTTGCCATCTGTGTAAAGAGGGTTCGAAAAAAGAGTGGTAAAATGGGAATATTTAAATCGAAATTTATTAAATATCTCTGTGATTATTATACCTGTACTCCATTGAAAATATTTCGCAATTGGATGGTATTATTTTGAAATTAATCTTTTTGCTGACAAGTACATATCACATCAATGGACCTCTGGCTTAATAATGATTCAAAAACGTTACAGGGGAAATATTAATATTAAACCTTATGTTTAAAAACAATTTCGGTGAAAATTGCACAGTGGCCGATGGTAATTTAATCCCTGCTTTATTCGGGTATTCATTATTCAAATGAAATTTTGATACAAAGTCGCATCCGAAAATGAGCAGCATGAATATATAATGATCATTACGCAAAAACAGGAATTGTGTTTAATGCTGTAGCCAGAAGATAAGTGAATAAATTATTCATACAAATAGAAGTTTAAAGATCTCACAAGGAACGAAAACAAATTATAATATTTCGTATTGTTTAAAAATTACAACTTTTATTTCAATAAAATATATCATTTCTATTGTATGCTGATGTTATTACGCGGCTCGTTAAGAATTTCAAGAGCTTCCGCTCGTCGACGAAGCGTTCTTGCACAGAAACAAAGGTGGTATGATAAATCATCGACCGTATCTATCAAAAACTCGCAGAGACGAGCTTTATCAAAGGCTCGTATCGATAAGCCATTAAAGGGTTCTGCATAAACTACACTGTGGATGCACTTGACTTAAGCGTTAAGTGTCATTAGCGCCATTATCCCACTTTATGGGAACCGTGGATGTGGGTCGATTCGCTTGAACCGATTATCTGTTCGATCTTCCTTGAATCGATCAATGTATTGATACCGTTGGAGAATATCCCACTAAGCTAATGGAGGATTTACATGGAACTTCAATGATCGTTCATAATTTTGTAAAAGACTTATGTATACGTGTTTGATACTTTGAAATTGTTAGCTGAAATATTATTGTATGCACTTTTATTTGTAACTTTCCTATTTCTCTTGAAGCAAAATTTTCAGAAATATAAAGAGATCACTTCATCTAATGACAAAGATTCTGAAGTTGTTGAAATTGCAAATTTAAACTTCTTTGAAGTAAAATCCTCAAGTAGTACGAAAGAAAGTTACTTTCACGTAATAAGTCGTGTAATTAATGAAAAATCGCGTAAATATTTGAAAGGATTTTTAACGAGGTGTAATTTAAGCTTAAATCAGCAGCGAAGTGTTTGCTGGAAATTGAGTTGGTTTGGACTTATTACCGTGAAATATAGCGGATATAAGTACGTGGCTGTATTTAACCAAGAAATACAGAAATCGACGGCACGAAGGTAGTCAGCAGGAATTGAAAAATGGCCTGGACGTGTTACGAAGTAGTAAACACGGGAATGAAAGTCGGCTTCGTTTTTCGACGAGCCTCTCAACGTCGAACGTACTGGCCATCGCGTCGCTTTTTTTTCTCTTTTCCCCTTCGTCCAGCTTCCTGGGGGATCCTTTCTAACGTGAAAAATGAAGCTAAGTGCGATGTCGAGTAACAGGGCCGATGGGAAAATGTTTAGGTCCGTGGTAGACTATCATTTCTCCGGATCGAAGACGTCCATGTCTCTCATCTTTTGATGAAAATTGTCACGTTGAAAGTTTTTGTGCCATCAATTTTTTAAGAAAGTGTCTGTAAACCAATACTAACAATAAGATTAAATCATTAATCTAATATTGATTATCGCGGTGAAATTGGACATTAATTAGAAAATATATTAAAACTAATTAATGTTTTAATGACTAATTGAAAATTGCAAGGACAATTATTCTGTTTAATTGTAAAATTAAAATATAATCGTGTTTCAATTAAACACACCATTATTATTGGGTGAAATTATCGAGAAAAAATTTCGACGAAATATTTTTCCGAGTGAAACGAAGTTCAGGCGTTAAACAAGCCCGGTGAATTAATTAATTATACCCTGTCCGGCGTTAATTTTCATTTTTTCTTTCCATCTCGCCAAGCTTCGAAGAAAATTTCGCTCTGCCGTTAATTCGGTTTCTCGGTTAGAACGTATCGGTTTTAGCAGCACGGCGTGAAAGAAGATTTTCATAAATTAAAAACTCATTTACCTAACCTTCCGGCGTATATAATTTCGGAAAATGGGTAATACGGTCGCGCCACGTAACACCCCTCGATCGTCGGCATTAGCATTTTTATGGGCGACTTAATACGTAGATTTTGTAGCCCTCTCTCCGATTATGATCCTTCGAGACTAATTTGAACGTGACGGCTAGCTTTACGGAATGCCGCCAGTCACGAAGTGCCATTAAATACTCAGCTTAAGCACCTATTTCTTTTTTCCTTCTCACAGACCGCCCCCGCGTTTTCTGTGAATTAAGTGTTTCGCGAAGGAGCGATTGCTTTTGCTCGTCATGCCACGTTACCTGCTCGTTAGCGATATTCATCGAGTTATTATTTTCCTATGGTTTGTTTGAAGATTTATTAAATTGATGATTTATAGACACCAAGTTTCTTTTGTAAATTTTGAAAATTCTAAAATATAACCAAATAGAGCATATGGAAAATAGTTTCTTCAATTCTTCAAACATTTCGCGTATGTCGATTGCTTGTAGAAACGGATTTACAAGAGGCTTCAATAAATCCTACTTTAAAGAATACAAAATATTGTCGAGTGGCGTTCGAGGAGAAAACGTCGAACCACGAGTGCCAGAAGATGACATCAAAACGAGCACGTATTACGAGAACTCATCTAAATCCTCGTTGCTCCATTTCGGAGACAAATATGGAAGCTGGTCGGGTGTAGCGTACTCTTACGAGGAAACCGTGCATCTCACACGTACACGAGCGCACCTCTGGCTAAGGTACACAGACTGCAATTAATCCAAGGTGTTAAATCAAGGCTCGTGAATGCCTCTCCCTCGTCTGCAGCCGTGACGCCTTCTCTAGCTGAGTGGGTCGCCCCTCGAGACCACCTGCCACGTCTTACAAGCTCGAGTGGAAGCCCGAATTCCTCTTCTAGCCGTCACTCCTTTCATTTTAGACGAGATATCGCGGATCGGGCCCACCTAGCGTCCATTTCATTAGAAATCCTGACGACATCGAAAATGGAGATCGTTGAATCGTGAATTCTGAGAGTTTTTGGAAATTTTATTATTTTCAACGGATCGATACCGCAGAGATACGACATCGAAGTGTCTGGACACCGTTTATATCCTGGAAAATATTCCAGCCTGGATCGCCGAACGCATCCCGCAGCCCGTAAACGGAAACGTAGGATGGAACAGCATTCGTTCGAGCCGACTTTATCAGAGTAGCCGGCTCATTTCCAAAGTAATTCGGTCCTGACGACCATAACTCGTCCGTATCCTCAGTTTCCAACTGCACCAGCGGACTATGTACGTCAAGCAGAAGCAGACAGGTCACTGAAACTGGACGGCACTTTGTCACACTTGCACCATCCGGATTCGGATAAGATACGAGTTCTCATATGGGGCTGCCGTGTTACCGTATTCCCCCGGTACCACCACCCTCGAACGGCAAACTTTAAGTCACGGACGAGCGAAAAATTCCCAATCGATGAGAAATCGGCGCCGATAAAAAAGGAACGTGAATCTTTCTAGCTTCTTTTGTTCGCCGTCTTTATTCGGTTTCGAGACTCCTTTATACTTTATTGGAATCGAGCCTCATTGTTGATGGAACGATTAATCCTTTTAACCCTGAGTTTTGAGAACGATTTTTAGATTTTTGGTAATTTTTTTGTAAAATTCCTTGATGTAATATAGGTGGTGAAGTAAACAAATCAATACCTGAAAATTTCTTCCAGATGAGTTTTTAATGATTAATGCGAAAATTCAATAAACAACGTAAAGGTTTATAATATTTGTTCATTAAAGTTATTACTTCCATAATGTTCATTTATTACTATGTATGATTACAAATATTGACATTATGATCAGAACAGTGGTCGGAAATGCAGTGTTTTGGAAAAGTGTGCTCGTAATGGAGAAATCAATTAATATTATTTGTTGTTTATCGAAGTTTGCTAATTTACGATCGTGCTTGTAACTGTTTAACCAGTTATTGGTTAAAGTCGTGCATTATAAAGTGGTTCGGTGCCGTTATGTTTCAATTAATTGTACTACTTTTCGGTTTCAGGTATGTATCCATAATTGCCTCGGTATCGTCGATTGAGTAATAAACGCTTCGATAAATATGCTGCATCGACCAAAGAGTAAGTACCCTTTAATATCAATTCCAGAAAGATTTATCATATTAATTAACAATAATTCAGCTAATTGATTCGTATTTCTCTTTGTAAATTAAATTTCACATTCATGGAACAGTGTTGAATACTTTATGAATAGGATAGAAATTTTTATCTTTATTATTTATTAGTAAGAACTTGAAAATTAATATTAGTATATTATTGTTTATTTTATATTGGGAATTAGTAAACAATTTTTAGAATCTAACGGTTACGGGAATAATTACGAATTTAATATCTGTATTATCTAATGAATACTAGCCATCAATATTATATCAATATGGTATTAATGGTGTATTAATTTTTGATTGAATTTACTGAAACCCAACTTTCGAATTCAATTGGGATTTCGTGACCACTGCGTAGTAAACACCAAACCACCATTAATAATTATCATTACTATACGAGAGATGTAATATTGTATTATATATGGATTACAAAGATAAATCATACCGACCGTAGAGAGAAATTAAACATTGAGATTGCGTGTTATTTCTAGACATATTTACAATTTATCGTTAATAATTCCGTGAATATAATATATGATTTTCTACAATGTTTCCGCTTTCATATTTCACACTGCCAGAAGTAATTCATCCACTAAAAATAATTGCATGTATCTGTAATATTTTTTTTATTAAATGTAACTGTTGAAAAAAACAAAATTAATTGATTATCACTGAACTCAAAATAAAAATAAAGATTTGTTAGGCAATTTGTTCTCGGTAATTAGCCAATAGAGATCGGCAATATCATTGTCTCGCAGGCAGAGGGTTTTATTGATCACCAATAATAAATAGGGGTCGATAGGTATTGCCACGTTCGCCGTTAATTTACGACGCCACGGTATTAGTTCATTATTGAATTTTCTTAGAAGAGCAAAACGACATTAGCTGAGAAATCCCTAGTCCCTGAGATTACAAGAGCACTAAATAGTTTGGCCATCGTACATTTAGGGATAAGGAGCTTTCTTTAAAAAAGCAATCTTTTCTTTTAGAGTTTAGTATTAGAATTGTTTTTTAATTTCTTCGAATAGGAAAGTTAGGAACGGTGTAATTAACTTTGTACTCCTCTTATTTGCAAGTTGTTTTACAAAACTGATACATTGCGAGCAGCGTAGCTGCAACTGGAAGGGCACAATCTCGTTTAGAGGCGGAGAGAATTGAATTAAATTCTCGGGTAAATTATTTGTCTTCGTGTAACAAGAAACTGCAATGAATCCGGTTTACTTAGGGAATGAACTCGAGGAATTCTGTTTCTCAACTTGCGGGAAGCAATGTAAATCACCGTTCCTCAAGGAACTTCAATTCTTTCACTTGAAGCATGTACTTCACTCTAATTTACAATTTACACCATAGCCTCAAAAGATCCTTTGAAAAATGTCCATTTATCTTCTCTAAATTTAAACAATTATCAAAACTTCCCCTGCAAGGTTCAATTGAATCCTCGAGTAATCTTCCACAACGTGCTGTCAGAGAATACTAATATGCCGGTGCAATTTCCGGAGCTTTTCATTCTGACACGTAAGAAACAACGAGCAACGACTTTCACCTAATACCCGAACGAAAAACTCTCGCTGAAGACACGAAAGAAGAAAGCAAGACAGGAAAAGGAAAACACGAAACCGATGGTCCCGTGAAGCGTATCAGAATCCACGAGCTCATCGCGTACCAGCTGTGCTCTGAAAGAAAGCTAGTCGATTTAATTTAGCAAAGATAAAAAGAAGAAACGACCGGGATATCGTTACCGGAACGACTTAATTCGCCGAATAAAACGAAACTGAACCGATGTTACTATGGAGACGCTCGCTTGTGGCCACGAACAAGTGGCTAACGGACAGAAGGGTAAAGTAAAATGATAATAAAGAAAAAAGAAAAGGATAAGATGTAGGACGAAGAAAGTACAGGGGTTTGGGTAACGATTCGACCACTCGAATTTTAGCCCAGGTGCAGAGACATTTCTCCTTGAAAACAAAAATGCGAAGAGTGACGAGAGAAGAAACAAAAAAAAAAAGAAAAAGGAAAAGGGAATGATGAACGAAGGTTGGTGGGTTAGGCTGTGCGATTCCGAGAAGAAGAGGAGGATTGGGAAGAGGGTGGTGGAAGGAAGAAACGGGATGAGTGGAAACGTCGGTGCCTCGATGGAATTTACTGCTCGCGTCGGAAGTATTCTAAGAGGGTTGCTTCCACGCTGCTGGATAACAGAAAGTGGAAGCCAGCGCCTAGGTGGTTTATTTGAATGCCTACTTCAGGGAGGCTGCCGTACCGGCACCGACTTTTTACGGCGCGACCCTCTCGTGTGTTCTGGAAATCGTCTCCGTTTCTGCATACATATCGTGCCTAGAATCGGCTCGTTGCGATTCCGGCCAAACAATTCTCCATTACCCTTCTGTCGTCCGGAAACTAATATCGAAAGGATCGTCTGGTGTGTATCTGTGACCAGGATAATTTTCCTCCTTTCACGTTCCATCGGCTTTCGATTTCGCAAATTGTTACCAGCTCATGCAGAATCAATATGTGTGATTGGATCAAAACGGTGTACTGAATGGTATTGATAGAATTTTGAAAAGGGTTAAGAAACGGACGATTAATGGTTACGAGCGAGGGAAATTCCTGGCGAAATTGGAACGGAAGCGGCCTTTCAAAGGCGAACCCCCACCCAAAAATTCGTCGAGTCACGTTAAGCGGCAACTGGATGGCCACGTCTTATCAGGAATTCCAGGCCAGGACTTGGTGACTGCGCTGTTCGACCCAAGGGGGATAAAATCGAACAGACCGGCGTAACGAGGATCTGCGGGGCCGCAAAACGGGAGTGATCTAGACAAACGACCGTGCGGTCAAGGAGTGGCAGCTTCGAGCTATCTGCCATGACAGAGAACTTGCTCGTCCACACGTTCCTCCGGGACTTCTCTCGCCGCTGACGCGATGAACCTGCACGTTATTATCCTCCGCGTTCCACAGGACGCCTGTTTCCTGCGATGGAAATTTCTCTCTAACCTTGCGTCAACTGTTTCCATACATCTTATCAGCGATGTTTGTTAAACAGAATGCTTTTCTTTCATTCGAAAGCTGTACATCCTAATAGTTGTTCAGATTCAAAGCAATTTGAAATGATGATTTCCTTCAATTATTGAAGTGCCAAAAAGGGCGATTCATTCGTATGTTATATTCTGATTTAATTGAGGTATTAACGAAACAAATAATTGTTGCAGACATTTTAATGATATTTCTGTGAGTCTGAATAATTTGCAAATGATGTAGCCTGTTTATTCGATACATTGTGATGCATAATGAATCGGGCTGTTAATGCAAATTAATTCAGTCATCCTATGGAATAAATACGGCGTAAAATTAGCGTTGTATTATTTTGCTGTGTAATGAAGCTAAATTAATTTCAACATCTTCGAATTGACGAAACTTGTATTGATCTTTTGGTTATGAAATTTTCATTATTTCTTTTAAAACAGTTTCTCTTCAAACATTTTTATTTTAACGCTCAGAAATAGTACTCTTTCTTTTGTTTCAATTTAGTCAATCTAAAACTCACGTTTTATCTCTTCAACTCGCGATTGTTATAGCCAGATCGACAGATTTTTCCCGTTCTTTCCATACGACTGACGAGCTGTATTGGTCGTACGTATGCAAATTTTGGAATAAAAGAAAAGAAGAACTGGGACAGAGAAAGAAAGAAGAAGAAAACTCGTAACGTTGCTCGATCGACGGTATTTATATTCATGCGACTGCTCGCGACGGTGTCCCAGAAAAAAAAGGGTGCTTCGTTACAGCATTACCTCGTTTCGATCAATTTCCAAAGTCAATTGAAGCGTGACCGGGAGATCACCCCAGGGAAAGCGAAATTTAAAGGGGACCACCCATCTACTCTCGTTTCGATACATTCGGTAAAAGATCCTCGCTGCCGATAGGCTTTCCCGTTTTAATTTCATTCCACACCCTGTACCTGTTCAGTTGACTACGAAACAGTGACTACAGATCCAACAAGAATGGGCATGCCTTTGTTCTCGAGGGGTCATGATTTTGGGGGTTCTAATCCTCACATGTGAGGATAGGAGTTCGTGTACAGAGTAGAGTTGGGATAGTCGTGTCTGTTTTACCAATCCAACTACACCTCATTGCGTATTTACAGCAAAGTATTTAACTCTTTGATAAAATAAATTGGTATTCGTGGAAAATTGCTCAATTTCATTGCACAATTAATTCGCACAAAATCATTTAGAGAATATTTGAAAATATTGCAATTGTGCTAATTCCAATGAGAATAATTTAAAACATAGAAATTATTATTATCACTGTAATGAAACACGATTAATATTGCAAGCTTCGTTCCAAAGAAATGACAATTAATTTAACATTGAACACAAACAACGATATTTCCAAGGGTTTTCATGGAAGAAGGAAAGAAACTACCATGAAATTGAGCGAATTCCAGTGCAAAGTGAAGACACAGAAAGAGCGACAAAGAATTTTGGTAGAACGTTTTGGTCAGCCTCGAGATGAAATGCTTCGAATGAAATTAAACGTCACGGAAGGCCGGTTTGGGTGAAACGGACTAATTTAAAAAAAAAATTGTAAGTAGAAAGGTGGTGTGTCAGTCGATGAAAGGTTCAAAGGGAATTGTCGATAGTGGAAGCGTGGAATTAGGATGGGCGTGGTCGTTTTCAAGTATCCTTCATCTTCCGCAAGAAGACTTTGATCTGGCCTGAAGCATCGTCCGTTTTCCAGAGAACGAATTGCATCCGCGATTGCATCGCACTTAAAGGCACTTCTTTTGCGCCGTTTTAAAGTCCTTTGCCGACATTTCCTTTCTCCTTGCTTTTTCGTTCGGGAAAACGAAATATTTCCGTCGCGATTTCAACGTCATCCTTCAACTATTTATCTTACGTTAATTACGTTAATTACGGAGCAAACGAGCGACGACCGGTCAATGTAAACTTTCCATCGGTTGTTGAAAAACTTCGGCACTGTCCCGATAAAGAAATTAACTAGGATTGATATTACAGACGACTGTAATTAATTCAACTATTTTACTGTTTTTTTTATTGACCGCCATCGTTTTTACTGCACTTAATAATATTCACGAATTACCACTTAAGAGGAGAAAATATTTATTGCACTGATTCTACTTTCATGTTTGCTTTTCTCTAATTTAAGTATTCGAAATGGTCGAATATTTTAAAGAATCAATAGTTTTTGTAATTTTACTTCTATTTTTTATTTAAAAAATGGTGTACTTATATATATGGAAACTATAACGTAGCACGTATGCTACATTAATATTTTGTGTACCAATTCGACGGAAAACTATGCCAATCAAATTTTCAAATAAATCTCTGTTAATTATCCGTATTCAGGGTTCACTACAATATATAAATTCGATCCACAATACGAGTGGATTACGCAAAGTCAGCCATCTCTATTATATTTACGGGAACAATGAGAATCGTTGAATATTATGTTCGCATTAATTTCGAATCGTGAATAATAGTGGTACGATGTTAATTGTTTTGACGTCCATAATGTACCTTTAATAATGAATTAATCGAGGATAATGCTTGGTCAATGCAAAATAATCGAAGTCATTAGTTGGAATAACTTGTGAAAGGAAAATTGTAGTACACGAGGCGAATCGTCAGACACAATTATGCATTTCACGAGACGTCTTACGTCGAACAAAGGTATTTCTTATTCAGAAACTCTCATCCGCGTGCCGAACATTCGTGTTCTTCTTTTGTCGTGTATTTTCGTTGCGAATAGAATGCGAGACATTGACGTTCCATCATCTTGAAAAGAGGAGAGGAAAAGGTTGTCGAAGGATGTTCCGGCTATTTTTTTGTGGAAAGAAAAAAATTTCTTCGCGACGACGTTTCTTATTGATCGAACATTTGATTCGTTTTACCGGTACAAATGCAAGGGACTTTGAATAATTCGCGGAATAAAAGAATTCCATATCTTTTCTTCTTCGTATCCTCGCATCTTTTCCAACTGTTCGATTATGGATTAATAATATTGCAAACATTTTACGGCTCGAAGTTACGATCGCACATAAATCACAGCAGGACATTTTATTTTTACGAGTGTTACCCGATTCGAATTGAACAATACACGAAAAATTGATTCGAATCCGTAAGGTCGCAGTGAACTCGTTCCCATCGCTGCTCTTCATTCGTCATGCTTTCACTTTATCCATTGGTGAAGCGTGTTTAGCTCGTTAAAACAGATCCGAGGTGATCGTCAAATGGACAGCAATAAACTTGTCACGTAAATCAGCGATTTTTCCCATCGATTGTTCACCTGTCCAAGTGGGGGTAACGCTTTTGTATCAGGTATTGTTCGGTTCTCCGAAAGATCTGATGCTCTGATCGATTAGCAGTTCGTCATTTCTTGGGTCGGTATAATTACCGATCGATGAATCAATGTTGCAGAACATTGATCAAAGGAGAAACATGTTTTCCTTTATAGTGTATGTATAACAATAATAAAGAAATTATTATTTGTGAATGAAAAATTGTATGGAGACCATTTTTTATCGTTTATTTTAAGGGTGTCTACAGGATGCTTTGATTAAAATTAGTCATCAATAAAATTACTTAATTTAAAATAGTATATAGAAAAATAAATAATCCTAAATTTTCTATGTAAACAATATAATATCATTTAAATTCTAGCTTCTTGTCAAAACGAAGGCAAGAAACATAGCCGTCTAACGAACGCTCGAATTTGTGGCCATAAAATAGGAGAAAATACGCTCGAATTGCGAAGAGGGTTTGTAAGATGGAATACCGAGGTCGGGAAACAAATTTTCCCGGTGTAGCTCGGAAAGCGATAACAAGCAGCCTTCTCTTTGCTACTTCCTTTTTCCTTTTCATATTAACCGCGTACATTTGCCACGGAAGAGGAGCTCGCTGTTTTTTTCCCCGGTCCGCGAGAGATCGTGCAATCCGGCCCGGCTAATTCGAGCAAGAAGAAGCCGACCAAATCCCGGTTAAAGTGTCTTTGAGATATTTTCCCGGCTTGAGAAAAGTCTGTACGTCCGTCTAAAGCCGCCGCCTGATGTACCAATTTCAGGGTAAATATTTCTTTCTTCCAATTTTGCCTGGCTCCGTCTCGTCTTCGCCTTGCTACCCTCTCGGTCAACTTTGTATTCATTACGGAATCTCGTCAACCCTTAACCTAAACAAATTGGATCGCGTCTGGTGAAACGACCGTCGATTCCTGCCACAAACTTTGGGTAAAAGTGGCTGCTCGATTTCTTCTTTTCATTTTGATTAACGTCGTCAACCAGAAGATTCACATTCGTGATAGGGTAATTCTGTGGAAAAAATGATAAAATTTCATTAAATATATAAAAAATTATAAATTACTAAAGAAATTTGATATATATTTTTCTTTTATTTGGTACATAAAAGGTCGCGTCATTTTATTTTATGGTCCCCACTAGGGGCGCACAATCTCAATTCTTTTCTTTAAGCATTCATGGGACTCGAAACGTGAAATACACCGCGAGACCCGTTATCTTTCCACATACTTTACCATTCTGTTTTCCAATGTCTCCGTTTCCACATAAATAAGCTTCGTTTTCTCGTTCGCTCCGCTCTCGGACCCGATTTAAAATTTACATTTCACTTGCATTCGGCTAGCATGGGATATCGCATTCATAAAGCTGTTGTCTCGTGGTAGCGCTTCCTCGAAGAATGAATGCTGAAACATTCAGCCACCGTTATTGCGCTCCATGCAGAAACAATTATTGTCTCGTAGCACTGTCTCCAGATTTTCTCAGTTCTTTCTTCTATAAAAGAAATAAGAATTATTATGCAAACACAGGCTGATTAAAAAAAAATAATTAGAAAAGCTAAATTCAACTCATGAATCATGATTTTAAATAGAATAAAAAGAAACCATTAAAGCTGGGAAACTGATGCTTCCACCTAGACAAGAATCTAAACGATTATCCAAATCTCTGGATTTCCATCGTAAGACGTTGCGTGGTGGGCAGAAACGGGGTTCCTTAAAACGGCAACAAAGCACCGGCTAATCTCAGCAAGACAGGTGGAAAGGCTCGCGCGCACGCTGCACTATGCTTTGCTTTGCAAATGCGATGCAACGTGCATGATGCACTCGCGGCCGACTTATAACGTTTCCGAAATCAAGCTTGCTGGGTGCAACAACAACGCGAGCCACACCTTCCTCATGCATATTCGCGGCCCGGTTTATGGAGCAACTTAGTTTATAGCCGCACGGCCAGGCTCCTGGTGTGCGTGCAATGTACACGCACTATTAATTCTCCAGTCAGAACGTTCGCGTGTATCTACGCGTTCCGACTGAAATGCCATCGCCTCGTTATCACTGTATCTCCCTTGAATTAGCCACTTTTAGAGTATTAATTTTATCTGAACTCTTCTCGATTGCGAAAGAAGAAACGAGAAGAGAGATAAAGAGAAAGGCAGAAACAAACTTGGAAGCTAAAGAAACAGTCTCAACGATGATTATTCTGCTCTCTGGAAACTTAATTTGGACGGTGAACTTTGGTAACGATGTTCCTCTCGGGAGTGTTTTCGCGATCTTTGGATTATTTTAAATTCCTTAAAGGAGAAGATACTTGTATAAACTGTGTTCACCGAGGTGGATGCCGAGTAGTGGCTTCAATGAAATCTTTCATTGGCAAGCTTCTTCGTTTCTCGGGTCGAAGAGAATTCAGTTAATTTGTTGAAATTTATAAATTGCATCTTAATTTCCTTCTCAAAGCAAATTGAAGGGCTATGCACCGTGGAAATCAGTCTAATGAATGAAACACTATGTCTATATTGCTAAACATCAAGTGCGTAATAAGCTTCGAACGAAACTTTGTTTACCGCTCGCGATGTAGCTGCACTCTCGACGATGTTTCGTAGCTAAACAGTATTATTACATTTACCGCAAATATGCAGGTAGCTTAATAGGACAAGTGTACTATCGTGTACGCGTAATATAACCGAGCAAAATTATTCAATCGAGTTTCAATATAGCCGCGACGAAAGGAGGCGATGTCTCGTGCATATTCAAAGCCGGCAGCTTGGTTTCGTTCAATGGTGACAGTGGTATAGGTCGACGATAGGTCCGAAGCGACGCGTCGAACGGCGACAGTGATATAAGCCAAGTACAGGCCGGACCATCGGGAACGCGTACATGGCTTTCATGTATGCAAACGCGTATATAATCTGTGTACCCGTGCAACGTTGTTGCATCCGTCTAGCCTCCTCTGTCCTACTATCAGTCACCGTGCACCCCGATCCACCCGCACCCACCCTTTTACACCCCACCGATGCCCGATGGCCACTGACCGTCCGTGTGCACGTATATCTGCTCATCTGCACTGATTTACCGCATATGCATTGCGGTAAACCCGCGCCCACCTATCCTCGTTCGTTGGCCCGAATCGCTTCTCTTTTAGATTTTACTTCGAGACACACCTGTGGGATTTATTTTACGCTGATTCTGGAACATTTTACTTTTTCAGATATTCTATTTATAACAATATCTTTTTTCTATCGCACTTGGCATAATCTTTTGACTGCTATGGGTGTACATATGCGTCCATAATTTGTTTCTTGTATATCTTAATTATAATCAAATAACAGTTATCAATGCATGTTACTAATTACACACCATATGTTACTAGATTATGTAACGATGTAATAAAACAATGAAAGAAAAAAAAGAAGAAAGTAAATTGAGAAATGAAATGAAGTAAGAAAGAAAAATGATAAGTTAATGACTTCATTCTTATTTCGTACACACAAAATGTTTTAGCCTGGAGTGGAATGAAATGAAATTTTACAATTTTCACAAAAATTTTCATTTTTATTAAGGTAATAAATTTCACCCACAAGGTTTATCGATGGATCTATTGAGCTAAGGTATTGAAAGATTGTTATCCAACGGGACCTTCTCGACAGCGGTGTATCGAGAAAGTGGCCGGAAGTTCGATTGACTGTTACGAGTGTCGATAACGGTCGAAAGGTGCTAGACGACAAATTACCGTGAACAATCGCGTTCGTCTGCGTGTCGACCATTATCGCGTGGTTGGATTTATGAGAAGGAAATGAGCGCTCGGAGCGACGGCGCCTCCATCATCCTATCCGTCGAGGAAAAAGATGAGAAAGAAGGGAGATACACGGCTGAGGCAGGGAAATAAAACGAGAGGAGGAAAAGAAAAAAAAAAATGGGGAAAGCCACAATACACACGTAACAAACTATAGCAGGGCGCTGGCTCATCTTGGCTTGCAACGGTGGTGGGTTTGCATGAAAACGTTCTATGGGCCGACGGGGTCGTCGTTTTCAGGCCTAGTTCTCCTTCGAGCCCTGACGAAAAGAGGCGGAAAAAAGGCAAGGAATACATTCATCGTTTCCCTGGGCTGACTGGCAGGCGAGAAAGAAAGCGAACGCCTCGAATTCGTGGCGAAATACTCGAACGAAGGCAAGCAACCCTCGTCCCGAGAATTCTTTGTCTGTTTTCCTCGTAAATTTCGGCCGAATTTTATTGCGCCCTCCTGTCCTAATGCAGATGATACGTTATTCTCGCCAAGTACATATTTACGAGATAGAACTTCTAGAAAAGGTTTGTGGATATTCTGCCGGAAGATTAAGCACCCTTGTTTATTTATTTCGGGATGAAAAACCCTTTGTATTTCAGAAAGGAAAAAGAAATAACGATGAAGAATATTTTATTCAAAATTAAACAATTAAAAATTATTAGTCATAGCTCGTTATAAATAGGATGATAGATTAATTGTTCATTTTCTTTTAGGTATAGAAATGACCGATTTAGAAAGACATGATTTGATGACGTAAAATTATCACAAAATTGCACCTGAGGTACATCAATCTAAAGCTTGCAGTTTAATGAAAATGGGTACATAAACGCTTAATCAATATTCTTCGTTAAAAGCGATTGGAAATTGGACGTTCGTTAATGGATAATATTGAACAGTAAATTGATTGATTCATTGGTTATTCCAACGAAGAATCACCTAATTTATTGTAAGAATATTGATGAAGTATCTATATAGTCACTTTGATTAAACTTTAAACTTCATATACCATGAATACTATTCTGTGATACTTGTCATATTTCCAAATTTGACATACAATATCCTAATACAAGACGCGTATCTATTTGTCAAACTTTTTGCGATACTCGCACGACAATCCGAATTCGAAAAAACCAAAACAGGAGGATAGAACCTGATCAATTTTTAATTCAATGTCGCTCGACGAGGATTAATTCGATTTCGTCGTTGGAAAAGTAGAGTTTGCGGAACGAACGTGTGCGGTTAATGACTAAAAACGTTCGACGAGAACAGGAAGAGAGATAAAAAAAAGGTTTTATTCTTCCCAGAGGATTCACCTCGGCGCGCTATTTCGACGTAACGGAAACTCCATTATCCGAACAAGTTTCCAACGAATCCGCACATTTCTCTCGTACACTTCAAAATTTCATTCCTGCCGAATTTATCGGCCGTTTTAGATAGCGAAAAAATCCATTGCGCGTCGCTATTCCTTAAAAAAAATTGTTAGTAATTTCTAGTGCTTTATTATTGATTTTTTATGGAATCTTGAATTCTCTCTGAAATAAAGTTTATTGCACAAATGGTTTCGAAAATTCAGGATCAATTTTTAGCTCGCCGATTCGGATAATTTGATTTACTTCGTAAGGGAATACCGGAAGTCGAGTAACGGATAAAAATGACGGTTCGCAGGCGAAATAAGCGGGGATGGAATGTGCGTGTGCATACTCGCGGGAATATCGGCAGCGTAACACGGTGCAGGATGCACTGGGGACCTCGTATCGCGTGGAAAATCGAATGAAGCGGAAAACTCGGTGGCAAGTGCTCGAATACACGATCAAGCTCGGTATCCGTGGTTTTCGGATCATTTGCGCGACAGTACTCGATGAATTCGCGTCGATGATGCGCACCGCGATAGAAAATCTGCGAAATTTATCTCTTTGCTTAACGTTCATCGATATACGAGATACGTGTTGATTTTCCAACTGCATTGAAACATTAATCTGATCTTTTTAAATTGCAAAAATTAATTATTTACGACAGTAAAATTTTGGCGAAATAAAAAAGAATAAGTAAAACTTGAAAAGAGAGTCATTGTTAGAGATTTTCTTTGTAACCTGCGCGTAGGCATCGGCGCATTGAGAGAGAGAGAGAGAGAGAGAGTGGGAGAGAGGACTTGCGAGGAGAGGCCGCGAGCGCCTACAGAAGAGAAGAAGAGAAGGCTCCGAACGAGCGACACATTGCAATTTGTTAACCCAACTTCCATTTTATATCATTCTTCAATTGTCTATCCTGTGTTTCTTCCTTTTACACCCCTGTGTAAAAGGTAATAGTCATGAAAAGGCCTTCGTTAAAAATACATAAATGAAAAAAGAAAATACGCGCGACATTAGAAACATCATTAGCGGGAGTATTTTATATTTTGCATTAATCGTTTCATACCTTGTCCAAAGTAGCTGGGATGATGTATAATATTACATGACAAAAGTATAGCAATATAATGAATAAGAGAAAATAGAAATGAAAGTATTTTTTGAAATATTGTCTTATCTTTCGATAATGGACTAATATGTTCCAGTAACAATGTTTCTAGCTGAAATTCACATTCGAACAGGGAACTCATATCGGTATCAGCGGTTTTCCTACCATTTACCCGACGACAGTTGATGAATCTGTATCGGTAGCTAGCTCGCCGCTCGACAACCCGCAGTTTCCCCAATTTCAATCCGTGCCGTTCCGCAATAAACCCCCATCGTTTTTCAAGGGAACCTGCCTGATGTTCACACGTACCGTGCACAACAATCTAGATTCATGTGAAGGTGCGTATATAACCGTAAAAAAAAAAGAAACATATTCGTGTTGGCAGTGTGTGGAAAAGCGAATTTTACGATGACCCTTTTGCACGAATGACACCAATTCGCGTCGAAGAAGGTGAATCGTTGACATAAAATTTTAATGCATGATTGATGTATTCTTTTTAAATTTATTGGATTTAGTTCGAGATATAATATGAATAATATAAAAGTATTACTTTGAAAAGCATTAATAATGTAATGGCACATTTGAAATTTGAAATCAGAGTATTAACCATTGTTATTTTTAATAATTTTTGAGAGATACAGAATAATAACTTTAATAAGTTTAACATTTCACCTGCCACATTTATATTGAATATGGTCTTTCCATCGTCAAAGAGTTTCTCTGTCACGGAATGAATTATTTTCGTTCAATCATATTGTAATTATAGATCAGTTCGTTCTTTATTAACGTTTCAGCGGTAGATTGAAGTTAATTATTCAGTAAAGCTCGTTGAAATTTAAACCCAGTAAACGAAATGGAAGGGCGCGAGCAACGAAACACGATCTATGTATTCCGAAAATTTCAACGACACTGTTTCGTACTGCTGTTAAATTAACTGTGTTTTTTTTTTGTGCCACGTTATTGTCGTGGTTGTCGCTTAAGCTGAAATTTCACTCGTATCGCTGCAGCGTTCAATAATAAATTATTTTCACTGCGTTCGTTTACGATTTAAATCAGGTCTGAAACCACTCTAGGCAGCGATATTTTTAAAAATTCAAGCGCATTTGTTTTCGCGTTACAGACTGTGAAAGACATATCTTTAAACTTTACTTATTTCTAACAAATTTCTATTTTAAATATCATTTCCATCCTTCTATTTTTATATAAATCAGTCTTACGCTTTATACCAAAATATAATCACGTTCGGCCACTGTTATATGTATGTATCGAAATAGAAATCAAGAAACGCTCGAAACGTTGAATGCCGACAAATGATAAATGATGTGGCTTAAAAATAGGAACGTTCCACAATCGAAATGGTGATTTTCGGAGGACCGTTGTAATGTTAGAGGAGAACGTTCTGCCGGAAATTTTAGTTAACATTCGAGTCGTGTGTCGATCATACATGTCGCTATTTGAGTTAACTGCACGCTAATTTCGTCCGTTTATCCGCGTATCTCGAATTTGACTAGCGCTAATTTCGACCGAGCAAATTTGTCCAGGGTTTCCATGTGATTAATAAATTGTGTGGACAACATCGTTGCATCGGCAAATTCGTCGCTGAAGTTTGCCATTCAAGTTCGAATTCAGGTACAAGTTTCTGCGAGTTTCAATTTTCAGCACCGAATTTGTACATTTTATTAAAATAATTCGAAGCGCAACAAGTCTCCGTTACAATTATAATTCAAACAAAATGTGCATCGAGAATTGCAACAGAAGATAATCCTTTTTCTCAAACGGCACAGAAAAGAGCAGAAGAGTATTTCACGCATACTGTATAATTAAAAACAAAAAAAGAATGTTATTTTTATAATGACGAGGCGAAACGTAATCAAGGAACGCGGCCGCGGATGCTTTGTGCCGTTTTCACCCTTAGAATGCCGTCGAGGGTTGCTTTCATCCCCTGTACGCGTCGCTATCGGTATCTTTTCTTACCGATGAAAGGAGTTCATTCATCCCTAGGCCCTTTCATCGATAGTCTCGTCTCGAAACGATGCGTGCATCGCTCGCGTGTTCGCGCGTACCGAGCGTAGAATTAATGCAATCGCACGTCAACGAGAGAGGGGCTTTCGAAAGGAGAAGGGCTTTTATTCGTCGCGTCTCGTTCCTGGAACTATGTCAGTGTGAAATATTCGTTGCATTCGTTTCCACGACTTCCGACTCATTATCCATGGTCGAAGAACGACAGAGAAAAGGGCGACACGCGTTTCATTCTCGTTTCTAGACGGCAAGCAGAGTAATAACACGACCGACGAGTGCGTACAATCACGATTAAAGTATAATAAAGCTTCGCTGCTTGATTCACTGCCTTCGTACCTTTTCTTACTTTACCGTCACTTTTTCTGATTGAATAATTATGGCATAAGGAGGAATTATAACGCTGTATTTTTATGAGAGCTTCTTCTTTGAATACAATTTCCAATGTCAAATTCAACTCTCCCTATTTTTATTTGTAATAAATATTTTAAGGGATTATAAGGAATTATAACGCTGTACTTTTGCTACCATTAATTTTATCCAAAATTTTTTATTTTTTCCAAAATAAAGATATTCAGAAGAAATTAAAGTCAGCTATTTAAATCGACAAAACATCTCTCCCTTTCCCGAGGGAGAGAATGAAAATCTTCGTTCGAAAGACCGGTAGGTAGGAAGCGTAAGAAACGTTTCTCGATTTCGGATAGTACGGCCCGCGGGCATTCGTTTCCGAGGGAAATCTCGTTTACACCGGCGGATCTAATCGGCCGCGAAATTTCTTTTTCCTGCAGCAATCTCGTGGGCCCCCCTTTGTAACCAATGGCACGAACGTACCGTCAGTTCGTTTGATATCGTCTATAACGCGACTCTTATTGGCGCTGAAGGCGTCGTGGATCGAATCCAAGGAGAACCGGCCGGAAACGCGTTAAGCTGCACCATCGGCAACTCGCTTACCGGAAAAGGAACGCGCTTTGCCTTCCTGACGATTGAAAATTGCCTCTATTGCGACGCGGCTGCAGGCAATCTCTCTCTACCCCGCGTTTTTTATTCCACCATTTCTGCATTGTTAGGAATGTCTTTTGAATAGAAATAGTTGAGGAATTGTATAAAGGTTGAGCTCCTTTTCGTTAATTTGCATCAATTTGCATAATTAACTCTATTATAATTATGCCCAACCCAAAGTGAAGCCTATGTCGCAATTACTATGATTTTTCGTTTCTAGAATCTAAATGTTATAGACGAAACGTCCCGCGTTCAACCAAGGAATCCCACCGCTTCCCCTTTAGTCCATTTAATTCTTCGTTTTCTTCCTCATCCGAGATTCCATCTTTCAACGACCATCCAACGTTTTCCACTTCTTCTCGAGACGTTACTTAGAGCCTTCCCCAGGCTCCCCGGTAACGAGCCCTTCGCGAAAAAAGGACCACGAAATCTCGCGATAAGGCAAAGTTTCGTTGACGTTTCGGGCGATAACGGGCCGCGAGAACGGTTACCAAAGAACGAACGCTTATCGTCCTACTCTCACGACTTAACGCCCCTGTTTTGCGGCTTTCCCTTATCGCCACCAATCTTTCGCCTCTTTGGCTCAATTAACCGCGATGTTATACGGCCTGTCACCCGCTTGTCCCGCGCGATGGTAAACTTCGAACGATTCGAAAAACTCTACTGCTTAAATTGCTTCCTCTTCCGATGATGGAACTATTACGTGGCATCTTTCGACGTTCATCTTGTCAACCTATTTCTTAGCTCGTTACTCCATGAAAATATTTTGCATCGCTTAAAATATTGTAGGCAAAATTAAGAGTTTATGGGTGTCGGTGACTGGGTTTATGATTCGAACGTGATGTTCGGCTAATTTTTTTAATTTCGTTTTAATTTCGACCATCCGAGGGTCCTGAATAGCAAATTGCCGTATCATAAACCCTTTCTCCGTAACGAAATTCAAGGGGCGATGTTCCTAGGTGCACATTTCCCCTCCGGAATCTGTATTGAAAGGGGAACGTCAAAAGACGTGTATTTCCAGAAAACACCTAATTGCGAAGGCGAGAAACGCTTATTCTCAGAAAAATGTAAAAGCCCAGGACCCAAGCGAACAGAGAAGAGTTTCTTAAAAATTGTCAGAGTAGTAGAATCGATTCTGATTATGTGGTTTTCTGGCATCTCCGAATTCCCCAAATACACCTCATTCGTCCATACAATCTGACAATATATATAGAGAAAATTGAATAAAATAGATTAAACAATTTTTCCAATTAATTATCGTATCATTGTTAAGTCTTATCTAAATTCGAAACTTGTTTCTGTATCTTCTTTCTCGAGTTGTTCTTCCAAACAATATTAATCCTCTGTATATCTGCACTGTTATATCGTCGTTCAGGGACAGCAAAGGAAAGTTAAAACGACAGGATAAAGTAAACTACTCGAAGACGGTTCACCGAGACGTCTCCGCAAATACACGGGCAGAGGTACAGAAGGATAGACATATAAGGGCACAAAGGGCCGCAAGGAAAAGTGGAAAGAAAAGCGAGGCAAAGAACGAGGACAGATGTTCGTGGAGAGGAAAAGATACAGGGGGAAAAAACATCGAGACTCTGAGGTACACTGCAGAGGAAAGGGTAAGACAGAAAGTGAAGTTGAGCGACTGACGACTGAAAGTTGGCAAGTCGGATAATGGCGAAGTTATGGCTGCAGCTCGAGTCTCGCTTATATACAACGTACTAGAACGCTAACGATGCTTTGAACCATGTCTGTAACCTGTCGCTCTTCCGTATCGACGATCTTACTCTGTCAGAGTTTTCGTTATTTCCTTATTGCTCGAGCAGGATTTTGACGTGTTTGCAAATGACAAATGAACTGCTCATTTCTTGAAGAGCCGAAATTGGAAGCATCGATCAAGTGCTTTGATACTGTTTTGCAAAAAATTCAAAAACTGGAGTTAAAATTTTGTCTTCTGATTTTTTCTCTTTGAAAGATTAATAGACGGAACACCCTGAGTTACTGCACTTACACGATTTCACATTTTCCTGATTGAATAATAAAGAATAGACACCGCAAAAACGAAAGTTTTTAAGGTTTTTATGGTTCTTGAAAATAATAATGAGATGTAAGAAAAACAGAGTTAACGACCATCAAGAAATATTTAATTAATTTTTTGTGAAATTAATAACCGATGGCAGACTTTGAAACTCTGATATAATATAGAACTAGAACAAATATTTCACTAATATTTTTTCTATTAGCTATATGTATTTCTATTTGCTCTAAAGCTTCCAAAACTATTTGCTACAGAAAAAAGTGTATTTAGTTCACGTATAAAGTTTCATCAAAATCGTTCAATATTTACCAGAGAAATTTGCAAAACCTTGCTAGCTTTAAAAATATCTTTTCAATGAATTTATTACTCGTTCGGAAATCTGTATATATATCTACGAAAAATACACAAATCGTACGTTGAAATTTTTTCTATAAAACAATTTTTGAATTCGATTTTCAGTCTCAGCTTTAAAAGCTATTTTTACAGACAATTGCCAATATAATTGAAACAACTTTCAAGTGTGACTTCCTCTTTGTAACAGTGTCTCATGGTCGAATGCAATATTTTCAATTGATCGTATCTGCTTTTCTAAACGCAGAAGGTCTTCCTTTTATCCGAGAACGCCATTATAAGGGATAAAGGCTTCTGTACGCGTTGTTCGCGATCAGGAGGGTAGCTGGTCAATTCCTTTTTACCTCTTGAAAAATATCCACGCGAAAGTACCAGTTTCCCTTCCGTAAATGAAACATTCTATCATCCCTCGCTTCGATCAACGTACATCCTAAGAGCAAATGTTATCTGTGAAAGAAAATATTTTTCGTCTGAATCTGAATTAAATTTGCGAATCAAAATTCTCTTTTGTGTAAAAAGAAATTGTTTCCATAGGATGTGCAGTCGAGAAAGTATATCGGTACTAGAAATTCTGATCTATGAGAAACCTTTGTCGTTTAATCTCGCGTATCTTGAGAAGCATGTAACACTATTTCGCGGACGATGGTGGATTTAATGGTCACCATCAAGCCGTGGTATTAAGTTTCGACAGTCGCTTCAACTGGGAACGATCGTGGAATGCGGAGTTTACACTGACCACGGTGAAAATTTCCCTCGGGAAATGGGACGAAGTATGCATCTCTGTTCACGTACGCGCGATTCGCGTACTGTTGCACACGCACGATTGGGAGAACGCGGCCAATTTACTCATCGAAATATAATGTACATTTGGTGAAGCAATTTTGTCGGTATTTCGACTATCATCGATGCAATCCATTAACACTTTACTGCTCAATGACCCTGACTCTAATTAGAGACAGGATGCAATTAGGCAGGGAGGTAGCGAATTGTGAGAGATGAATAGGCGTTATTCAACGCGTACGTTATTGAATTTTTCCATTTAAACATAGAGAGCCGAGATTAATTATTATCCGAGATAATATTTGCATTGATAATTAATTTATCACGATTTGCATTGACGTCGATAGGCGTTTCCAAGCGTGTAGGAAACATTATTTCCGAGCTAAGTTGTTAACCTGCATGAAAGTTGCTGTCATTGCGGGCTCCGCAGCAACGTCGGTCGGGTTATCAGCGTGTTAAACTACGTAATTCTGCCCAGGGCATAAACTTAATGCTTTGCCCGTGACTCGGTTTCTCTTCTCCGATGCACCCATAACCAAGCCGCGACGGCTTATGTACGCCTACACATAGGTGTATCTCCATATGCTTACCACAATCAGAGCGAACAGCCCGGATGATCACATGTGCTTTCGCGAAACTTCATGAAGATTGTCGAGAGTCAAGTGAATCGCTACAGTTACAAAGTCTTGTATTCTAACAGGGAAGATTCGGTCGAACACTTAAGCCACTTAGATCTATCGAGTTTATTAAAAATTACGAGAAGAAAGGGTTAACCCTCGAACGACGAACCATGGAGAGAGCCGCAATTTTCATTTCATTTTCGAAATTTAACACTGTAACACGTGAACGCAATTTTCTTTGTAATAAAAGTTTATTTTGTTTGATTTGTACAACTTAATGTAAGATGGTGTTGTAAGTCATGAAATGTGGAATTTACCGACGTTATCCCAGACCGTAACAAACACTGTTCCTTTAAAAATTAGTCATACAACGCGTGAAATTTTTTCGTTCGAAAATTATACATTTAACTTGGACTTATAAGTTTGGGTCTCGATTGACCCAGCCGCTGCTATTCAAAAGTTAATTAAAAACTGAAAAGTGTTACCCAATTCTCTACTTTCTATCACCAGCTCTGTTGAATTTTTTAATTATTCTGGCCTAACTTTTGCGAGAAATTCACCAGTTTGCGACTAGTAGAAACTTTTTGGCGAAAATATGACACCTGACCTGGAACTTTCGTTGGGGGTTTTCAACAAATTTTCATAATTTCATATAAAGTAAAATTGCTTTTCTAATGCAAGAATAGAAATATTGAAACGAAAATATTTGTCTTCTTGTATTGAACTAATTGATTTTCTTTCTGTTGCAGGTAATTCAATTCGCCGGTTTAGACAGAGAAACAGAAAGAGCATTTGAAAAGATAGACTGCACGTGTATAATGTAAGTGATTCTGAAACAAGGACATTCGTCATGAATTCGCAACATTTACTATTACAGTTACATATGATGCTCTTAAAGGAGTTCATATTTCCTTCTCCTTACGTGACACAAGACATAAAGTGTATCATTCAACTATATTTTGAACTCCTCGTAACTTTGTCGTGTTCTTGCACGATAATAAAGCTTGGAAGTAACACGCGAGCTTTACTCTGTATCCTTAACTCGTTGCGATTAGTGGTAGCGTAATTTTTGGGATATTTCTATATTTCGATAAAATTTTATCTCTCTATAAAGCTAGAAATATTATAAATATCATGGTAACTTGAATTTTAGGTCCCTAGGAAGTAATTGAAACGTGATCGGCACATTTTGTTTCAATTTTTTTACGTAATTTCTTTTAACGAAAGTTTCTCTCAACTGGAGTAGCTAAAGGGTTAATTAATCAGCTAATTCACAGAGAACACTGAAACGTGTATTCAGAGTGGGATCTCGTTAGTTCTTTCTCACGAAACGGTCGTATGCTCACGTTTGATCACGGCTTCGACTGTTGTTTTTCCACCAAAGAGTTCCCCAAACACCGACATCTAGTTGGATTGCTCCCTGCGAATTCCCTCGGGTAGTTTCTTCCGTTGGAAAACACCGTGGAGAAACGTTCGGACTACGGGAAGTTCGCCGTCCGCTGTTGGAAAAACTAATTCCACGACAGAACGGGGATCGCGTTGCAATATCGAGACCGCTGCGAGATATTTCATTGTCCTCGAGAAACGAACCAGAAAACGCGTTGCATAGAGACTTTGGGAATTTGCTTTTTTCTATTTGCGAATTAAGTATCGGACACGGTAGAAAGTAAACGAAAGTTAAGTTCGTTTAAAATGGACTTAATTTCTACGTGTTTCCCGTGGTTCTGTTCGGTGGCAAGTTATTTAGAATGTTTCGGTTAAATAGGATAGTTTCGAACGTTTAGGTATAGTTGGCTTGGCGTGTTCGCTGATTGGAAACGGTTTCGAGTTTGCAATTGAAACTGATAGTCTGACGGTTTGGAACTGGGAAAGTTTAGAAAATTGAAGAATTTAAGGGAGAAGTAATTAAAGTTGCAATAATCAATATTGAAAGTTAATTTTAAATAAATGAGCAAAATAAATGAACAAATAATTGAATTTATCTATGAATTTCGAAACGTTAATCATAATTAAAATAAAAGATCGATGGATCTTCTTCCTATATCACGCTTCACATTAATATTGACGACGTAACTCATAGAATATCATGGATAGAAATGCCAGTTTGCCGTTGCCAGTGATCAATATTAGATTGCTTTGACGGTAAACAGAATCGACCCATATACATGTACATACGAGCGTACAGGTTGTTGAGTTAACGCAGACTGTATAAACATATCTGGGATCGATTGAAGATATTATATGTCCTAAATTGAAAGGCTCGTAATACTAATGAGCTCGAATTAATCACATTTCTGGTTAACTTCAGTGAAATTCAACATTAATTAACGAACAGCATTAAATATGTAACTATTAATATTCTTTCATAACATTTAATTATAATTATTGATGCTGATAAAATGAGGTACAAGTGTAGTGAAATGTAGAAAGAAGCGAGGAGAAAAATCAAAATATTCAACAGGCAATACACGTTTCTGGGCAAACAATGTAGTTAGGAGGAATAGCAGAACTTTTCAGAAAATCAAACATCTGTCGCCAGGTCGATACCGATGGAATCCATTTATCCGTATCCAGCCTGGCTAGCTAATAATTATATTCAGTTGGAATCAGTTTCAAGCGGCGTATCCTCTTTCTCTCGTCGGGAAATCAAAACTTTTTGACCTGATAAGATATTCCCAACGCGCGACAGTATTTGTTCTTCGAGACCTTCGTTGGCAAAGAGGCTTATGCAAATCCGTGAAAGCAGCCAGAAATCTGCAATCCTTCCGAGCAAATAGAAACGAAAGAATAGAAAAAGTTAGGCGTTGTTCGAATTAACACCTCGATTGTCGTGGAATTCTTGACGATTGACGGTGCAATGGTAAAGAAGTGATTTTTTATCCTTTGGGATATTTTGGAATTTTAAATATTTTAGAAGTATTCTGTATCTTCGAAATGTAATGAAAAAGCAAACGAATTGATATCATTCGAACAAGGAAATTTTTGCGATCTAATCAGATATTCGTGTCGGTATAAAGTATTTCACGCTCTTGCGTATTTATGCAAATCCACGGGAACCGGAAGGGTACAGTGCGACGAGTGAAAAAACGAGGTAAAAGGGGACGGAAGTGGAATGAGAAAATGGAAAGACAAACGACACGCGCGGCCCAGAGACGACCCATGATAATTTCAAGTCGCCCTCCTCGTAACACAAACCTGTAAATATTTCACTGTACAACTGTCGACGGATGTTATGAAATATTCCTTAACTGTACCTGATCCTGGATAAATCTAGCTTCTTTATAAAAACAAAAAGTACATTACAAGAACCAGTACAATGTACTATTGGATGTAACAAGAGCCTGTCTTGCAAATTAATTTGCAGAAAAATATTTTCATTCCTATGAATGCAGAAGTCATTAATATATTTAATGAACCAAAATTTAATTAAAGTCTATAAATCAACTTTTGAATTTTCTCAAGTTAGATTATAAAAAGTGTGTCAATTTTAATTAGATTATTTCTTGTATCATATATTTACCACAATACACCATTTTTCATTTTTCATGCAATCCAAATACTTCAATCTTTCAAACAATCAGAATCCATTTAAAATTCTATCCTAAATAAAGCCAGAAATCGTTCGAATCGAACGTTCATTAAAATCGATCAAAGTAATCATCGTTTTTAGTAAAGTATAAAGAATCAATAATGGGGGGGGGGGATCGTATCCAGATATCAACGAGTTAGAAAGTAGAAATGAAACGGTGGAGATCCGTAGGTTCGCGAGAAAATAGAGGTACAATAACGAAAGTGGTGATAAAATATGAAACGATATCGCTAAAACGGAAGTTGAGGGTTGATTTACAAGAAGGATTATTAAGTCGGCACCTAAGCTCCTTGAGTTAGCACGTAATCCGTCCAGGAGATGTAGTCGGTTTACAAGGCGCAATATCTCGATTTTAGTACTCTACCGGCTTGAACTGGCTGAGTCGGGAATAACAATCCGAGAATAGATAGGCAGTGGATATATGGATTATACGGGAGAATTATACGACTTCGCCGTAACGTCTTCGAATTTAATGCAAAAACGACGAACCCGTCGTCCCTACACCCCCATAGCTATTCCATCTGAAACCCGATCGATGTTTAATTTCCTACGATCGTCCTTGTCGGAATAAAACCTCTGCTCGTTGCCTGTTCGCTTAATTCACTGTCGGCTGGATAGGTATACCGATACTGAATTTGTTACACGTCTGCCGTATCTTGCCGATATTCTTCAACTAATTCACTAACTTAAAAAGAAAAATATTTAAATTATGAGAAATTTTTTAAATCAGAATTTTCAATTTAAATTTCAAGATATCAGCCTACTTTTTATATTAATATTAAGTTGGTAAATTTTATCATTTTCCTGAGAAATTTAATCCAATTAATTTCCAACCTTTTAACGAAAAACGAAATTCAATAAATATACTTTTAGATGCAACGAAACGACACGAGAGATAAAACACGGCGAATTTAGAGCATTTCTGAGCCGACACGAGTAACTTGTCAAAGTGTAATATATCTCGCGTGTGCACCCTGTTTGTAGCAAACAAGACGACGCTCCTCGTGTACCAGAAACTATGTCTCACGATGTTCAACGGCTAATTACATGGTTTCCCGTCAAACCGAATTTCAAATTTGCTGTGATATCGACGCGGTAATTAACGAAGCTCGAGAGATTTACCGCGGACGTTCGTTTCATTCGATTACGTATCGTAAGCTTGCTGCAAGGTTCGACTTCTTCACAATTTCTGTGCTTAATTAGCGATCGTAATTAGCTGATAACCGAATGTTTCTACTTTGCGTTAAAAATCTCTTTCAATTTCTCGATGAAGATTAAGGTTTAAAATTAAAATCGAGCTTGGAAAATTTATATTTTTTGTAATATCGTATCTTGGTATAATTAATTTAAATATTATCAGTATCAAAAGATCCTCTAAATAAAGAAATAGAATATAATATAAGCGAATCGTTGAAATTTTTCTTTTTGGAGTATAGAGAAATAGATACAAAAGACCAACGAAAGGATACAGAGTAAATTTATCGCGGCCACAAACGCTCCTTTTACCGTCACTACTCTTCGCGTTTCATTTATCGGTACAACAACCATGCGTGTCGCGAGTTCCATAGAAACATGGTCCAACAAAAAAAGGTATCTCCAGTAGAATAACCAAACACACTCGGTGAAAAGTAAACGGCTACCGAGTGAAAGCCAATCATTTTGAGAGCAACGCGCTCTGTATTCGTTGGATGTACAAATAGCGTAACAACCTGTACGCCTCTTAATAAAACGTGGAAAGAGTGTACATTGAAAAAAAAAAATCCCTCCTTCGAAAAGAGCAAAGAGAGAAAGAAAAAAAAATAAACGCGAACAAAAATCCATCGATCAATATACAGAAAAATTGCGTGCAAATTGACAATCATGAAATTGCTGTCGACACGAGGCGAGGCACGGGAAACGGAAAAACTCGACTGTCGGAAAAACGTGGAAAATTCGGTGAGATGAATACGGAGAATGGACGAGGGGCCAGAATCGAACCACGTGCATGTCCCAGCATCGAAAGGATAGTCGGTGAAAAGCTCATCGTTTACACGTTTCCAACCCATAAGCGGTGACTACAGATGCAAAAGACTGGACATGCCTTTGTTTTCGAGGGGTAATGACTTAGGGGCTCCTAGACACCCGCAGATGAGGTCTGCATGCAGAGAGCACAACCAGTATGATAATCGTGCACGTTTTACCAGTCCCTCTTTTACCGCACCTCACACTGACATATGAAAAGACCCAATTTTCACTCCTTTACAATATTATAATATTATTATAATTGTTTGACGAACTTGTATTCACTTGATGCACCTTGGTAAATAAATCATTTTAAAAAAGCAACCGAGTTATTTATTTAACGCCCGTAACTTCTTTTCTTAATTATTTATTTAATTGACTTAAATTCTTCTAATCATTTTACTTATTCACTGTACTTAAATAACTGTTTGATCTTTAATAAATTAAAAACATAATATGAAAATCAAATTTGAATCAAAATCAGTAACTGCTTCTCAATATGAGAAGTTTGACCTAGAACGAGGTGCGACCTCCTCAGTCTTATAGCGACCGCCGAGGGATCAACCTATCAAACATACATATACTTCTAATTTCCTTTCCGAGTTTATTTAATTTACTTTATTTATTTTTTTCGCTAATTAAATAAGCTTATCAAAGAGGAATGAAATTCCTCTTCTGGGCCTCGGCCGACCAGCAACTTTGCTTGATTATTTTATCCTTCCTTATGTGCCCCGCCTTACTTTTTCCAGTAATTTATTATTTTACTCCTCTTTATGGGCTAAAGTCCATCCTTTTCAGTTATAATTTTATTCCTCTTTCTGGACCAAGGTCTCCCATCGCAGTTATTTATTTTTTTTCAATCCTTTCATGGATCTCTCGGTAACAACCCCTAAATCAGTGTACCCCTAAATCGCGTATCTCTTGCATCATTTATAACCTATCATTTCTTTATCCATGCATTTCCTGTATCCCTGCATCTCTGCATCCCTCACATCCTAGCACTTCTTACATTTCTGCATTCCTTGTATCCCTGCATCCCTTACATCTCGGCAATCCTATAAATTCCAACATCTCGTATATCCCTACATTAATTATACACCCGCATCCATTACAGCTCTGCATCTGTTACATTCCTGCAATCCCTACATCTCTGCAACCCATACATCTCTGCTCCAGACAGCAAAAATCATACCGAACCCAGTTTCCATTTTCAACGCTAGAGGGCGCTATTCCGACCTGAAAATTTTAGTTCAAATTTTTGCTGCTAGAGGGCCAAAATTTTAGCAAGATTTAGTTCCTTTTTTCGCCACCAGAGGGCACTGATTCGACATCGAAATTTTAGTTCGCGTTTTTGCCGCTAGAGGGCCAGAATTTTGGCAAGATTTAGTTCCTTTTTTCGCCACCAGAGGGCACTGATTCGACATCGAAATTTTAGTTCGCATTTTTGCCGCTAGAGGGCCAGAATTTTGGCAAGCTTTAGTTCCTTTTTTCGCCACCAGAGGGCGCTGATTCGACGCCGAAATTTTAGTTCACATTTTTGCCGCTAGAGGGCCAAAATTTTTGCGAGGTTTAGTTCCTTTTTTCGCCGCCAGAGGGCGCTGATTCGACATCGAAAATTTAGTTCGCATTTTTGCTGCTAGAGGGCCAGCGATTTTGTAAAGATTTAGTTCCTTTTTTTACCGCCAGAGGGAGCAATGCAAGGTTGTCTGGGTACCTGAGATGTAAAGCATGCAGGGATATAAGGGTTGTTCGAATGTAAGGGATACAGGAATGTAAAGGATGCTGGGATGTTAGGAATGTAAAGATGTAAGTGATGCAAATATATAAGGGACATAAGGTTGGGCTCCGTGAGACTTACAAGGACAAAAAAATAATAAATAACTAAGAAGGGTGAGCTAAGAAGGGTGAAATAATAAATGGGATGGTGAATAAAATGGAAAGTATTTGGAAATACTAGTCCCGGTGGGACCCACAAAGGGTGATAAAACAATAAATAAAAGAATAGTGAGGCGAGGCACACAGAAGGGGTAAAGTTCACCCCATTCACATTCAATAAACACAGAAATAAAATAAGGGTATATGTACTTACGTGTAACAGGCAGATCCGCACACCTCGACGATCGGTGTACGACTGATAGAGTTTTACTTCGCTCTAGGTCGAACGATTGACAACGATGCCGCAGCCACCTACCTTTACTCGATTCAGTCTGCAAACTATTTTTTTTTTTTTTTTTTTAACGTGGGGAAATCTTGCATAAGACCCCCCACTGTCCCCTGGGGGAGGGCAGCGGGGGAGTGTCAGATTCCTACTGACTAAAACCCCACGGCGACCGACACTGGCGCTAAAGAAGGGCTCCGCAACCTTATATCTATTACTCCGGAGACCCCTACGCCTAGCACACATGTGCCTATCTCGGGGGAGGTCCAAATTGGGACTTCCCCCTGCTGCCTACCTTGTGGCCGACACCGGGGGTCGCACCCAGTGCCGGCTTGTATGTACGCGGGCCGTGTGCAAAGGCGCTCGGAGCCCCCACTCCCGACGCCAATGGCCCTGACGGCTCCATCGGTGTTGGTGGCGAAGCCGTCATATCTAATATTGAGAGAAGGGTTGGATCAACCCCCCCTTGCTGCTTCTTTTGTTGCTGTAATATGGCATAGCTGAGCTCGAGACACCGATTGGCGATGAGTAATGGGGTATAGGTCTTTTATATCGGAGCAATCTGCTGTTACCATTAACATGCGTTAGACTGTTGCAATGCGAAGTATTTCACATTTTTATACTAGGATAGAGCTGATGGCGTTCGTTCTCAAGGCATAAATTCAAGAACCCCTTGAAAACAATGGCATGTCTAGTCTTGTTGGATCTGTACTCACTGCGATAGGGATGGAAACGATCGGTATGCGCGTCGTTGCTACCAAGATGTCGTCTTGCATATAAAACGTCTCTGCCACACGTTATCTGTCGTTGTTCGTTTCCACGCGGTGTCCTCTTTTATACATCTAGCGAATGTGCATCGGTTGCACATTCCGTTTGCAACTCGGCCCCATGATAGAATTACGTGCACCAGCCGCAATAACAATGTTCCTGCTTAGGGAAGGCATTACTTATATTAGGTCGCAGAATTGCAGCCTTGCAACTGCAATTGCATTTTGCTACCATGCACACGTGTAAATGTTTGAACGTGGTGTCTTCGATGACTATAGTACATGAATATCATAGAAGAAAATTTGTATTACAGAAGAATTTCACTTTATATCTTTGTCAATAGATAATCATGTGCTATAAATTCCTCCTGTATCTTCACGACACACGTGACGAATTCCGAATCGTCTATTTCTGCTCTACGACTGCTCTTTTTTCCCGAAACTGCCTCTCCGTGCGAGTATCACTGAATTATTTAGCTCGAAACGCTGATACGTGATGCATGCAGGAGAAAAGAACATGAGCTGACGCGAAAGCTGAAGTCTTCTGTCTTCCTAAGGATGCAACGAAGTCGAGTTGTGCAGTCCATTTGGTATTCGTTTGAAAATTTTATAAAATTTGATCAGAAAACTGTAGTGTCCAAAAGATAATCTAAATTTCACTTAAATTTTCCATAGATTATGTGCGTTGGAAAACAGCGACCACAAAAGTTTCACCTTTCCACTGCAATTTAAAAAAGGGAAACGAAAGGAGGTCGTCTTCGACGAAAGTTTCACGGTTCTTTTTATATAAAATCTCGGGGTACATATAAAAGATAGGATACGAGGGAGTCGTATCGCGATACATCACCCAGAGACAAGTTGGTTTTCTCCTGTGGCGATAGACGGCTCGAAGTTTCCGCCGGAAAATCGGAATTCGAGTTCGCTGCTGAAAGTCGTGATGGAACAGCTGTACTCTTCTCGTCTCTCGAGAAAGTAGCTGTTAAGAGGAAAGCAGAACTGATAAGCGGAATGTCGAAATACGTTGGATTCACAGGCAATATCTGTTGATATAGAACGCATCATGGTATCTCCGGCTTGTTATTAACCGTCCCTACGAGATTAGGTTGGTTAACGTGGTGAGATATGCCAACGTTGGGGTGGCAGTTGTTGCAACATAGGCAACGGAGACAGCAAGATTACGCGCCAACTATAATTGCAGTTACGTCGCCGGAATTACACATTACTGAAATGATTGCTGGGTTACTCTCTGGTATCTGCGAGCAGATATTAAATCGTTTACAACACACGTTAATCATTTGTATGTTTCACTTGGCGTCTTGTTAAGTGAATTAAAGTAACTTTAATTAAATACTTCAAGATAGATATTTAAAAATAAATTTTGTAATTTCTCATGGCTTTTAAATTACCTATTCATCGATTTTCAGTGTTATTTTTCATTTTTTCATAATTTTAAATTTGTTAATGTAATTGTACTATTATTATTTCGAAATAAAATTGAAAAGTATCAAAGATCTCTGACTTCTGACTTATCAACATCTGACACCAACCAAATAAACTCCAATTCACATTTCTTCAATCTTACCTATTAGATTTTGATCGCGTGAAAGACTCATAAAAGCTCATCAAAAGAGCCGTCTCTCCGTTCGTCGTATTTCAGCACCGCTCCCATAATTCGTACATTGTACGTGGCTGCCGGGTAGAGAGGCAGTAGGGTCAGTGAAACAAGGATGCGACCGGGGGTCTACGTCTGGTATCTCGTTTGCATATCGCGTACAGAAGGGAAAAAGCAAGCAACGTTGGGCGACGCGTCCACGAACACGAGAAACGCATCCAGCTAGCAAGGTAGCTGAGGGACTAACCGCTCTAAAAAATCCAATTTCCCGTGGCGTCGTCGACGTACGCTGCAACAGGTTCCGTTCCATTCCGTCTCCATGCTCGACCGAGCTCATAGGCGGCATTGTTTCGACGGAGAGCGCAAGGGGATTGCTTTTGAGAGAGGGCATCCCTTTTCCCGCCAACGTTGGCCCACGCTATCCTCTTCACAGACCAAAGGTTTCGTCCACCCCCGAAAAAGAGATTAATTCTGACGCGACCGAGCGTCGTGTCGAAAAAACAAAAAGAAAAAAAAAAACGGATTTTCCCGATAATCGACGTGTATCCTACGCTACAACGGTTCCTTTCTCTTCGGGTCGTCTGGCTTACGTTTCGTCCACCCTGATCTATCGTTGGCCCTCCATCGTCTATGTTCGCTCGCCGAGAGAAATATCGTTGTTCTCTCCAGAGAACAATTTTCCTAGTTGGATAGTCGAGAAGAGATGGAGGAATATTACATGTAACTGCAGTATGGAAGAGGATTTTTTTTTTATTTACGAGGAATTTAGGTCTGTCAAAATTTTCGTAATTCCATAGTAATAATCGTACTACATTTACCGAAACATTTCATGGTTAAAAGCTTCTTCAATTCAAAGCTGAGATTTACAGATACACGTACTTGATCTCCTTTTTAAAATAATACGTTTCTGTGTAATAAATAGAACGATGAAACACAATATTCTGGGAAGATGATATCTATATTATTCTACTGTCGATCGAACAGACAGAAAGCTCTGCTGCATATTTTATACATGATATGGTAATTGATCGCATCTCCATTACGTCTGTCTATAGCTACAGTTGAATTAACTACATAAAATTATATTATACTGAGATAGCTATTCATTTTGAATCAAGACAAATCAGTTTCTAATCATGATGTTTCATTGATGTAATTTGTTCTTTTTTTTAGGAAGGGATGAATAAACTAATGACGCAAAACTAATTGTGTAGAAAGATAAATTAATGATAGATAATTATTTCAACAAAATACCAAATGTAATAATTCTTCTAAATCATACGATTTTTCACCAACATCGTTGCTACAACATTGGAATTCGATCCCTATTAAATAACCCAGAAGAATCGAGTAATTGGATCGTTTTTATCGAGTACATGGAAGAAAAGTTGAAGAGAACTCGACGTATTATAGATCAATAAGCGATTTTCTGCGTTTGATACGATAATTCATTTGCCTTTCCCGAATCCAGTTGGAAGCTGTCGTCCAGACACCGTCGTCTCTAGCGAGCACAGCCCTTTATTATGGTAATTTCATTCAGGCTCCTGACGTTGATATCCGCAATCCGTTTTCGATTCGTATTGAAATAAGCTCCGATCTGTTTTGCGAGAGGGAAAAGAGAGAAACGAAAAAAGGTGCAACGACATCCGTCGACATTACGGCCTCGGGACCGACCTCTGTTACCCTCGACAACGCGACCACCACGACCAAGAAGCCGCGATTGTCGCGGAACGACAAGCTCGAGTTTCCGCGTTCGAAAGCACAGGAAACGTAGACGTGGAATCGATTTTCGAGCTGTCGCGACCACTGATTCGACAGTGGACCCGTTCAAATATAGAACCAACGAATACGGAAACGTCGACAAGCACCACCATTGCTGTCGAAATATTTCATCTAAAAGGATTTTTAATTTTTCAAGCGAGCAAAATTCACACGATACAATTACATATCTCTAATTTTCATCGCGTCGAAATGGAAATGATTTTAATTTAAATTAATTGAATAGCCTTCTCGAGTCGCTAATGGAATTGTTATTCGAATGCATCTCGTCGACGTTACAAGACTATGAATCCTTCTACAAAGGGAAAGACTACTCCAACAGAAATGATTCACGAGGGTTTTGTGTCTGATTAAAGATGCGTCTGTTACCATTCCGACGAAAGCTGAACAAACGTCGAGCGTGTCTCTTATTCGTAACATCGGGAACCGGATTCGTTTAGCAAACAATTTCTGTCTGAGATATAACCGTGAACGACAGCGAAAACAACTTGGTAATCGCTTCAAAGAGCTGCGGTAAAACTGACGCGTCACACGTGCCCTGGAAAGCGTGTCGTTTTAAACGTGGGAATATATTACACAGAGGCCGGGGACGAAAGTTAATTGCATTTCGGTTCGAAAAGTCCGAAGCGAGCGTGGTAGCAAGCGTGCTAATTTTCCGCGCTGAAAGCTCCGCGTGGGGTGAATACGCGATATGGGTCGACGTAACACTGATAAATGTGTTTGCTCCTCCCTGGACGACCCAGAAAACGTAACAAAGAGGATGCAGATATCATTTGAAAAAAGAGAGAGAGCGCATTCAAACTGATTGGACGTACATGAACTCAATTGACAATTCAGGAGTGTCGCTTCGTTTTAAATAAATTTCTGTAATTTTGTTTCGCTGCGAATGCTCTCCCAATAAATTCTCAAGATGTATTTTATAAACTCCGAGAATAAAAACGAAGGTAAAATTAAATTTTAAGAAATTATTAATTCTTGAAACTCCTTCGTGGCCATCAAATTCAAGCTATACTAATTCTAATTTAAAAAATTAGTCTTTAGGATAATGCTAGATCAAGGTTTCAACTTTGAAATGAAATTTAGACAGAGTTTAAATCAAATAGTTTGTCCAGCTAAAAGCTGTAACTTTATCCGTTCTTCATCGTGGACCGTACCGTGTATTTCACCGCATCTTGAGAGCACATTGAATCAACGTTACGGCTAACTGATGCCATTGATAGGAATCAGAATTGTTCGCGAGGAATTCTAGCTACATTTCCGTTCGCTATTAAGTTGGAACCGGAAGATGAAACGTCGGAACGAGGAAACGGGGAAAGCTTCTGTTCGCTAATACTTCGGCTCCTCGGATGGACAACAAAAGTTATTCCAGTTTCTAGAGGGGCTGAAACGATGGCGTTCGTTTCCCAGTTTTATCTCCGCTTCACTCGCCATTAGACATCGAAAATAAAGACGAGGAATATTCGTTCGAAAAGAGTGGCATTATCCTCGATGTACTTTTCGTCGACTTCTGTCCCGCTGCTTTTACCCGACAATGTTCCTAGTATTCTCTCCTTCTCTCTGCCCAGCATTTCCTTATTTCGCGAAATGTCATTACTGCATTGCGCCGTGGAAGCCAGCTTCTTCGCGCTTCCACTCTAATGGAAGATCCAGTTCGACTGTAGTTAAAACGACCGAAGAATGCCGTTTGCGTTTTCACCTTTTGATAATTTCAGCAGCCCTGAATTCCTTGTCCCTTCCCTTGGAATTTGTTCCTTCGGGTCCTGATGATTTTTGGCTCGAGACACGAAGGGTTGAATTAATACTTCGAACGAGAGAACGAATTCAGGGAGCAAAGTGTAGGGGTGGAAATAATGTATCGTCGTGCCTTTTAAATTATGAACGAATCTAAAGGCAAGCTAATCCGTTGTTGGCGGATATAATAAATTATTAATAGCCCGCGGTTCGCTGAGAGATAACCGACGGCTGTTTAAGTTGGACGTAATTTTAAATATTGAAAATTAACTAGACCTTATATAACGAACCGCACCTGCGGCTGTCGTAATTAGCTTATCCTGACCAAAATTCATACGGTGTGAGGTGAAATATTTCATGTTAAGCTGATAATTATTTTACTATTAAAATATTATCGAGATCTGGACAGCTCGTGTAAAATATTACACTTTGTGCTTGCTCCGTTTTCTTGAGTGTAAATAAGAAGCTTTAAATCGCAAGCTCAGCGCTTTAATACCCAGCTAAAATGAAACAAATAGAGACACGATAAAACATTGAAGTTGACCAACCATCTACATTAATTTGTTGGCTCGAAAATATGGCTTCGTGCAGGTTTCGCTTTAAAGTTGGAAACTCGTGGAGCACGTTTCTGTTTACATCGCACTTGTCTTGTTTAAGTAGCTACCGGCTAAGATCACAAACCAAAGAGCCTTACTGAAGGTTCGTATAAACTTTATTAAGATTATAGAAACAGCTTACTCCGCCATCAACGTGGCGAAAATTTACCGGTAATTTATTGTTATAAGACAAGAGAATCGTTTTGCGAATGCAAACGGGGTGACTCGTTAATTATATGCTTGTGTCATCGAAATTGCAATACTTTATTATTTGGAATAATTTCATTTAAATTTTACGATTACCAGTGGAAGAACTTAATTCACATTTTGTCATCACTATTGAGAATAATCTGATTTCAATTTTAGAATTCCTGTTGAAAATGATTTGATTTAAATTCGAGAATTTCTAGTGAAAGTAATATAATTTAAATTTTAGAACTGCTGCTGGAAATGATTTGATTTAAGTTTTGAAACAACTTCTATTGGGGATGATTTGATTGAAATGTTGGAATTGCTATTAAACTCGTAGATGATTCCAACACAAGATTTTATGTAAAATACCTTTCTGCATAAAATTCGATATTTCATGCCTTGAATGAACGAGAAACGAATGATGTCAGAATAACAAAATAAAATTTGACAGATATTTTCGAGTGAATCACTTTGCATTCAATTGACGTCATCGAATAAATAAGATCATGTCGTATGAAGCTTAAAGTATTTATCAGAAAGTCGAACGATCAAATTTCAAGCCATTTAATGCTTTGTCTATTGTAAAATGCATTTAAGCACGAATTGAATTTAAGGGTTGAAATGTCTGACGTGCTAATTAGAGGATTGTCAATTGTTCAGTGCGACCATGTTAATTGATGAAGTCTCGAAATAATTTTACGACATTAAGAATCGTTTCTATGTCAGCTTTAAATGAATATTTCAATGCTTCTCTCCCTCTAGACAGGTATACCGATATGTTTGATTTTGTTATTCGATGACACGCTTGTTCCCATTGAATATTTCCATGCATTTCGACGTACCATTTTCACGTATCATAATTCATTCGAGTGACAGTGGTACGTCAATCACGTGAAATTCAACGTTATCAGTATTTTTCTTTTTTTTTTTACGAAAAGCGTTACGATCACCAATAGGAACAATGGAAAAACATTTTCAACGCTGTGGTATAGAAATGTGGAATAAATGTTTGATTTGTTAACGTATGAATATAAATAAATTACAAGTGAAGTATCAAATAATTTGCCAAGTTTTAAAATAGATAAAATAATTTTTTTGTCTCAAATCTGAATTCCTACTTAACAAATAACACCTACCTACCAAGAGACCATCTCAATACCACTAAAATGACTTTAATGGAACATCTTATTTACCACGAAACGCATTGCACGTAGCAACAATAATATCCTAACCTGGAGAGTGGTGCACATATTCACAAAAGACGCGTATTTCTAACCTTCGAGACGCTACAAGCGCTACAAGTTTTAATTATGCCGGGTAGTCTGGCTGGCATATCCTCTCGTTGCCGTTTCAGACTGCATCTGGCGGTGCGATGATAACATTCACCGCTACGGTTTCTCCTCGCGCCCACCTTCCCTTCATTCAAAGGGCGAAGGGGAAAGGAATAGAGAAAGAGAAGAGAGAAAGAGAAAAAAAAAAAGCTCGTGCCAGGAGGGGTTCCGACACGAGGGTTAGAGAGGAATGGAGGAAAGAAAAAGCCGGCCTCATTAGGAGAGACCAGACTGCAAGAGCCTCGTGCGGTGTTCAAATGGGATCCAACGTCGACGGTAATAGCGTACGTCGAGATTTTTGAGGTCTCGTCCTTTTGCTTTCGCTCCTCTTCTTTTCCGTCTACCTTTCTTCTCTAGGACTTTCGTCGATATCGGGATCCCATGTAAATTTATGAAGCGAACCGCACGAAGAAGCCCTCTAATCCCATCGATCCTAAAAAAAAAAAAATAAAATGAAGTCGCGAGCAAAGCGCACCCTTTTCGTTATTTTCGTTGCTCGATTGAATAAAACGAATCTCCCTGGTGCGTTCACGCATTGAAATTAAGCAGACTCCGTGTCACACGGACGAATCTTTCGTCGATTTGACTCGGTGAGAATTTATACAGCAGCTCCTGGTGTCAGTCAAGAGGGAATTCACGGGACGAACCGTGATCCAATCAACCGCAAAGCAATCCCTTTTGATCCCTTTTGACGCGAACCGATGGAAATGAGGCTGCTTGCGTTTTATCGAATTCAGGGAAGATCCTGAGGTGACCGATATCGATCTGAGTATCCTTTTCTACTTTCGATTCGAGGTAGATTTAACTGCGACTTTGGAATAAAATAGCGCTGTGATTTCATTTATATGAAGGTCTTCGAAAAAATGATTATAGGATAGAAATCAACGATTCTATAAACCTCAAATATTTTTTCCTCGGTATTTTATATTAAAATTGTCATTCAAAAATAATATTCTATGTGTATCTTTCTCATCGTAAACCTTGCCCAAATTATCTCAGCGAATTCAATGTCAAAAGGGAGCACAACAACGAAATGAAACATACTAGATTCTGAAGGGGCTTCAAAATCAAGAGAGTGAAAGGTAAAAAGGCCACGCGGGAAGAAAGGGAAGAAACACGACATAAGTGCAAAGATATGGCGTACTCGTTACGGGCTCGACGGTATTCATACATACATACATCCACTTTTCCCATGCATTGCATTCACAAGGACCCGTGAAGGGTTCTTCGGCCACTGTCGCGTAACAGTTTGTAATGGTAATTTAATTCACAGTTTCCACGCTGGTTGAAATTTACCCAAAGCCAGCCTCGAACTGTCCGATAGAGTTCATCAAAACCGGAGCCGAGGACGGAAGAATAAAAAAAAAAAGATCCGTAGAAACAGAGAGAAAGGATCGGTTGCGTCTGGCGGTGAATTTAATTAACATTCGTCGGCCGACACGCGTGTTTCGAACTCTCCCTTTGGAACGGGAATGAATTTTCAGGGATATTTTCGAGGATGCTCGACGATTCATTTTACGTGTCCGCCTCGGTCCGACGTAACTGGATACAACTAATTAATATAACGTTCTCCGTGGCCCGGTTGTTAGTCGCGCAACCATTGAGCCAGTAATTTGTGACAGTTTCCCCCCGGCCACAATGGTATAAATATTCGTTTGTTTGCTTTGCTCGTCGGTACAGATGTAGCCCGTGGTAACAACAATGTTGTTGCCAGCTGAAGAACAACACCGAACCGTGTAATAAATCCTGAAATTGTTTCGACCGATGAGTTTGCGTCGGTGTAGTTTGATCATTGTACGCGTAAAAGGCAGACACTGTAATTAAATGCAAATAAAAATTCGACAAATAATAATAAAAAAGAAAATACATGTCAAATTTACTAAAAATATTTTCAACACTTTCTAAAATTCTTTAAATTTCACGAGATAAACTATTTCATCTAAAAATTCTATTTTCAGCTTTGAAGAACACTCCTGTCTATTCCCTGTCTTGTTATTCGAGCAGACAAATCGACGAAGGAATAATACGAAATTCTATACGAATGAGAATGAAGAGAAAGACTGTTTTCTAAACGTGGATAAAATAGAGGAAGAACGAAGAGCGTACCTTATGAAACAGTAGCAACCGCACACAAACCTTTATCGTACACCAGGCAATTTTAAGAGGATTCTGTCCGGACTAAAGTGGTCACCATACATTGATGCGACCACCGAATCCAATATCTCGCAGCGGTTACCGAGAAATTCGGTTCTAGATCACTGTGTTCCTTCTGATCCTTGTCTCGAAACACACGCTCTGTTTGCGATGTAATAATCGAGACAGTGCAATTTTCAGTGATCGATCAAATAACATTCCAGCGAAACGATCGATATTCTGAATTGTCAAAAGCATATCTCAACTTTATACAGTTAATTAAAATAGACAGTAAATTGAGTAAATTGCTGAATAACAGACAGCTGATGCAAATTGAAAAATTTAATTTGATTTATTAAATACTACAGACTTGTAAATTTTCAAAGCTCACGTGTTCCTTTGACTTTTTCATTAATCTATCGGATATGTACAGATGAATAAATAAATTCTCTATTAATTCAAAGGTTTTGCAATATCACAGCACGATATTCTGACTCAATGAACGCCACACAATAGATGTAATGAAATGAATGCACAGACATAGATAGGTGAGTGAGTATGAAAAGCTTTGCAGGTGTGTTTCTCGCTCCAAGCTTTTTGTAATCCTGTCAGGCTTTCGTAATTTCAAGCATGGAGATGATAAAACACTTCTAAATATTTTCTCTTATGAATACCAGTAGAAAGTCCAAATTTGCAAAAAAAAAATTATTTTTAAAAGCCTTTTAAGCAAAATTTGAATTAAATCACTGTCCCAAAATTGCAAGGGAAAATTGTGAAAAAAAGTCTTAAAACAAACAAGACCGTTGACGTAATAAAAAAGAGTTCAGGATTTGCAAGAGGCAATATTGAATCGAGGTCCTCGTTATGGAGGGAATGATGGGGCTTTGGCGTTTAGGAAGGCGTGGTTCATACGGGGGTGACTTTCTGGCTAGCCGATGGATGTGACATCCCTATCAGAACAGGGCTTGATGCGGTTTTAACCACCTCCTCTGACACTGTCACAGGGATCCAATATGTTCGACGTCGCTTCCCCGTGTCAGTTTTTGGCCACGGCTACCTATCGATAGAATTTTAATGAACTCCGCCTTTCGGCCGGAAAGACGATCCGCCGAACGATCGTGAATTAATGTCCTCTCCTCGAAACGACATGGCCATCGAGGGAGGCAGCGGAGCAATCTAAGGATTCGCGAGCCCATCATCTCCTCGGGATATTTGCACCTTCAATGGCTCGCGTAAGAGCTTGACTTGCAAATATGCAAGTTGAGTATGATACTTTAAGCCGAACCAGCTTCGTTATGGTGTAAGACACGTTTTAATTGGTTTCGATGAAGACGAAATACTTGAATTCATTTTTCCAGAAATAGACATTCAATATTCTCAATATTCATTTCATTGATTATAAATTGAAAATAGACTGTAGTGTCTTATAATTGATATTAAATCGTAATATTTCTTTAGACTGTTAAAATTTCCTGTACTTATAAAAATAAATGATTTTTCTTAATCATCCTCAGCTTCTTGAGTGCCTTAATTACATCAGGGATCATCAACCTCTTAATTAAACAATACCACTAATCCATGAACAAAGATTTGATCTGTCTCTCCAAACAATAGAAAGAATCAGGTCAGCTGAATCAAGTCAGCACGATAAGAGGATTATGAGTTACGAGCGAGATAAGAGAATTTAAAACAAGCATTTTAGTTTTTCCAACCAGGACAGTCCAGATGAATTTCAACGACGTTTTAAGCAGCCAACAATCAAGCGTTAACCTACTTGTATCGGATCGTCAAGAAGGAGAGACGAAGACGTTTCGTAAAATCCGGCAACTAATCCGAATCGTTTCCACGGATTACGAATGTCTTACAAAGCTATAGAAGACTATATAGTTTTCCCTTTGAAAGCAAAGGGAACGTGTTCTCTGTTCTCCGATGACTCGAGCCGTTTAACTGCCTCCTCGCACTTCCAAACTCCAGCATTCCCTGGAGTTCCTGCATCCCCGGGAAGTTTCGAATTAATGTCCAACCCGTTTCCTCGGAATTGTATTCTTCGCAATTTTCTCAACGAAAGGTTACTCGGTCTTGATTTTATACTGGCTATCCGGGAAAAACGATCGCTCGAAAGACGTGTAATGCGAACTTCAGAACTTTCGAAAATGGAGTGGATATTTATTAGCTTCAACTTTTAGTCGCCGACTGTTTGAAAGAATCGAAAAGATTCTGTACTTTTCATTAATTTTTTTCATTAAATCAACAGAATTTTATTTCTTCTCTTTAAAAAATCTATTCAATTGATTTCATATTCATACGAGAATCAAAATTAAAATGTATCAGAATTTTCACTTCAAAAACAAAAATCCAATATTTGTGTAAAGTCTATTAATATTTTAAGTCTATTAATTTATTAATAAAATATTATTTGGCTCGGTTTTCTGTGATATACGTGAACCGAATAAAAGTTTGAACAATGCAGAAGGATTAAATGAAATCCAAAGCGACAGAGTTGATCCCTAAGGAGTTCCTGTGGGAAGAGAGCACCTTAAGATTTCATAGCCTAAAATGTTCACGCCTTTCGAGAGGATTGTCGACGTGTAATTGATCGACAAGAGGTCGACTCGTTTCTGTCTTATTCGTGAACCTCCCTTGATTCGTCTTTCATTCGACTTTACCCTCTCGCCTTTTCTTCTCCTCGTCGTTCAATGATTTTTTCATTTCCTGCCCACGGAGATACTCGAGCCAAGTGTCCTCGTGAAACCCCTTTTCCGGTGTAAGGGCCATCCATTAAAAGCGAAGAATATCAGTGAAAAAATCGCAGTCAGATTATACCCCTTTCCTCTTCGAGTGGTTTTCTTCGGGAATCGAATCGAAGCTGCTTATACTTCTTACTTTATACCGAGTACTTGTTTCTGTAATTAACTCGTCGTCTTGTATAATTTCGCGATAGGCTCAAGAAATATCGAGTTATTATTCAACATGATCGTTTTAATTCAGAACCTTCGAGTTTTTATTTGATAAAATTCTAACGATAAATAAATGGAATAATTTCTTCATTCTTTTGATAGAATTATTTACATTTCTATTCGATATCTGTAATAGAGAGAGGTGAAATTTAAATGTAATTCTTTGGAGGAATTTTCAAATGAGATTTCCGAATAGGATTTTCCACATTCTCTGACAGTGTGTTGGTGAACGTTCTTTAGGTAGGAATGCGCGAAATTAAAATGAAAAATATTTCAATGAATTTTCCATGGCGCAGTTGCTTTTATACGATGAAGATTAGTCAGATTTACCTCGAACTTCAATCAACGAACCCGCCAATATCCGATGCTAATACAGTCCATTGTTTTTACGAAATCTATTTGCTGTCTTTGTATTAACGGATCCGGCAATTTATCATCGGTGTAATATAATCTGCGAGCTTTTGTTATTCCATGGTTGGTACGAGGAAGCCTCATTTCCCGCAACAAATTCTTTATTAAAAAAGTTTGCCGAACAAACGTACGAGCAGGCAATTTCCCTCGTCTAAAAAAGGGGTAATACACCATGGATTCCTGAAAGCGTCGCTGCAACTCTTTATTATGCCTGTCTTTTGTGCGTGTTTTAATGTTTATGCACGCTGGCACCTTGCTAATTCCACTCGGTTCAATTTCACAACTCGGAAATGAAATCATACTTTTTTTTTAAATGAAATGCTTCGCTGGTAAAGAATAATTAATTCACGGGCTTTCGAATAATTTTAAACAAATCTGTTTTTCTATATTATTCTGTTTTTAATTTAACTCTACTGACAAATGTAGAACTGAATATGTTGTTTTTTATTTTTTTTTTTTTTCGATTAAGTGGAATTTGTAAAATTTCTATCAAGGAATGGCGAACTTTCTTCACGATTGTAATTCAAGATTGGTGCAGTGTAAACTCGATGTTTACACGGATTCGTTGTTAGCCCAATTCACGATTAATAGATCCAACGGGATTCTCGTTCAAGCTTAAGCTAAATCTAACCAAAATCTACTCCGGCTTTCAGCTAAGCCAATAAACTCAATTGGATATTAGCCAGAGTCGCGTTACGCTTAACGCTAAGGTAATTTGAGTTTAACTAAATGCGAACCAGTCCAATCCATGAAATAATAATAATCACATATGATTTTCACAGCCCCTTCGTTTGCGAACTTTCATTCTTTCTTTATCTGCTATTATCAGATTATTGCAAATTAAATATACTATTTTGAAGTATCACGAAAGACCATTAATATTCGAAACCGAAGGCTTTCTACACAAATACTATTTGTTTCACGAGGAAAATACTATTTTATGAATTGAATAATTTTGTTGAAATCCACGTTTTGTATCTATATAATTTGTACAAAAGTCTATTGATCGGACAAATACCTGCTATAAATTCACTTCTGATAACAGTAGAATTTCTGTTCGCAATACTGTGCACAATTCACAATTCATATTTCATATTTCTACCCTTCGTAATTAAATTTTTGAAAATCTAGTTCGGGTGCACTATAGGTAATACTCGTACCAGTCTGTAATTTTTAGAATCGCATGTGGCAGAGTTTATTTTGTTCCTGATCGTCGAAGAAACGAACGGTTAATGTCAACATTCATCGCGCGGGCAACATGGAAGAACGTGCACGCGGTTATTACGGGAAAATACAGGCTGTCGGTCCGCGCAAAATGACGCCGCAACAAGCGTCGTCGGATCCAATTGCGTCCACTTTCGCGTCCCTTGCCGTTGCGTGGGCTTAACGATAATGTTTCGGGTCGTGTTTACATCTTTGGCCCGGACAGTGAGTCATAATTTCACGCTCGAACCAAGATTGGACTCACCAGATAAATGCCTCGAACGAGCGAGGGTACTTCCAGTTGGACGTCTAAATTTTGACGTCGACCAATCGTAGAATATTCTATGCACGGCTTACGTGTTTTGCCATCGAAAATAATTACAATCTTCCAATATAAAAACCCAATTAAACTCTCAGGAGACTAACTAGTAAATTTGAAAATAGATAACTACACTAATAAAGCAGTATTATTAAAAGGAAGAATGTTTACGAAAAATCAGAAGCCCTGTTTTCTTTAATCAACTCCGTTCAAATAATTCACGCGCGTTCATTAATACAAATTCGCTCGTTTAACATGGTTGGTAGCATAAGGGTTGGTATTTTCTTCGATCAATTCGATTGCACCATCCCGAGGTTGCATTCGAGCCACAGCCCTCCGTTTTGAAGCGTTCCATTTACTGGGAGCAGGTAAAACAAGGAAGGCAAATATTAGGGTAAATTGAAAATTCTGTTAGCATCTAGAGGGACGGGACGAGTCGTTTACGCAGAATCGTTAATAATCAGGAACAGAGAGCTCGAAAGTTCTGTTCCCGGTTTAATTGTTACGGTTTAACGAACCGTGGGGCCGTTGCTTTTGCAACAGAAATGCTCGACGTCGCGACGCGATCGTTGTTGGCAGCAACGGAGGCATGAAACTTCTTGAACAAGTGGAAGGAAACGCAGCTACCGGAGCTGTTATAAACCGTTCCTATTGTAAAGAAACAAACACACGGAGAATCGCGATAAATGCCGCTCGACAGTGATCTTTGTTCAGTCGAACGTTACTTGGTTGACCAACTTTCCAATCTATCGAACGTATCGCCTCCTGTTCCATTATACCGAATCTACGCGATAGGTTTCCTTAAGAAAAGTCTTATTGTAAGGAAAATTTTTTAAATGAACTGTTCAAAGGACAGAATAATTAACTTTGCTTTTGTGGAATTTATATGGCATCAATATTGTACCTACTATTTACACGAAGGGATTGAAAAATAAAATAGCAACATGTTTCACCAATCGTCAAGTTTCAGACGAATCTTCTCGGATGACGAAATTGACGGTCTCTCGTTTTACACAGCGCGACGAGATTACGCGTTTTGATCGCTAGTAGTGTTTCATAATAAGCGGCAAGTAGGACGAAAAGCATCGGTACGCGTCCGACGAGAAACGAGCGACGGTTATTTAACGCGAAATCCATTTTGCGTAACTCGATTCCGACGCCATCATCGGGACAGCAAAACCGATTTGCCAGGTTCGTCGCACGACCAGACGACGATACGCTTCCCTATCGATCTCCAGACGAGATCGAACCTTAGCGATCCGTCTTGAAAAAGGGGTAAATCCAAGGATGGGGACAGGAGCGTGGATGATGAGTTGATTTACTGGCCTGTAAATCGACCTTAATCTCTACGAAGATTTGTGACCGTTTCACCGAGATTGCCGTCCGAAGAGCTTCTTCAACGAGCTTCCCAACTGTCCAGACGATCAAACTTTTTGGTGGACATCCTTTCGTCCATCTTCTTTGTAGATGTTAGAAATTGGTTTATTAGAGGAATGAGTAGTACAGTTCATTTTGTATTCCTTCTAAAAATCGGATTCATAATTGATTTTGATTTAAATTTTGCTTGAGGCAAAAGTAAATTAACAAGGTAAAATTAATATGAAAATTACCGAAGGAACCACAATGCCACTCTTTCTTCTACTGCTAGTGCTTGGGTGTCTTTTGGATCTGAAATAAACAGTTATATATTAGAAATTGTGTTTTGGAGTTTGATCCTATAATATATTATTGCAATTATCCAAAACTAAGTAGCTTATGTAATGAAAACAGACGAATTTTATTTTCCTCTGTAATTCAATCTTTCCACGAATAAAACGAACAGACGTGTAAATTTGAAATGCGAAAGCTGCAACGGTAATTTCATTTAATACTATATTATTCCATTGAACAAACACCAGCCGTGAAATTAATTATTTTCAAACTCGGCCGTGATGTTTGTGTTTTAAACGCGAAAATTTTCATCGAGTTACAAGAATTTATTAAAAATTTCCATAATCGAAATATCATGGTCGCACCTCTCGCGTTATTTCGCTCGAATTTCAGATTTTTTTTTTGAAATATTCATAGCAAAAATAAAATTGAACCGTTTCGTGTAATTAATATTAGAAGATACCACCCTTGTATCCTCGTATTTGTATAATTGTTACTAGAGATTAACAAAGAATATAATTAAAATATTTTAAACACCTCGGGGTCCGTCAATTGGAAAATGTTTATCAACTTTCATCGATAAACGTGCGACTGTCTTTTCACGGGCGCATTAAATATGAATGATTATTCATGATTCGCGTGGTTACTCGATAATGACTAATTAGTTGAATACGGACGATGATATAATGCAGTCCACCGTGTGAACGTAATTTACGCAGTATATACATGAAGCACGATTTACAACGCGATGATAATTACAGTTGGTACAGCTCGTATCTCTCAAAAATTTATGCGTCGGTTTTGTTCAATACCGTGTGAAATTAACTTCTGAAGCGTCGATTAAATATTCTCTGATTACGTGTTTAATTACTCATCAGCTTCGTTACTCCCTTTATGGAGCTTTACGAAGCATATTTCATCGAATGTTCTGTTTTTACGCGTATAAATTATAATTATTTATTTTAAATCGGTAGACGTATATTGAATTATAAATACTATTTTTCGATACTTGATAAAGATTTAATAATTCATTATACTGTTAAACGGATAAAAATTAATTTTAATGCATCAACTTATAAAAATCAATATCCAGGCAAAAATCATTATCCAAGAATGAAAATAACAGCGTTCGAATAGAAGCATCGTGAAAATCTAGTACGAGTTATTAATTGTTAAATCGTCGACGGGCTTTTTAACTCTCAGCACTTGTCATTAAACCATCAAATGCAGGAACGAACGAATGGATCCATTTGCTGATCGTTGCCAAAGTCACTCGCCGGGAACACCGGGCAAAAATGCATTGCATTCGTGTGCAACTGCAGCACACAGGTAATGCATGGATTTCCCATGTGTCACAAGATTGCTCTATTTTCCCGGGGTTGAATGATGCACCCTTTTCCTTGCCCGGTTGCTCCGAAAAAAAAAAGGCTCTGGGGGATTGGAAACATAGAGAGCTACTCTACCAGTGTGCCCGATAGTCGTGTTTCCTACCCTATAAAGCACAAACTTTTTTAGCGTCAAATCCTTTTTCTACGCCACCGTGCATGTCCGTTTTAATACTTTCCGCGTAGTTCCCTCGCGTATAAGTGAGACTGTGAATTTTTTTGAAAAAAAGGAAATTGATTTCGGTTTCAAAAGTTACGTGCTATTTGGAAGAAATTCGGGTTGATAGTTTTAAATTGAAAGCGTTATCGCACTTAGAAGCGATCAATACGACCCGCCAAGGGCGGCGTTCGCATTTCAAAGAATTCCAAAGGTAATGGTTGCACAATTTTGGGAAAATTTCACTTTACAATTTTCAATTGCAAGCCTTATCGCATTTGAAAGCAATCAATACACCCTTATCAAGGGTAACCTTCATATTTTAAAAAATTTCATAAATTATAATTTTGCAATTTTTGAATGTTGCATTGTAAAAGCGTTATCACCTGTAAATGCATTTGATGCACCCCGTCGATGGGAATGTTCACAGTTGAACGAATCGCCAACAATAAACGTCCACGTTACCGTAACCTTTAAATGCATCCTTGTCTTGAATTTTAACATCCTGGCTGTGTGCAACGCCGGCACTTCGGTCTGATTACGAGGAAAATCGAGTTTCGTCCTCTCGTCTGCATGCAGCGAAGTAGGAGGGCGGATGGAAGGCTGGTAACGGGGTTGAGGGCGGCTTCGCATATTTCCTAGCGCCATATGAAGCGAAATTAGCAATGTTAGAGAATATCATCTAATACGAGAAGTGCCGGCTGGGATTAGTTTCACCCCTTGCACCTTGCACATGCAAGCTGACCACAGCGGTTTGCTGCAGCTACGTTAGCCTTCCATGCAACACATGCAACTCCTGTCTTCCTCTCTTTTGTTTCCACTTGATGCGTTCCATTTTCCAGTTACTTTTTATCCATGAATTCTTTTGATACATCCTTTTTTCTACGATTTTTCTACTATTTCTAATTGAACATGGTAAAACAAGAAAGAATTACAAATGCCCTTCAAAAATTGGGAAAAGTCGATCTAATTTTCCTCTCATTATTAAAACATTTTTCTTCTTCCTCTGATCTTTTATTTTTATTTCTGTCCAAGCAATTTTGTCCTCATTTCCTCTCATCATTTCCCTTCCTTCCTCCACGTAACCTACGTGTAGCGAGGAGCAAAAAAGCGGCGGAGAAAATTGGAAATCAGTGGAAAATTGTACACCTAGGTGGGTTACGTACCGTGGTTATATCACATTTTGTACAAACCGAGATTGTCTCGCCGTATTATTATGTCAGGTAGGTAAAAAAAAAATAGAAGATCTTGCAGTAGTCATTTATAGTCGGATCACTGTATCGAAGATTCTCGAGTACGTGACGTTTCCTAAAATTTACGTTATCCCGAGAAAATATGTAAGCCTGGATACAGGAATGAAAATGAATTTTTTAGAGGAATATAAATTCTCACGAATTCGTGTCCTGGCTGCGGGTGTAAATGGCAGGGGAATATATTTTCACGTTAAAACGAAAAAGAACTCCTTGGGTAAACAATATTTATGGTGTTAAACGGGGATAAATTATAAATTTTATAAATTATCTCCATAGGGAAAATTTGATTCCCTTGGAATCGCTTTGCCAATTCGATTTTGTTCCTTTTTCATTTTCCATGTTAACAAACTAGTTTTTATTATTTTTTAATTGATTCCTAGTTACTAGAATGTTATATTGGATGAAATTCTGGTTCATCCAAACCCGTTTCCCGTTTAATCGAATTCTCGAGCAAGATTGAGCAGTATTTCGTCGAATTAGATTTCTAGATGAATATCATGGCAATTCGTTGTAACCACCTACCAGGCAGAGTGCATCAACCCCATAGGTGCACTGATGCACGCCACTGTCCACAAATCATCGCATCTGTTGCTGCGGTTTTCAGAATACGCAAACCTGGACGATAAATGGGGCAGCTACCAGGGTGAACGGAGGTGTTTCAAATTAGATCGCGACGTCAGCCGTGTAACAAATTGATGAGCGGAAAATCAAATGAGATTTATGGATTTGACACGAGTTAAAATCTAAACCGACGGAAAAGCAATAAGAAAAACCTTTATTGCCTTTTCTCACTTTTCAATTATTCGATATTAAAATTATCATTTTGATTATTTATAACCATCTGAACAATTAAAGTATTAATATTTGTAAGTAATAAAATAGGAGTGATATTAGACACCATGTAAGTAGTATAAGTCAATATATGGTCAGGCGTCGCTCCTAGAAGCACTGCGAGTAGTATATGTCAATGTATGTTCAGACGTAACTGATTTCTAAAGTAAATTGAAAAAGTACTATTAATTTTTTAATAAAATAATTCCTATCAAAGTTTTAAATTACAAAATTTCTAATTTTTTAAAATAAATTTTATCTTTTATATAATAAATCGTACAGAAGTCATCGTGCTAATATGTCGTTCAGAATGAATTTCTTTTCAAAGGAAATGGACTTTTATCTGGAAAGAAATCATGCATCATACATAAAGTGATACCCTTAAATCGTCAACTGATTCTACGTGTTTCGATAAACGATGAATCGCTTGGACGACTATAAAAGCGAATAATAAATTCTCTTTTATAATATGGTCCTTTTATCCAATCGGTTGTTGGAGTGCATCGTTGTTATAAAAGAGGTACTTTAACAAGTCTTTGTTTTAAGGAAGATAGCATAGCTCTCGAGAAACGTTTCAAGAGCTCGAAGCGCCTTGGTGACTTCAAAAGAAATTGCTTTCGATTGCGATTTCTATTCGAGAACTTTGAGACGGATAAGGAAGCTTGAAATGTTAATAAATACTTTTTATACCAACTGAGAATTAAAATTTATATGCAATAATTTAAAGTTATTCGCGTTATTCAATCATAGATTTTCCAGTGATTCCATGATACTATCTTTTACCAAATAAACAGAGTAACTATAATAATAATTATTATTATTCTGTTCGAAAGCATACAAAAATTATCAAAAATATTTAAATTTTTACTTAGAAAAACACTGTTTCTCACTTAATCGCTAAAACAGTCTTCGATGACTCTATCAATGACTCTATCTAACAACTGTGAAGGTAAGTGAAATTAAAAATCGTCGAGTTTAAAGTACACGGTCAGGTCCTATCCAATTCCAGGGCAGAACAATCGACAACGGGACTGAGTTTCATTCTTCTAAGAAAATCGTTTAGCGAGTTCTTTCATTGAACGAAACGAAGGCGTCTCCTTGACAGTAACAAGAAAGATTACAATCGCGAATGAATAGAATAGGATTTTAATTAAGTGTTCGAAATAAATCAAAGCAGAGAAATTCAGTTTCTTTCAACGCTGGAAAATGAAAAAAGAAGTATAACGACGATGTTTCATCGACGACGACAATGCTTTCACTGATTTTCTCGCCACGTATAATTTACTATATTAATGCGTTATCCACGTCACTGTCAGCATAATAGACTTTTTGTCACAAGCACAACGTGCCGAGCAAGGTTTTACGTTATTACCATCATGGTTGTTTGAGATGCAAAGTATCTATTTAAATATTCATACACAAAACGTACGCGTAAATATTCATACACAACATGTAAATTAGAGATAAACAATAAATTTTGTAACCCACAGCTGACAAAGATTGTATTTTATAGTAGTATAATAAGACACGTTAAAATTTCAACCAAATCCTTTAATATAATTTTTAATTTTAATTTTCACTGTTTTCTAAAATTAAAACAAAATAGAAACTTCCTTTCTGAAGATATCAATTTTCAAAATCCGTTCATGTACTTTTTATTTATTTAATGAAGTCTTCTCTCTCTGCTTTGCACTTTCAAATAAAAAACTAACGAGCATCTCATTTATCAGAAAACCGATTCGCCCGCGATATCACTCGATAAACGCTTGCAAGAATGCTCGCCGATACGATTTGCGACTAGTTATTATTCGATGCATCAAGGTAAGCGTACCAGGTGAAATATGATAATCGTTATTCGAGCCACGCCCAGTTTATCATATTTCTTCGAGCCCATTATCATAATGACATCGTCCACAGAGATCAGCCTCATTCTCCTCGATGAAAGACCGTGTTTCCAACGCGTAAGATTGATACAACGTTAAAAAGAAATTCTTCTAAATGCATCTATTATACGATTCATATTTCACTGATAAAATATATATCTAATTCGCAGTCTCTGTACATTTATTACGTATATCGTTCCTGAGGATTGTATCCGCAACGATTCCGAGGGTTAATAACTTCACTGGCTGACGTTAACGTCAAATAAAACAGACAGGGGTAGACTTGGTAAATAGGAAAGTAATTAAAACGGATGCTGGCTCAAAGAGTAATTGATGTCTGTAGAAGCACAAAAGAAAGAACGATACGATTAATTCGCAAAGATTCTCGAAGCAGACCCGATTTCCGTGTGAGGTCCTTTATTTTGATCTATCATTACAAACTGCATTATATTACTCGTCGAGTAATGAAGCAATATTCGGTAGAATTTAATTTGTCGCTGGTAGTCTGGCGCGCAAGCTGTTTCTTGTTTTTATCGCCAAGTATTCCGAGTACGTGCGGGTGGATTCTAATGAACGTCCGAAAACCAGAGGAAATCCGGTTTTCGTATAATGTTCGAGCGCTTTTACACCGCGAGGCTGGTTTTCGCGGAGGATACAAGCCACGGCTTATATTTAAGCCCGGGAAAAACGGTGAGAAGGAAAAGAGGAGAATACGTTGAAAGTGCGGTCTTTTTTATCCGACCATTACAGGATTACATTTTTACCCATTTGCCAAATGTTCCACCATGGATATTCCAACTGCGTGACTAGAGCTGAGAATAATTAATTATCGAGGTGCATTGAAACTCTGGAAAACTTCCCGAGTTTCCAGAGTGTTGAAAGCACTGTGCATTATACTTGTTTCGTAAATGATATTTGAAAGATACTTTAGTGAAATTAATATGTTACAGCTAAAACTGATAGTTTGACAACACAGTTATTAATGTCGATGCACGTGTTTTCGACGATAGTTCAACCACCCTTCGGGTAGCTCGATACTTTCCAAGCTTTTTTGCATGCGAACTTTTGTTCATTTACGATACAAGCTCACTCCTGGCTAGCCCGTAGCTCTCGTTACCCGTTACATACCACCACGATTATGAAAAGTTTCGGGAAAACGATGGGGTTCGGGGAGGGCGAAAGGAAATTCCTTCGAGCTTTTCCTCTGCGTCTCATGAACAGAGATCTACTCGAAGTTTGAGCTATGGAATTAGAAAAAAAAGGAAATGGAAATTAAGAATTTCAGAAATGTTAATCTACTGTGTGCTGTATTATAGAAAATTCCAACCTATCTTTGCTTTTGTATGCAATTGAATCTAATGATTTTTTATTATCGTTTTAGGATCGAAATCAAATCTAGTGGTGGACATCGAGCCGAAACGACAGACAGCGGTGAGACTGGGCGAAAGTCTGCAGATTTTATGCAGAGTCGGTAGACCTCTGCAGGTATGCCGTGTCGAGATACCTGGCGAGGATGGTGGCATGGTTTTGTCTAAAGGACAACCACCCGAAGATGGTATCGAGTATTACGGGGAGGGTACTGAGGCAGGACAATGCGGTGTTCACATCGCCAAGATCAAGGAGATCCATGACGGTATTTTCAAGTGCACCCTGACACCCACCGATAGTCGAGCGGAAGTACAGGCGTCCGTAAAAATTATCGTTGCTAGTACGTATTTTTCTTATACACTTTACTGCCACGTATTCAAATTATTAACACGAATTCCCTGTGATAGCATAATTGGAACAAAAAATTTTGTTCAATTTTAAGCATGGTATCAAAAGAAAATAATGAAGTAACGAATTAAAATTTTGATTACTAATCTATAAAGATGTTGCATTATTATAAATATTGTAATATACTCTGGTCTTGCTCTACAATTAAACGGCGAATTTGAATTTTTCAATCGATTCAAGAACAATTTTTCACGTCGCGTCCGAAACTTTCAACACTTTGTTACACATGTACAAGTAATTAATCGTTGGCAAGTTCTTACGTGTAGCGCCGAAATTAATGAGAAAATAGCTGAAACTTCGTGACGTTAGTTGTCCGAGGAAAGTATTCGGAAAAGGGGAAAAATATAACGGCGCGCTACGTAGGAGTATTCGAGAACTAATTAATCTTCGTTAAGAGAATTGCTTACGGGAAGAGAAATAAGAGAGCAGGAGAGAAGGAAATTACCGTTTTCAGATAAAGTCGATAAAGATAAATGACGAAAGGTAGCCGTGATCGAGAGCTGGAAATGTTTCAAGCGAATTTAAATAAAGATTCGCGTGTTTTATTATCCTTGAGAAAAGGAAATTGATGAACATCCGTGTAGAGGAATAATTTTACAATGAAGATTCATTGATCTACAGAACCACCGAGCAATCCTGAACTTCATACTAGTCCTGGATCGTATGGCAGAAATATATACAGAAAAGGAGAAAAATTGGAAGTGAGTTGCAGTGCACCATCTGGAAGACCAGCGGCGAACGTCTCTTTGTTTCTTGGTAATTATTAAACAATCAATATTTGATAAAGAATAGAAGATTCTCTGAAGTGTTCACTTGTACAAATTTTGATTATTGTTTCCATAATCAGACGACGAACCTATTGGAAACGAGGAAAGACCGACAATTTATGATTCGAACGTGGACGACAACTCGTTGGCTGTACAAAATGCATCTCGCAGTTTAGATTGGACGGATAATGGAAAAATTCTTCGATGCGTCGCCAGTCATATTGCCCTCGACAAACCAAAGGCAACTACCATGCAACTGCAAGTTTACTGTAAGTGATTAATTTCCCAATCCAAATGAAATTCAAAACTTGTTATTTTGCTTGATCGTCAGAGAAGATCAAATTATTTAACTTCTTTCTATAAACGATTTCTTATAGATCCTCCTCAACCACAACCACAACCAATCGAACGTTTCGGATACGTGATTGGACGACAAGGAATCGTAAATGTAACCGTTTATGCAAATCCTAGGCCACGTTTCTTATGGCGGGTCAATGAAGAAAAGATCAACGAGGGTCGTCCAGACGAGAGCAACCGACTTGAGACTTCAAGTGCTGTTGATCTGGTAAATTAAATTAAATTTTCGTTGATAGTAATGAACTTAGATCTATTTATATTCTTTAATTTTTAATTATTTATTATCTATTTATCTATAAAATATAAAATGAAATAGGCATACAGAAATCACCAATCCTACAATAGCTAGAGCTGATAAAGTATTAAAAGAAAAATGCAGTTGAAAATAGCATGAACAGAGTGGAGAACAAGATATGGACGTTACACTTGTAATATGCATGAAACGATTCTAAAAGTTTCTCAGAGGTGAACGAATTCAACAGTCGGATAAAAAAACCGTCCTCTTACTTTGAAAGTTTAATAGAATCTTATCAGTAAAACGTTTCACCGATTGTTCTAGTTCTTTGACGTTTAGAAAAGAAGTTGAAGAAGTTGAAGAAGTTAAAAACTATTGAAAATTAGGAAGTAAAGAATGTAACATGAAATTTAGCGGAAGTTTAACTGGTCGAAAGAGCGACAAAAGAAGAGCAAACGAGGGAAATGGGGTTGGAGAACAAGAAGGTTAATGGAACAAAGGTTTCGCATTCCAGAGCAACCGTTTGCACTGTGCACTTAACGTTTTTCACGTATTTGCAAAGTTTCTCGCTAATCAAAAAGCTTTAATGAAATTCCACTTGATACGAACAAGCAATCGCTTAAAATAATTCAATTCACCGGATATGGGTTTCGAAAGTTTCGTTCGTCTGCTGTTGAAACACTGCCAGCAAGAATTCTCGTTAAAATATTTAATCAACGCGTCAATATTTAGACAAAGAAGATAAAAAGGATTTGTTTTGATATTTTTAACAAAATTAAGATATTTTTCAACCTTACAGTATTCTATTTATTAACAAACATTGTTTGCAAAAGAAAATTATCATAGATGTTGACAACTTTCACGTACATTAGTTTCTTCTCGAATGATAAAAAGGTTGTTTAAAAAAAAAAAGACGATTTAAAGTATTCGAACGAACGGATAATAAATTTTCATACAAATGGCATTTATAAAAATGCCAGAATCGAGCGACCAACGTCAAATTCATGACATTTGGGATCAAATTAAAATTCATGTATGCGCGTGCACACTTCAGACCGTTTCGTAGTACAGGGAATATCAATTCGAGAAATTTGTAAAATACGAACGAGAGAGCGGGGCCAATTGGAAGCCGGGATTCGTCAACGTTCGAAATTAAAGTGTCATTTAAATGCAAAGAGGTATGCAGCAGCCAGTCATCGATCAAATGAAGGCTAACATAAAGTTCGACGCTAGAGTCGGTAACAGGATCGTTGAAAAAGAAACCAATAAAGCCTCCATTCGAAACCGCTTGCCAGTTGTAACATGAATAGCCTTCAAAAAGCTGGGTTTGCTCGGTGAAAACTGCAACCGATCCCGGCATCGACGAATGTGAATCAGTTTTCTGCGGGAACGCAATTATCAACGGCGAGAGTTGCGTTTTCTCTTTTTGTTTTTTTCCCATTGAAAACCTTTTTTGACCTTTAGCTGACCGATACGAAAAAACGACGACAAATCTTTCAGCTGGAAACGTTGATCGATCAATTGAAAGAGGTATTTTCAATCGTCGAGTGAAAAAATCAGAAGAGTTCATTTTAAGCTCTAAATAGGATTTCGAAGGTTTTCGACATTGCTAAATATTGAAATGCCAGACATTTAAAATCGAGGAATTTTGTGGAACGTTAACTACAAATTTTCATCCCTTTCATGGATGTACTTGAATTTTCTACAGGGTACAGTAAATTAGGCAAAAATTTATTCTGATGGAAATATGTTTGACAAATATGCAGAAATGTACATTAATTAGCTACTGATTTTCCTATAATTTTCATGAAAGTTATAACCATTTCAGTGTTAAAATAATTGAATAAAAAATTGGAGTTAATTTTTCAATTTTGTATTGAATTTTCTTAAGCTAAATTTCTAATTTTCAAATTTCGTTCTTTAGAAACATTGGAATGCAACAAAAGTTTTAAATGCCACAAAAATATTTCTATCTTACAGGGAAGAGGAGCGTGGAGCGCTATCCTCAGAATTGATAGTGTTCAGAAATCTGATACAGAAAAGGCATACATCCTAGAAGCGCGCAACGATGAAGGAGCTAACGAATACCGTATCGTTTTGTCGACATCCACAGAACCCGCAGGTAAGAAACAAATTAATTAAAAAAATTCACTATTAAAATACCACAAATCATCACCTCATGCACCGAAGTAGCGTGCAAATCACATCAAACCTCCAATTGCATTGAAATCTGAACTGAACTGTTCAATTCTCAACTTAGAATTTTTCTTTGAGATAAAACTATCAAAATAACAGTTTTTAATGGAAGAATAAATAGAAGAATTTATAGACACAAGATGATAAAAAATTCAAAACCACAATGAGATGACGGATAAATGATTTTAATTCGTTGGTAGCTGTCCATCACGCTGTTAGTTCTCACACATCGTGTTTGTCACCTCCATTTCATCGAGCATATTCACTAAAGCTGTCCATCGATTTACGTCACCGTTTATTGTCACCATCACGTACTCGATCAGTTATCGTCACGTGCAAAAATTTTATCGGATACACGAATTAAAATACACTTTTGTTTCATTTTCTGCGTGTCACTTTCGTATACTTGTGCTATGTGTATCTAATCATTTCGATCCTTCACCGCATGCTGTCACGCAGGGGCATTCAGCCACTTCTATGGTAAGCTCTCCGAACACATGCACGCACTAGGTAATGTCATTTTTTCAAATTAATATACGTAAGTAGAGTCAGTGTAGTCTTGCACGCGTGAAGTTCCATGAATATTTACATTACTTATAAATCACACGGTATCTTTGAGACTTCGACTGTTGTGATGGTCACTAATGACAAATCTGAATGTAACAAATTTTTAAATTTTAATTATCGCGTGTAAATTTTAATTAACACGTTGGACGCCTACTAAAAATATTAAATAATTTTTTAGTATATCATTTACTACCACATGTGAATAATTAAAAATTTCTGACTGAAATTGAAATTCTTTTCCTATTATTCAGATTGATATAAAATTTAATTTGCAATAGTATTTACAAAAAGAATACCATGATATTTCATCAGTTAAAAATTCTCTGATCAAAGGCAAACAATTTCTGTCCAATATTTTTGTTCTCCGTATTCAAAGTGAATTCAGTAATAAAACAGAAAAAAAAATATTTGTTAGCGCGTTTTCAATTTTGTAAAAGTTCAAGATGGCATGCTATTTTTTAATCATGAAATTCATGTTTCTCTGGAGGCATTGTTCTGTTTGCGCTGTCGAACAAAAATTGCACACACGATAAACCAATATTTTTCGTTTTGTTTCTTTTATTTCTTTTTTTTTCCAAACCGTGTCACCGTTTTGCTCGAAAGCCATGTTATAAATACACAAAAATCTCCGTGAATGGAACTTCACGTTGCGAAACGTGGGTATGCGTAACGTTACGTTTGTCATCGATATCACTGTAAACATGAATGGCAAATTTGTTTTTTTTTTTGGTCTTTTTTTTAAATAAACGCGACTGAATTTCCATATGATCCGCTTCTATACGAATCAACACTTTGCCGAAATGAAACACAAACCATGTGCCATCGATTTCTTTGCGCACACATTTTTTGGTTTTTTTGTTGCATCGAACGTGTGATTTCATCTCTAAATGTAAAAGGCTTTTAACGCTTATCGATTCGTGTTCAATCATTTTTTTTTTTTTTTTTGAATAAACCAAGATTTTACGCTTGCTTTGTATCAAACACCTGTTCAATCATCAATGTGCAAAATAATGAATACATTTTGATTTCTGTCGAGGATGTTTAAAATTTTCTCTCTTAAAAGCATTTATGCTTATTTTACTGGCTTGTTCCACATAAGCATTAATGCATTTTTGTCAAATAACTGACGCATGATTTTTAACATTTCAACATTAGATTATTTCTATGTCTATTTCTTTATACTTAATACTTTATACAGTTGATTGGATGGATTATATTTTACGAAAATAATTGTAGGTCTTTAAAAATTGATAAATGTAATGATTAATAGATTCGAGAGAAATACAAATGCATCGAGCCTCATTATAGTTTTCTTCGAAATTTCAGGTGTAGATTTAGATGCTGGTTCTATCATTGGCATCGTTGTCGGAGCCCTGGTGCTAATTCTCATCGTTTTCATACTAATTTTTGCCCGTGCGACCGGACGCTGGTGCTTCGCAGGTGAGTATTCGTTTTAATAAATTTTCTCTTTAAAATATATACTTTGTATTAACCACGTGTTCCCCTGTCCCTGTTGGCAATTTTTCGTGTACACTTGCTACTTGACTACGTAATAGCTGTAGATAATATGATCAACTACGAATTAGAAATAGACGAGAAGGAAAGTAAAATTTTGTCAAATGGATATTCATTACGAGAATGCTATATGAAAAGAGCATCTTTTTATGATTATTTTTCTTTTCTTTTTTTATAATATTAGGCTATTGTACATTAAATGACCGATTTCAAAATGTATAAAGTCTAAAATGATTTGATAATATAAAATTATTCTAAAATAACACTTATGGTATATCGATTTGAAGCTTAAAGATTGATGAAAATAATTACATAAACAATCAATAATTCTTTTAATTTTAGATAGCTTCTCATAAAGAAAAATTAATTCCTGAGAGAATTATATTTGAGAGCCAGCCATTTTTTTTGGAAAATATCGATGAAACGTTTATGTAGTCACTTTCATCGAACTTTAAACTTTAAATCCATATATCATAAGCATTATTTTGCAATACTTTTCTGTCATGAAATCATGTCTAACTTCCTATGTTTTAGAATCATCCATTTAATTTGTGACAGTCTAATTGTACAGGGTTAAAGTAACTCAGATTATTATATAAATATTAATTTCTTTTCTATTTTAAGTTACTAAAGGATCAACGAGTTAAACAATTCGAAAAGAAAAATTCCTAAGGCAAACATACGTGTGCGTGTGTGCTGACTATTATAGTAAAAGGATCTCTGCCAGCTGTACACCAATCTAATATATAAGTGTCTATTATTTGATTTCTATATACCTGTATGTATACAAATGTCTTGTGTGTTGTGCCGCTACCGATAGGACAGCATGCAAGTCGGGCCAAGTAAAGAATAAGGAGAAACAACAACAATTACCTTGCGATTCCGTACTCTAGGCATGACACTGTCCAGGGGTAAGTCACCTCAGGCAGAAAAACAACACCCCCTCTGCAACAGAAAAAAAAAAGTATTGCTCGTTCTTCGTTCATCATCTGCTCGTCATTTGTTAACCATTTTTTATCAGCATCCACACGTTATCGTCCCTGATCTCGAACCATCGACGAGAAACACGATGATCGCTGCACCAGATTTCAATGTCCCTTAGAAAAATAATAATCATAGCGTGGAAACGTTTTATCGTCAATCGAAAACGTGGAAATAAGATTAATAATAAGATTTATTATTAATTATATGAAATATCAGTTATGATATTAGATCAATCTTAAATTATCCATTTGACTAAATAACAAAATTGAAATTTTTATATAGTTACTATTTGATCGAGTCAATTGAAATCTAAAACACATTGTAAAAATCAAATTTCACTGAAGATTATGAATTCAATTTTATCTATGATTTTTGAGTTTTAACATTCGTTAACGTCACCGTGTTTTCAAAGCATCGTTCATACATAAAACAATTGTAAAGGTAGTATTTTTCAGTTAAAGAGAAATACTCGCGTTTCGGTTTTATTGAAAAAGCAAACGATAAACTCAATAACTATCGAGTGATTAGAGCGGAATAGTTCAAAAACAAAGTCCCCTTGGATCGCGAATGTAGTCCAATAAACGATTCTGTTATTTTTCGTTTCATTTTTTTTTAAATCCGAATGTCACGAGTGTAGAAAAGAACAGATGTGTTCGAAATAGAAATAAACATCGAGAGTTCGATTATTATTGATGACAAAAATCCAGCGAATGTAATCGAGAATCGCGTGACGAATGGACAAATTTAAATTTTATTATTCGGAATAATTCGTTTATCGGATTATCACTCTGTAAATATATTTTCAACCAAAATACGTGCTTTTAGAAAAACATCGCTCGATCATTTATTAATAAAACTCGCAAGATTTTTATTGCAGATGTAATCTTTATATTTTACCCTTAAACCTTTTAATACGTTTGTGTACTGAAAATTTTAAAATTCATTAAAAAATATTGAGTGAGAAAATATCTGATTTAAATATACAGTTCGTGTTCTTGTTGAACGATGAAGATTAATTTCACTCGATCACGAACATACATGTTTCAATCATAATTTGTGCATGCACGTTGTGCTTACGAGTTCCACCGCATGTACTAATACGATACTTATACTCTAATATTCTTCGTTATCTGTTTCTCGTACCAGTGTTTTTCAATATCTCTTCCCCTTTAACCTCTTTTTGGAACGATTATAAATTCATATTATTAGAAATAAATTTTATACAATGCATTAGACACTTTGAAATTCTGATTTTTAACCCTTTCGTTGCAAAAGATGTCAATTCTAAACGTGATAACACATTCTTTAGTAAATACCAGAATATTATTTGTTGTTAAGGTGAAAGTTGCATATTAGAAAATTCATCATGAATATTAATTTGGCAACTAAATTCAGTATTATTATTCTCAACCAAATAACAATTTCTAATTAAAATTAATTACCATTCGAATTAGTAATTTGTTGCTGTACTTGTAATTTTTGTTTGCCTTTGTTAAAACATTTTAGTGGCTTTTAAAAAAAAATTTAGGGTTTGAAATAGGCAATGGAAGTTATCTGAAAAACACTGACTCAGGGTATAATGTTAGCTACGACACTTTGTCCAACAAATTTCCCATGAGATACGTGCTAATTAAAATCCCTATGGGGTGAATAGAGAACGTTTCCTTTGCGACAAGCAACGATAAGCAATCGGCGAAGGCAAGTGTGGTGACGTTTGTTCGAAATCAAACGACCAAATCCTGTCGATGTTCAATTATTTTTAATTTTTTTTCTATACGCGTCTATTTCCTTCCTTCGGTTTAGATACGAGATTAGAACGCATCGTTTCCCTCTATTCCGATGTAAGCATGTACGTATATCAACCCTTTCGAACCCGCTCGCAAATCAACCCCTTTGCAATCTCTGTTTTCGTCCTGACAAATACTAAGTTTCAATTGTGTAATGTTACAATTAGTCGACTACCGATCTGTCCAGAGTTCTGTCACGCTCACGTTTATTCGCATTTATACCTTGCTTGAATTCAGATACTACGTTAGTGCGATGACTTGCTTGTGAATGTTATTATTAATTATATTAACGATCCATGATCGAACGCAAACGCCCGAGCTACATGAGAGATCAACGATTCCTGCTTTTAATTAATCATTACAGTAGATAGTGATTGTAGATACAGGAATAGAGACAGGTATTAGTTTTTGGTAATTGTTACAAGAGAGATGTGTACTGCTTTTCGGAGGTACGTATACGGTACGGGTTAATTTAACACGATTGACAAGGATTTGCAAAAGTTTCTATTATCTATGTATAAATAGTGATATAAAGCATTTCAAAGAGAAATTAATTTAAACTATTTATCATTGAAACTTCAAAATAAATTTATTATTAAACAAGCGCATGAATATTTATTGCTCGTTTTCATTTTGAAAGTTATGCTCTATATGCACGAACTTGTTTTATAAAAATTATTTAATTGACCGATGTATACTAATAATTTGGCGTAAATTGAGTTAAATATTGTTTAGAAAATTTTTGTCAGTCGTGTCAACCAGACCCCTACGATACACCTCAAGTGACATCGAGCCCATAATGTAAAAATCCAGCAATTTAATAATAAATCGTCAAAGTGTTAAGATTCACAACAAATTTTATAATTTGTTCACCCAAAATCGTATCTCTCTGGAAAAGGAAAAGCTCGCGCGTTTGCTAAAAGCCTGATCGCAAACAGTCCCAATAGAGGTGTTGCCATCGATACAAAGTATCAATAACTTATCGATAGCAGCACCTGTAAGTCCTAGCACGACGTGATTTAATCGAGAAGTAGATTAGTCCGTAAATGATCGCGCCGCTAAAGAAAAAGACACTTCTATTAGCCAAAAGCAAACGCTTGCAGAGAAAAAAAGAAACAAGTGAAATTTAAATGAAAATTAAAAAAAAAGAGATAGAACAAACAAAAAGATCCACGCACACACTTTTGCCTTGACCGATCGTGGCGTTGCTTGTTGCAGCGAGGCGTCGGGGCGACGAGGAAGCTGCGAGCGGTGTCGGCGCCGGAAGCGAGGCGCACATCACACCTGGGGACGAGGACGAGGAGGATCACGAGGACCCGCGTATCATCGACGAGAAAATACCTCAGGGTGGCCAGGAGAATCCGATACACGCGAGCACGGAATACGTGAACGGCCGTACGGACGTGAAGGAGACGAAGAAGGACGAGAAAACGGACACGCCTGTTTAAAGACGAATCATCCGTTCGACGGTCGTTCCCTCTTCAACCGCGGAAATAAGCTGTCACCTCTTTTATTTTTAGTTCGATAACCCTTTGCACTTGCCTCACTCTCCGTTGCTTCAGTTTTATAAAATTTTTATCACGATATTTAACACGTTCATAGTCCAAGAGAGAAAAAACAAACGTGTTCTATAATTAAATCGTGTTCATTATTTTTAGCTCTTCGTTAATTTTTTAATGATTCTGATACACTTCTAGCTTCGTGTTATGAACATCATAAAGCGTTCATTAAATCTAACCCTCTCATAGTACTTAAGGGTTGAATTATTTCACAAATGTAAATACCACTCATAATTTAATTACCATACGATAATTTAATTATTATACAAAATTTTAAATATATATGTGTTTTAAATATATGATCCATTGGACTATGAACCTCTTCAAATGATTTATACGAATCGAACGGGGTTTCTCGTATTCATCGCAAACTTATGGAAATTGGCAGTATTATTTTTATAGAATTTATTTTTATGACCTGAATGATAGATCTGATTCTTCTTTACCTGTTTTTAACAAATGACTATAAGATTTGCATAGAAAACCATTGTTAAATATAAGTCTAGACGGTCGATTAATAATTAATTCTTTGACTGGAATTTCATTTTGACCCGATTCGATCCGGTTTATCAGCAACACTTTAATCATAAAAAAAGGAAACAACGGTCAATGTTTGTCGAGTTATCTATGATGCTGCTTATCATGCAAATGACAAACAACACGGAGTCAATAATCGCAACGTTACACGTGAATGTGCAAAGGGTTCAGACTTATCATAGGAACGCGATACACGTGTCGCGTCTTCGCGTACACGTGACCCAGCAAAATATCTCAGCTGAAATCTCAATTTAGCATAAGACGAACGAGCCTCACGATTATTTTGCGTATTTATTCCCCACGTGACACGCGTACAATCATTATTTTCCCAACTGTGTTCGCAGACGATGATAAATCCTCGCGTCCGATAGATCTGATCGCTTTCGTTATTTTATTTACGACATCTTTTTTTTCATGAAAATAGACAGCTGTTCGTGGTGTGAAACATGCTGTTCCCCCATCGCGTTAATTAACCCTTCGCGGATGATCGAACCCTGTGTACATCTGTTCAATAAAAATCATCATAGTCGCATCATAAACCACATTTTATAGTTCTTAACGCGAACGAAAATACGGACGTTATAAATTTGTAACGCGTGATTTGAAATAATACTTATTTTAACTTTAAGCGAAGAAATATTTTCTTAGGTTTCTTGAAAGAAGATCATAGATATGGACGTTATAAATTTGTAACGCATGCTTCGATGACGAAATATTACTTATGTTAACCTAAGCTGAGAGTATTACATCCGCAAAGGGTTAATCACGATTCTCCGCTGGATCAATCAATCCCTCGATGCCTCGACAGCCGAGCAGGAAACATTCGGTCTCCTCCCTTTTCGCCGTGTAACTTTTGTAAATAGAATTTTAAGGCGGAACCGCCGCCTTCTCTCATTCTTCTCGCGAAGATTCACACCGGGGAAATTCGCTTTGATCAAGATTATTCATCACACGTTACTGTACAACATTCGTCGATCATTTCTCGAGGATAATTAACGTGTTCATTGTGGATCCAAGTTGGCTGTGATTTTGGAGATATGCATGCAACACGGATTCGCATTATTAATATTATTTTTATTTACTTCATTCACGATGTCCATGGCCTTCGATCCACAACGAATGTGTTGAAAGACTATCATAAAATGAAACGTCTTGCGACAATTTTGTCGAAGATTTAACGAAACAAGATTACATGGTATCTTGTAGGGGATGTTTATGCCCTCGAGAAATTGAACGACGATAATATCGCTAAGGTATCGTTAGGTAACACGCGTTTACGAGCTGTCCTTAAAGTGTACCGTTCTTACTCTAGAAGAATCGATATATCTTAAGAGAATCCGTGTAATCGAGTAAAAAAACTCGATCATTTTCAACTTGAAATTATATGAGACTGCTGGATTATGGTTGTCGTCTCGTTGTGACGTGAGAGTGTCATCATCGAACGTAATTTCTAATAAATGAATATACAAACACAGGAAAAACAGTCTCACGCTAGCGCGAACAAATCAAATTTTTTGTAGTCGAGTTTTTTCTAATGGACACATCAAGAGTACAGGGCCAGGGGGAATATAGAAAAAAAAAATGTAAAATTAATTGCTCGTGCACAATAGAAAATTATTTTCACGGTATTATTAAATGTATTCGATTCTATTTATAATACTTGGTCTGTTCCAAAACTAATGAATTTTTATGTTACATTTTTAAGAATATTACTTTAACCCTTTAGGGGTGATAAACTCCTACACAATGGTAGATTTTACAAATCTAAGAAAAAGTATACTTGGAAATCCACCAAAAAATGTAAAAGATAATTAAATTACATTTAATAACATATGAAGCAAGGAGCAAACTACTTAAACCTTTTTATTGAAGCTTTTTATAAACTAACTTCTTTTTATCCGTAATTAGAAAATAACTGACTTAAAATAATTGTTATTGCCGTGAAGAAACGTTTCAAGTGCACGAGCAGAAAGATCAATTCATTCAATATCACACCATTACATACGTTCGAATACATACGAACACATTCCACGATGTTGCTTTCGATTCGAAGGCTAAAATCACCCCATTTATCCAGATTCACGTGCTGGCTAAGACACGTGAGTGTATCTCACGTTTTGTAATTTAGAACGTTTCTCGGACAGTATTATTTAGATTGAAAAACGATTCAGTGCCTCGAAATTGGGGTTGTGTTATTTCTTTCGATTTCGGTGTTACAAGACCACCCCTATCACTGTTTTTTCACGCAGTTTATCATTCTCGCACGCTCGATCGAAGGTTCAACGACCATTTGAAAAATTAAAAAAAAGAACAATGATTTTTCACGAGTACACCTATTGATACTTTACAATCACATGTGTCGTGATTAAACGACTCGACAGAGGTTATCGAAACTTTCCGAAATGATCGTTGACTTTTCAAAAATTGCCGTTCTTTAAATTTCTTGCATGAAATGTTCCGCTCAACGTCATTTTATGAAAAATAAAAGCGTGATACTCGAAAATATTATTCCACTTACAAAAAGTGATGATATATTAAATCTAATTAAATTGGGATAACAGCAAAGGCAATTTTGTTTTGCAATACAAATTACTTTTTTGAAATTTTACAACTCCTAAAGTTGTGATCGATTACTGTGTTTCAAAAATATTTTGAAAGGTTAGCAAGTCATAAAAATCAGAATCGTCGATGCTATTGTCTTAATAATTAAAAAAGAACTACATCCATCCAGCATCAAACATTTTCACGTGATATCAAAGACTGGAAACATTCCATCGAAGTTTTTCTACCGGAAACAACTTTTTTAAATAGACTTTTTTATACCACTGTAAGTTCATTGAGATTTCACGATGGGTGTAGTCGCGAAACGAATGATTTATAGAAATAATCGATGACTTGAAACTGCCTGCGGAGTCCACGCCAAATAAGTATTGTGCAAATATCCCACGACCCTCGACATCCTAACATAATAATTAATAATAGAGGTGATTAATTATTTTTTTTCTCTCTTTTAAACGTTTCATCATTCGTTACAACACCTGTTCTCGTGCGTCACTGATTTCGTAATCTATATGGTTTTTTTATGCGTTTAAAGAGCGAAAAACATTTAATTAGCTCAGTGACTCGATCGTTTTACGATGCATTTTAAAAAAATAATACATTATTTTGTGTGATTAACCCCCCAACTACGTTACGAATGGTCAATATGGGGTCAATTTTGATCCATAATGGAATTTTCATTACGTAATGGATATTGAAAGAAATGTTTAAGATCACCCTTTAATGACAAATAATCAAGAAGGTAAAGTACACATTGCAGCAGTATTATTATTAAGTACTCTTTGCAAGGACTCCGCCCAACGAAGCTTCGATTCATTTAAAAATAAACGAAAAAATCTCCGAGGAGTAATTAAATATAAGACTAACCGCGATTTGGATACTTTATAGTGTGTTTCGTGATTTTATTATCATTCCCTTCGACAATAAGTGTTCTTTGTACTTTTGTACGGATAATCCTTGCTTAGCTCAGTCATCGTGACAAGACTCGCACACAAATACACACATGTTACACGATATTAACACGGGGAAGAAACTTGACGAACGTAGATGTCCACGGCGTGGTACGAAACAGTAATTATTAAAATAAAGATAATATGGATGAACGAAAAAATAGAAATATGAAGAGGGAGAAGCGAGAGAATCGAAACCCTGTATCTTTGTCATACATTGACAAAACATTTCCGAATTCTGCACATACACTCCTTCACTTTTTTCCCATATGCGATCGTGTTTTCACTTACAAAAGATAATATAATCGTCCTGTCCAACGAGTTCCGGTGATACGTCCGGGAACGACAGAGAATTTTGTAACAGAAGACGCGAAACGGCGATGATAAAATTAATGATTTTCTAGGCCGATCAAAGGAACTGGTCGGATAGAGACGGTCAAGATTACTGCGTGTTGTATATATTAAATATATATATATGAAATGAATAAATATATATATATATATAAATATATTATAAATATTATGGTATGAGATTGAATTATAATAGTATTGAATATATGATATATATTCTGTGTCGAGGGCACTTGGCTTGCAACTCGTAAATATTATTAACTGAATAACTTGTTTATCCACTTGCACTCCAATTGCCGAGCGACCTGTCGTTATTCGTGAACTTTTTTGAGAGGAAGACTATTTGTCGGTCAGAGTAATAAGTAATTATACATTTGAAGCATGTGTGAGTTTATGGGATTCGCGAGAAACGGTGGAGCGATCGTTTCTTATTCCCTGTCGTGAATTGCAAAGACACACGAATCGGGGAATATGACAACGCGAATGGAAGATACCAAGCGTTGAGTAACTAAAAAACGAAAAAAAAAAAAAATGGTAAATCGATTTTTCAAGTGGTTGTACGTTGCCAATTAAGTACTTTGTATCGTTGTTCGCGATGTCGAAGAGTCGTTTGTGCCGTTCAAGAGGCTGAATTTGCATTCCTGTTTAAATGGGTCGTGAACGACGCACGTTCTTACATTTCTATTGCTTTCTATTACCCAGAGGCTATCAAATATCATCTCTTCCTATTCTATCTAAGTGTAAAATAGTTTTAAGAAAAGAAATAGAGTGCAAAAGAAATGCAGAGAGTTATCAGACCACCCCTTTCCATTTTCCTTATTTCTAATTATAAAACATACTTTCTTAAACTCATTACGACCGAAAAGCTATTAAATTTTAACCTCTTTTTTGTTCCAAATATAAAATAAATGATGGATTTGTAAGTTCGTGCGTTCTCCACGAATCCCATGTAATTGTTGTGGGTGGTATATGTTATTTGTACGAACGATTAACGCGTTAATATGTGTGTAATAAAACGGAAACATTAACACACGAGGGGATGATTCGTTGAAAAGACTGAACGAGCCTAGGCTACACGCAATCTCGAACTATTTCACAGTGTTCATGGCCGAATAACAAAGAAAATGACGGATTCGGCGAAACTTAAGAATCGTATTTTACGACTGTTGCAATTAAACCGGCCATTCCTCGAACAGGGATTAAAACGTTTTAGTACCTTGGGGATCCGAATCTTGTTTAACGAAACATTAACGTTCCCTATATAAAAGAACGTGATTTCAAAAGCCATTACCATATCAGATAAACCTTGCAACAAAAGTCTCATTTGCAGTATTTCTTTGAATTTTAAGAGATTGTCTTTTTTCTAAGTTCGAAGACTATGTCACGTCAAAAGTCACGAACGAAGGAACTAGCAAGGTGAAAGATCACTGCCAAAAATACGCACCGAAAAAATTTCAGAATCCTTTTCACGAACAATTCGAGGGGAAACGGATTTCTCCGTTTTCTCTCGAGCACCCCGTCGCAAATCTGTTTTCTACGCGCAAGAAACGAATTTGTCAAAAACTTTGCCACCATAAACGACGAAATAAACGGAATACAGCGAGGATTTCGTAGCTAAAAAACGTTCAACCTGTTCGGCCTTCGCGTACACCTACCATGCGACAATGAAATCACGTCGAAACGATAAACGATTGTACGCGAAAGAAAGAGTGAATGTGTGCGAGTGTGTATGTTTAAAGATATTACGCGCGGATACGTTGATGTACAAAAAAAAAAATGAAGAAGAAAGAATTCCTTGCGGTACATTTTTAACGATATTAAGACACTTATTTCGTAATTGATTTCTATGGTTCGTTATTCGTAAAGGCTTGTCTGAATCTACGTGATAAATGTATAAAAATTGTGGGAAAAACAGTGTAGAAATTATTTGCAAACGTTTTTTTAACCCTTCTTTCTAGAGTCATTATTTGGTTTAAGTACCACTTTATCAAAATTTACTTTGAAATATTTAAAAGGTTGTAAATTTTCAGAAAATAACTCTATATCCAAATAAGGGTTAAAAACGTTTAAACAAATGCCCTCGAGTTTTCTGTTTTTCATTAAGATGGAAGACATGTGTTTTGTAGATCTGGACTAGACTTTACGATTAATTATTTAAATCGCGATGATCATGCTACAATTGTATTTGTATATGTATACACACGAATTTGTATGGATATAGATGTGTACACAGGGCGTCTTGGTTTTTCTTTTAAATAAACTTTTAAGTACTGTTAATATGAAACAGATTACAAAAATAAAATTGCAAAATTATGTATCTATCGTACACATAAATTTTGCACTGTCAGTGTTAAAATATTATACTAAAAAAATTAATAACAATAAATTAGACACATTTCTGTCTTAAGTTTTGAATAAAACATTTGATTTTTCTTTATCTCGAATCGTAAAATACATATTATCATAGTTCGAAAAAATTTATAATGTCCTGTGTATACGTGCCTACACGAATCTCATTTTTTAATAATTGATGCATAATATTTTCTTTCCTCATAAAACATGAAAGCACGAGGTTGAAGATTTGTAAAACATGCGATATTAACGAGAAAAAAAGATTTTATTGTAATATTATAAGAAAGCATGATCGTTGGCCATACAATGGAGTATATATATATTATATATATATACATATATTTATGTTAAGTCTAGGTATTAAATAAGACTATAAAAAAAAAGATGGAGATAATGATCGCGAATACCTGAGTATGGTGTTCTCTGAAACATTTTTAGAATGTCATTTTCATTAATTAGGAAATGATCCAAAACTGGTATAGAAAGTTTAGAAAAAATATCAACTCCTTTTTTAAAATAATACATGGTTTACTTATTCGATATTTTATTTGTAACGAGGGCCCAATGTTAAAACAGCATTCATCGAAAAGGAAAAAAACACTTTAAGAATACTTCAGAGATCGCTGCATTAAAGTTTAAAATTAAAAAGAAAAGAAAAGTGAAAAAAAATAAATGATACGAAAAGAGATTAAAAATTGAAAGAAGGATGAAGTTTGAATGTTACACGGTCGATAAATGGAATACGATCAGCACATACACATACCGTACACGTATGTATGTACATCACAGATTTATACACACCGAAACATATTGCGATCACACATTGAAAACGAATACAAGGTGAACATTTTGTATCTGTACTTTGTAGATACAACGCAATAGGCAGGAGTAAATCTAATTAAGAATTCAAATGAAATTAATATATAGAAGAGCTGTATGTAATTAACTGTAAGTTCATTCATCGCTATGATATTATACTTAGGTATTATATGATTTTTGAAATAAAACATTTGTTTTAAATATACAGAAGCGTACACGAGAATATGCCATTCCCTGACTCTTACGATTTTTGTTTTTTGTTTTATAATTTAATTATAAACGTAAATATGTAATTCGGTAAGTGTTAAACGTGTTTTTATTTATTATTATTTTCAGGTACCTCAACGTCTCGGAATCTCGGTGAATCGTGAGTATTTCTTCCCTATAGAATGTACAGTACATAGATTTCTTCTAAAAACACAATGCACTTTCAATGTTTCAGTATTTTGCACCAAATTTTCTAACTAATATTCTTTTTTTCCCGCTGGTGCTTTTTCGTAGTGACAATTCCGTGATAAGCTCGACCGTTTGCCTGACGAAATATTAAAATTATATTCTGTTTCAAAATGAATGTATGAATTAATTAATCATATTCTGAAATTTGTGAACAAATAACTAAAGTATCAATCTATTGTTAAAGCTTTTAAAAATCATATCTATATTTTATTTTTGTTAAAAACATGTTACTGCATTTATCAAAAAAAAGATTCAAACTGCACTTTAACCCTCTATGCACTCGTCTAACTTTAATATAACATATCACATTTGTGTGTTAAAAATTCAAAAATATTTTCCTCACTTTTTGCACTATGCACTATCGTAACTTTAATAATCATAGAAATTACGAAGTTCGAGTAATAGAGGGTTAAGAAACACGAACTATGGATACCCAGGAAAACGGTCGAAGGAAACGAACGTTTCCGGTTCAGATTCATTTATCTATCGGTGTTAATCGATATGTATCCAGGAAATCGAACACGATCAGAGACATCGCAGATCCGGCAGCAAGCGTAAATCTACTTCGTTTTGAGAAATCAAAAACTGCAGATGATGAGGATAGGCAAAGGCAAGCCTTTCTTTTCTCTTTTTCTACTCTGTTTCTTGAAAACAGACCGAACATCAAGCTTACGCCGATGTCAATGTAAAATCATCATTTTTTTATTAATCAATGTTAACACGTTTGTCATCTCATAAATCAACAGATTCAAACATTTTATTTAAACCTTAAGTAATATTTAATAGTTTGCTTTATATAGATATTTTTTTTCTTAAAGATCAAGTAAAAAATCGTTTATGTTAAATTGAAATCTGATACAATATTTCAAAGAAACAAGAAATTAACATTCAGTGCAGTGTTTTTGCACCATGTCTGAACTTATTATTCAGTCTACGAGATGAGAAACACGGATTATGAAGGATTTATAGATATTTCAAGGAAATCACGTCGCATCAATTACAATCATACAGCTTATTACGCACTTGATATGCACGCTTTTGCTATTAATTGCTCTTCTTTTTCTGCCTCGGTGCAATGCATGTTTTATTAATATCATTCGTTTACATAACTTCGGAATTATAACTGTGGCGTTTGATCCTTTCACGGCTTCATCATTTATGACCAGCAACTAAATTTCTCTGTTAATTCATTGACTAAGTTGATGAGTAACTATCTAAGCTTCATAACATTTGTGTTAATGTGTTTTCGTTCGAGAACGTTCAACTACGAATGAAATATGTATAATCAATTAGCTTTACGAAACAGTAAATTCTATGAATCGTGAGTCAAGACATTCCTTTCTCTCATAAACAACAATTTAACACCATGAATTCTTAATTTATTGAAATCGGTTTTACAAGGAATAAAAAATTGTATCCTTTTTTGGATGTTATTTGGAATCTTACCATTAAATGGTAATTTTGATGACATTATTAGATGTTACCTATGCGTTATAATTAGTCGTTATCATCATCAATCATTAACATTTCCATAAACTAGACAGCAGATGAACACAAAAAGAAACATGCTAATTAACGTGAATTAACACATATAAGTCACGTAATGATTCTGTGTACGATTCATTTTTCAATATGAAATTTTATGCAATTGTTTGAAACAATTAAATCTAGGCCAAGCCATAATTGAGATAAACAAATTTTCATTAGACAAAATTAAATGACGTCAAATACTTCAAAACATTGTATCGTCTCATTATCAGATTAGTCTTATGGCTTACAAAAATCGTCAAAATATGGGTTTGATTTTGAGAAATTTTAATTATGTTAATCACAGAAGTGATACGGAAAGTGCTGGTCGTTACTCAAGAACAGAAGTGGATGGTTCATCAAAGGGCGGAAGGAAATCGAGAATTAGCCTATCTCGACTGTTCAAACGCAACAAGGATAAGGTATCAGGTGCTGATACAGATACTATGAGAACTGTCGTTACTGTCGATGACGAAAAGGTAACTCTCCATCTTTAAAAAAATTTTTAAAAATCTTTTAAAAAATACCGCAGTAAAGACGGGGATTTAGTAGCGAAGAGTAAGTATACAAGTAGTCATGTTTAAAACCAATATAGTGTTCTCAGTCGGCTGCACTGTTCAATTGTATAAACGCAGCGAACAAGAAATGCATTATTTAATAAGAAAATTTCAATTTCTACAGCTTCAGACCTCTTTGGCAACTCCACAAGAGAATAAATCCAATCCTTCCACGGGTGAAGGAGGAATAGTTTATGCCGAGCTGGATTTGACGCAACAACAGCAAGGTGTTGTTACTCCTCGTGTTCTTAACGAAGATAAAACAGAATACGCTGAGATTTTATACACGAAACCAGCGACAGAGGAAGAAACGCCCAAGGAATAAAGAAGAAAGATTGTTCATGATAGGACGATGCATTTGCAAATAATCAAACGTTTATCTTTTCATCATTAACAGAAACGCGTTTCGTTATGTCGATCCTTTTCAGTTTTTAACGAGATAGAAATAAGATATCGTTTTGTAACTCGTTCAAAGTTTATGCGTTTTAATTTATTTTATGTTTGTTTTTGTAGACGAGGTTGGAATTTGAAAAATGTAAGCGTATAATGAAACATTTTTTATGTAAAGAAGAAAATTATAACCCATTAATTTTAATGAAAGCACTGGACTATTGAAAATAAATTATTTGAAATAAATGTTAAAAAGTATTGCAATAAGTTTCATTGTACGATTGCATCTGACTGAAAAGGATCCATGGATCAACTGTAGCTCTTAGTATTTTTTTACAAGTTACTTTCTAAGTTACTTTAAATAAGTTTAATTATAGGAAAAGGTATGAGTTGATTGAATACCTATCGAACAATCTGACAAATTTTGACAAATATTAATAATTAAGAAAACAATTTTATTAATATAGTGATTTTTTAAGAAACATCAAAAATTGAGAAAGGTGAATGACTTAATTTAATCGTAACAATTATAATTGACTTCCAATTATTTTAACTAACTTGTAGAATTTAAAATTCGTATTTGTTCATTATAGTTTTATAAAGAAAGAAGAGCAGATACTTTAAAGGGGGCGTGTGTTTACGCGGATAAATAAATTTGCGTTACCATAAATATTAGTGTTAACCGTTTGCCTTTTATGATCGTCCGATAATCGTTTGAAGAAGATTGAGCAAGCGGAAATGAAATACCCTAGAAACAAATGGGGAGTCGTGAAAGTATATCCTAAATGCAACCTAATTATATCCTTTGTGTGCAATTACTTCTAGACACAAGAAAAGTTCAAAATTCACGAAACTTAATGCTTAATAATTATTTTTTTAAAATTTTCCATAAATTTAGAAATTTATAAAAATTTAAACTTGTTATGCAAAATTCATTTATCATCTGTTTCTTGTTTCTGTTTCGAGTAAATTAGCTTTGAATAATTTTATTAATCATTTAATTATTATACGTAGAATTATCTGTCTTTTAGTTTATTTTATAATATAGTTCTAGAAATAACGTCAAATTTCGAGAACTGACGAACTGTTATACCTCTTTTGTACTGCAATATTATTTCCATCCAATAAAAAGTTATAATTTTAGCCATTTTCTAATTCAATTTGTAAGTAATTGTAAGTTTTGTAATTCTTATTTTATAATAATTATTTGTTTTTACTTCCTGAATGTTTGTTCCCAGGAATGCTACGTGTGATAAAGTATATGTTAACATAACAGCTTTTGAATTCTTTTTCGTGAATTACTTTTACTGAATAAGGAACATTGTTTTTACTATGTACAATTTTTAATGATTATATTTACTTATGAACAATGTGTATTGCAATAAATTAATATGCTATTAAAGTTTTTCTTTACAATAATGTTCGTCATTCATTAAATAATTCCTTTTCTCATTTTTGTAATTAACTCTATGAACTTGTACTTACTCATTTGACATGCATCATAGTTTCTGATCCTTCATCTGATACTCCTGAGATCCACCTGTAACAGAAAAATTATTTTGAAATAATGTTCAAAGTATTTAACCCTGTCTAAGACAGAGATAACCAGAGATAAAGAGTTAATATTATATGTCACGAATTTATATGCTTTCTTTATCAGTGAAATAAATTACAATTCAATTAATAAGATCGTTTATCTGATCCCGTGAATGTCACGCAAGAAAATTCCTTGCCGGTTTGAGATTATTCATCGAAATTCAATAAATTTTCCCATGACATCAAGTGCTTTCATCAAGGCGAGCAACTTTTTGTTTTAGCAATTATCTCATCCGCTAAAATGTGTGATTCACTATGACTATGCAGTAGTCGATCCCATTCATTAGATCATTCGCTAAATTAATAGCAAATTATTGCTAATGAAACAATAGAGAAAAACATAAAATTTAGTAACAAAAACTTGTTCTACCTTGTTCTGAAAATGAAAAAACTTGTTCCGAAAGTGTGACTATGAAAGGTGTGGAATATTACTGAATGAAAAATATCATATTATACACGTTTCCTGACCATAAGAGACACAGTAAAATGTTTTGAACCTACAGCTATAGGTATTAATAGGTTAATTAGTCTATTACATTACATTTGAGATATCCAGCGTTCTCCGTTTGTTAATCCTCGTCCGCAGTGGTTTCCGCTTCATCCTCCGCATCATCGTCTGCTTCCGTCATCGTTTCGTATTCCGTTTCTCTTCCTGTATCAGGCGAATCTCTGATAGACGATTCCGCCTCCTCTTCGGTGATCGTATGAATGCCTGTCGCCGAAGGATATTCACCACCACCGATTTTCTGACTCACTGATTTAGTGACGCTGTGTACACTACGTTTGGGAAGTCGATGTTTATAGGTCTTGTAGACATTCTTAGCCATATCCGCTGTGTACGAACGGAATTCTTCGCGAGCTGTTTCCGTAAGGAAGCTTCGAGCAGCAGTACAATGAAGCGGTGGTCCTTGCGTGACAACACGATTGCCAGCGAAATCTAACACTCTAGGATAATCGTTACAGGCAGTCAGGAAGTCGGTGACCGACCTCTGAACCGGACGAAGAGGTTCATAAGAATCGACGACACGGTTTTCGCACTCTTCAGGTACGTGTTGGAAGGCCTGAGAATCGAACACAGGCGTGGCCCTGTCCAAGGGTGCAGCCTGGCCGAAATTAATGTGCCAAGTAGTGCTGACATGCATGCTGGTTCTGTTTTCCTCTTCCAGGACTGGTTCCACAGAAGGCCATTCAGGATTTTCCAGCTCGTGGCTTTTCAGTTTACCCAAAGTGAAGTTCTTATTGTACGACAGATATGAATCTCCTTCAGGTGTGGTATGGGCACCGGGTATCGGTGGACCAGCTTCATCCACCTTTCCTGGAGTAATCCTAACAGGTTCTAAGAGGACCTTTCTCTTCGATTCGCGAGTCTTATTGTCCATGAAGTTGAAATCTTCTTGTTCGAACGTGAATACGACAGGTGTCAAACGGAAATTCAGCCTCTGATTGGTGTTTAACATCTTTACCACCGCGTAGACCAAGGAATTCATGTTTCTGCAGCGGAGTACGTAAATGGCTCCGTGGTCCTTGTTGAACAGAGGTGGTCCAACCCAGCAAGGATCTGCTACATAGTATCCATCCTTGGCTGCCAAGGCTGCCAACGTGATTTTGTTACATTCTATCAGAACATTTGGTGATTCTTGGAAAGCTAATACTAGGGCAGTAGCCAATGTCATTCGGTTTTTGGTACCATAGAGAATGCCACAGATGCTCTCCCTAAATTGAATGGTCCACGAATGAGGGAAGATTTTGAAACAGGTTTGAAGGTTAAATCTGTTGAAATGTTTAGTATATTTTTTCATCGAGCTTTTCAAGCTTTCTGTGTAATAAGAATCTCCACAAATCACTGCCGAGTCCAATATGGCTGGACCCCATCTTGACGGATGACTTAGGTACTGCATGGCTAGCACAGCCACGCAAATGGCAGCCTGATTCTTCCCAGCACGATCACCGAATCTGGAATCGTAGGAACCAATAGTGCCCCAAGCTGAATAAATGAGATTAGACACCTCGACAGCATAATTGTTCCAGAATTGTTTCACTGTTTCATCGCCCTCCTCGGCTTCTTTTTTCCTCTTCTTAGTATGAGATTTCACGATGTTTGGAGCGTGCCTGAAGTTCCAATGGTAATCCAGGTACAACCACATTGGATCTTCCTTGAAGGTCTTGAATGGTGGTACGTTTACCGAGTCCACGTGAAGTTGATGAATAAAGAAACCTGTTGTTTCTTCAAATTGGTTCAGACACATATTCTTCACCATCTGACAGACTGTTGAAAAGATGCAGAGGCAGGCTTTTCCACCGCTTGATACTTTTCTTCCTTTTTCGTTGCATTGATAAGGATCCACGTAATAATAAGCGTTTGTTGCTCTCGAGTACCAGAAACCATAACAGCAGTTCGTGAAATGTATAATTCCACTTGAATACGATTTGAAGTATCTTCTCAAGTGTTTTCTTACCTGTAACAAATAATTTTAATTTGTTAACTCAAATCTGATGTAAAACCCAAAAATGTTAAATCAAAAAAATAATAACCTGAACATAAAAATCAGTCCTCAAGGTCCGAGGATTAAACGTAAGCGTTATCAAAGATGAGGCACAATCGCGAAAATCGAAGATCCTGTTCATCACGGTAACATTACGCAAAATATGTTCTATATGAAACTTCGGTTCCGAAAATTCCCTGTAAACCGACTCGGCCACTTCAAGAATCTTATCTATCATCCCTGGCATGGGGCTCTGAACGATGTCCCTCTTCACCATCACCGCTAAAACAGCGACAAAGTAACATCTCTTGACCTTTGGCTCTGTCACAGCATCCCTGTTACTCAAAGCAACCGATCCAAGTATGAAGATCGGTTTAGAATCCGGCACTGTAGGTCTGAATATAGCTTCAAGATCGTAAGGTTCAGCGGGCATTCGATGAACTTCCGGCAAAGAAGTGCTTGGTACCACAGGTTCGTGAAGACCTTTGGTGTCGCTGCAATCAGGATCTACTTTATGAGCATAGGACACCGTGATCACTCTCATTACGAACGTCGTCTCATTAGGCTCATTGATCTCTTTGACAATCAACTTCAAGAACTCTTTCATATCTGTGGAAGTGACGAATCTCAAGGTCTTCGTCTTCCTGATTGTCCACCAGGCAAAGCAGTTGTCGTCCTTCTTCGTCACTCCTACATGAGCATCCCCGCAAACTATGACCACTCCAGTGTATCCAGGCGTTTCGAATATCTTCTGCAAAGACATGGAGAGGTTCCAACCTTCGGTAGAATATAGTGTCCCGTAATGAAGAGGAACGAAAACCACCCTGAAGACGTAATTAGCTATCTCGAATTCAGGTAACAAACCATCAGTCATTTCGGAAACGGTTGAATCTTCAGTAGCTAAAATGCTATCAAAGGTATAGTCTATGCTAGCCTCGAACAACCCTCTCACTGTCCTCACAGACCAAGTAATTGGATCATGGATCAAGGACCACGCTATAACACAGAGATCCAATGGTGTCGTAACTGCTGAGTGAGGTTTGAACTTCCTATCGTAAACCTTCCTTCTGACCAATAATTTAACTGCTTCGAACTCGTCCATGTCTTTCGTCAATCTCAAAGAAGACTTCTTAAAGGGTGCTAACGACGGAGTGGTGATTTCGTTTTCCAGAACGATCACATCGAGCATCGAAGCGTTGTAATGTTTAATAGGAGAAAAACCAACAATGGTCATATCATAAACTAGACTCGTTTTTGACTCTGTCTTTACCCAATCTGTTTGTTCGATTAAAGAGACCTCCGACTCGGTGGATAGTTCCACTTCGGGTGGTTCTTCGGCGCGCACCTCTTGCTCCGTTTTCTTCTCCACGCAACGGACTATCTTCTTTTTTCGTTTCTTCTTGCGTTTTTTAGATTCCATGTGACCTATGCAGACCGTGTAAATTCTATAGGGTTTGTTGATGTTCTTTCCGATGTTGCGTTCGATCTTCTCCAACATCGCGGCTAGATCACAAAATTCCATCAGACAGCAGAAACCTTCTTCGCTTGCGTTTCCTTTCTCGTCGCACGCGTAAGGATCGAACAAATAATATCGCTCGTTCGCGGTCCAGAAAGCGTACGAACAATTGGAAAACACGAGAATTCCTGTCTTGTCTTTCTCCAGGTAATATTCCAGCATGAATGATAACTCGTCTTCCTGGCAGTTCTCCGGATCAGCGTAAACAGACTGCTTCGTGATCGCGTTATAAATCATATCAAGAATCTCGACGTGCTGAAACCACCGGTACGGTTTGTATCGAAGCCTTCCGGTTCGCTGATAGATTTTATCGCCGAGAAAGATGAGCTGATCGAGAGTGCTCGGGCGGAAGTGATCTGGATCCAGTTTAATTTTTGCCAGAACGCAAAGCAGTGCAGAGAAGAAACAGGATTTGAAGTGACACGTTTCGTTTGCGGCGCGATTCTCCAGACACATGTTCCCTTGGAGTATTCGAATCCCGTCTTCGATAACCTTTGAACAAAAAGAAAAGTGATTACTTACAGTTCTGGGGCTGTTCTCGCCCCTTCATTGTGGATGATCACCAATAAAGAAAAAAATACGATTTAAGAACATTTTGTAATATTTCTGAGCTTACTTCCAAACGAGTCGCATCTGTCATCCGTTTTCCTTTCTTCTGAGTACTCGCAGTACTCTTTCGTATCGTAGTTGTAGAAGCCGCCAATGTTTTCTTCGAAGTCTTAGATATAACATCGGTTTTATCATCAACTGGTGGCTGTCGTAAGAACAAACAGGTTGAATTTGATGCTTTAACCAAGATGTGAAGAAAACGATGTCTACGAACCTGATCCTTCGCCTTGAAGCCCGGAAAGAACAATTCCAACAATAGATCCTCGGTGTTACAAAGAATCTTTTCTATCAAACCATCCCCTTCGTCCCCTTTAGCTAACAAACATTTACGTTTCTTCTTCTCCAGACAAGTAATCGTTCTCTTCTCTAGATTCGGTGTTTTAATAGTCGGTCCAAGAGGAATTAACTGCGGTCGTATACGAACTCCTACGGGTACGTCCGGTATGTCTTCACCAACGAAGTCATCCCTCTTATCTTCGTTTTCTTTCTCTAACTCTTCTTTCATAGCTTCCTCGCGATCTTGATCTTGGATGTACATATCATTGATGGCCCTCAGAGGCATCAAACAAATTGGAAGAATTCTTGAATACAAATATCTCTTTGGAGAGAGTTTGATCATCTTCGAAGGTCTAACGTCGTCATTTATGGCAGCGAACGACATCATTGTAGTCGATCTTGACATAAGTATTGACATACCTCCTTTCTTCTTCACGTCCAATCGAGAATCAATGGAGAACCTGGAGACCAAAGATGGAACTGATCTCTTTGCTCGTTTCGCCTCGAGAAGTTTAATCAATGTTTTATTCGAAGGCATCACGTAAGGTGGTGGATGATCATATTTCAATTTTTCTAAAGCTATCTGTTCGTGTACTTTCTTCAAATCCTCTTCGCTTTCTTCAAAGATCTTCATATTAGAAGTTAACAAAATTAAGTTCAAACGGTATGGGGCATCAGGTTGTTCCTGTTCCTTTACTTCTAGGAGAGGATCAATTATAGGCTTCTCTGTTTCTGCAACCACGAATTTACGACGTCGTCCCTCGTCTTCCTCTTCCTCCTCCTCTTCCTCTTCCTCGTCCATTTCTATAGTATCAGCACCCTGTGTCTCCACTTCTGGTTCCTCCAGCTCTGCTTCCAATTTCGACAAATCTTCGTCCGTAATTGGCAAAAACTTTGTTTTAAATTGTTCTATCGTTGACTCTTCAGGAAGCTCGATAGGTTCTTCAGAAGCATATAGCCCAGGCTGAATGGCATCCAGACCCACGAAGTGGATAATGAACGATGGGTCATTGAACTCCATGATACCATAAAGGAGATCGATCAATTCATTCAGAGTTCCCACCACAGCGAAGGAAGCTGGGTGATCCCGAAGACGCCAACCTTCTTCGTCACTGCCATAAGGATTGAAGAGAAAGAAAGTCGTACCCTCTTTCCAAATTCCATACATTAGTCTCTTGTTTTCCAGCACCAATTGCGGATAACGATTAAAGTAACATTCCAGAGCTTCAGCAAGGTTGGCCAGAGGATTGGCTTCTCCTTGGATGATCTTCATCTTCGTTTTGTAGAATACATCATTCTCGCCTAATTTCAATCTAACTGGTAACATAGTCATGTCCATGTGACTTGGGATAGGTAACAATTGTTCTTCCTGTTCTCCTTCGTCTTCCAAGTCCTCTTCCTCTTCTTCCTCTCCTTCTCCCTCTATTTCTTTTTCTTTCGCCTCGGGTCGCCCTTTTCGAATCCAGTCCACAACTTCGCCATAAGTCTTGTGACCTACTTCAATGACCTGATCGATATCCATATTACGCCATTTAGTAGGTTCTTTCAATTTACTGTAAGCTATGGCTGTCAAGGCTGTTATTAGCCCTTGCTTCCCCCTCGATACTAAATCAAAACTCTCGTCCAAACAGTTCTTTGATCCCTGAAGAACCAGACGATTAGGATTGATCAGTCTGTAGCCTCTGACTGGTATTGGCACAGGTTCGGGAACTTCCTCTTCCGGTCTTTCTTCGTCTTCGTCTTCGGTCAGTCCTTCGTCTTCTCTCTCAGTTTCCTCTTCCTCTTCTTCCTCCTCTTCGTCAAGTTCTTCCTCAGGTTCCTTTGGTGGCTCAGGTGCCACAATCGTGTAAGTTCGAGGCTCGTTTTCCGTCATCATGTACAATTCAGCGTCTCTCATCAGATCCGGACACTGCACCTGCAAATCTCTCATCTTGTCCATCGAAGGTCGTATCCTCGGCTTCATGTCGATCTCCTCGTCAAGCTTGGTGTCCGTTTGCGGGGCAGTCGGTGGTGGCTGCGGTCTGCGATTCGTACCTTTCTCTCGGTAGATCACCTTCTCTAAAGGACCACCTGGAGTGGTTCCAGTTTTCACGTACAGAACCCTAAGACCGTGTATCACGAAGGGATCCCTGTCTCTGCTACCAGTGTTCTCTATAATCGTTTCCATCATTTGATTGATCGAGCTGTTCATCGTCACGCATGCAGCCTCGCCTTCCTTCATATGACCATCCAACTCAGCTGTTCCACTTCTGAAACCCTCGTCGTCGCAGGCGAAAGGGTCCATGAAGTAATACGTATCGTCGTGTCTCCAAATGGCATAAAAAAAACCCTTCATCTCTAGCAGACCACAGGTTTGACTCTCGAAGAATTCGCGCAGACCAACGTCGATACTCATTTTACCTTTCTTCTGTCCATAACCTGGGACAACGTTCGTTCGGATCTTCACTTTCGCCGAATAAGCGCCCAGGATGATGTCACCCATGATGTCGTCCAGACGTAGCTCGAATTCGTTATCGTTCAAGTCTTTATCAAGAACGCGAACCAGATCCACGAAGTAGATATTGGATTGATTGAAAATTAAGTCGATAAGAGCACTGGTCCACTTATTGGCATTGACCAGACGAGAATAAACTAGGGCTGCCAGTGCGATGATCAAGTAGGTTCGACTACGAAGAAGCTGCGGAATCGCCGGATGAGTCATATGATAAGAACCTTGAACCACTGCTCGATAAGTTTCTTGCACCTTGTAACCGCTCGGTCTTCTTTGTGGTTTCGTGTCCGGCTTATCCGGTTTGTCGGTGTCGACCGGTTGGGTATAATGATCGACTCCACTGATCTCTATGGAGTAGAGAACGAACGGCTCGTTCTTTACTTTGCTCTTTTCTAGGATGATGAAGAGTACACCTATCAGGTCTTTGACCAGAAACAGTTTCGCTGTTCCGCTAACTCCGTCGGCAGCTGGCTCGCAATTATCCGTTCTAGGCTGACCGTCAAAGATGTTGTAGTATTTCGTATCCTTCCATATAGCCACGTTCAGTACCGACGAGGACAGAATTCCAGCATTGTGACGTTTGAAGAATAAGTCTAAAGCTTTCACCAGGTGCATTCCTGTGGGTTCGCTCGAACGAAACGTGCCTGCGTATGCAGCATCCTCGATGCTTACGTTCACTGTCAATTTATTCTGAACACAAAGGGTTCTTTTCAAATCCAGTATAGACAATAGCCGACGATCGTCCGTGTTTATGTCCTTGTACGATTCACAGTAAAACGTATCTCCGTCCTCGATGATCTGATCGATGACCGCCTCGTTCCAGCAACGAGACTTGTAAATTGTTGTTGTTGCGAACGCTGCTATCGCTGTTGCTCCACCCTGTTATTGAAATAATGGGAGAGGAGGATTGAAGTTGCGGGCAACAACCATGAAATCGTCAAGATTACCATTGAGGATTCGAGGCCACTAGAGTGGACAAAATTAGAGAGAAAATGTTCGAATTTAGAAACATCAGGGTCCTCTATTTATTGAAATAATGAGAAAGAATAGAATTTATGCCTTGCACAGTCGTAAGATTTTCAGAATTCAATTTACCTGATGACCTTTCGATAGGGGCGAAAATTTGGGCAAATTAATATGGGTCAATCCTGCACGAACGCCATATTTCACGCAAGTTGGAAGCTCCGGTCTAATTTCAGTTAAAGAATAAGTGTCATTCGGTAAATGGAGAAAACGATTCAAGTCCTGGTGCTGTTCCTCGAGAATCTCATCGAACTCGTCGCTACTTGGAGCATTATCATCGGCAGCTCGAACAACATCAGTTACACGACCAATGGCATTCACAGTTTCTGAAGAAACAACTTCGTCGCATTCTGCTAGTTGTTTTAGTTTCTCTTTCATTAATAGTTTCCTCGCTCGATCTATTTCGAACACAGATTTTCCTCTCGTCTCCGCTCCCTCAACCATTTTGCTGATTTTATTTATTCACCAGATTAATCAAGAATTAGAAAATGTTTCATTTGGAACATTTTAGGTACACGTTCGGGGGAACGCGTAACCTAAATGTATTTTTGAAAGTTCACTTAGAATTTAGATTATGTTCGTCTTCTACTGAATACTTGTATTAATTTTCTGACGTAGAACGATAGAATATAAACTTCATTTTCATGAATTTCAATTGACTTAAAATTTTGGCATTTCTATATGACCGCTTATCAAGAGAAGTTGACAACGAATGAAAATATGCAATGAAATTTGTCTTAAATGAATAACAAACGATAAGAATATTTCTTTGTATTTAAAACAAAGTTCAGAAGCATAGAAAAATGTAATCAGTTCGTTTCAACCATGAAGAAACACCTCAGAAATTCAACATGTTTAACATAATGAATCAACTAAAAATATCAATATGACAATCCATAGAAATTATCCAATGTTTCCTAATAATTTCATCCATGAAATAAATACACGTCCCATTGAATATTCAGGCAAGTATCGGAAAACATGTCACGTCGTATAGATTGTCGAAGATATTGGCACTGGAAACGGCAACAGGAGAGTAAATCGGAAAAAGAGAAAAGGAAGGCGAAAAAACGAAAACGTAGGGAGTCTATAACTGATTGCATCGATGATGTCGAGCAAAGTGAAGCTGCAGAAGTAGTATTTAAGGTCGGGCACCCTAAGCACAAAAAGAAAAAGAAAACACCGTGGATACCTGCCGTGCAACTGATCAAACGGGTTCCACTGGCAGATTTAGTGCTGAAAAGTATTAAACCATCGATGGAAATAAGGGACTACTTTCATAATCCACGTCATACTGCTTGTCTACAACTCACTTCTTTGGACATAGATATCGCACCGAAAATTATTGAAACTACAAGTAAGATTCTCAACGCTGAGTAGTGAAGAAAGGAAATTTCTTAAAATATATTATTTCAATTATTTTTCATTTATTTTGTGAGTGAGTTAGCCATGTTTATGTCATTGGCATCCATTGGAGCACACATGTACTTAATTAAATGGTAGAGTTTCAATCATTCACAAAAGCAATAATTAACGTAGAAGAAAAAGATATAATGTTATTATGCTTCGAGCGAATCTAGAACGAAATGGCCAGCTATAGGTAGCAATTGAATTAATCAACTTTTTCTGTACATTCTGTCGAACCAATTTTCCTCGTGTCTACGTAAAAGTTGCAACCATTTCTGCATAATCATACCATATTACGATATTGCTCATTACATCTGCTCTAATTAAACATTTCTGTGACAGCGTCGTTGTACAGTCAGACGCAGATGGTAGGTCAAATTAAAGATCGTAAAAAGTGTGGATCCAGTGTGAGAAGAAAAACGGTAGATGACGAAAATGAGAATCGTAGACAACTGAGGAAAATATCATCACGTAAAGATATCGAGGAATGGGAATCTAATGACGAAAGCGACTGCATAAGTATTTGCTCTTTAGACAGCGTAATATGTCTTCAAGGTATTACTGAAAGTTTATTCATTATTATTATTATACACTCCACAAACAATGGATTAACTATTTTTAACGTGTTATGTTTAAAATATATTCGTTATATTTTCCAGGAACGAAATTAACGTCAAAAGACAAGGAGGAAATAAAGAAATATCAAAGTCAAGCGCAGGCAAACAGTGATAAGGAAGAAGAATAATTGGAAAAGAAGCATAATGAAGATAACAATTGATTATGCTGCACAGAAATTTGTAAATGATAAGGGTAAATTGTTTTCCTACCATTTTTACGACTGATAATATTTTATAAACACTGAAAGTTTACTGAAAAGTTTGATAAACATTGCATATACCATTAAGCATATGATAATAATACAGTGTAAATTAAATAAAAATAGAAATAAATAAATATTCTAAAAAAACAATTCTCGTATAGACGAAATATTTTCTATTAAAATATATTAAATTAGATCAAATTCAAATTTATTTATATCTACAAATATCACAGAAGTATATGGTAATAGCAAATTAGTCAGCATCCTTGAACCAGAAATTGTATGACGTGAAAGGTGGACTTGCATTTTAATCAAGAAAAAGGAGTTTCCACTAATTTCACCTGATTGAAAGTTCTCGAATGTTCAATGCAGTTGAACGATAAGAGACACACATGAATGCTTAGACTTGAATGACTAGATTATGTTGCAATACTCATAAATGACCAGTCTTTAGGGACTACTTTTACAGAACTAAATATGGCATTTTTATTAATTATAAACTAATTTTTTTTATAGAAGCCTTTAATTTCATAAATTGCATTTTAAATCTTAATTAAAATTTAACTATTGCCAATTTTTTACATTTAATACATTATCATTGTTACATTCAATCTCCACTGATTTCTTTGTTAAAAAAATTGTAATACAACATTCGAGCACAGATTACATTAATGGTACGCGACATTTTCATATATCGTTTAATTTAAAAATCACGTCTTCTTGAATTCGATACGAATGCGCTTTTCACTTTCAGTTATAATACTATCGTCCATGCGTTATAACATCCATCAACGACACGTACAATAAACAATTGATAAAACATAACAGTCGATTTAGCACAAATTCGAACCGGATAAATCTTTCGTATCAACGGCTCGAGGTAAAAGCGGCATTCACAAAGCTGTTTAATGGGCAAATTCCATTTATCGACTTGAAAAAAAAGAAGATGCTTGACAAGCACTTCTTATAAAATCAGAGGCTCTTGAAAAAAGAAAGCTTACTCAGAGAATTGCAAGAACTAAATTATGGAATTTCAAATTATAATTGGTGCATGAAAATAAAGCAAATGATGCTGATATGAAGTATCATATATCAATGTCTTCAAGAGCGTGACATTAACCATCAAAGTCAATAATTTGATATTTGTAATTAAAAATATTGAAACTACCATAAAGTTTGTACAGAATATCTGCATTATTTAACATTAATTGCAGTCAATACATACAAGTATAAAAAAAATATAACATGTAGATTTAGATAATTGCAATTTCGTAAACATCAATTAGTATTTTCACTCGAGCTATTAATAAAATAGTCTAGTAACTAGTCTGATGATTGAAGAATAATGAAACACCCGCACAGCGTTCTAATACATAGATTATTACTACTCTAAACGAACCATCCACTTCCTTATCAGCTTCTAGAGTGTAGAGGCAACTGTCGGTTATCAGTGAACGATTTCAGAATGTTTCGAAAAAGAAAGAAAAAAGCGTCTCCAATGAATCGAGCTGTTGCGTTCAGTGCACGATTGGTCGTCGTCGAAGACGTCCGAAACTGCACTGAAATTCGTCTTTGAATTTATAGAAATAAAATTTGAGAATTCGGTGCTGGTTTCAGCAGTTGTGAACAGCGTACGTGTTAAGCAAAGAATACTATCGGCCAAAATGTTCTGTTATGCTAGGATACCAAAATTAATCCGTAAGTAAGAAATCGTTTCATACTACCCTATTCAAAAGCTTGAAATACGAATTAATTTTAATGAGGTAACAGGTCAATTATAACGCAGGGTCATGAAAATATGGGTCATGATAGACCAGTCTCTGCCATTCGAAGATGAACAAATTCCACATTAGTACTTTAATTCCAATATAAAAAGAAAAACAAAACCACTAAGTTTCTAAGTTTACACCACACCTAGAAATTTCTTAAGTAGGTCTGCTTTCTTCTGCTAAATGCTCTGAAGTTATTTTCTCATCAATTACTTTGATGCTATCATTAGACCATGTAATTATGGCGACAAGATTTCATTCGAATTCCTCTACAAGGAAAGAGATTCTTTTTCTTACGTCTCTTTTATTGTCATTCATGTATAAAACACGTAATTCTAACTGTTTTGATTCTTTCTTCCTGATAAACGAATATGACGTGAGTGCTATACATATTGTTAAATACCAATTGCGAAACGAAGGCAGTCATACATATACTACCGTCCTAAAACATGGGATCATTTTATGCAAATTACATTTTATTACATGTTTGCTGTTTTGAAATATAACTGTAATACTTCATCTGTAGTACCCAGTAATAGTTTCATAGCGAGCAACTATAATCGCTCATAATAGTGAAAGGATTATCATAAAAAATAATGTAATAAAAAGGCGTTAAAACTTTTAATAAAACACCTCGCATCTCTATTTATAAATTATGACAAATTTTAAAAATTCCTAACAAAAAATCCTTTTTGATTTTATTTAATTAAATATTGAACAGAAATTCAAATTTCAACACGAGTTCATTAAATTCCATCATTTTTATTGGATCCTAAACTAAAGAAACACTCTAAAATTCAATACCAAGGATTGGTCACCTTTATAATGGAAGATTTCCGGAACAAAATACCATCACCCAGACGGACAAATACTTGACAGTCGTTTTTATGAAGCACAGCTTGAACACCGTGTCAAAAAAATTTCACAATCGTTTCGTTAATTGCAAACACATAACGTGCGCGTCTATTTTGTAAATAGTATATTAATGAAGATTCACAAGGATACACTGACAGATGATAATGAAAATAATGAATATGAAATTTCATACAATGATAGATCATTAAATTCGCGACGCTCACATTTCTTTTTCCTTGTATCATTATTTATTAACACTTTGATGACCGCAGATTTGGTGCAATCTTATACTCGTTATACGTAATAACAGATGATTAATAAAAAAAAATTGTATCTGAAAATTTCATTTATCTTTCAGTGCAAAGTTATAAATATTTCATTTTTGGATGGCGACATTATTTATTAATTTAAATTAATAATATTGTCAATCTGATTGACTTTTTGTTAATTTGAAAAATCCAATCAAGCATGCTTTGTTTATTAAAATACAAAATTAACGTGGAAGGAGAATGTTGTGGTCAGTTTCGGGCTATGAACTCGTAAAAAACAAACAAAAGAATACGTGCCATATTTCAATGAAAGGTATACTCGTACGTGTGATCATTGATATACATACTTTAATAAATTACATAATATAGGAGATTATCAAACAAAGACGTTCGTTATTTAATAAAAAAGGAAGATACGAGGAAGCATGGATTTATATTGATCCACTCGCAAACTACCACGATCCTATCAAACTATTGGTATATATACCCGGAGGATTAATTTATATCTTTGATGACACTCTTGATAATTTACGCGTTAATAAATTATCATTTCAATGCATTTATATTAGGTAACAACTACTATGCAATTTACTTCTGTAATAATCGTATATCGAGCAGAAGATTAAAAGTCATTAGCAACAAGTTGTAGGTAACACAAAAAGGGTATTGAGCGTCGATATAAGCAACGTTTATGTAAATAATATCTAATTTAATGTTTTTGTGTGAATATTAATTTTGTGTCTGATACACTAATTACTGTCACACGTAATCATTCACTGCGATAATCTTCACTGCACATCAGAGTCACTATTTTTTATTGGAATTATAAAATAATCAAGCTTCGTTTCAACTTGTGTTCTCTTATTATATATCTAATTTGTAATTTCCATTAATTCCTTATCTTTTATAATTAACCCATTGAATTTATGAGCCATTGGTGACATTATGAATTTAATCTAATTTAATAATTGAGAAAAAAATATACCTTTTTCAATTTTAAATCACAGTATTATTATATTGTTTATACTAGATATCAATAGAAAAATTTAAATATGAGAAATAGCACGATTCTATTTAAAGAAATTAAAGTTATAGTATGGCTTATTAATTATATATTAACCACATAAGTATGTCTTTCGTGATCCAAATTTTATCTCTTTTATGTAATAACAAATAGATCTAATAAAAGAATTTGATATCTAGTATTCTTAAATGAGGACAGAGAGTTGAAATAAGTTAAATTGGCAAGTGTCATTTCATAGATAAGAATAGTTTTTTGCGCTGACTGATGCATTGCACAATCTCTAAATTAAACGACACTTTAGCCTTTCCTTTCGTATCAAAAGAAGAAACTATTTTTCCCCCATTACACGAATCTTATTGAATGCTACTCACGCACGCTATTTTTTATCGAAAGGTATGTATGATTAACAAAAATTCATACAAATATACTCTGCAATTACTGATCCATTAAGTGTTATTTTGTGTATAACGAAACCTATCATTTTCTCACGTATTACTCCTTATCACTGAAAACAAAATAATACTATAGTATCCTATTACAAAATGGTATCACAATATAAAGTTCTTTTTTATTATATTAAGTGCTTTGCTAAGCAAACAAGTTTATTACGTTATCAGCTGTCAGTTAAAAAACTTCGACACGCCTCATCACACGTTTAATCGATCGATCATTATTACAATTTTATAATACATACATTTGTTAAAAAAGAGGAATAGTTAGTTCATTAATATTACTGAAATTTATTAAAAAATTAATTCATAATATTTTTAGTACACTGACTGTCTTGAAGATAATTGATGATCGATGCTAATAATTTAATTTAGGCAGATAATTAATCAATAATTAAAGAACAAAAATTTTATATAGCACTGAAATTATGTTAGTAATTCAAAGTATAAAATTCAAGTTCTGAAATTAAGAAAATTATTGCTTATTAACTTGTATTATTCTGTGTCTGACCATACGTCGTTATTTCTACTGCGGCAGTCAAAGTGTTAATAAACCACATTACCGTGTATTAATGCGAGACATTTCTATTCCCATTTAAATATGAAACTAATACAACGTGACAGCGTCACGTTTTCATCACCACTTTTTCCTACCACTCTAATTTTGCTTATTTACCTTGAAATTCTAACGATGGAAAATAGTAACATTGACGACAAACCGATTGAATAGTAGATAGATTTCGCGGAAAATGTCTTAGGAAATTTGCATTAATTACGATTAGATGTTGATTAATTACATGTTATCGTTCAAATTCATATTGTATAGTTAGTTTATATGGTTATGGTTGCTTACGTATATTCTTCCGGGATCGTGAGAATTTGCAATTGCATTGCGAATAATTTCTTCCGCCTTTAGCTAAGAAAAAAAAATGAAAATTTGCATATCCATGGGTCTGGTACAAGGAAAACGATATTATACGTCCATCGCAGTAAAGTAACAGACCCAATGACCTCTGTACAATTCCATTTCGTTCTTTTCATCCATTTGCATTTGTTAAACGATAACTCGATATCATTTGACCTACGTTTTCATTCCAAACCATCAATGCCATTCTGAGCTATGGCAAAAGTGTTGAAAATTTTCGCTGTAATTGATGCAAGGTCATCCTTACTGGGTCACATAAGAAACATGAACACAATTCTGTTACGAACGATTACACAAAGTGGTTCGCGTCAAAACATCACTACAGAACTATCACCGTGATTTACACGCGACATCACCGTTCCTTTTCAAGTAATCAAGTACAAACGTAATTGTTTCTGTCTATATAGAATTGAAAGCTGTTAACTACGGTGCTGATTTATTTTCCTTCCAATTAGAACGCAGCGAAATTATCAGTTAAATGGTAACAAAACGCTGTATCATGTAATCTGTTTATTTTAAAGGTATTTTATACGATTGATAATTGAGTAACTATTAACCGTTGGACGGTGGACCATGGAGAGAGCCCCAATTTTAATTTAATTTTGTATTTCATGTTATTTTCATTTTCTAAATTTTACACGGTTCTTTTAAAAATTATAAATTTAACTTTAGCTTAATATCCTTACATATATTTTGTAAGTTTGGGTCACGATTGGCCCAGACTCCGCTGTTCAAGGGTTAATATAATCAAACTGAAAGCTATTATCAATTGATACTCAACAGTTATCTAAATTATCTAATTCTTCAAACAATCCTACCACCTTTCATCTTAAACAAATGATCATATCTATTCGTAGTTGACAGGGTATACTGTCAAAAACAATGTTCATATTTATTATACGAAGCTAATTTAATTGGAATTTTTCATTTTATCCTCCTATCTGTATGTTTCTCAAGCAAGGCACGTTCAAAGTATATCCGCGCCTCTAAGTGGTCAGTTTTTATGCAAAAGGAACTGGTTGAAGGGTAAACCACAGGGAAACTGGCTCTGAAATCTCTAGTCCATTTCTTTTTTTCATCTCGGCCATTGACGTCATCTGGCAAAACCCTTTCAGCCTTTGTCCGAAACGTGGCCCTAGCTAAACCCACCATTTTTAAGGCTCTCACGAAAATAACGGGCAGTATAAATAGTCGTGACATGCAAATCGGAAATACCACGAAGCTAATCGCAATCTTTTATGCATGGACGAATGGAGAGGAAAAATCTGAGCCCCCATAACAACTAAATGCGGTGATTCTTTCAAACAGGAATCTTCTTTCTCCTCTTATAAGATTCGAATTAATTTTAATTTATATTCGCAATATAGGTAATGTGTTTGAAAGAAATGAATGAATTTTTACTAGTTTTTGTCGTGAAAAAAAATTAGACATTAACAGGTAAAAAGAATTTTCTGAAGACTCGAATGTACTACGGAATTTGACATTTCTTTATATGATTTATTATAACAAACGAGAAGATCTCGACTGTCGAGTTTTCTGCTCATTAATCAAATGAATCGCGTTTTCAAAATTTCAACTGCATTATTACCAGCTGTCTTTTTTGCTCATGGATCGAATCACGTATTGGTCGGTTGGTTGTTAAAAATGAAAAAAGAACCCAACAGACGAGACGGAGCTGAGGTGAACCGAGTTCATCGCCGGGAATAAACGTTTTGTTATTTTATTTATAAGAAGGTAAAACAGAACCTATACATCCCTCCGTTCGAATTTGTAACCTTCTCGTTAAGTAGAAGCGGGATTGTTTTAGCTACTGAAGAGAAAATTTGAGTCTAATTACCTGAAAACCGTATTACACTTATTTATGGTTTATAATAATTACATAATGCAAACCGTACGTGTGAAAGTAAAAAAATATATACATGATAAAACCAGACGGGATTATATAAAATAAACTAAGTGTATCTAACCCACGATTTGACCCAGACCTGACCCACTTACTTCTAACTTCAACCTAATCGAACTATAACCCACATTTGAGTCACAAGTTTGAATTATCGTTTCGACGGCGAGGAAGACATCGTACAGATCGCACGTATAGTGAAAGTAATTCAAAATTTACATACGTCCAACGTGAACACCTTGGCTGGGAACTAAATGAATTATCCTTTCAGTTAATTATTGGTGTATTGTAATTGTAACGTGTCCCATGTATTGTACCTACCAAGTATGTTACGTTAATATTCATGAGATTCCGTTCCTGAAGTCCTGAAAAATTAAAGGTCACGGTCGTTCGAACCCTCCCAATGGCATAGTAAGAAAACTTCAACAGTTTCGTGGATGTTAAATGACAAAAATGGCCCATTGAAATGTCAATGATGCACAAAATTCAGAAAAAGAAATAAAAGGAAGATACAATTTCCATAATGCAATACCTACTTAAAATAGAAAAAGAAACAAATAAAAATTGCTCGTATAAAATAAGAAAGAATAGCAGTAAATCATAACAAAAAATCTTTTTCCATTATTCTTTTAAATGAAAAATTTCGGTTTTAGTTATGTATAATTAAACCTGAGTCTTTTTGGAACGAGGCATTCCAACGAGTTACAATTCGAAATTGAAAAAATTGTCAGATAGAAAGTAAAACGTGGAAAAATAGGTTACTGTGTCGCTGTTTTAATTCGATACGTGTCATAGAATATTTCGAATTATACATTTTATAGCACCTACGTCGATTATATTAGCATTACACGTGAATGTGAAACCATGAATTTATCAATTTTCTTTTTTTCTTCTTGTTCAAAATATTCCAGGCACAAATAAAACCCATATATTGAAAATCATTTATTTAGATTAAAAAAAAGAACGTATTCGTAAAGTGGAGTAAACAAAGTATTTCTAGGTAATCAATCGTACAGTGTCATGTTCTTGGTAAACCAGTCTACAATTATACGTTTCAGCATCAGTTACAGATCGATGGAAAAACTCGCCACAATTAAAAGGGGAATAAAACGAATACATTTCCATGCTACAGTTGACGTACGATATCAAGAACGTGTGTAATTATGTGAATTTTGTGGCTGGTGCAATTTGTACAACTTTTTTCTTTTTTTTTTGTTTAAAGTGTGAGGTGCCCTTTTTTAGAAATCTGATAGATATTGAATTCTGGGTCATTAATTTTGATCTCCTAATTATCTCCATTATTAGTAGAAATATTAAAAAAGTTATATGGTATCCATGGAATCATAACAATGGTGGTAATACAATTTTTTGTTGATAAAGAATCTTCAGAGATTTCAAGGAACATTTTATTTTTTTAGTAATAAAATGTACTCTTTTATTTTCAGAAAAATAGCATATGTTTAGACAACGCAAGGTTAATCAATCTCCGAAAATCTGCGTACAAAAAGATTATGATTTCATGGATATCATATAATTTTTGTAAATAAACCTTTTTTCTATCTTTAAAAATCATGGAGATAATTTAGGTGACACAAAATTAGTAATTAAAACAAAAAAATGATACCCAACTTATAATCTAACTGTCGCAAAAATTGTTTAAAAAAGGCAATGTAACTTCTCATACTCATCATTTCTTTTTTGCCACTGATGTTTCTAGAAAATATCCGGATCAGATATGCAAATGAATCCCAGAAACGTAGAAGCAATTTGATGTACAGGAAACGATGGGACGTCACAGATAAACTTGAAATTTTTGTATATGCTGTGTCATCCACCACAACTGTTTACTAATTCTATACCTGCCTTTACGTCAACATAACAATATGTTCGTTGAATCAGTTTGCAAAAAATGGAAATAAAACGGTCAGCTGAAGAATCGCCGAAAACATGAACTAACGTAGCAGAAAGTATGTTAAATTTCAAGAATTTATCAGGTCATTCTACAAGCCACGTTGTTTTCACGCGTAATTTTAATAAGAGAGAAAAAATTATCTCTCTGTGCTGATTAACACATTAAATGGCGCAGTAAAGACAAACTAATCTATGTAATAGGGCACGGTATAATTATAATTGTCCAGAAAGATAATTCCATTTTTTACTTGAAATTTTTTGAAATACACTACTGATTTTAATTTTTCTTATTTCTATACTTTGATTACTTCTGCGTTTTCAAGATGAACGACTACTATATAAAAATGCTTTGATAACGCGAACATGAAATAGTAAACTAACGTAGTGAAGATTCTAACGCAATAAATAATCTGTTCCCTCCGACATTCGTCGAATGTTTATGCTTTTCACGATATGCTGCTTGCTTTGACGATCAGAAATATATCCCGGTTCATTGTCCCCAGAGGTATTTCCAATCGTCTTTAATCACCCTTCGATTAAAAGGCACTGCTCTGTAAGAGCAAAAGGGTTAAAGACAGGAACGATATCGAGCAGCTGAGTACAACCTTCTACTGCTTGTTTGTGTTGTTACAATCTCTAAGTCATGCCAATAGAATTCCTAGTACCGTTAGTCGCAAACACAAGGTTAATGGAACACTGAACAGAGGATTATACTCGTATACGTTTCAAAAGAATAATTCCTTATGAATCAATCGCTGGTATTTAATTCATTAAAATGTCTTTTAATAGTTCATAATTAAATTGAAAATGTTTATGCTTAAAATATTAGATCATCCCCTAAATAATGTTGTCGCTTAAATAAAATAAAATAAGTGCATGATATTGCATTTAAAGTGCATTTATTGCATTATATAAAACTTGGGAATTTAATTATTATATCACGAATCTATCCACTGTTTAAAATAAAAGAAATTTCCAGATTTATACTTAGTTTCAACCTACTTTTAAAAGATGCAGAACAAACTCGTGTGCACTGGCGCAATTGATATAATTAAAGTGATTAGCAATGTAAAGTACCTGTGTGCGTTTTTGCTTCTATCATCGATGCATAAATTATCCGTCATTTTATTTTACACGATTCAATAACACCAAGCGTTTATTAAAGAAATGAACGTCTATAAAGCGATTATCAAGGTATAATAAATTTATACTATGTAGTACTGTTTCTAAAATAAGGAAATAAAAATGCTGTTTTCTTGTAACTAATGCTCCATTATAAGATTCTTAAGAACATGTTTCTGAATACATGTAACTAGTATATACGAGTACAAAGAATGATGATTAGTAATCATTGATAACAAGGTATGGAAGTAATTCTTATACAAGGTTATTAATCGTTTGTCGATGCTAATTGTACTAGTTCAAGTACGAGAATTTACACCATGTATAAATACAATCCCTAACGAGCATTTAATGGATTCCAGAAAATCCTGTAATGGTGTTCGTTTATGATACCTTACCGCATCGAAAACATTGTTTACATAAACCTTTAATAAATCATACGACATCATGTAACTATAAATATAAAAAGATGAATTTTCCCATACTCGTTAACTCGAAATTATTTCCATCAAATTGCAATCAACGACTTCATTTCTCAGACAATTATGCTGTTTATGAAATTGGAAATTTCTCATAAATATCGTTTCAAGAGAAAAGTAACACGTGACTAGAAATCACATAACATTACCGATCGAATTTTGACGTAAATCGAAATAATTTTCAACAATTATTATATATACCAGTTCATTTCTTTGATACACTTCTGATACACTAATTAACTTTTTATATCATACCTTAATCAGTAGTTATTAATATGGATAATAAAAACGGAAACAAAAACTTTCTTTACAGAATATAAATTACATTATACCTATATTTCTTCTTATATAATCTTTAATTTCACGCTGCTAATAATGAAAATTAGCGTACATATAGCATGCTTATTCCAACTTTGCAAAATTAATACAATATTAATGTTGCTTAGAATTTTTTTTCTTCGATTATTATTTCTACACACGATAATATGAATTATTAATACGCTGATTGTCCGAGGGCCACCGGGGACCAACATCTCAAAAATATAATATATTCCAACAATTATTGAAAAAAGAGAGGCATCGAACGTATCAATTCACTATAAAGCCTACTTCACGAATGGAAAAAAGGCATTCATGGAAAAGGTAATCGCACCTAATAAAGCAAATAAGATCAACTAGATTCTTCAACGTTGTATCACGTATGTTTACGAACCGATCAATGCACGGAGAAGGTCTACGTTACGAAAACAAAAAAGTGTGTATACACGTTGAAAGATCGAAAGGATCCAGAATGATCTAAAGGAAATGAAACGGAAGCGATTGAACTCAGGATAAAATTATACCTTCACTTGTCCTTAACACTGACGGTCATACGATTCACGGAATCTATCGTTGTTTTAATCATACCTTTCATCACCCTGTATATAATAATGTCATAAAGAATAATCACCGCTGAATATATCGATAAAAATTTTCCAATACGTGGTAGTATAAATTGGTGATCCTGTTGACGGAACGATGGAAATTTCTACTCAAAAATAAGATTTAAAAGGAAAAAAACAGTTCGAATAATACCGCACAATGAATATTTATGAAATGACGCTAGACGATTCGACTTTTAATTAATTGTTCCGCTAACAAAGACAACTGATATAAGAATATTACGGGTCTGTACGTTATTAGACCTGTTATGGAATGTTATTAGATTGTAGCATAAAACGGTAAAAAAATTGAATTAAATCTTAAAAAACAGATGAAAGAAATAGGACCCTGAAGAACGATGGTAACTTAATTATTCCACACAAATGATCCGCCTTTTAATTGCTTTCTCATGCATTTATTATTCTCATGCATGTATTATATGATGCGTAGGGTTCATTTTAACATTTCGCGAATAAAGTGTTTTTGACAAAATATTTTAGTATGTAACACACGTTAGCGCGAAATTAAGGAAGTCTTTTTTATTTTCGGAAATAAAGCAATTCCACAACCAGTTATGCAGGTGTTTACAGATTATAATTTTTCCACGTTCCATATAAAAGAGAATTTACGAACTGTTCCATGATAACGTCGTTTAATTTGGCACAAAAAAATTTGGTAATCAAGAGATCCTTACAAATTGTTATATGCTTTCGTTTCTTTTTAAAAGATCCGAACAAAAAATTAGATATGACACTGGAAAGTTATAAAAATTATTTCCTGAAACCATCTTACTCTCGTTTCCTGTCTGAAGTCTCTTAATTTTCATACAAATAGCAATTATTTCTGAATGAAGAATACAGAAAACACAATGCAATCCTTTGAGGTCATTGTTTTGTAGGTTTCCTCAAGGATACCATATGAAAGAATAGGATGCTGTTTCGATGTTGCACTTTAATTCCACCGAATTAAAACAAGATCAAATAATACACGACGTACCCCTTGAACACGAACGTTTTCCAAGTAATTACTTGAACCAGTTTGGAGTCAAGGACATCCTGTATAATGTGAACTTCAAGGTTGAGCGAAGAAGTTAGCGTAGGATAGTCGAAATGATCCTAACGCGTCTCAGTATTTCTATGTATTATAGTTCTCAGCGGAAATGCAAATTAAACAGACCTCTTTCTTTTTCAACCCGAAACTGTATGATCTTTTAAAAAATAATTAAACATTTTGACATGACAATTGATGTGTTTGGAAGTCAGAAAAATATTTTGAGAAATCCATCTCACTATTTCTTGTTAGGAATATTAAAATACTCGAAATTTAATGATATATTGAGTATAGTTCTTTAACTATTAGAAATCTATTGGTACTCAAATTCAAATTCAGATTCTACTGGTACTCGAGTAGCCCAACTATTAGAAAATGAAATCTGAATTCTTCGAATCTCAATGCACAATGGCACAATTTTTAATATTCAAAAACTTCTAATTGACTGTTCGTTATTAAATTTCTGACGTGATCGATCGTAACAATGCAAAAACTTGTTTCGTTAACAAACAAGAAAAAGAGAAGATCCGCAAAACATAGACAACAAAAATTGCATAGTCTAGTAGTAAAAAGACGGATTTGATGAAGTAAACACTATTTAGGAACATTGATATATTTTTCCACTGTGACACCACATTCATAGAATTCTGAACACGAGCAAGTAAAGAAAAGACTGCAACAACAAATAAAGATTATGATTTAATCAGGTAGACGTTTCTTTACGCTCCAACACGTTGATGAATGTCTCGGTCACGGTGCGTAGTGTATACCTACATACTTGAAACTAGATCTTAGGTAATAAAAAAAAAAACAACAGTTCGAATTATATTCAGTGTACGATCGCTGACGTACGTAGTAAGTACGCACGGATCTGCTGAGATGAATGTGCAAAAATGAGATCAACAGGAACATTTATGCTGTCGTGTGAAGATTGGGAAATGTTCTCTTCTTTGTTCGCGAAAGTAACCAAAATAACCAAAAAATGGCTAGTTTCATTCAGAAGAATTTGCAAGAAGTGGAGGAAATACCAGATGAGATACGCATGGAGCTAAATTTCCCTTGAAATCAGAAACAACTTGACGCACGTTCACGCAACATCTTGAGGAACGTTTTTTCGGTACAAATAATGACTTTAGTTCACTTCGAAGTTTCTACCGCGTCATTTTTACTGGCGGATGCATTTTACCTCGAACAGACGAGAATCCTTTTCGAGGTTAAATTTAACACAGAGGGGAATCCAACAGAGTACGTATTCTGAAATGACGGGTAGATGTAAAAAGTATGTACCATGAACGATCTTCGTGCATTTAATGAGTTGCAATTTGATCCAACTGATCCAGTTCAAATTACCAGTTAACAAAACACAGAATTTGAAAAAATACTGCATATCATTTCGAATCAGTACTGTTATTAGCTGAGAAATTACGAAACTTTACTCCAGCTTGTCCATTTTTCTCATTTTTTTAATCGATGTTGATACAATTTCGCCGAGTCATTTGGAACGAGATACTTTTTTAACGTAGTCTGGCGTAAATATTTACGAAGCAAACTAACGAAAAATAAGAAAAGTTTGCGTTCAGACTGTGAAAATTCAATGGCAAAAATGTTGAACGTAGAAGAATAAAGATGATTACTTGACGCATTGCGACCCCTCAAAAGGATTTTCGAAAATTAAACCGCTTTAAATTATTCAAATGATTTCAACGAATCCTGCTCCAGATATTGGAAAGGAATAATATCCGTGTATCCTGTGACGCATAACCGATCGGCATTGCAATAATTCCATTGACCTTTGATCATCGTTGCAATCGAACGGCACACTGCAATTGTCGCGCGACAACGATGATCTTGGTGTCCACCACCAAAGGAACAGTGATCTTTTTCACCTGTGTAGTGGGGCTAGGTATCTGTTCACCGATTGGACGTTAGTCCACGTGCTACGTACCACGATCGGCCGGTTGAAACACAAGTGGGGATCGGAATGACTATAACAGATTTTTTGGAGTCAACCGATCCATGCTTTCATCACTTTTCTACAGAAGCGCCTGGCACGCGGTTCGCACCGGGATCCGAGAGAACGAGCAGCATATATAACGTGGACGGTGAACGAAACATTTTTCTAGCCATCTATAAACATATATGTAGGCGTTCGAAAAGGCAGACTGGTTATCAAAGAAGAACGCGGTGCGCAATTATTTTTCGCGAGGACGAGTTCATTCGAAGAAATCGTGTGAAGCGACTCGAAAGCGAAATTTAACTGACGATTCTAACACGAGGTCGTTGTTTAGAGTGTGACAGAAAGGAGCGACTCCGCATGCCCTTGTATCGTGGCTGAATTTCGACAGGACGTATCCACGCATCGATTGGATGATTCGAACGATTAGCGCAACGGTGTTGAACGACTGATCGGATCGAATCGAATCGAATCGTGTTCAAGATTCAAAGAAACGACCACGTTAAATATCTCGGTCCCGTATCGCGACATTTCGCCGTGCGAACAGGTGGACAATACATAATCAACAGGATTTTCGTAACTCAACCATCAGTGAATTCCCTCGCGTATCTTGTGCGTCTCGTTCCTTGAACTTTCGTCGTTCACCAAGAGTGCCGAGGCAATACCATGAAGGACTTTATGATGATATGGAATCATATCGCCGGTCGACGCTACTCGAGCGTCAACGTGAATCAAAATCAAAGCGATTCCAGCGAATCGGAAGAGATAGCGATAAACAGGACGAACAACTTGAGAAGAAAGTCGTCGATCGTGGTGAACCGATTCTTTAACGCGACGCTATCGGTGCACACGGAAGGAAAACCGAAATGGCCAAAGAGTAAGTAATTTGCTGATAAATCAAACAGAGATTAGGGACTGCGAGCATAACTTGGACGATAAAATATTGAGAGTATTTTTACTTAGTAAATACTGTACTGAGAGTGATTGTCAGTTAGCAGAAAAATGCTCTCGATAACTTTTCGCTTGAGTTTCATTCTTCTTCATTATTCTTCGATTTTATGACTGAAACACTCGTTCATTCGAATAAAACTTCCATTTACCAACATAAGCTTAGGAGTATTTCTCACCGTGAATGTAATTGCGCGATTATGAAATTATTTAACTTGAAACGTAACACTTGTTTCTCGAGCGCAGATTTCAGAGGATAAACTGGTTTAACGACGATAATAATGTTGATTAACAGACACCAATACTTTATAGGATCGTTCTAAATGGAAGTCAAAGTGTAAATTATTAGGTCGTTCCATGATTAATATCGTTTTTCTAGAAACTAAGCTTATACAGTGAAACTTTTATGTATTTCGTATATATATTTTTGTAACTGGAAACCTTTAGATAATGTTGTGTTAAAAATTCACATTAACTCATTAATTATGACTGACCTAATATATGCAAATATTACCTAATAAAGATTCATAATATTTGGGCCAAACGTCAATCAATTATAGTTATTTTGCAACAAGATAACAACCTTAACATTTTGAGTGCCATATCAAGTATATTTAGGTCAAGTATGAATTTTCATAAGATCTTATTTAGAAAGAGAATGCAAATATTTTTCTATCTCAAGTTTTTATAATTTGTAGTCAACTACATATTTGAATTGCACTTAAAATGGTAAGTGAAGATAGGTATGCGGATGTAACTGTTAGTAGAAACGGTTGTGCATCGATAGCAATAGAGAACTGATCTCTTTATTCACACATGAAGCGTCTTGAACACTAGAACCTCCATCAGATGATAGTTAATTACTTCCTATTTCGTGCTAATAAATTTCCGAGACCTTTATATCAATGCTCTGATAACCACCCTACATTAAATTACTGCATCTAGTAAAATTGCACGCGAGATTTATAAAATCCACCTGCAAAGCCTATTGCGTGCAATGGAAGCAGTGTTGGGCATCGATCGATTAACATTTTTCAATTCAGAGAACATCAGAGAACTGTAAGAAACAAAGATCGGTTTATAATCGCATAGTTTATCAAGGGGTTAACTTTTAATATAAATATCATTTCCCAAGGCATTACTGTATCAAATGTCAAATTATAAATAACGTAAATTTACAATTAATAAAATCAAGTGAGCTAACCGATGGCCGCAAGAATATTTCTCTCAAAGTCAACGATCGAAAAGAAAACAAAAAATCGACAAACAATTTGTCGTATCATTAACGCCTCAAAACCGTTATATTTCCGATATAAATTTTGAACTATCCTTTCAAAAATATTCAGACGGAATAATAAATAATAATAAACGTTTCCAACGATTTAATTAAAAACCTGATAGTGAATGTAGGCGTATATTATACACCTACACAACTCTATCTACATCAAACTTTGAATGCCAAGTCAATTGTGACCCACGCCTTCATAATATATAAAAAGATGCTTCTATTAAAATTGGGCAGTTAAACTTTTAAATCAAAAATTTGCATATATTAAACAAAATACCGTATATGTAAGGAAATGATTTCGAATTCAGGAAATGAAAAAAGTTTAAATTATCGCATGAGTCAAAAGTCCTAGGATTAAATGTTTTTAAAAAGTAAAAAAAAGGAACACAGTTTCGCCTAATTCTCTCGTTACCTTTCAATTTGTACAACGATAGCATGCTCGCCATCAACAAAGCAATTACAATACCTTTCCAGTGAGAACAAAGGAAAAAAAAAAGAAAGGAGATTGCCCGTCTCCATATGAAGATTTCAATGAAGCAATAAAAAAACGGCACGCGTACTTTATGCTAATAATGATTATCCTTCCTGGACACACGCATCGGAGAATCGTAAGAACACCATCAAATCCTCGAATATGAAAAGCTTCCTTCTTCATTCAATGCCGTGAACTGGTATTTTAACAATACAAATTAACGATAGCTCGTTAACGCGAGACATGTCTAGACTGATTGCAAAAAAAAAACAGTGACTGATGAAAAAAAATAAAATTCATTCATCCAATTATTATGAAATCACTGACCTGACTTACGACCAAATCATTTCACAGCAAATCAACGAGGAGAAAGCTAGACAGACGGTTTCGATAAAGCAACGGTAGACATTGAAAGTAACTTTTCATGGTCGACATAAAACAACTTGAGGCAGGTAATGGTTTCTCTGGTCACATTCAATGTACCATGAATAAACCAAACTTCTCAGAAAACATCCTTTTTCTTTTTTATATGATATTATGGCAGGACAAAGCGTTGAAAATTCTATTGTACAAATTGTTTATGTTAATAGAAACGGAAGATTTCAAAATGCATTGAATGCCTTGCTATTATTATTGTTATTTAGTTACTTCTCACTTTGATATCTTAAAAAATGTCTGATTTACATATTTTTCCATTTCCAAAAATTATTTATTAAAATTCAACGAATAACAATTTCCAATTAAAGCAAACACCATTCGAATAAATATTCGTTTGCTAATAGACTCATGTGTATTTTGAAGTAAACTATGCAGGAAAATCACAAATTTAATTACCAATCTGATGTATGTGTTTTATAAAAAAAGGAAAATTAAGAACACTCAGTTAGTCTACATTTGAAATTCAAAAATGACTTTCCCTTTCCACCTATTGACATTCGATAAATCTTTAATTTTATAGCTGAATACATACACTTACAGAATATATATACATAAATTTTTGCCATATTATTTGAGATGTCTCAATCGATGGAAATTAGACAATGGATGGAAATTAATAGGACATCCATATTGAAATAATATGAATTTTGACACATGAAGAACGTTCTTGAAAAAACCAATTTAATTAATCTGATTTGGTTAATTATCTCATTTGTTTTCAACGAAATAATTCGCCTTTAGCCTTTGATATGAAATATTTTTTGAAAAGAACATAAATTTAACTTAATCCCGAAATTATTAATGGAATATTTATTTTATGTATCCTAAAGTAAAATTCCTGAATATTAAAATATCTACTCTGTAAATGCTACCCGAGTTGCTGAAATTAGCATTTTTTTAATACAAATTACCAATATTATTTTTATTACTTTCTACATTCAAATTTATTATAGAAAAGTAGTTTTTGAACAGTGTAGAGCAAAAATTCCAAAATGTCCATTTTGATAGAAAAACAATCTAATGTTTCACCTCATTTCACAACTTATTTGAATACCTGACAATTTAACACCTATAATAAAATTACCAATATTATCTTTATCGCGTGCAATAAAAAAGTTTACTCTGAACAGTTCAGAATAAAAATTCAAACAGAACAGTCCACATAGAAAGACAATCTCTGTTTCACCTAATTACCCATATTATGCGTCGTTTCCTTTCATGGAATCTACCTAAATGACACAACGAGCTATTTAAAAATCATTTGGAATCTTCCAGATTTTATCGGCGTAAATGGCGATCGGTTTCCCATTTAGGAACCATGTTCCTTTAGAAAAAAGAACGAGAACAACGCCGAACAAAGCGTTGCGCATTGTAACCTTAACGATTCTTTAAAAGTGCAATGCATTCCAATTAAATACATTAAAGCGAACAATTTACAATCACCTCCGATAAGGAGCTCTTTACACGGCTTCCAAGTTTACGGTCAACGACTAAAGATAAACAAAACAAAAACAAGAAAAAAGAAAAGGAACTCCATAGAAAATGACGTGCACACCCTGAAGGTAATTTTTCGTTACGCGGAAACGGCATTGGAGTCATTTTGTAAAAACAACCGGATACATCGACGGGAACCGGTTCACCATGACTTAAAGCAACAAAATCAAGCTATCAGAAATTTCCAGACCGAACTCACCTACCGTACCTGTTTCAACAAGCCTGAGAAATACTTTAATAAGTTTTACGTAGAACTTTATATTCATATTCCACGTGTGATTAATCTGATTAGCATAATTGGTATCTCAGGTCCGCAGTTATTCGAACTGCGACTGATGTTCGATTTACCATAGAATGTAATGGAAACATCTTTTTCTTATCAGATCTTATGGTAGGATTATGCGAAGAGAGTGGATGATACTGAAGTTTTTTAGAACGAAAGGTACCATTTTCTGCTGTTTCGCTAAACCAGTTCTAGTAACTGGTATGGCATGGATTTGCAATACGCGATTTTCTTGCTCACCAAGAATAGCATTGGAATCTATGCGCAAATAATTAGGAAACAAAAATAGAAGGAAGAATCGTCGATTAATCTAATAGAATGCATAATTTCCCACAACTTCGAATTATTATAACAGCGTGTTCAAATACTAGGAAGAATTTGCACAACGTAGTAAATCTATCTTAAATATGAAATACAAGCCACAGTGGAGTGGCTGAAATCATTTAAAAGTTAAATTCCAACAGAGACCTAAAATTTATAATTAATCGATGAAGGAGTTGGAATCTTCGTAAAAACTGATCTCTCATGGTGATTAATGTATCTAATTTACGACTAACTGTTTCTTTCTCTGTGATTCATACGGGCTGGAAAATTTGATCAAAACCGGTCCTTTGAATCCCGTTAATTGTTCCTTACAGATGTACATCTTGATGTAGCATTTTTTATCTAATTATACTTAGGTATTTGTACAAGATGTGCCCCTTTCAAAATGTCAAAGTGAAGCTTTACAATTTGATCGCTCATCGGTGACATTTGGTGCACCCATCGGAATGCTAATTCAAAAAAACACCATGGGAGGACTTTAATTGATTTACTTGCGCAAAATACCATCGCTTCAATGTGATTTTTGTCGCATTCGAGACACTGATGAAACATTGTATAGTTTATCTTTCAATTGCTTAGAAGTTGCAAATGAACGCAAAAAGTGAATGATGATGACAAATAGTGGAAAGGAGTAAATAATTAGAAGGTTTTTCAATTGATCTCCGCTTACGAAACAATAGAAGGAGGAAAGAATTACTCTTGTGAACTATCATTACGCAACTATTTCAAAACTATGAAGCATCATTATGCACTCGTTTAGCCTCATTCATTACCACTTTCTATAATTTTACGACTGTCTTTGTTGTGCAAAATTGTACCTTCAATATTCCACTTAAAAATAATTCTACACAGTATTTTTCCAAATTCCTTTAGATTTACAAATTTAGTTCTATACTTTCGTTTGCCATTTTAACTAATTTCGTAATCTTCTTTTGAGATGAATGCAAAGAAAGAGAAGAAAGACGAGTACCATTGCGCCAAAAATGCACCATCCGCAAATATAACGAAAGCAAACATCTGTAAATGCCATTCACCACGAAAATGTTGCCTTATTATCCGTCCAAGTAGCTGTCTCGTTTGAAATTGACATTCCACAAATGGTTGCCCTCGCCTCTTAAAAAGCCGAGTCGTGCCTGTGATTATGCAAAAGGTACGCACGTGCCTGCATTTATTTACATGAAGCAATTTCACGAATCACAGAGGACTGTTGAAAAAATCCATAAACTGCCGAACTGAACATCGGCTGTACGTACTTTGTCTCGATGTGTACTGCGAAGTCATTGCACGGAGTCATCAACTCTTGACAGCTTGAGGATAAACTGCATACGTTTGCATGTGCACTCGTCGAGCATCGTTGTTACAATGTATACACTTAATGAACAGACGTTATATCGATGCTGTGTTGACTCAGCAATGCAAATACAAACTAATCTGGCGAAAAGATATCGAATGAAATGGAACCTCTAACATATTCATTGAAAAGTAATATTGATAGAACGTCAAATGCAACTTTTTTATCTATTGACAAAATTCATGAGATTATTAAATAGGACATATGTTCGACTATTTTGAATTAGTTCATTTTTATGAGAGTCAAAGATTTCGTCAAGTAGTTTAATGCAAGCTAATAAAGATTTGAAATTGATAACCCATGCAATGATTTCCAATCAAACGCTCTAACGATTACGAGAGACACTCGAAACACAATATCTTTCCGGCAAACATTTCGTAATTTCCTTTTCCGCGCACAGAAGCTTGTGTTTCGACAATGGTACATCCATTAAGGTGGCGCGAATCTATGGATATAAAATATAACGACAGGACAAATATGCACTTTCTATTGGATGCCGCATTTGCAGTCGTGTCCCGATTGCCGCCGGAAAATTATTACCACATCGTGCCGTACTGCCAGCAATCTTGCAATAGTCGAGAGCAAAACGACTCTACGAAACTTAGAGACACGTGTTTGTTAAGCTTCGAATCCTGTCCGCGCCTTAACATTCACCTGCTAAACCGAACCGCCACTTTGAAGTATCGAAAAAAACTTCATCGAACGAAGGTGCTCGTTTAGATCAGAGATTGGCAAATATTTTTTGTAAAAGGCCAAATATTAGATAGCTACTTCCCTTCAAATACTAATGTTTCTAATGTCTAGAGATTTCAGATATTATACCGTCCCTTTCGCCCCCTTTTAGTCGCCTCCTACGACAGGCAGGGGATACCGTGGCTGTATTCTAAACCCCCCAGCCACAGGGGGTACCTTCTCTTTCTTTCCTTGAATTTTTGGTAATTTATTATACAATTTTAGAAGCGTCATCATTCACAATTTGACAATTTCATATCGTAGCACCCTTGTCATTAAATAAATGAATTTGAGTTTAAAGAATAGATGTTGAAGAGTAACGGTGATAGAAGCATCTACATTTACTGGATAATTCTAGAAAGATATTGATCTCTATTTATGCCACGCGTTCGAGAAACGCGATAAAAGCACATGTCATTAGCAAGCCGCCTTTTTTTTCTCTCGTTTGTGAATCAGTGTATAATACCATCACGTGGAAAACAACTAACTGGAAGTGTTGCATATTTAACAAATTTGCCTCTGGTCATTTTCCTTTCAACGCGTTCATTTCACCAATTACACGTAATAATACCGTTCGCGTGCGTTATTCCAACAAGATGATAAGACTATATAACAATGTATGTTTCTGTTTGATGAATCGGAAATGATTGGACTGTATTTGATGCAAAATCACGAGCAGACAGTATCCCGTTCGTGAAACACATAATGATTCGTGGTTCCCCATTGTTCTCCGAATACCCACGAAATTACCGTGTTCGGACTACGTCAAAAAATCGTCATTCGTCCTTCGCGAGAAGAATCCACGTTTGCCACTGTATTTCCGCGACACCATTGGTATTCCTCGTCATCTATCACGAGATTACTTAACGGTTACCAAAGCAATCAGTTATACCTACGTTCGTCGTTTCTTGATGAATCGGTGTTGGTCCGTGACGCGTAGACGATACCCAATACAATTACGTGGCCAATGGATTATAATTCGATCCACCTTGTGGATAGTTATGAAGAGAAAATGCGCAGAAATCGCGTATAATCTTGAGAATTTAAACGTTTCTTGAACGCTTCAACGTGTGAAATTAACCCTTTCGCTTCTGAGGGTAACTATAGGCACGAATCGTTACACGGTCACTATGTAAATATAATGCGAACAACTTTGAATTGAATATTGCCATAGCGAAAAGATGAATGAGTCAGCATTAACGACTTATAACTTCCAAGTCTGTTGCGTGTTTTGTAAATTGTAAATCATTGTAATTTTCCGCGTTGATTTTTACGCTCTAGATCCGTGCAAGTGTGTATAATTCATGAGCTCACTGATTCATTGAAACCAATTTTCATTAATGTTAAAGATTTCTAGCTATCAAGCCACTTGCATGTATCTTAGAGAAGTATGAATCTTTTGAATCTTCTTGCAATTGTACAATGACAAATTTCATCAAAATTAGCGTAATAAGAATAGAAGATTACGCAGAATCCAAACTAGGAAAAGTCCTTCGTACCTAATCTCAAAGACGATCCAAGGTTTTTCGTAATTCTTCGCGAACGAGTCGATAAATAACACGCTGCAAATCCCGGTGATACGCAACATGTCGTCGCAATAAATTTATTCCGTCAAGGATCAACATCGTAAGAGAACACGTAAATGCTTCGCGAACGAATGAATTTAATGAATGTCAGGTTAATTATCGTGCGTCGATGAGCAATGTTGATTTCCTTTTCATATTGAATCCCGACTCGATCACTTTTAGGAAGATAGCCTAAAGTGCTTGTCCATCAATAGGTAAGTTTATTAAAATTTTATGCGGACAACACTCGCAGGGACAAGGTACACAGAATTCTTCTTGATTTTTTGCTTATAAAATGATTAACCTTCGAAACACGAATGGTGTACATTAGCGTCGTTAGGTAGGGACCAAGGGGGCTTTGATCCCTAAAAATGGAGACTGGCTTCGTCAGTAGTATATAATTCTAAGGTTATAAGATTCTAAAATGTAAAAATTAAAAAATTCCAAGATTCTAAGATTCTAAAATCTAATGGCGGATGTTCAGTCAAACACAACCCAAAGATAGATTAGATTCTTAAATTATACTAATTTGAAATTCAACAATGTAGGAAAACTTTGTCCCTGCTGTATCTTTTTAAACCGAGACTGCGATTAAACGCCAGAAAAATGATATTCATTCTCTTAGAAAAGAAAGATGATGGCACGATCAAGTATGTTAAAAATCAGCGTAACGCCGCGCCGGTGCGTTTTCCTTGAATCTCGTTGCGTGTTCTCTTAAAATTCATCAAACGATTTTCGACCGAGTACACGTATATGAGATAAAGGAAGAATTTCAGAGTAAACCGGAATTCCCACGTATTCCAAGTATGTCTCATGCAAATCCGACGAATCATTCGCGACACGCAATATTTTGAAACAAGTCGGAAGTCGCAAACTTGGCGGTATAATTTGAAACGAGTTTGCTAAATTAGAATCTTGTCAGATTCTAAGCAAAAAAATTAAGACGCGTGAAAGAAGTAGATCATTATTCTGTTACGCAATTGAAGCGTGCAAGAATTCTAGACAATCATTTAATTTGTACCGAGAAAAATCATCTATGCGTTGTCGGTCATTCGTTAGAAAGAAAAACAAGTGTTACACCACGACGTAATTTGTTTGCCTGTTTGCTAAGATCCTGGTTGAATAAAAGGTTCTACAATGTTATAAATCGTCCGTAAAATAGAAAACCTTCGAATGTTGTCACGTGTAACAAAATGTTCAGTGGCACCTGATAAAATTTCTTAACAGGTAGATTTCAATATCCTTCGGCTGTTCGAGGGATAAATGTGCTAATTAACCTTTTCAAAGTTACAAACGTGCGACTAATTTTTGTAATAACAAAATACCACTTTCGGGCTCCACTTTTCGCCATTTCTAATATTTCTATGAACAATAATTTGATTTCTACTATTACAAATTACAGTGACTCCTATGAAATTTTTAAACAATGACTTAACCAGTGGGCCTTCTTCTATCGCACCTTTTAATTTTGAGCAATAATGTCAAAACCTCTGTTGAGGTTTTAATTATTTAAATTGTATCAGATTATTACGTTAATTGTTTTAATCGCTAGCTCATCGTGACAATTTTCACGAATGCGTCATTGACCAACTCTTTATCATCTACGTGCAGGTATTTTCATGCTGATGACTTTGGGCTCGCTCGGTCTTGCCACTGGTTGCATCCTCTTTGTACTTCAACCGTACGATCTACTTTTCAAGTTGAAAGTGATATTCAGCGACGGCGGTGAAATTTTCGAACTATGGCGGAAACCCGATGTCGAGCTTTACGTAAAGATCTATCTATTCAACGTGACGAATCGCGATGAATACATGTCCGGTAAGGAGAGTAAGCTCAAGTTCCAGGAAATTGGCCCTTATACTTACAGGTATGTATACATAATCATCGATCAATCAATATTTTGACAAAGAAAAAGAAGTTCGATGAACTTCGTAGTATTAGATTGTTGCATTATTCTTGCATATCAGTTAGTCAATTTAAATATATACAAATTCATGAGATAACATTATCTTAAAATTATGCTACAAAAATGAATAGTGTTTAATTTGAAACATATGTTCTTTATATTATGAACTTTGATATTTTCTCTTCGATCGGACACCTCTTTTTAAATCAATTAATTATTCATTTCTAGAGAATAATTTCTAGAAAATTTCAGAGAGGTGCTCGAACACGCGGATGTCAAGTTCAACGACAACGGCACTGTGACAACATTCCCGCATCATCCACTGAAATATGTACCGGAAATGAGCGGAGGCAGGGAAGAGGATGAAGCGATACTACCAAATATTGCTTTACTGGTAAATAGAAACAAAAAATTTTCCCTAATAATTTATTTACCGGATCAAATTTTTTATCTCGGAAACATAATAATAACCCACAAGAAATTGAAAAACGCGACTCGTATACTGTAAATTTCTATAATCGCGTTAAACACTACTTTTTCTTATAATTGGTATTCTCGGTACTTTACAACTCTCCTGTATTAATTAAGCGCTTAGTGCGCTTTTTCTGTGTTCTAATTTTTTTTTTAATTTCTCAGTGATTAAATGACTATCGTTTTTGCAGTCTGAGATAGTTGAGTAAGAAATATACGAAACATATTATTAGATATCACCTTAAATGCCGTGGTGGTCACCGATGTCTATCATGAAAAATTTAACATACTTCAATAAAAAAAAAAGGTAGACAAACTTTAATAAGGTAGCAAATGAAAAACTTAGAATTGAAAGTAAATCAGTTTTAATGATTAGCGTTTGGCCACTTGCACCAAGGCACTTAACGGGTTAAACGAGTTTGAATTTGTTTTCGTTTGCTTTCAATTCGCGAAAGATAAATTGATCGGTGTCGAGAGGCGCCGGTAGGAAAAATCAAAAAATAACAAGCTCTTGGTCAATTCATACGAGATATTTTGCAACGTTGATAAATATGTGTGCACGCTAAACCGTAGCGAGGACAATTAAATGACGTATGCGACCCGACAGATTTAAAATGATCTGTATAGCGTATATAGCCTTTTAAAAGAAAAGATTTCACACGCGATGCTTTTGCGTGTGTTGTTTCAGGTCGTGTTGATATCTCTATATAGGTACACCGCAATCAATGAAATATCAATTTAATCGTACGGAGTTTTACGCGAATATAAACATCATCATATCAATCGAATGACCTTTCTATAATCAATAATTTAGCTTGATTCTTATAAGCATATCATATCGAATTAATTTTATAATAATCTTGGATAAATGTTACGATTATAGCATGTTATCTATCACGAAGGTTATCGCAAATTTAATTCATTAAAATAATTAAAAGTATGGAAATAATGTTAAATACTTTAACGATACGAAACAGAATAGCATACGTAGCAATGAATAGAATAGTGCGATTCGCATTGATTGCTCCCAATTATTTCAGAATTATTAATCTTTCCATTTAACGACTGCCGCAGTAGAAATATCAATATGTGGTCAGACGCATGTTAATAGAAATAATTAAATTTACTTAGAATAATCTCTCAATTTATACCTCAAGTTTATTAATCCATAATTTTGACATAATATTAAGGCTATCTTAATTTTTTTCTGTTTTTTAATTAATTAGATTTTCGGTACCGCGGATAGGTCAACGGGTTAATTATTTATTCTGCTATTCTACATTAAATAACTTTGATTAGCATCAATATTATATTAATAGTGTAAGGTAGGAAATTGAAATTTCAAATTTGAAAATTAAACATTCATATCCTTAATAATTCATGTTTTCACAGTAGAATAACCAAAGTTGTAAGAACGACCAATTTTACATTTCTCATTTAAAATGCATTCTATCAAAAGATAATATTCAAATAGTACGATACATTAAAATTGACAAAACGAGCGCATAAAATGCTCGATCAATGTCGTTTATTCGTCTAATACAAAGATAAAGAGTTGCACACGGAACGCGAAAGGAATATCAAAGTTATCCGTCCGAATGATTAACTGATTCTTCCGAAAAATCATTCAATATTGTGTTCGTCGTGTATCGAACAATAAATACATAGTAGCAGATTGATAAATTGTTTCCAAGCGTTGGACGATTGCCAATGAGGTCAACGGTTTATCAAACTTTATTCTTTGAAGAGTAGCACCGCTAGACTTTCGTTTTGTTTATGTTGCAAAGAAGCTATTCATGTTACTGTAAATCAATTTTGTAAGTTAAAAATTGAAATTTAATTAAACCAAGAGCGGATCGTGAACCGATCGTCAGTAAATCATCAGCGTGGTTATTGTTGAAACCATTCAACTTTGGTTAAAAAAAAAGTCTATTTTAATTGGAAGTACCTCGAGCAATAGTTAGCTAATCATCGTGAATAATAAAATCTTCAATCGAATAAACAACAAAGCATAAAAATGTCATCGTAATGTTAGCCAACAAATTACATCTTTTCAAAACGGAATCAGATCATGAATTTGCATTTCCGCCCTTTTTTTCGCTTGTTGACTTATAACCAGCCTCATCAGTGAACCTTGAGCTCTTCGATTAATAACCGATATTCGTGACGTAAATTCGATCTGAATATCTATTCGCTTATTTAAATCAATCGTATTTAACACTACATTGCCGGAGCGTGTCAATTTGATTCATTTACGATTTTATTGCTATATATGTAGAAAAACTTAAATAATTTTTCTTAAAACATATGTTGGTTTTTAATAGAATTATGAAATGTATAAAAATACTAATTCCTTCCCCTCCCCGCTCCTTAGTTCCAAAAATCCATATGTGCTATACCTATTTTGACGGGTGTGAATCCGGCAATCTAGTGTTAATTAACTTCTTAGTAGTATAATTTTTTTTATGATAACATAGGTATAATAAAAGAATAATGATACACATACAAGATGTGTCGTCTAGATAAATATAATTAAAAATAGACGAATAGTGATTGACAATGAGAAGAAAACAAGTTCTAAGTTTATATTCTTGTTACCCAATGAAAAAAAGGGTCTATTTCGAATACTATTCTCAATTAAAAAATTCCTGAAATGCGGAAAAGAATAAACGAAATTTTCCATGTGATTCATCTTCCCTAGAATTATGTCCGATAAAAGAAAACCGCAATTTTCTGTGTGCGTACAATAAATTTCCATTCGTTGCACGAAGGCATTCTTAACGGATGCATCATGTTCGCGTTGAGAAAGCACCGTGAACTATAATCAATCGAAGGAATATTTCATAATGAAAGTACAAGGTTGATAACGATACTACTTAAAATAATTAGAGGTATCATATTTTAGAAACACAATACTTCTTTACACACAATGTTTACTGCACAAACATCTTTTTGCAATCGTCTAATTGTCGATTTCCGTCGTTACGCCTATACACCGTTAATCGAGGATGTAACAATATGCAAATAATACGACTTCAAATCAAATGAAACATTCTGAGACGTAAAATGTAAATTTTAATCTCCTACGACCCTCGCGACATCAACGTTTCATTTCCTTGTATTATAATGTATCTTACTACACGCGACAATTTTCACTGCGGCATTCAACGTGTTAAAATGGATCACTCTGCATAAAAATTATAATAATACGTGAGATATTTCATCGGCGAATAAAAGGGGGTTAAATATCGGTCAACACTGATAGTAATGAATAGTACCTCTAGGGTTAAAAGCACCCTATAGTATTTCAATAGCTACTGAATAAACATGACTAGAAAAATGATGGATGAGCGGTGATGAAACAAGATCTACGTTTCTCAAAAGAACCATTTTAACAATGATGGTTCGCAACAATCTGTCAAGTGCATCCTTATGCAACGCGTGTACGTACTGGTACACCCGATGCATGCATATGTATGCAATTAACAGGAACGTTGACTTAAGGCGTGCAAGATCCTCTTATGGTAGGTTAGTTGAACAACTGGTCAATTTACAAGAACTTTTGATAAAAAGATAAAAATTAGGAAAGTTTTGTTAATTGTTTAATTCAATGGATAGATCAATTCATAGATCGTTTAACCTGATACCGGAATAAAATATACGGAATGAAATAAGCAGAGGATAAATTATATCCTGTTTAATGTTATACCGTAACAAATCATCGCTAATTAACTGCAGCGCACATTGGATATCATGCTTCGTAATAAGGAAGATTAATTGAGTAGCAACTCGAAAATTGAAAATCTACGACCGAAAAGAGAGATGATGATGTTAATTAACCTTCGCAAGGCGAATGTAAGATCACTCTGATCCAATGACAGAAACCTAAATACGAAAATTGTAAAATATTTAGTTATTTGCAGAGCTGGTGTATATTTTGTTGAAATTTTTAAATTCTAATTAACATTATCTCTTATGAATTGCTAATATAAAAATATGAATGCTGTGGAAATACCTAGTAGTACGTCAACAGTTGCGAATGTGTTAATTAACAAATAGTGACAAATTAATTTCCCTTTTAATTGTGTACATTTTCAAGAAGTTCGTTGTCTTGAATAATTTTCTTTCTTTCTTTCTTTCTTTCTTTCTTTCAGAGTATCACAAATGTGATGAAGGATGCTAGCTACTTCACCAGATTGGGTTTGAATCTACTGATTATGAATACAAATTCACAGCCTCTGGTCAAAATGACTGCTAAAGAATTCATGTTCGGATACGAATCTACCCTTGTCACTCTTGGTAACAAGATGATGCCATCCTGGATCAAATTCGATAAATTGGGTCTTATTGATAGGGTAAGTTTTGTAAAGAATCTACAGATTAATAACAGTTTCAAAGAAGAAAAAAACATTTAGAAACATTCAGCATTTCTTTTTTCTGAAGTCATAACTATAAATTTGAGTTACATATATTATAAATGCTAATAGAAATCTAATGAATATGAAAGTTCGTGCAGTCGGCAATTAATATCAGTCATCTATTACCAAGGAAACCATCTATCGTATTTCCCTACTCATACTTTCTGCCTACAGTAAATTATGTTGTTAAATTACAGGCATTTTAATTCATAATGATTTTATTTATGATTTATTTGACCCCCTAGATGTACGATTTCGACGGTGATTACGAAACCGTTTACACCGGAGAAAAAGACATTCGTGAAACAGGACTAATTGAAAAATATAATGGTGATTATAATCTACCACAATGGACAGGAAAATGCGCGAATGTAAACCATGCTAGTGATGGAGTGAAATTTCCAAGTTACCTCGAGCCAAATGACACTGTATTATTCTTCAGAAAGAGTCTATGTCGCAGCGCGTACATGGTATGTTGAATCATTTCGAATTTTATTCAAATTTAAACATTTTTAAAAGCATTGAAAGTCTATAGAAATTTCAAGTATGCAAATTTTAATCCTGAATTAAAATTGTTCCATCAGTAATTAATGATGAGTAACTTGCGAACATTTAGATGTTTATATTATATTAAATCGTGTAAACAGTATGTAAATTATATAAAATAATGTGCGAATTAAGGTAATGCTTCAAATCACTTGGAAAGAGAAAATATTTTATAAATATACATATTTGCATACACGTCACTAATTGCGTGTAGAATAATTTAAATACTCTTCATTTAAAAAATTATTAATATCTCAAGACTTTAGTGTTCAATAAAATTTTAATTAATTTGAAATTTTCAAAATACCAAGTCGAAAAGTACAATAAACGAAATTGAAATAAAATTTTATAGACTCAAACTGAAGAAACATACATCCAAGGATTGCACGCATATAAATACAAGTTTGTGGAGAACGTGTTAGACAATGGTGCCTACAATCCAGAAAACAAATGTTTCTGTCGGAAGGGATACTGTTTGAAGCCTGGTTTAATTGATGTCACCGATTGTTACTATGGTAAGACAATTATTTATAAATTAGTAACTGTACTTTGGTTATGTCACATGTATCGTTACGGTTTATTGCTTTCACCTTACTTTTTCTATCGTTCATGCACGTCAATGTAAATGATTAAACTTTTATGATAATTATGCGTAATGTGTAAAGTATGCGTTAATGAACGTCATTATAAATTAAAATGAATAATACATTCAGAACGATAATACTCATAAATATACACATGCACTACGTTCATGTTATCGTTAGAATAATTGTGAAAATATGTTGATAATTATAATTTCTTATTCCTTACCATTTCGATGTTTACAGGTTTCCCAATCGCTCTCTCGTATCCGCATTTCTACAAATCTGATCCAAGTCTGTTGGCAGCGGTCAAGGGTTTGACCCCAAGAGCAGATCTTCACGAATCATTTGCATACGTTCAGCCACAGTCAGGCCTTCCTCTTAAACTGGCCTTCCGTTTCCAAATAAACATGGCACTGCAAAATATTGGACACATGGCTCGAGTGGAAAAATTTGAAAACTTCGTATTACCATTACTATGGTTCGAAATTGTAAGTATCAAGAAAATATCAATTATTATTAATTAGGGTGTCATAACTGTCATAATTACCTTAGCGTCGCGTAGACACGATGTGTAAAACAAGGTTTGAAAGACGAAATCTGCGTGCAACCACCCTCTCTGACTGAGTGGTGGCGCGCAACTACGGTACCCTAGCATGATAATGTTGGGAACTCAAACCGAGCGCGCCTGACCTTTACCGACTTGACCCGATCATTCGCTTTGCCGACTCTTCCTACTTCCCGCGGATTCCTATTTTTAAATTATTAAAGTGTGATATCACAGATCGATAATATAGAATTTTTTAATATCTTTGTACACTTACTACATTATGAGAAAAGTATAATTTTCAAAATGTTATGTTTCAGGGAATGTATGAGTTACCAACATCAATGAATATTCGTTTCTGGTTGTATTTAAATTTCTTACCAGTTCTTCAATGCATAGTAATTTATTCCTTATTTATTATCGGCTCTATACTCATAGTGCTCAGTATCCACAAAATCCTTATGTATCAACTGAATGGATCAACGGTGTCCCGGCAATGGTTAGACCCTGAAATACAAAGTAATAAATTACAATGTTTCAACAACAATAGACGGATGTCGTGCAAAGTCAAAGAAATGGATTTGTACTATAGTACGTTACTTGAATCGAAAGATGCAAGCCCAATCACTGAAGAATCGCCGGAATTATCGAGTTTAAAAGAAGATATAGTGTGACCGATAAATCACGGTCGGAATTCTTGAAAGAGGCTATTTCCCGCGTAAAACTAATTTATGCTCAAAACGTCCAGAGCGCATCAAAAATCAAAATTCAAATCGACAAATAGTAGAATATTTTTGTACTTTGAAATTTATCGTTATTTCCATAAAATTCAAGATTCAATGGAAATCTCAATATATTATATTTACACTTCCATAACAAAAATATAACTATATAAATCACTTAGCAAAGAACTACAAAAGATCTTATCAGTTAGCGCAAGTGCAACTATAAACGTGGTAATGGCATCTTTTTTCATATTTTCTTACCAAATTTCAATTACCATTTATTAATACGAACGGTGCAAATTCAAAATAAATTCGGAATTTAATTTTTTAAATATATAATTTAACATGAGAAGTAATAGAAAAACAAATGTCTACATTCCATAGACTTTCATGTGCATATATAAAATCTCATATTATTTAATATTTCTTTTACACTTTTACACTTCATCGAAAAACCGGTGTGCTTATTAAGAAAAGAAGAAGAAAAGATAAATGCAATAATCGTTTACATAAAACATGCACAGTTTACATAAACGATTAATTGCATTAAGACTGATATTATAGACTGGTTATAGCGATTAAGTGATTTGTATGGAACTTTAATATGATTAAAAATGTTAACATTTTTAAATTTAAAAGGAAATGGAAGAAGGATCGAAAATATAAGAAGTAAATGATATGTAAAAAGTATCAATTTGGAATTGCACCGTTTGTAGTTGTGATTGAAAGATAAAATATGAGACGGCGAAATTTAATTAAAATGTATTTCAATACATTCATATAATGGACAAGGAAAAAAGGGTACTTGAGTAATAACTCTTAATAATTCTTTGAAAGATCAATAAACAATTGTGTACCATATATAGGTATTTTTGCTCTACGACGAGCTATTAAAAGTATTATTTTATATCGTATAAAAACTGTCGAAATACTTCACGAGTATAGAAATTAATCATTCGTCCAGTTGCAATTTAAATATGAATCTATCAGATAATCTCATTATTAAAAATAATTCCCTCAATAATAATTGTAACTAAATAATTCTTAAATAATACAGAATTATTACAGTACAGAAATTATTATTACCATTATAAAGTATGAGAATATTGTGGGGAATATAAAGACCGACTATCAAACTCTGTTAGCTTTAAAAAAAAATTGCTGCAATTGTAAATATTGTACATAGCCATTTAGTTATGAATCACCAATATGTAGTATTTGCATTGTTTATAATTCTTTAAAGTTTATACACGTCATATAGGGTAATGTTGAATTTATCGCATTTACTGTCTTGCATGTTAAATGTAAAAACAGTAAACTTGATAGCACTATTTTTTTTCATCTGAAATATGTGCTAAGTCAAAAATAATAAGATGTAATCTCGTAATTAATAAGTTATTTATAAGATAAATAGCCATAAAACTTTGTTAAACATCAATCTTGCCTCGTCTATGTAAATTAATCACTATTGGTGATCAGCTAAGGAAACAGTATTGTTATAGTATGAAAATAAACATGTTCCTATGAAATATTCTCACACTAACTATAATAGAATAAAACAACTGTTGCTTAACCACTTTGTACACATAATAATTTCTGTTTCCTTTAGTTGCAAATTTCATATAGTTTAAAAGAATAATTTTGTTTAATAAAATCTGTTCAGCTGTATAATATCTGTTATGTTTTCCATGCAAATATTGTAATTCTTGCCAGTAAAGTTGTAATGATATAAGTATTCATAAAAATTGCTCAATAAATAAAGTTTATAACAAAAATATATTGCATTATTCATATATTTTCTGTAATTTGGACAATACCTGACAATTCCTCCACCATTTCAATGAAAAAAATAATTTGAAAAGTTAGGTAATAAAATTATTAGCACAACATACCGAATATTATACATATAAATCGTTTGCACATGTACGAATTAAATAATTGCAAGAGAAACTAAATTTTCAATACATATAAATAAGAAAATACAGTATACAAATAAGGGTACAAATAGAAGTTGATAATGCCTTTAAAAATTCATAAACAATTAGCAGTAATTTCTTATGTATACATAATAATTTTTAAATCTAAAAAACAAGCAAAATGGATAAATTAATTTATTATTTCATATTTATATAGATGTATATATACAAGTACCTTTTAATTACTGTTATATAGTAAACATTTTTTATAAAGGAATTAATTCTGTGCCATATATTTTATGACAAATTGTCGTATTCCTTCTTTATCTGAAAATAATTATTTATTAAGATACAATAATAAATAATTATGATACAAAGATTAACCAAAATCTATTTTACCGAATATTTTTTTAGCGAGTAGCTTATGGTGCATTTCTCTACAAGTTTTTGAAAATGTTGTTCTATCGGGAATACGTTTGGATGGATAATATTTCATTAAATGAGCTTTTAAAATTTCTGCAGTCTTAAATTGTGTAGCTTTATCTGCTGGTACAAGTACTTTTTTATCTTCACCCTTCTGTTGTTTTGATCGATGGGTTTTATCTTGTTTTCTTTGTAAATTTTTATGCTCTCTTAATATTTCTTCTTCCACGGTTTTTATCATTGAAAGTTCTTCTTGACACTGAACATCTTTAATATCATCCTTTCTGTCTTCAATTTCTATCGTTTCATTAGTAGAAGTTTCATTTGCATTAACTCCATTATTATGATCACTTATTCTTTCAGTATCACCTGCAAGTACCTGCACCTGCGGTTCATTGAGTTTTAATTTTTTATTAGATTCGACATCTATACTACTTTTAAATGAATTTATATTTTTACGTTTATTTCTAGTTTGACTATTTAATTTTATTTCATCCTTATTTAAACTTGTACTATCAATGTTGTTACTGGCTTCTGGAATTGATGAATTAGTTGTGTTTTCAACTGTTTTTTTTAAATTTGCACTTGCAGCTTGCAAAATTTTTTCATAAATTGATTTTTTCGTAGGGGACGCTTTTTTCTTTTCCGAATCATTTTTTACAGACTTTGCCAAAGATTTCCGTGATTTTTTGCTGTAATTTTTCGATAATATGTTATTCTCTTCATGAAGTTTTCGAGCGCACGTAAATCCACTTAATTGTTGAAGTTCAATTGTTTTATCTTCTTCACTGTTTTTAATATCTACTTTAACAGGAGAGTTACGGTCTTTATTTTTCCTTCCTATCGCGTTCACATCTTTACTATCATCTTTCAAAATACTTGCATCGAACAAATAGTTTCGACTATCATTAGATGTGCCTGCTATTAAATTTCTATCATTTCGAAGTTCTAAAGCAGTTTTAAAAGTAGAACATGGAATATCTTTACTTATACTTGATTCTTGAAAAGAAATACGAATATCTTTATCATCAAACTTATTTATCACACTTTCGCTCTCTGTATCATGTTCTAAACTATCATTGCTTACTTCCTGTTTACTTTTATAGGTAGTGACATTATTTGAACTTACATTAAAATCCCGTAAACATTCATGAAGCGTATTAGTACTAGTACATTTTCGCACTGAAGAAATCTGTATTTATGAATAAAATAAACATTCAGTTAAAGATATTACATTTTACATGTGTATAAATCGCTATATTACCCACCAATTTAGACATATCAAATTTATATTTATTTGCAACTTTAGTATTGCACAACACCCTGTACTCAAGATCTTGTGCTATACTGTGCAAATGTTTCTCTTGAGATTGTCCTTTTATATCGGAAATCATTTTTTCGTAATTATCTATTAATGCTGATCTTAACTGAACATAAAAATGTTCTCGTACTTGAACAGCTAAGCCTTTTATTTTTATATCAGTACTTTCAGCTGCACGTACATGGGACTGTTTAGCATCTTCGCGATTTTGTTTTTTTATCTGGAATAATACGTTAATTGAAAAAAATTAAGCCTCTATACAATATAAATTGTATATACCTCATCCAGTTTACTATTAGTTCTCCGTATAGCAAACTGTTTTTCAATTAACTCTTTAGCTTCCCGTTTACTTTCAGCGATGAGTCTTTCTCTTGTACCTGATTCTTCTTTATATTCATCTTCACTATACGTTTAAATAGTTAGTTTAAATAGCCATACCTTGAGCTCAAAATAATTATAAGTTACTTACAGATTATCATACTTTGATAATGCAATGCCATCTAAATTACTATTCGATTTTTGTAATCTAGTTTGAGACATTTCGAACTGTGATATCATTGCTTGAACAGCATCTTTGTTCTTGCACACATCACACCTATCTTTACATGGTGGCGGCCCATCCCCAAAGTATTTAGAAAATACTGCATGTCTACATCTAAGCAGTACATCATAAAGTTGATCATCAAACACATACTTAAAAAATACCTATGAAAACTTATAATTCTTACTTTGCTTCAAGGCAATATGAAACAGCTTTCTCAAAATTGTTCCATCTTAATTTTACAAGCTCAGAATTTTTCTGTGTAATTTCTTCTTTGATAAGGAACGCAATCGGCTTGTATTCTTCATTACTAAAATAAATTCTACAAAACGCCGGTTTGCCATCTCTACCTGCTCTACCAGATTCTTGATAGTATGCTGCTATATTTTGAGGAACTGTCCAATGTATTACAAATCTATGTAACATAAATAAAATAAAGTACCAATGTAAACTAACTTGTATACTTCTTATTAAATAATGCAATGTACCTAACAGATCCTTTATCTACACCCATTCCAAAACTACATGTTGCTGCAATAACAGGTACTTCACCAGATGTCCATTTATTTTGAACTTCATTACGTTCTTGATTTTTTAAACCTACAAAAGTAATTGTTTACCTCGCTATGTTTTTCAAAGATTTTAATTTCATACAAGTTTAAAATAATACTAATATGTAACCTGCATGATACGCTAGAGTAGATATACCAGATTTAGATAATTTATTTGCAATTATTTCACATGTTTCCTTTTTCCTACAATAAATAATGCCACAATTTTTTTGTACCTGAAATGTTGTTTCGTCAATTTTTATAGAAATTAAAAACTCAAAATTAGTTTTAAAACTTACTTTTGCAATAGATTCACTTTGAGAACCAAGAGTTTCTATTATAAAACTTTTCAAGTGCTCAAAAGGCTTATCTAATATTTCTATAAACCACACATCATAATAAAGATTAGGCCTAAACACAGGTACTGAGAATATCAAAGGATTTTTCATGTTTAAAGATTGCATGATATCATCTTTTACCTGCAATAATGTGTTTTATAATAAATAATATTAAGCAAAGATTCATTTATAAAACATCTACCTCCTTGGCTGCAGTGGCTGTTAATGCAACTATAGGAATATTAGGACATAATTTCTTAAATATTCCTAACTGTCTATAACTGGGTCTAAAATCATGACCCCACTGACTTAAACAATGTGCTTCATCAATTACAAAATAAGATAATGTTTTTATTTTTTTCAATTTAATTATCATATCCTACAGGAAAAAAATTTCAATAGTTATTCGTCCATATTCTAACATTTTATCATAAATATGAATTTGAAATATACCTGAAAATGTTGTTGTACCCCCATTTCTGGAGTAACATATAATAATTTAATTTTTGGCGAATCAGACAATAGATCTTTCATTATTGCATTTCTTTCTTTAGTAGATGTGTGTGAATTCAGTGATCTTGCATTTATCTTTATACTAACTAAATAGTCTATTTGATTCTGTAATCAATCAATGGTACATTAGTTATCTAACTTTTTCATAACTATGTAGCATATATTATTTAATTTAGCTTGTATACCTTCATTAAAGCTAATAATGGTGAAAAAACAATTGTAACTTTATTTTCTTTCATTATAGCTGGTAGTTGAAAACAAAGTGATTTACCAGATCCAGTTGGCATACAAACAAATACATCTTGTTTACCTAAAAAATATGTATATAAGGTGAAATGTATTACTTTATTAAAAATTAACAAAATCTACTAGATATTCACAATTAAATAAATTTACATGCAGATTATTATTAATCAATGTTCAACCTTTGTAAATAGCAGTTGTTGCTTGTTTTTGAATATCACTTTTAAAATCATCATAACCAAATACAGACTTTAAAACAGTTGACAGCATTCTGAAACGAAATAAATTGTTTTATTATAAACACTTAAAGTATACAGTCACAGTTTTATTATTGAATCTAATTGCTATATAGATTCTTAGTTATTATACGTTACTTTTTACACACGTTGTTTACACTGCTTATACAATACAACTACAAAAACCCGCCATCATTACAGCGGTAAACGTCCATAAATTCTTATGCAGCCAAGAAATAACTACTCTTTTTAAGGAAATCACTAAATCTTCAGGAAATTTAAAACATATATGTAGATATGTTTATATATTTTTTATACATGCCAATTATTAATGAAAATATTGGCTGTATTTTTATAAAATCTTTTATTGGCAAGAATTCATATAAATACATATTATCCAATAAACCTTTGTACATATGTATTATATATTAAATACCCATTTTATTAAAAAGTTTAACATTACACAAATTTTTAATAAATATAATAGGCATATTTATATGTAACATTAGGTAGAATTTTGCAACATATATAATAGCAAATCATAACGTTCAATCCATTCTGAGAAAGTTGCATCATCTACCGTTTTATCAATAATTTCCATTACTTTCTGAACTGTTTGATGTATCCTGCAAATAATAGAATAGGAATTAATCAAGTTTTAGTGAAGATGGTAATTTTTATTCTTGTACATACCAAGCATTTAATATTTCATTGAATTCCGCGATTTCTGCTTTTGTTTTTGTATTGAAACTTTCTGATAACTTAAATAGTTCAACTGTATTGTAATTGTTTTCTTTGTGTGCTAATATAGGTATTGGTAATAGAGACGGATTTTCCTCAATTTCTAAACACTCAATTCTTTTACAAGTTAACATTAAAATTATATTTTTATAACAGTCTATTAAAGAATAAAGTGGTATTTGAACTGTTGGAAAATAAGATCTGATATTTGAAGTTTGGGAATTGGTAACTGAAATAGAAGCTTCGCTTATACAACTTTTTGTATGCCTGAAACATTTACAAATAATTATAGTATTTTCAATGTTTGAAATGAATGTTTTAAATGTAAAAATAGACTGACCTATAGACGCCAATGTCTCCTTTTAGAATAATTTTTCTTAGAGCATTAAGATCTAAGGCTTCATGAAACATATCTAATTCAGTAGTTAAATCATTGTTTAACTCTAATAAATCATAACCATTAATCCGCATTGTTGTTATTTTTTCTAATTCTAAATTTATTTTCTGTTTTACTTTCATTAGAAACGTTGGTGCAGCTTTCAAAAGACTTAACGACTGTTGTATTTCTTGTATACAGTCCATCTAGAATTAGATTAAAATAAATGTAAAATACAGTAACATAATTTAAAATTACAATAATTCAAAAAAAAATATAAACACACTTTTTCTAAATTAATATTTTGTATTTCTGAAGTAATCTGAGACAAGTCAATTGTAAATATATTACTTTCATATAAACTTTTTCGAATTTTATCAACTTCTTCTTGTAAATTTATTTGTTCACTTTCTAATTTACAGACCTCCAATTCTAATGCTAACCATTCACTTATATCTGCAGAATTATTTGAAGCTACCTAAAATCAGAAGCAGATTTAGTTTACAATTGTTTATAATATTTAATGAATATACATATAATATACCTCAATTTTTTCTATAAGTTCTAAAACATTTTGCTGATGTTTTTTTGCTCTAGTATTGTACAATAATTGTTTTGAAATCATGCAAATATGCTGCCCATATATTCTAGCAATACCAATATTTATACTTTTTTTATCTGTATCCATAGATTTCATAGATGCAGATTTAATCAGTGAATCTACATCTTTTGTTAAATTCTGATATAAATGGTGCCACAATGTGGGCACTTCCATACGATCAAGATTATTTGATATTGTATTCCACACCTAAAAATATAATTTGAACAATGTAACCATAATTATTATTGCTGCACATGTTATTTAAATTCATACTTCTCTTTTACTTGTTCCAGTCCAAAGACTTGTTACTGTATCTAAAACTTCTATTAGTACTTTAGGATCTAAATCTTTGCAAGTACTTGGCATTAAATGTTGCCAAACTAATTTCATATCATTGCAATCATGAAGTTGTGTAGCAGTTTGATCATGTTTCATTTTATACAAATCTCTTCGTGCTCTAACTTCTGATATTTTGGATGAAATATCTTGCAACTTCTTAACTAGATAAAAATGTTTTTTATATTTTTGCTCTTTATATTTTTCTAATAATAAACATACCTTTCTGTCTAATTGTAAAATCTTGCTGTTCATATTCCTCTTCTAACTTATTTATCTGAGTTTTTAAATTATTTCCCTCTGACTTCAACTGAGATATATTTTTTACACACTGAATTAATTTATTATGTGTCCCATGTTTTAACTGATGCAAAAGAATATTTTTCCGTATTGTTTTTGCTTCTTCTGCATTAAATATAATATCAGCCAACTCATCCCATAGGAATCCAACAAGTCCTGTATGTAAACTATAAACATAATATAATTTATGGTCAAAATATCTAATTATAACATACAGTTTCCTTCAGTTATATTTGTAGATAAAAACAAATTTATAATTGATAAATTGTATACAAACGTTTTTTTAACTAAACCATTGCATATTGCTGGTGGACATTTCAATTTATGGGTCCATGTAAATACATCCATTGATTTTTCCATAATTACAAGATGTAAATTATATTAACAGTCAAATATACACATTACTATAAAATATAATGACAAACAAACAGCTTTATGAAACTGAAAATATAAAATAAGCAAAACTTTAGATAATACTTTAATATGAGAAAAAAAGAAAGAAAGAGTACAAACCATTTATTATGTAAACTTTAATAGTACTTGACACAAATTTATAACTGTTCTCATTATATTATAAAAATTCAAATTTTAACAAACGTAACTGACGTTCAAACTGTACATCTAACCATCGACGAGGTATAGATTAGATCTATCATCTAATGTGTTTTCGTATCTTGCATCTCGGGGACTCTAGAGCCCCTTTACCATTTTTGTATCACATCCTACTATACCAGCTACCATTGATATTCTACCCCATAATTACAACCCTTTTGATGGTAGGAAGACATTGGTCTGTGGCAATGCTGACATGCGAATATACTTGTCTTTATTTCTTAATAAATGAAGACAAAATATACTTTAATTTACAGCTAAGGGTTCCAGCTAGTGCGCTCTGGTCATGGTTTCAGTCAAAACCCATTTTTTAGGGGCCTAAAAGTACTTGAATCTGCGGCTATATTTTGTTAATTTTTTTCTCTACTTGGAACGCTTGTATTATTAAATATCAACATAATTTCATTGAAACATGGCCATAGCGTACTGTATTGAACCTTCCTCTTTCAAATGAACCTTCTTGCAGCCCAAAATCTTCTTCTACAAGGACGAAATGTGTATTCCCGTAAACCCTTTTTTAAGCCCATTTATGCTGCTGCTAATGTCACCTCGCTGCATTCTATACCTTGTCTGTTGGATGTACATACATATAGTATATAGTATATTATATAAATATACATGAAAAAATTTTTTTCATTTTTTCTGGAATCGATTTGGGCAGTGTAATTTATTTCATACTTCATTACCATTTTAATTCAAAATATTTACAATTTCTTGAAAGTTGAGGACTAATCAAGGCTGATGGCAGTGTTTGTACCTGATACTTTTAACAATCTATCGGAACTCTTTGACAGGCGTAATTTTTCTTCTGGTTTTAAAATTTCGGCAATTATTTTCTCGTCACTTCGCCGTTCTTGTTTACACGAAAATTCTTGTGATTTTTCACTATACTGTTGTGTTACGCAGGTATCAGCTCCTGCCTCCTCGACAAGGGCATCCAATTGTGTTACTTGAATCTCGGAGAATGTAAGTCTTCCATTGATCTTAATTTCCGAAGGCACATGGGAATCGGATTCAAGTGCCGTAGAAATGGGAAATCGCCCTGATTTATCATCATTGTCTTCGTGTACTTTTAGAATATTAGCTGCTTCTACATAAAGCTGTGTTATAATATTAATATTAAAATTTTATCTTGATGATATGTTATAATCCACGCAAGAAAATATCTTTTTTCGTAAGAACTTACTACATCGAATGTAGAATCTAAAAATAATTCTTGTAAAAAACGTCGTGCTGGCATTCTATATGTACCACTACCTAAACGGGCAGCTACATCCGAAAATAAACAAGTGTCCTGCAATAAAAGATGTAATTATAGATGAAGAATATCTTAAATATATTATTTTTATCACAATTAGTACCTGAAATTTATCTGAATGTAATTGCCTTAATCTAAGCAGAGTTTGCCGACTATGTCGGTACCATATAGGATTTGCTAACCGTTGTGCATGTCTAAGTATTTTCCTATTTAAATAAAATAAGTATTGTTAAAATTAGTATAACTTTACATTACTGCAAAACTCAGTGAATCTATTGACAATGCATCATTCTAGTTGAGTAGTTTTACCTCTGTAATTTTATATCTTGCTCTGGAAGCGAATCTCTGCTGATGCTTTTACCATGATAACATACTAAACAAATACGATAATGCTCCGCATCTACATCACATTCTGAACAAGATTCCTCGTCTACTTCCGTCGTTTCTATATCAGACTTGGGTGCATCGTCTGTTATAGTTGGAACCGACAACTGTGGTAGTTCCGGAAAAATAGTTATAAGTCTCTTTGGAAGGGCTATACCCATGTAAAATAAATTATCATTATTATCTTCAGGGGGTGGGGGTGTTGGAGTGAGTACTTGTTCCGCAATCCAACTGCGAGATGAATCAAATTCTGATAAACTTTGCAACGAAAGTCGACCATCTAAACTGTACATCTGAAATAAAATGCAGCAATTTAATTAAATGATTCATAAAACAATAAATAAAGTTTGAAATATTTTTCTACCTCTAAGCTACTATGGGAATAACTGGGTCTTCGATGGCGTTGTAAACTACGAAGCCTTGCATATCCCTCAGCATCTTGTTGACTCAATCTTTGAATACTTGACACAGGACTTGGCGTTTCTCCCCTTTCTCTGTGAAAGCATAGTTTCAAGAAATATTTTTAATTTGTTTGAAGTAACTTTTAAAAGATTCTTACAATAGAGCATAACGCCTAGCTTCGAGATCTGTAGCTGCACTTTCAGATCGATTTCTTGTTCTTCGAGCTACCGGTTCGGGTAATTCTGGTTTGCCATCGCTAAGACTCCGATGATGTCGTTGTATAGGAACAGGACTCGGAGCTGGATACCTACTTGTAGGAGGAAGTACTGGCCAATGATCTCCTCGTCTGTGTCTAACACACGGCCAGTCATAAATTAATAATGCATCCGCGCCTGCACGAGTGGTACCGATAAGACTAAGGGCGTACAAAGACGTTGCTCGCACCGCGTAATACGAACACGTTTCTGCCATGGAAGTAATTAATTCTAAAATTCCTAAATGATTCAATTGTTCTACGCCTGCTGCTGATGTTCCCACATGACCAAGCAACCACAATGCAGATTTCACTCTTAAAATTCTTTTATTTAAACTTGTAGCTTGATCCTCGCGAGATTCAGTCTCTAATCTCCAACTCCTTTCTGGAGTAGTACGTCTGGAGTCATCCAAACTTGTTTTTCGACGAATATCAATTAAAGAATCAACTTTTTGTGTACTATACATATCAATACCCTCCACAGTTTCAGCATCCATTATTGTCTCCAATTTATTTGACTCTATTGTTTCGTCCGTGCCAGATTCTTCCGACATAGGGTAAACATCATCGATTACAGACCGATTGGTTTTGATACACCTTGAGTTTGACTCAGAATCTCTACCACCAACCTCCATTTTAAATCTTTGAATGATTCGGGCAAAACGTTGTATCACATTCCGACGCATTAATAATTGCATGCCTAAGTCATGCTGTGCCAACTGACCTAACAAATGTGGTAAAATAAAAATGTTATGAGGTGTCATAGGAACATTGGTTGTTCTTCTGTGATAGCTTCCAGTTTCATCTCTTTGACGACGAGTCAAAGAATCGTGTATTTCTCCTTCTATTAGACCAACGTATCTTTCCGCGAAACCTCCCGGACTGATCCATTTTTCTAATTCCTCCGCAGGAGACGAAATTGTTGTAAAACCTTGATGGATAGAGTAAAGTCGAATTTTCAATAAATATCCTTTATCACCTAACTCGTTCAACCATTTCTCCCAATCTCGACATTGACTTCCTTGTTGTAACATGGCTTCTAAATACTCTGGTTCTTCACAAGCTTCGTGTAATGCCTCTAAAGCAGTTAGTGCTACAGTTTTATTGGAATCTGATAGCCGATCCGACAGTAATGCTATTGCCCAGCGATAAGCGTCAGCCATTCTGGCTCTGAGTATCAATCTAAGGAACTGTGTTGCATATAGACGCGTACTGTCTAACGCTGCTTCTGTAATAATTTTAGTTAATACTTTTCTATTAGGTCCATCCCTAGAATAATCTAAACTTGAAACTATAAGTTTAACATAGCAGTCATGATTAGTAGCTAAAGCCAAGTCTTGCAACTTTTCTAATAAATTAAATCCTTTTAGAATCACAGTTCCTTTGGCTGAATGACTCAGTTGTCCAAGAAACAGAAAATACTTCTGGCAACAAGTAGTGGACATATGACGAGGCGAGAACAAACACTCGTGAGCTGATTGAGCTGTCCGGATGCTGGAAATTTGTTCGGCAACATCTCCGATCAATTCATTTAATAATTTTGTGCTTTCAGGTTCATGAAGTTCTAGCAAACAATTTAATAAATCACAACCAGCTAATGTTGCTTCCCTTGCTAAACTAGCATTTGTTGCCAATTCCACTCTACTGTATGCATTTGAACATGGTTTGAAATAACGCACAAGCCTTTTCATGAACAACCTGTGGTCAGAATCATGAAGTATTCGCATTGTATCCTCTCGTGAACGTAATATAGATTGTACTACCGGCCAATTCCAAGCATGAGCGTCTTTAAAACTGAGTACTTGAGCATCTTTTAAGAGTGGTGTGGTTGGTGACTCTCTTCGTAACCAATGTCTACTGGATGTTCGTTGACGTCTCGGTAATGTTGGCCTTAACCAAGTGCCTGCTTGTAACAGCTTATCAAGAAATAAACTCGCCGGTGCTGGTCTCCGTCTCATCATCGTATGCATTCGTTCCAAGATTGTAACAGCTGCTAAAGCTTGATGTTTCCCAGCGCTTGCATGTTCCAATAAATTTGGTAGAGGAGGAGTAAGATCACACACTTCGGAAGGTAGAAGAGAATGTGCAAGATGTAATAATGCACCTAAAAGGACAGCTGCGCGTACGGAAATAAACGTATCGGTAGAAACGATAGTTTCTGCCAGAGCACGATGTAAACCACATTCCAGTAAAGCATAAACCAATAATGCCAAATGTATCTCTGTAATATTTGGGCAGCGTGACGATAAAGACGGTAAAATATATTTTCCTTCAGCTGCAACGAAACCTTCTGACAATTTCCATGAATCACGTGCTCTACTAGGATCTACCGCTGCAAGAGCAACATCAGGCTCATCCGTCCACGTAGGTAAAGGTAAGTTTAACAATTCGTAAAGTAATTCTAATACAGCACCTCTTACTTCAAGTTGTTCAACATACAGTATATCTGCTATAGCTTTTAAGCCTGAATTATCATCAGGACGACAAAAATGTAAAACTCCTGAATAAGATCTCAGTATACTTAATAATGCTAATTTACTTGCTGCAAATCTTTCTTTTTCTTCTTTTGTTCTATCTATACTCAATGAATGAAGCTCACAATAAGGAGCTGCAAAACATAAAAGGGAAACGCTATTCCTAGTTTCAGGAGTATTTAATAATTTTAGTAAAACTCCCACAACAGATTCAATTATAGTAGGGCTTTGTCCAGTCATGGCAGCTCTTGCAAGAGCACCAATTCCTCCACAACTGATCAATAAATTTGAATTTAAAATACCTAACTCGCAAAGAGTTGCCAAGAATGCTCTAAATGCTCCATCTTTTTCTTCAATTCCACCATTTGTTAAGCTTACTAGAGACCTTGCTAAAATAGGACTAAAATATTTTGGTGCCAATACTAAAATTCTTCTAACAAGCCTAAGCGCTTGCATTCTTTCCATTTCATTTCTTAAATTAACATCCATACTGCGAGCCACAAAGTATGGATACTGTAATTTGTTAATTGCAATAACATCCTGTTCCTTTTTCAGCATATATCTTACAGCTCGTAAAGCAGCAGCACGAACTTGTGTTGCTTCATGGACAAGACCAACCCGCAAGCTATAAAATAATTATAGAATAATATATGATGCTAATCAAGCATTACTTGGGTTAAATATTCTTAAATGCTTACCAGCAAAATATGTCATTGATACTATATCCATATTCTGGCGAATCATTTTCACTAATTAACTTAACAATGGCATTAAGATATGCTAATTTTTTAATGCTTGGAACATTGTGACGCTGACAGAGATTTGTTAAAACTTCTTTCACATTTTCTTTCAATCCTGTAAATAAAACTTACTTGTAGACAACTATATATCATATATGTAGACAAAACATTGCTTACTGTTGTACTCAATACCTTATAAACACTGACATTACAAGACATCTTTATACTTTTTATCAAAGAAATTTAATTTATTTTTAAAGTTCTCAATTCTTATATTATATATCGTTACATTGCAAACACATATATTAAGGGTTGATTGCACATGCAATCATAAACGGATACAAAGAAGTCACGTTATCAAAGTGTTATTGGGTACAAAAGTTACAGATTACAGGTTAAGTTACTAACCTCTTGACAGATCGAGTTGCACGCAGCTGTCTTCACTGTCTTGACGGCCTATAAAAAAACGCATAAATAGAAAACGATATAGTTTCGAAATAAAGAAATTGACAGCCAATGTTCAACGTACTTCGATGAGACCTGCTCGTCCGAAGGCTCCTACCCCAAATCATCCAACTAGAAATTGCCATTTCTTTACCGGCTGCTACCCACGATCACAATCAACACTTTTCGTCCGATTGTTAATATGAGTCTTTTGCGTGGTACATGTCATTCTTACTGTTAACCCAAAGCTCGAAGCAGTATAAATGCACTACTGATAAATCAAGTGTAACACGAGTCAAGTGTTATACAGTGTTATATGAGAACGTTGCACTCGATATACCGCACTCTCCGGGAAATTTGTTGGTACCTGAGGAAGTTGCGAAAGTCACGGTAGACATGCAATCAACGAGTGAATGTACTTTCTGCATTTAATTTTTCGTCAAATCTTGATAAAGTAATTCCATATTACTTTGCTCCTATAAATAATACATTCAATCCATATAAATTTTATACTGTTTGCTTAACTCCTCAAATTGTAGAATAAGGACTTCTCCTTTGTATAAAATAAGCAAAATATACTGTATAACATGCTTAACTTGTCTATAGACTAGTAATTGGTGTTCACAAGATAGAAATTCTGATGCAACAATAATTTATATTTTACGCCGCTTTACATGATTACTTCGCCAAACTTAAAACTCAATGTATTTGATGACGTTGTAATATTTTTACTAATGTTAATATACTTTTTAAACAACAATAATTATGTTTAAGAGAAGGATCTGTTCAATTTTTATTCAAATGTTTATGATATGACCCTAAAATGATGTCGCAGAAAATTCATTGTGATGCGAATAATGAATGAAATTTTCTTCTTTTTTTTTTAAATAAAAGCTAATTATAATATTTATCTACAATTTTACTATAATTATTCATTATTTATGGTTTAGCGATTTTATTTTAGTTCAGAAACAAATAATGTCATCGTTTTGCTCTTTGTATACCGCAGTTCACCAGAGTCCATTACTGCGAAAAGACCAGTTTTCGTTCTTCGCGCTTCTCCAGTGCGCATCTTTGCCCTGATTGGCGATACTTCCAAACGAAGTGGAAAGCGATTAGCAGAGAGCTCGCTGCGTTCCCCCACCATCTTCCAACCTGCGCGTCGCAGTTATGGACTCTGGTGAACTGCGGTATAGATGGAAACACTGTAGCCTGTAGCGCAAAATTAGTTTTCAATATTCAAGTGTTTTGTGTTATTCAGGTAGAAGAAAGATTTCTTAAAATTTTGAAATAATGGCTCATATGGTGGATAATTTAATTCAACCTAATATAGGTTCAGTTACTGATAATTTAGTTCCTGATTGGCTTCATTCTGAACAAAGTACAGGAGTAAGTTTCATTAGAATTTAATATTAAGATGCTTTAAGGTTAGAATGACAATGCAAACTTAAATATCCTTAACAAAAATTGAAAATAATCCTTCCCAAAGTATACAAATTTTTATTCTATGTTTCTCTTATAAAGCTTTTTTAATTATTTTATTAATAGACATCAATTATGGCCTGTGAATTTGATGGAGGAGTTGTAATTGGAGCAGATTCTAGAGCAACAACAGGGTATGATATATTACTTAAAATTAAACAATAAACATATCTTTTCAATCACTTAATAATGGCTGTACGATTAATTATATTTCAGGGCTTATATTTCCAATCGCTTTGCTGATAAATTAACAAAAATCACAGATTATATCTATTGCTGTCGTTCAGGTTCTGCAGCAGATACCCAAGCTATTTCCGATATAGTTGCATATCATTTAAGCCTCCACAAGTAAGTATCTTGCCCATAAAGGTACACAATTGATGCTGCTATAAAGTACAAAGAAAATAAATTACTAAAGATGACTTTATTTTATTCTTGTAGAATGGAGCTGGGCATGGAACCATTAGTAGAAACAGCAGCAAATGTATTTCGTGAATTGTGTTATAACTACAGAGATTCCTTAATGGCAGGTATCTTAGTGGCAGGTTGGGATAGCCGTAAAGGAGGTCAAGTTTATAGCATTCCTCTGGGTGGTATGTGCGTAAGACAATCAATTTCCATTGGAGGATCTGGTTCAACTTATGTATATGGTTACATGGATTCACAATACAAGCCAAATATGTCAAGGGATGAATGTGTAAAATTAGTTGAAAATAGTAAGTATTTATCAGTATTTGGCTTGTTTGATATTGTTATCTAATAACTTGATAATTATATTACTTCCTTAATTTTACAGCCTTGGCATTGGCAATGTCTCGTGACGGTAGCAGCGGCGGTGTTATTCGAATTGGTGTTATCACAGAAAAGGGCATTGAAAGAAAAGTCATTTTGGGCAATGAATTGCCACATTTCTATGAAGGATAAACGTTAATTTATTTAAATGAGATACTTTGTAAATGAGAGATTTGATCGTCTATTTAAAAAAATCTTGTATAATTTGCAATTTGTTTCTTAATTAAATCAAAATGGAATATAATTATATGTCTACTTTTTTATAATTTATCCTAGATCCCAGAATTAATAGTTACTACATATATATATAATTTAAACACGAAATTATTATCACCTTTAATATTCGATACCATATATTAATAAATAATTGGCATTCAAAAATGATCCAGGAACTTGGTTGAAACGCGATCGTCAATGTGATCAAACACATCTATACAACTACTATCATATTTAGGTCGTATTATCCACTTACGATTCACTCCGACATATACCCGGTCGTTTTAACTCATACTTAATGTCCATTGTCGGTTTAATGAGAAAATTGTCACAATGGCACAATTGTGATGTGTGCATTCGTATCGGGCCGCTCCGAGCTTTTGACTCTTTTCAGATGAACTATCACAGTAACTGCGGTCGGTCTTCCGTGGTATCATTACAATCTTCTACCTTATGTATTACATCTATTTTCGTACTATATATTCCAATAAGTTCAGTGCAAATAACAACTATTTTTCTCAAGTGTTGCATCGTGCGTGTGTAAAAAAACTTTGCAAGTCTTATTCGTTGGTTGCAAATATACCTGAAAACAACAAAAACTGTTACTCTTGATAAACTAATTTTATTATAATAGACAAACAAAACTCGAATATAAAAATCACGGTAAGCATTATTTATTATACCTTAGGCTTAAAAATTTTGCTATCATTTCCAATAGTTTTTTCATTACTTTCTATGGGTACCGAGTCTCAATTTGTATATTAATTGCAAAAAGAACTTATCTCGTGATTCGAAACGCCCGACGGCGTTGAAACGTCCGCAAAATTCCATTTTGCAACAAGATGACCGCGGATGATACCATGGAGGACCGTCAGCCAAATTGGTCCCAGGACATGCCAACGGTCCAGGAAGTCGGCAACATGATGCGAAATTTTGGTATATGGGATTACACGGTGTTTGTGATCATGTTAATTGTCTGTGGTTTCGTCGGTATTTACTTTGGTTTCGTTAAAAAATCATCGGGAGTGGATGAATACCTCGTGGGTGGTAGGAACATGAAGACCTTCCCTGTCAGCTTGAGCCTCATAGCCAGCTTTATATCCGGTAGGATTTTATAATGACTATTTGTTGGTAGTATTTTTATTGAAGTTATATATCATTTTTCATTATTTCCCCCTGTAAATAATTATGATAATAGGTATTTCATTATTGGGTATACCAACGGAAGTTTACGTACACGGTACCAGCTACCTGTGCATCGGTTTTGCAGCTATGATCGCTTGTTTTGTAATGTCTGGAATATATTTACCTGTATTTCATGACCTCAAGCTCACAAGCACTTATGAGTACCTCGAAAGACGATTTGATAAAAAGATTCGTACCCTTGGCTCGGTGCTATTCTCAATCGGCATCGTGAGTTAATTAGTCAGATTCAGTTCCATTTGATTCATTCAAATATTTTATAAAACGATTCCATTATATTTCTAGATGACATGGTTACCTATTGTTATCTATGTACCAGCTTTAGCTTTTAATCAAGGTAAAATAATATAAGATAATTGCCAATAAAATCTTTCATAAATTGAATAAAAACGTAATGAATTTGTAGTTACCGGGGTTAACGTGCACGTAGTCACTCCGTTCGTGTGCATCGTATGCATTTTTTACACTTGCGTGGTAAGAAACAATTTATAAATAAAGAAGACAATTACCTCCACGAAAGCTCGAATTAACTTGGCCTCTATTAATCAGGGTGGTTTGCGTGCAGTAGTATGGACCGACTTCATTCAAATCTTTATTATGATTGGTTCCATGCTGTTGATTATTATCAAAGGAACACAGGATGTAGGTGGATTCTCGTTAGTGATAAGAAGAAACATGGAATCTGAAAGGCTTGAATTACCCGCGTGAGCATTATAATCTAATCAATTGTTTAAATGGACTACAGTAATATGTAGTAATTGATTGATATTTTTATAACAGGACAGATTGGAGTCCTCTTACAAGACACACCATTTGGTCCTTAGTGATAGGTGGTATGGTCCACTGGTTGCAGATATCTGCTATCAATCAAAATATGATACAACGATATCTTGCATTACCCACCTTACGATCAGCTAGAAGGTATATTAACTTCATTTAGTAACGCAACTAAGGGGTCAATAAAATGGGAACAAAAATTTTTGACTCCTCTATATCACAATTATGATTGCGCCACTGACTCCATTATTCAGGATATAAAGATCGTCGAATAGATAATCGAGTAACATCATTGCATGCAATTGTTCGTTTCAGAGCGCTCTGGACTTTCATGATTGGAGTCTTACTTTTAGTTGGAATATGCGGATATGCGGGAATGTTAATATATGCTTGGTACCATGTGTGCGATCCACTTACGACAAAGGTAATGATTAGACTTCCCTGATAGCCCAATTTCATAATGTATCACGAACGGGAAGTAATAGAACGATTTCATATTCATCACGCACTGGTTTTACATTTTGCAAAGAATTATTCACGTTTTTACAATGGTGTCATTTTAAATTGTTTTTAATACAGTTGGCCGGTGCGAAGGATCAGCTGTTACCATTACTTGTTATGAATATATTAAGAGGATACCCAGGTCTTCCTGGTCTTTTTGTTGCTGGAGTGTTTAGCGCAGCATTGAGGTGATTTCCTTTCAATTGAGCGTATTAAAATTGAGGAAGTAAGATGAAAACTTGTCTATGTTCATATTTCAGTTCGTTGTCCACTGGTTTGAATTCTATGGCTGCGGTGGTGTTAGAGGATTTCATTAAACCCTTTAAAAAAACACCCTTCACCCCTAAAACCGCGGACATCTTACTGAAATTCACGGTCGTTGTTCTTGGGGTAATTTGTGTGGCACTCGTGTTTGTCGTGGAGAAAACAGGATCTCACGTGTTGCAGGTACGATATAATTCAAGGAAATTTTAGGTTTGAAATTGAAGATAAAAATGTGTTTCAGTTATCCACGAACTTGTCGTCTATTACCAGTGGACCATCCCTCGGTATCTTCAGCATGGGCATTCTGTTGCCTTGGATAAATGCCAAGGTACCTTGAAACATAATACTGTCAACTAATGATATTTTGTGAAAATGATAACAATAGATGGTGTATAAAATTCAGGGCGCTCTGATAGGTGGTCTTGCTGGCCTGGGTTTCATGGGATGGATTAGCCTTTCAGCCGAAGCTGCGATTGCCAGTGGAAGAATAAAGTGAGAATAATTCGAAGGTCTTAATTCGGGAAACGTCCTTTAATTAATAATACACGATGTTTTAATAGATTCGACGAGAAACCAGTTACCACGGAAGGATGTTACTACTCGTTTCCTCAGGTAGAGAATTTAATGTTGCTCGAACCTCCGGATAACATTTTGGACAGCGATGATTTTCTCCCGTAAGCATACACCTATATTTGTTAAACAAAATTAATTTATATACTTATAATATATTTTATACTTTTTTATAGAGAACCTTTAGCATTATACCGTCTCAGTTATTTATGGTACACAGTCACTGGTGCATTAGTAACGATGAGTGTTGGTCTTGCTGTAAGTCTTGTCTCGTCGGAGAACGTTGAGAAATTAGATCCAATGTTACTGGCCCCTTTTATAAGAAAATTATTGAAGAAATCTCCTAAAGATTCACGACAAATTGAGGCGAGTTATGATTAATAATTTCAATTGTGCTTTTAATAATGTGATTTAGTAAATGATGATTGAATTTTGTTAAATCAATTGATATTGATGGATTCTTCAGGTTGGAAACTTAGAACTTGGCGCTGAAGCACGTAGAACTGGCGAGGAAAACGTGGTCGAAACCGTGTTACATTAGTATGACCTTGACTGATGATTGATGTTAATCAAATCAGAGGTCAACAAACTGAACGGATAAAGTGTTCGGTTGACAAGCTGAAATATTAAATTAAGAGGGTTGAGCTTAAAATAAGTTAGATCAATCAAGAAAATAAAGTACAAAATGACTGGAGCTGGAGTTTGGGTGAGCTGGAATACAGAGTGTTCCATGCATTTGGGCCAACTTACATTAGTCTAAAATGGTAGAAGACAGAGAAACATTTCATTAGACAAAATTAAATTTTTTATCACAATTACATGGGACACCCTGTGTACGTTGTGAGCCAGGAGAGGAAGAACTTACTTCTGATAACTTAGCAGGAATATAAAGCGTTGGAAATCGTTGAAAAATATCAATACAGTTTTTTTCTTTTTACACTTACCCACAGATATAGTGTATTTCATATGTATGTTTCAACATTAAATGGGAATGTACAAAGACAATATATGCGTTAGTGTTCTAATGTTATGTTAGCAATACTTTCAGTGAAACTATATAATGTTCGATGTAAATGATGTCTTGAAATACATTTTCTCTTTGTACAGAAAAGAAAATTGACAAAAGCTCGGTTGTAATCATACTTTAAAAAATCGAATAACGATCAAACCATAAATAATATCAAACATACCTAAACTCGCTAAACAGAAACGGAATGATAAATTAGTAAGGTCATATTTGAATTATTATCAGCCTGTTTAAACGCATACGTACGCAAATCAAGCTCGCAGAATATTTATTTTTCTTTCTTTATCGATGCACAACAAAAGGAAAATCCATCTTCTTTTAAACGAAATAAATCTATAACATATGCATGAAACGAATACAACGTCTACATTTAGATTACCGTTGTTTTATCATATTTGATGTATTGCTATTACTATTATTACGTTTTTACAATACAAGATCACTTTGATTGACTGCAGAAACATTTTGCGATCGTGTGATTCGTGCAGTTTGTATTTCATCTAAAATTGAGCACAGATGAAATGTTACGTATATCTGGACAAATTGATCGTATCGTATTTTTGTACATGATTAAAAATGTTTTATGGAAATTAATCACGATATTCTGATACTTTGTACTTGAAGAGGCCGACAAACTGCACGAGTTTATTCTTTTCAATCACAGAACACAATGTGATATAAAACGTGGTTCTTGGTAATATATTATTTATTACAATAAAGTATCAAATATTTTGTCGATAGCACTCTATGTTCGTTCGATAATCTCTCGCTTAAGCTGTTTATTAATATCGCTGTAAAAATGTTCGTTACATTCGATTCATTGATATATTGATTGAAAATAATCCGTATAAAATATTTTAGAGCAGCGTCTCCTATTTTTTTTTGTCTTTTTGTTTAATGTCGTAAATTCAATTGAAAAATACTAGTTATGTTGTCAAATACTGCAAGGAAAGGAATAAATCGACAAAATATGAAAAATGTAATTAAAAATATATTTTAACGAAGAAGAATTTAACCATATCTTCTTATTATCTTCATCATTTGTGGTTCCATTATCTATTTAAAGATCCTCACGCTTATAACGTTAACAAATACACGATAAAAAACAGTTACACTTAAAAAACGAAAACAAGTATAAACCACGAATAGAGTATACATATGATAGATAGATATAAAAATTTCGTCATTATAAGTACATTTTCATATACCATTTGTTTTGTTTCCAGAGAAATTTTGCGACTACTTAATCGAAAGTTCATAAAATGAACAACATCAGTTTCTTATAAACAGAATAATTATTTGGAAACTAATGATGAGCTTGAAATTAAATTTTAGTATCATTTTCGTGAGAACAGAACAAATAGTAAATAAGTATGTACTTACATAATTATTTAAAACACTTTGGTGGCATACCTAATAGCCACACATTAATTTTAATACAATTCTGCTATGATATACAGCACATGTTTATTTATTGGCAAACATAATGAAATTAAAGGAGTGACGACAATTATTTAAAAAGTTACAATTTTCCATTTTAATTTTTTTGTCGACGTCTAATAGTTTTTGAAATATTTGAAAAAATAGCTTTCTTAATTCCCTTCCTTTAACATAAGTGTTTGTCAATCAAAGAAACACGTACTGAACAATTTTTCGCGTTCTATAACATATAAAAATTGCATAAAAATCAAGTGTGTCAATTAGGTATGGCCCATCATTAATAGTACACAATTCTAGTTATACTTATTTTCTTTCTTAATTAAATTGATAAGATGCCGTTCTGAATGCAAATGCAAAAAATATGCACGCTATAAATGACATAAATAAATAAATATATATGTATATACGAAAGTACACGTATTTATTTATTCATATATTCAGTTCTTTAGACGATCACAGTCTGAAGAAAAATCAATGAAATTTTGTGCTTAGGAAACGTGATCGTCTTAAGAAACAAGCGACAAGACGTATAATCGACATTTTAATTGCAATTTTATAATAATAACGACTTATAGCTTCTATTTTTCAAATTGTACACAGATTTTCTAAAATTTAATCTGATTGCATTTCAAAGATAAGTCAATCAGCGAAGAAGACTTCAGCATCGATGCTTTTGTCTTCTTTACTTGAGGTATGTTAAAAACACATATGGAAATGAATGCTGTTTTTAGAACAACATCAATTTCTATATAGTACTTTTAACATAAATGTGATAACTATTTTATACAATTTGGACTAGATTCAGGATAATCAGGATGATGAAATGTTTTTTGCATCTACAAAAATCAGCGGTGATGACCTTTTAACGAACTGGCCACATCGTTTAATTCTTTAGAATTACATACTCGCAGATCACTGGTATACAAAATATTACTTTTATACCTCTCAATTACATCATACAGTAAGTATATCAATCATGGTAATATGTGTAGAAATAGATAGTATATAAAATATTTTTCCATCATATAAATGTTATAATGCAAATTTAGAACGTAGTCTCCCTGTATAGAGATTATACATATATGTATGTATAAAAGTATTTTTCACATTCGAACAAGGAAAGCAAAGGATTCGTTAACTAGCAACGCTATTATTCAAACATTTATATACTTGATCAATTTCAAGTAAAAATCTTAATTAACCCTAAGCAATTATAGAAAAAGTTGAAATATAATTTCACTCAAAGAATCTCGACAAGTCTTGTAGGATATAAAAAGTTATATTCTTTGTAAAACACATAGACTTATGCTAGGTAACTTACAATTATCATGCTTTTATTCATTATTTGATCAATAATATAAAATATACTTTATATTATTGATTAAATGTATAATTCATTAATACACGATAAAAAAAAAAGTAAATAAGAAAAAAAAATAATCTATCCTTAAAAAAAAAGTACTCATCTAATTTCGATTAGGTTTTACTGAAAAAAAATTAATTACAAAATACAATGGAAATTGTTGATTATTCAACACAAGGTTATACATAATAGAAAATTATAGCGTTGACCTGATTCCTTGTCTGTTAGTAATAAAATTATACTTATCGATTCCTTTTGCTTTTCCCATTCCCCCTAACTTTTTTCGTATCAAATCTACATTAAAAATTGTGCAGGCGACAGACTCTCCAACGGACTTTCTATTTTTCGAAACAATGAGAATTTATCAGCTATGTTTTGTATGAAAATAGAAAATTTATTGACTATAAGCTCGATTCAATTACAGAGAATCACGTGGACGTCAATGTCAGCCCGATAACAGGAACCTTGTAGCTGCAGGAATATTAGTTTTTTACCCTTGAGACGAAAAGTTATGATTGCAAAATTGTCACCGATCTAATGTGTATTCATAAAGGTACCATGATCGTAAATAATAAAAATATCAGCGAGTTTTATTCGAAAGAAGAAAAGGAACTTAAGCCTTAACGAACTCTAATCGATTCCTTATCGATTACCTTACAATCTAAATGTACGAATTGACCTTTATGGGTAGATACAAGAACGAACGTTTGAGGCAGTTAAAATGTATGATGAACATTCTTCGATTCATAAATAAAATGGATATTTAAAATGGATATGATCGATGAAAAAAGCATCGTATCTTACCTCTATGTACTTTAAATTCTAAACAAATATATATGTCTAATAATATAATAACGGTATTGTGAATCAATCGCAGGTATGTATCTTAAAAGAAAAAGTAATATTTCAGAAAATAATAAAGAATATAAATGAACAAATAGAAAGGAGTTATTCGTAAACGTATACGCGTAAATATAGACAATTTTATCTACCTCAAAACATAAGTGTACTGATAAAATAATCTGAAGGACATTGTATAAATCAGCCAATTATAACCCAAGCACCAAAAGCAAATTCAAAGCGCGATATCTCAGAACACTTCGAATTTGTAACAAGTGTTCAATTACAAATTGGACGTTAAAAGATTGATCTTATAAGTCCTGGCAAGGTACGGTTTGAGGTGGTAACGCCGGTGGTAATGGTGCATTTTCTTCGTGAATCATCACGAGTTTACCGTACTTCACCATTCTTCTTCTATGTTCTTGCTGTAAACAAGATCTTGTTTGTGTAATAAAACCGTCATCGAATGCTAACTTTTAAAACTGATAAACAATCTAAACCCTTCTCATCAAACTGAAATGTAATACCGAAACACTTATGTTTTGTTTAAGCATTTATACTTATAGTACAATTATTTTCTTATCATTGAACGCATCTTAAAGAACTAAATGATGAAAAAATTGTATATCTGTCCCTTATTGTTTTAATTAAAAGAATTTTCCGGTTGCTATGAAATCCTGACATAAGTTATGCCACTTGAAACTTAAACTGTAACGTCTTAAAATTTATTTTACCTGCGGAATAGTTTCTGCTGTCCAGCTTCCACTACTGCTCCCACTGTCACTGCCACTGGATGTGAGTCCATCTTCGAGAACAAGTTTCGTTTCGAATCCCTCAACCTCCAGGTCCAAGTAAAGTTGACCCAATTGATCGTTCACCAGGAGGGGTTGATTGAAATTTTTTAAGGCATCCAAGTCGGATTGAAGTACTTCGTTCAAGCTCTTTGGGTGTATTTGGTACTCATAGATCAATTCTGGAGTTAATTGGACACCTTCAAGCCAGGGGGGTTCTTTTCTTCGCTTACCGTACTGTTGCTTCATATTGTCCTAGAATAAATGCCCACCAGTTAGAAATAGTTTTCCTACACAATAGCTGAAACAGATTGCGGATAGATTTCGTGCTGTTCGATTCGTCAGTAACCTAGGACATTTAACAAAATCATAATTTTTATTAAACGAACAAAATTAAAACAAAATGAAGAACGAGGCGAGGGAGCGAAATAAAAGCAGTGCAGCTTAATCTTTAAGCCTGGAGTATTATCACAAGCCTTCCATTAGAAGGCTTAGATTTCCTGCAACATCGAGTGCTTTAACTTTACAGTATCAACTGGACAATATCAATATCACTTGCCTCTGGTAAATATTCCGCCGGCTTTTGATCTAGATTGCAGCTACTTTCGCTGCTCTTATACAGAAAACTACTATAAAAACTCGACGAAGTTGATTCATCCGCGTTGTAATCGTTCTGTTTGTGGATCTTCTGATTTTTTGGCGTTGATGCGTTCACTAAGCTCGAGCAACCCCCATCGTTGCTTATGCAGGAAGAGAATAGTCCACCAGGCGATAATACCTAATAAACATTGAACCTCTAATATATAGTCAAACAGTTAGATATGATTAACAAACAAGTTCAACTGAAGCAATATTCTACTTTTTTAGATGATTCAGACATCGCCATAGTGCTACCCGGTTCTCCTTTCACACTCGTTGCTCGACTAGCTGATCGTTTTCTTTCAAAAAACCTGTTAATTGGAAACTGGTTGTTTTCTCCATTAACTGAAGTTTGTTCAGGAATTAGAAAAGGTCTATACATCATCCCTGCCGGTTGAGTACCTGTTACTGGTGGATAAATGACACCAGCCATCGTTGTGGTGACGTATGACACTGGCACAAACACTGAAAAATTCATAGCAATTTTTAATTAAAAAATTCTTATTTTCCTAACAGAAAATACATACTGTAAGGATTTGGTTGTGACGATTGCATTGATTGTTGGAAACTAAGTTTTTCCTTTTGAGGCGATGGAACAGTTGGGTCACTAATTTGTGAAACAGGCACATAGTATACTGGAATCATGGGCGGCAGTATTGGTATTCTAGGTATTGCTTGTGAATTGGCACTAAAATACAAAAATAATCATTACATCATCAGTGTGTCAAGAACTAATTCTTCTTTCACTACAGGAAACTCACTTTTGTGGTTGATTTTGTGGTTGAGCAGGGGGTGCAGGTGGTACACTAACCGACAGTGGTTGCCAGAAATTAAAATTAGCACCTGTTTGAATAACAGTTGATTGATCGACGCTCATGCTTGTGACCGTTGTGGTGACATTAGTAGGAAATTGACCCACGGTACTCGTTCTTGACATTTCATCATGTTTAGAGATCTAATTAAAAAGAATCAAATTATAAATAATCATAACACAACACCTCGATTAACTATACATTTTCAATCTTACTAACTTTGATACTGTCTCCCTTCCAACTATGGCTTCCGGTTCTCTTAATACCATGGCCTTGATTGACAAAATGAGAGTTCACATCGTTCATCTTCTCGGTGGTCTTGATCCGTGAATCCTTGAGCTTATCGCTATTCTTGATTCTGGATCGTAGTTCTCGATGCTTTTGCATCATCAACTTCTCCATGTCCTCGTTGTGACGGTTGAGCAATGATTCCGTCAACGTGGGTGGTTTGAAGCTTTCTGTACTCGTCGTGTTTGAAGTGTTGCCTCTGCTTGGTGAGCTCGTTTGATTATTTGACTCACTGCTCAGATTTTCAGCGCTACCGCTACCGCTCGCACCGCTTCCGTTTATCGGTGACATGCATTTTCTCACTATAAAACAATATCACGTTAAAACGATCGAACAAAGAATCCTAAAGATTAGTAGAGTCTTACCTGCTGAACTCAGACTCGCTTTTCCACCCTCGTCATTGCTGGAATTAATATTCTCTTCGTCACTGCCGTACATCGTGGCAACCGGAGGTTTACTCTTAAAGAATCTCTCAATATTTTCATTGTAGTTGAGCTGGTTGTAACTTGGTGGTGTCTCGGTGGACGATTTACTGTCGTAGTATTCGTGATGGGGCGAAATCTCACCAAGCATCACGCTGTCGTGCTCCTGCAACAAGGGATTACGTGATCCCTTCACAAGTATATTGTAGCAATTTAGAGAGAGTTGTCACTTGATTTTGTCACTGTCAATATTGTTTGCAAAGTTTGCGTTGCGTGATTACTCGCGCCAAGCTTTCAGTATTTTATTAAACATTTTGCGCAGACGGTGGCTGTTAAAACTGTGCAAGAAATGCTCCTGACGCTCTAATGTAAGTCCTCTGCAATCTTGCGACCAATTTTGTAAAAATGCGATAGGTATTTATAGCGCATAAGCGATCAATAAATATTTCTCCATTTTTGCAACACCGTTAGTCGCTTTCACTAGTATTACAATTGACGTTTTATGTTTTACCGTCTTCTCTTCTAAACCATTGCCACCCTCTCATATTGCCTCGTTAGTTTCAAAACCTCGTAAGTGGAAAAATACGCTGGAACGTTATTCACGAGTATCCTATTGCAATAATTCATGGATTTACTCGTAATTTATAATATTAATGTATCAAAACGCATATTCGGATGGACATGCATCAAAGTAATAGAGGCAAGGGAAAAGATTTAGATGGAATATACTATTTAAAAAATTTGTAAAAGGTCAACGTAAAAAGAGAATTCCTAACACCCGTGGAAAAAGAAAAAGAAACAATATCGTGTTATTCAACGTGAAACACCTTGGGGTAGATATAATGAAGAAAAAAATTATTCAGAAGCCGTGACAGAACGCATTCAATGGAAAACACGATACGTGTTCCGACGATAAGAATGGAAAACAAAGTAATCAAAGTTAAACAGTAACTCGATCAACGACGTGGAAATGTTTGAAACTTCTCAAGAGTCAATTATTGTAAGTACGTCTGTTATTAATCTTCAAGAAGAATTTTTAGCGACAATGTATGGTTAGACAGAGAAATTGCATTTGTTCTTTACATTTTTATATTTTTTTATCCATTTTTCAGAACGGAATCCAGGTTGCAATCGAAGTTGTATTAAGAAAAGCTAAATTTTGTATTTGATCAAATAATTACGAATAGTAATAATGAATGAAGAAAAAAAGTAAGTAGACTTACCAACAACCTACACAATTTTCACTTTGCCCTCCGTCCGTGTCTTATGTATAGAACAACTTGCTTTTCATCGTGGTTTTATGTTCTTACTTACGACTAGCCACGCTAAAAATGATAGCAGCTGATGTGCACGAATACCCTAACTAATTAAATGTGGCTTTGTTGTTACTTTTAAGTTAACCATCCGGTTAGACGTGACGCCAGGCTAAAAAAGGCTTAATCAGTTGCTGTATTTCTTACTCACCTTGCACCTTACCTTTGGAATTACTTAAAGAAAAGTTCTAGGACATATCGTTCTCTCAAACTTTTTAAATTTATTATATGAAAATTTCTGATTTCTTTACGATATATCAACATAAAACCTTTCTTGTTAGCCTTTCACCCAATTGTTTTTACTCTACTTATGTCATGTTGTAAGCAGCAGAGGAGAAAAGAAATTTTGTAAAAATAAGTGAAATCGATCGCTTTAAAAACAATCTACACTGAAACAGCATTTTATAAATGAAATTTCGTGAAAAGTTTCTTTTTTCCTCGACTCTGCTATGTACTGGCGATATATATTCGGTACAATACAATGTCAAAGAAAAACATAAAAAAGAAACGTCAAAAGTCAAGGGAATTCGTAAAGTAATGTAGATCAAGTATCTAAAAGACTAAGCAGAAAGGAAAATCAATGAACCGTAAGAAAAGAAACAATATAGTGTACCGAATGTACATCGTAGATTTATACGAACAACGTGTTTTAAACAAGATCTAAGAAATACCTTCCAGATTAATCGTCATAAGCAGAACTTAGGTAAATATCGTACTGTAAATATTCTTGTAGCGTACCACCACAGCGCATCATAGCGTATTACTAGCGAAATAGATAAGTGTCGGCGATACTAAAACGAGGCTAATAGTCACCGAAAAACTCCTGTCGTCGGTAGCGAGCGCATCTTTCCCAAGACCGGATGTCCTTGTCTCTTGGAGTAGATTTTCCATGAAGGACGCTAGGTCCTTGCATCTCTTTGACACATCGAGCTCGGTAATATCTGACTTTCTTTGGATGTTCTGTGTAGAAGTACGATAGAACAAAAAAGAAAAAAGCATTGAAGACTGAACTGAATTTCTTTCTTACGGTTAGATGTTTCATGGACAACAATTATATGGCGTGAACGTTTTACTGTCTTGTTATCCTTAAATTCGTTTGTGTCGTTGTCCCACTGCCTTTGAAAGTGAACTAATCCAATAATAATCCCATATTCTTTGTTTTACACGTCATGGCTTTAGAATAATGATTAGGATAAATGTAATTAAACTCCTGATTGAAAGCAAAGATAAAAAAAGAGTGTTGATTAGTCGACGCGTATTCTCATCGCGTAGAAAATAGGTGCATTATAGAGAAGATATAAAATTTTATATTTTAGCTTTTATAAACCTTTAAAATAAAATTTACACTTTCTGTAATAATCTTTAAAAAAGACAATGCACCTCCTTCTTTTATATTCTTCATCCATGATAATTAAATTGATCAATTGCACGTCATGATTCTAAGTTTACCTTAATTAAACAATGCGTATACCTTCATGTACACGATCTAGAGAAATTGTGAATCATCAAGGGAGGACATACCTCGTCGAGAAGTGCACGTATCTCTTCTTGAATGATTTTCGCCTCTTTGAGTACCTCCTCGCTAATGTTAGCCAATTGACCAGACTCGGTAGCATGTTGTATACGAAAGATATCAGGATCGGCTGGACCTTTCAGTACCCTGTGCTGACCTACGACAAATGCTAGTTTTTTCGTCCAAGGATTGATAAAGGATGACCATTCTGTCTCAAGGACGACGTAGCTTCCGTTCTGCACTTCGAACCTGTATGGTTTCGATCTGAACGATGCACCTGCGAGCTTGATCACCTGTTCAACGATATATGTATAAATATAAATTCATCGGAATAGGGATTTGTACGTCGTTTGACGTTTCGATTGTCGGGACTCGCTTGCTCGCGTTCTACTTTCTTTTTCTCTCTATGATGTGTCACGTATATTTTCTCAAGCTATACTCGATCAAAACCTAAAAAAATTTATTTTTTTCTGAGGCGCATGCTCACAGTCTCATAGATGTCTTTGATGAAAGGTAGATCCTCGGGGTGGTAGAAGTCAAACAACGAACGGCCAACCATATCCTGTGGTAGATAGCCAAAGTATTGAACTACGTCAGGATCAACATGGGATAAGTGGCAGGTCGCAGTGTGACGAGTCGTGAATATCGAAGATATTATTGTTTCTTCTGGTACTGCGGATAACGATAAAAACAAGGTCAGGGTGATTTTTCTATTGCCAGTTGTTTCCTTCGTAATGAAATTTTTTAGCACTTGTGATAGGCGATAAAAAAGCGAGCAATCTCGTTTGCAGACAAGTCTGTTTCTGTAAAACTTTTCTAAAAATTTGAACAGACTTCTCTGAAGATTTACACTTACGATTAGGCATTCGACAGCGATCTAACTACAAAAAACAGTACAAAAGGCGATCCGTTTTTAACAAAATCGTTAGTGTCGTAGCAAAGAAATAATAAAGCAATAGTTAGAGCTTCGATCAGTGCACACTTTGTAGAATTTTTGACTAAAGCACCATTACATACGTATACGTACACATAATGAGCAAAGCATAGTTAAACTTTCGTTTGTTTGCAGAAAATGATAAATGCATGGTTAGTTTTTTGAATGAATAATCGAAACAGTGGTCTCCAAACTGAACAAGAAAACGAAAAATTAGCCATATGATAAGAAATCGAATAAATAAAAAGACGACAAAGATGACAAACTATCAACATCGTCAGAATTCTCATTACCTAATTTAATCAAATAATTACCTCTTAAGTCATGTCGCCATGGAAACCACCGAGTCATATAGTATCATTGAGAAGATTAGACTAATAAAATTATTCGATATTTGCTTTCAGGATTGAAAATTGTCGCATAGTATTACAAAATGAAATTGATCGAATCATTTTGTCAGTCGAGTCTCCTAGAAAATTTTCAATCGTACTACCTTTGTATGCAGAATGAACAGGCTGGGCAGTAACCACTAGGAACATTGCTTTATGCTGTTGTTCAGTGGCACGATCTCGAAAATCTCTGAATGACAGTGTTAAATGGAACGGAAGGTATAAATTCGATCTTGCTTCCGTGTATTGATCGTTCATCTGATGAAGAGCCGATGATCTTGTGTATTTTCGTAACCCACAAAATAAGCTTGATCTTTTGCCGTTGATACCTGACGAAGAAATTGTCACTGATGATCTCGAAAGGAACCCTACATCAGTATGATATTTCATTGAATTTAGCCAATATTTAAATACATAACTTATAATTACTTATATAAGCTTTTATAATACTTTTGGAACAAATAAAAACTTTTCAGATGTAATTTTTATCGTATTAATTTTTATTATACCTGTATGCATAACAGACTAAATACTAAAAGGGTTAATTCAATTAATAATCGAATCATGTTTAAATCATACCTTTCAGTCTATCTTCTTGAGGAAATACCATCCTACTTGTGATTTGATCAGCAAATGTTGCCTTATCCTTGGGATGAACATAATCAATGAAAGAACAGCCAATCCAAGCATCCTTAGGATATCCTAGAGCTGAGCATATGGAGGGAGTCGTGTACAAGACGAGGCCGTCATGCATTGAAATCACCGCGCAAAATCCCTCCTATAGGATATAATACAAATACGTCAGATTCACAGTACATTTATCAAAGTTATTTATAAAATTCTCTATTAGCACGTAGATGACAATGAAACTATGCCATCAAGATTAATATTGTAAAAAAATTTCGACGATATGAATCGTTACATAGCTTGTAGAGAGAAAGTGCCCATCGCTACTTTCGTTCCCGTTTCATTTGATAGCTAAATTTTGAGATGGATTTATCGAAAGACATCTCATGGGCACAATACAATCATAATATTTTTGTGCTCGGTGAGTTTCAAATACTTATACACGGAGAAAAGAGTTAAGATTGAAATCTTCTTCTATTTAATATTTAAAACTAAATATTAAATTTTTAATATTATACATGCACAGAAAAGGATGCATCTCTTATTAAAATTTACATTACTAGAGTGGACTGGTTTAATCTCCATGCAGTACATACTATCAGTTAAGCATCAACTTAATTAGTAAACCTTCACCCAGCTAATAGCTAGACTCAGTTATCAATATCAGAAAGAAAAGAAGTCTACTAGTAGTTTTGCCAGTGACTATTTCACTAACTCTCTTTTCTCCATGAAGACTGAAACCCTGCTATAGTAATTCTACCGTGTTACATAAACGTTGCAATAATCAAACAGAATTTTTTCAAGTGTACCAATATGGGAAGCAGTCGAATTAATATTAGATAGCAGAATGCTACTCCGAGCATACCCGATTCTGGATCTCCCTAAAAAAAAGAGCCCCTAGATCGATCACGATTATGCGATTCTCGATTGACATAATTGTTATCTGTTTTTCTACGTGTCCTTCTACCACAGTTACTAGTTAAGAGAAATCTATTTTCCTGTTGGTTTTTGTAATGAATACTAACATTGGCTTGAGAGGTGGAATCATCCAGAGGATTCGTACGCGAAGCAAGTCCTGCATCTGTGACGGTATCGCCGTTGTGCTCGCCGGGATCCGTTGCATCCACCAATTCTACAGTGGCTATTTCTTCTTGTATGAATCCAACAAAAATTCTCGTCGTTATATTGTGATCTTTCTTGGACACACTTGTGTATGTTTGCTAATGGGAACATTGACGTTCATACCCAAGAAGCATGGTCACGTTTTTCGAAACGTTTCATGGACGTCCCATATTCATTTTTTTTTAAACGCGTTTGATTTTAATTCGAAAAACTATCAAATTAGATTCTAAAAATTCCTTTAAACACTCGATGTTTTTAACGATATGCGCTGGCTACTTAAATAATTTCAATTCAATTTTTCAGCTCTATTGTATTTTCATTTTCAGTTTTCAAATTTTAGACCATTTATAAAACGCCTTTATGAGGTCTGGGTTACAATTGATTCGTCTCTGTTGTTCGTTATTAATAAATGAAATTACGTACACAGGATTGAGCGGACTTCCTAGAAAACGTGACTTCGATGTTTCCAACTTGAATCAAGGAAACGGCGCGTCCAAATAAACACATAAAACGTAACAAGCTGCGTGGGTAATGGACTGCTGAAGGATTGGGAATTATGGTGTTTCCTTAGTCCAACGAGACGACAATATCGCGAGAACATTTTGAGTTACATAAGGGAGTAATGAATTATCAGCTCAAGGTTATCCTTCAAATAAAAATGTAAAAAAAGGGAATCTCAGCCTAGAGTTCTATGGATACGTTATCGAATAACACATAGCTGGTACCAAGGCAATTTTTACTTCTCTACTCTCGTTTTTTAATTTATTCGCTGTTTCGTCGTTACCTGGACGATTGTTAAATGGACGTAAATGAATGTCACACCAGCAAATTCACCAGCCAAAGATTTCATAATTAATCGGTGGTTACTCTTCGTGCAACAAATTAGAAAACGTGCATCGTAATTATATAACGAATCTATTCTTGCGTTTAAACGTGCCCATTGTAGGGCACGTTGCTAGCTCTTACTGAGCATATCAGGACCAAGCTCGTAACGACTGACGAAAAAAAGCCTACGTTACGTCAGAATCGGTTATTCAAAATAGATTATTAAAAATTATGTAAATAATTACGTCAATCATAAACGCTTCGCGATGTTATATAAAGTACGATTCAGTCTCAGCGATACTGTAGATGGACCAAGCGAAAGCTCGGAGTATTTCTTCTGTCTATAAAATAGCACGGTGCTCATTACGTAAATTCCATAGAAGGGGAGATCAGTTATAGCGTGTCAAATATTTTACAAATGTTATTTTCTAAGATAATAAAGGATTTTGAATCCTTGAATTCGTACCTTGTAAATGAAATCATAAACGAAATATTATTATTAAGAATTTAAAGTCCTTGAGGTACCCTATGTATTGCTCCTCAGAAACGGTATACATAATAGTAATCGGCGATTACTATTCAATTATAAACTATAAATCATACAATTACATGTGTGTCTTTTAATGGCAGACATGTTATGAACGTACTTACATTGAAGTTAATTGTAAGTATTTATTATGCAATGAACAGTTAGTGACGTAAGGTTGCTAAGACGAGAAAAGGATCAATGTTAAACTACGTAACTAAGTTAAAAACGGATCCTTCCGTAACGTTTTGTTAGGGGTGGCCAGAGCTGAGATTAATTGCCAGGATAATAGTAATCATTACTCCACTGCTTGAATATTTAATTTGAATGCTGCTTTTCCACGAAAATCTTCGGGACAACTAACCGTGAAAAGCGATTCGACAAACCGTCCTTTACTCGACATCTCTTTCAACAATATTAGGCGATATTTGATCATTTTAAGCCGACGGTCTAACGGACTAAGGGAACCATGAAGCTGGGGAGGGATAATGATCGTTTGAACTCTTTGGTTGTATAGTAAGCGAAACCTAACTGACGGGAAGAGTGAACGAAATCAAATTATATAAAACTATCAATCCTGTTAATTACCCGGGAAAAATCACTTTCAGAATCATGTAATTCCGCGTTGAATCATTGTTACAACTTTTTCTGTATCTCGTTCGAGCGTGAAAGTTCACGGTTTAATGGTATTCTGTTAGATCAGCGGAATCAGTAGTACAAGTATACGATCGGTCAGACGGGGATCAAATCTGATATTCGTTCTTCTCTTATTATACCGATTGTGCAACCGATGGCTGCACCTTGTCTAGAATGCTATTTCAACGAATTTTAGATACTATCCAATTAACGTGCACATCTTCCCGTCGATCGTAGTTCACAACCAACCTGGTTTCTTTTCGAGTACAGGTTTCGTTGGGACGGCGACATTATAAGACGCGATTTCCGCCGGTGTGCCGGCACTTTTCACAATATCTGCCTCAGCATTAACAGCCAAAATTGCCTTCGACTTCTTCTTCTTGTGTTCTTTATCCTTTCTTTTGCTGATTGGCTGCGGTAGGGCTTCATTGCTACGTTCATATAGACATTACATGTATTTACAACGTGCGAAATACTTCTGATCCTTATTCTAACGGACAGATCCAAAATTTAGTAAATAAAAGGTCGTGGTTTTGAAGAATGATTAAGAATACCTCTCTAACAAGGAAAATATTCCAGGTATCTGGTGCTAATTTGAATAATATTTTAATATATTGCAGCAGATCCAAGAAATCTTATCTACTTTAGTTCTTTACAATATCATTAAAATCGACGCTGAATACCTGGAGTACCTTCCTTGTAAGCTCAGTCATCGAGGATATTCTCTCATTGTTAGATATTGATGACCTTTCACTTTACAAATAAAGCAATCGCGATCTATGAAGTAAACTAAATTTTTCAGCCTACGTTTCGATTATACTAATACTGGTTTGCTGTAAGATGTAATGTTAATTATGTAACCCCGATCGTGACAGACTTGTAGCAGAGTAAGTACAGTATTTCCAGCAGACATTTCATAGGACTCTTCAATATTTCAGTGGTCTTATCGTAACATTTACTTGGTTTTCTTTTTCTTTTGTAACAAAGTCTTATCATGGTAGCCTTAAATAACCGTAAACAGGTCGTATCAGTTCTTTCACATTCGTCGCGATAACATGCTAACGGAAACGTCCGTACACCTTGTATACTTTCGAAGAGTAGGATATCAACTATGCTAAAAATAAATATCGCTTTCGCTGAGTTAACAAACAAGAAATGCAATGGACGTGCATGCGAACATGAGCCGCAGATTAATTTGCTACTTTAAAACTTGATTCAATAGAAAGCAGTATTTTAAAACAATTGTAACGAGAGTATTAAAATACTCGGTATTGTTAATCGACACAGATAGAGAATAAAGCTGAGACAGATCTAGAATCATTTCAGACAACTTTCTCCAGGAAGAGCATTGACAATAAAAAAATACTATACGTAACAAACGCTTCGGGTCTAATCGTGACTGCATTCGTTATATAAGATAGAGAAAGTGCATTTCTCTAAGAATATACCTTCTAAGCTTTCTCCAAGATAACGATTACTTCACATGTGCATTACCGGGTTCACTACTAAAGTTTAAACTTATCAAACGTGTAACAGGAACATGTTCTCAGGTATCTGCTTCATACCATTTATATCTACCCTATTTAAAAATATATATATGCTATAAATTTACATATTATCATCATTGATGTTAAAATTGTAAAAAGAGAAGACTGACTTTCTCCTATTCTTTCTATGTTTAGTAGATTGAAATCTTTAATAGAAAAGTTTTTGCAAGATTACACCCTTTTTTATTATATCGTCAGAATAAATTAAGACTAATTATTACGTGCCCCTTAATAAACTACTTTCATATTAAATGACGCACGCTGACTCGATAATTTCTATCGTTTCACATATAACCAGTAGTATATAAATAATTTACAGTCCCTATGTGTATTATGATTCATTCTCTATTGTTCCTTTTATGAAAAGCCATTCCAGGAAATAACCCTGCCAATATTAATCATAATTACTAATATCTCTATTGTCTATTTTCGTTCATACGGTATGCAGATCGATTAGGCATTTCTTAAGTCCACAAATGCTACTTCCTACTAATTATTCATTTGCACTCTGAAGAACGGAGCAAAGGAAGTATTTTTATTTTAATTAATCTCAACGTGAATTCGAACTGACATTGGGAAAATGTACAATCATTCTTGCAACCTTGACCTTTATTAGTCACCGAGGAGTCCCCGGTAAAGTTCCTATGGTTACTACGGATCGTTGACGTAGTGTGGTTTGAAACGTGCATAAGTGCATCAGCAGAATTCTAATTGACAAATACTTCGAATAATACGTTAGCATAATTAGAATTTCTTTGAGGTGGGTTAGGTCCTCTATCATTACCAAAACTCAATGCGTTTGGATGCATTACATTCTGCATTTTAGGCCAAATATATATTTTTATTGAAACAGAATTTTATAAATTAACGAATGTTTTTTTTTGTTTATTCAAATAGTTATTGATGGAGAGCCATCCTGACCCTTATCTATTAGTTATCTATGCGAATGAGTACAAGCAGTGGTGTTCGTTTTTCTGCTATGAATCATTTTCTTTGACCAATTTTAGATAAGATTCATTTTGGAAATATTTGATTCCAATTCTTGAACTCAATGATGATTTACTATTAGTACGGCACAGACTATCCTGATTATGCAACAATACGCGGAGATATGCGGCGTAGGCGGCGATGTAGTGACATTACAGGCACGTGGCACTGCACATGTACCAATGTTTACAGCTGCAAGTGCCAGAGTTTGTGTGTGCTTTCTCGTAACTGACAATGAGTGCAATCGTTCTTTGCACGTATGTGCACGAACACGATGCTAAAAATCCACGTCAACGAGACCGTATGCGTGCTGTGTCACCTTCGCAACCATGATAATTATGGAACGAACGTACGTACCTGTCGATTGAATACATTGTAGCCGAGAATAAAAAAAGCGACGATAAATTTCATTGTGTCTCATTACGTAGATGTTTGATCCAAAAAAAGAGAAAGGAATAAAAGGTGAACAGAAAAATGAATAGAAATTATTCATTTCACGATATGAAGATTTGGTTGCATTAATGGAAAATTTTGCATACATTTTTTTTTATAGAAAATTTTGTTTAGACAACTCACGTTGACATGCAATGTCCATTCAGATTTATTGATAACAACAACTATGCATATACTGTAAATTTATCTTAAATTGTTATCTTCAATACCGGAAATATAATACGTTCGTTAATAGCTGACTAATCGTTTTATCATTTCTTTTTTTTAATATCAGGTGCTAAAAGAACAACATGGCCACGTGCTATACGATACATTGAAATTCGTGTACAGAAAAGCTTTTTCCTACACATAATTTCTCGACGAACAATATAATAATCTAATATTACAAGACCATAATTAATATAACTGAGATAACAACAAGAACAAGAAGGGACACATTTTCCAAGTTGTTCTCCACGGAACGCTAAGGAAGAAAATAACTTTCCACTGAATTCCTTACTCTTATTTTCTACAGTCGAAATCTTAAGTAAAGTTAATCTTATTTTCGAAGCGTATTCTTGAGATCCTTACGATCATAAACACGCTCACACACCGACAATGTATTATAATACCTTTTATATTTAAGAACATCGATCATAAAAATTTGCATGCAGGAATAGACCGCCATCGCGATTGCTACGATCGTACGTATTTTGTCCTTTTTAAAATGATCCTTTATAAAAAGTATAATTTGAACGGTGTGTTACCTGGATTTAAATGTCGTGGGACGTTTACCACAATAACCGCTACTTTCGGAGTGGTTGCTGTTTCTGGAAATTGAACTGCCACTGCTGAAACATAATTCACCAAATATCATTAATTATTCATTAATCATTGTGGCGTTTGTCTGGAGGTTACTTAACACTATATCGTCTGACACTCAGACGAAAGTCTGTTAGCATAAGGGTAGTTTTAGGGTGTAAGGGGAATATCCTATTCGTTCTCCCTACTGATGTTGAGTTGCTTCGATAATAATCCGATACGACCCCTAATTGTTAAGTTTAGTGATATGAAAAGTATCGATGAAATAGATTATGCAATGTCTGATCCATTGCCCAAACTATTGAAAGTGCTTCTTCGACGTGTCTGACCTTGGTGGTCTAATACTACTGAATGACTTTGAAATCGACCATGGCAATTCTAGCGGAAACGAAATGTTCAACCCTGAGAAAACACGGGGTTACACCGTTTCTAAAAATAACTTTTCAGAAACACGTGTTCTTTCTTCCCCTCAACAGAGTACTCGTAACAACGGATACAATGAGAAACTGGGAAATTTCAAAACTGGCATTTGTGACTCGCAATAAACAACGTTTTAGAGATTTAACACGTAACTAAACACGTGTGACCCTTACACTGGAAAATTTTGGAAACTTCCTTTTTATTTTTAAAGATAAGAGAAATCCTCACGAGTGAACTCCTCGTTTGCAAAAGAAATAACTTTCGTCTCAAGTAGCAAGTTAATTTTGTAACACCACATCCGATCGAGAACCTACCATTTAAGCAAATTGAAGAACTTGTTTGTTAAGTGCGAAATCGTGTGCATTCTCGGTGTACGCGCCATAGAAACTACATCCTTCGAGTTTGTACGCTCCACTGGAAGCCGGCGCATAGTGGACTCTAGAAGCAATGGTGCATTTCTCAAACGACCGGTATGCACGTCCTCGGCCTATTGGCCGATTAAATTGTAGTCAAGAAAGTCACGCAAATTGCTGACCCAAAAATCTGTTGAAAGCACGGCATGGAAAAGGAGGAAAAAAGGATCGATCACATGTTCGGCAAACGTGACCAATGCAAGATAGGTCCTTACGACAGAGTCTTTGTGGCCTTTCACTGTCCTCATTATTTGCCAGGGAACGAGTACGGGGCCCCTACATTTATTGTATCTCGTTTAGTAGCAAAAATTATTGCATAAGAAGGCCTGTTTCACGTTCGCAGCCCCGTGACTGTAAACGTCGAACGGGCCGTGATACGGCTATTGATTCTATTCAGGGCTCAGCCTGAAATGATGCCAAGGAAACGTCATTTCATATTTCATTAACAAATTAGAAAATATGGTTAATACTTTGAATGCTACAATGATAATGACTGTGTATAGTATGGTACACTATAATTGCAACCAAGCAACCTCTAGATAAAATTACTATTATGAAAGTATTAGAAATTTCCATTACATACATAGAAGTAATAGATGATAAAATTAATAGATCTAATTTATTCTATTATGCAACTAATATGATAAAGAGGAAGAAACATGTTTAATCAACACATGGTGTAACGCATGGCTTTTTCCAGCGAGATATTAACACGTTTTACTGTTGGTAGAGCGTTTGATGCGCAACACGTGAGAATTAAAGGTCCGTTCATACCTGCAGATATTGAACATTCCGGATACGAAATTTTCATAGTAATTTTTGTTCTAACAAATTAGTCTAACTCAGTCTAACAATCCCCACATTTTCGATAATATAAAAAAGAGTAGAGATGAATATATCAGTCAATTTTCTGATCCCACCGACTCTACTAATATATTTGTGAATATAAACGAACCTTTAGAATTCATACAATTAACCGGATAGATTCCAGTCAAATCGCTTACAATATCCTTTGTAATTATAGACAATTGTCAATATCTGTTACATCGGCGATGTTAATTAAGACAACGAGGCTCGAAATATGTCGCACACAATGAATCACGGGTGAATGAGAATTTCAAGATGAATTTGAATCAGAACTGCAAACAGAATGCTTTGTAACAATGGACTTACTATCGAAGGCTTGAATTAAACATCCTAACGTAACTTCGATTGTTTTCAAGATACTTTTGAAATCTCTGTAACATTCAACAGTGTACCAAAAAGAGATATCATTTAAAAAAAGTAATACTGGTTCATTACTTAAAATTATCTAACGTAAGCGCTATTCAATATCTGTTCTATTTTCATAGTTGAACAAATTCAAAACTTAATATAAATTTTGGTACTTTAAATGATAGATATGTATTTCTTTTTTTTTTTTTTTTTTTTCGATTTTTCTGGTTAGCAAAACAGGTGACTAATTGCTTTTGATAACCTGGTAATCGATGATCTCATAAACGCCTTACATTCATCTGACCTCTTTTCGAAGGGGTTTCACAACCCGCCAGCATAGGTGTATCAAATGCGAACGTGGAAATGCAACGGAACGGCATACTTCGTTAAGAAACTAGTTAGCCTTAACCGTAGTGTTCGAGTTTCTGTCTTTCTCGTTAGTCGTAGCTTTCCTTCTACCTCTCGTCTACATCATCTAACAAAGCGTGTCAATGCCAAGTATCCTGCACGAATGTACCACCTAACAGATGCTAGGTATCCTGTCGTTCTGGGAATTTCGGGATAATTATCATCATCCCCATAGATGTAATAGCATCTACACAGTTATCATAAAAAAAAAATATTTGAAAATTGAAGCTTGTCTTTAATTTTGGAAGACAATTAACACAGCAAAATTTGTTAAAATCTAAATTAAAAAGTTAACCTTTGCCCACAAATGAAAAATGTACCAATTCGGTAAAATTTTATTTAAATAAAAAGGATTAATAATTCTTAATAGCACGTTAAATGCGCAATGGAAACAGCCGTATATAATCGTTCCGTCTGCCAATTTAAGCTTCCTTTTGATAGCTTTCGTAAGAAATACAATATTAACCCTTTTGCTATGTTTACCCTGTCGAAAGCTGTTCCCCTGCGTTTGAATGGTAACTTATCTAACTCAACATTCGAACGTATATCAAATAATGTGTCATTCCAAGATTTAGCATAGATAAACGCTTTGCGTTGAAGGACTATAGTTGCTTATACTACTTAATAGCAAAAGGGTTAATATTGAAATTCAAAAACAAGTTTTTTTCTTTAAGTTATTCAACTACATTAAACTCATATTACTCATCACCGATGACCCCTACGATATTCAACGTGTTAATAACACGATTGATCGAAACAATCGTCTTGCAATTATTTAAAAGATCAAGGTTCAAACTCTGGTCTAATAATCAGATCGATCGATTCTCTCGTTCGCCACTCTTTAAAGGAGAATACACACCCTTTAGGCAACAGTCTATCCTTTTTCTCCCTAAGCTCATTGTATATGAAAGAATTTCTATCCATCCTCTTTGATTTCGTTATCTCCAGAAAGAAGATAAATGTTCAAACAGCGGTCAGTGGGCTTCTTCGAGTTTGCAGATGCAAATCATTACGAAACTTTCTTATGGCTCTCGTAAGGTTTCGATTAAAAACTTGCAAAACTTCTGATTTATCGTCCATCAACGCATACAAATTTCGAAAGCGTTTAATTAAATTTGTCCAATTAACTCCTGATATTTATGTACGAGAATGTTTAACCGACAGCAAAACCGAAAGATCAAGAAACAGTAAAAAGATGCATCTTAATCAGCGCGGGATTTGTCTACGTTTATTTCGCAGATTAAAGTAGTGATTCAATTAGGATCTGCACAATTTTGTTGGTCCCGCCGACTACAAAAGCGTTCATTATGACCTAACATAAACGTCCATTAAACATTAGCATACCGATGCAGTTCGAGGCCATATACATAATTCAATAAGAACACATTAATGAATACTTCTCAGCTTGCATATTTTCCTCCCTCTATCTATTACATTGTGTTAACGTTAACGATGTTTGCATCGTACGATCCATTTTTTCTTTCGTATATATGTATACTTTCTATCTTCTATAAATGCATATATCCTGTGCGGAATAAATTACGTAAACATTAGTGAAGCCATTTACGATACAATTACTGGCGCATCGATATACATAGATGGAATTATAAAATTGTAAGGGTGAAAATTTTACAGCACATGCTGTTTTCAGTTTTTATAATAAGATATTAACACTCAAGATCAATGACACACCCGTCGCGTCTTATACTGTTTATCTAATACAAGGGATGACACACCGGGTGCGTCCGATGCTAATTGACAAAGCGACGACCACATACGTTGTAAGTTACAAAGAAATTGATATAAGCAATTAGTATTCAACAAGCTAAAATTAGATAGCAAAAATTACGTTACAACAAGAACTGACATTATTTTGAAATTAAAAACCAAGGAAAAGTAAGAGAAAGTTCTACTTTCTCCAATCAATATTCTTGGGTAAACCATTAGATCATGGTGTTATATGAAAATAAAATGCGTCCATCGATCGAGATAAACGTTGAATTGAGTTCGAAATTTGAAATCAATGGCGCTATTTTCAAACTGATAATCGCAGAGTGGAACGAGTTCACTGTACCTCCAGTGATACGCGATAAATAATTGAAATAAATTGAATATATACCTTCTTTGTGATTGACTGTTGCTGCAGGTATTAGAATATCCGGAATCTGACACCTTAGCATTCTCAGTGGACACTTCTTCCATAGTTCTCTTCTCGAATTTAGCGCTTAAAACGATATCCGTTATGTCACAACACTGCTGTTAAATCAAATATACTTGACGTTCACGCATTATTTTTCTATTTCCTAGCTAATTAAAATGATTGTAATCGATGAAAATGAAACTTAAAGACAAGTTGTCCGCTCTAGCACAGAACAAGGATACAAAAGTTTCTTTTAAATGTATCGCATTCACAATGAATAATTAAGTTAAAAAGTAATGCACCACCAGAGAGATTAGAAGAAATCAGTAAATTAATTATGAAATAATTGTTTTCACTAAATTCCCTGGTAGTTTCACAACAGTACGTTTCTGATGGCGATATCTGTAAAGACTAAAACCTCACCAAACATCGTATATCCCTCACGCAGAGCGACTGTTCCGCATCACGCAGCACGTTTGGTAACACGTGAGTTGCTATCCCCTCTATTTCGTTGTTAACCTATATCGATGCAAAACGTGCCCCACTTAAACCTCTTGAACGATGAACGTGATTAAAATAGTATTTTCCACGTAACTTTGCACTCTTGTGCCAGCGTAAAGTCTACTGGCGCGAAAATTCTACCTTGTGTACGGTTGCGACACCTGCCGGTAGCTTCTTTGGTAGATCCACCCATTCAAAGCTAATGCAATATATGTATTATTACATTCAGAAATAGTTTAGCAATAACTATAACATGATGTAACATTTTTATGTAAAAAGCTTTTTATTACACACTGTATCAAAGCATGAAAGAGGTTCCAAAAATAGTAAATTACACATATCATGTATCTCATGAAAGAATAATATACATAAATTAAATGTATAAAGACTTGTAAATACAATCATTTTCTATTTATGTATAACAATTTTAGCCTAGTAATAAAAAGGAGCAACTATATAAAAAAATATAATTTATTCTTTATGCCTTATATGTACAATACCAATAATATCTTACTTTGCTATAATATCACAGTCATCAGGTACACATCTTTGAATCCATGAGGTATCCTGAAAGTGAAAAGAAAAAACATGTCAAGAGAGTAAATTATACACATGTAAATCAGGACATTCTGTTAAGTGTAACAAAAAAAAAAAAAAAATAAGTGGAAATCAGTGTAAGGTTTTGAATACTTAATGTGTATTTAATATCATCAAACAAGTCAGTTACAGTCTCCTAAAACATCATTTCGTATGGTCATTGAGTAAAACAGTCTAACACATGTACAAAAGTGTCCATAAAAGGTTCATGTTGTGCGTCAATAACTGGTATTTGACGAATTGTAATTATAGACATATTAGCTGCCTAAGAAAACGTATTTCGCTTAACGAAATTCGGTCTAATCATAGAAAATAATATGTTGATATATTTTATGCAAATATATCTATACACGTAAACATATGCGATGTTAAATTATTTCCAAAACAAGATGTATCCGAATCTCATTGGAAACTTTAGCAATTTTCTTATTTTATTAATATCCATAATTATCTATTTATTTGAAGTAATTTAACTTCCTTTTAATAACCATTTAATTTAATATAATAACAAAATTTTATTAACTGTTAGAACTCGTCCAAAACTGTTACTAAAATAAAAATTACTATTTACAATCCAACAAATATATTTTGCAATATCAAGTTTAAGACTGGCGAAATAAATTTCACCACATTCACCTTTATAAAAATATAATTTCTCCCGATATTATTAATATATAAAACCATACCGTTAAAGTACTATAAGAACAAAGTACCGTTTTGCAGAATATATCTTGTTTTGGAATTTTAGTTCTGTAAAATATATTATTATCATGAATTCGTCACCATGAAAATATTTCTTGAAACATACAAGAAATAAATTAATTTACGTTTTCTTTCATACAGAGTATAGCTAATAAAAGAATAGTACAGAACTATCGAATATAGATTATAAACAAAAATTTGTTTTACTAACTATAAGGCACAGGTTTTAAAGCCTGTTATAAAGCCTGCGCGAATAGTTAAAATTGATAACGTAAGTCTTGTTTTATAAACAAGAATATAAAATATCGTGAAATGATCTTTTTCATTTCTCTTAATTATTAAACTACAGAGAATTCATTCGTTTTCTTTTTTTTTTGAAATTTGTCTAAAAAAGCTTTCACCCCCACGCGGTTTTAATACAAAAGTATATGCATAGAGAAATACTCTTACCTTTGACTAATACTTGTAGTATATTACCATAAATAAACGCCTCAAGTATATTGCATCGTACAACTCCCTTACGCTAAAGGAAGAAGTTTTAAATTTAACTAATTTTGTGTGCTTTACATAACCTTAAAATTGAATGTTTAAGATCACTTTTCGCACAGGCCTCTTAAAATAATAAAACCAAAAAGTCAGGTGTGTGTGTGTAACGACATGTAAGGATAAAGTAAAGTATCGTTAAAGTTTCAGTAACGTTGAAATCGCGAACGTAAGCGATAGTTAAAAGTAGGTAGTTGGAGTAGTTTCCTTGGATGCGGGCCCGACGTGGTCAAGTGAGTCTTAAAATTCGTCTCTTTTATTGCGTGCGTCCAGCTTGTGTATACCAGTCAGTCTGTGAAGACAAATAGAAAAATTATATTTTCTCCTGTTTTTCTAAGTAAGGTAATCGTCAGTTACACGTCAGGGTGTTAATATTTAAATTCCTCTCTTTTTCCCTCCTCTCTTTTTTCTGTTTGCCATGTGCTCAGCGATTTACTTACGAGGTATACGAAAAAAAGTTAATTTTCATCTTCATCCATTCTTAATCGTTTTCTGCGATCTTCGCCAACGTTGCGCTCTTCTGCTTCTAGTACTTTCAGTCGAGATCCACAAATTTCTTGCCCATGCAAAACCTATAAAATGTGTTACCAATTTCTAATTTAGCTACACAACACGATTGTACTTTTTCAATTGATCAATTTTATTAAGAGAATACAACTAAACAAGAAAATAAATTAAATTCTATCATAAAGCGGGGCAAAACATACCTCGATTGCTTCATTTGCACTTTGTACACTAGCATACTTTGCGTAACCACAATTTTTCCCCGGGAGCATATAAACATCTATGAGATTTCCAAATCTGCAGAAAGCATCCTTCATAGCATATATAGGAGGTACTGGAGGTCCACATACAATGAAACACCTTTTTGCAACTTCTGCATCTATACTTGCCATTGGTTGCACAGGCGGTAATTTAACACACATTGAATGTTCTAAACCTAATTACGTAAAAATACAATTATGTAACAAAAGTACTTATTATATTGTACAGATAAAATAATTTCTCACTTGGTGCAGTTAGTCCTGCAGCTTGAATTAAAGATGTAGCTTGAGCAATTGTTTCTGCTAGATGTGCTAGATCTGTTCTAGCACTGGCAATTCCACCTGCTGAGCTCCCAGCTTTTATTGCATTTTTTGGTGGAACATTTGATAAATCTGGTTTAACTATCATTCTATGTCCAGGAGGATATTCAAAACCATGAAATTTTTCTCTTGCATATGCTGCTGCACTAGGATTAGAATACACTACAACAGCTTGACCTCTTGGCATCCTATATCTTACATCATTTTTTAAATGGCAATAATCCAAACCAGGTACAATATCAAACAATTTCCATAACTGATCTTGATTTAATGCTGGATGTGCAATTACTTGTAAATGCGTATAACCTTCAGAATTAGGATAATTTGTAGCAATTTCTAAACTAATACTGCTTTTTCCAAAATTTGATGAACTATAACCTCCACTTGCACCATCATAATGAGAGGATAGTCCATTATTGTATTTTACATCAATGTGCTCTGGCTTAGGTTTTTTAGGTTCAGCAAATACAGCCTTGTACTTCCTGTCACATTCTTCAAATGCTCTTGCTGCACTAGATACTTTTTTAAACTTTACATAACCAAAACCTTTTGATTCATTTGTATTCCGATCTTTGACCACAGTTGCATATTCAATAGGTCCAAATTTTGAAAATTCTTGCTGAAGTTCATTATCAGTCATTGATTTAGGTAACACACAAAAAAGACGAACCCATCTTTCCTCTTCATTTGTTTCCCTTACAGAACCTTGATCACGGCTGAAATAAATGTCTGCATTTATATGTTTGTAGCATACATATATGTATACATGTTACAACAATAGAATAAATCTTTGGAAACATATTCTTCTACAATATTTAAAATCTTACTTTGAAGCAATCATTACTTTGATAGGTCTTCCTACGGATCCTAACATTTTTCCATTCATTTCTTCAAGAGCAAAGGCTGCCTCTGATGTTTTAGAAAATTTAATATATGTAACACCTGTATAAACAACACTCATTACTCTTACAATATTTAAATTATGTACATGATGAATAATCATTATACGCAAAAACAAGACTAGACAAACTTTCGACCATTTAAAAAACATTAAAAAATTAAATAAAACCGTGTTGATTTATTCTGTGGATGAGAGAAATTACCTTTATTTTCACCTGTACTCCGGTCTTTAACCACCCAAATATCTTCAATTTTTCCAAATTTTTCAAACGCTTTCCTGAGATCATCTTCCTCCAAGCTTTTGTGGCATATAACAAATAAACGTGAGTTTGGTGGATCATCATTTTTAGATCGTAAATCCGTTTGCGAATAATATGAATCCCTTTCCCTATGGTCAGCCATTTTGCAAATGAACGCTGCAGACTATACAAGACTATATCACCCGTCTATGGTCAGTGAAGCTTATGCGCTTCAGGGACGGCTAAAAGAGGTTCTATGATATCAATTTCTCAATGCTAAGAATACAATTTCAATTTTTCTTCAATATTTTTACAGAATTCATTTACATAACGCAACAAGAAAAGAAACTTCTACGTTGAATATTAATTATTTACTTATAAAACAGATCATAATAACTTCATCGCTTTTCTTTACACTATTGGAATAATACAAAATACTTATATCTTACTTGAAATAAACTTAATGATTTTAATACAGAGAGAATCTATTTATATGCATTTTTCAATTTTAAGGCGATGCAAGCGTCGAGGCCGAACTCCGAATTCCGCGTCGGTAAAACAGCCTATGTTTGATTAGAAACTGATTCAAGCGCCACCTCAGTTATTGCATCCAATTAACGGCATGCTATACTACATCACCTTTCGCATACACCTAAAGGACACGTGTATGTATGCTACGGTAGCTATATGTATAAGTACATAATTAAACAATACTGACCATGCATTCATTATTATTAATTTTTTTCCGTAAAATTGTACGTATTTGCAATGTGGTACACTTCAGAATCTTAAAGACATAGTTCCTGAAAAAAATATAACAGCGATTAAATAGAAAAAAAGCATTTTCGCAGCCAATTCGCTCGTATTATTTGCTGCATAATTAATAAATATACCATAGAAATAATGATACAGTTATTAATTAGTCATCAAATAATAACGATTGCCCAGGTCTCACCACGGGGAGGTTGCTGCGGGTGGAGACCCGCCCTACCTCATCCCATCCACCCTCCATTTATGCAAATTTTTATTTTTATTCAATACCATCATCCTCTTGATGCACATTTGCAAAACGTTTTTGACTGTTGTGCAAACGAACAACACAAGGAGCATTATTTTTATTCACTACCTACCTATCTACTTATTTATACATATATTTACGTAGATTTTTGCTATTTATTCCTATCGCAACATTTTTTAATTTTGATTTTGATTACAGATCTGTAATTAATAAATATGCAATTGCATATTTGTCCTACATACTTATACTACTAAGCATATCTACCTATACGAGCGCTCGTAATTATATTAAAAATTCGCTTAAATCTAACGCTTCCTAATTAAACACTGTAGTGTTTGACGATTATATCTTAATGACTATATACATAAATAAGTCCAATGAATTTGTTGATTTTGTTGTCCTTACCAGAATACTTCCTAAAATAAAACTGAAAAGGATTAAACATAATTTAAGAAAATAATAAGGCTCGTGTGGCCTTAATCATAAATTTACAACCTGCCTAAAACAAACAGAAAAGAATTAAATACAATTTTCGAAAATAGTACGGTTCAAATATTACCACTTATAAGAATCATTTTTCCTTTTCAATCATTTTCACCTTGGTTTACTTAATTGGATACATTGAATTCCGTTTATGGACGCTAGATTTTATATTACATTTCTTCCAGTCGATTATCCGATATTATTTCATACTTCCTATAAAGATATTTCTGTTACTCTGTAACAGAAACTGATTAATTGAATTCAGATAAAGACAAAGAAAAATTAATAGCTGGAATGAAGATACATTAGTAACAATAAAATTTTATAAAAGTCAGAGTGGTTGTTAATAATTTAAAATCAATTTGATACGAAATATAAATTTAAAGCAAACTTCAGTACCAAAATAAAGAGAAAAAACTTCAGAAAAATATATATTTGAGTTAAGTGATTTGAGTTAAAAACATTAATTATTTCATTTTATTGTATTTAATATTCGTTCATTACGCGACAAATAGCACACAATATTTTAATTGAAACAACTGCCTTTTACTGCAATATATGTATAGTACGTACAACCACGACTCTACTCGACTTTATTGCATTATATTATTCAATACACCTTTCAATGCAAATTTATTGTAAATGGAAAAACTGAAAAAAAAATCACGAGTGGACTTTGTTTTTCAGGAAAAGAATTTGAAAATTTATAAAAGTAATTTAATTAGCTTCTCCGTAAGCTTGAAACAAAACATCGCGATCAAAAATTAAAACTAAACAACTCGATCAACAATTATCCACTACTTTTGTTTAAATAAAGTAGTATTAAAATTTAATAAGCTATTTCGAATGAACAAATATTCCTTAAAATAATTTATCACCAATCATCACAAAATAAAATGAACTTTCATTTTAAATAAAACTTTGAATAAAGTCCTATTTAAAACTTTATCGTATTTAATAATATTCTGAAAACATTAAATTCATATATTATTTAACAGTATTTCCAATAACCGAATGCTAAGAATTTTCAAAATTAAAAAATGGGAAGAAAAAAGAATGGGGGCATGGCAGTGGGATGGGGGGTACAGGGGAACCTGAAAAGAAAAGTTTGACTGCCCATAAGAGCAATCCCTAAGCAAACCCTATAAAACAAACCGAAATCACACGCAACACTAATTTAAAAATTGCAAACATTCTGAACTATGACAAAACATCGGCTGGCAACGAAGGGTCTCACGCCCCCTAGACTTACGCCAGACGCTACATACCACCCACCCCGCCTGGACGTCGTAACGCCAGGACAGAGTGCACCCCTTCGCTAAGAGCGCTACCCGCCCGTCCAACACGTTGCATCCAACGGTGTCAGATTTGCGGACGCCCATAGTATAGACAAAAGGACTACAGTTTTGAATATGGTAACATATTTTCATATGTTCCGTACTCTAAAGCTGCGCCTGCAAAGGCCTAGTAATGCATGGGTATATCTCCCAGAGATGGTGTTCACGGTCTTAGGCCGCGGAATCCTTGACTAGCAATGGATTCCCACCGAATGTGAGTCATAGTTACTTCCACTAATTTAATAAATGCAAAAAAGTAAAAAATTTAATAACAATCGCGAATTCATTCGCAACACTAATTTCATTAATTATATAATATGTACAAATTCACGCGTACGCGTGAAGGCTGCTTAGGTATGCGCAACGCTAAGCTGAAAAAAAGAAAAAAAGAGAAAACGCGAACTGTAACGCAACACTACTCAAATCTACCGAATTTTGTAAGACGCAACACTAATCTAAAAAGAGGGTACAGCCAATCCAAGGCTGTACCACGGCAGCTGGTCCATAGCTGCCTTATGGACCATGGCAACTCCACTGGATCGTTTTTGGGCATTTCTAATGCAAAACGCGAATATTCATTACCGCAACACTAATTAGCAGGGAACTCTATAAACTAATGCAAAGCAATCGCGTATTTATAAATCGCATCACTGGGAAACAATCGCGCTAATGTCATTCGCAACACTACCTTTAACAGACATGCAATTAAAATGCAGAAAAGGGGGATTCTCAAACCGTGAATTTTTTACTCGCAACACTAATTTCATTAATTATATAATATGTACAAAAGCGTACGCGTGAAGGCTGCTCCATTATGCGCAACACTAAGCTGAAAAAAAGAAAAAAAGAGAAAACGCGAACTGTAACGCAACACTACTCAAATCTACCGAATTTTGTAAGACGCAACACTAATCTAAAAAGAGGGTACAGCCAATCCAAGGCTGTACCACGGCAGCTGGTCCATAGCTGCCTTATGGACCATAGCAACTCCACTGGATCGTTTCTGGGCATTTCATCATATATCGCAACTCTAATGCAAAACGCGAATATTCATTACCGCAACACCAATTAGCAGGGAACTCTATAAATTAATGCAAAGCAATCGCGTATTTATAAGTCGCAACACTGGGAAACAATCGCGCTAATGTCATTCGCAACGCTATCTTTAACAGACATGCAATTAAAATGCAAAAAAAGGGGATTCTCAAACCATGAATCTTTTACTCGCAACACTAAAGCAATGAACATTAAAAAGCAAAACTCTGAAGAATCTTAAAGCAATCAACATTGAAAAGTTAAATTCTATTTTAAAGCAATGCAAGAAAGAAACGCGATATTTAAAGTTTGCAACACTAAATGAAGATCGCGATAATCATGCATACGCAACATTAAATTGAACCGTGATCGATATTCATTCGCAACACTAAATTGAACCGTGGTCAATATTCGCAACACTAAATTCAAAACGCGATTTGCCCAAAATCATGGGGGTCACGGGCCCCCTCTTCTCCTGCAATTACAAAACTACAACTACAGGCAAGCACAGTGACAAAGTAGTAACGATAATGATTTCCCATCCTTTTTTGCAAAAGGATGCAAAATCATTAGTAGTTCCCCTCTTGAAAGACAGTTTGTCGGGGCGCTTCGGCATATAGCCTTTTCTTTCTTCGGGCGGTCCACCCACCTGAAACTTATATCTAAAGCTCGAGACTTGCAAATTCGCAAAACAAAAAAGAACAATCAACAAAAAAGAAAAATCGCGAAACTCTAATTGACACGTGGACGAAAAAGGACTTTATATAAGTCGTTGTTCGTGCACACGTGCCGTGCTCGAGCAGAACTTGTGCGTTTCGTGCCATCGCGATCGCGTATGACGACTTATGAAGTCGCCAAAAATTTGAAAAATTGTACAGATAGAATCGAAGGCGAACGGCATACTCCGTTCGTATCGATGGTATCGTCAATTCTTCAAATATATTCCAGGTACAGGTTGATCACGCGAAATCGTGCCTACCCGACCAAGAGACTGTGACAACCTGTCTCGGCCCTACCTACTTACAATCTATCACACACATCAGAAGGTATACTACCTACCTACCTAACACTATATTTAAAAAAGGCAAAATCACATTCTCACAAAAATTCATTCCACGACCCCCATACACTCCACCCGGGCGCAAGAGCCTAAACTAGGGAGAACGTCCCGGAACGCCTCCGTCACCCGAGTTTCATCTCACATCACACTCTACGGTACGTACCATTTTTCACTGAAATCGTCTGGCAAGGCTAGCAATCATTGCGTATAATGATAATTACAAAATTTAATTAACTACTTTAATATAGAATATTTCATAATAATGGTAATAATCATGGTAATAGTAATGGCAATATAGTAATAGTAATGGTAATAATATTATTTGGTATGTATGTTCATTGTACATCTTGTTGAATAAAATATTATTTCAAATTAAAAGTTAAATGAAAAAGTTATTACACCGACGCAATCCCACAGCCTAAAAACACGCACACCATATGTGGAAATTACGTCGTGCACGATATACTAACACAATGCCAGCCGCTTATTAATTATTATTCTTATGAATTAGGTCATCGTGCCCATTGCCTCTACCCATCCAAGTAGCACCTGGGCACGTGAATGGGCTTTGGCAATAAACACGGAAAGGGTTAAACCTGAAAATCCTGATCTACAAACATGATTAGTACATGAACATCTAACGGGCTAATATTTCACTATTTTAATAAAAGTGACTCGACTTTGTAAATATAAAACTTTAAGAACAAATACAGAAAAGTAACATTGAGCAACTATGACGCAAAGATGGTGCACTGCTAATATCAGCTGGCAACGAAGGGTCTCACGCCCCCTAGACTTACGCCAGACGCTACATACCACCCACCCCGCCTGGACGTCGTAACGCCAGGACAGAGTGCACCCCTTCGCTAAGAGCGCTACCCGCCCGTCCAACACGTTGCATCCAACGGTGTCAGATTGACGGACGCCCATAGTATAGACAAAAGGACTGCAGTTTAGAATATGGTAACATATTTTCATATGTTCCGTATTCTAAAGCTGCGCCTGCAAAGGCCTAGTAATGCATGGGTATATCTCCCAGAGATGGTGTTCACGGTCTTATGCCGCGGAATCCTTATAACTAATTTGATTAATTAAATAATACATAGGATTGAGTTTAAAAACCAAAAGGATTCCCACCGAATACTAGTCAGTGCATCGTCATATTTACTCTCGCGCTGGAAATTTTTCGCAACACTAATTTAAGAAATGCAAAATTTTAATAAAAAATAATTTAATGTCTTTAATTAAGAATTCTTTGCAATGAAACAAGAATTTGTTGTGAAAATTCATAAAACATCCTCGGGCGACTCCCTCCTCAGAGTAAATTTTCAAGAATACGCAAAATGTGTTGAAATAGATCACTCTGGCTTGGAAATCTACCCGTCACGAATTGTCTTCTTGCACATAAATTGTTCAATTTTTCATGAACGTGTAAATAACGTGTAAACTTCGCTATAGAAGGAATTGAGCTTTACTACCCGGAAAAAATTCTCAAATTATATTTGAATTTACAATATACAAAATGTAATTAAATCAATGTAAAAGCATAATTAATATGTATATCTAGTACACATATTATAAAACCAATATTATATCGATTTGAATCTTTATGATAACTAAATCAGATGGTATCTGACTTCTCCGTTAAAGAAAAACTAAATAAAATTCTTTCTGTATTTACTTAATTTGAAAATATTTCATATTCCACGTTTTATTATAAAATTGTATCATGAATATTTAAAAGCATTCAAATATTTCATAAATATCTATTGGAATATGTGGAATAGAAATAATATTTAAACGCGAAGTGCAAGAAGACCTAGCCTGAACTAAATGAAATAAAACACAATAGAAATGTTACTACACATGAGTATAATCATACCCATGGTCACTATGCTCGCCAACCACGTATACAACTAGTAACCCGTGTCGATTCGGACCATTCGTCCTACGACATGATTGGGCACCAGAGGAACCATAAAACATGCGACTCACCGTTCGCAGATTTACTCTTCTTCCGACAGTCAAACACCAGGTAGGAGGCTGCCTTGTAGGAGAAGACGGACGTCGTGAAGAAAGCCATCAAGGATGTCCATCTGCAACAAAAAAAGAAGAATTACGGTTAATTTTGAAAATAATCAATTCTTATTGTAATAAAATTATATATAAAGTTGGATTTTAGAAAATATTAGCAATTAAAAAGAAATCTCAATTATCAAGTGTTGAAATTGTAAATTATTCTATTTTAATAAAAAGCAATTAAGTAAAGTGATAAGATACTTACATTCTTTCGCCCAAGACGGAGGTCGTGAAGAATGCCATCAGGATATTCAGGAACTCGGGAAAATAAAAAAATTCATCTGTAACAAAACAAAAAAGAATTACGGTTAATTTTGCAAATTATCAATTTTTATTCTAATAAAATTATATATGAATTTGGATTTTACAGCAATTCAAAGGAACTCTCAATTATTAAACGTTGAAATTGTAAATTATTCTATTTGAATTAAAATTAATTAAAGTAATAAGATACTTACACTCTTTCCTTATGGAGCAACGTCCAAGACTCCTCTTCAGTGGTGCCGTGACTCTAATACCGGATATATCGAGTAATAAAAAAAAAAAAATTAAAAATAAAAATAAAGATATAAAGTACTAGTAACGCGACCGTAAATAATTTCCGGCAAACAATTGTAGACTCTACTTCCGCGATGGAAAAAGAACAATCAGAGCCGCGATGCTCTAGAAAATATTTTATAATACGCAGCAAACACTGACTCTACTTTCGCGTGATTCCTAATTGTACAAACGCAACTCTATTCAGGGCCAGTTCACCCTTGACAAAATCAAAACATTGGAATTACGTGCGTACAAACACTGACTCTACCGACCGCCTTGCGCGCGGCCACAACAATTCCTGGAAAAAAAAATTAGTGAGGAGGTTGGGGATGGGTGGAAATATACAAAACAAAACCAACATTCTTCTTATTGAACGTTCGTTAATGAAATACTGTTATTACGTGTAAATGAAAATATGAGTGTTCGTGAAATATTTTCAACAGACACGAATATTATTCAAGTTGAATATTGATCCTAGATTATATTGTAATAATGAAATGTTTTAAATAATTGTTGATAATTATTTCAATGAATATTATATAAATAGAAAATCATAATTAAATAAATATAATAGACAATTTTATTAAAGTAGTGGATTTCTGTTGTTAAAATTGTAAGCACACTAAAAATTGTGAAAAATTCTGTTACGTCGTGATTTATAAATTGTCAAAATTCTTTTCGTTAAACAAAATCCAATAATTAATCATGATTAAACAGCATGTGATTTAAAAACGAGATTCTATTTTAATTTATACTTGCATCGAAAGCTGGATATTATAATATAATTACTACGATTTAACAAAAATAGATTGTTTAAAATAATTTATAATTGCAGAAGAGAAGCAATCATTTGCAGTAAAATACGAATTATCTCAATTTTGTTCTAATTTAAAACAAATGTATTAAAATATTAGACGAAACTATTTAATAAAATGAAAAATTAATTTTTCTTTTTCTATGAATTGATTAAAGAAAAAAAATATCTCTAATCTTTTCTTTCTTGGTACCTTGGTATCAATTAATTATCAAAAATGCTTACAATTAACAACGACGACTCAATGAAAAAAAAGTAATAATAAACGTTAATAATTGATTAGAGTAAATTAAAACAATAAATTCTTACGAAATTCTATTTCAAACCCATATCAGGAGTCGTGGCGTCCTTTCAAAATCTATCAAATATCTGTAATATAAAAGAAATACGAATTTATGTAAATAAAATTTAATCAACAATAATAAAGTTATTATTAATAAACGATCGAACTATAATTGATACAAAATATTTTAATGGATACAATGTGTACCTATTATTTATGCGGAAGGATGCTCTCAACACGTCCTGTCAGTTCGACGCTCGAGAGAGCAATGGCGAGACCTTCCTTCCCATCGTAGACCGGTCGGCACTTCGGCAACGCTCGGCAATGTTCGGTATATTCTGCTACCGGCCGATACCTAACGAAGTACACGAACAGGTCTAAACAGAAATAATATTACGATGCTCACGAAAAAACGTTATTAAATTAAAAACAGCAAATTATATGAAACAATACGAAAAACATTGAATAATGTTCAAGAAATTACTAATATAAAAGGAAAATAATTCAGATTCTGTTCTTCCAATTCCATTGTGAATTCCCAGCAGGAGCAACAAATGTCAACTCACGTATTTTTAAAGATAACCTCGAATTAATGTCAAAAAACAAAGAGCTAGACTCCTCTTCGGCTATTCTTTCTCATTTTTGTATTTTCAACACCCGAAAGACAACTTAATTTAATATTTGAAGATAATTTAATCTTACCTGTTGCAGACACGTGCCAAACGTACGAAGCTTCGAAGAGGACTGTTGCACTCCACCACACTCCGCGCAACGCACCCTTTAACGATGAATCTGATTGGTCTAAATAGAAGGACGCCATAATGGAATGACCAATCACAGGTATTGGTAGAAACTTCGAATTGCTTTGAAACTTTAACATTAAAAGAACTGAAATATTCGTTGAAAATTATCAACGCCATATTGAAATAAGGTCAAGATTACTTTTTTTACTTTAAAGCACCAAAATATAAGAAAGAAGATAGAAAAATACGTAAGATATTAATGGTATTTAATAAATTATCACCAAAAAAGCGGCATAAATGAGAAATATGTTACTTTAATTTGTATCTATATTGATGAAATAGCGTATAAATTTTCAACTTACGCATTTCTGAAAACTATGTGGAATTGATGTCGGAAACCTTGACCCCGGTCCTGTCTTCAACTTTTCCTTCTGTTCTTCGTACTTCTGATATATAATATATAATTTAATATAATCTTTTAATACGATTTAATCTCACTTTGTTACAAACGCATGCACTCAAGACGAAGCGTCGGAGGGAAATGACGTACTTAATAAGGCAGAACTGCGTACATCGCCGATAACGACGATTGTGATTGGCCGAAATCGAACAGCCAATCACTGTCATTGTAGAAGAATAAAAACTTTCGTTCTTCCTAGTTATTTGTAATAAACTAACGAATAAAGAGAAATATTAATGGAAATTCACGAGTGTTTGTATATGCTAGCATGGATATCAGAGTTCTTATATATGCTAATTTGAATGTCTTTTACGGAATTTTACTCTTTTGCCAGAGTTAGCCGTGTGGTGTAGCACCATGCTGAGCGCAAGCAAAATCCCGGACACGAACACTTTCTTTTTCTGTTCTGTTGTTTTCACACTTTTATCTATTACATGTTTCTTTTCATTTATTATTTCTTACACTTTTAGAAAAATATCATTTTGATGCATTCAAAGGGGATTAATAGTCAAATATACAGTTGCGTTTAATGTATTTTTTAAATAAATTTATATTTTACTTAAGAACAACATCTTTCCCCTGAGTTTTTCACAACCGTTAGACATTATAAATGATAGACATTTATTAACCATAATAGAAATCTCAATTTCACATCATATATACATTATGTTATTATAAAATAGTATGAACTATTTATGCATCATATGTGGAAGCAGAGACATTTCCACCATGTCCAGTCCAATTTGTATGAACAAATTTTCCTTCTTCACCAAGTAATTCATAAGTGTGAGCCCCAAAATAATCGCGTTGAGCTTGAAGTAAATTTGCTGGGAGCCGAGCAGTTCTATAACCATCATAGAAAGCTAAAGCAGTTGATAAAGCAGGTGTTGGTATGCCTAGTGATACAGCTGTGGATACCACTATTCTAGCACTAGCTTGACATTCTTTCATTGCATTGGCAAAGAAATCATCTAGTAACAAATTGGAAAGTTTGGGATTTTTGTCGAATGCTACTTTTATATTTCCTAAGAAAACACTGTGAATAAAAAGAAGAAATTATAGTATTGTATTATAAAAATTATTTAAATAATCTCATATCTTATTAATAAAATATTAATAAAGATGTACCTTCGTATGATACATCCTCCTCTCCACATAAGAGCAATACCACCATAATTCAAATTCCAGTTGTGAACTTTCGCGGCTTCCCTCAATAACATGAATCCTTGTGCATAAGAAATAATTTTGGATGCATACAGAGCTTTCTTCAAATGCTCTAGGAACTGTTTTTTATCACCTTGATACACAGTATCAGGGCCTTTCAATACGGAACTTGCTTTTACTCTTTCACTTTGCAAAGCAGAAAGACATCTAGCAAAAACTGATTCTCCAATTAGTGTTACAGGTACTCCATAGTCTAATGCAGCGATAGCTGTCCATTTTCCAGTTCCCTTCTGACCAGCAGTATCCCTAATTCTCTCAAGTAGATAACCTTTCTCATCTTTGTATTTAAGAATATCTCTAGTGATTTCAGTTAAGAATGAATCCAGTTCTCCTTTATTCCACTCATCAAAAGCTTTACTCATCTCTTCTGGACTGAGTTTCAAGCCATTTCTCATGATATGATATGCTTCACATATGAGTTGCATATCACCATATTCAATACCATTGTGCACCATTTTTACAAAATGTCCTGCACCTGTTTCTCCGACCCAATCACAACACGGCTCTCCATTGACCTTTGCAGCTATTGACTAAAAAATTTATATTTTATCACTAAAACATTTAAAAATTCGTATCGGTAAATTTTTAAGTAAACAATTATATTTTAACCTTATACCTGGAAGATTGGTTTAATATGTGGCCAAGCTTTTGGATTTCCACCTGGCATCAAAGATGGTCCATATCTGGCACCATCTTCACCTCCACTAACTCCACTACCAACAAATAAAATTCCTTTCTTGTCTAATTCTTTACTTCTTCTTTCAGTATCCTGATACTCAGAATTACCACCATCAATTATAATATCTCCAGGAGACAACAAAGGCACCAATTGTTCAATAAATGCATCCACAGCGGCACCAGCTTTTAAAATATACAAATATTTACATATATATTTATTTTTCTTATTAAAGCCATATAAACTATATTTCATACAGCATTAATTATTATAGATCAATGACTTACAGTTATAATATACAAACTTTTAAATGATATGAGGTCGAAACAAATAGTATTCTATTACAAGGTCGTTCTTTTTTGTGATAGAATTTATAATCAATAGCATTATCTTACCTTTCACCAAAAGCATTACTCTTCTTGGTGATTTTAATTTTTCTACCATTTCTTTCAAAGAATATGCACCAATGACTTTTGTACCTTTTGCTTCATTTTCTAGGAAAGATTTAACTTTTTCTGTTGTACGATTATAAGCACAAACAACAAATCCATGATCATTCATATTCAAAATTAAATTTTGCCCCATAACAGCCAGGCCAATGAGGGCAATATCTGCAACACTGTTAGGTAAAATATATTTTATCAAAAATTATGTTCCAATTATATACATATTTGATATGTAAAATACCACATTGTAGGCTATTACATAAATATTAAATATTACATAATATTTTATAGATTGATTCTAATATAAAATTTTTTTTATAATTTATTTTATATTACTGCTTTGTTTACTATTTTAATTAACATAAAAGTATATTTCTTTAAATTAGTTTAAATAAGAAAGTTTTGTAATGAATGATCTATAAAAAGATAAAATATTTACTCTTTGCAGGAATTTAAATTTCAAATTTCTTTAAAATAACAAAAAAGAATTACTTACGGCTTACTCATTTTGAGAAACAGTTAATACGCGAAAAATGATAATATAATTCGTCTTCTTCAAGTATCAAGAAGCAACAAGTGGTCGCACGATTCTACCGCGAAGATTAAGAATGAACATTCATTCTCCAGTAGTCTTCGACATCAGCCGACGTTTCGTAAGCCAATCGCAGTGAACACCCATGAACACCAAGGTCAGCATGAAGTCAACACTACATGAATGCTACGATAGAAATTTCATAACTTTATCATTAAAGATATACATACTAAATGTACTATTATACTAACTAAATTAAGTCTTTATAAAAGTTTTCCGTATAAGAAAAATTATATTTTATGTATATTTGATTATAATATTACATATTTATGGTTTTTTTTGAGTTCATTATATTTCAAGGAAATTATACTACAGCTTGAACAAAGAAAGAAATAATTATATCTTTATTTAATGGAATTGAAATTGGTATTATGTATCTGCTGAATGGAAGTGAAATTCTTAATTCTATCACATGAATGATATAGTATTTTTATTTTAAATGAAACATTTGTGTAAATATTTCTGGTAATATTTATATTACTAATTGTAAGATAAAAGATAATTGTTTGATACTATATTTTAATACAACCATATACACATAGAATAAGGGTAATATCTGATACTAATGAATATTTAAAATTTGTGCAACTGTATAAGTGTTATATCATGATTACATCATGTATATTTATACAGTACCTTTCGTTTGGTTAAACAGAAAAAAGGTTTAAGATGATTCAGCGAAATTAAGTAGATAATTCTAATCTTTCAGGATATAAAGTGACGATTTTAAAAAATATTATTGTTTTACGCGGGTTTTATCTAGAAACTCCTTACTTCCAATCAGCATATACATATACAAGACTGACAGCACTTTCAGTTATCGCTGAAAAATGATTGGACTGATCAGATGTATGGATATTTTAATTGGAAACGCAACATGTCGCGATTTGCTTGATTAGATTAGGAAAAGCCTTCGTATATTTCTTTCGTTTTAATGGTGTAATTAGTGAATTTTTAAGCAGTTCGTAACAGTCCTTAAGTACACCTTTTACACTGCAGTGTGTCAAACAATGACGCAAACTTGTCAGAAACATGCTGGAAAAGTATTTGATAGAAAAGTGAACATAACCCAACGACAATGAGATGCCCTATTTCTGTAACTAAATACATCTTTTTTATTGAGACTAGGACTTAGAACTGTACAGAAATAAAGTTAAATAAAAATATTAGTATTTGAGTTGTTTGGTACTTTGAGCAATATGGGACTTCTCTTTGCAAAATTGTGGAGTTTATTTGGCAATGAAGGTAAATTCCGTATATCTAGTAACAGTATTGTGTTAATTAGTTCATTATTTTCAGCATCACGACATATAAATAGTTTTATTGTAATATATCTGTGTTTAATAACACACGGACATGATGAATGATCAGTAAATGTATATTTACTTTTATCTTTATCAGATATGTAAAACGATTATCCGTAAATTTTGAAGGTACCTTTGTCAGGTTTAATGTATCCGCGTGTAACAAAATTTACAAGTCTAATTATATTAAATTCATTTTACACAGATGTCATAATTATTTCCTAACATTTTCATATTAATAACAAGAATCAGCAATATTGTTTTTTTTAAATAATTAAGAATCTTAAGTAATACAGTGATACAGTAATAATAATAGTTAAGAAATTTACAGATATGTAATTTATATTTTTAAATATAATTAAACAAATAATGTTATACTTTGTATTTTTTGCAATTAACTTTATAATTGATATGTTTTATGAATGTTGTTTGAAGCTTATATTATTGTCTTTGAAACATATGTTAACATATGTTAGTTTCAAAATCCTTATTTATAAGAATATGACATAAAACAGTTACTTGTACAAATATAATCTCAATTATATTACATTATATAATCATATATATGAGTTTATATATTGTTAAATAGATTTATATGTTTTTATTTTTCAGAACATAAAATAGTTATGGTAGGTTTAGATAATGCTGGTAAAACAACTATATTATACCAGTTCCTAATGAATGAAGTTGTTCATACATCACCAACCATTGGATCGAATGTTGAAGAAGTAGTTTGGAAAAATATCCACTTTATAATGTGGGATTTAGGTGGACAGCAAAGTCTACGAGCTGCATGGTCCACTTATTACACTAATACTGAGTTTATAATTATGGTTATAGATAGTACAGATAGAGAAAGACTTGGTGTAATAAGAGAAGAATTATATTCAATGTTAAATCATGAAGAATTAAGTAAAGCCAATGTGTTAGTTTATGCTAATAAGCAAGATTTAAAAGGCAGTATGACAGCTGCTGAAATTTCTAGACAACTAGATTTGACATCAATCAAAAAACATCAGTGGCATATACAAAGCTGTTGTGCACTTACAGGAGAAGGGTAAGGATAGAGTTTATTGATAAAGTTATATAATGTTACCATCTTATAAAACAAAGCAATTTGTTGTATTTCAGGCTTTATCAAGGTCTCGAATGGATTGTTGGACGTTTAAAAAAGACATGACGTACATTATGAGAATTCATTTTGAATGTAATAAGATATTTAAAATGTAAAGTATATGTTCAATGTGAGTTACTGTGCCACTCTAACAATTGTACAAATGAGATGAGAATGAATGATCATTTTTCAACTGGTACATTAGCTTCACACATAAAGTATAACTGCATATATTGATTACAGTTATTACTTCAGACACTGAATGTATTAATTGGTGGACGGGTAAATTGTATCTTATCTATTAAAGTGATATCAATTGTAGAGGTAAATGATTATGACTAATTTAAAGGCAAAATAATGTTTTAATTAATTCTGTGTATAATATCTTAAAAAAATCATGTTATAAAAGAATGACAAAATTATAAATATCAAGAGCTTTTTATAGAAAATATTATTATTTTAAGAAAAATATCTATGATGAACTTTTTTTTTAATCTGTATATTAAAAATATGTATTATGAATACTTTACAACGGGACTGCCAAATTGAACATATTTTCTACGAGTGTATCGGATTATTCATAGTTATAAAAGCTGCACTGCAATCACAGTTCGAAAGATATGAAATTTTATTTTGACTCAACTAAAAGTTTTGCATGCATACTTAAGAAATATAAACTTAATCCCGTCCACCTATGTTAATATAAAAAAAGAGGAATGAATTATTTATTTATTCTGTTCAGTTGATGTGCGGATAAAAATTGTTTGGCCTGTGCGACTTTCAAAGCTATACCTATGTACATAGTTTTTTATACTCCGCATTAATAGTAAATAATTGTAAAAAGTAAATTCCAACTTAGCACCAATTAAACTACATATTTTTCAAGTTTCTGTGTGAAAATTTAAATAATTCTTAATGCTCTTTATACTACAAATATAAGACTTAATATGGCAGAGTTAATCAATTGGTTTAACTGAATGTCTAAAGGCAGAATACTAACTGCTCTGTGATACATGGATTCACCAGTAAGAAGGTGTTTGTTGGGAACATTAAAAATTTTTTTTTTATGTATCAGAAAGCCATCTTTTATACATGGAATCTATTTTTTTTTTGGTGAAAACATTAATTGTTTCATTATAGATATCATGAATTTTCTTAATGTCTTTAACCCAACTAATTGACTGCTGCCTCCATTTATTTCATTTACTTTACAATTATAACTAACTTATGTGTAGCTAAAAAAATATTCTACTATTTAATAACTATTAAAACTTAAACTATTAATAACATATGAAGATAATTATAGAAATTGTTAAAAGCATTATACGAAAGATGAACGCCGTCTACAGCCAGAGTGAGATCATACATTTAAAATTTCATAAAAATAAACAGTAGCTTTCTCATATTGAGAAACAAAGAACATTATCTTAACTATGATAGTACAGTGCTGCAGATATGTAATATCATTATATACATCCTCGTTAACAAAATTTTCGTTAAATAGGAATTGTCAAATACACAATAGAAGCTAAAGGTTGTTTATTATATTAAAAGTACACAATATCAAATATATACTTGTGCACATTTAAGCGTTATAAATGGCTTCTCTTTAATTAAGTTAAATTAGTACCTTAAAAACAAACATTTGTTTTTAATTGGTTGTTCATAGTTTAATTAATTATTGTCTGTAATAGATGCGAAATAATTGCGAACAAGATTGTTAATTAACGTAAGGGTCGAAATTAATGTAAGATCGATTTTACTAAATTTTGTTTTACAATAAGCGAACAAAAAGTTATGTATTGTAATTTATTCGAAACAAACTGTCCTACGTTTCTTATATTTATTTTTGAACAAATTAAATTTAATCGACTACACATCCGGAATTATGTACATGTTTTACCATTAAATTAATTATTTCGTATAAAACCTTAGAGTTTTCATTTTTTGTATTAAAGTTATCTTTTGAATTACAATAAATATATTTTACTATATACTGTCTTATTTTTTAATACTAAAATAAAAATTGTATTCACTAAAGATCACAAAAAAGAAATAACATTGTGAGACATAAAAAGGAGCAAGTCAATAAGTTAAATTTTTTTAACGATTGTTTATTTTTACGTTCGTTATAAATAAAGTTTCGCACACACTCACTCATTCTCATAACAGTGGATCTACCACTGGTCATTTATTTTTTAAATTCATGTAAACTGTAATGACTCGATGTGTTTGAATCATTTTTATATTGTATTTAAAGAATCTAAACCCATTAACTGGTGCACTAATATTGCAACATCGTTTACATATTTCATTAGCCCTATACATTTTCTATTTTACATGGGTTTACTAAAAATAATTATTTTTCCTTAATTTTCGTTTAACGGAGCAATTTTCAATATTAATACAATGCCTTTTTATCATGACTATCGAAGTAAAAATGTTTATTGCGATCCAATTAGACTTTACAATGATCTGATATTTGTTTGGCAGTGTCTATTCAATTTTGAAGACAACGTTTGCAAAACGTTAACTACGCACACTTAAGTTTTATATTGAGACATTTTACTAATTTTTTGTACGTTTAATATTTACCGCTTTTACATCTAAAACTGTTACTATTTAAGTTAAACATAAAGCGACAAATATATTTACAGTGAATCGCATTTACTATCAATGCATGTATTGTTCTCTTAAGGGCTTGGCAGTTAAAACTATGTATACCGAATTAAGCTATATTTTTTTTACACATGGCTTTATGTCATAAAAACTTCACCTCATTTGTAGAGAACCCGCGTCGCTGTTAACGGATTAAAAAAAGAAAATGTAGATCGAAGTTTTTACGATACAACGCACCACGAAATCGTTTCTTCTTTTAGAATGTCTACATTTCAATACGTCGTTACGTGAGATGTTGTTTTATTGTTTTTAATACCTAGCCTCGTATCTTTTCAATAAGATTCTAGTAATTGAAAGGACTTTCTTGATGTCATCAAAATGAATTCGAAATGAGCTCGAGAAAAATTACACTTTTCCGTGCAGTAATAACATTTTTAACATGATAATAAAGCAGTCAGTTCTTTATTCTTGCAATCATGACGATGGTGTGACACGAACTTAAAGATTTTAATGATTCTGATTTTCTGCTTTGCGTTTTTTGTTTTTTTGTTTCATAAATAAAGATATCGTCTAACCGTTGACTTGTTTCATGAGGAGATCGGTGCTCAAAGACTTGGGCCTTTCGATCGGGAGGCCAAGAGCACGATCCCAGACGAGAGCCGCGAGAACACCAAGGGCACGAGATACTCCGAATAGGACGGTATAATAATTCATTTCCTTCATTCCATAATATTGCAACAAGACTCCAGAATGGGCGTCTACATTGGGCCACGGGTTCTTTACCTTGCCGGTTTCCAACAGGATGGGAGGAACTACTTTATATACTTGAGACACCAACTGAAAATACAAACATTCATCATTGATTATTAAATCGAACACTTTTGTTTTTTGCAATCATTTCAAGTAAGGTCGTTAAAAAATGTTACCTTGAATAACTTGTCGTTTGGCAAATGTTTCAATGCGAATTCTCTTTGACACGTGTATCTGGGGTCAGTCTTTCTGAGTACGGCATGACCGTATCCAGGAACGACTTGACCGCTCTTCAACGTGTTCCAAATGAAATCTTTAAGCTTTTCATCGGTGGGGCTGTCTCCAACTTGAGCACGGAGCTTCTCTAACCATATCAGTACTTCTTGATTCGCAAGTCCGTGAAGAGGTCCGGCTAAACCGTTCATACCGGCGGCGAAGGACAGATAGGGATCGGACAATGCTGAAGCCACCAAGTGAGTGGTATGCGCAGAAACATTTCCACCCTCGTGGTCAGAGTGTATCGTCAGATACAGGCGCATGAGTTCAATGAATTCAGGGTTATCGTAGCCAAGCATGTTCGCGAAATTCCAGGACCAATCTTTGCCTGCATCGACGGATCCCAAGCCTTTACCACCCTTGTAAATGTTCCTGTATATCGTGGCGGCAACTACAGGCAATTTCGCGATCAAGTTCATCGAATCTTCGTAGACGGTCTCCCAGTACTTTGTTTTGTGCACACCACTGGTGTAAGCCTTTACGAATTCACTTTCGCTGTTCAACAGAGTAATGGCAGAGGAGAATTGAGTCATGGGATGAAGGGATTTGGGGAAATTGTTCAGAGCTTTGACGACGTGATCGGGTAACGCGCTTCTTGCAGCCCATTCTTGAGAGATCGCTTTCACTTGTGCATCCGTGGGGACGTCACCGGTGATCAGAAGCCAGAAGAGACCTTCCGGAAGTGGTTCTTCGCCTCCTTTGGCCTTCGGCAACAACTTCTGACATTCGGGAATTGATTTTCCTCGGAATCTGATACCCTCCTCAGGGTCCAGGACTGACGGTTCCCATACGAGTCCTTTGATTCCTCGCATACCACCGTACATCTAAAATATAAAGAAAAGTCTAGTTAATACAATAGTTTCATAGAATACGAAACAAAAATTGAATCACAGGATGGATGCATTCTAAATTTGTCTAAATGTATACGTTAAACAATAAATGTATCATCTATTAAATCGTTACGCAAGTTCATTTCTTCTTCCTTTTGATGGGCACAAAGAATCTTATCGTTCTCAGAAAACTATGACATTCGGAGTTCAAGGTTCGCCCGACAAAGATATAAAACTCGCAAATTAATAGCTAGGCAAAGGACGCGACGCACGATGATTTCACAGTCTTTATCATCTATCGTCGGTGTCCTTATCGTTATTATATAAAAAGGAGAACGTAATGAAAAAAAGAAAAAAAGAAAGGAAATTGCTCTAGTACGTCTTCCACTAGAAACTCTTCCTCCACGTGGCGTGGTATGCTAATACGTAATCTTCTTTTTGCCATGTGACGTACTGACTTTGCAACATCTCACTCCTGATAATTGCCTGGTTGTTAGATTTTTAAGATGTTACTGTAGAATGTCTCAGCGATTGCATAACGACAGAATACATACCATGTCCACGGTGACCTCCCCAACTTTGGTGGCCCCAAACGCTTTACGGAAAGTCTTAACACGTTCTTGTTCCTTCGGAATTTTTTCAGCCAGCACTTTTTTCAGATCGGTCGAAGCATCGCTGAGCTGTCTAAGCAAAACTGTGGAAGTTATTTTCTGAAAAGAGAAAGAAAAAACTTGAATTAATTTTTAAGTTGAAAATAATGTAGAAAATTAAATAGATAAATGATAATTTAATATGTACATATACATTTCGACTGGTTTGGTGTAGTTCTAGTGTTAACAAAGCAAATATTTCCAATGCCGATATGTTCTTTCCAATTTGTTTTAATGGACGCGATTAAATTCTCATTACAGAGAGATAACCGAGCACGAATGTTACTGATTTTAACGAACAATCGTGCGTAACTGGTGGATTACGTAAAAAGAACGAATCGCGTGTAATGATACATTTTCCAGATAAAACACACGTCAAGGAGTTTTAATTTCCGTATGAATAGTTGGAAAATACAGAAAAATTCATTGCTATGGGTATCTCCACGTGTATTATTTCAAAGAATAATTAATATTTCTGCGCTCCCAATTAACCCACAAGGTATAATCAAAATTCTATTAAAATAATCAACGTAATTATTTTCGAATCTTTATCCCAAAGAATAAATTATTACGAGAATTCGAATAAAATTCGTTTCGGCTTTACTTTTGAGGGTCACACAGGGTCTCGCGTTAAAGTTCATTATCAGAGTGGTAAGTCTTGATGAAACGTTTGAACTGAAAGGAATTATTGCTATTGATATAAACGATTATCAATGTTCGCATGTGTCCACGAATCTCCTGCAAAAATAAAATTCCTCTCGAACATGAATTTATTTTCGGTTATACTATCCGCGGTTATTACACCGATACGCTTGGTTCAATGATAAATGTATCGAAATTAGTAACCCACAGTCGACGATGCATTAAAAGAAGTTATTTCAAAAACGTGCGCGATTAAAGTATGATTATATCACTCGATGATCTCTTTTACTTTTTATACGAACACCGTATCTTTAATCCATTAACACGTTCGCTATCATCGTTTCGATCATCGAACCATCGAAGGAATCCCAAGGAATCGTTTAAACTTTAGAGAACGAGTATCATTAATTAATATTCGATTTGATCATAAAAAAACTTGAAGCGTCGACCACGGGTGACCCTCGCCGCAGTAAATGCGTTAATGGGTTAACCCTCGGGAAACGGACGTTCTAAGTTATAGTCATTTTGACCCCTAAATAAAATTATATGTGACATTTGAAGGTTAAATTATGTAGAAAATTTCAAACATACTTTTACGTGTAGATAGTAGATTTTTTATAAGCTTCGATGAGTCAAAATGACCATGGAATCGTCGTGCAAGGGTTCAACTCATAAATTGCTTTTTATTTCGTCGCTGCCCGTTTTCTCGAAGTCGAGCAATCATTGTCTTCGTGGATGTAAAAAAATCTTAAGATAGCAGTAAATGCAGACTGGGAAAGCCGGGGGCAAACATCGATTCACGACCGCATTTTGCGACCTGCACCAGAAAATTAGGTCGAGGCAAAATCTCGATGGAAGGGTAAAGCGGGACACTAACTGAGAATTTGTGGATTTCCTTGCTCATTGTCAATCAACGAATTGCAAAAATTGACTAAAGCACACATCGGCTAACCTTATCGCTTGTGTTCATGTTACAGACAAGCATTCCATTTTTTTCAAATGGAATTTCTTTGATTGATCGTTTATTGTAGCGATACACTATCTTAACTACGGGGTCATGGAATTTTTTATGTTTTATTTGTAACAGTAACTTGGCGATCACGAGAAAAACTACATATTTTCTTACATAATTTATACTGCAAATAATATTAAATAGAATCAAATATTTAATAAAAACTATTATGTACTTGAGAGTAAAACTCGGTGTTGGAGTACTCTCACACCAAGAGGTGATCATCTTCAGCATACAACACGCTGCTTAGACATAAATTGTCAGTGACCTTGACCTTTCTATTAAATTTGTCATTCATCGTGGTGCATATTTCATACCCACTGTACGAGTTGCTCAATTACTCGTGATTCGCTTTTCGTCAGCCGAATCACCACCCAAAAGTCGGGTCTTTTACATAACAGCGTGATACAGAATTCGCGAACACTCGATTACCAGCTGATAACGAAATATATGAATCTGTCCCACATCGTTCGATGAATTAATTTGAAAATATCTATGCAGTAGATATACATACAATACCATGTGACGATTTTTATCGGAGGAATACTTTGTGTTGCTTTTACACTTTAACATTATATTGCAGATTCTTTTTTTGTGAATATTATTAATGTAAGAGATCGTTCAGAATACTACTACATAGGAAACGTTATAGCTGGGAGGTAGCCAGGGATTCGAGTAGCCGCTGACTAAAAATAAACAGTTTCACGTGTTGTATAATTCAACCCATACTACATAATGAACACGTGAGAAGAAAATTGGAAGCAAGAATGTGTCCTTTGCAACACGCCAGTGTGCACAATGTATCGGAAAAAGATTCAGAATGTGCTGTTCAGATGGATCAAGTTCAAATTGCCTCGAAATATTAGCTGGATGTTACAAAATAAAATATACGGTCGTAGGTATTATTATTGTGAATACATATATAGAGTATTCTATGCAACTGGGACAAGCTATAGCATTAAAATGGTGAAAGATAGAAAAACTGTCAGCAGGAAAAATTAAATGGGGTCGAATGGATGTACCGTGTGATGTGTGCCGCCAATGGAAATGAAATTTTGTACTTTGATATAATATGTCCATCGAAGCATATTTTTATTTTCTATAAATCTTTGAAATAGAATAGAACAGGAAATTTGAAGAGCCAACCCTCTGATCAACCCCAAGTATTATAATAACTATTACTGGACAATGATTCATGATATCCAAAAAAAAAAAAAAAGAAAAAATTGCATATACTGAGGATACTGTGGTAGGACACATTTATGCAAAGAATGTACCATTCGAAGTGTAGACAGCAGTATACTTAGCATGTAACACAAGAAGGATATCAACTTGAAGCCGCAACGATGTAACGAAATACTAATTGAACAGATTGATGGTGACTTTTATATCCGTTCAGCATATTGTGTACAAATCAGAGTAAGATTCACCTCAGTATAGATTCAATATCTTCTTTTATTGAAAATATTTTATAAAGATACTTATGAAAATCGTATATTATTGAATGCATCTCATGTTGCAAGAATAAAACGGAGATGTTGAAAGAGGTGAAACACAGGCTCAGAAAGGAGAACATACTTTCATAAAAGGTCGACTTTCACCAGGAAAGAAAAACTGCATCACAGTATTTCTCGTTCGTTTGCAATGTGCATTACTGCAATTAGCTCAGGCACTCACACAAATGACTTTTATCGAATAAATTATATTTAATAATTCAAATCTGATGCAGAAGGAAATTTTAATATCTTATGGAGCATAGTTCGATACTCTTGACTTATATAGATAGATTAAAGTATGCAAAATATATCTATGCAACACGTGTGCATACGTATAAGGAAATATAATATGGTTAGTTTAATTCCATGAACATTTCACTCGCGACTTCTGGAATTTTGTATTTTTATCTATAAAAAAAACTAATGGTAAGAATAAATTAGAAAACTATTAACACTTACGTTGCAAAACGTCTAATCGTGAAACTGATATTAATATTTAAAGAAGTTATGAAATACAAAATAGAAGAAAGTGACTTTAAAATTATTTATCAAAGTAATTATTAGCTGTAAAAGTAATAATGCTACTAATAGCAGTAGAAACGATAAAAGTAGCTGATAACATTCGCTATTATTCTAAAAGTGTGTTTAGACTTTGCACTTACAATGTCGATGGACATTTTTTAATATTTTTTGTATTTTTTACTATTTCAATTTGCAGCAAAATATAAATTTAATATACGCTAATTTTCAGAGATTCACCATGTTCTTTTTTTCTTTCAATTATTCATTACGTTCACGAGTAGTGTGAATTCTTTTGACTATTGATAAATGAATGCGGGTGAAATGGCATAGTTTACGTAAAAAAGAAAGAAGAACGGTAGGAAAACGTCAATTCGTAAATAGTAGTAAATTCTATCGTTTTTATCAAGCTGAAGACATTTTATGATGGGCGATAATTAGTCGACTACGAACAAAGTTCAATACGCGATCCCGCTTCAGTACGCGATTTCTGGTATCGCATAATTAATGAATAGTACTACACTGTATTAATTAATTCGTGCGAGTTCGTCAATCAATTGCTGCGTAAAAGTGAAATATTTCAAGCAATCTTAAGCTGGAAAAAGTAAGAAGCCTTATATGGTAAATTATTTCTTTTTTTCATAAATAATTTAAACAGTTTGATAAACGCGATAACATTAAACGTTGTTTCAAAGGCAGATATCTAATCAAATATTTCATCAGATTGTCGTATAAGGTAGTTACCGAGCACGTACTGAGAAACATAAAATCTTATATTTATTGCAGTAACATGAATGATAAAAGTACAGAATCGAATTAACTGATTTATCAATTATATCTTTACAACAATTTATCAGATTATCCTCCATGTATTTAAAAATTAGTTTCACTTCAATCGCATAATGTAAGTTAACCAGTTACTTAAACATCAACGTGATGTGTGAATTGCAAATGGAAACTGCAAAATGTATGAGCATACATAAATCACACATGGAACTGTATAAAAACCGTGTTTATGTAACAATCTCGAAGTACGACTATTCACGTTGTCAAAACCACTGATTCAAGAACAAACAGATTGAGCCTTAACAGTGAATTGTTGATTACGCGATACGATCAAAATTGTTTGACAATTCCGCATTACGAATGTAGATAAAATGTCGTATTGATTAGTTATACGAAGCTTGCTTTACCCTAGCCGCTAGGTAAAGCTTAAATAACGCATAACTCGATCGAACGTATCGAATCCTTTAACATCATTGAACTCAATAAGAAGCACGCGATACTTTGCCTTTGGTAATTCGATTCATGGCATTTGATGACTTTCTCGCGGCTCGAGTATGTACTGATAAATTCGCTGTGACAAAAATCGACGCTACGAAGGTAGTGAGCAACGTATATCTTCGTACTTATCGTTTTAACGAAAAAGAAATATGACGTTGATTTATACGTTTGTCTCGTTGGATTTACAGTGGAGATGGTACCAGTGACGCGAATGCAATTAAATTTACCGTCACGGATTATGTGGCAAAGCTCGTCCCACATTGTCATTATCATTACCATTTACGCAGGTGATACAAAATATCAGATATCGTTCCGACAATAAAATTATCACCTGTGCTTAATTCGTCGGATATAAATTGTCATTCCAAGTGTTATCACGTGCGTGAAAGGAATAATAAAATTAGAGGATTAATGAAATTTTTAATCAGTGTGCTAGCCATGACGTAATAAACAGATTATCTTCTTACGTGTTCATACTTGCAAATTTTTTTTCCCTTTTGTACTAGTAATTTTAATTAAAATGTGTCTTTCACTGATACAGCTCCATCTTTTGTCCCGGTAAAATTATGCATTCTCTCTCGTTTGCAATTCGGTGCAGTTAAAAGAATGCACCATCGAATACAATCTATCTTCTATGAATAATAGAGATAACGATTGCATAATTTCTACGGATCTGAACGCTATTATGCATGCTCATCGATTTCAATGCATTCGTTGACTGATTAAAACAAAAAGTTCATTGTCATGAAAATTTCAAGAAACAAAATGCATTGAACCGTGCGAGTACTTGTAACGAAAAAGTTCCCACAACGCGTGGGTATATAGCGTTAAACAAACGTCAATGCGATTCTCTATCGTTACAACATTTTATCATTGAACTTTGGGTACACGCGTCAACGGTCCCACGTTATTCGTGTGCATTAGGTCAATCGAGTTACTCATTACTACATTATCGCGATTACAACTTAGTTTCTTATTAATATTTCGACAAAAACGTCTTATTCTATCCTTTATCTTAATTCTAGACGTGTCAGTTCAGAAAACCGTCTGTTAATCTCGGGTGACTTTCCTTTCACCGGAAGTCCCTGTGGACTCGGGGCTTTCCACGAGAAACCACAATCGCGTCACGTGCCATGAATTTTCCTGTTAGGACAGGTTAAAAGTGTGGGAAATAAAAATGCAGTGATTTCGATGCGTGTGCAAGTTTCAACGAAACGAAGATCTTTGTCCTTATTTCTTTTCCTGATCGAATGGAGATAGACATCATTTCTTTGCTACATCAATTTATTGGGAGCGATCTTCAATCCTATTTGCTAACAAATTTTCACTTTTGATAGCGTTTTATATCGACGTCGAAATCAGAGGAAATGAGTTATTACATTAATGGGAGTGGTGTTTGTACAATGGGCGGGTTTATCAGCTTTAACGATTGCCAGAGAACCGGACAATTTTTATGTGTTTAATTTAATTCTTTGCATTGCGTTCAGGAGGAAAGTGTTCTGTTAAAAAAGAACCCATATCTGACAATGATATGATTAATTCTGAATAAGATATGCCAAATGTTCAACGCGTGAAACGCTTTATCTATCGATAAGGTTGCTTGAATAACAAAATAAAAATAACTAGTAAAAATAAAATAATCTTAAGGTACGAAAATTGATCTGGATTGAATTAGAATTCGTTAATTGTTCGTTATATTAAACATAAAGCTCGATGGCACTGGTTATCTCCGATTACATAACCAGCTAGCATTTGAAGGGCATTACCAGATAGAAGACACCCGCGAACTACAATTATCTAATTGGTTTCGCGCCGTATAATCGTCAAATGGCGCTAAAATGACCGAAGAGGGTGACCCTCGATGATCATTATCTACACGTTTCTACATTCAAAGCCATAAATTCCTGTTTCAAAAAATAAGATTAGTAAATATGATTTACATACCTATTCGCTAATAAAAGCGTGAAAGAATCGAGTAAACTAAATTACTAGGAAAAGCATATTTCAGACTTTGTATAATGTACACCAGAAAATGACCAGTTTCCAAAATGTAATAAGTATATACGATACGATTAACGGAAACAAAGAATGCTAATATAAAAAGTTAGATATCAAGAATATCACAAAATGTGATATCAAAGTGTTAATAATAAACTGGCCAGGAGCGTTTTAATCAGAAACTGAAGCAAATGTCATTTATTTATAACGAAAGTTTGAAAAATAATTACAACAGCATCGACTGTTCAATCTATTTATAGTTAAACATTTTAACAATAGATTCCTCAGTAAACAAACGCTCGAAAATCTAAATGAAGATTTTGGCTACATGAAGAAATGTTAGCTCGATTCGAATCAAGCAAATGTTAATAATAAACGACGTCAATACGTTCATTATATATATGTAAGAGAAATAAAGAGAGACGTCCTGAGGTAACACGTTATGCGATCCGAAGGTCACATGTATACATATGAACGATATTAGGTAATCGGTGAGACATCTATAAGTTAAGCGATAAGTTTCCAAATCTGCCAAAAGTACCAATAGATATACAGCAGACTTTGTACAAAATGTTTCCCATCGAAAAATTCAAATAGGCATTAAACAATCCTTTGTAATTATGTATATCAATATTTTTAATTAGGTGAAACATATTGACCTTGATATGCCTATTGTTCTTTACAAAACTATAAGAGTAAAGATACAATTGACATTGTTTTTTTCAAATGTTTAAAATGTTCGAGTAAACATAATGAACAGATAAGAAGAGCATACTATCAAGCATACGCAGACAAAAGTAAAGAATTGATCAGGATACAGTACGTCGAGTGAAAGTCGTACGAACAAATTCAAAGTTCGATCGGTAAGCAGGTGTTAGCAGGGAATAGGTCACGACCGATGTAGATCAAGCGGGCAGAACAGATTTTGACCTCGAATTTGTTCTAAAATTATTGCACCTTGCGAAATAGTAGCGTCGCGAACTCTTCAATGGGCATGTGTGTCGATGAAGGAGATCCTCGAGCATTTCGCATACACGACTTACGCTCGTGACCTAGAAGCCTGTGTTCGTGGCCATATGATTTATGATATCAGTGATAGTAAAGGATCCACTGTAAACCGCTATGAGATCTATAGACAACTTGATTTCCTGCAAAATTAACTTCTTGATTTTCTTAAATTGATGACACCAACTCACATCCCATCTCCTTACATGGTAATTGGAAATTCCATGTTTTGAATATGTTAAGCTAAAAGTAGAGGTGATTTTATACGCGTTGTTAAATTCATACGTTTCATCTGTTTGAAGTGTATGTACGTCTACAATTTGTTTCACGGTATAAATATAGTTGTGTATACTCGTGTCAATAAACGCTAAAAGGATAACACACGTAAAAAAAAAAGAAATTGAAAAATTCTATTTTTCCACGTGTTATTATTAAACATAACAGTTAAATAATTCTTGTCGTTTAGTTTTTCTTTTACTATAGATAATCGTATTCGAAAAATTTATTACGTAACTACTATTAAACTTAACTAAATTAACGCTAAAACTTATCGGTCAGGTAAATCTTTTATCGGATCGATATACAAAATTTGATGTAAATATGGAAAACTCGAGTAAAATGTATGTATGGAATATTTTCTATGTATTTTATATGAGTATTATACTTGGCAAATTAATTTAGCATGCCCTTGTGTTAGAGGTGCTACTCCGAAATAATGTGCATTGTTAGAGCTTCGCAAAGGTGTTTCTGAGCATACACTCTGTACGTCAGAGAACGTTCAATTTATGAATATTAAACAGCAATATTTTGTTTGTCTGATTAACAAATATGATTTTATATCGTTCTCAAATATCGTTAATATTCACAATTAGTTACGGATTTTTGAATTTGTATACCGACAAACTTGATCGTGTTATAAAATAGTGAGCAGGCTATCGGTCGATAGAACGCCTACTTTGTATCTAGAACCACAGCGTCTTTGCTCTTGGTGATGTGCAAAGTTCCGGCGCTTTAAAATAGATAAATGATAAAATGTAGTTGTTCTCGGGTAATTATTTGATGAAAATACGTTGTTGTATTTGTGGAAATTACTAATACACGTTAAACACCTGCTTGCCGTTCGAATTTCGCACCGGAACAACGTGGACATGTTTAAGAATCATTCAAATATCATATTGTGCACCAAGGTTAACCAAGTTTTGATAAATTTCATTTGCCACGCACCTGGACTTCCAAACAACGTTTGGGGCTGAAACGGAAGAGTGCCATTGTTCTATATATCCTGCCTTATGGACCCTTCCTCTTTTCTTGTTACCGTCACGCCGACTAACCAACTGACCACGCGGAGCTCTGGCGCCCAGCTCAACTAACTCCTCTTTTCGTTCGTCATGGATATTTCTTAAACGCATGCGCACAATTGCAAGTATCCTCGAAGGATCATCTGTAACCATAAACCTGCCAGATTACGTTCATAAGAAATATTATAGTTAATGATAAATACTTTAGGAAATCAAAAATATAACATCCAGTCATATCGATGTAAATAATACTTAAAATGTATAACAAATTCTCAATAAACGTCCATCATTTTCGCATCACGAATTATACGTTTTACCATTTTTATTCCACATAGGGAACAGTAGGGAATTTCAATGGTTGGCAATTAATGCTTGATTTGGCGCGTAGTATGATAGGGTTTGAATGTTGTGCAGTACTTTTTACTACAAATGTTATTTGTTCGTTTATTAATTAAATCTCCTCTATCCTAGGACAGTCAATGAAAAATATCCAACTCGTTACATATTTCCGATATCAATGATGTTCTATAATTAACAAACATATACCAAATAAATAGATGAATGGTATAAGTAGTTCTCTAATAATAAAACTAATCTTTACCTGTTTAATGTAAATAAATGAAAACCACAAGTAGTTCCACTTGCAATAATGTCTTCAATAATGTTTGTTGATAATCCTATTCCATAATTGCGTACTTTATTGTCATCATCTTTTATAGATTGTAAAGAATCTAAAATATTCTGTGGTATTTTAATATTACAAACATTTGCTATTTTTTCAAGGCACGAATAGTTATGAATCGGATAAATTCCGGGAATAATCGGGACGTTGATTCCAACCTCTTTACAATCATTAGCGAACTTAATAAAAATGTTTGCTTCAAAGAAAATCTGAGTTATTATAAAATCAGCCCCCGCGTTAACCTTTGGATAAAATCAGCATTAATATATGTATATACTTATTATAAATATATAAACTGATAACAAAATTTAATTCAAATAACTACTTTTTCTTTTAAATAAAACAAATCCAGTTCTTTAGATGGGGACTCTGGATGAATTTCCGGATAACCGGCAACACATATACAAAATGTATCGCCAAACTGACTTTTTATAAAACGCACTAAGTCAACGGCATGTGGAAAATCACTGCTTGCAGTTATGGAGTCTGAAATTTATATTTTTGGAGTTTATAAAGTAATGCTTTAATCATAGATCATTTTTTAAAAATATTTCTTTACCTCCTCGCAACGCAAAAACATTGCGTATACCACATTTCAGAGCTTCCTCTAGAATACTTTTTGCATCTGTCCGAGTTAAATTATTCGCAATAAGGTGGAGAAGCACATTATTTGGAAATGTATCAGTTAATTTTAAAAACTCATAATGTTTGGTCTTATTCTTTGTATGTGATGTCAATGCATAAAAAAGAGGATGATATTTATTCATTTCTGTAAAGAAACTAATAAACGAAATTTTTATTTCAAAAAAGATATAAATATATTACATGTTATGCAGTGCGTAACATACGAACCTTTGGTAAAAATCATCATTTTTTAAAGATAATAATTCAAAACTACAAAAAACAGTATTTGTGTCGATTAAAGATTTTAATTTTTTCCTTAAATCAATGGCTTCGTGGCCAGTGTTTCGGAGTCCGAAATAATTTGCAACATTATTGCTTTCATTATTATTGGCAAATTTTTGGTGTATTCCATTCTTCAAATTAGATTTTCTCATCATGTAGCTGCAGAAAGCACGTTTAACAACTATACATTTTTTCCTCATTCTCTCGAACTATATAAGATTCTCGTTATCTGATTGCGCAATATGTGAAATACTTGACTAATTCAACATGATATTATAGTTTCCAAAAATATTCCTAGATAAATAAGAATGTAATATAAGAATAGGAGAGTTATTAAAATATATGTATAATAAATATGTATTACCTTTTTTAATAAACATATAATATTCCACTATCAAAATATACTTTTTACACTTGTATTACATCATTAGAAATCTATTTATAATTATTACAATATTTAATATAAATTTTGATAGAATTCATTGTTACTTTTTCTTTGGTAAGTATAATTTTCTGCAAACCTCTGTTATAGGAATATCAAAAACAGGAGGTATACCACTTGGGACAGTTTCTTTTTTATCACGTGAATGTTTGTCTGTAATAGTTCTAATATCATCTATATCTGGAGTCATTGATAAATTGATAGCTGGGTAAACAATAAATGCAAATGTAGCAAGAGCAGTTAAGGCCCAAACTGGAATTGCTACAGCCCAATATTTGGATGGCCAATATGTTAAACCTAAGTTATATAAAATTTCATCAGGTATTACAGCCCATACCAAAAACAAAAAAAAAAGCATATTAGAACCTATGTATAAAGCATATCCATAGACTGATCTTGGTCCATATGGAGCAGGAGTATGCTCCATTCTATGGAATATTTTAAAATAATTTGAAAAACAATTTACTTAATAATAATTAAAACTTGGTTCAGGTGGTCCAAACTGCTGCATAGTTTCTGTTACTAAAATTAAACTATCAAAAAATGATGTTAATGCCACTCTGACCTTTCGAGCCTCAGTTCCGGATATTAATCTATAAGAAGACATATTTTATTAAAACAACCGAATATATCTAATAGAAGATTACAAAAATAGATGCAAACTTACACTTGTAAAATATTATTTTTTAATGTCAAATCTTTGGTACTACCACCTCTTGAAGGCTCTTGATCAACTCTAAGTACCTGATAAGCAATTTCTGCTTCTCTTGCTGATGGGAAAGGTATAGACAAATTTCTGTTCAATATTAAGGTTATTTACATAATGTCTTATCAACAATTTTACAAAATAAAATATAAAATTACTTTTTTCCTCAAAGGATACACACTTAAAGTACTCATGACATTACAATAATGATCTCTTAATTAATTCCCATCAATGTATTTCCTGTGCTGTTGTCATAACAGTAACAATATACCTATTTACATCATTTTGCACGTGTTGATACAGGATACAGCTATAGTTATCAAGTAAGTATATATACAATATATTAATTAGATATCAATAATATTACAGTCACCAACCCTAAAGTTCAAATTAAATACTTTAATTTAGTACTTAGATTAATATAATAAGGTAAATCGTAACTTCATAAACATTCAATGTTTTATAACAAATTTTAGTCATGTGCTCATAATTCTAGTAACTTTCTTTCATGACTCACATATATGCTTTATTCGGTTGATTAATGTAAGTATGTATATAGTATATACATATACGCAACAGTTTGCATCGTAAATAGTACTATATATATTGTACATACATACATATGATATAAAGCTTGGGATACGAGGTTTTTCTAACTGAAGACATTTTCATAAAAACACATAACTTAATATACCTAAAACGTAATGGGCCGAAGAAAAAGTAAGCGAAAACCTCCAAGTAAAAAGAAAGCTATTCAACCATTAGATACACAATTTAATTGTCCATTTTGCAATCATGAAAAATCATGTGAGGTTAAGATGTGGGTACAACAAATTTGCCGCCGATTCTTAAAATATTTGAATTTTGTATTTTATTACTTTCTGTTTTCATTTGCAGGGATAAATCAAGAAATACAGCAAGAATTACTTGTAGAGTCTGTTTGGAAGACTTTCAAACTACAATTAATTTACTTTCAGAACCTTTGGATGTGTATAATGATTGGATTGATGCATGTGAAAATGCAAATTGAAGTTTATTATCACTGAATTTGATTACTTCAATGGTAACAAACTTTGTTTCCTTCACCAAATTGTCAACATTGTACAATATAAGTTAATATCAAATTCTGTGCAATGTATGAATAGTTAGTTTGCACTATCTATTTTATCAATGAAAGACACGTATACACAGTATACACATATGTTTAGAGTAATGGAATTTATTAAACATCCTATTACATTATGTATTGCACTAAGTTTAGTCATATGATATTCATATAATCATATTTATATATGTATTATCTATTGTACTTATTAAGTATGTGAATATCTTTAAAGATAATGACAATTAATGAAACTACTTATATACATAAAAAAAGAAAACATGTAATGTTTTATATGTACTGTATGTTTTGATTATACAATGTATAAACTGTTATTGTGATACAATGATATAAATAAAATAGTTTATAGTATAATTTCCTATATAAATATATTCATGTTACTAATTTAAAATATTTATCATGAATTAAAATGTATTTTATGTATATGTAGTACCAAATAATATTTTTAATATAATATTTGAACAATAAACTTGAATATAGATCTAAGCACAGAAATTATTCGATATAATTTTACGATCATCCGTTTGAACTGAATTACTTTAAATTACAAAAAATATTGATTGAAATTAGTAATCAAAGGCATAAAAAGAAAATGTAAAATAAAGTCGGGATGTCGTTCCATCGCACTCGCACTTGTCAGCGGATGTATTTTATAGCGCAGCTAAGATGGCGTTCCACCGAGTGGAATATACTTGTTAGAAAAAGCGTGTGAAAAAAAATGCCGCGGAAAGCTTGAGAGTAACGCGTGCGGACTTAAGTGAAGTTTTAGTGATCCAGTGAATCTTCGTCACTCCATCATGCATTTTAGGTGAAAAGAAAATTAGGTGGCGAGATGAAAATGATGCGTACATTAACCCGAGTGACAAGGCTTGTTCGCTGATCTTCGGACATTGCGGAGAACCGTGTTCGTTGAGCGGCGAACGACGCTATGGCGTCCATCGGACGTGTGTATGTGTGTGTCATTATTTTTAATCCGCAATTAACAGCTAATTAAGCAGTCGTAAACGCGGATTACAAGTAAAATCAAACTTGTGTAAGATTTGAATTGACGCCGGTTACAAAACGAGACGACTTCCTAGTGTTAATCATTGAGCCGGATCGGCTCGTCCAAAAACAAACATTCTGGGTTGCTTTTAATCTCTCTGTTTGACAGTTCCTATTCTGAATAACTTGGAACATTATGAATATCTTGTCACTACTTGGTCAGTTACGTTGTCAGAAACCAAGTTGTACCTTTGCTATAACCCTTTCATTTAACAGTATGGTCTAAGTCGTTGCCGTTCGAGTTTGCCCGTCAGCTTAAGAATGTGACTAAGCTGATCTCTCAACAAGTGTGTTTAATTACAAGTGTCTTAGAGTAATTTATAATTTCTATACTATTTAGAAATACCTTGTTTTTAAATCTATACACACTCTAATAATATGTCAACGCATGCAGTCTTCTATGTAAACATTCTTAAATATAAGTTTACAATAATTCATTTCTATTTTGATATTTAGATGTTTTAATCTTAACATTATTGAACGTTTATTTGTTTTACTTTATATGTAACAAAGTAAATTTTGTTTTGTAGATGTTACTTTTGTGTGAGATTTACTATTGCACAACTATATCATTTAAGACAATTGTATGTGATATAGCAATGTATTCCATGATTGTACAGTAAATTTTTACCCATTTAAAATTGTACGTTACGTTTTTACACTAAAAATTAAATAAATCATAAAATTTTATTTATATTATATACATCTATGCAGTGCAATATTTTCATTTCATGTTGTTTATTTTATATTTCTAACAATCATGTTTAATTTTTATTATCTTATATTTTTTTATAGTCTTTTAATTTCTATAGAGTATATTTGTCAATGTGAGAGATTTTAGTAATTTCTTTCAAACTAAGCATATAAAGGAATACATTTCTTATTACAGGCATTAAAGAACATAAAATTAAGGATAAATAATATAAGTGATATATAAAATAATTTAATTGCTAGTGTTATGAAAAAAAGTGTCAAGACATTCCATGATTTCATACAAAATTTCAATAAAACACACTGTGACTTAATGAACTTTGCACATCATGTCAAATAGTTTGGACAGTTTTTTAACACGTATTGGGGATGTCACTATAGAACGTGTGACTCCTCGTTCAGGCTCTAAGCCTAATGAAACAATGATGTCTAATGAAACTTCAACAAATACAAGTATGAACAATGTAGAACCTCAAACAGGAAATGATGAAAGTTCAGAGGAATCTAGTGGTGAAACATCTGATGGAGAGCATGAAAAGAAAAATGATGCATTACAATCGGAAGAAATAGAAGAAATACGGTCTGAAGGATCAGGGGACGATATGGATTTGGATGAAACAATTGATTCACAAATTGGAGTAAGAGTGGAATCAGAACATCAGCATCATTCTCAACCTGAAGAGGATGACGATGAACCAGTTAACATTTTGGATACTTTGCCATTGGAAGGTTAGTATAATATTATTTTTTCATAAAAATTATGCGATGGTATATTATTAAAACAATTTTTAACTGTGACAAAAGGAGCTCCAATAGAGGGCCAGGAAGTGTCAGAAGCAGATTTACTTGGAAAACCAATTTCAAAGGACACAGATGACGAAGGGAGCATAGGACATGAAAATGACAAACACGAAGGTCATTCTATGGAAGAAGAAAATGTGGAAAGTAACAAGAGGCATGCTGATTCAGAACATTCTGATTCAGCTAAAAAGAAGCAGAAAAAAGATGATGGAAATGATGGATCTGCTTCAGAATGTGAAACAAAGGCAGAAAAGAAGTTAGCAAACATGAGAAGAAATATTAGAGAAGTTATGGATGAAACTCAGCTTGATGAAGCCACTCTATCAGCTCAGAGGCAAGAAATGGAACGTCTTCGACGAGTACAGGAGCAGCAAAGAATTATTCGCGAAGTACAAAGACAGATTGCAATAAATAGACAAAATAATAAAACGCAAACAAGGGTAATCAGTCTTTTACAAGGAAAACAAAATCAAGCAGGTACTATTATTTCACAATCATCTTCGTCGTCATCTCCATCTGCACCAGTTCGTTTACCAAATACAGTGCTTCTTAAAGTAAATTCTGGATCTGGGACTGTATCTCAAACCACTTCTAATATGCAAGCAAGTCAAATACAAAGATCGGTAGAACGATCTCGTTGGCAAAAAGGTAGAGGTGCTTACCAAGGGGCACAGACATCAATTTCTAGAGTTCCAAGCCGTCCTATTGGTCCTAATATGTTACAACAAAGAATCCGAATGATGACTCCTTCCGTGAGCATATCACCCGTGGTCCCTAAGAAGGAACCTTTGGATAGATCTGAATATTACTCAGATTCCGAAATTTCTGACATAGAAGCTGAAGAAGCTTTGCGGGAGAAACAAATGCATACCGCTAAAAAAATGTCAGCTGGACCAAAGTCCCAGAAATCAGCTAAAGGCAAAGACGTGGTTACAATATCTAGCTCTAGCGAAAGTTCGGATGATGATTGCATAGTTTTAAGTGATCCAAGTGGAGAAGAAGAAACAGACAACGAAGATGATCCATCCAACTCCGGCATGCATACGAATGATAGATATAACATTCCAGATGAACATGGTAGAGTGTTAATTAATGTGGGTCATCCTGAAACTGAACCTGATGTATATTTAGCTCCACAGGTAGCTCGTATTATTAAACCTCATCAAATTGGTGGTATTCGCTTTCTTTTTGACAATATTGTTGAAAGTATTGAAAGATACAAAACTAGTTCTGGATTTGGTTGTATTCTAGCTCATAGTATGGGTTTAGGAAAAACTTTACAAGTTGCTAGCTTTTGTGATATTTTTTTTCGATGTACTACAGCTAAAACAGTTCTTTGTATTATGCCTATTAATACTTTACAAAATTGGTTAGCGGAATTTAATATGTGGTTACCATACGAGGATCCAAATGCCCCAGAAAAACTTAACAAGGGCTCAAGTGTTAAATCAGAATCTGGTGTAGAACTTAAACAAGAAATTAAAGATGAATATATGAATCAGAGTGATGTATCAAATATGTCGAATATGTCGAATATATCAAGGCCTATTAGTACGGAGTCAGCTCATCGTTTCGGGCAAGAAAGTACATCTCAATCTATGAACATCATGCCAGAAAATCCTTATGCCCATCAAGGATATGAAACTCACAATGTAATGCCTGGTTACGTGCAAGATAATATGTTGAATAAAAATATGCCAGATTCACAAGTACATATGAATGAAAACTATCAGAATGATCTTGCGCAAAATACATTATATAATACAAATCCTAATTCAATTACCAATTTCGACTCGATGAAATCAGAAGTAAATTGTCATGGTATGCACCAGAGATCCAATCTACCGGAAACGAAGTTTGGAGTAGAAAATCAGAATTCTGGCAATATGTATCCTGGTTTGGAAAATAGGTCACAGGCTCCTGTGTACCCAGGTATGGAATCGCGAAATACCAATACTATGTATCATGGGGCAGAAAATCACCATGAATCAGTGTATCAAAATTATGATAATTCTACCAATACCTTCCCTAATTATGCAAATCGACCAATGCAAGAAACAGATTTCGAATCGAAAAAAGAATGTTTTAAAAATACTGCAACTCCTTTGAATCCATCAGAAATAAATGTAAAAAAAGAACCAGAAGAAACGATAAAAAAAGAGGAAGGTACTTGCACAACAAAGGAGGAGGTAGTAAATGAAGAGAAAAAAGAAGTTGAAAAAGTTAAAACCCCATACAGTGTAGATGCTCCGATAGGTATGGAAGTAAGGCCACGACATTTTCGTTTACATATTTTAAATGATTCTCATAAAACTATGACAGCAAGAGCCAGAGTAATCCAAGATTGGCAAGTAGGAGGCGGTGTTTTATTAATTGGATATGAATTGTATAGACAGTTATCTCTGAAAAAACCACACAAAGCAAAAAGAAAGCGCGGACAGCCTTTTAAGGACACCGTTGATGTCGAGGAAGAAGACAAAAATAAGGGACTATTAGATGAAATGCATTCAGCTCTGGTTAATCCAGGACCTGATTTAGTTATATGTGACGAAGGTCATAGAATAAAAAATTCTCATGCTAGTATTAGTCTGGCCTTAAAACAAATGCGCACAAAACGCAGAATTGTGTTGACTGGTTATCCATTACAAAATAATCTCTTAGAATATTGGTGTATGGTTGATTTTGTGAGACCTAATTATCTAGGAACAAAAAATGAATTCTGTAACATGTTTGAAAGGCCAATTCAAAATGGGCAATGTATTGATTCAACACCACAAGATATAAGATTAATGAGATACCGTGCACATGTTTTGCATGCTTTGTTGGAGGGTTTTGTACAAAGAAGATCTCATTCTGTATTGCAGATTTCTTTGCCGCGTAAGGAAGAATATATTCTTCTTGTTAGAATGACACCGCATCAACGGAAATTATATGATACATTTATGAATCAAGTAGTTAAAACACGTGCTGTACCTAATCCATTAAAAGCTTTTGCGGTATGTTGTAAAATCTGGAATCATCCTGATATTTTATATCATTTTCTACGGAAAAGGCAAGCTAATGAAGAGGATGATCTAGATCTAGAAGAAACAATCGGTGAAAAATCTACTCCCGGAGGTAAACGCTCGAAAGCTCGTCAGACGAAAGGAGAATCGAAGAAAGGAAAGAAAACGAATACAACTATAAAAAATAAACCTGCTGCTAGCGTACAACCTAATGCCTCTTCGTCATCTAATGCTGACAATGCAGAGTCTGATAACTCGCATGCCACTTCAAAGCAGAACAATTATTCTAATTACCCCATGTCAATGAATAATTCAGGATATTCGAATTCTGTACCGCAAAATTCATATTCTCATGGCTATCAAAATTATCGATCAAATGATCAAACCACCTATTACAGAAACGATAGTAATCAGGGAGAGTACAATGAATTTTACAATAATCAAGGTTCGCAGAGGTATGGAAATCAATCATTCCAAACATATGCACAAACTCCAGGATACAGTACTTCACAAAACTATCCTAATCAATCACAAAATTACATGCCAAACAATGAGCAGTCTACCAATAATCATTCACAAAGGTACACAGCTACCCCTGCTAATTCAGACTTTCGGCCGGATCAGAGTCAAGGAAACAATTATGAAGTACCTGGAATGTTTTCACGTCAGTCTTATACCTACCAAGATCATGGACGTAATTATGCACCAAATATGAATCAGGGTTCTAATAATTATCCTCAAGTTCAGAATCAATCTTCCTTTCAATCACAGTTGCCAAATCAATCTCCAAATATGCCATTATCGGATTATTCTTCGTATACACCAAATCAGACTCAAAATTACAATTCTGCAACAGGACAAACAAATCCAATGTATTCGCGAAATGAAACCCAGCCATTACAAAACTCTACCCTAGGATATGGTGCGAGTCAACAAAATCAAAATTCAACACCTCAAACTCCAACTGCTGGGTATCTTTCGAATCAACCAGGACAGAATACAACATCTGGTCAAAGTCGCGGTTTTGAGTCTAATCAGCAGAATCAAAATATTACCATACAAAATTCTTCTCATACTTACACAGGTTCACAGTCACAAAATATGCCATTGCCTAATCAGTCTCACAACTATCCACCACAAGTGAACTCTAATCCTTCGTCACAAACATCTCTTGCTTTTAATCAGCAATCTTCAAATTCGATACCACAAAATCAGTCTCATTCATATATGACAAATCCCACGAATCAAGCCTCGATTCCACAAAATCAAATGCGCGGATATTCTACACCAGCTCAGAGTCAAATGAACATGCCACAAAATTCATCTTCGTACTCTCCAAGTCAATCAGCATCAAATGCTCCTACTCAAACACATGGATACTCCCAAGATCAACAAGGGCCAGTTTCAAATGCACAGAATACTATTCATGGATACTCTCATCTTGTATCTCCATCAGCACCACAAAATCAATCTTCATACCCACCTGCTGTACAGAACCAGACTGGAGCACCATCAGGTACAAACCATACATATAGCTCTAATCACCAAAATTCAGCATCAATGCCACAAGCTTCAGCACATAGATATGGTACTTCTCAACAAGGACAGATGCCACAATCTCAAAATCAGTCACTTTCGTATTCTCAAAATCAACAAACATCAACCTCCACATTGAGTCAAAATGACCAACTGTATCCCAGGGCAGATAATCAACAACAAGCACAAAATTATACACCAACAGCAAATACTTCTCACGAATTTTCAACTGATCGTCAAAGTGGAAGTTCAAACACTAATTCGACAAATAATTATCCAGTAAATCAATCTCAATCACAGAACACTGTTTTATCAAATTATCCATCAGACAGTACGCATCAGAATCAAGTGGGTCAAATGAAAGGACCAGAAGATTCTTACTGGCAAAGAAACTATTCTCAGCCATTTCAAACTGATCAATGTAATGATCCATATTATCGAGATGTGAATCCAAATGTGAATCGTTATCAGAACAATTATTTTCCATCACAAAATTATCAAAATCAATCTTACGATTATAGTAACAATCATAATTCAGATGTTAATACACGTTCGGATGATACAAAACCTCCGCAATCTACCGTTCACATTCAAAACTCAGGACAACCTGAGAAAAATAGTAAAGAGATGACAACGAGCGTTGGTGTTCAAAGTCAACCAATACATCAAAGTAATCTGTCTACTAGTTCGGGTTATAGTTCTGAATCAAATTGTCAGACTCCAGGATCTAGATCTGTGCAAAATATCAGCACAATACATAGTCCAAGATTGAATCAGAATGATCTAATAAAAGAAGAAGAGAAAGATAAGGACGATTTATTGGATAAAGATAAAGAAGAAAAATCGGACGATGAAATTCTTACAAAGGATGAAGAAAAGGATTGTAAAAGTTCTCCAGGAGTGAAAGAAGATCCTGGAATTCCATATGATTGGGTAAGTGTAACAGATTAACAAGCGAACAGTGTTAAGTTCTAAGTAATTAAATAATATTTTTATTTTTAGGCAACAGAGCTAATGAAAGCCTATGTACCAGGATTAATTGATGCATCTGCAAAAATGACAATTTTCTTTTGTATTTTGGAAGAAGCAATTAAGCTTGGCGATCGTGTTTTAGCATTTTCTCAATCATTGTTTACGTTGAATCTCATTGAAGATTTTTTAGCTAGAAATAGTTTGAAGCATCCAGATGGACAAACAGATGCTTGGATCAAAAATGTAAATTATTATAGACTGGATGGAAGTACTAGCGCTCTAGAAAGAGAGAAGCTTATTAATGAATTTAACAATAATCCAAAGATTCATCTTTTTCTGGTTTCAACGCGTGCCGGTTCACTCGGCATTAATCTTGTTGGCGCGAATCGTGCTATTGTCTTTGATGCTTCCTGGAATCCTTGTCACGATACACAAGCTGTCTGTAGGGTGTATAGATATGGACAACAGAAACCTTGTTTTGTTTATCGTTTGGTTACCGATAATTGTTTAGAAAGGAAAATATATGATAGGCAAATTAGTAAACAAGGAATGGCTGATCGTGTTGTTGATCAGTGCAATCCAGATGCTCATCTCTCGTTGAAAGAAGCAACTACACTATCTTGGGATTGGGAAGAGGATAGTCAAGTACAAGATTTTTCTCAATCTAAGGATAGTTATACCGATGAAGTCATGCATCGTGTATTGGAACGACACTCTTCGTTACTTACCAAGCAGCCATTTCATCATGAAAGTCTTCTTGTTGATAGAAAAGATAAGAAGCTTAGTCAAGCCGAAAAGCGTTTGGCTCGACGTGGTTACGAGCTTGAAAAAATGGCTGCTAATTGTTCTAGGCCTAGTTATAACTATGTGCCCGGCAACACTGCAACTCGGGGTACGATTCATTCTAAATGTTAGCGTATTAAGCATATTTATGTTTAGATTGATTTCATTGATTTTTAATGAACTTTTGTGTTATTATAGCAGGTGGATTACAAATCAGGGCAATTAGAGGCGGCGACAGCAGTACCACTTCTAAACCAGTAGCTTCGGTTAGACCGATGCAACAACGCGGGGCTGAAGGTTTAGGTTCACGTGGCGTAACGGGTAGTAGATGGATACCAGCAGAAGTATGGCAGAGACAAGGAATGAGTGCACAAGAAATGACGTTACCTTTGGATGTCGTCATTCCTACTAATTCACCTGATAAAGGAAGTATCGTATTGAAAGCAGGTCAGCGGGTAATGGTATTAAAAAGTCCAAAGGGTATTTATATGCAATTAGAATCTGGTAAAATTATTGCTATTCGAACGGCTCTCAAATTAAATCAACAGAAACGGGACGAAGAGCCGAAAAAAGGTATGTTAACAACGAAATAATTTCAATTTTATTGAAATTATGGTTTCTCAGTTTCAGAAATGTATTTCAATTTATATCTCAATATAAATAAATATTTATAGGTGTATCGTCAATGGTCCAGAGGAATTCTAAACCCGAAGTTGGGTTTCCACTAAGAAATAATTCAGCCATTTCTATAATACCGAAATCATCTTCAAGTAATCCAACGAGTGCTCGTTCAGTCAATAAACCAGGGGGTGGTCCTAATTACAGACCATTTGCTGATAAAGAAGCTTCGAAAAGACCAAAACCAGTGGCTACCGCGACTGCCAAACCTTATTTGAGTCAAGTTAATTTAACCAACCAGGTCTCCTTGTCGAGGTTACCAAAAGTAAAACAGGAACCAGTAGATCATTCAGCACTTGGAGAAAATTCCAATTCTTCGGATGGTCAGGTTAGAACCGAACAAAGGGTAGAAGAAGTTAGATTAGAGGACGTGGTTGCGGAAGTGAGTTCCAACACAGACTATAGCCCTTCGAGTCATAACCGCATGACCAATTCAGATACTGACAGCTCTTTACAAAAGTCATCCGAGGAAAATAGCCAAGTGTACTCTTCGGATTCTGTAACTGCGCAAGGAGTTCAAACACAACACGATCAAACAGAAACGGAATTAACATCAAAGATTGATAAACAATGTTCTCCTTCTATTGAAAAGGAAGTCACGAAAACATCTGATACATTAGCAAATTATGGACATGCTTTTCAAACTCAGCAAGAGAAAAGAGATACGCCTAACGATGAAATTATAATTGAAGATCCACCGCAAGTACCGCCTCAAATGCAGTCGCAACTATCATCACAGTTACCATCGCAAGTACCATCGCAAATACCGCCACAGGTACCACCACAAGTATCACCGCAAATACCATCGCAGGTACCATCACAAGTACTGCCGCAGGCACCATCGCAAGTGCCATCGCAAATATCGCAGCAGGTACCTCCTCAGATATCATCGCAAGTACAACCACAAATACCATCACAGATGCCACCTCAGTTATCATCGCAAGGACCACCACAAATTCCATCACAAGTCTTAACGCAATCGACACCATCGACTCCATTATCATCGTTGTTATCACAGCAGCCTTCACCTTCAAGTATGCAAGTACCACCAACGCCTACGTTACGGGGCACGGAAGTTCCTAAAGGTATAACAGACTCAACTATTGGCTCTTCTGCTCCATCTGTCTGTACTGGAACTAATACTATAACATCTCCAAAAACAGTAGAACCAAGTATGCGCGAAACGTCTATACAAAGTGAACCTCCTAACATGCCGCAAGGTTACCCGTATGCCCAATATCCTCGGTATTACGATTATAGTGATCCTCGATCACGATCGTTGTCTACTCCTTATGGAACATATTTCCCCGGTGTTCCACCTCATGCAACAAACTCAAGATTACCAATTGACACAGCTAAACCACAACCAGATTTAGGAAAGCCTATAGAAGAGAGGACAATGATGAATGTGCCTCCTGCATATTCACAAGTACCTAATACTACTGCCAAAACATTAGCGAACACAACAGAAACGAAAAGTACAGAGACGATTGCAACTACAACAGTTGCAAGTGCTCCTAGTAGAGAAGATACGCATATACCTACGGCGTTTAGTCATCCCACGAGTAGTCGTTATCCTGGACCGTATCCTCCAGGACCGTATGATCCATACACACAGCATTATCCTCCGACGCCTGCTTCTTCAGCAGCTTATCCTCCAGGTGGTAAGTTCAGATTTTCTTATATAATATTATTTATTGACAAAATACATGTGTGTTGAAATAAAGTTTGTGATACAGGTGCTCCTGGATATCCAACATACGGCGGGCCGAGTTACAATACAGATTACGCTCGCATGTATACGGCATTTCATGGTCCTCCTCCACCAACAGATCCTTATATCCATAGAGGTTATGCACCTCCATCTTCACACCCACCTAATTATTATCCTCCATTCCCACATCCACCACCGCCTTATCCGAATTATTCATTTTTATCACCATATCCAAATCCTAACATGCCTAGCGAGCCACAACCACCTGCTCAGTAGTAAATTTAAGTCGCATTACCATACTTGATTAGTTTAACAATAATTTCATAAAATGTCGCATATTGCGAAAGTTTTGAAGGCTGTCGCGATTCAGAAGCTTAATAGACTGAAGCTGTAAAACGCATTGATGTAAATATTTAGTCACAAGTATTATATTAAGATAATCAATTTTCGCAGGTACTTCGATCGTAAGTACTGAATTTATGTCGAAGGAGAGGAGATAATCTCACTTAACTTTGAACTGTGCAATTTGTTGAAATGTTCAAAATATTTAGCCCTGACTGTCATACCGTTTTACGATGCGTCTATTCGACTAAAATGATATATCAATGTTCATAAGTGTACAGATGATTTCTCAGTTTAATATTCCATTATCTGATAAAAGTATTAACATTTATTATATTTTATTTTCATTTTATAAATTTGCAATGTGTAATTAATACGCAATTAATTAATCAAATTATTTGAAAATGGTTTTAATATACATATACATATATATATAAAGTTTTCATTACTTACAATTATTTATTTTTAACAACAATCAATTAAAGTTGATTAATGGGTATCAACGGAACTAGGAGTATAAAATGAGAAATAAATTTGTACCTTTTACACAACTAAACATAAAGAAGAAAGGAATGCTGTATTCTATTCTTAACTTTATGCATAAATGCTATCAAATGCTACATTGATCAGATTTTTATATTCTGAGAGGAAAAAGAGGAAGGAAATCATTTTAATCAAGCACAATACTCGAAAGATTATAAAATGTAAGAGAAAGGAAAATGTACTGTTTATAAAATTTTATACATCAGCATTCCATCTTCAATTTCATATACATTTGAAATAGCAATATATTATATCGCTTTAAAATCTATCGATTTTTGTTTCTCTATGTTAATGGAAGAAGAGTGATGTAGATTTTATAACGAAATAATATTATTTAAAGTGTTTAAAAAATACTAATATCTGGGACATTATATGCTAAAATAATTTAATACTTTTAATGTTTCTACTATAGTACTATGTATTTTTTATAGTACTTTTTAATTATATATTATTATATAATTCGTCACTCTTCCATAAAAGTAAATTGTACATCGCGCATCGTTTAGTTTCCGTGTTTTCAACGATTAATCTTTGAACAGTAAAATTAGGCTTCATTTATATAATATGCTCTGAATCTGTGTAACACTTCTGACTTTTTACATACATTATACGTACAGTATTCACTCGAAACATTTAGCAGCCAGTATACAGTTTACAGCATCCTTAGCAAGTTGTATATGACTACGTATTATTATTAAACGTTACAATTTCTGAAATAGATAATCTCATAGTAGAGTGTAGGATTGTTGTTAACTAGGATGTCTTACAGTTCATGACTGTCTTGAATTATGAATAAAAGAACGATAGGGAGAGCCATGATTTTCAGAAGCGACTTCTCAAACTCGGAACTGTGATATTTTGTCATAATCTCGTGTAACATTTTTGCTTGTATATTTTTATTTAGGATCAAAGTTATGCTTTGATCCTACATGAAACTAATAGAAGTGAGATGTAACAATTGAGATTGTTAGTGTGCTGGATTGGAATTGTGCATTTATGTTAACATAAGTTAATTGGGAGTACGCGCACGAGATCTTTAATCAATTTTCCAAGTGGGACATAGAGCCGCATGCGTGTTTATCATGGTGCTCCCTTTAAATATTATAGGCGAATTATTGTAGAGAGTAAGCAATCATGCTGGATACTATTAGTATGTGTTTCTCAGTGAATCTGTCACGTGTTTGCGTCTTGCGAGAAACACAAGCATCTTACATGTTGGTACGTGTTATAGTTGCACGTTTTCTAGGTTCTAAGTGTACAGGTATTACGTGACGCGACATTCACGTAAGATGTAATTTTGCAAACAAGCGACAGAATCTATTGCAAAATACATACGAGATTATATTTACGAAAGATAAAACAATTATTTTGTCTCTGTTATAGCTTTTTTGCCATTTACATACTTGTAAATACCCATTATTTACATTTCATACTTTATTTATTATTATACATTATCCATTAATATCGCTTTTTTGATGTCAGAGTATTGCTCTTATGTAAAATAAATTGTTTACACTGATCAAGATTGTTTTTGATTGTAGTATTGTTATGCAGAGAAAGTGAAGCATATATATGTATATATACATAATTGTTTGTATAACAACGTTTACCCTTACATCTGACCAACCATCTAACTTGGAAATAACATATGGTGCATGTAGATGCGTAGAATTAAAAAACCTATTATTTACATGTCAAAATGATGTAATTAAGAAATAAGTCTACCTATAAAAATTTCAACATCCTTACGGTAGCACAAAGAAAACATTCTTGATTATACTTTCTTCTCTAAGCACATTATGTGATTCACTATCACACAAGCTAGGTTTATTGAAAAGTTATAATTAATATAAATTCTTAGGAGAAAATTTCTCATATTTTTTTCTATACATAATGTGTCTGTAATTGTAATTTTTCCATAAACCGTGCTATGGTGTACAAAGAAAATAAAATGATTTGAAATTAAGAGAAATAGTTTTTTTTATAACAAAGTTAGTTTAGTAATATTTCACTAATTTAATAAAACAAAAAAAAAGAATAAATATATATTTGCGTACGCGCGACATATTGTGTACTTTTATTTTTTCATTACATATTTTTTAGTTGTATCCATACAATGTTATTTGTTTTAAAATATATTCTTTATGAAAAAATATACAAATATCGTTATAGATAATAAATGGTTTTTATTTATAATATTGATGTTTTATACTTCAGTAGTAGAAAAATAATGTCATAAAACATGTATAAATATACATGTACTTTATATTTCTTAATTTTTTCTGAAATTGTATTGGTTCAAGAATTTAAATTTGATCTATGATTCCGCCAACAGTACTGTACTGTAGGAATTCGGCACCCGGAATTCTTTTCCAGCAAGAGGCACCGAGTATTGTTTCTTGAATGAGAAAGTGAAAATCGCTGCGAATGCAGTTCATTTCGCGCAACTTGTACCTTTTTTACAGGGAAACTGCACATGCTACATGCAAGAGTATCTTAGTTACACAGTTTATTCGAGGACTTACTGTCACCACTAGGTTAACTTCCAGCAAGTGGGATTACAATACTTGGGGTACCAAGAAGCAGAACCGTAAAGTAAAGATACAAATTTTACCCGATATGTCGGATCCAAAGATCGAGGAGATCTTAACTCCTCTTCGAGAAAGAGTTAAGGAACAAGTAAGTACCATATGGTTGATAATTATTTATTGTTAAGTGTAGTTACATGTGTGACACATTGCAATATGTTTCTATGATAACAATTGATTTCTACTGTCACTGATATCATGCATGTTGAATTAAATAATTTAATTGTTTAATATTGTTATAGTTATAGCAGTTGTCTTTTGTTTAATATTACTTATATTTTATCTTTAAAGGGTGACTATGTACGAAAACTCAAATCAGATGGAGCTCCAGAATTGGACATTAAAAAAGCAGTTGCAGAACTTAAAGTTCGTAAGAAATTGTTGGAAGACAAAGAGTTATCCCTTTCAGAAACAACAATATTTGATAAAGCAAGAATGGAAGATCTTTTAAAGCGTAGATTTTTCTATGACCAATCTTTTGCAATTTATGGAGGAATTACCGGTCAATTTGATTTTGGACCAATGGGTTGTGCACTGAAAACAAATTTATTAAATGTTTGGAGGAGTTTCTTCGTATTGGAGGAGCAAATGCTAGAAGTTGACTGTTCCATTTTAACACCAGAACCTGTACTTAAAGCATCTGGACATGTTGAAAGATTTGCAGATTTAATGGTTAAAGATATAAAAAGTGGAGAATGTTTTAGACTAGATCACTTAATTAAATCACATTTAGAAAAAGTTATTAGTGATAAAAAAACTAGTGAAGATACACGTGCAGAATGCAAAGATATTATTATTAAATTAGATGGAATGACTAAAGATGAAATGGCTGCAGTTTTATCTAAATTTAATATAAAGTCCCCACTCTCTGGGAATGATCTAACAGAGCCAATAGAGTTTAACTTAATGTTTGCAACTCAAATTGGCCCTTCTGGTCTTGTAAAAGGATTTTTAAGGCCAGAAACTGCTCAGGGTATCTTTGTAAATTTTAAGAGATTACTTGCATTTAATCAAGAAAGATTACCATTTGCTGCAGCTCAGATTGGAAATGCATTTCGTAATGAAATTTCTCCAAGATCTGGTCTAATTAGAGTGAGAGAATTCACTATGGCAGAAATAGAACATTTTTGTGATCCTAGTGACAAAAGCCACCCCAAGTTTGAAACAGTTAAAGATTTAACTTTGCTTCTATATTCCGCATGCAATCAAATGGATGGAAAGAGTGCACAGCATGTAATTTTAGGTGATGCAGTATCAACAAAGCTTATAGCCAATGAAACATTAGGATATTTTATGGGTAGAATTTATCAATTTTTAATTAAAGTTGGAATTGACCCGAAAAAATTACGTTTCCGCCAACACATGGGAAATGAAATGGCTCATTATGCATGTGATTGTTGGGATGCAGAGTGTCTAACTTCTTATGGTTGGATTGAATGTGTTGGTTGTGCAGATCGTTCTGCTTACGATCTTACTCAACATACAAAAGCCACTGGTGTAAAATTAGTAGCAGAGAAAAAATTGTCAGCACCAAAAAATGTTGATGTATGCGAAATAATACCAAATAAAGTTTTAATTGGAAAAACATTCAAGAAAGATAGTAAACTAGTACAGGATGCATTAGCAGAATTAAATGAAAGTAGTATTAATTCTATGGAAACTGAACTTAATGAGAATGGGGAATGTAATTTAAAACTTGCTAATGATGCGGAGGTAAAAATTACAAAAGATATGATTCAAGTAAAACGATATCAGAAAACTGTACATGTAGAAGAAATTATACCTTCTGTGATTGAACCATCATTTGGTATTGGTCGGATTATGTATGCCATTTTTGAACATAACTTCAGAACAAGGGAAGGAGATGAAAAACGAACTTATCTTAGCTTACCACCCGTTGTGGCTCCTTTGAAATGTTCAGTGTTACCACTTAGTAGCAACGATGATTTTATGCCATTTGTAAAACAATTATGTAAGTGAACTATTTTTTAAAACTATTTTAAAGGGTACCAAATTTTTCAAACATTTATGTAACTATTACAGCTCAGAATCTCACCAAAGTAGATGTTTCGCACAAAGTAGACGATTCTTCAGGCAGTATTGGACGCAGATATGCGCGAACGGACGAAATTGCAATACCATTTGGTATTACTATAGATTTTGATACACTGAAAACGCCTCATAGCGCTACGCTTCGAGAACGAGACAGTATGGGCCAAGTTAGAATAAATGTGAGTAAATATTATGAAACTTTAAAATGTAAAAATAAAAACTATCGTTTGTTTTAATTGCAGTTGGACGAACTTGCAAATGTTGTAAAGGATTTATCTAATGGAACACTTACATGGTTGGAAGTTGAGGCGAAGTATCCTAAATTTGAACAACAAGAATCATAGTAATATATTTAAGAAATTTACAAAATAATTTATTTGTAATATAAAAATGTGAATGAATTGCTATAATAGCAATGTTTATTTTGCATTTATATAATACGAATTTTCTAAGCATTTACTTTTTTAAATATTTGTCGAAACTAATGTTAAGACAAATAAAATTGTCACGTTTACAGTTGCTTCGCAATACAAGAGTTTTGATTACCAGCAGTAAAAATCTATATTAAATTTAACATTCATCTTTTCAAAATCATGTTTGAAACAAACCATCAAACATTTTACACTCCTTATCCATTTTTCTTTATCTACATCTCCATGTAAAATGTCCTGAAGCTGCATATCAACAGAATGAACCTCTGAAATATGTAACAATTAATAGTTGCCAGTATTTATTACATATAATATACGTGATATAATTACTGCAATTGCACGATCGTATCTGTAAACACATGGTGCAAAGTGTTTTCAGTTTTCGAATTTCACCGATAAACTCAAAAACTCGAAGCGATGGTAAATTGATGAACAGTTTGTTTAATTGATGATCCAAATCCTCACGATTATGCCATAATTGCAGACACAAGTATACTGGATAAAATTAAACAAATATACATAGTTTACATAATTATAATTTTTCAGGAAAAAAATAATTTATATTTTTAAATAATACTAAATTATTATTTAAACTTAATTAAACTTATAATTGATTCTATTTTATCATGATAACATAAATCAAAGCGATTAACAAAATTACATAATTTTAAATTTAAATTGCAGTTCAAAATATTGATCATCGATATTGATAATCGAAATACCATTAATCGATAAACAGCGTTACTTCCGCCATTACTCTGTAGGAGGCGTCGGTGAGTCATGCGCGTTAGTTGTGTTTCAAAAATTGAAAGTGGATGGTGATGCAAACGTTTTACAGTATAAATTAACATAAAAGTTTATAAATATTTCAGAATATATACTGTTCCGTTGCTTTTATTACCTAAAGTGTTCGAGTACCACGAATAAAGTGTCTTAAATGTGCAATTCAGATACCAGGGTTGTCGAAATCTCAGATCAACGCTCGACGATAGTGTAAAGGTATGTATTCGAGTGCTTTTTGCAAAGAACCATTTGTGAATATCGTAATTCGGTATTCCAACTAAAAAATATGACTAATTAATACTTGCCACCTACAAATTCAGTCAGAAATATGTTAATCTTGTTTCATACTAATAGCATATTGTATTTTTAGTGCCGGTGCCAAAAAATGAGCCTCCTGCCAAGCAACTTCTGGTATGACGCCGTTTGTGATCATCGTGCCTCCATTACTCCTTCGGACAATGTCTTCTTCCAAACACAACAATTGGAGCCAGTGCCAATTGGGACCGAGTTTTCTGCAGTTACAGCAAATGTGAGTCAGTTTCTTAAATAATTTACACTTTTTATGAATACGATTAATAATAAATATGACTATAAATAATCATATATACAATATAGAAATATAATATGAAAATGGCGTCATCATTCTAAAGGATTATTAACCGTATTCATTTTTATGCATGTCTATATTTTATAATTTTGAATTACAATGAATTATGATGAATCATAATGAATGAAAGGAAAAAGAAAGATTAAGTAGTTGATATACTTGGCTAGATAGATAAGTAGATCCCCCGTGGGTGTTGCTATGTATGCATAGTTTACGGACAATGTCGTGAGAAATTTCAAAGCACCGATCGCACGAAACCAGTCGTATCTCTCGATACTTTTATCCTCATAAGATTTTGATTCGACTCGATGGCCAGTGTTTACCATTTTCTCGAATGCGCGCCAACAATACACGTATCTCATTGTTTTACGAGAATTGTACAACGCCGATACGAGTCGAACGCTTTCGTCTGGCGTTAATGACAAACCTTCCAGACAAATATATTCCAGTTCAGTCTGTATGCTACAATATACGATACGCATATAAGACTTGCTGAGTTTGAGTAGATGTCATTTATTCTATCGTATTTTATAATTTTATCTTTCCTATATAATAGAAATTATTAAATTCAAAATTTGTTTAGATTGAAATTTACGTTACTTTCTTTCTAAATGATTAATATTCTGTTTATCTTAATTCATATATTAAAAATTCCTGAACTTTGCACGGGGACCCCTTAACAATATATACAGACTTTATAGAAAAATTTACTTACCAAAGGAATCGTACAAGATTATTTATTAGATTTTTTCGACCAACTTGATCAAAGGTCTTTAGACGTACTAGTTGTTCCCAGATACTGATACCTTTTTTATCTTTTTCACTACGTATAAGTCTATAAAATAGCAATGCAATAGTTGTATATAGGATAGAAACAAAAATAAAAGGATATAATTAGTGGAGGGTTAATCATGCGTAACAGGTACTTAACTTATCATCAATGTTTCCATCGCGTTATTTCGATCAAGCAATAAGACTTACTTGCTTAAGGTAACATGAAAGGCACGATTTAATTCCTTTTGATAGAGAGGTGGTTGTTTCGTCGCGGTTGAGTACAAGTGCCAGTAGAAACGAGCCTGGGCATAATAACTTTTTAATTACCAGCCACCGTGCGTTCCCGTATACGTATACCGACATCTGTAATTGAGTTCTAGCCGTTCGGGTTAATTGAGTTCTCGGCTTTTGGATTCAGCCGGCTTTCCTCTGGTGATATACGTACCTCCCTCGAGGGCAAAGGCAAATTTGACGCTGCCCTTCGGAACGCTGCCCTCTCGCAATGCAACATCATTTCCCAGTATTCGCGAGATTCTTCTCTATATTCCGTCCTGCATAACCATCATTTTAGATCTTTTAATTTTCTGCCGCGTATTTGTTAATATTTTCGTAGCAGAAGTATTACTTAGGAAGCTGATTAAGCAGCTTGTCGACTAAAGATTCCGATTCTTGGATCTTGTGGCATGGTGAAAAGCGTTCGTCGATACAGACGGAGAGAGACTTTCTTTTTTTCCAAAGTGCATTGACCAGTGTAAACAAACAGAATTGTAAATTTTATGTAATTAGGTAAAATGTAAAATAGGAATTTTATGGACAATTCACCATTTCATCTTTAACAACCTAATATTTATTTTTGTATTCGTTTATTAATTATAAACGTTACTTGGAATTTTGATCGGTGATAGATGAAGTAGATTCGTCTATTTCATCGCGATATGGTGAATAATTTTCACAAACAAAAGCATCATTTTCTCTGTAAATATACGAGGTTCAGTGAGTAAGCTCATTTTATTTATTGTTCCTTTTTTATTATAAGGGATGATTATGTTACTCGTGGCATTCCTGTGGTTCTTCATCGAATGAATCTAAATTACTTATTGCACAACTGCATACTGAATCTGACAAACTTAATGCACAAGTCCATAATGAATCTGATTCACTTAATGCACAAGTGCATACTGAATCTGTTGGACAAATACAGACATTCTCTTCACTAAAACGAAAAGTACAATTCTTCATAGATATTTTCTAGTGGTATTATTTTAATTTTAATACAAATTTTACCTGCTCTGCAGGTTCTCTGATTCTACAATTGATTGGTCCGATGTATCACAAATCACTTCCTGGCTTTCGCAACTAGAAATTTTAGTTTCTCTGTTTAAAAGAAAAGAATGTCATAGTTTTTCAAAATATTTTTAAGTTATTTCACTTATTAAAACCTAGAGATTGAAGGTTGACAAATTTACTTCAAAAATGATCTTCGTATTTTCACAATATAATAATCTAATTTACCGATCTGATTGCATTGTGCTATATGACTTTTATAATCATATACATTTAGAGCCATTATATTTCGTTCGAAAAGTAATTAAACAGATATATACAAAAATAAAGAGGAATATAAAAAGAGGTTATACTATTGTATTCACGATATAAAATGTTGTATAATGATTCACAAATGTTTCATTATTCTCCAACTTTCACGATAGGGGTCGCGGAGTAACTTTCCTTTTAAGCACCATTATTTTTATCGCTATTTCGAATTGGTAGCAACACTTGATCCACTCACGAATCGAAGTGCCGTTTTAGAAATATTTTAATAGGCTACCGAAGAAACGCTACACGTGTTTCTTTATCAGAAATCGTGGAATGTAAGTGACGAATCGGTCCGTCATTAACCGAACCTTTTGTGAACTGATTGCTTTTCAATGATGGTGTATAAAAAATCGGAGACTTTAGAAGGACCGTGTTGTTTTAATCGAAACGAGTAATCGTTGTGTTCTTCTTGGTACATTTAAATATGCATTTCGCGATTTCGGGAAAGGGTATGAAATAGAAAAAGAAAAACAAGAATCGAAAGAATTAAACTCGAAATACGAGTTCCTGGGTGCGGTTCAAATTATCCACAGTGGCTTTAGAAAAGAAAAAGGATCATTCGAGGCCCTAGGCCGCAAAAAGGGTGGGGTCTCTCACCATTCCCTTTTCTTCCTGTTTCTTCGTTCAACCCTACCGGAGAACGTGTCGAATCGATTCTCCTCGACTCGTTTGCAAGCCGTCCAGGGAGTGACATACCGGATACGTGGTTCCCGTACATTATCATTTCCTTTTTTCTGTTTTCAAGAAAATATTTCGCAAACTTTTGGCCATTGTGCCATTTTAATTTCACACCAAACCATGGGTGTAGGATCAATTTCACTTATAATCATTTTGGATCCTCCAGGATATTAATAGCAATTTTACACATTCATTTTCATTAAAATTCAAGTTTCAAATTGATATAACACAAGTGCTATTTTGCGACGCTTTTATGTCATGAACTTTTCACGTTTCGAAATCGGCCATTTGATACGTAACAACCTAACAATTCTGTCGTCGCTCGATTCTGGGTTAGAACAACACCGTTTTATTCTTCGTCTTGATGGGTCCTTCTGTCGAGTGTAGTTTAGTAGATCCACCGGGAATTGTTTCGTTTCTTTTATTTCTCGCTCGCGTCAACCATCTATTTCTTGCTCGGCACCGATTCGAGTGTAACCCGTTGATGTAACGTTGCATCCTGTTTCTCGTCGAAAATATAACTTTTTTCCTCACTAGACGACCCCGAAAATAACAAAACGGACCATGTCTATTTACGTTCCCGCGGGTCTAAGAATGTTACACGATTCGTTCCGTGTCCACGCGATCCACGCACGATTCTCGTGAAAATGTTTACTGGAGCGTGGCTAAAGATTCAGACAATCGCTGCTTTGTAAACGAAAAGTCACTCGACGAGCACACCGGACACGTTCCGGGTAAGTCCCGTTCCGGCAGAGTTACAGGGTGCAGCTATCTGCGTAGGTGAGCAAGGGTTCCTCCGATGTTACAAAGCAGATCCTTTTTTTGCGCATCTGCTCGTACGTACAACCTTGCATATTGTAAATTATCGCATATCGTACTTAACCGTAGTCGATTTTCTCTCGAGAAAATATAAAATTATGTTAATAATTAACACCGGGTGCAAAGTAAATTTTTTGAAGAAATTGTAAGTTGAGGAAATCGAACGACAGTTTAATTATCACTAGCACGCGAAGGGATACGTTCTACAAGGGACACAAGTGTAAATAGTATTTTCCAACGAAGGGTGCGAATAACGGTATATGCGAGGGAAATTTCATTACAACCTGATAATTTTATTCGTAACAAACCGAGCCTGCGATTCCGAACTTACGAACGACCGTGTGTATCGTATTAGTTAGCGGTTACATTGCCACGCGATTGCGAGTAACACGCGACGAATTCAATGTTTAATCTGTGGGATGGTAAAAAAATTGTTCGCGTTATCGGTCGCGTACACGGTAGTTGCAATTAAAAGTCGCTTCCTAAACGCAGCTACCACGAGACGCTTCGGCAACTCGCGACTCTCCTTTTTGCTTCACCTTGTTGCTCGTGCGATAGTAAAACGGTACGATAACGACCGAGTAAATTGTATCGCGAGCGTTTTACGCTTTCATTTGCATAAATATTCTTCGGTGTCTACGATCTTATATGACGTCCAGGATCGTGATGTCCGGTTACCGCGAGCCTCCGCGTCCTTTTTCCATGCAATTTATTCGGTTCGCGGACTTTTGTTTTTTCCCCCTTCGGGAACGACCGCCATATTGCGTCATCACGTTCGCGCCACGAGACTTTGTGTAGGATTTTACGACTGGGCGAGGTGTTTCTAACCACGCTCTATCCGGTTTCCGCCCGGCGAAAAACTTCTTAAACATCTCAGCTCATTAAGTGCATTCGCTTGTAGAGGGTTATCAAATAAATAGCCGATAAGATGATAGAAGTAATTAATGACGGTCTACCATTATAAATCGTAACGTTGATTTAATTCTCAGCATTTCCGTGAACAGGGACTATGAAAGTTTTCGCGCGATACCAGCCGCGCCCACCCATATTTCCCACGTATCGCGTTCAACATTCCAACGATCCTTTTCTTCCAAAGTATTCGCCGGCTGTTAAGCGTACGCTATTTCGTCTTGTCGCGTCGAAGCAACGTTTCCAATTAATCCAGAGCTGTGTCATTTATACAAGATTCCGAGGTGGTATTAACAGAACTCTAAGTCACCGCTTGATCGGACGTAGCCCGTGTCCCTAAACGAGCGCGACACATTCCTGAAATTTTATTGCATGCTTGGAAATCTTGTCGACCGTTTCGCGACAGCTTTTCGACGATTCCCTTTGCTTTCGTTAACGTGAAATCGCGTGTTTCGCTTCGAACACCGGTCGCTCGTCCAGCCAGCCGATTTATAGGCTTTAATTAAACGCTATTCATTAGGCTTGGTCGCGCGACTCGGTAGCCGAAATTGGCTCGAATGTTCTCCAAAAGCATCGATTAGGTTAGTCGCTACGTGTTTGTCGTCATTAGACCACACAAGATGGTCAAACTCTCGACGATAATCTTATATAAATTTCTTTGGACACGATTTTATCGAGTCTCCTTCTGGTTTCTTAATGCAGCAAGTCGCGAGTGAAATATTTCGGACAGATTTCTATGAAGGTACTACACGTCGACGAACGGATAATTTCACTCGACGATCTTGATATTATAATGGTATAGATACAGACTAGTCGACCACGCGGTCATTATTCAATTTTACCCCGATTTTTTCTCCAGCCACCTTCTATCGTTCCTCCGTTCTTTCAGCTCCTTTTTACAAGTTGCCAAAAAAAGTGGTCTCGATGAAGCGGTCTGATTAGGCAGTTTGATTTATCTCGTTCGTGTTCAGGGGCATAGTAAGCGGGTGCGGATCTTAGCGTGCTCTTTCACTCTCGCGCACGCAATCTCGTTAAAATTTATTCATGAATCGGTACCGTGGAGACGCGTCCTTAGCAAAAGACCCCACCGGGGACTGGTCCGACTGGTCGCGGTCCAAATATTCGTTAAGACGGCCTATTTTCCGCGTAACGCGATACGGCCCTTAATACCACTCTCGAACCGGTCGCTAGCTCTGATTTATTGATCGGCGGTATCGACTTTGTTGTGCCCCGGCCTAATTCCTCGCGTTCACGTTCGACGCGGCGAACGCGTACGCTCTCTCATTGTCCCGCCGACACGACAGCGTCACTATGAATCTTAAACACGTTAATGATAAAATTAGGGTTATCAATAAGCTGCTCGATCGAGTAGAACGATCCCTCTTTAATGATACATCGATGAAGAGGGTGAGCGGAGGGATGTCCGTTCCAGATCTTGGATTTATTAAATAAGTAATTTTCGGATGGCACGACGCGGCGTGGTGAACGGTGTTGGTGAAATAACAGCCGATCGTTAGCTACGACGAGGCAAGAACGTCCGTCCAAATAAGCCGGTGTTACGTTTGGTGTAGAGGGGTGGGTCTGAATTAATCGCGGTGAGTCGGGAAATCCGTTGTCGGATTTTTATTCGGCCAAGCTGTTCCCTTCCAGACGGTTTCGTGTACTTCAGGAGTGATGCGCTGGCACCTTGTCAGACTTGTAGGCGTTTCGCCTGCCTCGCTTCATACCTTCAACTTGTACAATGGGGTACAACGACGTGGAGAAAGAGGAAGAGCATGCTCGCCCACCTCCGAAACTAATAAGTATTGTCCATCAGGCGCATTGTTTCGATGCCCACGTAGGCCAGCCAACACGTTCGAAACAAGTTACAGTTTAAAGTGGTCAGGTCGTTAGTTAGGCAGAGGGTGACCCCTTGCTTCGTTAGACCGTGTGCTGCATTCAGCATACGGACGAACGGCTTTGTAAGGAGCATCGGGATTTCGTTGCCGACGGTGCTTCGCGAATTTCAATTTCTTTTTTCTTCAACGCCTTCCCTGCCACTTGAACCCACTGGTGGTCGTCCAATGCAATTTTCCTATCCACTCTCACCGGAAACTAATAAATACGTTTAGCAGCTAAGAATATAGTCGTCGAAGTAATTACCGAGTATACGTCTTCCTTTAGACCCCCTGTAATTTCAGCTTAATTTACAATTGCGAAGCCTATCATTTTCGTCATTTACACCGTACACATTTTCTCGTCCTTTAATTTTACGGTTCATAACGAGTCGTGAATCAGCAACAGTTTGACTATGGGCTGTGCTATCGAGTATCCTAAGGATGATCAGGCGCTTTCTACGCGTTGTCGTTAATTTTTCGAAGAATCTTTTTCACCACCCCCTTTTTCCATCTACTTTAAGCGGTTGATTTTTCGATCAGGAGGTATACGCTCGTAGTTAGTCATATTGTTAGCCGTGTCGTTGTCCGTTTTTCGTTTCGTGCCCCTATTTACATAACACTCGTAAGCGCCACGTTAAGACCCCCGTTTAGATTTAACTACCACTTCGGGAAATCATATTAACCAAATACTGCAGTCGTTATGCGTGGATCCCGATGCGTTGGAAATAAATTACCGAGGCACCCTTGGAACCTGACTGCGGTGAATGGGACGTGGGTAAGAGAGAAAACGACTCTCCTTGCCCGAAGACCCACCGCGCTTCGGAATTCTTTACGATTTCTATTCAATCCCCTTTATCGTCTCTTAACTCGGGAATTCCATTCTCCTTTCATGCTCCTTGTTGGCCGACATTTCTTATCGATCCTGTTCACGATTCGTTCTCGTTCGTGTAATGTTTCAGTATTCTAATTAATTTGATTAAAATTTTGACGTTCAAAAAAGAGATACGATTGTGAAATGAATCAATGCACGTTCACAATTTCAGTTCAGAAATTTATTAAGGATTAAAGAATCATTTGAGGAATTCCCGGACATAAAGGTGCAGGGGGTGCACGATAGGGTGATGGCTTAGTTTCCCCGTGTCTGGCATTGTTTTCGCGATAAATTCAACCACCGTGCAAACTTATCGTGTATAAATTTTACCGCCGTGTCGCGAGTGAAAAAAAGGGTACGAGAATGGAAGGGGGATGAAGCGATCTCTCTCTCGCTTCTTCGCGTATGAAATAAATTGGCCTTTATATTAGCACGAGCCGCGGCATAAATCCCGGTTCTCATTGTATCGGCCCCCGTGGGTGGACGACGTTGCACGTGGGCAAAATCCGCTTCCCTCGGGTTCAAAAGTGGCGCGCGACCGTGGGGGTGGAGGTGATCGTAATAACGGGGGTTCGTTTCGTCGCGGAAGTAAGCGATAGGAAAAGTTTTTCAATGAAAATTAAATTAAATATCCCATGTTTGATTTCTTGCAAATTCTTCTAAAATAGTAGGAGGCTTTTTCTACCCCTACCTTCAGATAAAGAAAGTCTACATTGCCCTCAAGTGTACCGGTACACGCCATCGCGACGTTCACGATCAAGATCGGGTTTATCGAGCGACTCTGATAGTTCGTTTGCATTGCACGGAATTACGCGTGGAAAATTGCGATTTAAAAGCTGCTGGCGTGAAGGTTGGTCAACGTAGCGGCTGGCAAGATTCGCACAAATCGTTGACGCATCGTACCGGTACCCGGGGCCGCACACGGTGCTACTCGTTCCGGATATATGCAGCTCGTCCACGCGAGTACGTCGCGCGACACACCACGAGCATGTCGATTTATATCCAACGATGAATCGTGGCTTCCAGTGCCTACTAGCACCATCAGAGAAGAAGGCTGATGTTCGCGGCTAGAGGTGGTTCCGGGAATCGTGTCCTTGTTGCGTGGTCGCACAATGGGGCCGGATAGAATTCGTGGAACAAATAACCGCGTTGATACGACGATTTATGAAAATCTTTCGTAACTGCTTTATAAATTCTGCTTATTATCGTCGTTATTTAGTTATCGAACTTATGTACCATGCGTTGTTCTCTCGCGTTAGACAGATTGCTTTCTTTCGATTACCGGTCACGGGGCAGCAGGGGAGAGTAAGAGTGAGTTTCTAATCCTTTCACGGGGTGATCGGCCCCGACTTAGCGGCACGCTTAGCACGACGTTTATCGCTCGTCCGTTTAATCCAACAGGCTTAACTTAACGAATCGACAAGATTTACGAAACGTATGTGGCTTCGCGAAGCTGATCATATTTCTTCGTTCACGTGACTCGCCGCGCCGCGTCGGCCCGTGCGGAAGGTAGCTCTTGTGTGCTTCTTGATAAATCGAGCCACGTGTAAGACGATAAATCTTTGTACGCCGTATTAGTGCCGCTACTCCGTATTTGTCTCCATTCCTTTAGTATATTAATAAGCGATAATATATTAGGAGCAATGTAAAAAAAAAAATCCATCGAGTTTCGTAACGCCGGGCCCAACATGGTCACGTTAACCGGTGCTCCTGGTTAATTGTCTTAGCCGATCCGATCGGTTCGCCAGCACCGGTCATCCTTTTAAACGGCTGTCTATGGCCTCGTGAAGGAGTCAAAGACCAGCAACCGTAGGACGTGCAAGCGCATTTACAACAAAGTAATTACGCATTTCCTCGTCACTCGCGGTCGTGTTGTGACTGTTTCTTCACCACGGACGATGTGAGCGATGACAAGGAGTCGCGGTCCCAGTGGGAGGTCTTAACAATGACCATCCGCCTCCGACTCGGCTACGCCGCTACCTGGAGAACCTCGGCTCGTGGCTCGATGGCTCGATTACCGATGGCTTCTCATCGCTCTCGAATCTTGAACAAATTATTCAAAAATCTATCCTTCTGAAAATTCATTATCTTTGCTCGATTTTTCATCAGATCGTTAAATAAATGATCTATTTTGCATATGTTTCTCTGGACGAACGAATCCTGTAATTTTTGTGCCTTCTTTTCATTCATTGATCGATTCGAATTGAACTCTAACCTGTTCGTCGTGTTCAAACGAAATCCAAGTGAACTGCTAGCAGTCCGGTCAGTTCAGCGGCGAGCTCTCTTCCCGGCAAGTGGGACAGACCTCCTTACTGATCGTAGGTGGTCCTCTTCGTCGGACGCAACGATTTTAAATTAAAATTAAAGTCAAGCGATCTTATGGTTCTCGTGGCCGACAACACCGCCACCCGCGTAACAATGTTAATGGCTTCGGTGCTGAAATTGCGGGTCCTGTCGCTGCGAGCCGCCGAAATGCGTGTATATTTTCGTTGCAAGTAAACCACGACCCCCGAAAATTCGCCACATTTACGGTGTACAAACGGTGTCTCCTTCGAGGAATGTCGCCTCGTTCCAACTTGTTACTACCAACGTATAATTGCCAACGTTTTCTCGTACCACCTTACGTTATCTTACTTAATTTTTCAAGCTTCCATTTAATGTAGTTTATAAATCCTCGCGAGAAGTCGAGTATTTCGCGCAATCACGTTGCATTATTTTATGCACATTCCTACGGATACTAAGATCAAATTTCATTCCTTGAGTTTCGCTTCAAGAAAATCAAAACTTGTAAATTATAAATTAGAACATTCTATTTATACACGTAATAATTTGCAGCGATGGATAAATTCAGGAAACATTAAATATCTTTCTTTTAGATTTAAACGAACGCAGTGCGTGCAATTGATACGGTAATATTTCTAGCAAGCATCAAATTTACATAGCTCGCTAATCGAGCAATAAAGTTATCGTACCAGATGATCTTGAATACTAAACATTTAAAGGCAACTTTAGAAAGACGTAGAAAATTTGTGTCTATTTTCAGTAGGTAATCGAGTCGGTTGGAAAATACGTGCTCAACGATGCTTAACATAAATTTGTCGCTTTCGGCTTGGAAGATTTAAACGGTGTATCGTGTAACGCATTGTTTCAACTAGGGTCCTGTTCCGGGTCCATTGTTGATTTTTCTTCATTGTTCTCCGCGTATTCGTACAACGGGCCACTTTATGAGAGGGCGTACGTTCGTTCTCACCGGGCGGCAGATAATTGGCTTCGTGTTTTTCGGAGTGTTACGATGTTTATATGCGTACACGGCTCGTATCACTATTTCATAATTAGCAAGAAAGTTATTGTCCGTGCGGCACGGCGCGGGTCACGCTGCGTGAGCCTGCGTGAAAAACGAGCGAAACCGCTTCGTTATTATTTCATTAATGTCATCCTGCTATCCCTCGAGTGACGCGTATTATTCGATTCCTGACTGTTATACATTCGCATAATTCATTGACCGTTCTCGTTTCCGACCAGCATTCTGCTCATTTCTGGTTCGTTCCTTATGTTGACGGAACATCTTTAATTTAACGACAACTGTTAGGAACATAACGTTTGTCAGTGAAATGCTTTGCTTGGTGATTTTGCAAATAATTACGCGAAGATGCAATTAATATACGCAGATGTTGGGAACGAGTTTTCTTCGTTTATTTGATAAGTCATAAACACAGGACGTCACACAGTAGGGATTCCATATAAAAAAAATTAGCCACAATTATTTTTTAAGCACATTTTATCATTTGGAAACTGATTCAATAAGTTTGATTAATCTTCGGGTAATTGAAGGACTAATTAGAGCGAGTTCAATGCGAAAGAAGAGAAGGAAACGTGTCGTGCAAATGAAATTTTTTCTTGTATCTCTTCGAGGGACCATCGAGCATGGTCAAATAAGGTCGAGAAAGCGTGTTGCCACGCACTCTGCCGGACTTTTTACTCTTTCTTTTTCTTCTTAATGCGAAGATATGCTAATTCGTTGGACGTACAGGTGCGCATCAATTTTTTTCTCCTGCTGATCTCGATGCTGTAAAAATGCCAGTCTAGAACGGCGGGAAGATTCGCGAGCAACGAATCGCCTCCTCGGTGGTCTACTGATTTTATTTTGATGAATTTCGAAAAGTTGCCCGCGGCCACGAGGCATTAGTCACGGTGTAATTGGCGAGGGGAAGGTTCTATACACACGGCTGGTTGCTCCAAGAATTTCCTCTAAAAGAGAGGCATCGTTTGCCTTCGTTTTTCCTTTCTTTTTTGACAAACCGTACAAATTGACAGGCATTACTAACCCTTTTGCAAAGGCATCCGTCGCTAATCGCCCTCTTAAATTTGATAAATTTATTTACAACTTATTCCATAATATTGCGTCGTTATTTTGAAAAGAAATTCACATTGTTTTTTTAAATTTTGAAAGTGAAATTTAAGTACACGATTTTTTGAAAGTACACGAGTAAAATCATGTTTTTCAAAAAGTCTTCAGCCGCCACTTGATAGACGGTGTTAGCGATAACAATTTCGGTCGTTCCCTTTGATGCTCTGAAAAGGAAATCTTCCCAAGCGCAGCTTGCGCCCTGTGAAATCCAGTCGGGACCATCGACGTCCCTAACTGTTCCGACTCTCTGCATATGCCTCGTAAAAAAATCGTACGATAAAGATCCAGGCGCTGTTTCGGCGAACAGCCGCGAATGCCGGATGGTTTTCGAAACCGGAGTGCTTCCACGGTGGTCATAATCGCGAGCGTAGTAAATTTCAAATGTTCTTAACGAGCGGATTCTACGAAAAGGAACGGGATAACCTCGCGGTGGAACAATGGGTGGATCCTGCGAGGTGCAAGGATAATCAAGGAAGGAAGTCGGCCTCGTCGAGTCAAAGTGTAGTTTGCGATCGTCGCGGAAGACGATGTTCGAGGATTTAATTAGCATAGAATTATAAAATGTCAAAGGTAGGCGTTTCACGTGGCCGGAGATGCGATTCCTCCGATCGGTGCGGCGCGGCGCGGAAATATTGCAGCCGCGGGCAATAATCTGTCCCAGCTTGGATTATTCCAGGCGTCGGCTATCGGGACCGAACCGTTTTGTATTTGCATACACGCCCAATATATTTGTCGATTACCTTTACAACGTTTTCTATCGGTGTTTACACCGTATTTCACCGTGTACGAGAACACACCGTCGTATCAATTACACGCGTGTATCTCGCGTTCAGGTGAAATTAACGAGACGGCCGCAAAAAAAGAACGGGAGGGAGGAAAACGAAAAAAGAAACGAAAGCTCTCTCGGCTGGTAAAAATGTCCAAGTGGCGCCACGATGTTCTCGAAGCGGTCGATTCTCATGGAGCCGATCCACGAACGTGAATTCCACGTCCCACACGTTTCCATGGTTTTCAGTTTTGCTGGCGGTGGTCCACGGCACGTTTTTTCCGCAACCCTTCCTCTCTTTCTCTCTTTGCTCTTTTCTTCTCTGTTCTTCCTCGCTCCTTACCTTATCCGAGGTTCTTTAATTCGCACGCGTGGGCGCGAATGGACCGCGAAGAAGATCTCCGTCCTTTTTTCACAACTCCGAACGCGACGGCTTCGTCTCTTTTCTTCCCACGGCGGAATGCCAAAAGCACGCGCTTTTAAACGCTATAATCGCGTGGCCCTTTGGAAGCTAATGCATTCGATCGTTGATTTATGCACTATCCACGTCGAATATATTGGGACTCACTCCGTGTATGAAATTAATTTCATACATGCCCCGCTGGCCTCGCGGCCGTGTAACTATCAATAATAAAACCCTGGCCCTTATACTCTTTCTAAGGATCTTTTCTCGTCCTTCTTTCTCTTTCTCGTTCTCCTTTCGTTTTATTTCTTTTCTTGTTACTTGTTCGTCTTGATTCTCTTTTGTACTTTCACTTGTATTCAATCGTAATCTATAACTCTTTCCTTTGCACGTTCGTTACTCATCAAAACAGTTTGATCCTCTTCGCGAAGAAAATTTTGCAACTTGGAACTATTATAGAGTAAAAGTCTTAGGAGTATCTATTTTATTAATAATTCTATAATTCGATAAGAATTATTTGGATAAAAAAAGGCAGGATTGTGATTAACTATCCCACTTTTCCCTTACAAGTGGGTGATTAAGATTAACGATTGGAAGGAATCTGGTAAAAATTCCAGAACCTCGATAAGGGTGTACCGTTCGTTTCGTTCTCACAGTCGAACAGCCACATAAAAGCCATTCGACTTGGTAGAGACACAGTGGGAGAAATGGTTGCGAGCCGCGCGGAAGCATCGAAGTTTCAGAGAATCGATACACATGTCGCGTTATTAATATTGGCTACACCCCGCCACCATCAGAATCCAGGCATCCCCGTTTCTCGTTTTTTTTTACGCCCTGGAATCTCGTCCCGAAGTGTATAATCTTGCACGCGAAGAAGTTCGGGGACACGCCGCCACCCGGCAATCTGCATATGCTTATGCCGCTATCCTTCGAAACCCTCTGTGGAAAAAGAGCAAATAAGGGAAGCTCGTCGATAACGCGACCTGTCGTCGGCCTTCTTGTTTTTTGTAGAAAACCGTCGCTTCTTTTTCTCTTCGTCAGCCAAAAATTCGCATCGACGAGGTTACGAACTTTTCGACGCATCGAGGTTGACTTTCGACTCGCGATGTGGGTTGTAACATACTTGCGGGCTCGTAACGCGAATATAGGTCTGTAATGCTCAAACGTACGCGTGAAATCATTCGCCCACGGCGTTTCTCTTTATTATCGAGCTCCGATCAATTTATGCACTTCAGTTGAGCTGCAAACAATTACCTCAACCGGTAGAATTCTATTTATATATTTCGTACAATGGAAAAATTCAATTCAGCGAAACGAAACTTGGGTACCGGAGTTCATTTATTAAATTTCATCCCATCACTAACGAGTATACTCATCGTCAGTCTTACCGAGTTACCCTAATACAAATATTATGGGTTACCGTGTCACGATCTCGACACGCGTCATAAAATAACCATTATCTTCCTGGATGAGCCACGATTTAGTCTCACGATCGAGCAGCGACCATCGGATCACGCGATCACCTCTCACGAGTATCGAGTAAGTGTCATGCCCGTTCGAACGATCATCTGGATCAAACGTTCGATTCGAACGATACCATAATTCGAGTTGACCGTTACGTATCCACAAAGCGGTTTTCCCTCTGTTCCGTGGAAAAACAAACACCCACGAGCCTTGGAACGATCATTTTTCCCAGCCTCCGGGCCTCGAGATGGATCAGAGGTCCGAGCACGGTGAAGTAGGATGTTTTTCTCATGAGCTCACGATGCATCCCGGAGACTCGTTTGGATCGCGTTTGGAAGACTTTACCTCCGCCTTCCATATATGTAATGACCGGGCTCCGAGGGAGACGAGGAACGAAAGAAAGTTAAGAGGAGACAGTCAGCCGGGTTCCAAGGCGAGAGGGATCAGGAAAGGTAACGAGGAAAGAAGGCGAGAGAAAAAGATGGAGATCGGCTGGAGAAAGAGGGAACGAGGGAGAAGAGGAGCGGTGAGGCCCAGGAGGAGTACGGGCCCCACCTAGACGCGTGGGACCGACACCCACGATCCTTGCATCAACGTACCGACTCTCATCGCGCACACGCGGCACTTACATATGGCAGGGTTTTACGACGGGGAGACAGCCTGTCGTAGTAATAAGAGGGGTCTTGGCCACGCGCGGCAAGCCTGCCAACTGGCAACCATTCGGAATAGAGCCTCGATCTACCTTCCTACGAATCTTGCTATTTTCCTTTCTGATCTTGCCGATAGGGAGAATCGATCCAGGTGTCGATCGACTGCTCGCGACGTAACGTACATTTTCCATTCAAAAGTCACGGGATATTCATCCGTTTCGATGACCTTTAACCTCCTTAACAGTTAGATCAGGTTAATAACGATCTGGTCTTTATGAAATTTTAGTAGGTATCTTATGACTCGAGGGAGAGTGTAGGTTGCTATTACAAGAGCTAGTTTCTTCCAACGGGAGACGAGTAAAGGTAGACACGGTTTTGTGGGTGGCCAGTGAAACGAAAGTTCGGATGTTTAATTGCTCGAGAATTTCTTCGAACTAGCTTGTACTTGATACGTCGAGGGCGTAATGGATGACTTTTATCAGATCAACAGTCGCGGGAACATAGATTTATAGGAAGTTTCGTTTGTGATCGAATTGGAACTAGGATTATCGGGGGAACATAGATAGAGGGTGATGGAAGATTAAAGCAACGCGGGATTTAGATCACTCGCTGGAAAGTGAGAATATCGGATTAGTGAATGATTGGCGTGTAAATAAGAGAAATATCGAGTCGTTGACACGTGGATTGCTGAGGAAAACTGAGATGGAATGCGAACGGTGGAAGGATAGAGTATCGGTTCTCCGTTCTCTGAAATTCCAGCGGTGAAGTACTATTTGCCATGTGCACCACTTATTATTCAAGCCTGAAAACCGATATTCCGGCTCTTACACATGTTACCTGTTGGCAACACGAGCTAACCGATAGGTAAGACAGATCGCTTCGCGAGAATCGATGGTGAATTTACAGGAAACGAGTAGGTGGTAGACAGCGGTTACGAACGTTAGAAAGGAACGATTTCACGAAATAATGCTTAACCTATTAACTGTGCGGTGAATAATCGCGTTAAGGAAATCCATTGACTGTTAATTAAGAAATGAAGGGGGTGCGAATGATTAATGGCGTGGAGGTGTTGAGTCGAATTAGGAATGTACGACCATGAGGGTGTACCGTTTCTGTTATTGGCCGTCTTACATTCAACGGTACAATTTACCCAATCGTTCGATAAAGGTGACGATAAAAAAGCTACATTAATCACTAATCATATTCGTCGAGTTCCAACTAGCCATCCAAGATTTATCTTGCGCCTCTAAACACGCACCACTGATTGATCTTAATCCTGATCCTCCGTATTTTGTTCCTCCTATCTGCTTTCGAATATCTCTGTTCGTCCAACCACGCCATCATTTAGATGACTAAATTTGTGCTTGGAAAACAATTTAACCTTGTAACACGATGTACCCGCGACTCGAAGAGTCAGCGTACTTTAGGATTCAGGGGGTCTTAAGAGATCCGAGAGGAAGCAACGCGGTATCGACGATAAATTCGCGAGGGTCAGAATTTTTTCCGCGCAAAATCAACAATTTATGGAAAGAAGATGGGGACGAAACGCTTCGGTGCGGTCGTTCCATATATCATAATTAAACGCCAAGGAAATGCACCGAACTCGGACATCTATAACTCTCCCCGTGACTTTCGAAATGGGGGGCGACTTGTTCGCTCCACCTCCGCAATCATGTTTATGTGTCGTACCGTGATCTTAGAAAATTATTATAGATATCACTTGCTCGATAACGGTGGTACACGTCGTGCATGTATTTTTCCGACACGAGGAAGGAGCAAAGTAACCCCATGAGCAAAGATACATTTTCGATGCGACAGTAATTGATGACTTTCAACTAGAATCGCGTTTGATGACCACACATTTCATGAAACCTATGATTGATAAAAAAGAAAATAATCAAGGAAATAATGAAGTCTATTTACCGAAACTTTGATCATTCATAAGACTGATAGTTTGTGTTCTCCAAATCAGAAATTATAACACTGTAGTCGGAGGTAACATAAAAAAGATAAAAGATTAGGGGAAGATCGTCGGTATTAAAAATGGAATACCGCTTGGTGTATAAACAGTAGGCAGCACCGGTTGGAACCCGCAACAAAGATGCAACCGGTGTTCCTGAATGCTGTTCTTACAAATCCTAACACCGTTGCGGACCAACCAGAAGATAGGACTGATTCACGCCTGTAGATCCCACGGTCAGATTATTCATGCATTTCGTTTGAAACCCCGAGGAAGCATCTCGATACCGCGTTAATAAATCTGCCTAATACAAGGGGCGCGGCTCACAGGGTTCCACGATTAAGGGTTCGTTCACACCGCGGATAGCAGTGCACGCGTTTTATCGCTCAACCTCGAATAAATCTCCACTTGCCGTCGATTGTGCCATCTTATTCTTTTTCCATTATGCATTTCCACTCTTCTTCTTGTTACTCCTTTTCTTCGTTCTCTGAAAGCTGTCCGTTGGACAAGATCTCGGCTCGTTGTTGCCGAAGATGCGGCTCTCGGTTCGAGTTTCCGGTTCTCCATTGTGCGGCCCTTTGCTCTCGCATCCTCGTTCCACCTTCCTTCTGTCTTTCCTTCGCCTCCGCCCTTTGTCTTTGTCCTTCCACTTTCTCCTCAGCTTCGAACGGAGGATTCTATAAAGACTAGATTGTAAGCGAGACGGCTCTCTTGTATCAAGTTGTTCCTCCACGCGTGGGCGAACTCCTTGTTCTTTCGCTTTGGTCCTAGAACAGTGTTTCCCAAAGTGCGTCCCGCTCTCTCGTTACCCACGATTTTTCTACGTTTAAGGGTAATTCGTGCGTGTAACGCCATTTTCACCCGAAACCAGTTGAATTTATCTCGAAAAGAAGATACCTCCAATTACGAAACGAAAGGACGGTAAAAGATTTTATCATTTAATAGATAGAGAAGTGTGTTTTCGATGAATGAAAAAATAGTAGCAGTTTAATCTTCTTATCGTGGATAATGATTCTTCGTTCCAAAGAAGAAAAGGTTTGGAAAGCAGCAACTTAATCGAAGAAACGAGATCGTATTTGCTGAAATACACGGTTCTACGTTGGCCGTGGTAAAAAGACGAAGGGTAGTTTGGGAAATACTCGTTTATCTTGAAATACCTCGGACCGAAGTACGTTTGTCCGCTACCTCGTTTCTCAGAGCATTATCCTTCAGTTTCTCGATACGGTATCGACCTGAAATAGCGGACAATTCGATAGAAATATTTAATAATCCAATTACTCTTATTTTCTTCTAATTTGAAAGTTATATTTAGATAAATCATATGTTTTATTTCGTTTATAGTTTGATATAACATCCTGTTTTCTTGCTTTATCGAATTCATTTCTTCTTCGCGGTGCTAGATTTCCTTGGGCAATCTTGTTTGACCAGCCAACTCGAGCAGAATTTTCTTTTTGCAAGCCTTTCAATTTATCGTTGATCCCTTCGGTGGCTCACGAAGAAACGATCCTCGAGCATAATACCAGTTTCGAATACGTCCCCGGGCGTGACGTATTTTTCCAAAAATCAATTTTATCGTCCCTGCTGGGCAGCCGCGTTATTACCTGCCAAATTTCTTTTCCACCCCGGCCACGAAATCGTCCTATTTTCAGAATCGTTTCAGCCTGTTAGCGCGAATAACCTGTAATCTGCACGTTCAAAGATGGGTTAAGTTTCTCTGCTCGATGGCTAATAAATATCGCGCCCACTCCTCGTATTAACGCGATCTACCATCTTCGGCTTCCTCTTTGCAGCACGCGAACACTGCGTTGTCATCTTCGATCCCGCAACATCCATAATAATACAAATTCAGAAGGAAATTAAATTTCGCCTGCGTCTTGAATGATCCAGATTGCCTATGAAGAGTTCCCAACTTTTTTAATTTTCCTTCCAAAACAGGAATAAAATAAAATATTGCAAAGTACACCGGGTTGATAGGGATGATTCTGGGTCGAGCCAGAGCGGTTGAGCCTCTCGCGACGAATATCGAGCGGTTCGAAGCACGAAGACGATATCGTGGCAAGAAAAAGCAGATGCGAAAGAGAAGGAAGGTGAATAAATAAAGAGAGGCTCGGCGTCGTTCCCAATATGATTAATGTGGCCGATCGACGGCGAGAGAGAAACAGAACCAGTCGGCCCAGAAAGCCGCCTTCGGCTCGGTTCCTTCGTGGTGGCTTTGAGTCGAGCAGGGAACGTAGAAATCGATCGATTGGGCGCCAGTTGGTTTCTCGGTTATTTCTACCTGTGTGCACGTATGTCGTCTACATTTGCCATGTGGAAACGTCAAGCTGGACGTGCAAATATCGCGGTTTTATTCTCCTCGTGTACCATATATTTTCAATCGTTATTCGACTTTGACAAATTCCTCGTGTTATCTGATTGTGAGAGTAAACACAACTTCATCCGACGCGGAGTTGTTTCAACCAGACGAATTGAAATTTATACGTAAATCATAAGTGTCTGTTTAATGTTTCTTTGCAATTAATTATTTGCATTGCAAACAAAGTACCTATTTATTCACTGCAGTTTGACTTTAGAGGAGTTCATTTAACCTGTAGGTTATTTGAATCATCTTCTCAGCTCGTTACCAAGAATTATACCGTGTCTGGTGGAGGCAGTTTCGTTTGGATTTTTCCAGACTCACCTTTTTATCCAACACGGTGTCTTTAAGGGTTCGTTTTCTCACACTTGGGGCCACCTTTGCCGGTCGAAGTTGGCTTTTATTTCGTTGGTCGATCACCGAGCTCCTCTTTCTCTTAATCCTCCATATCCTCGAGGTCCGGCTCGTTTGTTCGCATCATTAGAGGCTCGCGTGCGGCAATTTGCCACGCCCAGATACAAGAATTCGCACCTTCGACCGTTGTGGATGGACCAAGGAAGAAAAAAAAAAATGAGGAAAGAAAAGAAAGAACTCATTCGCGCGTTGGGTCTTTTCTTATCAACCGTCGAGAAAGTACGAGCTGCTTCGTCCTTGCTACCCCAATGTTCTTCATTTGGAACAGCCTTGAATAATGTACCAGAGATGTCCCTTGACCTTCTGGTCGCGGAACGAACCGACAATGAGATCTTTTTCGAGTCACGCGAGCTAAGTAACGTATCGAAGAGATGCCAGCGTGGACGATACACGGTCTCGTGTCGGACGGCTGTAATTTCGTTGTCATTTGAAAAGAAACGATCCTTCGTGGCGTCGCGTCGTTCGATCGAAATTGAAGCGTGCCGCATCGAAATATCATTTTCCTTCGAGACAAAGAGTAATGGTTTCTTTCCTTCGAGGCTTATATGGATCAACGATTCGGACGATTTCACGTGATTCGTTACCACCCACGTCACTTTCACGCGAGAAGCAATTATCACGGATAATTCGTCTACCTTTTGTTGGAATTTCATTGTCGAATGGCAGGAGGTTGAATCGACTCGTCAAACATTTTGACACAGGCTATATATCGCGATAGAAACGTTCGACAGTCCTGCATAATAAATCAGTTTCGTTCGACTTTGCTACTCGGGCCAGCAGTTTTATTTCTTTTCATTTCTGCGACGTCCGTTAAAGCGCGGCCTCGTAGGCGCTAATGAATTTTGAACGGTATAAAAATAGGATCATTTTTGTCATGGTTATAATCATTGCTCCGTCGATGGTACGACGTCTTTGGTTAATTAATTTGTTAGTTTTATCTGTCAGTGAGACAGAGGAACGATAAAACGCGTGTTCGTGGTATTTCCTTATCGTCGCTCCAATTGAATATTAATTTCACTTCATTTCGATGGCCGAGACGGTTCGAAGAAATTCTGGACCGGATCGAAGATCGGGCCGGATCGAGCTGTGAAATCTCGATGATGCGAGACGAACCAGTACACGACATTGCTGAATTTCTTGTATCCCTCGGCCAGTCCGCTCGATTTGCATAAGTATTTATGCGTTTCAGGGCCGTTACAGCAGTTCGATCGTTAATTGCCTACTCGTCCCGATATTAGCAAGTAAAAAAAAAAAAACGTACAAACGACGAAGTAGGATGATACAGAAAATTGTCGAACGATATTCGTTTCATCGGTTCTCCTGATATGTACATATTTAGGGATCCTTCCAAGATTCAAGGAACATCAACAAGGGAATATTTATGGAAGATAAATTTGAAGTGATCCGAAAATCTGCAGTCTTGGAGGAGTGGTTTGACTTCTTCCTTTGACGTTGTTTATCCAAGGACGGTGCAAATATTTGCCCGCGAAAGCAGGATATACTTCGAGGGAACCGAGCTCTGTAGAGCGGAGGCATTGATTGTAAGCGAACTAGAAAAAAGCTGAAATGACGGTTCATTTTCTTTTTTTCGATGATGATATATTAGTATTGCAAAAAGACTGAAATCTCGATATCTAGGCATGGTTGAACGAGGGGGCGAAATGTGATTCACGGTTCGCGACATAAGCTGACGCGTACACTGGTTTCGAATGGTCAGCCGTAGCATTTACCGCCATTCCAGATGTTTGTATTTCTCATCTACCAGTTTCGCCACCCACACTTGTCGCCGTTGGAATTCCTCCTTCTTTTTTCTCCTCTCTGCTTTTCCGCTGACTAACCTGCTGTGACGAAACGAAATGTATCCGATTTACACATCCGAATATTCTGCGTTAACGACTTCTCCCTCGTGTTCACCAAAGAACAATTCGGTGTTTCACTAATTCTCAAGTATTAATTGCTTCGAACAACATTGTCCATTGGGAACTGCTCTTCGCATGAAACCCTTTTATTGTACAACATTTTTCAATTGAAATGATGGATTCGCACTGAGGATATAATAAACCTTCGAAGCAAGTAGAAGTTCAATGAATCCTAGGCTAGGTAGGCTGTTCGTTAAACGAACACCTGTAGCGAAATCTCTATATACCCGTGACACCGTAGGAAACAGGATCGTGTTACTCCATACTTTCCTCAGGAGATCACCGATCCTTGCCTTCCTTTTTCGAAGCTTTATTACCTTTATGCCATCTCTTGCCGCTCCAGTAGCAATCCTAGAAAAGGTGCTATCCCACAGAGCGTAACAAATGTCCGCCGATTAAAAGTCTGCCTGGCGTAGAAACGTTATTCGATATTCAGGCTCGGTTCAACGTTTTATAGTTATACGTTGTGTTATGTAGTTCGTTTCAGAGGAATCCCAATTAAAATTCCATCAGGATACCGCAAAATTGAAGTTCTTGACACAGAATTTACACCGTGTAAAAAATTCTATTTATCTGTATAATTTATCTAATTTTTCTATTTAACAAAATAAGAGTGTATTCGATATTTCGACGAGACACGCGTGCAAGATGAAGCATCGCGTGGTCGCCCGTGGACGTGCGGAAGAGCGTGAATATTCCAGATGCCCGTTGGGACTAGGATGCTGGTCTGTCCGGCTACGTGGAAGCGATCGTAGCTCGAAGGAGTAGACAGGAAGAAACCCGTTGGGTCGCGTGGCTCGCCCACGCGTTTCGTGTGTGTACGCCGCCTTACGCCGCTTCCTATGGCCGGTTAGCTCGCGCAAGGTCTTCGATCTTAACGATGAACCACCGACAGCAACGTGTCGATGTCTCTCGTCCTCATCCTCGTCCTCGTCGTCCAGCACTCGGTGTCGCCTTATCTCTCCTCGTCGATGGACCTTATTATCGGTAGGCTGCCGCGAGAGCCTGTCTAATGCACCGGCCGATTGGCACTTACGTTTCGTGGCCGTCCATATGGCAAGGTGCGATAATACGGTAGGCGGCATTCGAATGATAGAGTTGTATTCACGCTGGTATACCGGCTCGTCTATTCCTTTCCTCGAACGATCTCTTCTCGAACCGAGCACGCGACACCGGACGATATTCATCGCCTGGTTAATTAAGCACTCCTTCAAGAGATATTCGAATGGGTTAACCATTGTGGGCGGTAGTAGGCGTCCTTCTGCTTAGCAAATTTAACGACAGCATTCTGTTTATCATTCCTAAAAAATTGGAAAATTTACCATTTAAATGTGCAAGGATTCAAATCAGTTGATTTTATTCAAGGAGAACGTTCTTTCAATTGGTACCCGCGTACAACCAGTCGGTTTGACAATAAAAGTAGCAGAATTGATTGCCTTCTGCTAGAATACTTGGTCTGTACCTAATGCATCTCTATCGACGATTCGTAGAAGGGAACATCGCTCGAGGAGTTGTACTCGTGGTACTGGTTTAATTGGTGAAGTAGTCAGCTGAGCAAACGAAAGAGTCCAGTCCAGATCCCAAGTCCAGCGGTCCGACCGGTCGATTCTTCTTCTCCTTACGTCGTATCGGAGTAATTGTCGCTGAAATAAAGCACTCGGTGTAGGTAATGAGCAATCACCTCTGTAGAAATAGAGACTCGACGACTAAGATCGGCCGGTTGTTATCGTCGTGACAGTCACCACTGAAATTCATCGTCTTTCAATAAGACTCGGTTGCATCGGGAACACGAATTCCCTCGAGGAACGGATGGTAAACGGTAGAAAGGTTTGTCGATAGTTATACGGAGCAAGGTACTCTCGTTGCTCCATATAGAAAAGCGACAAACAGTGATCGCCGCAACGCAACGGCAATAAAATGCGGCTATATGCGCACCGTACAACGTACCGGGACGATCATTTTCGCGGCGCTGATATATACTGGTACGCTTTACTACCGTGGTAGCAATATTATAGCTTATAAATTCCTACGTGCACGGTGCTATGCTCTTCAAGATAAATGGGGCACTTAAGCGGGATGTCGTTCGCACGTAATGACGCCTTCAAAGCTTACCTACCTGAAGACGATCTTCGACGTGTCACTAAAAAGGTCATCGTTCCGCGATTTTTATTATAGCTACCAAATTTTCTGCCACTATTTTCGTTATTTTAATTAGCCGACTGAATTAAATACACTGTGTATTTTATCGTGGCGACGCGAACGCGTTAAAATGTTACCCCATCGGGGTTTCCATTTTCAAGTTGAAGCTCGCTCGTTCACCGTCGAATAACAAACACCGTTCAGTTTAGCCAGCGCAGCGATGCAAGATGGTATTTTTACGAGTATTGCCTTATGCTTAACCGAAGACAATCGACAGGCCGCTCGAGGGCAAAAGCGTTAGGTTTACGACCACAGGGGGTGCGGAGGACGCGCTTCCGTCGAACGTATTCGCGTAGAGATTATGATTTCTGGCAACGAACAGGCTCCGCTTCATGAGTGTGGAATGGAAAAGAGATATCGTCTGTTTGAAAAGTAAAAAGAGATACAGCGAGAAGGAGAGGAGAGGGGAAAAAGAAAGCGAAAAGCAATGCATACGGCCCGTTATTCGAGAGCCGTGTCGTAAAAGACACAGGAGTTACGACGCGAACGCGCATCCCAATCCCAACGGCTGGCCAATTGGAAAATTTCCTTTTCGCTCCTCTCCTTTCTTCTCGCTTTCTTCCATTCTCTTTTCTTCGTCGCTTCCACCCACGAGCGATTTACGAGGGAAGTGAAAGACACTCGTCTGCTCGATGCCAGTTTTATACCGAAATCACCACGACCGTCACGCCACTTTACATATTTAATGGAATTCTTTGGACGATCCTCTTCCACCTTTGATCAACCACCGACCTCGGCCCCCGTTGAGACCATAGAAAAATTCCATTCGCTCGAACTGTCGTCTTTTGTTGCTTAATAAGTCGTAAAGCTTCTCTTCCTCCTCTATTGTTCACCGTTGTTCGTAAAACAGGACACCGAAAGCGGCGCGCGTTCAGGCTCGATCCAGAAATTATTCGCGATCGCGATCGTATCTGCCGTTGGCCGGGAAATTTACGGGACGATCGAGCGAACGAACGCTCGAGCTTGAATGTCTTCATTGAGCGAAGAAGGCGATCGCTCGGCGTGAAACGATACACGATCCTCCCGAACGCGACGCGGTTTGAATTGCCAGGAAATAACGATCGGGAGCATCGTGGGACGCGTTGATAAACGAGGCGTTTCGTTCGAATGCGAGGTTTAGCTCGCTAGCTTCTTTCCATATCGGTAGACGAGTCTCGTTTCTTCAGGAATTTTCAAAACGTTCCTCGGATTCGGGACGCAAGCGGCGAGCTCTTAAAGCCGACGCGACGCGATCCTTTTTTCCTTTGCCCTTTTAAAAAAGGGAACGTTAGCTGCGACCGAGTGGTATAAAATCGCGCGGAATCACGGGGAATCCACGATGTTGTTTACCCGCACGATCGTTTTAATTTTATATGTCGTCCGTATGCCAGAGGAAATTAAGGGCGGCGAGATTCCTACTGGATACTCGTGCAACCGCGCAACGATTGCAATAAATTGAACCGCGAAGGGGCAACTTTCTCCGCAGGGGTACGCGTAGGTGGTTGTCGAATATTGCCTCGATACTGGTTTCAAACGAGCAGGAAGCATTCGTTTCGAATACGTGGCTGGATTTAGCGTTTCTTTTTTCGAATAGCGCCGCGCGAACGTTCTTCGCGTCTACGTTTGAACACGAACCGCGCCGGGGGAAAAAAAGCGAGCAAAGAGGTTACGCCTGCGTTTTCATAAATATTTTCGACAATTCGAGAGGCCGTTCGAAGGTTGAGAACACGTTCAGTTGGTGAGCGGAGCTCGCAGGAAATCGCTTTGATGACCGCAGTCTTCCGGGGCATCCGGGCTCGTGAGCACACGAATCAGATAATTTCGTGCGCCAATTATGTTATCGTTAAGAAGGGCAAGAAAAATGAAAGGAAACCAGATCGAGATAAGAGACGGAGGCTAAAAAGTTTATTGAACGAAGAGAAATATTGCTGAGAAAAATGTTGCGAAGATAACTGGCGAGTAATAGAGCCGTGTACTCGGTGTGGACATTATCTGATGGAATTTACTTCCACCCTTGCCTCGCTATAAATACCATTGCAAATTATTTGTATCGGTGATTAGAGTTTCAGGTTTCAGCATTCGAGTCGTTTTTCTCACCTTTTCCAAAGTGTACAATTTAATCAATATTAAACTTTTAAATTTGCTTCCCACGCGTATTTTTCGATTCCAAAGTCACCTGACGACGCGCTCTTTTATTTCGATGCGTTAATCCTTCCGCCGGGGCGGAGGGTTTAATTACAGACCGATCGAAGTGTTCTCTGAAGCATCGACTTGAACGCGTCATTGTCCGCCGGTGGGCCGGTATTGTACTCCTCTTTCGACGTGCGCCTTCAGCCGGCCTGGCTCGCGCACGAGCCCGCGCAAACAACAAATTATGTACTCGCATTTGCATATTTGATACGTGGCTACAACGTCCCGTAGGAAACGGTCCGGGTACTGAGTTACGTTACGACGCCGCCTCTACTCGGTCCGCCAGTTTTCGCTCCTCTCGCCGTCTCCTTTTAGCTTCTCCTCGTTGCAAGCGTTCAACTTTCCACGGATCGAGCTCGTTACTCTCTGGGAATCGAAAAATCGAGCGATCGCGATCGAATCCTGTCTCGCTGACGATAATCCGAGCGTACCGGTAGGCTAACGGGTAGACGTAATTATTAGAACCGCGTCGAATGACTTACGCAAACTCGCAATACTAGAAAAGTTTCGTATGGATTCGTAGATACGGTATCTACACGTGTTTCGCTTGTACGTTGGTCGCGTTGCTTCTGGTATCGATTAATTTTCGTTGACTAGCCTCGCTTCCAGTTAATCTACCTCTCCTGAACACGACGGGCTTCTCATCTCATGAAACCGTGATTATGTAATTACGCGTGCGGTGAAGTTGCTGGCCATTTTCACGACTGTCGGCGTTCGCCTCGGCTAATCCTTGCCCGTTTACAAGCGCGCCGATCATCCACGGAGATTATATTATCGATAGGGAATCAGGCTTGTAATTCAGGTAGCGTCGAGGATCCGTGCAAGTGTGTATCTTAAATCGATCGATGTCATTTCGCGTTGCCGTGTACAAATGGATATCTGCTTTTAAACTCGCCTTTCCCTTTCGCTATCATCGATCGCGATTCACTCCGCTCATTTTTCCCCCGTTCGCGATGATTGAGAAACACGACAAATTGTCAGCTCTTATTTGCATATCCAACGTCGCGCGGCTACTCGGCTTGCCGCTTTCGAACAAACGGTGAAACGCGATCGACCTAGTCGGATTAGATCATATTTGGAAAACCGGTATGAACGCGAGACGGACGTATACTTTGAAAAAGAATCGCGGTACCCGCGATACGAGTTATTCATTCGTCCGTCGCGCGCAACGTTCGACACGTGGGACGTGGGGTTAAAATACGCGCGACTTTCGCATCGCGCCATTGTGTTTTCTCTTTCTCTTTCCGCTCGCGGTACGTCCCGTAAAAAGGACAGATCATATGGTCGTATTTGCATAATTCACACGTGGGTACAGGATGCGCGCAGTCGCGAGAGGGGTCGAATATTATTTTCCTCTTTTACCCGCCCGTTCTCGCGGCTTATTTTTTCCTCTCCTTGTTCCCGTGTACTTTGCATTGTTTAACGTCATCGATACCTCCTTCGCGATCCGAAGAATCACGACGATGCTCGGTCGATTCGCCTTGAAACGTGGTCCTTCGTGAAATAAGCAGTATAGGATAAATTCTGACGAATCTACGGGGTAGTTTTTACACAAATTACTATTTGTCATATCTAGACAATCGATGTACGAGTAATCGATATCCTATGTCTCGAAGAAATCCGCTCGGTCGTTACGTTGGTCGATCATCCTCGTTATCTGTCCTTATCGTACAACCGTTGCTCCATTATTGTAAGGATCGGTGTTACGATCAGCATTATTAATATCAGCGATACCGCGTAATATTCGTACTCGTTAAGTTCGGATTAGAGATGGGTCGTGAGCGGCAACGTGTATACCTGGGCGTAGCGTGAATACTCACAGATAAATTCAATCTCGAGAATCCATTAAGTACGACGCACTTCTTGGGCCCGGCGTTACCCTACCGTGCGTGGGTGCCCGGTAATGGGAAGTGCACATAGAAACCGTCCTGCCCATATTTGTCTACCATTCGTCTTTTTCAACCTCGGTCCCCTTCGTCTTCGTGTGTTCCTGCCTCGAAGCGAGGATTTCGTGTTCGGCCGTGTGTACGTACACACGTGTACGGGAGCAAAGCCGACCGGTGTGCGTAGGTCGTGCATTCCTGAATGTCCTTTGGAAATCACAGTGGCATTAGTCCTTTCGGATTCTAGACTGAAGCCCGAGCGCACACACTCGTCACGTCGCGTCGGTAAGACGTGACGAATGGATACCAGCGATCACCGGCTTTGATAAACATATTAAGTCGCGTTAAGCCTGGCTACGAGCAAACAGGGTAGATCCGAATCGATTTCACCACGGCCCCTGTCACCTCCACCACTTTGGAATTTATCCCTTTGCTTTTTTCCTCTGTAATCTGTCCGCTGAGGATGTATACCTTATAACTTGTTCCGGCTGTCTATGCATTATCCTCGGATCGATCCTATCGGTCAAATTAATACCGTGTAATTTTAAACACGTCCGAGGGAACATCTACCGTGACGTGTATATTAGCTCGTTGAAATCATCGCTGGTGTACGGAGCACGCGAGTTCCTAGATTCCCTCCTTTACCTTGCCATTTATTGAGTCCTCTTACGATCAATGCGAATCTCGAGAGCGACGACGAAAGAACCGTCATACGCGAACCGCTATAAATATTATCCCGTGGCTTCGAACTGTGCCGCGCTGTAACGTAAACGTTTGCAATTCGAACATGGCTGACGGTACGCGCGACGTGGCAGTAAATTTCGCGTTAAGCCGAAGTCAAGGTAGATGATTTACGTGAGTACGTGGAAAGTAGGAGGGAGAGTAGGTGTTTCTTTGCTTCGTACCGTCTCTGCCGAAAATCTTATTGACTCGTGTAACTGAGAAAGCATGTATTTACATGTAATCGTGGAACTTAATTAGAAAAAACTACAGACACTCCTAGTTGTCCAGTCTCCTCCTTTATATTGATACGTGTACGCCGGTCGAAGTAAAAGTGGCCAACTGTCCGTTGAGTTTTATAACAAGTTCCTACGTATTTCTATCCAAGGTATCATTCATTCAACTTGTCAACAACGCGCGACTGTAACGTTGTTACCACTACCGAAAGCTAGCCAGTACCGTGTCGTTGCTGTGTATCCTTTCGCGGGGAATAGGAATAAAGGTGCTGGTACATTTGCCACGCAGCACGCGACGCCTTGGTAACAATAGGATTTTAGGATGCGTGGGTGGTCCACGGGTTTATTTCTCACGAGACAGCGAGAAATCCCTTATTTACAGCTGCTAGCTCGCGGACAATAGTGTCCTTGCAGAATCCTTCGATCGTTCTTCGATCGTTTCTCCCTGATTCTCTTCTCAACGTGCTGCCTTTAATTTCGAAACTCTTCCAAACGCGAGTTTAATCCTTCGAATCGTAAGAACAATATCACCGGTTAAAACTAGCCATGCGTCTTTCTTAATGGATCACTGTAACCAAGGATCATCATAATTTTCGGTGGCTATGCATCTCGGCTAAACCGGAAACGCATTTCTAATCTCGGGAACGTTTTACCGCTCACGTGTACGATTTGTATAATACAAACACCGAGAAGATTCAGAGTCCTTTGAAATTAACGTTTCGACGGGCCATTCTCTTCAGGTTCGAAGGGACAAGGGGTGCGTGGTTAAAAAATATGGTTCCCTATGCAGATAGCGGACGTTTAAACAGGATTCGATTGTTATATGGATAACTGGCGACTGACATTTTTATGTTCGCCCGGTGGACTGACAACGGACGTTCAACGATGTTTGGCCAAGACTTGGTCGTCAATTCGCGTTAATTTACGATGATTCGAGGGCCGATTGATTTTCTTTTGCGGTATCGAAGAAGGCGCGTCCGGTCTGGTATACGCGCCGCGAGCTCTGATCCTCGAAGGCGGCGCGCAACTTGCAGTCACCGTGTCTCGATCCACTTGAGCCGCGACCGATCTCCTTATGAATGCTGCTTACTGTCTGTAACAAGTGCATAATCAGCGGGCATTTGAAAACGACCTCGTTATCGTTGAATCGTGTCGCGTCGCGTTTCGATCAGATCCGAGGACACGCCTCGATTCGTCATCGTCTGAGCATACCGGTTCTTAGCCCCTAAGCTCCCAGCCACGTTGCCTCGGACCGAGCCTTCGTGTCTTCGTTGTTTGTACGAAAAAACTCTTGCGAGGTATAAAATGCAAACGAGCCGAGGATTCGTGGAACTCGATACAAGTGACCTGAGAGATACTAAACGGACGACCTTAGGCCCGTAAGACGCGGTATCGACGATCACTTGGAATTTGATGAACCTTTTCGTGCCGTGCCAATTGCGAAATAACGATATTCCCTTTACGAACACTTTGCGCGGGATATCGCGGAGATAACTCGAAACTCGTAGAACGAGATATTGTTGACACCGGACAGGTAGGATTCAGTTTAGAAGAGCTCGCATCTTCTAGATCCGTAGAATTACTGGTCGGAACATCCTATCGGATCATTCCACTCGCGTTTGATGTCTACCTGCTCTGTAATTCATTCGAATGGTTTCTGAATATCGGTTCGCGATAGCGCGAGCACAGGTTTCCGATCTTCCAAGCTATAATTACTTCGTTACTATTCATTAACACGTTCGATTCCGCGGAGGCCACCGGTGACCAGCGCGATAAATTTCATTTACACGCCCCGAGAATAAGAATTAAACATAGAATCACAGGAATCGCGCGATGTTTTATCATTCTTTCCGATGATTCTACAGTTTGATGGAATCCGGTCAACCCACAGTATGTGTTCTTCGGGAGGTCGTTCTCCGGGACGCGTTTGAAATAAATTTTCTTCGATGTCCGGTTCAAGTTCTTTCCTCTACATTATGACACCTTTACTCTACGTATATTCAATCGTTCTGTTGAAACTAGACAGAAGTGATTCGCGAGAATCTCCTCTCGCGAATTCCGTACGTCCGGTAATATCAATATTTTACAAAGATAATGCAGTTGCCCTTCGCCGGAATGACACGTTTCTCGTGGCCATAATATACACACGTGTATATATTATTTTTTTTCTTTTTTTTTTTCGTTTATTAAAATCAAGTGGATCGTGGAAAATATTTTTCTCGACGAGGGTGTGTGCACGTGCTGGTAACGAGACACGACCGTGGCTGATCTACATATTTTCTATCGTGCAAAAACAGTTTTCTGAACCAAAGTCTACGTTCTGTCGGCGTATTTATTGGCGAAACGAAGCGGATTTCATATCGCGCTTCGAGGCGACATCGTGGTGCAAGGAAATGGTCTCACGGTACACCTGAAAACCGGTCGCATTCTGCTAATTGGCTAAACAGTGTAACTACCCCGACTTATAGGTCGATTTACATTGGCTATAAGAAATTTGTTGCCTCGCTACTTGCCATGACGGTCGCATAACGGCAGCTATTAATTTAATAGAATATCGCGGCGCAAAAGGGGACCACGTAGAACGATGCTCGATCGTGAAGCATTCGCTGCTTTAATTTTGATTCCTCGATCATTAGACGGACGCGCTTCCAATTCGCTTACAACTGGACACCGGTGCCTTTGAACTGCATAGCCATCGACTAAACGATCATCCCCTTGCTCGTATCTCGTTTTCGTATAATCTCCATCGGAATATACACGTTTATCAGTTTTCCAGTAATATCGATCGGTGGAAAATAAATGATCAGCTTAAACACGTCCAACTTTATGATAAGGATTGTTTATTACACGTATTTTAATTACTTTAGATAATTACCGTCAGGAGTTAGATAAAGTAGCGATCGGGGCGGATTAATTCTACTGCCGGTTTCTCAAATAACTGTGCTGTCAACTATTTCATTAAAAATAGATTCGAGTTCTCTTTAAATTATCCTAAAGCAAGGAATGATAGTATTTAGTAATTTAGAAAAACGCTGTTTCCCGTTGGAATAAGATGAGAATTAATAAGCAAACACTTGATCGGCCAAGAGAAGACACATCGATAATCTGAATAGTATAATTGACAGAAGGGTCCGTTAAAAGATTCAGTTCTATTATTTCGTTCTGCGAGGTTCATTAAAACGTGCCGTAGGCTTTTTGCCGACCACAACTCTGGACACTCGTTGTTCAGTGTAATGAAGATCTAGTCCGGGAACAGAAAACGAACGGTAGAGGATGCAGGATTAGTTCATCGTTCAGGACTGACATAGTCGACCCTTTAAGGATAACAGTATCCTATTAATTAGCCGTGTCGAAGCGTCGGGACCGATTAAATCGAAATAGCGAGCTCGTTTCGCGGAGGCGTTCCTTCAGCCTCTTTAAGGCCGCATTAATTGCCCGTGAAAACGCCCCCGCGCACACACGCTACCCAGTTTCACCGCAGTTCATTAGAGTCCACACCGGGTAACGCCAGTTGAATCTGATGTTGGCGAAAATAAATCCTTGAGGATGGACGCCTCTGTTCCTGCCTTCTGCTAGGCGCCATCTTGAAGAGTAAAGAGAGACCCACGCGGAAGTTTACCCCGTACGGCTACCATTGCTGTCTCCTTTTCACTATTCGATATTGTACATCTTCCTTTCCTTTTCATCGTGTTATCACCGCCCATTCGATCTCTGCCAGAGATCGATTCTCGTCGACGGCTTCTTTGATGCTTCAATTTTCGTCCAGTGGCGTAGGAGAAGGACGAGCTGATACTTTTACGAATCAATTGTATTTGGATATCATACGTATCGACAGATTTCTATTTCAAATTTTTTATACTATACGCTTGGATATTACTATTTTTTTTTGAAATGTATAATTTTTTATTTCGGATTCTCGTGGCCCAGATAAGGGAGTACTTAACGAGGGTTAGTTTTGGATCAAAAAACGCGCGATTGAAATTAATAACACCCTTAAAGCATCGGATCAAAACATTTTGATTCTACGTCTGACAAGGTGGCGTGAAATAACATATTCGAGTCCTTTGAAGCTGGTATACGCTCGTTGCTTTATCGCATTCCGATCACAATAAATTAATAAACGCCCTTTTCCCCCCTTTCCTCTTTGCTTACGCCACCAAGATCGTTCGACCGCGATATTAGCGGGTTTATTAATTTATTTTTTCTTTATTAGCCGTACGAGTCGCGCCCATCGGTAATCAGGGATCTGTAATTAGTCGAACATGCTGTCTGTCCATAGCGATTTATGCCGTGCCCCCGGGGATAATTTCCCCTTTCCTCTCTTCTTTCTTTCGCTCCGTTCCTCCGCCAACGATTCTTCTTCGATTCTTTCGAGCTTCGACTCGTTCGAGCTTCTCGTCATCTTCGGATCCCGTTTCGAGGAAACACGAACTCTTCGCCTTCCCCGTATCGACGCGATTTATCCCAGAACTACGTAATTGTTGGTTTACACCAGGAAACACGAGCACCGGTCAATGCCGGTTGATCGATCGCTTGGTTGCACTTCGAATTTCGTTGCCAGAAAATACCCTTCGTTAATGCGCACGCTGCTGCATAACATTTCGTAAATTACACGTTGTTCCGCTTCGATACTCGATTATATCCAATCACTCAATAATAACATATTTTGTGTTCTTTTGCCGTAGTAAATATACAACGAAAGTTTCTCGTTCGACGCGAGATTGTCACTTAATATTCACGGTTAATTATTTTATTTCAAACATACGAGTAGATACACGAATTTGCACGAAGATTGATTAGATGCAATCGTTCCGCGGAGAAAGCCCCGAGCCTTTTCGCATGCACGATTCCATCTTATCCTGTTTTTCGGTGGCTCTTAACGAGCAGCGTGTCTCGGTAAACATACAAGATAAGAATCTCTTGGCGTGTTCATCCTTTGACTAAGTGATTCGCGGGACGCGAGGAATACGGTCTCGGTCCGTTGTCTGGCTGGATTTAAGACAGCAGACATCTGTCTGTCTGTCTGTCAATGACCACACCTTCCTTTCCCGACGTCTCGTTTGTTCTTCACGAACGGATCCCCCAGGGATTCTATCGCTTTCAACGAAACGAAACGTATCCCAGCGTCGAAAGAATGTCGCTACTCAAGGACTGGTAATAATAGACAGTGGTCGGAAAGTCCGGGGAAAAAGGACGCGTAATTATACGTAGTCGAACGCGAAGAGATTCGAGATATCCCGTCGCGAGATCGTTCGATCGTTCAACAAGAGGATCGAGGAACGGTCGGTTCTCTCTGGTATTTACATTTCACCTGGTGCGTACCTCATCGGCCGCGATAAAGCTCCGTACAATTACGTCTGTACATTTTTCTTCGTGAAACTTTAATTCCATCTTGTCCGCGTTGCCTCGCGCCGTTTACGGTTCACCGGTGTTGTAACCGCGGCTTATCGCCGGCATGACTTATCGCTTTAAACAGCACCCTTTTCGCGAGAGGCCGGTGTACCGGGACCTTCGTAACAACCTAAATTAAGTCCTCGCCTTCGTCTCTCACCCGTATTTCATTTCCACCCGGGACGCGCGTGGTGCACGCTCGTTTTCTCGGTTTAAGATTACCGCCACGCTAACCCGCGCCGTTAACGAGTCCTCCTGCCCGTTTCCATTCCCAGCGTATCCGCGCCTCGAAATCTGTAATTGGTCGGAACGTCGATACGAAAAGCGCGAGACGGTCCGGTTCCGGTGATGCTTTTTTTCCCTCCATCATACGGAATTCTTGTCTTTCCGTTTACGACGAGGCGAGCCTCGTAAAACGACCGATCCGGTCGCGAGAGGATCCCGAACGCAAGCTACCCCAGCTTCGATAACGCGACCGAACAGTTGCAATCGCGGTATAATTCGCGCTGGATCGCGTTAAGATTGAATTGTCGAGCAAACGATCGCGATTTACGATCGATACACGACTCATTAGGAGGAAAACTGGTCATTTATGACACTATGAAACGGATTTCAGTCACAGTTCTTTACGATATTCTTACTAAACATTATTAGCCGATCACGCTTCGTTTGCTTAGCATTCTGCGCACTCTCGCGCTTATTTGAATTTAATTTCAAAGAACGTACCACGTTGTGACTATTCGTTGAACACGTCTACCGGGTACACGTGCCTTGGCGTGTAGCTCGTTTCGACGCCTCAGAGTGCAAACGTTATTATCCTACCGATAACGGTACATACGTAGGAAGCAGAGAAGAATCGGGGACTTAATTTAGGCTATTACCACGTCCGGACTCGAATCGGTACGTTTCTTGATAAACTGTTTCGACCGAGAGGATTAAGCAGGAAGCCGTTCTTCACCAACTACATTAATCCTGCTTAAAAACGCTCCAAGTCTTCGCATAAATCTTCGTATACTTTGGCAGAGGGAGATCTTCCTCTGACCGTCCTAAATGGTCTCCAAATTTACGCTTATCATACTCGCATCGAATAATATCAATTGTCCAAGATGAACGATCATCGGGTGCGTGGCACGCGAATCACGGCTCTTCGGATCGCGTCGTTCTTAGCTCGAATAGATCGTTAATTCCATAATAAGGTGGAAGTGATTGGCAATTTACGCGACGTGTATCGTTGTCGCGCGCGATAATTCGCAGACACTCGAGATGATAATGGACCGGTTACCCGCGCTCCAACTCGCAGTGTCGACTAGCGATTTCGTCGATTTCTTCGTTAGCAGAGGCAAGTACGACGAGACAGGAGGGAAACGAAATTGACGAGGAAGAAATAGGAGGTAGAAAAGGGCGAAGTAAGCAGGAGAGGCGGTCTTGCCTCGGCGAGTGTATAAACGTATAGCCGGCATGAAATACGATGAGAGAATGCCTCGGGTGCGAGACTTATGCTAAGTACACGCACACGAGCTTCGTACGTAGCCGCGGCACGGTCCACCGTTCTCGACTTCCATCCACGTAGCTGGTATCCTCGTGCTCTGCGATGCGATCCGCGATCGTGTGCGTGCGTGGTCGCGTGTTTCGCGCGTTTGCCTTGCGCTCGCCACGGCTCCTACCTTCTACCTGTGCCTTTATATGGGATTCCATGCGCCGCGCCACGCCGCGTCGTGCCGAAGCACAGTAGTACCACTGCCACAGTCGACAGATCATCCGGCTCGAATACGCTCGATGTATGTTAAATATCCCGGGGTTCTTCCTCAATTTATGTTCTCGCTTTTAACTCCGACATAGCGTTATTTACGTTTCGTAATCATTTTGTAAATTGATACGTCAAACGTGCTACTTTGTCGTACTTTGCGCCGAAAATATGCTGCTTTAATAATCAACTGGTTGATTTTCGTTCCGATCGATTTCTCGTAATCACCGTATAGGGATATCAATCAAAACGTTAAGTTGCGAAGGCACAAAAGCTTCAGGATGTCGGTGTTACGACGTGCGCGCACGCGAGCATTTATAAGTTGATGAGGAACGACTGGACGGGGCGACCGAGGGTGGTTCGAGGCTGAAACGTAGAACCCAGAGGCGACGGTCGTCATAATTCATTCGGTCGAGCCATCATCGGGTTGGCGTCTCGACCGATCCAAGCTGACCGTGCCAAGAAACGTATACTCCATGCGCGATAAATAAATTCAGCTAAGCCGAGATCAGAGCGTACGCGCGAGTTGACGATAAACTGGACGATGCTAGTCTCATCGACATCGGACAAATCCGTTCGGTGCAATAATTTTCGTTGGCTACCGTTGTAGCACGGCATCGTTGTAGATCGAGAAGCTTATAAGATTAGTTTAATCAACTGTACACGTACTTAGCGTCCGTATGCAAGAAGGATAATCGTTCGATGCGACAAGGATACGATCACGTATGAAAGCCGTGTACCACCAGACGGACAAAGCGACGAGAGAGATCTGCTTCTCTTTTTATTCGTTCGGGACAGGCTGATCGCGGCGAGGTCGTCTGAAACAAAGTGGGACATTAGTGTTCCTTACGTGTATTGTTAACGAGCCACGCAAATCGATCCATTCGTTAGCTGACGGGATCAGTCGGAGCGGTAGCTTGTCTCGTCTTTCCATCGCCATATTTTACTCTGATCGGTCGACGATTTGTCTACTGTGCGGCTCGTGTAACCCTCTATACAAACAGGTTGCCTCGCGAAAATGCGGATCATTTAACGATCAGTTAGGCGTCGACGTGTTTAATGATGGTAAAAGGTAAAACAACGCGATCATCGGAATTTATGAAACACGTCGAAAATCATTCCACGTTTTACGGGTTAAATAACTATACCGAGACGTCTGTATCGTCTAGATTCGCCTTGACAGCCTGGTAATATCGGCAGATACCACGATATCGTGCCGTCGATATCGATCTAAAAATCGTTTCACACGTTAACCGAGGAAACGAGGCAGATGCGTTATAACGAAATCCATAACTGTAACGAACAATGTGATATATTCCGTCTGGTAATAGGGACATTAGCACTTCGCAGAATATTACGCGTTTCGAAAGGGACAATTTCGATGGAAGATACGAGACAATCGGACGCCGTAACGTCGACACCACACCCTCGGGTATACGTTTCGAGGATGCGGTAAGGAGGTACACAAGGACACGCGGAATAGGTCGGAGGAGCGTGGGCTTAGGACCGATTCGCTTTGCTCGTCGGCGATCGTGCCGGGTCGCGTACTGGCCACTTAATGTCCCATAGAAGCGTTTCCAGGGCTGTTCCCTTTCGAAAATGATCGCGTGCCAGCTGCGGATCCGGACCGTTCAACCGGACGAGAAATCTCGTTTAATCGGCAACGATACGGCACGGATCTCGCCATAAGGCATTCATTAACGTCACCGTACCCTATTACTATCGATGCATATTCTTGCAACAATGCAACTAGCCGGGCCTGCATTCCATCCTGTCCACGTGGGCGAACATCGACCAGATAGGGATCTGTGTTTCATTATCGCATCGAGATAACTGGTCCGACTCTGTGTCCTGACATTATTCAAGATTCCTCACCTATCAGAATGCCCACGTTTTCTCATATTTTTCGTCTATCTTTAAACACCGACAGCTCTAATTCAGGAAACTAGGAAATTCAGTTTTCAACGTTGGAAAATTAACGCTCTGTATGAAGGTTCTTTTTTTGTCAAACGATAAAACATGGTGTAGGTGTTTCATACTTTTTTTTTCGCGAAAATCGAGTTCTAGTCTATCTGTTGCGAGAATCGTTCCTGCGAACGTTCGAAACTCGAGAGGATATCTTCTGGTTGGACGGACAAGACAAGAATCTCATTCCATCCACGCCCAGACCGCGGTGCTGCATAACATTGTGCCGGAGCATATAAATATCCGCGGAAATTATGATGTACCATAACTGACGACACCGTAGATCAGTCTTGGTCCGTTCTGCTTCACGCAAGGGAAACTATTATCATAAATAAGCGAGCAAGAGCGTGCCTCTTCTCTTGTACGTTGTCACGTCGAACTCGACCCATTAACTTCTTCGACGGAACTCGTTAAAGAGGATTCCCACCGTTTCGTGGGTGATGCGACAACCAACCACGAACTGGAGTGACCGTACCAACGGTCCTCGCTTATTATCGATCCCCATCAATTACAATCCTTTTTCAGATTGTAGCTCGTTAAGCTTATATAGATTAGATCGTTTTATCTTCCTCCCCATTCTTTTTCCTTTCGCTTTTTATCACCCGGATTGTCGAATTTCGACTCGGCAAGGTATTAGATTTTTCTTCAGTTTTTCTAAATGGTAGGACACGGCTTTTCCTTCTATCTTCGTTTGGTATCAACTTTTGCAAATATGAAAATTTTTTAAATCAATTTTCCATCAACGTCCCTGCTCATCCATGAATCTCACGTGTGTCGCGTTTGAAATGGTATGCGTATAAGTGTGTCAATAGCACCCACATATAGTACGCATGTTGGAGGACTCACGTGGTAGACCGAAGACGCGCATGTCTTGGTAAGATTTCTCTCATCACCGCGTCTTTGTTGCTCCTCTGTCTGTCCGTGTTGTCGGAGCTCTCTCGAACACATGGGAGTAAAACGAAACGAGGCGGGAGCGTGTGCGCGGCTCCATCCACCGCACCGTGTGGACACACACTCAGCCGGTCATCTCTCTCTCCCTCTGGTTCCCTTGGTCTAAGGCGACTTACGCCTACACGTTGTAGTTGCAGCATCCACACTTAGCCCTCCTCAGTCCAGCGCGTGCCTCCACGCGACCAACCACCACCTTAACCACTGCTCTCTCACTCTCGCGCAGGATAGTCGTCGAGTCAGCTTGAACGTCGAGCGGTTCGCTAACTTCGCGTTGACAGTGCTTTTGGCAGCGCTTAATCTCATCGCGTACACGCGCCCGTGCATCTGTCAGTTGCAGATCATCGAACGGTCCGGTCGGCTCGAATCGGCACGAGAGTATCGGTAGCATGTTTGTTTTCCAGCACGTCCGCGACAGCGTTTAATCATGCACGCGTCATTCGTCGATATGATTGATAGCGGTGTATTAGAGACTCGTAAACAATGAGTTAGAATCGGCTAGTGGTTAGTGACGGTAATCCGAGTGATTGGTCAGTGCCGGTTAGTGTTCTGCGAGTGAAACGTGTGCGATCGCTTTTCTTTTTCTTTTTCTTCTTTTTCTTTGGGGTAAATGCAAAATCGTGATCGACCGGTGGGAAAGTATGGCATGAGTGAAAGTAATCGCGAACATTTGCGCGAAATCGTTTTTCCGAGTTTCGAGGAGTCGGTGGAGCGATCGGTGTACCGTCGATCGGGAAGTTTGTTTTCTTGATTTCACGGAGATCGAGTCCCCGATGAACGTAAATTACGCCTTGTGCCCGGCTACCTGCCATTCGATGTTCCGGTAGGACGAGAGAAATCGTCGATGATCGTACATTTCGCAACAATATCGCGGGCAATCGGCTTCTAGTCCCATCGACGGGACGATAAAACTCAGTGGCTACGAGGCAGCTAGCCGCCGAATCGGCGGTTTATCGATCACGCGATCGAATTCTCGCAGAGTTTCGCACTTGCCACGGTAGGAACGGGAAACGAGTGGCTGGACGATTGGAAATCGGCGAGCGTGGGTCGACACACGGCGCCAACCTGTTGCTCAAGATCACACGGCTCGTAAGATCGGACTCGTTTCCATTTAGAGGGCTCAGCTCGAAAGTGGCCGGGTATCTTTCGAGAAACGATGCCCCGATCGACAGCCGGGAACTAATCAAACCAACACCGAGAAATCCACCATTTCCATCGACGTCACTCTGGTTATTCGTCGTTCGAGTGTTCCGAGGCTGTATCAGTTTCCGAGTATCGCAAGAACTTACCGAACTCGATCCATCATTCTCGTTTCATCGATCCCCGATACAGATTACCTCACTCTCGGGACTGGATTCCAGCGTGGATTAATCGAAATAATCGTGCGAGCCACTGTTAATTGAAGTACACGGTTAATCAGCGCGATGGTGCGCGAATAATTACGGACAATCGATTATATTTTGCATGGAACGAAGTGATGCCTAGGACAGTGTAATAAAAAGAGAACGTTAATGTACGAAAATGGATGTCAGTATGAAGATCAGTTTTCTCGTGTTGTGGATTAGCATAATGCTACCACTAGCCGTTTCCTCTACGAAGGAACTTCTCGAATGTCGAGCTAATTTATCCGCCGCCATTAGAAACGACACCACGTTTATGAGGAAAGTCCGTCAAGCGGATTACATTTTCACGGGAAAAATCAAAGATCTGAGAAACGGTCAATTGCACGTGCGCGTGAAGAGAGCGATCAAGGGTGTTCTGAATACAAGCCTGGATCTCACGCTGAACGATACCTGCGATCATTACATACGACGAAGTTACACGGGCATTTTCATGGCGCGACGGGACAACGGATTCGGCGATCTACGACACCCGAATAAGATCGTCATGCACTTCGGTCCGGTGCCTCTCACGCTCGCGAATCTGGATAGGCTGAACGCGGCAGTCAGAGGTGAGTATGCTACCTGTTTCTTGCTTTCGCCTGGCACGCGTTAATGAGCCGTTGGCTTGCGTTTCTCGTTAATCGGATAAGTCGCGACAATGCAGCGATACACGGTGCATAAAACGTAGGTAAAACTGGCTGTCTATTTAAATAACGGCAACGGTCTTGGAGAGAAAATTTTACGACCCTTCCCGAACAACTTACTCTGTGCTTACTGAATTTTGTACGGTTCGCAACATAGCGATCGAACAATCCGCACGGTATTCCGTGAATGTTCCTTCCTGTTCGCTATCTTGTCCGAGAGTGTTCAGCAAGCGACGAGCAACCGTGCTAACAGAATGAGCTACGTTAGACAGAAAAGAGCGTTGGCTACCGCTCAAGGTCTTGCAGGAAAATGTCTGGAGACTAGTTGTTGAACTTCAACTCTTTCGTTATGAAAAAGTTCGATGCAAAACGCGCGTCGTACAATGACACGTATTAAAAGATTTTTTTGAAAAAATTCAAAAGCGACGGTACTTGATGATTAATAGAATTAGTTGACGCCTAAAGGCGTCCAGGATAAGTGAATTTCTCAAGCGTTTATAGGTGCTAATAGCAATGACAGGGTGAAATAAAAATAAAAAGCACTGTACTCTTCTATTATTATAGCGTTACAAGGGTCTGGTATATAAAATCAGCCGCTCCTTCTTCACCGATAATTTACGTCGTTCACGGCCGCGTTTAACTTTATATCGATAGAGTAGGTAATGGTGGTTTCGAGTGTCGCGCCAGGAAGACAAAGCGGTGTCCAAGACTATTAGAGAAATTAATGTAGGAATTATAAGATGAGACTCTGAGATATTGGTTGGATGGTGTAAAGGGACGAATGATTTATTTAATAAGAAGGGGTTAAACGCGGATCCAACGGTGCGTCGTTGGTTTTTCTCTTTTTCGAAGATCAGCTTACAGGCGAAACAGTCGACGATGTCAACGACGATGGTGTTCCAGGGACAGTTTGATGAATAAAAAGTGACCGTGGTTCCCGCGGGCCACAGGTAATCGTTCAATCTCAATAATTTACAATGCCTTCCACCGACAACGATATCATTGCTTCAACCGATTCACGTTTCTTTTCTTCTTTTTTCTTTTTTCTTCGTCATCGTCATTTGCAAGTCGATCGCGTTTACACGTAGCCGTCGTAAAATGTCGCCGAAGTCGCTTCGAAAAGGCGTTGCGTGTAATTAGGAGTTTTTCACGGAGCGTGCCGCGGGCAAAATTCAAATTAGCCGGGGCTTTTAGTTCGCAGTGTCGAGCGGCAAAACGTCAATCAACCGATACGGAAGCGTTCGGAAATAATGAAAGGGTTCGAATGCCGCTAGGAAAATCGCCACTCTCGCTCGCGTAGAAACGGAGAGCACCGGACAGGATTGATTAACACGGTTGCTCCTTTCCGCGCGTTTTTCATCGTCGGACCCTATCCTTCTTTCGCGCTAGTCCCGTCAATCTGGCGCCGTGATAATCACAGTGTCATTACATTTCTGGACCGTTTAGTCCACGAGATAATAACTTACCGTTACAACCGGAATTTCTTTGCTCCATTCTGAATCGATCAGCATAAAAACGAAACTCAATCAGTCAACAAGTAATTGAAGTCAATGAAGAGAGGATACTTTATTTTCATTAAAATACATTTCAATATTTTGTAAAAGTAGACCAAGTCAGAGGTTATTCTTACGGTTTTCAACTTTGCAATACCATATTTCCCTTTTTCCATTGTACATTCATGAAGTTCTTCGAAGTTCCTTCTATCTATCTTACAGTTATAACATTACCATTTCCTGTTGCTCTTTACGTTATCTCCGTCGAACTCCTGGAACAAATACCATCGACACACACTTTCCCGATTAAATGCTTCTATCCGTGAAACAGGCTCCTTCTCTCCGTTGCTTCTCTCTCAAGTACCTCGTATCAGCAAAAACAGTAGCGACCGACATTGACACAGTTTCCCGACGAATTACCATTCTTGCGGACAGGTTCTTCCCGATAGGGGAGCGTGGGAAATCGCGTTGTTGTCGCGAGTTTTCGCGGCAGCCTGTCGCGTGGAAAATGGCAACCGCTGCTACCTGCGACACCTGGTCCACCGCGGTGCTCTATACCGCTCGCCCACGTACCTGTGTACGCGGGCACGTATGGCCGCGTCACTTGACGCGCGTTTTCAATGCGACAGGCCACGGTATTTCTTGCGTGGACTCGCGCGCCAGCCCAGAAACTCGTCGATTCTCGCCGAGCACCGAGTCACCCGGGGGATCAGCATAATACGAGGCCGGCCTACGCGTTTTACCAAGCTGTGCCAACACCGACACGCCCTGCCTACATTACGCGGACCAGGTGTGCCCGATTTCCAGGATTTTTCTTTACCCCTCTCAGTTGACGGGGATGATTTACGCTACGGATACTTTGACTCGCCGTCGACCGTAGGTGAAACGCAAGGTGTCGAAGGGGAAGCTTTTAGGAATTACAGGTTTGACGGTATTCGTTAACACCTCGATCGCCGTGGGAGTCATCCGTGATGAAAATAAATTTGATTAAATTAAACCCTCGGACGGTGGTACACGAATGATATACCACACACTGTTTCTCTTGGTTGAAAATAAGCTCAGAAAATAGAATCTAGGTAGAATTTATTATTGATCAGAGATTAGAGATCTAGCGTGTTTCGTGTTAGCACAGTGGTCGTGGAAAGTCGGTGCTGCACGGTTCGCTTGCAATTTGGAGCAGATGGAAATAGCCTGTGCTGTCGTGGAGAGAGTCATTATCAATGGTTATAACTCGCAATCCATTTGGTAAACATTATGAAACGTTAGAGGACGGATGAATGGAAATTCATTAGCGTTTATGCTAAAAAATTCAATATTCCGCAAACGTATCGTTAAAAGCGTAATTGAGTCAGTGGAGAGTGTAAACTTTATTCCATATTTCTGATACACTGTGTATGTACATTTATATCGATCCAAACGATTAAATCAGCAGCGGTGCCTCTGAACACGTGATAGGGCGCAGCGTGTGCACTTTGGTGCATAGTCATCCTTATATGGGGGTGTAAAAGGGAACAATAGATTTTTTTACCTTCTCCCCTGTTGTACCTACGATTGAAAAGAAAGTCGACAATGAATCGTTGGATCGGGTTTGCGACTATTGTTACGACCTGCCGCGGCTCTATCAACGTCTAAACGTATACGATTTCAAAACGGTAATTATCTTCGCGCCTACGCGTTGCCGTCGCGTATAAAGCGTCTGGCACTGTGTCGATGATGATGATTTCCTAGATCGATATCAGTGCCGAAGGAAAGGACACGAAACAGAAGCAAGACTCGGTGATCGAGTGTCCGCTTCCGAGTCTTTCAAGCTGTTACCTCGCAAACGCACCATGAAATTGCTGCGTTCTGGATTATGATATATAGTTTCGAGCCGATTCGATACGGCCAACCGCATTCCACTCGAGCAACGACTAATTACATAATAACCTTGATTACGTTCGCATTGTTGCACCGAATCGCACAGGTTTATATCCAGTGGACGCGAAAAGAATCTGAATTATGCAAATGCTCCGATCGATTGGTAACTGGACGTATCATTTTCTCTCGTAACTCAAGCGGGATTTAAGTTTCACGCAGCTCGTGTGCGAACGTTAACTGTCCATCGTCGTGACACGCTACTCCGGCGAATTGCTTCAGCTTGCTCGATAAATTAAATGCAGATCGACTGGTGAGAGCTGGCAATAATTCGCCGTTAGAGACTGTTAGAGCCTCGGAGGCTACAAAAGACGCGCGGAACACGCTCACGATTTCTTTTGACAGCCGCGACGATGCGCTGGAAAGCGTATTGGAACGACTCCGGGCCGTTCCCGCTCCTCGTAGATCGGTAATTGCAATTTATAACCGTGCCTCTTAATGGCTCGTGTCATTTGTCGTTCGGTGGTGTGTTCGTATCCGATGGAGATCAAAGACTGTCCGTGGTTGGACGGGAAAAGATCGGAACCCGTTACTAATCCAATAATCGAACAATCATCCGGGACAGGGAATAAATGTATTACTTTCACCGGTTCGGGATCGTAATAGTTAGGTATCCTTTAGAGATATAAATATTATGATCTAAATTTATTTTGCACGCTCCATCGATGCAGTCGAGAATAGTGTTTTCCCTCCGTAGACTTCATAATTCTCTGTCCGGTGCAATTTATTAGATCAGAATTTGATTTTTTAATTAAATATATATCCTTCGTAACTTTCGCTTCACGAGTTTCGTAATTCCAATTTACAAAACGTACAAAGTATTTCAATACACGCGTTATTAATGATATCGAGATGATATTTAAAATAAAATATGAATTGTAATAAAAAATTAAAAATACTCTCGTGATTCAATGTATTTTTCATACAATGTGATTCTTGTAACTTAAAAACGTATCCCTGATTAACATACAACCAGCTGGACGTATGTCGTTCAAGTAACAACGTTATTAAAGCCGAGCGATCATCTGAAATTTCTCTAATAATTTCTTAGAGGGATTGCAACATGTAATACGCGAGCTTTAATGCATCTGTCACCGTTGCGAGGCCTCGGAGAGTGTGTACAGAGGCTGATTCCGAGGGATTAGTCGTTGGGTTGTTGCTCAGAACGGTTTACCAGCATCCTCGTGTTTGTTGCTCGTGTTCGGGTAGGCGGCTGATTGCATAGCCACGAGTATACACCGAGGGCGCGTATTATGCACGCTTTGTAAGCGGAGCTGCTGAAAAATTAGTAGCGGGCTTATTTCGAATTGCTAGCTTATCCGTTCGGGTAACTTAATACCAAACTGTTGCCGGATTTCGGCAAAACTGAAATACAAATTTTTCAAATTAATCGAAAATTTGAAAGGGGTATACTCGAAGGGATAATTATCCCCTTACGAGTTGACTCGTTTTCCGTCGTCGCAAGAATAAAAAGCACGGAGAGGCACAGAGATGCGTTTCAAAATCACCGTTCTCCATTTACCGAGCCAAGTGATAAAAGCTTTTAACGATGCTACCTCGATTTCAGGCACCCGTCGAAGAACAAAGAATTTCGTAAACACAACAATATTGTCATTGCACAATAAATCTTTGAAGATTTAAATTTATCTAAGCTATATTTAAAGTTAGACACTTTAGTGTTATTTATAGACGAATAAATTGACGTATCTTTTTTCCAGCTTCGAAATTGCCCCATAAATAGAAAAGATACGCGCTATTTCCCATTGCATAGCCCATGACGGAACGGTACAGTCCTTGGGTCCATGGAATTGCCTGAGGGTATGGACCCAATCTCTACCAATTTGCTCGTACCCTGGAGGGTAAGTCATTTATTTAAGCAGCAGATGCTCGTACGGCAATCCTCCACCCTCGAATTGCTGTTAATTAAAAGATTTCGTTTGACGCCGCTGATATTTCTCGACTTTCTCACGGCCAGCTGTTCACACGTTCTCCCCGAAACGGTCAGGCGCCAGTCCCTCCGTTGAAAAAAGCCACTTGAGACTCTCCTGTAAGTCTTACGTGTGCATTTCTACGATAAACGCCAGTCCTCGGAGAGGTTCGTAGAATTATCGTCATTTAATCTAATACTTCCTCTTCACGAACGAGTCATAAACTTTCTTTCAAAGTATCAAGTATTAATTAACGGTCTTCAAAATTCTGAAATATTATATTAATTTCGCAAGATAGCGAGTGAAAGGTTTGAATTATAAAATGCACAAATCTTATTCTGAATTTTCTATTATGTATAAAAATATTCAATCTCTTCCTTTTTCTCAAGGGAACAACCTATTAATTTGCGCGCGTGTCACGACGTTTAACGGGGTTGCACCGACACGTCTTAGTCCTTCTCTTTTTCTTGCCTCCGCGTCAATTAGTTTCTTAACGTAACCAACCATCGGATCTTTCTTTTTCCCGCGTGTAACACCCTTCTCGGAGCGCTGGTTTCTCCCTGCCCGTGGCTGGCAGTGGCTCGTGTTTTATTTCAAGCGCGCCTTTATCTTCCACCGGCCATATAGCGTTGCTGGCTCACCGTGACACGAAAGACCTTTCTCGTTTTTCCAGTCACCTTCCAACCGCACAGGCTACCGATCCTTCGTTCGGCCCCCAAAAGATTATAACCCTCCCCATCCTTCAAGCAGTTCCTCGAAGGTCAAGGAGCCGTAACCTCACCCACTCTGCGCCTGATGCCCCTTCGCGGTGCTCATAAAGACGTTATTGCTATTCTTATTATTATTGCCGTCATTATCGATGGATTATTGTCTCGCTTGAAATGCAGCCTCGTGCCGCACGATCGACAAGAGTTAAAAGTCGTGCCTTCCGGTTGATACTGATTGCTTGGATCTTTGCTACGAGTATATTTCAAAGGATAATACCTTTGGTAAACTAGACTCCTTCATCGAGGGTCATCAGATGATCTTAACGCTTTCAAATCATTTCTTTTTTTTTAATTTTCTATTGCAATCTTGTCTCGAACACGGCGAACGATTCCGTGTTGGACGGTCACGGAGAAGTACAGGGTGAGTTACGATTGAGCCTTTACCGTTGTTCCTGCTCACGGATTTGTTCGTGGTCGATCGGCAAAGGAACGATCGCAGCGTAATTTACGAGCTCGAGATCCAACGACCTTCCTATCGTGGCACGATTTCGAACGGAATTCCCGCTGCGGCTTTCGGACACCGTGGAGCGGCAATTAGACAGATCGGAATCTCGTTTTCGCGGCAAGGATCGTTAACGATGCAACGATGCTTGACCACCGCCCGAGGGTGGTGGCCAAGAGTGGCTTTAACGACGATTTTGATGAATTTAGTCGGATTTAATTAGGAGGCGCGTATTTTCGTGCCCCGTTACTTAAGCCCGGCCCCGTCCGCGTCGGAGGACCTTAAGAATCGAGTTTTGCATGCCTCGAGGACAAAGCCATAAAATACCAAGCGTAACAGCTTTCAATTACAGGTCCCCGTGCGCGTATGAGCCGCATATGTATACCGAGACACTCGGCTGTCGAGTGTACCAGGGAAAAAACGTACAACGAATCGAATTCCCTTGGACCACTTGAAATTGCTTTTCGTACCCGATACCTTCGGGTATTTGGCCCTTCGTACGTGACCAGCAACCATTAATGACAAATCGTAGGCCGATTGACGTACGCTCGATTCAAACCCTTCATTATGACACGTGATCAAATCGAAACTACCTTGCGGTACACGTGTTTTGCATTCGTTAGTACACATCTATAGACGGTCCGAATCATCTTTTCTTTTTAATTTCTTATAACTCTTTGAATCGTTACATGAGTAGATTAATCCAGTTTGATTAAAATTAAGTACTCGTTCAGCCCACAATTCAACATTTTGATCTTTCGATATCATTCTTCCCTACACATCAGTGATTTTCTACGGTAATAATTATCGCAATGAAAGCTTGCTGGCTGTTGGTGGTTCGCGCGTGATTATCGCGTGATGAATTCTCGCCCGCGGCGATCGGACATTTTTCTACGAATAGACGAAGATATTACATCGTGTACGGCGCAGTCGAGCATGATTGGCGTCACCAAGGTTGCCGTAAAGATGTTCAGGCCGGGAAACGTTCGCGAGAGGGATGGAAAAAAGGAAAGTCGAGTGACGGGTCGTATGGTAATTGGCGATTCATCACGCCGCGACAAGCCACACAGTTCTACCACGGCGTGTTAGCCACTCATGGAGACACGACGAGACTTCGCCGAGAACCCTTACCCCACTTTGCCGACGAAAACGTTTGATGAAGATAAAACGGCGAAAAAACAGGCAAGTTGTTTTTCGTCGATGTTTACCTCGGGACACGGCTCGTCCTTCTTTTTGCAACATCGTAATTATTTCGTAATTACGCGTTCATTATGCAGCCAAACAGCTGAGACGGACGGACGAATTATGCGTGAAAAGACAATTACGCGAAACGACTTGGTTGAGTAATATCAGGTTGTTGCATATCGAATGACCGATTTCGAAACGTCGAAAGTCTAACTCGATTTGATGACGTAAAATTACAATTTTGCTACAGCAAAATAGTATCTACTTGTGTTACATATATGTTACCGGCAATGTATGAAAAGCAGGCATTCTATAGAATGCTTGATATTTTTGGGTAACGTATGAAATATCCGAATTATTTTAATATCATATAAACTTTTCCTAGGTATTGTAATAATTTTGTAAAATAATTATTCTAAAAATTAGTAAAATAAGAAAAAGTCCTAAAAGGCCTTTATATCAGGATTGAGATCGATATTGCCTAGACATTCTATACAATGCCTATTTTTCATATATTGCCGATAACGTATTAATTAAAAAAATTGATGATTACGAATTCTTAACAGAATGGATAAGGGTGGAGACGAGGTCGCATTTTACATTTATTATACAAAGTATAGAAGGTGACTAAAAGTCATTCCGGAGGTAGGAACCGATCGATCATCGAACTTTCGAAACGTCTCTTAACAAACTACCTCGACCTTCCTCGTGTTTGCCTTTGACACGTGTCGTTCGTTTTTTTTACCAAGAACAAACCAAACAGTGGGTGGAATGTCATAGACGCGTTCGAAGTTCTTCCTCCTCGAAACTTCGAGTGGGTGGAATGCCGTGGATGCACTCGGATTCTCTCCCTTTCGGCGCTCTCCTATAGCTGGAAGAACCAGTTTTTGTTTTCTTGAGAAAATTAAAATTCCTCCCGCCGGAATATAAAAAGGCGGCAGTTTTCATCTCGTACAATCAAGATGTAACGTTTCCGTGGCCTTTCTCTTTGTCGTCTTAGCTACGGAGAGAACCAAAAGGCGAATTCAAGTCTAAAAGGTCCATTCTACTCGCGCAAGTATTCTCCGTATACAATAGTCAGCGGCGTAGTCATCTGCCTCTCGTTTTATTTCCTTAATTAATTTTATTATCTCGATCAAATTACGGATGAATCATTTACAATCAAAGAATTGGTTTCCTCTCAGTAAAGTGTTCATCAAAGTTTCAATATATTCGCTCTTTCGCGATTGTTATAAATTTTTTGATCAAACGACGTTGCACGATTTTGAGGCTCGATAAAATCCGATGCAACGCGAAACTTCAGCAATCGCACACGGGAAACCCGAGTCCTTTGATGATGTTCAGTTATCTGATGTGAGAGATCGTACGGGGAATAAAGGATTCTACTTACGCCACTGATAAATCATTTCCTTATAAGGAAACGCGGTACAAGTTAGAGATTCAAATTAAAAGCGTGCTTCTTAAAGGTAACCCGAGCTCGGGCTCCATTTCGAGCCACGCCGCCGACTCGTGCGCGCCTCTCGAATCCCGAATGAGATATAAAACGTATACATAATCGGATTCACAACTCGCCAGGATCAGTCGAACCGACCACGCGGGACGATTAAGTGGCACCCTGATAAGGCAGCCCTTTCCAATCAGCTTTAGTTGTATCTTTAGATAAGCTAATCAGCGGTCCTTTTTACCCAGGACTAAACGTTTCCTCTGTCGAGGACCCTTGTGCCGACACCGGTCGCGATTTATACTAGCTCCTTGATATAAAGGATTTCTTGCACCTGTGATCGGAATTCGTAGATCCAGGAGAAATATTCTCACCTTTACTCCAACACCGCTACAATCCTCTGGGAGATCGTTCGTGTAGCATGAAAGCAAACCTCTTCAACTTGTTACACGGTGTTCTCGCGTTTGGAGTTCCGAGAATGGATTTCGAGAGAATGTAGGAACACCGGAATAGTGTATATTCCTTATGTAATAGTTACGCGCTACAAGGATGCAGGAAATGGGAAGTGAGGAATAGGGAAATTGCATCGTTAGATGAGTGAAAAGTGAGATAATACGGGATAGAACTTTGGAGCATACGTGACTATTATTGTGCAGAAATGAGATGTTGCATAGAGACAACAGGAGAAGTGGTACACATTGACATAGTAGTTGAATCCAAATGTTACCTAATGGTTACCATTCGGAGAAACCCACCCTATTGCTTTAAAGTTCTATTTTATTTGGTTTCAATGTGTTCCATTTACTTTTTCGTCGCACAGTGTTAGATGATTTGATCGTGTCTTCACCTTTTCTGTGTACTTAGCATTTACGACATAAACTCTGACCGATAATTGCGCGAATATGTTGTATAAATAGTACTAAATATCGAAGCGATAAAATTGGTAGGTAGTATTAACAGCGCCTTTTAGTACCTAACAACAGTCGTTGTATTGTTCATTTGAACACCAACGTCAGACTAAAGTTTCTTGAGTAATTTATGAAAGATAAGTTCAAAGGAAACAACAAACCCCAACAAATTCGACCACACCCTACCACGCCTTCTCACGTGGTGGTTTTAGTTCCCTGTTTGTTTTTATCTTTTTCTTCGCCTCTTTTCCACCTTTGATCGTCCTGCAATTTTCAGTGTCCACCTCGGTATAATAACAGACCTTTCTTTCGCCAGGTTCGCGGTCTCCTTTCGTCCTGCTCTACTCTTTATTTTCTTGTCCTCCTCTGTTTGCTCGTCTCCGTTCGTGTCGTCAAGTTTGTGTGCCAGTCGGGTCATTAAAATGGCGGAGTTGGGTCGGTGGAGGAGCGTTGAAAAGAAAACTGAGAGATCAACGGCTGCTGGAATGTGTAGCGCGTAACCGAGTCATTTGTTTGGTGAATCGATTTTCGAGTCTCAAGGCCTTCCCTTCGGCATCGAGAGTGGCTCGTGTATCGAAACGTGCCCTTTTCCTTTCTCCCTTCGCTAATTGCCTGCTGTCTTACGTTTCGTTGCTGCTCATTTTTAACCCATCTAGGGTAACGCTTGTTCCCCGAGACACCTTCATTCACTCACCTCGATCTTCTACATATGTATGTAATCTTTCTTTCAAAATATTCGATCTCTAAACGATTCCATTCGTTTCATTCTTCTCCCCTCCATTGTTTCTCACCCGTCGCATACATCTTCGGCACGGTTCTGAAAATTGTCGGCTAGTAACAACCGTTTTCAAATTCGTAATTATTTTCTGCGGTCGGGAAGAATCGAGCCTGGGTGGCGGCGCCTTCTTCGTAGGAACGGTCATTAATTATTATACCGGACAGAAGAAGGGAGGCGCAGAGGAAGTAGGAGTGGGTGGAGAAGGACGAACGGTCGGGGATGAATAGAAACGAAAAGCAAGCGCGTAGAATTAACAGACGAGCGTAAAAATATGCGAGGACAGATCTTGTATTAGACCTGTCTTTTGTTTGCCACGAGGTTTCTTACGAAACGATTACGAAGACGAGCGTGACATCGAGTAAGCATTCTTCGCTTAGAAATAATTAAACGTTTCACGGGTTATCGCGTATGATCGAGGTACTAGACGTTTTTATTCGATTGGATGCCTTTTTCCCTTGGAGAAATCTGGAATCATCTTCCGACAAAGGCTGGTCGGGGGCTGATATTTTGACAGATATAATTATACGGTCCAACAGGCTGCCATAATCAAATTCAATTCGTCTCTATCGTTGTATCTAATGGCGAGAATCGTGTACCCTTTTCGATCAACGAGCAGTCTCGAATTCTCTCTGGGAAGCTCGTGGGCGGATCATTTTTTCGGGCCTAAGGATGTCATGGGTTATTACGAGATTCACTTAGGTTAGCTGCTTTTCTAATCATATGTTCTTCGACGATGTTATAATAATTAAGAGACAGCAGTGAGTTTAGAATGGTTGGCAGGGATGGCGAGAAATGGAACGCTCGGTATCTCGATTCCTCGGCAAATTGACGGACCGACAGGTGAATATACAGATTACAAATAGTCCGGTAAGAAATTATCGATGAATCTGACATTCACGGTGGCCAACGGTATCGTCGAGAATCATCGACAAGGGGACCCTCTTCCCTTTCATGAAGAGATCAGACGAAACCAGTTGGCCGAAGTGAATCACGAGCAACACGCATTTCATCCAGTCGTTATTTTTCTCCTCCTTTTAACTCGCCTCGTTTCCATCCTGGATACGTGTGTTTACCAATATGTCCATCCGATTTATTTGCAACGAAACCTCTCTCGACGCTGTTCGATTACGTTGATTAACGACGATAACGCGTACGGACGCGGACGCGGACGCTTGGGCAATCTCTTCCTCTCCATTTACTCTTTTATTCGGTGGAATAATGGGAAACGAGGCGGCGACGGTGATCTCGTTATCCAAATCGAATGATGAATTTCAATGTCGAGCAAACTGGACGCCTACCATTTACACGGTGTCCAAGGCAAGGGTTTCGAGAAAAAGGAACTGGAGGATTTATCGGGATCGAAAGGAGCAGAAAAAGTGCGATGTTAATATTTCAAGAGTGGACAAGTTGGAAAGAGGAATAGGATCGCTTTTAGCCTTATCGTTCTAATAGGCGGTCGTTTAACGCTCGACAGGCAAAACGTTTGAGATAAACCGATGGATTCGTGGTTAGCCACGAATTTTTGACTAATTATCGACCGGTCGAGCGCAGCTAACCACCTTCGAGAAAGAAGCAACCCCATTAGAGTTCAATGGTACCATTTTGCCGGATGTTCGAGGTTCATTCGTTTCGCGTGGCTAACGCTTTTTTCTTCGTACAATCCTGGCCGATAATGACGTGCTTTTCGACGACTCATTTTGCCTCGGTTGGTATACGCGCGATCAGGGGAGGGACAAAGGACGCGACCAGCCACCAAGGACGAGCGAGGTTCTTTACACGTGGAACGGGACAATCTGCCCCGTATGCAAATGCAATTTCGTCGCTCGCGAAGGTGTGCTCGCTCGCGTATTACGATTGGCAATATTTCGGGTGTAAGAAATGAGAGGCAATCTATATGTAAGTAAGCCTCGGAAACTATAACGGGTAGCATCGTTCGGCCCTTTTTTCACCGCTCGAGAGGCGAAAGATATGGAAAGAGAGTCGGGCATCGGGAGATAACATCTCTGGGATCGGTAGCCGCTGAAGCAGCGGTTATAGATCATGCTAATGGCACTCGGTCTCTGCAACTCTCTATGTACCAGACAACTGTCGATCGTTATCGATAGATCGTTCGTACTTGCACGTACACATCAGTTAAATCCCTTTCGTATTATTGACGTTTCGTGATCTACAATCGTGAGCTAAAGAAAACTTAAACGTATGATAATTTTATAAAACGGAGCTAATTATGAAATACACATTTTTCCTGTCGATATCGCAAATTCTAGAGACAGCTCTGATCAACGTAACATAAAATCTTTGATCTGTCAGTGTATTTATACGAACGAGATCGTGTCTTTCATATTTAGCTCGATCATCAAACCCCATGTCAGTTTTCATATCTCTGAATCGACTTCCGTCAACTTCCTAATACCACCTGACAAGCGCGCCGCTGTTAAATGCGATTACGGAGTATGCAAATGCTCGATTCAACTACCAAGGGGCTCCGTTCGATTCATGATCGATTACAGTACGTTCCGAACAATCGTTCCCCGTGCTTTTCATCTCGGACAAAAGAAGCAACGAGTGGATGGGTCGAACGAGGCCGGTCGGCCTCAGCCATCAGTCAGGTCGGGCGACGAAATTGCCGGTGTTCAGCGGCATTCGATTATGACATTACCGTTCATTTGTTACGACTGTCATTAAGTCCGGACCTCCGACCTGAACGAGGCGTCGAAGGGGCTGGGGATCGATCAGCTTCGATGCCCGTTGAAGATTTCCAGCATGCCAATGCTTCCCCTCGGGCCAACGGTGAACCGAATGGAAGGGGGTGTTTCCAGGGAGGCCGTAACAAATCTCGAAACAAACAGTCGCCGGGCAGATTCGCCATTTAAAATCACAGCATGAACTACCCTGTGACCCGTCGGTCTGGCCTTTAATTTGGAAATATGTCGAGCGATTAGAGCTCGCAGAGGGGGGTCACTATACGCCGTTCAACCATCGTAAGCCCGTACCCTCGCGAAACCTTAATTTATATGCCTGCGGATTTTGGTCCTTGAGCAACCTTAATAATAGACTAAACGGCTTGTTAAACTTAATTAGCCGTAAATCAGCCGCGACTTCTACCCTAAACGTGTTCGGTTTTAGGATTAGCAGGTAAAATTGTTGTCGGTAATTGCTGCGGAACAATAGTCTCTTGAGACGATTTGAAACTGGTATTTTTTGATGCTATGTTTCTGAAACATCGACAGATTTCATTGAAATTGGCGGGGATCACAGGCAATGGTTGTCCTTTGATATAGAATCTTTTTGCATCCTTTTCTTCTCGATCACGACGGAATCTGGGACGAAGGAGGTAGGATTTCAACGATCTTGTCTGACCAGAAAGTGCAACACAATTACGGGTCGATGACCGTATTATTCATGTCCTGTCTCAGAGCCTCGGACCTGTAGTTAACTTATCTCATCTACATAACCTCTTCCCCGGCACCTCGTTCGAAAATTTCACTCGCGGGGATCAAAAACGGTGCTGCTGTTGCTTCAGCTTCCCTCGTATTATCCTTTCTCCTGGCATTATAAATTCATCGAAAGTTGAAGGCTTTATTTGTACGCGGAATCGACGAAATGCCTCGCGAGTATTTTCACTTTAACATCGATCTAACCATCCAATGCAAATACTATAAATCTACTCGTCGCGTCGTCGAGCGAACCGGCGTCGACGCGGAAACAAACAAAACTATTAATTGCGAGCTTGAGGTGAAAGCAGCGGTAAGAATGCAATCTGAATGCAACGTTAATGCATTACACGCGAAATTTAGCGTCGTTAATGCGATTTTATTTGAGAGAGAAATTCGTTTCGTACAATGAAAATTCATTTTCTCGTTAGTGTATTTAACATTCCATGTTGCTAACGTAAACAAGTTTCAAAATGGAGCGAGATAAGCATACCTTTCCTGTTTAATTAGGGAAAGTCTGTTGCCGAACTGTCGTGTTAATTCATATAGACACTTTCACTGAAAAGGTAATCAGAGATTGTACACAAGAAGGGAAAGATTTTACCCGAATAATATATTGATCCCATGAAATTACTAATAATCCATAATAAATAACCAGTCATTATTTAATTTCTATGTGTTGTTAGAGGTAGAATGGATTGCACTTTTATTAAATCACATCTATCATTACATCTTAAGTAGAAAATTACTATCATAAAATATTGAAGGGGATAAGTGTTAAGTATCTAGCAAGCGTCATAAAATGTAGGTGTGATCGTGATGGGTGGCGCATATGGGAAAGGTCAACGCTGCTTGATCCTTCGGCGTAACGCGAACGGTGTTCGATAAATTACGAGCGGTTAGATACGGCTGCTTTCTCGTCGTACGTCAGCCAGCAGCGTCTAGTTACCTTATCGCGTCCACGGTAGAATCGCGAGCGTTGCAACGTCAAGATAAATCCCATCGTATTCCGAATGGGTATCGGGGGATGGGATCGTGCGGCACGCCATAAATGCCCGATGGAGGTCCTGAACGGATGAAGAACCGATTGTCGGCGCCAGCCGGCTATTACGATCTCTGCTCGTTGTAGATTCGTGGTAACGAGAAGGCGGCTAGTTCAGTTACGTACTTTTTACCTGAAAAACGTGCCTCTTTGATTAGGTATCGCGACGCGCGTTATTACATGCCTCCGTGTAACTATAAAGCCGCGATCGCAGCTTTAAATACGCATTCCGGCTACGTAAGAGAAGGCCGGCCGCAGGGAAATTACGCGAAACACGGAACGTTACGCTTTTCTCTTCGTTCCGTGTTTCCTCGATTCTTGTAATCGCGGCGAGCGTGGAATCATGCTGCTTTCGATACGGTTCGTTGCGGATAAGGGAGGGTACGGTATAATTGATAGGGAAACGTGTTCTCGTGAGGTCGTTAAGCGCGGTCGGTTTTAAACGACAGCGATCAAAGGAGCACGGAAGTATAGAGTAGAATGAAGACACCGTAGAGAACGAGCGATTGCTTGGCCGTGCAATCGGGCTACGCAAAACGCCTGCGAGAAAACGCAATTATATCGCTGCGTTAAGCCACCGTGGAATTCGTTTTGTTGCACCACGATCCCAGCCCGTGGAAATTTACGAGCGGCGACCTGGCTCGTCGCGTGCCCCTCGATGCCCGAGGACGTTTGCCTTTATCGCGAAACCTGGCAAATGAACGTGCCGAAATGGAATTTCATAGGGTACGTTATCGTGTCGTACATCTAAGACCTCGTTCGATTGTCGATGGATAGTTTTAACTAATTCATGTTCGTGCGAGTAATTATTGATTGAATATTAAGAAAAAAAGAAAAACGAATATTTATGTTTCGGTCGACACGGGCTCGTTCTCTTACAAACGACGTTGTCAAATTATCAGATTGTCCATTTCAAATAGAAATAATCAGACAGAGAGCATCGATTTGGTCGAAAAAATTCAGTAACACGAACGTTCGCTAATTACCTTATCCCCGAAGGGTTTCTGTGTATCGATTCGACCTTTCCACTCTTCTTGGATAGGCGAACCTCGTACGTTCTGTCTTGTTCGGGAAGTCGTAAACCGTGATGCGTGCCTTTCAAATGAATCTGGCGGAGCTGTATTCAGGATTAGTCCATTTCGATATTAGACAGCTCGTTACTTCATTGCCTCGTGCGGGCTCGCAATTAGCATCGTGTACACGGCACTGATTGACACCGTTGGAAAAATCCGTTAATACGACCGCTTGACTAATTAATTACCCACTTACGTGTTCATCCTCGGGGCTTGCTCATCCTTATTGCTTGTCTTTCGTGCACGCACAATGATAAAATAAGCATTGCTCGTGGAAAGGTGGACACGATTATCAAGCAAACCAACAACGATTCGAGTCATCCTTTTTTAGTCAAATTTTCAGCCTCGTCTCGTTCTTATTTTTCAATTAATTATAAACACCGTGGAAACGGTATTCTTCGGAGTACAGTTTTTAAAAGGGGATGGTTGACTGGTTGCACGAAAACAAGTATAAAGATAAGACGACACCCGGGGTATTTCTTAATTCGTCGAAAGAGTCGTTAATGCGGTCCAGCTCCGGTCGGGAATCGCTCTTAAAAATTCCCGCGGACGATTATCATGCGTTTATCGCGCGCGATCTGTCCTCTTTCGCCGTCGTGCCTCGGCGACAACATAATCGCCACGATAACCGAGATATTCTCGTGGAATTGGTCGTTTTGTAATTAACAGATGTATCTTCGTCAACTGAACCGAGGATTATTCACTTCGCCGGAAAAATCGTTCGAAATTCCACGTCAGGCGCAATTAACCCGTTAAATAAATTAACTTGATCTACAGCAAATGACGAGCTAATTCTTCCTCAGAATCTGAATTTTTATAAATGAATAATAAATATCACTTTCTGCTTGTTAGCGTCTGCAGTTCCGAGTTCCTTTTTATAATTAATAAGAAATTACTGATAAACTTCTATTTCAGAGCTCTATCTGTCATACGCTACAAAATTATTAATTTTTCAATTATAATTAATGTGTAATAGAGCAAACAAATTTTTGCATAGTTATCTTCATTTTGATTACACGGTGTACTATTTATCTACTCGTTAACAATTGCTTGATTCCTGTTTGTTACCCTTAGTGATAATTACTATGAATTCTATAAAGCGTATCGTGGAATATCGTCGCGATGGTTCGAGCAGCGGTACAAAAATGGTTTCCATGTAAATGAGGTGCTGCAATTAAGACAGAGACAAGGCAAGAGGAACGGTTGAATGACGAGCAGAAAGCAGAGTTTCCGTTCGTGGAATTTATCGCGGCGACTAACACGCTTTTTTAAACATGACGTCAATCTTTCGGTTCGTTTTTAGACCACTCATGCTTTCTGCAATTACGCAACGCGCAGTTCCATTATATCAGAAATGTCGTTTAACCTGAGTACCATTTTAATGGACAAAAAGGTACGTACATTTTCACGTCGTCAAGTGAGGCTCTTCTAAAGGTTTCTATGCTTCGAATCGTACGTTCAACTTTGGGCTGCCCTAAAAATTATAGCTTACCGATTAAAGTAGCAACTGAAATGGCTCGATATGTAAATGTATGATAATAAATGACATCGAGAACTTCGCGATAGCCGGCGATAATTTATTATCGTTCTTTAGTCATTTAGCACCTCCCTTCGATGTTTCGTATTGACATTGCAAAATTGTTTCTTACGAGTGCCTGTAATCAGATGCTCCGAGGGAGAAAATTCAATCCTTAAAAAAGAAAAAAAAATTATAAATGAAATATTACATTGATGCAATATTGATTTTCAATGGTTTAAAGTATCGCAGCCGACAAACACAAATAGATATTATGTATTTCCACTATGCGAATGTTCTTCGATGCTTAATTAATATATCACAGTACTATGCGCGCAAAGACGTTATGAATGGCTTTTAGACGCGTGCATTAATTGTGAATAGCTCGGGGAACGATTCACGAGGATGCGTCCAATTACACCGCGATTGTCTTTACACGCACGAGGTGCATTCGAACGGGCAACGTGCACAGAAGGAGTTAAATTGACTGTGTTATTATCGTGGCGGTAATTGCGAGAGCTGGCAGAAGTCACACAGAACCTGCCGATGGTCGCATATAATTAAGATCCGACTTGTCAGTGGTCCTCGCTTGTTTCTCGTTCCCTTCTACGTGTGTACAAACGCGCCGCTAACGCGCGATCCTTTCACGTTCCACGCGTGCTTGCTCGCTCCTTCCACGATTACGGTTCACCCGCCGCTGCATTGCTCGCTGTTGCTTAATCAATTCCGTGCCCGGATGCTGCGAGTTCCTACCGAGCTTTTACAGCCAGTTAAATGCTTGCTCGTGTGAAATCGCGCTTGTGTGATCATTTTACGAGATGTTCAAACTTTTCTTTCCGTTCGAACATAGTCGTCATCGCCAATTAATCTATCCGGTATCGATTATTTCATTGAAGCTATTGAAAATTTTATAATTTTTAATTAGGTAAATTAATGAATTCTTAATGATATGAGTGATGGATCACTTTTTGCATTCTGGCTGCAAAGAAAGGAAAAATAGTATGAAGTAGTTCCAAACAGAGTAACTTTATTTCTTCGTCGTTATCGTAAGTAGCATCAGTCGAGCACCATCAAAACACCATCAATATTTACATACTTAACATTCAGATCGAGCATACAGTCACTCCGGGGTACATACTCGTTTTTCTCGCGGTTGATCGCGACGTCATGCCATGACTTTGCACTGTGGGCTAAGGGAGGTGGAGTGACACAGACTTACAACCACCTTTAACCTGCCACGGTTGCGAATGTACCTGTTGCCGGTCCTGCTACTACCGATCGGCACCGATTTTGTCCGGACCCTTCTTCGTACCTCCTACCAATCCTCACCTTCCCCACCTGAAACATACCTGTCGGCCACGCCAACTACGTTCTACCTACCACGCGGCCAACTACCACGCTTACTTGGCCTCACTTAACGCCCTAGTCGCAGCTTCCATTTGTATCTGATCTGTTACAGATACCGAGCGCTGCTTACACGCCCGTCAGACATTTAACTCAAGGCCCACCTGACGAACTCTCTTTCGTTGCATTCCGTATTCGCAGTACTGAAACATTTTCTTTCACTTTTTACAAGTTTGAGAGAAACAAACTCGGGGAATCATTTCAATATTTTAAAATTCATTAGTATTAAAGTTGAACCGAAGGAGACGATGACTCAAGTCTAAGAATAGCAAAACTTCATTACTCATCGAGTAGTTATAAAACGCAGTTAAACTCGTCATTTCAGAACGTGTCGTCGTGAAAAGATCCAAGTTCGACCTTCGGTTCGATACAGTGAATGATTTCATAACGAAGGCGGCTACACCTTCCGCGAGGAACTTTAAAAGGTACAAATTATTTCGATGGAACGTCGAGGATGGGCATACCTCGAATGCAAATAGGGGAAAGGAAACGCAGCTGAATGGTCTCGAGGAGCGACGTTCCTGTGCTTGCTGAAGTAGACTATCGTTTCGTGACCGAGTGGTTGTTTACTCAGGAAGCGCGTTCGTGTTTAAACACTTCGCTAATGGCGGAGCATTAATGCACGCTATATCGCCAGATGTCCGAACGATAGAACGAAGCATGTTAAACGCCTCGCGACGGAATATTCACGTTTACGTCGTAATCATAGCCGGCGAGGAATTCCACTTCCATAAATTTCTTCCTAGAGTCACTGGCCACGTTGGCCGGTGAACAATGGCCGTACAACCTCCGACGGTCTCCCCTGCACAGTCGTGAATTTTTTCGACGCGATCGAACAAGAAACGATTGCTCGTACCTGTCGAAGCGTGCTTGATGGCTCAATGACAAGCGCGATTGATGTCTCAATGGAGGACAGTGCTGTTCCTGCCAGGACAACCCGGTGTTTTAAACACTCTGGGAGATGATGTTTTACAGTCGTTGCAGTTGTGTACATTTTGAGAATAGCGATTCGATGTTTCATGGTTTTGTTTATCATAAAACAAAATTTCTCAGGAAATTTTGGACACGTTGACGAATAACGCTGTTGAAAAAAGTGGTTGACTCGGAGCCGGCATAAAACTGGCCTCGCAAACATTGTATTTCGAGGAACAAAGGATCCACGCGAAAGGTGCGAATTTAGAAACGTGGAAACAGGAAAGGCAACGGCATAAAAAATACATCGGTTGGAGGGTTGCACGGAGAAAGAAGAAAAATATAACGTTGTCCTAGTCGACCAATGAAACAGGTTTCCACACGCGTGTCATAAAAATATATACCCACCACTCCGAAGACTGCATTCGGCCGTCTCGTGACTAATGGCGGGACAAGGGTTGCTTTTATCCTTTTACGGCGAAAAGCCAGAGTAAAAAATCGTGTACCCGCCGGGGATTAAAGATCCTTACGTGCCCTAATAGCCCGTAATTGAAAGGCCCTCCCTGGTAGGGAAGATTCTTATTCGACATCTTTATGCAGCGTAACGTGACGTACCAACGTCTGTTCACGAATATCTTTTTCTTCTCTAATTGTTCTATACGACTCGAGAAAGCAATAAAATACAAAGAAAAGTGTTAATGGAAAGTTTCACGTGTTTTTAATAAATGGAGGAAATTGAAGTAACGATAGACCGTATAACGACGCGCGATTAAATTCAATGAGTACGCTGTATCGAATATCCACGGTTCGAACAGGTATAGGCTGGTTCAATTTCCCGATTATAAGCTGCCATTAATTTGACTAGTAGTAAATCAATTTGCTCGTTCGTGAGTGACAGCATGATAAACGTAATAGGAAATGGCCTCGAATAGGACAGAGGGGAACGAGAACGATTCCATGAATAAATCTTCCTACTACTGTGGACTCGAACTCCACCGTTTCACCGTGATTTATGAATCAATCATTATCACTTTCGTGGTTCGCGTTTGGGGCGAACGTAAAATCTTGATGGTTGGCGGATACTTAAATGGTTTCACAAGAACGTAGTAGGTTTATCTGTGGGCTTCGTTCCTCTGTGAATGTCATTACGAGAACGAGTGTTCCCGTAGTGAGTCACAGGCGGTATTATTCATTTGCTCGATCGTGAGCCACTCAAAATAGGCCTACCATACGTGAAGTCTTAAAGAACTTCCATCGAATGAAATTTATTTTTATGGAGCTGTTTGTATGATTGTACTTTTGTAAAATCGAGGGCAACGAGTAGTATAAGATTTGCTAATTGTATTCAAATTCATTCGCTTTAAATTTGAGTAAATTCATGTAACAGTGTTCCAAACACGACGTCTCAATGCGCCGCTTCCAATGACCGAATTAATTAAGTATTTTCGAAACGATAGCCGAAACACGCGTTAAGTCTACCGAATACCGTTGCTCAGCCACCTTCGTTTCTCATTCGCTCGTTAAGAATTCTTCACGCGCGTATTTCTCATAATCTCGTCGACGGAAGGTGTTTCGCCGTAAAAAAGTAACGCTGATATTTCGTTCGCCGCGTCGAACAGTAAAAATCCACGATGGTTGGTTGGACTCGGCGAACCGAGGAGGAAACACGGCGATAAAGAAACGCTTTAAACGAATATTCCCGTCGATTCTTGGATATTCGCACGGCGATCTGTTTTAATGCGTCTTTAACGATCTGTTAATTTCAGAAGTGTATTAAAACGCATACACCCGGTATTAACATACTAAACGGAGAGGATTACTTTGCAACCATTTTCCGCCGCGTCCGAGTCTGATCGTATTTCAACATTGATTACCAGAAAAGCACGAGAAGCGCACTAATAAGAGCGCATTCCCAATAACGTAATTACATATCAGCGCGTTCGAATCGACGAGAATCTGAACGAGCTGTGGTAATCGTTTTAACGTACAGCCGTAATCGAGTGGCCAATGTAAACGGAAAAGCGTCGTTAACGAGAGGATTTTTCCTCTTTTTCCACGTGAACAAACTTGGGCTCAGCCGCGTTCGAGCAGGTGTGCGCCCGGCATGGAAATCGTCTGGAAATATTCATGGACGAGTATCAGCGACGATATCCCGGCAAGCCGACAAAAGCGTTCGTATCGCCGGCACGATACGCTATTATTGCCTCCATTAGTCGTTAATATATGCAAAATATCCTTATTATGTTGGGCCGATCCGCGTGTGCGAGCCGCATAGAAAGCGTCTACTTCTCACGTACGCGATACGAATATGTCTGCGAAGCGCCGCGGCCTTCCTATCACTGACCGCGTCAGACTTGATCGAGTTAAGCCTCGTCTCTTCTAATTATTTCGTGCTCGTCGAGCTTGTTGCTTATCTGAGAGATACCCATTGCCGCGGCAATTTAACGGGCCGAGAGTTTCATAGCCGTTCGTTTTACTTGCTGGAATCATTCCGCGTCGTTGTCGCGATTCGATTTAAATCCCTTCCCTTTCCGGCCACGGTAGCTCGAACCGCGGCCACGTATCAGAAAGCTGGCTTTTATAAGCGTGCGGCTTTCTTAAACGGGATTATCCGCTTCACGAGTACCACTCGCGAGATTTTAATTAAGCCGTGACACTTGCCGCCGACGCGCTGTAGTAATAATTTGTTCTTATCGCGGGGATAAGGAAGCCGTGCTTTGCGGGTGGTGCGCGTGCTTTCGGCGAACGAATGGCGGAAGGTAATCGTAGAACAGTATGATTTTTCGTTCGTACTTAGGTGGAATAGTTTCTTTATTTCAATTTTAATACACATTTAAAAAAAAAATTAAATTAATCATTATTTCCGTGATAGTCGTTGGTCCAACGCGAATGCTCTCCAAATAAGGTTCTCCGATCTTTGGTGGCGGTACAGACTTCAGCCTCTGTTAGGTGATTTACCGTGGTTCGCAGGGCTCGAGTCTTATTTTACAGACACGTAACGATGTCGTAACAGCTCGAAGGAATTCCAGGCGGGGCTCCCTTTTGTAGTCGCTGAAATATATATATACGCGTATCGTACTTTTTTCACTCGAGTTTACATAAAAAAAGAAAAAAGAAGGAACGTCCAATTGCGCGGGTGCAGTTTCCTATAAACGTCCAGTTTAAGGGGGACACGGGAAAGGCGAAGAATTTGGAGTGTCCCGCGGTGCGATACAAATACATGAAATACTACGACTCGTGTCGGTTGAATGGAATTTGATTTCGTGGTTCCTACGCAGACCGGAGGAAGGTGCAACGACGAGGATACCCCACGTATCGCTGGAAAAATTACGGCCGTTGGTTTAGGGTGTGCGAGAGAAATTACGAGCAGCCGATCTGGTCGGTTTTGAAGCGCGGAAGCGGACACCCGGAATATTTGTGACCGAGCCACTGTCCTCCTACGTGCTTCTATGGTATAGGAACGAATGTCTTCCTCGCGTCCGCCATTAACGCGGCTGATGCATCGACGCGACGCCGACCAGAGCTTTTGCTTTCTTTGTCTCTTGCGGCCGATGATTTCCTCGCCGTTGTTATACGAACCGGCAGACCTCCATAAAACATCTTCGTGATATACCGCGTGCTCTGTCGAGGCACGCGTTTCGCTCTCAGCAACGCACTATATCAGATGCGTTAACCGTGCAATTTATAAAAAATCCACCGACGTCTCTGTCGAATGTTTGCACGGCCTTCGAACAAATCGTTACGGTGCTTTTTTTAACCACTCCTTCGCTGTTTTATCGTCCCTGGCATCGGATACCTATGTTTTATCGTTGGCGCAATGTTACTGGTTCGAGCTTACGAATATGGGAAGAGATTGCAATTAAAGAATAGCAAGAAGCGTAATTGCAAGATTAATAGGGGAAGCGATTAGGATAATTAATCTGTATTTATGTTAAGAGCATCATTATAAAGTTCGATCGCATAAAAATGTTTCACTCGTACAAGAAACATAAACCACCGTATTCTCATAAAACAATCTGTTTATCGATTGCCTAAAGGGTGGTCCTATCTTCGTGATCAATAGCATGTAACTTTGCACCTATACACGAGCCGCTTCAAGGAACTGTCGTAACTTTCTATATATGGAGGTTCGTAAAAGTGGCCAAGCAATAATCGGTCGAGCCTTTAAGGCTCTCAAAGCTTATTGGCATAGCGGTTCGAGAATGAATAGCGGTTTACGCAAATGATTATTTCAGAGTTTTTGTATAATTCTCCTCAGTTTGGACTAAATCTAACAATGAGTACCTGTCTTTCCGTCCATTCGTCCTGGTTCCGCTCGACTCGAATGGATTGGAACGAGCGGGACTAAAGAATTTTTCGCGTGAAATCAGAGGCACGATGCATCTCGGCGAGATGAAGGGAAAAAGAAATCGTAGGAAGGCAAGGTTGGTATGTGGTCAGTGAGCGGAAGGCGAAGGCAAAACGGGCGAAGAAGAAGAAAAAGATGAGTGGAATGAGAGAGGCTATCTACCGACTATACGGTTCGCCCTCGCAAATCACACCGGTGTATGCATTGAAATGCGAAATGGTGCAGACCGCCCAGCTACCATAACTCCGATTAGTTAAGACACGCTTCGGCAATGTAATGCATGTGCACCCCGACCGGCAACATGTGTTATATCCTGTGTCATCACATATTTACGAGGGCAGCGGGTTCGTACCAGTAATTCGAGACGCGGCCGTTTTCTTTCCAACCAGTTACCTCGTCGTTTAATTAATCGCAGTTTCCATTTAATATACGACAAATATTTACACGAGTGTCGTAAAGCAATCGGTAATTTCGTGTTAACTCAGATCCTCCTTAATGCTTCGCCTTCCGTTCTTCCCGGTACCAGTCGATGCTTTGACACGAGACTGTGATTGAAATCGTTTTTATTCTAAAAGGGTAATTTGTATAATCAACCAACAATAATTGGATACCAATCCTGGTATTCTTGCTGTAAAGTTAAGTCGATTAGACGTACTCATTCGTGGACATCGAGGTTCAATTATTTTGCCCTTTCGGTGACAATGAGAGGGTGATCCTTTGAAACGCTGCCGGTGGAAGGAAGCTTCGAGACATTTTTTAAAGAGGCTCACAACCTCCCGTGCGGTCTCTCATCTTCTGTGGTTCGTACGCCTCCTGCCTTGCCGCTTTTAATGTTCCGTAATTGCTTTCCGTTTGCGGCCTGCGGCGAGATATTTCATACTGCGCTAAAAGGCAAGTCCCAGTGGTTCGTCTGTCCCGTGAGAATCGTCGGTTATAAAGCTTCTAAATAATTTTCTCGTTCTCGTTTACCGTGCCACCGAGGTAGAGTACTTACTCTCATCAACGCCATCGTCGCGGCGGAAATTCCTTCGAATCTATGACAGGTTACACGACAGCCAGGATAACGCGAGGATTCAACCAGCGGCAGGCTTGTCGATGTGTAAAAAATACATGTCTCGTTTCGTCCCCGCGATAACGTAATTTGGCCAGAAGTTATCTTTATCGTCGGCAGAAATTTGTTTCAACCTGTACGGCTGATAAAGTTGCATGGTAGCGCGTTCCTGCTACAAACTTACAATTAATTCAGAGGAATTATGTTCGAAGTGTTCATTCCAGAGTTACTTTTTTTTCCCCCCTCGTCCGTCTGTCATTATATTAAAACGCTTGCATCGTTTCGTTCTTACGATAACATAATTTCACCAGAAGTTAGCCTTATTGACATCGAGGACTTCTCGGAATCTGCTTCATAAATTTTGTTCGCACGAAAGTGCGTCCCTCTCGAGCGGCGTCCTGTCGTCCCGACGCTGTTACACGGCCACGGGGCTTTATCGAAATATTCGTGAACGCACGGTTTTTATCTGTCGGTTATCCAGGATTCACGGGACAACGGTGGGAAAGATAAAATGAGCCGTGGCAGGGATACGGGGTGCAGGTTTTTCCTGGTATTCAAGATTCCGGCACGCGGGCCAGTTTCTGTTCGTGTACGGATGTGGGTTGCGGCGGATACTTATGCGGCATAGTCCGTTTATAAGGACGCGTGGTCGTTGTCGAATTGTCTCGGTCGAGATAAAAAGTTGATATGTGTACGTTGCACGCGAAGGGACACAGATAAAGGGAGCCAAGGAACGCGGTCCTGGGGCGTTGTACGTCTCGTGTACACCGCGATCTTAAATTGCTTTTACAAATTTATCACCTTGACCTCGGGGGTCCTCTTTACCCCGTCCTTCCTGTTGCTAACCGCTCGATTTCCCAGGAAAAGGGTCATTTTCATTCTTGACGGCCGGCAGATAGGAAACGAGAGATTTACGATGCTATCGCTCCGATATCCTTGTATCCGTTGGCTGGATCTTTGAAGAACTAGTTTGAATGCGAGAAGAGGATGTAAATAATCTGAGCAAGGATCGAATTTGAAAAAAAGTCCTGGAAGCAAGCGGCTTGTATAATTCCTGTGACGTGTTATTCGCTCGCGATGATACGAAGTATTTGAAGGATGTCTTCATCGGTTACACGGTATCGTCGCGGATTTCTTAGGCGGGGCTCAGGTTTATAGGAGATTTGCTTGCTCGATCGGTTCCGAGATTGATAAAGTCATTCTGTAACTGGTTCCGTGTCAGATCGATGTCGATCCGGCATCGAGATCCTCGTTGGCGCGGCAAAAGAGGCCACGATGGGCCTCGAGCCAAATTCGGCGACAGTCGATTCGTTGGATGCGAAAAAAGGAGTATGTCGCGACGACAACGCGTCACCAGCGGTGTTGGGTGTAACAGGCACGGTTAATCGGATGGTTGGCTGAAGCATGCTTGAAAATTCAAGGGGACGTAAATATTGTCCACGCTGAAATCGCGATGCATGTAACCTCGGACCATTACACACGGAAGCAAAGAATATTCATTTTTCATAATGGTCTTATTAATCTTACGATTAGAGTAGATTAGCGTCCTACGCTTCATATGAAGCACGCATCTGTTTTAAGATTACCACTTAAAGTAACCATCGTTGTACACGGTAGCCAATTCAGCGACGGAAAATAATGATTCCGGTGTTCGTGGAACATCGTGGACGGAGGTAGCTTCTCGTCGAAAGGGAAAAACGAGCAGAAAATCCAAACAACACGGATTCCCGCGGAGGGTACATGGAGAAAAAGAAAAAAGTAGCAAACAGTCGGAAGAAACGAGCATAAATATCGTCCACGCCCAACCGGTGAAATCGCAGACTTGCCGAGAATTCTCTCTCCTTCCATAGCGGCTTTCTTTCCACGGAGAAGACCCGTCGTCCACCACTACCAGCAGCGTGCCGCGACCACCGCCACCGTCCTCGTCGTATCACCGTCACCGATGTCCACCGTTGTCTACCACCACTCTGACCAGCCGGGTTCGATCGTCATCGCCACCATCGCGGACCCAGTGCAATCGCCATCGCGGCGAAAACTAATAAAAACGAAAGGAAAGGAAAGCAGCGGAGTGACGTCGACGAGCCAGAGCAAGGGGATAAGAGAAAGGCCGTGGAAGGTGAAAAGGGGGAAGGAGAGAGAAGGAAAATTGGAGGGAGGAGATTTCTGCCGCGATCGGGGGACGAGAACGGCTCCTTCCGTTGGCGTGGTCCTATTGAAAGGCGAAGGTAAATTTACTGCCGGGTGGGAAGGGTGAAAATTTACTACTTTTGCCGTGGACGCTTGTCTACGGGCCCGCGGACCGACCCTCTCGGCACGCTAAAACTTCGCCGAAAATCGAATAATGATGCTCTTCGACGCGGCGAGAAACAGCTCCCTTTGCATTAAGTGAATAAATAACCAGCGTTCGCGATAGAACCGCCGCATCGTACCCGCGGCGGCAGAAATTTATTCAAATTTTTACTACCCTATAAATAAGGGCTTCGGTATTGTGCGATCGTTACAGCGGGATCGGCGCGCCGCGGCGTCCTCGAGATCGACGCGAGGGATCTATGCGCCTGCTGGTTCGCGAAACGGATGCACCAGGATTATGACGTTCTTGTCGGGAATACAAGCGAATAGATTTTCCTTCGTGGCGCTGCCAGCTTTGAAACGCTTTTCATGTCACTTTTATGGATGACCCCGTGTAAACATCCACGAACTTTAATAGCACGGTTAATAATAGTCGCGGTATATTTTGTTACCGGGGATAATATCAAGGGATTTCCATGACCATCGGTTACTCTCCGTGGTACGATATAAGGAAATCGTAGATGCTAATATATGGCCACGTAATCGTCGAATGATTTAGCTAGTTTGCTTGCGCGGAGATGATTCATTCGAGTATTAGAAAATTTATAATTGTACACTTTCCTACAGTGTCTAATACGAATTGATCATTTGAATTCTAATTTATTCATCGCTTGTCTAAGTTGTCTTAATTGCTTTTTAAACACCGTCTCGTATTTATCCCGGCCCCTTGGCTCGCGGGTCTGAATCTGAAATAGTCGAATCAAACACGGGCCATTCGAACACTTTCGACTTATAGAATCACGAAGATCGGTATCGGGAATACATCGGATAGCGTCGGGACGAAGAGCATCGATTACCTAATTGGGTAAAAGTTAAGCGTGAGTGGAAAGATCACGCGATGTCCCGGAGATCTTAACGATCGAGTCGCTAACGAGATAGGCCAGTTCTAGGTAGTGGCGCGTTAACGATGGGCCCCCATCGTCCGAAATATTTTATATCCGAGATACCTTGACCAGCGGATCCACCATTAATTTCCGAGGCACCGTCGTTTCGCGCCTAATAAATGTTCCCTTAGAAAGAGTTTCGGTATCGTCAACGTGCAGTCGATTCGATAATTTACTATTCTAACCGGCGTAAATAAGCGCATCACTTTGGGTTTATAGAGGTGGCTACCCCTTCGGAACCCTTATTCCAAAGGATTATTATAAAATAATTTTCGAATGAAAGTTCTACGATTAGGTCGGTCTCTTTTGTGTGCCATTTCTACTTTCGTCGTCCACCCTTTTCGCTCCGTCCTTAGGCGCGAACGCAAAACGAACGAGACACCGTAAAGAATGGTCCAACGATACCATCTTTGTTAGCGTAGTTGACGGTGAAAATGGTAATAAAATGTGCGCTATCCACTTTCGTGATTTCGCGGCAAATTTACGGTAAGATCGATCGTAAAATATAAGACACGCGGATTCGTGGAACGATAACTATCGATTTGGATTTCAGCCGGTGATATACGCGAAAATTTCACCGCGCAATCTCGGTCCGGTTAATATCGTTGAAAAAGAAATTACGAATCCGGTAGTAACTTTCGTTTAATACGGAAATATAAGTTAATTGAATACGACGTTTCTAGATATGTTGCTTTAAATCCGATGTAATTAAAATCGTTTTTTGTTTCCACGCATTTCATCTCGGTTTTATCCTATTAGCTACTGCTTTTTATGGTCACAGTCATTACCTTCGTATCTCGGTACTCGTTAATTCTAACTTGTATAATAAATCAAGAGCAACGCTCGTATCGCTGTGTGTTCTATCAAATATTTCTGAACCGTTATTCCAAGGGATATAACAGTATTACTGGTTTGAACTTTATTATCCTTTAATTATGTCGCCCACAACGAGGATCGTAAATTTCAAGTTGCAGATCTGGTCGCACTCGTATATACATTTAACAAACACATCTGACCATACTGGTTTCTGGAAACCACTTAATAAATGAATTACATTGCTGTTTGGCTGTTCATTTATTTCTCGTTTACTCTTTTCGAAGATTGACGAGGATACGCGAAATTGTTATCGGTCGAGATTTCTTGATCCATTATGGGAAAATAGAGAAAGCCAGTTATCCGAGGATATTTAACTTCCCATCGAATTTCTTGTAAGCTCACGAACTTTCATAAATACCCGCCGTTCGTAACGTAGCTGTCTTCCAGCGGTAATGCAGTTGGCCTCTTTGCCACCAATTGGATAGTCAGGATTTTCTATTTCAATTTTAGAAAAGTCCTATTTTCAAAAATATTCATATATACATTTATCACATTCTTTTATCTTTGTTTTATAATTTTATACTTGTACATTAAAAAAAAAAAGGAAATAGCGGTAGTTTAAATAGGTGCGCTGCTATATTTATTATCCAATTAATAATTGATATAGATTAGGTATTGATGGTTCGAAATACCGACAGTTTAAATACAAGCGCTTCAATAATATTGATTAGGTATAATAGCGACAATTAAAATCCAGTTCCTTCAATAATAGCGAATTGATTGATAATACGGATCAAGGATTGTTAGTTAAAAATATCGACAGTTTAAATACACTCGCTTCGATAATACTAAAATGGTCAATGATATTGATTAGGTATTGGTAATTAACACTTGTATGAATTTAAAAATACGTGACTGCGTCAACTTGCTTTGTATTATCCGAATCCTTCGAATAGAACGGAATCTAACGCCGGTTTGTGTTTGTATACATACATCGCGAGCGATTAAGAGTATCGAAGCTAGATTCAGACAGTCGTGTTTCGCGCGTCGGGTCAGTAATACGTGTGCGTCGAGGTGTTCTATTATATTTTCCAAACACAATTAAACGTTAAATTGTTAGGAACAATATAGTTTATAAATCATTTATTATTTAATATCTCTTCAATTTTGAGTATATTTCGCGTGTGTGTTAAGTGAATGTGTTTGATCCTGAATGTACCGATGAAGTGCGGAGGAGGCACAGCTCATTTTCTGTAGTTCAAGGTAAGAAAATAATTAATATCGTAGAAGGGTACAGTTCTATGATTCACCACCCCCAAAATAGGACAATATATTCTGAAAGGTCTCGACAAGTCCTGTTGAATGAGCCTAGTCTCAGGTTATGCAAATGAAAAAAATTAAGCTAACCTAACATAATTAAATTGAGAGAGGAAATGCGATTGAGCTTCAAAAAGCGAGTGCCTTAACCTATAAGCCACTCAACCGCTATTATAAATAGGAACTTTAAACTTCCTTTTAAGTAAAAAATACAAAAATTCAACCGATTATAACTTTTTCATTATTCGTTTGCGCAACCTGGAACTAAGTTCATTCGATAGGACTCGTCGAGATCTATCAGGGGACATTTTGGTTCTACGGGTGGTGAAACATGGAACTACAGCCGCGTTGAAATTTATATCGCATTTAGAACAATATTTATGATACAGAATGTGATACAATTGTTTTTTATAATATTAAAATCAGAGTGCAAGGACACGTTTGCAAAACTATTTTACATTGCATTCTTTAATTCGAAATATGCAATAAATCAAAATTACAGTTTTACTGTTTTTAATATTACAAAATTTGCTAATATTATAATAGTGATAATAAGTCTTCATATATAACCTCGAGTAATAGTTAATTTAAGAATTAGAATCTGTTGAGAACACAATGAATAAACCGATGAGGTATACATAGTAAACAAACTTACGGAGGTCAATTGTATACCTACGATAGGAATGATAAAGGAAACCAGTTTATTGTGTTCTCGAAATACAAGGACTTCGTATTAGATGATTTGTATTCCTAGAATTTAGCTCAATCAGTACGGTCAGTTCTGTTTACTATGTTGAAGTGTGGTTGAACTGAACACTTCAGAAAAACAACGCAACTAGAAGCTTATACTTGCAGGATCGTATCGCGAATAAATTTGAAATATTCACGAGGGAGTAAAAATTCATAGATACAAATAAATACATTTATAAAAATTTCACGTTGAAATAATATCTAGTTTTATCTTAACTGTAAATTTATTACATATTTTAAAATAGTAAAATTGAAGTAGAAGTGAAATTTGGTCGAACAGGAAATTCCAAAGAACGCTACGCAAGATGAATTCCGGAAAGGTGTTCCTCTTCCTTACAAATCCGCTTCATCGTGTCCTCTGAATACGCGACGAATATCAACCGGTTTTCAATTTTATTACCCTTTGACGAGCACAGTTTCAGCAGTCGTAATATCGGTGTAATGAAATTTCAACGTTGTCGATCGCGACAAGGGTAAACGATTTCGAGCCACCTTCGCTGACATTCTTCCACACTGACAAAATGATCGCGTCCCTCTCGCACGTTTCTTCAGTTCGCTGTAACACCCTCTATTTTTCACCTTCCACCTTCTTTGCACGTCTGCAAATCCTCCAGCCATGTCTCTGCATCGTAATTGAAGGGATTTCATACTCTATCTCCGGTTTCTCAATAATATCCTTCTCTATCGGTCCCTATCTTGTTCCTGAATCTCATTACGATCGCGTCGACGATCGCTGAACAAATTTTTCAACACCTTCCATACAACGTTTCCTTTTTTTTCCTTTTCCTCGATGAAAATTTTTCTAAACGTTTATCTGTGAATATTTTTAACTCATTTTGAAAATCAGTCATTTTTGCGACAGATAAAAAACACTAAACCTACCACGCGCGGTCAAATGAATGTTTTTAAAATTTCGTTTAGGACTTCCTGTATACGACGTTATCGTATCGCCATTTAATTTCACGATACGTTAAATACATTTTAAATATAAAAAAATATTTTGTTCACTATCTAATTGTTCATATATTAAGAAACATGTATTTTTAAAAGCGGTCATTTGACCGCTCACGGTAGGGGTAGGTATACATGAAGCGTCGGTAGGTTTAGCGTTAATAAAACAAAATATTGATAAGAAATTGTGAAACGACTTGTTGCGTTCAAAGTGAAACGTTAAAATAGTCTTTCATATTTTCCAATATTTCGTGCGTGCTTATATACGAAAGAAGATGTTTAATTTGAACGCGTCACCCTTAATCCATCAAGCTTTTATGGCGTATCCTTGTACAAAGAGAAGGCAATATTCTTTGGTAACATAGCGTGGCTTACATCAACGAGCACGAATAAAATTCGCCGGAACGAAGTATCCTGGCGGGGAAAGGAGGTCCCCAATGTCTTGCGTTGGATCATCGATCACGTTGGCCGAAAGGGAACCCTTTCTGGTTTCATACGCCACCCTCTCGTTCATTGTCAGACGATTCCTCTTCCTCTTTCGTGGCGGTTCTAAGCAACGCTGACGCTTCAACGAAACGGATAACCCAACAGCCGTGACGAACCGTCCGGATTTCTCCGTTTCTTCGCGAGAGAAAGAGACATCGCGTTTTTCTGTTTTCATTCATCCGGAGTGGACGGTAATTCGCGGAAATTTATTTTTTTTTCATGCGTCCCACCCATTTTGTTTCGAGGAAACTCGAGGTGGAAGATTCATTAGGTAAGCAAGCAAGCATTTCCCTAATGCGTTTCTCTGTAACGATTATTCTTGTTTCTTCCTGCTTTTGTAAATATTCGCGGTTTTACTTTAAAAGGTAATTCGCGGTTTTCTTACAAATGAACAGGTTTATTTTGTAAGAACAAATGTAACTGTTCTGTGTCATCATTTACTTGGGAAGTTTTCCTTTTATTTGCTGTATCGTTATCTGTAGTTTTGTAAATTTTAATGATATCCTGAGATAATTGCGTGGTATCATTGTTTGATTTTGCGAGGAGACAAGGGTTAAATCAATACGTTTCGTCAGTTATTCTGTGTGTTAGAACAAATAAAGACAACGAGTTGCAACAAGGTTTAATTTGAAGAATCTTTGAACCTGATTTTTTATCTTAGGGAAATATCCTTTTCTATTCCACTTTCTATTTGCGTTTCGTTCACGAGTACGTTTTGTCGTAATAAGAATACATATTTTCTCATTCTTTCACGCGCGGTAACATTGTTTGTACCTTTTATAGTCGTTAAATTTTTATTTCCTTATATGTCTGGCTTACTATCCCGCGTATACAACTGCTCTGATTCGCTAAACCGGGCGGCCGGTCTTTTTCCTCGATTTTCGCTTCCGCCTTCTTTTACGTCTCTTCTGGGTGGCTGGAAGAAAGGTAGAAAGACGAAGTCGCGTGATGGCATCCCCCGTGCCCGGTAAATAAATTACCTCTACCTTATCAGGAGTAATAGGAGCGCGCACGACACAGATTGGTCGGCGTTGGGCACGCGAATTAAAAGTTACTGCCCTGCCTGTAGCTAGCAGGATGTGGAAAAAGATGGCTGCATGAACGTGAGAACGAGTACGCCGTTTTACGCCGTTTACGAAGATAGGAGTTAAAGGCTCGTATCTTTTGAACATTGAAATGGGCTGGAATCGTCCTGTGATTTTATCGTCTACTGTAATTATTTACGCGATATTTTGTGTTCGCAGCTTTTCATAGCTATTCGTTTTATGGAACTTTTTAGTGTCGAAAGGTAACTTATTAGGAAAATTGAATGATATAGTTACTTTAACGCGTTCAACGTTGTCGACATTATGTTGCCAGGATGTATTTAAGTTAATGAAACAAAATCCAGTTTGTGGTAATTTATTGGAAACGTATTTAAACGTCGAGAAATTAAAAGACTACAAAAGTAACTTGAGCCACAAGAATGAAAACTCCAGATTTATTTCGGGGCTTATTTTATTTAATTCTTTTTCAATTTAAAATGAACATTTTTATGAAAAATTAAATGTACCATTTTTATCCTCTTTCGATACATCAATCACAATTTCCTCTTGGTTAAACAACGAAATCAGAGTTTCGATTCGTGGTTTCAGATTTTCTACAAATATTCACCATTCAACCCTGATACAGCAACTTTGTTGGCACGTATGTATCTTACAAAAATAGAATACTGGACCAGCTCGCGAAAATTTGGTCATTTTTCTTTCCGTTTTCCACCGTTTTGCTCGTCATTTCCCTATCCGCTCGAAGAATCTAAGGGTTGCTTCGAAATTTCTTCTCGTTCCCTCTGCTTCTTCGTCGCTTTCGTTCGATTCGCGTGAGAAGATCTCGTTTCATCGACGGCCAGCCGGCTTCCGCTTTCTCCGGAAACGTCGACGAACCGTTGCTCGCTGAATCGGAAATAAGAAAAAACATCGACCACGTTTACTTCTGCTTGATTGATACGATTTTATTGCCGCGCCAAGATTTATCGACGCGCTGTTTTGCATATGATTGATTTACGCCTATTCTCGGCTTTCCTTCCTTCTTTCTGCTGTACCTCTTCTACTTTATCCTCTCTATACCTCGTACCATCATCGAGCCGTTGCCATTGTATCGTTCTGTCGACGACACGAATATTGGCTACGAAACAGTAAGACATATCCGCTGGATTCCCCTTACGAGCGGTATCGAGCACCCCCGTAGTCGCATTTTTCAAAACATCCTGCGAGAAAATGGAGCTCGTTTATTGAATCCTCTTTCTCTTTGCTCGCGTGAAACACCGGGAAATTTTTATGGATAGATCGTTGGGGATGAAGAGGTGAAATCGACATGTTTGTTCAGGTATAACATTGTTTCCTGGGTGATTGAATATTTATATTGCTTTTCCGTTTGATGGACTGTATACAGCGTATTGTTTTTTTTTCTTCTTTATTCGACATGGGTTTGTTCCTATGTTGAAAGTTGTTAACAGAAAATGTACGGTTTAACACGTTGATTGGTATGTGAACGCAATCGTGTCCTAGGGTGATACATTTCTTTCCATCCAGGACAATTTCTTATTTTTAGTTCAACTTTCGTATGTATTTATCTTTTATATAATTAATAGTATTTCGTTCGTAATCGTTTATTAAATGGATTTGCTGTCACGAAACTGAATCTTAATTACTCATTTTAGTCATATGCATTCGTTCTTTTCTGTTACAGGTGAGTCGTTCAAACAATCGTATTTGTCATCCATGAATTTTTTCGGGACTAATGGAAACTCTTGCGGTAAGACCCCTGTGTTTGATTTACGAGCTCGGGATATGAATGTGCAGGCGGAGGTTCGGTAGAAGTGTCAGGTGTGAGTTATTAGCTGAAAAATATGTTTTCGCGGAAACTTCGGATTAAATTGACAAAGGAGCCAAGTTTTTAACGCTATTTGAAATTACACGCTCTCGAACACGTGATTTATATTCGCATTAGAGAATTTCAAGTACCACTTTGACGAATAACGAATGAATTTCATGTCCGCCGATAAAAATTCATATCACGAGCATAGTTTCTAAATTCATTTTCATATGTATCTTTTAAATCTTATATTTCTAATATGCGATAGATTCATTTCGAAACTTGAATACGTAATTTTAGTCGGTGTACCGTTATACACCTTTCGTAAGTTTGGGTCACGATTGACCCGACCGCCGTTGTTCGAGAATTAAATCGTATCTTTGCCGCCGCTAAGTTCATCAACGAAATTAATTTCGCCTCGAGGCTGGCAGCGTAATTTTCCGTTAATGGCGACCATATATTTAATCATGCGTTCAACGTTAGTCTGGCAAATTAACCGCGTATCGTCAGTAGGGGATCAGGTCAGCCGGAAGTATGTCAATGTTTATCTTCAATTGACAATGTACACCGAGTCACAGCTGTGAGAAATAACCAGAATTTGTCAGCGCGGTCGGCGACTGTTGGAGTTGTGGTCGATGGTTGTAAAAGGAGGAAAGGGGGTAGGGGGACGAGGGGGTGGTGGTAAGGAATATCTGGGGGACTACGGGAACTTTCGGTGGGGTGGTAGGACACTAACCTGATTCGACTAATACCAGTTGAGGTCTCGTCTACTTTAACCCAACCTAACTTAGCCTTAGATTAGACCAACGGACCATGTACTTGTTCACTTGCACACTGTCTTTACCGACACGGTACTCGACATAACCGTACCTTTCCGGTAGCTGCACTTTATACACGGCGTTCGCTGGGATTCTGACCCTAAAGATACATGATAACTTTCGTTCAAGAAATTTGTCTTCGTGTTGTTCCTTCTGGGTTTGCTCGTTTTTCATTTCCTCCTCGGATGATTTCTTCCTCTTTCTATAGACTCGTTGGCTTATCACGCTATCGTTCCTCGAGGTAACTTTAGGTTACCTTACTCCTTGAATGTAGTAAGGAGTATCATGACTTTAATGCAATTAATTAACCGAAGAAAGAAAAATTAGAGAAAATTCTTTAAGGATTCATTTTGAATGCAAAAGGGTTTTCAGATATTATGTAATTTATCGAATCAGTATTGACGAGGGAATTGTCGATTGTTTCCTTCGCGATCGGCTAGAATCGAGTATCTTTGTCGATCTGTGTTTACCTTACACAGTAATTAATTTCTACTCGCCAGCGTTCGTCTTCCCTATCCGTGAACTTGGAGGTCCATCTAAGCCTCGAAGAGTACATAACGCCCCTTTGACAGACGCAGGATCCGCTACGGATCCTGCTGTGTGTACTTAAGCAATCGACGCCAAACATAATTACAGGTTTCGCCCGTTTGCTCCTGACAAACACACCCCGTAGCTAATACGGTCAAACAGATTCCAGTGCATCCCCAAGTTTCGAACTCCAACGGTCGAGTATAGTGTGCGACGATGATCGTTAAATCGTGTTTGTATCGTTACACGTATATTGGAGTTTCTTGGATCATTAACGAATTAATACGGATACACACCGAACTAATCGGAAACAATTCGTTCATTCATTTCGTTAAAACTTTCCTCGAGAAAGTTCTATTTTCGAGAAATTTTCTGTTTGCTTTCTACGCTGAAAACAAACGTTCGCAGCAAGGTAGATCATTAAATTCTTTTGATTTTCTATTAGTAACAAGTGTAACGGACGTTACGTTCTTTCAAGAATCAGAATAGCGTGACAAATTGATACTTTCAGTGGACAATTATCGAGAAATACACCCAGGGCGCACCGGCGAGCCCACCAAAGAGCCTTTGCTCGCTAAGTTTCAGTCTGCAAGTCCACCGCGATTATTAGTTAGACAAGTAGTTTCCAACGTCTCTGGGAAGCGGTTCTCGGGGCTAAAGCGAGGCTTGATTAGGCGCGGTAACTTGTTTCCGTCCTGACTCCTTACGCGAACTTAAACCATATTAGATTGCGTTTAAGTCAAGCACGTGTTGGAAGGTCACAGTTCGTGGAACAGGGTGTAAGAGAAAGTGAGAAGGGGGACAGAAAGGGGAGAATACAGAGTGTAGGAAATGTAGCTACACGTCGTAAAGACACAAGGTGTTACCGTGTCAAATGAGAAGAAACTTGGAGGAATTTAATAAGTCGCCGCTGGTAGCTGAAGTCCAAGCGATTGCAGTAAGGACCCTAAGCTGGTGAACGAGTCGACTGAATATATACGGTGAAAGATAGAATGAGATATGGTGACTTAATTCGGTTACCGAGTTACGCGACTTTCTAAAACTGTCCTCTCAGGACCTAATTATGCGGCTCCCGGCGAGCAGAACTCGGCAAATCTATCAGCTGGACGTAAATATTTTATGCAAGCTGACAGGAATTTATTCATGTTAATCAATTTAATCTCTCTTTTCTTCGATCCGAAATAGCCACCCAGGCGATGGCAGTTATAAGTACAGACGGTTTCTGATCGGATCACTGATCGATTTTCAAGTATCGAAAATAGCTTCATTTGGTCTATTCAAGAGACACTAAAACCGATATTCTTCGTCCGTTGTAATTAATGTCCATTCGATTGGACGGTGGACTAGGGAACTTTAACACGAAATTATGGAGAATCGAATCGCGGCTGAGTTTCCTCGCCGGCGCGGTTGTATACCTCTCATCCGTGATATTTACTCCATAAATCTGACTTAATTAAAGTCGTAGCCCGATATCTCGTGATTCAGGCGGCGGTAACAACGTTACCGTCTCGCATTCTACGTAATCAAGTACACGGAACAAACTTGATAGAACGCTCTCTGATTAGAGAGTTCACGAGCAGTCGTTCCGCTTTATCTGTCACGCGGGAATAGGACGGAAACGAGCCTCTTCTAGTTGCGCGATAGACTTTCGTTGAACTTATTCCTGTCGTATCTTCTCTCCAATAGATATTGATTCGCAGACTCGACTGATTTGCAGATAACATAGAATATCGCGATAGTAACCGTGTTCTTAGCACCTTTGAATATATCATGCATCCAAATTGCACGCACTCAAGATTGGATACATCCAAGTGTATATACACCGATGAGGTGGTGTGCATCGAAAATTGTACTAGTATGCATTCAAGAGTACATTGATCCAGGACAACACGCATCCAAAAGTATATTTGCAGACAGTAGTACGAGAATCCAGTAGTACAAGGCTACGATATGTCAGACATCATAATAGAGGCTGAGATATTTTAGTATTACTACTGAATTCCAGTGTAATTTAACAAAAGCTTGAAAAGCTTCAAATTTAAACATCTTAACTCGACAATTTCAGCAACTTTTCGATATTTTTCGTGGATATAAAATGTATTAAAAGCGTGACACATAAGCGTCTCGTTCGATGTGTATTCGACGGAAGTTTGGCTCGATGAAAGTCGCTTTTGCGACCGAGTAATATATACGTATTTTGCTTACGATTTACGACTTCCGACAAATTTAAACGCACTTCATACTTCACCGTCGATAGGTATCGATTTCTAACCGTACGGCTGCTCGCACGGGCTCGATGTAATCGCGTTATTCCGGAAGTCGCGTCATCGCGTGTACCTCTCCGCTTCGAGTTCTCCTTATTTGTCTTGTCTTCCGTTTTGCTCGCGAAAGAGAGCAACGAAGAAGCGAATATCCTTAGCGGAAGGTGAAGAGAGAGACAGGGGTAAAAGAGAGTCGGACGTGTAGGTGAAATACAGTGCGAGAGAGCGTCATGTAAAAGGAGGAGAAAAGAAGAGAGGTAGGAGGCAATGGAATTTGATATCGTGCGAAGGAGCGGGAAAATAAAGTGGAAAAATTCCATCTGGTCAGACGTATCAAGCTCTGTGTCCTTGTACCGGAAAGAAGAGGAAGTAGGACGAAAGTACACGGCGACAAGTCGGCCAGACACTCAATACACCCTTTCTCGATTCGCGGCAAATACAGCACCATAATAAGGGTGGAAGGGTGAAGATTCGCGTTGACAGGCGAAAAATTTATGACGTGTTTTTGGCTTACGATTGCTCGTAGAGCATTCAGTCGAACCAATAATACCATAGAAAATGCTGTTTACCCGTTTCATCCCTCTATCTGAAATCCTGTATCGACAATTTGCTTTTCCTTGCTTCTTTTCATCTATCAGAAGCGTTTCTTGTTTATAAAAGAATTAAGGATATAAAAATACTAACGGACCACTGTAATGATTTTTATTAGACAATCGTTCTTAACTAGAATCTTCTATAAAACTATTACACGTCGTAAAGAATAATTGACTGTATTCTACGTTATCCGTTATTTTTATATCGTCTCTTCAGGTCGGTGGCAAGATCTCGACGACTTTTTGCGCGGCTCTCGTGAAGCATTTGAGACGGTTCGCCGTCGTTGATTTCATCTTCGTTCCCGGCTTTTCCGTCTCACGAATCGTTGACTTTCGCGACGGCAAAAACCGGCAAACGACGAAACTGGCTGGTCTAGTCCAAACGGGGTGGCAACGAACCGCCTCGACCGTCCGAGTGTTGGCAAGCGTCGTTCACGTTTCCCGTACCCGGTGCTATCCTTCTGTTCGTTCGTTCGTTCGTTCGTTTATTCGTTTGTAAAAGTAGAGGACGACGTGCCCGACGAAATTAAAAACATTTACTTGCGCGAAAGAAACACGGCGAACGAGAGGGCAGCTCTCATAAGCCGGTGACACATCTTGTAGCCGGGAAAAGGGTGAGTAGGATGAGTAAAAAGCATCGCGAAAGCTAGGTAGATGGAAAGGGAAGAAGGGGCTAAGTAGAAACCTCGTACCCACTTTCGAGATGTATACAGGCTCGCGGCAGCCTCGTCGTCGTCGCCGGCGTCGACGGCGGTGGCAAAAGGGAAGCTGGGATGGGGAACGATGAGAAAGGACAAGCCGAGAATACCAGCCAGCTACGACTATGAGAATTAATTTGAGATATTGCGCTTAAGTGGAGAACTGCAGCCGGATATCGAGAATTCTCAACTCGTTCGCGAGATCGTTTATATCGTGTCGATGGTGGCGCGAAATGTGGGCGTATCAAATTTTACCTTTACTTCCTCCCCTTAAATCTTGCTTAATCGACTCCACGGATCGTTCTATCCAGCTGCTCTTATACTTATCAACCCTTTCTACTCGAATATATTTTTGTAGTTATATAAAAAATTTAGCACGTTCTCGTTGATATCCTTTGCCTCGATTCGTACAATTTAAATATCAGCGATACTTTCTCTGAAATGGCCATTCGTGTGTATCTTCGTTGAATAGAAAAATGTTTGTTAATCCCTCAAAGGATCTTCATTTCTGTTAGGTCGGTACGAAATTAAACGAAGCTTTACGCTGTTGATGATTTTCTGTTAATCGGAGTTTCGTCAAAGCTGCAACAACATCGAATAGAATTTCTAAATGCTGGCAAGCAGTTGCAGTAGCCATATACAGGTCGTACGTGACAGGTAACGAGGATAGTTCAGCGAAGGAAGCACGACGATGCAGGCTGCGTAAGCAGATTACGCAACTGTGTAATTGAATGAGCACTCTAAATACCCCGACCGCTAATTAAGAAGGCGATCAATCGATTATCCAGCCAGCATCGGTACACGTTCCTCCTTCCACCTGGCTCTCCTGATCCGCTCTTCTAGCAATGTAGCCGTGACGTCGACCAGGGAATCGTAACATGGTTGCTAGCTACCGGAGGGGTTTTAACCCTGCCCCTTCTCCCCCTGCACCACTTGCCACCTCCGCTAAGTCTGTTATCAGCAAACCCCAGCCTCATCGGAACCGGTGCTCGGCTAACTGCCGATTATTGCCGGCGGCATAACCTTCGATTAAAATCAACCCCCTACCATAGTCACGTTTAACGCTCTCTTTACGATTTCCCAATCAACGATCTCGAACGAGAAGTGTACTCCTTTCTCCGAGTTTCTTCTTCATCGATAAGCAGCCTGTGATTCGATTTCTTTCTTTCCATCCATAATCGTTACATAGGATTTTTAATAAATTGCAAATTGCTTTTAGTTTTCATCGTTTATCGACTGAGAATGGTAATTGTAACTGGCGAAAGCATGCATGATCCGAGGATGTTTCTTTCACATTATAAAAGCCGAAGAGGATTCAAGTTTGTGCGTGAACCCATAGAAGTGGGAGCTCGAACTTCGATCCTTTCATAGGAAAAACGAAGGCTAACTGATAGCTAATTAGAATCAACGAATACCTTCCATTAGGGAAGTGGTAGCTCGAGTTCAAGGGTTGCGTGGTATCGATGTTACGATATGGAACTCGTTATTGAATCGAGAAAGAGAAATTCTAGGAACTTCAATTAGAGTTTACTTCAATTTGCTTATCGCCATACCGAGGAAACAAGTTATTAAACAAAATAGAACTAATTGAAACCACGGGGATTCAATTAGGGATATGGATAACAATTAAAGAAACTTTCAAAATACGAGCGCGAATGTTATATTCCTTGGTTGAATTAATACGTTTGTGATTTATACAGCGGTTATAAAACGCTTGAAATATTGAGGCGTTAAGTTGAACGTTTAGCATCTTTTACGGAAGATTATGCCACGAGGTGAATCCTTGATCCCGCGGCTCTCAGTTTTGAGGGATTTAAGAAGCGGATGATAAATATTAAAATAACAATTTGAATTCCACCTTCGTTCAAGCACTGCCAGCATTCCGTAGTAGCTAGAGAAGCTTTTGCAAGCAGAAACGAGATAAACTCTTCGCTGCAGGGATACCGTAGATTCATGCAATAATCATCTTGCGCGGTTAGTCCACGCTTCAGTGTAATCCCTAAATTTTTTTTTCTCTCTTTTTCCCCCGAAAGATTTTTCGCGTTGAGAATCAACGATGAAGCTCGTTTCATCGGTTCGATCATGTATTTTTCTTGCTCTCCGGTTATAGGACGTAATATCGAATCGTATTTCACAAATAACGACGAGCTTTTAAATGAAACATCGTTCGATCGCGTTGCTAACGGACGATATAAGTTCGCGACACGTAAATTGCTTCTATGGACAGTTGAATCATATATAAGGAATGGCAATCGACGAGTTCAGTGCACCTATGTATTGAAACTGCGGTTTCATTACAGAAGATCGATCAGGCGTGAAGCTTTCGCGAGGCATAGTTTTCGATTCAGAGTAGGAATCTCTGTTTTTCTCATCCATTTAGGCCGTAAAGTATCGAATACACTTTCGTATTTCATTCGCATCGTTGCTCCTTTTGATGTGCCCTACTATCAAACGCGTGGTATACGCAAAAGTCTGTTGGAAAGCAACTCTAATACCGAAAGTAATCGGTCGATTCTAACGTTTGGAATTTCTGTTATTGAAATCGTGCCGGTGGTATACCTAAATCGCGTTAATATTAAATTCCATCGAACAGATGGAATCAATTCGATGCAGCTCTTTCGTCGTGGAGGGGATTGAATAGCGGAAGTTAGCCAGTGCACGTGGAAAATTGATACTGAATTTTCTATTTCACCGAAGGCCCGATAACAACGGAACGGTGTGCATTACGTCGACTGTTTAGATGGTCGGATATTAGTGTGTCCTGAGGGGGGGGATGGCGAAGATAGGAGAAACGTGGCCATGGTTTCAAGGGTCGCAAAGGGTAAGGGGGAGGCTGTTGTTCGGGCATTCGCGACAAAGGCTAATTGCAAAGCGCGGGAGAACCGCGTCGCAAACGGGAACAAGCCCATATTACGTCGGAACACACAACCCCAGCCATTGCTGTCCCCTGTCCCTATCTTTCTCTTCTCTTCCTCTCTTTCTCACGCCTCGTGTCCCCCTCTGTCGAACTTGCTTTCTACCCCTTCTTGTTTCTCTTTTACTCGCATCCTGATAACTGTACGGGCTGTTCTTTTTAACTGGACACGATGGAATATTTCATAAGGAAAGGGTTCCTTGGGATGTTGATTTTAATCTTCTACTACCGAGGTGGAGTCTATTTTTCTGATCTTCTTCTATTTTGTATACGTGTGAAGTTTGATCATAATTTTTCCGTAAACAAACCATCCTTGGCGATATTGTTCCACGCTAACGCGTTAATATGCAACGGATTAATAAAAAGCATCACCCTGTATATGCAAGAATTGGATAGGGTAACATGGAGAACGAGTTAGAGGTCAGGTGACACCTCGAACTATGCGTGTGTCGTAGAGAAACGATCCAGGATGGTCAACCATAGCTGAACTATGGTCCATCAGATCGTTGACCCGGGCTTGGTATGGTACACGCGCAAAGCATCCCTGCACAGCGGTGCGACCAGGTAAACCTCGACCTCGAGACCGCATCGCATACAATTCCTCTACCCCTGCCCACGATCCCTTTCACAGTGAATTCAACCTTCGACCATATCTCTCCGTCTCTCTCTCTCGCTTTTACTCACCCTCTACTCGTTTCTCCCTTGTTCTCCTGTATCGTTTCTCTGGCCGGTCACGTATAGCCGTATTCACGCTTGTACACGTCTCTTTGTGTGCGCACGGAAGCTCTTTCGGTCAGCGACGACGGTACACGGTGCGCTTCGACCTGTACAAAGGTGTTAATTGACAATATCGCGAGGCTGGGCGAAAATTGACTGGGACAGCGTTTAACGACGTTAGAAAATTCGTTAACGCGCAAAAATGATCGATTATAAGCGTTACTGCCTTCTATCCACGTGTCTCGCCTCGCCTCCCTTCCGGTCATCTGTGAAATTTCACGTTGCATCGACGCGCACCGTTAATTCGATCACAATGGAAGCTTTAAACGCGGCTAATTGAATCGAACTAAATGAAGGTTATTTAGTCGGAATATCGCGCCGACACGTGAAATTGATACGAAACTTCGTATGCGGAGCAATTACGTTGAAACGATCGTGGGCTTTCCGCTCTCTCTCTTTCCCTCCCTCTGTGTTCAGCGAGCTAGCTAGCCTGTAAAAGCAAGGTGCACGCAGAGAGAAATCTTCTCCAGAACCCTTGACGATTATGGATCGCCGTTCGTAATTGAATGGATAATTGAAACGATCCTTATCAAAGCTGCGAGCCTTATGGAGCACGGTCACGGCAAACGCGAGCTTGTTTGGCTGTAACTATACCCCGGTAGTCCTCTTTCGGCTTCTCCATCGATGGCTCAAGAACATTCTCTGGTTTGCTAAACTAACGGCTAATTAATCGGTTAAATATTGATCAAGGAGTAAGATTCTCGTCTTTGGAATGAAATTGATCGTCCATCTCGGAAGAAGGGAATCCGTAAGAACAAAAGCCGTAAGGACAATCCCGTTAGTAGATCATTTATCGCTCTCGAGTTAACGCCAACTCGGTTTCACGCGATTTTTCAAACCAAATGTCGATATTCGGACGATAACTTTTTGAATCGATACCACCTATAAATACCTGTGTACAATCCTTGACATAAAAGACGATCAGTCCTAAATTCAATTCCTTTTGCTCCTACTTGCCATCCTCTACATCCTCGTAACGGCCATGTTGAAATTCCACGGTATTCCGTGGTATCGTAATATCTTGCGCATCATAATCCCTTATTGTGGGTGGATGCGAAGGGTTGCGAACGATGGGTTTTATGGGCGTGGAAGTATAACTATGTGTTTTATAAATTGTGACGCGGAACAGATTGACGGGTTACATTTTCGTGAACAAATTCATGGTATTCGTCGTTAGTATGCGTTCACACGTTATCAGAGGATCACGTCCGGTATATATTTAAACAATATTCCTATGAGTTCGTGATATTTCATACAAACACCTTAAATTCTTAATAATTGTACCATTCCACTGCTCTCTTTTTTTTTATATCATCCCAACATCGAATAACTCTTCTGTTGTATATTCAATTTAGATTAATTGAAGACAATTGATCTTCAGAAAAATGCTTACAATTGCGATTACTACGCATGTCAGGTGTTGTTTCATTTTAGAATCGATTATTGTCGTTTGTTCTTTTTTCTCTTTTTGTTTTAAAAAGAGACTCGAGAAATGCTGGAAAAGGAAAAGGTGGGCAAGTTACTTGGCATGCAAAGCAAGGATACTCGAGCCTGGAATTCCGTATGGATTAAGTAACCTCGTGTGCATAAGCTTGAATAGAATCGTGTACACGTACACTGGCTGCACGCTCGATGCCTTCAGTATACATTTTTAAACATCGTCGCTGTAACTGTATGAAAAAAACTTGATTTATTCGTCGCTTAACGAAACTTGATTTAACTCCGTCTAGCCTTTCGCGTGCGCCGGGTAAAAGAAATCGTCTTGACGATATTTCCATGTAACTTGGTCGACACGGGAATACTGTTTACCGCAACAATGTTCTCTGAGCTGAATTAGAAGTGCTCTTGCTACTTGTAGCGCACTGTTCATGGTTATTCTAGCCCCTTTACGTTTCGGGAGAAGCAGCAATTGTATTGTTGAACGAAATTATTGAATTAGTTCTTGCTGCGGTTAGGAAAATTTTAAGCTAACAACAATGAACAGCAGTACCAGAGAAAATTAAAATTTTTTTATAAACTTTGTTAAACGCATTTGGGGGTTGAAAGTTTGTTTAGTGTAATTAAATAGTTAGTCCAATAATTCTAAGATAAATAGTGAAAAAAGATACGTGATTATAAAAAACAGAGGAAAATATTATTTTAACAACATATTACTGGAAAAAAAAAGAAATGTGTATTATATGTTCTATGTTCTGTGTCATTACGAGTGCATTACGAACAACTCTTTCGTAAGATAATATTTTTGCGAAGGCGTGAGAGCGTTTAAAATCTTGTCAAAGTTGTCTCTCTTCTTTTGTGCCGCGAATTCTTGCGCATTTTCTTTACATCGTTGCTCGCGTTCGCCTTTTTTTTCGCTTCGAGCGTCGACCGTTTTGCTGGCTGGAAGGAAAGCGGGATACGAAGATGCAGGGTGACAACGCAATTTCGCGGCGAAAACAGGACAGGAACGTATAAAGGGGTTGTCTTTCGTTTGCGCCGTTTAAAAATTTGTCGCACCGTGTAAAATTACTTCCCTCGTGAGATCGCTTACATTTCTCCTCCTCCCGAAAGCGCGGAGGGTGCGAGAGTTACAAGGGCAGATCAATGCTCCCTTATGTTTGCACGCGTGCAACAAGCGATACACCGGTTGCTCGTTCCGTCGTCGAGATAATAAACCTTTCGTCCAGGTAACCATAAGCTGCGACTTGTTCCTGGGTTGTAAACGTCTACGTTATTCACGATCGCGTTGGACGAAAAAGGAACGCGGTAATAAAGAGTTGCGTTATCGTCGAGCGATTAAACATTGTCTAGCACCGGTCGACTTAAATTCCACGAGAAACTCTATAGAATTCCCGTTTAAGACCCCGCCAACACGTTTTATGGGAAAATGGCAGGGAAGGTAGGACAGTAGGAGGGTGTATTGGCAAAAATTTTCGCGCGAACGAACGTTCAGCAAGCCACGTTAAATCCAGCCCCCCAGGGCTCGCTGTAAATATAATCAATGCTCTCTCTCCTTTAGCCGCTTTCATGGAAACCACAAAATAAACGTGGACCAAGAGATCAGAGGTAAAGGGATGCGCGTAGGCACGCGAAGACACGCCCCGCTTTTACTGAAACGAGCCTCTCGAACGGATCGCTTTTGCTACACGCATATTTTGTGTAGGCTGACTCGTGCATTTTCTTGTTGCTCTTGTTGCTACATCAGCTTTCTGTAGTCAAAGCGCAATGGTTTATAGTTGAAAATTTGTACAGAAGATCGGTGTAGATGATACATCTGAAATTTATTCGATTAATTATTTTCAAAATTATCCATTGACTTAGCTTCGGGTAACATTTGCCTTTGCTAAGTTTCCCTGGAAGATCCCAAAAATGGATGACAAGACAAGTTTCTAAAGAGAGAAGAACGGTTTTGTTTGAACAGTCGGTTACCTTTTTCTTGCTCTCGACTGAAAGCATCGTCGTTCATTGAGTTGCCGATGAAATCTGTCGACGACGATGAGGACGTGCAAACTTCTCAGCCGATATTATGCATCTGCGACATAGTGCGCACCGGCAATCCCACTTTTAAAACCTTAACTGCTACCTGCTCGGTACGATATGCCATCTCCTCTAAGCCGGTGCTTCAGCAATTGCGAACTTTCGAGAGCGCACGCATTGTTTCCCGTTTCCCCTTTTCCGTTTCCGTTTGCCGAGCGCTCGCGCAAAGACGTCGGATGCAGTTCCGTTCGGTGCAGCTCGGTGACATTTAATCATCGATCGCTTTAATTGGAATCTAGCGTGGCTTTTTCTCATTTTTTTTTTTCTTTCACCGCCACCCAGGCCTCGATCGATGCCAGAGCGTACTATTTTCCTTTTTTTCCGACGTAAGAAAAAAACGCACAGCTGGAAAGGAAGGCTATAATTAAATCAAAATGGCCGCGTATCAAGACTAGCTGCAGATTTCCCTTCGTCAGGTTTTCCGATACCTCCCGACGAAAAATCCCCGACGAAGTAAATCTCCCGGTTGGAAAATTATCGTGACCTACTCGGTTATTTCGTTCGTTCGTTAATGACGTTGTTAGCGAGAAAAATTGTCTTATCGCTAATGGTTTTGCAACGTGGTTCGTATCGAAGCATCGACTATGATTGAAACATACGAATATAGAGACATTAACTTTTACCACTTGGCATACGTTTAGGTTTAATGTTTATTATCTGTTAAAAAGAAAACGAAATCACGATGCATATTAACTATACATGGAGAATATTGGGCTTTTTATTCCTTTTTATCCAATCGTTAATTAAGAGAGAAACTCATAAAAGGATTAATGTGATGTTCAGTTTTATTTTTAAAAACGACGTTTCAACCATTAGCAAGAGCTTTCATCAGGTTAGCATATTTATACGTATCATCTGTTGGAAAAATGTGAATGGAGATGGAATTTATTATTTGTATTAATTTTTGTTCCATTATGTTTTTAATAATTTCATCTTTGTTAAAATTTTTTCAGCAGATATGTACAAATACGTCTACCATTTGGGACCAAAATGTTATTTTTTTAAATAAAATAGAACATTCCAATAACTCCGGTTTAAGCATTTAATTTATTTAATGTTTGGATAAAAAAGACGCTTTTTAAGGAAATTACAATTTCCTAGTAACAATAGGTAAATACATCAAAAATATTTTATATCTGTACAAACTTTCCACTTTCTCTAAATACCATCGATTTATTCGTGTTCTAATAAGAGAGTGCCAATGAAAAATTAACATTCAGTGGTGTATTCAATTCCTGTCTCGTGGATATTCGACTGATTGACGTCACACCGTGTACCTCAATTTACACGTTGTGCATTTTGCAGTATATTAACAGATCGCGCTCGAATGTTCGCTAATCATAGAACGACATCGATGGAATTAATCTGTCCCAGGTTATTAATAATTTTGCGTCGTGTGTCGCATTTCGGGGTTGGCTCGAAATAAACCGGATGGTTTGGTTTGCCGATGCGGCAGAACGTTCAGAATGATTCGACGGTAACGCGTCGCGTCGCCTTCGGCTATTAATTAATATCGCGACTGGCTGATTAACATATTATCGCGGCAAGACAGCCGGCCGTGTTGAGAGGAAAGCCGACTTTGCTTGTAAGCGCGGAAGCGGTGAGATTGCGTGGCCCAAGAGGGAGGTGTGGGTGTAGAAGGAAGTAGGGGAGTGAATGCTGAGATTCAGCCTTTCAGAAACGAACAATAATGGGATGGTGGATGAGGGTGGGACGGGGTGCAACGCCGGAGAATCCCTCCAGGCACGTTCGACTATTAACCCCGGCGAGATTCGGAAACGCTCGACGGCTGAAACCACCGTCTCTACATCCAACCCCTTCTAGGACGTTTGAACGAGACTTCTGCCGGAGTCGCAGTGTCTCCGTAACAAGGGTGAACTCAATCCCCGAGCACAGTCAGACACCACCCGGAGCCTGAATCAGTTTTCTCTACCTTCGTCCCGTCTATCGCTTTCGTTCCGTCTCTATTTTTCCGAGTTGCCATGATTAAAACAAAATCGCCATCGCCAACGTCTCTGCGAGACCCTTTGACGACCTAAGAACCCGCGTCGAGCACGTAACACGCGATAGAGACGCTGGAATATTTTGCGCCCCTTACTTCTCTTGTACAGTCTACTTCAAATCTATTGTACAAAACTGGAAAGTTGGCATTTCGCAATATTTCTTCCTACTCGGACAACTGTTATTTATTATTTAAACCCGAAGGGAGGGACTCGGGTCAAGGGTGCTGTGAACGGAATGCTTCCTTTACTTCTGCGATTTCTTTCAGGGTTGTAGACACAACCCTTCCTATTTTCAATGGAATATAAAAATCTTGCGAGGTAGTTTCTATATAGCAAAGAATTATTGTAGTATTATATTATTTCGGTGATTACACAATTTAAAGATATTCTTTCATTAATATTAGTTTCATATTCTAATTAGGAAATGGTTGATACACAGAATTTACAGTCCTATGATAACAAGATAGATGTGTGTAAAAATGGAAGAAAACCATGTATTTTGCCATGTATTTTTCCCTCAATCAAATCGAGCGATACCTTCCGTGCAAGCTTTGAATCATTTTTTAAACGTCCTGTACGTTACAACAGGATCTCATTCGAGCAGAATCGTCGGAATAATTTTTCAGCGTAACAACTCACTCGGTCGTGTACGATTTTAAACGCGAGCCTGTCATTTCTCTAGCGTTGTAGCTTCTCAGATGTAGATAATAAATAATTACACGTCACGATAAATAATGTAGTTTAATGAATCCGTGGCATGTACTGTCGACGAAAGATCGGGAGCATGATTTTCAAGACGGTTTATTAATGGATCACTCGATGTCGTATCGTTGTATATTCATTTTTGCGTTCTCGTTCCCAGCACGCGTTGGCTAGATAAAAGTGGGATGTACTGCGAAACAATTTGTTACGAAGAGCAATGATACGCCATTGAATATATCTTTACGAGGTAATAAATAGCAACGTGCTTTCGCGTAAAAACAGCTTTACGACGATTTTAAGGCTGATTTTCGTGAACGTCGCTGTATTTTTCAGCGATATCAGTTCACCTGGGAATGTTTTAAAAATCTCTTCATCGTCCACTGTGCATGATATTCTTTTTACACCTAATTACACTAGCCAATATTCATACGCTTTTGCTCTATGATAATACGACTGTTTTTATGCAACAACGATAACCGCAATGACCCGGATAGATACGATATGATACACATTTTCGTTTCTGCCAAATGGTAGGTGATCAAAAATTTATGCGACACTTAATATTTATGCGAAACTCGCGTACTCGGCTCGGTACAATTACACGGTTGATTGAGAATGCATTCAATAAAGTGTTCGTAGATGCGCGTGGAGAATTTGCGTAATTTTGTCAGATGAACGTGTTGCCAGGGAGTGATATTACAGACTCAAAGGCCCATTGTAAACGTCTGTGTTTCAGACTTAGCCGTATTATGATCGCATCGCATATATGATTATGCTATAGTTTCATACGTGCACCAGTATATGGATACGTATTTGCATATGTTACTAGATATTATGAACTTCACATTCCCGTGTATCCAAATGAAGTTGGAAGGTTTTATAACGTTTTATAGAGATTCAAAGTCGATGGTATTAAATAAAAAATGTACCTTTAATTGGTCGTGTTTCAAAAACAAAGTCGTAGATTGCAAAATGCTAAAGAAATTGAATTTTTTTTAAAAATTTTCTTTATTTTTATTTGTGATGGGATTGTTCATCTGTTTTGGGGTAGCCTGTATATGGTATAGAGTTCGGTTAAGTTGGAATTTACTGTACGCTTACGCGAACGATGGCGCACCTGGTCACGGCGTCGAGCACGCTTCTACGGGGATGAAGGAGGGAGACGGATGGGGCGAGTCGTTGGAGAACTCTCTGCTGGAGAAACAAAGAGAAAGCGAGAAATGGAGAGTGGAAGAGGGACGGATCAGAGGCGAACGGGGTCGCCAGAGGGGTCGTAGTATGTAGGCTAGTTGGTAAAGGCAAACCCGAACAATTTGCTGTAATAATCCGATAACTGATAATATTGGCAATTTGATCGCAGCTAAATGGATCTCGCGGCGTAACAGTGCGTGCATTATCTCGACTATTGTTATTGTTCATACTCAATGACCATCGTAATGCGTGTGTCAACGGGTGGATCAAAAGTATCATGAATCTCGGGTCATTTGTTATATCCTTACTTTTACTTTCCATGACACAAAGACTGATTAACCCTTTTACTATTTAAAATTCATTATGGTGACCCTATGTCTAGCGGTTGTTGCAAATTAACACATTGACATACATTACCCCTAAAAAATTTACAGCAGTTTTATTATAAATATTGCCCTTGGGTATTAAAATGATATTGCAAAATTTATGAACAAGTTTGAACCATAAAATCGCAATTTGAAAGAATCATACGCGACGACGAAAGCCACCCTCGTGGTTTCCCGGAAGTGGTATTTGGTAGGGTGATTGATTTCCCCACATGGAATCGTCGATACCGAGTCGCGGGCAGGGGACGTGAGAAAACGAAAAGGCGAAGGAAGTGAAGAGACAAAGAAAAGCATAGTGATACAGGGAAAGAGAGAGAGAGAGCAGGATGGAAGAGAGAATTCAGATTCTATAGGTTAGCCGCAGAAATGCGTTGACTACGTTGAGAACAACAATTCGATTGATTTATCGCGGTTGACATTAATTAATTGGAGGCGAAACTCGTGCATCCCGACTTCGCTCCGCGGTATTGTACCAAGTTACGTTACATCGACGGATTTTGCAACAATACCATCCACCCTTCGAGTTATTCTCCTAGTGTTTTACTTTAGACACTTCAGAACTTCCCTTTTCGCGAAATGAAAAATAGGTGGATGGCATTCGCTTAATTCCTTGATGGATTAGGGTACGTTTCAGTAACACCGTTAATTTTCCTTTTGGAATTTTACCCTCCTTTCTCAATTTATACTTTTCACATCTCTGTTCGATTTTCTCTCTATAAACTCTTAATACAAACAAACAAATCCTTGTAAAATTTAATGAAATTCAACAAAATTTTCTTGGATAATTTGTTAAATTATGAAAATCCTCGAGCCGTATAATAGGCGCGTGATACTTTGAAACAGCAGTGTATGCGTAAGGAAAGATTGAAAAGATAGCGAGGGAGTGGAGGAGAAGTTACGATTTTTTCTCGTTATCTATTTCACCTGCACAAGCGGCACAAGAGTAGCGAGTGTCAGGCATAAAGTAGAAGGAAGACTCGTTGGTTGATTCACCTGGCGCAGGCGCGTACTCCTCCATCCCTTCCCCCTGCACTGTTTATGCCCTCTTCGTCCCGAGCCACCCCTTATCGCTATGGGGAACGGAGGAAGAGGGCGGATTCGTTGGACGAAGAGAAGTCGAGTCGAGTTTCGGGGTTTGGGGTCGGCTGATAGTCGAACCGTGCTTCAGTCGGCCGGCGAACTCGCGTGCCGTGCCTTCGTTCCCGTTCACGTTTCTCCTCGTCGACGACTCGTTCGTTCGTCCGGTTACACTCGTCTCGTTTAATCATCGCGATGCTAATGTTTCCTCGCTGTAAAGGACGCACCTTTCTACCTGTCCGCCGAGTATCGTGAACGCGAAATGGTGTGCTCGTTGCGTCTTCGACCCCGGTTTTCATCATCGACACGCTCGAACATCCAAGTGTTTTAAGCAAATGGTTAGACGAAAAGAGTACTCGATCACGAGGATGACTAACGGAAGAGCGATCGAGGTACAACACTATAAGTGTTTCCTATTCTCGATCCGAGTATTAACTCGCGAGCTATGAAGAATTCCACGTCGGATCACGCGAATACTTTCTTAGTGTACAGTGTATGAAGTGGCATTTTCGGATAGTGTATGTGTAGTGCGTAGAACTTGAACAACCCTCGAAATCGTTACGACTGAAGCACCCGTTAGAACGGTTGCGGCTCGTCCTCGAAGAAGAAGATCCACTAAGTTCTTCTGTATTCCATGCTCGCTAGGATCTGCTCAATTTCCGTCATTAATAACCCGTCGAGTGTCCGACGACCGGCTTTCCGTGAAACTTTTTTCCCGATGCACGATCCTACGCTCGCGATCCATTAAAGTCCATTAAGGGCTCGCGGCACACCGGAAGTCGGAGGGATCTCCGCGCAGAAGTCCATTCGACGCGTACTCGCCGGAAGGATCGTTCCATGCATATCGGCGAACATATATGTTTCGATATCGTTATTCACGCACGATCTGGCGAAGAAATAGAAATGAAGTTCGGCGAGTTTCGCGAGATGGATCGATAGCGAACTCCCGATTGTTATCTCTAATGTTTCGAGGATCGAATAATCGATGATCGTCGTCGAACTCTGCAAAGAAATACTATCGAACGGCTTGGGTGCAGTGTCGCGAGGAAAAGAGAAACATCGTGTAGGAGCGGTAGCGCGATAGATTCGTTTTTCGACTTGGAGAGTGAAGTGTCGTAGAAAGGAAAGGGAAAGATTACAAGAGAAGAGGGGACAACGCGTGTTAATTAAAGAGCAGGAGAGAACCGAGGGAAACGAACAGCCAGAGCCTGACAGGTAAATATTTACCGACGCTGCGGCACAGTAAAATCGCAATTTCAGGCTGCATGTTTTTCTTTCTCTTCGGCGGAACACTGAACGAGGACAACGAGAACGAGGGCGGCTCTGGTGTAACCTTTCGTTGCAACGAACGATCGAATTCTCAGGCATGGACTCATCTTTCCTGGTCGAGCTACAGCATCGTAAAATAGAAACATGCCTGGGAAAGTTTTACGCGAATCGCCTTCTCTTTTGGTTAAAACCAGTTGGCTTGGTTTTTTTGTCATTTTCCTTCATACCCACGAATTTTCAGCGAAGTACGTTTACGGCCAACGTTGATCGTTTCCTTTCACGCGAAATTGGATTTTCGACCTGTCTCGTAGTCATCCTTTCGTTCCATTGCCCACGGAAAGACGACTCCGTTTATTCCTTTCTTTTCTTCCTTTTTTATCCCCCCTCTTCTTTTCCGAGCACTCTGCTTTAAATGTCTGAATCGGGCGCGACGCTTTTCCTTCGGAACTTGTTTGATCCGCCTTCCAATTCCTTCGATATGCTGGCACAGGAGTTGTGCTTGATTTCTCTTGTCCTCCGTTTCTTTGCGTTTTCTTCGCGGCTGATGCAGCATTCTCTTGCAAACTGTCGCGATAAGACGTTCGTTTCCGACGATATCGTTTTATGAAATTCTATCGGGACATTTCCATAGGATCTGCATAAAAATTTGCATAAAGTTTCAGAGCCTAACAGGTACATTTTAATAGATTAATATTTTTCGTTAGAACAGCTGGTTTGTTCGATACGGTAAACGGAAATTCTTCCGGTGTGTATAAACGGGATTGGGTGAAATCACGATTCACCGATTTTCACGTTCCCGGATGTTTCATCACGCGTTTCGTGTCTCGTTAATACGGCCTGCTGACATATTTTATAACACACCGATTGAGTGACGGGATCACATTCGACTGGCCGGTCACGAACGTAATAGACGTGATCAGAGTTTTACGGCTAGCTGTGTGATAACCGGCAAACCTTTCGTGCAACATAACCCGCTTTGTACGCTATAAAAACTGGGGGTCAGGGTCGATCCTCCCACAGGTTTGATAATATTCCAGCCACCGTTTCCGTTTCGCAGATTGTTTAGGAATACATTTGTGGTATTCAAATTGTGGAACCCTTGAAATATTAAAAAAAACCCTTATTTTTCCGGAATAAACTTTATTTTATATGTTTGTTTCATATTTGCATTTAAAAGCTGTATCTTTTCAATCTCAAAACTCGGTGCATTTTAATTCTGAAAAAAACAAAAATTGCCAAAAAAGTTTCTTTAGAACTGTCGTAGGTACATGTGATATTCGTCGTTGGTATTTAGTCGACTATTGCGCGAAATTTGTTTGCAATGATATCTAACGGAACGTTGTATCGGTCGATAATAATTGTGCACGCGGCTTGCCGACGAAAGGCCTGGGATTTGTGCTATCTCGTGGTAATTCCGCGAGCATTACCGGTCTTAATCGCGCGAAAGTTTACCCGGAAGCTCGGTGTATCTGTTTAAGTTGCCGCGGTATCGGGGAAAATCGATCGGCAGCGCCGGCTTGTTGTAACGATGACGCTCGAGATAAAATCCTGATTGGAGGAGCAAGTTTGAGCGGAAGCGTAACGAGGCTGATCGTGAATTTACACGAGCCGTCGTCGTTGTACCGATCGCTCCGCGGGTCTTCGATCTGCCAACGTGCGACCACCCTTAACGAGATATCGTCGAGGGCTCGTCAACAAGTTTTCGAGCTTCGAAATCGATTTCCATGTTCGAACCAACGACACCGGCCACCTAATTGAACACACTGCAGATATTAATAATCGAATGAACATCATTATTGTTGCGTGGACAAAACAAATAACAAACAAACGATGTCGCATTGTTTTCGCCAATTCGAACGCATCAGGAATTATTAACGTTGTTGTTGTTGTTGTTACGATTACTAGGGAAATTAACAAAAGCTTCAAGTTTCGCGTCTCTCGTAAATGAGAAAATATTATTTTTACGGTTATTACCAATTCAGATTGTTATTTACTGTAATTATTGCAATAAATAGCGATAATCGTTATCATTCATCGACTCATTTGGGAATACCGAATTTGATATCATTTATTCACATTGAATCATCGTTTTTATATTGAAGCTTGCATTTGCAGTTTTCATTTTATAAAATAATACGTTCAATTTTTTACAACCTTATATTGTTTTTATGAAAAACTTGTTAAAAATACGAATAACCTCTGTTGTAGTTTAATAAAAGTTAGTGAAATTTCTTTATATAGTCTGCCAAATTAGAGGAACTTTAGAATGCTGTAGCTTGTAGCGAACGGGAAAGTGGAAAGGAGAAGGTTCCGCGTCAGGTCAGACGAGGTCAGTAGTAATATCAACCAGTCGGCAGACTTGCTTCACTGTCCGACAGGTAATTAATTACGTCGCGCTCGCGCTCAAGTTTTTTCTGCAATTAGCACCAGAAATGCTTTCTTTCTCTATCTTTCCATAACGACCTTTCGATTTCCTGTCTCTCGAAATCTATTTGCTCGTTCGAGCGAACGATAACGTTTAAATATTGATACGTTTTTAAAATGTTTTTTCTTTCTTCATTAAAAAATAGTTTTTTACTTTTAAATATACGATTTAGATTAATTGGTTGAGTGACAATATTGATAGATTCCAGCTAAAATATTGGCATTTATTTAATCAAGTAATTAAACACTGGAAATGAATTGAAATGCCTGGAATAGATATCTAAAATTTTTTATTCGCTGCCATTAATTAATTCTACTTTAAAATATAACAGTTGATTGCAATAGATGTATTTTCACAAAGCACAAAAAATATATAAGTCTGTAATTAATTTAGAATTAAATCAATTTCGACCAAACTTCAATTACATCTTTGAGGATTTCATTAAAGAACTTTACTTCATTTTCTTAATTAAAAAATCTACTCGCTTTTGTGACTTTTTCGTTCCTTCCTTTTTCTTTCTCCCAATATTCGACAACATGACGTTACTTTCATTCTGTTTACGAGCAAGTTCTTGGCAGAGCTGTGCTCGAGGAATTATTCAAGCCAAGAAACAGAAGTCACGGTAGTTATCCGTGGTACTCGTTAACAACAGCTTGCAAGTTCGGACAATTATTTAGCGAAGTAATTGGACCACCCGAAATCTGCGGGTCACGTAGTTCGCTTTGATTCGCATGCAAGAAAATAATTTTGTTTCTTCCGTTTTGTTCTTTTCTTCTTTCTTCCGTTCTATGTTCTGTTCCGCTCGCCTTTCAGTTCTTCGTGAAATTCAACGAAATGATACTTTTTAAAAGTATCTACTATATAATATTTTACAACCTTCTAAACATTCAACAGGCAGAAATAAAATTAAAAAAGAGTTCATATTGTGTTATAAGTCAACCACGTACAGATTTTGAAACTTTGGATTATGATAAAAAAGATGTACTCGTTGCAGTTATTTTATCTTTTGTTTCCTTGCAGAAACATTAGCGGGAAAAATAGAAAATATAAATGAAATATAAGGCTAACATTCTGTGCAAATTTTATTTTATTTTTTTACTTGGAAGAACAGTGGCTTTTATAATATTACGTTACGTACTTGGTAGAGTAATATTGCTATTTATATCTTAGGATTATTTTACGCAAAACCGTATTAGGGTGTAATGTCAGAAGAGATCAACAATTAGGATAATTCGGGTAATCAAAATTACTGCCACATTCCGTACGAGTGTTACGTTGGCCGTGCGGTGTTACGTTTAAATCGGCACGCGTAATCAGATTTCGGTTTGTCGATATTTTGCGGCGAACAGATTTGCAGTAAATTGAAATTATCGTCTCTGTTAATCACAGTTTATCCACTAGTCTCGATTTCGTTCGAATGGATGATCAACGAAGAGAGGAAATGAACGATTGAACGACTGTTTGTCTCAAAACTGGGACAATGTTTAATTGATTACGCGTTATGCGTCATGTATTTCAAATGATCGGTGAATATCATTCTAACGATGCATTCACCACCTTCTAGATATCTATAAGAATTTTCATCGAATCTCGTTACACATTGTTTTAATCAACTTTCGAGTATATATTTACACAAGGAAGGTGTACATAACGTTTGAGCAGGAACTTATTAAAACCTGATCGAGGAAAGGAAAAAACAAGGTATAGAAGCCGTGTATAATATTAATATTATAATCGTTTATCAGACTCCGCTGATACTCGTTCCGCGACTTCGTTTGAAAACATTGGGGACTGTTGATTAAGTTCTCGTTAAAACTTTCCTTTGATCTTATTTTGTTTCACTCGACTAACTCGCGACGCTCGATATTCACTCCGCCAAACGAAAGTTAACAAGTAAATACGCAAAATGAACACGTCGATATTCTAGTAGAATTCCATTTCTCTTCTTTTTTTTTTTCAATCTGCGGGAGTTGGTTTATGAAATGAAAGCAGTGAGACGTGAAATCGTTTTATTTTTTTAAAAAGTCTCTCAAATATAACATTTCCAGTCGTTCAGCATAAATTCTGACTTGACACGATGTTCAGTCTCGTGCAGTCCCTGGATCTGCAAAATGTCGTCGGCTCTTTGTGTCCGTTTTCGAGTGACAAACGCGTTCTCCGTACGTCTCTGTCTGTGAAACGCGATTCAAGATGCATTTAAGGTAAATGCCTACTTCCATCCTAGGAGTATACCTCCCCTTGGTACACCCCATGCCCTCTCTTACTCTTTCACGACGAAACCGCAACCGCAGCTATCAGAGGAATCCGTGCACTTTCAATTAAAGTGACGCAGCTCCGGCTGCATTAAGGACGCTCGAGGCTCCACGGCGTTATGGCTTCAATTAAGGGTTAGAGGATGTGAGAGACGTCGGTGGAACGTTGGGAGGACGGGCGGGGGCGGGATAGGGATGGAGGGTCTACTCAGATTTATTTCAAGGCTCCTCGAAAGGAAGCAAGCATCCGTCGCTCGCGGACCGAACAATGACCGTTGGGTAGGCGACCGCAAGGCTGAAAAAAGAACGTTCGAAGTATCTAAAAGCTCGACAAAGTTTCATTTAAAAAGCTAATTAACTTATCCAATTACCGTCTCGGACTGGAGAGCAAGTAAGCGTAACCGCGGGGGTAAAAGATGGAAAATCCAGAGGCAAGGTTCGCCTTCTCTCTCGTAGAATGCCACGGGATTTTTCGCGAACCACGCAACCTGCGGGAGAAACGTGCTGTTAGAACGATTCACCGGAAGAGAGACCGTGAAAGAACGCCGGGATTAAGGGTGGAAAGAGTCGGAGAATCAATTTAGTCGCGACTACCCGATCTTTTATGAGCGAGTGCACGGATTACGGGGCGCGCGAAATATACAAATCGTCTCCGGTAACTGCCGGTTGATCCTCTTGATTAATAATTCCCTTTTTCTCTTTCTGCCTGAGTTTCTTGTTTCACGCAACCACGCACAGCTGCAATAAATTATGCGTATGTTTGTTCCAGTTATATTGTTATCTTCCTTATAAATCTTCTTTTGCTTCTCTTTTCACAAAAGCCAAATCAAGAATTTTATTTTTAGCAAATTTGAACCCTAAATCACAAGTTCGTTCGGCAAAGGCCAGGTTGCACCGTCGAACGGTTAATTCAGATGCACCAGGGGCCAAGTGCATACGCGACAAATAACGCATCGGTGTAAACGGATGCACAAGCCAGTCTGGATTTGCGGACAGCGTATATCTACACGTGAGAAAATATCGTGTTTACCGTGCCTGATCAAACAGAGTATGCGTGTACAATCTATCTGCCCCGTACCTCTTCTTCTCTATTCTACCGCTTTGTGCCCTCGGCTCTCCCATAGCTGTCACCTGTATACCGAATCACGCAAAGAACGCTCGACCGGCGAGCTTTCTACAAGCAGGTTCGATTTGTTCACGCCCGAGGAATACACTTCGGCTATTTTCCACCTTGTGTTCAGAGCAAATACACGGTTTTGTTGGATTTCGAGTTTTCGCGGATCGAATTCGTTTTTTCTACAACGTGACACGTGAACTGTGCCAATTTTCATGACGTTGTAAATCAAAACCCTCGGAACGAAAGAATGCAATTCGTGCTTTTAATTGGTTTAGGAAATAGAATAATCTATTTTTGGTAATTTTTAGTTAAACGAATGAAATATTAAATCATCGAATAAAGTTTTATTCGGTCTGGGAATTTTGTAAATCTGTAAGTAAGGAAACGACACGTTTCTAAAGTTAAGATGATACACAAATATCCGCACGCGTGTCGCTAGATTATTAACCTTTCCGGGCCAAGACTTTGGCATTGTGACCTGGCATTCTGGCTTAGGTCGTGCCGATATTTCGTGGGGTACATACCGGTCCTGAACGAGCGCCACATATGCGGATCACATTCTCCTTCTGCACCTCGATATGCGCCACGATTATGCAAAACCTTCGATGGAGATGCACCGAACCACGTGTTGTAACCCATAAGGAATTGTCGAGTATGCACGTACGACTGTTATAATATTCCAATTGCTATCACCCAAATGTATTATATACACTGATATGTAACCTCCTTTCTTTCTAAATCTACCCGACTCTACTCTTTGCTATTCAACATTTTTAATTTTGCAGTAGATACTTGATAAAGTATGCGAGGGATGAAAAAGAGAATCCGTGCGCGTGTGATATCATCTCGTTAATAATACAGCGTGTTGCAACTTTTTAAATTGGAGTTTCTGACTCGACACTTTCGATTCTACGCTTCCGCGGCCAACAGCAACTTAGTTACATATGTATAAGTTATTATAACTTGAAAAGTAGTTAGGATTTGCAGAAACTTCAAAAATTCGTGTTATCCTCGCTGGTAAGCAGTTAGTCAGCTATAAACGCATCCGAGAAACCATTAATAATTTCACTGAACGCTCCTTTTTCATAATTCGCAATTTGCTCAGCATATTCTTTGACAAGCGTTCATCAAATTACCGTTTACTTTAACCGGCTCATTCTCTCGTTTTCTATTTTTTCCTGTTTTTGTTTCTTTCGCCAACCAGCTGGCCTTATAGTTTCGCGGCTCACTCGTCGCTTTTTCCTAAGTGGCGCTTTGACGCTGTCCTCTTTGTGGCTTACCGAGCTACGGATAAAGACATTTTGTCTCTCCGGAATGAAACAATAAAGGGGAACCGTAGCTCTTCCCATCGGGAGATTTTCTTCTTAACCTATGTATGTTGCTCGAATTACTGCAAAAATGCACCAGTATTCGAAACGTAAATTGCTCGTTGCACGCTTACTGAATAATTGTAAATAAATATTGAATTTGTCGAATCTTCGTTCAAGAAACATCGCCGCGTATCTATGGCGGTGTTTTTCATTCTCGGTGCAATTTTCATCTCGTTTCCGAAGGATTTAAGAAATCTCGCGTGTCCGTAGGAGAAATTTATATCGTCGAGGGTAATATCGTCTTGAATTACCAGGAGATGGTGCATAATTCACCGTTGTCACTGGGAAGTATCCTCGTTGAGCTACGATCGCTTTATTATCTCGCGATTACGCGCACCGGTCCATTTGCATTAATTATCTTAGCCGACCGCGAAATAAAGCCGCGTTCGTCTGGTTCTGCCGGTGACGTGCTTAAGCAACTGGTAGAGGGTATAATAAATGTACCGGTCACTCTTCGCCCGATCCCGGTAACCAAGCGCAATTATCGTCTAACTGGAGATAAGAAATATCTGTCCAAAAAGAAGGGAGTACTGTTCGTGCTGTTAATTTGAATACGATGGAAAAGAAGGTAGAAGAGATTAATTGCGAGCTTTAATACAAGGCGTCAGAGGTACAGTCTGTTTAAAAAAGAAAGGCACCAGAATTTTATATTAGAACCTGGAATTTTTTCCAAGAAGAAAATCGTCGATTAATTTATATCAAACATCTCCTGGGATTTGAATGGCGTTTAAATCGATAGTATTAAAAATAATACCGTCTGCTCTTATTTTAAACACACCGCAACAGAGTGTACTTGAAGCATACACGATGGACGTTTTTACCAAGCTGATAGCGAGTTTTCGCTTCATGGCTCATCGACAGGTTGAAAATAGCTTGCTGGTAAAAGGTATTGTCGTTGGAACGACCGCGTTGGTCACTGGAGAGGCCCTTTTATATCCCGTCGAAAGGCACGAACCTGCAGAGAAAGGACGATCGAACCATACTGCAAACTCTCGTCTTATAGTAGAAGCAATCTTTGGCCGTCTCACGGACAGGGAAGGAAAAAGGGGCGGAGATGTGGAGGATGGAAGGCGGAAAAGCAAGCTGAGAGAAAGGAAAGAGATTACCTCGCGTAAAATCGGGACGAGGCGACTTTTCGACGTTCGCGATGCAGTCGTCGTGTCGACAAGTCCCTTCCCTTCTCCTTTCATCGTCGGTAATTCCCTTCGCCGAGCCATCGTATAAGCTACTGCACCTGACAGACAAAGGACTCACCCCTGTAGCGGATTTTCGTCGCTGGACGACCAAACACGTTCATTCACAAATAGGACGTACAACTGTACACGTGAATTTAGCCAAGTCGAAAGTTGAATCGGGGATGGTCTGCTCCCCGGAAAAACAATTTGTTCTGATCGCATCCAACCAGGCTCTATTTGAAATTAAAATAAAAAAATTGCTATTCCAATACCGTTATTCGAAAACGAAGAAAATATTCAATTTCATTTTTTCTTTTTTCATATCATTGACTTCGATTGTATAAAGCGAAAGAAATTCGCGAACTAAATTCAGTTGCACCTTCGTCGCTGGTGATACAGTCGAAAGCAGTGCGCGTGATCGGCTCCTTTCAGGTGTTAAAAAACTGAAAACTGTTTCGTGCAAGCTTTCACGAGTCGTGTTTATCGAACAGCAACAGGAAGAGCGGCGAATTTTTTTCACGGTATTATATCGTGCCGGCTGGTTCTCTGCCGGGTGAAAGAGATTCGTCAAGCAATTTTCGCGAGTGACAAAGCGAGGACAAAGTTTGCGCGTGATGCAGAGGGGTCGCAGGCTGATGGCAAAGCAAATTAAAGAGCTCGCGAAGGGGCGGTAAAGCAATTTCGTAGTGCCGCACGAACAGAACGCGAAGCCTTTCTACGTCACCGGCTACAAATGTCGGGTGGAGGATAATGGCGACAGACATACCCAGACCGAAATGTATCCTTTGCCTCTCGGCTCGACCCATCTTCGCGACCAAACTCGACGAATCCTTTAGGCGTGCGCGTTTTCACGTGAATCACGCAGACTTTTAAACGAACACGTATACGCGTCGAATCGAAACGAAGAGTTTCCAGCCAGAAAGATAGTCGATCCGATCCTCCACTGTCTTTGAGGGAAAATGTTTGTTGCGTTCGAGCGAATTACAACTCGCTGAAAAAGTACAAGTGCACTGTACGAGCTTGTTTTAATGGAAGTTTGAAGTAGATTCGTCGAGGATATTACAGGGACTTTTAGGTAAACTAAAGTTGGAATAATACTTTGTTCCGAGTGATATCTCGCATTTGCTCCCATCTTGCTTTCAATAATTTTCATTGAATTATTAATATGATAAGTCGCTGTCTCTTACTGGTACGCTCTCTATAAGTCTGAAAAATTTACTCTCATTTCCTCGCATCACCCTCTTTTTCTCCGCATAAACTATGCTTCCATTCCGGAAAATCACGCTGTCACGTTTTGTCCGAAGACATTTTTCATTCTCAGACACTCCATTTGTTCTGTTCGGTTCCAAACACCCTTCGTTCACACTTGAAATTCTCGAAATCTTCTACAAACTGTTCAGTCATATTCTTCAGATGATTTTCTTCGAAATACTAATTTTCAATAGTCAAAGAAAGGAGTTCCGTTGCGTAAAATGTAGAAGTTTATTTTAAAGACGACGAAACACCCTGTCAGTTCTATTGTATTTGTATCGTCAGTGTGTAAATGAAATTCCCAATATTTGAATAAAGTAGAATAATATCATTCACGATCGAATATGGAAAATTTCGAACCGATTTACAACTCTGACGAACATCAAATGATTAACGCTGTTAACGATGACGGATATGCAAATGAAATTACTGGCAATTTACACCGGTGACATTTGCAGCACTCCATCGGTACGTCGGTAAATAGATCGATAGTAGGTGTAAGAATAATTCAATCACGATTACCGGATGCAACGTGTACGGATTTATGCGGAATGCTCGCGAATCGATTCGTTCCGCTGCAAAACGTTGAATGTTACACGCGGTTGGATTGATCGAGCTTTCAAGGCGTTTGCAGGATAAATTGTTTTCGAAGAATAACGAGTTGCTTGATGCAAAAGAGAAAAAAATAGAAAGACGAATGTGGGTCGATCGATAATTCGAGCACAGCTAAAAAGCTGGACAGCCGTCGGTTAATCTGCATAAAAGATTTAAATGAAGTTTTTGCGAAACTTCCGGGACCGAGCACCGGTCGAGAGTTAAACTTCGCGATTACTCGGGGAAAAACGAACGGCAATTTTCTTCGAACGGTTCTCGAGGAAAAATCGCGTACCCCCGTAGTTCCGCGTGGTTTCAAAATATATTTCGTTACCGTGTTTCGTTCACGAAGCAGGCGGATTAAAGCGTCGTATCTCATCGGTGATGAATTATGATGGCTTATGGGGAAACTTATATGGAATTCTGTATTGCCAGCCTCTGACAGCAGCGAATTAGTACGCCTCATGAAAGTGGCCTCGCCCCGAGCTTCCCTTACGTCTCGTGTCATTCCGTATCAAGTAATCGTTAGGGGAAATGCGTGAGGGATACGGGTTATCATAGAAAATTGTTTATAGCTGTTTCTCCCGTTAATATTACGTGTAGATTTGCTCGAATTATCAGATATACTACATATTAAATTTTTCCAGAAAGTCTACTTTTATACTTACTCTTTACTTGGAAGGATTAAACCTGGTTCATTATATTTTAATCGAACCAATCGGACGTTATGCGTAGATTACGATAACGTGTATTCGTAACTTGCGCAATGAATTTGACGCTGTATTGTTAGAAATTTTCACTTTATACACGGTAGAAAATCAGAGTAAATTAACTCGTGATATAATAATAGCATTGGTAAATATTTAGCAAGACTACAGCAAATATTTGCAAGCTTGTTTGCCAACTAAAATTACACAATTTCAATTTAAGCTTCGTTGGTGTTGATTAAACTAGTGCAATGGAGGTGTTCTAACGGTTGCTTTATCGTCCGATAAATTCATTTCGCACCTTCTCTCTAAAATTATCACCGGCGAAACAGGGGAAAAAACGTCGGCTGTAGATCTTTAATTTAGTTAAACAGCACGTTGAAAGCTAACGAGAACGTTCTTTGAAACAACATCATTATTCAAAACGAGAAAGGATCGAGGGTGCGGGTCGAAAGGCAAAAGTGTCGAGCGAAATTGCAACGGAAACACGACCAGTTCGTGAAATGCGTTTGCCGCATGAAATTAAAGGAATTTTACGAGGGGAACAGGGCTAATACCGCATATCTCGTTAAAATTCTGTGGAAAGCATTTTGCGGAATTGTATCCCGTGGCCATCAGCGCGATGTACGTCCAATCTGTGTATCCAACGGGGTTGCGAGCGTTTGCCCTTCGTTCACCACCAGCCTGTGCTATTCCATCGTTCCCTCATCTAAGCGGACAAGCATTACAGGAAAGCCTTTATTAAGTCTTCAACTTTGTGGGACGCGTGCCCGTCCATCATCGTGGAATTGAGTTCCCATATCAGCTAGACGAACGAACACATCGACCATTTTCTGCCTTGATGTAATTAGAAATCAAGTTGATGTAAAATCTGGCTGGCCCGTTTGTCAAACTTTCAGCTATATTATCAGAGGTTCTCATTTTCCTGATCAAATAACGCTGAGCAAGTTTGAAAATATTGTGAGCATTGCTCGGAGGAAGTTTCAGATAATTAGCTAATTATTAGACTCCGCCTAATTGAAGGCAGAGCTGATTATGGTGAAAAGGTTTAAAACGTTCAAACGGTTAATGGGGAATTGAAGAAAAGAAGAGAGGAAGTTGAAGAGTACTATTAGAATAATCGTGGCCTTAAATTTCGACTCGATCCGAGCAAACTCCCACGCGAAAGTCTACTTTCCGAAGTGGCAAAAGTCGGCGAACAGTTGCGAGTTTCGTTTTTCTCAAACGATGGTCCAAGTTTTGCGCGTGTTCGCCTTCGTAAAACTGCAGGAGACGAATCGAAGGCAGTCAGCCAACTGAACCCGCGAGAGAAACAGAGATGGAATGATATGGAAAGAAAGCGAAGAAGTCGAGAGTCGTCGGAATACATTTCTCGGTTGTCTATTGGTCCTCGAGACGTCTTTGCATCTCGAGGAGTCACGGCGTTTTTCTAATCTCGAGAGAGAAGAAGAGCGCGAGGAGAGTGAGAAAGATACATGAAAGGGAAAAGTTGGCAAGTAGAAGCAGGAGAGACGAAGAGAGGAAGAAGAAGGAGAAGAAGAAAAAGAAAAAGATGATGATGACGCGGGAAAGTTTCATCAAAGTTCCCTTCCTTCGCGTTACTTGAGAGTGTTGTAAACCTGACTCTGGAAATGACATACAAGTAGATACTTTATTATATAAGATCCTATGAAAACTGTCTATACGCGACGCTGCCTTTATTATTTAGCCGGCGGTGCTGAAATTATTGAAATTTCCTATTTCGAGCAAAGAAATAAAATTGAAGGTTTCTTAATTGCGATTTGTTACTGCAGAGTGAAAAACAAGATTAATTAAGAGGAGCAGAAATTAATTGATTTCTTCAGATAGTTAGCATTTTAAAAGCAAATGCTAGAAAAAGTTGAATGAAAGCAGACAGAAGGGTTGGTTTCAGCTTTGATATTTAATGCCTCTTTTGAAAATCCAAAGCATCACACAAGTGCCTCAAGATCAATAAATACTCTTTTGAACGCCCGTGAAAGTGATCGATAACGATCACAGTCGTTCATTCATCGTTAATCATTACGCGCTTTTCGCGTTACCAGAGCCACGCTACTTTCGAAAGCAACCGTACAGGTAACTCTACTCGAAACTTTGAATCGCATAACGAGAGTTTCGCTGTTCTCAATTCCCGAAAGATTTTACGATCGAACTTTACCATTGGTAAACGCGTTCAAGGATCATTCGTTTTTCGGTATTCAGGAAACGGTATCGCGGCGCCGATCCGATCCGTTCGAACTTGCGGAAATACTAGGCCCCACAAAAATTCACGAACGATCGACGATGCCTTTTTTTTGTCGGTTCGAAAGAAAGAGTAAGAGAAAGAGGGATGCGCGTTTGCGAGGTAACCAGTGGCTTTTTCACCAGCATTCGCTACGGACGGGTAAAGCCCATTTATTTCGATCCAGCTCCCCGTCGGTTGACGGCCGCTTTTGAACATTCATGAAAGAATGGTCGGCGGCCGAAAGTGCTTAAATCTCGACCTAAAATGTGCATTCGTTGCCGCGAGTTTGTGCGTTGCGAATGCAACTTTGAAGCACATCCGACTTTTCTCATATTCGACCGTTCCATTCGGGCCAACGTTTGCTCTGTTTACGTACCGATTCGTGTGCGAGCACCTTTATTAAAATCGATCATGTATCGATGAATCCGTTAAGGATCAAACAGGGAATAATACAATTTTTATACAAGAGATCCTTTATAAAAAATTTATTAACAGTTTCATTTTCGGAATTTTATACTGTTTCTGTACATATGCTTCCAATATGAAAGTATTTCATTTGAGTATCCAGCTGTAGTCGATGCATCGTGGTGCACGTTTCACTGGTCTGGGTCACGAATGACCCGGCCACCGCCTTTCCAGGGTAATGGGTTAAAATATTAAGTTGGAGGATGAGCGTGGTTTTACTTTACAGTCACCCGAATTGAAAGTCCCCGTTTCGAAACGAGTTCCTTTACGAACGAACGCATCGTTTGCTGCATTCTCTTGCGGCAGAAGCCGAAAGAACCTATATGGAAGATGTTAGAAAAAAAAGAAACTGGAAGATCGAACCTCTCTCTGGTTCTCTTCTCTATTTGAATTCTCCGAGATGGTTGCGCGATAGACACGAATCAATTTCCAGCGTAACGCCACACAGGAACGGGATGTTTGCAGAAGTAAAAAGTTTCGTGGAACGGTTTCTCGTGCCTCCTGGTGGTCCGACTTTCGATCCGCGGGAGTAGTTTACGGACCGCTTTCCCTTCGTAAAAAGAAAAAATGTTTTTCTCCCTTTCCATGCCATTCCATTTTGCCTTCTTGCGTTATTTATAATTTAGCCGGGTCGGTTGGTCTTGAGGCTGATAACGCGCACGCGAACAACGATTTCTCTTACGTGCCCGCGAGAGGAAAAGAAAAAGCTAGCCTCACGTGCACATTCGTCGAACGAAACGAGAAAAGGTGGTTCGTTTTACGATCCGCTGCGTGGAAACGAGGCCTCGGAAAGAAGTGACGCTCTTTGTGAACAGGGGCTACGTTTGTTTTTCTTCATTCTGCTTGAAAAATCATCCGCTACTTTCGCGATGTTCGTGCGCGGGCACGTGTCTGCGTGCGCGAAACGCCGACGGAACATACGCCGTCCCGGCTTTATTCAGCGGAAATAGTTCCGCGAAGTCGACCCTGTTTTTTTTCATTCCCCATCGTTTTCGTAAACAATACACCAGGGTCGACAGACTCCAATAAGTAAATGGCTTCTTGACGAGCCTGGCTCGCGAAGGCAGATTTCTGGCTCAGCAATTTCACGACCTTTGTGAACTCGTCATATCGCGAACAGAGTCCCGCGGGGGTTATTCAATGCACGTCGATCGCACCGGTGTAGTGTGTTTTACCTAGCGTGGCTGTGGTTTTCAATTGGAACGTATGATTAAGGGAATTTTTTTTTTTTTATCGTTTCGGTGATTCGTACAGAAAGTTCACGGTTTTCTTTACTCGTTGCTGTTTCTGAAAATGGTGCAAGGTACACGCGTATTCTCATTAGCGGCATTCATTAATCAAAATATTAATATATTAAAGTTAAAAGCATTTTATTCACTATTTTCAGTGGACATTCTTTAATTAAAATAGCCGTAAAGAAGTATAATGAGACGTTTTAATAAAGTGGATTATGAAACGCGTACACATTTTCATTCGAAACAATTTCACGACAGCTCGAAGCGTTTTTATTTCTATGTTTATGGCGCTTGAAAATCGATCGTGTCGATGTAGCAAACGCGTGTACATTTTTCCCCTCATTTTCCAGTTTTCACAGGTCAGCTAAAGCTACCTTTGTGTACGAACTTTGATCCCGAAGTATCGACTCTTTTTTCCTTTTTTTCCTCCCTCTCCCCTCTTCTTTTTCCAGCTTTACCCCTATGCCCTGCTCATTGTCTGTGTCGCAATTCCATCGTGCACTAGAACACTGTGACCTATCTCACGGAAATCGATACTCAGCCCGAGGATATCGAACTCTAATATCCTCTTCTGCGAGCTGTAGTCACATCGTCGGCTTTGCCGCCACTGAAACGGTTCATCGTACCGTGAGTTTCGGATATGGTCGATGTAACCACTAGCTGGGACGCGGATTTTCCAGGAAATAATCGCTCGACTTTTGTCTCTGCCGGCGGTGGATTGAAAATATTACAACTAGGATATCCTAGACGCATTCTGTTTCCATATTGAATGAGATTCGACGTTGCTCGGTCTCGTGCCCTTGACACATTTCTTTGCATTCTTTCGTATTATCCCTAATTATTTCTATCGTGACAGTTGATGGATTAAATGAATAATTCTAAAAACAATGAACAAAAGTGGATCCTTATCAACGGCTAGTAACGATAATTTCTACCGGAATGCTTCTTATCACATTTCGAAATCGTAACGTTTCGACGGAATGCATTCAATATAAAAGCAAGTAAATTCCCGAAGGAGGTTCGCTTTATTCATTATCTATAAAATAGTAGGTAGTCGTAGTTCGTCCAGCATGTTCCAGCACGATTTACGATGTCGTTGATCGTTTGATAGCGAAGAGAACTGGACGACCTCGTTTGGCGTACGGTTCAAAGCCTCGCTATATCTTTTGCAAGAGAAGGAAAGAGAAGGGGGGCGTAGAGAAGGAGGCAAGCCGAAGGCATAGACGCGGAAGCGTTGAAAAGCGGGGGTAGGCGGGGAGAGACAGAGAAAATAGACGAGCGAAGTAGGAAATGGGGAAGAAAAATAAAAGGAAAGGTGAGAAACGTTTGCCACAGCGTGGCCGTTAAAGAGCAGAGGACAAATGTGTGTTTGCGTGGCTCTGTGAACGGATGGACGAGAAAAAGGGGACGAAGAAAAGGAGACGGACCAGAGGGGTGGCGGTTCGCGCAAACGTGGACCGTCTAGAGAAAGATAGAAGGCAAGGGGTAACAGGGGTGGCATCTAAATGGAGATGTCTTGTATGCAGAGCCGCTCCGTCAGAACGACAGCAACTCGAAAGCCGTGTCTGCTTCCTAGAGGACTAAAAGACAAAAGTTGCTAAAAGGGAAATCTATCAGAAGTCTTCCTTGTCGTTCGCTCTGTCCTTTCTTCTCTTACTTTTCATCCGTCTGCCCGTTTCCCAATCGGAATTCGGTCCACCTTATCCCCTACGAGCGGAAAGAAGTCACCGACTTTTCTCTCTTTTTTTCCCTTTGCATTCGATGTTCCACCATCGTTTCTCTCGATCGTCTTTTCCCGCGTACCGACCTCCCACTTTCCATCCGACTACATCGTTTTACCCGACTATCCCCAACACTCCGTCCCGATGACGCTAAACTGCGATCCGATGCGTACTTGGTGCACCAGAGACGTTTATCCCCACGGGAAACTTTCCAACAGTCGTCGCTAAGAGTTCGCGAAGCTGCGAAACCTAGGAACCTCGCTCGACGACCTACGATTTTCCTTCGCGATTTTCTGTGTCACGAAAAGGGAATCCTCGCGACGATAAACACAGGATCTCGGACGATATTCTTCTTCATATTTCTTTGTTCAAAAAGCCAGTCCGTTCGAAGGAATTTGAAAATAGAAACGATTCTCCGCGATCTTCGCAAGTACGTTGAACGTCGAAATATTGAGCGGAAGAGCGGAAACAGAGGCGGTAGTCGCAAAGGATCGATAGAACGGTATACGGTCGCGGGTTCTTTTGGGAATAACGAGGAAAACAGCGATGGACGAGTGTTTGTCTTCTTAAGAAATTGCCTTGTTCCAAGTAGCGACGGCGGTGCATTCGTTTCAAATGAAATGCTCCTCTGATTTTTATCGATCGACGGTCTCTAGGGTGAGCCGGCTTGAAACTGGGCCAGGAAATCAAAGTATATTGACCCGCGGACGTTCGCGAATCGCGTGGCTTTCGTTCGAGCTCTCTCGAAACATCGCGGCTGAATTAATCGTGAGGACGGTTTAGTAACAGGAAATGCCTCCCTATCCTCGTTAAATTTAATATTTATTCGGTCGTCTATGCCCAAGGGGTTTCGGTAGGCAGAGGCTGGATTGACGTGTGGTCGCGTGAAACATTGATTTTCCTTTCAAGCATCGTCGGTAAAAATAATCGACGTTGTCAGCGACGGGACCCCCTTTTAAAATATTCAACCCGGTCGTTACTGTAACGTGTAAAGCTCTCCCCGTCTTCCTAGGCAGACCTTTAACTATCGCACTTTTGTTCCTGTGCGTATCAACATGCTTTGTCGTGAACTGTTATCTTCGAATCGGTTCTCTATCGATTACTAAACGATGACAAATAATAGCCGTTCGACGATTACCATGAAAGCTTCCTATTCACTTTTCTTCCATTGTTATGCCTCAAGTATTTGTGCCGTTCAATATTGATTCTTCGATTAATTTGAAGAATCAATAATTACTTAAAACTCCATTATCGGTTCTTTCCAATTTGCTCTTCTTCTTATCATTTTATTAAGTGAAAGAGGTTTTTTCTTTATCAGAAATGTATCGCACGATTCTGATTCGAAGATTCTGAAGAAATCTCTGGATAGCATTAATAGAAGCTCATTTGGAAGGTTTACGCGGACTCGAGAGTAAAGATGTTCTCTCGGCAACTCGGCTTTCCTTAAGTACGTCTCTTTCCTTCTTTCAGGCCTTATCCGCCTAACACCTTCCTTCCTTCCTTCTCCTTTTCGCGAAACAAGTGACGTTGTTTATCTCTGTATCTCAGCACCTTGTCTCACTCAGCAAAGAGAGCAGGCACTTATTGTTGAATCAGGATTCCTACGTTCGTTTCCCGGTAAAGTGAATGTCTCATTAACTTTTATGCTTAAGAAAACTGTGTGCTTCGCGGATGTCGTTAATTAGCGTCGTTATCAAAGATTCGGGCTGGAAACGACGCGGTTGATTTCCGACCTGTAATCTTCCTTCCAAAGTGTTTGTACCTTAGAAGTGCAATTTGAGGATTGAAAAAACACTACATAAAAGTATTACAAAATTCAAAGAAAATGAATTCCTGGACGAGTTAAATAATAAAATTTCTCTTTAGTTTGATAACACCATTCGAATCGTTCAAACAAGATCCTAATTTCGAGAAACCGTTCCACAAACTTGGATACGTTTCATGGTACCAACAAAAATCATTTCCTTCGAACAATCCAGCCGGTTCCCAAAGGCTTTAGCATCGGGGGAACAACAATGTCGGATTCGTCTCTCTACCGTGAAAGCTTGCGGACCTGTTTATCTCTGGATCTGTAGATACGCCGTGAGATCCCTCTTTTCTTAGGGTACTTAGGTCCCAGTTGTTACACACGACCTCCTGCTCGCCAGCCTCATTAAAGCCAGCTATAGCAAGCCAGCTTTAGCTTCTGGCCAACAGCAGAGATACCTGCTGCTAGATCCCCGTCTTTGCTGCCGGCCAATTCGTCCAGAGTTTGTCGTCAGCAACTCCTAGCACCGCTATCTTTATTCTACCCTCCACTCACCGATTCGCCAGCATCGCAATTTTTCGAGTAACCCTGCGTGTCTAATTAAATCTGTCATCCTCAGTGGAACGATGCCCCGCAACTTGACATAAGCTTCTTATTACGCTATACAAGCTGCACGCTTTCGTAAAATCCACCATAACGAGCAACGAAATTCAGAGTTCTCATTAAAATATAAACATTTCCGTGTTGAGTTTCTTTATTTTTCAACAAATTCAAGCTTTTTCATTTCTGAACGGATGCTAATTGATATAGTGGGAAAGGATGACGAATAACATTATGTTTTTGAATTGTAAAAATAGATGGGTAAAGGATTCTGCTAAGCCATAATTATTAGATAAAATCAATCGAACGTTCGTGTTGAACTTTAGAAAAATTTCTTTTCTCTTCTCCTTTTGGAAGGCGAAGAGAAACGATCGGTGTTAAACATAAATAGAGAATGAAAATAATTTATTCGCTTAGCGATCGGGAATTGAAACGACTCCGAGGTCACGGCCGATGGTTCGATTGACGGAAGTACGTGGATTAAGGGCTGCTTCGTGTCGAATGGAAATTGGGCGCTGTAGGTATCGATGAATCGTCCATCCGTTTCGCTATACCTATCGATTTATCGGATCGGTTACGGTACTGGACTGTTGCCCAGGTGATTTGACGCTATTCACTGGGGCCAGTCTTTTTTCGTACTTCGATCTAGCCCCGGGTAACACTGGCTTTGTCCGCTCGATCTCGTATGAGAAAATAGTAGCGGTAGAATCGAAACGTGGAGTTGGATATCGGTTACAAAGCGAGGAGATTTAGGAGCGTTTTAAATTCTTTGTAAATCTTGGCCAACGTTTCGCGGTGCAACGCGTTTCGTGCAATTTCTGTTGTTGCTTCCTCCCGCACCGTTCAACCACCACTGTTATTTAATATTAGTGCGTGAAACATGCTTCGTTATCCTGCGGTCTGTCCCGCCGATACAGTTAATGCTGCGTATTAATATTTATGGTATTGTTTCGTCGCGGTAACCTATTCTGTTGTTGCGAACTCGATCGTTTCCGGTTAACGCTTCCTACCTCTCTAATTATGAAATCGAATTCCACGAACGTTTCGAAGCTGGAAACGCTACCGATGTTTCAATGATATTTCGATGCTCTCGTAACGTAAAAATTCGTAAAAATTTAACGAATCATTAAATTAAACACGCGGACGACTGTATAATTTTGATTCATTTCAAGTCAGCGGAGGAAACTATGAATATTCCTTGCGGTTCGAATGCGTTGATACACAGAAACCGATGTTTCATCTCGGAAAAAAGTGCTCGTTTCGCTCTGTATACATTTTCCTGGCGGTTCGATCGGGGGGAAGTTGCAGGATACTAAGCGAGTCGAACGTCAGAGAGTAGGATTCGTGCCAAGATTCGACGATCCTCTGGTCTTGGCTCAGCCGAGCTGCATGCCGCGGCGTTGTTTATTCAAATTCGAGGTAAGAACAATCCGTGGTTCCCGTATTTGTCTTCGGAACGCGAGACCTGCTCGGTGTTCGGTTGTGTGTCTAGCGGAATGCAAGATTGCGAGACTTTGCCAGCGGCGAGGGTGAAAGTAGCACTTGCTACGAACGAAGAAACGGAACTCTTCGAGGAATTTCAGGCGTGTTTGCCCTGCAGAAAGAACGAACCGTGTATCTCCTTCCTATTTCCCGATACCTTAATAGTCTTCTTTTACTTCCCCTTCAGCGACGATACACTGTTCCTCCTTTACTCTACGTGTTTCGCTATTCGCAGCATGCTCCTTGCCATTGTTTAACTGCAGATTAGGGAAATTAAAATTCTCCCTGTGTGCTTTCTTTTAATCTACCACGCCTGCCGTTACACTGTCTGTATTTATTGGAGCATGTACCTTCAATGTTCTAGAGATACGTGAGAGTATGTACTAGGGGTTGAACTGATGGTGCAGTTGCAATGGAGGATGTTTTATAAAGAAATGAAAAGAATCCAGCATTTCCTGTTTGTATTCTTTTCTTGCGCGTTCTTGATAATTAAATTATACTCGTGGTTCCTTCGATTAATAATTATTTCATTAAATTGAATTTCCAATTTAATAATTGTAGCCCACGTTAACTGTATTATCAGTCAGGAAAGAGGGTGCACGCGTGCAGACGTACAGGCACAAGCAGGCGGATAGCAGTTGGCCATGCTCCGAGCAGCGGTACAAGCAATCGGGGCGTAAAATCGAATGGATTCAATTTCTGTCTTGATTCGCCGACTTCATTACTCCCCTTACACATAGGTAGCTGTATATGTATCCGACCGTTTCATGCATTTACCGGTTTCAATCCCCCCCCCTGTTCGGTGTGTCCCGTCGAGCGTCGGGTTTTCGAAGGGTTCTTCAGACTGTATGCCCAATCGCGAGGGTTCGAGGTTCGACCAACTCGTCTCGACGAGTTCGACGAAGGAGTCACGGTTAAAATTGAGACAGAGAGAAGAGGGTTGAACGATCGACGCGACGTGGCGCGGGACACTGGGAAGGGAAAGAAAGGCGGTTATTAGGAGGAAAGGGATGATAGAAGTCAGGGTTAGACGGCAGAGACTTTTCGAGAGCGCTGGAATTGGATAAGAGAAAGTGAAGGGAACCGTTCGACGAAGGGTGGATGAAAAAAAGGAGAGAAGAAAGGGTCTTAATGAAGTGCGACATCCATCTTCTTTTATACGGTGCATGATTCGTTGGCCAAGTGTTTTCGACCTGGCTTCATTTAACCGCCTTTCGAGAGTCGTGAAATCTTTCAACACATCTCGCTTTCCTCTTCACTCTTACCTTCTAATTGAATCAATTTAGTGCATTGAAAAAATTTGCAATTTTTCAGACATTTAATTGCAACTGCAGACATTTGGTGTTTGGCTAGGTATTATTATAGACAGTTTGTGTTAATCGAAGAAAATTTGCAATTGTATAAACATTTATTTGCAGTTGCAAATATTTGGTGTTTGTCTAGGTAATATTGTAGACAGTTTGTGTAAGTCGAAATCCACGTCACGATACTAACGACGATCGAATCACGAGATTCAGTATCGATGATACAGAGTTAATCCCGAGATTATAGAGCTTGATATCGTCGTTTAAGGAGCCGCGAGATCCCTCGACGACTTCCAACTTGCGAGACCCAATACCGATAGCACGGGATTCTTGGATTCCGATAGCAACTTCGGACATATGAGAGTTGATGCTGACACTCTTCGATTCCTGAGACGCGATACAGATTCTCATTTCGATACTGAAACTTGCGGATTTTACTGGACCCTTCCTTTTTTCTGATTCGTAAGACTTTTTCAAGCTTAGAAATTGATTAAGATTGAGAGTCCTCATAGTCATCTTTCGTTCAATATTCGACGCTTTTTCTATCATTTTGATTTGGAATTCTCCAACACATTTTCCTCGTTAAATCTGGTACGTGTCCACGAATGGAAATTCGGCATGGTTTCCATCGGGTGCGTGACTTTTATGTTACAATTTGATCAAACTTCCGATGGAAAAATAAAGTTTAACTATTTGTCGCGCAGGTTTTGATTTGACGATCCATTTGATCGATTGCCGATTTCTCGTCTTTTTTTCAAATTTTAATGAGTAGTCGGACGACGAAAAAATAGGTCGGACATGTGTAGTTGGAATTCTTTTTTTTGCACGCAATTCTTTCGATTCCCTTAATTGTCTCGTCCTTTGTGACTCGTTGCGTTGAAACAGGCCAGCACTGTTTTTTCTTCGACGTCAGCTCCGAGTTCTCCAATAAACGAGCAGTTTGTTTCGCTTCGTTCATGAAACGATATTTTTTTGTTTCGTTTTTCTTGCTTCTCAGGTTTTTCTTCTCTTTCTCCCCCCTTCGATTTGTTTTGTTTTTAACGCGAACATTGAAAGCACCTGGTTCACGATTCACCGATTTTTATCGTTGATTCAACGTATTTCTTACCGGGTAATTATATTTTGTTCTTTAATTAAATCCCCTTTCGACCCGTGTCTGTTTCAACTGCTTTTATTCTACGTTTCGTTACGCATTTACGGGCTTAGAAGATTTTCCGATATTTCTCCTTTGATTTTTTCGTTCCCTTGTTAGCCGAACGATACTTGATCTATATTTTCTGCTTTTTGGTATCGTTAACGATATTCAACATTTTTCTTCTTTTATTCGTTAACTATTTACCTAAATTAAATTCCCAGCTCGTAACCGCTATGGTAAACTAAATTTCAAACTCGACGTTGAACGAAAAATTAGATCTTTAACGATCGTAGTTCGTGCTTCGGAGTATCCAATCTTGAACGGTAATGAATCACGTATGCAGGTACTCGTAGGTCACTTTGAGACCGTGTCGATCGTAGGGGTAGTTGCGTTACTTCGATTAAACCGGAAATCAAAGGGGTCCATAATTTAATGGGGCGTCGAGACGTGTCGCAAAGCGGTCACGTTTAGGCGAAATGTTTGACGCGGCGCACGTGTACCGGTCGAATACTTTGTCGAACGGGGCTGGTGGTCGCGTTGGAACTCTGTTCGTCAGACGACTAAATTACTCTTCACCTGGATTGATGTCGATTGCACCGGATGTTGGAGCGAGAAGTGTGTCTGACAGGTGTCCACCGGCTTCTCATTATGCTGTCGTCGATCGTCGTCGATCATTAGGATGGCTTTTATCTCGAAAAATATATTGTCGCATGATACGTTTGGAGAATAATAACGAGATTCGAACGTTATTGACATTTATACTATTCGATTTTAATTAATTTTTATTCAGACAAAACAGGGGTTCTGCTTTAGGACAACTTGAAAATACAAAACTTTTGGTCACGTTCCTTTTAAGGGCAGATAATCGTAAAAGATATTTAAGAGAAGATGGAAACAGGGTAGCGTTCTTTAGCGCACGTTCCATCTTCTCGACGTTTCCCTGCTCGTCTTCCGTTCGCGGAGCCGGCACTCGCGTAAGGCGAGTTAAACATAACTCCTGTCAACTGTAGCCGGAACAAAACAAACAGAAGTTACTTCCTGGGTTGGTCGTCGCGACGGAAGTACCGGGATCCACTCTCCCGCCCTTTCTACCATCCAGCGAAACCTCTTTTACTCCGTGCTACCCCATCGTCACGGCGGGATTAACTTCCTTTGCCGTGCGAAATTAAATTATCAAGTTTTCAACTGCGGAGGGTGGTCCGTCTATCCCTCAACCAGCCTCGAATAGGGCCTTGCTTTAATTCGATTACTTATTTAAATTGTACACCTTGCAAATATTACCTCTTCGCATACACGACGATGGCTCTCAGTCGTTGTCGAGTCGTTCGCTGACAATGTAATTTTCTCTCTGAATTCCGTTCAATTTCTTTCGGTAAACAGCAAATGGCGCGAGAAGCATTTGTACACGGGATTATTGACATTTCGTTTCTGATTCTTTCATTCGATCCGAAGTATCCAATAAAAAGAAACTTGCGGTTGGAGAACAGAATATGGTAGAGTTCTATTCAGAGGTGTACATACGTACCACCGACGTCTAAATGAAACATCGGTAATTGATATTTCGAGGTTGATTGGGAATTCTCTTCAAAATATCTGTTATAAATCGAGATGTTGATTCGTGTATCAAATGGCACACGATGCACCATGGAAATAGTAAATCTACGATCGAGCCGTTCGATTCAGGGGTATTTAACTTCCCAATCGACGGTTCTCTTTCGATAATGTCACAGTCGAACAGTCAGTTACGAAAGTTAAATAATGGCGTTCGACCGTGGAGCGAATATAACTTAAGGGCACATTCATCCTCGTAAACGTTGGACCTCTCGGCACGATCCATCACATTGATGAATCGTTCACACCAAATGGATTTACAGCGGCTATGGGTTAGCCGACGCTAAGAATATTGCCAGTGAACAATGAAGGTTCGCGTTGGTTATCCCATCGAGAATGAGGCATTTGTCTTAAGCGGACGTAAAACGAAGGGGATCGTTGGAAAAGTATATTAATCGTGGTTCACTTTTCAAAATGCTGTTCGACAACGAAGCATAGGGACCTTTCGATTTCTCCTTTTGTCATCGTTTCGCGCACGTCGATGTTCCGGTTGGATAGCTTTTCTCTCCGGCTGGACGCCTGGAAATTGCTCGTCGACGACGTGGAAGGTGTGCAGCCGATGTCACCGACGAAACTGCTGAACAACTTCACTCCATTCTCGGCAGCGAACTAACACGCGGCTGGATGCCTAGAGCCTTGTGCACACTGCAATGTACAGACCCCGAAGCAGATACTGCACGACAAAGTCAGGACTTGGTACGACAGTTTGGGAGCTGCTCGTGCTCAGGATATGTCGCGGCTCTGAAGGCAATCCGGAACAAAAGGGGGAGAGAGTCGAGGGTAGGGTGGTAGAGGCACGTATTACCGCGACGTGTCAATTGTTCCAGAAGACCGGAAACTTATCGGCCGTTTCGTAATCCGCTACAGAACGTGGCCAGTTTCGAGAGAGTTTACCTTCAAGGACAGTTTCTAGGTATCCTCGAAAGTTCTCCAATAAACTTGAACCTCATCCTTGTATTCCCTTTTATTACACGTTCGTTTTTCGTCACTTTCTCGAGAGAAACAATTCTCCTTTTCATCCCTTATCGTTAGCAGAGGATTTTGGTTTCCTATTGGTTTTGCATTAACTTGCACGATTGTGCTAAATTCCACTCGAATTTGTATGCAAATTTTGATATTAATACTAAACTCCTAACTATAAGCTCTGAACTTTAGAAATTCTGCATCTGAACTTCCGCTCTTGAGCTTTCCGACTTCTCATTCTGATTTCTGGTCGATTATTATGAAAGTTATACGGTAGAACTTCTCTTTGTACGAGTTTATAGGGAGACATAAGCTTTGATGGTTGCAAAAGGAAGTAAACACCTTTGAATATGCTTCAAGAAGACTATGCTCGGCTAGTAGAACGGATCAGGGAAATTTTACTCCATTTGTTTCTATAATCCTATGGTCTTCTGTGGTAACGGTAAGCTTTCCCAAAAGGAGGCGATCATCTAAGGTTTCTTAATGCAACGAAGATGGAAAGTTTCTTAAACTGAAACCATACGACCATCGTTCACTCCGTGTCACAAATTTATAATGCATTAAGCGATTTAAGTTATCGAAAACTGAACATTTTGAGAGGTGATGTCGGAGAGGTTTAATTGAAAAATAAAAATATCGTCGTTTTAACAATGGAATCTAACATGTTAAGAATGTAGTCGAAAAATAGCGTTGCACAGTTGTTCCTATTATAAACCTCGGCTGAAGTTGGGAAATGTGTTCATAGATCGAATAGAAGTTATTTTCTCTTCAATGGACTTCGGCATCTCGAGGTAATACGATTCGTAAGGGGTGCTTTTCCCCAGCGACGACAAGCTGCTCGTATCTCCGCTTACACTGTCGATCAGCAACTCGTCGAAGAGTGTTCTACGCGAACAGCGAAGCCGGTTTAAATTTCAGCAGCCGCGATACGAACAGCATCGCTCTTCGTCGCTCGTGGAAACGATAAATTTAATTCAAACTTGTTACGGAAAGTTTGAAAACCGCCCATACCGAAGGAGGAGGAGATGGTTCAAGGGCTGTTCGACTCGAGCTTCTGATGATTTTGAGGCTGTGACACGATATCGCGTATACTTTCGAGCTCACTCGAAACTTGCTTGCAAAACTTTTAATATTTATCGATTTGGCAAGACGACTAATAATTCCAAGGGGGTGTTCTCTAATTACATCTTCTTTCAACTGATTTTCAAGCGATTTCTATTTTAAAAACCTAACATTTCATTATCCTTTCGTGTCACGGAAAATTACAGACGGGACTTGAAATTCCATGTCTGATGCATTATTCGGAATAAGAGGACGCGGGACAGCTTCCCTTATACGATATAAAATATCGTTCGATGCTGTACGGTATTTCATGTATTTTTTATGCGACGACGAGCTTTCGTGACGCTGGAAAAACGAGCTATTTGCATCTCGTTTCCTTGCTCAAGGCTACTCGCCTCAATATTCTTGCAATTTGACGAAACTCGAACAGGAAAAATGTTGCCGAAGCGTTTTGCGCGGGAAGTATTTTGTTAAAAGCACGGCGATTTTGCGGTGTTATTTTCGCCGTTGTCGTGTCAGACTCCTGTTACCGATCTGATGAATATTCATTGATTTCGATGCAAAAGAAACGATTCGTGTGGTTCGTACTCGTATACCTTCGTTTTTTTCTTTTTTAAATAGGTCACTGCGACGTTTACGTCGACTTTGATCTTGATACGAATCGATTTATTAGCGATACGGGTTATTAGAAATTCCGTTCCATTTTTCGATCCATCAACTAGCGGGTTGTAATTGATATCGGTACATCATGCGAAGAAAATTTTTTTCTTGACATGTTGTGTACGATAGTTAATACTTTAAATTGCCATATTGATCTAAAATACCATGATTTATACGAGCTGTCATTTATAATGGACGAATTAAGAAGCGTGCGTGTCGAACGCGTACCGGCCAATAAATTACGCTTAATTACCGGTATCGAGCGATTAAAAGCTCGAACGATGGATGCGCGTGAAGGCGAGATTATAACGTACGACGTATAAATAGCTTGCAAATTGCTGAGCGTAACGCATCGTTCACGAAAAGGCTCGCGACAACCGCTCGGTGATCGCAGCTAGTTTGACAGTTATGCGGATGGCATGAGCATCCCATAATTACGTAGACGACGTGTCACGTTCGCGGGGGTTGGCGTTAATTAAGTAATTTCAATTAAAATTCTTCACGGTTCTGCGATGCTTTATATGCTGACACGAACGAGCTCGCAACTTGGACGAACACTCGTCATCGTAAACAAGTTCCGTCTCAACCGAGCTTCCGGGGCCAATTTGTATGCAAAACTCGCACGGTAAGGCTGTGTATCCCATGGAAAATCGAGGCCGTTTTCCTTTGCTTCGTTGCTCCTGACAGGACACTTTCCTTCTTGGATGACCTTTAAAAATTTGTGTCATTTGGCGGACCAGGTTTCCTCGACCGATATGAAAGTCAATCTTAGCTGCATTGATAAGTATTTATTATTAGCTGAAACATGGTATCTGTAATAATAAGGAAAAGGATGGATAGGTAGAATAGAGGAAATTATCTGTAATATAATATTTTATTTTATATTATAATTTCTGGATACTCGTTTCAAGATTTCATGACTTAATTTTGGACTTAATCAGAGTTCAGATATTATCACAAAAATTAAGCTGAAAAAAGAAACATTTTCTTGCAATGTATTCGCTTTTTGCTTTCTTTTTCCTTCCTATATCTACGGTAAAACAACGCTCGCCGCTTTGTATCGACTCTCTTAATTGAATGAACCTTTACATCGTGGTTTCAAGAACAGTTAAGAGAAAATCCGTTACACAGGATCGTAAAATAAGCAACACCGTTATCTGAAGCCTTTCAGATACACACGTTCCATGAATATAACCGTTTATGCATTTTTAATCTAAAAGAAAGTATATGTATCCGATTAAATTTTCTTTCTTAATATTAAACAAAGAGAAGAGAAATAACGGAGAATTTTAGAGAATTTCGTTCGAAAGCTCTCCAACAGATTAATATTTGTGACGATATAATATCTGCAATTTATACAGAGTTAATCAGTATCGCAAGATGCATAGTTTCATTTAACCCGAAGAGGAAATATTTAATAACGCGATGAAATTCCACGTGCAAACGGGGTTAACCAGACGGACGGGCTGAATATGCAATTAATGTCGAAAAATCAATTAGCTGTACGGCTTTGTCACTTGGTTAATACTTCCAGAGGGCCGCTTTATAAATCTGCTGCGCTGGTCTATTGTCGTGGCGCTTAAGTCCGGCAGCGGTGCACCGTTAACGATAATACAAGGTTATAGAGCTTGCTTTGACACGATGGAAATTAAGCGAACTTTAATTGAAATTTATACTCGACACAGCCACGAAAGAGCACCGTCATCTAGCGGTGTCGCTTTGTAAAGTCTCTCTCTCTCTCTCTCTTTTCGCGCGGCACACGTAGAATAAAAGAAAAGAAAAGGGAAAGAAAGAACGAATTTTCCTACGGCAATTAAACGTAGCCGTGACGTTTAAAACGACGCTTTTTGCCCGACGTTATCTTCCTTTGAGCCTTTAAACGGTCGGATCCGTGTCTCTCTGTTTGTGAAAACCGTTATGAAACGTTTATCCTTCGTTGCCTCGATGAAACAACAGTGTTGTCTGATTCTTTTGTTCTATTTCGGATAAAACGATCGGTCATGAGCGGTATAGGGAGCGTTTCGTTGTCCCTCTGACATTTCTTTTGTCGATTAATTAAATTTCAAAAGGTAGCAATTTCCTATACGCAGGAAATGAATTTGTAGTATCAATTATTTTTAAAGGGTAGAGCAAAAGTTACAAAGGGATCAAAATAATAACGATAAAGAATTTTAAAATATTGACTGACATTTTTGGAAATATCTGTACCTGGTACGGTAGATTCTGTAAGATATGTGAAATTGATACGTGGATCGCAGTCGAACGAATAAAACAGGATATGTTCTGTCCGCGACGGGTCAGTGGTTTACGATCCGCTGTTTGTTGTAGTGACAAAGTGGAATTCGGTATTAGAATCGTAGCCTCAGTTCGGAAAACGACTAGCAGAGTACGAACGAGGATCTATGTGGATATTACGGGTTTGTACTCCTGCAAAACTGGTGCACACACACACGTTTGTCATTGTTCACTGAACGCGTTCCAATAAATGTGTCTGGTACTCGCGTGTACGTACAGGCACGAGTACATTCTGAGTATTTGGACAAATGTTTACTTCCAACGAACTATGAATTTCTTCTATGGATAAATAAATAGGCAAACGATGTAAATTACGAGGATAATCATGTAAATTCTTGCGTATCATAATTTATTAGCAAGTGGGTTTCAAAGTCGAAACTCACATATGCTAGAGAAAATAACCAATTCTGAATTCCCAGGGATTCGACCGCGAAAGTTAAGTCTTTTAAACGTTCGATCGGACAGGACATTATCCCCGAATAATCCCATTGGCTGCGATGTTAAGCTCTTTCACGGTATTTTGCGGGATCAATTAGGTCGCAACTTTCGACCGGAGTTGTAATTTAAATAACCTTTCAATGATTTTAATCTCTGAAAATTCGTTAAAAAGATTTGGAGATACACAGGGCTTAAAATAGTCGAAATTAAATTTAATAAACTTTCTTTCAAATGCTTACACGATCTTTCCGAATTTCGTCAAATTTTTCTTTAAATATACACTTTCTTACGTAGTTTAATGAGCTTACTCAGATAATTTGAAACTACCTAAACGAGATGAGATCGAAGGTGCATTACAGTGAATAATGTAGGCATTTCAAATTTGTATATCCAAGTTTGCGCCTCGGGTCATCGCATTAGAAGTTCTCTCATACCGTGTAACGCGTTACAGTATGCTTCAGAAAAGTTGGAAACTCAACTTTGTTGACACCTCATTCATTATTTATTCGCAAGTGTATAAAAATTTTCATAATTGCAAAGCAACTCTTATTTTTTAACCATGAACATTCCAACACAACCTGGGACTTACATTTTCAAATTTAATTTCTTAATGTAAATATCATTTATAACGCTAGATTAGGTTTTAATTATTATTTAGTATACTTAGACTTTAACTTTATTGCAACAGAAGCGATGTAACTATGGGTATTCGCGAGTAGTCGCAGATTTAAGTAGTATAACCCTAGCTATGGTCAGACCAGTAATTCCTAATTCATTAATACACAAATTTCTTTCACTCCAACGCAGAATTGTCACATCATTTTCTTTCGTGCAACTATTTTCTGCATCTTGGACAATTTTTTAATTCCATTTGTTACAATATTCATGTATCCCTATTACGTTTGACACGTGCTCGTTCATCAAGTGGTTAAATTATTTTTCCACCAGCATACTTTTATCATCCACTCTATCAATCCCTTTGCTGGTCTCAATTCGAAAGTTGGATTATCTCTCTGTCTCGACCGATCTTCATTTAATGAATCGTCGTCACGGAAGGATACACGCGTCTCGTCACGGAATTCCCTGGCAGAACGAACGAACGCAACGCGGTTCGGCATTACGAAATAATACCAGCCATTCATAGAAAGTTTCAGCATTAACGAAACACACTCGAAACCCGTCGGATCTTGGTGGTAAAACTTTGCTACACGCCGTTATCCCTGAGATGGGGCGTAGCCGAGCAAATCGTTCCCGTTAAAAACGAAAGACAAGAAGCGAAGCTTCGCTGTAATTGTCTTCCTCGATGGTTGGCCCACGGACGGCTGAGATTCGTGTAAAACTACAGATTACAGAGTATCCCAGTGTTTACGACGTCCCCGTTGAAAGTGTCTCGTGGTTGCACGACGAACGAAAAAGAAAATAAGGGAAAGCTTCGAGCCGGGTAGAGTTTATCGGGCAATTTATCGTCACGACTAACCCTCGCCGCTATCATGGATTGGATTAAAACAGTGATTAGCACGAGAATCGGGCGTGTTAGACGTGCGTGCTCTCCTACGTTATCAGAGCCGGCTGTACGATAGCGATCGGACATTTAGTACCCTCGATAGTGACGCTAATCCGGAGTTACGAAGGAAGGAAGCAGTGGTTGTCAACCGTTATCCCGGCAGGAACAACGCTTTCGTTCGACGAACCCGGACACGCAATCAGAAGGGCATGTAAATTGTAGATTAGCGAACGGCAGCCTCTTCGGACGATCCCTGCGTCGATATTCCGATAGCGAAATGGAAATTAAAACGTTTATGGCCGGTCTAGTCGCGTCGGCTCTGAATCCTGGAAATTCTGTAGGAAATTACGGATATTAGATGATTGGACTAATGCTCGAATCAGGGGAACAAGTAGCGCGGTGAAAAGTTTGCGAAATCTTCATTTTAATCGGTTTTACGCTCGAACTTTGATAGCTGCACGAAAATGGGGCTGAAAATTCATGCAAGCATCAAGGGTCGTGCAATTAACGAGGTAATCAATCAATCACATGAGACCGCCCCATTATGTACCGCTTTCGCATATTTGACATACCATTACACGTAACGTTTACATTGTAATTTTTATCTCAGTTTTAAAAAATCGTAATTTAAGTTGTAATATCGAACTTCGATGCATTTCATAGGTGCCTTATAATTTAGCTTTAATCGTGATTTATAGCGATTGCTAATCTGATCAATCTAGTGGTATTAGAAGTTGACGAAAGGATCGGTAAATTTTCCTAATGCGTTTCTAATGTTACAAAGGAGGATCCATTTCACTGATTGACCAATGATATGATGTACGTCCTCGTGTCATGCGAATGTTGTTGCACCGTTAGGGAGCGGCCGCGTAAAAGTTTCCCCTGTCCATTAATCTATACGTACGCATTAATAATTGCCGTTTATCTATCGATTTCACTTCCAATTTGCCGATGTTGATTTGATACGAAACGATCGCTGTATACTTTGCATGTTAGTCACGGGGATATTAAAGGGTCGGGATTAGGAACAGGGGATTCTCTAATCGTTTTCCGGGGATTGAGACTTCTAATTTGTAGTTCTGAGGGATGAGGCGAGGCAGGAAGGATTTATAGGGCGTTCATTCTCCTGACTATAATTTTCGAACCATCTTTGATAAGTTGTGGAAAGAAAATTCTCTGTAATATGAATTAATTATTTAAATTTCTAAAATTCTTATACCTAATGTCAATTTCTTCATACAGAAAACATTGAATATCGTGATACAAAGTTACATTACATAAATTGGGCTCTTCAAGTTTCAATTAAATTACTGGAATTTCTTCATGCTTTTTGATGAATCCGTAAATAGCCCTTTGAGGTATACCAATAACATTAGATATTCTCAAAAGCCTCAAGCTACTTATAATATTGATTCAGTACAGTTCAATGTTTCGAAACATCAAAGTGCTTATATCGTGAAGGACTTAAGTTTCCAGGAAGTTCGCCATATCAATCTGGAAATCAAATTACCATAAAACATTTATGTCCTATTCCACTAAATGATCGACTTACGTCTACGTTTCAAATAGCAGAAATTTTCCTCCGTAACGAATTGAACGTGCACATGGCAAAACAAGCATCTTACGGAATGGTAATGGTTGCGCGGGGTGCATTAAGCTGGCAATTAAAAGTAGACTAAGAAATCGAAATTCACCGTGCCGAGGGTGGTGTTCAACTTCTTCCTCGAACGCGTGTAAATTTCAGGGAAACGCGCGTGTGTCGACATCGAAAGTTCGCAGCAGTGCCAGCTCGTTCCGATACTTTAATTCTTTCCTTTTTCCTCCGAGCCGAGGGAGAAGGATCGTAAATTCCTTTGAATCGTTTCCGCTTTCCGCTTCATTCTCGTCGGTTCGGTTAACTTCAGTTAATTAACGAGCCGCTGCGAAGCGTGAACGACGAGGAAGAAACGAGTAGATTATTAACCTTTGAACATGCGACTCTTCGAATTTCAACAGTACGTTTTCTTGGAAAGTGGAGAAAGTTTCAGATAAATTTTATGCTGATGATTTTAAAACTTATCTTGTAAGTAATCGGAAACTTTATTTTGAATTCTGTCCATATTTTAATTAAATTTTATTAATCATTTGCATCAGTGTCCAAGTATTGAGTCTTTCTATAAATACGTTGGAAACCCTTATTCAGGAAAACTGACTCACCCCCTTTAGATCAGTATCCTAGATCAATCCAATTTATCTCACCGGGGAACGAATTAAAGCAACATTACGTAGGAATACGATTCACGGAAAGCCGATTCGCCAATGACGCATAATATGGGCTATGTTTTATGCGAGTTCGCACGAATTCGTATCCCCTCGTAGACAGAGAGGGTAGGTTTTAGCGGTTCGAAGAAGAGGCAGTCCGTTAATAGGGGCGAGCATTAGGTTATCTCTGGAGGGTAGGTTGGTACGGGTAGGATGTCTGTGTGGTGGTGCAAGCTTGGCTCTCGTGGAGGATGGACGACGTCGGCTGGCGTCGGTCGTGATTCGGTTGGACACGCGTATCTCTTTGATATATTGCGGCCAGAGATGCGTTTTTTCCCTGAGACCGAACTCTGCCTGCAACCCCGTCGACCGAACTTCGAATCTCTCGTTCGGTTTTTCTCTTTTCCCCTGTCGTCTCTCATTCTCGGCTTGTTCTCTCTTTCTCTTGTCTATAAACTTGGCAGCGAATTATGGCAGTTGGCCGCTCGAAAAATATTGCACCGTTCCGTATCCGCGGAGAAGTTTTCCCAGCCACCGTCGCCCCGGGACTTCGGCGTGTTTTCAAATTCGCTGGCAATATCTTTCACGGTGACGGTTTAGAGGATTGCAAATTGTTCCGATCGCAGACAACCAAAGCAATTAAAAACGTTTCAGTTTCATAAATGAACGAGGTTGCTTCAGCGAGAATCATTGGGGTGGTTTTTTTAAATTTTTTATTTGATGCACCGTTGGATAGAAAATAATGCATCACAGGTATTTGCTATATTTTAGGATAGAATTGATCACTGCTCTTATACCCTCTGAAAGGATGTCTACCCGTAGGTTAGAGTGCACCGTAGAAGTTCTAAATCAGCTTCGGTAGCCATCTAAGCGGCTACCAATCGAGCAAGGTTACAAATTCTCAATTAGCGCTATTCAGAACCGATAAGTCCTTATAACGCGTCCAGTGGACGTTTAATCTCCTTAAATTAACTCAAATTTGATATGATGTCTGGCTCCGATGATTTTGAAAGCGAATCGAGGCGGTTATCAGCTTTCAAATTGATACGAACTTAATTAAAATGGATGCTACACTCGCTAGAAAATCAAACTATCGTCGATGATACTCGTCGTTTCGATGCGCATCGAATTCAATTAATTCGTGCACATAGAGTGAACTTCAAAACGAGTGATATATATATACACAGGGTATCGGTATCAAATTTTTAATCACAACTCTTCGATATTTTACTGAAAATTTAATTCATCATAAATTTTTCGTTCAATAAGAAATTAGATGGTATTAAATATTTAATTCTCGGTGTATATTTGTCACGCATTTGACTCGTGAAGTGTTCCTCTGAAATATTCATTTATTTATTCGGTTCCGATGCTACGGCCGTCATTCGACGATCGAACACTCCAATTAGCTCGACGGTGAAGCACATCAAACGTTGAAAAATTTAGATGAAATCCGCAGGGGTTTCTTGGAAAAGGGGAAAACCATTCAGCATTCTACCGCACGGAACCATTTTTCATATCATCGTTGGCAGGAAAAATTCCGCAGAGACCGGACCGTGGAGCAGTTAAACGATCCTACGATGACTGCGCGAACTTTTCGTTCGCGATATTATTGGCAAATACCTCGTATGCCTGCGTCGCGTCGTTTTTCAACACAGATCCAGGGAAAAACGTTTCCCTAGCCCGCGTACCATGGTAAATCGATATCGAAATTTATCCACGACTAGCATCCCACCGTGTAATCGGATCCTTTTCTTTCAACTGTATTCGTTTTCCTGCGGGTTTCAAGTATCCCAAAAGCGTATTCGTCGAAGCTAACTGGATATGCCGCAGGTTTATTGTACAGATCGAAATTTATACACAGAAATGATACAAAACACTCTCGCAATATTTGCATCGAAAGTTGCTCCATTTAATAATTTCCCCTTTGGTTATTAAATATCTTTTATAATCTCGTCGCTATTCTTCTTCGTTCGCGTAACGAATGAAACGTGTTATCGTTAAATCCGTAGAGCGGAAGTTTCCTAATTTTACGAGCGGCTAAAGATTAGACTTTACGAGGATCTAAGGATTGAATACCATGATTTTTACGAGGAACCGAAGATTGGCATCATCGTGAAGTATGATAGACGGTTGTTGGTGTAGCGTGACGAATATATTACACTATGCATACATCAGATAAATGGAAGTCTTGGAAAATTAGTTGGCTCGATATCGAATCATTGATGCACGTAAGAAACGCCTTTCTTCTTTCCAATCAACTCGGTTCTTCGGATTTCTTGATCCTCTCAATTCCGCCAACGTCGATACGTTTCCGTTGCGTGCACGCTTCGCCGAACGAATAGCTTTCGAGCCAACAATACACGCACGCGAGAGGATTCGTGCTACTTTCGCAAGACGATGCGAACGCGATGTTCCTTCCTGAATTCTTCGGTAAATACGTGAAAAGAAATTCGAGTAGTCCGGGATGGGGGACTCTTTGCTCGCTGATATTGTGCTCGAATTCGATTGCAAAGAACGTAACGTTGCTCTAGAATTTTGTTAGGTATCCATCTATTGTTATTTTAGATATTTCATTCACGTAATTAAAGCTACACGATAGATTTCCAGAGTCATAAACGATATTGCAAGATCGTCGTTATTTATCCTTGTTGCCGGTGATGCTAGTTTCCACGCGCAGGTGGCAATCTAGTTGCAACGCTCTTTAAACGACCTGCAAGCTCGTTATTCTCTCCTTTTTTTATTCTGGCTCGTGTCTCGTGTTTTTAAATTGCTCATCAGACACGGAAATTGCGGATTGTCGGGGAAATTGGAAGGAGACGCGGTGAAACGAAGGCAGAGCTATTAGTTTTTCATCAAGCTTCGATAAACATTTTCACGACTCGACAACAATGACTTGATGGAAAGAAGAAAAGGAAGATTCTGAATTTATTTCCCCTCTTTTGTCGTCGTTTCAACGTTAACAGTGTATTGTAAAATTTAGCAATAATTCCAAGCGAATGATATACATATTTAGATTAACCCCCGTATGGCGGACCATGGAGAGAGGCTCAATTTCAATTTAATTTCGTATTTCGTGGACGTTATTTATTCAAAAAAATCTTTCTCTCCGTTATTCGAAAGTACCATAGAAAATATTTATCCGGAATAACATTCCCAATAACCTATTCAAGCATATTTATATTTAAAAAACACTTAACCGTACGCATATCCATCGGTATAAAGTATAAAGCCTAAAGGGGTTAAAGGTTGCGTTGGTGTGGCGTTACGATACGTTATCGACGTGGGATCGATCGTAAATAGCCGCGAACGAGCTGGAACGTTTACGAGTATGAAAATTGAAACGACGAGGCGTGCTCGAAACGAAAATTGAATCGTCGGATTTCTACCGTTCTCTCGTCCATTACGGCCGGCTAATTCGAAAAACGCACGGATTTCCATTCGGCTTTAAGCAGCTTCGATCGGCGCGACGAACATATTTGCCCGCTCGAGATTGTCGATTGCAAGGTATTTCGGGACAAAGTTGTCGAGATTACACCGGTTGCCGGACGATTTTCATTTTTTTTTCCACCGAACGATCTGTCCGCATGCAACAGGCGATCCAGCCTCATTCGATTTGTATTTCGATGCACCTCGATATCCCTTAATCCTCTTGCTGCATTTAAATTCCTATTCGAATCCTTCGCTAGATGTTCGTTCTCTTGTTTCTATTTGTTCAAGCGTGTTTTGTTGGAATATGAGGCTGAGAAAAAATAAACTTTAACAGGTGATATCAGTCGGTGGTGTGAGATTAAATTACTGATTAGATTCGGAAGAAACATACGACACTCGTACATTGCTTCCGAGTATTCGCACGCTGTCGTACAAAACACTCGTGTTATATTCTCTACTCTCTCGTGTTCTCCTTATGTCGCCTCGTTACACACCAGACGTTTATAGTTGCGTTGTGTTTCCCGCGTAATTGAACGTAATATCGTGTATCCTGTTGTTCAAGAGTTCTGTGCTTTCAGCTTTTCCCTCTTTAACTTCTCTGCACTTTCATCCCTTTCTCGTTCTCTTTCCTTTATTTTTCACTTTATTGGTGTATTTCTTTTTTCTTTACAAACAGCGAACGAGTGTTTTCGTTATCTTGATTCATTGCAATTAAATTACGCTGTGAAGTTGATTTGTTCTTTCAAATACGAATTTCTGTCTCTTATTAAAGCATTAAAATTTCATTTTTAATTTTCTGCGCTCGTAAATTTATTAATCTTAAAATAGCGAGACACTGAGACAGTGATAATTTAATTTTAACCTTATTTTTCTTTGTTAAAAATAAAATAGAAAACTTTCAAAGATTTCAGCGTTAAAGAGTTAAGAACATTTATGCTTTTTGTACAATACCGGAGGGAAAGTGTTTCAGAAAGGATTAAATAGCGCTTCCATTGTGGCATATAGTAACAATAGGAACATCTATCCAGTTTTATCTCAGGATAAAATTTAGATGGAAGAACGTAGCAGCACGTGAAAACTTCTCGGCTTTAGCTTATGAAAAAACTTGGTGCATACTGTTTCAACAGCTTTTCAAAGGTTCAACTTTTACGGGCCAAGAGATGTACGACTATACTTTGGATGGAAGGGTGTTAATTGCTTTTCAAGCTGCTCTCTCGACCATAATTAGAATTATCGCTGTGATACTTGAACGACGGAAATTCTAGTTTTCGAGTACGCGGTTATTGAGGCAATTAGAAGATACCTTCTATTCTTGATCGTGGCTTTTCCTCAAATTGATAATTCATTAAATTAATGAATATTGGAGTGTTCGAATAGATCAAATGAAGAACGAGTGGTTAGATCAATAAATTAATTAAATATCAAACTGCTATGGTCACTGATAGATCTATAATTTCCGAAGTGTTAATGTTATTACGAATTTTCTTCAATATTTCTTTTGAGCATTAGGATCATTAAGACGTTAATTGTCCTGGAAGGATAGTAATGGACGAGTAGTTCATTAAAAGAAATTCAGAACTACAAACGATTCTTTTTATTTCCAATTTGTTCTTTCAGTTTTACGGATATACTGTTTTTACAACTTGCTCGTTCGGGATTTCGTTTAGAAGTCGGAGCAAACGAACTTTCACCGCAATACAAACTGGACCGACAAAACGGTAGTGAAAGTTAAGAAGTTAAGGTATTGCAGAGTTTTTCAAGGCCGCTGACGTAGCCCCCATTACCTAGCTGGAAGCAACGAGTCCAGATTTCTCACCCCCCGCCACCATAATCGGGGATCCTTGCAGGGATATTTTAAGCTGTCCATTAGCATTCAAAACTTTCCAGCACAGTGTGCAATCTGACGGTGCATTTAACTTCTTTCCAGTTATTTTCAAGGTTACAAGAGTTCGTTTCCTCCGCCTAATTGCATTTTATTCGATTAAGAAAAGTTAGAGAAATTGTAATCATCCTATGCTTATCGAAAATGACCAATTATTTAATTAACGAGTTAAAACGGGCGGTAACAACCCTCGGAATCATCTGTAAATCTTTACGATACGAAAGTTCCTGCAAGTTCACTATTGGTAATTAAGAAGAAGGGTCCAAAGTCTGCTACAAGAAAGGAGTCGAAATTATCCGGCTGGTTGGAAACGAAAAATAAGCGCAGCTACTCTTTTTCGACTCTTTCATTCACCCTCCCACCATTTGTTTGCCGCGAAGCGATCGTCAAAGAGCAACCCCCTTAACTTTTCCCACGTCTGGTCATTCAGTTGCTACGTGAAAAACGTGTAGCTGAAGGAGAAGTAACGTGTAACACGGAGAAAGAAGCGAAGAGAAAACTGGAGTCGGGAAAGGGGGTTAGAGAGGGATGGTTGAAGACGAGGAAAGGGAAACACAAGTCGAGGGTTCCATTTCAGGATGTACGAACTTGTCCGTACCATTCCGTGAAATAATCTTCGCCGACCCTTTTACGTGCGTCTGGGTGTCGTCTTTCGCCCTTTCGACCTCTCGATGCAAAGCCTTTCGCCTCTTTCAACCCTCTCTTTTTTTCACCGTTCCTCAGGGACTGCTGCTCCTCCCTCGCTCTCCTTTTTTCTTTCATGGCTTCTCAGTGCCTTATTTTCGCTAGTTATTTCTTCGCGACTCTTTGTTTCGCGGGGAAATCAATGTACTTGGCGGGGGAAAGGGAACGAACGCGAAACGCCGGAAGGGTCTTCCAACGGCGTGGAATAATCGAGCGCCCCGATGACGATTTCAAACGAGACTCGCAAAGATGTCTCCGGTGTAATCGCTTCTGTAACGGCCACCGTTACTATCCTCCACGGTTTATTTCGTCGTTTCGGGATTACTTATAAAGGACTTGGACCTAATTTTTTTTTTTACATAAAATCACCTTGCCGGTTATATCACCCATTTGGCTATATCCTGTACAACGTTAATACCTTTCAACGAAGTAGTAGGTAATACTGTTACACCGTAAACACGGTAACAACGTTCGCACCCTATCTTTATTGGCAATTAGGCGGTCGAGTCGAGTTTTATCAACGAATTTAACCGGTGAGAATCTAAGAAATTAACGATCAGACGACTGTTCACGCGACTGGCCGTAATTCTCAACGAGTTTCCATGAAAACGCGAGCCACTGTGTTTAGTTACGCGGAAACTATTCGAGTCTACGGTATGTAGGAGGGTTAGAGTGTACGTACGTCCAGGAATAGCTAGGGTGTATTACTCTGCTATTATCAGAGTTTAATGCTTAATATTACATTTTGCGCGAGTGTGCTCTATTCTAGCGGTACGTGTTACCTGGCTATGTGCAGCTATTGTTACTGGAAAGTTCATTATTGGAGTGATTTTTTGTTTCTCAATACTGCAGGCAATGTGATACAGTAGCTGATAGAAATGGAATTTTTTGAAAAATGAAATATTTCAATTTTTTCGCTGCTCCAGGAAATAATTGTTAAAAGTTGTATTTTTGAATTCGAAGAATTGTTAAATTTTTTGAAACTATCACGGCATACGTACGTTGATTCTATTCACAGTACTTCAAAAAATTGAAAAATTTATGAAATATCGAGTCGGGTGACACGTGGAGACAAAAGGTTGAAAATCGAAGGGATCAGGGCAGAAACAAAAATTAGGATAACCGTGATTCAGAGTCGTCGAGGAGGACGTTTCACGCTGCAATCTCGACTGGTCGTTTGCGATTTTACGGTTTTGACGCGTAAAAAGAAAATTTTTCTATCGGCGACGAACGACTCTCGGCCAGCCGTATTCGTTTCGATAAAATTTTTTCCGTTCGCTGACCGTCTGCGCGTACAGAGAGCAACAGAAACGGAGACGGACAGAGATACACGGATAATGCGAGGGAGCGAGGGACACGTGCGAATTGAAACGGAGAATGAAAAAATTCCGTGAATTTTCTAGCCTCGGTGCGCTGTTACGTGTATAGCTAAAAAATTGTTACTTGTAGCACACGAAAGTTGCTGCAGCGGCCGTGTTTCGCCGGGCATTTATCATGTCTTCTTTTAATTACTTTGTAACGAATGTTAAAATTATAAAATACGCGTACAAGGAACGCGTATGTAGCATTCTGGTTGGATTTTAATGAAGCCGGCTTCGATTATTTCGTAACATCGCATGGTGATTATTGAGCAACGCGAGTGTCTCTACCGTCTAATTAATGCAGGGTTCTTGTTAGTAATGCGTTGATTCTATGTAGATAAATATAGTTATTTTATTTGATACAGTTTTTCTTCGATCCTGTAGAAAATAGACATCTCCTAAAAGCGAGTTCACGATTAGACGAAGGGGATCGGGGATCAAAGTCTTATCGGAGATAGCAGAGGCCGGTGAAGCTATTAATGCTCAACTTCGATTAATATATCGGGAATTAGGGTTTCGTCCAAAGTTTCCTGCCACCCCCGGTAATATTCCTGCTTCCTATATTCGAGATAAGGAGCTTATTTTTTCAACCACCTAATACGTACGATGTCCAGTTAATTTAAGTAGGATAATAAAAATAAAATATTGTCAGTTTACTAGAATTTGTTTATTTAAAAAATTCATAACGTGCTTTTTGTTCTCTAATTTAGAGTTTGATAAATATATAAAGCTTGTCCTAAAAAGGTGTTTTAATTAATTTTAATGAAAGGACGAAACGAACTACGAACACCTTGAAATCATTATTAAGGATAAACAGAGGTAATTGAATAACAGAGTTTCGTTCAAAAAGAAAATTATTGAAGCTCGTGACTGACAGAGCACCGTGTACGTGATCGAGGGCATCGTTCGACCGCAAAGTTGAACTAGAGAGGCGAAGCTTATCAGGGCTGCATGCCCATCCGATACCATCCTCTTCGATAGCCAGACCTCTCTGCAGCTGATTATCGATGACCGAATTTCGACCAGTGAAATCGCGTGGAAATGATCGATGTCGATCCACCCTCACTCGTTCTCCCTTTTTCTCGTTTTATTTTCTGAAAACCGATAACGAATATGATATATTTGCGGCAGGTAATTGACGAGCATTCGCGATTAAATTAAATTCTATTATCTCAAAGTGCGGTTGATAAGCAATGATTATTAATGGAGTAAAAATGGTGTAGGTCAGGTAATGACTGTCGCGGTAGATGTAGCTTAGCATTCTTCAATTTATTATTTCAAATGATAATAATTAATGTAGCAAGTTTTCAAATTGGAAGAGAAAAGGAGCGTGTTATGGAAGAAGGTAATTTTGATAATAACTCGTGAATTATTTAGATCGAGGGAATATTTCTTCCGTGATCTTCCGGAGAAAATTGAAATAAGTTTGTACAGGGCAGGGGAAGAGTAACTTTGTTAAGAAAACTTCATCTCGAATCAATTAATTATACCATCGTAATTTGGATTATACTTCGTTGCCTACGAAAGTGTTCGATATTACATGGAAAATGAAATTTTCCTCCTGATAAAATTCATATGCTTATTTTGAAATAAAAATAAACGCACGAATAAATTCAACCGAGTAAAAGTCAACAAAGATAATTTTTAATATTATTATGTAAATTATTCATGGAACAGAGGTTGCAGAGATATACAATTCCTTTGGTATTAATAGTAGAATAAGCGTCTGACAATAGACGGTCTACTTCCCTTTATATTCTGCTCCCACTTTACATTTCCCTGTTTCATATTCCAGAAAGCGATTACAGTTAACGAAATGCAATCTTGTCGCAATTTTTAATATATATGGATAAAGCAAATGAGTTCATTAACAAGCGTATAAGAAGCAAAATGCAGATTTTATTTACAGGGGTTTGTTGATTGTAGAATGAGAAATTCTCTTCTTCTAAATTTTTTATCCTTCTACTTTTTTTCCTTAAAAAAGGTGAAACGATCGTGATAGCTTTTGGTAAGGGATGCGTTATCGTCCGATGTTTTTTTATGCCATCATTCAGGCGGTTTGGCGGAAAACGTGGCGTAATTGCGGTCCGTGAAACTAATTAATTATGCAGGGATGGATCGAAGAAGAGCGTTTTTTTCCCACCGTAATTCTCCGCAGCGTTTTTTGCTCCCACGATTTTTTATTTTCGACCCGTTCGTCGTTTTCATCCGACCTAACTAACATTTTTAGGATCTCTTTATTCCTCTCTTCGAACCTTTTCGCCTCTTCTGCGGCGATCGTTCCTTCTTTTTTCTTGGTCCGATTTCCCAGACTAGAGGAGCTCGTCAATCGATGAAATCGCATTGTAAGTCGTCGATCTAGCAGACGATGGAATATCTTCCGCCTTTGTGAGAACACGTAGACGCAGGCATGCGTGATATCGTCGATGGAACGCATCCGGAGGATATTTGGAAGCGGAAAGGTATTCAAGATTTCTCGATTTCACAATTTACTTTGCAATATTTTTCCGTCGGCCTGCTTCCTTCCAATTTCTCGCGATATAATGTCTTTTCGCGAAGGTATCGAAAGTTTAAAGATTTTCCTTTCTAAAATTTTCGATCGGCAATTATTTCGTCCGATAAGAAATTCTTCGAAACTAACAGGGAAATTTACTCGGTACAGCGATGAATATTTCATTCAACGACGGAGCAGTTTATTAAAGGAAGAAGTTTTCGAAAGTACACAGCGAGCTCCGAGAAATGTTCGGTCACGTAGACGACGACAAATTGTTCGGTACACGGTTAATCGCGTTACGTTAACGATCAGCGGCGTGTAATCTAGCCACGTTTTGAAATTTAGAACAATCGGAGGTACGAGGAGCATTCGAAGTCGTGAGCTCGATCAAGGAACACCCTCGATCGGCTCCTTTTCGATTTGCCGCACGTGAGCCGTGCAACCGGAAAATCTCGTAATCGCTTTCGAAAGTCGAACCTAATTGCGTTTGTTCTGCGCTGTTGATGTTCGATTTTTATCGGTCGAACGAAACCATTGCGCGAAATAACGTTGGAAAAAGGAATAATTCGCTGAAACAATATTCTTCTTCTTGTATCTACAATATCCACAGTATTTTCAGAGGATAAATGAAAATATTGTGAATGAACATATTCTTGCAAAGTTTCGACCGAAGGATTGTATTTCACCGACCACTTAATTATTCAACAGTCGTTGAAACTTCTTTAAGATTGGCTTTATGACACCGAGAGCAAGAATACTTATACTTTAAAGAACATCCACCGAAAGTTTGCGAATTAAGTGATTGGGTTTACAAGTGAATGAGCAGCGGTGGCTTTGGAAGTTGCTTCACGGAACAAAGTTTCTTGCCGACTGCAAGAATTTTACTATCTTGTTTCGTTTTTCTAAAATGGAAATGAGAGGTATTTATAAAGAGTTTGAACTCGTTTGATGGAATTCAAGTCTTTAATATTAGTCTGAAGAAAAAATTCATCGTCGACCTCTCGATATCGTAGTCTCGTCGCGCACAACGGAAAAATATAACGGTAATAACACGGCCTGGAACGAAATGGCCAACGAAAGGGTGTCGCCCACTTCCTGTTTAAGTATTTATTTAACGACGAACCGGTGGAACACGAGGCGGGAAGAAAGGAACGAGGGAAGAAGGCGGAACGACGCGAGAAATAAGAGGGCGGGGTGAGCAGAGGGCGGTCCATGTGAAAGTTCTTCCGGTCGAGACGCTGTAGGGGTACGAAAGTGCCCCCAGGGGCGTACTGCGGACTTTTGTCGGACACAAAAGTACCATACTGGGGGTCGGCTAACGGACACGTACACAACTGTACCCTCTACCCGTACCATTGTACTGGCACCTTGCTCTTTCTCCTTTCTCCCACACCTGCACACGATCAAACAACGCACCCGTACACCGGCGAAACGAAACAGGCTCTATCGTAGCCGCGAACCTTGAAAGCAAAATCCACTGCGTTCGCGTTCAAGTTCTATGGCAGGAATTACTCGACGTCACGACGTCGCGATTGTTACGCTATAGAAGTTGAAATAATTGTCGGAGAATAGGGATGGAGAAATTTTTACGATTATCGCGGTGAACACCATCGGGCTTCTGGGAAGGGTTTACAAGGGAGACCGAGATATATTTTACCCTCGTGTGCTTACGCCTTTGGGAACCACAAGTCCCTTTCTTCATGATACTCCAGCCTCGTGCGTGACTTACATTTTTTGCGATGGAATATTTTAATGATTCGGGAAGTCTGAACCTGTTAAATTGAAGATCGAGGGTGTTATTTGTTTTTTCGTAGACGAAATCATGAATAATTTAGTGTTTTAAAATGAGCGGAAAAAAGCAGAGAAATTAAAAGATACGAGAACATCAGGTTTGAGGGGTGATAGAAGTAAAAAGGTAGACATAAAAGTTAATTCGAACGATGTACAATCACTCTTAATTTTCCCTGGTCAATTTGTCGTTCGAATTTCAACCGTAGAATTCTGCGTTACCGTTGTTACAATTGCGAGACGAGCTTTTGTATAGTTGCACGCTCGTTTTGTGCGGCCGAAACTGAAACTCTGGGCTAACCCTTTTCGCTCGTCCCACGCCCCTTTACCTCTCAATGCTCCACTCGTAATCCTAACGTTTGATTGCACCTATTACGCTTGAAGCACCTAATACGTAACTTTCGAGACTCGCGATAGGTCGGTGCAGCAGTCGGGTAAAATCGATTTCACCTGTGCCTCACCTTCTCTGTTCGTTCACTCTTCTCCTCGTTTTACCCCGTCGCTTCTCCCTTGCTTTTCCCGTTTGCTGTCTCAATTACGAACAAAGGCGCGATAGGGTTACACCTCGTCCCTTTGTCCTTCGTTTTTCCTCGCGTTTCAGATTACTCGACCATTCCTCTGCTCGGTTGTCCAGTAAATTGTGTTTCTTTCGATCGATCCCACTTTTAGGGTATACTGGAACGCATAGATTCATTTACATGTCGATGTACTGTCTGGACGATAATTGAATTTTGGGCAAACATTGAAATTCACTAGTAAATGTTCAATAATTGGATTATGAAATTGGAAAATAAAAATTTTTCAAACCTTTTCAAAATTATTCGCTCAAGTCTTTGAGTTTTTTAATAAAAAATTAGTTAATTGAAATTTAGAAAATTTTATATTAGATAGTGCATAGATAAGATTTACGAATGAACGGCAGCAAAAATCATTCAGCGAAAACATTATTTAGTCGATGCTGGTCCTTTCATTGCCGATAGGTTCGTTCGGGTAATCTGTTAATTGCTTCGTTGCATTTGAATGTGTCTCTGCTCCTTTGCCCTTTCGCTGTTTCAACTGTATACACCGTGTCCATCAGTTTCATGCAATATCTGCCAATTTCGATTAACTTTTGTCGTCGGCCTCTAGATCGATCAGTCTCGGCCAGGATTTAATCGTTGTTCCGTTGGTCACTTTAATTACGCGTTGCACAATCAATACCAACGTTGGAGTTTCATAAACAGTCGTATTGAAACGAGAACAGAGGAATAAATAGGAAAAGAGATATCAATAATGAAACACATTTATTTCATTCTAGAAGCAAGCAATTTATTTACTTTATTTTCACGTGGATTCATTAATATCTTACACAGTCATAGGGAACTTGTGCATTTTTGCTTTTTTATTTTTTTTATTTTAGAGAAACATCCGTTCGCGAACTACTGTTCTAAAAGAGCCGTCGAAGCGTTTTCATAAAAATTCAACGAATGTTTTATCAAACAACGAAACATTTCCCAAGCGTATCACGCACGAAGTTTTGATTTTTGGAGTTTTCATGAACTGGAATCGATTGTTTTTGTAGTTTTTGTGCGATAGCCATGTTTTTTTTGAAAGCGGCATTTCAACGTTATTGTTTCATGAAACTTTCATGTCGTTGTGGTACATTAGTTTTAATATTGGCAGGTCAATATTAGCGTTTAGCTATGAATATATTATTATCATTTAATATTATATTATTTATACGGTATTAATTTTATTTTATTATTCATACATAAAACTTAATATGACATTAATATTATAATATCTGTTGAGTAATTGTCTGACCATAGATGGTCATTTTCACTGTGATAGTGAACATTTCTAAAAAATTACTTTTCTAGAACACATTTTTTCATGAAGATATCAGACTGTCAGGTACATCGTATTTCGAACGTAACACGAATTTCCTTTCGAGCCGTTCATGTTTTTACGCTCGAATCAGCTCGGACTGACCGAGCGCGAACATCAGCCGTCGCGTGGAGGAGGACATTAAGCATTCAAAGGGACGGTAAAAAAGGAGACGCATTTGCATCCGACGGTGCAACTGCGGCCTGCCGGAAAAACATAAATAATTCAACAGTTTTTACGCGAGCGTCGAAAAGGGGAACGGTGCCGGTGATTCGGGTCGACGCGACGCGACGCGGCGGGAAAAGCGGACTCGATCGGAGCGTGCCAAATTGTCAAATAAATGCATGAAAAATGCTTCCAACGACTGGCGGAGAACGTCAGGAAGAAGCGACGGTTTTAAAACGGAACTCACCTCGATCGGCTACGAAATTTCCATCGAAAATGACGCTCGTGAGTGTTCGACTGTTTGAAATTATTGAAGTCGTCCGCGTTTCCATCTTGCGCGAGCAACTTTCGGCACGTCCGAAATTGATGAACGACCATTTCTGGTGCATGTTAGTAAGTAAACTGTGGACGTTCCCGTCGACTGAAACGTGGCTCGTTTTGAGAAAAATACACCAGGGAAAGATACACAGGGTGTTTCATGAAACTAGGATAAACCGTGTCTTTAAAGCGGTTCCAAATGACAAAATGCATTTTTGTGCATCGGTGCATCCGAAAAGTGCAATTGCACGTTTTTGATTAATGAAACTCTATACTTTTGAAAATTTTAAAAATAGAACATTTTTGTTATTCAAAGTATTCAGACCGTAGTACTAGAAAATTGAACAGTCGAATGACAGGGAAGTCGTATCGGTAAAAATAATCGGCTTCGGGATATCGGGAAAGTTTTAACGGTGTTTAATTAGAGAAAATAGTTTCTGGTAGTATTGGAGAACGAACGCGCGCATCGTGAGACGTTAGTAATAGGAAAGGCATGAATGCAGAATGGTTGCAGTCGGTGGAACGTTCGCTTGGTGACAATAATTGCCGACTGGTGACGAGCACGAGGGGACGGAAACCCGGCGAATGACAAAAACTGACAGCCGGAGAGATTACCGTATGGATTAATGTTACGCTTTGTGTCCTCTGTCTCGTTAGAACTTTGCGTTTGTACTCGTTGCTCGCGGTCGAGAGGATTACCCTGACGTGGATTGTACTCGTTGAACGGGATTGTTTCACTGTTCTTTGCGATCGATTTGAAACTGTCGGTGCTTCGAAATTACAAAGAACAAAGTAATTACTGCTGCTATTGTTTCGACTTCATCTGTTTTTGTTAGCGCACTGTTATCAGTTTTTCGTAAGGGATGTAATCGATAGTACACAATAAAATTTTTGGATTGTTTCAATTATGCTAAAGCAATTTATGAACGATAAGCGAGAATAATTATTCAGCTTTTTATATATTTTTGGTAAATTTCAATAGAATTCTTTGATTAATCCATGACTTCTAATTTAAAAATCCCAATCAAAAAATAGCCATTCGGAAAACAAACGCGATCAGAGTTTCCTCTGATTCTTTTCTAACGATTCAATCACTCAGAACGAAACGTTTAAAAGTACAATGCAATTTTTCCGCGGACACGTGCACCATCCATGGACCAGCAGCGCTTTTTGAAAAGCGTAAATATCCCGTTTTAATCCCGGTTGTATTGTCATAACGAGGTGACTCGTAATTACGAGCATCTTTTTGCGAACAAACGTCGTTGGTTTCAACGAGAAACATAGAGAGGGAGAGATGGTGGTGCACGGATAGAGCATTTAACGAGTGGCAATCAGGAAGCAGGAAACGGAGAATGCCTCCATCCTGCCTTCCACGGACCGACGACCATTTTTCCTCGGTCCGTCGGGTCACCTAGCTTTTTATAATTCCTGGCGAAACATTCTTTTTTTTTTTTCGTCGTCGTTTCCGTTTTGACCCTGCCCCTTCTCGTAGCCGGATCCTTCACTACGCCCATCCTGTCGTCGTTTGCATAAAGTGAGCTATCTACGCTTTTAATATACGCAAATGAAGTTACCCTTCGGAACTAATCATATTTGCATGCGAACGGCCATCTCCTTTGAGCCTTTGTCGTACTTATTACTACAATTTAGGTGCCGGAGAACCTTTCACGACCGAAGGCCGACCAGCATCGTAATGTCGAATCGATCAATGATCGATTCTTGTTTAGGCGGGAAAGTCTCGAGATACGTTTACTCGCCGTCTGACCATTTACGGGTTGCTACTACTTAACCGCGTCGGCTATTGTTGCCGTGGGACGTCGTCTTTATTTTACGGCTATACTACTAGGTTAGAATTCTACTATTGACGCTGAACTCTCAACCGGTGATTTTTTGCTATATTTTGAGAACAGATTTAGTCTTCTGTTTTCTAGCAATTTTATTATTATTATTTGTTTTTCCTGTTATGTTTTAAAAAATTCACTGACTGCATTCAACCGACCTGAATATTTTTTTAACATTTTTTTTTTTTAAATAAAGTAATGTAGTTTCAAGCTATACACGTTCCATTTTTCTCTCGTGAAAAATGGAAACAAGGTATGTTCTTTTTTTCATTCGTTTTATAATATTTGCTCGGGATAATTGAAAAGTATTGAGGAGTGTTTGCTAACTATAATCACGTATATTAGCCAATCCTTTCAAGACTATTTGTAAGATAAATTTATATAATGCGTTCCATTTGTTAATCAGAGAAAGAATGATAAGCGAGAAACTTGCTATGAAACGTAAATAAACGTCCGGTTCGTTATCCGAAGCGCGATCGTGATATTCAAGAATCTATTTACTTTGGAAACTAACTTGAATGCGTTTTCACCGCGAGTCTCCGTCGTTTTGTAAGAACTTCGCCGTTAAACTCGTCACGTTTCCATGCGAGCAGAAACCTCGTGAGACGATCGAGAGTAATTCAGTTTGTAATCTCGCCGGTCCGGAAATCAGGACTCGATCAAAGATTTTCAATTACATCGAGGAACAAAGTTTCGTTTTATCGACGGTCGACGAGTCTCGTCCACAGGACGAGAATTACGCTATTATATTCCATTAATATGGAAGCACGGTTTTCGCGCAAAATGGATACGAATGAAAGATAAACATCATTCCCATGGGACATTGTTTGTGGAATACTCATTGTATACTACATGAGAAGTAAAGCAACTATGACGAACTAGAAATTATCGAGAATTTCAAGTTTTGTCGTTTCATCCTAATTAGATTGCTTAAGTTTATGCATTTATAACACGTGAGATTATAGTTGACAAATTTCCCTCAATTCTAATCAAGTAGTTATAAATTCCCTTTTTTTTTTAATGACTGAACTATGAGACCACCAGCTATAGATTTTAATTGATTGGATCAGGTTCATTACATCAGCGGCTGCGAATACATTAATTAATTATTGATCGAGCCGTGCTCGTTTCTACCAGCGAATTAATACTCACTCATATTTTTCCTGGATTTCAATTAGCAAATATACGTTTATTCCATGGTTCGAAGCTTCTGAGTTTTAAAGATTATTTTAGCAACACTACGGGAAACTCGTTTCGATGCGTGTAACCGCAGATGTGTATTTTTCAATCGTGGATTGTTGGCTATTATTGCAAAAAAATGGTTATAGAGTTTTAGAAATACCTATAAAAGGGTTAATAGGCTTCCAGTAAGTAATATGTTGAAAATTACAAGAAATTCAATGATTGTTATTAAAGATGTATAGAAGATAATAGAGTATCGATATGACTGTCGCGTAAGACTTGAATTTCCTTGAAATTTAGTCGGTTCACGTCAATACGGGTCTAGTATTATCGTTTGCTGCAACGAACGTTGCATTTCGGTCACGCACGATCGAGTATTATCGTCGTCATTGTTGTATCGACCATTCGTGAGGTAGCGAGCATACGGCTGTAATCGTAGTCTAGAGAAGCGCTTACAGAATATTGCGGCCCTGAACACGCTGTACCGAGATCACATATCGATAACCGATTACGGATAAGCACGGTCTAAGAGCTTGGCGAACCAGTGAACTGACTTCGAGTCGCATTATAGGATTGCGATGGTACAATTAAAAAGTATCCATCACCACAGACGAATATTTTAATCTTAATCGCATGATTCTATATAACATCCTTAGAATAATCAATATTCTATATTTATTAATATAAACTATTCCCAACTATAAGTCCAGCAATAAGTAACAAAAATCTAAATTTTTAAATCTTCTTACTAACACAATAACACCTCTAACCCGTTGCTTTCTTCTCTTCTTTTCAGATCCACCGTAACTCGCCCACTAACGCTCATCTTTCAACCAACCAACTCCCCGCTAACAATCGCAGAAATGCGCCCGAAGTAGTAAAGAATATAATTCGGCAAGACAACCACGCGAATCGGAGAGAATCGAGTCGCACGAGCGGTCATCGTGGTCGTTCGTCGCTCGAGATTGATCATGCGAATTCCTGAAAATGCGCAGGACGAGCAGCAACGGTTTGAAGCTCGACCTGACGGAGAACACGCCAGGTAGCTCGTTGTCTCGGCTGCCTAACTTAGTGGAGCATGCGGAGACATGTCAGGCCCTGTCCGCTGGGACCGGTGAGAATTTAAGCAGTAAATTGCCGAACGTGGTCGAGGGCTCGATGGACTATGGTAGCGAGCGTAGATCGTCCCGGTACCTCGAGTACCAAGACTCGAAACCGTATCAGGATCCTCAGACGACTTCCGGACTGCCGTCGTACGAACAGCAAGCCTATCATGATCAGTCGAGAGGTTACAGGGGATACGAACGAAAGCCGTACGACAGGGAGGATATCGAGCGATACGATAACAGAATTTATCCAGAGGATAACCTGAGGTACGATCATCGAGGGGATCAGAGAACGTATCAAGAGTCGGACTTGGACGCACCGTACGAGAGAAGCGATGCCCAGAAGCTCAGCAGGGCTTATCCCACGGAGTTGCAGGAAGCCGGGGCTAGAAGGTACTCGAGAGACCTGACCGATTACGAATACGCGTCCCGATACGCGGAGGAAACGCTGAAGCTCGAACCGAAGAAAGATCCCCATCACCATCATCATTCCGGGAAAGTGTACGAGCCGACTCCGTCGAAGGGTTACGAGTCCGGGGTGAAGACGCACGATTCCGCTTACGAATTATCCTGTTCCGCGCAACAGGATCTCGGTAACCGGAAATACGAGAGCAAATACCATTCCGTTAGCAAAATGTACGGTACATTGCCGAGGTACGAGAGCAGCAAGTCGTACGAGCCCAGATCGTACGAATACGAGGAGCAATCCTACGAAGGCGGTAGCAAAGCTTACGAGCCTTCTAAATACGAATTGACTAGCTCGAAAAGCTACGAGAGGACCAAATACGATGGTTCGTCGAGCTCCAGGTATCAGGACAAGTCGTACGATCAGACGTTGAAGATCGGTGAACTGGGATCCTCGTCGTCTACCGCTTACGCGAGAAAGACACAGGATCAGGAAGAGACTAACGCGGAGAAAATGAACGGGTATAGAAAGAATAATTTTGAAGCCTATGGGGTTTACTCGGATCCTGAAGACGATCATGGTTTTCTGGCTGAGAAGAAGACACCGCAGTATCCTTACAAGGGTGTCGTGGTGAACGTTAGCGGGGAGTCGAGCGTCATTGATCAGAAACGGACCAAGGATGGCAGGCAGACCGAAATGCCAGGAAATCCTTGGTGCAGGCCTACTATACTCTTACTTCTATTGGTACTGCTTGTTGTTATCTTCGTGTTCGTCGCTGGGATACTTCTATACTTAAACTGTAAGTCTTTTCACTCGCTCTTTTCTGCGAATATTTATCGCATAACATTAAATTTTTGTCATTTCTATACAATCGCGCGTTACTGAGAATTTAATTTTTAAGAGGATGGAAGTTCCTCTTTTATATTAGAAATATTAAGCACGATTATTAGTGTCTTAGAAAAATTAGCACGATGCGTTTAGTTGGAAAATCAAACCACGAAACAGGGGAAAATACGTAAAGGCTAGTTTATTCAAACTCGACGTTTTCATTGTACCTGAACGTTTACCTTGGCACCGATGAAAACCGTTTAAAGTTATAAGTCACGTTTCACGGGAAACGACTGGCCGTTAAGTTAACGGCGAAAGGAGGGCTTGTTAGAAGGCTGCGAAATGAACGAAGTTTCAGCAACGGCTACAAAGACTTCTCTCTCGTTTCTCGAACGCGTGCTAATAGTACGTTTGGACCGTGCTCCTTTTTCCTCGTTTTCCATCATTTCGCTTCTTTGCTGGCATCCAAGCGATTTCAGAGGGCCATTTAGTTAATGAGCATCCGATACCAATTATTTACGGTCGTTCGTGTGACCTCCATAATAATGTTGGATGTTTTCAACGACGACGACAACGACGAGGACGGAGACGAGGACGACGTCGACAACACGTGCTGTCGATACGTTAAGCCCCCGGACACGGTTGCTGTCTCCTAGGCAGTTTTATGTGTCGAATTTGACATGCTAGGCACGTACAGACTTGCCACTAGCGAAACTGTTCGGTTGGAATTACAATTCTAGGGGAAGGGTAAATGGAAGAAGAGGGTTTAAAGAATACAGGTGGACAAAAGTGATGTACACCATAGAAATCTACTTTATTGTCATTGTGAACACTTGGACCTGTTAAATACGACAATATTTTGCAACTCTACATTTCTTACGGTTTTCCAAATTATTTTTGATCCATCAATCAAATTTGTAGGAGCCGGTTGTGCTCAGTCGTCTTCTCTTGTGAGAAGGATAAGCGAGAATTTTTAGTCATTGTTTTTCAAAGACAAGCAATTGTGTTTATAAATGAGTAAACTATTATTTTTACGTCGCAAAATCGTCCTACAAGTTTTAAGCTTCTTATTGATGTACCATTTATGAATCGTCCTGTATGTCGCTCGTTAAAATCTCTTCTTTCGTCCCTTCTATATTCGCGCGGAATTCGACCGTTCGACAAACGTGGAACGGAAACAAAGGAAGAGCAGAGAAAACCAAATTTCAGCGTTAAAAAGGTTCAGTAGCGTTTCACGTTGGTCGCAGCGGATAGGGCCGGTCCGTGCGCATTTTTTCCCCTGCGATTTCCTCTCGGTCCGCTATCAAGCGACAAAAAGGTACTTGGTCGAACATTGCGACAAATAAAAGCGGCTCTCTGTCCCATCGCGTCGGAAAAATAGCAAACCTGAGAGTTGTGCGACGTTTGGATCGGGTGCCTGCCCGTTCACTGGTATTCCGAGTGGCTGCATTTGGCAGCGGTCGACAGGGGCGTTTGAGCGATTCCGTTTATTTTCGGGTCAAGTTTTCGCCCGACCGCTTCGCAATCAGCCGTCGCATTGTCCTGGGGACAATACATTTACTACGAACGGCCGGAGTATCCGCGTAGAGGAATTTGTCGAACGCCAACCACCCTCTCTGCGTTCTTTGCCCAACGACGCGCGACGCCAGTCGAACGTCGTATTTTCAATCTCGGATTTTCGGAAATTCGATTTAACCAGGCACGTTTTGTGCCGCCAACTATCTGCCTTCAACCGTAGAGTTTACTTTCCAGTAGAATTTCATAGGATTCCATGGGTAATATGCGGTGTGTTATTTCTCACGAGCAAACTCCGTGCTCTCGTGTCATTCTAATGTCCACTTTCGAAAAGATTATCAGTTTCATTGCATACCATGGGGAAAATATTTAAAAAGTTTAATACAGATTAGGTGTCAAATGTAATTAGACTTATACCGTTCTCGAAACGGTACATTAAGCTTTTATTTCGTTATTACCTCTCTGAAAAATTATTAAGCTTTTCCACGCACAACAGGGGACGTGCATTTTATGAATAGTATTATAAATGTTATAAAAGCAAGCAGGCAAAAAAATTGCGGCGCAAAAAGCATACGTACATATAATCAGATTTAATCAGGGTTTATTACATGTTTCGACGATAAATCAAAAGTTACTACAGCCAAGTACCGATTACAAAGTATAACCATTACAAAGTTTTTGTAAACAAAGTTGTTTGTTATGTCCCGGTTATTTGGGTTATATATCCAGCGAAAAAGCTCGATAACTCACGTTACATTTTCCCACAACATACTCGACGTATATGTGGGTGGTGGAATATACATAGATGAACAGATGCTGACGAATCGCATTGTAATGAATCATGTATCGTTGAACACAGGAAGATTTGTGTTACGAGTTGATACGCGATGCAGATAGACTGTTTTATATGACGAGGCATAAATTTTATCGAGCATAAAGGGTCAAAGTTGACACGAACATTCAGAATAATCCAGTACCACTTAATCGTGTATAATTATACAATTAATCCATTTCGTTGACGTTTATTTTTCATTTTTTACGGATAAGATTTAAAATTTAAATTTAGATAATATTAAAATGGGATGCACTTTTATTCCTATTTTCGTCTTATTCGAATATCAAAATTTACTATACGATAAATTTCTTTTTAACCCTCGTCTTCCGCGTTTATTTGCCACGCAGCGACGGGAACGAAGGAAATTCAATCTGGACGATCTCTTTAGGCGGAAATAGAGTGGGGATGAAATTAGAGACACCCGGTATATATGCGGTAGCACGACGTGCATTGAACGGAGCTTTGCCGTAGGATGAGGATTTAGTATGTAAGGCACGTGTTCGCATCTGCCTTTATGAGCGTTTCCCGCGATTCCACCGTTTCGTCCTCATTCTCAGCCAACCTTGCCGCACCAGCACCTCGAGGTGGGCTCAGGGTTTCAGGATTAAGGGCGTCGCCGATCATATTAAGGCCGGAGATATCTCATCCGTTCCTTATCCGATCCTGGTAAACTGGCTCGCGTTTGTTTCACATAAATTACAAGGACTTTACCCCGGCACGCGATGTCGCTCGGTGTGTACGCAGCCTTAATGCCAGCAGGATCGTCAAACTTCCTATATCGTTGGCCAGGACGGTTTACGAGACGTCGGGGTAAACGGATTTTAACGTCGGTCTCGGGATTAGGCTCGCTTAACGATCTTGTAATTGCTTTGAGGATTATCTTTATGGAAGAAACTTTGAATAGTTTTTCCTAATAATCGATCCAATTTTTAATTACTTTAAATCACCCGAAATAGATCTGAAATTTTATATTCGATTCTCTTTTTTTATACACAAGTACTTTCTACCATACATCTCTTTACTCAGAAGATAACATAAAAGAGGGTTGCCAGCAGAATTACCATCGGTCTTACCACGATTCGTGACTTCCTTGCAGGAAGAAAAGGGGGAACTTGGGCGAGGGAGATCCAATAGGGAAAAAGGTCGCGGCAATCGGCGGCGATCAGGATTGTTCGCGAGTTACCGAGTTCGGAGGCAAGATTAATGTTAACTTCGCCGTAGGAGTTAATAAGTCCGAGACCGATAAATCCCGCTAACTCTTTGCCGCCTCCAGTCTGCCCGTTCTTTTCTCTCATTCTTCTCGTGCCTGTGCTTCTGCTGCTCCATTACAGTTCCTCGTTCGCTTTCGCGCCGTCCCAAACCGTCCCAGGGCTTTGAGAAACTCGAAAAGTTTCGCGGCGAGGAGAAAAAGGCAGTCGGTCGGTATCAGCTTCGGCAAGAAGAGCTCCGTTCCGACCCCGGGTCCTTTCCACGATCATTTCCTGCAGGAATTCCACAGCTTTTTCTTCCGATTACTTGCGTCGAATAGTTTTCGTATTAGAAATTCCCGCGGCATTTATCCGCGTTGATTCTCTTCCACAAACTGCACCCTTCTTCCATAGTTACACTTTCTTCACCGATAAGAGAATAATAAATGTAATCTTCCCCTAATTATCTATTTTATTACTTTCATAGAACACACAGTGTTCTCGTATAAGAAAATTCCATCACTTTCGTATGAGTATGATAGTTTGATACTTCTGGGCAAAGATATGCTTTCGTAACTTGATGATCGATGGTTACATATTCGATGCTTCTGGACGAAGAAAGTTTCTGAAAATGATCGATACGATCAACTTTCTCATTTCAGACTCTTATAAATATAAAAACTCTATTTCATCATAGTTAGTTTATCATCTGTCCAACTGTATAAAAAGATATCTAAGATCGTAAAGATCATTGATTTTATAAAAAATGCGATAGACGAGGTGTTGAGCACAGATAGGGGCATGCAATTCTATCTGTAGGTAGTCGTAAAGTTAAAATGGCAATAAAAAGCGTGTGGAAAACAGGGTGAAATCGTGTAGAAACAGCGGTTGGACACGGTCAGCTTTCAGGTTTTCACAGGAAGAAATAGAACGGAAGTTGGTCGCTAAGGAGGACTCTCTGGAAAAGCCTTGTCAGGGAAGCTGACGTTTAATTTAATAAATGCCGCGCTGTCGTGCACTTTCTTTTCCTTTCTTTCCTTTGCGACTTTGCGGAGGGGCGTTTCCACGCCATTTCCTCCTGGTGCTGGTAACTGCCATCTCGTTGCCGTGTAAAATTTCTTCGGAAAAAGTGTGCAAGGTGAGGCGAGGTAAGGCAAGACGAGACGAGGCGAGTCGAGTCGAGTCGCAGCTTATTAAAGGGGTCGAACTCGTAGGCGGAAGTTTCTCGTAAGTTTGTAATTCTTTGCTCATACTGACACTCGTTTACCGTTCCTCTGACCTCACATTTTTGCCCCCGCCCCCCTTCTTTCTTTCTTTCTTTCTTTCCTTCCCTGAGAAACAACCGCAGATTTATGACATTATGGCGGTTGATTAATCGCCGCACGTTTTTCGGACACCGTGACTTTCTTGCCCGCTTTTTGAACATGTCTTTTTTTCATCCCTTTGTTCACGTTTTTAATCTGCGTTACAAAAGCAAGGTAAAAATAAGATTTATTACTCTCGGTGATTGTTCCTTTATAAATATGGAATATATTTGGGAGTTTCAAAGTACTATTCTGTTAACACAGTGGGTATAATGGTAGAATGCAAAGCAATATCTTTGTGAATAGGGATTAAAGGATGAATATTTTATTATTTAAATTCTGAAGGAGACATGAAATTTTATTGTACTTTGTATTGCTAATGGAACGATAAAAATATTTATTGTTACTTTTCAATTTTATTAACTTCTATTAATAAGCGAAGATTAATTGTAACAGAGTTACAGAGGGTAGTCAATCATCGAGCTCAATATCAACTGGATAGAGTTTCAATAATTAGAGATACATGCTTAATACCGTCACAGGCAATTGTTGTCATGGCTAATTGCGGAGAGGTTAATGGAATTTCCGAGTAGATGAGAGTCGTGTAAGCTCAACCATGACGAATGTCGTACGATATAAACTTACAGTTGTTACCAAGCTCAGAAACTGGAGATGTCACTGAAAATTACATTCAAACTAGTCTGATTCGCCCATTCGCTCTGATTTTCCATGCTTTATACACAAACCGAATTTCCTTATGAAATATTAATGAAACAAATGATCAGTTCGCACTGAGATTTTCATCAGATTACAAAACATTATGCCCGGCATTGGTATGTGCAAATTTTTCAAAATTGATTCGTGGAACACTATCGGAATAAAGAGGGACGTAGACAAAGATTCGGGCCAAGTATATCGCGCACGTGGGCGCAGTTTCGAAAGACGTGAGCACAGAGCTGGAAAAGAAACTTTCTTCATTTTTCGCCCCTCCAAAGGTTGGCGGAAAGTTTTTCCTGAAATATCGCGAGAATCAATCGCCAACACGAGTGGCCTCGATAGAACGTTCTTTTCCACGCTTCCACCTTGCTGAAGAGTTTGGAAAAGTAACGAGCTAGTTTCAGTCGTTCTAATGCTTTACCTCGGACCATCGTTGGTCGTTTTATGCTTTCTGGAAAATCTAAATGCGAAATTAAAGCTGCGATAGTAGAAAATAAACTTGAAGATTCAAATACTTTCGATAGCTTAGAACAAGTAATATAGAAATTAAAAAGATAGATCAATGAAAACGTTTACTCAAAATTAAACTTCATTAACACGTGAACTTTTAGAGGGATCGCTGGAAAACTACGAATATGATATAATTAAATATCTGAAAATGAAGGAAGAGAGAAAGCTCTGAATACTATTGAAATCATTCAAAAGAGTATTGAAATTGAATCATTCGATTAAATAATTATCTTTTATTACCTCTAACGATCTCTATTATCGTATTAAACGTAACCATTTCTATTATAGATTATAAATTAATAACATTCTTCGGATATCTGATACATGGTTTAATTCAGTGTTCGCAGCCACGTCAAACTCCATTATCCTGCAAGAATACTCGTAAAAAGTGTACACCTAGCCAGAAAAGCTTGTTATTTTTATCTGGACGGATTATAAATCACTCGGTAGATTATTAAAAAAGAAGCGTCGTTATTCCTTGAGGTTACTTGGCGTAGCAAATTCTTTTTCCATCCCGCCATGTGACGCCTATCGGTGTATCGGGTGAAATAAATAAATAAAAAAAAAAAAAGGAACAGTATACGTGTTTCGTCTTTGCTTTCGTATACACAGCGAAGGAAACGGAAAATCGAAAGTGCTTCACCACCATTTCCGCCTGCTGCTCTCTTTCTTCTTCTGTCTCTTTCACTCTAACCGTGGTGGCGTACCACGACCCGTTGCTGTCGAATGCAAAAAAGGAGAATGAAATATCGCGTCTGCGAGCACGACGCGTGAAATTCTTCCTTCGAAAATAGCTACGATATACGAGACGCCGGTTTACATATAGTTGTAAATCCTTTCGATTTAGGTGGCACTGCGAAAATAACAATTTTTCCACCGAGAAATAATTCCTCCCTCTATAGATATTTCTTCGTCCATTTTCCTCTCGATTTACGCGTCGAAATCGACTGCAAACTCGTAAAGCTCCACTAGTTTCGATTCAAACGACAGCTGGAAAGGACAAATCATTTTTATCTTCTCTTTTTCGGTGGAATTAGTGACTCCCTTTGAATCCGATGAAATTTCGTGGATGTAGAAGGAAACCCCCCGGTACAGGATATTTCTCTACGATGGCTTTTGACACAGTTTCGAGGTTGTTGCGAACAAAACCAATATACACCAGACAAGCCAACCCCGGCTTACCAGATGCTGCCAATTTTTCAACTTTTACCTGGTTGCTCCGTAACAAGATCATCCTGAGGTTTCCGTCCATCCAAGTATGTTCTGATAAGATTTGATAGGTTTTCTACAGAAGAACTGGAGAAGAAAAATACTCGGAAAGGATGCGACGTTCCGAAAAATAAAATAATAAAGAATAGAATTTATTTTTTAAAATAATATTACATTGGTGCACATGTTTGGAAAATGTAAAATTTCCTTGCCCATTTCTGATGCAATATTCAACATTCATGATATGCAATGATTCCGAAGATTCATTCGTAGGTTTATTTGAAATATGTCTTTTCATTTCGAAAAATCCAAGCTTTCATTCGAAACAGTCGTACGCATGAAGGGTGGTGTGCGTGCGATACCTCCTGATCGAAATGCAACTGTGTTATCCGTCGGTTTGTGGGAGTGGCAACACGTGTTCTCCATGTGTGTCAACCCACAGTCGTAGGTAGGACGAGAAAAGGGAATATCAGCGCGGTATCGGCCTGTACGAGTTCTCATAGAGGCGGCTTGCATACATATCGTCGGTTTGGTAGTGCCGCGTGGCACGAACTGCACGAAACCTGTACAAAGGAAGGTACATGCATCCCTGCAATCTACTTCTACCGTAGAAGACTTCTTTAGATTTCCTGGTCATTTTTTATAAGCTATAGAGAGATCCGTTTTCACGGATCAACTTATGTGCGACACGATGTTCTTCCGTGTTCCATCTCATAAAAGTAGAAATGATTGCCTAATTATAATAAAGCGGATATTTTTCTGTTAAACGTAGCATGAAATTATTTCAACAGAATTTATATACGGATGATGTATCAATTTCGAGAAATGTAATAACATTATTATTAACTATATGGAGCGTACAAGAAATTAATTAATTACTCATGATTTGTTTAAATTAGTTTCCTGAATCATTCATCAGAAATTCTATGATAATATTCTTGTGAAAAAGACCAGTACGGAGAATGATTTGTCCTTAATGACCATATTTCCCAGAAACTCTTTCATGAAAAAGTTATTTAATGAGGAATTTTTGGAGCATTTCATGCGGTTCACGTACGAACACAAAGCGTTATTGTTCTTATTTGTTGCACTCTGGAGAACATGTAATTGCTTGTTTCGTGAAACATACTTTCATGGCTGGTTTTGGAAAGACGCATTGTTCGTGGCTAGTAATGAAAATACTTTTTCTATGAAAAGTGAAAAATTGCATTGATTAATGCATCCAGAAATATGAGTTTATATTTTAAAAATGTAGTTGCATTGTTTAGATGCATAGGTGCATAAAAATGCATAACATTAATTCCACAATATATTTCATTTAAAATCATCTAATTTTCTCTTACAACTAATATATTTGCATAAATTTTAAAATAATTCTTCTTTTTCAAACATTGATCGTAGTTCTATGTACAGTTCTCTATTATCGAAGAGCTGTGCAGAAAAATTGAGCAACAAAACGAGTTCCGTACAATTAAAAACGATATTTCTGTTTCATTGATTTTTGCATTACGTTTCGCCTCTCACTTTCCTGTCTCCACTCGTTTCGTTGCAATCGTTGTCCGAACAGGAGGCTGCAGATTTCAAATACATTTGTTCGACTCTCGAAAGCCATTTTTCCCCGGTGCCGCGTACGAGTGTAGATTACCGTAAATGCATATGCGTGATGAATTACTCGCTGGCGAACGAGCGATATTTCTGCCATAATATATTCTCCAGGTTATAACAAAACCGTTCCTGCATAAAAAATCTTCGGACCGTAACGTATATTTAATTGCAAGAACTATCATTTATTTTTTTTTTTTTTCAACATCAGTTACGATTTACATGAATGTTAACATTTTTGCTGTGCACCCAGGATGGTGATCTTCAGTAATATTCATTATTAATAATATTAATTTTTCTTTGCTATTTTTGCCTGCTTTTATATAAGACTGTTATTTTGAGCATCGTCGTGAAAACAAGTTCGCTTCTTGACGAAATCAAAGTGTATCTTATTCGCCATGCTTGCGAACTTTCGTCGACTTTGTAGTAGCTAGCTAGAGACAACCGTAATTAACGTCTGAGACACGGATCAGCTCGATCCGAGGTTTCTCGAACAACGAAATTCAAGGAAGGAAGACTTAGTCGTATCGAGGGCAGGGCAGAAAGACGGGGTCGAGGCAATTTCGAGGAGCAAATAACAGGGAAATTCAGGGTTCCCTAGTCGCGCAACATCCCCTAACCATCCTGCAATGTTCCCCTGCGAAACTTTTAATTATCCTTTCCAGGCTTCTTCTTTAATGAAGACGCTCGGCGTTCGTCGCGTCGGAACGTATGACGTTCCAAATAATTACAAGTTTCTCCGGTAAATTCCATCGCGTTCTGCAGTCACGAAAGAACATTCTGTTAGTTGAGAATCAGCCGGTATGTTGTAATTGACAGAGATTTAAAAGAGGACGAAAAAGTAGGCGTTAGATAAAAAATGTAATTAAAATGTAATTTTGTTAAATTAAAATTAAAATCAAATTCATGTTGTAAATTTTAACAAATTATTACAAATTTGTTCTTCCACAAATGAAACAATTTTTGCAACGACTAAGAGTCACGTTTTTTCCAGTAATTGGAAAAGAAAAAGACAAGTAGAGAAGATTTTTAATTTTGATCCAAGTTGAGATTAGGGGATGAAATTGCAATACTTGCGTCCCGGCGCCTGGGGCGTAAAACTGTTGTGCTCGCTTAACTTTAGGGAAGTTTACAAGCATACGAAGTTCCCTCGAAAGACGACGTTACCTTGTTAAGCAAACTTGTCCACTAATTTTCTTAATGACAAAATCATTTTTCTTTTTATACTATAAGCACTACCGACAGTAACATTTTTCCGACCAAGTATTACGTTAAAGCGTGCTTCAGTGTGGTTGCTTCGTTAAAGTAAAATTCTTAACTCGCTAAGCATTATATATGTACGTACATGTCGTGACTAATTTTACTAATATCCACCATTTTTCTTTTCAGACATGTCTTACAGGCCCCAGCGTCCCATTATCGAGGGTGAGTTTCTGTCTCAATTTATCTTAACTAGAAAATGTCTCTCGTTCCATGCAAAGCTTTTATTCAAACATAATATTAAAAATATTAAAAATGAGCGCTTTTTATGCTTCGTAAATCGATAATGGCGGTTGAAAGTAAAAGGTATAATAAAATATTGGGCTGACTCGATGGGGATGGAAAAAGAAGAAGAAATCATGAATGGCTTGTATAACGATCGAGCTTTAATGGTTCTGTACGGGATGTAAATTGGTCAGCACGCGATATTTGAGATCGTGTTATCCTTCCTGGCTGACGAACAGCCGAGGCTCGTGTCTTTCACGCTGGCATACGACTCAATTACCAGAAATGCCTGGCGAATGTCGAAATAACACCCATTTTGATCCGAACGGTCACGCTATCACGAGCACGCTAAAAATCTCGTCGGTTTAATTGAACGATCGCTCTTGGAAGTTATTCTTCTCGAAGCGATTGCCTTTATTACGAGCCCCCTACTTGCTGCTTTCAATCTGGCAATTTTTCAGTAGATAAGCTACAGCATTAGTCAGGCATCAATGGTTAAAGTTACGTAAAACGAAGCATAGAAAATTATCTTTCTGAATATCCAATTAACACCAAATTTAATAGAAATCTATGGACTTTTTTATGAGTCAGTTCGGCGAACGTGATCGATTCCTTCTCTCTAGTGAAATTAAATTTTGTCCGCGTTTCCCTCTTCTCGAGCTTCGCAAAACTTTTATCAAAAACTGAAAAGAATTATGATTTATGAACGCTTCTCAGCCGATACACCAATATCTGCCAGACACGTCGGGCCGAATGTTACGATGACTGCAAAACACAAACAAAATAACGTCGATAATATACGCGCAACAATGGTGGAAACGAGCAAGTGGGGGGGTTGAAAAACAGCCCTCCCATAACGCGTTTGACAGGATGATTTGTACCGGTGTTTTATAAAACTGTATGCCTTTTCAGTACTGTACAAGATAACGATCGTAACGCGCGATGAATACGAACAATAAATGTTCTCTCGCTTTGAAACGAGCTTGCGATCGGGCTAATGTCTGCAATTCTGATTCACGAGGAGACATTCGTTCGCACCTGAATCAGCCACTCGATGCTTAAGTCATAAAACTAGGAAATACGACGTCAACTTAATTTCTCGACTATTTTTGCGAATTCAGGAAATTTTTCAAAGTAGAACGTCTCGAATTTTATAATGTATACTGGTTCCAGAATTCGAGGAATTTTTAAAGGTAGACATTCTTTACTTCCCAATACAAGTATATAAATTTCTGGAATTCGAGGAACGTTCAAAGGTAGTTGGAGTCGTAGAAATTAGCCGGGTACGTTTCGGGGCCACGTAGGAAATTGCGTGAAATTTGTAGCGCAGCTAGTGTCGATTATCAATTATTAGGAAAGTTGGGGGGTTGAAAAGGAGGAGGAGGAGGAGGAGGAGGAGGAGGATGTTAGGTACAGTTACATCGTTATTTGAATAGTTCACCGATACGATCGTTTCGGCAATGCGCACTGCGGATATCCGAACTTTGAATATCCGGATATTGAATATGGTTAAGAGGAAATTGGGAATATTCCGGATACTTCGGTAACCGTTACTTTGGGCAACGTTAGATGTTTTGGTGACAGGCCGTGTGTGAGGCCAATTAGTTTTGAATTCCGCGTAAATCGCGCCTCGAACAACCCTGTACACCGCGGATTAATTGAAAATCGTATGCATTCTACAATTCAGCCGTTCGTAGAATCTTTCTACTTGCAACATTTGAAAATGATAGACATCTTTTTCTTTTATGTATATGATTCGTCGTTTTCGATATAACGTGTGTCGTCGGCTAGCAAAAGTATTTCAAGAGAATGAAATTCAAACGATCTTAGAAGCTCGACATTTCGAGTACATCCATAGCAACGCGGAGAGACACGAATACCTCTGCATTTCGTTGCTCTCGAGATGCTCCGTGCCGCCGCGAAATTTATTCCATTTGCGAATGGCTTTCCCGCGAATAATTTTTATCGGGTCTCATCTCGCTCGTATTTCCGTTTCCTTGCCACGGAATGATAACGAATTCCGCATAATTCGGATAAATAAGCACGGTAACGAACCGTTCTCTGCCTCCTTTTGCTTCTCCTTTCCCTGAAATAATATCTCGTCGACTTTATTCCGGTTGCGTTTTGTGCGAACCAATTCCTTCTAATTCGGTTACCAGCTTTTCGTGAATGTATTTATGATACCGATATTACGCTTTCCAAAGCTTAATTGTACAAAGGAAACTTCCCAATCAGACCAGAAGATTTTCAATCGTTTCCGGGAATATAAGATGGATAAAACTTTAGGCTTCAGGATAAATGTAACGCGTTTCTTTTTCCTTGGGGGACTTGGATTGATTTAAACTTTTGATGAAATTATTGGGATATTCAAATATATATATTTATAAAACTTTTATTAAATTCTGAGTAAGCTTTTGCTGGTTTTTCTACTTTCAAGGGGCAACATATCCCAATTGTAAGTAGTATAAGTAGTGTAGACACGTAATTGGTCAGACGCTCTTTCTATAATACACAACTGGCTCTATATAAGAGCATATTATCGAATGTTCATATCATCCAGTATTTCAAATGTTTATTAATCACACAATAAACATAAAAAAATGATCTCATCGTATTACCACATGAATTAATTCGAATGTCAGTTTATTGTCGCCTAAGCTTTTCACCTGTCACCATTCAGAGCCACAGAGATGGCTAAGATATTCCGAGAAGATGGAAGCATTTCGAAAAGAAATCTCGCAGAATTGTTTTTGCTCGTCGCTGCGTTTCGTGATCCAACTGTCTGCACAGGGAAACGAAATGCATTGCGAAGGGCGGAAGTTGCAACGGAGCCATAACTCTTGCATGTTGAAAAACTCACTGATACGCGGTTTTGTTATCTCTGGAGGGTGTGTCACCGTGACACGCATCAATCAAATTACCGTCACATCCATACAGAAGAGTTTGTATATGTTCTCGTGGTTGTTTCCAGTTTGTAGCTGAACTTTAAATTATTCAAAGAATACATTTATGACAGTTATGATTTCTTGTATAGAATAATGATCTATAGGATTTCCTTTTTCTACTGAATGCAAATTTTAATTAGGTTACAATATTTCATTTGTAGTTAAATCTCTCTGAGAAATTAATTACATGTGTTTTTTAATCTTTTTTCATCTGTCTTTCAAATGAAAATTTCAAAGCTTTGATGGAAAAATTATAATTACCACGTTAAATGCTGCAGTGAAATAAAATATATGTGGTACGAGCACGCGGCAATTAAAATTATTCAGATTACGATCGTTACATTTTCCAATTAAAACCATAAGAAATTCGTGTATTATCTACCCTTGAATTTTTTGGATAAATCTCATATGACTTTTGAACGATAGTGTACATCTAAAGCGTTATTTCAAACGGGGGCGAAAGTTCCATTTATGCTTTATGGTCACCCCGGAAAAGGATTTCCTGAATAAAAGGGGGAGAAGAGCCGCGGTTCCATAGAGATCACTGGATGAAAAAGGTAGAATAGAAATTCCGCCAAAAATATTCTACGACAGCGGGTGCAGTTACTATAAATCGTTGCGTCCTCGTGTTCCACCCCCGTGGCTGGCCTTGCTAACGGTGGTGTGAATACGGGCGAGTGTGAAAGAGACAGAGAAAAAGGGTAAAGGAGCGCGGCGGTCGAGGGGGAAAAAAAAAAGAAATCCAGCCGATAAATTACGCTCAGAAAAAAGCGTGCATCCATGGTGGGGGAAGAAGAAAGAGAGTCAGAGGGTCAGAGAGACAGATGGAGAGAAAGAGCGAGATAGAAGAAAAAAAGAAGGGTAGAATTGTCGGTTCACGCGGTATAAATGTGGAAGGGTGGCCTCGCTTTATACGGGTTTTTCCAAGCCCTTACGGAACCACCTTATACTAGCAGGCATTATCTGGCTGCTAGCTAATATCAGCCATGAAATTCCACCGACCACCATGGTGAGCGTCGAGGAAAGAAAATCCAGGGCAAGGTTTTTATGTCATGATCGTCGACGGTTAGCTACGCGCGTCGGGTATTACAAAAGGATCGAAAAGAATGCGATATTTATTCTCGCAATTTGCGTGGAACGAAATTAAAGGAACTGGGTAGTCAAATCGTTTAAAAATAACATTTATTTTTTCTGAAAATTAATTCCAAAGAAATGGGAAAAAGAATATTGATTATTTGATTGTATAATCTTTTAAAATGACTTTTGAAGCATCTATGTAGGGGATGATCGTTTAGTTGATGGTGGATGGTGCTCGGTTCAGGGGAAAATCCAATGAAAACGGGGAAAAGGTTGAAGAGTATACGAGTGTATCGAGGTAACCCATGGAACGTTAAGTTACCGCTTTTATTATTCCTCGCCTTTGGGGCTCGGATATTTCTTGTTTCGCACGTAACTCGCGGCCGAGAGAAGGGAGTTGAGCTTTGTGTGCACGGCACATACGCGTCTTTGCACAGTTCTGTACGTGGCGTGCAAGCTATACCCGCGGCCAAAGATAAGGTTACGTTAAGAAATTGCTTTCCATGGGACGAAGCCAAACCCGCAGGAACTCTCCTCTGGTGTGGAGCAATCTTTTCTTCCTCTTTCTCCCATTCGTCCTGGCCACCTTTCCCCCTATCCATCCTTGCATTTCACATTTCCCTGTTCTCTTTCTATCTTTCCGCGGCCGTAGTCATGTCGTCGTTCGTCGGTCGCCTCTTACTTATACCACTCCACCGTTCGTTTCTGTCCACTTCCTTCCGTCGAGATGCGCACCGACAAAAGCTGACGGCCTCTCAAAAGAGGCACGATGAAAGAACGCGGAAACCTATGCGCCACCCTTTGACTTTGAACCAAGCCAGAGCCAGATTCGCACGCTCTTTGGACATGGGTCGAAGGTGATACAGCGATCATTTTGTTACGATACCGACTCTATCGACGTTCCAGAACCTTTTGATCCCTTTTACCCATGTCGATTTTCTTTCCTCGAAATGAATTTAGTTGAAATTTTTTTTTAACAATTATATCAGGTTATTGTATAAGTAATATAGTTTCCAAGATTTTCTTTATATTTTAACTGCTTTGTTATTAAGAGTGATAGCATATTAGAAATAAAATTGAACAAAGGCACAGATAGCCTAAAAACGAATTTCAAAGTATTCAACGTTGAACCGTGAATACTTTGAAATACAGAATTATTTCAACGACAGGAATTTAAGTGTTACAAATGATGATCTTGAGTTCTAATGCATTTATTCCATTACGCCAGCCTTATTACACTTGTCGGAATATATACTGCCCCTATTCCGCTTCCCTAACCACCTGCGGCCTTGTTCGTCTGACCATTCATGTTCTTATACTACTTACACTACTTATTCACCCGGAGAGCTTGTGCCCTCATTTCAATGCAGACAATTGAAAATTCTGTTGTATAACAATTAAATTAATACATTCAAGTATTAGAATACGATATAAATTTTCTATGGAGATTAATGTTAAATATTTTAGAGCTAAATAACGTAACAGAAATAATATTACAAGTCGATTAAAGATTCATGGTAATTCTGTATCTGTCTTAGAAACGACTGATGAAGTTCAGTTTGAATAATATAATTGTTTATTTCAAATGCCAGTATCAAAAGAATATTAATATCTTCACAAGCAACAAGAATCGCCCGTAGCAATAATTCAATAGTTTCTTTTTATTATTAACTTCGATTGTTTCGCCAGTGAAAGGATTAATTTGCGACAGTAAATTGAGTCGCTAAAATATCTGGCTGTTAATCGACAATCCTATGTACATTTGATATATCCAACGTGCATGGTAACCGCTTAATGCTCGGCATAACAACGAGCGATAACACTTTATTATATTTTACAAACCGGTCAACAGCACCGGTTGCATTATGATCGAAAAGTCGATGATCGGGGGAGGACCAGGCGAGGATTAAAATTAGCCCGTCATATTAACAGTAGCAACGGCCAATTTACGGATTATTTAGAGCTGTTTGTTATAAATAAACGGTACGAACGTTAATTTCATGCCAGTTATAATGGAACGTAAATGATCCGTTTGTTTAGCTAATTCTTTTTTTTATTTTTATTTACTGAGTAACATTAATCTTCGGGGCATAAAACGTTAATTATTACGAGCTACTTTAATTATAAAATGTACAGATTGATAGATAAAATATTACTTTAATATGGATTCACTCTGTTAATTCGTTAAATTCAACTTGAAACGCGTGACAAAATGAAGAGTAACGAAAATGATTAAATATTATTTGAAATTTACTTGAAACAGCATTGGACTTAATTATAATTAATTTTCACATAAACACAACAATTTATATCTAGATATATAGGATAGCACATATTCATATTATCTTCCAGATAACACATAGAACATCGTATTATGATTGTCAGCATCAAATTAATTAACGAAGCATTTCGTTGCCTATTAACGGGGGATGAATACAATTTATCGGTCGACTGCATTTGCATTTCGTACAGCGTTATCAATTCATTCGCGGATTTTATATTAGACGAACAACGAAAAAGCGACGATTCGTTTTGTTCCTCGAATTCATTCGGTTCACCCTTGATGCTAATTTCGAACGGGGGAAGGGGGGGTGCAAGTTTTTGGCAGTCGTTCGATAATTCAGTCCGCGTCGTTCTCGGCTCTCTTTCCATTTCGAATTCAATGGGTATCGGCTCGCATTAGTTATAAATTGAATCTCGATTATCCCGAAAATCGAATTTAAAATGGGACGGCATTAAGGACGCCAATATTGCCGAACGGTTCTACGGAATTCAATGGTTCGGCTGCTTCTTGCTAAATTCTGATCGCCTTCTTCACAAAACCACTTCTTTTAACCTTCGCGAAATACATTCAAGTCTTTCATTTTCTCGAACTATCTTTCATCGTGGCTCTCAGTAGTCTTATATAGACTATGAAATATCCAATATTCATAGAAACAAAAGGAAATTGTCAAACGAAATCGAGACTTCCAGGACAGATAGGAAATTATTTCCAACAACTTGAATGCGGTATCTCTATTACATTCACGCTGATGGAAGAAATGACCCCTTTCATCGCGCGGAAACACGATAATCGATGCCCTGCTAGACACGGCCAATGGATTCGATATGAAGCGACGTAAAAATACCGGTACGTCAGTCGAACGGGCTAAAAAATAGACAACAAAAGCGTCCGTATCCGCGAAACGGATCGTTGCTGAAAATGACCGATATGAATTAATCAACTGCGTCGATCCTCGTGGCCTGCAGTTTATGGAGGCTCGCTCCTCTCGTTCTTCAAATATTGTTTATTTTCCGTCTCCATTTTTTTATTTTTTTTGTTCGCTTTTATTTCGAGTCATGGAAAATAGATTTCGTTTCGACTGATGTAAGAGAAACAAGATTCGTCAGCGTGGTAACTAAATTGTATCGAACACAGTTCGATGTTTAAATATCGACCAGTTGGAAAAATGCATCGGATAACACTTGACGCGTATTTTTCTATTATTTTTCGATGCTGATATCGCTCGACGAGTCTTTCAATACCCCGACCTTATTTATCGGGAAAGATCAGGCTGACCGTTCAAAAGCACAATGAAACGCTGCATTTGGCGGATCGTTCCGAAGCGTTTTCCTTGTTTATAAAATCTCCACCCTCTCCGCTTTGCTATCGGGTTTATTTTGCAGCAGTAATCGCGCGCGTATAAACTGTGTACAAAAATTGGAAATTCCTTCGATATTCATTGTTCTCGCTATCGGTTATGTTTCCTGTCGTGCAGAGATTATACGTATATTGGAAAACGTATTATTTTACAAGAATTCAAATTGTTAAAAAAATTTGATACACTTTAAATGTAGATAATAATTTTCAATATATAATATTTCTACAGAAATTAGGTCGCCGCGTTAATTTGTTATTAATCAAGTTGAAAGTTTACAAAATCGAGGATACTTAGTGGCTTCGAGTCGGCAAATCAAAGTCACATTATCCAAAGTCAATCTTCAATGATTTCCAGCGAACACAGGCTCACGTGTACAGGTACGTGCCCTAACCGAAACCCTTTAACTCGTGCAATCACGCTCTGTAACTGAGACATGGTTCTCCAGGGACGACCGGCCGAGATTTACGGACTCGATTCCCCTATATCGTTCCTGTGCACGTATCGCACGCAGACCGTCGTGAGCCGGCAAACACGTGAACCTGCACTTTCCTTACAGCCATATCTTGTGGAAGTACACGTGGACACGGAAGTACTTGCACTCGAACGTGTTTTCGGAGTGTTCCCCTTGCTTTTCGTCTTCATATCCAATTGATTCGAGCGTTCCTCTTGCGAGGGTCAAGTAAATCTTGCCGACTTCTAAGATGAAACGTTTCTCCTTTAGCGAAATAGGTTAACGTGTTGACTTCCACAAGAAAAATCGCTATATAAAGTAAGACAATTTAAAATATCAATTATTAATCCCCTGAGGGTTAATTTTTATTTCTTGTCACTTAAGAATATAAATTTTGCAAGTATTTGCGTCTTAGAAATGAAAGTATATGAGACAGGAATTTCGAACTGTACACGTAGCATCGTACAATCAAAGTTTATCGTGTATTCTACCTTCTGTACCGATCAATGCACTCTCTCAAGGATTACGATACATTGAACACGGTCGTCGAACAGTTGCTAGGAAAACGGCAATCGAATGCTGATGGTAACGATAATACGCGTGTTATGGCTCGTTTTGGAGGCTACCGGCACTCCGTTCCAGCTGTACGCTCGATTGCTACTCAATACTAGGGTCCCTCGCTCATCTTGATATGACCCCTTGTATCTGACTACATGTTTCAGTAACAATAGTGCATTAGGTCGGTTTAATCGATGATAAATCATGGTTCGACGTTTCTAACAGATAGCCTGCTTTTCGTAATACAACATGCAGGCATAATGCGCATTTACAATCGCAGAAACGAAAACCAGGTTCTAAATTTTTCCATTTAAATCAGCTTTTGTTATAATATTAAGAGAGTGGAAAGATTGCTGTCTGTGAATACATTCGTGAATATATCTGATGGAAGATAAGAAATTCGAGGGGGTTGGTTAGTACAAAGATCTTCGAAGACGGTGTCGTGTTTCAACAAGAAGGGTATCGTTTCAAGCGTGTAAGGATTCAGGATCGAACACAGGTGTGAAAGTGCTTAGGATCCCCATTGTCGCGACACCTGCGTTCGTGTGTAACCACGTAGACACACAGGCGCACACACAGTGGAAATAACATCCCACCGCCCAGGGGAGAACTCCATAAAGACTGATTTACGCGCAGGATTTATGAAGACCGTTCGGTTTTCTGGGTAGTATTTCACCGAAACGGAGCATTTATTTTTGTCTCCTCTGCCCCCTTTTTGTTTGTGTACGCGAAGCCTTTCATTTTTCTTTTTTTTTCCCCTCCCTGTACCATTCTCTCGCGAATCTCTAATCAGAGTGTTTCCAACGGAATGGAAGGAAACAAGGAAGCCCCGGCGTGAACAAGGACCGATAATCGCATAATTCAACGGAAATGGAGGCGGACTGGAAAGGATGTTATCGTACTTCCTGGGATAGTATTAAAAAGGTGAAAGCAATTCTATGAAGTCGATAGCGAGAGAAAATTTTCCGTAGCCCCGCGGCGAAACTAGTTACGATCTTTCGCGTTCACCGTGTCATGATTAATAGGGAATTGCAGCCGATTTTCGGCGTGTTCGAGTGCTGCACCAAACCTTTCCAATATTTCTCGACCCTCTGCGGACTTGTCGATGGAACAGTGACCGGGTCTGGTGTTTAGTGGAGGTCGAAGTATCGAATTGACATCAGGAAAGAAATACGGATGCTTTGGTAGACACGAGTGATGTATCGTTTCCTTCTCGTTTTATAGAAATACGTTTAGCTATATTTAATTTCTTTGTTTTAAAAGAAAGTATAAACTGAAATAATTTTTTCGTGGGTATTAAAACACTTGTAAAATTTGAGTTAAATTTAAAACAGTTTTTTAAAAATTAATGTGTGGTAAAAACAATGAATTTTATTGTTAGGATTTTCTCGAGGAAAATAGTGTTAGATATTTTAGATAATAATGTATGATACAGAAAACGTGCTGAGTTAAAGTAGACAGTGGCTCCGATTTAAGTGAAATGCATTGGGCGCTACATACAAGTGGAGCAGCTCAACGATAAGTCAGACGGGCAGTAGAAATTTGACTTTATAGCGTCTAAATCAAACTATAACCCATTTCACGTGAAAATACAGCAATTTTATTCGCATAATATATCTTCTATAAGCTAGAAAGTTATAATTGGCAGACAATTTCAAAATTTTATTATGTCAATGACAGTATCTTAATAATGAATGTTAAAATGAACCTATCAAATGCGAACATAAATGAAACAAACCACAAGTTAAATACAAATCATTTATAATACCTAAATAATTCCTTTGCGAAAGAATATAGACACATCTACATTAATTACCCAACATAAAATCGCAAATAATTGAAACAGTTTCCAATACAGCTGGAACTTAATCATTGTTTCGTGAAAAGGGAACAGCAAGGGGAGCGATTAAAATTACTCATAGCGGAAGCTCATTTACGGATCGTTCCACGTTTGTTGAAAAAAAAAAAAAATGAGAGTTGTAAAAGTAGGGCGGCATGGACCACCAAAGGGTATGAAAAGGGTAGGTGTAGACTGCATCCAACCGTGTGGATGCTGTGGGCATGATTCACAAAGATGGGTTGAAATATTTCATAGCTGTCCATAGTTATTTTTTTAATAATCCTGGTATCTCATTAACGATTGATAAATCGATGTCGCTATTCGTTTCATAATTTTCGTTACGATACATTATAGTTTTGTTTCCGTGCAATTCCATCCAGATCCGCCTTTATTGTTGGTTTTCATATCTAATGGTCGAATTGGAACATCGCCGAGATATTCGAGAAGGTTGATGGTCGTTGGGGAATCGAAAGGATGAAGGTAGTGACTGGTTAGTCTGGCACGAACACGCTGGCTGGGGTCACGGGAAAGGGGGTAGACTCCGCCACGGACAAAAACAGGGTGTCGCGACAGAGTGCTCAACTCGGACAAAGGAACACCGTGGCGGACCGTAGACAAAAGCTTAATCTTCGTTTTTTGCAGAGTTTAACTCCACCCACTGTAACCAACTGTCCTTGCCATTTCTCCATTCCTTCTTCCTCCTTCCGCGCGTGGATCCTCCACCCTCTTTCAAGTCAGTGACTGCATTCGGATTCGAACATTCAAAGATTTATACCCTGATCTACGTGCTGCTTCTAGGAAATAGAACGTAAACTTAACTTATAAATGAAAAATTTTAAAATAGATTGTATCTCCTGGCTTGAGGTTTAATCGAAAACTGTGCAGCTATCATTGAGAAACACTAGAACGTGATTCCATCGAGTTCTGAGAGAACGTTATCTCTAGCTCTCGTTTGAACGAGAAGTCTTTTGCTGCGACAGCTGCAGAGTACACCCAAAACGAGGTCTGTCTACTCTCCGGTGATTAACTGTCCTCCGGTAGCGAGACGTAAGGGCGGCGGTAGAGTCTCTTTCGTCTGTTGAATGTATGTGTGTGTGTGTGTACTGTTGGCGATGTTTGCCAGTGTCCCGTGCACGGTATATTGCGTGCGGGTCGGATCTTAAAGAGGATGGCGGTGGTTTCGAGACGAACGCGAAATGAAACGCTGGCAAAGAGAAAGGATGCTGCCGCTTTATTCGAGCCGCGACGAAGTCTGTCTGGCCGCGAGGCTGAGCGAGAAGGCACAAGGTATGCCGTAATGAAATTCATCGCGATGCGATATTGAATACAGAATCACGGTTACTTTCGCGACAGTCGAGAATTACCTTACACGGAATTCCGGGAACGTTTGCAATAATGGAGGGCGCTCGGCTAGGTTCGCGGGGGGTAGGATATAGACCGTAGAGCCTCGATAACGCTTCTGCTTCGTGTCGGCATATTTCCGTCAAGTTCGAGGAATAATTTCAAAGTGGCACGAGCCCTACGGCGAAAGTCGGCTTTCACGAGTCGCGGCACGCGCCTGTTAGCTTCCCGTATTAGACTTTACAATGCGACCTCGTGCTGGGCTTACGTATGTTAATGTCGCGTTAAGCCCGATACCCTGACTCGTCCGTGTTTCTCTTCCCTGATGAATTTACATGTCCATGATGGACGCGTGAAAAAATGTCTACATTCGGAAACCGTGAATAGCAAAGGGTAATCAAAGAACGGCCGATAAGAGCAACTCAGATTTGAAAAATTAAAATGTTCAAGAGCTGTGAAGTTTAGTATTTTGAAAGTAATATGTTTTTAACTACACGATTTCGAGTCTAACCACAGTGGTCAATTATCGTTATAGCCTGTGGGAGGGTTTGTTACCCTACAATGGCTTCTATCTCGGTCTTAATGGGTCCAGATGTTGTTACATCCGAGGACGGCTTAAAGTACTTCTGGACAGCTTTATCCGTCGACTCACCGCGACACGAAATGGCCGACCAATCGTACCGCCTTTCGCTTGGATTAACAATGTTGTACGACGGGCCAGAGAGTAGGCTAATTACACTTTATACGCTGTATTGCAACAACGATACATATCAGTGGAATTGCTCTACTCCAGGGACACAATTTTATTGCCATATGCTATGTAGAACGACTTCGATCAATAATTTATTATTGTCCAATATTTAATTTCCTTCGTGGAATTGAAAATTGATGTGTTCAGAATTTTGATACAAATCGTAGTGTTTTTTTTTTTGAAATGACAGACAGTCTGATCGACGAAAAGTTTGTCGATTACGTTCCCAGAGGGTCAATTCAGTCAGAGTGGCTCGGACTAATTGCTGTGCTAACGAAGGACGCCTCGTTATCTCGAATCGGAAAAGTTCGAACGAATTTCGAGAGTCTTGCGAGTTGTTCGGAAAGAAAGGTTTCTTTTCGGCTGGATCTACTTGGACACTGCAACTTTCACGAGCGCCTTTAGATCTTGCCGCCTTATCCCTCTGGATTTAAACGTCTTTCATTAAACTCCGCTTCGTGCAAGTCATAAGACAGATTAGTTTGCAAGTGTCCCTCGGAACTTAATGGTCCTGACAATTAAACAAGAGTTTTGACGCAAAACAGTTTGCTCGAGCAAGTAATCAGGTTATACTTGCTTCAACAATCGTGGCCAGCGTATGAACATCCTTTTCAATGTTTGTACAGGTTGTACTAAAAGAAGGGGATGTTTTTCTAACACGTTAGTTACTGTAGTTTCAAACGACCGTACGTAGTAGGGTATATTATTACATCGTTCGCAAGAAATTTAATCATTTCAGAATATTTTCAGTATCTTCGGTAAAAATATATTTCATAAAGATGAAAATCTTGATGAAAGAAATTAATGCTCTTAGAATGAACGAAGTCATGGTCAAATTGAATTTGTGTTATTGAAAGCACTCTCGCAATCCCAATAATAGAACCAATTAAGAAAAGACAAGTTTAATCCCATCGTACGCTCTCAAATAGACCATTAATCGAAGATCAGCAAAGACAATGTTCCTTAACGATAATCTCGTAAAGAATCGATCAATCGAGCCATTCAGACAGATTTGCTCCCCTTCAAATCTAATAATCAAAAGTAGTTGATTGCCTAACGAGACTCTTTTCATCAATAATTCCATCTTCAATAATTCCTCTTCGATCTCTAATCGTTATCCGTTCTTTGACGGTGCGCACGGTACACGGCCGCATAAATTGCGATGCCCCGACGAGTACGACAATATCGGTTTCTCCCCGGCAATTCGTGTTAATTAATCATTCGCAAAGAGACCAATAATCGCGAGGGAATCCGTGCTCGTTGCCGAAGGATCATCTCTTACATCCTCCGCGTTCTCACAGCCCACCCTAGGCTCGTCTTTTTCCCTCGGAGCTGTCTTATAAGGGAGGATTAATTAACGTGGCTCGTCTTCGGGTAATTGCCGCGAGTGGCGTTGCTCCTTCGTGGCCGTTCTCACGGCTTATTTTAAACGCGACGTGAAATCAGCTTAATAGCGTCCCATGGAATAGCGATGGGTCCTACCATCCTTCCTCCCTCGTTCGCTTCGCCCTCGTCGGATAAGAATGCTAACGGGGCAACGAACCGTGACACTTTTAAGCCGACCAGCTGAGACTTAAGGACTTAACGTCGAGCACCAGCTTCGCCTGTTATCGTCGAGATCGTCCTAGATGATGACGATTATAAATCAAGCCGTCCGCCACTCGTTAACTCTCCACACGAGTCTCCCTTAGATAGACAAATCTGGAACGAAGGAATCTTCAGATGACCTGGATAACTCTATTTGGACGAAGTAATTGTCTGCTGGACGAAAGATCGAGGTTCCAGTCCTGGTTACGTATATACACCCCTTCGGAAATCATAGGATAATTAAAATAACGCTAAGTACATAACGTAAAATTCTTTTATTGAAATGATACAGTAATGATAAATCGATGTCCAAGTAATCAAGGTTCTATTGTACAACGAACAAATGGCTACGTCGAACTCTAATGTTCTCATTAGACGTCGCGACGCGTACCGAAATATTCGCGGTGGCAATAACAAGACACAGGTCGCATCTTCGTTCCTCTTCGTCTCAAGATTACACTAAGTCGGCTCGTGTTTGCACCGGTTAAACATAATAACAGCCGGTGCTCTCTTTGGAGCAGAATTCCAACGAATATCGCGGATGTTGTTTTCGTTTGGAACGACGCGAAAGCGTGGTTAGAAAACGGCGAGCCGTGAGGACGTGGGAGGAAGAACGCAATCGCTCGACATCCACTTTCGGCGGACCTTTCGCCGCGAATGACACTTTATTAAACGCCGCGAACTGCAACAATGCCGCGAGCTCGATATTAAATCGGCAGGATATTAAAGTATGTTTCGCGCGAGCGAACCGAGAATTCTGCTTGACCCGTTTCCGGTTCGCGCTGCGTGCAGGCGTCGGTGTTCATTAAAACTTCGCGTACGCGCCGATCGGGGAATTAAAATTCAATGAGAACAATCCAAACCGCGCGGATGCCACTTTTGCGAGGCATAATTATTCGGTTCTCGGAACGCTACAAAAGCTTTCGTTAAACTATGCCCGGAGAGCTGCTGCAGCGACAGCTCCGAGTTGTTTGTCAGACAGAGAAGAGAATTTCTTGGGAACGAGAAGAATGATCTTTTATTCTCTTTCTTAAGCGACCAGTTACTTGAAATAGCTTGAAAGCAACAAAAATGAATCATTTTAGATTCTTTACATTTTTAATTGAATTATTTTGCATCTCAGCACGTTCGCAAATTATAATCGTACATTATGCTTGAATTTAAAAAGACGCAAGATTTATCTTCCCCTATAATTTAGTTAAAACAATTTTGATTAGAGATTAAAATCGAAAGTTTCTTTAGAACCGTATTACACAAACGGATTATAACAGTTGACGTTGTGGTAACTGGCTTCAAACTGGGAATCTTTATTCTTTATTGCGGTTACCAGTTAACGCTTTGTATAATCAGCTTTCGTCCCCCGCACGACCGAACTTTCGACCGCGTTCAACCTCGCTCTACGCTCGATTATTCACGAAACTTTACACCATACCAACAGAATCAACAAGGTAACGAAAATCTGTTACCACTTTCGAAACATTATTTAAATGGCTCTATCAAAATTCAGGAAAAACATCTGTATTCACGAGTCGAAGTCAATTCCAGCATAAAAGTTCCACTTCGTGGAATACTAGTCACAAGAAGTGTGAAGTAAAAATAGATAAAGCTTGGGAATTTTTATTGTAACATAATAGAAATTATTCCAATTTGATAAAACAAAAGAAGTCAGAAATACTTGGATCTCATTTCTAGTCATGAACTTCCCTCTTTCATAATCTTTCGTCCCCTTTGCTCAATTAAGGAACGTTTAGTCGTTCCCATCAAATATTAGGGGGCACCATGAAAGCAGCTGCGTCCAGCGTTACACGAAGTAACCTTTGGTCCATGAAATAGCAAGGAGAAAGGGGAAGAGGGAAATAGGATCGCAGGAAAGAGTGAAGTTCTCAAGTAGTAACGCTCAGGCTGTGGTCAGACACAGCTGCGGGGAACACCGGGGACAGTGGAAGACCGCATTGTTTCGGTAGGAACAAAAGGATCAGGCCCATGGCCGGACGATTATTCGTCGTTTAGCAGGGCAAATGGCTAAAAAGGGCGGTAAGGGACACTCGTCGGGCATGAAAAAGAAACCACGAAGGAGAATAAAGGGGAACATGGTCGGGCAACGGAACAAAGGGCGTTAAACGAGAAACGAGTTACCCGTAGCTGCTGTTGAAACCAACCCAGAAAAGCTATCAACGAGTAAAATGGTTGGGCAATTTAACAACTGACAATTCAATTATAAACATACGCATCAAATTTACCAAATAATATCTACAATAGTTTTTATTTTATATAAAACATCTGTGCGAGGAATGCAGGTATATCTCTTTGCAATGCTCTTCAATTTGGAAGAAATTTACGATACGGAAGTTAAGGATTTTCCAGCAATAAATAAATAGGAATTACAACCTGTACGTCACCGTTATTTACAATCACAAAGATAGTAGAAGTCACGTACGTATCGTATACCCAGTATTTAACGTTTACCAAAAGGAAACAATAAGAGAAGCTAGAAAGAAGACAAGATACTGGGGACTCGATTAATTAATAATGTATTATAAAGACGTTCGAATGATTTAATAACACGGAAAGTCGATGCAGCGAGTTAAATTTATTCCACGGAATATACACCAACCTTTAATATTAAACTCGTAAGATGAACGATGGAATTTTGTAATTTAATGATACTCTTTCAATAATTAGCCAAGTCTGCCGGATATTAAAAAGGAACTTTGATTTTGTGAAAAAAAATAAAACGTCATTTGTACGTGACTGTTCGACGTCACGTACAACGTTTCGAGTCAATAAATGTGAACAAACGTCATGCTTTTTCTTCACATTTTATCGTCGCACCTGGTACAAAAGGTATCTCGATACGATTCCACGGTGCAAGCTTCTTTTGTGAAGATCCTGCGACAAAGTTCTTCGACTTGGCCTCGTGCCACTTTGTCTGCTTCGATCACGTTTATACGACGAAAAACTTGTCGTAATAATGTTCCTAACCTTTGGTTCGATTTACGAGGTGCTAAAAAAAGGTTACTGTAAATGAGCCTGAGCTGATCGATGAACTTGGAAATTAGCTTCTGATAACGCTACGACGATCGTAAAACCGTTCCGAATCGATGATTACACAGTTGGATATCGTAAAAAACTTTTTAGTCTTCTCTTTGGAATACTGTTAAAAGTAACAATTCAGTTTCAATGAAAATCAGTTCTGCCGATTGGTAATCAACAACCCCAGCGATTGCTTTTTTTTTGTTTATAAATTGAAACGAGGCGGGGAGGAAGCGACCGTATGAACAGGTGGAAAGCGAATCGTGCCGTCAGTTCATTAGCGGAACGGGATCGTAAACCGGCTGAGTTACGTTTCTACGCAACTACGGTTAAAATTCCGTTATCTGGCTTGCGCTTGGAGCGTGGTGAAGAGAGGCAGTGGCCTCGCTATCGCCTCGGAACTAACAACAGTTTCGGTAAATGGCGTGGGAGGACGGTAAAATTCAACCGTTGAAATTCACGCCCGAGCGAGGCTCGATCCGAAAGGCGAGTAGTAGGGTTGTTTCGAGGCAGCCGATGCTAGGAACTGTTGCACCCTCCGTTACGAAGACGTACGCGAACGGGCCGCGCGTATCGCGTTCTGAGAACCCCTGGCTTTATTATATTTAGCGAGTGCAAACAGTCGTTGCTGCAATCTACGAAGCCAGCGTAGTAGAGCAAGCAGGTAATGCTACTTCCAAAGTGACTCTATTATTACAGTCGAATATATTATACAAACATGGCTGCCGTCGGTTAAACCCCTCCACCTGCTTGCTTCAACCCCCGTCTTCCTCGTCGTTTTCTGCTTTCCTCCCGTCCCGCTTCTCCGCGACTTTATGCATTAATGATGAAGTGCTTCCTAACCTGAAATTGTCTTTCTCACCGGGACAAGCGACGGCACGCCGGTTCTACGTGGAACGAGCCCTGTTCCTTGGATACCCTCTCATTCTTGGCTATTTTCAGCCGCTCATCGAGAATTATTCAACGGGACGCTTTAATATTCCAACCTTCCTCGAAGCTGACTTTTAACTCGTGGATCCGTGCTGAAATCGCTTGCGATTAGCTTCGTTGGTAGGGGAAGGATAGGGTAATGACGAGGGTCGTTAATTTCTCGGTAATAAGTAAATAAAGGGCAATCTTCATTTCTCTCGATTATTCACGAGATTTCTATTCTTAGCGGATCGTTCTTTGCTAGGGAAAGGGTTCTATCGCATTTTGCAATTTAGCGATAAACTGGGTTAACTTATAACATATTCATCGTCATGTTGATGAATTCGTCAGATAATTCATCCGAATGATTTTCTAAGAAAAGAGCAGTCGCGAAATGGAACTCGGTCCATCGGGTATCAGAAATAAAATTATTATTCCTCAATATCGGAAGTCGAAACGATAGATTGAAACTCCGCGATTGAAATGATATTACCGAAGATGAACGAACCGAATTGCTTTAGGATGAAATTAATTTGAAAAAAAAAAAAAAAGAAAACAGATATCGATTCGTTCGAATATCTACTCTTGATATCCGGAGAATATCAATCGAACCCTTTCAGACGAATAATTCGATGTCTGTCCGGCCGAATATATTCATTCTTTCAGCTTCGTGGTTACAGTCAAGTTACAACTCCCCTCCCGTCTTTTCAACTCGACGTTCTGCCCTCCTTTCAAGCACACTCCTGTTTTTCTTTCTCGTCGTAAAGAAAGTTTTACGGAGCGTGCACTGCAAGAATTTTTTGTATTAAATTTCATACATTCGTGTGTCTAGCACGGGGGCGAACATATTACCGCAAGGCCCGTACACCTTTCGACTCTGTGAAAGGATCGTCAATCCGGTGGTAAACCGACGGTGAGAAGTTAGTGTTTTACTTTCCATCGTGTTTCCTCGAGACCCGGAGCATGAAATTCAACCATGCGATCGATCTTATTGAATAATTCCGACTTTGCCAGGTGGGAAGCTCGTTTCTCGCACCTGCTAAGTAAGATACTATTATACAAATTTCAACAATCTATTTTGTGTTGACCATAGTTGCTGTTTTTATAGTAAATAATTTAAGGAGTTTTTACACATTTTGACAAGTGTCAATTTTTTAATATCAAAGATATAAATTTTATTTTTTCGCAAATTTGGAGGCGAAAAAGTTATATATTGCAGTGTAATGTTCACAGTAATTTCACCTTTTTTAAAATTACTATAATCTGTCCAACGAGACGCGTCAAGATATGTTTACAAATTCACGCGTTCGACACAGGGCCGAGCTCAGTCGTTTCCAGTTCTTCAAACGTTTCGGTCGAAGTTTGTGTTCTGTGACACGTGAATTTCTATGCATTTACTATCTCGTCTCGTTGGATGGAGTATATGTATATTTCCTCATTTCACATTCAGTCTTCATCACACGTAAGTACTCTTCTAATCACTCGCCTATGTTCACTTCGACACCATAAACAGAATTTGTATACATTTTAAACTGACGATAGTATTTTTGTGTTATCTATATTGATCTGAACTGAATATTGAGCAGATTTGAAGTGCAATTTGCACGCTGATGTATTTTCATCATCTGGTTGACTTTATCGAGTCAAAAGGATTAATGCTTTAAATAATATATACAGACGGTTGGTTCCAATCGGTGAAAGGATGGTGTTTTCAGAGCCGTTAATACCTCGAGGAAGCGATATTATTCGCGAATACGGTATCGTAAAGCAACGCGCATAATGAGTACAGAATGCTCCTGCTGGCAGCGTTAATTACTCTTTACGCGCTAGTTAACAGGTAAAGGTGGGAAAGGAATCAAAGGGGTCGGAGAAGCACAAAGCGTCTAGCGCGAGCTAAACGGAAACGGCTACCAGAACTTGACGGCATGAGGCAATTTCGGTTGCTCACTTTATTACTTTTTATTTCCCTCTAATGATATTCAAATATATTCGAAAATAATCGATCGAGACATCATATTCTTTAATCAAACCAACTCAATTTTTATATTGTACAATTTGTAGGATTCTAAAAACACTTTACCATTTTTTAATCATATCCTAATCCGTAAATAATGAATGCGCTAAGAATGTTAGCGGTATAGTTGAATGTAAAATTGCTTTTTTACTATCGAATGCGTCTGAATACTTCGCGAAAAGCTTTTCCGGTATAGACCAGTTGAAAAAGCAGAATATTCGTGCAAAGAAATTTCATTTTCAAGGGGAAAAAAACGTATCGTTGCGATTTAACACACGTTGGATCTCACCTGTCGGTTCAATTGCGTGTGCAGTGAACGAAAACTGCCAAGCAATTTTCCGAGTTCCAGTTTAATTTGCAAATTTTAGATTTCACAGAATTCGTACGAGTTGTCGCTGTGAGATATTGGTCTTTCCTACTGAAATGAATGAATTATTGAAGTACAGCTGCAATAAAACTGATTCTTCTTTCGGTTGAAAGTTATTAACAGTTCGACCGAACGAAATCTGATCAGAATATTGTTTATCGATAAATGTAGCAAAAAGAACATGAAATTTGAATCAAAGTAGTGTGTCGGTTTTGTAGAAACTTTCTATCCAATATCCTCTAAGTTCGAAAATAAACATACGACTAATGGAAAATAATATTTGCTCCAAATTATTGTTCAACGAATACAGGAAATAATAAATCCTGGCATCGAAACAATAACCCACCGTTGATATTTTACTTTACTCGATAAGCTTCGATCGGTAATGGCCGAAACGATAGAAAGCAGAGTGAAATCTTGTTTCGACGAATTGATATGAAATAAAATCAATAGTAAACAATCAGTCGACATGATTGAATATCGCGTTCACGAATCGAACACTATAGATCTCGATCGATTTCGTGTCTACACAGGTAAATAATAGTTGTGACGTAATTTTACAAAACAAACTTACGAAATAATAAAACAACTTTAAAGCTAAGTGTAGGGATATCTTTTTAATCCACGGTAATTTTAGAAAACATATATTTCCAAGCGATTCGGCGGTGAGAGAATACTTTCAGTGTCCAGTGAATAGATAGAATTTCTCATAACGGGTCTGAAAAAGTGCCGAGAAGTTAGATCCCATATTTTAGACGGAGACCTGTCGCGAACCTTAACAGCCATCCGACTCTGATAGTTCCAGATAGAGCCGTCCGAAAGGGGCGAAGAGAACGGAAAGGAGAATTACGAAAGACGATCCACGACGGGTACATTTTACTTCCACTTTCTTTCTATCTCCCAAGGAAAGAACAAATTACGATTCTCTATCTGGCAAGAAAATAGCGACCGCGACATTACGAGGCAGTAGACTCGGTCCACGTGGCTCCTAGCTGTAGTAGCCACTCGAAATCGTCTGACTAGGTACAAGTAACACCCGAAGTTAGAAATTAGTAGTGTTGCCGGCCGTTTAAAAGATAAAAGCAAACTTTTCCCATTAATGCCCGCAGCTTTGAAACGTGGGAAGGGGATGCTGGCGCCACCAGCGTGCTATCCGACTCAATTGCAACCCTTCACCTCGCCAACCCTTCCTACCTGACCTTACGACACGGTTCTCTGTAATTATTTAAAAAGTTTTCGCCCTGTTCCGACCGGTCTGTCGAGTACCACCACGGATCAGGTATCATTACACACGTACATACATCCGAAACGACGCGATTTACTTCTCAACTTCATTTTTCTCCACCATCGCGGTCGTATTTGAACGTGATTGTCGGTTTTTACAAATTAATGTTCCTTCATAGAGACCTTTCTCTAGATATAATTCCTTTTAAAATCGTGCACTGTTGGAAGAATTTAAAAATCTTCATTTTAATTAATATAGAAATTAATTAGACGTTTGAAATAAGACATTCTATCTAAAAAGTGCAGCTAAAATATGTTTCGAAACAATGCAATTTCTTCACGGAATACGAGTTTCTCATTAAAAAAAACTGTCATCGAGAAGTACTCGACGAGGGCAACTTTTCACGCCGCTTATTTCTATCGGAACGATTCATCCGTCCGTGAGCGTAAGCATTGGCATTTAGTAGAGCGCGATGCAACACAATTCTCCAATATCGATGCAATGGTGAAAAAAAAAGAACGAGCGGTGTCATGGCGTACACATCGCGGCATTGTACGGTCTGGATAATTTGCAACGGCAATGCCTTCGAAAATGCCCTAATGGAACTATTGCGCTTGACTGTTCAGCCACCCTATGCCAACCCTCCTGTTCATTGGACAGAGCCACGCCTGCACGTCCGTTTCCGGCTATTTTTGGCAATTTTCAACCATTCACGTGACCAAATAATACGAGAGCCGGCAGTCAGTGTTGGGCTCGCAACCATTTGAAAGGGAAATCGCACTTTTGTCGAGGAAAATTCTCTGGGTAGTTAGAAAAATTTCTAGAGGATTACAGATTCATTTAGTACGGAAATTTTCGATCTTCCAATATTTTATATTTTTATATGAAATAATTTATAAATTCCATATTGACCATGGTATCTAGGTTAAATACTCCAAATACGATACTCGGAGTTTTATCGACGATTTAAATAATGTAATCTGTAAAAATATTTTTCCACTAACTTAAGATTATTTTATTTCACCTGAATATTAAAATATCGTTTATTGCATTCTAATATAATATTAACGTTATTTCGTTATCAACTTACGTGTTAATCTATAAATTGAAACAGACCGTAACGAAAGATCGAGATCGTGTTTCTCCGCGGATACTATCCTCTCTGCTGGCGAGGAAAATCGTTACAGATTTTAATGTAGCATCGAAACGGATATAACTCGACCTTTCCGGGTAGATCTCATCGTTTTATCGGATCCAGCACGTGTGCAGTCGTCGAGCTCGACGAAAATTCACATTTAACCGGCGTTCCCGTCCACGTACGGCCTAACATATATCTAATAATGGCCGTTTCGAGCAATTCTCATCTGTGTCCTTATTGGTTTCCAATATTACGTCAATAATTTTCAGTCCGTCCCCCCCTCTCCTAATGGCCATTTTCGGCAGGAGAGGGATGTGTGCGCACAAAAGAAGAAGACCCATCGTTGTCCCTTCAATGGAATACCCTCACCAAGCATTCCCCTACTCTTCTTCACCATCCACCATTCTATTCTACCCATCTTTGTCCTCTTTTTATCGCCCTCCTACCTCTAACCTTCTACGTACATACATCCAGTTAGCCTACGTAAGCCGTGTAGTTTCACGTGGTACCGCGTGGTTCTACATCATCGTCCAAGACTGACAAGATTAAAGCCCCCAGCCAACGGTGCGGCCATATTATTGGAAAATGGAGCCGCAGTATCCCTACGTGCAGCGTATACGTGAAGCCCGGGGCAAGAATTGATTCGAAACGCTCGGACCACGCACAGGGGGTCGAAACAAACCGATTTTCATCATTTTCCCAGTCACCGAGAATGCCTTTTGATAGAAAATTAATCGCATTATGATATAGAAAAACTTCGTTTTTTCCTTTCGTATTTCGATTTATTGGAAAGCTGCATTCCCTTCCCGTTCGTTTAAAGATTCAATGGAAACGAGTCTCTATTAGTATCCATCATTCACGGCATTAGCGGCGATCGAGGGCAAACTTCTCGCAGGATTGAAATATCATTTCACCTAACGTTCGCGTAGATCCGTTGATCCGACGGCTTGGCTGTGAAAATTTTCTCCCTTTGCGAGGCCGTTGCGAGGATTTATCGGGACGGATAAAAGGAACGAGGAAGACTCGCGGCCGGATCGTCGTCTTTTCGGTTGAGGACCGCGCAGACCTAACGGCCAGAAGGAGAGGTCTTGGTCGAGGAACAGGAAAAGACAGGGAGATGGGCTAAGAATAATTTCGAAGAAAATACATTTTTCCAGCCCTTGCTTGCGGCGAGATACCCATCCGTTCTCCGCGCCATATACCGGCCACGATGGCGCTTCGCGTCGCGGGAAGGATAAAGTGGCTCGCTCTCTCTTTCCTCGCAATTTTTTATCTAAATGCTTTCGCCTCCCACGGTTTACGTTCGAAAACGGCAGTGGGCCGTGGCGTTTCTTAGGGAGGAACGCGTGATGGGTCGACTCGAAATTGAGGAACCACATCCTGGCAAATTATTGAATTCCATGGAACACGTGTTTTTTTTTTTTTTATTTATAATTTAATCGAATACTAAATATTCAAATTTTACTCGTGAAATCCTAAATATCCTAACTGCAGCAATTAAGGTTTAATAACAGGTCTCGGGTAGAATTTGAAAAATGTGTCTGGTAATTGCACAGTAGAAAAGTCAAACTTTCCCAGATGTGATCCATTAGAGAGGAAAAATGTTTCGTAATCGCCACGTAACACGTTAAGCCCCGCGGCACTTTGCATTCCGTGTTGGTCGACGGAAACGGAAAAAGGAGGTCGCAATATTTTCCAGGACGCGTATTTGTATCCGGTTTCGCGTACGTTCGGCCGGTTCGAACTTGAAGTTTCCGAGGTTTAATTTCGCACGAACGATAAGACAAACGATCGGTCATAACTTAATATCCGTCTCATTTCCATACGGCGCGGCGCTGCTATTTATTACGCTTTGGCAACGCCTGCAGACAGCCAATTGCGTGCATCTAAGAACGGTTCGTGGCCCGTGATTTATTTCAACGACGAATATGATCCAGCCGACAAAATGGATACTCTCGTATGCAGAAAAGCCGCGATACCGCATCGCTCGACGTTCTAATGGATCGATTAGCAATTTTTCGAAGTCTTTTCACGATCAGATACCCTTTCAATAATCGTTCAACATTCCAACGTTAATACTTTGAAAATGTAACCATCATAATTGCCAATATATTTTAAAATACTTGTAAGAGAAATTCATTTTGTTATAATTTATCAAGCTTCGAAAAATCTGGAAAATGTTTAATTACAGCCATCTAAAGCTTGAGGTTTTCAAATGCTAATTACATAAAATTTCGTGTAGTGGACAGTCGGATTACATTCTCCAGCTAATTTTAATTTAATCGCACGCTCTAACAATTTCATGGTTCCCGTACAAACTTGCTCGTTGACATTCTACATTAATCGAACAACAAATTCCACGTGGTTCACGTTTATCCGAGTCTCGTTGCATCGTCGACAGAACGACATTCAAATCGTAATCTCTGCCTCGTTCGCGAAATTGTGTGTGTAAACAGTGGTGGAACAAGCATGCCGTAAAATCGTCGCAGGGAAAATGTTGGTCATACCGATTCGATGAAGTTATTTGTTGCGACCTTCTCGTCGAGTGTAAAGTTCAATTGCAAAGCTTAACGAGGTACTGAAATACAAGCATCGAAGGACAGGGCTAAAAAGAGAGGGAAAATGGTATGTGCCCTAACTGCGATTAACACTCCCGCTCTCGGTATTTCATATCCCCTTTGGATTTTGTGCATTCGGTTCGAACCCACATTTTCCCTTTGGAGAAACGAACATTCTGACGGAACGAGAGAAAACAGTGTGGTGAACCCCGCTGGAAAATTCCCTAGCGCAATGAGCTCTCGATGTAATAATCGAAGTTGAGAAATTCGAGGTATTCCTCATTTCTCAAGAACCAGAGATTTCACTTATTGCATTGTATCTCGGACCGCTCTATCCCGGGTCATTTCAATGCATTTACCATTTTCGAATTTTCGCTAAAAATATTATGATTCTAATATCTTTTTCTAAGTATGGGAATAATTGTTGAGTGTTCGAGAATGAATTTTTTAGAGCTTCTTTGAAATACAACATTGTCTTTCATTTATAAGTCACAGAATACTGTAAAATTTTAAAGTAAATTTGGATTATATTTTCAAGAGAAGCATATTAATCGACACGGCCTCAATCTCCTTGTTCCCTGATGTCAGCGAACAATGAATGTCGAAGACGTTCAATTTTTCATGGCGTTGCCATTCCTATTAAAGCGACGTGCAGCTGGTTGAACGTATGCTATTCCTTTTATGCATGCAGCATTTATGTGTACCTTGTGCGCCGTGTTTCCGGTCATGAAAGATGAAAAGAAAGGTAGGACAACGGAACTGATTGAGAGAATAAAACTGGGACGTTTGCGTTTTTATCTGTGCGAGCAACGGTTCGATTAGAAAAGTGTCAATAATTTCCAAATTTTATTATAGGATTTACGTTTAATAAATCATGCCGCACTGAATAAAATGGAACATGTCGAATGTGTTTAAATTATTACCGAATGTGTGGAAAGCGTGTTGTAACAGATAGTTATTTTGCATAAATAGCCATACGGAATTTTCGAATCAGTCCTTGCCTCGTGAAATGCGTAAAGTAAAATTGATCAATACATACACTGCCGTATAAAAATATTTTCTCCTTACTTTTTATATTTTTGATCCTCTATCATAAAGACGAAAGATTAACGCTGAACAATAAATTTTTAACGATAATGTGCATTTCCAAATGTTCCGTTCGCAATATCCTAGGCCGCAGAAATAAAAAGGATGGAATTAAATGTTGTAATCCGTCGCGAAAAATTGATAGGAATATTAATCGTGCGTAACATCCGCGGATTTCGAATGCATACAGAATTGTTCTCGGCAATGGAAATCGTTAAATGTAAAGGGAGAAGCACGCGGTTGAAATCCTGTCCTCGTTGAAATATTCAAACATACCCAAATCGTGTGTGTTTTTTTTCTTTCATATTCGCGTGCACGGAGACGTAGCGCCATTTCCTTCGAACGATCAGCGGGTAAAATAATAAAATCCGTTCGTTTAAAGTGTTGGGGGTGGAAGAGAGACGGAAAAGGGAAGCAGTATCGGTGGGCCGTCGCCGCGACTCGGGGGTACTTAGTGACCATGGCAACGGGTGCCAACTATTTTTCAGTTTTCCACCCTTACGAGCCACGTCCAACCCCCTCCTAACTTTCCCTACGCCCTTCCTTCCTCTCGACCTTCGGTTTGGATTCTACTCGACAGGAGACACATTTCTTCTCTTTGTAATCCACGAATCCTACCTCTTTTATGCTTCAGGCACGATAGCCACTTGCACCGCGCTGAATCTCTAATATGATTCTGTTTTTATTGTTAAACAAATGCTGATTAATGAACGATTAACTGTAAGTTTATATACTTGTCATAATTTAGAAGTCGCGTCACTTTTATTCAAAAGGTAGACTGACATAATTTAATCGTTCAATTCGAAAGCGTTTCGTATTATTATCGTGTTTCTTCATGAAATTGGCCCTCTTGCATCACAATAATCGTATTATTTCACGAAGTTTGACAGCGGATCCATTAGTTGTAGGAAGGGTTGACACTCGATGGAAAGAAGGGTCGTGCTAAGTGGTAGATTCGAAGTGATTGAAAGAGGGGCGAGCTTAGAGAAAAAGGTCTCCAGAAGCAGAGAAGAAAGCTGAAGTGAACTAAAACTCGTTGAAAGGGGTTGCGCTTTGAAAGAGAAAAGGGATGAATGTCGATACAGAGTGCTGTTTACGCCATCATTTTCCCTTTTTCGAGTTTATAACCGTCCCCTCCTCGAATATCGTTATCCTGATCGCTATTCGCTTGATCCTCTTAACAAAAATTCATTTTAACTGGCTAATTTTTTTTTTAACTCTCGTTATACAAAAATATTCATTACCTATAGGATGAGCTGTTAGTTATTAGTTTATTCGTTTTATACCATAACTGTTTCCCTATTGATTATTCGAGAACGTGCGAATATTTGAAACTATTGGCGGTATCGAGCAATATGCTGCAGAATTTCCCTCTCAAAGTTTTATCGTCGTTTCGAAACAGTTGCAAGTAATATCTGACAAACGGCAAGAAATACCGACACCTGATCCGACATTTTTCTTATTAGACACGAGATATATATCCGTGCCCCATTTTCTGTCGAGGGCTTTTATCCGTAAAAAAATGTCAACCTTGCCCCGTACGATTTTTTTCGTCCCTTTTCTAGCGACGAGGTCGGAATATAACCACCCCCAATTTGCATTTCTCTCCTTACCGCGCTTTGTCACCCTTGGTCCCCGTGCCTCCTTAGTCTTGGTGACAAAGGATCTTCCTAAGTGGACGAAGCGAACGGAATAAAGGTGTTCTCGCGATCATCCTCCATTTTGAATGTAACATGGCAATAAATCTCGGGAAGACGAGCGCTATCCATCGTTGCTTCACCATCCAAGCGCTTTCTCTTTGGGTTTTTTTCAAGAATATTGGTAGATCATTTGAAAACAGTTGGCTTCTTTTAAAACCACCAAAATGGAGAATAGACGTTGAAAAATTGGAGAATTTTTTGTTTAATAGTATACAGTAATCTGTTTACAGTTGATCCTTATTATATTGCAGAGGTGAAAAGATAAATTGTAAATCCAAATGCGAATATTGAATACGCCTAATGGTATAATATCTACCTTGATGAGATCGCTTTACAGTGTATTAATTGCGAAAATTATTATAGCTCTCATGGAATTACCATATTATTACGTATCTGTGAATATCATTTATCATATTATTACAACAGTATTATGTAAATCTGCACCAGTAATTTCGAATCTTCATTACAATCGCTAATCTCATAATAACGATGATTATCTCGTGACTGCAACATTACACATAACTTCAGAGATACCGACTTATGAATAAAATGTAGGAATTTATAAAGCATTCAATTTGATCGACATACAAGATATCTAACGTTTTTTACGAAATAATTTGCTTTTCAAACGATTCAGATGGTAAAACTACTTTGGACAAAGGATGAGAATACCGATGTTCTTTTTGAATAACCCTGTAGATTCACTTGAATCGTACTGCGCATACTATCCGAGTTATCCCACGTATTTACGTAGCTCCACAACCGTGGAATTCTTCTTCAGTGAAACCGTATTCCTTGCCACCCCCTACTCTCCCTCCTTAACCCCATTTCCATTTAACAAAATTGCACTATCGTAACTGACAAACTTTCCACTGCATTTACACGCGTACCAGTCGTTGCGAGTGCCGTGATTTCGCTGAATCGCTAAACGGAAATCGTGAAAGTTGTTGACGAAGATATAGAAACCGATTCTACGCGATTGTTCTTTCTTTCCAAGTAAGGGAATTCAATTTTTGATTACGTTAACGTTGAACGACGTCTATAAAAAGGATAATAGTGCATGGATATGCGGAGGATCAAGTCGGTGATACAATTTCCTATTGCGATTCATACTTTCGTATAATAGACTGCTCTCCATGAGAGACTTTAAAAGAAGCTTTTATGGATCAAGCCGGTCTACAGTCGCTTTTCTTTTATGCGTGTTCAGGCTCTTACATGTGCTTGCGGCACACTCGATGAATGGGATCTGGGCTTCGATCATCAAACACGGGTGATGGAGGATCTTTTACAGTGGACAATATTGGTATAACATAGTATAAAATTTATTGGAAATTTTTCTATATGAATTAAGAAGCGTGGGTAAATCTTAGGTGAAATTATTAAATGACATAAAAATGTCATGAAATGATAGAAATACTGTAGCAATTTAAAGCTTATAATTTAAGGCAGTTTTGCAATCACAATAATTGGGCATATGATCAGGCCACGACCATAAGAGTTCGATGTAAATATTGCAAACCGATTATCATCTGATGGATTTATAGCACTATAATTGCTATTAAGAACGAAACAACTCAAACTTTACGCCCCCATCATAAACGTGGGAGTTTTTTGATAATAAATGAGTATCAAGAGGTCTAATTGGTCGTTCAATCACGAATTGAATCGTAAACTCCTTTTCCCCAAGCATTCCTATTCTCGAAAAATAATTACCGTCCTTATCATGAATATTTTACCTCAAGGAATTCTTAATCCCTGTTAATACGTGTACGTGCTGGTACGAGATAACACGAGGGTAATTTTTCGAGCTTTAAGCACCGCTTAATTAGAACAACTATTAAGGAATCTGGTTTCTTTAACCACTGCGAATCGTGATTGCGATAAAAATATCTTGCTCAGACATTCACGGGAATTATCCCGGTAATATTAATACACTTGAAAGCATTTTCACGTTTACATCGGATCATCGTTAGTTAATTTATACACGACGTCGGAGAATTAATTAGCATGGTAGAATATGGTCCCCTTGTAATGTAATATGTTGGCGTCTCGTACAAAATCGATGTTGGTATTATGTTGTATATGATCCTTGACGATACTCGATCTCTCTAACAACTTCTGCTTCCTTTGTTTCAGGTAAGGATCTAAATTTCGCCAGTAATAACGCGGGTGAGTGTTCATCTAACAATATAACATTATCGTTGCATGTAATGTCATTTTGCGTTAACCCTCTGTAACACAGGAATTTTTTTTTCCAAAAGAAAAATAATATACCTAAAAGTTGTCCGAATAATCCATCACTTGCAGAGTGTAAAATAATATTTTGAATTCGTAAACAAAAATTTGATACGTTATTTTGTAATAACATTATACGAGTGAATAGAGGGTTAACTGCTTTTTACTTCTGTGTTCAATTTATTTTATAAACACGCTTTTTATTCGAGCGTTCAGGTAACTGACATTTCATTTCATTTCATTGCATTTTATTTCATTTCATTTGAATTTTTGTCCTCTCGATAAAAAAGAAGAATTGAACAAAGCGTAAAAATTCCAATGATCGATATTTTGTTCATTGTGATCGTAATTCCAACATGACGATCGGTAGAGAAGGAATTTCCTTCGTATGGCAAGGAAACAGGTTCGAGAACGATAAGGTGAATCTATTCAAGTCTACTTCTCTTTTTTTCCCGTGTCTCGCGACTGCAATTTCACTGTGAAGATCTCCGGTGCAGTGGGGGACAAAAGGATACGGGGGTATGAGAAGATTTACGTACATTGTGGGGCAAGTACGGGGTCGAAGAAGGGTTTGGGGACAAAACGGAAGAGGTATTCTTTCGAAAAGCCCATTTCCAGTAATGCGTGAATCTGGGCTCCCCGTGGCATCGCTGGAAAATAGATCGAGATTGCGAAATCTACCGAGATAAGGAGAACAAATTGCTCAAACAATCTGGATGATTAGTTCTCGAATATCGAACAACGAACGAGATTGTTGTGTGGCCATTGTATTCTTATAATTAAGCGAATCGTGATACCTTTGAATGCAAAGTAACAGTTAGTTGTTTTCTATACATAATGAACAAAGTGATGCATTCATTTTAACTTTAAACAAAAATTGTTTCATTTAGGTAAACTCTCTTTTTCCATCCATTTTACACGTTAAATTTTAATTCTCACAGGGAATTCATTCAATTAATCCTTCGTCAAAAAGTATACAGCCTTTGGGAACAGTGTATGAACTCACTCTTTTCCATTCCTTTGATGTTCCTATAAAATAATCAATTAGAAATATTGCCTCGTATTTGCAATATAATTAAACGATCAAAAGGATGAAAATATTTTCTCGTCGCTCGTGAACGGTTCTACAACCCTGCAATACCAAGCAGTCAATTCCGATTGATTCAAAATTTTCAAATGTCGAATCAAAATTGGATTCGCAGGGTTCTGCATCCGGGAAACCCTCGTCTTTTCCTAATTTCGTTCATAGTCGAACACGTGTCTGCTTTTGGCTTTTCCGGAAAAAGGGTCGCGAATAAGGGGTGCGTAAGTTCCATCGCGGAGGTCGATCGTGGGGGATGAAAGAACAGAGAAGAGCTGCGGGGTATAGCGAGAGATAAGGTCGGCAAATTGCAGGCAATCTGGCTGATTAGGCTGCAAGCTGTAATCCTGCAGGTTCCACGGAGGACCTGGGCCAGGACCCGTAACAGCCTTCAACCCCCTTCGACGTCTATTAACCGAAGAAAGGAGTAAGGGTGAGACGTGGAAGAAACGACCGCCCCAAGGGTAGCGACTCCACGTTCTCCAGGTTTCTAAGAGATTAGGGAATTCCTTGGGAAGGAGTAGAACGAATTGGGAAACCAGGTCCTTTTCAGGATACGTGTCTTCTTTGCGGGTTTTTCTGGTTTTTTTCTACTTCTTAATTCAGGACGTGAATCTACTTAACTTAATTTGAGAAATTTGTACCCTGATGAGTTCTGTCATTATTTAAAATCATCCTTCATTTTGAAATCAATTCTGAATCTTGAACTTTTTACTAGTTCGTTCATTAAGAAATTGTCGTTTTTATGTTTTGCTCTCTTTACGGTTATATACTGAAAATTCGATCGTGGAATTAGCGGATTTTTTTTTAGTGTCGAATGCAAATCGTTGGCTGGAACTGGCACTCGATAACGAGTTGAAAAGACCGGAAACGGTTGGTAGAGAGACAAAGAGGAAGGGGATGCACGTTGGAATTGGTGAGAGTTTCGAATTCGAAAAACTACACCAGAGATAAATCGAGAGGACAAATGAATGAATAGGTAAAATTTCGTGAAAGTATTGGCTATTCTGTCAATGTGAAATAAAGAAAAATAGAAATCTGTATACACTAATTTTAACTACTTTAATAGCTGCTTTAGTGATTCACAGTCTAAATGTGAAAAATTGCAGATTGTTCAGGTCTGAAGTAATTACATCTTGAAATTGTTATCTTGAATTTTATTTTTATCCCATTTATTCTGAAGTAGAATATTTTTATACAAAAATATGCGTCCTTTCTGATCGTACCATAACTTTCATTCTCCATCAAATTTTAGGGTAGATCGATTGTAACGTTGTTCGAATACTGTTCTCAGAATTTAAATGGAATCCAATTTTTTTTCGTAGGAAGCGTATGAATTTTTACTCCAAGGTCTTTTTTTTCATATTCAAATATTTTCCTAAAAAAGTTTCTATTGAAACTCTTCCACAGCGTATTTAATCTTGCCTTTCGAGTGAAATGAATTTTTAATCGCAACAAAGATTGATGAAATACGTCGATGAACGCGTGCTAACAATTTCATAAACTTTGCTGGACAAAATTGAATAACGTATCGCTGATAAAGCGGTTTGCATTAAACACACGGATTTCGTTTATCCGTTATCGGATCCGAAGGTTCGTATTCCAGAATAATATTCAGTTTGAAGCATTATTCGTATAATATATCCGGCAAACGGAACGCGATTATTTAGTCGAGACATTTTGCATCTTTCACGTTTGTTCAGCTCTCTTTTGTCCCAATTATTTCCCATTATTCGATGGGACGCCGTATTTAACAACGAGCCAGCGCACTCTGGCAAATAAATAGCGAGGAAAAATCGTCGCTCCTGCTCTATTTATATCCCCAGGGATGTAATTGGAATTAAACTTGGCCATAATCTTCCATTAACTTGACCACATTTTTCTCCGTACCCCATATCGTACAAAAAAAAAAAAAAGAAGAAAGTAAAAGAATGAACGAGCAGGAGGATCCATAAGCGGAAGTGGTAATAGAATTTTGAAACGGCTAAAATGGTGGAGAGAGAAAAATAGGGGTAAAGGCAGAACCCTGGCAGGTAATAGAGAAAGAGGGAAAACGAATGAAAGGGAGGAAGGCTGCCGGCAAAAGAGGGGGTGGAAAGAGGGAGAGAAACATCGTCAACTCGACCACGTCTACCGAGGGATTATCGTGGGTGACAAAGGGATTTGAAAGAGGCGGCACGGAATTGGATTCCGGGAGAAACGCAAGAGGCACTCGTAAGCCGCTTTGTGTCTCCCATGCAATAATTATTTGCGAAATTGTCGTCAAGCCGTGAGATATCGAGTGGCTTTTGACGACTGATATTTCTTCAAAAGGCTCGATAGAGAAATCGTAACGGCGTATCCGGATGCCTCGCGTCCCGTAATTATTCCAATTCAACTGAATTAATCTCGCTTTGTTTTTCCTCCACTCTATCGATGCCATGTAACTGATTGTGCAACTGGAAAAATTGAAATTCTACAGGAGAAAAATAAAGCAAAATTATGGAACAATACTATATCATGAAAATTGCATAGTAAAATAGGAAAAATGTTCTCTACCTTATTATGTTCCGAAATATGAAATATATTTTCTGCATAATTTAACCAATTTTGACAGGAAAGGATTAAAATTCTAATTACTCCTTTAATGCAAAACGGACCTGAATATTGTAAAGAATATTCTTTAATCCAACAGTATAAATTTTTCTTATATTTTCACGTAGGATTTCAATTTTTCGGCTGTACCATCAGTTACATGACACCCTGTATTTTTCAATTCTTCCTTTCTCCCCTTCCTTCCACCGTCAACCACCAACCCCTTCTCCGCGCTCTAGCCTCGTTGAGCATTCGTGTTTCTGTCGCCGTTTGTAACGCAGTGCACGAAACGTATGGAAAAATGTCTGCGCGTGCAGTTTTCCCTTCTCCCCGTCTCGTTTTCTACCTTTTTTCGGTGGTTGCGGTTTAATTAGAAGCCGAGAAATTAAAACAAACGAACGCACGGCGGGACGGGGGAGGGTCGAGAGCTGTGTACCATGCTCGGCCGTAGCCATTGTTGTTTCTTCCTTTCGCTCGGGCGTGCGAGCATCGTCGTAACAAGCCGGCGATTTGCAAAGAACCAACCAGTTTCTAACTCGTTCCTTTTTTTCACCGTTTCTCCGTTAATTTTTTTTCTCTTTTTGCAAAATTAATTGTTTGTTCAGACGCTATGCTAGAAATACATTTTATGTACCCCAAGCTGTTTTTTTCATCTTCCACCAAGTGTTAGAGATAATTAAGAGAGAGAGAGAGTTACAAAGGAAGTAATAATAAACAAATCCCATGGATATTTTCATTAAATTCAGTGAAGTCAGAATCATTTGACTCTCAGCTATTCGGGCCTCATAGATGTCAGCGGCAACCATTTCCTCTTTTCCTCTTTGAAACCAGCCCCTGCAGGGGCACGCCGAAAATGCATGCGCGTCGGGGAACAAAAGAGAAAAAACGCAGAATGCATGATGAAAACGGTGGTAGCACGCGAACGGGGTTGGAACAAATGTGACTTTCAATAAGCGGTGTCGTTTGAAGCGGACATCACCCACCGGAACTACCCTTCCTTTTTACACTACCACTCGTCTCACATGGTTCAATCTGTTTTTCGTTATACGAAATGCAACTTGAGAAAGAAGTCTTTGAAATAAGAGAGAGGATCGTGTTCGATCAAAAGACACAGCTAGAGAGGAGTGAATAAAAGGGGTTGCTCGTACGAGAGCGTATCGGTCGAATTATCGAGTGGTGCGTTTACGGTTTTATGCAGATACGCCGGCAGAACGGCCGGCAGTTTCAGAATTAATGCGACGAACAAATGTTTCGCGGTTTTTCTGCTGAATTATCGTACCCCCGGGCGCAACAAAACGTTCCGTCCCGTTGAGGCTGCTGTACGCTCGCTATTTACCCGTGCGTTCCTATATACTGGGTGAACTATCTAATATTTAATATATCGGCTTTATAATTTCGAATAACTGGTTTTTAGTCACAAAGGATTACGTATTATTGATTAAAAAATATTTGAACAAATACAAGGTAATCGAATGAAATTTCCTTTGACAGTTTTTCCATCCACAAGTTGGAAAATATTCTCTCTAAACGTATTTACGTCTACATCCCGCAACTTCAAAGAATCTACAAAACCTTCAGTGTCGTTAAATTTTACCTATCGAACCACTCGATTGTACTTTCGACAATGTTTCGACGTAACAACAAAAACATTTCCAGGTGCACCGTTTCAAACATGTCACACCGTGTAGAAACACACGAAACGGTAGTATAGGAGACAAGGTTTTAGGAAAATGTTATCTTTCAGTCACCTGATGTTATCCCTGAAAAATCTCTTCTCCGCGATGGTTAGGCTAGGTAACTGCTGTGATTTCGCTTGTACAGGAAGGCTTTGAAACACGATTAGAGCAACGTGGAAATAGAATAAAAAAAAGGAAAACACAGTTGCAGATCGAAACACAAGTCTCTAGCGATTAATCGGGAGGAAGGCGGAACTTAATTCGCGCTAATCGCCCGAACTCGAATTAATTCCGACTCAACCCCTGTCCAACACCCAGCCTCCTCCAACCATTTAATTCAATCCGTTGCCGACAATCGAGCTCGAGGAGCGTACTATCCTCGAGGCTCTTCGTCTGACCTTACCTTTCCAAGGGTTGCCTTCATCTTCACCCCTTGCCTAACGCCGGTATCTTCCTTTCTCCTCGGCCATGATCTCGCTGACTTTCTCTCTCTCTCTCTCTGTGGTAACTCTTCAGTGATATCTTGTTTTCCGTCTCACTTTCTCGTAATCTGTATCTCCACGTTGTCGACCCTCTTCGGCGTTAATCGCATCCAGTTTCCAGTTTCGTGTTACCCGAGTAGACGAAGACAACGGCGACGGGGTTGCCGAATGCACTGGGGGGTTGGTACACCTTCTGATTAGACCAATGACTGGTGGTTACGTCGGAAATTATCGCAACACCCTATGGCCTTTTTGTTAGTGTGTTTAGTTGATTGTGATTGGAAGATTTAGAAGGAACGGGGTGTGATTTTGCACCTGTGATTTTCTGTACAAGTGTGTACTTTCTTAGTAGCAGTATTATATAATTAAAATGATAGTAAATCAGGGATTAAGATTATTGAAATTTTTAAATATTCAAATTTTGATTAATCTCGAGGTTAAAACCTTTCTGTGATTCTACCGTGGTAGCTTCCTATCGCTAGAACAGCGAGTATATGCAGCAAAAAATTTTCTCATTAATTTCAAAGGAACTTTAACCCTCGGTTACAGCATCCAACTCGATCAGTCTTCATTATCTTCTTGCCAGAGGAAATTTTCAAAGGCAGACGAAGAGAAGCACGTCCGGGCATTAAAATATTTTACGAGAGGTTAATGTCGCTCTTGGGCCGAGTAACGGCCATTAAAAGATTACACGTATCACGGAATATGTATCCGCAACGTACAAAGTTGTGGACCTAACAAGCCGAACGGGTTATTATTTATTTGAAAAATCCCACCATTCAGGGATAGATTTACGAGATTCCTCGTATACAAAACGGATAGCCGGCAATCGATCGGAAACTCTTTTTTCGCCCTTCATTTCCGTGCCATTTAGACGCGAAAGGAACAACAACGGGCGCGATACGAATCCAAAGAGATACAAAAACGAAATGCGCGTGTATCATCGTTTCGCACAAATAGAAAGGAGAAAAACGGTTGCGATATACAATAGGATGCATCGCAATATGGGGGTATCGGTTTCGCGAATAAATTCGAAACGCGAAAACAATAAAACGAATTTATGCAAACATATGTTCACTGTAGATTTTATTTTATATATAGTTGTTATTTTTTCCACCGTGCGAAATATCCGTTCGCATTGAGCACGGCAGATCACGAATTTAAACCTTATTCTGTAACAAATTCGAATATTAAATGAAGAAAAACATTATAAAAGAGAAATTTTATCAAAAGAAATATATCACATGTACTAAATTCTTATAGAGTGATACTAGTTTTAAACTTTCTGCAGATGGTGTAGATGCAATTAAATTGTACCTAGATATCAGTACGGAAAAAAAAAAATCAAAACGAATCAGAAAAATTGCCGTAATCTAAAAATGCGAATCGAAGATTGTATCGATTCCAACGTCCACTGAATCCAAGCTATGGTGATATCGATGCGTTTCGATGTACTCCATGATATCGAAATTCGGGCGTATGAAGTTTTCCTTGCTGGAAATAGATAACCGTGAAACTGGGCGTGGTTGTCGGACCGTTTTCCTGATTTTCGCTGACTTCCCAGGAAAAGGGCTGTCTGTTTTTGTCGGTTTTCGTTAAGTAGAGGAATCAGCCGAGGCGGGATAGATGCCTTGATGGTTGGCGGACCGCGTAATTCTTCAAACGAGCCAAAGAAAGCAGCCGACAGTGGATAGAAGGTGGAAGTTATCGAGATATCGGGTAGATTTAGAACTCTATAAGTCCGAGGATCCGTGTGTGTTCTGGAAAACGGGATACCTATCTACGATGCCTTATATCTGTCAGGAAAGGTAATCTCGATCCTGCGACTTTCGTCGAATAGACACGAGAGAAGGAGATCTGTTAGCGATGAAATCGAACGAGCTTCCGGAATTTCAACGCGTTTTTATTAATTTATATTGAAGGATTTTGAATTTCATACGTTTCCATTTAACTAGTTTCCATTTCCCGATTATATTCTGTAATTTATTTACCTCCTCTAGCGGCAGGGATAAGTTGCACGCGAATGTCGAGGTTGAAGTTAATTGAAACGAGGCGTGTTAGTCTGTTAGATTTCAATCTGTCGACTTGTAAGAATGTCGATCGCAAGAGTGATACGTGTTATCGCGTTATAGAGGGTCAAGGATTGGTCAAATTTCCAAAAGGTATGCGAAATAAAACGCGAACCGTTTAATCAGACGTTTAATTTAACACGATTATTATCAACGCTCTAACGGTAGAATAATTTCGTAAGATTGTAATAAATTAATGGATTCTACTATTGCGATTGTGTTCTTGTTTCCTACTATAAATTTCTGAGAACGATTACATTTTATGATTAGTGTAGAATTTATGGAACTTCATCTGTCGGACTGGTGAATCAAACTTTTATTGCTGACAACCTCAATCACGCTCAATAAATTGAGAGAAATTCAAATAATCGCGCACACTGGTCACGGCCACAAAACCAAGTTTAATTCCTGCCTGGAAATCAAAAATTGGAATGCAGCTTTACAAAGCGAGAAATTCAATAATATCGTTGCAATCATGTGAAGCTGTTCCGAGAATCGAGTTAAATCGAGTGGTTCCATCATGCGATTGTTCCGTAACGAACACGAATATTTATAAAGACAGTCAGTATTACTATGAAATTGTAAATAAATATTCCTAGTATCTGATTTTTATAATTTGCACGTAATTAAACAAACATAGATATCTTTATAAATAACAAAAACAATTTCATACACTAATTTCTCTCAATATTCAAATCAATATACAATTTCTTGTACCATTGAAATCTCCTCCATAAATCCAGAATTTCTTCGTCAAAATCAGATATCCAGTGTTATTCGCAAGAATATCGTGTACACGTCCGACACTTCCCTCGAAGCATCCTTTTCACGCAAAAAATCGTGTGTGCTTCTTCTTGAAATATCGTTCAATTCTCGAATAAGCTCGATTTCCGAGGAGCGCGAGCAATGGGAGCTCATTGCTGCTTTCTTCGATGGAGAAAGAAGTGATTCGCCGACGGCTACGGAAACAGCAGAGTTTTCAATGCCAAGAAACGATCCTTTTTGTCGACACACCACATTCGTAGCCATCGATCGTCGTCGAAATTTAACGTGGCTCCGGGCCACGGGGAAGTACGATCGGACGAAAGAGAAACGAGAAAGATGAAAAGAGTGAAATGGTCTTGATTGGCTAAAAGCGGAAAGAAAGGGCGACAACGAAATGGACAAAGTGTAAAGGTGACCAATAAGATTACCGTTCGATCTTCTAACGTAAATCCATTTTACCGGGCTACCACTACGTTGAAACTCGACTGAGAAACTCCTTTCGAATGACTGCCGAAGCTCCGTGGTTGTTTTGTCGAAAGTTCGTGCTTTGGAAAAATCGTGGAAAAAAATATCCGTCGGTCAAACGAACTGAGAATTGGAAACGAACCGATGAACGCGACGAGGCACGAGCGAATATTGCGTTACCCTCGGTACTATTTTTTAATATTTAACCCGACCTCGCGGTCCACTATGCCAGGTATCGAGCTGACATTTAATCTTCGTCTCTTTTGTTTATTGTTAGGCGAGTAACGGCAATACTCATCGAATTTCCTCGTAAAAATATCTCCCTGTGAAAACAATGACGACATTCTTTTTTCAGGATTCCTGTTGAAACGATCCTTTGTCCACGGTAAATGAAACCGTGACTGTTATCTGGTTGTTGCTTTAAAAGAAAAAAAAATTCATTTCGAAATGGGATTTCGCGCACGTTAAAAGTTCTGTAATTTTTATGATATTCATAATTATTTGATTACTCGAGTAAATTCAAAGTCAGCGTGTTAAGTGAGATCCCGGTGATAATTTCAAAGGAGAAATATTTTACGATAAACGTGACTTCTTCACGAACTTATAAGAGGAATAGAAATATATTTCTCTAACACGCGAGGTGAAGTATGATGGAGAATAAATTGCCAAAGGGAGAGGTGTTGCGTGTCGCGTTTAATTAACGCTTCAACTTGATTGATCCACTATCGATTATTTCCCCGTGCGATCGTTCGTGGCGTTCATTAACGATCGAAACTGCATTACCTCTTTCAGGGAATATCGACCTTGCTTTAACGAGCTCGAGAACACGCGCACCTATGACGTGTCAACCTCCCTTTATCTGCTTGCTTCAGGCCAGCTCGACGATGCTCGATGTGGTAGCTACATGTGTACCGCCCCTTGTAACGCCTGGTTTGAATTAAAGCGGCAGCATTTATGTGGATTACGACTTATTCCCTAATACTGCCGCGAGAGAACGATGTACAGAGTGGCACAAGCTTTCCTGGTATTAATCTTAACGAGTGTGCAGTTCATCAAGATTTATCGAATTACAAGGAAAATTAATGATAGAGCAATTATGACCCTTTAGAAAATTCTTTACTCTATTATTACTGTGCTTGACGATTTCGAAACTTTTCAAACAATCTCGTATGGAATATCAACATTTTCATAGAACGAATTACATTAGGAGCAATGAAAAATCTAGTATGGTAACATTCCATGCTGTTTAATTAACGAACGGGTTAATACGTCCGAAGGGACGTCGGAGATAACGCGATAAAAAATAGAAGAAATCGTGTCACGGTTTACGTTTCCTGTTTTAATGAAACGCACTCGTTAACGTTCCAACGTGGACGCATCAACTAGAACTTTCAGAACGTTCATCCAACAGAGGAACATTATCTACGAAACGTTCCTCGAGTGAGCTACGTGCAACACGACGCAATTCTGACAATTTTATTCACTTCCCTTCGCGATGAGATTAATTTTTCCGCTGCGAACTGGCGCAACAACGTGTTTCAAACTCGACTATCTAAAGATTAACGTTTCACACATGAAGGGCGATCGCCGTCGCGACGCTGTCGTTTGAAGCACCGAATTCCCGTGTCGCTATATGATCTTCGGGAATTATTTATTTTCAATCACACGTAACGGATAGTTGAGCCTTCGTGAGGGAAAATTGTTGATGGGTTGGATATTTTGTACGAAAGATATTGGTTTTCCGTTTCGAATTATGAATCGTTATTCGCAGCTCAGAAGAAAATATTTCATTCGAGCTCCGGCTACGAACCCGGTGAAATTGAATCGCGTAAATTTTCAGCTCATGATCTCGCGGTGAACGCGACCAGAAATCGCTTCTGGTTTATTTAACACGTTTCGTGCCGTGTTAATTTCACCCTCGTCGTCATTCGACGAAGTTAGGGGATTTAGCTCGAACGACTGTATCATTTGATTAAGTTTACTTTAAAAGCTTTTAACGGCGTATGTGTCATATTAAAACCCATTTTGTGTCACGGTTCGAACAGACGAGTAAGAATTATTAATGTAATTCGATGCTTATGAATTTATCCTATGTTACATTACTACAGTGAAACTGAACGTATGTAATAATAATTTTTCGCGGTATTATTATTTAATTTTTTGAACCTTATATTACCAGAGAATTAATAGGTACTATTCAAAGTTCTTCCTTTTATTTTTACTCATAACCATCATGGCGTTCTGAATATTAATGACGACGCGAATAATAAATGGATACAGAAAATGGTAAAAAGTATATAACGGAAAGAAAACTAGGTCAATCAAATATAGCAGCGTTTGCACAGGAATATCATCTCGATAAATTCCCCTCTCGGTATCGGTTCAAATAAAAATGCAACGAGATCGTTACTTTTCCAGGCAAGAATCGTCAGGTCACGAGCATCGGATGCGAATAATGAATCATGGAAGACTGTACTTCGTCTGTAATTCCTATTTTCGTGTATCTATTTCTTTTTCTTTTCGTTTCTAACCCATTTCTAAAAATTCCAAGCAAAGCTTTCCTTTTAACGATTCCATTAATTGATCCATTTCGAGATTACAGGAGATTGCAAAAACACGTTCCAGAAATTTTAAATGAGCTCTCGTTCTCTCGCGACTTCGTGATTTATTCATAGAACCAGAGATAGAAATAAATAGAAATCAATAACAAGAGAGGAATAAAATAACGGTAACAAAGTTGGTCACGATTTTTACAGAAGATACAACTCGTCGCACGATTTTTCTATTCTGTTTCTTTTAAAAACAGCGAAACGTTGGTGTTCGCGAACGATCGGCGCGTTTTTCTTAGTTAAAAGCGGCGTGTAGTGGAACGATTCTCAAAAGGGAACAGACGTTCAAAAGGATTTCCAAGCATCGTGAAAGGAAAGTCGAAACTTTGGCCGCGCGTGTCAGAAAGAACGTGCTCTCCGTGGATTCGCGAAGTAAGACGTTCCGCTATGCTCGGTCTCGCCAAGTGTCTGTTTCTTTATGGAATAAATTAATACTTGAGAATGGAAGACACTCCAGAGAGATGTAAAAAGCTTTGTAAGTGTTGTATCTAGAGGATCCACGTTTCTTTATCTGCTACTTGGACTTATTTCCTGTGATTTTACGATGCCTGACTTATACCGTGTTCGTACTACTTGAATTTTCATTCAGACTAAATATTTCACTGGCAAGAAAAGTTGAAGGGAAGCGAAAGTGGACGTTAATAATTTACAAACTTTAGAAATTTGAAATTTATTTCATTAATATACATTTCGAAATTTTGTATTATAATATACATTAGAAATAAATATTTGTGATCCTTACGGTTGTACAACGTATACACGAGTTTCGCCGTTTGAAAAACATAATTATTCGAAACAAATTGGCGGTAGCAGCGACATTCGCTGTTTCTTTGATACCGTGGCTGCTTTGTAGCGGAGTTTGCTTTCTCAACAAGTTTCTACTTAAGTCTTGCGGTTCTATTACGCCACGACGTCGCGATACACACTCGATCGTATATTACAAACTTTAGTCGTAACTAATGCCGCGCTTTGCCTCCGTTTGTTCGGTAAACGACTAAGACCCAGTGTATCCGCCTTGGCACAATTTAGAAACGAGAGAGAGAGAAAGCCAGTACGGCTTCCAATTTTCCTTTCGTTATGCACGGTTCTACCGTACGCGGAAAATCGTCCGTTGCTAATCGAATTTACCCCGCTCGCTGTTTGATTAGTTTAATTGACCGCGGTTCTATTGCTTCATTCCTTCTAATTGACCCAGACGCTTGATGTCTGTTGGGTTTCAGTGTATCTTTACGATTATTCTCTGCTTGCGAATGCTCCGCTAAAACGTTACAAGATCAACAATTTTCATTAAGACCGCCGGCTGAAATCTGTTTTACTACAAACATGTTAGTTCATGATTAACACATCGATTGTCACGGTAAATGAAAGGTAAAGAAAATTTGAAAAAGATCGAGGTTAACATTAATCGTGTATATTGAAAAATGTTCGCGGTTAAAAAGGAGGTTGCTAGTTAATTTTCCGGTAAATAACGGCGAGGAAGAAAATGAAACAACGAGGCTATTGCAGCCGTATCGCGTCGCAAGAATGGAATCGATAGTCTATTATTCCGGCTTAAGTTGCTCGATTTATATATACAAGCTAGCTTCGCTCCTTGGCCAGGAATTCGAATGCAGTGAATTCAGTTTCCAAGATTTACGCTTCTCCCTTTCTCCTCTTCCTTTCGAAATGACTTTCGCCTGGAACATAGGAACCAGGGTGTTAACACGTTCTAACAGCTTGTAATTTGCATCTTATTATTATAAATTCTTCCTCGAATTCCGTAAGAAACTTTGATTATTTATAAACTAACCCAATTACAGAGCGTTAAAATTTCGTACCCTTGCGCAGAGGATAAGATAAGGTAAAAGTTCAAATTCAAAATATCAGTGGAAGATCTTCCGGTCAAAGGTTCATCGAGTAGTCGAAGATAAATCAAAACGCTCTTGTCATTATACCCTCGCGAAAGGGTTTTCTCAGGCTTGGTAGGACATTGTCCCGTGTACCGTCTGCCTGTAAGCTAGGGTTCGGAAAAGGGAAAGGAAGGGAGACCATCCGGTTTCGAAAACAAAGGAAAGTTGGCGACTACCGCGACGAGTTGGCTCGCGCTAAGAGTATTTGGGCCGAGTTAACCCTTTTTCTCCGTTCGACCTGCGACCCACTCGCCGAACACACCGAGCCCAGGGTATGAGTTACCCTTTATTTCCGGCGAACGTTGTCCAACAAGGCGTTCGCCACAATGGGCTGAACTTTTCATTGTGTCTAGCTGCTCGTACACGTTCACGTTGGATTTCTGCACACACGCGCATCGTTTTCGTTAGATACTCCACGAGCTTACCGAACTTCCGGAGCAGAGAATATTGAGAGTGTTGAACTAAAGCCAATTTCTGATCTCGAATACTTAATTATCAGTCGTATTACATTCGATTAAAGGGGATAATAAATAATTTTCTTTAGAACATTAATCGAGAAACAGGTATTCGAATGATTCTACTTCGTTAAATACCAATCACAAGTTTTCGAGCATCGGACGCTTCGTTTAAATTCCTCTTTGTAAAATGGACTTTTTACAAATGTGTACTTGCTTGCTCGTTTACCTACGACAAGAAACGTATCGGTTCAGCAGGAGATTGTATCCAATTAGAGGCAGTCTCGACCCAGTTCCTGCAAAAGGATCAGCCTGACGTAACGTATTTACGTTCGAGTTGAACAGAAACTGAAAATAGAAATCAATTAGATTGACGAATAACGGTACGTACTTGTCGATCGTGACTCGGTGGCTTTTCGGTTTAGATATAAATTGTATTGTATAAATAGTTAATAGGAAAAGCTGAAATGGTTCCGAACGTTTAACCCTAAAATAGCAATCTAATAAAAAGATAAAAAAGTAATCGATATTCTGTTGAAGTGTAGTTCGATAAAAATTCTTCAAGTATAAAGGATAACGTTTAAAGGAAATCCGGTCGGAAATGTTTCGAGCATAGCATATTTGCCGCGCGTTACTGCGAGCAGTTGTCGTTGAAAGTTACGACACAGCTTAGGCAGCCTTGATCTTCCGGCACGTCTCATTTCCGCTTTGTCTTTAGCCATGACGCGTTTAGCTGGTATGCCAAGAATGGTAAGCGGTAGTGATAGTTTGCTTTAGTTTACTAAACCTCAGACGTCTCGGGTTCAAACGTCGCTTCCATAACTTAGTCGACCCTAAAACCATAAGTGCATCTATGAACCCCTTTATTCGTCTTAACTCATTCACTGTCGATTTAATTACCGAAAATAATTTCAAATCGTTTCTCTTCGTTGTCATAAATTTGCCAAAGTGTCAAATTTACTCTTTTCTCTTTATACCTTGTCAACGCTAAATGGTCCTTGTCAAATTATCTATTAGCCCCGTGGCAACTGGATTCCTCCCGAGGCGTTAACTAGTCCCCTAACAATTAACCGGTATCAAGGTTAATCATTAACTCATTGTACCGTGACAGATAGAATTTCATCGTGTAGCTATCAAATATCGGCTTGGATTTCCAGCAACCTAATATTCACTGTGACAATAGCCGTTTACTATCCGGCAACCGGGTTACTATTTACTTCGATAAAGCGTCGTCGCATATATAATTAAGTTGCCGTGGTGGTCGCATCGTGCAGTATTCACGTGCAGTATCGTCACGACGCTCGGGACAGCCGGGTGTACTCAAGCGAGATAATTGAATAGGGTTTTCGGCCTGCTGGCTGCACCTCCTGACCCTGGAGGAATGGACTGTACAGCTATGGATGTATTGTTCGAGCTCAGCCACAGGAACGCTCTCGGATGTCGATATATCCAGTTGCTTTCGGACAGCCAATTGGGAAGCGGGCTTAATTAAGGTCGACCAGATTCCATCGAAATAATTATGTTACCCAACTCCCTCCCTTTTTTTAAAATCCGGATCACTGTTGCGAGCAATTAATACTCTTTTAGGTTGATCTTTGAATCGAATTCAATTGGAAGAATTATGTACTTTTCATAGATTTTTTAAAATCAAAATGCTTTCCATTTACAGAATAAAACTGAACTCGGTTTGTTCATTGATTTACAAGTTCTCACAGCTTTTTACACGACCGAACACGAGTTGTTCGCAATTCCCTGGTCCCGGTATCGCGCGTGACATTTTTAATTAAGGTGAAATTTGCACGCGACATAGTTGGTCGAAACAAAATGCTCGAGGAAGCGTTGATCGATCGGCAAAGGTAGCTGGTCGCATGGCAGTGGCGATCTTGTATCGTACATCGTTCCAATTTTCAATGTAAATTAGTAAGGAAATCACGCGGCGTCGAGGTGTATTTAGATAATAATTTGCAGCGACGAAATGCTTGATTAACCGACGGTCCCCCTCGTCATCACGATTTTAATGGTGGACAAATTACGGGGAAGGTTGTCGGCCAGATGCCCGGATTACAGGTTATACACTATCGTAACACGTAACCAAATAACGCTTTGATGCGATTCTCGATATTTCAAGGATCATGTGATCGCGGACCGTTTCAATTTAATCAACCTAATCGCGGTCTTTTGATCTGATCGAGAGTTCAAAGCCGACCGTGTTTACAATCAATATTTTCTGCGCGTAATATGATGATTTCATGTTCGGTATTTTAGATCTAAAGCACATGTGATGGAAATTTAACTGTCACGGAATACCCTTTTCCTAAACCCAAATTCAAAAGAATATCGTCTATGTTTTTCAATCTCCAATAATTATTAACCTTCCAAAAATTGTATCAACCCTTCTAGACTTTTCTTACAAAACTCTTTTTACAAAAGAATCCAACATAGAAATATTTTCTATTGCCCGTGATATTTCCTGATTATCGAGAAAAGACTAACCGAACATCGGCCCTGGTATTTTCGATCTCTTGATCATTCAAGTGGACAGCCATTCAGACAAACATGGCAAACAAGCGCGTCTCTGTTGCGAACCACAAATGCCTGTTACAGTCGTCGTCACGCTAGCAGTACGCTCGTGTACGGCGGCCAATTATGAGCGGGCCTTAATTAACAAGGGGCTCACAAAGCCGTGCACTCTGAGTGCTCGCGGAGGGCTGGCTGCGTGTCGCTGAGTTGATACTCCAACGACTGGATTCGCTCTCGACAGACAACGCTGATTGCCTCTGGTATCCAGGTTTACTGGACCGGCTATCATCAACCTGCAAGGAATCTGTTAGCGCACGAATGATTGATATTTCCTCTTGACTGAACTAGACGATAATCGAATGATTGGTCTCTTTGTAACAGACCCGCAAAGCGATCGGATAACTCGCTAGAGCCGGCCTCTTCGGGCATAACGAACGAATTAGCGTAACGAACCAGCTACCTCGATGAGGCAAACTGAAACCAAGCTAGTAGCCTTCGAACATTCATTAACAACGATGGAGATTCATTTTTAGTGACCCCATAAGGAACATTTAAAAGAAACAACGCAGTTTGATTAATAATTAACGCATTGGCAATTAAATGCACGAATGAATATAATTTTCATTAAAAACATGTCGTGCTATCGCACTTGTCACCGTGACAGTCAACATGTTCATCTAATCCCGTTCACCCACGCAACATTAAGAACGAACGTTTCTCTGTTGGCGGTGGTTGAAAGTGGGACACTTGAAGCGGTTATCAAGGTACCCGGGTCTTTGCAGTCACGATTACAATCGTACAAAGAAGCGGAACGGGCGGCGAAGGTAAATCGCGACGAGATTCGCACGGCATTACAATGCTATCGCGTGTCCCGCCATTTATTTTACTTCTGTCGTAGTTTGAACAAAAAGCGAAGTGCCGCGACGACGACGACGCTCCTCAGCTTGTCAAAAAGCCGCCCAGACGTCCCCTATTTATTATGTCGTTGCCGCGTGGCGATAAATTCCCGTGAATTTACAGTGTTGGAAAGGCGGCAACGGAATGCCACGTCGCGAATATTATTCACCGCACGCGGCTGTTATTTGGTGTCATTTCGAAGCCGTGCTCTGTCCTACCAGCCACCGGCTCTGTCAATTCAACGCCGAAATTCGTCTCGAAAGACGCCGATTATGCGACGCCGTGAATTGCAATACACCCTCCGTCCAATTTTGATCGAACGTGAAATGACGACTGATAGCAGGACGTTTGCCAGGCTACGTTTATTTCGATCAATTTCTTATATTTTAATAGGGTTCTTCAGAAATTTTTTCCTAAAATATCTTAATCTAGAAGTTCAATTATAACCTTTCATTTGGAATATTTAATTCTTTCAATTCCTCCTTGTTACATTTTTTAACTGTTAACAGGTTAACGTCATTTAAAAATATTAACCAAATTTATATTCTGTAAGATAGGAAAACTGCACTTTTTTCTATATCTGCTGCAAACTGTAATTTCTTATTTCTTTTACTATTTCAACAAGATACCTCGGTTCTGATCCTTTCGTACGTTTCAATCCCAACTCCGTTCTGTCGATACCACTGTTACACAACGTGATTGCGTTTCTCGTAATGCAACAGCGGCTATCACCGTTTCCCGTGGCACGATCGCTAGAGATCCGGCTGATCTTCGCCTCGATCGACGGGGAGAAAAGCAAATGTCCCGGTAAATGGAAAGACCTATGCAGTAGAATCTATATGGAAATGATGCGTCGACTTTAGCCACGAGGATTTACGCGGAGCCTCCAGTTCACGGGTATAGAGTTCCGGCGTACGTGAGCGCGTATAAAACCGGTCAGGATCGAGGAACAGGGAGTAGAAGAGAACCGGGATTTCGTACGAGGGAAACGAAAATTTTTATATTCCCATTCTGTGATAAATAAGACAGCTACGAGTAGTATCGCGGCAGGGATCGAGGGTGGAGGAAATAGGAAAGGGGATGATCGAAGAATGGCGTTTCTTACGACGAGTTTATTATTTTCTGATGGAGGAATTTTGTGGCGATACGCGAACCACGCTCTCGTAGATTATTTATCTTGATATTTCTCCTTGAAAAATTGCTGAAAGAATAGATTGATTGTTCAACGAAGCTGTTGATTTATGGATACGCAAATAAGAACATAATATTTCCATATAACGTACAAGAAGTAATAAAACGATTCCATAGGACAAATCTTCTGCGTTAACCTAATAGGAAGAATAAACCGAGAGAACAAAGTAAACGAGAGTTACGAAGTACGTTTTATAAGAAAGTTACATTCGCGAAGTTCAGCTTCGAAGTTTTGATGACGATCTGCATGAAGATTCGAAAATGCATCGCTTCTCGTTGCGGGAAGAACGTGACCGCTCTTCGCGGCGATGTAGGTAGATTTCAACTTCATCCCCAGCCATCCTCGACCCCTAGTAACCACCCTTCGTCGCTTCTACACCGTTCAGAAATTCTCGCCCGGAAATGATTTAGTCGAGCGTATATCTCGGCGAATCTAAGTCCAAATCGAGTTTTCAATTTCATCCAGCGAAGGGCCGGTCAGAGCATCGCGACTTCGGAGAGCGCCGGAGGTCCCTGGCGGTCGGGTCGGCTCGTTCGATGAATTTCAAGCAGCTTCCACGAATTTCTCGGCCACGCCGCATCGACTGCCACGTTCCTTGTGGACATTAGTCGAGGGTGTACTCCTAGGTATGACCAGGGCTAACCACAATCATGTTGCGTCGCATCGAATCGAATTTCCGAATCGAATTTCCATGGAATGCGCGAGTTTTGTTCCTTCGCGATGGTTGGCTAAATTTCGATCCGCTTCGTTTCATTTTAAAGCACGATTTTTTATTATTTTCGTCTCTTCTATTATATAAGGTAGAAATTACGGTTTAAAGCAGAATTTGACACTCGGCAAAATTGAACTAGTATTTTGAAATTTGCATGGAACCAATGTCCAGGATTTTCCACGGCCCTGTCCGTTCACCAGTGCTTAAATTTCCCATCAGTTTGTATTTTCTCGACCTTTCGTTCCCGAGCGTGCATATTCCACCGGGAAACTTTCCCGTTCGCTGACGGAAGTTTCCGCGATCTCGAAGTCGCGAGCATCGGCGCCGCGTACTTTTGGCATTTCGAATATCGTAATAGCACGTGTGGCATCGAGTCGAGTTAGAATACAAGACGAACTATACTTCGGCGAACTTTCGGAATAATATTCGGTTTCGCGGTTTGCAGACCGCCAAGTCTCTTGAGAACATATGCGTGCGCCGGGGGGCGGCCAGGGGTTGCAAATTTAAATACGAAATCTCTGGTGACGCGAAGCTCGGCTAAGCTGAAATATTGATTTATGTTAACGCGGTTCAATTTTATTCGAGAACTGGTACAAACATTCGGACTTATTTGAATTATTTTCTAATTAAAACTGATCTAGGACACAAAGGTATTTATTATCGAATAGCTCGTGTCATCGTCATCGGGTAGACACTCATTGTCACGACCAAGAAATAATTATCTCCCGCATCGTCATCACAAAATCAGCTCTAAGGGGTGGCAAAGAAAGGAGTGAAAGGGCGGCGGAAGAATCTTGCGAGATGCAACTCTGCGGCTTCGGCAACACGAGGGTCCTCAAAAGGCCGACCCTTGACTGCACTCGTGCAGGAGGGGAGGGCGAGAGTCCAAGCCGGAAAGAGTGGTTGGCCAGGCACGAGGTTCTTGTCTCCGTCGTTGGAGTGCACTTCCGGCCGCCTCGCGGCATGCAAATATTGACTACGTGCTGCCCTTCACTCCGCCCTCCTCCCTCGTTCGTCTATTCTTTTTTTTTTAAATCTTTTTCGTGTGCACTCGAAAGCTGACCCGTAGGAAACGTCATAACCGTAATTGCGCGGTCGAGATTTTACGATCATTTGCACCGTGGAAAATCTCATGGAAAAATCAGCAGGACTTTACGGTACGTTAACCTACATCGTGGACGTTTCAATCGATTCCAGGAACAATTGTTGCACGCGACGTATTGCGTGCTTCAGATTTTCATAATAATTTTACTTTTGCTTAGTCTTCCGTTTTTTTTTATGCAAACTACCTCTTGAACGATAGAAAGAAATTCTTGAATTTCTTTTTTCTTCTTGAAGTTGTTAATTTCCTTAGCGTTAGATTTACAAATTTTTAACAAAGAACCACTGTACTCGACGAAACGTGACTGTCGTTGAATCTGACTAACTCGCAAAGTTAAAACGAGTACGTCGGGGAATAAATAGAGTGGCCGACAAAGAGAAGGATCACGCGAGCAGACACGAGTAACGAGGAGAAAATAACGACAGAAGGGTGCACGGGATCCAGAGTCGGACCACACATTGTTATCGTTGCGTTATCCCTTGGCTTCCTCTATAGCCTCTTCAAGGTGGCTGCAGTCACCCCTGAGCACGCCGGAAAAATAACGTATAAACCGCATATATCCAATCTTCCGGTAAATCCTTGGCGCGATGAGGAGAGCTTGGCAAAAAAAGGGGAAACCTAAGGGATGTCTCGTGGACGAAAGTCGTCTAGGTTACCATGAAAAAAAAAAATACTTCGTCGACCCCTTCGTATCTTGAGGCTTATCCACTATACATATGTTTATAATGAAGTGAAATTAATAATGACATACGTTGTACTGGCTTTTGTTTCACGAAAATTTCACTTAAAATTTCCAAATTAATTTATAAAAATTATTCAACATTTTGTGATGTTTGAATTTGGAAACACTTAAAATCGATCGTACATGTATTGAACATTTATTGAAAGATTTGAAATACTTTATTATGAAATTGAAAGTTTCCGACTGATCCGATTAATAGATGGACGTATCGAAAGGATAAGAAGATTGATGATAAGACTTTTACTTGGTATAAAATGGTCACTTTGAGTGCTATGGATTATAGCGTCTATTAATCCATACTTGCTATAAACATTTTTACAATTAGTATAGAATTGAAAGTATTTTGAAGATTACAGTGGAAAATACCTTGAAGATTAAATATAAAAGATAGGCTATTTTGGAATATACGCGAAAGAGGAAATTTGCCGGAGGATAACTTTCCAGGAGGATTATCCGTTGTCCCGTTTAAAGGACTTCTTATCAATTTCCCTTTCGGCAAGCTTTGCCTCAGATTCCATCATAGAGAACGTTCATCCTCGCTAACAAGGCCATTTACAGGATCCAGACAAAACGCAGAACCTTCGTGTTCTCCATTCTCCCATACCTCGCTTCAACCCCTTTTCACTCGTATAAAACCCAATTGATAGGGTAGTTATCCGCTGGAAGAGAGATCCGGCTTTAAATCTCTGTCTGTCCATGTAATCAACCTTTCTGATTAATTCAAATAGCAGTTGAATCCTCATAAACAAAGCCTTGGGTAATTATCAAGCGACCATTAGCATGAAACATACTGTTTCCTGACACTGATAGCGGTATGAATTAAAAACTGAAAATTTGTCATTATTTTAAAAGCTTTTTATTTCAACAAAGCATTTTGAAGTATGTATTGCTTTTTTCTTTTATTATTTTGTTAAATTATCAGCTCACGTGACTATCAATGCCAAAATCAATACCAGTATCATAATGTTGAAATCTTGTTTAAATTTTTGAACAGCTTATCAGGAAGACCCAGCGAAGCCAGGAATCGCTTTGATAATTCATAATTACCCGAAGCGAGCGTCCGCCACTCCAACCTTCGGGTTGTTGCTCGATTTTACTTGCTTCCGTCTAATGGATGCGCTCGCTCGGCAAACTTCCGCGTTAACTTTTCTTTTAGCACGTTCACCGAGCCCCGAAGCCTCGCTCTAATCTCGTCGACACGCTCGTCGGCCATTGTAGGGTCCACACAGGAAACGTGTCGTAGCAGGGGCAACTTTAATGCATCCGAAAAGGGTCAAACTTCAACCGCTACTTCGCGGACCACTTTGCGCCAATCCGTGAACCGCCGCAGGACTTTCTCTATCTCTCTTTCTCCTTCTTTATCTCGTTTTCTCCTCTTTCTCTGACGCGCGGATTCCTTCATTACATCAGAGAGGGCCGACCTAATTCCTGGTCGCGGAACTCTAGTCTTCGGATTCGAAACTTGAGAGGCGTCGTGCACTCGAGCGGCAGGAAAGTTTCGGTCGACGCCAGAAGTTGCCGCACGAGAATGGCAGCTACTTATAGGGTCATCCGTATTACCGAAATCGAGAATGAAATTCAAACGTGATCGCCCTCTTCCGTAACTCCTTCGATTCGATCACTTTAACCCTTTCGTTACTATCAGTTCAACTTCATGGATCTTGGTTTTCGATTAGAAAACTAGTTAGATATTTTTCTTACACTTCGTGGAATCCAATTTAGAATGGTGTAATTATTTTCATTTGATATATACGCGTAATCCTTTCTATTTTATATATACGCGTAATCTTTTCGATTTGATAAATTTAACCTTTTCGTTATTAACAGCTCAACTTCATGGATCTTGGTTTTCGATTAGAAAACTAGTTAGATATTTTTCTTACGCTCCGTGGAATCCAATTTAGAATAGTGTAATTATTTTCATTTGATTCAACCCCTATCGAAAGTTCGTTATTGTCGAGGTTGCTGTTTACGGTTCCCAGAAGTGTACTCGAAACTAGCCACGTTACCTGTATTTTACCACACTGTCATATTTGCCGTTAACCAAAATCGCGGTGCGAGCATTCATCACGGAGAATCGAGAATTTACGAAACATCCCCATGAATTCGTAAAATTTTCACTACGCCAAACCGATTCGCTGTGCTTCGAAATTAATAACGGTGACAGCGGCCGACGCAATTGTATCTACGGAACGATGATTAATTATGCAAATTGAAAATTTTCCTCGGTTTATTTCTGTTATTTAAGTTTTATCTAGTAGAGAAATATTATCACCATTTTACCGTTATTATAGTTAATTTTTATTTTATACTGCAGCTGAAAACATGAACTTTTTCAAGGTACAATTACAGGTACTTTCAACGAATAAATTCAACAATTTTTGCAATTATTCTGCGTACAAAAAGCGACAAAATAATAGTATTCTACTAAACAAAATAATATTTATTTGGTAAAAATGTTTCAAATAAAAACAGCGTCCACTTTTCAGTAGAAATCTGATTCGAAAGAGCATCGTGTGCACACGTGTGAAATGTCACGGCGGAAGTTCTTGGAAGAACGGTTGAAAATTAAATTTTATAATTTTACCACAAAATTTCAGGTGGACGTGCAATAAAATGCTCGTTAGAGAGCGCCGGTCGCGCAACTTATAATTATAAAGTGGATTTACTCGCAGTTTAGCTACCGGTATGAGTTAATTAACAGCCGTTCGAACTTTCCTTTTCCCAGGATTACATTTTGTGCCATCGTCGTTCTACTTCGGAAACATTTAATAGTCTCCTGAGGAAAATTGTATCTTTTGTTGCCTTTTCACAAGAACGAAACGATTCTTACACATCTAACACCGATCATAGATCAATAAAGGTTAGTCATTGATAGTTTGGACATCAACGAAACATCCTGTATTTTATTTCTTCTTAACTTTCACGAGGAAAGAAATCAGTTATTCTTTTTTCTTTTCTATATTCTACCGGGTGAAAAGCATCGTGGTTAGAAGGGGATGGAAGTTGGCCGAACTTCGAGAGGCCACGGCTGGCAAAACTCGTGTCTGAAACTGAAACGCGGCAAGCGTCGAAGTTTATGGAAGAAAATTAAAGGGTTGGGCTAGACGGCCAGGTAATTTCATTGAGAAGCCCTGCGCACACAGCTAAAAGCGTTCCATCCGACGAAATTGCACGGCAGGGATCGCGGTCTGCGTAACGTTGGAAAGAAACTGGCTAACTTTCGTGTCTCGGGACGATTTTCCACGTCGATGTTTGATACTTCTTTCTTTTTCAACGTGTTATCAGAATGTTACACGGCGAGGTGTAATTTGTGGTATAAGTGAAAGGAAGACGATTATCTCGCGTTAGGAATATGAAAAATGCAAAGGTCAATTTGTTTCAGTAAAATTACTTCAATTTTCTATATTTGGTTGTCATAATAGAAACCTTTGCATTTGATTCCATCTGTCTCGAGTGGAACTTAGATTTTTGGCCTTCAGTACCATTAGATAGATAGAATAAAGACGTAGAAACTTTTCTCTTGGTCTTTAAAGTTTTTCTCACACTATTAAGAATCCGTCCGGAAGGTCGGCAACGCACGGCACTTATAGTTTAAAGTTTAAACTCTAGCTCCTCTGTCTGCAGAGAAACTCAGAATTTGGATTAATCAAATACTCCAGTCAACCTGTATATTTCTGCCTAAATAAGCATAATACATTGCGAAGGAGGGAAGGAAACCGTCTAAGAGACTCCATCTTCTGGACGTGGAATCGTTTCAGAATGAATGCGCGTGCTTTCACTGTTTCAGAGAAATGCAAATGTTTGTTTGCACGTTTTGCGCAACGTCATTGCCCTTTGTGGTATTGAAACGATTCCCCGTCTGCTGGAAAACGGACCCACAGTGCAAATTGTTTGGAACCTTTCAAGTCTTCCGCTTGCTTTTATCCGGCAACTTTGTTAGGTCTCTTGGTGCAAAGGGGGTGGCTCGTTTGAAGCACGAATGCTTGGAAATAGGAAAGAATGAGAACGATCACGTAATTGTACGAAATTGTCGTTCAGACATTCTTGTACGAATTTGAGAAAAATCAAAATTAAATTATGAACGCTTGGTAAATAATGTTCCATGCACATCTTTTATCTTCTTCTTCCAAAACGAATTGTACTTTTCAAAGATTTATTCGCGACTAAAGAAGCATTAAACCTCAGAAAGCTAAAAGCTACACGAAGTAAAGATACGTTCGAAGAACATTTCGTGACTCGTGTGAGTTTGAACTTTAAACCGGATAAACGTTTCCTCTATTCCGAAACGACAATTCTACGGCACAATAATTCGCGCGGGAACTGGCCCCCCTCTCGTAGATCACAATTACCCGAAAATGGAACATTTCGTCGGGAACACGCTCGTTGGAACTCTTGCAGTTACGATCGCGTAGCAGCGACGGCACCTTGTAAAACCGACCCCTGCACCAAGTAATGGCTACCCCACTAAATTCTAATAAATATCAGCAGATATACTAAGCCGGGCCTCCCTTCGTGAAACGACCTAAGTGTTATTAATCGTGCCATGAACCGGCTTCGGTAGCGTCTTCGATTTTACCCTCCCTACCTTTCCCTTGGAATAATACGACAACCCTCCTATCGTTATTTTCAATCGTGGAAATGTTTATGTACTCCTCGAATTGCAAGTTATTTGAAATTTATCGTTCCGTGAAATCGTTCGCAGTTTCGAATTCACGAGGATTCTCGAGCTTCTTTAAGCTCGAAGCGACAGATGATTAAGAATTACACAAATTTCAGAGCGAATCCTCCTAAAGTACGCCCCTCTCGATTCCCACGCTTGTTTCTCATTTTCCATTTCTATTATCACGAGCAGATAGAGGTCGGGCAATGATAAAAGCGGCGTGAAATTTTCACCAAAAATCAACGAACAACCCCGCTACGGAATAAAGTTTTCAGCAGGAGGGTAATACGTTCCGCGAATCCTACCCGTCCCCTCCACCCATGGCGAGGCGTCTGTTTTCGTTTTAATAATCCCGACTCTCGTGAAATAATTATAATACCTTTCGGGCGTTTCGAGGGAAACGTACAGCCCCGTCCGTTCTTCTACCCCCTCGGAAATTCCCGTCCTTCCTCTTTCTCCGGGAGATAGGAAAAGCCGGCCAGGACTCGGTGTACTCTACGACGGAATTACTACGAATGAAGTTCTTAATCTTAATAAACTTCAAGGTTCCCGCGCCTTCATCCACTTCCGACTCCCCCCCCCCCCCCCCCTGTTCCGCCTCGCGAGTTTATCTGCTGTCAGTTGATTCACAATTCTCGCCGGATCTTATCACCGAGAGTCGGCGAAATCGTGTCACAAACGTGCTGAAAGCCTGCTCGTATTTCTCCGACGTGAAATATCGTCGTATTTATCCGTCAGACCGTTGGAGAGAACTGGAATCTCATTCGGGGAGGAAGATCGAGAAACAGAAAGAACGATCATGCCGTTAACTTTGACGGAGATATTAAGGATTATTTTATGATCAAAGGGTTAATGATCTTGTCTGCTGCAGTGAAAGTGGCCATTGTAAGATTTATTAAAATATTAATTATTAAGTTAATTTTCAAATTGAGATTTCTATTTCTTCGAGCAGATCTTGAATCTTTAATTCGATCGTCGACAATCGATTCTCAATACTACTTCCGTCCGGCACGCGTACATTTTCCAAGTTCCATCGACAGATTAGGATTCGTCGAGGTGTTAAGGATTAGAGGTAGCTGCGTTTAATAGGAAACTCTGTTGCTAAATATCGTTCGTCTGCCTCGAAATCCTTGAAACTATATCACAATATCCTCTCGTCACTCGCGGCTCTACATCTCCCATCAGCCGAGCGAGTAATCCAATTCGATTGTTGCATGCATCCAGGAAACTCTTGTCGGAGTTTCCAAGTGTCCTTCCCAATCCTAATGGCACTACGGCTGACGTCACGTCTTTTCGAGTTTACTCGATACACATGCTTTCGAGAGTCAAAAGGATTAGCATTCGACGAATCCGTGTTTTCATCGAGCAAACGAGAGTTTAGATTTTACGACGTAGAACCATTAAGGCTCTTTGTTTCGTCGTCAATTGACTCCAAAAATTGGGTATATTAGTTTACTCGACCGTTCGATCGATGAAATTCTATTGCTTGTCAAACACAGTTAGAGATATTTTAGCAAAGTTGAAGTTATGTTAGGCTAATTAGAACGGTATTTGAAGCTGTTCGAAATGCTGAATTGCTGGTAACCGCCAGAGAATGCTTGTTTCTGAGCTGTATGCAATAGGATATTCATGGCGTTTCTAAATTTCCATATTCCATAACCGAGTTAGCCGTATTTCGCCTTAGATCTTGGTAAATAAATCAGAATAATCGGAGTTCCGAATCTTGCGATACCAGGAAGGGTCTTTAAAATCAAAGCAACTTGGTAATTTTATAACTTTCGAATTTATTATGAAATGAAACTTTTCATTTGAATATTGAATCCGATCCCAGGAACGAATTTTCCCCGACAGCTGCAACCAACAACAATGGAAGTTTTGAACAATGTTCGTGGAAAGACGTTCAAGTTTCTCCTTCTTCTTCTAACCCACTAAATTCGAAAGTCTGGTATTGTGGGTTCACGGCTCGTTGCTTCATTCAACGCGTCGTTACGCCCGGCGTCGTCACGCTCGTGCGTCATTTTCACGCGATAGCAACGCGAACGTTGAAAAGCGTTATCCATGAATAATGTCACGGTTATCCAACGGCCGACGACGAGGAACGTAATTCCACGAGAGACGACTCATCGGGCCTGCCGGCTTTCCCCTCGACCACTCTAATTCCCGTTTCTCTCGCGTTAATTGAAAACTTTGCGATTCCCTCCCTGAACAGATATTAACATTCATTCGGCCCTGGAACGTCGTCTAACGCTTCATCCATTAGGAATTACATCCATTTACCTAAACTCTCTCTCTCTCTCTCTCTCTCGTCTACTCTCGTCTCGATTCGAAACTCGTCGCTTTCGTCCTGTCTCGAGATTGTCCAAACTAATACCGTAACTTGGTCAGAGCGATGATGTTTGTACTTGGAAAGGAATTAATTAGATCAATCATACGATAATTGCCATTGTACATCTGTCATAGGCCTTTAATTTATGTCGTTCCCAAATAGAATTCACCGCAAGAGAAGAAAAATGGATTGCAAATAGCCGGACGAAAAATTGTCGAATACGAAATAACGTGATTGCGGTTCGTGAAGAGGCGCGCAATGGAAGATTCTCTCGCAGTTAACGGAAGATAAAAAGGGGATGGGAAAAAAGGGATTAAAGTAGCCCTCGGTTGTTGCATTAACAACGAGAGAACGGGTTCAGAAACCGTGTCAAGTGTTCGGTATCGTTCCAAGGGAAATAGAATGAATAGTTAAACGGGAACGACGAGTGACAGTCAACAATGAAACATGCAATCTCGTCCTGATATTCCGATGTACCAACTCTTCTCCTACGATGGGAAACTTCTCGAGCGAGGAATTTTTCCAGATTTCGAGGATCCATCTCGAGACTAGTGACTGAATAATGAATGTCTCCGGCAAACAATACACGGGTTGCATGGGGGATGTGTGTTTGTACGCTAAGTTCAGACCTACGGTTCGACGTTTCACGATAGTTCACGGATAAATGATTCATTGGAAGACTCGTGCCGTTACAACGTTGATGGTTCGTGCAGTCGGAACGACTTGAATTAACCACTACGCGAATGAGAATCGTTCGCCAATCACGTTTCGACTTTTCAAGCTCCAAAATAGATATCGAAATGCAAGAAATATGAGGGCTAGAAATGTATTTTGTTCTGGGATATTTTGATTAAAATTAATTTAATAATTAGAGTTCCAATGTGTCATGCAACGAATTTCCATGTTCACAACGACAGTCGACCCGTTGAATATCTTTTCAGCGGTAAATAGGGGAGGCGACAGGTCTGGTTGTTTAACGCAACCACAATCGTTGTAGCTATCACATTATAACAACCTTTCGTCCCTGACATGCAATTATCGAGGCACTTGAAGCACTCGAAGCTGACTCTGCTGGCTAATTCGTTAACCCCAGCGACAGATCGATAGCAGGTGTTTCCGAGCATCGGTTATCCCTGTTTTGCTATAACGACCTCGTCGTCGAGCCCTTCCTTTTGCGTTTAATTGCTGTCAAGATTGTCAACTTGACGAAATGATTTTTACCGAAGGTATTGAACAATCTATAACAGAGGCGCGTGAATCGAGCGATGTCAATTTACATTATAACTTAAGTAAACGAAGTCAACGCTTCTTAAGAGGGTTTCAATTTTAGAGCTCTTAAAACCTCATCGATAAATAACAACTTTTATCGTCAAATTTTATTAGAAATTTTCTCTCTTTCACTGTCATCAACAGACCATTATTCAAAAATTTTTGAACTGAATAATCCCGTCGTATTTCTCATTTTCATTTTTGATACTCCTCGTTTCTACGCTCGCGAGATTTGTGACGTTCTCGACAGGATGATCGCAAAAAGTAAAAGCTTTTTACCTAAAGTGTTTGCGTTTCCGGTGTTCGCAAGAAACGCGCTGCATCGTCGGTGCCGTAATTACATCGAAAACGTCCAGGCCGCGCGAGGAACAGCAAAATATTCTCCGGAAGACGACACCTGTCGCTTCAACCTGCAGAAATTCTGCAGGACGGAGATACGCGTTGTTGCGTTCCGGAGCGGCGGGAATGGAGAGGGGCAGAGGTGATAAGGAGCTAGGAAAAGCGAAAGGATGACAAACCGACAAGAAGGAAAGACCCCTCCGCCACCACCCTCGAACCTGATACGCCGACGAAGATTAACTTTTAAAGTGCTTTAGGAGGCAACCCCCCGAGAAGCCAGGGTTTATTACTCAATTTGGATGATAGACGAACCGCGTGGTAAAGGGGAGCACGTGCCCGCCGCATATTCCTGCTCCTGGATGGGAATATTTGGAAATTAATGAGATAGCATTCCTGAGGCCGCGAGAAGAAAGTTAGATGGCGCACGCGAGAAACGTTTTCACCCGTTCGCAAGACAAGTGAATAGCAAGGGTGAATATGAGTACTTCATAAGGTGGAAAAGTATGTTCTATGAATTTATGAAGCAAGATGCATGGAACGGAGGTACAGAATTGTTGTACAGGTTGATCTCGAAGGTATTTGAGATATTAATAATAAAATGTTACGAACTTCCCATGCCAGGGTGAAATAAAGAAGACCAGGGATAATTAAGTTTAAAGTCGTTATATGGTTATTATCTAGTGTACATCACAATTACGATGTTTTATGACCAGAAGTATTAAGATGAATCGACTTTTTTCAAAATATCAGAACTGTCTTCTGAATTCAAAGTACATGACTACTAATTAACATATATGGAGTTGTTAAAGGTTAATTATTAGTACTTATTGAATTCTCTGAAATTTTAATGGTAATCAAAGGGTTACTTATTTTGGTGAATCTCAATCACATTAATCATCGAGTATCATTGCAGGGAACAAGCTGCCTTGCAAGGATTCTCCTGACGCTGTTTATCGAAACCGAACACGTTTCCAGGAACAATTAGAAGGCAACATTATGGTAATTAACGAGCGATAGCGAGGTTAATAGTGACTCGTGTATCGGCGTTTCGACACTTAGAAAGAGCGGCTTGTCTGAAATCGTTGCGCGTAAATTCACCCTGCTACCGGCTGATTGCGCCGGTAGCTTCGGCTCATTTGCGAGCATAAGTGCCGGTATGATTATCGAGCTGCATTATAGTCTGCACTCAACAGTAATTGCCATCCATTACGATCCTCTCGATCCATAATCGAGCGAGAAACGCTTTGCCGAGCAGTAGAAGCCTCTTTGTTCCTTGTCCCGATGCAAGGTCCATCTTTTGCGATCACGACGACTGCCGACCGCGTTCTTCGACGTCTTCATTAGCCGGCTGACTTAATTAACCCGCCATTTCGCTGCGCATAATGCATCCTGTGAATAGGGAACACCGTCGAGTGCTATCGCAGAGAAAAGGCTGACCATTTTCGTCGAACGATCGGCTCGAAAAAAAAAAAAAAAATGTTCTGGGCGTTGAAACGAACGTCGTGTTCAAAGTGGCGTACACGACGGGTAATAAAGTTATCGGAGAATCGCGGAATAAATGAATCTAGTTGTTGAAGTTGAAGTGGCGGCGATAGTGCGCATGCTACCCTGTATTACACTTCTTTTTATTGAGTTAAATCTTTCCAGGCAAATGTTTTATTTCATGCAACAGAAGAAAATTCTCCTTGGAAATGTTTTATATAATTTTCTACGATAATATTGTACTGATAAAGATAAGAATAATCCGTTTGTACAGTCTGAAATCAAAGAAAAGAAGTCGTTCATGGCTATGAATTAAATTACTGAAGGGTAAGGTAAGATATCTCCCATTCAATTGTTCGAGAATGGTAACGATTGATGAATTTAAATGAAAGAAGAATCATTGAATGGTAACAGACAAATTCTTTGGAAGCACAGGACTTTCGATGTTAACAATCTTCATTCGAGGGATCGATCGTCGATCGTGCTACCATTAGCTCGATATCTGGCCGAGTGTCGTTCATCAGAGGTTAATGTACCCCGACCGTCAAAGGAAATCATGAATCCCATTTTCTCCCGACGGCAATTACGACATCGGGGAATCGATCTATAACCAAGCGAGAAATGGTCGCCTGGTGGCCCTCTTTGTCCCTCCTACTACCGGAGCATCTTCCTACTAACTTCGTTATTATACCATTTGCCCGGATGTTTCGACAATGCTTCTTCGCGACAGTGCAAGTCATTAGACGAACGAAGATGGCTGGCCATCTTACGTAAATTAATTTCCTACCGACGACTAAGTACTTCGTGAGTGCAGAAGTACATCTATGCACGTGTGTCTCCTCTTCTAGTTTCTGTATTAGTACAGTTATTAGGATCCTTCGAGTCTGTTAATTAGTCAAATTAAAAACTACAATTTCCAGCATCAAAATATCTTAGGGCAGAACGTCACGCTTATAAAAACCTATGTGTGTAATTTTTTTCTATTTAAAAATGAAAAGCTGTTTCCTGGGAATTAAGAGGTTTCATGTTTATTAATAGTAAAAAATGTTAACGCCGAGGATAGTAAATGTAGGACTATTAAATCTCATGTTTTTAATCTTCCACGAACAGTAAGTGATGCACATTAATTAAGACAAGTTTCTAATACCCGTCCCGAGGTGTCGTAAACATGAAACTGTATTCTAAAGCAGATGTTACGGTGTTAGAGACCGTGTTACGTGGTCATAATAAAGATAGTGCCGAAGACATGGTCCCTCGCAAGGTAATGGTAGTTTCTGAAAGGGTCTTCCCTGTCTCAGCCAACATTAGCGTCTTTGTTCGAGGTTCATTAGGTTATAGCCTGCTACCACCGATAAACTTACTAAACGTTATTAGCAAGAAAAGCAATAGGGGACGTACAGGTTCAATCTAATAATTGCACTCACTCGGAGATACGCTTACAAAAGAGAGACGGTGAATCAATTAGATTAAACAATAAATATATCTAATAATACGATTCACTTATAATGGTGAGTCATGATAATTATGGCAGAGTTCGACAATACGCGTGGTTTGATTATGTGGATCAATTAGACTAATTAAGGGGTAATACTATCGTATTTCCGAACACTGGGGTGATCAATTTGTTAAACAACGAAATAGAAACCGATAGCTCTTTCGAAAAGTAATTGAAATGTAAAATTATTCATGGAACAATGTATGAAATATACAGGTCCATTGTTTTAGTTGGCTGTTGCCTTTGACTTTTGTTCCTTTTTCTTTTATGGAAAATATAAATGACAATGCAGTGTTCCAATAGAACGTTAATATCAAATACAAAAATATTAGTAAAAATGTTAAATGACAATACTGTAATTTACTGCCATTCCTTATTTAATAATTAATTCCCTTCCGTAGAAAGCTGTAAAAGAAATTAGTGTTCCAAATACTTGAAAGTCTGTTTAAATAAAACAATGGTAATAAAAGATCGCTCGAAAACGCGAACAGAAATACGTCGAAACGATGCATGTTAACTTCAACAGAAAGAAATCTTCGCGAAGAAAATTGTGTCGGAGACAGTTCGAGACAACGAGTTCAGACAGATATTTCACGACAGCATTCTGAACAAGGTGACCAACTACTATGTCAAAAGTGTCTTCTACAAACATTGTAGGTTCTCGGATGATAAATTCTTTGAATCGTCAAGTGATATTGAGAGATCCTTTGATTTGTATCGATATTATTTTATTAAGGAACAAAGTATATAATATTGCATTGAGAAGAAAATAGAAAGATTCACAGGTAATAAATTTAAAAAATAATTATTTCTTTATCGCGAAGCTAGAAAATACTTCAGAAGGCTCTTTGAAAAATTCGACGAGGTTCGATGAGAATATTATTACAACGTTCCACGGAAGGGAATTAATTATTAAATAAGGAAAGGCAGTAAATTTCACAACATGGATCAGATTGAAAGATCGCTTCCATACTGTGACACAATTTTTATATTAAACTTGAATGTAACAATAAAGAAATATGCCTCGTTCTCTAGGTATCAGGCTTCCTCGCGAATCTCGCTTAATTAGCTATGTAATTAACACGCATAACTAACCGACGATTGATCCTTTTACGTGCGAATTATGCCAACGTAGCAGCTGAAAGCGAGCCACGTGAATTAACAGGCGTAGGGGATTCAATTTAATTGATTTTCGAGGTGAGAAGCAAGCTCTCTGACTAGATAGGAGCGGATGGTAGATTAAAGCTAGTGTCGATTTTTGTCGAGCGAGCTTCATCGCAATTATTCGTTCCGCTTCGACCCTGGTGCTTGCAATTTTAATGAATTTTTTTAATGAAACGATTTAATTGCGTAATGAAGTGACGAAATTTTCGTGAAAATTGATACCGATCATTGAAAATTCCTATCTACATGGATTATTGGTTAAACTTTCAATTTTTTGTACATCCATTTAAAAATTGATGGAGCTGAAGTTTGAAAGTTCATCGATTTCGTGTCACCCGAACGAAGGGAGCAAGTACAAAAGGCTGTGTTTGAGCCGGAAAATCAAGTTTTCCCTTCCGCCACGTCACGTAGCCGATGCCTTCCAACACGTATGATTCCCGGTTGAAGATGGTCTCGGTAGAAAACACACCATAGGGAAGAAGAGGTCCCGAGAGGGTTGAAGTGGAAGGGAGATAGAGAGGTAGAGTCTGGAAGAAAAAGGGTGCCAAGTCCTCTGGGACAGGGAGCCCCTTATATCTTGTCCTGACAGAACCTCCCGGCTGCCATATTGCCGGGCTTCTTTATCCTCCTGCGCCACCATCTTCTTCTTCTTCTTCTTCTTTTCTTCTTGTGATAGTCTCGTCCATTTCTCTCCTTTTCAAGCGTCGTTCTCGCGATAGAAGCAAGACGAACGATCAGAAAAGAGGATAGAGGGTTAGTTTGGTTTTTGTACGGACAGGCTGCTTGGTATTCGGAGCGGATAGTCTGAAATTTAATTTCTAGACTTCGGTTCCAGCGAAGCCAGGCCTATGTCTACAGAGGAAAATGGCGGACGGATTGGGTAGTCTTTGAAGCCGTCAGCCCCATTGTCCGATCACCTACTAAAAAGAATGCAAATCAACGCTTCGCAAGCGGCAACGAGGGGCTGGGAAAATTTCCGCAATTATTAAGCGTGCTTTAATTAAATCGCATCGAGGATGGAATGTAATAATTCTGTGCCGGAGGTATCACTTGTTCGGCATACTTTCTTTCTCGTTCGATGCTGTTCATGAACTAATACAATACATTTTAAAACTAAAGGAATTACTGAGGATTTTTTTAGTTTCAAACTGGATAATTAGGGCAGGTGATGCGATTTAAAAACATTTTCGTTTAAAATAATATTTATTATTACTTAACTGTTTACAGTACATTACATTTTCACCGCAAATGTCATTAACTATTTCTGGAAATATTGATTCTCCGACCGTTTCACGGAGAAAGACGAATCCTCAGTTTGATATTTCCTTTTCGACCATTGTTCTCTGGAACTCGACGCGCGTTATATAACCAGAGAATAGTGGGGCAGAATCCGTCGCAAATTTTCACAAAATCTATTCCTTTATTTCCAAAGAGCCGGGGAACAATGAGTGAAAAGAATCACTCGGCCGGCGCTCGATCGTTAGCAAGGTAACTGCAACCGGAAATTAACGTTACAATGCATCAGACTTAAAAGGGAGCGTCGTTTTCATGGCGAAATAGAGGAAGGCCCTGTCTAAAATCACGAACACCAACGCCCGTTGCTGGAAACAAGTAGTCGGGGTGTAGTAGACGGGAGATACGAAGGGGTGGTTTGATTCTGAGCCCCTCGACGCTGACGTCGGGACAGACTGTAAGGGCACTCGTAGCTTGACGCTAATTAGATGGGCTCACGGTTGACTACGATGGGCGACGAGGCGCCAAGAGACGCCGATTCCACGTCATGGAAGTAATAAGTCGCATCCCTTCGATAAAAAAATAAACGAGAAAACTCACCGTTTCGCGTAAGTCTTATTTTATCATTTTCATTTCTATTCAAATTAACAAATATTCGTTAATTGGAAAATTTATCTTATACCGATCGCGAGGGAAAGAGGAAAGGGCAATTTTTGTGTGCAGCGAGAGCCCACGGTAGTGATAGTCTAGCAGTGAAAACAAATAAATCCAGGTAGCACGCACTTCGTCAAAGCTATCCGACCGTACTCGTTTCGATGCGATTGCACTCCGGGGGCATTGTGCATCCACGGCACTTCGTCATCGGTCTACCTGTCGTTGACGTTTAATGGCCGCCGCGACGGTTCTCCGTTCGAGATAGATAAAAGGGGGCACGAAGGGTGGGGCGTGGAGCGAGGAAACGCAACGAAGGGTAGAGGCAGAGTGACCTGTCGAATTCCATTTCGAGCGATCGCTCGGCCAACGAGCTGATCTGTCCGGGGGCTTTCGATTCACCTCGTCGAAATATCGTATACGCGAGCCGCGTGACCGGATGTCACGCACAGAAATCGCTTTTCCGCGATTCTGACTGTCACCGAGCGTCATCGTCCGCGTGACATCGAGAGGCTCGAATACGCCCGCGATATTGAACCGTGCTATCGACGTACGATAACGTAAAGCCTTCGATTGGTTGTTTTTAGCCAAGCCACTTGCTTCCGACCCACTACCAAACGGATCGTTCGTGAAACTCGAGCACGCACTCTGTTATCCTCAATTAATTGCTTCCCTAGATCTGTCCGAATAGAAGGTCCATTGTTTGAATTGTACGACCCGAATAGCTGCTTTCTTTTCCCCCTTTTTCCTCGATCAACGGTACAGTGTAGTTCTCGTTGATGGTTCTCGATTGTTTGCGAATATTTTGATGGTTAAGTGAAAGGAGAAATAAGCCAGGTTTTGTTGTTCAAAGCTATTCAACATTCTTTTTCAAACTCTTTTTATTCTGTCTTAACCTGTTGATTGAGTTATTTTTGAAATAACAGGAAAATCGTCCATTTTATAACACGATATTTGATTGAAAATCAATCAGGGAAATTTAATTGAAATTATTAATCAAAAACACTGTCCAAAATTTATCACATATCCACTGGAAAATTCAGTTCATCGTCACTCGACGATTTTCACCCATGGAGCGTTGAAGAAAAAAAGTAAGTGACACTTTAATCGATATCGTTGTTGTTGACAGCTAAGGATGTCGAAATTATTGACAGAGTGGTGTGACATCGGTGACAAGCCCCTGTTTAGGCGATATTCCACAATTAATGTGGATCCAGAATGGGAAAGTCCTTGATGTCGTTCGAAGATCGTTCTCCGGATGGACAATTCATTCGCACGTGGCCACTCGTGGCCGGTTAGAGAGTTTTCACGCGTGGATTCTTGTTAATGCATGACATCGCTCGCAATGTCGTCGACACGTCAAGTAGTATGCATATCAACGTTTTATCTCTCTTTTTTTTTTACATCGTCAACGCGCTTCTCCAACGAGCACGACGAAGGATTTCAACGAGTAGACAGATCTGTCGTCGACACGTTCGCGTGCGATTGATTCGATTTTAAAAAGCTTCGGAAAACTCGGTCAACGCGTGCTCCTACGATATTCCGTTCGTGAAATCGAACGGCCCTGTATATTCGTTCAAATTTCACCAAGTGTATCGTTTATTATCGTCAGTAAATGATAACACTCTTAAGTAATCATTCTTAAAATTATTATGAATATCAATATTTATTTTATTTATTTATTTATTCATGATTTTCGATGGTCTAAAATGAGATCGAAATATTAAATCTAATGTACTATATTGATCCCTTTCCACAGATCAATATACATTTATAATAAAATTATTATCAACTTTGGTATTTAAACTGATAAGAGAAAAACAAAATACGATAAGGATGCATAATTAAAATTTCATAATGAGTTGGAAAAGTTATTGGAATAGTTAAAATATTCAAAGGAAAACAGTATGATAAGGAATAGGAGTGTAAGGTTACGCGTAAGGGAAAAGTTAAACGAATGTTCGGTTTTCTCGAGGATAAAATCGTCGATATTGGTTCAATAAATGCGGCACGAGTAAAAGTTTGCTTCGTCGGGACGTATCCGTGAATCACGTGGTCGTAAATCAATATTTTCAATTATCGACTATACCCAACGGTCAGAGTAAAGGAGTCTCTTCGTCAGGAGACCGTTGTTAGCTGGCTAAAGCACGGATAGCTATTGATTTTTCCGGCGAATCCTGAAAATCGTTCCTCCGAGTCCCTCCAAGGCTCTGCTCACGCTTCCACACCGGGATTTTCAAGAAGTAATTTCGTTAGACCGTCGTACTTTTCATCCCCTGTCGATACTTCGACCTCCTTGCTACCCCGATGTTTATCGGATTTTAGAAATTAGCCGAAGGACACGCGACGTGAAAGGAAATCCCTCCAGGATCTTGATACGCCCACTCCTGCCACGTTATTTCTTCGATCAGATCCCTTTTTCGATCACAGTTACACTATCGAGGATCCTCGAAATTTTACCTTGCCCTCCGAATTCAATATTACTAGAATTTACTCTTTTTTCTTTTAAGTATCCATTAAGAAACGGAAGGAGAGCAACTCGTCTTGACTCTTCCGAAGCAGTCCGTTCGTCGAATCTTCCATTTTTTATCATAAAAAAAACGACCACTAAAACCTTTACAGTCTCCGGTAATTACAAGTCAGAGATACCTGGTTGGTGTTTTTTAAAAAAAGTTAAGACGCAGCTTTGTATAAAGAAGGGTTTACCACTAGAACCGTGAAATTTTAGTAAAATATAAAATGCTGCAAGCGAAGTAACCGTTTTTTCAGGAAACTGTAAGTTATTTTTATGTTGTTTTCATATCGTAATGCGTTTATTTTTGGAAGAGTGCGTTCAGAAGCACGTAACGCTTTGCTACTGGCGTGAAAATAGACGATAAATCGTTTCAAAGTAAAGATAGACAGTTTAGATCAATTACAGAATCGTCGGTTGTAAAAGAGAGAACGAGAAAAGCGTAACTGTACGCGTGGTTCTCAAAAGGAAATCGCTTTCTCGGCCGGCTCAGTCGCGTCTGACAATGAAACGACTCGACTACTTAAAATACGCGGCGTAGTTTATTGCGGCTGTCCCGTAAAACGATTTGTTACTTCCTTTGTTCGTAATTACTTTCACGCTAGCTCGTCGGCAACCAGTGAAATAGTAGTAATATTTTGTGATGCGAGCGTGATTCGGTAGATACTCCTTTTCTTTTAACAATATTAAGTCGTCCCGAAAACTCGTGGCATTTTGAATGCCGCAATCGACGAATTAAAAAGTAGTACAAATTAAATGATCGTTTTTGGAATAACTATAATCGAAGAAAAAAAGTTATAATCACTTTGGAATACATTTTTTGCATGGAAACATTGCAATCTTCTTTGTGTAGTAAATGGGAAAATTGAGTGAAAAATTTCTTCATTGAAATAAATTGCAATGTTCGTAAAGTGGAAAGAAGTCATTCCTCAATTTATAGCTTTATATCTGAGCGAGCGAAGAACACGTTATTTCTGGAAAACAGAATAGAGGATGTAAAATTGTGCACAGTGAAAAATTCTTGTCACAGTTTCTAAAATTACTGTTTTATAAAAGAGTATAAATTTCATTGTACATCTTCAATTTTATCTAATGTAATAAAAACTTGATACACGTTTCAGAGTGACGTGTTGAAATCGGTTTAACTTAAAATCCATTAAAATAGAATTTAATTCGATGAAACGCTATCAATTCTGATATCATGTGCTATAAAAATGTTTCATTCACCACTTTGTATAAATAGTAAAATATTCACTCAATTAAAAATTTTATTTCTGTATTTAATTCGCAATTATTCGATTAAATTGAATTCACAGCACCGAAACTAACTGCTCCGTACAAAATCTTAACAGACCTTCTTATCAGATAAGAACGATGATCGAGGAAACCGCTCGAAAAGATAATCGTATATAACTTCATTATCGAATCGAATAACGAGTGGTCTTTTCCAATGAACACTTTGGATGGTAAAAGATTAATGGAAGGAATCGCAGCGTTAAGAAGCTTTTCGTACGAGCCGGGCTCGTTGTCAAGCTTTATCTCGTTGCAGAAATTTATGATAGTTCCGTGAACTTTTCTTCAGACTTCACAAGGCTCGCTACTTTTTCTTGGTCGATTAACCAGCCACCAGGTTGCATGGTCTTTCGTATCGATTCGTTCGACAGTGATGGATGTCGATCTTAATAGTTGAACCCCGAACAGGTAACGTCGAACCCAAGCAACTGTTAGAAAACTTGGCGTCGAGAAATGTTTGAAGTTTTACCGATGTTGTGGCAGGATAAACGTGGAAAATGAGCGTACCACGGTCGGCTGATGTTTCGATGATATTTTCAGACAAAGAACGGTCGCGCAGATACGCAACGATACTTTCATCCCCTTTTTTTTCTCTCTCTCTCTCCTCTCATTGTTAAGCGTTTGGGTGAAGCTGCAACAATGCCGCGGAATCTGGACCAGCGGTGACCCGATTTCTAATATCACCACTCCGTTGCTCCAGATGTTAAACCGGAAATAGAGAAATGTGCCGGGGCTCGCTGATTCCCGTCATGCATGAAAAAAAGATTCCAGATATTCCTGACAAAAAGCGTTTCCTCTGGTTCGTTGGATTGTATCGTGCCCCTGTCTCCATCCATTTAGACGAAACGATGGTAATTAATACGCTTCAAATTTTCCTAAAAACATGAAAAATATCGAGCGGTTCTAATTCGATGATCAGAGGTTGTATATCGTTTTCCAACGTGCGATCTTTCTTTCACCTTTATCGCCATTATTCTTGTGTCCTATGGCTTCTGAAGAAGCGGGCCGGGCGGAAAAACCCTTCGATATTAATAAAGCATCGAAGAAAGAAGTTGGTGAAAAATGTGGGAGGGTTCGATCTAGCCGGGGAAGTAGCAGGAAAACAGACGTAGTCGTTCGCGAGAGGAAGAGACGGGGAAAAAAGCAGAGGGTGGAGAGAGTGGAACACATAGAAAGGGATAGAAAGGAAGAGGTGTAAAATGGCCAGGCATCAGTCAAGCATTGAGGACACGAGATAGAAACGTATTGAGGGAGCAGGACAAAAAGGTATTGTCGAGTTGGTTGGGTGGGCTGGGTTCCGTCTGTTGTCACCTACGACCTTCTTCCACGCTGGTGCCGGGTCCTACACGCGAGTAGTCGACACGCGAGCGTAGAATGCATTTCATCCTGGCATGGAATTGCACGCGACGTTTGAAATCGCCGTCAATTATTCCGCACAATCGACCGATCCGTCAAGTAGGCCTCCAGGCGGTGTGTTTTGCGATCGTTTTACTATTCAAGAGTTATTTAGAGACTTATTCTCTACCTCGGCGATCAAATTATTAATTCTAGAAATGGAACTTTTTTATCTTAGTGAGCAAATTGTGCAATTAAATGAATTCTTTAATTAGGACAAAAGATGACGAGAAATAGTTAAATGAATAGTGGATATGTTTAAAATTTGGCACATTAGGGTAACGACCCACTTACGAATAATGAAGAATTGCCACGGCGCGAGAGTGCCTGACGACGGAATCAAGTGCCTGGCAAATTGCTTAGGTAAATTTCCAATTTTCCGCTGTTAGGAACGGTGACGTCCAATCTCCGACATCCCTGCCACATACTTCGCTGTAATCGAATCGAGATTTCATAAAGTCCATACCAGGCGAGAAGGTTAATTGCCAATTGATCTGAGTGACCCATGACGACCTAATTTTCCTTAGACTGTTTATCACTGTTATTACGTTCAAATATAATTTACTATTACTATTCATCAATATCTAACAGGTAATACTATGATTCTCCTTAAAATTAAAGGACTCTTTTAAGAAAAAATGTATTATTATGTATTGAAAATATGATATGTAATATAATTGTAAAACAATTTCCAAATAATTTTAATATGATGTACGACTGCTCGCAAGAGTGTCGTTAAAAATTTGTTGAAAATCTGTCAGTCCGAGTTAACAACAGGTGATTTCGCGTGGACGAGCATCGAACGAAGGCCGCATCATCGCACTTAATTGGAAATTTATGGTTGCACGAAGAATTTCACGCGCGATTCGTTTTCGACGAACCGTCCGTTCGCGTTTCGCGCGTTCCGGGACCTCGGGACGTCGATTCGCTCGTTATAGGGGGCAAGTAACGAGCGTTTCGAATTGGCGAAGCCATTTTTCTCGCGAACGCATCTAATTGATTGGACGCTTGTATACCATTGTTCGTTTCTTGATTTATGATATTCTCTTGCTCTGTTCAGGGAGCAAGGGACAGCGAATCGTTTGAAACGGTACCTGTGCAGATAGCACAGGTGTCCCTTTATAAAAGTCCCTTATGACGTTCGACCGTGTGGCTTTACTTGTTCCCCTTAATTGATCGACCACGGCTATAAATTTCTTTAAAACGTTATGAATCTTTCGATAAATCTATTCTTCAATAAAAAATTTCAATTCTTGACAGGTTTGATTATTTCATAGAAATGATTTAAATGTTCTATATTGATTTTTATAATTTAATCAATCAATCTTTAAACTGTCACAGCGTGACACCTGTCATCAGAGTATTGAATTGGTGATATAAAAATATATTTAGGTAAACTCGTATAACAGAGAAGTGCAGTAGGTAATATATTGACGTTGATTTGATTAAATTTTCATTAAATTAGTTAATTATGAATCTGCGATCAAAACTATGAACATTTCTGACGGGTTAATATAAAGAATCCAAATATTATATTATACTCATTGTAACGAGTGAACGCAATTTAAGTTGTTGAATTTTGACGAAGGTCAATTGCATGCACGGAAAGAGAAATCTTTCCACGAAACCGGCAGAGTTGGCGTTGCACTCGAGGCAGGGATAATCCCTTAGCCCAAACATTCGGATTAATAGCGAGCAGCGGTAGCCGTGTCGAAGCACGACGATACATTCATTCGTGCTTGAGCCTTCCTCGAGACAGGATCTATATTAAAGAGAGTCCATATACAAACGGTGTAATTTTATATCCCATCAACGCTATCCCAGACGGTAACACTCATTAAATGTTGAAACGATAGAAAGCAGGTATTTCAAAGGTGTTTTCTCCAAAAATAATTGATTTTTAGTGTTATATCCTAATTAGATCGATAGCTTGTGTTTTCGCGTTTCCCGTTGAATATTCATGCAGCCGTCGAATAATTTGCTCTTAAAAACAATACACCTGCCCGTTTGGATTTCGACAACTTGACGTACGTTTCGAATCGAACGGGCAAGGTAAATTTATGCAGAAACATCACTCCCTCGGCTGAAACGTTATTGATCGTACTATGTGTCCGGGTTCGGTGTATTGCCTTTATAGCAGCCAAGTTTTGATTGGATCTAGAATTTACGGGATTTGTTTGACTCGTAAAATTAACGCGGCAACTTAATTATTTCGCGTCTGTTGAACTCGTTGGCAGTGACAGTTACTTATTATCGACGTCGAACAACACCGACGACGTACCCGCCACTCGATCAATCGACGATTTTTCAATTGTTATTTCATTTAATTATTTACGATGATGTTTACCGCTGTTTTTGACATTTGATATTTTCATTACGTTTCAGGCAAACTTTTATATTGTCAATTCAGACTTCCACGGCGCGAATAATGAAATAAAAATAAATATACACAGTATTGTAATGCAAAATAATTTATTATACGAACTTAAAGAATTATAATTTTGCATTTATTTCACGTCACGCTTGTATTGGTGTGTTTCTTTTTATGAATAATATTACACACCAAGGACAAATTTCGAGTGTTTCCGTTAAAAAGTTGACGAAGTTAACTTTAGAACATCAAGCACGCTTTGGAGTGTTCCGTTTTGAGTACCTCTGTGGCATACTTCCACAAGAGTAAGTAATTCGAGAGATGAAACTATAATTTGAATGCGAATCGTGGAATAACAACAAGTTTCGTGCATTTACATAATAGTCCAGTGACGGTAACTTTACAATATCAATTTTGGTTTCGTCCGACTTGCTCGATCGTTAAATATGTTCCGGTCAGATGTTTTATTATTAATGTTCAAAGAATAAAACTTGAATGTGTTCTGTTCATTAAAAATTAATTAGAAGCTTTTGATCAAATTTTTTCATTAAGAAAATGTATAAAATATTTCACTAATATATGTAATAATAATTACTCGTTATTCCCTTCGATTTTCATCGCAGAAATGTCAGCAGAATGTGAAAGAACAGGAATTTTCAAAAAATCCTGATTGAAGTTGTAATTAACCGGGCTGTCTGTCGAACGGCCGATATTAATTACCGTTTGATCAGTCCTTTTTTGTCAACGATGAAGCTTTATCTCGTCGATCTCTGAACAACGCACGAAATAGTTTTTTCCTTTTTTCCGATACTACCAGCTTCTTTGATATTTGCAATAGTTACACAACGCTTCGATGTTTCGTTTATTATAAACGTAAAGTTGTCTTAGCTTTTCTTCCGATTGAAATTAGTTCATTTCTCATATCTATCAATCTGATTTCTGTATCAAGGAACTAATTAAACCGACGAACTTAACGGGGATACAAATTTTTCTATTCAAAATTCCTGTCCTTTTTCCTTCTTTGCAAGGATATCATCGACATTATCGAAAAAATCCTGCTCTTCTAATGAAGACTACTTCACGTCATTCTTTTCAACGTGCTATAAATAGCAGGATTGCAAAGTTAAACGATCCTACCGGCTGGGATATTGCGAAAGCAGTTCTCGTCAATATCTGAGCTCGTTTATGCTCTCGTCGTTCATTCATATCGAGGGATTTTAAGTCCCCTCGAACAGAGAACACGACCATGGAAGAGTGGATCGTCATAAAAGAAATCTTAGCGGAAAGAAATGCCTGTAGAAATTCTTCAGACTAAAATCTATACACGCCTCGTTAAAATTGATTTTAATTGGATTTAGTAGATTAGTTTTTTTTTCAAGTAGAAATATTCTTGCAGGATAACCAACTCTTCTAATTTCTGAACACGGCAGTTCCCAAAGTTCTTAAATTCTTTGATTATCAAGCTTTCTAATTAAAAAAAAAAATTATGATATTGAGGAAGCTTATCGAATCCTAACAGTCGTACCTTTTAAAATGAATTTCCCTTATGAAATGTCTTAATAACTCTAATTAGCGACACATTAAATAACCAAAGAAAGGAAACTGATTGCTTTAATAGAGCCTGAATACCGACAGAATTCTCCTTGCTGGTTGACTAAAGGGATTGACCACTCGAACTCCTTGGTCATTAAAGTCTCAGAGAAATTCCCAGAAGACGATGGAAGTTGAGAACAGGTGCAAGTACCGAGTCCGGAGTGTAATCGTTTTACAGTTGGAAACTAGCTAAGTCAAGTGCTGACCAGGAACAAACGGAGTTAGTATTTTCATTCACTTTTCAAACGACAACACCACGTTCATCGCTTCAATTTGAATGATTATCGAATAGAAATAGGTTGAAGAAGCAATGAGCTGTTTAATTGAGTCGACAACGAGCCCCGTTCTCACGGTTCGTCACCTCCATAATTCATCAGCACGATTTATTAAACATAAATTAACCCCGGCTGTTTAATATCCGTTCTAGCCAATTTAGCTGTCCAAGCTATCAATAGGTTCCTGCCCTCAAGTTTGATATTCTAATAGCTTACCGTTTACACACTGTACACTCTGTTCATGATATATGATCGTTGGAGGGTACACCTATTATCATGCTAATAAATGCTCGTACTGATGAAATTCTTTGTGATGCACCACTCGTTGCCGTGTATATCATCGGAAATTCTCCTAGCAATGGAATATCGAGGCTATAATAGGACTTTCCATGCGATCCACGAAGAAACAAAGCAGCACCCATAAAGCTGCGTACTCGTCAAAGAGTAACGTTGCCTTCCCTGTCGCGCATCCATGAATATTAAGCGATCAGCTCGTGGATTCTTGTTACGACTCTTGTGTCGGCCGAGTTAACGCGGAAAATTGATTTCACTTGATAAGCATATTATCTGTATTCATTTTTATCTTGTCATATTGACATTTGTCTTGATCTTAGAACGCTTCAAATCCTTTCAAATTCGGCCAAAGAAGATGTCAGTTCAAACAGAGTTACACTCCTTTGCCTGTTCTTACTTTCAACGCTGTTCTCGTTTCAAAAATCTGCTACCTTGGTCCCTCGAACACGTCTCATTATTCGAATCGCACTTTCTTTGATCTCGAGGAAAGAGAGGAGCGTAAAGAGAAAGCGGAGAAGAAGGGCGACAGGCCTAGTACTGTCAGCGATCGTGTCAAATAGTGCGCAAGGTAGAAAGATAGAAGGATTTCCTCTCTTCCTGCCTCGCTGCTTTTACACACAGGGGCTATCGCACGACACAGATCTCTATTCAAAGAAATATCAAAGTGCTGAGTTAGATCATTCAGACGCTGATTACCGGAGGGGGCTGCTATCCTGCATTAAGCATGTTCCATGGCGTTAACGAAATTCGTCCGCTTTGAATATCCTCGCCACTTCATTTACCCCCTGTGCTCCGTATCGCGAAATCTCTCGCAGATTAACCATCTGAGGGCATAAATAACTAAAAAATCCTCGACAGCGATATTCGGAATTTTATTTCCTCCTCGCCCTTAATCTTATTAAGCTTCATCTGCTTTTAGTTGAATTTTATTCCAGACTTCTGCTCTGTAACTTCGCGAAGACGAGATAAGAAGTGAAATTTCTTCGCGTCAAACTCTCGACGAACTTGTGTGTTCTCTGACAAATCTGAATTTCTTCTAACCTTATTGGTGGTTTGAAATTTCACTGATTCTCGTAATTTCTTGAAAAGTTTAATCTCCTTGTAGAAAACGTTAGTTCTACAATGGAGGATTATTGAATTTTTCAAAGATCTTTTAAGTGTAGCGAATGAAATTCTTAATTTTCGTAATTAGAGAAACTTATGGGATAATTCTAATTATAGAAAAATTTGTCGATTAATTTAAAACTTCGAATATTTAAAAATGTGGTTTATGGAATTGTCTTATTCTGCTTTTTTCATTTTAAGAAGTGTCAAATGGTAAAAATTCGCGTTTGTGTTTCACAGGTGCGTGAACATGCCCCCCTTTCACCCACCTGTACATCGAAACTGTGCTCACAATCTTTAGTCTCCAACAATCAGAGATCTTGTGATAATTGACGCTTCCAGCCACGCTTTGAATTCGAACTAAAGCCCCTTTGTGCACTCTGTTTTCAATATTCGTCCCGCTTCGAAGAATTCCAGCTTTTATCGCGACTCATGCAACAGACACGTACAGACTGTCGATTCCTCCGAATATCGTTCGTTCAGTCATACAGAAATAATCGACCAATAAAAGACGCACTTTCTCTACCTCGCTGGCTATCCTCTATTCCGTTGTCGAATCTCTTCAGCAGCTTTCAGCGCGATTTTTCCACTCGAAAATAATTGGTCTTCTTCGATAGAAACGCGTCGTTTCCCTTTTGTAACAGTTTCAGAGAAACGCGACCGAAAATCTCGTTTCTTCTTGGCTCGACGATAAAAGAAAATGAAAAATAACCATCAAGATATATATTGCAATAGCATTCGAAATTTAGGAAAGGTAGGTACTTAAAAACTAAATTATATATCATTTAATTCAGTTTTGTTTTTAATTTATTTTGAACTGAAATGGAGGATTTGTCGCGAAACTCGATTTACAATCCTTCCAATCGATACATTTCATTTCAATTAAAAAAATTAAACACGACAAAAATAAGAAATTAATATTGACATTATTTATCACAGAAGAGTGTAGCAGAAACATCATCGATCGTGTTCGTGACTCGACTTTAAGGATTTAGTTTCCATCGTTTCCGATCAGAGTGTCAGCTCACAGATTGCGGGAAACGTCGTTTCCATCTTCCCATTCCTTCCATCTGCCATGCCAGGGGAAAGTATGAGGAACGATGGAGTTGTTCCGAGTAAATACAACGGAAAGACAATTCACCGTTTACTGATACATCCGTCAGGGTTTATGTAACACCCTCGAGGGGTTGTCGTGGTCGAGAAACGAGGAAAATGGAACATTGGAGCTACGTAAGTACATCTAATGCGTGCAACGTATTCAAATATGGTTCCAGAAGCAATAAACAAGGAAACGAGTGTATAAATGTCTGACTCTGCTATCTTCTCGTATATATATCGTTTTCAGAATACCGTCGACCATCAAAGTGTTACAAATATCTCTCTCCGAGTCTGAAGAATTATGAAGATGCGATAAAATGTACACGAAACGCGTTCAACCTAGAAGTCATTCAAACAAATTCAGTGAAAGTGGAGAGGCAATTAGTTGAATCAACACGCGGCAAATAAAAATGTCTGATCAAACATCAAATAGCGAATCAACTCAGAGCTTTCTTGATGGAACTTGATGGCCAAAGAAACGAAAGTACGTCAGCGAGGTGAATACACAAGATACAGTGGAATACTAGAGAGGTTTCCTCCATTCCCCTGGATTTACAGGCAAATATTTAACGATGATGGTTAATAAAATGTTCATCGAGCCTCGTTGAGGTAACCTCTGTCAATACCACAACGAGCCCCGAGTCCATATTACAGAAGGAATTGCATAATTCAAAATTCTACGCGGAGAAAAGAGAAAGAAATATGGTCGCATACGACGGTCTGCGGTTTGCGAAATTCTATAGAGGGAACGTATTTACCTTGTATCCCAAAGTTGGTGCTCCTATCGTAAACAGAAGAGTAACATGTCAGCCGCGGTATACACAAAAATAACATCGTATATAAAGGGATGAGGGGGTTGGTTTTATGTACAGTCGCAGCCGGAAGCGGGAGAATTTATGTGGAATCGTGCACAGAATATATTTACTAAATGCGAGCATACCGACCCTGGACTATGATGTTCGAAGGAAAACATACCTGCGGAACTAGAGGAACAACGGAGAAAAGACTCCATGAATGTTATTTTTATTTTAGATTCACTGCGATGAAGTGCATAATCTTCTCGCTGCTTATTAAGGGTAATTTTATAAAATATTTTTTTAACACAGCGAACTCTATTATATTCTATACTAAATATAATACATTTCTTTGTGTGTTGAAAACATAGTTCAAAGGCGATTCGTTTAACCAGCAGAGAAATAATTCCCACCGACAAAGAAAAAAGAGAAAGGAGGTAAAAGGTGTCCCAGACGAGAGCAAAACAGAAAATGTGTAAGGATCTCGTTGAAGGCGTCGTTTGTTACCGGAATGGTGGTAGACAGGATCGAAAAATCAGTGGTTTCTACGAACAGAGACAAAAGAAATAGAACAGATTGAAGACTGGACAGGCGTGGGTGGACGTAGCTGAAAAAAGCTCATTTTCGTGGCGTTTATCGAGTAAAAGCACCTCTTCCCACCATATTGCAACGGAGACCATATGTTCCGGTAGCTCTGCTTTCTTCTTTACTCCAGCAAATACGATCGTTTTTATTCTTTTCTTGGTCGTTTCCTTCGTCCTCGAGGTTCCACGTTACCGCCAGCATCTGGTTGGCTGGCTTTCTACGTTTTATAAAGTACGTGACTTCCCTGCAACGATGCGTAACCCCGAAAGCCTTTGTTTCTTCTTTTCCAACACTCTCTCACCCCCTTATCCATCGGTTTAAATCATTGTTTTCCATCGCCTTGGTATTCTCGAAGGTCCATCGGGTCTGTGTAGCATTCCAATTGCAACTCGTTCAGTCTAATACTACATATCGCCTGTGAAACTACCCCGATGCGCTGAAAAATACTCTGCCACGGTTTTCCTTCGCCGAGAACGGAGGTGCCGATAATTTCAACATACAGGAATAAAGGTTTATGTACTCGTGGAACTACAGGATCTTGGATCTACCAAACTCTGCACTACGGTGGTCCGAAGTTTCTTTAATATGCCCAGTGACTGCAGATACAAAAAGGATGGACATGCCTTTGTTCTCGAGAGGTCATGATTTTTAGGGTCCCAAACACACACAGAATGGCTTATCAGTTCATCTTTAACCAAACCTCGCACTTATAATTGAGAAGACACAATTTTGACTCCCTTTGATTTTATTTTTTTTTATTAAAATAATTATTTGACAAACTTGTATTCACTTCATGTTTCTTGGTAAATAAATCATTTTAAAAGAAGGCAAGTGAGTTATTATGTAATTTATCCAATTCCCTTTCGAAGTTATTTATTTAATTTATCCAATTTTCTTTCGTAGTTATTTATTTAAGTTATAAGAATATAAATTATTTATTATTTTATCCCTCTTTATAGGCCCAGGCCCACATTTCCCAATTACTTATTATTTTATCTCTTCCAACGGGCCTCGAGGTGACCACCACTATACATTTCAGCATCACTTATATCCTTTGTAACTCTTAAATCCCATGCATCCCTTGCATCCATCGTATCCCTAAAAACCCTTTCTTAATTCTATACATAATTATATTTAAATAACGCTACTTCTACTTCCAGAAAAATGAAAGAGATATTTGCGCCCTCTATTACTGAAAATTTGAATTAAATAGCACATGAAAATTACGCCATCTAGCGGCAAAATTGCGAACTAAATTTTCGACGTCGAGTCAGCGCCCTCTGGTGGCGAAAAAAGGAACTAAACGTTGCACCATTTTTGGCCCTCTCGCGGCAAAAATGCGAACTAAATTTTCGATGTCGAATCATCGCCCTCTGGTGGCGAAAAAAGGAACTAAACGTTGCACCATTTTTGGCCCTCTCGCGGCAAAAATGCGAACTAAATTTTCGATGTCGAACCAGCGCCCTCTGGTGGCGAAAAAAGGAACTAAACTTTGCAAAATGGACCATCTCGCGATTGGTGCTTAAACAGAGCTTACAAGGATACAAGGAATGTAAGGGATACAATGGATGCAAAGGATGCAAGTGGTGAAAGGGATGAGAAGAATATAAGGAATGCAAGGGGTGAATTTTGTGATGCCCACAAAAAGGCATTAAAAAAACAAGTGGGAAAGGTGGGCCTTGGCTTACAAAGTGGGGTAGAATAGTATAGGGAGAGAGTTCCTCGCTAAGTCTACAAAGAAGGTTAAAATAATAAATAACTGGAAATGGTAAGGCGAGGTCTATAAGGAAGGGTCAAATAATAAATCAAAGGGATGCTAAGCCGAGGCCCACAAGAAGGATAAAATTATGAATTCCATGCTGTTTAAGAGTTTATTTAACAAGCTAAGAAAGTAACTAAAATAAACGAAATACACTGAGAAAATAACTAAGTTTCACCTCACTCTAGGTCGAATTGTTGAATGCGGTGTCCAATCAGCCGTGACGTTCCCCTTCAGTGGCTGTAAGTATTTTTTGTTTTGTTTTTTAACGTGGGGAAATCTTGCATAAGACCCCCTACTGCCTCTAGGGGAGGACAGCGGGGGAGTGTCAACTCCTACTGACTAAAACCCCAAAGGAGTGCTAAAGGAGGGCTCGGGAACCTTATGTATATTACACGTAATTACATGTAATGCTTACCTTGCGACCGACACTGGGGGTCGCACCCAGTGCTGGGTCTCTCCTCGGGCCGTATGCAAGGGCGCCTGGAGCCCCCACTCTCGACGCCCTAACGGCCCCACCGGCTTTGGAGCCGGCATATAAAGTATTGAGGAAGGGTTGAATCCTCTGCCCTTGTTGCTCCTTTTCGCTCTGTCCGCGTTGGAGACAGCAATCCTGAGATGTAACATCTTCACGAACCGCAGTGACTGTAGATTCAACAAGACTGAACATGCCTTTGTTACTGAGATATTGCAACGCTGAACTCGAGACACTAGAGCAGATTGTGCTCGTTCTCAAAGCACAATTCAAGACCCCTCGAAAACAAAGGCATGTCCAGTCCTGTTGGATCTATAGTCATTGCTATGACTTACAGATAAGTGTGGCTTACGAAACTTTATGTAGATGTACCCAGATCCGGAAGAGCCGATACCTTAAACCTCTAGACTGTGGGATGCTGGGATTAGGTTTCTAAGGATCAGTAATTGAAGTTAACCGGGGCTTGAAGTCTTATAATTTCAAGGAACTTTAGGAGATTGTTTCAGAACTTATATGATTTCTAATACCTAAGAATCGCACTTACTTACTAATACTACAGAATCTCCACATCTGAAGATGTAGAAATAAATATCACAGGATATCCATCGGATACCACTGAGCGGTTTTATAACCGACGAAAACGACAAGAACCAACGAAGAATTGAATCATGAAAATACAAAAGGCAGCATGCTGGTGCGAGACGGAACAAAGTAGCCGTTGAATTCGAGTGGTTTTTGTTCAGGAACGAAACAACGTAGGCCAAATCAACCATTAGCCGAGATGCGTGCTTTTTGTCCGTGGTCACGACCCGACAGAACGGATAATGGATACTTAACCGCCTTGTTACGCATCGAGCTCACCCTTGTCAGCCAACCCTCGCGATATTCCAGACTACGGTGGAAGCGTACAACCACCCTCCCGGAAGCCAGAAAGCAACCTCGCACCGCCCCACTGTCAACCACGCTCGCTCGACGGTGTCTGTGAAAGCAATAGCTGCCGAGTTGTGCCAAATGAATCTGTTTTGTGCGATATAATTGCTCGACTCTGCTAGTCTCTGCTCGGTATATGGTTCACTCTCTTTCTAACCCCGTGTATTCCCGAGCTTGACAAACTCCGGCCAGATATCCCTACTCCTTGTCAAATAGTTTTTCTCATTCACGACAGAGAAATCTCGGATGCTGACTCAAATGAACCTCCGAAATCATTTTCAATGAGATACAAGTTAGAGTTGAAAATATGAAAGTCGTTCGCTGATTTTTAGAAAATACATACTCGGATTGATGAGATGTACGAAGGGTTGAAACGAAAATAAATTTACGCCTCTTCAGTTGTACTATAATTACAGTTGTACGTATGCAATTAAGCAACAATTAAACAATGAATTCTATGTGTGACTCTTTTGGTTATTTCGTTAAAAATAGTTGAAGTTGTGAACGAAAGTTTTTAGTGGAATACTTTCGCAACGAATTTTATTAAAAATTTGCTCCTTCGAGAACACGCATTAATTCAGGTAACGAGATATTTTATAATACTCCGTTTATTATAATTTAGCTTTGGCGAAACTCCTAATTTTAATAGTCTTTAGAAAAAAGAAAAAAGCAAAATATGTGTTTTAATCTCGGTATTCTTAAGCAGTAATTATTATGTATTAGAGCTACTTTGTTAACCGAACTAAAAGCATGTATAAATATATTTCAAGATTAAACGTTGAACGTTCCTTTATAAATATTGAATTTTATTTTATTATACAGACAAGCACATTACATTAGGCTCCTTTGAAATATTTTTCATTATCATTCCAGAAAGCGTAGAAATAAAGCTGATAATCGTATAATTGTATAAAATCAAAGCTGCTGAAAAGAATAATCTTTTGTAAATTGATTACAGTGAAAGACTTGCTGGTCGTGAAAAATTCGACAAAAACTGACAATCATTTTTCACCTTTAAATTCTCGCAAACTGAAAAGAGGAACCCGAGTTAGCTTTCATTTTACGAAGGTATCGATCGCGAATGTTTTTCATTTTTCGCTATGCAATAAAACCCGAGAAATCTATCTAGTCGCGAAAAATATTGTTCGACTGGCACACAACCAGATGGTTGTATGTTCGTTTTCAAATTAAATCACCGAAGGGAGAAAAAACTATTACATTCGCTGTCTGTAAATATTAGAATAAAATAAAAATGGGAAAAAGGACTAAGTGCTCTTATTTTTGATGAAATATCGCTGGATGAAAAAAATCACAACACTTCAATTAAGCGACAATAACAGTGTAAATTGATACGTGAACTGAAAATCAAAATATCATGGATGTGAAAATTGACAATTTGCCTGGCTTGTTAACGAATTACGTGAAATAGGTATTTTTATTGCTCCAGGGTTTTTTTTACCCTTTGAAATGAATTTCAGTAAATGAAAAAACTGCTCCTCTATCCAGCTGCAAAATTTTAGGAAAATACGTTGGTCATCAACCTGGCTTCTGTGCGAGATCGATCACTGGAATCGTTCGTCTCGAGCTATAAAACGATAATATTGAACGTGGAGAACTCACTTCGCTGATCTCGTGGCACTTTGCCCATAGAATGCACGAATTACAAGTTAGACATCGTTAAAATTTCATGGTGTGTCTGTCGCAGACACCGAGCCGAGACGAAAGACCGATCCGCTACATAAAGTACTGCTGAAAAATGGATGCGATTCAAAAGAGGCCAGAATCCGATGCTCTGACATGTTGCACTCCATACGTAGGTTTACGTGGAACGTTTCTACTGATAAAAACGATGGACTTTGTCAAACGTGCTCCAGATCGTTACTCGAACGTCCTGAATTTCGTGTTTGATAATTGTCAAGTCAAAGTGGTCGATCAAGTTTCTCTTTCGACAGCTGCTTTGATGTTTACGTAACGTTACTTTGATCTTTCTTTCACTTTGATAACTTTTGGGGCTGATAGGTATCTTCGGTTCAAAGAAATGTCAAGAGAGATGGATTTGTTTGAACGAAGATTAGTTTGAATATCATTCTGGGAGCGACTTTGGAGTCGGAAAAAATAAATAAGCGTAAAATATATAATTAATAAGCTAGGAATTGTTTAAATAAATTTCTGTACAAATGATCTCATAATTTAATTACCTAATATATATCAAATGGCTAATTTTGAAACATAGAAATTCAAGTCATTCTTAAAAAGGTATTCATTAACTCTTTAATAATTCCTAATCTTTCTTTAATTAAAATTAAATATTTATCACCTGACTGGCACATCAGTTCAAAATACTTTACAGTCTCATCTCATGGACTTCCTAAGAAGCTCAATTCATTGGAATTAGTTATATTTAGCTTAATTGATACATCAGACAGAGGAAATCATTAATTTTACACATTACCTCAAGAATTCTTATTATTCTTAAACTAAGATAAATGGTTAATGACTTCAAAATTAATCTAATGTCAATTTCTCAAGAGGCACATTGCATCTTCGTGCCAAGTACCTATGGAACAATATAATTGTCACCTAACTTGGGATCACGACAGATTTCGAAGTATAATCGAATGTAGGGATTGAAAACTTCCTGACTTCCGGAGCAGTATGAAACAACGGCGGTGGTTGCCAAGCGAATCCTACGTTTCCGTGATGCACTTCCTCAAAGGCATCCTCGGACACAATAGGTTCTGTGCATAATAGAGTAGCCGGGTTTAGGTTCAGCAATGGCTTTAGGGTCGACGGAAGCGAATGAGACGGTTAATTACCCCGGCAAATTAAGTGGAAACAGTCTGATTAGTGGTAGCTGTCTGCTTCCTGACGGTATTCCGCAAGTGGCCAAGCACCTAACTCCACCCTCTGCTCCCTCTCTTGTATGCACAATCCTTTATAGGCGTGCGAAGAGGAGCAGGGTATGGGGGGAGGGGGGTGGGGTCGGTCGAGAGGCTGAAACTCTAGAAGCTCAATTTCGTGGTTGATGCACTACTCCCGCGTAAATCGTGTTACGTGTTCAGCCTCGATATTTCGAGTGAACTTTGCTGACAGATCGTCTGTCGGATGTGAGTTCACCATCAATTCGATTCGTTGAACCCTGTTCCATGAACGAAAGATCCAATTTTATCTTTCTCTAATCATACTCCATTCTAATTCTGTTCTTAATCCCAGCACACGTACTTTGATTTTGCGCAGGTACGGTTTGTAGTGAGAAGCATCGTTATGACTTTACGCTGGTATTCCTCTGATAACCCCAAAAGTTGGAAGGGTACCGGCGGTCCACACGGGAGAGGGATTATAGGGGGTAGGGTGCCACCCTCTTGAGTAGCACGAGTCCCACACTGCCCGGGCGACCACAGCCGAATAGTGCGAAAGGGTCTAACCCGCGCGTACGTAACTGTATTTCCCCTCTGGCAAATAAAAAAAAAAAAAGAAAAAATACGGTTCGTGGTGAGAGTTCCAGATGATGGAAAGCCTGAAAGCTGTCATTTCCGGGTCTTATTAAAAAGCAAGTATAGATTTTGCCTTCGGTTAGGTAAGATTTTCTCAGAAAAATTGTCCAAACATCTGAAGCTTCGTCTAATTTCAGTGTTATAGAAAATTGAGTAATTCATTATCTTGACATAATTCACCCTCGTTCAGATGTCAGTGATCGATGATTTAGAATTTAAAGAGAACAAGGGTATGAAACCATATTTAAAAATCAGAACCAGGCGAAGTGTGTAAGATCGACACCGATAATTTCTGGCGACGCGACGGTGGCAAACATTGATGAACATCCCACGATACGATCTGGTAGCAGCCACCTGCTGACTCCCGGAAGTCGATAACGATGACCACGAGGTCGTGCAAGCCGATACCCACCGCGTAGACTTGAAAACCGATATCATCGACCCAGGTGTCAAGAGACACTATGCCTAGGATACTAGATCGCAGACTATTTACAATTCAACTTGAATGGATAACGCCCTTTCGATTTTCCGATTTAATTTAGTCCAATGACGACTGAATATTTCAGCAATTCGACAGTCTATTGTACAGTATCGATCTTCCAAATTAAAGAACAGCTCATTCGTGCAGCCGGAACAGAGAATGTTCCTTGAATAAAGGTACCGTTTCTCTGTCCAATAAATCAATGTATTAGATTCTCCATAGACTGTCTCAGAATATCCAACCGAGGGAACAAAGTGCTCCGGACTAATCTTGTTTATCTTTAACAACTCCTCGTCGCAACGAGATTCGGTTAAGTATCGAGCTGAAATGCTGAATAAGTAAGAAATCTCTGAATCGGCTGAATGGTGGGATATTAATTTTCCATGGGAAATCTCAGGGATCCTTCTTCGCGAGCGTCGTGTTACACGAAATTAGTACGGCCATCGATATTCCACGCTCCGTTAATACCGTCGTGTCGATTATTAGCGAGTTAGATATCCAATTGAATATTCCGCTACCGGTATAATTGCGCTATCCCGTTGGCTGTCAGCCGTTACATAATCGCACGGATAGGTTACGTCTAACCCACGATTAATTAATTAGGCGTTTCACGTCCCTCTGTTACGACGTTGCCCGCGTACCGATATTTTTCTTCCGTCAAAGCTATCGATCGACGAATATACACTTCTGTTGTTACATTACGCAACGGGAGACGTTCGTTGATCGTGTGCCTTGAAGGAATACAACACAAAGGCACCTGTTTCGTGGAACTTATCACTTAAAGCACGTTGTTATCTAACGGGAGTCGTCACGTTGCATTGTTGTAACGAGGTGTTAGCAGACAATGTTGCAGAACGAAAGAAACAGCAGGACTCCTGGTAACGATAACGATTACTGGGAAATAAGGATAATGTATAGTTGATGCATATTTTCTAGAAAATTTAGAAAGTTTTCTGACTATTTTAAAAAATTCTTTACATTTTATCAAGCTGAAAAATATTTAAATTCACCCAAATTTCAAGCGAACCAATTTTGATCATTAAATCTGCCAGCGAATCGTCACCGTCACACCCTATCCGCACCGCAGCAGGCGAGATGGGTTTGTTTCACGCTCGTTAGGGGTGTTTGTCCCGGAATTTTAAGGGACAGGTGTTGCGTGCACGCGTTTCACGGATGGGAATGCGATAATCGCGCGAAGCCCGGTGGCTTAAGCGCAAAGAAAATCGCGCGACGATTAACCATAGAGCCGTGTACGCGGAATTAGCATTGTAATTGCGGAGAGTGAGGTTGCGGTTCTGCGAACCACCTTCAACCCCTCCCACCCTGTCGACCGGCAACCACTGTCGCGCCGCCATCGTAAAACGCAGACTGCCGTACACGGTCCGATCGACCTGAGTTGACCTATCCTAACCAACTCGTGGCTTTTACCTAACCCTTCCCTCCAAAGGGGAAAAGGCTCGTTGACCGAGCAAATGTTTGAGTTTTATTGCTTTGCAGACAGTATACCTGATTTTTATCGTTGGCATCGCTACTTAATGATGAATTATCAATTCTTTTTTTAGGATCTTTTCCTAGAAAACTCGGATAACTCTCGGATAATAAAGTTAAGTCTCAAATGACCCAGCATCCACTTGTCTACGGGTTAAATACTAAACACACAGCCAGATCAATAGGATGTCTGTCTTAATAGCAGCGTATCAGATCTTGGCCGATCGAATTGGTAATTAGGACTGGTTGCCAAGTTCCTAGAACGACGTCACCGTGGTGGTTGCGCTGGTGTTGCAGCTTCGGCGTGTCATGTGGGACATCTGGATAGCATCCGGGTCGAACGAGACGAGAGTACATAGAACGCTTGTACGCGTAAATTAACGTCTCGCTGTCGGTTGTTTCGAAGTCATCCACGTTTCTCTACGTTACCGTGCATACGACCAACAGGATACGACAGAAATATCGTCTCAAACGTTACAGAAAAGCTTCCTCTCTCGTGTTTGTATACCTTTATAAACCGCTTTGAAAGTAACGCTCCAAGGTATCGAAATTCTTCCTCTCGTCTGCCCTTTCCGGGGCGGCTGCATAAAGCGGAAGATGCCTCGCGAGCATCGCGGTGAACCGTACCGAGTCTGGTTTTCTTCGTCCCGCAAATATGTAGGTTGCCTTGCCGTTTTCTCTCGGTTATTTCTTCGTAGAATGCGCCGCATGAAAGTTTCCAAGAGTTTCAAGCGTACCATCGTTTAACCGTTTGAACGTCGTCCTAGAGTATTCGTTTCTTACGATCTATTGGAAATTATCGTGCAATTTTTCTTCTCCACCGTCTGTGAGTACTTTGCTTTGTGATACGAAACAGGAACGAAGACTGATCGCGAAGATAATATGGTGATACATTTACTTGAATTCTTGGAAATTCTACAATTCCTTTGTTTCTTCAAGGCTCTCTGGCGATAGTGAATTATTCTTGGCAATAGTGAATTCTATTTGCAAGCTCTCGAGGTTGCATAGTTATTCTTGATGGGTTCTGTACGCGCGGGTTTGGTTTCCTAGTTTCCACAATGGTATGCCGGTGAAAATCTACACGTCCTTTCGTGTGCACGTGTATGTACACTAATTACGACTCGTTGTGCATCGATCACTGTTGCACCTTCCCTCTACCAAAGTAATTAACGTAAATAGAACCGTCCGTGATAATTAACTATATAACCTTACTCGGTAATTCAGCTACGTTGTTCCTGAATTTAAGCAAACTTATCCTGAAATGTGATTCAGCACGCAATAAAGTCTACGAAAAGATTATCACTTGGTAAAGATAACGTAGAAACATGAAATCAAGTTGGACAGTTTGAAAGTAGAATGAAATAACTTCTCACATGAAACAACTTTAAAACAGCTTGAAGATATTCTTCGTGAAGAATCGTAGAAAATTCGGAATTCTTATGTTTCTTTCCCACTAGATTATTTTTATAAAATTCTATTCCATTGACTGGTGATTATTATTCTACGAAGAGTGGACATTTTTTAATTGAAGAGCGAACAGGGTTAAATGATCAAGTTCCAACGAGAGCAGGGAAAGGAATGCGAGTGTCACTTGCGAGTAATTAACCCGACTTTACAGTCGAAGCACACAGACTGATTATCATGGAAGACAGGGAACAGGAGACAAGGATATCTAGCAATCTCTCCTCGAAGGATAATTTCATGAGGCCGCCTCGTCTCGAGGAGTTTTTAAAAACGATTAAACTTGGAGCGGCATCGTTGGCCGGGCTCAGGGCTTTTTCATCCCCTTTCCACTTTAGCCCCTTCTTTAGCCCGGCTTGGCCTGGCCTGAAGAGACCTTCTTTATACGACCATGAAGGATTAATGCCGACTGAAATGCTAGAAAGGAAGTTGCCACGAGGCTCCGACCGTTTTTACGATACACAGACCTTCTGTACCCCCTTCGTAACCCCCTTCTTTGTTTCCCTCGTTCTCGCGCCTTAACGTCCAGGCTTTAGAATGTCATAACTGGATTGCGAGCGAGTTTCAACCTCGGCTAGTAGCGTCATTAAGCGGCCAGTTTCGAACCGAGCATTACCTTCGAACGTTTTTGCCAGAATGTTTCTTCTCCCTATCTTGTAATTACAGAGGATTCCCTGTCTATGTTCCGTCTGCTTTCGGTGAATCGTTTACTCCATCGAAATTTTCCTCAATGATGCTCTCTTCAGTTTGTATTCAAAGGATTTGAAAAAATAATATCGTTGATACCTTTCACAATGAACTCTTAAGTGGTGGCAATTATTTGAAATACGATCCCGTGACTTTTCAATTTAAACTCGTAATTTGGATTCAATTTTCCAGCGAATCCAATTTAAGCCAGTACTGCAGTTTGTAAAATAATAGAAAAATAAAGACAAGAAGCCCAGTTTAGAATCAGGTGCTCGACTTCCAGACGAATCTGAAATGATTGTCCTTATTTAGCGTTCAAGATTGGAACTCGAAGCCTGAATAACTTCGACATGAACATACCACGAATGTCCATCTTAAAATTACACGTCCAACGAGCTTCGATTTGGACTAGATTCCACATCTCCGATTATTGACGTCAGCTCGTTCCAATTCGAGCTTTGCTAAACGGGGAATTGCGATTATTGTCGGAAATCAATGTTTAAACAGATTTGAAAACTATGCGTTACGGTAGAGTTGAAGAGAAAGAGACAAGGATCCTTTTCTGACGGTTGAATCAACGCAACAACGAATGAATCCCGTGACCCAATTTCTGCCTCTCGACAACAATTAGACGAGAGGCTAAAGGAAAAAGGCTTCTGCCTCTGGTCTCTTATTTAAATCGAATCATTAACGGTATAACAACTCGTAAATGGCCCATTCGAGTCGGATAATTGCTCGCAGCGCGGAAACCGAGGGAAGATTTAAAGCTAATAAATGATCCTCTCCGGTTTCATCGATGAAAGGAATCGTTTCTGCTGTCTGTCGAATGCGCTCGATGAGAAGTTCCCCCGTCGGCTCTGTTTCCCTGATCAAAGGAATCGGTTTCCCTCCGAAGAAACGGGCGAATCTTCGAAAGAAACTGGGGTAAAAGATCGTCGAGAGAATGGAGGGTAATGTAGAGAAATGGTGGAACGAGTCGAATCGAAAGGATAATTATCTTGTTCAGTTTCCGTGACGACTTCGTACACTACCTCTTAAATATATTTCATTTAATATAACAGAGAATGAAATAAAATAGTGTGTTCCATTTCCATCCTGTCATAAGAATAGAAAATTGTTCGCCACCCACAAAACATAAATTCACACTTTCCTTATTCCTTAACTTTCCTTATTAATCACCCGTAGTTTCGTGAACGCGTTTACCATCACGAAGTCGCGGTATTTCACTTATTATCTCGTTAACGTCAACTTCCCTTGGACAATGGTAATTTCGTGGTACGCGGAAACGGTGAGAGGAGAAAAACGCGATGTCCTCGGCGAACGGGCAACGCGAGTAATTAGTAGAACTTATTCGAATAATTTGTATTCACGTAGCGTGTTACCTTGCGACTAAGTTGGAAGTTGAAATTTTAGTGTATCGTGTACCAGGGCGAGATTAGAGAACTTCTATAATTTGAAAAATCCGATTTAAAAAGATTTATAAATTAAGTAACTTTAAATAAGTAAGTTTATTAATGGTTTGATGAAAGAGAATAGTTTCTGATTTTTAGCATAATTCAAAGCTAGAATCGTGAAACGTTGATATCGCTTTAGTCCTCAGTGCACCTTGCATAATCCTGTCAAATTTCTGCATGTTAATTCCGATCCAATAATGCACTATGGATTAGCGGTTACTAATGCCTCCCAGCTGACGCGGTTGGTTCGATGGCCATTACTCTTCCGGTACACGTACACGTACGCGATCCGACGACTTTTCTGAAGAAACGTACCTGTCCCGTTCGATAGACAAGCAAGATGGATCATGACGGATGATCGAGTCGTCAAGAAAATGCGAACCAGCCGCAAGAAACCGTCGCTACCTCGAATCGAACAACCGAAAGGATGGTTCCTTTCACGCGATCACCTTTCTTTCCCTCGGATACGAGTTGCTTTATTCGCCTGCTGACACGAGAGCTGACAGTAACTATGCAAAAATCCGAATTACGTTTCGTGACACGATAACGTTTCGCAAAACACCTAACTCCGTACCGTCGACGTTGATAACAGAAAAAAAAAGAATATACAATGTCGTGTTTTAGTGTGTCGTCAACAGGAATTTCTTTGTTTCAGAGATTCGTGACACGGATAATTTTTAATTAAATTCTGTGGATCATGCTCGCGTGTCACTTGCAATTTTATTAAGATACACACCGGATCGATACTCGAATGCGTCGGGAACACAAGTGCTCCACGTGTATCAGAAATTAATCAACATTCTATGAAAAGTTTAACACGACAATAATTCACTATATCTACACCGCTGAATCTCCAAAATTCGTTGCCATAAATAGCATAGATCCGGAACAACCTGATAAAAATTATTTATAGTTTTCACTTATGCAACGTTCCGCTGACGCGTCTAAATATTTTCTATTATTATTCGAACTATTCTGAATTTAATTGATTTAACTAATAATTTCGTTCGCAGTGCTCTCTGTTTACCGATTTCGATGAATTATTATCGCGACCTTAATAATGGAATATTTCAACAACAACCATGTTTATTTACGTCATTAGCCGAGCGTGGCGTGCTTATTTATTAATTTCACGTTAAAATGTTATTTAATTAAACGCCACTACTAATGGCCTGTACACGAAACATATTCAACCGTTTCGGGGGGGATGGTTGGGAAGAATTAGCACGTTATCGGTTACTAAAATCTCAACTGTAAGGGTGGCTCAGAATTACCTTTACATACTGTTATCTTCTGCGTTCTTATCACGATACGAGTGCTCAGTTATGCACTGTCGACGTTATGCGAACGTAGTGGTAGTTTAAAACGATCGTAAAGGACGATACACGGGAGGTCCACGTCGTATGGGCAGGTAATGGCCGTTGTTAAAGAGCGTCGATTGTCGAACGAGCTCGTTCGCGATTCCTTCTTCATCCCTACGACGGATACTACCGTAAACACCATGGAAATCCCGCCATCATTCTCCTTGAATTTCACGCTTTTATGAACAACAAACCCTTCCGACCCATTTCGTATGATGAATTATTTCACAATGAATGAATACGCTTAGCCGCATCTTTCAATGATTAACCTTTGGACGACGGACCATGGAGAGAGCCTAAATATTCATTTAATTTTTTATTTTATACCATTTTGAATAAATGAAACAGATTTATTTAAAAATTATACATTTAACTTTAGATTAATATTCTTGTATATGTTTTGTAAATTTGGGTCTCGATTGAGCCAGATTTTACTATTCTCTTACTATACTCTCCCTACGATTCAATAGGATAATCACGTCCGACAAAAACAATATGCTTTCATCAATTGACGTTTACGTTCGTTTTCTTCCCACTGCCTCGTTCTACTTTCGCTTACGGCGACGAGAAGCAGCACGAAAGAAGGTCGGGAAGAAAAGAAAAAGAGCGGAGAAAGAACCGCAAGCGTTAGCACGAAGGCAGTGTAGGACGGGATCGAATGCGGCGAGCGTTGACCCTTACTACTGGCTGACTATAAGCGGCACGTTACTACTTAACGTGCAGCTGTTTACCGTAACATAGTAAAGTGCCCCCTCCCACTCCCTTCTCTGCTGTTATAAACTACGTGAAATATGGATCGTACCACGGCGATTGCATCAGCGTGTATGGCAAGAAAGGAGCTAACCCCATTCCCGGAATATCTATGGCCCGAAGAAGGCGGACGAAGATCTTCGAGCGATATGTATTTCGTGCACATCGCATCGTCAAGCTTAAACGAATTCCTGCAGAATCAACGAAATATAAAACAATTAATTTTTCAACGATTCCCTCGTGTCATCCTCGAACATCAACGTCCTGAATCTTTATCTTGAATTTTGAATAATAACTGTGATTATTCTATCGAATGTTGCAACAAGAAATTGACGAGTTCAAACACGGATTAAAAATATAAATTTTAAATCACACGCATGATTCGGTAGTTTCTTAACGAGCGTCCGATAGGAAACAACTCGATTTAATGGAAAATTGATAGACATCCCGAAACTGATGCAGACACGGTCCAGCGAGTTCTTTTAACGATGAAACCAGCGAAAGTGAAACGTATTTATTACGTCGGTGATTTGTTTCCACGCTAATCGAAAAAACGAGCGCAATTGCGTTACACCGGCCATTTGAATCGACAGCAGAAACTACGAGCATCCAATTAGCGTTGCATTCAACGTCCCGTTTACACGTTTCACTGAGTTCAACAGGATTTTCCGCAGGAAACACTTTTTCCTTCTTTTTTTTTTTTTTTCGAAAATCTGCAAATATTTTCCGTCACTGCTCATTCGGGATACCAGCCTGTTATTTGCGATTGTTTCAAATTGATTAACACGTTGACTGATACTGCGGTCTCGATGACCGATGGTGTCGAATGTAATCGAATGATTATCGACAGGAAAGAGATAAAAAAATTGAAAAATAACATTAAAGCTTTCGAGTTTGAATGATTCTAAATCGCAAGCTGGATTAGGAAGATTCAGATTACGTAAGTTGTGCTTAGTCTCTAGATTTTTCCAATGATTTTAGTAATTGTCACCAACTTGTCGAAATCGTGCTGCACAAATCCATTCACGACGTGACCCATTTAGTCCCTCCACTCCGAATACAATTCACGCAAAGGAGGTCGTTCCCCAAGAAGTCACCCTCCGCCCTTGTGTTCACCCTTCAAGCCATGAAATATTAGAAAAATCCGCTTCGTCCCAGAGAAAAAGGACAGCATTGAGACGTTACTCTGGAGAACACTTTGAACCACGACTCGCCTGGAAGGCTTTCGTTTGGATGACAGGAAAACCACAGATCTGGGATCTTGTCCCAAATGTCCGTCAATTGGCGCAAAGAAAAGGAATCGTCGAAAGATAAAAACGTCTGTTTGTCAACCTGTTCTAACATTCTAAAATCTCGCTTTGGGAGATGTTGTAAAAATTACTTGAATTCATATTGAATTCTCAACGTCACTAATGTCACAGGAAAGTTCAAAATTGTAAAACGAAATCTCCTTATTTTTACACAGATAATTGCAGTATCAAAGAAATTGCATACATGACAATTTTTTACCTATTGCAACAGAACCCTTTTCTATATCACGTGGCAAGGTGAAGCCGGTCAACCACACCCTCGTTCGACGAGGAATTTGGCCCGTTGAAAGTCCAAGGGATAAGAAGAAGAAGGCTCCCCAACGATCGAGACGAGAGGCTAGAGGAGTCGGGTGATTTTTTCACGAGGGATCAACTTGTCCACCATATTAATGACCAGGCTGCTCGGATTATCCGTTGAGGTTACCCGGCGGCCTTCTTTCGGGGTGAAGCCAACTTTCCCGGAAAATTGATTGCGCTTCCTCGAATCTCTCCTGGCCGACGGTCGAGGGTGAAAAAAGACGTCGTCGTGGAAAAAAGGGAGAGGTCGGTGACGTGGTCGTTCTGCCGGGAAATTCCTTTCCCCGGCGTTGATCGGCTGAAGCTAATTATTTTCGTCGAACGGCTCCCTTTAATTGGTGTTTTCTTATCGACTGTCTCCGCCGGCGTAAGAACTACAAAGCTCTCGAAACACGAATTTCCGCTCTCGACGTTGCAGTAATTCACTTCGGAAAGTTTCTTTCCTCCTGTGGCCCCTCCCCCCTCCGTCCTCGCTTCGTCAAACTTCACCAACGTCCCTTCGTTTCCGGTTAAGAACGTTTTACAAACTTCGTTAAAAGAACAACCGAGTCGAAATTTTGATTGCAGTTTGAAATTATCGTTTATCAATTGTGGCCGAGGTATCGAAGGTCAGAAGATCAATTTTAAGACTAGGACTTGCGTAGAAATTAAATTAGTATGCTTTTAATTGAAACCAAGGCCGAATTGCTTTTTCTAAGAAAAAAATATAAGAATCAAAGGAACTGAGATTTGACGGGGTCAAACTACTCGAGAAAGCTACGACGAAGAAAGCTCCGGAAATTCTAGCTGTTTTCTGGAAAGTGACTTGCGTTTGAAGCGCGAACGTTGAATGACAGAACCGCGAAGAATGAATGTTTTATTGAAAGCATCGTCGTTGATTTCTCGTCGGTTGGTTAATTCTTGAACGTAAGCTTTGCAACGGTACCGAGTTTCCTGGAATCCACGACTTAGGACAAAGACAATGGTGTTTGTTTCTCTGCGAATTCGCTCCGATTTCTGAGCCACAATTGCCAAACAAAAGTTGTCTGAATTTAATTGAAAACTTTCGTGTTTGTAATTGATGAATGCTAATTTCAACGATATGAAATGTCGAGAGGACTTTAATCAGGTTAAAAGTTTGCTAAGCTTTCAGAAAGAAGATTTCAGCAACGAGAGGATTTATTGTTTTCTTCTTTTTTTTATAATGGATATTTAATTTATTTCATTTTGCCTGTACTTACATTTTTAGCTGTTGTTTATCGACCCTGAAAATGCACAATGGATTATTTTACATATGTTTGTAAACGAAATTTCTGTTACACGAATAATTTTGATTTACTGGCCAATCCACTTCTCGGTCAAATTAATTTAACGTAGCCTGTGCTATTGATAACCTTTCGATAAATGTCCGATAAATTTTCATCAGAAGGATCCAGTTTCACGCTTGTTTATTACACCGTAATCACAGATTTCGATGGAAAATCTGAAAATATGAAATTTAACGCGGAGTATTCCTTTACTGTTGAGTAATATTGAATTTCAGTATTCGTGTATTAATAACGTATTCAAAATATTTGCACGAGTCTAGAATTTACATCTAAGGAAATTTAATCACCATTCTCCACTTTTCAATATTTCACAGCTAACTACTCGAAATAATTAATAAATTGGAACAATATACTTTAATATAAATTAGATTCTTCAAAAGTTAGTCATTATTTCTGTTTCAGAACCCTGCGAGAAGACCTACTGTTCTTGGGGTGCAACGTGTGTCGTGGCGGAAAATGGAAAACCTTTGTGCCAGTGTCCTGACGATTGCCCTTCAACTTCTAAACCTGTCTGCGGCTCTGATAACGTGACGTACACTAATCATTGCCATCTACAAAAAACTAGCTGCCTAGAGAGAAGAACAACGCGCGTCAACCATGAGGGTGCATGCAGTGAGTACATTTCTAAATCAATATATCAAGTGTATAAAAGACTGATAAGTTTAATAATAAAAATATTTAATTATTTAATTTTCTCGGCAATTATTTAATTTTTTCCATATTATAAAATGAATTCAAAATGTTAAAGCAATAAAATAAATTCACCTTCTGTTAGAATAGTTGAGTTTAGTTCGCATCGAATCGGTTCATCTGTCATGAAGAATCAACAATGACGAAACCTCTAAACAAACGAAAATACGAACCGGTCGATGCCAAACACACCCGCCAAACAATACATACGAATCAAGTTGTCATTTCCCTAAACGAAACAAGAAAAAAACAACTAACGAGGCAAGGAGTATGCAATTTCCCCGAAGGCGACAGTAGCACGATAAAACTAGTTTTCCCCTCTTCGTTCCTCTTCTTGCTGCAAAATGGAAGCTGCCGAGATTCATGGCCCGGCAAATATTTTCCCTCGGATTCTCGAGCCCGTATTCGACCGTTTCGATTCCCTAATGGCGTTTCGTCGCAGAACTTCCGCGGAAAATTTCCACCTCACACAGATCTGTCGATGCAAAACGGAAACTTATTCCACGATATCCTGCAATAATGATAATGTCCTGATATCGCCTCGCTCTCGAGCGTCACGTCATATTATTCACGTTCGGATATCGTCAGACAGGAAAATAGAGACGCATCCTCGATACGCTTCGTCCGACTGTTTCGACGGGAGTGACGGCTAAAACGTTCCTGGGATACGAACCAAGACTACTACCTAAAGTCGTGACTGACGTAAATCCATTCGTCGTGTTTGTAATTTCAAAGAAATACCTCCAACAAGATATCCATGTCAAATTTCAAAATTTTATATAAATATTATATAAAAATTATTAAATCAAACAAGAAGAAGAGAAAGTCAATGAAATTTGAGGGCACAAAAGAAGCGAATAGGCAGAAGAGGGCGGGAAAACAGAATGCACGGTTTCGAAATGTATTTTATCACTCTCGGATCTCTTTTTACGTTGCCTCGTCTGCTGGGATCTCGCCACCATGAATTAACCATCGGCCGATACCCGATTTTTGCTCCGGCTGGAAGCTTGCCCCTGGGTCGTCGCGCGCTGATTCTCAAAACGATCTTTTATTCAAACGAGCCTACACGCGCTTGTATCGACACGTAACGCTCGTGAACACGGACACCGTGGAAATCTTATGGCTTCTCGCGAATGGAATGCATTACGCGAATCGAGCGAATATAAAAGGGTGGAAGAAAGGGGGTGTGCCCAGACGGTGTTCGCGGGGATTACTTGGAATTCTTTCAAGTTTCCTCAATTGCTCGGGCTGGTCGAAGGGGGACCTTAGGAGAAATTGAACCCTTCGACGACATGAAAATTTTAAAAACTTCAAGAATATTCACCCGTTTCGTATATTTTATTCTTTCCCTTGTGACTATCTTATAAGTAGCATTGTAAGGTTAATTCATTCAAAAATAATGAAGAAAGTAATTAAGCCGTACCAAGAAGAGAATAAAAATTGAGTAAGAAAAGGGGAAGTTTCATACCTTTCGTAAGTTTCTCTCTCTGAAGTCGAAGTTGGTCACGACTACACGTATTATCATCGTCCTTTCCCTTGTTCTCCCTTTTTAACCAGCTACTTTCATGCTTTTTCGTTCTTATCTTATCTGACGCGGTTCTGCTTCGTTGCACCCCCTTGCTGCTCGCAAGACGATTTTCAAGCTTCCGTGTTATTAAGCAAAACGAGAACTGCAAAGCAGCTTTAACGTTCTCCTCGGTTATAGTAGTCGAAAGATAGCTTACCGCGTTTTTATTATGTCATAATCAAGTGATTCGTTGGAGTGTTCGCGAAAGACTGTCATCAAACGTTACCCAGGAACCTAGGCTTTGCCTTGATGGAAGAATTTCGGTGACGACAAGTGAAAACGACACGCATGGTCCACTGGTAACGCCTGAGATATTATTTCATGGGTTACCACGGTGCCCTTTCATTTAATTGCGAGCATTCTTCTCGCCGAAGGATTTCCGCTCCCTTATTCGTCTAGGTAACGTTTCTCTAACAGCTTTCTCGTGTGCACGTAAATTATTATGCGAGCAAACAATGCGAGACGAGAGTAACAGCCTCGTGTTAAACAACTGCAGGTCCCTAGTGGTTTTCCAGGACGAGCTACCCTCTTGATGTCGTCCTCTTTTTCTCGTCCTTCGTCCATGTCCTCGTAACGCCGTCTGGAGTATCCACTTTGCGTACATAGGGTGTCGTCTAAGCGGTGGTTCTGTGATGGTCTATCAAGTGCAAAAACACTGCACCAGTCGTTTATGAAATAATTCCATCGAGAAGTGTCCTTTTCTAATTTTAATTACAAAGAAGGGATGAAATAATTGTACGTGGCGTCAATTAACATTGTTGTAAAAATCAGAGACTTGTGAATTCCTTCACTTGTGCTTCACTTGAAAACAAGTCCCTCTAATTGACTCGAATAAACGAAAATCATCAGGTAACAAATCTGAAGTTTCTTCGACGTCTACTCAACTGTATCAAATACTTCTAGCTTTTTCATCGTAATTGGCATTAAACAAACGAAAGGGAAACACATCGATTTTGAGTGGATCTGAAAGGTCTTTTAACCACAATTACGAATCAAACTTGTACAGCTGTTGAAAGTGTAGAATTAATTGTGAAAATTATTTCACAAAATTGTGAAAAATATATGATTTTTAAAATTAATTTTCTTATAAATTAAGTCTCGTATAAGAAAATTTCATTCTACATTTTTCACTTATTTTCTGTTGTAAAATCACCAACATCCCGTTTGTATCATAACTAACAACCTGTATAATCGAGTTTCCTACCACGTACACTCTTTATTCCTTATTCTTATTCTTCATTGTCTTCTTTCAATTTTTCCCTTCTTCCTCGATTAATACACGCTCAAAATCCTTTCTAAATTCCTTTTGCCATCGTCTCGGTTATCCCGAGGCGATCAGTGGCTATCTCGGCGAACGTATTTGCGCTGTACGCTGGCGAATAAAAAGGATAATGAAACAAAGTCCGACAGATAAAGTAGCGAAAAGGAGAAACGAACGATAAGCACGGTCTCAAACGAGCTTGGAGAGCTTATCGTCTTCCTTCTTGCTGCGTGCCACGAATTCCTTCATCGCTTATAATCCATTCTGGCAAGAATCGCGATGCAACTCGCACGAAATTTGTCAAACTTCGTAGAATTCTGTATAAATTGACTTTGATTTACGCGAGACCATTGCGTAAGGGATGTTGTTGTGTGGTTTGCTTGTATTTCAAAGCTATCTTCATTTTCAGGAGGTAAATTTCAACAGAAAACGAATAACAATGTGGAATGATGAAAATCATTCGAAATGCATTTGCACAGAAGAGTAACTTAGGAAATAATAAAAAATGATTTGCATTGAATATTCTTTTAAAAATTCATCCATTAGCATTGCATGTGTTTTTTGAAATGAACAAAAATCTTCTTAGAAGATAAGTTGAATCTCTTGAATCGAAGAGAATTGAGGACACAGCCGGAAAGTGGAGAATCCATTTTCATGAAAAATTCCGTATAGTTCTCTTGGATTAACGAAGATTATTCGTTGCTATCTCTCTATCATTTTGCCATGTAATTGTGTGTGTAGTCTGGCGAAAGCGATGAGAAATTAAATTAATTTTATCGGCTTAAGGGAGGTCCCTTCCGACTCTGATACCAACCCCGATCCCTTCGCTTCCGACTCACGTCACATCACCGGAAATGCTTGGCTACCCTTCCTGCTTCTTCCTTCTGGAGGGTAGAAGCATACCACGTACTCTATACTAACATCCTTTCCACGGTTTTTGCAATTCTATTACACCAGAGAAATGTTCTATTAGGAAAATAATATAATCTTAGAGCTTCCCTTCCTGATTAAAAATAGGGCGGTCAATATTCGTGATGTGGATAGAACATCATTTTAATTATTAAGTTCTGAATTTGCATAGAGAATAATTTTTGTTGAAGCTGTTAATTATTTTTTATGAAATACTCAAAGCTTTCAATATGTATTATTTTCTCAGAATTCTCAAATGTCATTAAAAATTAAAATAATTTAATCTTTCATCATAAATGAATTCTCCAGTTCCTGAAATAGTTAATTAAATTAAATACTTCCATGAATATATAATCTTTCTTTATTAATTTAATTACCAATTTGATTGCCACAGTGGAAACGAACGTATTAAAAATCTAATTATTAAAAATTCGAATTAGTGCAATATGTAATATTAATTCTGCTCAAGATTTTTATTTTCCTTCTTTTAATATTATTATAGAAACCGTGTTCACGATTGATACTTGCAATTTACAGAAGATTTATCGTTAAGAATCAGGAAGAAAATGATAGCAGTTCGTTTCTTTCTGATCTTTTCGAAGCAACTTGGAACTGTTCGCTTAATTGGTTCCGAGCGATTTACATCGGGAATAAAGTAGATACACGAAGATTCATTTCCACGTGAATCGAACGAAGGTTAAGTTAATTACCAATCCAAATTGGATCCCGATCGAATTCACAGGCACCTGGATGGTTCGCAGTATCGTAACCGGAAGCAATTCGAGCGTTATTAATAAGTTCGAGGATGAGATCGACGATTTTTCCGATGTTAGACGTCATCGAGCACCGAAGAACCAGCTATGTCAAAGCCAATGGGATGTAATTAAGTTAATCGGTGACTATCTCCTTGGTACACTTCATTACATCCTCAAGTCGAAGCTCGATAGTGTTCGATGAACTTTTATCCAACTTTCAGCAACGATAAATCCTCGATATAGTCAGTCTTTCTTATCCGATCATTTTCCCAACTTCTTCCTCGTCAGAATGGAAGAAAGAAATTACTTCTCATCCCTGCTCGATTTCCAAAGCGAACGATTTAACGATAATCCTCGTATTTTGATTCATTAACTAACACGTTTCATCGATGGAAAAGTATACGTATCGTATCGTGATGATACAATGTTTTCCTGCCCTATCAGCGATACACTCAATGGGATTCGGTAATTTCCAGTATCAATTAAAACGTTGATTGAATATACCTTGACGTGAATAGCGTGTAATTAAATCATTTTACGGAAATTTATGAAACGCAGCAGCGATCTCGTGTTCACCGATAATTCGGTTCTAGCTCTTCGATATACAGAATTACGTACTGTTTCATATAATTCTTGTATTATTCAGAAGGCCTAGGAATTCTTAAAAATTTTTCGTATCTTAGAAATTTTTATTGTTTAAAGGAGTGCACGAATGACGAGGAATAACTAGTGTAAAATAATATGAAACATTATCAATGTTGAAGGAGTAGAAAAGTGTGGAAGTCTTAAAAATATTGATCTTTTTGAGGTAATTACTTGTATCAATGTTTGAGTAAGTAGAAAGTAACCAGTGTCGAATAATATTTATGAATCGTTATGAAGGTTGAAGGTCTTAAAAAAGTTTCAAGATTTTAAAGTTTTGAAGTGTTGATTTTTTAGAACAGTGATTGTGTCGGTATTTGAATAATTAAGAAGTGATAAGTGTAAAATAATATTATGAATCATTATCAATGTTGAAAGTCGTGAAAATGTTGGGAAACTAGGAGGTCCTGAAGGTTTTGATTTTTCATAAGATGTTGCTTTAAATACCGTGAATAAACACTAAATATAAAGTTAATTTAGATTCAAAATCTAGACACAGTTACATGTTAAACTTTCAAATTCATCAACTGGTCCCATTAATTAAATCATTCCGTCCAAAACTATCTAACAGTATCAACAATTTCAAACTCTAAACAAGCATGAAAATGATTGAAAACGCTACAACAGAGTTGCTTGAAAATTCACAAGGATATTGAATACCCATCACATTTCGCCTCTTTGACCGAGTATTTCGCTTGAAATAAATCCATTCCAATGCTCCATTTCACGCAATCTCGTCTTCCAGTGATTTTCACCAAACATACCAAATACACGTCCGAAATGGATCCTTTATCAGCAACACTGTCGAAACAATATTCTCTATGTACCTCTTGAAAGACGTTCGAATTCTTCGCATACATCTTCATTTCACGAAATGATATTTTCTTTTCGCTTCTTTCGACTGCTTTTCTAAGCTGACTAGCCCTGACGTTTCCTCGGATTCTCTCTTTGTCACGAAAGAAAGACATGTACGGGGGCGGTGCCGTATTCGCGACCGCGGCAAATGTTGCGAAAATATCCAGCTGGGGATATAAATTCGATTCAAGTCCTCGCGGGAATCCTGTGGCCGTGATTTAGGCGAATTCGATGCAAGGTGAACACGTCTAACGTGTACCGAGAGATAGTCGTTATGATACAGGACACACGTGTCGCGTATTTTTCAGAAATACCAAGACGCTCGTTTCCGCGCCGAATAAACCTTTAAAAGCGAGCTTTCTCGCGTCGACAGAAGCAAAGACTAGTGGATTCTTTTGAGAGGAATGCTTTGTTCTTGGAGGGATGTCTCTTGATGAGGAAATATTACCCCTTCGGTGAAAACTGTGAAAGCACTCGCGAAATAGAGGATGTTTTCTTATGGTGGCTTGATGTTCTGCAACGTCTGCTCGTACAATAATTTTTTCTTTGATATCATCTTTAATATGCCACAATATAATTGCAGTTATTTCATTTTTTAATCTATGCTTTACTTTTGGTAACGTGGAGGGAAACGTATAAAAATTATTAAATGGCTTTAGATTTTCGAGGCAGAATTGGAACGAAAGTGGTGTCTGTAACTGAAACATGGTTAGCGTCATTAGCAAAACAGCGAAACAGCAGTGTCACGTTATTCTACATTATACTTGGTCACGCGATTAATGGCCTCCTCGTATATCATTCGCGTGAAATTGATGTGCCGATACTGATTTTATAAAATACTAATTGATAGCAATTATCATGAAATATGTGCATGTAGCTAACTTGCATTATCGGTGTACTTTAATCGGCTCAGTCGCGTGTTTTCGTCGTAATAAATTATTTTATTCATACAATTTAAGCAATCTAGATATAGTATTCGGTCTGGGTACAATGAAGCTTAAGCTCTGAATTCCGTGACAAGATCGACGGAATTCTACGTTCTTGAAATATGTATTTTTTCCATCTTTCACAAATAGAATAGTTGCAAAGATAACATGAATTCATTATTAGATCGTTACCTAATTTTCTGGTGAAAATACGTTAAAATTTATTGTTCCCCTGGCAAATATTTTCTAAAACGTAGCTTTATTGCATTCCATGCAGTTCAAAGATAAACCAAATATCCACTACTTCCTGCTTTCCAAGTATTTCATCATGTATAAGTCCTCTTCCACCTGTCCGACTATACATAATCCTCGTTCCATTTGTCTGGACGTGTACAGACCTCTTCTATTTGCATGGTGACCACGTACAGTGTCATACTACTTGTCTGATCATAGAGAACATGTTTCTCCTTGGCTGACCATTTGCAGTCCTTATTTTTACAAAAAGATTACACGATATTTAAACAACGATTTGGTTCAAATTTAACACAATTATAGAAGACCTCAAATGTAATAATTTTGCGAAACCATACTCAAATAATATAACAGGATAGTTGTTAGAATTAGGAAAAATTTAAAAACACAATGCAGATACAGGTATTAGATGGGATACGATACATCAGTTTTGTCATAGAAAAATTGCGTGCAAGCTGAATCTCACCATCTCCTCATCATTTTCCACAGCGATCAGTCTAAAATACTGCTCCCGACATTAATTTTCCGGGAGAGCAGTTCGTGGTACAAGACGTGAAGAATCATAGAAGCATTTTGAAAATGTCACGCGTGATTCGTGGTCGTTTCTGAGCATGCTGGTTAAATTTTCAGTTCAAATACAAATGAACTATTTCATTTTTAAAAACTTACACGACGTCTCGCTTGACACTACTCGACGCGTCAAACACTAATTGTCCGTTCAACCGGTAATAATTTCCCAACAATTATCAGTAAAAATATTTTCAATTCCCGCGAATTATCGCCACGAGTGTCGTGCAAGGCTGACACCTTCGCAGGGTCGGATAATTTAACGATCCCCGGGAACTAATATCGCTCCCCTAATTCAAGGCCGGTTCTCCATTTACCTCTCTCAATTTCGAGCCGTCTTACTCGTCTACCTCGTGGAGCTCTTCAATTATTACGGCCGCGAGGCTCGGCGTATTTTCAGGCCGTTTTGACGATAACTGATGGGACTGCGAGCTTTGAGCCAGCCTCGTAGAGGTTTATACGAGGGATACGGCATACGTAACGCCGGCAACATTGTTTTCTGCGTACATCGTCGTCTTCCTTCGTTCCTACCTTATCCCGTAGACGTCGTTTAGGCACAATGCTAACACGCGTTGTTACCTACGAAATTTAATTCCGCCAACGGGCATTCTTACCCGACCGAGCCCCGGGTAGCATGATTTATAACGACATTGAACCGGCTCGACAACGCGTAGAATGCACGGTTATGCGTGTTAGAAGTTGATATCACGGTGAAATATTGTCCTCGATGCGGATACGGTTCAACTCTAGCCAACCGGTACTTTCTCCGTCCTCGCTCGATGAGTTGTTTCTCGTCGGTTTATTCTATAAACAAGCTGATAGTTTTGATAGATGGACAAGATACTCGGAGTGCTTCATTGTCGGTGTACTGGTTCCATAACGAATTTTGAAATTTATCGCAGCTTCTCGAGCCGAGGAATATGTTTCTAGTTTGCTACCTCCTGGCTTAGAATTTCGGAAATTATGGTACGGAGTCAGGATAATGAATATGAAGCGCGGAATGTTGGTTTCAATTCTAAAAGCACCTTAATCATCGCGGTCTTGCGTCTTCTTCGTAAATTTCGCAAAGAATCCGACGATTCTTGGGCGCAACAACAATTTACCCATTGTTCAGAGCAGAGATACGAGGTGGTTAATCAACTGCAGTTGCATTGTTTATCCTGCCAGTTTCTTCCCGACTCAACGCCATTTTTCTTCTTCTGTCTTCGTCCTTATCTACATGGTTCTATTCATGCGCAATGGAAACATGCTGCGCGTGTGAAATTTAATTCTCGCGTTCCCGCACCTCTCCACGCTCGGGCTTCAGCAGGATTGATAACGACATTGAATCAGTAGATTCGCGTAATCGCCGGCTACATTTCGGTATTGTTGCTGATACAATGCGTACTATTACCGTGAAATACTGAGCTTGATACGTCCTGTGCTATGTTACGGATTTGGGCGCGTTTACGCGCAAGCATGTCTCGTGACAATGGGATATTTTGTTAAAATTTTGCTGCCATTTTTACCTATCAATATCGTACACGCTATAGAATATATATTCTTATTGAAAAAGAAAATTATTATCCGAATAAACCGATGTTTACAGGCTTAAACTGTATCCTTACAGAAATATTCAGTTTCCCGTAGCAAGCTAAACATTCACTTTCTTCGCTGTTTATAGCCGCTTGACGTTCAACACGCGGCGAAAGCTTCAAAACGCCCGGATAAAATACTTTGCGCTTCGATCCGGTGTCGGTACACGCGCGGAATACGAAATGCCTCGACGGTGTCTCCGGTACACGCGTTTACACGCGAAAAGCAGCCAAAGTAGATGCAAACCGCCATAAACAGACGTGTTCCTCGCGCGTTTCGAGCACAACCGAAACCCCATGCGCTTATGGCGAAATACGAATACGCGGGGAAGAAGGGGAAAAAAAAGAAGTGTAACCAAACAGAATGGCACGCGGGGGAATTCGATGGTTCTTGCTTCTTGGCTTAGCGAGGATTTTGCGCGCGGGTATGAGCGTCACGTGGTGGAAACACGACAAGCATGTCGTTCACACGGCACCGTCACGCAATTTCATATCCGCCCGAAATGTACCTCCTTCCCTTAGAATTTTCTCTATTTTATTTTGCTTCGCTGCCTTTCTTCCGTCCGGAAACACGTAGCTGAAAGAAGTGGCCCCGCAACGATGTAGAATGCGTTGAAAATGGAAGCAAATGAGAAAATCTTGAGACAGTCCTCAAAAACCTCTCCGTCCTTCTCTTTATTTGTTTGTAATGTAATAAAAAGTGAACTCTGAGGGCTTTCTCGTCTTCCTTTGTTTTGTTTGTCTTCCACAAATTTCTGGTTTACGCGCGTGTACTACTCAACGCGGCGGACCATATACGGACCTGTACTACTCGACGCGGCTGACCATGCGCGGACCTATACTACTGCGGCAGACACGAAGTACTCCTTTCATTATCTTCGTGCTTGCTTTCGATATTTTTCGTTTGATAATGACACTAAATTATTGTATTTCATATTTTAAAATAAAATTGTACAATTGCTATTGTTTTAATCCACGATACGCGCGAGAATTCATATTTCTACATGGAGTGTTTAACGCATAATACAGAATGAAATTTATTTGCTTTGTAGTTACATACGGATTACTTAACTGTTCAAAGCAACACATTATAATGCAACCCTCGGTAATTTAAAGTTTTAGCTGGAACAATAACTTGTCTGGCAAACAATATGTAAATGCACTAATAATTGTAAACAGCCCTTTCATAGGGAACTGTATAAAGGTCCAAACTTTTGAATACAATTGTTTTATTAAATGGTTAATAATATTATACGAGGTAAACGTTCAATTCAAATATTATAATATTATCCGTGTCCAAGGTGAGAGAGAGCAGATGTGCACACTTGAAGAACGTGACACGACACTGCTACAAATCCTCTACGATATTAGATAGTAGGCAGACGAATCGCGTTACGTGTGTGACATACGCGCATACTCATAGAAGGAAATGGTCGAATGCCTTCGGAAAAATTTTACATTGGAATATATTGAAATTCTGATTGTACCATAGACGATGTATCAGGTTGCAAACGGATATAAAGATTTTTAAACTAAAAATAACTATTTCTTCACACTCTATTTAACATTCTAAATTTTGTACGTTTCAGGTAGAGATTGAGCAATAGGAAAGTCAACGCTCTCGGAATCTATCTATCTTTAGAATAGATACTCTTAGAATCGATACTCTCATCTAAACCAGGTCTCTTTCCTTCTATGCAAATAATTGTTCTTCACGCTCAGTCACGCAAGCGTTTAACCCACAGAAGGTTCATTGACATCGATCATTTATACCTCCTGTATCTTAAAAATGCATCAACAGATAGGAGATTAATTTCAGAAGATCATAAATTTTGTTTTCGTAACGTCAAAGTATCCTTCTTCACTGTCAAACTGTTTCAAATTTCAAAACCTCTATCTTCTTTATCGTCAAAAAATTTCGTACACCAGATGCCCCATCATCTCCTCTTCTACACCGAAAAATTCCAACTCCCGGAAGTTCCGTCGCCACCCCTGTCCTTTGCAATAGGAAAAAGCACGCGTCCACGTTTCGCGATCAGAAAGAATAAGTCATGGAATGTTTATTCGACGGATTTGCTGGTGTTTTCCGCGCTGGATTTGTCGGCGACTCGTCTCGATACAGTCGCGGAATACGCACGAAACACACGCGCTCCTCCTCTTTGTATGCCTACGCGTGTTTACGCGATAGAGATTGCACAAACGGGATGTAAAGTAAATAACAACATCAGCTATGATTGCATGCGAGCGATACAGCCGCGGGGACATAAACTAGGAGATTCATTGTCGCGTATGGATTACGATACAGCCATGCATGCTTTATAATTTCGACGCGAGTATATCTTCGTCACTTTGTAATTAGAAGGATATATAAAACTCAGGCGCAGAAGAGAAAATGTTAAGGTTATAATTAAAGCAACAAGGTAGATGCGTGTTAATGTGGACTTGCTACTAGATTCAACGAAAGCTTACGATTTAGTTAAGTGCCTCTTAGCACGTTTGAACGTGGGATTATCTGAGAAATTGTTTCTATATACAAGTTGGGTGTTTAGAACGATGCAAATAAGGCGCAATTTTATGATAAAATAATGTGTGAAAATTGAGTGTCTGTGGAATTTAAAAAAAAGAATTTTATAATGTTCACTGTGACAATTAAAGGGTTGAAAATGCCCTTATCAGTTACGACATTCCATTGGAGTCAATAAGGGCGAGTGATAAGGGGCACAGGTTTCTCAGCGGTGAAGGCAAGTTGGGAATAAATTACGTGTCCCGGAAATTTGTACGCGCAAATTTTGTACGAACCGTCTTAATCCATTCCGAGAAGTTTCAATAAAGGACGTGAGTTATGGATCGCCACAGACTTCTCTATTTTCCTCCCAACTTTCTGTAAATCTTTCACCCTTATTTTTATTTCAATTTGTCCCCTTCTTTACCGTAGCTAGTATAACTTTTGTAGCGATTCGTATTCATCCTTCAAATTAATTTGTATTTTGTGTTTCACTGTTAGACATGTTATTAATTAAACGTACAGAGTAATGAACGTTAAGATTCTTTTTCTCTGAAGGTATACGTTTCTTCCCTTCTTCATCCCTCTCGTTTTTCATCTTTTGTCCGGTACACGTTCTCTAGATTTTCCCTTCGGTCTGCCATCCTTTACCCACTCCTTTCATCCGCTGCCAAGTAAGCTAATCCTGTAAAATAGCGCGCAACATTTTTCACCGGATTCGAAGTAACAATCTGCAACGTAGAATCCGTGGATACGATCTGTCGTGTGTAACGATACCTAGGAAGTTCACGGAATACGGATGAAACTATGGTATACATGGCTAGAAATAGAGAAAATTCAACGGATTCATCAAACGATATATCTACAGATAGATATTCGTTACTTTATCTTGCAAATCCTTTAACAATCCAATTGCTATAAAATTTCAAATCACTTCAATAATTTAAAGACAATCAATCATCTTTAATTTCTGCTTATTACATTACTGCCTGCTAAAATTGAATAAAATTAAATAGAATTGAATTTCTCCCGTCTTATCAAAAATTCAATATAAATGTTAAATCATCTCGGTTAGAGGAAGAATATTGAATTACATGTAATTGAATAATTGTCCTAAAATTTTCCTGCATTAAGTGCTTGTCTCTGTTAGTCGTTTCTTCCCACTTACTAGTTCGTGTCTCCCAATTTAATCACACACATGCTCGTGGTACAAGTACAACCATCTATCCAAGTATTCCGACCATCGTCTCCGATATTCCCAAGCACAGTCCCAATTATGAAGTTTCGCCTTGCCACGGAACTTATCGTTTCCTTTGCGTTCGACCGTCTGAAAAGCGAGTTCCGTTGGCCTGTCGATAAGTTCCGTGCTCGACGGAGGACCCAGGGGGTTTGCACAGGAAGTAACGGACGGAGAAAGAAAGTCGAACAGGCTCCTCGAGGGAAGGTGTAACGAGGTGAAGGTTCGCAAGTATTGCCGATGGCAGGTATTAAAGCATTTGTCAGCCGGCTGAATATTAGCGTCCGCCGATGCTGCTACACTTATTAGCGCCCGCCTCTATGCATGGCTCTCTGCCAACTAGTTACGAACCGGAAGTGAAGTCCGAACGCGTACTCGAGCCTCGAAACCGGGCTATGCATACTTAGTGTCCTGCTTGCATCCGTCGCCGTACTTGCTACAGAGAAATAGAAGGAAGAAAGAGAGAATGTATCGATAGAAAATCGAAGGAGGATGGAGAATTAAGGGAGAGAAAAAGGGAAACCAGCTTACTGAAGAACCCTCGAATGGAGTGAAAGAGAAGAGAAATAAATTTACAGAATCGATCACGTGTTGATATTGTGTTAAAATCGTTTAGTATATTCGAGAATAATATATTTCTGATTCCTTTTCTAGATTTTAATACGATAAGAATGAAGCAAATTGTTACTGAATTCTCTGCTATTTTCAATTACAGTCTTTAAATTATGTACAATCTTGCGGAACATTTCCAATCTTCATTTTACTATTACGCTTTCCGGTACAGTACCGTTTAATTTCCTTGTTGTCATGAATGAGTTTCGAGAATCGACGGTGTAGCACGGGCACACCAAGAATACCTGGGATAAGAGACGAATTGAAAACGCGGCTGAGTAATTGACGTGGCTGACAAATCACGACGGACATGCAACTCCATTCGCAAAGCGAGAACGGTCCCGTGCATTCTAAACAAACTCGTATAAACCGCCACAATTTCCGGGGTCGAGCGAAATTGCAGTCCTGTATAATGCCATCCCTTTCCCCTCTCTTCCACTCTTTCCTCTTTGCACGCGTACCCTCACGATTTTGTAAAGCCACCCGGTTTTTTTTTCCCCTACGTTTACACAAACCCGATACGAGGCTCGTGCAAATTTCCTTTATCCGCGTGTGCATTTGACGATCTCGATCTTTTTATTGAAATTTTCCACGTGCTTCGAATTTCGGGTTAAAAACACCGTAACGCGATTGAACTATCGATCGTTGAACCTACTCGGCTGAATACTTTTAAAGCTTTACGGAAAATTCTGTAACTTTTGTAAACCACGCAAATTGTCCTCTTTGTGTAAAAAAGAAAATTAGTCGGAGAACAAAATAAAGAATTCAATGTTATTAAGTGGAAGGTGGTAAAAAATTAATAAAGTTAAGTTTCGCCGGAAAATTCTGTAACTTTTGTAAACTATGCAAATTGTCCTCTTTGTGTAAAAAAGAAAATTAATCGGAGAACGAAATAAAGAATTCAATGTTATCAGGTGGAAGGTGGTAAAAAATTAATAAAATTATTTTAATAATCTCATGAATAACTGGATATTACTTGAAATACTTAACGTGATGTCCCCTCAAAAACAGAAGAAGAATTGGTCTCTCTTTTTATATGTCTGACCACATAGACCATATACTACTTGTTTCACATTTCAGTCATAATGCAGCTCTATATTGCTTGACTAACGATATGTGGCCATGTACGGTGTCCATGCAACTGATAAAATACTACAGCTATACTACTTGCACCGCGACGTACGAACTCGTTTCATTTGTCTGGTTTGCCCCGAGTCTGCTTCTACTTATCTGCAGGCGACACTATCTATTTCTCTGTCTGACAATACAACGTCTTATTCTACGTGTCAGACCGTATATGCTGTTCGCTACTAGTCTTGTCATACGTATCCTATTTTCTTTTCCCGATAACGTACATCCGACAAGAACATAACCATCGCGAAGTTATTGTTGCCTTTAGAAAAATTGTGCAAATTACAGCCACGTCTTACATTTCATTTTATCACACTTTTACGAAAAGTATTATTCTTAGGAGAGTGTAGGAGATTAACAATAGATAAAGAATATTACTTGTAGCGAGTTGAATTCTTTTTATTTTGATCTTATCAAAGTGGAAGCGGTGGGCGATTCGGTGGTGCCATTTTAAGTGGAAAGGCGAACTAATTACACAGGGTAGGAAAAGTTTCAGTACTTTTAACGAAGAGACTTTAGAGGACTTGGTGCTTTTTTCGAATTAAATTTTTTTCATCATTTTTTACTCGAGCTGTTCATTAAATTTTCAAGCGTCTCATCTGTTGTATCTCGAACAATGAAGAAAAGTTTGACGGTCAAGATGTTCAGGAAAAAGATTACTTCCGGCTTAATTCTTTGATCCAACAAGTAAATGGTATTTCTTTTTGAATCCTAATCTATTTCATATCAATTTCAGTAGAATTTCATATTTTCCATTACTAGCAATTTCTACAATCGCCTGGACAATTCTGAGATGAAATGAAAATTCAGTGGTCATCTTGCAGATTCTTTCTCTCCGACGAAACAATGAAACGAAGTAGAAGAGCGGACAACGGAATTACAGGGAAAATATCAATTTGAAATTGACCGTATCCACGCGAGCGCGACTATCGACTTTCACGGAATAAACCCGACCCACTTTTCCGGTGGACGCTCGCGCGCTTCCGGCAGCCATAAAGGCCAGTAATATCGGCAAACACGAGCCCCATTTTCATAAAGATTCAACGACGTTCTAGCAGACTTTGAACGGCCAACTCATCCCGCATTCATGTATTTACCAGCTAACTGTCCACTCTTTCTCTCCGTCTTTCTTTCTCCGTCTCGCACGTTCTATCCCTCTTTCCGCTACACGTTAGCAGCTCGTTTGAAAATGGTGGCATGGCCAGGGGATAGTTACCCCTTTAGACGGTCGAGTAGTACAGACGCTCGGACGTGGAGCATGTATGGCTGGAAAATGGTTTTCGCCGTGGGTGGTGCCGGTGTAAAGTTAAAATTAGAACGGGAAAGAAATCGACGCATATTCGTGGAACAAGCTGCTAAGCAGCCGGAAGAGGACTTTCCCTGCAGTCAGACGTGCTCGTCGCCCGAGTGGCCCTGCAGAGACGGAAGCTGGGTCAAGCTGAACGCAGACGACACGTCGACCGTCGTTTCACCTCGAACACCTTTTAGAATTTAAATTTCACGACGGCCACCGTCTTTCTCGACGATTCTTGCCGTCCCAGAAGGGACAGTTCTGGAATTGAATCGACTCGTTCTATTCGAAAAAATAACGCCAATTTTGTAGCACGTTTCGAAGAAATAGTTTTGCAATTTCGTGTACCTTATCGTTCAATGGAAAAACGAAAATATGTATTTAACTCTCTCGTGGAATAGTCATTTTCAGCTTGTAATAAATTTTTCAGAATTGTCTTTTAGCCAGCTTTCCGGTGTAAATACCTCGCAATGCGATGCGTGAGCAAATACTTTCAAGCGGCAGTGTATCTTTCGTATTTGTATTCTATTTTGCGTGCGTGTTTGTTTGTACTCTGTTCGATTTTGGAAAAAGCTGTCGTATTTACGGTTACCGTGGAATATTTACAATTTACCGAAGCTTCGAACCCGCCAGATGGGTCGCTTCGTCGTTGCCATTTTTCTCTGTTTTCCGTTTTGACGTACAGTGAAAAATACAGAAGCGTATCCATCGTTTGACGATGCGTCTACGAAACGTAAAATCGACCGTGTTGCTGGCAGCTGTCGCCAAATACCGTGCCGCATCGGGCCGGCCATTTCAGGCGCCTCGTGTTTTTGACACGACGATTTGCGTCGATCCGTCGATACGATACTCCGCGATTGATTATTTATCAATTCGATGCTACGAACATCAATCTACACCCGCATTATTTATTTCGATCGAGCAATCTGTGTTCGCCAGCTTGTCCAGTTGAATTATTCATCAGCCTTTTGAAAAAATGATGATGCCAAAACATCGTGTCGAAAAAAAAAGAAAAAACGTCGGCCCCCTTCGTAGATCGAAAATGATTTGCCCTAGCTATTCTATTCTTTCCATGGAATTTTAATATCAGTTTCATGGAATTCCGTAGAATGGTATCGCTTTCAATAGATGGCAAATTCATAGCCAACTGTTCCAGTTGAATGGCAAATTATTTTTTCACTTTCAGTATTGTATTCGATTTCAAAAGCTGAAGATTATTTTTCGAAAATATTGCAAAAATTTCTGACGAATAGCAGCCCACCCTGTCTCTATATTCAAAATCTTTGAATGTGTCTTTGACCAACTCCATAAAAGAGCTAATCATGCTAAAAATAAGAAAGATCCTTTTTTGGAAAGCATTCCACGTTCGCTGTAAGAATATCTTGTTCTCGCCATTAACAAGGATTATGCGCTTCAAGTCTAGTGAGCTCTAGCAGGAGACGGAGTTGGGAATGCAAAGGAAACTTTTGAAACCTGCAAACGCGTTTAGCGTTCCGCGGTACGAAAGTAGCCTTGTTAAGGCGACTTCGCAACTCGTCCAGATCCTCGGTTCTTAAAGCGTATCCGTTTGATCGTAGCGTTGTTTGTAATTAGTGCATCGTAAAAATGTGTCTGCATGGTGGCTGTAAAGTGATTTCGAGTCCAGATGCGAAATTTCCGACTTCTCTTTCTGTATAACAACAAATTTGAAGTTTCGCTTATTAACATTAATTAACGCTTCTTGGATAGAACGCTCGCTCACAGTTTCAAAATGTCTCGTTTCCATCTGAAGCAAAGTTCTCGAACACGATGCAGTTACAAACATCGTATCGTTCCGGATGTATAGGGGGAGCGAAAATATTTCACGAAGCAGAAACTTGGCTCGAGCACGTTTACTGAATGTACGAAGAAACTGTTCGATATAATTGATGAACTTTGTGTATGTACGCAACAGCGAAAGCCGCAGGAGAGTTCTCATTTTAGCCAGCCTTCATAATTCTCTCGTTCGCGGTGCAGAGGTTCGAGTACAGAGCTCACGAAGCAATTCGACGTCGTTCTTCTCGTAAATCGTGCAACTGTTGCAAGCCAACGGCTCCTTCGACCGAAATAATAGGTATGTGGCTCACGTGTGTCCTAAATGTAGGATATACCGGTACGCTATCGGTACGCTAGGCGCTGGGTGGCAAGAACCAGCTGGACAATTATTGGCACACCTTCTGGAATTTTCCTGGTTAATTTAAATTCTGCGGTTCCGCCGTTCGATCGATCCGAAATTAAGATTTTTTCCGGGTATTTATTGGAAAGATAAAACAAGAAAGCCTTTCCTGTATATTAATCCCTAATAGCAATTGGTAATTAAAATTTTCCACGAAACGTAGAAATTGTGAAGCTCGATCGCGCGTTTGTTTGATTCACCAACTCTGTTGAAACAAGAATCGAATGCGAACGTTATTCGTCCTTTTATTCCGGCTTAATTGGATAAAAATACATTTATAACAGTAAACAGTGGTAGCAGATATTATTTAAATGACTCCATTGCCTCCTCGTTCATATTCATATTTCATATTTGTCCGATATAGAATGCATAAAAGTATCTCTTCATCGTTAAAATTGACGTTTTTCTAAAGACAGGATCAATTAAGGTGATACAAGTTGATTCTTTTCAATGAATTCCAGACGACATATATTTTTAAACACCGAGCTGAGAATAGTTTCATCAGATGTTTGAATAATGTAATTAATACATTAAACTTTTAAATGAAAGAATTAAAATGTTGTCGTTCAAATTTCATTTTCGTCTTTTATTCAACTGAATTTCTTGCACGATTCCTTAAATGAGCAGAGCGTGAAATGCTGTCAGATTTTTATTAGATGAAACTCAGAAACGCGATGAAGATGGTTCAGGTTTATTTCAAGCATTTGCGCGCCGTCTGACTATATACTGACAGTTATCACTGAAGGAGTATCTACTGACAGCGTTCGCGTGATCACGCTCGTTTCTCTCCGAATGTATCGTCATTGTATGCGTGGGTTTCATGCTTTTTGCATGGAATTCTCGAGCCAGGACTAGGAGGATGCATTATGAATGTAATTTCGTGGGAGCAGCACCGTCGGTAGTCTTCTAATGTTTCTACTTAGGACAACATCCCTATCTACATTCCCATTCGTCTACAGAATAATTAAATTACTGCATTACGTAGATTCGCGCATATTGTTATGTAATTATGTAATAATATTATAAGTGTTGTTTGTTCAACTTTTGGATCTTGGTATGGTAGAAATATTATTTAAAACAAAAGCATCCACCGTTTGAAGATTAATTGAAAAATCATTTATAAACTAATACCTCAAGTTTACCGAGAACAAAATATGAATGAAAAAAAAATTTCATTCTATTGTTTCTACAGACAGAGATTGTTTTTCTGTAATTAATATTCTATCCTCTAATATCATATTCAAAGTTCCTGAACGAGCCGGCAGCGAAAGCATCTAAAAACAGTTGGAATGGTGTTCGAAAACAATTCTCCTATCCTCGAAACGTAACGCAAACACGAATCTACACTTTGGTCCAGTTCAATCAATCTAGAATTCAGAGACCCTTCACACGAGTGAAAATTCCAGCTCTCTGTTCGACGTTTTACACCGCTGTTTTCATCGACTTACACGAGTCGTGTGTGTCACCGGTGAAAAGAGGAAAGCTAGCAGGAGGACGGGCAGGAATTTCGATTTTGCGTTGTCAGTTCGTGGACGAGCATACGAATTTGAAACGCCTCGAGGGGATTCGAAAGGCGATCCGAATCGGACAGTTCTGACCGGATTTCGGGACGTAATGGGTTGGGGGGGATACCTAGTTTGCCAGGATGAGCACGAATATACCAGGCGGAGTCCTCGGTGGTTGACGACAAGGCCGCAGAATGTGCGGAGCGTAGCCGGAAAATCGGTGGAGAAAGGGCCGATCGCGTGGACAGGAATCCACGGTGCCACGTTTTCAAGCGAATTAAACGGCTCTTGTCAGCTGGCTGAGAGGATTTAAATAATTGAAATAAACTGCGGCCTGACCGAGCCAATATACTGCAGACTACGCAAACGCACTCTAAACGGCCTTACTTTTCGACTTCGAGCTTCGATCGGTGAAAATCACTATGGACGGCTGGAGTTTCTCACCTGTCATCCATTTGACATAATCGAGCAGAATTTATAGACGTTAATTAGTCTTTTTGAGACCTTAGAGATAGACTAGACCCTCGCAGAGTCATAGAACGAAAGCAGATATCCGATTCGGCACAACCCTACACGATCACGTAGTACCACCCCCACTTCGCACCTTGTCGCCACTAATTCAATGAAAAAACGTATCTGCGCGACTAATGGCATCCTGAGGTGGACCCAGACTTTCTATCCCTTGGCACGCTCGAAAGAAACACTTAGAATTCAGATGGTCCTTCAAAACAAAGTGTATACCTATAGTACATATTCAATACAACGTGTACAAATATTTCTTAAAAATAAAAATGATCGTGCCGGTGAATAAGTGAGTGTTAATTTATGTAATAGCCTCTATACACCTTTCCCCTCTCGTTCTTTCAATTTCTACAATTGAAACTTCGATCATTACGTCTTCAGAATAAAAAATAGACTGATAGAAATAAATTCAATCCTCTATGGTTCAAGTAACAGCTTCGTCTTACTCCATTTTATCTCATCACCGATGATCCTCATGTTTCTATCAGAGCAGATGCGAACAGCTTCGTTTCCAATTCAACGAAGTTCAATCGAAAAATGAAATGAGACGAACACAATGAAAGCGTGCATATTTTAATCAGGATATTTTAGTGCGCGCATACGAATCAGCATTATAGATATTGAATTGATCGAGCGAACTTTAATGTCCATCAATGCATCGTCGGATTTCGTTCAAAGTCTAAACAAACACGTGCCGCGAGTGTAATGTCTGTTAAAATTGAATTCATTGGAAATAGAATGAAATGCGATACCAAAAATACGGGGGTTTCAATGGTTAATGAACGGGTTCGCTGAGAAGGGAAGTTTTCGAAAACATCATTTGCAATAACTATGAATGTGTGTACAGATTGGAATGAAAACGCTTTGGTGAAGGCCATTGGTATTTTCAGTACAAGCAAAGGGAAAATGTATGCAATTTCAGCTTTCAGTTAATTCAGCACTAATTAAAGTGGATTCCAGTGTCATTAGCTGTGAATTTTAATCATTTTTAAAAGTGTCAAGTACCATTCCGAAAATGACCGAAAAGACAATGAAATTTAAAATATCATTAATTGATACAAGATGGGTATATTCATTGATTCCCAAAGGAAGCGAGAAGTTAATAGCAATTTCTCGCTCGTCTGCCTCATCTGTTCTTATCGTTTCGTTCTTACAATCCAGCGGCTTAAAACTTCCTTTTCGGGAAAAGTTTCGAAGGCTTCTTGGTCATTGCCGTGAAAGATGAAGTTCACGGTTCAGGAACAGAGAACGAATTTCCGGACGAGCGTAGGCCGGATTTGAATAAGTTCGCGATAACTTCCTGTCACTAAAACCTTGCCAGTTTTCCCTCTTCGTGCCGTTCGAAATTTCCGACCGACTAAATGGAACGTGATTTATATGAAATTAATAAAATAAGTGAAAATTTGAAATATAATAAACTGAAGGATTAGCTTGAAATATCAGCGGAAAGTACGAAATTCATATTTCATAACCAGACACGATATAAATAGGCAAACACTGATTTAAGCAGCAATATTTGATGGAAATAATTTCCATTACAGTTTAATGACTCTCGGTAAATCTTCAAAGAGCGAATGAAAACGAAATGATCCGTTTGCGTATTCAGTTTGTATAATAATCCCGGCGATCGTAGTAAGACCCTTGGTGTAATTGAGGATTAAAATGATTTCTGATAAGCGGCCACGATTTTATTGGCTCTCATTAATTACGCTCGCACTTAATATCCGGCCTTTCATCCTCCAACACACAGATCGGTGCCGGTTGAAGCCGCGGAAAATAATATCGAAGTCCGTGGAGTTGGTGGCCGTGCGCGGTCAGACGATTTGTTATGAGCTTAATTGATAATTTACTGGCGCATAAGCACGTACCGCTACAAATTATTTCGGTAACGGTGCACCGGCAATAAATATCGGACGACGTAACACCGTTCGTAATTAAATTACGACTTATCGATCTGTCTGCTCGTCCCTGGTGAACGTTTCCTGGGAACGTGATGCGTTTTCAAGGTTCTACCTGTTCGGCATTCGATTGACGTACAGTTCACATTTGTCGCGATCGATTCATTTAAACTCCGGGGACTCGGCTGGCGGGTTTCGATAGAGATAAAATGGTTTAGAAAAGTAGTTAGCCTGATACCGTGAGCCATTAATCAAAAAACGTATAAATATGGATGAAGTCGGGAGATGGATGTCTTCAACATCATGATGGATGATAGAAAGAGTGCACGATGCTTTGAAGTTTTATGCTTGATGGTACTAAGAACTTCTAAATCGTTTAACTGTAGCTACTATAATTTTCTTGGCGATTGAAGGTACTCAAAAAGAAAAAAGAAATAAAAATAAATAAATTAATAATATCAGTAATTTCAAACGACTGATTCTTAGTTAAAACGCGATGTACAGAAGGGATACAGTAATTTGTCTGATTCTCATAAACGATTACAAGCCTATTCGTTTCTTGAACATCCGATTACTTCGCTTCGCTCACATTAGCGGCGCGAGTTTGGTTAAGCAGCAGTTCCATTCGCACGCAAATACGCTGTTTTAAAGCGATTGTTTGGCTCGGCGGGCACAGTCGGTGGAAATTCATTTCAGATTTTGTTTGATGTTAAACAGGTTGACGCTCCGGCGCGGAACAAATTTTGAGCGGAATGTAATTTCGAGGCCAATGCAGTTAGCCGGAACTTGCTGGGAGTTATAATAAATTACCGAAATTCAGCGTCGCTAAATGTCCGTAAAATAAATACCGAAAAATCCATAGGGCCGGGGCTTGAATGACAGCGATATAATTAAAAAGAAAAAAAAACGCGTTTACACGATAACTGGCGTTCAGGAATTCATGACAACGATTAAAAATATTCGATCGGAGTTGTGGTTCGATTATTCGATCAATTCGAAAGGTAGTACTGATGGAATATCTATCAACACGGAATAACGTATGGAATGTTCACAGTTCTGTGATTCGGACAATGCATGATTTCGAAATTAAATGTATAGGTTAAAAAACTCAGGTGCATTACAATATTTTATGCATTGGTTGTGATTTCGTTTAGAATTTAAAGTTTGTCTATTATCTTCTCATAATTATGTCACTATGTCGAGTCCATCGCAATACAAATTTTCTATAATTAATTATCATTAGAGAATTATAATTAATTACATAAATTCTATAATTAATATTAGAAAATAGATTATAATTATAGAGTTATAATTAATTATATTAATCCTATAATCAATATTGGAAAATATATTATAATTATAGAAAATAGCATAACAATCTATGATTACTTTCTATCTTTTACCATAGCAAAATATAAAGAACAATACAAAACTTTAAATAGCGATATATATTCGGCTGCAAATTTTATCAAATTGAGTTAGAAATTCGCCTGTTCCAAAAATCTACAAAAAATTTGTCGCTTCATAGTACCAACATCGAGTAACTTATTTCATCCGCGTTCAGGCGAGACTGTAGCCAATAACAACGTAGAACAATGAAGGCCGTGTAAGTTGGAGAAACAACGAAATGGTACGCTATTCAACTTGTGTTTCCCTTCGCGCGTTACGCGTTCGAGAAAACTTCTCGGCCAAAGTTACACCCGCTCACACTTTTACAGCCGCAAAATCCGTTCCCATGGGCGCGGCAAAAGTTTCGGTCCGGTAACCCGTCGTCAACCCCCCTTTCTCGACAAGGGGTGACAACCCTCGAATCAACGCCGCAGAATGCCCGACCGCCAATCCGACAGGAATTATTTATGGCTGTCAAAACGGCTTCGTGGCCATTTGTGAAAAGTTACAGCCACGTGAAAAGAATTTGTTCGTCGTTGAGAAAAGCTACCGTACAGGGGAATGAATTTTATGATTGATTCGTTTTTTAACCAGAAATAAGATTTTTCGTTCTTGTACCTTTGATAAAAAGATTTAGGAGATATTCTATGAATGGTTAAATTGACAAATTTCTTAACCCTTTGAAGGCACATTTCTCTTCCCATTTAAAGTGATACTATTTGGCAGCTTCTTTGCTGTACACTGAAATTACTATTCCGATGTTCGATCCATCGCCTAGATTCTTGAGAATGAAGAACACGAGCAGTAAACCGTAAAAGCATATCCCGGTTAGCGACATGTTGCGAAACGACCGGCTGTTCGTCTCAGCTATTCATGACACGCAGGGAACTTTATCCTACGGGAGGTTACTATGCTATAAAAAAGTTCGACAACAGAATTAACCAGCAGCCAGGATGCACGGGTACAGCTATTCGACCGATGACCTTAGCGTCAGCCAGTTTCGACGACGAGGCCCCCGCGACGCTTTGGCGTCGTGAAATTTTCGACATTCCGCCTGGTCGCGTCAGCGCCAATTCGAAAGTTTCGCGACGCAGAGTTCGAGCAGGGCAGAGTTTCCGGTCTGATGGCGGTGGTCGGGTCCGTTGGTCGCGCTACTCGAACAATGAGCCCCGTGACATTTCAGACCGCGGCTCTTCACTTCCGCTTTTACGAGGCGTCCTTCTTCCACCGCTGGGATATTTGTTCTCGTTTCATGGAAAATCGCGCTGTTAGTTCGTTTCACGGCTCGCTGTAAACCCACCAACGGATGAAATACGCTCGCATTCCGCTCGACGTTACGATCCGACCTTACGATTTACAAGCTGACGGCTGTTCATAAGTTTGCGAAATAGTTTTGTTTTCTACTAATATTTGGATACACCTATTGCTTTCGGTTTTGTGGTTCTTTTTTATAATTACTTGATCGAATTAACCTTGGAACAACGAAGTCAAATTTGCAAAACATATACAAGGATATTAATTTAAAATTGAATATATAATTTTTAAACAAAAGAGTTTATATTGGAAGAATAAGTTTTAAAGGAATGGTGTAAAATTTAAGAAAAGGAGATAATATGAGATAGAAAATGAAATTAAAATTGGGGTTCTCTCCATGGTCCGCCGTTCGAGGGTTAAATCCATTCACAGTGAAGGTGTTACCAAATCAACGCCCATAAACCCTGATTAAGTTCTAACACCATCGAATTCTATCGGAAAACGAACTCACCGCCAACTTAATTATCCCCCCGCAATTAATCCCGAAGAAGAAAGAAGTAGAGAAAATCGAGCGATCTCATGATGGCCTTGGCGATCCATTCCAATGTTGCTTCTCGCCGCAGAGGAATTTAATACCGCGAAGGAAACCGAAGAGAGAGAGTCGTTTCCGTATCAGACTTCTTCATCTGTCAGCTGAAGAAAGCAGCGATGAAGAAGGCAAGGTGAATAGAAAAAAAAGGAAGCAGAAACGTAGGATCGTGGGAACGAGTTACCGCGAAAAGATTTCGAATTCCTTTCTCGATAGAAAACGAGAAGAGACAAGGGAGAACAGAGGATGACGAAATGATGGAGAAATAACGAAAGTTCGAGCTCGACTGCAGCTGACGTAGCAGATATTAAAAAGAATCCCCGACACGGCCGATTTTCGACCTATTGATAATTCAATCGTTATCTATACCGGAAATAACCTCGATCGTTATCGTTCGTCCTCACCTTTGCCTGTCGCACGTGTGATTTTGGTTTCATGGCATTTTTACAACCGGCGGAAAAATTAATTTGTCTTATGCTTCCTCGAAAACGAGCCTCCTATCTTCAGCCACCCCTTCATTCCCTCCCTTTTTTCCCCGACTCTTCTGCTCCCCTTTCTTCTGGCACTGTAAACCCTTAACGTCGTTTTACAGCCACGCTTTTCGCATTCGGTGTTATCTTTACTACCCTCGTGTACCTGTTTCCTGCGCCATGTCGGTCTTGACTAACCATAAATTATCGCACGAAAACGTGGTATTATTGTTATAGCCTTTCTATCCTAGTTCTTCCTAACATTGTGAGTAATTATCCGTATGTAATCCTCTTTTCTTATTATTTTTCCAACTTATTTACAATCCATCTAATGTAGATATTGTGAGAAATATCTTATCAAAATTCCACATCGATCCATACATTTTCGCGTACATAAATAAGCATTCGTTTTTACGTGCATCGTCGATGAAATATTCACGTGGTGTCGTTTTAGCTTAATTTGACGGGAACGGATGGCAGTATCATCCGCAAAAGAAAAGCGGATTCGCTGGAAGGGAAAAATGGGTTGGTCCCGATATTACTCGAGTGCAGTCGCGAGTTAATCTTCGTCCGGAGCCGGTCCGAAGCTTACGTTTCATCGGGCCTGGCATTCAAGTCGGATTAAATTCAAACGGGGGAGGACGCGATTCGTGAGCAATTTTTCGATCAAGGAATTCCGCCACGGTAAAGATTACCCGCGTGCCCCACCCTCCTCTCTGCGTATCTTCCAGCAAGAAATCCGCGAGATATTCCTTTGTGTGTGGGAGATATTGTAATTGGATCCAAGGGAAAACTTTCGCGACAAAGAGAGGCGTTCGCAATCGAGGAAACTCTATAAACTTTCGAAAATCTTTCCCCGTTCGATCGGCGCGAATTAAGTTACCCTTTCGAGGGTCGATGAACTTTGAATCGTAACTCGAAGCGTATTGTAAACTGTGACGAAGTTTCGTCGTAGATCACGAAAACAATGCTGTTTGCAAGGTCCGCGATGCGGTGTCGTTATCGTCATGATCGTCATTAAACGTCAGCAACGTTCCCTGTCATTTTGGCACACGCGATGCTTGATTTACGAGGAGGATCGTTCACGTTACGCGTCCGGGCTTAGAAACGAACCGCGGCCACCGAAATTAAAAGGTGGACCGATGCATTATATATCGTAGACACACCGCGTACCACCATGAATATGTATGGGGAAAAGGAGGACGCGTGTAACAGCGTCCTTGCCGGCTGTTACGTATTCACGAATTTATAACCGAGCAACGGTGCCTTGTCGGGGACCGTGTCGATTGTTCGTCCTGCTGTGAGGATGTGCACGAAGCCGCGTTTGTAAGGAATTTTAAAGGCCGGAAGCGTGCGGCTTGTAATTAACGAACGTGGATAGGAAATTGTCGCGACACGGTGAAAGTTTTTTGTTTCACAAGAAACAGCGAGACGTACATACACGTGTTCGTATGGAATTGACATTGATAAGTTAATATAATTAATTATTGTAGTTAGATATTTAATATTTCAAATAAGGATTCCATGAATTATTCGCGAATATGATATTAATGATTAAAAAGTGGAACGATCGTGGTCGAAATTAAAAACAAAATATTAATATTCGAAATGGAAGTAATAATATAATAATTTGGAATATTTGCTGGTTTATTCATTATTAATACACATGATGTTTCATGAACGAAACACAAGCATCGTATACACCATTTTACGTCCCCTCGTTATGGGGTGGAGGCAGGGTAAAACTTGTGCTCAAATGCAAATCGGTTAATATTTTAATAAAATCAGCTTGCAAAGTGTGGCCATTTGGGGATCGCGAATCTGATTTCCATATTCCGCGGGGTTAATTTTTATAGCGGGAATAATTATTCAAGGGGAAATATTTACTATTCTCTATAGGATTTAATAGTATACGATGCATTAACGGGACCCATAAACCACGATATACGCTATTATCGCGTTCGATGCATTTAACTACTTGATTACGGCTCGTTTCCATTTTTCCTCTTAACTTGTTATTAAATCTCCCTGGATTCTCCTTCCACCGGATATCCTCGTATTTTTGTACGGATTCGTTCGCAAAAATTATTTTCTCGGTTCGAACGATTATGGAAATCAAAGTGCACGAATGCGACCTCAGAAAACAGAAAAAATTCAGCTTCGTACGTTCGACTGGAATTAAAAGAAAAAGCACCGCGAATGCACCCTTTCTGGAAGCCGTAGAGAAAGGAGATATCAATCATTTTTAATCACACTTTTGCCAAAAAAGAAACTGTTGTGGTCGTTGATTAAAAGCACCATAAATTTAAATACTCCTATTTTTCTATCAAATATCAAATAATATTTCTAAGTAAATAATTAAGTGATATTCGTGAACCTACCACGTATTCCAGTCTTTCATAACAAAAGCTTCAAGCCATAAATAATCAGAAAAAAAGTCGAAGAGATCCGAGAATATGAATTAGTTAAAGTTTACCGTTCCAATTTCCTCAATATCGTTTGTCGTTAATAATGAAAACTGGAATTGCACAACTTCGAACGTGATTCTCGGGGAATGATAGCGTACGAAACGTTACAGGCTTTTTTATCCAATAATAACGATAGAATTCCGTGGATATGAATTTTGACTTTCACGTCAGCAGATATTACGCGAATATTTGTCGTTTTTAATCAATGTTCGACAGAATAACCGGCATGAAAAGGTCAATCGCGACATGCTTGTATGAAAGCCAGTTAACTTCCATTTAAAATGCAATAAATAGCGTTTAAAGGGAATGTGCGTGTATATGTCGTCGGCGAGATGAAAGTTTCACGAGCAAATGAAACCGTGATATGAAAATTATGATCTCCTAACGCAATCGTAATCCGATAAAGAAAAAATCGTGTTACGACAAAAGCGAATCCGAAGTTATGAAACGTTTCAAAATTAAAACTGCTTTTGCAAATGTCTTAATTTTGCTAAATTTTTAACAGGATTGAAAACTATACCTTTACAAATTTCGTCCCTGCAATCGAGTTTTCTGAATTTATCTCTAAGCTATGAATATAACTCCGTGCCGTAGCAGAATATTTTTCTACGTTTAATCTCAATTTTCGGATTCATATTTTCAGCCAAAAATTTAAAGGGAGGCAAAAATAACAAACAGCTGACGGCTGTATGGGTCTGTAATGTCCCTATTTGTTTTTTTTTCTACCAGTTCCGCTGGTTGTTTGGCTGTTTTAAAAATTGAAACGACAGTTGCAGAGAAGTTCCCTCGAAAGTAATTTTCGAGCCACGGTCCGAAATATCCAATTTCTGCGCTCTCGTTGCAAACAATACTACAGCTTTTGAAATTGAGAAAAAGTAGTGACGTGGACAAAGCAGAAAATGGTGTTGGAAAGTAATGTGCTTGTCTTCTGTGAGAAGAAAACCTCATTGAGTAATCAGACTGACTGAAGCAAGAAGAAAAAATGGGCAGCAGAGTGCAACTTATATTTTACGACAATACAGCCCCAGCACTGATATGACTTTCGCGATCTTTGAAGTTTCGCGAGGATAAACTTAATAATTACAATGTTTCACCGTACAGTGGTTGAACAAGACAAATGGATCTTTGCTTTTGTTCCTCATTTCTCTGGTTCAAATATTTACTGACGAAACACGGGGCTGATTTTCAACGAAATTAAATTGCTTCTTGAAAATAACATTGGCCATCGCTTCTCAAGTTTAATATCAAAATGATGGACTTTCTTTTTGCATAAAATATAGCTTGATATTATAACAGACCCGCGGAATAAATGTACTACAAGAACACCACTTAACGTTTCCGCGAACTTTCCTATTTATACGTTAATTCATTTCTTTTCACCTTAAGATATTCCATCATTATACAAAGTACCGGTAACGCGATCTCTTCCTTCTACAAGTGTTAACAAATTAAACTTAATGAATACGAACGTCGCGAACATCCTTTCTTTTTCTCTCCATCGATAAACGAAAGTACCGAGCGTAACAGTTTCCAAGCTCTCGAATATACAGATTAATCTCAGGTGACGATGATCAACTACCGGAGTCTAATAAACCAGTGTAATTCCTCGTCATAAATATTGATAACTCGCGTAGAAACCAAGGAAAAAGCATAAAAAGAGGGAGAGAGAGTAGGAAAGTGTAGTTCGTATTCGATTTACATGAGGAGTCCATTTATCTCGATGTGCAAGCCCGGTCACGCATACTGCTGTCCGTTTGCACGGTTAACGCACGCACACGTTTAATGGGCAATTTGAATAAATACGATATTAAAGGCTCGAAACGGCGATGTCGACGCGATGTAACCGGTCCTGCAGTCCGGTCACTCTTGAATCAGGAAGAGGCAAGAAAAATAGCTGACAGCCAGGCTAGACACGGCCCATTAACGTTGCCATCGATTCGCGTGCACCGCGTTGCGACGTATTGTCAACGGGGAACGAGGCATGCATCAAACGCGCTTCCTGATTACACCGGTGACTCGCGTTTCCCTCGCGATCGTAAATTAATATCGCGCCGGCTACAATGTCGAAGAAGCTCGACAAAATATCCAGCTTGCTTTCGCCGCATCAGCGTTTATCTTTGTTTTGAAACAAAAACCCTTTGAAAATGAAACATCATCTCCTATCGATGGTTAGACCATAATTGTCCGATAAATGCAAGTAAACTGTAGAATAGAACTTTTCAAATGAAACTTACTCAGCTTAGCGAGTACGCGTTGAAGTTGATCGTACGGCTGTTTAGCAGAACTATTTCTATCGCGAAGCAAGAGCGAAACAGAGTATCAAAATCGAGTGCCGTTGATGCTCGTACCGGTGCACACGTATCCTGGCTGGCTAATTAAATCCGGCCTGAGCCTTACGTGTGGCAGTCGACGGGACAGGCCGCAAACAGATACGAGGCTCGTACATACACGCGTGCATCTGTCGGCAAATAGAATTTCGTGGGCGACGTAGAGAGGCGAGGATGAGGCGCGGCGGTTGCAGGATGTTCAATCGGACAGGACGCGCTCAATGTCCCGAAAGGCTATCTACCTCGATATACCGTCTGTTCCCACACGCACATACACGGATGGAATCGTGTGTACGTGTGGTCGGAGGCATGACGTTCGTAATGCGGTGACAATGAGGGGCCATATTAAACCGGTAATGGCGCCATTCGAATACACGATAACCGATGTCGTTGTTATCTCGCGGGGCTCGTTCCGTCGATCAACCAAACGTTGCTCGGTAAATGTTGGCTGAGATTTACTTTTATCTGTTTTTCCTCTACCGAAACTGTATCCGTGTATGCATATACGCGGCCGGGTTTTATCGACGGTTATAATTCTTCGCAGTTTTTCGGGGGCAGGTTAGTGTCCGTTGATTCGGTCGGGGGATGTTTGATTAATGAGCCGGGGGGGGGGGGGGGGGGGGGGGATAACGAATGGATGCTCTGAATTAATGGTGATGTTATGGAATTTTTAAGTGGGATAATGTATTTCCTTACAGTCTCGGATACTTTGAATTAATTGTTGTTGTTTCCGCGATTACGAGTTGTAAGATTTGTTGCCGAACTAGAGGGAGAATAATTTCTTCTTGAAGAATTATTACAAATATTTTTTTAGTAGATGCAAACACAGGTAAAGTTACATTCGCCAATGGTTAGTAATTCCTCGGTTCTCTTTCAGAGAGTAAAGTTACTTTCCCTAATGAAGATCAAAGGTAAAGTCAATCATCGAATTATGAATAAAGTCAATTATCGTTCCAGAGGTTCTACTAAAGTTTCCATAAAAGGGGAGAACCTTTAGTCACAATGAACGTTAGTTTCCATCGATGTATATCGGTTAGATGAGCGTGAGAAAAAAAAAAAAAGGGAATGAAAGGATCGTTCTCGGCCACGTCTAAATCGACGCGAAAACGAGCACGCCCTCGATCAAAGATAATCAAGCTCTTTAATTCGGGAATATTCCTCTCGTCGATCGGACGGGAAATTCGATCAAATAGCCTTCATTATCGTTCTTTTTTGTCCGAGCACATTCGACGAAACGATTTCACATCACGATCCAAGCCTCCGACCACCCCCGCCTTCCTTGCTGAGCAAGGACCTAACCAGGATACCTCGTAACGTTCACGGAAAAGCGAACGCAGCGCAGCAGGATGTGATCCAGGATGCACTTCCGGCGGCACTGATTCCGCCAGCCAAACCCCCCACCCCTCGATCACCGCCCTGCCCACCCTCTTCCATGCCACATAGAAACGGAACCCGCGACCAAATATCAGAGTCAGGTCTTCCTCTATCCCGTTTTGTGCTCATCTTCCCGTTCCACATCTTCCCTTCCAATTCACCGGGGAATATGAGACGAGTACGTACATACAACCACGCTCGGTCCACCGGATATTGAATAGTCGACGACGTTGTATGCGATTATTCGCGTTGTAACAGAGGACAATTAGAATGTTTGGAGAATGCGATTTAAAGCATGTAGAGATAATTCTTTCGTTTCATCTTTGCTTCTTTCGCGTTATTTTGAAACCATTTAAAAACTATTTTTATCAAAGTTAGTACCGCTAGAAGATGTCTATAACACTTTGATAGAGTTCGATCCACCTCAGATCGTATCAATCAAATCATTTTGGAGAACAACGATATTCGGTATCGAAAGATAATCGCAACGATCGTTCGAAAGTCCATCTTCCATCGAAACGGTGTTTACCTTTCACCCTGTTTCACGGCATTTCTAGCGAGCTCACGCTCAAGTAAATCGATTCGCTCACGAAATTTCCGTAGCTTTGTTAGATTCCTGCATAATCGGGTGAGGTCAGAGTTCTGAAACCGAGCGAGAAGCCAAGCAAGCACGACCGGTGTAAATTTACGGGGACGGAAATCCAGGCTGGAGGCGTTCGTTTCCGGCTGGTCAGTCGTATACCCCTCGTACGGTCGGTGCTGATTGGTTAATTAGACCGACCGAAAATAGCGCGTCCCGTCGTCGCCTCGAAACTACGCGGTCGGAAATAGTTGAACGAAACTTTGCGGCTCGTTAGCAACGTTCCTCTGTGTATACCGAACGATTATACGCGAACGTGCGTGTTCCTCTTCCGGTTGAATCGATTCGATGATCGCGGCGAAACAACGATTAAAACTTTACCCGCTTCATAATTGCGAACGAGAGGGTTCACGTGACACGGCATAATGCAGCCAAGTGTTTCACATTTATGAGATGCTCGACGATACGGCACTACGTCTACTGTGTTTCCTTCCTCTCCTATCTATAGTTAGTTTAGTCATTGAACTTTCCGCAGAGGGTGAGAGAGCCTAACAAAGGGAGCTTGCCTCTTTTTGTCTTCCGTTTACCAAAGAACTTTCAATAGTTTAGCAAACACCATTTTGAAATAGGGATGTTGTAATAAAAATAAAACTTGAAACGTTTGCTATCTCAAAATTCATTTGGAAAGTTGTTATAAATTGTCAGATTGTAAATTGCCCTCTTTTTTGCGTTTAAAGAATTGGATTGAAGTCAATCTTACCATATGGAAAAGTTTTCATCACCCTTTCTAATGCAATTTTCTTGAGCAGCATTTTATAGACGATACAATGCTTTTATCATTACATACGATATTCTTTTGTACGATGAAAGAAGTTTTTCCTCTTAAAATGAATAAATTGCACTTTCTCAATATTACGAAATCGTGTGTAGAACGCTATCTATACGTAGACGATGGAAACTTTTGCATGCTCCTAAAACCCCTAGCTACTTTGTTCATAGATTTTTACAGGGTCGATTTAGTGACGGATATTGTTTTTGGGAGATCTTAAAAAAAAAGAATATTTGGAATTTTGGATGAGAGATTATTAAACATTCGTAACTCAAAATTTTACGTTAGTCTATACAAATTACATATATTTTACACGAAGGAAATTCACGATATGGAGGGTTGCTTTTAATTGCTTTGAGAAATCAGTTCTTTGATGAAATGTCAAAGGGTAAAGGATTCGTTTCTTGCGTGTTCGACTGTGAACCGAGTATTCTTTTACAAAATCACTTATTGTTAGAGGCAAAAGAATTTCAATTTTTTCACTGAATTCACAAATAGAAACGCGAAGAATTGTTGGAAAATATTTAAAACTTTCAATATTTCAATATCAAATTGTACAGTATAGAATTAATATCTTTCTCCCGCATTTAGGATAGCATGAAAGGTATAATATCGAGAAAGAAAATATGATGAAAGCTTGAATTGAAATAAAAGAGTAGATGACAATCAGACTGAAATTTCTAGAGAGAATGTAAATTTATGCAAATAAAATGCACAGTGAATAAAGATCATGTACTGCAAGTACCTCCAGTTGAACCCTTTACTACATGACCCTCCAGGGATACGAAGGCAGGGTTTAATAGATGTTGTAAATGGTCACTGTACGGACTAAAGGGTACCTCACTCTGATGCGGATACGTCCAAACAATGAAGAGAAATTTTAATCGACCACAAACATGCTTCCCGTCACTCACTCGGGTGCAAAAAACGTTTATCAAAATAAAACTTTCAAATTACCATCATAAAACTTTTCAGTTTCTTACCTTTGAATATTTTATTCTCCGCAAACATCCAATCGAAATTAATTATAATCATAAATTAATTTTACTGCACAATAGAAACATAATTAACTTTAGAAGAATAAACAGAGTACTAATTAAAGAAAATTTCAATATTCCTCAACCTTCCCAAGAACATCAGAAATTTGTAAACGCAATAAAAAATTGCGAACTATCAAACTATAATAAAATCACGCTATTGAATCAGTTTCTCGCGTCACTATAGGACCGCAAAAAATATGAGGAACCGCATAGTGATTGGCCTCAGTGTCTGCCAAAATCACGCTCACACATGCCGGGTACACGCACGTACATCCACAGGCGTGTTGGAAAATTCATTTTGCTTGTCCGTGACTACGAGAGCGTACGACGAGACCGCACTGTCGCGCCCGTAAAATCGGCCGGTTCAAGCACACGGTTTTCCCGATGTACGGTTCGCGGTTTTACAGCGGCGCGATTTGATCATCGTTGTAAACGTTTCTGCTCGCGAGCAGGCCGGCTTCAAGGGGTTTTCCATCGATGTAAAAGGCTGAGCGTGAAGAGGATTCAGCAAACCGCGGAAATGTTTCCGCTTCGGTATTGCTCGTCACGCGGCTTCGACCAGCCTGTCTCTCACCCATTAAACTCTCCATCCCCCCGTTGCTGTCCCGTTTTCACCCTTCTTCGAGGTCGAATCTACACGCTGCCGACTGCCGATAATCTCGTTGAGAACCGATACGTGACTGTAGAGTCGGTGACATCCGATCGGCAAACGGAACGACGTTATCCGACAGAGAAATTTCGTTACACCGCGATACTCGACGTCGATTCAACGATACCGCGACGGGATTTTATATATTCCGTTTCGATTCGTTTGCTTTCCGAACAGCAGAGAGCGGGAAGCGCCGACGCGTCCAGGGAACGATTTTTACCCTGGAATTATTTCAGCCCCGTTGTTCTCCATGAAATCCCCGGCGACCGTTTGCCTGCTGATTGTATCTGTCACTTTGACCGAGGCATAACCTAGCGTTTTGTAAATTCTCGTGAAAAATCATGCGCTCGTTCGTGTAGATCTGCAAGTTCGAAATACATTCTACCAACGGACAGTTTTATTTACAGCTCTTTATAGGACGCGATGGGAGCGCGACCGATCGATGTCGATACTTTGGTAGAAAAGATAAAATTGGCAAATTGGACGAGGTTCCCTGCGAGAGGGTACACTTTGCGAGCGTGGCATCGTTTTATCAACGAATTCCTGACGAGAGAGTCGAGGCGCAACGATCACAGACGATACGCCCCACGATTTTTCTATTTCCCGAAATCGGCCTGATAGAGGGTCGAGAGGAGGGGAATAGATTGGTTAGGAAAGCGGGTTTCCGCGAGTAGCAAAAGTGTACGCGGGTCTGGAAGGGTGATCCACGAGACCGATGGTTTTGGTTTTGGTGACCGGAAAGGGGCGGAAAGAGGACTGCGGAATGGGATGGAAACGAGGGGAGGTGGGAGGTCAGGGTACCCGAGATTCGTGGGACAGGCCACTAAATTTCCCGTCCAATTTGGGTGTACACGATTCGTGCGCTGTTGTGCCGCATCCTACCCGTAGTCGGGCTACACACCGGTTCACCTACAACGCTTTAACACCGGCATGGATCAGCCGGTGTATACGGACGATCGAGCTCGCGGTGTCGTTCCCTGAACCCGCATATCCGCGTCCTTATGCGACGTGTGCGTACGGATACGATGCCCGTTCAATTCGTGGCCCATAAACTCTCCGCTTGTAAATGCGTCGAATGATCTGGCCGTGATTCCGATTTCTGAAACGATCGGGGTTATGGGTACCCCTTGAATCGCGAGTGCTTTCATTTCCTAATGCGAATCGCGTTCGAACAATGTCACTGTGGTTTTGCGAGATAACAAGCAGCAATTTCAACGATAACTATTACGAATTTATAATGAAAATTATAAAACTAATTATTTTTCTATCGAATCAAAATTTCGATTTGACAGTAGAGTTATCGTCTTTAAAAGGTGTCCTAAATGATCCGTTTCCAATAACATTTTCGTTTCTTCGCGAACGGCTGCATCAGAATCTGTCGTACAACCGTGGTCCAATTTCGAAGCTGCGACCTTTGAATACGAAATTTTGCTCGCGAGAAGAAATCAATAGACCGAAGTTGGAACCGGAGTCAGCCGCAATCTGCACCTACGATACCGATTCACAATCAAGCTACGTTTAATTCAACCCGAATCAATGGTTAGCCGCATGTAACTTTATATCATAGCCAACTTAATCAACGTCCAGCACATTTACAAGCCACGTCTGTTCCGCTTTTAATTTGAATTCGACCTCGAACCGCATCCGACCGCATCGCTTCGATTTCCAGGCTACATTCGATTTTCGGCTCGCCTGGTTGGGCACACTTTTTACACGTCACCCTGACGCGTTTAAATATCAATTTACGATTTTATCCTTTAATTCTCAACATTAAGTACAAAATTAACGTTTGTACGTTCGTTAGCAAATCGTAAAAAATCACCATACTAATACTGATAAGTAGCCTTTGGTCGGAAAGTAGCAGGTTCGTTTATCGTAGAGAAGTGTCGATTTTATCGAATCGTCCAGATTTCCGACGATTAATCTTGCAAAGGTAGCAAGAGCGATAGGTGAAAGCAAATCTACGTGGAGTGAATCGATCGTAGCTCACCGAGCGAATAGACGAAACCACAAATGTGGTCCTTTTAATACGCCAATGATACGTCTATGAAAAGCTGGATGATCAGTCACAAAGTTAGCGAAAGCTGACCGAACTACTGCAAATATGCGAGCGATCCTGGCTTCCGGAATGCAACTACGACTCGTATTAAATCGCATTACATTCGTAAAGGTACTGCTCGTTGCGGTCGCTTTATCAGCAATTGGTCATTAAATCAGTTACAAAATGAGAATCTTTATGATGGTCGCTCGTTACCCATCGTAATAACGAAATTTTGTTCACCTCGTTAAAATAAATTGCTAATTTTCAAGACGTTGCGATAATCTTTGAAAGGTTGTGTTTGAGAAAATACTAATTATTTAACAATCTGTATGTTAATAAAATTGAGAAAGAATTTCGAAGGACCAAAGACATACACTTGGCGAGTAGTATTTTCTTTTACGTGAGACACGTACCACGCGTATTTCGATGTAACCACCTGTTGCAGATGACAAAGCATTAGGCGTGTATATCAGCAAGTGTCTAATAATGCTAATTCATTGCCTCGGCCGAATGCCACAAACGCAGCGTTTACGTGAGCAATCGCGCCGCGACGACAACCGGTGGAAAAGGTAATTCCAGGAAAATTGCAAGTGCTCGAGGAAGATTCTGCACGTTCAAAATCCACCGTAATCTTTATTAGATTCACAATTCTTGTAATTTATACGGAGAAACGCGTTATCCATTTAAGAAATGCGACATCGTTGTGATAAGGTAGCAATTTGTTAAAATTATTATCGATTTTCAATGTAAAAACTTTTCAATTAATACCGAAACACGTTATCACGAAAAATTAACTTGGAAAGCTACGAATGTTAATGGAGAGGCAAATTACTATCCCTAGAACGATATACCGAGCAAACTCGAACGACACCCGTGTTAATCATCGGACGCACGAACGATAGTCACGAATCACGCAAAACTTCTTTCGTTTTCGCGAGTTACACGGAAGAAGAGCTCGTGCAAATTGAAACCGCCCTCGCACGAGCCTTCTCGCGAGCCTACCTCGCCGACCACGTAAAACCATGAAACATTGAACGCCTTCTAGACGCCCATTCGAACGACAACTATCGTGTCTTTCGATCGTAAACCATGCTAGAACTAATTCACAAACAGTCCCACGCTAATTATATGTATGAACGAGTCGTGAACAAAATAAGCGTCTACAGCGACAAAAACTGAGAAGAAACAAATGAAAGATTTTAATATTTTTTTTTGAAATTTAACAGAAATTGTTATAACGTTTTAAAATTAAAATGTATGTTGATTTTTATCCAGACAAAAATATTATACGCATTTTACCTATTTGTTTGCTATTCATTTCGCTGGAAAAAAACGGAAATGCATTCGTTCGTCTCTCCTTTCTCAGTTGTTTTCGATGCATTTGTCAGGGTATTAATTTGGATTTGCATTTCATCCATGCCCGCGATATACATTTCCGCAATTTATTTTTCACGCCGTTAAACCATCGCGTTGCAATTCGAACGCGCAATGAAATCCGTCTACCCCACCCATTCCTTTCTGTCTGTCGCATCAAAGCTGTACATAATTAAAGTGGTATTTCCAGCGTAATTAAGATGGAACGTTAGATGCGCACGCCCCGTCATAATTAAGTAGAAAGATTAACGTGAAACGTATGAATTTTTAACTCTCATCCGGCTGACGAAGCGAAACGTTTTTGCGACCTGTATTATGTACACTTGTTGTAATTGGAGAATGCCACTTCACGAAATTAATTTGTAAATTATTCGTATCTCGTTCACGATCCTGTACCTTTTGAAACATATATCAAATTTTAACTACACATGTAAATTACTTTTCATCGAACGCGAGTTAACTCCTCTCTAAATTTCTAAATTAAATTCCACAGAATCGTTGTTTATTTTAATAATCTTTCATGTTTTAAACAGCAACACGCAATCAATATCGCCAACATTGTTAATTGAAACGTTTGAGTAAACGTGCTCGTCGCGGAGGGACGGTGAAGAAATTATCGAACCACTTTGCGGAGGGAAGCTCGAGGTATCGCTAAATCCCAGAGCGAATAGATTGAAGCGCAGACGGTGTGAGGTAATTAGAAATCGAGCCGGCCAACAATATTAACTTCTTCGATGAGCATGCGATGCGAGATACGCGGTTAGTCTAATGCAGATTGACACGCTATATCAACATTACCGGTTAAATCCGTCGTTAATACCGATCGCGTCTGGCCACCGCTCTTAATTCATGGGTTAACCGCCGAACGCGAAATGTAATTAACAATAATGGCCGGTATATTGACGCGTGTAATTAGTTTCCCAACCGTTCGTTACAGAAGTTCATGCGATTCCTTCAATTAATTTCCTAGCGATCAAATTCACTGTGAAATACATATGCGATACACTTTGGCATATTCCGAAACATCATCGTAATTAAAATTAGTAAATGAAATAAACAATTTTAATTTAATAGAGAGTTTTTTTTCTATTCCTTATTTTTCAATTTGCTTTCTAATACCAATGATAAAGATAGATTGTACGGATTAAACTAAGCGAATGCTTGGAAAAGCTCTTTCTACATTCAATCCTCTAAGGATACTTAGGAGTGAAACTCTGTCAAACTTAGGAAATTACAATTAGCATTAAGATTAGAACAATTCTGAACTCATTAGAACTTGGTAACCGAATTAACTGAAATCGTACTGTGTTGTTAAACTTCTGAATCATTGCAAAGAGGAGTTGATGGTTTGTCCTTACTTACAGTATCTGTGATAATTACTATCTAATTTTAAATGCCAGTTATTGCAATTAAATCGAATCATTAACACATGAAAAAATGTAATGCAATAAAAATGATTTTAAATTGATAATTACCATTCCAGTTCTGCATTATTGCTTCGATGAGCTACTGCTTAAACTAAACAACTCATTTTTCTTGAAATATATTTCATATTTTTCTTATGGTGTGAAGGTGTCCAGATATTTATGGACGGTGGTGTGCATTCAAATATAGAAGAAATCATCGAACGATAAACAGAAAATAAACCGAACGGAAGACATTCTTTTCATTCAGTCCCGGGTCACGTTTTCCTGCTTCGTATACTTTCAATAATATTTGCCAAGTTATCCCTCGAGTATTCAGAAAATCGCAGCAAGAAATCGTGAGGGGAGGGTTAGAAAATCGAAAATTCCACCGATCGTTCTATGGTATTCTTTATATCTAGGATTCGGTTTAGATCCGCTGGATTCATAGGTCATTCCCTCGCTCATCCTTGTTTTTCCATTGCGAAAAATAAAAAGCATTCCGGTGTCGTCAGAAAGAGAGTTTCGCGCAGACTCGTCGCGTATAAACTTTTCCCGTATACGTATCCGGCTGCATCAATCTTCCATGTCCGACCGACATGTTCCTTTACGCCCGAAGCGAGACTCGATGTCGTGCTCACGACTTCGCCTGCACCCTGAATATTTAACTAAATCCCACCTGTATCTATCGACGATTCCTTTCGGAACTCCGTAACTGGAATAACGGGCGAAAGGGGATCGAGATGACGATGCCGGAGAGGCGCAGAGGCTCGTGAAACGTTGAAATGGAATCAAAGAGTAGAAACTGATTCCATGACGAGTATACCGCAGGGAACCGTGGAATACGAAAGGTTTTCATCTTCGGTTGACTTAAGCCGGAATATCGTCGACCTTGGGAACGATGCAGAAGGTTTGCATTTTCTCTACCAGTGATGCGATGTTTCCCATCGATTCGACAAACGGAATGGTAGATAACACTGATAAAGAGAACGTCAGATCTTCGAGTCATCTTTCGTTGAAACATTGAACGCTACAGATCACATCATTCTGTTTAAGAATATACCTGCTGGATATTTTAATGTTTAGTTGAAATAATTCAAGATCAAATATTAAAATGGACGAATTTTGAAAAGCTTGAAAGCTATCAAGCAAGATTCTATTCCTTTATGCAACCTTCGATCTTAACCTGTTTTCTATTGAAAGCTCACTTTCGTTTTAATTATTAATATCCAATGAACTGGTTCAGCTCGAGTTGCCTTTAAACAAACGAGGCAATCGGTCATTTAAAAGACCGAGACTGGGTTTCACTAGATCGAAGGTCATACTCTATATCCATCCACGAACAATGTCCACGTTCAGGTTTAATTTCGAATAAATGGAGAAAAATATACGGCTCGTTAGGTTGAGGACGAGTAAAATTACTTTTCGCTCGGAGCAGAGAAAGGTCAAGAGGTCGTGTCTTTTCGCGTTGAAGAGCATCATCCGACTAACGAAGACAAAAACGTTTTACATATTTATCCGATATTCGATAATAAGAGGAGACGAGCAATTCGTGGAACGTTTGTCAGTACTTGGATAAATAAAACTGTACCATCCTGAATAAGATATATCCGTTTCATTTGTCATCGGTTTCTATTTAGTTTCCAGATAAGTTGAATAAATATACTGAATCAGTTTATGCTATGATGTATTGCCCAATTAATTGGGTAAATAATAAACGTTTCAAAGTGCTTGATAGATGAAATTATTTACAGACATTCAATGCCTGTCTTCGTTGTTAATCCTTCTGTTAATTCGTAACCCCACAATTGCAAAATGTAAAGGTTAACCACGATGGTAAATAACAGGATGAAGGTTTAACGAGTATCCGTCGAGCAGATAAAAAGAAACATCTCGCTGCTGTTTCACGTGCCGTTGATTTTCCCGTTTTATCCATTACGTACGCGAACACGTACACGTGGAATCTGATTCTCATTTGAATGAAAAGAATCAGGTCGTACCGTGCGAACATCTTCCTGATGCATCGAAAAAGAAGTTGGCTCTTATGCTGCTCGGGAAGATGAGCAAAAGAAACGCAGAAACGAGACGAAAAGAAAAGATGCGAGGATGAAAAAAGGTGTGCGCCGGGCTTTGCGCGGTTTCATCGCCTTTCACGCGTTGTTTTTCAGAAGTTTCTGCTCGAGCTTCGTTACAACATTGACTTACAAAAATTACAAAAAAAGATTGTATACCCTTGGTTGTAAATTTATTGTAATTAAAATCGGCTATATGAAATTCTTAATTGACGATAACTTAATAACGAATTAACTACCCTAGGAATCACCTGTGAGCGATGTTTCGAATTTTATAAGATCTCATATTTAGCAAAAGAAAATAAAAATTATATTAGTTTCCAGTAAGGTGCCAAATTGATGTGTTAAGGGGGTGGTTATTTAAATACTGACGAAATTTGAATCCGAGCATCCCCTTGGCTGTATCTTCGACGAGGAGTCACCCGGTCGGTAGCATATCATAGGCACACACCTCTATTCTGTTTTCCCCCGGAAAATCAATATCGGAGGTTGGCAGCGCCTCTCGGGGGTGGTTCTCGCCGGAGACAAATCTCAGTGTCCGGAAAATCCGTGGCTGGCGCCAACCGAACACTGCCGCTAAATTCCGTCGATAAGTGGAGGCACGCGATACACCCTTGGAATCCGGGGAATCCCGTGAAACGGACGATCTCGCGTTTGGCCCCAGGTTTGTCCGTGTTTCGTGAACTTCTTCGAGGGATGGTGTACGGTAGGTCAATCGGCGAAGATCGACGTTGAGTCCAGGTATCCGTTCGACGTACGGTCTACGAAAAGGAACCTAACCTCTCGCGGTAACCTCGTGCCGAGGGTGTTCAAAGTGTGCCTGTTGTACGAGAGAAAGAGAGATAGGCTATTTGGTCGCCATATTGAACGACACCAGCACCGCCACTCTCGTCGTCGCGCCATTTTTCAGTCGAGGATATAAACATTTTTGTCGAAGTTTCCCAGAAAGTTGTCGGTTCGGGCGAGCAGTAATTGATGGTAAAAGAAAAGAAATTACCGTTGACAAAGTGGAGAGGGAGAAGGGTCGAACGTTAGAGGCGGCTTGGAGAAGCGGATGGAATATGAAAGTTCCGACAGAATTTATGCGAGGGAAACACGGCTAATCTCGTTAGCTCCGCGTTCCGTGGCTTAAATGCTCGCGATACGGGGTCACATCCGACTCCCTGTTACTATACGCTTTTTCACTACCAATCGTTTGGGCCATTCGCGGATTACACGCGCGTTTCCATTGTTTCGACTGGAAATTGCGGTTATGAATATCAACTGTACATGATGGAACGTAGTATCCCGTGCAAGGGACACGTGTCTGTTTTCTCTAATCCGCGAAACCGAACCGCAACATGCTCGAACATTATCGAGCTTTAAGGCATCGACAGGTTTAAATGTTTTATAAAAAATTTGGACGTCACGTTTGATTTTAATACTTAAAACTGAAGGGGTTCTAAGTTATGAAAAAGTCTCGATGGTGATTTAGTGAAGCTTATCAAACAACACTTTGTTCAAACACATATGGATGTTCTCTGATCATTTAACACAACTGCATCAATATGCATTCACGTGTTCTGTTGCTATAGGACAAGTCTCGTTTATATTTAATCGACCCTCGTATTTACATTTGGTCGAGGTCAACCTGGTCCCTCTCTAATTTTCTCCTTTGTGCTCCCGGCGTGTTTAATTAATCGATGATCCCGCCTTTAATTACGCTATAAAGCAACCAACCCGGTGTTGACTTCGTTAATTGGCCCGTGCAACGCGAGCAATAAAATATTGACGATAAATCGGGTTTCAGCTGGTGCCAGGTTACTCGAGAAACCATCTTCTTGGGTTCTTCTCTTCTTCTGATGCAACCACGACCCCCTTTCCCTTTGAAGTTACCAAGGCTTTTCTATCATCTTTTACCAACCCCTTCTTTGTATCTGTATTTAGATTACGGGCACAAGAAGGCCACGCAACGAAACCTCTGTCGGCCTCTTCTTTACTTTTACCCCTGCTTTCCGAGTAAAAAGCGACCCCGGCTGGCCGACTCTTTTTCACAGCGGCTTTGATATTTTTTGATCGTTGAAACTGCGTTAAAATCAAAATTTAATCCTCTGTGAAATCGTACGGTTTCAACTGGTACTTCGTTGAATTCATTTAATTACTGAATTTCATAAAAAAGTGATTCGGGGATTCAATAGCGACGTATAAAAAAATATTTTACTCGTTGAATTAAAAAGCGAATTAAATTTGCAGATCAGTCATTATGTTTCGGATGTAGATAGAAAACCAGAGCGATTTTATTTCGTACCTCGAGTTAATTGGATCCGTACGCAATTGGACCTACACGGTAGGATTTTAATTCAAAACCCGATACCTCTAATTTATTACTTTATTAATGTGCTTTCTGGCGATGCACGCGAACTTTCAGCTGAGAAAAGTCGATTTTTAGACCGACCAATTCTGGCAAATCGATGGTCGAGTTACAATTCAACGATCGGTATCCATTACACCCGGGTCGCGTAACTCTAAAACATTTGGCCGTCGAAGAGAAACGATTTATACAAATAAGAGAATCCATACAAATCTCATTAATGGATCCTCGATGGAAATCATTCGACATTGTTTTATGACGACGGCATTGTCATTTTCCAACAGCGCCAACGAAATCCAATTAGGGAGCCACGGGGAAATTCGGGGACACACGCGGTCATGGACCGAATAAATGAGCTTGAAATGAACGAGAATTATAAATGAGATGAACTGGAACGACGAGCAAACGTTCAGACACTCGTACGAATGTTAATAATTAAACATCGAAATGTTTTGTCTTGCGCAGTCTGTTGACCGTAAATTTGATTTTCGCTACAAACATAAACGAATGAAAATTTCTTTTTATATTTATTAAATTCGCCTCGGAACTCAATGTTTCGAGTACATTACCGATTTTTGAAAGATCACTGTCGAAAGTTATCGAAGTAAACGGAAGGTGGAAAAACATGAGACTGAAAAGCTGAGGCAAAGAAAGCTTAATTCGCTAAAGCGTGTTTTTGAAACAATTTCCAGCCACTCGTCTCGAGCAGACTGTCGTCGCTTGTGAACACACGTACGAATGGTCAAAGCTTTGAAGTTCCGTCCGCGAGCTTAGCAACGGAAGTAGCTCTTACCCAAATACGTGAGAGATTTCTAATGAGTCCGCCGAACGTGAGATTTCAACGTTTGCCCGGAAGGCGATTTTTCGAGCCAGATGGAAATAATTCAAGCATTTTCTTGCGTAAACCGAACACGGTTAAGAAACTTCCTAGGAGAAGATCGTGGAACCGACAACTCGTCAAAAACTGTTTTCAGACGTAAATTGCTTTGAACTGAGTGTTTCAACTACGAAAGTTATACCGTGCTTTTTATAACAAGATAAACAGCAAAACACAGTTATATCGTAAATAATAATTAAATATTTCTAATACATCGTTGTTATTTGGAATGCCCATAACATACATTATTTATTGGAATCATATTTTAACGCAAACCTAAATATCCAACCTCACTGCAGTTTACACTGGAAGTTTGTGCTTCAACAAATTTATAACACCGCTTCATTATCGTTCTTACCAGTATAATGAGTTAATGATACCGCATCCATACAGTTTAAAGCTCGTTTAATTACACACTATACACGTTTATGATAATTTATTCGACACTGAACCCTTTAGGGCCTTGGCTAAAACCTTTGAACTCACTTGACTTCATTCAACCCTTTGAAGTCAGTTCACTTCCGAACTTAACACCTGCATACATTCACAGAACAAGGTAATCGAAAATTATATGAAATGAAGTGTTATAATTTCAAGTAAGATATTCTAAAATTTTGCATATACCCCAAAGTATTAGTATTGCCAGAGGCCAAACAATTCATAAGACAAAGTGTTTTGAAAATAGATTATTCGCTATCCTGTTTCTCTGGCAAACCGAATCAGTGTTATTTCCAATAAAACGGAAGTCTCGTACCCGTTGAAGGTAAACTCGGTGCAATACGAGGCGATGGAGGTATAAAGAAGGGAAACAAAGTGTGTGATTGAGACGGTATACCGTCACTTCCGTGACGGCCGAGATTGCGCGATCCTCGATACAATAAATCGGCTCGAATGCACTTGGGCTAGGTTTGCTCGCGACGTGGTTGTATAGCGATGGTAAAGGCAAGAAAGCGAGGTAGTCGGTTGGCTGGATATGCCATAAATAAACGAGCACACCCGGTATAAGCGAGAACGTTTATAGCGGCCTCATATACACACCGTGTGTATAGAGCCCTCGTGCAGCTTGCCTAGACACAAACTGCTTTAAAGTTGCACGATCCAAGATCTGAGAAAACCTGGAGCACCTTCGCCTCGCTCGCTCCTTCTGTTTATCGTTTTTTTATTAAATTGCCACGAGTAAATTTTCAGCGAGTTAAAAATCCAGCCGTTTCGATGCCGCTCAGCGAAACTACCCCGGTGCATGCCCTGTTTTCGCAATCCGGTGGCTGCGTTTTTCATTAACACGAAGGAAAATGTAAGGGTGGAAATTCAGAAACCTCCGAAACATGATTACGAGGAAAATAGGGAGATACGATGGCGTTGTTTTTGAATAAATGAGTCGAAACGAGAATATCTTTCCTATTGTTCAACCTGTTTACTTTTTCAACCAGAGAACTCTTCTACTTTCTCATCCTTCTGGCATTATTATTTCCCCTCCTGCATGTAATCTACTTTCGTTCCTATGTACACTTTTACAAAATGCTACCATGTGTTTTTTATTCTTCCACGTAGGATTCTCATACTTTGTTATTGTCTTCTGTCCAATGTCTGTGTCCTCTTCATTCGTTGCGGCGCAATAGAAAACTAATTTCCCGTATAGAACTATTAATTGTCGACGTTTTGTATTTAGCAACTTCCCGAAGCAATATCGTTTCTTTTATTATTGCGGCCGGTATACGGGAATAAAGCTCAAACGAAATTCTCATGAAATTTCCGCTTTCATCCGGTGGTCTCTCGTCTCGCGACCGTTTCCATTCCTATTCGATAATAACAATTTCTTACCGCGCGGGTGTAATTGAATTTTTCAAACACGCTTCACGGTTCTTTCATTTTTAAAGCCCCCTCGCTCTACAACGTTACGTTTGTCCGTTGCATGGTTACTCGCTTTTTCTTCCTTCTATCATTTTCATCGTTATCATTATTACATTAACGTTCTTTGTGTCCGATCATGGACACGGCAGAAGCCGGAAAAAGAGAACTATCCTCGTGGAAAATAATACGAAACGGCGAGCGAACGCGTCTGAATGCGAAATGAAATGAAAACATTCGTGCATTTACATTCACCCGCGACTTTTATCGTGGAAATCCGTGGATATCCGGCGACACGCTACGCAAAGGCCTTTATGAATTTTCGCTCCATTTACGCGATTTCTGTTACCCTTCCGTCCTCGTCCACGAACCCTTCGCTTCACCTTTTAACGCGTTCTCCAGGAGAGGGTGCGCGCTCGGTGTCGCGTGCTGCATAAAAGTCGCCGTATAATTTCTCGTAATCGTACACCTCGATGAAACTTTCTCCTTTACCTGTTTCGCGTCTCGAAAGAACAATGCCACCTCGATCCTTCTCTTGTTACCATCGTCGAGAACGGTAAAATAAAGAGGAGACAGAGAAGAGGAAGTTGTGGATGCTTTCCTCCCTCGATTCTCTTAGTCGAAGGGAAGCTTGGCGAAAATACATCCCCCGCGTTTCCATCTGTTCCGTTTTCTCTCCTCGTTGCTTCTAACGCGAGAAAATAGCAGGAAAGTGGCGATAGACAGGGAAGAGAGATCTTTCCCTCAAGTTTCTTAATTGGAAAACCAATCGCTGTGTTCCAAAGGCTTGTTTTCTATTATTGTGTTATCGATTGGAGGAGCAAATATTTTTTTCTATTCAGATGTTTTTATAAGGGATGTTAAATTCTTTGTCCATTTGTTTCGCTTTGGATCTTCGTTAAGGATACCAGGAATTGATGCTTATTAATCGATCAAAGATCAATGAAATTTACTCGAAGCTCACGCGCGCGACACACGAAGCAGAAATAAGAATTAATCGCGAGATCAGAGTGGGTAGTTTCCTCTGGGACCGGACGTGCTTGGAAAGCCATAATATACCCGGGACGATAAATTTTAATTACTGCCGGGAACCACGAGCGGCAGAACGATGATTTTCTCTTCTAGTCTGTTGCAAAAACTGCACGCGGTTGACGGATTATCGGGTCTAAGCGAGTGGCACGCTCTTGGCTTAAGCAGCGAAGATTTCTGTTCGTGCCACGATCCCATCGATCCGTTGAACGGAGGAAGGAAAGAGAAGGAGAGAGCTATCGACGACAAAGAAAGAGAGGAAAGAATGGCAAGAATGGCGAACAAGCATGTCGGTGATTAAGGAGAAATGCAAAAATAATCATCACCCTCGTTTCTTTGTTCGAGCGACGATCGATCGGTCTCGTGGCACACGGTCGGCTTAAAATTAAGGAGACTCACGCGAGCCTTACCTCGCCACGATATTACGCGCCTTCAGGGCCTATATTATCGAATTAAAGCGAGGACCCGCGTCGTACGACAAGAAGAAATTACGGGAAATCGCGTGCTTACGATCAGAATGAGTGTTAATTGTAGCCCTACTCGCGCTTCGAATCATTCGCTCTTCTCGTCTTTCGTCATTTCTCACGATTATTAAATTCAATTCAGCAATAAATAAAAAAATATATTCTTTCATGCAGGAATTCTATATTTTAATAGAACCTCGTGATTAAATTTCAAGAGAAAATGAATTAAAAGTAGGTACTTCAAAAAACATCCACCGCGTGATCGATGGACCCTCTATTACTGACAGTACAAAGTGCACTCTCGCGAGCAATATAGAGGGCACAAAGTGCAGAAGCGAAGAGGACACAGGCGAGCATTGGACGTGGACATGAAGCTCGTTCATCGGGGTCGACACCGAGGGGACGTATTATTGAATTAAAGCTCCACCGGTGACGAGTTCCACGACGGGGCGGTATCGCGTGTAAGCGGCAGAATTGAGGGACAAATCACAGTCCGAATCGAGGGATCGACCAGTCGAAATCACGTAAGGGTGTAAACCGCGGCGTCGTATCGTGTTCATCGGCAAAGCCGGCATAATGGCGAACGATTAATGCGATATTAATCCGACGTTACGTGACTCGTTCTAGCTAACCGGCCTGAGCTCGTATCGATCGTCGCTGAACCACTGAAGCGTGTAAGAAATTCAGCAGCCATTATCGACTAGTTAGACCGTTCGTCCTGTATGCGATACAATATCGACTAACAGATTAACGGAACTGCACGCCGAGTAGGAAGTCTTGACGTAGAAACGACGATTCGTCTATGTTTCTCAGGAAAATTGCAACCGTAAACGCGATCCTTCTGATTTATGCCACCTTCGTTTCGTTTGACAAATTGACGCGGAATACGGTTTCACCGATTACCTGTCATTTGCATAGGTCCCTTATTCGGAGTATTTTTAAAATGTCCAAAACAAATGGAAGGAATAATAGGTACACTGCTGATTAAAAATTTAGAACCATTGCCTGATAACAATAGAATCTTTTTAAGAGATAATGAACCCTTATCACTTATTTCATTTAATTTGTATTATTTACAAACGTAAACCTTTTGCATCGAACGACTATCCATCAACATCATGATTGTCATTGTCCAAATGAATTATTCCAATTGATTGTTCGTCAATAGAAAGAACGAAATCGAACGGTTCACGCAGAATACAACAATTACCGAACGAATTAATCGTTCAAGTAATTACTAAATTATGAATATGGACATCGTACCATTAATTAATGGGAACGAGAATTCGATTCTCAGTTGTAGAGCGATAAAAAAAATACAGCATGAATGACGTTCACCGACCAGGATATTAAATGCAAGGAAACAATCGTGGTTGTTTCGGGCTGATATAGTTATTACAAAATTCAATGCAATATGATTATTTCGATTCAGAGAAAATTGCATATGTTACAGTTATAATGATATAGGTTCACACATCAAATAGAAAATATATTAACAAAAATCAATTAAAAAGAATTTTAATTCTAAAAGAATGTCAACGTCCACATAAATACCGATACGACTATGCTTCCTCACAGTACTTTGTACGCATTAGAGTGGAGAAACTTACAAAGAAATTCAAGCAACTTAAAAAACACACGAACTTGCACTGCTCCGGAAGTAACGAGAAGAAACATTACAATTACTTTGTCGTCGTTAAAGCGTGTCGCGGTACGCTTGAAAGCGTGTTCGCCTGGCGGCCTCGGCGTGTCCTTAATGCACCAGTCAACGATGGAAATAAATTAACGAAACACAGCCACGTATTTTCAGCCGTTATCGTCACGGTATAGCCGTGCATACGAGTGCACGGTTCCCGATTGCATCGAAATTTATCTCTGGCGGATGTGATTAATACCTGTGGGCCCCCTCTACACCCACCCCCTCGTAACGCTATACATCACCAGTAATGATGTAATAACCGGTCTGCACTTTCGAGTACCATTTTCCTTATCCCCCTCCTGTATCTTTGTTCTTAATAACAGCGAAAGAAACGAGCGTGATGGATGAAAAGTCTGGCCCTTGGCTATCGGCGGTTCGATCGTATTAAATAAACATCGGCGTTACGCCGTGCCAGACCAAAGTTAACGATCCGCGATTTGCATACCCGATGCAAATGATCGATCCTCATCGGTGGTCACGCGGTGCGTTAACGATGCAATTGAAATACAATGCTACCTGTCCAGCAGTCGGGACAAGGAATTTCGTCGGGTACTCTTAACCCTTTCCGACCTAAGTACGCTTTACAAGCACGAACATTGTCTAAGTACCATTACTTAGAATGTGTAATAGTTTCAGTAGAATGGGAATAGAATGGAATAGAATAGAATGACGTTCACTGCTTTGGGATTTAAAAATTCTGGAATTTTGAGATCTTAGAATTTTAGAATCTTAGAATTGTATAACCTTAGGATCTTAGAACTTTAAAACCTTAGAATGGTGAGGGAACCAGCACATATTCTTCCTCCCTATGTGCAGTAAAATACTCTTCAATTGCAATTGTTCCAAATCGTTACAATCACGTATAAAATATCATCTAGATAAAATGTTAGATGGAACACACTTACGGATCATCGAAAATGTTCCATCAAAAGCAACGAGATAATTACTCGTTCGCCATTCGTTGGATTCCATCTATTATCGGGAACCGAGGGATTCTTTTGTCATTCCAGTCGAATCGATCGGAACAATAGAGTTTTAAAATGCAAGTTCAGTCCTTACTCCGGCCTACATTGTAATTACTTCGCTCGATAAATGTTTTCAGAAGCGGCAACGAGGGTGGAAAAGTGGTGGTGTTTCTCGATGAATTCTCACCACCGTGTGTGTGTGTGTTATTTTTAAGTGCACCATCATGCAACTCACGTTTTCTTTCTTTACATCTTTTTACCTCGTTCGAGCAACTTTTTAACAACACACTAACACGTTTCCATGAATTACACGTTCAATGTACTTCACAGATTCGTGTAATTTTCCATCGTTAAATGCTCGCTCGTATAAATTTGATCGTTTTTCAGTACGTATCTTTTGACAGAAGATGTAACGTTAGTTTCTTCTCGCATAAATGTTTTTCGTTTGTTCAAAGAAGTCAAGTGGCGAAGTTATTATAAAATTGCAAGGGAAACGATCTTAATTACACGCTTCGTTAAAATTGTAATACGATTGAATTCGATTATTCATCGCACAGAAGCTTTAAGAATTATCAAGCATTCTCGTACAGTTCCAGGTTTCTTTCATTCCATTTCATTGTTTTATCCGTTCCTCGATAAAAGAGATCTCAGCGGCGAGAGAACAGAGATCATAGTAGCCCCTCCGTTTCGGTTTTGACGCTTTGTATTCACGTTTCGTAACCATCTTTGAACCTTCTTGTCGGGAAAGTTGTACGGAATTAAAAGGAAGTAGTCGTTCATCGTACGCAGTCAGACCTTATTCTCTATCCCCGAAAGAACTCCACTTCTTTCTGTATTATTGAAACTTCTGTATAGTTTCGTTGTGCTCTATATTTCCTTTACTTTAAGGTACAATTTTCAATTCAAACGTTTGTAGAATTTATATTTCAGAAGCCAATTTCTTTCTTTGTAATCATCTATCGAATTTATGATGATCGGTTAATTCTTAACTGTGAATAATTCTCTGACTCATTGAATGTTTTACTTGCAAACAGAATAAATCCGAAATTCTATACAATTGAAGCCGTGGAGAATCATGACCCGGTTAATCGAGCCCCAACTGTATTTAAAATTAAAGAAGACCTTTGCAGATCCTTTTTGAGTTTCTTCCAACGCGAAATTAACGCAAGCGAAAAATTAAAAGCGGAAAGAAGGGACCGTGTAAATAGCTGAAAGCAAAGGGAGAAGCAGCTCTTGCTTTACCTCGGAGAGTTGGTCAGCCTCGACTGAAATGAAACCCTGTGCATAGTTAAACCTGTTCCAGTTATCCCTCTCAGAATCTTCTTCAACCCTTTTTTCTATTATTTTGTTTCTATTCTGCCCGCGTCGAAAAAAGAAAGAAAGAGGGAACCTTCCCCGAACTACTGCTGGTTACAGACACTAAGTATGCAGATGAAAAATACACCGTTTTCCACTGGTCGTTGCCATTTTCTCACGTCTTTGACTTGAACCAAACGAATCACTGTCTGACACAACAAACGAGCCTCACATTATTTTCACAGGACGCTCGTGTATTTCCCTTGAGACGTCACAGGCCCATTATCCTTGTTACTTCTTTTCCTCAGGTTACCTCATATACTACAGTTTTACACGTTGAACACCACTTTGGTTTTACCGTCTGTTTAGATTCTTTACACTGTTTTACCGTTGGCCAAGTGCTTAGCTATATCTTTGGAACTTCTATTAACACCGTTTTATAACTTATTCTAACATCATTTGTATTCTTTATAACAGGTATTCTTAGAAGTTTCTATTGTGTATAGAAATCAAGTGGAATTTTGAGTTTGTTGAATATTAGAAATTTATGAAATAATAACCGATGCAACTTCTATTAAGCACCGTTATTCTCGGTAAAGCTCGTGTATTTTTCTGAATGAAAAAATATTATCTTACGAAATAAAAAGGAATTAGTCACAGTTAACGTCAATCAATTACTTTCGCGTTGGTTAAGAACGTTTGGCCATCAGGATGCGTGATAAATCGATGGAATAGCGATAAAAGTCAGCGAAGAGGAAGAAGTTAACTAGCCACCTTAAATGAGAGGATTTAAAGTGTTCGTTGAGGTAATGGAACGAACGATTTCTTTCTTGCCCGTCTCTTCGTGTTACACTCTCAATCCAGCAGGTAAACGTTCCGAGTTAACGACCTTGATATAGGTTTCCAGAAATGTTGGAACTCGTTCGGTTAGCTCTGCGAAATGTAAACCCGGCATAATGAGAGCAACAATGACGGCTTCTCGTTAATGCGTGTATGTTTATCTTGCAATTACGTGCAGTTGCACGCCACACGAACTGCACTGCTATGTGTTTTACCAAGTAACGAAGAACAGACAGCAGGAAGTGTATGCAAGATGTTTCAAACTATTGTTACGGCAAGCAACAGAGCCCGCCATAAATTACAGTAAAAATGCTGTTAATTATTTCGCATCAGCGAAACTCTGTTTCATCCAGTTCTCCCGTGCAATATAAACTTCGCTTTCAGTTTGCTGCCTGAGAATTTTCAAACTTCTTAAGTCGTAAAATTACAGAATGCTTAAGCGTTGAGATTCGTTGAATAATCTAATCATTGATAACATTACGTTAACGCGTTAAACGTGCTTCGGTTTGTTTCGCGAATCGTTGAAACTTTGCTATAACTATCCCGCAGAAAATTCGCGGCGAAAATTTTCCAGCTGACACAGAGAATTTTCATGAAATTTGAACGGTTTCATTTAAAATGATATGACGACGACAAAGGTAGGGTCGAATTTTGTGAATGTCCGGAATTCCTCGGATTTTACATGGTAGGGAATTCCACGAATTATCTTTCCACACTCCGAGGGAAACTTTCATTGAAATCGAGACTATGCGTTAGAAAACGTTACAGCGTGGCGGAGGGATAACGCGGGATATCGCGAATGTCTGAAATTCTCCCATAATTTCGAATCACCGTCGCGAATTAAAACTTTTCCGTAGCCGCCCCAAACGTTTCGCTGAAATCGACACTTTCTATTGGAAAAGTAAAATAGCGGCAATAATGGCGTACAGTTTCGCCAATTCCTCGAAAACTAGAACTTTCAAACAGTTACAATCCATACCGTTTAAAGCTTCAATGTCTGCGATCATCTCCTTTTGAAAGAATATTCTAACTACCATTACAATTACATTTACCAAAGACTCGAAAAAATTTTCTTCAGAAAGATGCCCCAATCATAGTCAAACACTTTGTACTTGTGTATAAACATTATTCTTAATGATAATTAATATTTTAATTAAAAAATAAAATTGTGTATTTAGGTTCGAAAATACATTCAGAAGATAGAGAATCAAATGCCATTTATAATGCAATTTACCGCAGATCGATATCTCAATTGGTTGCCGAGATATACGGTTTTGAAGAATAGCACTAGCGCGCGAATTATTAATGAACGGCGCGTCACAGTGATGCTCCGTGACCTACATTTTTTCCTGGAAATGCGTACGCACGATAGTAGTAATAGTAAAAAAAGCTGCTCATTCAGCTCTGTCATTGGCTGCCGCGTGGTGGGGGGAGGTGGAATAGGTCAGTGCGAGGGAACAGCATAGTAAAATGTTAAAAATTACGCTTCCCTTTACACGACGATATCTCGGCAACCGGAAATCGTACGAACTTAGATCCAAGTGCATTTTAAAGAGGAAGGTTCCCCGATTCTTCCAAGGTTAATTGTATGAAAAAATTGTCACTGGTTCCGGAGTGATTATAGTGCAAAGTTTTAATCATTTTAATAGATAATTTCATATGTATCTAAATGCATTTGGGGGTCTGTTTTCTTTCTAATGGTTTAATTAATTAATGTTAATGTTGTTAATATGTGTAGAATTAATTTGTAGATAATATATTATACAGCCATCCAATTAATCTTTGGACATAGCAGTATCTATCTAAACGAGCTACATCAGAATCCCTGTGCTGGTTGATTCTCCATCGTGTTCAAGGAACTTTGAAACACTTCCGAAACAACGATACGACAAGCACCTCGAAATCTTAAGTAGCACTAACTACAAGAACTTAATCCATGCTACCCTATGAAATCTCATTTTGCTGTGAAACTTCTTGTAGAAGTACTTACACCTATTCGAACGTCAATGCATTCAACAAAACGAATGTAAACAAGCTACATTATCTAACAAAATGATTCTATAGACATAAAGTTGATTTTACACTGTCACAATTGAGAATCTAAATCAAACAAAAAGAGATCCTTTCAGTATTAAATATTTTCTTGACTATTTTCAAATCAACTTAGCCAAATATGAAAGGAGGCGTATTTGGCGATCAAACTGATCGAAAAGGCGGAAAATATTAATCATCCCGTAAAATCCACCTTAGCAAGATCCCGGAAGAGATAAAACAACGCGAAGGCAATTCAGATCGAAATCTCGGGGCTGTTTCCCCGTCGAAAAACCGCACGGTTGGTACGTGCACGAGCAGCTGTCTTGTCTGAATCAGATAAGCCTGTAATTGGCTTTTATCGGGCTCGAACGCGCGTCAGTAAGTCCTCGTTCGTCTCAGCGTGTTTTCTGGTTCCCTCGCTACCGAGTACCCCGTTCAAGTTTACCCTCTTTAACCCTTTCGGCCTCGTTGCAACGTTCAGCGTGTCTCAGCAGGGCCAGGAGGGTCGGCGTTACGTTAATTAGCATAGATAATGGAATGGAGTACGGTGTGCACGCGTATACGAGACTCGTGGCACGCTTTCGCCTCGAGAACAAAAGCGACAGGGGGTCGAGATAAGTGGAACGAATCCGTACGCGGTCAGCCAAACGGATAAGCAGATCGAGACGGTAGGATGCTACCGTATACTAGGATAATCGCTGACGATGATTACGGGATTCTTCGTCTTCCTAGAGTATCAGGAATCTGTGAGAAAACTACCACAGAATCTACTAATAACGTTGCAACTGCATTTGTGATGCTAACAATAAGCGCTATTCAAATTAATGTATTCTGTCATTAATGTGAAATTTTTTAGAAAATAAATGTGAATTTACAAATTGAAATTTTCTCTGAAACTCACCGTGACACAGATGGACTGGATAATATTCGATGCACCATCCGATTATACGACAGTATTAAATGCGTTACTGCTCCTGTGTGGCTACGTTTAATTATATTTGTTGCGCTAGCTGTAATGCAATTGCAATATTCCGGATTATATAGAACATGCAGTATAATTAATTATCAGAGAGTTCCGAAACGTTTTACCGTGTTATAAATTTACAATCGTTCGTTGTCTCTGTGTAACGTTGCATCGAATGGATGAACGCACAATGATCCGTGGAGTACGAAGCAGATTGTAATCAACTGTGAAAATCATTCAAACAGGAAAAATAAAAATGATTATTCTCGACGAAATTTGCGAAGAACTAGGCATTATACGAAAAATGTTTTACTATTGCTCGAGGGTTAATTACAGCGTACGATATTACGGTCGCGCATTGTCATTAGAATCGAGGTTAGTGTTCCCGTCGCTTTTGAACCGGGCAAAGATAAGTAGAACGAGGACAGCAGTGGTCAGCCAAGTAGATAAGGGAACATGACCGTTTGAAATCGATCGCATAACTAAACTTAACCGAGCGTGACCCTTTAGTTGTTTCGGCGAAACACAAGGCACCACGAAAAGAGAATAATTACCTTTACAAATTGTAACAAATTGCTGAACAAAGTGAAAAAAAAAGGACTAAACGTATCCCGTGTTTTAACGAAGTTCGAAAGTAATTAATTTCTTTGCTTTCCGCTACGCAATTTAGTACGTCATGCTACGAAATTCAATTGTTGTTAATAATGAAGAGCGATGCTCGTGTCGTGCGTTATTCAAAACATATTACACAAGCGTGTACATTTAATATTAATAATGAAAGTGACTCTCCGTCAAAGGCAGATGAAAATTGAATAAAGTTTTTCAAATAATCCGATACGAATGCCGATCAAATAAATTATGAATAAACAACTTGAATATTGCTGCTAACAGGCACTCGGTTACAAATATTTAATATAATCATTTGCTCGGTTACAGTTCAGTGAAACCGATAAAGCGTCGCTAATGCGCTCTTATGGAATAATATTGTTACAAATTTACAATTTAACACAAAGCATTAATTACGGATATATATTAACCCGAAGCTTTTGAGTGAAGTTTACATTATTCGGCAAATGTTCCTTTATAAACTACAGAACCTTTGCAATGAGTTAATCAATTAGTCTCAGTTACCTGACAAGATACTATATAGATGAGCAATCTAGAGGTAGATACAAAAGAAAATTGAAAGGAATACAATATTATGACAGAAGTTCATCGAGCCATCGTATTAGAAAAAGATACTCTAAACTTTAGAGTCTAAAGGTGCTTCAATATTACCTTCCTTATTGTATGCTTTCTCAAAATTGTCACGCTGCCGCAGTAACCAATATTTTTAACGTTGAATAGGTGTCATTATTTTCCATACAAAATGCGCGTATATTCAAGGGTTTAAGGAAGATAGTACAGATAGCTTGGACACTTTAGAAGTTTGTGGTTATCCACGTGGCGTAACGTACATAGATTTTATCCCAAAGATTGGATATAGGAAGAAACACTATACTAAAGCATATTCTTCCTTGCGATATATCAAATTGTACACAAATTTGATTAACGTTTGCACCGATTAAATTGCATTCCATTGTCGGCGTACACTGTACAGGTGAAAACGAGAAATAATTAGAAACGTGATAACATAATTTCGCAGAGTGGCCTCATGACGAACGACGCGGCACGTCATTCTCTCGATCCTTTCACGCACCGGGCTCAATCCCAAATTCGATCTGATGCCTTCACTACCATCGTGTTCTGACCGAACAACCCATATCCGATTACAAGCAGAGAACTGTCCGCTTGACAGGTGAAACTCGCTCGTTAATCACCAACGTCGGATTCTCTCGTTCGATCTCGTTTATGCTGATCCAAAAGCCGTTCAAGACCGATCGGGGCATGTGTTCTATTCCACTTGCGGGAACAATTTGTTTTCCAACGTCTCGAGGCTGTTCAAAGGCCGCGGAAGCAACGACCCGGGGAAATTTATGGCGTCGAACCGAACGGAGCGAGATTAACGACTCGCATCGACGGATTGATTAACAGTTAAACCGTTGATGACGAGTGGGAACGAAATAAAAACCAGTCACGTGTCAAAATTCCATCAAATGTTGCGGTTACCTCGCGAATAATAAGCTGCGACCCAGTTTCCAGAATGACGGAACGTGTTGTGTATCTTCTGAAGAGGACCGATATCGGAAATCACGAGATTTATTTGTCTACTATGTTTGTTAATAACATTGCTTTGAACGTTGGATCGATTGACGTTCTTTGGGAAAGGAAACCTTTGACGGTGAATGGGGTTTCAGAGACATTAATGGTGTGTTGGAGAATTACTTTGAGAGAACTTGCTTGGAGAATTTGAATGTAATTTATCCTTGAAACTGATGGTTAGAGAATTAAGAAATTTACAAACTACGAGTCTATTAATAAAATTAGTAGAATTTCTAAATGCCTAGCGTAACTGGTACGGAAAAGAAAAGAAATTCTACCTGTTAAGAATCGTGTTTCTAATAAGACCTTCATCCGAAATTGAATAAGAACGCCACAACAGCATGTTGCAAACCTTAACGTGGATTAATGGTGGCCGTTGTATTACGGTGGTCAGATTATTCAATAAACCAAGGTAAGAAAGATGGAATTCTTCTTATTTAGAATGACCCTCGTAATCATTCAATGGCCAAGTCCACTTCTCTGTTTCCTAACCCGACAATATCCGGGCTGCTCTCAAAGTTTGCCTAACGAGGCTCATTCGACACGGTCCGATTGTACCAACCATACAGGCCACCCTTCGATCCCATTATTCCCTCCTCTTGATCCTCCCCTTTCATCTTCCTGACCCTTGCTGCCGATACGTTCTGTCGTGCCACTATACTGACCGCGTGCATCTCGATAATGACCCACTAATTGGCAATCATCGATACCTAAGCTGGAAATCCGATCGTCCATCACTTCGTCATCGTTTTCGAGCATTTCTGCAGGTAGTAGTGGCCTTAAAAACCTTAATGGTAATCACTGAATGTAATTTTCAAGTACACGTTGAAATTTGTTAAAAAGCAACGTTTCAACGTTAGGAAAATTTGCAAGGTAACAGAATAAATTACAAACGAATCGCGGAATGAACGCATCGTTACCGTAACGCGGAACAAAACAGTATGGCGTGAACTGGAAACGATGCCATCGACAGTTGACAGACGTTTCGACGAGCATTAACGAAGAAGCTGGCATCGGTGAACACGCCGGTAATGCGGTACTTGCCGATAATAAATTATCCGCGAGCGTACTGCGACGGTCAGGTGCACCGACAAAAACCATCAAAATGGATTATTAATTACTATATCGCGTCGACGGCATCGTAGATAGGGGTGAAACGAGAGGGTGGACCATGGTTTCTGAGAGGAAGGGACTTCTATCATTAGTTTTTCACTCGACCATCATGAAATTAGCTAGATATGATAATTAAAGAATTCTGATTCAATTTAATACTTTTGATAGTCGCTTCGAATATTTTACAGTTTGAATAGAATTTGTAACTTTTACAATAATTAATTTCGAACAGAATGGAGGAATCACGAATTGTAAACACGATGTATACCACTATAATACTCGTTGAAACGGCCATTCAATTTTCTACGAGCATAGAACGAGCAGCTTTAGCAAATGATTGATTCGCGAACTCAGTTAAGCTGGCTTTTCGATTCCATTTTGTGTTTGACTAACTCATATCCAGCGCTATTTCGTTCGTCGAATGGTACAGCGATAGTTTTATAGAGAATGTTAATCTTTCATCGACATGAATGACCGACTGGGACGGATTAAAAAGTTGAACGCGGATTCGCATGACCGAAAAACAGTGAAACTTTAAAGCTGATTGCATGTCCGTCCCTCGTCGTTCGCTCTAAAAATACTGTGCTCTGCCGTTTCAATTAAACGTTGCTGTTTTAAACCGTGAAACCGGGAACGGACAAGAAAGCAACCAGACTCTTAAATGAAATTTCAAAAAGTGTCCAGCCACTTTGCTCATAATTTCAACGTTGAATAAACGCTGCACCTTTTAAGTTCGAGTGAATTTAACTTTTAAATCGATCTTAGATTTCTTAATAGCTTTCTCGAAACGAGTCGAGCCAACTTTTACCGCTCGTTTAAACGTATTTTTCTTATAAACACACGAGATAAAATTCTATCGGGAAGGATCATAAATTAAAATGAAATGTTTTAAACTTTCCCAGAGATGCGGTGCTGGAAGTGGAACATCCTAGGGCGAATCTTCGTCATTTCGAGTAATTAGGTTCCGTCGTGTTACATTAGGAAAATTCGTTCCATTAGGATGATTGTGCTTGGACAAATCGACTGGTGTAGTCGATGGTGGGATAACCGACCGCTAATTGCGTTTGTCCTACCGATAATTAATAACGCATCGATCACGAGGGCGCGACGACGAGTGGATGGGCGAATTAAATGCGTTAACGACGATAATCAGGTTGTGGTGAATGGCAAATCGAAAATACACCGGAACCCGGGAGTTATTGAATGCAAACGAGGCCACGATCCATCATCCGGCTGAACCTGCTGGCTTTCCACGACGACACAAACGTTTGCAACTGTCGATCGTCTAAACGAGCTAGTAACTAACGAAACATAGCTACAGCTCTCTGAAAGACAAATTGCAGTTAGAGAGTTGCGTTTACTTTGATGCTTAGGCATTTTTCTCCAATTAGATTAACCATTTCACCAGTGACGATGATAATATTTATTCAGTTAAAAATAAGTACCTAAATTCTGAAATTGTGTTTGTAATAAAAAGAATGGGTCAATGTAAGTTTTACTGGATTCAAATGAGATATCGAAATCGGAATATCGATTAAGTTTAAATACGGCGACCCTAATGGCGAGAAAATCAGAAGCTTTACGAGCAAGAAAAGTGCTCGGTTATATTAAAGCTCGTCAAGGTTTATGTCCCGTTAAAACCTTCCTGAAAGGAACATGCGCTTTATCGTTTCAAATGGGAAAAGTAATTACAGTTCTTGAAACTCGCTTAACTATATAATTTTATCTACTCAATTCATTCCCTAATTTTATAGGTTCTCTTTCCGATCTTACAATATTCTTCGAGTATGTATGTTTCCCTTCGTTTTGCATTATTAAAAACATTTATACGACATCTTTGAGCTGAACAGAGGCATTGAATTTCGAAGAGCGAATTCTTTGCCTTTTGCAATTTATAGTTCCACCGGCGCACTTTGAAATTTCACGTTCGGTGACGTTTCATTTCTAATTCCTGTGTCACCGAGAAATTCACGAACGCTCAGAGGTGTCAGAGGGTCACTCAGTGCAATTCCATTGTCCTCGAGTTGGAAAAGAAGACAGTTGGTGAAATGCAGCGAGTAATAGCGACGAGATGAATAGTGGTCGGTTTGATTTGCAGAAGGGAACGCGGAAGGGGCGAAGCAAGGAACAATGATAGGCAAAGCCGTTCTGATACTCTGCGGCGCGTTGACGATATCCCAGTGCTGCTACGTTTTCCCAAAAGGTACTTGAGCTCAAATAACGAGCGAAACGACATCGTCTAGGCCTCTTCGTATTCTGTTCCCGGTTAACGAGACTCGATTTGTATCCGCAGGTACGCGTAACGAAGTCTGCCGGAGAGAAAAAAGAAAAAATGAAAGACGGCTCATAGGCGACCACAGCCTCGAGTGCCTTCCGGTGGAATAAAATATTCAAAAATAATTTTTAGATCAATTTCTCGATGCGATTTGCATGAGAATTAATGGAAATATCTGTGGGATGATTCGTGAATTTTAATCTTTGAATTTTAATTGTGTATTTTTAGTCTTAAAACGAAAACTTTCTCGTTATGTTTCATTTTTATTCATTTCTCTACAGATCGTGAAGAGAATTATTTGTAAATTGTTCTACCAAAGGATATCCAGTATTTTCTGCGGTTTCTTTAAAAGAGGATCCAAGAATCACTGTACCCACGACGAACGGTAGAATGTTTTAATTGGGTTTACCGTTCTATATTCCATCGCGGCGGTTCCATTAAAAATTTTCACCGGCTTAGCAGCGACTGAATATTCGCGGAAGCTTTTTATCTGTTTAAATCCCAGGAAGAAAGGAGACGAAGCCCGCACACGGTCACGGCCCGTAGAATGTATTCTATCGCGCTGGCTAAATCCCCCGTAGACGATACTTTATTCATCCTGAATCGCGTTGATTTAATTTTACGCCGCTTTACGGTGTGCCTCGTGTTTACGGCTAGTAATTATGTTCGTTGCCACCAATATCAAGAAAAAAAATCATCGATCAAACGTGCTCGTTAATTATTAATTCATCCGGCACGATTAATTTTTGTTACAGAAATCAAGGACCCTTGCGAGAAACTGAACTGCACTCAAGGTTCGCAATGCGTGCGGAGCAGAGACGGTGCCGAGGCAACCTGCGAATGCCTCGAGTCCTGTCCTAATTTAGGGGATCATGAAGGATCGGGTCCTGTCTGTGGCACAGATGGGGTCGACTATCCGTCCCTCTGCGAGCTGAATAGAGCAGCCTGCGCGAAGGGTGCTAACATCACAGTGGCATTCCAAGGCAAATGTGGTGAGCAATTCTTTTTGAATTTCTTCATTTATATAGAAATCATTCGCTCTTCGATCTATTAATAATTCTCATTTGAATATTTTAATAATGATATTTCGTTCGAATATTTCACTCTGTGTACACAGCCAATAATCAGTGTTTAAACAGTGGGTATTAAAAGAAGGGCTTGTTATCCGTAGAATGAAAATCTGAAATCCGAAAGCAATTCTGTATTCTTGCCTTTCACGCCTACCCGAACCGTAGAATTAATCAGAGGCAAGCTTTGGTACGGTAAGTAACCGACAATGGAGCATCGAAAAATAGCGGGTGAATTAAACGAAAGGCTAACAAAAGGCGAAAAGACATAAAAGGCTGTAAAAGGAAACGAACGGAGCCGCTCGCAACATCGACAAAAAGACAGTGATAAATTAGAGGTATGCGAGCAGCATAGGCAACCGTTTCTCTTTCTCTTCGTTTTGCGTTTACTCTTTCAAGCACACGCTTAATCGTTCACCCACACAACTGTACCAACTGAGAAAACAAAGGATGGTGTTCGTGGATTTCGTAGCAAAGGCAAACGAAACACCGGCATATTCGGGCATTTGTCGTCCGATTAAATCGATCCTCCGTCATTGAGAAAAATCGACTTTGTTCTTTCACTTTTTAATCTGTCAACACATCGATCTTCACAGTGAAGAGAATATAATCGTCTCGATTTTCAATTCAAGCCTATTTAATACCTCGCGTAATTATTTAATATAATATTTTTTATTTTTCCTTCAATTCGTGTATCTTTCATCGTGGCTCTGTTTTCGATACACCTTTTAAAACACCTTCTCTTGTTCTTCCTTTTATCTTCCTTTCTGATACGCGTAAAACTCTCTCTTAAGGAGCTGTGCATTTCTTCGCGTATAATTTTCTTCTTGGATACGGTACGTCGCTTTCTGATGCTTTCTTCTTCCGCCGCGAATTTCTACCTTGCGTTTTCTACACTGTATTTCCTCTTCAACCGAGTTTCCATTTCTCTGATGTTGATCACATTGCACCTTTATCCACACTCTTGAATTTTTCTTTCAGAAAATGTATACAATTTCATTCCTTCTTTGTCAGTATTTTCAGTGCTTTTACCGTTCCGTGTCATTCTTTTTTTATGATAATCCGGTTCCATATCAACATTCCTTTTCTAGATTTAATCTGTCCTTCCTCTATCTTCCACTTCCTCTCCATGTTTGACTTTTAGAGCCGTTCTTATTCTCTTCACTCCTACCCTCGTACTGTGGAGGATTTTATTATATTATTCCACGCTGTAGGGCATAAGGTTCCTATTTTCAGTAGCTCAGTTCCATTGTTATAAATTTAGCTCTCGGAGAGAGCGCATTAATTACGAGATGGCCTGATAATTTTAATACCCAACTTTCGCTTGATAGAATTTAATTTTATCCCTCCGTTTTTCAACTTGGATTTTCCATTTCTTTGCAACAAATATCACCGATCGAATCTTCTTTTCCCCTGTTTATCCCTCGACGTCATCTGACGCGCAATGAAAACAGCGAAAGCTCGAATACAGTATAAACTTGGCGTTTAATCAACCGAGTAGTAAAGACAAATGTTTGGTCAGACAGGTAGCTGTGCGGGAAGGTGGCGATGTTTACTTAGGATTAGTTAAGTCCACCCGTTGCCACCCCATTCGCCCATACTCCTCCGTCGCATCTTATTCTTCGATCGAACACGGCAAATGTTACCGGTTCCCGGTTAATCGTAGACGGTAGTTAACGAACGTACGGGAACACCGACACCGTTTCCCGTGGGACGTCCTCAACGCGACGTAATTACTGGTGATTCTCAACGAAACCGTGCGATGAAAATTAAATCAGGTCAACGTGAATCGAAACGTAAACTCCTGGAGTTCATTCGTGGAAAAAAATATTGGCTTATTGGAGGAATTTATCGATGATTCAGAAACCATTTTAGGGGATGGTTTTAGAGCAACAGACATTCATTCCTAATACTTGTTTTAAATAATATCTTTGTTAAATCAAGATTGTTTCTTCAAAGAAGTGAATTTTACTTAATTAGTAACGAATTAAAGCAATCAAAAATAAGTCTTCCAAGGAGCATCAAGCAAGGAAATAATTCCAATTATTCGTTTTGTTTCTCAAATTGTATATGGAACAATGAAATATAATAATCAAATCGTCTTGTTCAAAGGAGTCCATTCTTCTTATTCACCCTCATCGATGCAAAAGTCAGTTTGCGCTTTCGAGAGAGGTCAAAGGGTGTCTTTTATCAATCATATCCAGTCACCCCCACCAGTGAACGGTGAAACGACGAAATCAATAATAAATTCTGTTGGTAAGGGGGGATGGTCGTGGCTCGTTTCCTATTCGAACACCCCATCCAGATACCTGACCCCTCCTAATTTCTTCGGCAACGAGGACGCCGAATCAGAGGGGGTGGAATGGGTCGGGTCGCGAATCTCAAGTGGCTGTGACGATAAATCAAATTAGCTCGAAACTTTCGAGACTTTTCGATCGTCACCCCTCGCCACCCTCTCGTGCGCCCCACTGTCAGAGACGATTGGCCTGAGGGTAAATTGAAAAAAGAAGGGCGGGGAAATGAGTTTTCGAGACGGACGAACTTTTTCAATGATTGAAAGTAGCAGCAGCGAGAAAGAACCGACGACGAAGCAGCCTGAAGAAGTAACACAAACGCATACTTCTTCTGGCATACTCGTGTACAGATTCGATATTTTTAATTACCGACGCACGCAGCGGGGCCAATTAATTCAGAGACGATACCGAATCCTGGAAATTAATAACGTCGCAGGTGAAGAAAGTTATGGAATCTCATTAACATAATTCCAATTACGGTTCGATTTCTAACAGTTGATTTCCATTCGCACCGAAATAAACGATTCCCTCGTTCTTTTACTAATTGCTTTCGATGATAGAGATTATTGCAATTCATCATGGTTAATCTTACAATTATTCAATTATCGTTCAGTATGCACAGCATGATCGATAAGTACCTCTCTCCAAACGAGCCTTTGAGAGATAAACGTACAGACACGAGTTCCTTTCCAGCTCTTTCTCCTTTCCCCCTCTCCATTCTTCCATTTCGCCCGAGAAATTCGCTTTACCTCCTTTCCAGCGAATATCCAGATTCGAAATGAAGGTGGGTGTACCAGTTTCTTCACGCTCCAGTGTGCCGAAATAAGGGTCTTCCGCGGAAAGGGAGATCTGTTCGACGTTAGCTCCGTAGCTACGATCCTCAAAACGGGCTCAACTAAATTCTCACACTAGTCGCGTTAAGGTATTCTCGGTATGAGGATACGTTGAAGCCTTGAGAAACGAACGAGAAAAGCGTGCACGAATCGAACACACGGCTCGAGTGCACTCGATTTCGATCGGTCGTTCGTCAATAAATGCAACCAGCCGATTATTCTCGTCCTACGTGTCCCTCTTTAGAATCTAGATACACGAGAAGTTTAGCTGTCGTTAGCTAATAATTTTCTAACAAATTTTATCTTCTACGAATTATAAATTCAAGTCAATTATCGTTCAGTCGCATTATCAGTACTATGTTACTACAACAACACCTGGTAGGACAGGTATTTGGAAGAGCAGGGAATAAGCAAACAGCGAAGACTTAGTCTTGTAAAGTAGCCCGTTTACGATGCAGTGTACACAGTGAAATCCCTAGGAAACTCGGGTGTTCGTATCCCCATACCATCGTAAATTACCATCATATTGCTAGGCGGATGCTCTTACGCGCTTATGTTTACGCGCCCGAAGCCTAAGTGACTGCTGTTCTATTCGGCTGTAAGGGAAGAGCTGCAAGGGTTTCTGTACGCTTTGGGGATGCCGCGGATCGAACGGAAGTGGCTTGCTGCCAGTACACGTGAACAGATAGCGACCGTGAAGCTGCTGTTAACATACACCCAACCCGTTCCATCTCTGGCATAATTCCGTTGCACGATGCTAGTAATGCCTTTGCCGATTCGAGGAATTCTCTGACCCTTCCCTCGTCAATTTACAACCATTGGAAATGATATTTAGGAGCGGAAAGAGTTCGCCTATGATTTTCTTCTTCAATATAAACCGACATTTTTTTTCTAAGTTCGTATATTAATTAACCTTCTATCATTAGAATGTAGATCAATTTAGACCAGAAATTTGCAGTTTCATATTTTCAGAAATTTCGTGAAGAAAAAATTTTGTTAGACGAACAAAATAAGTTTTGAACGATTTATTCAGATAATTCAGGTATATTTTATAAATGCAAGAAAACGAGGGTAGAAATTGCTTTCTGTAAATATTCTATGATATTGTAAGAAATGTTTTTATCATCGAAGTGAAATAGAAATTGCTTTCAAGACTCCATTCACGAAGAAAAACCATTTTTAATTTTGGTTTAAAGTATTGAATACACTTGAAAGCGATAAAAATAGGAGAGAAATCAACATTTTTCATACAAATTTCACGTAACGGCCTGGTTTCTAGATAAAAGTAATTTCTCTTAGGTTTTCCAGTGATTTTCCCAAAAAATAATTTTATCAAAAAAAATATAACTGTACTTGCAATGCGTCATCCTACATGTGACCATTTTCATGTTCCAATTAAAACATATTAATCAATTACCAAATATTTATTGGAATAACTTTATCATATTCCATCACTTTAATTCAAAAATTTGCTTTCTACTAAATTGAACGTTCAAATGACTTAATTACAACTTCATTTCTCAGAAACATGTATCGCGTTATAATTGATCCAATGCTCGCTACTAAATTAATTCTCTCCGAGGTATCCGTGCATGGGGATAGATATTCGACTGTATAATTCGCTGACTGCTCTTCAATACCTGATTCTCTCTGTGTTTCGAGCGTACGGGAATTGTACGTGCTTCTATTCGACGATTAAACCAGGCCAGTTTCATCAACTAGATTCGATCAAGAAGAATTCACAAAAATGGAACTGATCTCGACGATTTGTTTATCCGTCTGAATATTCCAACCACAATGTTGTATCTAAATTTTTTGTGAAAACATATCGTTCTATTCAAGTAAAATTAAAAGCAAAAATCAATCATCTTGATCTATTCAATAGAAATCTTGAAATTAATCTAATTAAATAAAAGGAATAAGCGTCATTATTAACATTTAGTTTCAATTAAACAGATAATTGTCGAAGATGAATTGCTTTCTATTATCATTTGTACATCGCTTACATACACATTTGTCGCCGCGTCAAGAAAAAACAGAACGAATCGTTGGGAATAACAACGAGACGCAAAATAAGAAAGCAACGAAGAAAAATGAACGAGCAGAGAAGTTCACGATCTTTCAATTCGTTGACCAAACTCAATTCAGTTCCCTTTATCCGCCACTTACCCCGGCAAGGCGCAACTCGCTTCCTTATTCCACCCCGTCGCTTATTATTCCTTTCAGAAAGTTATTCTCCGTGAGAATGCAAAATACGCTCGGTGTGGCTCGAGATGAACGAGGTGGGTGTGAGAGGACACAACGGTTGGTGGGGAATGAAAAAGAAAAAATTAAAAAAAAAGAAGAAGAGGAGAAAGTAGCCAAGCTACGTAAGAAAGTTTCGCGTAACTCGGAAGATTAGACAAGGCCCGATGTTGCCGTTGGTGACAGCCGGTAAAAAAAGGGGAGAGGGTGGCCGAGGGGTGAGAAAAGAAGGTCGACTCTAGTGGCTCTTAGCCACGGACTTAAAAAACAATCGCCTCGCGGCGACGCGGGAATTTTAAACACACCTTTTATCGCTCGTCCGGATGGCTTTTGTTCGACGGAATCGTCCGAGACTGGAACAGTGTGAGAATCGAGGACTCGACGCACCCTGTCCACGATCGAAGGGCTTTAAAGCAATTTACGAGGGGTTTTACGGTTTCAAGTGACGCCAGTCTGTACTGATCTTTTTCCATTTTCCCCTTCCTTCAACCGCCCCACAATTTCTCTTTTCTCCGTCTATCGTTTCCTCCATCGAGATCGTTTTATATTCAATATTATTTTAATACCATCCCTATTTTCCTTCAGAAAATCATAAGACAAATCGTGAAAAAGTTTCTGTGTTTCCTAAAAATATTCCTACAGGAATTATTTTATCACGTAACAGAAATAAAAATAATAAAAATAATCTTTATCACTTGTCAGTCGCCTATTATAATTGTGAAACTTCCTTCATCCTAATTAAAGACTCCAAGTCGCAATAGTGTGTTTTCGAGGCAAACAGGTGTCCGTTCACCCCCCGAAATCTAAGAGCGAACACAGACAAAAAATTTAGGTGGCTATAAAGACAAATTGTATTAGACGAAAGAAGGAAATTGCACCTTGCTCTTAACTGTTCATAAATTATCGTTACGGGGGGTTGAGAAAAACGAAACTGGTAGAAGGTATACCGGGGATATTTGGGTAGAAGGGATGTACTTCGATTACAACTCTGGACGAGCCAGTAAAGTGGCGGTGGGCGAGGAAGAAACGAGGGTGGTTACGGAAGGGTCGAGTTTAGCCGCTCCACTGGGCTGTAACTCGAACTAACCCCGAGAAACACCACCGCCTCGAGAACTTGCCGCGTCAGCCTTGCTATAAGGTCGAAACCTACCGCCTACGGACAGGAAACGGAATCCAACTTCCTTCCTTGGTCGAGAGCGAAGATTAATCTCGGCGCAACCATGCTTCTACCTGTGCCACGGTAACACCCTCCTTCGACCACCTTCCTTGCTTCAACCCTGCTCGCGAGACCTCATCCACCGTTTTCTATCTACTTTTATCAATCTGACTTCAAGCAACATTTTTCTAACTCGAGTTCTCTCATAAATCTTCGCTTATAAACCGCTATGATTCTATGTTACGTTTGCATTCAAATGAAAATCCGAATAAAATACAACCCACTTACCAGCTGTTATTCCGGTATCTAGGGATTAATGATTGTTAGCATTCGACTAACAAGCCCGATATCTTAAGCGCACAAGTTGAACGTGATTTCAAGCTGCACGTACCGCAATTTAATTTTCCAGATCCTTGCGGTAACGTGGAGTGCGCAGAGCCGGAAATCTGTCAGCTGGACGACTCGAGGCAACCGGGCTGTCGTTGCGGTGAGCAGTGCGGCCTCGAGTTCGCGCCAGTTTGCGGAAGTGATGGTAAAACATACTCGAATGAATGCAGCCTCAGGCAGGAAGCTTGCAGATCGAGATTATCTCTTAGGAAGGTGTATAACGACGCCTGCAGCTCAGGTAATTTAACGTTCACTTGAGAAATAGTCGAATTTCCCAAAAGCATCGTTTCGATACAAAACCGAATAAAATAATTGTAACCATGATCACATTGCAAATATTCAAATTCCATTTTCAATCTGAAAACTGAAACACCCTAACTCTATTAAAACCTTCAGTGATGACACACCATTGTTCCGGTAGCGTAAAAATAAAAACCGTGTCACAGTTATCGCGCTGTGAAAAGAGAAAACAATCCGAACCATTGTGCAGGAATTAATCCGTGTGACGAGGCGAAGTGCGGCCCGTACGAGCAGTGCGTTATCAATCGTCAAGGAATTGCGAGCTGCGAATGTGGGCCAGAATGCGAACCGGTGATGAGACCGGTGTGCGCACGCGGTGGAAAAACTTACACATCGTTGTGCGAGCTGAAGAGACAGGCCTGTTTAACGAAGACCAACATCGAGGTCGCCTACACGGGAACTTGTGGCTCTAGGGGACCATGCTCGGAGAAGGTCAGTCCTATCCTCTAGGTGTGAGACGCATAGCGTTGAAAGATAAAGGAAACGGCGGCAAATGTTTGAACGGGCAAGCAAATACACGCGACGTGACGAAAATCGTGATAGTAAATGTAGGTCGTAAAGGAAGGGTGAAGTTGAGCATTGTTTAACCAAAGAGAATAGAATCAAGGGAAGATTTATTTAAATACTAGAGGATCTTAGTACTTTGAATTGATTTACAGTCATGAGTGTAAAAGGATCATTTCTAAATTGAATTTTCTTATAAAGAAAACGATCTTCGGCTTAGTTTTCAATTTTTCATTCAGAATCGCTACCTTTTCCGCTCGGAGTACTAGCGGAATACACGACACCTTGTATAATTCTCAGCGCGATATTCGCCGTGAGAAACGTGCTCGTTCATCGCCGATGGAGAACAAGAAGAATCATCTGTGCTATTCGCAAAGCGCCCTCCCTCTACGATGTACATTAAATTCCTCGAATTAAAGTAGCGCGTAAATTGCGCGCACGGCAGGATGAAATGTCGCGAGCGATAAATTATCGGCTTTGGCTGAACGAGCGCGAGGAAGCAAGCGGATAGCCGAGAAAATCGACGACAAAGAGTCCACTGTCGTCCCGAAAGGCGAGACTTGGAAAAAGCGGACGACGATTCGCCGCGATTAATCTCCACGTTTTTTCGTTCCGTTACTAGTGAGAAAAACGGCTGAACGTCGGACTCGTCCGTTCGCTGGCGAGAACGTCAAAGGAAACGAGTAGAGAGATGGAGAGAGAGAGAAAAAATGGAAGCGAGTCGAATTGATAGGAATTTTCTTTCGCAGATCTGTCAGTGGGGTGCGATTTGCGCTGAAACGGGCGGCACTGCGATTTGCGAATGTCCAACTTGTCCGGCGGAATTTCAACCAGTTTGCGGAAACGATGGCATCAGCTACGGGAACGAGTGCAAGCTTCGCCTCGAGGGTTGTAAACATCGACGAGAGATCCGAGTGTTTTATCAGGGACTTTGCAGTGAGTACCGATCCCCACGGAAACGGGGACGTTTAATTCTCGACAATTTTCCTCGCATAATACTCTCGAAATCGTTATAGAGAATATTTTATCGTAGCTGCTACAAGGCCGATGTCGATGAATTTATTAAAATTGCTTTGATTGAAATTTTAATTAAAATTTTTAAAAAACACGATACTTTTTTATAATAGTCAACGTAATCTAAGTTCTTAACTCAATTACAATTGAAATTTAAATGAAGTACATATTACTTTTGAAAACATTCATTACGAATTTATTGAATTTTCAATTGAATTCGGGATAAGTAGAAAAAGCAATCAACGTAAATTCCTGTTAAGAATTTTATCCGAGCAGCCGAGAAAAATAAAAGAATCCTTCAGCTAAATGAGATGACACGCAAATGCTTATCAAAAAATCAATCCTTGCAATTTCGTTTCATTCAGCGATCGGAACGAGGATAAAAATCGAATTAGTGGAATGTCTACTTAAATTGAGAACAATTTCAAATGCATTCGCGGTGTAATTTAAATTTCCTCTTCATTTTCTCGAAACGTTCGTTCGTTCGTAATTTCGTTCCATCGTTTCAGCGTTAAAATTCGGTCGATTAAGATTTTTCCGCGCGAAACCCGTTGATTGAGTATTGATCGGCGAGCGATGGAACAATTAGAGCAACGGTGCTGGGTAAATAATTAAGGAAACTTTATTACGGAACGAGACAGGTAGGAACGAAGAAGTCGAAGGATGATCGATTTCCATTGGCTGAGTTCTCGTTAAAATTATAAACAAGTTTTCCTCAATCAGATGCGTCTTAACATCGGTGACAATGTTTTGAGAGATCAAAGCAACTACATGTTAGAATCAAAACTTCTTAGGATCCGTTCCTTCGCCCCTCAGATAATTTGCATGCTTTAAAATCGCGTGAAACTTTTGAAACGTTATTCGATTCCATGCATATCACAGTGTAAGCGACTTCGCCGCTCGCTGAAATTGTATGACTTGTTACCCCACGGCATGTACAATGCATATGCATGCAACCCTTGTCTCCCCCACCCTCACCTATTCCTTCGCCGCCGAATTGGACTTTGTACACCGATCGCGAACAGCGGGATTCTCGCGGAACGAGCAGAGAAATCCAGAAACTACTCTCCCACCCCTCAGTCGGTTCCCAGCTTATAGATATCCTAACAAGACTTCTTACCCCCGACTGCACTAGCATCATCGACACATCGAAGTAAGCCGAGTTCTCCTTCCGCTCGGATTTCAATGAGTTCTAAAGATAACTTCTCGACTGCGAATCCTGTCTCAATAGCAATCCACCCACCCCTTTCTGTCATCCCTTTCTACAGTTCTCTTCCTCAGCTTCTTGTTCCTTCCGTTTGCAACCCCTTAGATCGTTTCTCCTTAGAAATTTACGAATCTAAGATCTACCAAATTCCGACAAGTTAACTCGAAACGAAATGGATGCAATTCTGCAAATACTGGATGACAATCTTTATTAACCCTTTTGATTCAAAGGCAGACGTCTTCTGTAGTTTTAGAACTATAGTTTGGCCGAGTTTCACGGGACATCTTGTACAGTCACCGCGACTACAACTAGTATTCTCGTACTAAAATTGACCCTCAGACATGTACGAGGGTTTAATAGTCGTCGACTATAGTCGAGACGATCGTACCGAAAGGGTTAATACTAGTTTGAACGTCGGCCAAAAGGCGTGTTGCCGAACTGCAACAGGGTGAACGAGGTCGGCCAGTTTATAAGCGTGTTGCTGGCTGAAATTACGGAAACGGAAGGAGTTCGAAACAATTCAGCCGCGACTGGTGAATTAGTGGAGTGCGAGATATTGCGGGATCCGCGATTTCGAGCGGCCTCCTCGGACCTTGATGACGAATAGCCTATCTTCTAGACACTCTCGCGAGCGTAATTACCGGTAGATAAATTGTCCGAGGAGGCTCGTGTTCTAGGAAATGGAGTATGCTTTCGAGGCGAAGAAAGTATGAAAAGGATGTTTGCTAATCGATGATCGTTTGGGATTTATTCACAGATGGCTGCGAAAATAAGAAGTGCGATTATTATGCTGAATGCAAGAGCGACAGCGGAGGGGAGGCCAAATGTGTCTGTCCTAGCAAATGCGAGAGCTCGGTAAGTGTTTTATAAGAATTTATTTTTATGAGAATTAATCAAATTTAAAAGGATGATAGAATTTTCATATAAACACCTAAAGGGTATATCTTGAGTAAACCAAAGTGGATAATTGTATTCCTACAAATATTTTTCATACATCTATTGTACACTTCAGCGACTTCGCAAGAGACGGATTAAAACATAATTTTTGGAGAGGAAAGGCGTTACGTTGAAGCTCGAGTATACACTCAGCCGGCTGATCCCTAAAGTGCATTGAAATAATTGAGTTAATCCTTATCAAAGTGAATTGGAACGCATCGTCAGAAGCTTGATTAGTTGATCCCGATTTTCCAACGCGCAAATCCTTTTGTGAAATAATAATTTTAATCCCACTTTTCAGAGAATACTTTCGTTTTTTTAATGAAAAAGGAATGAAATTACGTTCTGAATTCAAAGCGGAACAAACTATATTTCTTTCTTCCCTACTTTAAAAACAAAATATGAAGAATTTCGAAAAAGAATCTCACAAAAATCTGTTTCTAAAATATACATTTGCAAGAAATTCGAGCCCACCTAGCGTTTATTTAAAATAATAACGCTTTATCGGCGTAGCGCGAGTTAATGCACCTGTACGAACAAAATTGTGTGCCTCATAGCTGAAAAATAGCAGATGTTGTTATCTAAATGACTGGCCGTAATGCGACCAGGTAAAGGGGTCATTTCAGATAACGATAGTTATTTATCCTCTACCTTTTTCCGTTCTACATAATGCTTTTACTCTCGAAGAAGGTATTCCGAGAGACACTATTAAACAAAGCTTATCAAAATACGAATCTAGTGGAATTAACAAATTCCATCGTCGACATCGAGATCGTGTGTGGTTTTGGTATCATTCGGTGGACAAAAAATTACTGTATCGATCGATCTAGGAAGCGAAATGATCGTCGTTAGACATAATGAAGCATGAAACGTTCCGGCCCTCTCGGCCTTCACGTGTTCACCGGCATTTGTGGTGTTAAGCCTCGCTCGTTAGCGCGGCCTAAGTAAAATATTCATACTATGATGGATGTGGCGTCGGGTATATGTACAACGAAGCCAGAATACCTGCTTCATGCACGATATTTCGCGCATTTCCGTTACGCTACGCGATGTTGCGTCACCAAGTAATGAGCCGTTCGTATTATCAATACCGATACCGTTTCAGATCCATCGGTATACAATTCATTTTCATCAGAAAATTCATACTGAAAGTCTTAGAACGGGATTAATTTGGAATTTGGAATTAATTTGGAATAATACTATCGGTGTTCAAGTCCTAATGATAAAAATTCTCAAATCTTCATCGAAAGAATAAGTCGAGGTTTTCGAACGATAGTTAGTCAAGTCTTCCAAGGATCAAAGATCGTCATATCGATTGCTCAACGAGTCTCAGGAGCACCAGGAAGAAGCGTACTAATACAGGTGCCTAGAAAAAAAGGGAAAAAGAAAAGAACAGTAGGAGTAATCCGCGTTCCAAGGATCTCCCGAGGACAAAGTAAAATTTCCCCGAGCAGAAATATTCATTGGGAATGGAGAGCACGTCAGAGCCCTCCGAGATATCGTTAACCCAGCGAGACTTCCTTCGTCGATCCTGCGGAGACACACGGCGTGGAACGATTCAGAAATTCACGGATTCGTGGAACGTCCTGCTGACAAAACCACCAACGATTCTAGCTCTTCAACGGTGCTATGTTCCTGGTCGTTCAAGTAACTGCCTGCTGCGCATGCTTCTTTTTCTAAAAGCTTCCGGTAAATGTGGTCGAACCGTAGCTACGGCCAAAAGCTACACGCCGTCCGGCCCTTGGAGGTATCCAAAATTCAACGACGTCAACGTTAAGAGAACGTTTATGGGAAAGACAGACGCGAAACCATCAGCATGAACGACCTTTTTTCGAGAGCACCTACGTGCCATCGTTCGGTGAAACTGCGACGAGACTGGCATCGAAGAGTTCTTTTTCCTTAGTTAAGGAAAGAGATTATTTTTGCAGAATTTTCAAGTAAAATCCTATGGGTTAGTCTCGTAATTTAAAGGCTAAAAATATATTTAGAAATCTAAGAGAATAAATGACTAATGTGCAATAAAAAATAAAAGTGTACGGTGAATCAGCGTAATTTTTCACGCAAAATCGTCAAAATTTCCTCGCGTTTCCCGTTTTAAACGCGAAATTACATCTTTCCCGCACGGACGCACAATGTTCCCACGAATTTGACGCGTCAGCGTTCCACGAGCACGGGAAGGACTTTCGAGGAAAGATGGGATGAAAAAGGAGTGAATCGGAGCACGGAGAAAGAGATGAGGGTTAGAAGCATTGTTTGAACTGCAAACGAGGAATATCGGAGCGTCCCAGGCCACCCTCATCCTCTCGTGAATCCCCTCGTAATTGTCTCGTAAATTACAATAAGAAAGAAAGTGCGTATCAACTTGCCAAGGAAACCAATTAAAACGTATCCACCCACGGTAAATATCGTCCCTCGAGCTTTGTTATTCCTTTCGAGCTTTGAAAACAAATCTCTACTACCGTTGATCAATGGGATAAATTAAAAAGAAGAAGAATGTGAAAATCGTCCATGAAGATTTGAATAACAGTTAATTGTCTTGAAATAAGAAAATGAATGGCAATATGTTTCGAATTTAATGGCAGAAATATCTGTTAGCCTCGAATTCTAAAAACATTTTCAGCGAGACGGTAATCAGTTAACACATGTGTGAAACCAGCATAATAAGCTAGATACTACGGTCGGGCTAATTAAGTTTCACTCTTACGCGTATTATTTTCTCACCCCGTGTGCGCGTACACACGGTCCATGAACCGGCGTCGCGACGCCAGTCGCACCTCTAGCTTGTGGCTGCCCTGGTGCAACAAGTGAGATACGCGTCCAATCTCGCGTTTTTCTACAGTTCGTCGATTTTCTGCTTTTGGTCATGATTTGTTGATGAACACGCGTAGCACGAAGCAAATTTTGTTATCTAAACATTTCTATAGCAATTATACAATTTTCATATATCCACCATTCTACATTTATCAATATTCTCTTAATAATGAATGGAAGATTTAAGGGAAAGATTATCCTTGAAAGATATTCACTAGCCATCTAATCATAAACTTTGTGCTTTTATTTCAGGGCAAAGAGCCCGCAGATGCGGAGAAAGTTTGTGGCTCTGATGGAATAACTTATTCCAACGAGTGTTCGCTGAAGGTAGCATCTTGCACTTCTCAAACTCACATCACTGTCAACTATATAGGTGACTGTGGTAAGTATTCTGATCGATACGAAGTTCATTTGATGTTTATCCTTGAAACGATCTTTCGTTTATGAAGCCAAGATCTCGAAACAGTGTTAGGAAAAATGAACATTTTCAGAGCTGTGTGCACGGGTAGAATGCGAACACGGAGCACACTGCATGGCTGGGGTATGCGTGTGCCCAGACGAGTGTCCAGAAAACACTGGCGAGGCAGTGTGCGGCAGCGATGCCAAAACGTATCCATCCGAATGTGAACTTCAAAAGGCAGCCTGTGGTAGAGATCCTAAATTGCCAGTGTTGCACGTGATATTCTACGGCGACTGCGGCGATCGATTCGCTGTAGCAGCATTGAGTACGTTTTTAATTCATTAGCGAAAAAAGAAAAGAATGTTTCGATAGCAAACATAATTAACCCGCGGTGTACCGGTCGGCTGTCGAGCAATCAATAATTAACCGCATCATCGAAAAATACCTTGTTAACGAAACTAACTACCTAACGCGTCGTCTAACAACTTTAATTCCATTAACCGTCCCTTAACCGCTTCTAACAGCAACGATGTCGACGCCTGCGGTGGTTCGATTGGCCACTACCGCCGTTGACGTGACCAGCACCCAGGTACGCGAAGCTTGCAAAAACATTAATTGCGACTTCGAGGCGACCTGCGAGCTAGGACCCGACGAGTACCCGAGGTGTAGCTGCAAATTCGACTGCGCCTCGATTTCACCGGAAAACATGCGAGTCGTTTGCGGCAGCGACCTAAGGACGTATTCGTCCTTGTGCGCTATGAAAATGGAAGCGTGTCAGAGGCAGCAAGAGCTCAGACCTAGACCCCTTGAACTTTGCCAAGGTTCGCGATAACCTTCGATTTCCTGTATATCGTATATGCCTGAAATAATTGTGACAATTTTCTTTCTAATTAGCTTGATTAATTGTATCGCTTATTATTACGATTTGGTGTTAAAGTTATGGGTTACACTTTTATTTGAAATGAGCGAATGAAATACTGATATCCTTTTATGGAAATATATCATAAGCAATTGTTCTATACAGGTATGGAAGTAAAACCCTGTAATGGAGATCCACCATTGGTGGATGCAGATGGAAAAGAATACGACTGCGGTAATGGACCAGAACGAAGAGACTGTCCCAGTAACAGTTACTGTCATCAAACTACTAAAATAGCTCGTTGCTGTAGGAAAGGTTTGATCATTTTCTAATATCAATTTCGAAAATCATTCATTCCATCGATAAATATTTGTCTCAGAAATTGAAAATATGAAATGAAACTGATTATTAATTCTTTAGCTCAAGGTACCCAGGTAGTGAAGTGTACAGATTCCTGGCACGGTTGTTGCCCGGATGGCAAAACAGCTGCACGAGGACCCAATGGTGCAGGATGTCCTAGCTTGTGCAATTGCAACAGGCTAGGTAGTGTCTCTGACACCTGCAATCCAGAAACCGGACAATGCGAATGCAAACCAGGTGTAGGTGGACTTAGATGCGACAGATGCATGCCTGGTTACTGGGGTCTTCCTAAGATAAGCGAAGGTCATCAGGGATGCATACGTAAGAATATTTCAGAAAACCTATCTGTTATATATATTTTGCATAGAAATGAACTAAAGGATGATCGGCTGTCTATTAACCTACCACTGTATACACGTTCAACACTAACATGGTTTAATTTGATAAATTGGCACACAAAGGGAATCTATTTGTTTCAGCGTGCGGGTGTTCGCTTTTTGGCTCTGTCAGAGAGGACTGCGAGCAAATGACAGGTCGTTGTGTTTGCAAACCGGACATCCAGGGTCAAAAGTGTACTATTTGTACCGACCACAACAAGATACTAACACCTACTGGTTGCTATTCAGGTATCATGCTGGATAAGATCAGACTGACCAACAATTCCTCTAATAACACTAATTTAACCTACTGTCTTATCAAAGACACTTTACTATCTTTTAATATTTTAACTTATCTTCTTTTGTTTAACAAATTTTCGCACTCTACTAATAATCCCTAGAAGGCAAATTAGATACAATTAAATGATTGAAAGAAAACGAAAGAAAAATAGAAAGCTTAAAATTTAGAAATTTGAAAATTAATTATTCCTATCCTTATTAATTGAAATTTTAATATATTCTGCAACAAGTGTTAACGAATTCAATTTCGTTTTTTTCTTTTTGCAGCGGACACAATACCACCGATACCAACGTCCTGTAACGAACTGGAATGTTATTCCGGTGGGCAGTGTTCAGAGATCGGTGGTCCACACTGCGTCTGTCCATCGTCCTGTCCATCGGACATACCATCGGTACCGGTATGTGGTAGCGATGGACAGACATACGACAACGAGTGCGAGCTAAGGCTGTACGCTTGTCGCCACCAGGCAGACGTGGTCACTCAAGCTTTTGGCCACTGCAGAGGTGGGTTCACTGAGCGTACGCCGTACAGGCCGCCTTATATTCTGCATTACTAAACCCATTAACCATCGGGAACACTTTTAACCCTGGAACGGCTCCTGGACAGGATTGGAACCTGTGCGAAACGCACGGGCGTCCAATTGACATTCCGTCTGCGTTTTAATTATCAATCTAGCGAATAACTTTCAAATTTAACTAATTCATCTGGAATCAGTTTAATTTGTACTCGTTAAGGATCAAGTGATCAGTAGGTTTATTAGGTGACGAGCAGCGAATGCAATTAATTAAATAATTTAAAGGAGGATCTGAATTGTCGAAGCATAGTCGTAACGATTTCGAGGGTTCGTAAGATATGAATTCTAGTATAATTCTCTTGTAGTTAGGAACTATTTTAGACAGTGAAGGAGCCGGATGTCTGTGTAACTTGTAAAGGATTCGTTAGGAAGATACGAGATTAATAAATTATTAAATAATATCATCGTTTAGACGATGTCGAAACGATCGTGCAGAGAGCTTGATCGAAAGTAGGACTAATATCTAACCTGTTCCTTTGTATCCACTACGTGATAATAAACTTATATCAAGTTTCTACTGAGATGTATACATATATGTTCATAACCCCCTAACACCTGATAAGCTTGATCGCTACTTTGCTTGCTTTCTTCATTAACGTCCCATTTAATTAATCAGACATACTTCATTTAAAGGTAAAATTCTTGAATATCGATGAACCATGTAACAAGAAAGAAAGCAAAGTTTCATTATAACCTAGCTGAAGTGATTGATCTTTGAAATGTAGGGAGTAAAATTGAAAGTGCAGCCTGTTTGCCCATTTAATCAGAATTTGTCAAAAGTGAGAGAATCGAAGCGTACTAAAGATCCAGTTGGATTCATGGAATTTCCTTTATCCCAGGAGTGTACTATCTCACTCGTAGGTAAATTCCAGGAAAGTTGGTGACGTTAACTCGCGAAACTAAGCGGCAAAGGTGGATTTAACTAAATCACCGTCAACTTCTAGCCAAGTCTCTCGTCCTAAGTGGTCCCTGTGAGATATGCCCAGCAGGGACTTAACATTGGAACCTTAAGAAATGGTAACGAAACGTCTCTCGTCTCAGCTGTTAAGCACGGTCCTCCGTCAAAATAAATTAGCCCCGTCGAAGCTAAAACCGTCGAACTCGGAACGAACAGTCAGCCCGACTGCTTTTTGATATCGTTGTCCGCCATAAATTCAACCCCCCCCTGAAGATTCGGCCGGTCTCGTGTTCAACGAATCGAAAACCCTGATAAATTTATTGAACGACGAAACTGAAAAGAGATTCTTCTTCCCCCTTCTCTTTCCAATCAATTCTAGCATTGTCGACTAAAGAATTCTACCTCTGTCTTTGAAATAATTTTTAACAAAGTTAAAAATATACATTATAGAAATAAAATGAAAACAGAATTGACTTTAAAATTCCCATACGATTAACGCGCTGTAGCAATAAAATTTATGCAGTAAATAGATTTGGAAGAAAAGGAAAGAAGAGAGTACGCAGCTGTCGTCTCAAAGTATCCCACAGCCAACGTAGAAAGTTCGCGAAGCGAAACGTTCGAATCTATTAAAGTCTCCTCCTGCTTCCGTAACCTCTCACCCCTTATTTTCGATTGCTCAGCCCTCTCGAAGCATCGGGCCTCGTCCTCGATCCACGTCGTCTGGTCCTCTCTCTTGGTCGCTGGAAGTCAATCTCTTAAAAAGTTCTTCCTCCACGGAGCTCGTCCTTTCGAGTCAAACATAAATCAGATTACTTTGGAGCACGCGAACCACCCTCTTTCTACCTCCGCCCACTGTCTCTTCGAAGAGTAGTACCCTTTATACAGCAGCCGGCAGCTCCTTTTTCATCGCGTTTCCTCCACTTCGCAACGCGCAAGAACGAGGATTCTGTGGCCGAATGAACGCGGTACCGTGTGCCCGATGCCACATCAAAGCCTGTAAATACTGCACATCGTAGTTTCTTTCAAGTTTCCTTCAAATTTCTCGTCGAATCAAAGGATACCTTTGACGGAAGTGTGAAAGTATGAAATGCTTCACTTTGAAGATATTTCAGAGCACAAGATACTACAAAGCGAAAGGAGATAGCGTACTTTTGTAGTTTAACTAATTTTTTTTTTTATATAAATCTAGCAGATGTAGCGATAACCAGAATGTTTACTCTCAGACGTAAGGAGTTTCTAAAAATAACAGAGAACGTTCGCATTGATGGATGGTCGTTTTTGAATTTTAAAACGTTAAATTGATTTTTCGCTGAATCTCATCGATAATTCCAAGCATTCGGAAACGTAAATAAATGTTAAAGTAGATGGTAACTGCAGTACGTCGTCATTGGTTCTCGACTTCATTCTAAATTCCACGCTCTCAGCGGATAAATACGGGGCTAATCTCTCATCCTTGTTCGATTCTCTTCGTAATATAAACAGAAAGGGGATGAAATAATGGAACAGCCAAACGGTAACGTCGATGAGCAAAAATAAAAAAGGAAATTCGTCCCAGATGAAAAGGCCAATCGTCGAAGCGAGGAAATTCACTCGGTTCGTAAATGTCAACTCGTATTTCCCGTCAGAGTCTGTTCCTCGCCAATCGACGAACACTTAAATTGACTAAATCGATCCCCCTCGCTCTTCGCCACTCGACATCGATTCTCGACGTGGAAAATATTTTCAATGGGGACAGGTAGGGAGAGAAAATGAGTTTCTCCGTCAGTTTTGTCTCGCAGTCGATAAAGGGTCGATTATATCGGGAGAAATACGGGAATACGACGGTACAGGGATAGTTAGGGGTGGTTAGGGATAGGGTGGAGAGAAAGGGACACACGGCGGAGGTGATAAAAGGAAGGAAAAAGATAGCATGCAGCAGAAGTCGTGGACGTAAAATAATAGGAAGCAACGCTGCAATTGGAAAGTAATTAAAATCCCATCAAGCCGCTTCCAACTGCTGTTACCAGCTCCGCGTTGTCGGCTTCGATAGAATTAGCTTTCAGATTCTCATTATTTAGAGAAAACTGCGACGCATTTCCATTCTATACCCTCGCTTTTGTTTCGATCAGCATCGATTCCCTGTGTCCGCGCCCCGATGAAATTAGTTGGAACGTTTAAAGGTCCGAAGGTTTCAACAAGTCGTTTAAATCGCGTTACAACGATTGGATAAATTAATTGCAACCACAGGTGCGAAAACTTCTGAATTTGTTATTGGTTTAATATCGATTCTATGCTTTCGTAAAACTAATTAGTAATTGTTCGATTATTTTGATACGTATGAATGATCTGATATAATTCGTTGCTCGTCGAAAACGCGTTTCTCTTTCTAATTATTTAAAGAACTACAATTTTTTTTGTTGTATTTTGAATGGAACAAGCATAGAAATCTTGGAACTTCGTGAAATTTTCAGACGACCCCATGGTGAACACGGATTTCCCCGTGAAAAGGTATACAGCGGTGCAATATACCCAACCAGCAGCCGCCATTTCACCATTGTCCAAATCGACCAGACATCTATTGGTACCGGAACCGGATCCACGTTATTATTACACCCATCGAGCCCATCAGGAAACCATCACGATCGACCGGGATAATTTGAAGCATGGTAAACTTAGAATTCATTTTCATTTTACACTCATACGCTTAGAAGCAATTTCTAATTCATATTTTCTTATCTCCATGAATCATACGGTTAATTTTTCCAACCTATGTTAAATTTTTTAACAATTCCGATAATTGCATAATTCCTTATGTAATTCAATTCATTATAAATGTCAACTTCTATAATTGGCGCTTCGTAATTTCGTTCGCTATAACATTCGCAATGTGACGTGATTAATAGTTTCAAATAGTTCACATTAAATAGAAGGAACTCTCGATGTGCGTATAAGCGTAAGCGTTTACGCGTCGCTCCGAATCGTCGATTCGAAATCCGCTTCGCGATTAATTCTGAATCGGCTCGACGTCGATAATCGGATACATACGGTTTCGAATGACGCTTGTTCGGATACCATTTCTCTCTCAAGAAATGGAAAAGTAGGGGAACATCAATCGAGCTATTTCATTTTTCAGGAGTGGCGGCAGCGTATCGACCAACCCCTGCAACAATTCGGGTGGTTACCGCGTTGTTGGGTGATCTATGCACCGACGACAAAGATTGCACTATTCCCAACAGCGAATGTTCGAATGGAGGATGCATCTGTTCGGATGGGTACGCGGAAACCAGCGACAGGCAGGAGTGTTTTGGTAAGTAATTTAACATAATTACAAAAAATTGAAACCATATGGTCATTTCAGGTAGAAAAATGAAAAATAGACAAATTTTCTAAGAACCCGCCCTGTAAGAACAAAGTCTCCCTTAAAGTAATTTAAAATAACGAAGCTTCCGTTTGATTGAAATTTTCGGCACCGTTTGAAAGCTCACAGAAGAATCTAATTGACCCTTTTTCCAGCTAATTACGTGCCTGTAACGCCGACCGAGGAATTTCGTGCCTGCCTGTCGTATCCGTGCCACGCGACGTCAACTTGCATCGATCTGCCGAGCGCGACGTTCGTTTGCATCTGTCGTCCAAATTACACCGGCCTATTATGCGACGAGGAGATCAACAAAAGGGATTACGAAGTGCCGTCGTTCGACGGCAAGAGCTACGTCAGAATGAACAGGTTGAAAGCTTACCACAAGTTTAGCGTCGAGGTCGAGTTCAAGACGTACGCCGACAATGGGATTATACTGTACAACCAACAGAAGAGCGACGGGACCGGGGATTTCGTCTCGTTGGCTATCGTCGACGGGTAGGTGGTTGTTATCCTGTAAATTAGTGCCAAAGACACGGAATTAACGTGGCTCCGAGCCCTGATACGTTATCTATTCTATGCCCTCGTTGAATTGGACGCTCAAGGCCATTCGTGGCTAAATCCTGCTATACAGTTTAGCATTTAGTGTTTCCTCGTTGTTTTATCCCTTATATTTTCAACGTTTATGGACTGTAGAAACGGGGTATTAAATATATTTTTTTATCTAACAACAGTTATCGATTTTGCTTTGTGAAAATATGGAATAGAGAAAATTACGGTAAGGTTATCTACTTTTGTTCCGAAGTTAATTTTTTCCTCAGGCACGTTCAATTTCGATACAATTTGGGAAATGGCCCGGTGATATTGATCTCACCCGAGAGGGTTACCATGAAAACGTTCCATCGTGTGGCAGCGAAGAGGTACCATAAGGATGGTGTTCTAATCTTCAACGATGGGGAGGATGTTGCCGGGCAAAGTCAAGGGATGCTGAAGTCGTTGGATCTGAATCAGGACACGTTCATCGGGAATATGCCCACAAATTCTTCCAAGTACGTATCTTTTACCTAACCCTTGCTATTTAGACATCCATTTCTATATTTTCTTTTAACCATTTTTCATATTTTCCTGAATGTATGGTGTAGTAAGAAATCTTTCAACGTATAATCTTTGACACAGAGTTTACGACAACATCGGCACCAACCACGGTTTCCTCGGCTGCATAAGGAAGCTAAAAATCAATAGAAACTTCGTCGATCTCCACGTGGGTCACGACAAGGACATCCTAGAAACGTATCGAGTGAAAGAGTGCGGGGAAAACGCGTGCGCGAATCTGCCCTGTCAAAACGGTGCAACTTGTCAGCCAATTTTCGAGGAGGATCTTTGCAATGACCGTGAATGCAGAAGAATTGAGAAACGAGGAAAAGGGAAGAATAAGAATGGAGTGAACATTGTACGATGCAAGGGATCGCATTGTACGTCGATCGATCAACGAAAATCGAAGAAGAACGCGAAGAAACGTTGCGCAGCTCCTAAATGCGACTATGATTACGATGTCGATTATGAGAATAGTTACGAACACGGAAATTATGCGGTGGAAAAGTATGAGCCACCTGATTATCGGTGCATTTGTCCACCTCAATTCACTGGCAGAAATTGCGAAGAATCATTGGATCCATGTTTAGGTGAACCTTGCCAACATGGGGCTACTTGCGATATTCTTCCTCAAGGGGGTTACGTTTGCAAATGTCCACCCGGTAGAACTGGCGAACATTGTGAAATTTGTAAGTAATAGAAAGTATTCTGATTATAAATCCTCTGATCATCATTATCCTCCTCTGATAGAGCAAAGTACTGTGTAATTAATTTGACAGAATTCGCACGAATCCCTTTTCATTCACCCCTAAATTTACCTTCCATCAATTATAGTGGACGCCGAATTGACGGAGCTGTTAATACCTCAAATGTCCGGGGACGGTTTCCTCGAACTACCCTGCCTCGAGGGTGTCGCTAAAGCGTTCTCTATAGAGCTTTGGTTCCTTACGCACGCCAGCGATGGATTGTTACTTTACAATGGCCAATTGAATAACGGACGTGGTGATTTCATTAGCCTGAATTTAGTCCACGGCAAGCTGGAGTTTCGATTCAATCTCGGAAGTGGTATCGCCAATATCAGTTCACCGGATCCTGTCACGCTCGATACGTGGCACTGCGTTAGAATCAGCAGGCTGGGTAGAGAAGGTGTCCTTCAATTAGATGATGGAACGGTTGCCAGAGGGCTATCCGGAAATCCTTTGACAGAGCTGAATTTAGAAATGCCTCTCTACGTGGGGGGTGTTAAGTAAGTTTAATTTCGCCACTGATTAATTCTTCGGCAATAAACGTACATGGAATATTCGAAATACAAGAAATTCAGAGAAATTTTGAGAGATAGAAAATTAGTATTTTGATAATTGCAGACATTGGAGAGAAGTCCATCGACTTGCCGGAGCCTGGACTGGATTAGTAGGAGCAGTACAAAGATTGATGGTGAATGGAAAAACGTATCAAAACCTAGCCGTCAACGTTACTCAACACAATACAGAGATCTATGATGGTCTACCATGTCCTAGCAATGAGAATCCCTGTCACAATGGCGGAGTTTGCCTACCTTTACTAAACAGTTACCTCTGCAAGTGTGCCAGTGGTTACAATGGGCTTCATTGTGAATTTTGTAAGTTTATTATCTATTATCCAAAGTCAATAAAAATGGAATCTTTAAATGTATAACATTTTTTAGTCATGGGATACGATGTATCTACGGAGCTTTCAGAGAGGCCAGTCCGTTTCAAAGGCGACAATTTCTTGCAATTCAGACATCGTAACGGAAGAAGGTAAACGATTGATCGATAATTCAATATATTTTGACTCGTAAAGAATATTATATCGTACACTCCTATAAAAGTCACTGCATCACACCTCTCGAGGTTATTCCGAATTAGGAGCATCAAGTTTAGGCTGTTCGATAACACGTTAGTAACGGTAGAATTTAATTAGTTCCTTCTTATCAAAGTATCACTAACCTTTTCTGATTGTGTAACACCGACTAGTACTAACTCGACTAACACTACCCTCGGCGAGTACTATGAGGAGTCCTACTCCGACTACGACTTGGAGGATGATGTCGACTACGAGTACGACAGTTACGATTACACGGAGTAAGTTTCTAGGAAAACTGGCTGTGGTGTACTCGTTTGAGGGAAAGGCCTTGTTCCCTGTGATCACCTGTCGCTGTGTTTGCTATCCTATTTTAAATCCTGTTATTCAAACCCTTTGAATCTGATCAGAAAAATCCTACATCATTTTTTGGCAAATATTCTTCGTCGACATTTTTCGACTTAATGCCAAGAACATATTTAGAAACGCAGATTTGAAGGGTCAAAAATAAGAAGAATGAATAATTCTTTCATCGTAGTGTACTGCTTGCTTGCCTGTGTCGTGTCACGTTATATGGCACCGTAGATCAGTGTCGAAAAATTAGGATAATAAACGAGGATTACAAAAGATTGTATTTTAGGCGCAAGGGACAACAATCCAACAAGTTTGAACTGAGACTAAGAACGACGCATTCGGAAGGTCTTATTGCTTGGATTGGAAGAGGGAAGATCGAACATCTTCTATTGTCATTGCACGGTGGTCAAGTGGTTCTTACGTATAAAAGCAGGAACGAGCAGACGTCTTTGAGAAGTAGGGTGTGTATTTTTAAAATAATAAAAGATAGCACATTACTCTAATGCTTTAAATATTCATTTTCACTGTGGCTTTCAATGTACTAAATTTCTTATAATTGGAACCGTTTATTGTTTCATCAGAAATTAACTGGCTCTAATTAACCATTGATGATGTATTTATATTGATATGTGATTTGAATTCATTATTTATTTATATCATTATCATCCACGTTCCAAATGAACTGATCAATGCTTAACAATGCACGACGTGATCATGAACAGCTCAAATAATTGATAAGAATGAAATACTCGTAGGTGTATTAAAATCAAAATTCAAAGAATGGGAACATCCTGTCTATCCTGTCTATATTTCAGGAACGAGTGGACGATGGTTTCTTCCACCACATCAAAGCCTCGAGAAGACGAAGGGCATTGACGATACAAATCGACGATTTTGCCCCTGTGAAGATATCGACGGAGACAACCCTTTTAACAACAAACGGCAAACTGTTCGTCGGCGGGAAACCGGGTCACCGTGGCATCAAAGGATGCGTGTCCGAATTCGTGGTGGACAAACGTCGCCTTCAGTTGGCCAGGCGGAAAATAGAGTACTGTCACGACAACGATGTATGATAACGAATCCAGGGAACGACGATTGTCAACGTGACGTCGCCTCTGGCCAAGCTCGCCGACCGGACGACGCTTTCGTCCTCGACGAGTTAGCACCAGCCGAAAAATCCATGACAACGGACGAGCATGGAATCTTTGGTGTTCGTCGGGAACGAGACGGATTCGCGGATACCGTGAAACGTGACAGGAAACGGAATTAGAGCTGAACTCTGATCCGTATCGAGACACGCGATTCCTGCCAAAGTTGTGCGAGAGTAATCCGTTGAAGAAGATAACGATGATCGTGCCATGAAAAAAAAAAAAAAGGGATAAAATCCTCGGATTCAATAAAACGTAGCAAGCTAACTCGTATATTTATTTTCGTTTCGAAATAGCATAGGAAGGAGACGAAGAGGAGACGAATGCGCGAATCGTCGCGCGAAACGCGGTACGTTCTCATCTAAGGACAATAATATATTTTTAAGGTGACGAAATTAATGATTAAACGCGTGTACGTATATAAAACCAAGGGGGGGATAAAAAGATGTTAAGACTTCTATTTGATAAGTTAATCAATGTGGAAGAGGAGAGGGGATAGGGGAGAGGGCCAGAGGCGATATTAATGGATAATCGTTAGACGTTAATCGGTAAGTTATATAATATATCGGAGCACAGCTATAAATGTTTAACGATGCCCAAGACTGATTAAGAGGGACGGTAAACGAGGACGAGTCGAAGGTGTTGAATAGTTTAAAGAGATATGAAACAATATGAGAAAAAAAAAAATTATAAAATGAAACGACGAAACGATAAATCATCGGTGTTATGTTTGAGTGTTTCGGTAGAGAGATTTAATGATCGTGGATTTATCCGAATAGAGGAATGTATTTTAAAGGACTTGTTGATTTATGCCAGTAGAGGACAAACAAAGATGATGAAAATGAATTAAAAAAAAAAAAATTATGTACACTGACAGACACACACGTACACTGAAAACATACCAGACTATATTTGAACAGGATCACACCGTACAACGTTGTTTCTATAGACAAGCAAGGCTTTTTACGAAAACGCGCAAACGATATGTATACATGATATTATGCAAATTACATTCCATGTAATGGAGAACAGTGCGAATTAAATTCTATGTAGAAGCCACGATAACGCGTATCGTCGGTCAACGATCATATCCTGTTACATTTCGAGCCGGTACAGAGAAATGCATCGAGCTCGCCTCGAGGATACTCCATTTCCCTTCGACAATCCATGACACATTTATCGCGTGAATAGCTTCAGCATAAAGTGTAAAGCACCATTTACAAGCGTAACGACGACGCTTCTTCTTGATATATACATACAGGGTTCCACTGCGATCGATTCAGAATGTAAATGGATTCAAATTGGAAGGGAACAGAGGCGTGCATGCATTAAAAGGCGGAGAACAACGACGAATCGTTTCCCTGATACGATAACATTGTCCAACAGTCTGTGTTGCTTATAGAGTTTTATGCTCTGCTTGCCAATTTGCAAATCGTTATCCTCTATCATCTTTAGCTTCTGAGAAATTTTATTTAGAATAGAAATTTATATTTTTTGATCACGTGGTTGTGAAAAATATAAATTTATTTGAAAATCAAATTTCTCAAATAAATATGATAGAAATAGGCGATCTGCAAATTTGTAATTAGTACATAAATGATATAGTAAATATTAGAACACTAAAATAAAAAATAAAAATTGATGTTTGTTGGACAATGTAATTATTTTGTGGGGTGAATGACTTGAAAGAGACACTTCGAATATTTTATTATAAAAAAATATTCGAGAAGCGATTCGATCATTTCATGTAACAAAGAATAATGATCATTACATAATTATGTACCGCTTGTATGTAATCGAATGATCATCGAGAAGTGTCTGAATGAAAATTAACGTATGCCTGAGAGAAATATACGAAGATGGTTATACTACTTGTAAATATAATTACCACGCGCTAATTCCACAAATTATTATCGTTTTAATGTGTAACATGCGGCTACGTAAACCGGACCTAAAGAATCACCAGGACGACCTAATTAATCGTAAAATGATTCATCGAATCAGCCTCTTTCGACGATTTCATTTCTGCCCAACGTTCGTGAGAACGAAGATGTCTACGTCGACGTGTTCTTCCCTCCCCTTTCCCCCAATTATTAATAATCGAACTGAGCGTCTAAAACCAGAAGCCTAAGTTGATTGATTATTGAAACCGACTGTCGATCTATTGCGAAGACGCTATCGAAGATTTATTCTCGACTTGTTTCGTCGAACGTTTCCAGCGTCGCTCGACAACCTACGAATAAACGTTTTATTTGTAAAAAGAAAAAAAAAAAGAAAATGGGAAGAAGAACGAACAATTGTTAGCAAGTAAGCGACGAGAATGCGGGAAGCTGGTAATTCTAAGATCGTTTTTGAGTGCATTATATTTGCGTACGTAATTGTAGAGTCTAAGAGCGAACACGACACATATCTTTGACGTGTATCAGTTTTTTATACGTATCAAATTCGACGTGTATATACGATCATTTCTGTCTGGAAATGTTCGACGTCCAAAGTGTTCGCGTGTTTCTATTCAAATTAAATTGGAATGCAAATAAATATGCAAATTGTACTATTAATGGAACAGTGAAAATGATCGTAATTTGCTGCAAAAATAATATTTTTAGCAGTTTAATAATTCAGCGAAAAAATTGTAATTTAATCAAAACTATGATAGAGGAAATATTATAATATTAGATTACCCGTAATTAGTTTTATTACTTTATTTGTTCCTTAATGAGAGTAATTTTTAATACATTAAAATTCATTTCTTTTGCTATCTCCTCTATCGCTGTTTTTCTCAAATTATCAATTATTGCGCTAAATTATCAAAAACAGCTTTATAACAATTCGAGAAACACGTGAACGTTTTAAACTTCGACTTCGTTACCGAACATTTTTTAACGAACCTTTCTCTTCGTTACGTTCGTTCGTTTCGGAGGCACGCTTACGCGAAGTTTTGATAAAAGAATCGCTTTTTCTCTATAACATTGTAAAACGTTTCGAAACAATCATATCCTGGTCGTATCCGACTGAGAAGATCGAAACACGTGTTCGTTCTCGAACAATAAAAAATCGTTCCTCGTTGTTAACGTGCGAGAATTGAAATGATCGTGAGCAATATCGTCACATATCTTTTTCTCTTGAAATGTGATCCTTTGTATTCTTCCAACGAATATCACGTTTACACATATCGAAACTAAATTTTGTGGCCAGTGTCTCTGATTAGACGGAGTGAAGAAGTGTTTCATTGAGACAAGGAAAACGTTTCCTTCGATTCGTCGAAGCAGCTTTCACGAAATAGTATGCATAAAATAAAATAAAAATTTTAAATGCGTTTCTATTTGTAAATAAAAAAAAAATTGTGTTAGAAATACAGGACATCGAGAAAAAATGAAATGATTGATTGAAATTTTCATATTTAATTTCTTGTAATAATTCGTGAAAGACTATCGATGAATCGCAAGTGTGTTCGTTATTTAAGTATATATCGTAAAGCTCGCACATCATTGTAAAATTGCAATGCGTCAAGTGTATTCTATAGAATACGGTATGAGATAATGAAACGCAATCAAGGTGTAACCATAACAATAATTTACGTTGTTCAATAGGACACCAATTTAAATCGACGCGATGTCGATAAGAGCACACAGGAGCGAGAGAAAAAAAAATGAAAATTCCAATCCATGCCTGATAATTACTGCCAATATAGATAGCGATCGTGTGAACGATGTTTAACTTCGACTTCCCTTCACTTCTGTAACCTACGAAACATTCGACAAAGGGGAGAAGCGATTATCCTTATTGATCGACAAGAAATGAAACAAATTTTCGAAACCTTTCATTGTACACACATTGTTCAGTGTCGTTTGGTTTCGGCGAAGAACACTCACACGACTGGACACGATCATCTGAATTAGGTTTTTTATTTACTTTGATACCGTCTTTATTGCGACCACTTCGCCGTTCGCTGACCTAAAGTATTTGTGAGCTATACTGTATAACAAAAGTACGCGTTGTAAAGTGACTGTATATACAAATATAAATTATGCGATTATCTTGAGGTTTATTTTCTTTCAACCCACAAATGCGGAGATAAATTTTCTTTTGAAGTGTGAAAAGTTAAGCTTTTTGCTACATGCAGTCGTCCCATAAAATATTCAAGCTCTCTGGGAGTACTTTACGTATTATGGGAACATAAGTTCATCATGAAGGTTGAGTAAGGTTCTAATATGTACATGGATAAATATTGAAGAAAATTCTGATGTAATATTTGAAACTTATAACTACCTGATATTTTTCTATTTTATCCTAACTTAATTTCAATATTGTAAATACTATATTATCCCTGGGCCCAAGGAAGTTAAAATAAATTACATCTTAATTAATAAAACTAATAATAGCCTAAGAAAGGGAGTCAAAAAATATTTATTAAACCTATAACCGAATACATTTAGAAGACCTTACACCTAAAGGTTTCACCTTACCCAATTTGGGGTGCATCCGGCGAGGGTCCACCCTGCCCATCACAACAGCAACCTCAAACCGAGGAACACAAGGGATACTCTGGTACCGAGAAGGTAACTTCTTTGATACCCGAGCCCTTGCGACCTCAAGAGGCTCTTCACCTAAAAATTCCACATTCCTTTGTCGGCGCTCCCGTCGAAGGTGACGTCTAGCTGAGCGTCTCAACTTTCTGTCAGACTTACAAACCGTGAGCCACTTTCGCGACACTTGCGCTGCAGATAACAAGGAAACAGGATCTAACTTGCGTAAGATCAGCTGCGAAACCTCGGGCGGAAGTTCAGAAATGAAATCCACCTTCGGGGGTTGCAGTAATCCAATTGCGCGTAGGAAAGACCTGAATAACTCCATGTTGCTCCTAGTAGTGCAAGAGTCAGAATGATTGCTCTTGGAAAAATTCGGGATTTATATACTCTCTTCGCGGTTGGGCGCACGTCACGGTCCGGTGCACCGACCAATCACGTGCGAGTTCATATATACTTATGTACTTCAGTACATAATTTATATTACAAGGGGAGGGGGAAGGGGTAAATATCAGATCCAATTCCTAATTAGAACAATTTGTAGTGAAATAAGGAATCGAACATGTACATATTGATTACTGGTACGACCTCACTTCTTGATCAATTGTGAGAAGAGAATTTTTATGTTGAAAATAATTATAATTCATTTGATTAGCAAAATTGTATATTTTTTAAATTTTATGTTACATCCCGCTTGTAAAACTGCACTACTCTAGCCATCATGAAGACTAACAAGGGACATTACCCAATCGACACACGCCGATTTTGATGCCCTTTGAGTATGATATAGAACTCAAAAAAATATTTGACACGTATTTTTTTTATCGACAATCGTCCATGCTGAAGGGGTGAAAATAGCCCTCAAATTTGGGGTTGATAAACATATTTTTTTGAATATCTCAGGAACTATTAGGTGCAGGCGAAAAATTCAAAATGGAATTTGTGTGTTTTTGAACAGCAAATTTTTCTATGTAGCCACCTTTTTGATAAATTTATTTGTTTAAAAAATATCTTGAAAGATAGTCTATTTTTGTCATTTCTTTCACCACTTCAGCATGGACAATTGCCGATAAAAAAATACGTGCCAAATATTTTTTTGAGTTCCATATCATACTCATAGGGCATCAAAATCGACGTGTGTCGATTGGGTAATGTCCTTGTAAGTAAGATTCTAATATGTACATGGATAAATATTGAAGAAAGTTTTGATATAATATTTGAATTCATAATTCTAATATTGAAACTTATAACTACCTAATATTTTTCTATTCTATTCTAACTTAATTTCTGTATTGTAAATACTATTATTAGTATCCTTGGGCCCAAGGAAGTCAAAAAAATTTACATCTTAATTAATAAAACTTATTACTAAGCCTGCTATTAGCCTAAGAAAGGGAGTCAAAAAATATTTATTAAAACTATAACCGAATACATTTAGAAGACCTTACACCTAAAGGTTTCACCTTACCCAATTTAGGGTGCATCCGGCGAGGGTCCACCCTGCCCATCATAATAGCAGCCTCAAACCGAGGAACATAAGGGATACTCTGGTACCGAGAAGGCAACTTCTTTGATACCCGAGTCCTCGCGACCTCAAGAGGCTCCTCACCTAAAAATTCCATATTCCTTTGACGGCGCTCCCGTCGAAGGTGACGTCTAGCTGAACGTCTCAACTTTCTGTCAGACTTACAAACCGTGAGCCACTTTCGCGACACTTGCGCTGCAGATAACAAGGAAACAGGATCTAACTTGCGTAAGATCAGCTGCGAAACCTCAGGCGGAAGTTCAGAAATGAAATCCACCTTCGGGGGTTGCAGTAATCCAATTGCGCGTAGGAAAGACCTGAATAACTCCATGTTGCTCCTAGTAGTGCAAAAGTCAGAATGATTGCTCTTGGAAAAATTTGGGGTTTATATACTCTCATCGCGGTTGGGTGCACGTCACGGTCCGGTGCACCGGCCAATCACGTGCGAGTACATATGTACTTATGTACTTCAGTACATAATTGATATTACAAGGGGAGGGGGAAGGGGTAAATATCAGATCCAATTCCTAATTAGGACAATTTGTAGTGAAATAAAGAATCACACATATACATATTAATCACTGGTTCGACCTCACTTCTTGATCAACTTTTATGTTGAAAACAATTATAGTTGATTTAATTAGCAAAATTTTATATTTTCAAAATTTTATATTACGTCCCGCTTGTAAAACTGCACTACTCTAGCCATCTCGTGGCAAAGGTGAACATCAAGATAAGGGTGCTATATATTATCAGAATCTAAATGTTCTAAATTTATTTTAACACCGATTTTTAATAAAGACCGCTTTTCGAGAACGGGAATATTAAAAAAGTCGGATAGTATAAGATAAATATAAAAAATTAAAGCCCTGTTATTATCTTCAAGTTACCACTAGATGATTGTAGCAATTCTAATTCCATAATCAAATTTCTTTTTGAATAATATAAGGACCTCAAACTTTTTTGCATTCTGTTTAGTAATGGGATTTTTCTAGGGACTGTCGGTAAAGTTTTCATCACCTATTTTTATTCAATTTCCTGGTTCATTTGTTTCACTGCTTACCGCCAGGTGACCTTAGCAGTATTATTTCTAAAGCGCGCAAAACAAACAAAATAAGAATTTTGTTATTCTCGTAAATTACTCTTTTTAGCCGCCTTATTATTTCAATATTAATATTCATCTTTGTTTAATCAATTCATTTTATTAATGCCATCCTTCAATATTTCTATCAGAGTCACACTCTAATCCTCTACCGTAATTTTGATCCGACTTTAATCCATTAAACAAAGCTATAGAAAGACTACCGGATATTTGGACACCATTTAAAGTTCGACTTTTCGAATGAAATCTATTTGTACGTGCTCTTGATAGCAGTCAGAAAATTACGAACCGTCTTCCGTGATGCGAACAACCGCGACCAGTTGGTCTTTCTACCTATACCGTTGCCAGAGTAACGTTTCATTCATCATTCCGGGCAGCATGCAGTTTGCGGATTCTGCATTCGTTTCCGGCTGGCGAGCAGTGGCACTTCATTCTTACGAGTTACACCGGAAATGCCGAGAGACAGATCAAACCAGATGCCGAAGCATTCGAAATGTTCTGGCTTCCTCTAGTATTCTCTATTTGTGTTTGCCCGTATTTCGTGGCCCCGATTTTCCTCGTTAGTCGAGATTCCACGCTCTCCTCTTTTCTTGTCAGCTCGTCAACGGCCGCGAAAAAGAAAATATTCAGGAATCTCTCGGTTTCTCTGGGATTTGCCGAGCAACGGGGCAACCGTGTACTTTGATAACGCCACTTTCCGACCGGAAACACCGGCGCTTCGCGAAATTGCGAACGTCAGTTTAACCCTTTCCAGCCTGAATATTCCTTTTTCAACCCCGGAACAGTAGATTTAAATTTAATTTTCTATACCATATTATCCTTTCATTTTTAGTATAAAATACAAATACGATATTACGTTACAGAGATTTAAATGTTTCACGGAAATTTGTCGAGGATCATTATCCTAAATACTTCCCCATTATGGTAAAATACATTCGTCGCACAGTTAATTAATCACGAGGCATCACTGCGTACCTCCATGGAGTCCAGTTTCTAACGTTTTTGCGGAGCTGGAACGCAAATCTGTTTCTGACTTGCATTTGTCATTCCGACCCGTATACGTATTTGCACGACTGACATTGGAAACTTTCCTCGACGGACTTTTTGATTAATTTTCCGACTTATTGTTAGACTCGACGTGTTTGCTACGGACTCCAGGGAATTCTTCCACGCTTTGTTGAATTCTAATTTGAAAGTCATTTAATGGTGACTGACTGAAATTACCCTTAGTACTCGGTGACCATTTAACCGTACTCGTACTTTTATACTAAAACAGTAATTTACCAAAATAGGGAAAATAAAATCAACGATTCTTGAAGAAAATTTTTCTAAATATGACGAGTAGTTAAAATAATTTTCGAACAAGACACAATCAAACGTTCGAAACTGGTCGATTCGTGTTACGATCGATGCACGTGTTATAAATTCTGACGGCTAGTCGACAGGAAGAACGCGGAACGTCGAGGTAAGGGTTACAAGCAAAGCCCGCCAGTATCGACGTCGATAAATTGTTAAAGGCCTGTTTGAATATTCGACAGTAGAACGCGTGTTTTGTTCTCGATGTGTAGCGATGCCTGTCGAAAGCACATCGTGACAGCTGATTCTGGCTGGCACGTTTAAAACCATGGCCACCGATCCGCAAGTTAATTTCCAAGTCTGACTCCCTTGTGTATTTCATATATCAATACCACCGCTTGATCTCTAGATAGCTAGTTGTTAAAGTCGAAAGTCGAGTTCCGTCTTTACACTGGGGAATTGCTACTTTCAGTAACAGAAAACTTGATTCGTTTCAATGAATCCTGACCAACTTCGATTACATTTAATTTTACTTGATCCCATTAAATTTCTATATTCAATATTATTTTATTACAATTCTGTATCGAGGGATTTGTTTAATTAATACGTAGCAAAGTATATTAAAATATCAATTATTAACGATATTAATTAATTTTTAAATTGAAATATTTAATTTTATATCATTAATAGAACACGTTAAATATCATAGTGCAGGTTATTTAGATTACTATCGTTTCATTTTCCAATTTAAATTTTCTACTTACGAAATTGATACAAATTTCATTTCTCGTTATTTGATTATACAGAATTCGAAATTCCAATTATCGATGACTTTTCGTGATAGTCAACGAGTTGATTTAATACCTAAAATTGCGCGTATAAAGAAAAAGTTAATTATGGTTCGTAATCAGATTCGGAGCCAATCTATCGGACGCTAGTCGATCTCAAACTTTCAAACAAAAAGTTTCCACCAGTGAAAGGAGATAAAAAGAGGAGAATCCTGATTCGTTTCTGAGCATAGATCGAACCTCTCGAACGCGTGTAATGACGTTCGAGTATGCTCGAGATTTATAACAGAGACTGCAAATCTGCATGTTAATTTTCATGATCCCTTCATCGAGATATCGATAGAATTGAATAGACTATTGCAAAGTTCTGAAGAAGGTAGCTGCCCATGAATAGATGAATCTAAAATATTCCTCTGAAATTGACACAGATCTATTCCCAAAGTTCTACAAAAAAAGCGCAAATATATTTCATCGTCATTTTACCAGAGCGTAATGATAATATCCTGAATTTTGTTCGAACTATGTAGAATGATTTAAGGTGTTGCAAAATGCTTCGCTAATTTCGAGGAACGCGAAATGGTAAAATGAAGAATTTTAATTCTATTCCGGCCATGAAACATGCATGAAACTAACTTGCTTTCGTAAGCTAATTTTGGTTCTTAATCTTCTGTGGTATTAATATACGTGGCACGCGCACATATGAAGTCCAAAGAATGGTGGCGTTCATTTAGCACGAACACGAAATGGTACTCAGACATTCCTTCCTTTATACTTTGTCGAAATATGAAAGCTCGAATTTATTTATTCAATAATTCCTGTATATCTAAAATGCAACGAGGGTACATTTTCATTGATACAAATTGGAAATTCTTGTTCTTATGGTATATCATTTGTAAGAAAATAAAAAATTCTTGAGAAAAAATGAATCGACTTTAAAATATTTTAGCAGAAATATTCTAACACTACGTCGACAAAGATAGAAAAGGAATTTAGAGGGATATTTTTATCATATGAGAATGGTAAAAAGGGTGTAAATCATTATAAGATACATTTGGAAAGAAACAAATGTTCAGTTAAGGAGGTGAGGGTAGGATCCTCGAGGTGGATTTACCCCCTTAGACACGAGTTTTTGTCGAGAAACAAACGAGGCAATAAATCCTACGAATGCAAGCTATAATTTGATGGCAGATAATACCATAATGCCGGTTAAGTGGCTGAAACGAATAACATATTACCAGCAAATGTTTCTCGTTTCGAATAGAAATTTATGATCACTAAACGGCGCTTATTGTTACGAATTCATATCCGTAATAAATAGATACATGTTAATTAATATACAATTAAATTCTCTGCTAGATAACATTTAATTGGACGCAACTGAATCCATTATTTCACCCTGCGGATTTAATTTTATATTAAAATAATTTACAACGATCTTTTAGTAAACATTTTGCGCTCTCTTGGGGGTCATGACCCAAAGATTAGGAATCCAGGTTTTAGATCAACTAGCAACGCATCAAACTGCAGGAAGTGCATAGTGCTGAATTTAACACGGCCAAATTGCATCCGGTGTGCGAGTGCGACTGTTTCTTTTTCTATTTATAAATAACTCGGCACGAATATTCAGCTGCACCAAATACGAAAACGTTAACTCAATCGAGTTCATTCATAAACGCTCCTTTAATTAAAATATTAAATGTTGTTTCGAAATGTTTATAAATTTTCATGAAATGAACTCTTGGTTATTTGCTGGAGATATCAGAAAGATAACATATAAACGAAATTATTTATAGAATTATTATTTCTCTTCAATTGATAATTGTATAAGACCTTTTTTGTTATCTAAATACAATTTGAAGGAAAATTTAATTCCTCTCATATCTCACATTCACGTTTCGTTTGTAACATATTTTACAAAACAGGCTTGAAAAATTGACTGTGAATTCATGAATTTTGTGAAATCAATGAAAACTGAACAAAGAAAGAAAGGGAAACGAGCCGTGCAACGGTGATATGTTTACTCGTGTACGATTGTAATGGACGACGTGGCATATCCGTTGATATTTTATTGTATTAATTCGGTTCAGCATCCATACATCATATCACCGGCTATCAGACTGCACGCCCTGTATCAGACTGCAGTTTTGTCACATAAATTTTATGCCGAATTTACGATATATTCTTCACGTCCAAGAGAACAGAGAATTGTCTAATAACGAACCGAACACATTATTATTGACACTTTATTCAATCTTTATCCACCTATTGCATTTTTGTGTGCAATTATTGCAATTGACATTTAAGAAATATTGCCATCTTTATTTATTCAAGTTTCATTTCATTATAAAATTACCCTTAAAATTCGTCAAAATGAAAGATCTCAAATTTCTTAGTAAAAATTAAAATTTTCCAAATTTTATTTCAATTTTTAGTTTAACTTTTGAATGACGCTTGAACATAAAACGGAAATCCGATATAATAAAGCGAATCAGTCAAAAAGGCGTTAAATTAAATCAAAAAATATTCGGGACAGAGGACGCGACAATTTTCGGTTTGCATTCATGATCAGATGTCCGGCTCATTGCACCTGGCAATAACAGTTGATCGAACGTGACGATTACACGTACACCTTGTTCGTATAAATCAAGCTTGTAATAGGAGAAGAACGATATCAGTACGAACATCGTTTCAGATTTGTTTTGATTCACAATGCCCGTTTCAAGTTCAATATGAGAATGATAAAAAGTTACTACCGTTGATCCGATCAACTGAATACCTGTTGACAGAACTCTTTGTTTCTATCCCTGTTCTAATGGAACCGGCTTGCTTCTGTCATGGTGCTTTTATTTCGTTTTTATTTACGAAATGTTGAAATATTTTGGAAAACTTTTTCCGCAGATTTAAAAAAATCGTTACTTTTTCGAGCGATATCCATTTATATTTTAAATATCATGCGCTAATCACTTTTGACGTGTGCGTTTTTATTTTATACTAATGCAAAAATATGAATCCCTGCTAGCAACAGAGCTTAAAAAAAAAAAGAATACGTATTAGATTCGTAGGTGGTCCCACGAATTATTAAAATCGTTTACTTGATGTTATGATATAGTTACGCAACAATGGAAATTCACACTTTTGATTATATCGTTTTGTACAAGAGGACAATTTAAATAAAAATTATTTAAATTTTTTATGCTCTTTCAATCTAAAGTCCGAAACAACTAAAAATTTAAACGATGCTATAGTTATGCAGATCAAAATTTTTCTAACGCAAATACCACTTTACTCCCTCGTGAATCAATCCCTAACGCGTTTTGGACGGTAGCCGAAGGGAAGGATGATCCGCAGCGAGATGCAATAAGTAATAAGTATTAAAAAAAAGAGGGCAGCGCGTGTTTGTCGTGCGATAGATAGAAGGGGTGGTGCGAGGGTGGTCGGCTATCAGTGTGCCACTCATCAGTGTGCTACGGCGCAACCGGACAGGCGTTTTCGCGACGGAGAGGGTGGGTGGATAGAGGCGCCTAACGGCAGCTGTGAGTCGCATGATCCGTTCATTCGGGTTCGCACGGCTACCCTCGTCTCTGCTCGGCTCTCCGCGTTTCCAAGAAGCAACCCCCGAGTTTACCGAAACTCTGCTGCCAATGCGCTTGCATTCGTTCGCGCGAGTACTCGTCGCTTCTCCGCGCGTGTCAATCTCGCTTTCCACTTATCATCAGTTTCCTGGTCATTTCACTTCACCATGCGCTCCCACGATGACACTCTTCCATTCTGACTGATTTCTATCGTTATCACCTCTTTTGCAATTGTTCTTTTGAAAAAGAAAAGAAAAAAGAGGGAACAAAGAAGTGAGCAGTGTTTACAGTGTCTCCGTTGTTCTATACAGTTTTCTACAGTTAGAATGTACGCTGTTCACGTGTCACGTGTCGATCCACGATTCTGGTTCAATAAAAATCCTCTCTCGAGAACGTCCAGTTAGTTTGATCGATCACGATGCATTGTGAACGATTCAGATAAACATACGATCGAGTGTACGACAGTTTGACAACGGTTCGTTCGATGCTGTGAGTTTTCCCGCGATTTTCCTCGGGTCACCGTCGCGAACACGAATCCGGTGAAAGCGCGTGAATCGCAAAGGTACATTCATACTCGTCGAAGCGAGCACGAGAGTGTCAGATGTTTGATTAAAAGCGACTTTTCGTTGATGGTTAGATTTTAGGTAAATAAGGGCTCTGATTGCCACTGGCTGCGGGCTGAGAGCAGCCTTTTGATCCTTTGGCTGGAAAACACGTTGCCTTCGACGATACACGAGAGAAAAATCTCGCTGCAAGCACGGCGGATGCTTGTTTTACACGGATTACGTCGGAATTCATTTCCACGCTAGTAATAAATGAACCACCGATGGAATTTCATTTCGTGACTGGTGATACGAAGATCGAGAACTGGTTACCAGTGAATAGCAGTGTGATTGACAGACTGTAAGATTGATTCATTTCCGTGATTGTCATCGATCAAAAGTGTGATTCAACGACAGTGAACATTTTAATCAGACAAGTCAGATTTATCAAAGAGACGTTATTAAAATATTGCTCGTTTCAGTGTTCAAGATGTTCAATTCACCAGGTCCGACAAATTTTTTCCTTCGAATCAACGATCATAGAGCATCGGTGTCGAATAATAGCGCGGAAGCTGTTTCTTGAGCTGATTTGCAAATTAAAAGAGGATCATTTTGCATTCTGTCGTGAAATCGGTTAATGTCGTCACAGTGGAGGGCTGGAAAGTAGCTCCGATTGCTCGTTCGAGTGGCGTTCACGTGGAAATATACGGCTAGAAGTCGGAGGAACTTTGTGTAATCAACGAGCCGCTTCTTCTTCGGCTGACGTTCACTTGGCACCGGGATATCCGTTGAAAGAGGGAATGAAGGGCCATCCAGACAGCACGTAGGGACTGGCCCTTCTCGTCTTCGGAGATGTGGCGCTATCTACAGTACACTATCCTCGGGCTTACCATCGTCCTGCTGACGATTCACGAGATAGTTCTCGTCCGAGCCGGTGAACAAGGTAACGATAATTCATGCATCTTATCTTTAGTCGCAGCAACCACTCCTCCTTCAACAAACACGTTCGTCCTTCCGTCATATTTCCCTGACAAACTTCTTCCATTGAACTTTGCTCGAGGAAATATTACAATTAATTTCCTTCTGCAACTTCGAGGATGTCACTTCAGACTTGTAAAATAATCGAGCACTTCTGATCACGTGCAATCATTTTCACTTTCTGAATAAAGATTTTGAATACTGATATTTTTCGATCTTCTTATTTTCTTGGAAAAAATTAAAATTAAAATGTATGCTTTGATGAGTGTATGCGTTAGAAATGAGTTTTATAATTTCTATAACGAGAATTTCGAAATTACTGGTATGTTAATAATTTTAATTGCGAGTTTTCCCTATGATCCACGTTTGGAATTATGTAAAAATGAAAATTTGAGGCAGCCAAGTTTCATTAAAGGATATATTTCATCTGCTTTTCAAGCTAGATTATCACGGCTGTAATAACAACTTCCAACGTACTATTTAGTAATTCTTGGTTTTAAATTATGTATTTGAACTCGCTTTTCGTGCTCGCTTAATGTGAAAATTCGAGCAATTTCTGTTGCTTCAGAAAGATAAATTTCGAAATGGAAATATCTTGCGTTTTCGGCCACGAATTTCACGTGTCTTTCCGAGTTCAATGAAACATAGCCCCGTATTATTTTCGTTCGAGTCTAAAGTTCGTTTGTGTACGGATATTTCAGGCAAACTGAAAATATAGTGTACGCGTACAGTCGTAAAAGAGGTGACAGTGAAACAGCAAAGTAGGGTGAGCTTCGACATGGAAAGCAATTGGAAACGGACAGTGGAAGTTTAGACGAGTGAAAACAGTCGAACCATAAATACCTATTTTACTTCGTTGGTCAATAATTGAACGCGTGCGAGACTCGGATGTTCATTTTTTGGCAAAATGAGCCACACCGGTGCACTCGGGTAAATTTTCAATCGGAACTTTTCGAACTTTCTTCCAATTTTGTATTTGTATACAAACAATGGTTATTTAAAACTGACAAAATTCCGTGATACTAAATTTATTATAAAAGAAAGACGATAAACTGTACCCCATATACATGCAAATTTTCAACGTTCAATTTTCTATGACATTTCACAGTCCATTGGTTGATTGACTTTTAATCTATAGATATATCAGAAAGCGACCAATTATTTCAGATACATCGATAACTATATTAAATGCAGTTAATATCAAAAAGCTTTCCATTCGGAATCATAATTTCACAACTTTATAAACGTTTTCCTATTATATCACCATTTTATCGCTAAAGTGCTTTTGATTTATTCCTGTCGCGTATTAATTTCATGACACGTTAGAACTTTATATAAAGTATTAAACGCTTTTGAAAAATTAATTAACACACGAGTACGTAACGTACATATTTTCAACCTAATTACGCGGAGTAAAGTACACAGCATTGTTTAATTTTTCCAACCTATTTCCCACGGAATAATGGTTTCCAATATTTAAGAATCACAGTATATTTATGGCAAAATATGTGTAAAACATCGACAGTAGAGTAATATTATTCTGTCAGGAATGCTATTTATCAGAAATCTCTTTTTCACACTGTAAATACGATGCACGAATCCTTCTTTCTTCTCACGATGGACGAGTATTGTTCCGTTGATTCATTTCTTCTTCTATATTCTTACATGAAACAGTTTTTATTATTGCGACGTTTGCCCGAGGTCGCTTTTATTTTCCGACAAGATTAAATTCTTGGTTAAAGGTTCTTGCATTGGTTAGTCGATCGACTTTTATTCTTTTACCATATTTTCCATTGCCTTTGTACTCGTGTCTTTTTTAAACGGTAATTAAAAACTTTACCAACAGATGAAACCATAATACTTATTTCCTTTGACAGAAATAACGTTTCTGATATAACTGCTCTCTATTGTTAATCCAAGACATTAAGTAAAACGAATTGGTTCTTTTATTTTAAATTTTAAATTTAAATACCTCATCGCGATTTTTCTTTTCCCCTTTGATTAACCATGAGAGTCACAATATTGTACTAATTAACCCTTTGAGGACCATCTATGCATATAGATGGTTACAGATGGTTATAATTTATAATTCTGTACTAATTGCGTTATATTCTCAGTACAAAACACAGCTACAGTGTCGACAGTAAAGATTTATAATATATGCTTTGAAGGATGCCATGATTACTTCTCTTACTTTAAACTATTAATACTATGTGCAAACTTAGGAATGTTCCGTTCTCAAAGAGTTAAGCAAGATAATAAATGTAAAGCTTAACTCGTCCCCTATAGATTACCTTCCTTAACTAAAATAGAAGAAAATGTGTTAAATTCTAAAATAAAGCAATAGTGGTTTGAATAATTACAATGATAGCATATTTTACAACATTTGCCCATTTTCAAAGTGGCGTTCAATGTGTTAAACAGTTATATTATAATCTCACTGAATTCTGTAATTCTATAACAGCAGTAGTTTCAAATCACATTCACATTTGAATTTGTAACTTTCCAATTGGTCCTAGTAGTTTTTATCAGACATAATGCACGAACTACAGCGCACGGCCATACATACAGACATATGGTCATTTTAGTAACGCCATGCAAATGGTAATGGCTTTACAGTTTCATAACAAAGTTATACGTACTTCTATTTGGCCGCATGAGTGATTATCATTGTGTGTGCATCGAAGCTGAAATCAATGTTTCGTTGTGATACCAAAGTTCCTAAAGATATATAATTCATTTTTCCTTCTCTATTTGATAATCATTGTATTTGTAGAAATTTTTCTATAATATTTTGAATTTTTCAATTGATTTTATCTTCGTTTTAGAAACTTCAATTTCGTTACAATACATTATATATTCTCTGTCAGATTCATTTTGCGTGCACAGATTTTGACTGAATTCTTTCAAGCCCCTTTGGGTTCAGATTTTTTCTTCGAACGTTCCCTAACTCAATGCGCTGTAACGAATGCGATTTGTGGCGATTCTTTCGTGTCCGTACGGTCAAGTTAAATGGACGGAATCGTTTTAAGCCGGCGAATTTCACGGTTCGATCGATTCTGCGATACGTTCGTGATCGTTTTGTTCGCTTATCAGTGCAATCGAACGGTATTGTGGAACCGCAACTTGACACTTGGCCAGGAAAAATAATATCGATCATTCGCCCGTTTCGATTTTCCTCTCGACCGGATTACGTTTGATCTGTGACCGCTTTTTTTTGTTCTCTCCATTGTCTTTCTTGAAACGGTGCATCGCACGTGGAACAATATAGAAAATGTGGCTGGCAATCTCAACGAATGCAAATCTAATATCTACATAGTTGAAAAAGTACTACTCCACCACAAAAGCAGTCATTATTTTGTTGAAAACGAAATTCCTAAGCAGAGAATATTAAATCAAGAGTTTTAAAACAAATTACACTTCTCTTTATACGTATAGGATGGAATTTTACTGACAGATATCATAAAATATGAAATATGAAGAGAAAAAATCATTTATGAATGACAAACGATTCATCATTCGCTTTGATGGATAACCAGCAATTTTATAGAAATAATATTAATGAAATGTTCCTGTTATCGTTTTCAATAAACTGTAAATCTTGATTTTTTACGCTTTAAATCAATGATACGGTATTGTGAAATATGAATTATCTGTTGCTCGATATAGGAAAAGAGAAAAAAAGGAAGAGGTACTATTCTACTATGGCTACCTGCCAATTAATTACGCTCCATTACACGAGTCAAGCGGCAGATTAATAAACTTCAGCTTGTCACGCTTGTAACACCGTGTGCCAGCTTAGTTTATCTTGGAGTTTATCCACTGGCGAGCATGAATGCTCGCAATTTGTTCGCGCTTGTGGCAAATAGCCGGATAATAGAAACTTCATCGTAAAACCGACACCGTGGCTATTGTTTCCGTCTAAAAATCGCCTCAACCATCTACCTGGTCGCTTTAGTTTTCGATCAAACGGGACACGTGACGATTCGACGAATTCGAATCGATTACGGTGCACGCGAGGGATAACCTGATTTTCGGCCAAGTTTCACTCGCGCATGATCTTATCGTCGAAAATTAAGCCCGATCCAAGTACAAGCAGCACGGTCTGCATTACGTCAAATGAAAAAAGTTTTATTCCACCAGACTTGGAGCCGAAACTTTGGCCAGGAACACATTTGATTATCTGTCAGGGTATCCTTTTTTCCCTTCCACGAGTACGCAGATGTTTCGCATCAGAGTTTCGGAAGTTTTTCCTTCGAGAAACGAGCTCCGCGTCTCGCAAGGATACGATTACAAATATCGTCGTCAAATACTCGGGGTTGCTTCGCTTTCTTTGGAAAAATATCAATTCCTTGTACTACGATTTTTCTAGGAAAGTCTGACACTCGAATTTGCAAATATCGCATTTTTTTGCATCGAAGTAGAACAATTGAAGAATTATCACAGATACGACAAAGAATTATTCGTTCGAATAGAGCTTATTCAAAAATTTATTGCTTTTATAAATAATTCTAAATTTTCAACTTGTTACGAAACATAATTGAACGAGGACAACACGTACATTCCCGAGTTTCTACGATACAGAATTGAATCAGGATAATGCATAAGTTACAAAGTTTCTCAATATTCGTCTCCACGAATTTCCAGCAGATAACGTGCATTCAATTGCTAAAATAAATCAAGAGGTTTCTGGATACAGAGGCTGGAAATTAGACATCGAACTCTTAACCACATTGGGGAATGTATTTCCGAGCACTTTCTCGAAATCGAAATAGAACATCGGGGCAATTGAATTAGTTGGTGGTAAGATGGAATTGGAACTTTACGATAAATGTTTGCAATGTAGAAATAGAAAATCAAACTTTCCTATTGAAATTAGTATACATTTTTAGCTATTTTTAAGAATAATGAAATAAAATCGTACAATTTAGTATGTGTAATTTAATTTTTATAATATTGGATTGAATTACTTGTTTATTACGAAAAACTTCACACAGTAAATGTGCGGGAAAAAGCAGATAGCTGTTGCTTATTTCGTTACACCCAGCTTAAAAAAATTACCCCCTATAAAATGCGTCGATACTAAATATTTTGTCAGGGTATTAGAAACCGGATCACGTTCTTCCGAAGTCTTGCACACTCAGCGAAATGAAAGTACGGCTTTTATTGCTATACATTATCTGTCAAGTGTCTGTCTCTTTTTCTTTAATCTATTATCATCCACTTTAGAAATGTTCCTTTCGACATAGAAAAAAAGGAAGATTAAGAATAGATCATTTTTAAAGAAATTAGTATCAACGAAGTTTCAATTAATTCACATTTCATTTAAATTTATAAATTCTATTAAAACATCAGATTTTACCTTCAATCAACCATCGACAGAGCTCATTAGCATGAAACGTACACTTTACATGAATAATTTCGAAATTCATTTAAATACTCTTCTTTTCTGTCTTCAATCACTCGTTAAACATATTCAGTAGAACAAGTACGCTTAGCATATTAAATCACCTCATAAAAGCTTGGAATATTTACGAGATAACGTAAAAATGCAAAGAACGAGGGCTTATGAAACAAAACCATCAAGTACACTAAGTGCTCTACAAGCCAGCGCTTGAACAAAAAAAGAGATAACGAACAAATCTAATTTAGAAATTCTAGTATGTAATAAAATAAGTATTTTATTCAAAGTCTATATTTTAAGCTGGAATTAAAGTTTTTTTCACCCTAACTTTTACAGATATTCCGTGAAATATCAAATAAAGCCACTGGCTTGTGTCACAAAAACTACCCCTTTCCTGTTTTCACTTTTCCCTATATTCAAACGATGGTTCCCACGAATGGAACCATGGATAACGAGGATTTATCTGCCCGTTCCCATAGTCGTGCTGTTAATTAAATTTTCATCAATAATGCCAGTTTAAAGCTCATGGAAATTTTTCGATAGAATATCTTCGCGGCCGAATTCCCTCGAACCACGAGATTTGTATGCGATTAATGGAGAAAGATGACTGGCCAAGCGAAACAGAAAGACGCCTTCTCATGACGTTACCATTTCTCGAGCCTAGTAATTGTACACAATCAAGCACGCTCGCGTTATCAGGCCATGCGTCACAGATAAGGGGTGGATCCTGGGTTCGCTCCATCTTGCTAGATCCTTCGGTGATTACGCTGCCATACGGTCGTACGAAATCTAGATTGTGCGTCGTTTGCTGTAATCTGCTCGTAATCTACAGCAATTTTCAGTAGACCGTCCGTTCATTCTACTTAACACACGTCCCTTGCCTTAAGAATCGTTAATTACGCTACCAGATGAAAATCGTACTATAATTATGAGCTCCGAGTACGAAGCGTTTAATAGCTGACCAGAGTGGTGAAATTAGAAGCTCACTACAATCTATCGCGTACGTGATTGCGATCTGATCGTTCCACCTGGTATAATGAATACGTGTTACGTACGCGCACTTTTTAACCCCTTAACTGGGTCATTTTTCAAACGGATAACAATCGTTTCCCTCACGTATGCCTGATAAACAGCGAACGAGGAAAAGTTTATTTCACTGGTATGCAGCTTTATTCGAAGAAAAAATTGTTTCAAAATTTTTATTTTTAATGCAATAGAACACTTATGCTGTGATTTAATATATCAACACGGTATTTGTTATTTCTCCGATGGTATTTAGCTTCGACACGAACGCGATCTTCGATGCGTATGATGATTTAGTCATTCCTGCAAATTCATCCGAATGATCGTTTTACCTTTGACGTTCGAGAACGTTGCAGATTCGTTCCGCTACCCTCGACATTACCGATGGTCATTCCCTTTGATTTTCATTCAATCTTCATTAACAGTAACGAGACTATTACGTAGTTGACGAGATGCAACGCGTCTAATCATTTTACCTGATTTTTTTCCCTGTCAAACCTTACGTCGAGACCTTCAGCCTGTTCTTTTCATTCGTTCGAGGACGTGGGCGGTCGTAACCGAGGCAAAAAGATCGTTACGGATAATGGGTTAAGGCTTAGCTTTTATCCCCTTTACCTTCTACTCCCTGATATAACCTGATTCGACCGTCTAAGTCACTAACAGTCACGGGATTCCCTTTCAAATACGAGACGTTTGCTCGAGATAATTACATAGGTAATTATGCCTAGGATACTTGAACCAATTCAAATCTTGACGTTCAATTTTGTACGAAAGAAACGGAGAACCATCCGCGATGACTAGTGGTAGAATTCAAATAGTGTCTGAACGGATAATTTCTTATTTTATGAATACGTATTGAATTTCTCTTCCTATCTCTAACAATGACCCAATCTCCCGACCCGTGTCTATTCGAACGGACAGAGATATCCCCATTTTTTGTATTATCCGATGTTATGAAAAGCTTATACAGCTAGATAAATAAATTACTCGACAAGAATCGGCTCGATACATGCTTGAAACCGGACGATTATTTCGAACGGAATGTAATACCGAGGATATTAATTCCTGCTCACTGGTCCGGATGCAAACTAGCTGTATTATCTTGATGCGCGATTTCCCGCCGTACCTGATGATCCTATAAAATCAATTTCTATCAGAGATAAACAACGAAGATTATTAATATTTTGCTTACTGTATTAATATTGAGAATACTTGCATACTGTAAAAGTATATATTTCAGGAAGCAGTATATTAATTACGCATTTATTACACCGTATGAAATTTTATGAATCGTTATTCGTGAATAAAGAACGAAGTAATAAATCGAATTTGTTTGTTTTCGAAATCCGTAATTAAAGACGATTAACGAGTTTTGGTGCGTTCGGTGTAATTCAAAGTTGAAGGTTTTATCCCATAGATCAAACCGAGTTCGAGATTTTCATCTTTTATGCATTTCCAGCTCGCCGGAAGTTCCAATATGACAGTTCCATTGAGAATCTCACGAGTTCTCTCACGATACATCGCTTCCGTCCTTTCCTTTCAAACTTCCACCGTTTTATTCTTCCTGGTAATGTGATCCGCGCTTCTCTTTCTTTAATCTTTCGCTGAAACTCGGTTACGTGTTATGAAGTTGACCATCAATTCTAATGCTTCTTTTCGCGAACTTGTTCGAGTGGAACACCGTTACTGATTTTCATCCTTCGTGCGCGTTTCTTGGAAGACAAAGAGATCCAAGGAACAAAAAGAAATTTTCTTCAAACGTTCACCGAGTGAAAAATTATACTCTATTCTCTTTTTATTTATTTGTTGCGATATGAAACACAGCACGGAAATGAAAAATAAGGAAAACGAGAGATACGATGAAATATGATGTAACATGGCGTATTTCAATAAGAATTATTAACCCATTAATTCTCCAGAGGTAATGAAAAAAGATGACAAGTTGTAATCATAGAAAGTTCAGCAAAATATTATGTATATAATTTTGAGTTAATAATAATTAACAGTAACTTTTAATTTTAATCAAAGTGATGCAAAGCATTACAATAGGTTTTTAATTATATTAATAATTAAAATTAATTACAGATTGATCATTAATATTATCGTTAATACTTTAATGGCTGCGGATTCGATGGAATCAATGGCTTTCGTAATTTTATATTCTTTCTTGAAAAGTATTTACTGAAAGAACTGGTGTCCATAATGTACGTTCGAAAATTACATTTCATTTATTTCATAATTTATGATAATCGAGCTTTCATAGAAATAACGTTTTTATTTTTTAACGAATACAAAGGGGGATGAAAAGTTATTCGCGAAAGGTGCATCGTTGAAAAATCAAACAATATTGTTTTACCTTCGACATTTCACATTCGAAAGGAATTCGAAATAAGCGTAACCAGCAGAGTCGTTAGCATTTTAAAACGGACCGTCGGTTTCGAATCGTACTTTTGGATATCTTTTTCCTAGCGAAACAGCTTTGGCCTACGCGTATCTTTGCATAAATAAATTCCTCGAATTTTTTCCTCTCTACCTCATAATTCTGAACGAGCAGCCGATCAATATGTTCATTAATCTTTGATCTTCTTCCATTTTTCCATCCCAGTATGCTAAGTACTTGTATTCCGTACTTGCTCTCCGGTATCGTCGAAGGAACGAGGAATGCGAATAAACTGAGAAACTTGAAGACTTATCGGATACCAGTAATTTATTTTTTAATCGATTTTCCCTCGACGATTCCTTAAGAATTTTTCCATAATCATCTCAGAAGCATCTCACGTTCAGAAATACTCTTATATTTCGTATTAACTGATCGTTTTTCTCTTTTAAAGCCCAGATTACTCTTTCTATTAACTGCTAATTTTTTATTTTCTTTTTTTATTTTTATATTTTAATTAACAAACGACAAAATGGTTCAACGATCGATTTATAAGCGAGACGAAGCGAAACTCGTTGTGAATTGCGAAGCGTTAGGAACCACAGATCGGTACCTAATTACCTTCGGTCTTTCGTAGAAGACCAACAAGCTTCTTCGAGTTCCCTTTACGCGAGGTAATTACTCACCGATCTAATCCTAGTCTGTAAATATTTACGCTATCGCGAAAGCAAATCGCTCTACGAACGATGATTCTAGTTTCGTTACTTCGAACGACCTACCTTCTAAATCTCATCGTTACTGATCAGTCAACATCAACCGGTCATGCGTATAATCTGATATAAGAAGCGAATTCGAAACAAACATCACCTGGACTTTAGATTTATACGTGAATGTAATTAAAAATGTTCGAAACCCAATACGGAGTATGTAATTGGAACTGAATTTCATGTATCACGTAACATAAATTTCATGTTTCTGCTAGATATGCCGTATATTTTGAGGGCGTGAAAGTTAATTTAGATCCAGCCAGATCTGCGAGACTTGATATCAGCAATCCAAATGTTGCCTGAATTTCAGGGATCCCCGGTCTTACGAATTCGCGTCCCATGAATCCGGAATCACTTTACATTCTACATTAGGAAGTTTCAAACATTTTGTCAGATTCTACGTGCCAAGATTCGAGAGTTTCGGGTCATCTGGAACGGATCTCACGGATTTTCCATGCTTCGGTCGGGGAAAAAAAGAAATCACTCGCGCGTGATCGTGCATTTGCACGTTAAACGTTTCGAGCATCGTTCGGTCTGATAAAAGAACGATTGTAGGAGTATGTGTACACTCGCGATACATTGCACAGATTGTTGGGAGCCGGTGCGAACAAGCCTCAAGTCAGTAAATCGCATTCGTGCACGATTCGACCTCCAATCGAATGGTATATCAAACATGGAGACGATGTAAATCGTTCGCGTGATTTACGATCCATTTGCGCGTACCATTCGTCATCGTGGTTAACATTTATTTGACGCCTGGATATCTGAATTTTTGCCCCCTGTCTCAAACGGAAACAGATATAGCTATCCGATAGATCAAAGTGTTCTATCGTTTCGCGCGTGTGCTTTACTTTTTTCCCCGTTGTTATTCCGCCAATATATCACGTAATCGCGTACCGAGCTCTGATTCAAGTATGACAAACTTTAATTTATTATTTCGCAATATTGCATGTACACTGTTTTAAGATTTCAGTTGGTTTATTGGCACCCTGCCTGCGATACGATTCACCATCGCCTTTTCATTTTTAATATCGCGAATTCGACGTTTTAAACGAGCGTACAGATGAAATTTCTTGCTTGAAATTTTTCAAGAAACAACTTTCGTTTACTTGAAAAATTGAAGAATTTATGCCGCAAAGAAAATTCAACGAATTAACACTGGTTCTCTTTCTATCATACTTGAAGAGGGTAAATTGTTCCCTTCAAGTTGAGGAATGGTTCAGTTAACCAGTTAATATTCCTCTCCTCGTCTGAAACAATTGCGCCGCTATTGTAAAGACGTTTTAATTCAGAAAACAGAGGAAATCTTTCGGTACTTGCGTCCGATTTCAGGAAAAATAATAAAGTTTAAGCGAAGGCAGAGTGTAGTAGACAGTCGAGTTGAAAGCAGCACTTGGTTTGTACGTGACCGTCAGAAAATACGTGAATAAAAAAGTATGAGAGAGACAGCGTTAAGGATAAAAACGGTTGAAAAAGTGGCACTTTTTAGAAAGCCGGTAAGAAATATCTTTAAAATAGTCTAGGAAAAGTACATGCTCAAACTTTAATAGATTTTTAACGAAAGGATTCTCGATTTTCAAGAAACGGAGAAGGAAGAAAAATAATGTTCTCCGTTCTACGAATGGGAAGGAAGGACGTTTAAAAGATAATGGAATTGAAAGAATAATAAGCTCCCTCTATAGAATGAATTTCTATACCTATTCTGTAAATTCGAAAACTGATAACTGAATAAAATAAAAATGTTTAGATTTATTGAATTAACCATTTTCTATTGTTATTCCCTGATGCTACATTTCCACTCTAACATGAGAGGGTAATTTTTTACACCGTGAAAAAGACGCATTACAGGATGATAAGGAAACAGGGGTGGTGATATCGAGCGGGAATTTATTCGATGCAACAACTTCTTGCCGTCCATACCGCAACAAACTTTCCCGACGGATATTTTCGACACGCCACACCCGGTGCCAGCTTTTAATTCCTCGTGTCACGCGAAAAGCGATTTCGAGTCCAGCCCGCCACACGGATAATCATTATCGCGTGGCGAAATTATTTGACACGCGCCACAAGCAACTTAACGAGCGCGATTTTAAATTCATGAGGCTTAATTAGCGTGTATCAGCGCTTGCGGTGCAAGCTGCCTGCAGTTCGATGCAAACCAGGCCCAGAGACATGTAAATGGCCAGCCTCGCCAAAGAGTTTCTATCTCCCTTCTACCTCTCTGTTTCAAATTATATTAGTTCACTTCTCTCTACCTAACGCTTATGTCACTGATATATATATATATATATATATATATATATGTATGTATGTACGTATATATTCAGAACGTAAGCGAGAAATGCTATTCACACTAAACCTCGGCTTGACACAATTCACCATTTCTACGTTGATATCGCGCATCATGTAATGCCGCGACAATTCCGCGCCACGGATTAAAGTTGAAATTTATTTGATATCGTTAGGCAAATTACACTTGAACCTGTTGCAATAACGAAACTCATCGTCCTACTTCTTTCTATATACACTATTACTCAAAAGTATTTGATTACTTATAGTATGTATGTATACTTAATGGTATAGAGAATAAAATAAAATACAGTGTAGTTGATCGTTTCTTATTTCTGGCATATTGTAATAAATTTTCTTATGACACCTATGCAATTTTGACATTTGAAATTCATTATATTTGTGTAGGGATAATTAAACTATTATAATCTCTTTGAAATTTAAATAAAAATGAAATTGAGGGTGCTACTATGTTTCTAATACTGTACCAAGATTTTCAAACAACTATAAATTATTAGTGTATAAATATACACTATTTTTTTAATTAATAAAAACATGTATTCTTTCTATTCAGCATACGACAAAATACTTTTGAAGGGTAATGTACGCGAAATGCAAGTTTTTCCTCCTATCCCGCCTTTTCGCCCTTGCTATTTGATGCATGAAATTGTAATTTAACAAGGAAAATGGTTATTAAAGTGTCGTTTCATTTGTCCAGGCGACAGCGTTTTTCTTAATCGAGTTGGCACACTCTGGTGGAATTATGTTGAGAGATATTTTACAGGATTTTTAAGCGTTGTATCATTAAGATGAACCGAGCGTAATGCTTTTAAACGTAGGTTATAACTTTGAAATGGAAACTAATCTCGTTGTTCTTGCGGAAGATTACATTTTTGTAAATGATTCTATGAGCCCTGAAGAACTCTACATAAACATAAATGTTTATTATAATTGGATGGAGGTTAATAATACTTGAGAAAAAAAAATTTAATTCCATTTTCTCTTCCCGTGGAATAAAGAATAGATACATATAACAGTTTTTAAGGAAAACACTTACTTCTTACGCGAACCTCGTGACATTTAATAGCTGCGACTCGTAAATATCTGGAGAACGGTGTTTTCACAGCAGCAGACATGGTCACGTACTCAATTTATGACTGGACATTCTAAGCCAGTAGATTTTCTATCGCTGTCAGACTTAGCCAAAGCACCATCCACATATTCGCGCTACAAAATCTTAGATATATGCTCGTAAAAGCTTAAAAACGAATCGATAAAAAGTTACAATTACTTTGTTATCCATGTCCGAGCACAGGAACGGGCCCGATGGTGGCAACAGTTACCTGATATTAACCGTTTTCAATAGAGAGAACTTTAAGTGCAACGTGTGCTACGTGTACACTGTATTTATGGTAGTGATACACGTTCGGAGTTTAATGCTTCTCTGCACTTTTTCATTACCAGTTAAAGCAGTTAGTCGAAAATATTTCTTCGGCTTTTTCTCTGCACACTTTGTGAAACACGCGGACTCGTATGTTTCCTGTGAATTATGTTCATATCTTCGTACAGTGCGGATCAGATAAAGTGTTACAAGATGTTTTCTTTAAAACCACAGCAAGTATTGATTCAATTTTCGTTTATATTATTATTATTTACTCTATTAGATTCGAATTACAATTTAAAACGAGTGAAGTCAATAGTATTTTTGCAAAATAATTGAGGTGATAAAATAAATGTAAAATTATAGCACATGTAGCTGTGAAACATGAGCAATGTATGTCAAAGGTCGTTAAAAAATTAAAATAAATGTAAGTGCATATGATATGAAGCACATTATACGAGTGTGTATTTGTTGAATCCAATTTATCGAATGAATTCAATCTATTCATCGACCTGCAAATACAGATATTGAAACAATCAAGGAAATTAATAAAATGTTTCATTAAATCACGAAAGCTCGTTAGAGGGATCGTTAAAATTATTCTATATAAGCGTCACATTATTATAATTACGAAACCGTAATAAATCATGAATAACGAGCTCCTTTTCAACAAACGTATCTATATTTCGATCCAACTGATTGTGCAATGTATTCACTATTTTTCAAATACGAATTCCGGTCCTAATTTTCCTAATTCCTTTTTTTAAATTACCAAAAGTTTCAAATGAATAGATAATAATGAATCGAAGCAATCTCGCGGGCGCCATAGATACACTATAAAAAGATCAACAATAATACAGATCTTCTCTATGTTCGTAACAGAAGGACAACTTAAATGAAGAAAGTTGTGTAAACAGGCTATAAACTTTGTTAGCCGCGACGATACAACCGGTCACGTTTCCGAGTTTTCCATTCGTTTTTCCAACATTTCGTCGCTTATCAGCTCCTTAGGTTTATGTGCTCTTATTTGTGGCCGCTACAACCGAAAGTAACATTGCGTAAATCGTCCAGTTCTAAAGGAAGCCAAGTCTTGCTTATCTTTCGTCACGGTTTGTAGCTTTCGATAGAAAGAGAGGCATTGAAATTCGACGTCGACAAGTCGGATTCAATACAGCAACCGACAACCTTTTTTCTTTTTCATTTTCCTTTTATTTCGTTCAAAGGAAATAGGTTATTCCCGCAACAAGGGTCTTGATCACGTAGCTAATTTACAGACTCACTGGATTTTCTTTTATAATTTATTAACGAAGAAGAAAAGAAGAAGTAACTGATAACAAATTTTAAATAATTAAAGAAATTTTCATAAAATTCCCGGTAGACCATTTATGAAATTAAATCTGAGAATCTGAAGAAGGGTTAAGTTCGATTAAGTATCGCGTTAATGGGTCGAAAATTTCCAAGCGTACACCGAGTGTCCATCATCGGATATACCGGTGTTCTCGCGCTTGAAATTTTCAAGCGACGAACTAAAACCGGTGGAGATCCGAAAGACCGGTGAGAAAATTATCGCGTTAAACGGACCGAGGATTTTCCCGCGCATCGATTTGCATACAAATGACCCTCGCGTCTGAAGTAACGCGATAATAACGTTATACCCGCAAAGAGATTTCGCTGACAGGTATTACACGACACGTAGCCAGAGGTAACGCTGAAATAGGAACATATGTAATTTGTAATCCGCTCTTGTAAATTAATATTTCAACGGAAGCTTCGCGTATGAATTCGCCACTCTAAATACAGCTAACGAATATATATAAACCTATGTATATCTTTATCTGAGGTATTACCTTAGCTTGTGCAATTAGATACGTTTAACCCTTCCTGGAAATCGATATTTTGTAATTATATCTTCTTTCAACATCTCTAGCGGAACACTGAGATATTCGTAGAATACTTCGAAGAAATTGCACCGTTCCTGAAACCTGTGGCAGTAGCTTGTCGCGTTTGGATAATTGAATTCGAGCATCAACGAAAAGTGGAATTTTCATGAAACCGTGCTTTCCGATTTAGTTCATTTCAAAATGTCGGTTATAAATAAATTCATTCTGAAAAATGTAACGAAAACATGGTAAATCGTTGTCAAACGACAATAGAGACACAGATATCATCATCAAAGTCATGTTGAAAATATCTAGATCAAAGGAGCAATCTTTTATAGCAGCAGTTTTAATTAAATCACCGACTCGCTTCCTGCATCCATATTAATACCGCAAATCGACTTCGCCGAGGTGACATGGGCAGGGATGGTGTCGGGTGATATTTTATCGTAGATAAATTGACGCGTGACACTCTGTTAAATTGAGCGTACGATGGCTGAGATACACCGAATTTCGGCAATCCGTGTTGCAGTTACGCTCGTATCGCTCGAGCCTGTATCGACAGATAGTGGAAAACTTGCCCTCCGTTTAAGTGGAAAATGGTAATTCCAACTCTACACAACGAATCCGGCAGTACAGTTATTTACGAACTTCCAGCATGGCGATCGTATCGTCGATTGAAAACGACTCCTTTTGGAGTTTTGAAGAAAATGCTTTGATATTTAATTATCGAGTAAACTTAAGTGCACAGAATTATTATTGAAAAAAAAGTCATTAGATATAGAGATGAAATAATTCCTCTTTTGGTGAAATTATGAGCATCCATTGTCAAATCGTACACAGAAATGGCGAGATTTTTAAAATAACAAATACAGTTTGCTTCGACCCGGTTCAAAGCTACAAACCGTAACAGCTTGAATTAGTGAAATTGATGGCGTTTCATTGGCACTTAATTGAATATGATGGGGGTGCTTGGTGCGAATGGCCACGAAATTTCCACTGCTTTTTATCAGCCCCGTGAATACGCGTGGAAATTAATCTCTACAATTGCAAGCGGTTTACCCGCATTCCCACTGCAAGCGTAAACTGAAAACAGAGTTTTAAACTCGATGTCCGATGATGGCGTTGTTATTAAAATAAAAGCGACAAAACAGCGAGAGAATCCAGGCTGAACAGTTTGTTGGTTCACTGCAAGTTAATTGCAAATATTTTAAACGAATATCGTTCGGAAACGTTCGGACTGACGGACAATGTACAGTGAGTTTTCAAATTGAACGATCAAACTTTGTTAGTCTATTTTATACAGAAAAATAAAAGTAGTGGTAACTTCATTTGCATGTGTGGAAGAATTGTTGAAAATGAAAAAACAAAGTTGAAGTCAATATTTAAAAACATTGAAGTTTAAACAGAAAAATGTTTAATATTAAAGAAAGTGACATGATATTGATATTAATTAAGTTTGTTCCAAACCTACATACGTGTACAAACGTTTACGAAACAAACATTCGTTTGAACACAAAAACAAGATAGAACGAAAAACTAATGCTTGTCCGAAAATACGTGCGGGTTTGCTCGTAACAAAAACACGTTTTCTATCTTCAATAGTAAACTAAAAGTTGTAGTTTAAATGTTTTGAAACGAATGCTTGCCAGCAATTTTTACACCTTTGTTTCAGTGTTTGCGAATAAAAGTACATATGTGGGTCTGAACAAGGTTTTAAATCCAACATTTCGTTTACTATCAATCATTCCCTCATTCAAAATTTTAACTTTTTAATTATAATTATTTTATTAATTTAACGTATAAAATGAGCATTGTTACACTGAAATTATATTATTTTTCGCATTTCCTATAAAATATCAGTAAAGGCATTGGCAGATGATTTCTGAAGAATTGAAAATATAAACTCTATGTTTATATCCCATCTTTGACTTCATTTCACCTCCTGGTACTACATCCCTTAAAGGAAAGCATCTTTTCCAGTTACAGCCTGCACACGAGACACGTTCTAAATTGAAATTTTTTTTGTTATCTATCCAGGAACAGTGAAAAATATCCCGTTGCACATTTCGAGGCTCGTATACTTTTACGTTCGTATGACAAAAGGTAATTCGATGATTCCGTGCAAGAGGCTCGACCAATATTTGCTCCTCTTTACCACCCTGATACTCGTATCCTTACCGAAATATTGGAAGTCAGAACGTGAGATCTAGAGCGTCGATACCCTGTGCGCTGGGTTTATTCCCAGATATATTCCAACATTCGTATGCCGAATGGCGCATAAGTCTCGCGGTTGAAATTCCCCGTGGGATGCCTCCGGGATATTTTACCGATTCCCTTAAATATCTACCGAGAATACGTATATTTCACGAAAAGTAGGCGCGGCTAAGAATTACGACATCATGTTGTTCGAGGAAATTCCAATCCCTGGATCTAGCAATCTCTAGCGTTGTGGAATTCGAATTTCAAATTTTACGATTTCGAAATCCTTGTCCGAGAAGAACAGCCGGGATTCTCGATAACGTTTCACTGATTGAAATCGATCCGATGTCCAGCGAAAAGTGATGAAAGGTTCCTGCCAGATTTCTACTTTCATAACGAAACCATGTCAAATTATCCATCTTTGTGGACAGAAAATATTATCATTGGCATAACTGGGAATTTTATTTGGCGAAGAGCTAGAGTCGTGGGAATTAGAATTTCAAATTTTACCATTTCGCAATCCTTCCCGGAGAAGAGCAACGGGAACAGCAAGGTTTTTAGGTAACGTTTCTAGCTTTATTACGAGTAGCAAGCATCTAATGTTGCTTACGTTGAATGACAAGTTGTCCATGTGTCAGTGACACTTGAATTTCCATAGGAATCTATCATCCATGTAACCATGATTAATCAAAATAATAAATTAATGGAAAAGCAGATAGTAAATAGGTAATCTAAAAAAGTAGATATACGATAAAGCTGGTGAAATAATGAAGCTTTTGACAAAAGCCACCTTTGCTTTATGTACTTGCCGATGATCATAAGATAACGATAAATAAAATTCATGAACCTTTTCTAGCTACCGAATTCAGATATTATCACAGTCAATAATAAATCTTTTCCTGTTACCACGTTCACCAAAACGTATACACGCTGAATAGAAACAATTTAGAGTGTCGAATTCATCGATCTTTATCGTTTTGATCGTAGATATACTATAACAGAAAACAGTATTGCTTGCAAAATTATAATTTACCGGTGAATCATGAATTTCTCAACGTAAAAGCAGTAAATTAATATAATTATCGAATTTCAAATTTGGTGTATCTAAATGAGTGGATTGAAATGAATTAATGAGGTCAATTAAAAGAACCTGAATACGTTAATTTTCTAAAAAGTTAGTCTACAGAAATTGTTCCATGGTGAAATATTAATATTCATTAAAGCAGTGCTCGTCGAGAAGAATTAGATTTCCGAGTACTAATTTAATTCTTCTTCGAAAAATTCGATTACAAAGGTTACGAATCGTTCAGTGGGATCGTTTGCTATTGAATTCAATGCAAGTTGCTTGAATAGGCCAAGAAGCCATCTACATTTTGCCTGGTATGCTCCATTTAGTCGGTGGCGCAAAGTTTTACAGGAATCCCTTAGGATTGGGGCAGGTTCGTGTCAGGACAAACTTGGAAGCAAGTTGGTGCAACTCGATCACGTTGGCGAATATTCATTAGGACCGTATTAATTATGACCAGCAAACTGATTAACTGATTAGCATGTGTTCATGATTGTGTGGGACTGAACGACGAAATTGTTCTGTCGCACTGTTGATACTAATTACGTAACAAGAGACGCGATTCCTGATGAGATCGTCTAAACACGAAAGGTTTCTTGAAACTGGAGAATCGATCGCAATTTCAGTTATAACTCGAAGTATGACAGAAACCTTGTTTCTAAATAATTCGAAATTAGATATGGCAATTATGTAAAACTAGGTCGACTTTGCTAAATCAATAAGAAATTACTTAACCACTCTGATATTTAACCATTTTGGACGAAATTTATCAAAATATAAAATCTTCTTTTGAAATTAAATTTAGAAATTTAATGAACATTACCCCTGAAAGTAAACGACCTGCCAACTAAAGTAATTTACCTATTCTTTCAATTGTTACTTTCAATTCCGCGAGACCTGAATAAAATGCAAATTAATATCAGTCGATCGCTTTCTTCCACTCATTTCCGGATGAATCGATCTTTCGCCCTCTTTTCGTCAATCTGCTCCACTCTCAAAGGCTACCAAGCGAGAGGTAGCAGGACCGATTGGTCACGTAATTAAAATGGCAGGTAGCTGACCGTCGGGCCAGAAAAGCTGGTGACAAAAAAAAAAGGCCACCCGTGGCGAACCGATATTCGCATCCGGTTCTGTTCCTTGTCAAAGGAAATAGGTTGCAGCTGCAGGCGAGCATCGACAAGTACGCGATACCTGTGTGCAACTCGCGAGAAACCTATCGCGATCATAAACCATGGGTTGTCGCAAACTGCTTGCGTCGCGACACCGCCATAATAAGTTAGAGCGTAAATTATACGAAGGAGCACGGCTGGGATCTCGGCAATCAACCACAAAGCGGATTTCATTGCCGCTTAATTTTCCGTGCAAACTTCTAGCAGAGAAAATCGCCGAGATACATGGCCAGCAAATATTGTTTGCACGAACATTTTCGCTGGAAACGAAGCTTCCGGAAGACAGAGGATAACGTTGTTGCACATTATCGAGCATTTTGCGCGCCTCGAGCGTGCTCGTCGCAGCTCGAATTTCCTTGTTCCATCGCTGACGAGGGTGTCGAGACTCGATCCTGAATTAACGCGATTCAACAACGACGCGAATAAAACAATACAGAATTTAACGAAATATTATATTTAGATAATTCGCACAAGTTTATGGAATAATCCAGTATTCTCAAGAGCTATTTGATAGATTTTCAAAGAAAGATTTAAGATCAAAGAAGAATGTAATTAACTTTTTATGAACGCTACTAATACCGACGAAGGTCTATTCAAAGATTCATTTTTCACCGCTTGTTGAACACCATCATATGCTTTAGCTTTATATTAGGCCTGTATCTCAAAGGGACATATTATCCCCGGAGATCATTCTATTAAAACCATTTATCTGCTCTCTTAGAAGCTCCCTTGAGACAAGTATTGTACTTTGGTAAAGTTATCTGAAGTTCCCAGAGGAGACTTCCCACGATCTCCTTTCCTTCATCTTTCTCTCATTTTTCAACGGTTCTTATCAGTATTAACTCGCATTACCGATATCCCATAGTGTCCGTTATTATACTTATGCAGTTACCGTGCGTGACCTCTTCATGTGTGAAATACTTCCTTCACGTGATTACTTATGCTCTTACACTGTTCTTTTTCAAGAAACTTTGCACAATAAAGTATTTAGTGTTCAAGAGAATATGAATTTTAAGCTGAAGTGACAGATTAATGTTACATTTTTAATTTAACATTGCAAAATCTATTACCATATTTTTCTTTTCTAAAGACATAAGAGTCTGTTTTGAATTAATATTAAAGACAAAAGATGTGTAATACCAGCATTTTCCTTGTCATCTGACATTCTGTGACCATAGATCACGTGCAAACAAATTTTCGTGAGTTTACATTCATATGTCAAAAGTAATTATTTATAAATATTCAGTTAGGGTTTTTGGCGAGAATTGTGACAATGCTGGAACAAAACGTGCGGGCATCAATCTGGGAGCTTGCAAATATTTATCAAAATCTCGTATGAAAAAAAATGTCGACGGGGCGGGTATGTTTTACCGACTTCTAGCCGTCATAAATCTCTACCTCTACGTTGAAAGGTTCGAATTTCCACCTTTGCCGCGGGTTAACGGCACGCGAGTAGGACAAACGATTAAAATATTCTATAAAATCCGTCAACAGCTCGGCTGTCATCGAATCAACTTCAAATATTTGATCCTTTCTTTCCCAAATATTAACTTCTCCGCATCCACCGACCAGATATCTCGCTAATTAATTTTTATAATTTAAAATAGAAAGACATTAAACAATTATTTTGTCCGACTTATAATTTGCACATACTCTTTTTTCTTTATTTACCCGATTCTTTCAATTTTGTGTTGAATTCAGGAAATTAATTCAATTATTCGTTTCTTTTTTCCAACATTTATATTGCTTCTTTTTGCAAAAAACCAATTGCGAAATATTCCGTCAAAAAGGACGAAACGGATGAAAGTCTGCTCGTAAAATACATATTTCTGTGAACAACAAAAAAGGATTAAAACCTTGCATCGATGTAATTCACGAATTCGTACCAAACGAGGGATCGGATATCTGTTTATTCAGTCACAAACCGAAAGAGATATTACATTTTTTTCAGCGTTAAAACGTCGAAAAATTGTAACAATTCCAAGCGATTTCATGCTCGGGGACAACGAAGATTGACGTGAATCACGGTGGTGAAACGGGGAAAAAATACGTGTAACGAGAAACTCGGAAATGTCGTGGTCAAAATCGCTGATCCGACGAAATGCGAGACTGGTTACGCGTTAATGTAAAATTCACGTGGAATTCGCGAAACGTAAATTTTGTCGCCTTGTTTTCTACCGGATTAATCGTCGGTGAGTTGACACAGTACAACGGTAAAACCGCTTTTGCCGTTTCAGCTTCACACGGATTTCGCAGATTTGCAAAATTCATATCTTCAACGATCCCCGAGATTCTATTTGCACCTCCGGCGTCGAAATAGAAATTAAACATCATCACGGGCTACCTCGTTCATTTTAATCCGGCATTGTATCAAATGTCAATTAACCATCCTCGTTGTTTCAACCTCTACTTCAAAAAGATACGATTGATACGCGATAGCACGTCTATAGAAAACGAATTGTTTAATTTTTAAATTGCTGTTTTTCGAACAATTGCTTCAATATTTTTCCTCCATAATTTATGTGCAATTTGAAAATTAAAAGGTGTTTCTTACGATAACACCTTTCCATAGAATCTATCGTATTTTCTACTTAGTTTAACGTTAGACACAACTCGTCGAAGATGGAAGATAGAGGTTTAACCGAAGTCGGTGAGACGTGTATCGAAGCTCGGTTTCATGGAAATGCGGGTTCGGCCAATATTGCGACTCGATATGGTAGTTTGGCGCAGCTTAAACTTACCCATTAGCGGCTACTAGTAGCCGGTGTGTTCATGGGCGAACCGTAACGATGGCATCTTCGACTACTACAGTTTGTAGCAAACAGTCGTTCACCCTAACGTGCTTCCGGCGATTCTACCCTCTCTGATACAAAACCATCAAACCTGTTTCCTCGATTGAGCCCTGAATTTATAGCTCGAACTTCCCTAAACGTAGACTTTACAACTTTCCATCGCGTTGATTCTTTCTTCTATTTCTTCAGGACCGAGCCGAACTGACGCATTCAATAGCAATACAAAACACCCAGGCGCGAAAATACAGCGAACATTACCCTGACAAATGCTTCATAAAACGGGCAGAAATTTTTGCGAAATTTCCTTCGTACGTGAAACTCCTCTATTACGATTCACCTCATACATATTTATTCGTTCCACTGACAAATGGAAAGAATTTGTTTCCGCGTAAAAAGAGTGCAACGAAACCGGCAGAGATGCGTTTAAAAGTCCAATGAGCTATCCCGTTCCCATTCAGCCGATACTAAGCGCTCTATTTCCCATTCCTACGACTCGGTTAACGTAATTCCTTTGCATTAAAAACCGCGCATCTCTTACGACCATTGTGGGTGACGGTACGCCTTTTGTACAGCAGCGAACTGTTCTTTCATCGGGTGTAACTGCGCACACCGAACGAGATCTCGGTGGAAACAGTTGAATCTAGCCCGTTTCGCAAACAGATTCAATTAAGATATCCACCCTCTTCGACAGTAGTCAAGGAGGTTACGTTGCTTTCGCAGACAAGGAATCGCGGTTTAAAGCTGCAACATGACAATTCCAACGGAATCGAGCTCTCCTAGGGAAGAAATGTTTAGAGATTAACATCGCTTTTATTGCGATTCAAACGTTCTTAAACTTTTCCAACTAAATATTAACACACTGATTACTTTAATGATCATCTGTAACTAATGTACTCAAATGATCAATAAAATAAAAAAGAAAGGAAAAATGTTTAGTGTAAAAATATTTCCTATTTCTTCTCAGATCTCTGTTAACCCCCATGTCAAAGTATTAGATAATTGAAAAAAAAAAGGGAAACTACCAGCGAATGTTTTTCAGGAAATGTTATATCCCGTCACAAAAGAACCTTTCCTTCTTTCTCAGCTACTTCCTTGGAGCCTGAAACAACCCTCTGTACACGCGGCAACAAAGAACGATAACCGAACAATACTAGCGGCAAATGCCAGCAATAATGGATCGACTTTGCCGGGAACGGTAACGCTTCGAGACTATAGATTCAATTAAGATAGGTAGCAAGGTATCCCAGGATCGGCCACTCAGCCGAGAAAAATTTCTGTTCACAGAGAGGGTGGTCTGGTATGAGGCAGCGACACGCGCGATCGAAGCTCGTATTCGCGCGTCGGCGGCAACTTCGAGCGTCAGCGGGACGACGCCACCGGTTGGTGTGGCGCGGGGCGTCGTTCTGTTCGTCGGTGACGGGATGGGGATGAGCACTCTTACGGCAGCGAGGATCCTCTCGGGTCAACGTCATGGAAACACGGGCGAGGAAGCGCAACTCGCTTGGGACAGCTTTCCAGCCGTGGCTCTGGCAAGGGTGAGTTCACTTCTCTTTCTATCTCATCTACACCACTTGTGTCACTTTCTCTCTCTCTCTAGCTTTCTATCCGTAGTTGCCGGTTTCTTCGTCGATGTTTCCCTTCCCATCTCACTTTTTCACTAGGTCTTCGTCTCCTGCTTCACGGCGAATACAGAACATCGAGGAATACATTCTCCCCGGAGAGTTCTTACCTCCATCGAACGGAACATTTCGAGAACGTCTATGTCCTTGATTCCAGATACGCTTATTATGTAACAGATTTGATTTCTTGGTATCTGATATCGCTTCACGATCCATTGAACTGGATCAGGATGAACAAGTCACGATGGTATCGATCAGTTTCGTTCGTTTCCTTTTTGAGATATCTTTGCTCACTTTCGGTCGACACTTTTCCTTGATCTTGAACATCAATTTATTCTACCTTTCTGTATAAATTTATAATTCATGGAAGAACAAATGAAATAGGAATCAATGAATATAAATTGATCTAATAACTTGCTATGCAAAAATTCTCTTTCCATGAATGAAAAGTCCTATTGAGAAGGTACCAAAGCGTATAATTAGTTTCCATTGATATAAAAAGGAAATTCCATGAAATTATCAAAGATGCGATTAAACAACTGTGACAGTCTTTCAGATTCTCCATTCGCACACTACGCGCATACGAGTCCCGAGGGTGCAACATCAGAAGCGTAATTTTTCACGGTCTTGTCCCAGAAAGATTCGTGGCTTCCCTCGTTACCGTTGTTAATTATGAACCTTCTCTTTTTCCTACGCTGCCAGACGATCCTTCTTTCAACGTCACGAATCGCGAGCGTTCCATTCGGTGCACGGCGTAAAGAACTAATTAAGCCGCGAGGGGTTTCGTGAAATTTCCGGAAAAACGATGCGTGAATCGTTTAATTTGTTGCTTCTGTCGCGTTGCACGTAATAAGAGACACTGAATATTTGCTTAATCGCCTTTTGCCGGCATCTGTTCCATTTTTCTTGTTAAGGTGTTCCTTATCCGCGGCTTTTTATTCAAGGCAAGATAGCACACATTTCAACAAGAGATCCACTAACAATGTCCTCTTCAAAATCACGAGAAGCGTTCCAGAAAATTTTCGAATATCTCTTATTTCACAATGCAGCGACAGGAAAACTGATATTTCAGTTCTTTGACGTCACACACATTGTTCGTGTGACAAAAATAGAAATATCTATTATATCAAAGTTTTCATTTTGTATAAATATATTTACTATAATACTATGAAATGGTAGCTGTTATTTCAACTATTCGTCAAAAGCATTGGGATTTTGAAATTCCATATATTACGACAGTGATAGTCGGTGCCCTGATCAATTATCACGAATTTGTACGTGGCCGTGGTGAAACAGCTCGGTCGCAGCTAATTACAAGAAGCAGAGAGCAGAGGAACTATTTGAATACTTGATCGGGATCAGAGAGGATGTTTGCGAGCTTGGATCGTTCGAGAGTTGGTCAATTTGAAATTGTTCGCGGGATTACAACGAACAAGTAACAAAGTACTGGAGTACAGGTAATCCAGCCGCGTTTCACTTCATAATTACTCGAATGCAATTTCAAACGAGCGACCCAGAAATGAGAATCGCCTGGACAAAGTCTACAGGGAACGGTGTCGGACGAATCGATCCGGGAATGATAATTAAGACAGGCGTCTCGAACTTACTTTGCATGGTTCGCCCTGAAATTATTGAAACTACGCGAAGCTTCTCGTCTGGTCGCGTGATCTTGTCTCGTGAAATACAACGTTCATGACGGGAAATAATCAAATCGGAATCGCTGCCAGTTTCCTATCGGTTCGTCATGCGATTCTTCCTCGGCTATCAGGAAATTACAATAGATTCGATTTTAATGACAAGACTGAAATTTATTTAGAATTACGATGTCCGTGCGCGTTCACGATTTTGCAATACGGATAATTCTTTCCAGGCTTCGCTCCCGTAGAAACTCGCTCGACGCCTAATAAAAAATTGAATTCGAGAGATCCCCGCACGATCCTTTCGACAGTCACATTAAATTTCCACGTTCGACGCGTATTTGCACGTTGCCGCGTTTATTTCGCCTCGCCTAATCCAATTTGCATCCGCTTCCCTTTACGAGCATCTACTTTTCGCGTCTGGAAACGGAACGTACGCCCACGGATTCTGTCGTTGAAAATCGAGCCACCTCGACGGAACTTGCCGACAAACTCTGCCGGGATTTCCAGGATCGTCTTTACACCGGACTAGCTTATTATCCGACCGATGTAATCGAGCTTACCACGCATGGCCAAACTCTTCCCCTACCCCGACGCTCAGAGGATTCCCTTTTTCTGCTGAACACTGGCTTTCATACATTTGCATAACGATACATTGGAGGAGTTCGAATCCACTCGATACTCGTACCCTCCTTTAATCCCGTCGAAAATCGACTTTTAATCATCGTACCACAACTTTCATAATGTTCGAAGTTTCCTGAAATCCAAACACCGTGATAAGACTACAATATCTCCGGACGTTTATCAAGTTTTACGAATTGATTTACGGCTATCGGTGAAGAACCGAAGAAGACAAAAAAATTGTTCACGTGCACTAGCTCGGACCACAGGGAAAATCGTGTGCCGCCATAAAAGCGAAGATATACGTCTCTGCGTATAATATGTGATCGTTTCTTTGTCCCCGGTATTCCTTATCCTCTTGTGTTTTACGAGTGGAATTCTTCTTTTACTTATGCTCTGTCCTAGTCCTTCGGGCCTTCAACCATTCTCTCTAGATCAGCAGTTCTCCGGCTTTTTCTCCGGAAAATTCCCTTTTCACTATCGACGATATTCGACGGTGAATTGATCAAACCAGCGATCAATGTATCCTTTTTCCCTAGTTTTTGCAACATTCCCTTTGGACAGTCTCTCTCCTCGGGGTCTTTGCTATGCAGATTCGAATTCTTCACGCTTCATTCTTCCTCATCCTTTTTATTACATATCAAGCAAGATAGAAATTTTCAATCGTTACGAACGTACGTTGGAAATCGTAATTGTTGATGCTTCGATGTTTCTTGGAATTAGGTTTCCAGCGAAGTGAGTGGTTATTCAATCGTTCAAGAAACTCTCTTCGCTTCCATCGCCGATACACGTCGAACTTGTTAGCGAAACTTTTAGCGGTAGTCCTGTAACGTTTTCGCTAACCGTATCTGCCGCAGTTGAAGACTTGTTTATTACCTCGTCGATGTAACCGGGTGTCTTATGCTTCACAAGGAAACGCTCGAAACTTTTCGTACGGCGACTTTCAACCAACGGATAACTAAGTTACCCTGTGTTTCGGTGAATTCATTAATATCGTTGCGCTCGATTATCATAAACGTAACGCAATTTCCTTATCCATTAAGTACTTGGTACACGTACTCGCGAACACGCGTTAAAACGTACCACTTACCCTTTACGGATAATCGGTTTAGTTAAATCAGATTTAATGGAGAAAATTGAAAAGCTAAGAGCTCGTACACCCAGTTAAAAATTAGTAAGTAAGTGATAAATAAACCTTAGTTACACACGAGAAAAAAGTAATATTTCGCTTCGCACTTAACTTTCAGCTTAAGCTGAACTTAATTATGTACAGTACTCTTTTCTTTTATTAAAGCGATTTTATGATTCTCTTCCTGGTTAGTTCTCTATTCAGCAAGTTCCTTCTCTTTATTTTATTGTGCACTTCGAGTGCCTTTTTCTTTTAAAGCTTTATCCGTGCTCTCCTGTCGCTGCAGTTCGAAAACGGCTAGTATCGGGAAAAGTTTTCGTACAGTCCTTCAGGACATCTAGGACTTCAATATTGCCTACAGACTCGCTTGTTATTCTTCGAAAATAACCGAAACTTTCTGTGAATCAAGTGAGATGCGACTTGGGAACGAATTTACTTCTCCTTTTACTTGACGATGTAAACTAGAATTCTTGCTTTGAATATTAATTTACAATTAATTTATAATTAAATTTGCTTTGAATATTAATTTATCATCTCGCATAGAATCAGCGATAATAAGTTATCACAAATATTATAATAAATACACAAAAGCAAAAGTTTTCTATTAAAACGTTAAAGCAAAGTTTTTTCATTCGTATTTTCCTTAAAGTGCATTAAAAAGTAGCTTATTTCATCTTTCACCTGGCACTCAACATTCGTCATTTACTTAGCACGACCATTTCCTTTCAATCTTTCGCACCTTGGATATCTTTTTAATACGAGAGCGCAATAAAAGAAAAAGGAAGCTTTTTCAACAGTTTCACGATGTTTTAGGTCTCCGTTTCAACCACGAGCTGAATTTCACTTATTAGTGGATGTTACCTATCCCTTTGTTCCTCGAAAGAGCTACTCTTCTTTTCGAATTTCTTTTTTTTCTCTGTCTTTCCTCAGATCCATTCGTTCTGCTTAAACTTTCCGGGGAAGTCCTTCGGGATTTCGAGCACTTTCCGAAGCTGGTCAAAAGCCGTCTTATTACCGTATAGATGTAAGTTCTTCTTCCCAGACAGAAATCGAAGGGAACTCGATCATGTAGGAACAGATTCTGCAGAATCTTCGTATTCTCTTTTATAGGGAACCATCTTTCACTTTCGTATGTTCTTTTCGTATTTGCGTTCTTTTCAGATAGAGATACTTTCATTTTTATATAAAAACACCTTATTATTTTACCATTTCTTTGCTGATTTTATTTGGATATAAATCGAGGAAACTAAAGCGGCTAATACAAAGAAATTTCATCCTTGTGTGAACAACTGGCTAACCAATGAAGCTTTAATATTTAACCGTTTTATTATGAAGAGATAAAGGTATTCAAAGAATACAAAAAATTGTTAAAAGGAAATATAGAACTGGGTACCCGAGTGCTTGCTTATCCACACAATGGTTAAATAAATGAATAAAAACGTACCCTATGAATTATTTAACTATTTGATCATTTAAAGAATGAGCTAATTTTTTGCTCACACTGAACTGGTAGAAAAGGAAGAAGTAAAATAAATTCCTTTTAAATAATAATTAAATTTAAAATTATTTTAAATGCACTAGGTGAAATGGTATGCAATCATTTACCACATTCCACAGTATTTTGTTTGAATTAATAATACACCCATATATTTGGTGTTTACGCAAATTAAAATCAAATTTACAGTTCATTTGATACCCGTAACCGCAAATTTGATGACAATTTATTATAATTTCCAGGTAATTTGTATAATATTATATAAAATAATATTTATGATATTTATAATAATTCAATGATATACGTTATATCAAGAAATAAACATGTACCATTAAAAAAAACTGTAAAATTAAATGTTTGTTATAAATTCAAGAAAACGGTTTTCTTTTGAACAAAGAATGCTCTTTCCGTTGAAAATCTACAAAGTACACTAAACCACAGTTTAATCTGAAGATCCCCGGAATCAGAAATGTTTAAAAGAAAAAAGTAGGGATTTTCCGGAAAATCCTTCTTATCAGAAGCGCAAGCATTTAATATAAGCCTGTCATAGTTAATTCTAAATGTGGGGAGAATCCGTGGCAGCCCGTATTATACGATTTCGCTTGATTTCCGCTGAAACTGATAAAATATCGTGTTATCTGCTCTAATGCAGCTCTTAACAAAAGGTCCTTCATTTTACTCGTTCTTGCATAACGTCCACGTTTCGGACATTCATTTCAAATTTCATTTCAAGCAGATCAAGTCTCACTTCTCTGAAATGATACAAAATTCTGAATTTGAACTTTAATTAATTTGACCAATTTTCTACGTTAATTTTAAAGAGTGAAGCGGGAGATCATGATAACACGCGTGTCAAAATTTATTTAAAAAAAAATTTTTGAAATCTTGTTTCTAAAGCTCTTGTTTTAAACAATGGTATTGTGCGTTTTACACCCCCGACAGGTTGCTGTAAAAAAACGTTAATCGTGTAAAACTGGTCGCAATCAGCCACGAATGCGACTCTAGATAAAAGCTGTTGTTTTACCGGTGAAAATCCATGGTTTTGCATTAACGACACACATTAAATTCCGCATTAACGTGGTAAACGATCGACAACTAGCGCGAAGTTTATCGAGATGAGCAATCGGAAATTGATCACTTCGACTGCACGAAAAATGAAAGGAGAAAACAAACGAATGTAGTTGGTTAATTACTAGTCGCAGTGATGTACACCCGATCAATTGCACGTTTCATCGGTCGCAAGCCTCGTTGGAATAACGATTTTATCGAGGGAATGCGAATCGCATGACGTTTATCAGGATAATAATTAATAGAAGGGTGGTAACAAATGAATAATGGACCGATGGTAGGCATTAAAATGACATCATTCGACCGTATGGCGTTCTTCGAGCCTCGTCAATTGTTCAAATACCGATTGTAATTAGATTTAGAGAAATGATTTGTACGCTTACTGTACGTGTTTAATAATCCTAGTTTAATGAGTGTAATTAATTTAAAAGTTAGGATTTAGTTTGCTTGGAAAATGATCGACCTATTTCTTAATCATAAACTTCAACCCCAGATGGTACATTAATTATTATCCAGGAAATTTATGATTTATCAGTTATTATATGTCGAGATTGCGATACATCAATTAATATCGAGAAAAGAAAAGTCTGAGTTCTGATTTCTTTCTCTGGTAATATATGAGTGATTAGGAAATATCTGAAAGATCTAACCGTTGTAATTATTTTTAATAAAACTCCTAACTATCAAACTTTTCTGATAAATTTATTATTTGATGAGTAGATCCAGCGTTTGCTAACGAAACGATAATTAATGTTCCAGTTTGACAGACCTCTTTATCCTGCTAACAAGATTTCAGGTAAATTGGATGCACCTTAGCTACGTAATTTACTTGGAATATAAATGATTTGTCCAGATAGCCAAGCAGTCAGTATCTCTGCTATTAATCCTTTAACGAATTAAGGAAAGAAAGATTGTACAATTTCTTCATTTATTATGCAACGAATTTATAAATCATACTTGAGAACGCAATCAACGCGCAAACATTTCGTTTCCACGTAATAGGGATATTAAAAATAAAACCTAGGCCTGTGTAAATAGAATCAGATTACTCCAGTATTCCATCTGGGTTTAATTCAGTTTTCTTGAAGAGATGTGAGGAAGCTTGAAAGGAACCCGCGTAAAAACATTTTCCATCGAAATAATAAAATAAAGACTGTTCCGTCAGCTGGTCGAAACAAAGAAATACGAGAACGAAAATCATTCGATGACGTTATTTTACGAGGCTCTATAACACGTTCTTTGTTTATCTGGAGCTAATTTCGTGGCAAAGTAAAAACACGATAAATTCAACAGACGCGTTGACACTGTCAGCAGGAGAAACGTGCCACGCATGTCGCAAAGATTTCTGATTTTATTTTTCTGAACGATGCATGCGTAGCACATCGTGTACATATTTCAATTCTGGAAGTTCCACTTTCATGCAACAGCTCGATCTTTCAACGAGAAACGAAAATATCATCGTAACAAACGACTCCCTTTCATATGGATAGAATAGAAGGTGGAAATTATTACGTTGATTGCCGGAGGTAATTGCTAAGAATAGATAATTTTCAAATTTTTAATTCCAACGTTTCAATTTACTACTTTACGTTATTAATAGATATACCTAATAGTAAGGCGATAAAATTCTAGTTGTTCAAAAAAAAGAGTGGCTAATTTTCAAATTTTTAATTTCATCCTTTCAATTTGCTACTTCACATTATTTGTATTCCTGATAGTAATGCGCTAAAATTCTAATTATTGAAAATAAGAATAGTTAATTTTCAAATTTTTAATTCCAAGTTTCCAACTAGCTATCTTCCATTTTGCTAGAAAATTGCAAAAGTTCCAAATTTCACAGAATTCTATGAAAGCATGAATACACAATTAGTTCAACACCACCTCTTGCACATTCTTCCAAAACAACATCATCTCGAAGCCACTATCTTAAACCTGCACTTAATACCGAAAGCAAGTGCTTCGACCATCTAACTTTCCTAACATCCTTAAGCTTTCGTCGCCACTGGATACCTTATTGATAAAGTCATTTCAGTTATGCTATACAGGAGATTTAACAAATTTTGCAAATTTCACGAGTATGAAAGCTCACGAAATGAATGACGTCTAATTCCTAACGTGGCCTGGTTTACCAGCAACGCGAGATTCGATTCGAAAACAATGTCGCAATAAATTGCATGTCTCTCGATCACGTCTAACACGTAGCAGACGGTAGAAAGAGACAAATAAGGTCTGGAATTAATAAAGCGGACAAAATTGGTCACGTACCTGTAACATAAACGCGACTCAGTAAAGCAAAAGTATCCTATACTACCTTGTAATGTATTACGAGGAAAGGAAATGAATTCACGATTTCTGTCGTTGCATTCGTTGATTAATAATTTTATGATTAATGAAGCCGTTTGAAAGCAGCGCAAGTAATTTAGAAATACTGACGTTCGTGTTGCTGAAAAATATTTTACAATTGACCTAGTGATGCTGGAAATTATAAATCAATGGAACAAATTAGAACCGATTTACATATTAACAGTTTGCACTCATTCTGAAAAATAAACCCAATTTACCCGTATTTTTACAATGATACAAAAGGTAATTAAATTTGCTACTGAAATAAAATAACGAGCTGTGGACGTTTGATTCCGCATACAGGGAGAAGCAATTAATTTACTGTTTGAAATCACGTTTTGTTTCACTCGTCTAATTGAAGTTCCATTTTTATGAATTAGTGATGAATGATGGTAAATACCCTTTTATTTAAACCGTTATAATATTTGTTGCAATGTGTAATAAATACTGGGGTGTTTACCATTTTAAGATTTTCTTTTTAAAATGAATTGAATTATCATGTGTTTGTTACTTGTAATGAGAATCATTAGCATGAGTACTGAACGCGTGATAATGAGATGATAATGAAGTTATTCATTTTCCAATTAAGTTTTGGGAGCAAATGTATCAAATTGTTATTTAAATAATTGCTTATTCTAATAAAGTAATCTATTCTGTCTATAAAGCAGGTTAATTTATTTCGAAGCTAATTTGCAAAAAATCCAGAGGAAAAAAATATTGCAGATAATAAAAGACAACAGCTGATGGTTGATCGTAACTTGTTTGTTGAGAACACGGGACGATTGTTGCTGGAGACATTTAATGTTTTCTCGCCGAACTGTCGCGGTTCTTAAATATGTCAAAGTAAGTAATATGCATCCACTACAGACAGAAAACAACGTTGCAATATCATCCTCCTGAATCTTAGCCAAGTGTTTCGCGGATCTTTGTGCTCGTTTTCTGACGCTTAAGACAGATTTATGCAGCTTCCGGTCCCGCGACTCGCTGCCAAGCTCGAGAACTGGAACACCGTTTCGAAGCTCGTAAATAGCGACAGAAAAACAAGTAAAAATTCATTTAGGTAATTACTTGAGTAATCAACTTTGGATTAAAACGTTAATAACGAAATTAAAGTTCACGATTTAAGTTTGTTTTCTAGGTATGAGTTAGTTAAAATTTCTTTGAAACAGGAATGTTTTAATTAACATGAAAATTCTAGGATAAATTTCTTATCTGCAGCTTTATAAAAGGGTGTTTCAATTGACTCATTAAATGGACAGCAAATGTTTAATTACGTTGAAAATACTCCATAGAATTTAAATTTTGTAAATACAATCGTTAATCAGGAAATAATTTGAATCGACATTTTAATTGTGCAATTATTTTAAAGGGTTCGCGGAGATTTAAGCAGCTATAAATCTTCGGACGTGCAGATTTACCAGGGAATTAAGCTGATCCTTTTATTTTAGTCGAAGATTTAATTAAGCTTAGTAAACACTCTTTTCTCGATCCTCAACTCGAGTGGTATTGTGTAAATTGAAAAAGGATCGAAGCCTTTTGCACCGTTCACCTTTCAAACGTCACTCACTAGCTGACAATCAATCTAATTCTTCCGCTTCTCGGCAATTTAAACTTTAAAATTGGCTCTTTATCAAAAATTTTCTTCCTCTCTTCGTTGTACTTGATCCTCTTCGTAAGAAGGATTAGTCTTCCATTCTTTTACTTCAAGCTCTCCTGTTTTCATCAAAATTATTTGTATACTAGATGGAACAAAGAGCAGAAGATTTTACTGACAAATTTATCAAACAGATTTTACTATGAGTTCCTTTTCGCTGACATCATATTACACTGCTTTTACATTTAGCTATTTACAATGCCCGTTAGTAAATATTCAACGTGTAAGCTTCTTTATTCATCAGAAGAAAGTATAGCGAATTATAAAAATATTCGTACTCTGTAATTTTTATTTTATGCAACTGATATTTAAAATATTTTTAAAATATTCAATTGCTTGTTAAAATAATTATGTCTTTCTTTTTGAATAATTAAATTGCACATGAATCGCACCATTGAAATGCACAAACTCATGAAGCATGCAAGTCGTTTCAAGTAAAGTCACGTTTCTTTTTCAAAAGTAAGCGCACACTTCGTATTAATTATTCCAGCTCAATCTAATTATTCATGCTACACTTTCTGAAATGAACGAATTACACGTTGACCGGTGCATTCAATAAATTCCTTTAATTCTTGCTTTCTCGTCAACGGGGTTAATATAAATACCACACTATTGTATAGGACACAACGCGCTGGGTAGAATGAGAAACTTCCTTTCTTCTTTTTCCTTCTCTCTCTCAATTATGCAGCTGCCACCTAATTATTTGGATGCTCGGTGTAGTTCATTCGTGAAAAAGCATAGCGCATCCTTATTTACCCGACTTTTCTTCTCAATTCTTCCCACCGTTGCTCTAGTTGCCGCGTTTCATCTTTAACATTCTGGGTTACTTGCTAACGATGCATTACCATAGTGTTTGCTCTCAAAAAATCTTTAATTCAGTACCGTTTCTTTTCTTTTCTACTTGTAGCTTTCTTGTTTTCTTCCTGTCTGACGAATCACTTTTCTCGCTTATTTTTCGCGCTAACGTTCTTTCCACGGTTCAGATGTTTCTCTGCTTGAAAGGATTTTTGCAAAATTGAAATTGCTAGAATTTTCATTTCGTTTTAAGTTTCTTGCAACACCGAAGAAACTAATGTACTGCAAGAAACATTTGCGATCAATTCTCATTAATTCCTATCAAACTGCAGTTTATTTACTTTATCGGGCCCGTTTCAGAATGAAAAACACGTGGCTGTAGGTAGAAAACTATTGGGCTTTCAGCCGGTAACAATGTAATAAAAAATTTAAGTCTACATTACACTTTTTCCTCGGAGGTAAGAAACTTTTACTGAAACAACTCTTTTATATCGTTTTCGGGCTCTCGTTTCTCTTCCTCTTTCTTTTTCCTTCCTGTTTCTCCGTTTTTCCCCGTTTTCCTGTTGCTCTTTCTCTTTTACTTTACTTATATCTTTTCTATCATCGCTCATTTCGCTTCCCTTCCATTTTTCCATCCGTACCTCTTACTTTTCTATTTCTGCCAGCATTTTCTCCGATTATACCGGCAAATGTAAATTAAGAACCATTTACTCGCCTAACAATTAAACATCCGGTAGATTCGTTGCCTTTTTCAGTAGATTCAGCGATCTCGTTCGTAAATGAAATTCTACGAAAGTATTTTAAGTAAAAGATTTCCCTTCTAAATTTCCATAAATATTTTCACGCGGATTGCGCATTAACGCGGCCGCTGTTTATAATTAACAACGAGGAAATTCCATCGCGAATTTAAGACCTCGAGTCTCTGTTGTTACATCGCGTCGGAAAGGAACGGGGTGGTTATTGTGCAATTAGTGGGCGTAATATTCGCGACGAGGAACGATCTATTGGTCGAAAGGAATGCAATTAAAATTTATCGGATATTCAAGCGGCAGCCGCCTTCGTTCGCCGAGTCGTCGGTTGTTCGGAGAAACTGATATCAAGCACTGTTTCCCCTCCGGAGAAATTTTGCTGAAGTTTAGTGAAAATCGCGGAGTTCGGTGAAATTCGGTAGATTGTTGTCGACCGATAAAAACGGAGTTATTCCTCGCCCTCTAAGCGATTCGAAAGACCAGAATATTAATTACCGCTTGCAGATCTCTGATATCGTTTGCATATTCCGCACTTTGGATTTCAAGTTTTCTAAAGATACTCGTTATTAATAATAACCGACATTATTTCATTTACATTTCTTATCTTGTTTCTTTACCGCGGGAAGAAATTCAGGTCTTAAGAAAAATTTGATCTTGTTTCGAGACACAATGGGGCAATAATTTCAGCGATGTCTCGTGACCGACGGTGAGCTTGTTACCGTTGAATACGTCTTATTCTCCGGAGATACGGAATGCTGAGTGTACAAGTGTATTCTCGTTGCGAAAGCAACGATGGACGGTTCTTCTTTTGCCGCGATGTGTTCATAAAATTTGCCAGATAAAGAAACGCGCGGCAAAGTCGCCCCTTTTTCTGGTACATCAGCCCGTACGCGAAAAGATCGGATAATGAGCTCATCCGTTTTCTATGGCTGAATTCGACTCGTTCATTGAATAATACCCTCCGCCAATTACGCGATATACTTTAGGAATAAAGCAGGCTAATTTAAAATAACGCATGAAAATTGGACGATTCGTTAATTCGAATCAATGGAAGATAATTGAGATGGTAAAAAAAAAAATAACAGATAATACATACATTATTCCTAGTGTCAGTATATTGCAAAACGAAGGTACGTTGAATAATTCTTGTTGAAATATGTCGTTTATACACGGTTTGCACAGTGGCAGTGAACGCGTTAATAACTCATCGCGACGCTCTTCACGGACCGTCGAGATGGGTCATTACGTTTACTTTGAACAAATTAGAGTGCTCAAAGCAAATTAACTCGAAGCTGCTAACTCTGAATACCTGTATGAATGAAATAACAGTACGTACACACCGGTGCCACGAGTCGCTGGTACACTTAATCACAGTCAAACAATCCACCCTGGGTTAAGCAAAGAAACGAAGAAACGCACCTGTTACTTAGCATCCAGTTCTAAAGAGTCGCGATTGTATTACACAATAAGGTCTATCCTAGTTGTTCGCCGCCACGTCACCGGCAGACGGTGGTCGTAAAATTGAATGGGCCGAGCTGCTTTATATTCATGAATTCGTCACCTTGCCGGAATATCTGGCCTGGCCGAAGTTTCCCGCTTTCCCGTGACAGACATTAAAATGATAACGAGCCGGATAATAGGAGAATAGGAAAATTTACGGTTAACCGTTTTCGTTTCCCCGTGCCCAAGCATTTCTCTGCTAACGAACGGAGTTTAAAACGTTTACGAGTTGCCACACTCTGACACGTTTCTTACTGGAGAAAAATTCTTCGATGAAAGATCAATAGAATCGATTTAACTAGAGATATAAAGAATTTAAAGAATTTTGAATTATTTCGAATGGCTGGGAACTAGACGTGAAAGGGTTGAAACTCGTACATCTAACAAACGTGACGGGTCACCGGTGGTCCAGACGTGTATCAGGGAACGTGTTAATATCCTGTCGTCATGTAAATCAGGGGACGGGTCGCTACGTGTGCTGGATACACGTTCGTCGATATGATGATACTTCGGTGTTAATGCCGTGGCAAACGTTTCCCTCTCGGTTGCAACCAGATTAGGGAGAGGATTTCGATCGGCGTTGTTTACCATCGTGGCCTGGCGTCGACTAGAAATGGCCTGGAACTGCCACGGCTAGTCGAAGGTGCAGTTAACTTTATTTATTCGATCGTTACGCAGTCTACCTTGCCTTCCGCTATCGGAATTGTAGAAACGTTCCGTTACTTCCTTTTATTTGCCGTTTTCGGGATGCTCCCTTTCCGCGCTCCGGTTATTTACTCGATTCAACCAAGCCGAATCTTGTGTGTTTTGCATCGTTTCGCTTGTACAGACAGACCATTCGCAAAGAACGTGACAGAGAAAGGGAAAGGGGGCATTCGCTTGATTTCGATGGCTTTCAAAGACCAAGCACAAACCGATTACAGGTTAAATTCAACGTTTATATTGACCCTGGCAAACAGGAAGAAAGACAGCTCAGTCTAAATGAATTTCTTCCTTCAAAGGAGATTCATTTTTACAGAACGTCGATCAATCAATTCTTTCGGTACGGTAGATAAATACATATTACGTATTCGAACGTTTATATCCGAAAGTATCGACAGATGGATGTACACCCGTTGAACTTGCATGTCTGTATTAATGCTACAAGGAACGGATAGAATGATTTCCCTTTCTTAAAATGATCAGAATGCCCTATGAAATATGATCCATTTCAAAAGACGGCTGAGCTTTACAAATTGAAAATACAGGCAAAGATGAGGCCTGTTGATTTATGATATTCTCGTATGATGTATGATTATGACGTTGTCAAGTTATTTATCCTGAAACCCAGTCGATCTTGCGTTTAATAAATCGTCAGTGATTGATATGAAACTGGGTTCCTCCTTCGTGTGCATCGGATATTGATGTTCCAAAGAGGAAGCGTGTTAATAGCAACATTGTTTCGTTCCAATTTCAAATTCGAATTAGTACTCTTTCAGAAAATAAATAATTTTTTGGAAACTTTTTAGATGAAAACCTCTTTGATCTCTCTAGGGTTGATAGAAGGAAAACAAATAGCCGCACAAATGATTAAAGCAGAAAGTTGGCGACGGGTGAAAGAGAAGTGAATGTGTATTTAACCGAAGTAATAGGTTCCTCGGACCCATGTAATCCTTTGGTTAATTCCTAATGGAAATTCAGGGTCCATTGTTACCTGGAGATCGCGTTACGAAAGGGATGTTGGGAATTATAAAGTAGGTGAGAGGCTTTATTACAGTGACTCGTTCAGGTCAATCTTGCTAACCCTCTGCTCAAGTATTCATTATAAATTTTCCGATAGTTCTTGAGGTCCCGATAAGATCAAGTGAGAGCTCGTATCGGAATATTTATTATGCAGTAAGCTCCTTTCACTTCAATCACCAGGGATCCTTGTACATTGTAAGCGTGTAAGATGAATATAACTTTCGATACCTTTCATCGTTAACGCATAACTTTCTACTGAAATTTAATTAGAATTTATAAACTTTCAAAGCATAGAAATTAAAATAAAAAAAAAAAAAAATGTCAACGCTCTAAAGGTAGATAGAAGCTAAATTTCTGAGAAACAAATAAGGGTGGATAGAACTATCAAAGATTACTTGAAGAATTCAATCTTCTAAATGGAATGAAAGTACGAAAATTCAAACTATCAAGTATCCCGATGGGAATGGCCAAGGAAGAAAATGCACCAAACGGTAACGAGAACTATTCCAGTGCTTCAACTTTATTAACTATCATTTGGTTGTTCTACTGAAACGACAACAACTTTCTCCGCCACTTGAAACCAGCATTGCGGCCCTCAAGGGATTAGGGTCAACCGCTGAGCATCCATCACACTGTGGTTCCTGGCAAAATATACCACCATAAATCTGTAGACATCCACGCGAAATATAAGAATAATGACCTCCATAAATGTAACGATTCACTTTGAATAAGTATTTCCTCGTTCCTTATACACAATTTGCATCTTAACATTATAAAATATTTATTGTAAATCTATCTGTTTTTAACTTCGAATTTATGATGCTTTTAATTATTGTAGAGTAGCTTGTTTAAAACAATTTACAGGCTACTGCAGAAGTTTTATAAGCTATTTTTTGGAAACACTATTAGCGACAGAATTTTTACCAGCGTTTTAGAGCTCAACTGGCTCCTTTTATGTGATACGCGACAAAATGGTATTAGGTAGTTCATGACAGCACAAGGCAGGCCATCAAAGAGCTTTTTTATTTTCTTTTTACTATGGAATAGCATATAATTCCCTTTCCCGTAGCCGGCGCAACATGATCATTTTAAAATACTAAAAGCTTATTTTTGTTCTAGTGCGTTCATGAAAGCGGTATAAAATCGCAATAAATTTCAAAAGTCTGAAAAACAGAATGTTTTATTTCTGTTTCGCTGTAATTCTACCGCATTTATTCACTGAATTCTTCTTTTTTTTAAAGCCACACAAATATTTAATTTTGAATCATAAATAAATTAAAGACCGGATAATTGGTTGCTGAAACGTTTAAACGAGCACGAAGATTTAAAGCCGTGAATTTATCGGTTAACCATTAGCTAAACCAGAGCCTTCTTTTTTCCAAAGCTTCGCGTAAGTGGGCAAACAATTCCCGCTTGTTTACGATAACTTTATACACGATACATTATGGTTAAATACCGATAAACTTGTCGATAGCCGATGCCGGGCTCGGGACCGAGCATTAAGATAACACATTGCGAGCAACAGCCGGCAGAAAATCGAGCGTTCGCTGCGCTTTAGCGAGGACTAACGAAAATCAAAAATGGAACAGCACTGAGCGTTATTATAATCCTTCCGTGAGCTTTGCAAATCCGCGACCACCGTGCATCGTTCAAATGTCTGTAATCAACATAAATTTCGAGGCAAATACTCGTTGGAAATGCTCTTCAGTTGAATTGTTTCGGAATTTTTCATTCGTACCATTCGCGATTAAACTGCAACCAGTCCATCGGTTTTCCTGTTTTTCAATCCTTTCATTACAACTTTGACAAAAAAATCGTTCAAATTCTTTTATGTGTTACGAATCTTCCATTTCTATGAAACCTGCTTGAATAGATGACAACAAAAGCTTAATTATCCGTCGAAAGATGATTAATCTTTTGAAAAATGTTTTTATCGAATGACATAGTAAAATGTGAAATTTTATTCAGATAAAAAATAGTCACATAAGCCAACTTTCATTTATTAAAGAATGTCTCAGCCAAGAATGCAATCATTCTACAAAATCTAGATGATTTGAAAATTTATTTCGCGACAACTAGAGTCGAAGTAAGAAAGTAACTGGGATAATTTCTTTGTACTTGAAATGATCTGTACGAGAAATGGAAATCTTATATCGTTCATTCGTTCATGTTTTATGCATAAGCCGTTTTGCCGACTTTTTTCTCCCTCGTTTCAATTTACGTTAACAAATCCAGCGATCCCGGCGCTTAATTGAATTTTGCTGTTCCGTCGTAAGACATCGAGTCCGTTTCTTTAATCAGTTCTTCTTATTCATACGGTAGAATTTATTCTCTCGCTTCGTTAAACTACCGGTCTAATCCTTTACGCGAAACAGAAGTTTTTACCTGGTACCTTCGAACTTTGAACCATAAAAATTGGGTTATTTCGTGGAATTTTCACGCGCACAAGTAAAACCTGATTCGTATTGATCTCTTAAACGTATATTTCCCGATAATTAATCTCGAAGCTGCTTAAATAGTTGGTTGCAAAACTCGATTTTAATTAGCCGACGTCACGACCGCTTTGCTAAATTAATTTTGTAGTACTTGAACCAGTACTCGTCTGGTTTCCGGTTCACGATCATTGTTTACGAATTCACATTTGATCCCGTCCAAATCGTACACATTTAATTAATATCGATTGTAGAGAAGGTTTCTTCTGAGCTTTGCTTGAAGTGTTGAATTTGACCAAAGACATGTAATTGCATTGAGAACAACTGTGTGAAAGCAGAACTCTATGTAATGAGAGATTTTGTGTAAAATAATGTTGTAAATTAATTTTATGTTATGTATATTTTAATTTTTATAATGTTCGCTGTGGACGTTACGAATTATTATTATTATTTTTACCTATTTTATTCAGCTAACAATGTCCAAAGTTCTCAGTTCACAGCGAACATATTAAAAAAGGTAATTAAATTATCTACCGATGTGATATTCAAAATATCAGTGAAAAGAATGGTAATATAATTGACACAGATAAACCTTGTTGATAATATTCTCCATCTGCATTACATTCAGTTTTGATATAATAGATTTTCCAATTCAGAAGTGTGTTAAACCCCTTTTGAATATGCATAATATATTTGATTGCGTAATTAATGGAAACAGAATTATTTCAGACATTTCGCAACTGAAGAGACGCAATCAATGTCTATCGAGTTAATTATGAAATCGGAAATTTGTTTTCATACTTGTTGGTAATAACAGACGGACAAATAAACGCTCTTTTCCGACGTAACAGCAGACATTAAATTAATTAACTGATTAATTAATTGAAGAAATTTTTATCCTAAATCGTTGCAATTCAATACCGAAGGAAATTAATTATTGAAATTAATTTGCATTCCTGTTTAATCACATGATTCGATTAGTATTGTTTGTAACCAGAAAATAAATTATATATATTTCTGAATTAAGAAAATGACTGGTGAATATATAATTAATCTCATAAATGAACTTCGATTTCACGTTGCTCGACGTTAGAAATAACCTGTGTTAAGTAGTTCTTATATGAACTTCAATGTTTGAAACAATAAGTATTGCAGAAACTTTTTCCTTTGAAGAGTATCACTCCTACTAATTAAGCAACAGAAGTTTATTTTTCCCATCATGTTCAGTAAATACTTAATTAAACGGTAAGAGGCTGTCTGTCATAAATACTTATGTAAATTTTGTACTTATCAATTACAAATGAAATTTAATTATTAATACCTTCAAGCACTAATTATTCAATTTTTTTATTTTGTTCATAAACAATGACACTGATGCCTCGTCAATTATCAAAGGGTTAAATTCTTTGTTGAAATTCGCGACATTATTTTCCTATCAGGTAAAAATGAAAGATCTCGTTTCCAGTGTTCCATTACTTCGGTATCCCGTTAAACAAGTCTCCTAGCACCCATCCCTCACACTTAACTGCTTACTTAATAAATACAACCTGGACTTTACCCTTAGGAACGTTTTCTCAAGGTAGCAGGAGTTAATCGCGAAATGGAGATTTACTTTTCATAGCTTTTCACGTAGCTGCTCGAGGTGAACGGTTATTTTAAGATACGAATAACTGGCCGAACAAGGCCGTAATTAGATTCTACATCATCGGTTATGTACACCCCCCTTCTCCTTCTTTTATTAAACAAAGTCCGTTACGTGGCTTCGTTCTCTTTTATTTCGGGCCGAGATACGACAAACCAGCCCGGTTAATGAGCTTCGCTTTTTTTATCGTTGCAGGTGAAACCGTTTAAGCGCGTATCAAGAAGATTGCCAGTGTACCTTATGGCTAGCCATAGTATTAAACTTGTCTGGTTGGTTCTTCTTCTCTCGTCTAATTAAATACCACGGATTACACGAGACATCATCCTACCTTTTCTCACCCCCTATTTTTCTCATCTTCTTACCGAAATCACTTATTAATGTGCCAAAAGTGTGCCAAAAGCTCTACTTAGTTTTTACGATGGAAATTCCGGGTAAAAATTTTCAGAAACAAGTGCGATAACGTTATAGGCAAAACGCTTGGAAATGTAAACGATTTATGATTTGGTTATAGCTGATCAATGAAAGGCATCAAACAAAATCTTTGCTGAATTCTTTGCTTTTATCGACACGTAAACGTCGAACTGTTTGAATAACGATTATCCTGTGTACATAGATACTCTATCCGCCGTTTAACCAGTGTACAAGGGTTGTACGGTGATTGCATCGCTCTCGGTGTAATTGCTTCTTGTCAACGCACCGAATGATCAATAAATTTCGCAAATCTCCGGACAGGGGGATTTCATTTCCTCCTTGTAACTGTTACGAAAGATTCGTAATTGTGATAGATAAAATAATTGTAAATACAATTTTATGATAAAACAATTTTTGATATTTGCTTAAGTGAAATTGGAGAGTACTTATGCAAATTGCAATCTCGTAGCTATTTATCAGTTACAAGAGATACTTCATTAGATGGAAATCTGTCGAAGAAGTTCATCGAATTCTTATCGAACAGTTAATGAGGAAAAAAACGAAGGGGACATTGAATAAATAACACTTAACGACGTAATACGAACGCGCCGTTCGAAATCGACGGTACAGATACATCTTTAACGATCGAAGTTCGAGTCGAGTTAAAAGCGGAGACAGTTTCACTTACGAATTCAGTGACCGTGTAATCCGTACTCCGGGACAAGGAGACTGATGAGAATGGCTCCCTAGGGATACGAAGTACGACGCCATCGAGACCGAAAAGGGAAAGAAGATCGATACGAAGAATTGGATACGAAGAATTCTCTCTAATGACTAATCGATCTTTGACCGCGATTCCTTTTACTTCGAAGTATCCAAACCCTAAATTCTTCACTTTTATTACCTACAATTTCTTTATTTTTATACGAATTAAACCTTTCACCGTTCATCCACTCCTAACAATAAATTATGTCTAAACAAAATCCATATTCAGGGGTGAAAGGATTAATATCGCATCACGTATTAAGTTATTAGCGATTAATTATGCTAGGGGAATTATGAACGCTGTGTAGGATTAAATAACACAGAGTTCGATCCATGTTGATCCGTAAATTACAAGTAAGCTTATTGGATTTTCAATGCATACCATGATATAACTCCTCTTTTGTAGAGTAGTTTCTCTATTTCACCGCCAATCGATGGATAATGTGAAAAGAATTCTCTTGACGATCGATCTATGACCGCGATCCCATTTTGCTTCTAAGTAACAACCGATAAAGCTTGAAATTGTTTTTGTATTCAAATCACCGGGAAAGTAGATGAAACACTGATAAACATTACTCCCGAGCCATCTACTTCATGCTCCAGTTCATTTCGATTCACAATGAGGACAGCTGCAGGATGTATGAGTTATCGACTATTTATCGAGCGTTCCACTTAAACGTGCACCAACCGGATTCGCGAAGGTAGAGTCTGGCTCAGTGGAACGCGAATTTCCGATTCCAGAGGCATCCACGCTTTGTTTGAGCATTCACGTTTTGTCAGCGGTCGTTTGCTTCTATATAAGTACTTGGATATGCGCGACATTGCTCTATCGTCGAATCATCCTTGCTTCGGCAAAATGTGCCGTCTCCGCGATTTTCACTCGTTAAATCGACTGAAAGAGAATCATCCACGGGGTGTTACTTGCAGTTTGATAAAACTCCACTTCGTGCGTTATCAAATACATTTCTACATTTTCAGGCCTTTTTTAAATTTTACCATATAATTACAAAATAATAGTAATAGATACTTGCTGTTTGATAAAACTCTACTTTGCGAGCTATCAAATCTACGTTTTTAGGCTTTTCTAAATTGCAAATAATAGTAATAGTTAAATCTTTCTGCTCCAAAAGGTGGCAACAATTCCCCCGAAATTTCCTACAGTTTTCATATAAGCTCCCGCATCTACTCTTGCTTAAGCAGGAAATTGTATGCTTGTAAATGAAACACCTCGGAATGAACGTTTATATGTACGCGAATACGAACTCTAGTAATGGATAACATGTATCAGTCAAGAGAGCTGTACGTCAGATCCGGCAGTGAGCGAGTTGCAGTAGTATAAGACTGTATAGATCAGCCATTCCTCATTGCTCGTCGCTGCGACTGCTCTATCTACCGCAAGTAGTTCGAGTACGTAAATAGTCAGAAATAACGCCTACCGTTGATTACGAGCAATTTCCTAGACGATGCTTAACAATTTATATAGACGGAGTTAACATTGGTATCAAGGAAGAACATTCGTTTCACTCTTCCTCTTCTCCGTTTAATTTCAATCTGTGACAATTCCACGCTAAATTTTCGACAAGTTATACTCGGATTTCCCTCGCATTGTTCGAACAGTGTGTCCGTAATCCTGTTGATATGTCGGAATATCGACATCGAACGAATTGAAACTGTGTTACTGTCAGCTACGTACGATTCGACGGAAATTCTGCATGCATAATGGCGCAGCGTATAACAAGTAATAACTAGCGAATTTCTGCTCGCAAATTTCTACACGTATTAAGAAAATTGTCGATGTATATTTGTACATAATAATCGTATAAAATTTAATTACTTCTTTAGGTTTTTTCTTAAATTTCTTATTCGCGTCAGAAAGCTGACACGAAAGTTTTATCAACACGAAACTTCAGGATCGATCGGCTATCCAAAGTCTATCGCCATGAAAAGTAATAAAACAGGGGAAAGAGAGAATTAATAAAGTTGCGTTGTGTCCTGAGAAGCAATGAAAGATATAAATAATCTCGTTATTTTACCCTATAAAGTTTTCTGCAGTATACCTATTTCCACTTTACGATCTTTCCTAGACATTTTCACGAAGTCGAGGTAATAAAGAATATACTAAATATATTCATTGTTGTCAAAGTTCGTATTCGCGAAAAGTAATTTATTGCAGCTACGACCAGAAAATATGCATCAGACCGTTTCAACGCGTCGCGTGTGACATAAATTTCGTTTCCAGATAGCAGCGAGAGAACGAAGTGAAAACAGCCCGAGTTATTACTCGAAGAAAACGCTTCCGCCCCCGTTCCGGGGCCTAAACAGGGTCGCTGAAATTGTAATTAATAGACCGATCCCCGGGCACGTAAATAACCGAAACGATATACAAAACGAGCGATCTCGACGAGAACACGCGCGAGGGAGCAGCTGGCAGAGATCCAGACGGATGTTCGATACGAATTTCAACCGCGTTGCTTCATCGACGAACGGCCAAGGAATTATTCAACAGCCAGGAAAAAAGATAATAATCGTGTGCGTGAGGCTGTCGATAACGAAACGAGAAATGAGAAGATGAAAATGGAAAGGGCAGAGGAACAGAAACGGAACGCTGAAAGAATGGACAGAAATGAGGCGGGAGAAAGGTCCACCGATGAACGAATATCTCGCAGCACGGAGGGAAAAATTATGGTTCGCCGGACCAGGCGGAAGTTATAAACGAAAAACGTCGGCGAATACCCGCGAACTCCCTCTGCACCGGTACAGTTTCGTAAGTCGATGTCGATGCGTTCATACGAAGAATCGGAATCTATTCGGTTCCCGTTATTTATTGCACAGATGCGCATTGTATGCACCGGAAATATTGCCATAAATAATGCTGTAAGTGGCTGCAATGATCTATGTCGGTGGCGTACGTGCACACACACACACATACACTCGTGAATACCACGGTTTATTACGTGGATGCCAAAACGTTATTGCCATGGTGTTGTTCGAAACGACAAACGTATGGATTTTGTAGAATAATAGGGAGACACTATTATTTCGTTTGGTCGAATGGTTTCGATGGGCCAATCTTGTTTTATACTTATTTGGATAGTGAAATATTCCTTGTGCGTTATTATTTATCTTTGATCAGTAATATAAAAAAATAGAAACATAAAAATATAAATGTAGGTCAGACTCTAATAGCGTTTTCTATTCCACCTAAGGGTGACAGTTTTTCTTGTCGTTTTTAAAGAGCGACCACATCGACGTCGCAACGGCGAATCGATGAAACGAAATCAAGTTTCTGGGTAAACGGAACGAACTCATGGGAATCGTGTACTTAAAAGGGAGGCACGGCGTTTCCCCTTTGCCATTGAAGGAAGTTCGAATTTCTTGTTTGACTTTGTCCATTTTAGAGGGAAGTAGCTCTGAACTTAATTTTGTGTTATCGTAACACATAGACTAACATTAATTTTAATTTCTATCTATTTTTTCGTTTTGCTATTTTAGTTTTGTTGAATTTTTCAACATTATACAGTGAAGTGTGATCACTTTTTTTTATTGGCTATTATGGTTCTTCTGAATCATTAGAGGGCCAATTTTTTTAACTTCTCTGGTTTGTGAAATTAAACTCCGTTCGTGTTTCGAGTGCCGAGATTAGTTTGAGTTGTCAGCAAAGTAAACTCCACCGAGGAAGTTGCAAACGCGCACAAAAGGGAAATAATTGTTCGGTGAAAATCACGAGAGCATCTCTAGCGAGCTACGATACGAATTGGGACACCAACCTTTTAAAGGTTCCGCTAATGGTTTCACCACGAGAATGGTTCCATTATTTTCAAAAGAAAAATGCTTTTTGACTACGCTACGCTTGAGGATCATTCTGCTCGAAGCTCACACGCGTTGCTGGATTCCGTCACTTTTCAAACCTGCACACCGAACACCAGGCTAAAGATTGAATTGCAGTTTTCAATTGCAGATTCGTCAAAATATCAGCTCGATAGGAGAACATTTTGAACGGTTGCTTGGGGGGAAAAAAAATTGCTCGCGGAAGGCAGAACCGAAATAATCATAAAAGTTCCATAACCGAATAAATACAAATATCTACAAATATTTAGACAAATATTTGATTTTCGTTTTTCAATTCTTCTTTTCACTTACTAATTTGTGTTGGAGTTAAAGGATATTCTACTATGGTACTTTATTGTCATAAAAATCGTGATCCTCGTTTCGAGATCTTCGAAGATCCTTCCTTTTGCAAAGAGCGAACCTGTACGATAAACAGAACAAGATTTGCACGGTGTGTAAATTCGAAAAGTGCCGCTCGATCGAGGAACGGAAGATCAAACCTGTTAATGCAACAACGGCGCGCACGCTGCTCTCGTCTAGAATCGGAAGTTTACTTTCCCATCAAAGTTCGCCAAGGATTCGCGAGAAAAACTGCGAGACACGTATCGGCAAGAGCTTACAGGATTGAAGGCATTCCCAGGGTCCCGAGCGAGAACTTGTTCGACCGAAAAGAAACGTCCCGTGGCAGTGCAAACACGTGCGACTGCTTACTAACGTCTTTTCTCGCCCATTGAAGGCGTCGAAATGGTGCAGAACTGCGGTGTTCCGGAAACAAATGTCGACGATTTTATTCTTTACCCGCGTTCCAGCCTCATCGCGTCGTTGCGTTGAATTTTAAAAAAGAATGAAATTTCAAAGTAATATAAGCTCTTTAGCGACATCACAAAGGCAATATAATTATATATAATTAAAAGAATCAAAGGTAGAAAATTGAGAGCTTAAATTTTGAAATAGGTTTTCGAGAAAATTGAATTTCAAATGATTTCGAAGTTAATAATGAAGAATACTTGGAAAAATTAAATTTGAATTTTAAAATTGTTTGATATGACCATTTAGGAACGACTGAAGCATATACTTCTCTTCGGTAATTCCTCTTTTCCTGCACCATTTGATGGAAAATGTGGTCGATGTTTGGGCGTTTTAACGATCCTGGTATGATTTATGAAATGCGGGTGCATAGGTGTGTAATAATTCGAATTTGGGATGTAACCAAAAGCAAAACCAGAATAAGTTGATTTATGACATTTCCACATGTGATACAAATGTTTGCTGTTTCATAATGTAATAAATTCAAGAGTATTTCCTGTCAATTTCATTATTTTTACATACTGCAGCATGGGAAATAAATATTATAATTTTAGCTTAAACATCGTCTCTTTTAAATGTAATTAAATTGTACCATAAATTGATTACGATCATAACAATTTTAGAAACCGCATGTAAATGTAAATGGAAAATAAATAAATTACCAGCCTATTTGTTACAAAAGGATGTTTAAACATGATAATCTCGGATATTAAAGGACCGGCATAACAAAATTAGGTCAATCATTTGCGCGTACATGTTAACGTACATGCTATGAAAAATATGAGAATACGTGTAACGTTAAAATAAACTCCAAATATTCTGGATTTATAACACGTGTCGAAATTTTATAATAAAAAAATAAACATCCTGTGTTTGTCACGGACCCGAATATCCGGATTGTCGGTTCAGCTGAATTTCGATGGACATTCTTGAATTATTGTAAATTCCTGAAGTGCTTTTAAAATTCAATGCTTTTAAAATCACGCAACATAAAACAAATTATTCTGGGTGTCTGTAAATGATATCAAACATTTCAATGATTCACAGCTATACAAATGTTATTTGACCATAATATTTTTTTTCTATAAAGAAGGTATCACGATATTTTTTTTAAATTTATTTCAAGAATGTTATCACGTTTGTAAAATTGATTTATCAATTGTAAGTGAACTCTGAAGATCGAAGATGTACTTTCATTTCTGTTATCGCACTTCCAAAGGCCGTGTTATCGTTATATTGATTCAAGAGCTTCTGGCTACATTTTCGATGCTCAGAAACTGGATTACGTAATTGCTACAAGATAGGAGTATCGAGGAAATGCAACGCAGATTAATACCGATGTTATTGCCCCGCTTAATCTCAATTAGTCAATGATCCGCAGCTTCCGGAATTTAGATCCGAAAACGAGACTTTCCGGTAATCCTCGTGCAGAAGTAAGCAATTAATAGCTATCGGCTAATTGAATTCAACTAATCACTTTAACAATCAAAACACACAAATTTTGTAACATGTTATTTAGAAAACTGAAATATTTAACAAGCTCAAGTGCAACGATAATTTAATTACAATTATTTCGTTTCAATTAAAATATTATTTCATAAAACTTTCATTAAGCACATCTTTCACGCAATCTCACATTTTTGCTGCACAATTTTTTACATGCTACTTCCAAACTCGTATTTTTGCAGGATATTAAATATTTTTTTTGCAGAATCAGAGATGGAAGGTATTGTGTGCGACGGTAGACTGCAAAATATTAAAAATATCCATCGGCAATGAAATTCGCTAGGACGCACAGTAGACAGTCCCTTTTGATCTCGCGAGATTTGAAACATGGACAACACATGGTTATCTCGGCAAAACAGGATAATAATTCGCTTTTCGTGCTTGTAACACGACTACTTGGATCTTCATTTGTTTGCATTCACAACAAACCCGTGTCCCGGCAAGACGAAATACCATGGCACCTGGGCTTTCGTTATTCTTGTTTACGTATCCGGATCCAAGCGTTCGTAATACGAAATTCTAACGCTTGCTGGGAAATATTGTCGTGTTATTTTCTTTGCCGCCTTCAACTTAAATTAAGGCTGATCTTTAGCTAGAGAAATATTTGTTTGGGATGCTAGTCTTATTAAAATCTTTGCTGTACTGCTTTCTTTTTGCGGAAACACTGCTTAATTACCGGCGTGGAAAAATATTTTTTCAAACTTTTATTCGTTTGAAAAATCCAATTAAAGACATATTTGCTGGTACGTTGATTTATCATTAGATAGTTTCAACATGGAACCCTCTATGCTACTTTCGTTCAAAATAAAAGTTCTTTATTTTTATAAATAAGTTCTGTTTCAAAATGGAGTACCACGTAAACTGATTAGAAAATTACTTTGGTTTATTAATTAAGTATTCTAATTTTCTAATGTTAATTAGCTGAAACTAATGTAAAATTAGCATATTGTGTGCTCTATTGAAAATATCCTTTATCAGAACAGCTAAATTCCAGAAATACATCGTGCTGGAAAATTCGAGCACTGCATAAATTGAAGCTGGTATTTAATTAACATCTTCTCGCATGTGTTATCAATTTATTGATTTAACGATAAGTTATTGATTTATTTATCATTTATAGAAGTAATCATTCTATAATAGTAATTTCTAAAGTAGCTAACTATCATAAATACGTTCTACTGTAAATTAGAGGTACATAAATCGAAACTGGCATTTAATTAATTAGCAACATTTCACGTGTCCTCTACTAGAATCGTGTGATATCGATCGTCTAATTGCACTTCAATTAATAATAGTTGACATAATATAATCCTGATTAAAATTATTAAATACCCAGAAGCATATTATACTGATGATGAATGACACGCTAAATGGTTAATTATATCCTATTATGTACGTTCCATTACAATTATAAGTTTTATCGCGTGAATTTTATTGGTCACACTGAACTGACTCTGATATATTAAACCTACTTGCATGTGGTATCAACATTAAAATCCTTTGTTTTATTATCGAGGAAATGTCCGGCTTTAATTACACTTCCTTGGAAACGCGCTTTATAGCCATGTAACTTCGTTAGAAATAAATTCATGTCGGTTTGTTTCCCGATCGGCGAACATTTTACGACATAACGAAATCGTGACACGGAACTCACAATCAGATTAAGGACTAAATGAGGCACCCAGCTGGGATTGTAATTTTCACGATATAACCGTTAATGCATATATTATGATAAAACCGTTCTCGCTTGTATAATACAAGGTACTTATTTAAGCATGTTCCATATCAATCTCCAAATACCACGCAGCGACGTATGAAAAAGCTTCTCTGAAGAATTTCTATGATCGGGAGAATCTGATTAACAGATTCATTACTGCAAAGCTTAGTGAATTTTATCTAGCGAAATAATTAATTAGAGAAACAAAGTAGAAATAATTCTAAACACGACTGGTATTATGCTAATAAGTTTTTAATTAAATTTCTCAAAAATTCAAGCTCCTAGAAAGTAAAGGAATAAATTAGAAAAATAATTGAGGAAAGATTAATCTTGATAAAAATTAAATTATTAATAAACTGTAGAACAATTTAACAAACTTCTAAATTATAACAAATTTCCAGTTTGAAGCACGATGAAAATTAACCAGCTTATTCTCTGCCGTTTTCATCAGCAACGTGTTTCCAATTTGTTGAAAACAATTGGTTTATCGGTAAATTTCATCGAGTTACGAGAGATGGATCGATAAACTTTAATGCGCAATATATTATGGCATCTCTGCAGCCGCAACGCTGATTATGTTTGCAGAAGCATAAGGACAGAACGCTATTAACACCTTAGAATCCCATTACAGTGATGTACTGTATCAAGGAGGTAATCAAACTGATTTAAGCAGTTCAACCCTGTCTGTTTGCTGACGAAATTACACCTGGTGTATTAAATAGCACTGAACAATATGTATAAGGGATCAGTGCCACGTGCACTTCCCTCTCAAAGACACTTGATTAATCTCGTATCCAACACAAACCTGAAGGAAACACTTTATTTCCTCAATTGTTCATTTAGCTCTTATTCAATAATTTCATTAGCATATAAAATAGAAATTTAATAAGTAATGTTTATCTTAAAAATTTCTCAAGAAATGCAAATAAATAAAATAAAAGACGCGATATTTAAACAGGAAGATAATTTTCTAAATTCGTGACGAAAATGTAAATGGTTGAAAAGAGTACCATTATCATGATGACAAATTTTAAAACATCATTAGAAAATAGCTGGTAGAACTTTCCGTACAAAGTAATCAAACTCCAAAGAGAAGCTCCTTTTCATTCGCATCCTCTTTCTGAGAAGTATATCCTTTTAGCTAGGATGTTACAATTACCAAGAGAAGGGTTTCCTATATGTTCATAGAAACGAACGTACCGAGCAATTGAATTGCAAGACGCAAGAACGGAGAGCGGACGTTTATGAAAGGAATTTATGAAACTAGCATGCTCGTCCTCGGGGCATTTATTTTGACATGCAAATCCTGGGAGCCAATGAATTACCCTTCCAGTAAGTATGTATGGTAAAATACAGCAGCACGCGTCTTATCGTGCCACGGTTAAACCTTATGGGAATCCTGATGAACGGTTTCTCGTTACAGTTCAGTGACACTCGCATCTAGTCGCGGTTATGTAATTTACCTTATCATTGTTACAGAAACAAATTACGCTAAGAATCGTCTCTCCTAAAGGAACAGGAAAGAGGTACTTCAACTCTAAATTCTCTAGGTTGAAACGTTTAATCCGAAGAGATACCTTGTCTGTCTCTTTTGAAAGCAACTTCAACCTGCATTGCAGCTATCTTCATCGAGAGATTTGAGATTTGAACCAACGCTGGTTCATCTTCAAATTTCTGATGAAAATTTGGAATAATCTTTCGAAGAGGTTGGTTCAAATTGCTGATATGAAAAATCTTAATTGAACTGTTTAAAAACGAATGTAAAAAGAAATGCGAATGAAAATACGGTTACATTCAATTCAACTGAAAGTACAATTACCTTCTAACTCGGCGATTTATCTACTCCGTGCTCTATCATGGGCAATTAGTCGCAGCGACGTCGTTTCCTCTGCTTCGTGTCTCGGTAAGAATCGCCTCTTTCTTTCTCAGAAACGATTTCCGACAATGATACCGCGCGCACTTTACAAGACGAGGGACTTTCTTGCTCGGTCCACTTAAGACGAGCTAACCCAGATTTCTATAATGCACGTCGATCTCCATAGCTACCTATTTCGGTTACGAGTGTTCCCGATTGCTTTTCCTATAGCTTTCTGTACCGATTTTATCCATCTTTCGTTTCATTCTGTTTCGATACGTTTCGAATTGTATATTCTTGTAAATGTATATTTCTATCGCTCGATAGTTTCAAGGTAACTGTACATTGTTTCCAAGGAAAGGGTTAAATGCCAGTAGATAATTTTCGTAGCTCGTCGTATAAGCAGCCGGAAAAGCCAGCGTCCCCTAGAGTCCGACGCCTACAACATCCGTTTACGTAGGAGACCATAAATTTCGTTGGTTCCGTCGACGGCTAAAAATTGTGGCCCCTCTCCGTGAAATCGCACGTTGTCTCGCTATCAGCCGTTGCATTCTATCGCAGCTGAATCAGATGCATCGTCTTACAGGGTGTTTCCCGGATGCACTTGGTTCCGGGCGTAAATTATTTCGGGGCGATAGGTTCACCGGCTGCCACGATCGTCGCTTCGTCTTTTCCCGTAGGCTGAAAAATGCTCCCACGGACAGCGGACATTATTCACGGCTTTTGCATATCGGTCGGTGAAATATCGAGTAGCACGTGGAATTTATTGTTTCGCCTGTTCCTCGTGGCACAGATTTGCGGCCTCTTTCGTGACCGTCGCTATTCTACTCGATGAGAGATTCAACCTCGACTCTGCTTTTCTTCTTCGCTTTTTTCCCTTTTTATTTTTAAATCTTTTTTTCTTCTTCCTTTTTTTATCGCGGATCGAGTTGACACACTTTCATTATACCAGACCGATGATTTTCACGGGAGAATCGAGGAGCGAAAGAAAGAGTAAGTCGACGATTCCGGCCTCCTCTTTCGCCGCTTTATTCCTCGCGTGTTGTTAAATACTCCGTCGCGAGTTGATGAGACGCACTTGAAATGGGAACACAAACAGAGGCTCGAGCATCGGTGTTTGGATGATAACTGAATGCGAGGTCGGAGAACAGGAACCCGATTCTTCGAGCCTCATCGGCTCTCTTCGTTATCGCGATCCTTCGAATGTATGAATCACGATGCTTTTGTACTCGGATCTTCGATTTCTACGATATCGTTCGTTTTCGTTTCGACCCCCCTTTTAACATTTCTGCCTCGAATTGCACTTCAGTGTTTCAGACGATTTTCAGATGCTTCCAGAGAAAGAATTTATTTTTTTGAAATATTTTAGATTCTGCCTTTCACTATTAAAAATTTACATTTCATTGCTTGCGAATTAATTCGTAATTTTAAATAACACATTCAGAAATTTCTTATTTTCTATTTCTCTAACAATCTCCCTTTTATTAGTCTCGTATTGGAGAAATTTTTTAGTTCTACACTGTTGTAAGGTGGAAACTTTCTGATGGTAGCTAAAAAGTTTTTAAAAGCTAAGCTTATCCTTGCGTTCCTGAATTTTCTGTTGTGTATTTTATTTCTAAAAACTGTAACCTTATAGTTAAACAGAGTTTTGTGCCAGTTGTTCGTGTTAATAAATTCTTGTCGATATAGCCTTTAAACTTCTCTATGTAGCAGAAATATATTTCACTGCCACGATAAAACATGGTCTTAACTTCTGCTTTCTCGTTTTACATATTTCTTTCGAAGTTTATTTATGGTAACCAAAGATTATTACATTCTATATTATTTTAAATATAAACGATTAATAAATTTGTAAAGTGTAAAATAGCTTGAAACTACAAAAATTGTTAAAACTGTTCCTTTCATAAAATACATATAATTTCATGATATCTTGATTTTCAACAATTGAAACAATTTTGTAAGCGGAATATATACCTAGACACAATGTTTCTCTGTGCTCGCGAAAATTTTTCCATAAATCTAAAATTTTCCGCGAAAAATGAACGAAAAGAGGAGAAAAAGAACGAAAAGAATTTCTGCTCTGACCGGATGGAATAAAATGAAGAGAAGTTTCACTCGCAACTGACCTGTCCTAAGAACTCAAAAATGGAGTTTCAGACTCGACGATGTATGGGTCGAGGATGTATTCGCGCGGTCTTCGTTTTGCATTTTCACGAAATTTTATATTCAAACCCGCGTGGCCTGGTTACTATCTGCACGCGTTGTTTCCACGGTTGGAAAAGTTTCCTTCTTATGAGGCGTGAATACGGTCATAAAGCAACGAATCACCTTGCATGCCTCTCTTCTCATCATATTTTCATTTCTAACGCTCGCTACTCCGTGGAATCGCGTTTCTAGAACCGTGCAATAACTCTGCGAAATTACGCTCCCGTTTTGTTTACAATTTTGTAAGAACGCTGAAATTAGACATCCTTCTCCGCCAGGCAAAGAACGAGTAACTCATCTCTCATCGTACCAACAACTCAACGATTCATTAAATTATAAAAAGAAAAAAGATAGTGCTATTCCTTAACTGACCTAAATTTCGCTTCAATTTAAGATTATTTAAAAATTAACCCACTTTCCATGCAAACAACACCTCGATGACATGCTAATTTAATTTAAAATTAATCAGTGATTGACTTACCGACGATGAAGAAGCGAAATACCTCCACTTGAAATCCTTTTGTTCGATCGCTGCAAACACGTAGAAAGCTCTTGATAGAAGCAGATGATCGGGTAGCAAGTAGGTGTCTACCTGATTGCATCTAAAAGCAGGTAACTCAACGCCTAGCTGATCGTTAGTAGAGAGCACCGGTTCAGCTGATAGGGAGACGGCACTACCGGTATCCAGAACATCCACCTGAAAATAGTTAGACGGTATTAGATGGCGTGGAAACTTCGATTAACTCTGACCTTCGACGACGTAACCGTGTCCGTTCTCTGGAGGGTGGTCGTGTGCAGTAAATACCCCGACCGATACGGTGAACGGTGTCTTACAGCTAGAGAAGTTAATCCGGCATGTTCACGTGTATACAAACTGTACGCTGTCTCGTTATCTGATACCACGTACGTTTACAAACTTCGCCTATATATCTCATCAGTAAGGTTGCCACAGAAATTCGACTAAAGAGAGTATGCTTCTCATGGCAATCGCTATTAATCGACGATTTCAATAAAATTGTATAACTGGTCACGGATAGAAGAAAAATCGAATAATTAATCACAGTTTTGTATTCAATGCATCGACTGGCAACGAACGAACTAATAAAAGTACAATAATTTACGATTAACGACTGCCGGCTAGAAACAAACTTTCAATTGCAGATATTTGTCAAATTTAATGTACTTCTTCCAATAAAATTTTTTGAACTTTATGAGCCGTTTCATTTCCGCCCGGTTTAATGACTTTCGGGAATAGAAAATGCATCCTCGGTAAAGAGGTTTAGCAATCGTGTTTCTATAGGAAATCCAGGCGGTATCTTATTCCCTGATGCTATTCTTTCAACGATTTAATGCTCACTAAATTAAATCTAGTACCACCATAACGGATGGAATTCCTACGTTTCACAAATTGCCGGCAACGTTATTGTCTTTCGTGTACCGGCCAGATAAACGGAGACGCATGGACGTTGTTAATGTTCGGGTCACAGTGGCGGGCAACTAACGATCGTGTTAATTTTTCATCGTGCTTGTTTCGACCATGTCGGCAACAAGCTCCGCGACTAGTCGACGATCCACCGTTCACGATATTTACGTCGAGTAGAGCTTCAATTTACGATCGAGCCCGAACTGGAACACTCTGGATCAGAGTGACTCCTATCATTCTTTCAGAACACTTTCGTCGAGGACACTTTTCAATTCTTTTACAATTTCTAACTTTTACTCGTTAAACGTCCAAATAACTTTATATAATTTTCAAATATAGTCCAATAAAAAATTTTAATTTAAATTATGTTTTTTTTCCTTTAAATTAATCACCAATTTCTAGGGATTCAAAGTTAAAAGAGGTTCACTGTACTGCAAAAACTTTCGGGAAGCGTTTATGAAAAAATTTTCAATTAGTTCCCAGGGATGAAAATGTTCTCCGTATTGCAGCATAATTTTCATAGACGAAGCGCACGCAATTTCGCCGCATCGTGATGCAACAATACATTTATATTATAATGATTCATGATACTCCTGCAGCAACCACGCTGCTGAACTCATTATCAAACGATTTTGTATTCAATTCAACCTACTGAAAGCGAATTATTCCTATCCTCAAAGTTCATAGAAGCCACACAAGGAACGTGGATATTTAACTAGACACATAGTATTAATTCTAATGAATTTCATTGCGAGGTTTCTTCATTAATATCATTTCAAACGAAGACAAAGCTGTCAGTTGATTTCTGTCGTGTTTTGTACGAACCTTTTGTGCGTAAGTTGCTCTTACTGTACCCAATTATGGATAAAACAAGAACTTACAGTTTAAATAGAGAGTTTTTCATCGTGAATCGCATGCATGCTAGCGGCTGTAACAGAAGGAGTACCAATAATATTTATAATTCATGTGTAAACGTAGCCTAGATCTGATAACCTTAGGCACTTTGTTCTCGACATCGTAGCATGCTTCGCTAATTCTTAGCGAGATTTAAACAGCCCCGGGAGATTTCTTTTCAACATATTATAAATTATTCCAGCCGTCAGTCTCTTCTTCTTCGTCGTCTGCGAAATCGAGTTGCCACGAGCGAGCGGCGGGGAAAAAAGTTATTCGCCAGCTTCTCGCGGAATCTCTTTTAACGACATTTCACGCCGCTTTAACTATCTTCGAAGAAGCTCCAACGAAATTCTTAAACCACTTGAGAATCGGATAGATCCTCGGATCGTTGCTATTCATGGAGAGAATCGCCTATTTTCAAACGAGCAAATGCAACGAAATTTATTTTTAAATATATTTTATACTCGAGTGATCCAAAATACGTCCGCCAGGAGAAATACGAGTAAGGTTGGCGAAATTTTAAGCTGATAAATGCTGCCGTTCTATTACCCTGGTACTGGGTAGTAAGGTAAATCACGGCAGTGCAGTGTGACGAGTCGATGCGTGCAAATATTTTCCAACCTGTAAATCACTTTGACACAGTCCGGTCCACAATTCATTTCTTAAACGCCGGGACAGTTTCCATCGAAAACGGATAATCCGAATTGATGGATACGCCGATCGGGCAAGCAAGGCGATCGCACGCTACCAAAGGTTTACCTTCGTCGAATCGATAATTCATACCTTCTGTTTACCCTATTCTTTTTCGCTTTCAACACCCTCTCTATATCCGTGTTCCTTCTACCTTCAAACATTATCTAAAAGGATGGGATGAAATATTTTGTACCGTCTCAGTTGTTTTAATTGAAAATGGATATAGTACAAGGTTGACATAATTAGAGCGTTGATTAATTGTTTATGTAATCTTCTGATTATATACAATTTCGGAGAGTTACAAATGACCTCGAAGATTTGATCAGGAACATTCCCTACGTGGTAACATAAATCCCATGAACCGTCGCATTAGATAATTACTCATGGTATCCCATCAATGTGAATTATCCGTATACAGCATAAACCGATCTGGCAAATCGTCCTACAGAACCTGTACGTTGAATTGTGCTGAAATTTGTGCTCTATTCTACGGGTTTATAGTCGGCTTCAACGCTAACAATGGTTGCTAGCTGACACGCCGTTTTGCGCGGCCCTTGTTACAGTCCAACCTATCCCAATCCTCGCTTTGTTGATTTCTCCGAGCACGCATTGTTATTGCTAGGCATGTGTATAATTAAATTTTCATTAAACGAACAATACTTTCTGTTCTACCTTCGCTCTCTTCTAGCACTTGAACAGTAATCGCAATTTATTTAACATTCCATGAGTTTTGTGAAAAAACGAATCATTCTTTTAACAAAATAACTATATTATTTTTATAATTCATTCTTTAGAAGTGATTATTTTCAAGTTTTCCTTCCATTCAACTTCTTATTTAGCGCTGATCTCTAACAAATGAGTTTCTCGGAGCTTCGATGTTAATGATATTGTCATTGTTCCTCTCTTTCGCTCTCTTGTTAATGCACTTTTTCCTTTCCTCGATCTACTTTCTCCACCCTCCAACCACCTCTTCGTTCGCCATGCTTCTCGATTCCCTTTCTTTACCTCCGTTTCTTTCGTTTCTTTCGTTTCTCGTTAGAGTGACCGCAGTATTTTCTCCCCACGGCACATAACACTTCGGGTAAATGAGACCTCTACACCGAGACACGGGGCCATGAATCAAGCGAACAACTTTCGTTAACCCCATACAGTCTCGGTGCATTCGAAACAAGCGTCTATCTTGATAAAAGCTTCGAGGCTGACCCGAACAATCGCGGCCAGGAACTACTCGTCGAAAACATACGATGAAATTTACCTGTTCTAAATCCTTCAGATTTAAATTTACCGAACATCCTATAACCGTGTAGCCAAAAAACGTTTTTAATTGAAGTTACATTTTCCCCGGGGGAAAAAAATTGTCGAATGAAGCACTTTTTTCTTGTTCGCAAACCAGAGTACTTCCCTGATAAAGTGTGCTGTATTACACATGGCAATTTCCGGTGCGACAACGAACGTGTTAAAAATCATTCATTATTCTCGATGCAGCGCGGAATCAAAGGACAGGGCGCGGTCGTTTTTATTTTTCCCGGTTGTCGTTGTTTCCCGCTGAAGCGGTACAATATTTGCTCTTGTCGCACGGTTTCGTTCTTTCCGTCCAGGAAACACAGTTACCCCGCTTCATATTATACGGCGCTGCTTTTATTGGAGTGTGCAGACTTGGTGCGGTCGCGAATACCAGCACGTAATCCGCTTGCAGGATTTTTTTTTTTCCACCATCTCTCTTCCGGCGAGAAATTTTAATATCCCGTTCGTTCGCTTTAACCAACGATGCATCTGTGCGCCATTTCCGTTGAAATTATCCGGCCCGTTATCGAACACCCGTTAATTCTAGATCGATCGAATTCTAGTCTCGTCCGGTCGATTTCGTATCCTCGTGCCTACGTACTTGTACTCGCAGACAAATCCTACGAGGCATACTTAGTTCTCATATCCAGCCATGTTCCCTTTCGTTCCCCGTTGTTCGGATAAGGAACAAACAACGATCAGATCCGACAAACGATTATTACCAACAATAGATCCACAATAGGTGGATACGAGAATTTCTAAAATGTACGATGCTTCCTGTTTGTACGTGCCTCCTATTGCTGCTCATATTTCCGATGCATTTCGAGAATCCAAAGGGACGAATTTGCTGCGGTTTATTTGCAATGTCGAATTGGGAACGATAGGAGGATTGGTAAACTGCAGTTGATATAAAAGAATTGATATTTTCATTGTATCTTTTTCGCAATGCAAAATAGAATTCAATTTACGATGCAAAACGAAAAATGATATGTTTTTAAATTGTTCGTTTTTGAGCTGACGATCGAAAACTTGATTTGAATCAGCCATTTAAATATCAAATATGAAATTTAATTTTCAACAAACTCGTGTCGCGCGCAACATTTATGGAGATACGTGCGAGGAAAATTTGATCTTCGTGAAAAGTTGATTGGTACCGGAATGAAAACGATCAGAAGTTTCGCAATATACAGTATGACTGTATAAACTTTTAAATTTTCAATTCAACGGATCGATAGTTTCATTGATAATGCATATAGCAGAATATCGTATCGTAAGAGGACTTGCATGCGCGAAATTCGTTCTACATCGTCGGCGTCGAAAGATTAAGACGATACCGCGAAATATTGAATTCGCATAGCTTTTATACACCGAATAATCCTATTTGAAAGTTTACCGGCGAATGGCTGGCCGGCTGGCACGAAATCGCAAACTTTCGCGAATGAAAGGAAATACGTTCGCTAAATCCAGCTCTGAACTCGGAGAAAGGATTGCCGTTCGACAATTTAATGGAAATCATCTAGGTATAAAAATTTTCACTTAAAAACCCGAAGGTTCTGTCGTAGAGTTCAAGTGATAAAAATGAATAATTAGTTTGCATTTTCAAAAGGTTTGTTGATCAAGTTCATTATCGAAGGCAACAATATTAGTTTTCATAATTTCACGATCATTTTCAATTGTAACGATTTAATTTACAAATCAGCATTGTTTTCATTCGAGGTATATTGTATACAATGTAACACCCCATATAATAATATTTGGCATAATTCTGTACACAACGAGGAATACGATTTCAATTTAAAAACTGGCATTCGAATGGAACATGCTATTTCCAATTTCTGAATGTATCACACAATTAAATTTTGTACCGTGAATAGTGTTTATGCAGTGTAAACGAAATCAGAACGCCGTTATTGCAATGCAACATTTTAAACATTTAGATTAGAGAACGCTTTGCGCTTGCAGTTGACAAATTATGATACGTTGATAAATATCACGATCGTGGTCTCGTGCCTTCAGGGAATATGCTAAAATTCACGCTACCGTGAGATGAGCTACGGTATAAATCGTCACCATGTAATTATATTTTATACAAACAGTGGAATTACATGTACCCATTAATTAACGGTTGCCACGGAACGAAAACATACACGTAGGAAACAAAGTTTACCGATGGAAATCCGTACTTAATTTTTGTATTTCTATCTCTGTATTCTTCAGTCATAAAAATGATAATTCGAAGATAAACACTTCATCAGATTTAATTGACATACACGAATTTTCTAAACATTTCTTATCTTCCTGTACCTTGTGCACAAAAATTTATTTTTTAATCGTATTAATCTGAAAATCGATAGAAAATTTTTGTTTGATCGATCTTCGCGTCGCGCCGTTATCTATTCCTCGCCCCATTATCACCGCAATTTACATGGTCTCACCGTTACACCTGCTGATATTTCCAATTAAGCAGTTTGCGAGCGTGCACCAACAACGCACGTGCACGTAAGTTATTAACATTTCCGACGGCATTGTAATGGCGTCGAATGTCGAAAACCCGTGCCCGGTGTTTCTAACTCCAGTTCCCGAATTTTGGCGAAACGAGATATCCTAATTGTAACCAGACCGGCCTTCAGGCGTACAATTGATTCTCTTCACGAAATTACTGTAACCTCGTAAAATGATACCGGATACAATTAACAGAATTTATGTACGAGCGCAAAGTGTTCGTCAGGTTAGACAGAATTTTTCTCGCGAAACTTGCAAAACGACAAATGGAATTAGTTTAAATTTCAGCATTTAAATTCTATTGAATTATTGCTTGTATTTAATAAATAAAAAGGAAAATTATAAAATTTTTGCCAGATTGGCGTTTCTATTCTCCATGTCTGACCATACGTTGTCATCTTCTACTTGTCTGATCACATAATGAACCTATTTAACTTATTAACTCCATTTTACTAAATTTTATTTTTCATATGAATTAGTAAGATATGTCTCATTTCTTTTCATAAAATTTATTCAATATTCTGTCAAAAATGATTCCGATTCTTCTGATAAAAAGGAAGGATTAGCGATCTGTAGTGTAGTGAAAGTGATCAATCGATTTAAATACCGCGTCGATTAAACGTACTCGTATCCGAAGAGGAGCTGTGCCTTTGGCCAACTTCAATGAAGTGCACTCATTGCTGAAACGAATAATCGACGAAACCGGAGATGTAAAACCGTCGAGGATAATTGCCGCCGGAAGGAAGCGAGCTTGTATCAGTGTAAAATTGAAGCTTGATATTGGATCGTGGGCCGAATTTTTTCGCCTCACAAAATGTCACGAAATTGTATCACAACTAAATACATAACAATAGATTTATTTCTTTTCAACGAGATACAAGCCTTATCTTCAAATTCAAAATAATTAAAAATAATCTTAAGCTCATTTTTAATTAATTAAGAACAATGATTTGACTCTCCTGATTTAATATCTTAAAAAGGAAATATATATTTTCTATCTTCCTAAATGCTTGATTAGCATCGTCGGATTATCCTTTCAATATTTTTCTAGCGAATGAAAAACGAGAAGGGACACGTGGGTGTCGAACCAGAAATCAGTTTCCACTTTCGTGGATCGAATATTTATCGATAAACGAGGCTCGTCGATGCGAAAAAGGATGAAAATCTCGATGAAACTGTTTACGCGGGAATACAATAAAGAAAGAAAAAAGAAATGTTCGTGTACGCTCGAACGAGGAGGAAGTCCCGACGAGATATCGATTCTCCGATAAAGCATGGAACACACGGTTTATACCCGCGTAAAGATAAAACTCTTCGTCGAATTCCATGACGGAATCGTTGTTGAAACCGCGCTGGCGTGCGTGATCATGCCTTAACGTGACTACATCCAGTGGTTCTAAGAGCTTCCGTTTTGCCAAAGATACCCTGAGATTTCAACGATTTTACGTTGAACCATTAAAATACGATGTGTTTCTCTTGATTCCTAGCTATCTTTCAACTATAAAATAATCATTAAAATTTATTGATCGCCTCTCTTCCATTGTCAAATTATTTTCTATGTAAACGAAATGAACACCGAAGAATTTAATTTTACCTATTCGAGGATCCTATTATTTATTTATACATCCGCTAATTAAATCGTTTATTGACGAATAAAAGATGTTTACGAGTCAAAATTTTGGAATAATTCGTAGACTAATAAACGAAACATTTCATATATCATTAACAAACTGGAACAAACCAACGGTATTTGCCGGTGATGCAAATGGTTCCAAGCGACGACGTTAATTTTTGATAATTCGTGGCGTCCGAGGGAAAGTAGAACGAGCCGAGTTTAAACAGAGGCGATTTCCAGATTTTCAATGCAGCAGAGTCGTGAGTTTCGAGAACAAGAGTTTCCACGGTTGAACCAGTGCTTCACTCCCAGTCGAGTTAAATATATGCCATTGGAATTGCTGTTACTTTGCTCCTAGTTTTCCCCGTTACAGTCAGATAATTACTTGCACAGCCACTGATAATTTAAACTCGCCGTTTAAACAGACACCAAAGTCACTTGAAAACGACCTATAATTCATGTTCAGCCATATAGAGTGCTTTATTGTACAAAATGTTAACACTCTGACCGTCGCACATTTCGTAAAATCTTTCACTCTTATAATTAGAAGTTCTTGTTTACACTCAACAAAAGATAATTATTGAAGTTATATTTGATAGTTTAAGTAACAGTGAAAAATAATTTCAAAAAAAAGAACGAAAGGGTTAATTCAAGATAAATCAAATATCAGAATACAAAGAATTTGCGTAGTTGCATTCTTTTCGCACACGGATTTGCCGCGACACAAGATTTTTGAGATATTTGGTCTGGCACGTAAGACGGATAAAAATAAAAAGAACGTCGCTGACAAAGCGACGAAGTCTATCTAATAGAAATTCCTCCTCAAAGGCAGTCTCGTGGTTTCATTTAATCTCGATTCCATTTGAAAATCTCGCCCATTCATGCATCTTTATTAAAGTTTCTCCCTACGATCCGTTACAGAAATTTATTAATGGCTCGCTTCGCTTACATCGGCTACCGAGCATTAACTGATTTTCTTTACAGCCTTTCCTGAAGTAATCGCGTTACCGTGACCTGATTAACCTTTTTCTCCTTTAATTCCCGAGGAAAATGTCAATCACATGAAGGACATTCAACTATTTGCTGATCGCAGCGTCGGGTTAACGAATCTCTATCTTTTTGTAACATCTGTCTAAAACCGTCTCTTTATTTTTGATGATCACCTTAATTAGCAGAAGTTGACACAGAAACTTTTTTATCGTTGCACTATTTCTTTACGTAATTCGAATTTTGCTATCAGCTTCTTGCTAACTTTACTATTACAATGCTGAAGCAAACTTTTATTACTAAAAGCATTTATGAAACTTGGAAGAAATCTTGTTCTAAGAATTCTTAATAATATAGGTGATGGATTCAACGCTGTAAATGGGCGATGGATCGCTGTAAATTATGGTTACCGTAATTTCTATCCTACTAGTGTTTTTCAATCAAACGGTAGGACAATGGAATCCCTTTTGACGGTTAGAATAGAGGAAGGAAAAACGAGATTTCTGCAAACAGTTTCCACGGTTGGCACCGTGTCTTTACAGCGGTGTCTTTATTGGGCGCGCGCAGTGGTAAACGGCACCAAAAGAATATTATAAAGGCGAGATTCGACAGAGTGGTTTGTGCGGTGTGAAAACGGCAAGGCGTTCTTTCGCTTTTCACTTTTGACGCTCAACCCTGCTATTTCGCCTGTCTGCTTCGTGCCGTTCCACGCTACCATCTCGTTTCAAAGAGCACGACATTTTCCATGGCTTTGAGAGGAGAACGTTACTCTACCTGCTTTCCAATACCGTCATTCTTTCTATTAACTTTACATCTGCATCCAACCGAGTAAACACGTCGACGCGGTGGCCGTGGTATCAGGGTTCTATGATTATTCCTCGTATCGACACGATTTCATCCGCGATGGTAATTGATTTTCTCCTGGAAAATGACGGAAAGGAACCTTCACTGTTTTCCTAGAAACCTTTCTTTCTCTCGAGTAAAGCTATTTTACAGCAACTCGTTTCTCTGATGACAAGCTTTGTGGGTTTCTTTGAAAACTGTTATAAACGAAACATTAAATATTTTCTAAGAGAAAATTGTCAATCATTTAATAAATTACGGTGGGCAGATGTTAAATGAAATTTTTAATGAATTTGATTCAACAAACTTTTGCTCAATAAAATCTTCAATATAAATGACGAGAAACAATTTCAGAAATACTTTTTTATGAAATAGTGACTTTACAAATGTAACTTTTTATTTCTGAAGAATATAAGATTTAGGTTTTTATGAAACAAAGTTTCGAAGCATAAACTGAAAATAAAAGTATTGATAGGAATTAGAAGAGGACATACATTTTATTAGAAATCAAGTTATATCTTCTTACACTTCTTCAAGATAGAAACGTAATTTTCCTTCGTAAGGTATAAAAGTTTCCCTCGCCAGACATGTAATACTTTAATAAAAATCATGATATCGTGAAAGTTACTAACACTCGTACTAATAATACGTTCTCAAAGAGCCCTCTGTGTAACCAAGTTAAATGCAGCAACCTGCACAAAGAATATTACGTAATATTATAAAAATCAATACTGTCTCTTTCATATTTTTTATAAAATCTAGATGTGAACTTGTTTATTTCTTACTTTGAAATGTAACTTTCTAACTCTTTGTTGCAATTTGCAAATTAGGCCCTGTTTAAACATAAACGAACAGTTTCTTATTTAGAATATTTTCTTTTTAAAAAAGCACTTTTGATTTTCAGAGGGTCTTCTGTATTAAGAAGTAAACTGGTCTAGATCGTTTGAAAATTGCAAGGGATGGAAGGATCTGCCAGTTTCCGCGTCTGTTTCCATATCTTCCATCAATTTCACAGTAACTGGCAGTTGCACAATCCGGTGCATAACTTGTATAAATTTCCATTCACCAAGTTAATTTCTCATCTGGTTTCCGGGTACGGGTTAACGGCGACGCCTGGCTCGTGTTTGGACTCGACTGGTCGAGGTTGAGCCGGCGGAAACGAGCTGGAGAGCTCGAAAACCGGTGACGTTTACTCGCCACTGCCTGGAAACGGCAGTTCACCGTTTCCGACGCTTGTCTCGTACTTCATCCCACGGGTTTGCCAACGACACGCCACTTTACCTTAGACCCGTGACGTTTCGCCGCGATTTTGAAGCGACTTCTTAACGCTTCGACAACTTACACCACCCTTTTCACCCTCCTTGCCTACGCCCTTCCACTTTACACGATCCTAGACGAACGAGAACGATTTTACGACGGAACGTCGTCCGTTTAATTTCGATCTTCGTGTAACGAGAAGGAAGGTTTTACGACTGACTATTCTTCTTCTCTCCTTTCCAACGAATATAAAAACTTAACTGGTACAGTAAACGGAATATCCGGCTTCAACAACTTGATCGGTCAAATATTTTCTTCCTCTACGCACATTTCCCGAAGCAACGTCTCTTCTTAATTACGATTTTTCGAAATAAAGGATGCAAGCACCTCTTCATAAAGCAGTAGCGCGAGAACGCTTGCAGACTGAAAAGTTTCGGTCGTTTAAGCGAGCGGGTGAACCGGAAACGGCAGAGTAGCGCATTTCTCAAGCGTCAAGAAAATTAATGTCGAGGAACCACGGTGTCCTTATGATCCGATAGGGCCGCGGGTGCTCGAGAACCGAGCAAATGGTAGGAAACAAGACGCGAACCACTGAAACCTCGAGGATTTAAAAGTTCGTCGAGAGGCGTTCCCTTCTCGCTGGAAGAGCCGGTTTAAAGCAAAACAACGAAAATGTACCATCCGTTCCCTTTCTTCGTACCTCTCTATTTCTCCCAGTTTCCTGTCCCTTTTCGTGCTCGCGAAGAAACGAATCGCAAACAGTTCGATCCTAGATCACACCGATGGAGAGGACAAAAGAAAACTTCGCGACTGACTCGGCTGTTGACAAAAACAAGGGAAAAGAGAAATCAATACACATCGATATTGACAAACTTTTCGTCTCATCGTCTCTCTTGCCGATGGATTTTCACCGGAAGTGTTGTCATCGAAGAGATCGTTCGCGTGATACGTAAACAGTTTGCTGAGTTTCGAAACATCTCGCACGTTGAACTATCAATTGTTAAGATCGTACAAGTATCCGAAATTGTTTATTATTTTTACTTTATTGATTTACTTGGGAGCAACGATACCTGACCAAAACTCTCGTGGGAGTTCGTTGAATGAATGATAAGCGAGAGGCTGCGAGTTGCGCGTTCATGCCTCTATCGCGATCGATTCCTTTTGAATAATGAATTCCTCTGTTAAAAAGCATTTTGCCGCGCCGAATTTAAAGGGGAACGCTCTGTTAGCCGTTTCGTGAATTGCCTTCCGGCGAATGCTTCTCATCACTCTTTACATTATAGAAACACTTCGCAAATGTTTTAGCAGTATTTTATCTCAACGTGTAGAATTTCTAATATCTCATTTTTATTTAAAATTCAACATTTGCGAAACTGAAAATGAAGAAAGACTTGAATTTATTGAATCCAGAAGCTATTTCCTTACAACCATGAATTGCATAAAATCAGGGCAACACGACAATCTTTCAAATTTAGTAGGAACAATGTATCGTAGAGATCAAAGCTCCATAAATCAAGTTAATTCCAATTAAATCTCAAAGCATCCGACGGATAACGGATCATCAATTTCGATGGAATTCATTCAACGTCGATCACTGAGCCAATTTCCATCAGATCGTACAAAATTATAGCCTGCAAACAATTTACCTTCCTATAACGAAATCCTGACGATAATTTTAGAGTGCAAAGTAATTGAAAGTTACATCGATTAATTTGTTAGAAGCAACTACAGATCAATTGATCGTCCAAAGGGGTCTGTGATAGGAACGAACAAACTGTTTCGTACAGATCGCTTATTTCTTCCTGTAACATACTCGAGACTGCGGAAGTGAATCCAAAGTTGGTGAACTTCGAATATGAGGTATGCAGGGCAAAATGGTTCCGAGGGAAACTGTGTCGCCGGATCCCCGTCGCACATGCCGTAGAGAACTTTCGATATAGGATGCATTGTAAACGATAGTGGAAGGATTCCGTGCCAGGAGCATCGTGGTCGGGTAGCATGTGAAATTCGGTGAACGTGCACTCGTCGACCGAGAAAACTAGAGCTGGAAATAAGTGTGGGAGGGAAGTTTTCGTTGTGTGCCTTCTTTAAACGTGCTAAATTATTTGCTCATTACCAAAGGAATTATTTGTTTAGAATCTTTTTTATAAATCATGGAAATGTAAATTTTTCATTTTGAATTGCTACATGATACAATGAAATAAACTGGAGAGGAGTTTAAAATAGTAGCAACGTCATGCAGCAAAGTGTAATTATAAAATAATTGGTTTACCACAGGAACCTCTAAGAGAGAAATGTACCGTGTGCACAAAACGAAGTTAAAAATTACCCTACTTTGGTAGAATTCTTTTTGGTAGTGTTAAGAACGCGTCACGTACAACTTTAATGCATTTATGAAATACTTCTTTACGCGTGCTCTCGAGCGTCGTTGGAGATGTTTGAAGAAGTCTCATATCGACGCATGCAAAGGATAAACGCTGAAAGGTACGCAAACTTTTCAATTGCAGAAAGAGATGAGTGGGCTAGATTTTCCGCAAGGGATACCGGGGAAAGGGTAACGGGTTATGAAAATGAAAACTGATTAATGCAGAGACTCTAACGAGCGTGGAAACACGCGTCAAAGGTTATTATGGAATGCGGGTTAAACGTTACCGCGATAAACTTGATTAAAAAAGTCCGAGGAAACTGTGATTGATGGTGAATAGAGAAAGATTGCGGAGTCGATGGAAAAGGAAGTGGCATTTAATATAACCGGAGGAAAATTTCATTTTGTTAGCAGTTCCGATGTTATATGATCTGATTCAACGTTTAAAATGTGATTACGAGCAATGCTTACTGAGAATCAGGCCAAGCAAATTTTCATACTTCCGTTTCCCAACTGTACTTTTATCTTTCTGATTAGATGGTCCAACAACCAAATTTCTTTTCTCGTATCTACCGTGAATTTCTTACAAAGTGAAGTTTATAATTTAAAAAAATGCTCTTTTCCAAAAAATAATTGCACCATAAACCTGAAATGCAGGGCAATAAATTGAATCCCCTCGGTTTATTCTCTCGATACAAGACTGTTAATCGCGCGTTCACCTACTGACCGAAATGTTGAACATTTTCACACGCGTTCTGTTCTAAACTGTTAATCACGCGTTCCATCCCCGAAGCACAATGCCAGTTACGCGTGCACGCGTTTCCGGCGAAATTATAGCCGGTAATTTGGCCGTGGTACGGGCTCGAGCGACGCGTCAAAAAGTACACGGCAATTTGCGACTTTTCGACCGTTTTCACCCGACAATTTACCGCCCCTGGGAATTTTTATTTCCGCACGACACCCCGAGGGCCACTTTTAAACGCGTTTCGCAACTCGATCGCGGAAATTGTGTCGCGTTTCGGCTCTGTTCCACGCTCGACGATCGCGCGAAACGGTCGAGCGATTAGCGGATCACTATCGGCAAAGTGAACGCCGATTCATGCTTGTTAATTAGTCGAAAGCCTATGAATTGAATACGGTCAGTCTGGCGGTTGTGTTCCACTCGTGGATATTAACATTTCGCGGCTAAATGTCGAGGTACACCTAACCGACGATTTATGCGGTAAATTAATTCTGCAAAAGTACCATGGAAATGCAAATCTGGATTGTACAAACCTGTTAAATTGTTAATAAAAATAAGATAAATCATTTTTATCCATGATATCTATAAAGAAGTTATATTTAGGGAAAACATTTAAGTCATTGCACCGTACGTCGCCGACTGTCCGGATGAACCCCTAATAATAAGTATAATGCGAGGAACGAGTTGACGCAGGGAAAAATTTCGAAATCCCTATTTCACTATTATTAATCGCGTGATCCTCGCGAAATCACAACGTTCGTCGGCCGCCTCTGCACGTCCGTTTAAAACCTTTTACACCGAGCAAAGTTTCACCGTGCAATCTAGCCAGGACGTTATCAGCGAGGCACCGCGCCGCTGCCAACTTGCACGAAACATCGTGTTAACTCTTGGTGGTGCGATAAATTTTTCCTGTTTCGTGCTGACCGATTTCGTACGTATTCAAGGAACGTGCTAGCGAGCAGTTTGAATACCGTGAGAAGCCTTGGAATATCTTTATCGTCTGCAAGCTTCGAGATGATATTCCGGTGTCGATGCGAGTGTGAAAGACGATGCAGAATGCAGAAATATTGATTTACCCGTGGCATTCGTTGGCCCGGAGAATGTGTTATGTGAAAATACAGAAGGAAATATTTACTTCCATGGTCGAACTATTGGTGGAATTCGTGGAAAATAGAGATTGCCTGCGCCGGAAATCGAACTCCTTCGCTACATCACAGATTGGCAAATTTTCTTTTTTTTTAGAAAAGATCAGATATCAAATACATTTAGACCCTGCACTCTCAAATTTTTCAACGAGAAACCTTAATATATTTGGGGAAAATTATTCGAAACAATAGTTTTATTTACAAAAATATTGTATGACCAAATTAAAAATTCGATCCAATGATGAATTACCAATCATTAAATAGAGTACTCCTATCGCGTTCAAATTATCAACCATAAAACTACCGTGCAACGCATACAGACGCGCAAAGATATTATCTCGAGTAGCGTGTTACATCACAGATGGACGGATGCATTCGTTTCCGAATCATTCCGTTAATTACACGTTTATCTTCGCGTATTTTATGCCACGCTATCATAGCTATCACGGCAGCCGCCATTTCGACGAGATGGCACTTTTGACTGTTTCGCTACAGCAACCTGTTATCGTTCAGGCGGATTACTCGGCTTTTAGTCCCGCGAAACTTCGTGAAGGGAACATTTTTTTCCGTCCAACCAGCGCAGCGCGCCCGTGGAAATGGTTCGTCATGGAAAATTGTGTTTACCGTGACGGCCGATGTTTTTACGGTATTCACGGAGAAAAAGGAATCTAATCGAGTAGCAGGATGACAGGGGAGGGAAACATTCCCGACCCCCGTGTTTCGGTGCTTCGAAGCACAAGGAAAGGTGATCGAGCACTCGTCCACCCTAGTTGAGACACGAGCGACGCGTTTCATTAGGGGGAAATGACATCTGAACTGTCGCCGCGAAGGGTAGTTTCTGGTTATTTATCAACCTGCACATTTGCTTACTGAAGTTCGACAAAAATGCTGTATGAATATTCGACAAAGCGACAGTGATCGATCGTTGATATTCATGGTTTCTAGTTAAATACGAATTTTGATTATCATTCTTCTATGCAGAATAAAGAAATAATGGAAACAACAAGTTAAAGGATGTTGTTTTTGTGAAAGAGTTAAAGTTCACTTTTAAAACACCTTCAATTGACAAAGTAATCAATTTTCCGCGATTTTTCCTGATTTTCAATTACGTTTCACCGTGGTTACTCTCAAAGCATCATGTGATTTTCTTGTATTATCAAAGCCATAATTATCAAAGGAGAAACGAATCGAACGACGTGTCCTCTGAAAAGATTCGTACTAGTTGAATTTTCAATTCCACAGTTTTGGGCCACGAGTTCAAATTAATGAGTTAATTCGAGCTTTTCCGGGAAGGATCGATCGACAGGGGATCGTTTGAAGTCACCTCCGTTAAAGGGATTAATAGCGCACGGAGGAACGGATTCCAGAGGAATATCCGACAAAGAGCAGGACTTACAAAGTGGAATTTTCCGGCAAGAACAAAGGCTACGGTATATGAAAAGTGCAGAAACGAAAGAACCGTGGAAAGTTTTTCAGCGTGAAGTAATGAAACGGATGCGTCTTTGAAAACGTTCCATCCTCTCTAAACGCGAACAGGTTTTGCCTCAAATTGCTATTACATTAAAGGAGACACCCGTTGTCCTTGTGTTTTTCCTAAAAAGAAGAGAAATATGCGAATGCTACGCTCTTTTTTCCTTCGGTCTTCCTGCACAGAAAAAAAGATAATCTGTGTCGAGAAAAGACAATGATGAGTATACTATTTCTAAAATTAAAAATACACCAGACCGTTCTTATTAAATTTTCAATTTTCTTCCCCGCTGCCTGTGCTAATACGTGGAAAGTATTTAATTAAAACATTGCAAATATAAATTCTGGAATAAGAACTGTAGGTATTGTATGTGATTTATCAATTTACTTTTCTTAGATTCGATAAAATATACTTTCAATTATAAAATGGAATCTCTACAATGCTCTGGTGACTGTATAATTGTAATACCTATTTCATCAATAACTTCTGTATAAGAGATAATATGATAGAGTCGGACATATTATTGGCAAGTAATTTCTTGGCAGAGAATAGCAAAAGAAATCTAAAGAAATTAAATTTTTCCATTCCAGATGTATTCGGGGTCGAATACCTTTGGACATTGCAAACGCAGGCTCTTATCGACTTTTACCTCTTGCCAAGCCGCAGATTCGCGTTTCATGTACTGTTCGTTTCAATTCAGATCGTTCTAATTGGGAATCAACCGTCACAATTTCTATCAAAATCGAATTAAAAAAAAGGAGGAGAAAAAAAATGAATCGCCTCGTTCAATCATTTTCAACGAAAATTCTACCTGTGCAGATTAATTCAGTTCCAAGAATTAATTTTTCTCCTTCAATTTACAATTCCAATTTTTTGCAAACTGAATGTATTGCTTTGTATATTTCACCTTCTGTTTTCTTTTTTCAAGTGCGTCGCTTTTAAATATTTTTCTTTGTTTCTTTGATAATGTTTTAATATTTAATTTCACTTGTTGTCCACAGCAACGTAGTTATCTGTATTTGTGTTACTGTGGAAAAGCTTTTGAATGTGCTAATCTTGTTACTCTGTTCTTTGTAAACATATACATATAGAAACAGACTAATTGCATTGTAACAATTTTCTAACAGAGATTTTCTCACTATAAAATAAAATTCCTTTTCTACAAGTTAAAGCTGTTCCTTCTTTTATTGCTTACATTTTCAATTTCACTCATTTGTTGTCAATATTTTATTGTTTTTCATATTAATTTTTGGACAGAACAAACGATACCAAAATTACTGTTTTTTAAGAAGGTTTAAAGGTATTTTAAGAAAGTTAGAAAAAGAAATCAAAAGTGTTCGATCATATTGAACTATATTACAGGCTCTTGTATCCTGGTAACCGATGTTATACCTATCGTTATCCCATCGTTATTCCTCTCAGGGTACTCTTATCATCGTGAACAGAGATCGAAAATCCTTTGACACCGTTTGCTGGTTTAACGATGTCCTTTGAATCATTTTCCTCAGCCTTTGAGGCGAGTTTTCAATTTTCCGGCTCCCTCCGTCGCGTCGCGTCGCCACGTCCAGTTTATTATAGAGGGAAAATTTTCGTTCGATTTCTGCACGAGAGTGCTTGTGAACTGATAAACTATTTCCCCGACAGGAAGGCTTTCCTGGGAGATTGAAAACGAAAGATTGTCGCGTTTGAATATTGCGATAAATTTAAAAAAAAAATTCACGCCATACATATGAAGCAGAGAAGAATTCAGATTTCGTACAAAAATAAATTATAAAGTGCTTTAAAATCACATAAACTCCAGTGAAAACAGCGAAGTATCCTCGAGTTTATCACAAAACTTATCTGTCTCTTTCGCTTGAACCAATGCCGCCCTACAAATTAAACCTCAGAGGGAGGCAATAAATACGCTTGCACGTCACGTACTTGCTTCCACGAAAGATTTGCTTTCCTTACTTGAGAACGTTTCGTAGCGCTGTTAACGCAAGACACCAGACTCTCGTTCTGTCTACCCTCGAGCCATTCGCTTGATCCTTACCGTAGCCAGATTTTTCTTCGCGACTTCCCGCTCGTTTACTTCCCTCTTCCATTCGTCTTACTACCCACACCTCACCTCGGCAAGATTCGACTCGCCAAACTTATTACTTCTTCGTGTTTGACTCTTACATTAGTCAATCGAATTACTCCTCTCGTAGTTCGACCCTTGAGGCGACCTATTACTTATCTCCTCCTATTTTCTGTCACTTTGTTCTTTCCACGCTATTCATTTCAACCAACCATTCCTCCGCAATCGTTTTCCCTCCCATTCGGGTACATTTTTCTTTTGTACACGGTTTCCGATGATTTGATGTGGTTTCTTCGTATTTTTACGTATTTTCCTTCTCACCAGCTACCTCTAAGTGCACAAAGTTTCTTGAGTTTCGTTGTAACGATGAAACAAGACGATTCTTTTCGCGCTGATCTCCGAGCCAGATTACGGTGAAATTGTAAACTTGATATCTTTAAGGCCGAATCTCTATTTCGAGGAGGAGTTTCACGCTTTAAGGATTAATTAAAAGTTGCCAGATTTAAGCAGGGATTATTTTGATACCGGTTGTAGAAAGTTTCGTTACAGACAAGGGTAGGAATTGTTATCCACCGATTGGAAATAATAATTCGACTTTGCAATTAAAAATCTTTCTCATGATTGAAAAATGTTTTGAATTTCTGGTTTTAATTGAGGCCTCGATACATGGAACTTTTATATTGTACATATCCGGTGAATGTAAAATTTAACGGTAAAATTTAATTGCATTGTTTCATTATCATTGTTATTTTACCCGAATAGCGTAATTGGTTTCTCTTGCTTAACGAGAGCGTAGGAAACATTTTTCAGCGAGGCCTGATAATGTAATAAAAACATCTTTCCAATTAATTTTCCTCCCAAATCTCATTAGAAGAACATCGAACGTGGTCTGTGTAATTTTAATCTTGAAATGATTAGTAACTTCATTAAAAAATTTTCAGAATCTGCTTCGTATTACAGTCTTCTGCATACATTTATGAAAATTGCTAAATGGTGTGTCGATAATTGACCAGAGAATTTTTATATATAAATTGATTGTGATTCTAATTTTGTACAAATTATTTGAAACAAACCAAAATAAGTTCCAAGTAATATGAGACAAAAAGAAGAAGAAGGCTCAAACATCATTCTAGATTTATTAAATCCACCTTATTGGCAAAGTTTCTTCCTTTCGTTCGCCTTCCACTCATTCTTTCCTTTCTTTTCCCCTCTTCTTCGTCAGTGTCAAATTGGTCGTTCGCGTTTCAACTGTCAGAGAAATTTTTTCGCGAAACGAACCTGCGGTCGAATAAGATTCCAACCCTCCTTTCGCCACCCTCGTCTGATGGCCCCCTTCAACTTGACAGTTTTCGCGAAGCGTTACGAGTTCCCCATCCGCGTCGTCTTCCTTCAGACCGGTCTGGAGGATGGCAGACACCCTTGCCTGTTTGCACTCAAATTAGAATCTCGAGGGTGCTCCTCCATCTGGTATTGTGATACCAGGTAAACAAAGATGACGGCGCAACGATACGGGAACTGGATGAAGGCTCGTTGTTGTCCATCGTTCCAGTCTCACGAGCTCTTCTAACTTCGCCCCCCTTTCTTAGTCACGCTAATAGTGCTATATTATTAACAAAAAAGAGAGACGGCAAAGAAAGCGACTCTCTACCGCTGCCTTCAGGCTAGCTTTTCATTCATCCTTCATCGGTATGAATACGAACGTGAAACGTCCAGGCAGTTTTGTTTTTCTAGAAGAAAAAAGGAGTTCAGCTTTTCTATTGAATGCCGCCTCATTGTGTTCAGTTCAAATAAAATAGTAACGTTTAGAAGAAATTTTTCTTAATGATTATCAGATTTTTATATTGGTCAGGAAATAAACGTAGAGGCGACAATAACTGTTTTATAAACAGTCATCTCTCTTCCTTTTTTAAATATTTGAATTTACTGTATATAAAATTTGTAAAGGTTTTTTGTATATTTAATGTATTTTAAGTCATATTTTATCCACACAGTTCGCTTATAGTGCGTATTTATTAGTGCACTGTACTCTGTTTCAGTTTTCAGTAGTACGTATCAATGATAAATCCGACGTGGCCTCCAGGAAAAATTTTGTAGAGCATATGGTCATTATTCTGTGCTTTATTATTATTTATTTTATCTACATTTGTTATACTTTATGCATAAATTATTGTCCTATTTTGTTTTGTATCTTTGATGCATTTTCAGTAGTACGTATCAATGATAAATTCGACTTGTTCGTCAGGGAAAATATATATTGCTATTATGCTCTGCTTCATTATTATGTATTTTACCTACGTTTATTACGTCCTATGCATATTTTGTTATTCTATTTTGTTTGACATATTCGCTGCATTTTTCAGTAGTACGTATCAATGAAAAATCAGCCCCAATCTTCTGGACGCTATATTATTCCACTTCAATTTATATTTATCCTCCCAGTATTCTGAAGGAAATATCGAGCAAATTTCATTAATTTTCTTGTAATAAATAAACGAGCAAAGTTTGCTAAATAGAATGCAATTTGAGAAGCAACATGTAGACTGCGATAGTTCCAATTAAATTATTAATTAACTTGATAATCAAAGTGAATTAAATACGGAGGACCAAATTATTCATCTATGATACTATTGCCAATTGGAAACACGGTAAACTCGAATAAATTCAAAGTCCAATGACCCGAAACTTTAATATCACCAAATTTTGTGCGCTGCTCATGAAACTTGCATCTATCCCAAAATAATCGATGAATTGTTTGCAGCCAGTGGAATATTTTATTTGGCTCGCATCGGGTGGTGCATGTGCATTATTGCACCGTTGGCATGGCGAATTTTTAAAGAGATACCATCGCTGTGCAAATATTGTGCCGCTACTGTGCGGCTATAGTTCTTGGATGCATTCCAATCGCAATAAACATTGCAATTTATTTTTAATCCCCCTCGCTGTTTTCACTTTAAACAACTTACTTAGCAACGCGTTTTAAATGTGACGAATAATCTGTCTGTTTTGTTTTGCGATTTGAATAATATATTATGAAATTTCAAATATGTTCAATCTATATTTCCATTATCAAAAATTCCAAGCTTAAAAGCTTCCTTATCTACACGAACACGTCATAAATATTCGTCTGTTTTAAAATACTTCTTCTATCATTCGTTTCGCTATTACCCGCACGGGAATTTCGAGATTGCGGCAAAGATTCCGATTTCATCGACGTTAACGACACTCGGGTCAACGGTTCATTGGCGAACAATTTAAGGGTGTGCAAGTTAATGAGAAACTCCCACCGACAGTGCATGACATCCGTTCCCCGAGGGATATTTAATCTTTCGTTTAATTTCGATAAAAGCCATAGCAAGCGCGAAATAGTCGACCGATGATACCGAGACACGCGATGTTTGTTTGCTAATGTGCATCGAACATGAATGAATCTCAAGCGGGGCGAGGCGGATCGAAGAGGACGAACGCTCCTCTTTTTTTTCTCCTTTTTCATCTATTTCCTTCGTTACCTCCTACTCTACTTTTAGGATTAGAAAGGCTGCACCTTGTAACCCACATTCATGGAAACGAAGACATCGGCCTGCTTTCTTTCACGAAAGCTGTGGCTTTACCGTTTTCGGGTCAATTTCTACTGGATATAGAATACACTCGAGTATTGTACCAATTCTATTTTACGATATCACAAGCCTCTTTTCCATTTAACGCCAAAAGCGATACCGTAACCCTGTGTGACACAAAATAAACGCAACAAAGTTCGTTAAAACTATATTCCCAGAATATAAAACATGTAACAGGAGAGAATAGTAATTTAGTCTTTCAATGTTTCGAGGCTTTCATCTCGTTGTTTCTCTCGTTATTCTTTGCGCAGACAGCTCGGCTGATTCGATTGTATATTTTATGAAGACGATACACGACAATCGAATTAAAATCTTGTTCCACCGAGGCGAGATGCTGCTATCGAAATTGTGGAATATCGCTATCCGAGACTTCAAGCATAGGGGCCATATTTTTCTCAGAACAATGGATACAATTGCATCGACAAATGGAATTAAGCGAAAAAAATTCTCCTTATATGTCCTCGTACAATAGCTGATCGAAAAAGTTGATACGTTTTCTAGAATTCTATAAGCAATTGTATCTTGTATAAGCATTAATTTTCGAAATGTTTTGAATAAATTTTTGTTTAGAAAATATAAATCATTTAAAATTTAGATCACTGTGAGAACATAAGCAAAATTGCTTCGAAATAAATTCTATTCTAAAATCAGTAAAGTTTTAAAATAAAATATTGGAAACAGCGATGAAAATTATAAAAACCGTAACCGGTTTTACCTATAAATTTCGCTACAGTTGAGTTCTTTGTAACACCATAAACGTTTTCCATGCCGAACACATCAAATTTCATATACGAACGTCACTCGGAATAGAAGAATCGAATCCGTTAGCCAGGGAATATTGTTGGCAATTGTGCTCGTTACAGTGCTTTTGTTTCTCGCGCGTTTCGCATGACAAAAGATTTATATATGGTTTTGGCAGATATTTTCCAAATCCTGGAACCACTGTGAAAATACTGGGGACTAAAATATTTTGAGGGAAAGATTTCAAAAATGGCATTTGGAAAGCTTTAACAAATTTCAGAGTAAACTAATATTTTTCAGCACCTTTACAAAAGAAAATATCAATTCAATATATCGGAATGGGTCTTCGAACTGGAAATTAGCTGAAAGATTATTTTTATATGACAAGAACAAGAAATTCTAATCGTTTTTTAGAGCTTTCAGGAAATCGTGGTGGCTTCGAAGCGGTCGAAACTTTTTATATGTCGACTAGCTGATCCGCGTCATCACAATGTACCGAAGGATATTCGAGGATCAAAACGGATTATATCCGAGAATGGAAAGGTGGAAGAGACGCGTTCGAGCCGTTCGATGAAATTTGCACCGTCAACGTGTAGCTCGATGCGACAGGGATGCTGGTGGGAAGCCGATTCAAATATTTTCCCGGCGGACATCCGGTTCCGTTCACAAAATGCTTCCCGTTCTTGTGAAATGTGTTGCACAGGAACAACAAAACTTTGCGCGATAGAAATCTGACAATTGTAAAAATTTCAACCCCTTGATAAACATATAAAGCTTAATTTAAAAAAATTTCTTTTAAACATTTTCTATGGACCATTATCATACGGAATTTAATTATAAAAATAATTCTCTGAAGTAAAAACACCTTAGTCGTTAGTAACAGATAGAAAAAAATCGTTCACGTTGAAACGAAGAAAAATTCTCGTCTCGATAAGGCAACAGGATTTAATTGCATTAAATTCGACGAAAAGTTTAAAAACTCAAGCCTGGCTGCCCCGTAGTTAAATATCTTCGTTAGAAAGTTTTTGCCCACGGTCCTGTACCTCCTTTAACCCCTTTCCCCTTCATCTGCCGTAGAGATTAGAGCGATTAAGAAAAAAAAAGAGAAACTTCAATTACTTAACGAGTGGAAGGAGACTGAACCGCGAAAGTTAAGGAAACAGCTTGTGAACGCGTCCTATATTTTACGTCATATTTTTTTAAAGCTCTCAAAGCGAAACAGAATATCAGGTCGAGCGGTCATGCGAGAGTTACGACCTGCTTCTACGCTCGAAAGGAATATCTTTTCCTCTCCATGGGTTGCTCGATGCTCTGCGATTCATCCTTCCTTTCCACTCGGACAGGATGACTTTAAAGGATGGTAGCAAACGCTGGCCAACTTGACACTAACTTTTTCATTTTCTTTTTAATGACGATTGATATTTGTAAAGTTGTCTTTGTTGTAAAACATTAAATAATTTTCAAATTTCAAGCTTCAAGCTTTCAATTTACTATCTTACTTTAATCAATTTTAGATTATCCATTTGGTACTTAAAATCAATTACCACAAAAGTTTCGGAAATTTTGACTGAAGTTCGCGAGGCTAGACATAATAGTGAACTACGGTTACTTGCATACTGCATGCAACCGTGTTTTTCAGGAAATTGTAACTTTGTATGCAAAGTTTCGAAGATGTTTAAAATTCATATCTGCACGTCATCGATTACTTCCTGGTTCAAGATCGCGTTCACTTCGCGATGCGAATCATCAGATTGGCTTAGACTTTCAGATCAATTTTCCAAAATGTATCCTAAGAGAAGGGAAAGGCCACTGGTATAGGAACTTCCATCGAATTTTTACGTGACCATAAATTTTCATCTTAAATTTTGATAACCCTCTTTGCAACATAGTGTTCGATACTTTTTTAACGGAAGTTGAAAAACGTCTCACGAAGAAAATTCAAAAACAATCGTGTATTACGAAAATTCTTTAATAAAATAAATATTATTTATATTAATTGATTATCACCCACTCCTTCGAGTGCATTCAATTTCCTTAAATGCATTCGAGTGCATAAATTGCTCGAATCAAGTTAGCTGGATGTTAATTGAGACGAAGTTTCCCGCAAATAAACACACATAGAAGTTTGTCTACTGTCTGCTTGTCTTAGTTCAGCATCTGCCCGACTTTAGTATCAGAGAAGATGTTTGTTTCCTTGCTGTTAAAGATAATTTTTCTAACTCTTTGAAAATAAACAATATTCCTTTTTTATTAAACTACAGCGTGATCTATGACGTGTCTGATTAATTTCAATCCTAACTACTTATGCGTAAAGCCACTGAATTACTCGATTAATCGAAGCAATATTTAGCTGCAGCAGACGATTTTGTCAGGGGAAAAATATTTAGAAAGTGTCGCGAAATGTCATCAGGATTCCCTGATACTTTATGACACGAGAAAAGGTTGCTTTCGAGTAAACTGATGCAACTGCACCTGACATCTATACCTGGATACCAATGTTCCTTTTCTAGCGACTCACTTTCTTTCTTTCTCCCTCCTCATTTGTCCATGCATTTATCCGTCTCGCTCGTTCAGAACGAATACGGTCGCATACGTTTCCAAGTTCTAGAACGGTAAAAATACGATTTGTCAGGACGACAGTACGGTAAACGTGCAATGAAATCTGAATTCGTTGGCCCCGACGACGGCGCATCTCTGCAGTTTTTGATGCCCGAATAAATTCTGCTGTCTGTGTGTCGCATGAGCAATTTGCGTTCGTTTCGATCAGACCATTCGTGAGGATATCCACGACGTAGATAATCTTCCTTTTGAAATCCATCATTCAAATGTAAAATAAATTAGCGTTATAACGTGGAATATTCTCGTTCTATTTGAATCTCAACAAGTACAATACAATAAAGTATGAAATTGCCCCTTCGAACTACATAATTACGCCCTTAAATAAGTTCATTAATTTACCCGGAATTTCATGCATCAAATTAGGTAATTTCACAGAATTTCGAACGTTTATAAATCAATCCACAGGATCACCGATTGATCGCATCGAGGCGGGGTAATTAGTTGGCGCATTCCGGTTCAAAGCATCGGTAGCATAATGCTCCAGCAGCGAAAATACCCTGCTGAACTTCCGGAAGCGTTCAATCTAACTTCCCTAACGAATTGCACGCCCCGTCGGGAGCGACGCGTAGTGCGTTTTGAAAAAGTTGCTGTGTAGGGAAAACGGTTCTCGATCATCATTCAACCCGTCGTTATATTTCATCGGGAGACTCGAACGATATCGAGCTAGAAATACCTCAGGATCTTAGAGGCAACGTTCCACGTCAGTTCCGATATTGCCACGGGGAAACAATATCCGCGGGTGAAATTAGAAGCAAAGAAACAGGGGAGTTTAAAGGCTGTCTGGATGAGATGAATTTTATTATTTTCTCTTCGCTTTTCCCTTTTTACATAATAACTGTTTCTCTGGTACTATAAAATAATACTTATCATTGTTTGACTATTATTCAAAATGAAATAATTATTTTTAATTTGTACCTTCACCTTTTCCTTTCAAATATTCAATAACGATTTGTAATGTAGGTAATGTAATTTGCAAGGAATTCGCGCATTAAGATTCTCGTTTTTAACCAAGGAAAAATTCCAAAGGTGTATGGTACTGTGATCACGCATAGTCTCGTACGAGGAAGCGATCGTTCTGTCCTAGCGAATCACATTTCATTACGGCAGATTCGATTATGCAGATCCGATTGCAACCGTTCCTAATTCGCCATTATTAGCGGCAGTCGATGGGCACAGTCAAAGAGTATAATTGTATTTCTTTGTCCCGCGAGCGAGTCTTGGATTAATTCGTTCGATATTCGCGGTTCAAAGCGGGTCTCACCCTTATTCTCGCACTTCGCCTCTGTGTTTTTTTTTCCCTCGCCGCTCCGTGTGGTTGCTCGACGAGCACGGTTTAATAGAATTTTACGAGTATACAAAGTTAAGTAGGGTGGAAGTGAAGTTTTATTGATCCGACAACGACCAAGCCGTTCCCCGTTCTATTCTTTTCTCGAGCTACCCAGCGATTGCGAACGATACGTTGGAATCATTTTTCTTTCAACTGCCAGCTCGATACTTGATGAAACTTTATCAACAAGCATTCCAATGCACGTGTAACGTTCCTTTACGGAATATCCTGGAAGGCAACGTCTCCTTTGAAAACGTCTCTCGCGTCGTCGTTAAACGTTCGACTGACACCGTTTGCTTTCAAACCGTTCACTCATCGGTTACCTCAATCACTGCAATTTGCTTGTTTGCTGTCTTATGAAAGCGGTTGATCGTTTAATTTACAGCTCGATTGAATATTGTGCAGATTAAACAGCAAATATTAGATTATATGCTAAGGTGAGGAGCGTTTCCTTATCGCAAGGTTTTAATTAACGCGTCGATGATCAAAAGATTTTAGCTAATAATAATGGTATTCTAAATTGCTCTTTCTGTTTATATTTTAATTGAATATTTTAGGCGCTAATCAGTGATGATCTTCGAGATAGTTGAACGTGAACTCATTTCGCGCCATGATGTAAGATTTCGAATCGATGCACGAAACGAGACTCCGCATCTCTCTCCTATCTTTATTTTATTATTCACGCGATCCTCATCTGCGATATTGCACGGACACTCCTCCCTTCGATATCAATATTAGACCATCTGGCATTCCATTAAAATTCGCATCACCGAGAGCACTCTCGGCGTAAATCTATTCCATATTTTCGTGTTATCGATGGAGAACGAATCGACGCTGCTGCAAGATTCTTGCTTTTAGGCTCGGCGCAAGTAACACCGACAGAAGAATGTAATTTCATGAAATTCAACATTTCATTCAAGTTTATACAACGAACTACACTTTCCTTACACGAATTTCATTTTAATATTTAAATCTGCTGACTCGTACAATTTAATGATGCAAATTAACTGTCATCTGTTATCTTCGAAAGAAATTCTGCATCCTAAATGATAAAAGAGTGGAGAAACTTGGCAGCTTCGAGAAAAAAAGTAGAATGCTCGTGTTTCTTCTTAATTATCTTTCCCCCTTCTTGTATGTAATCTGCTGTATCCCTTTTATAATATCTGAATGTTTTACGACCACGCTACACCAAGTGCATAAATATTTTACGAGTAAGTGTTTTTTTTTTTTCTTTTTACCGTGCCACTCGATACTTCTTTCGCTGTTTTGCATGAAAGTTCGTTATTAAGTTCCCTTTGTTGTACGAGATATCGGGAGAAGTTCATTTCGATGCACTCCTGGGATATTAATATCGATTTCGAAAACGGTTTTGAAACATTTATTGAAGAAGTTTTACTGGAGCACTGAGAATTTGTGATTATAAGGATACCACTGCAATATTAATAATCGATGATTCGTTCTTAATTTCTGGTTCAAGTACTTTACGATTACATAACGCAATTTAATTTAATTAACTGCCGAGGTAGTCCTTTTTGGAAAATCGAACAATTAATTGTCAAAAATTAAGATGCTTCATTTTAGACGAATTTTCTTGAAATCATTTTTTAACACAGAATACGATTTCACCCCCCCAAATTCCTCGATGATAAGTAAGGTGTACCATAATTCATAAACGGAAGTGTACATAGATAGTTTCTCAGCAGCTCAAATCGAAACGCGTTATTTGAAACTAGTTTCCTCGAAACGGAAACGCGATACACCGACTTCTGTACATAGTATCCAAAGTTCGAGTTCGTGACTTTAAGATACGTAGACGGGATTTGCTTAGAGGGACGGTTGTCTTTGGAGTAAGCCGAGTAAATTGCAGCACCGATGAACACGAGTATCTAATTTGTCCTCTGGCGTGCATTTATCACGCGTACTCTGGCAAATTGCCGTCAAAGATGCGTGTCAAGTTGACGGAAACTTCAAAACCAGAAAGGACGTCTCCCTCTGTCTGCTGCAATAGCAGAAACTCGGATAATTTTGCCGATTGATCTGAAATTAATGGAACGAGCCTGAGAAAGATTTTGTTTCTTCAGCATATTTTCATTAGGAGAATTCAAATCTGTGAGAAATATCATAAATTCAATTAAGTGAATAAGAATTCTTATCTCGTCAAACGCATTTTCTATCATATTTTAAACTACAACGTCCTCGATTCGCGCTCTTTCTAACTCTGTCTCGAATGAAAAATTAATTCTCCCGGATAAAGTACAATCGCTGTGGTTATTTCAGTTTTCCTGTCGGCATAAATTATCCGCGACAAACTCGGCGAAATGGCGACAATACGCTGCGAAAGAACGGCTTTCATTTGACGCTGGAGTATAAATAATATTCGTCCAGCCACCACGGAAGTAGTCGACCCGTTGCTCTTCCTTCTAGCAACGAAAAGAAAATCAAAAAAAATGGGTGGAAGAAAAGAAAGTAAACGAACCGGGCCAGAGATATTTTTCAAACAAAGACCGTGTTCGTAACCTCGTGATTCGTATCTTTTTCATTCGTCCCATTTGTAAACATGAATGTACATCCGTAATGACGTACACCGTGTGCAATATGTAAACGAGCATATGTAAATAAAGATTGTTCATTCAGGCGAGGGAGTGTGTCCATATGGAAAAACTGTACATTTAGATTCGCAAACACCTCGTTTGTTTGCCGACCGACTATGAAAGCCTGCCGTCTATAACGCGGGGACAAGAAACCGCGGTAACAGAGAGAAAACGGAAGTGCGAATAACCCGTGCCAATCGGCTAAAACAAAGCCGGGAATAAAATTATTTCAATATGATTATTCAAACGGTAAATTATTTGACTGAGAAACATTCTGAAATCGTTACGTGCTAGTTCCTTTGAATAAGCAAACAATTTCGTTATCTCATTCTCCGCGAAATTTTTATTTTACTTTATTTTTTTGTATTTGAAATAAATATAAACGCGTAGAAATACTTCTATCGCAGTTTATGACTTTCTTAATTAATATAATGATATCGCTGCGACAATTTATGCGAGAAATATAAACATTTGGCGTAAGGAAATTGAAACGTCATTGCTAGCAATTGTCCCTCGTCTGTCGGGAAATATCGAAATTAGGTGATCGTGTTCAGTGATCGTTATCGGCGTTTCTCGAGCGGAAGTATTCCACTGCTATTAACATAGCCTCTGCAATTCGCCTGGTATTGCTCGGCTTGCAATTACACCGAAGTAGAAAGGATAGTAAGGAATAAAATAAAGCGTTATGTAACTGTAATAAAAGCGTCGAACAGAATTGAATTGATGGTAACGCTGAAAAATTTGTCAAATTTTTTCCAACCGATTACCGTGCTCCAACTTCGTAATGTCAAACATTGAATTTCCCATGCGAATAAAGGATACTATTTGCCATCGTTCCTATGAAAACGCGATGGAAACAAACACAAATGGAAATTTCGATTACGGAGTTCGATGAAATTAATTGAAGTTCACATGTTTACCGCGAAAATAATTTTGCTATTCGGAGAAACGATGTTGCTTTCAACAAAATCAAAATCGCGAAAGTCAACAAAATCCATTAAAAAAATATACAACAATGAAAAGTTGCCATTCGATTTATCCGAAATACCATATTCGACAAATTACAGCTTTGTTATTCCGTTTTACCGCAAACAAGGTACGGTAAATTTCATGATGTATCAAATTCTATTGCTATCATTTGCATTTCGATTCTTGAACAAAACCCGTTTTTGTTTCAGAATATCATCAATAAACATATTAAAAAAAATTAGAATTAAAAATGTTTTCAATTGATTGAAAAATTAAACAATCGTAGCCGTTTTCATTAAAATATTCAACGCGTTAAGGAAAAAAGGAAAATGGTAACATATTTTGCCGATAACAAATATTCGTTTCGACACGAGCCGATAATTCCGATAAACTTCGAACGGTTCTCGATGGAGCGACGCCTAAATGCACGGTTTTCAGGAATACAAGGGTCCTTTAACTCATCTTCCTTCTATGAAACGATCCTCGATAAAGAGACAGAAGCACCTGGAGCCGAGTCCTTTGACGAGGAGAATCAGTCATCCGCTTAGTCTCGAGTACTTCCACTTCGAGAACGTACTTGTTTCATGTCCAAATCGACTGGAAGAACTCGAGTCATCGGTTCGCCAAATGAATTATTAAATTGAAAATTTTTGATCAGAAATCTTGGAAAAATTTGCTACAATCTCCTTTTTTACATTTACACATTTCACGATTCATATGAATTCTGTTGACCTATAAAAATTTCTCTTTCAAAAAAAAAAAATATTGAAAGAACGTATAAAATGCAATAGAAACTAATACGTGGTACTTGCGGAATTCCGATAAAACAGTAGGATTACCTGGGTATCCTTCGGTCATCGTATTCCAGCAAGGTTTGTAACCCGCATAGCGAAACCCTTTAACCGTGTCTCAGACGAGCTCTATCATGCTCCGTTTGCCTGGAGGATCCACTTAACCTAAGAGAAGACGGGGATGAAGTGAATGGAATCGAATTGTCATTGCACGGTCAAATAGACGTTTGCATCTCTGCTCGCCGAAGAACTTCGTTTCCCTTTGACGCGAAAGTAGTTCAACAACCGTACGATTCAGACTTTCAGAGACCCACCTGATCTTTCATTCAGCTCAATTATTTGAGGAACACTGGGCAAATATTTATGCACCATTAACGCGAATTCTTTTTATTTTCACGTGTACATATTCTTTGCATATAGCTGTTATCAAAGATTTTTCTAAGATACTGTTTATGATGTTGATACACGTATACTCTAGGTGGTTGTTACATGGATGAGTGAACTGCAATTTTGTAAAGTAGGTACATGATGGACGAGGTTCATGAACGCAGACTTTCATTGTAAATATGTTTGTTTGCGGGAAAATGTAACAAACGGCAGAAAATAAATAGAAGAGGTAAAATAAATTACTGAGATTGTAGTCTACATTGTTTTCACGACAATATAAAATTCTCTTTACTCCGACTGGAGGTTAATTTGTTTAATGCTATAAAAATTTTATTTTGAAACCTAATTTTGTTCTTCTCTCTGCTTTAAGAAATAAAAAATTTTATTAATTATAACATTACAATTATTGAGATAAGCTTAAAAATTAAAGAAATAATACTTTTGATTTTTGTATTTTTCATTACAATAAAAAGCACAATATTTGGTTATTAGTAATAAATTGCAGACATAAATATCTCCCTAACTACGATTATACCATAACAATTGAGCAGATAATTAGGTCAGTAATTATGATCGAAGGAGGAATACGACATGTACAAGCTAAATCCGGTTTATTGAAAATTAACCTGGTATTTCATTCTGTTGTGTCAATATTATTCTAAACAGCTAATCTGAGAAAATTCAACAATTACTGTTAGCTTTGTCATAATTGACATAGTAATCCGGATTTACATGATAAGGTATGATATGCACGCTATGCTGGTTAATGCAACAGATGCATCGATTAATACCTTCTCCTACATTACACATGCTGGTGATATTAATACGATGAAAACCATACATAAAATACTGTATTCATTCAATTCCAATCAATTGTTCAAAAATCCATCAGAAATTTGATTCATCATTCTTGATTAAATTTCATAATATTTTAAATTACATTCCATCTCGAGACTATGAAAAAAATTAGAAATGTATAATTATTCAACCTTTGGATCATGAATCACTGAGATAATAGTTTAAATTTAATTTTATACTAATTTCAAAATGAAAGGAATTTCTCCTCTTTATAAAAGTAAAATAAATAAACAAGATGTTCAAACACGAAGATATATACATATTGTATATAATATATGCTCTATAAATTTTCTAGCTGATAGCAGTAATTATGCTTTAAAGTCGGTTCTCAGAAAATGAAGTTATCTGGACTTGGCCCATTATGGTTGAGCGGACCAATTACGGATTTCATAGAACTAAAAGCATTCGTAGTTGTATTCTCTGCTGCATTTTCCGTAAATAATAAAAACGATCGTACGTTTTAATATTGTGAATTAATTGTTCACTGTTAAATTAAAAATATTGAAAATATTCTTTCACTTGAATTTCATTTTGACGTTGTACCATTCTTCTTAATAATTATTAAAATTTAATCAGTGCTTTCATTAGCAAATCCATTAACCGTATTAAGAAGACTATTATCCGTCGAAATAATATAGTTAAAATAGTTTCTTTGCAAGAGTTAAATAACTTTTAATTTTGCATCAAATTATTTGTGGTGTTCATTAAACGTTCCCAATAGCACGAAATAAAATAACGTATGTACTCGGTTATCCGCTTCTTATATTGAACGAATAAAGTCTTCTTTAAACTCTGCTGTGCAACTAAAGTCTACGGTGGTGCTAACTAAAAGCTCACAATGGATTCAGCAGCAAGATTGAATCTACATTTTTCCACGGTTTACTACTCGAGTTTCCGAAGTTCGCGAATTTCAGCCGATCTTTCCTGGAAAATTCGAAGCGTCTGCTACGAAAACTTTCATCCGATTAGCATCGAACTATGGAGATAAAGAAAATCTCCGGTAAAAATATTGGTACCATAAACAGCGAACCTTTCGGTCAAATAATGAAAAATATTTTAAAAGTATTATTACAGTTTTTGATTAAGGAGGTATCAACTGATAATTCCATCAGAAATCAGTCAATTAAATCAAACTGAATTTTCTTTATTTCTGAAGATAATTTTCAAATTAGCAAACTTGAAATGGAAATTGGAAATGCACTGAGCATTAACAGTATAACTTTGAATTGCAAAGTATAAAATAAAAAAATTATCACTACCGTGTAGATCACTTGTAATAAAAATAATTTAAAATAACAAATTAAAGAGTTATAATAACCTATACTATCTTATAACTACATTAACAGATTATTCTCCTTAATACTTCAACTAACATAAATATGTAAGAATGTTCTAATCTAATCAGCCTCGGTTGTGTTATCTTCTACGCGATCGAATCGATTAGATCGAGATTTGCCTTTTATCCTCTTTTATACAGGAGATCTGTTTCGTGTTAGTACTAAAAGAATCGATTATCATCATGGATTAATTAACCGTCCAATCGAAAATCTCCCAGTTTCTCCATGGTCAACGCGTTTCTCTGGTAATTGGATCTCGTTGTGGATATCAACCGACTAAATTCCAGTTCGGCAATTTCGATCTTCCGTTAACACATCCAGCTCTCGTTTCCGCAAATCAGTAAGGGGATGTTTTAACATGCTTGTTACATGGATAAAACAGGTCGATCGAATTTTTCAGCTAACCCTGTAGACGTTCCTCTCTTCCTTTTCCATTATTGCAACGATTTATCACTGAAGTACACTAACCGCGTCAACATGGTGACAACAGAAGGAACTTGTTTCTTTTTATCCTTCGTCTCGTCGTCATATACATTCGATATATAATCGATGGCGACACGACGAGTCACTGAAGTCATTATCCTCATTAGATCATGGGTTCGCCAGTTTTGAGTAAGCTCCTCGGAAAGAGCCTGTATGAACCAGGAACCGTTTTCGACATTTCGGAATGAGAAGAAGCCTGGAAGACACGTTCAAAATAATATCTTGATCATAATGCGATTTGGCTATAAGTTTCTTCTTGTTCAGAAGCATTTCTTTTTGTACAAGCACGGTTCGAAGCTGATGCTTTGTATGTTTGAACAATGAGTGCGACGATCTCGTTGAAGCAGGTGTTGTATGCAAACAGCTGTTCAAATTTTTATGCGATGTGTTTTGGTGTAAAAGAATGAACAACGATACGAAGAAACACATGGACTCGGAAGAAATGAACAAAAGCACAACCGAGGATATCGGATTAAACAGCTCTAAACGAGTTTATACGAACAACAATCCCGTTCCTGACGTTTGCGGTCGCTTGATTGTGTTTATAAAGACGCTGTATTCCCGCATGATGGACGGTCCTTGATGAGGTCATTAGTTGCTTTCATGAACCACGTCCACGTAACCGGTGGCTAAAGATCGGCCTTAATGACTGGCTGGCTAGGTTTGCTAGAAATAACTCGAACGTTGTTCGGATCGTAAAGCTATACACACAACTCAGAATCGTACATTCCACGCGAATGCAGCGCTCGTTTAAAAAAAAAAGCTTCGACGTTGACGTCCGAGATTGATCGAACTTTGGAAATTATTTTCACACCGACTCGTACTTCTACCGTTCTCGTGAATTATTCTCTTTATTTCTTGATCTTGGATGGTGAATCGCGTTTCGATAACGTTTGATTTGAAAAGAAATAATTAATATATTATAGACTCGTTTGTGATATTAGGGGGATATTGTGATATTGCAGGATAACAATTATGGAATAAAACACGTCAATTACGAGAAAGGAAGACTGAAAACGTCGAAAGCATGCGAACACTTGAAGGAGAAACTTATGATGGATCGAGTTCCCAGATGAAAATATATTTTCTGTGATACGCGAATAAAGGCGGGGAAATAATTGTGGTTGAACAATAGACAGATGAGATAGAGACAAAGAAAAGAAACACGCTGCTGTCAGAACGCTAATGTATCGCGAAGAATACGAATATATAGCATTGTCACTTTTCAGAACTTGGACGCAATTGTCATCACTGTAAGAGACGGTTTCTCATGAAGCCATTCGTATCTTTGGATGTCTGCTTGATGGTGATGCACGTTTCTAGAATACGACTGTCTTGTGCAAGGAACGGTGGAAATGAAATCAGAGCATCTTAATATTTCAACGGAATAACGTGTTTTAAAATACATCGTTTTATTTAGAACGATTTATGCGGAAATAATTTCCACGAAGACATTCATTATTGAGAAAATTGATTACGAAACACTTCTATTCAACCCTCGATTCTTTTTTATTTCCTTTCAATGGAAAAATATTGAATACTCAATTTCTAAAGATATTCCTATTAATAATACGAAACACTCATTAATTCTAATTAGAAAGCAAAATATAAATGGCCCAGTTTGCATTTTGAAAAAATCAAAGACCGCATCCTTATCAATGCATCTCAGTATTTAATCCAACAATAAGCGATGTTTCTATTTTTTATTATCGCAATCTTTTATCATTTAAACAGCCCGCCCCGTTAAATATATACACAAATAAATGGATAAATAAAAATGTGGAAAAATGTATATCGCGAACAGCGTGAAACGAGATACAATGAAAAGCGGGACGGTTTTTTTTTCCTAGTTTCCCCGCGATTGTCTGTGACTTGCAGCGACTGGATGCACGTTTTTCCCGCCATCCTCTCGGCGTTTCTAGCAAGCAGACAGCGTATACATCTCCGACAGCCGCGTTAAGAGAAGCCGGTACTTCCGTCCTCGTCTATTGTGATCGATAACGAGGAATAAAGTGCCTCTTGGCGAGGCGGGAAACCAGCGCGAAAAGTGCCGCGAATACCGCCGAGCCGACGAAGGAAAAAAGCTCGGCAGCGAAACTGCAGCTTTTAGGGAACGCTTGTGGCACGTCGCACAAGCTTTTTTCAAATCTTTTCTTTCCACCGGCTGAGTGGTAAAAGGACGCGATTAGGCTTGTCCCTTGAATCTTCCTCGCAGGCCGAAAAGATTCGTCAAATTAGAAATTTATAGTTTTTTTTACTTGTTCTTTAAAAAGATTTATGAACCAGATGCAGCAGAAGTAAATCAGATATTAAAATGAAACCAAATTCGCTATTATTGAAATTCAATTACACTATAATTGTATGAATTCTACCTTAACATAATCACGAAATAATCGTTCGAGATTTGATATCACGATGTATGGCGCAATTTGACAACAATTTAACGTGCAATTACGATATTATAGACCTTTCAATGATACTCGATAACATTTCACTATGATATCGATATTAATTATCGGGCATTTTGGTTGCTAGTAATTATCCCAAGAGGCTTCGAAATATTTCACAAATGATTGAAAATATATTTATAGAAGTACGTGTTCACAATATCATTAAGTAGGAAGTTTGCAAAAGCAACCAAGCGTTTTCCTGTGGTAGAATGCGCGTTGAACAGGCGCGGTTCTTTGTCACGGAATACCCGGAGAATGTTATCAAATAATTTCGTTACCGGCCCGATTGGCTATTATCTTGTTTGCAAGCTGAAAACACATCGGTGCATCGAGCATCGGTATAAACGAAACAACGCGCACTGATCAAACATTGAAGGTATTTGTTCCTCTACCTCGTCTATCCATTTCCCCGTACTCTCTGTTTAAATGCTGCGATTCTCCATCAAATAACGCCCATTATTTTCGTCAAAGTATTTTGCAATGGTGCACGCTCGCGCTTCGATTATCGTTTCAATTTTCGACCATGAAAATCCATTAAAATTTCGTCTACCGATTAGATTCATAACGAATCGATGAAATACCCTGAAAATTCTTTTACCCTCTCTTTCGCACTTTTATTTTTCTTTCTAAAAAAAGGTGACCTACTTTTTTCGTTTTCTATGGGAGAATTAATCATCCCGAGGAGTCGCGAATAATATACCGTAAAATTGGCGTGAATTCGCGAGTTTTCAGCAGGACGATTTTAATAGAGCCACCTTTTCAATTACACACCCCTGCGACGATAATTAGCCGACATTGTCGAACGTCGAGCCTTCAATTAATTTCCACGAAACAAATTTCCCAACTTAATTAAATTATGTTCCCAGCACGTAGCCGAGCCTCGACTAGTCATCCACCCCGTTTTCCCTAATAAATTACAGACTCCCGTTTACTATTCTTTCCAATGGAAACACCCTCTACCGACTATTGATTCCGGTCGATGGCTGTGATTCGTTACGGTTCGAAATTTCTTCGCGTTATGAAAGCGGCTGCTCGTATTATTCTCTGACGTGTCAGTTAAGAGAAGCAGTTTACTTCGTTGCACGGAAACCTCAGTATTTACCCGCTGCATCTGTGCACACATCACGGTTATACGAGGTGACCTATATAAATTTCTACAAAATGTTTCTGCGCGAGCTAACAAGGAAGATATTCTATTATGATACGTCAAAAGGCAACAGAATTAAGACCACTCAATCTTAGATTAAGGAATAAATGTTTTTTAAAAATGGAACTTTAAGAAGACAAAAGAGTATTACCGTTCAAAGAAGAAACTCTGCACTTTATGCAGTTGGGAAGACTGCAATTCTCGTTAAAGAATCTTTTGAATAATTCTAAATAGCGGAGAGGTACAAGTGACCCATATACCTTTAACCGCGCTGCAAGTACGCTATCACAAGCGTTATTGCCCCTAGCTATCCCGTCAAGCTAATAATATTTCATGGAGATCAGTTAATTATCCTCAAGGGAGGAGTCTGACAGAAAAAATGTACATGCTGGAGGGTTAAACGAGTTCAAACGAGGCTTCGAGCTACCCCGAAGAGTTCGTGTTCGTTTGTTATCGGCGAAAAGACACGGGAATCGTTAAATCCTCTTCTTCGTTATAACGCAACAAGGAATGGTGTAGACAGTATGTAAGTGGCTTAACGAGTCAAGTATAAACGAAATTATTTATAAGAGACTCAGGAAGTTAATGGTCGACGACACGGACCCTTTTGTAACACCGGGAAAGATTTACAATAAAATTCGTTCAGCTTTGTTTTTCACTGCACATTCCACCGGGTTTTCATTATTGTTGTACTTTCCTTTACGTAGAATGAAAAGTTTGTTCAGACACCAGAGAACGGAATAACCCATGCAACGAGTTTACAAATGGCATATGTGTACATGCACAACGATAAAAAGCGTACGAACGTAAGTGGGTGCATTTACTTACCGTCGTTAGTGGAATAGGCAATCATAATGTCCGCATGGGAAGGAATCGTGTAGGGGGTTGCACTTGTACCGTCCGTTACATCAATATTCGTTGGGTTATCTCCTTTATTTCCACGACATGCCTGCGAAAAATAACAAAAAAAGAAAAATACATGAATAAACGTCCAAATTGTCACGTGGCAACAGCCACTTTATGCATTCATTTACACCTTTCATTGCGGTACATTGAACTTGTTAAACAATTCTAAGAAATAATCTTTATGATTCGAGAAATAACTTTTCTAGATAACTTTCTATATATTCTAAGTCGAATTATTAAATTTAAATGAAACATTCAAGCACCTTGTTTTTTAGGTTATGGCATAGGTTATTGCATTCGCAGGAAACATTTCACAAGTTAACGTCATGCGCGCTACGTCTTCAACGTAGCGCATAGTGAAGAGCTTGTTAAACGAGTTGAGAAGTAACCTCGTCAACTATAAAACTCTTTCATGTTCCTTTGAAACGCCGTGCGGATAATTAACTATGTCGTCTTTTCCACTTCCGTTAGCGCTCCGCCTCGCCGCTCTTCACGAAGAACCGGAAAACCAACGCGTTAGTGGCTCTTCCAACTCGCGAGAATGAGCTTGTTCCCTCTATTATCACCTGTCCTTTATCGTCCAATTCTGAACTCTCCGTGGCTACGGATTAATTTCTTGCACCAAGTAACCTTCTTCAGGAAGCGCCGTTAATGAACGCGATTAGTTTTAATCTTCTTCCTCTAATAATATATGAATTTAGTACCCTCCATGAGGCAGACTTGGGCTAGCTTCTTAAATCACTCATTTTAAAACTTGAAGCCTTTATTTTCTTTATAATCACGAATTTTCTGAACCGAATTTCTCGTGCCTGTCAACCACGACGCCATCTTTTCTTCTTGTTCAACCGTCCACGCTCCCCCCCCCCCCGTACCGATCACTCGGCCATGATCGGCTAAGATCGAGCGATCTCGGAATCGACAATCCCCCCTGCAGCGTAGGCATTTAATAAGTATTTATGTACATACACGCTTTTCGTAGTCAAAGGGTTCAATGTTTTTAACAACGTTTTTCAACTATCCAGTGGCTGGCTTTGAAATATTAAGAAAACTTTTTTTGTATATTAAAATAATCATCGTGAACAGTATTTCTACTAGGGCAGACAAACACGTCACTTAACAGTAACATATTTTCCCCTTGGACCATAAATTTTGTACAGTTTGAAATTCGTTTCCTAGTTTCCATCTGCTCATTATGGTGAAAATTAATCCTATTCGTAGCAAACATATTTCTCCTTTTCTTCACCCTGCCTTTTGCCTCCATCGTGCTACTTGAATGAACAATATTTAGAGGTCTGCACGAACGCAAGCAAGCTCAATAACGGCTCGCTCAATTTGTTTCGCGATTTTAATTTCGCCGAGAATTTGTTGGTTCGCGTGTTTGTTACAAACGTCGAGCGTTTCATACCAGACGGTATATAAAGTTGATAGAAAAACTGTTTCGCATTATTGATCGTTAACACACGAAGAATTTTTCTACACGTCGCACGATGATCGATCGGATCGTACAGAGAAAACAACGCGTGGCAGTAAATTTGTTTGCAAGCTTCAACACTAAAGCTTCTTTTTCGCGTTTTGTCAAACGTGATCACACGTGAAGTTGAATATGACGTATGAATTAAACGAGACGAGCGATCAGGAGCAATTTGATGAGAGACAAGCGGTATCTTTTTCATTTTTTTTTCTTTTTAATAGGAAAGTGATCTATTTTTTGAAATGTTTTTTTTTTATTATATTAGGAATTTTTCATGGTTATCGTTTCGTTTTGTTCCCGGGTCAAGGTAATCTTAATTACTCTGATGCGTTACGCGAACAGTTCCATTATCCTGCAGGATATATCCACGTTTCACGGTCTGCGGAGCTAAAAAACACAACGCTTGCGCGATAATGCGCTTCGCCTCGCAAATCCTTGAGAGATCATCCTGAAGTAGATAAATGGAAAAAGAACCGTCCAGGATTACACCGCAAAGAAAATCAAGATTTACGTTATCATCGCACGAAATATTTGCATTATCCTGTTGTCTCCCGGTTGTTTCAATGTTTCGTATTTCCAACCTCGCAAATTGTACAATTTCATGACCACAAGAGTCGTATGAAATATTTTGAATATTTTCACTGATAAAATTTTATCTACTGATAAAATAATTCTTCAAAATAAAAAAAAAGTAAAGTTACTTTTTTACCAAATGACTTCGAAATGAATGAAATTTGAACTTTTATCTGCAATCGCGTTCGCAAAACATTGAATAAAATAAGTTTTTCATGACGGCGATAAAAAAGGCTAATCACCACAGATAGCGAGTCTCTTTTGAAACAACAGTTCGTGTAACTCCAGCAATTTCCTTGTAATGCTGGTATTATGAAATCCTTTGTAATCCGCGCAGAGTAAGAACATTTCCCTTCGTAATTCAATAAAATCTCAGAACAATACGATCCGTGATATTGGGAAAATTTTTATCATCGCGCAGTGTCTCGTAAATCCAAAGGCTGCATTCGTAACAGAAAATTGACCAACAGGGACCTTGAAGTTGTGCATGCACGGTTCGTGGCCACTGTACTCTCTTTCTATTAATAAAGCTTTCTCCGCCTAGGCTTTTAACTGTGCATTCCCTTGGACCGCAAGCAAAATTAACGACACAGCACTGACACAAATAAAGAACATCCCGGTAGAGAAAGCATCGTGAGAGTTGAAAAACCGAAACACTTGTGATAAGGATTTATAATAGTTGCCTGAACAAGTCATGAATAGTAATCCCTGTCTCAATTTTCTTGTTATACTTATTTATTATTTAATTTTGAAAGTTGCAGCAATTTTAGTTATTTTTTAATCGTATAAAAATTAATCTTATCCTAGATGAGGATGCTATGAAACGTTGCTTTCAAAGATATTACTTATCTTCATTAACTATAAACAGAACGATATCTATGATGATTGCACACGTATCGCGAGCGTCAATGAATAATTATCGACGAACGATTGCATTCTGTTCCCGATAGCTGAACGCTACAGGCTAAAATGTTGTGCAAAGCAAATTCATTAACGACGTATGAATTGCACATTTATTGATGAAGAACGGAAAGCTAACGTTTCAGTTATTTACTTAAACGGTTAAAATGATCTCTATATTATAACGATATGACCCGTTACTATTTTAAATACATCTATCAGTAACTCCGAAACTATTTAAAAAATTAAAAAATACCTAACAATATGGATGAATTCCTATGGAAAATAAAGCGTCGCGTCAATCATGTGCGAGTAAAATGGCATTGAACGCGTTAATGGGCTTCCTGTCTCTAAGCAGTTAATACGATAACATTGAAATCTATTGCTCACCTGAATGAAGAACAGCTTTGGCTTTCCCGCCAAGGTGGGACATCGTTCAGCGATGAAACGGGTCCACAGCGACTCGACCTTATACATAGTATCGAACGTATGTATGTAACCAGATGTACCGTGCGACAGAACAACTACCACCAGACAGTCGGCATCCGTGTGGTCTTCCGCAGCGACTTTAATGAAAGGATTAATTAATTCGCAGCTACCCCCTGATAACGGCCACTGACTGTTTGCCAAAGTAGGTGATACAGGGGACAATATTGGGAGAGCTAAGTACACCCGCGCCATTTCCACGTCCATCCACGAGAATCACGTGCTGTTTGCCGAGCTAACTATTTCTGCGTGTTTAGATTATACTGTCTCGCGGTATATCTTGATACATCAACTTCAATTACGATTAGCATTAGAGGGATGGACAGAGGAACGCGATGCTACAGGTGCTCGAGTTTCATACGTGACGTTGGATACATTAAAATACCATTCTAGGTAAACGATACATCTCTCTTACCATCGGCTTTTAGTGTTCAGATTTCCACAATCTGATTGTTTATATAAATTTTGAGATTTTTATCTTATAGAAATTATGATAATTCGTTATTATTCATTTTCTATCATTATATTAATGAATGACATATTTCTGGAATGATTTGATACCCTTGATATTCATATTAAATGAATTAATAAAACAATTAGATAATTATTTATCAGCAATTGGTATGAATGAAACGTGCAATTCGAAGGATTTCTCGTTTAGAGTGCCATTCAATGAAAGCGATCCAATTGTTTGCAAAAGTGATTTTCAAGTCCGACGGTATTTACTGCGGTAACACAACAGCGAAATTGGAAAGGGTGAGAGGTTAAACGAACAATACGTGCCGTAGTTAACCTCTTGATTTGCTTGCGTATGACCCATCACGGTAAACAGCTCGGTCACCACTATTGTCGACCACACTGAATTAATTAATCCTTTCATTAAATCTGGTACGGCAAGCCCGTGCGCGGTGTTCGAATCTATAAACCCGTTCCTTCTGTTTAATTCCTGTCTTCGTGCGAATTTGATGCAATAATTTAATTGTTCATGCCACGCGTATATTGCTTCGACGATAAACAAATTTTGTTCGGAAAATTTCTTTCGCGATACGTATTTCGCAAACTATTGGATCTTGAGCGATTAAAGCAAAGTTGAAAATAGCAATCTCCCGAAATTTTCACACGATGCTGTAACATAATTTACCCTTTCGACGGCTCTCTCTCATACGACACGTAATTGCAAAATTTTCATTCATTTCGCGTTTCACCCCTTCAACCGTTCATTTCCATTGTACGCTTCGCGTATGATAATTCGTTTATACTTTGAGGACGAGTTTAAAACAGTAGGTAAGTGGATACTCTTGACACGTTTTCATTACATGCATCAAGAGTACGAGAAAGCAGAGAAAGTTTCACCGAAGTTGGAACGTTCCTTCGTGTAATGTGCTTCTGTTTTCTAAGGACAATTCAGTACAAGAGAGTCTAATGTACTTTGTAAAGTGGAGTCAGAAACACGTTACGTATTCGTTTTATCGTATGAGAGAAAATGAAAAAATACTATTTCTTGAATTTCAATAACCAATTTAATATTCATAAATAGACTTCCTAGATTGCACAGTAATGTGTGCCCATTACCTTTCAAATTACAGAAGTTAATTTTAATTTTCTACGATAAAGTTGCTAATCTCGCCCGTACTCTCTTCAAAGTTTTTAGAGTTTCAAAATTTGTTATCTCGAAACGTGAATCTTGAACGAAAAATCTCGAAACATCGGCTCTAAAACTGAAACTTTGAACGTTTAAAAAGTAGCAAGTGTTGAATTCTGATCTCTTTACTTGAAACTTTATATGACCTACAGCCTGAAGCATAAACTTCGTGCCCTGATATTTTGATATTTAAAGTATTAACCGTGTTATTTGTATCGTAAAATTTCGTCGAACTTCGAGAACTCGCGTTGTGCCTCAAAATATTAGCAGTAAAGAAGATTGAATTCGATAAAGGAACAAAAGTTACAAAATAATTCTTACCCAGAAAACAACTACGATTTCATGGACTATTTGGAGCTCAGTCATCTCTCGTATTCAAAGGAGAGGGATAAAGACAGTTAAACACCTGGAAGAACTTGGTTTTGTTGATTTCTGTGCACCTGCTCTAATGAAAGTTCACCTGTTCTTTGCCTCAAACGCAGCAGTTAATTCAGACAAATAAGCTCCGGTCGAATTAATTACGAAACAGATGCACGACAAAGAACTCCTCGAGCGAACCGAGCGAAATGATTTCGAGTAGACAAAAGGATGTTTAAGCGTACAGAATATGCTTCTCTGGGGCAATTCGCAATAAGGCTGAACGTTAACCTATTTCCCACATCTAATAATAAGATAATTGTGCTATCTTTCGGTATCCCTTAGAAACATACACTTCCCTTTGAAGAAAGTCAAACTACCCTACAGCTGATTGATACATCAACCAGTCGGGTAACTTAAAAGTTTATTCCTTCAGTCAAATTCACCTTATTAACAAATTATGAAAATAATTACTGACAATTTGCCCTTTATAATTTTGTATTCTACTATTTCAAGTACCTATGCGAATTTTGTATAATATTTTTCAGTAAAAACAGTTTGAAATATACAAGTTTCTCTGATAATTATATGCTCAGCCAACGCTGGGTGATCCCACTGGTTTTTCATAAATTCACACTTAAACTTCTATCCACATATTACGAAACATTCTGTACATGGTATGCGCTCATGAAAGGTTCGTAGACTCGACGTTAAAAGCACCGGCTGAAATGCAGCTTTTGGCAGCTGTATGCGAGTAGCCTCTCTGTGCTCCACTCACAGTGCACCGAGATGCACGGAAGTTCGAACAGTCAGAGAAGAAAATATAGGGTGACAGGTACAGCGCGGAAGGGAGAAGAGGCGTGAATTATAGGAAAGAAATGCAAATAATTAAGCCGTGCGTTCCGGTCACGTTTTTCTGCGTGAACAGTTTCCGTAATTTGCCGACGTTCCGGTCGATAAGCGTTTAAACGTGACGCGATTACGTTGATTCACCTCCAAGTTTTCTATAATTATATCTATGGAAGAGAATCATTTAAAAGCATTTCTTTTTTCGTACGCGTTTATTACGTTCTTTTCGTCGATGCTCGGAGTCGATAAGTGTTTATACGTAACCCGGTTACGTCAGTTCCCGTCGAATCGTTTGAAAACACAGACCGAGGACGAAAATTGAAATTAAAAGAATGGAACGAGAACGAAAGTAACTACACTGTAACAACAAATTTATATTCATACAATATCTAACACCGAATGAATCTCAACTTCGTAACGTAACTATTTGCAGTAGTACAAAATTGAAAAAGAACATCCGTTCCGCGAGATTGCTTTTGCTTAAACTTACCAAGTCCTGTTTTGGAGGAGAAAATTTCTGCTCGCGAAACCGTGTATGAATTATTCAATTTTCGTGAAGGGCACGAAATCAGAGATATAACAAGAGGATCGCCCAGAATTCGAACAGTCGAAAATGAAAAATCTGCGCGCTGAAAGTTCTTGATGGTGCGCCTTTTCGAACGGTGAAACGAAAATCCATTGGATGCGCTGGATGCTTCGTTCACAATCGTTTGGAAAGCCGCTCAACGCGTTGCGAACTCTTGATTCGATTCGATTCGATTCGATTCATGAAAAATAGAGAAATCCGCCCGAAATCGAAGGGCGGGAACTTTGATTGAAGACCCTTGACAGCAGTAAACGATTAAATTTTTCAATGTCTTTGACGAGCGTGCGAAGCGAACAAGGCGTGCTACGAATAGAGCTCGTTCATTGCATTCGAAACGTGCTTTTGTGCTGTGTTTCGAATACTCGCAAGAATACTCTCGCCGAAACTAAATACGCGAATGATCCCGCTACGTTCGAGAGGATAATTGTTCAAATACCCGAATGCGATTAGCAGTATTATTAACAAGAAATCTTTCTAATTATCTGTTAACACATTGACAGCCGATGTCCCGTAGTTTACAGTTCATGAGTTATATTGTAAGAAGTGGTACAATATAAAAGCTGTGAATCATAAATTAGTAACATGAAGTTTTGTTTCTTCTCCGTTCGTATTTACCAAACGGAAGTTACCGAAACGTGGGTAGCGAAAATTGCATCCCAAAAGGCAGAAATTATGAACGAGGAGGAAGCGGAACTGCGAAAACTATATTTGCACCGTACTTCCGCCATTCGATACAGTTTTCAGAGCAAACGAATGAGCACGTCCAAATTCACCTCTATTTTCAGAGCGTTCCTAAAAAATTATACCAAAGAGTTCAATTTGCACTGGATATACATGCTCCTCTAAATATGCACGCGCACCGAAAGTTCTAATTTTTCTTCTCGTTGCAGGAAGAAGCTTGAATTATTAAAGAAACTTGGAAAGACTGGTTAAGTTCGTGAAAATATGAAGGATTTCGGTAAACGTTTCATAAATCAATTATCTGTTTGCGCTGATACAATAAAGTTCCCATTGAATCGTCAATTAATTATTCCCTCATCAATATTTCGTGGCTCGTTAAAATTGCAGCTTCAAAACATAACGAATAGAGGCGAATTCGTAACCATTCATAATACTGGCTAACGTACGATTTAAAATTTACTATGCATATAATGCAAATAATTAAATATGAGTTAATTAGTTAATGAATTCAGAAACATCAATCAGATGTTTATGATAATGAAATGGAACATGGATTAATTTCATGTTCTGAAATTTTATGTTATAGAAAAAATATTCTCTACCATCATGCTTATAATTATAATTAATATAAATGACCGTATCGAAAATGAAACTGTATCGTTTGATCTTCGGTATATATCCAGTCTGCTACACGTTCGTTGGCAGCAAGCCAGTGTGAACAAGCCTTAATACGTGCTGAACCATGAAACAACCAACTAGCCAGTCGTGAAGTGAATTATTAAATCGCGTCGCGTATCGTTATTCGAACCACCGTTAATTGACTCGAACGTTTTCACCTCGTTTTCAGGATCGTACGTATTTATCCTTGACTCTTGAGTGATATTGCACACCAATTCGTTTGATCATTGAATGCTGCTTATTTCTCGCTCGTCGCTCGCTTACCTTTGATTACACCTCAGCCGTATTTTTTCAGCAAATTAAAAACCTACCGGACAAATTGCACTCTTCCACGGGAATATTTAACTGTTTACCAGTCGGCCCCTGTTTTTCACCCGTTTTAGTCGGCATTGTCCGACGAGAACCGACCAGAACGTTGTTTGCTCTGCAAATAAACGTCGCGCACACGCTTGTTGTTTTTTTTTTTTTTTCTGCTTGCCGATATCGGATCCAGCGACGACGATACGTTGCCTCCACACCGACGGGACACAGAAAAAAGAGTAATGGTGTTTATTCGGACGAGTTTGCAGCGAGGTTGGGGAGACGAATCGAAAGAAACAACAAGATCCTCCGAGGATCATCGACTAGGAGTGAAAATATCGTGATAATAAATGAATTTGTATATTTGCAATGAGATAGTCAGAAGGTAAAGACATAAGAGACACGGTTAGAGGAAAAAATTTGTCGCCCACTTCACAATTCGATTGAATTCACGGTACGAGAATGTGGAACGTTGCCAGCTATTGCTAGAAATTGAGGCATTAAAAATAACACCGAACTTTTTCCTAAAGTCAAGTTGACTAGCTTCTACATTTACATGTTTGGAATAAGTTTTTGCGACTGCTTTTTATGGTCTACAGCAACGTTTTCGTAACTTGTCGGATGTGCCGTTGACCTGTACTACTGCCGTTGGGACATCAGACCGGCATACACTACTAGTCAGCTTCGTTATTACTGTATCTAACTAATCCTGCACTCTGCTCAATCACGCTTTCGTATTTTAACACTTCAAACATTATATTTTTTGCTAAATTTATTAATTTATTCTTAAAAGATGGAAAATCCTAAAAAAGTAAATGCAAAATTTAAATATATTAAATATTAAATATGGTATTTAAACTAAACGAAAGTGAAGCTAACAAACTAAAAATTAAAACTAAAATCTGTAAAATGATATATAATTGAAAATTTGAAAAAGGGTTAGTACAGCAACTACGAAACAGAAAATATATTTTAGAAGAACAGTTTAAATTCTCTGTTCTAAAATCGTGGGATCGTGTAATTCACGTTAAAAGAAAATTGCACAGAGAAAGTACGAAGAAAGAGATACTTTTGTTCAATGAAACAATAAGGCAACAGAATGATTTTGCGAAGCAACGAACAATAACATTGATTTATTCGCTACTAGAATAGAAAAATGTCAATAATCTTACACTCTTTCCTTCCGATATTGTATATTGTTCCTTCTAAGCTAAAAGCAGTGAGTAAATGGTTAATTAAACATTGAATTGAATTTAATTGAAGCGTACAACTGAAGCTCGATACGACTCTTAATGAATGCTCAAGTAATTAAAATTCGATTAAAGTTCAATTACTTCCTAAACGTTTCGGTAAATTTCAGTGCACTATTATTGTTTTGCACTGTTTATTATATTGTGTTTGTCGTTAGCAAACATACCAAAATAATTTACATACATTTCGTCTTTAGATAGAAAAGGAAAGCAAATTACTTTCGAAGAAATTTATGAAAAACTGTTACACTAAATTCCATGATAATAAATTAAAAACTTGATTAATTAATAAATATGTGAAAGCTTCCAAGAAGAATTATTTCAACAATCTTTTTTTCAATATAAAACGAAACATAAATTGAGAAGGACCATCAATTTCATGAAATATGCAGTCACAAAAGTATTAAGAATTCAAGCAGATTCGATAACCAATAATTCAATGGAATCAAGGATTAACCCTGAAGAATTTAATTATTAAATTATTCAAAAATTTTTCTTATAAATATTTAGTTAGATTAACTTCGTGTCGCTGGTTATCAGTGACCCCGACGACAATCAAGGCAATAACTCTGCTAAATATTCGGTTCATTAAACAACGATACGACTTGAATGTTTAACATTTGAATTCTTTCCTCGTCAATACGAGTAACAACTTTTCTCACTATCAATTTTTAATTATCTCCAATTACCAAGTTCGAGTGCTGCATAACAGCTCGCTGTAAAGTGACCCGAGTGGAATTTAATTATTTCTCTTCTATTGTCTGTTAAAATCGAATCGATTGCATCTCGAGACGAGTCGCGTTAAAAAAAAGGAAGTAACGAGGGAAGAACTCCGACAGAGGTGAGAAAAATGTAGAAAAACGAAAAGCAGGAAATAGTTATAAACTGGACGCGATATATCTTGACGTATTCCCGGCCAGTGGAATATGAAAAGTTTTCTCGCTTATTATAAAGTTCTGTGATCATCCGACTTTCTGCTCTACTACGCCCTCACGTTCCTGTTTCGCGTGATTGTCTCTGCTGGTTATATCTTGCTGGAAACCAGTTACCATCCAAGGTAGCAGGACGGTTAATGAGCTCGTTTCATTGTAAAATGTTTGTGTAACTTCTCGTGATGCTTATTCATCGACAGTAGTCATTATCCATGTCGGGATGGTTGTACTCGAGATGTAGTTACCCATCTTCTTTCTTTATAAAAGCTTCCATAAAGTTATTTAGAAAAATTATTGATAATCCCTCAATAAAATCCAGATTATTGTATAAGAATTTATTAAACAATAAATTGTGATGAAATGAATTGCTCTATCTTTTTTTGTTTATACAAAATACAACTCAGGTTGAATATCATTAATCTTGTTTTTAATTGAAACAACATATTACACCGATATTGATTTTCATCGATGTTTTCAATATGACCGCATTACAGATAATGGTATTGTTTATAAAGTTCAAACACGACCAACGTAGAATATGTATTTTCAATAATATTGCATTTGCCATTAACGATTTCGTTTCACGAATTATTGCAACTACTTGTACAATTGTAATATATTTGCAATATATTCGCAATTACTGTAACAAGAGAATGTCATATCTCTGTTAAAAGATTAAATTTTCAACAATGTATAGCTTCAAAAAATCAATCTCAAAATTCACAATCTATTTTATTCTGCGCGATATTGCAATTACTATCGGTATCAGCAATCAAGGAATAATTTTCCCAAAAGCCTCGTTCGAATTAACAAAAATATTCCGAACGAACGAACTTGTTTCCTCGATCATCGTTGATCCGCAAAAGTAATGAATAGAGATATCGTGGTAGAAGGTGAAATGTTGCAGGCAGAACGCGTTCATTGAAATTCATCATTCCGATAGCAGATTCGAAGAGAGCTTTTTAAATGAAACCTTCCAGACACACGACTGTTACGATCTATATAGAGATAGCTGACGTACGATTTACGAGCTTCACGCTTCCACGACAACGTAAGAACATCTTTGTCCGACGGTAACAAAAGGGTTTGATAAATGTATGTCGGACACGGTCGCGGTGACGGGCGACGCCTATTGTGTCAATATTTGAATGGATGAACAGTAAGTAAAGAGGAAAATCAAACGAAAACGACGATTCGCCCGTCGACTTTTCGCCAACGACCACGGTTTTCGTTTCTGTCCCCCTTTTTCAAATGGTTTACCCACGATTTGTCGAGCTAAGGTTCCAAGAATCCGTCCCCTAACACTACCATGTGAATTTTACGAGCATTTTACGGTACTCCACACCCTCAGGGAATTTAGGAACACCATTTACCTACCTACGGACGAATATGTCCCGAATGTACTCAGAGTATGAAGGATTCTCTTTCTAAAGGTAACTTTTGTCCTGCTTTTCCCACGTGAAACTCATTCTTCTCTTGAGTAGAACAATAGTTTTTGTGATTTTCTGTCGAATACTAATCGCATACTGAAAATTAGGTAAAAAGAAGTAAAATTGCAAGTCATAAATTTTACGAAATTTACTGTGCGCGAATCAGTGATGTAAACACAGTTTTTTATGGAACAAGATTCCATAGGTTTCTGTGATCAGAAATGCGTTTTATTGAGTCAGAATTGGGATATTGATACCATATCTAAAGTGTAACTCTGGAGAAGATGCTGTCAAGATTGTGATAGATATCATTCGATCCTTCTCTACGACCCTTCAATATTTATAGCTCAATTTGGGAAAACATTGAGAAGGATAGTAATAAAAATATGGAACAATATTCATGCGTGGATTATAATTCCTGATATAACATAAAATTGCTGAAGAATCACGTTTTTTTTTAATAAAACAAAACATTAGTCGACTGTACTAAAACGACGTTAGTGAAATAATGGAAATGCGACTCGCTACACGAAGGCAACCGAAATAAATTATTTCGCGTATTATTCCTCTCTGTCGGTTGTTACGGATTACGCGTTGTTTAACGAGCAGCACAGAAAAATGATTAAAATCTGTCCCCAGCTACATATAAAACGTGTTCCATGTCCCAAATCACGTTAACCAGTCCACCTCGAATTTCGCATGCACCGTTTCGAATCAAAATTTCATAGCGGAAACGATCCGATCTTTATCGTAATTTCGATAATAATTCTCGTGCCATTTTCTAAAAACTTCCAGGATTCGTTTATATTTTCACATCTATCTTTCTTTCTATTCATTGATACAATCAAAATTATTACGTCCATTGACCAGGTGATTAATTTATCATTTTCGAGATAATTAATTAGCCGAGAAGAGAGAAGCATTTGAATAAAAAATTTTCAGATTCCATTATTTAATATTACGTCACGAATGCCTCGAGTCTTATCAAATAATTTTCATAATTATTCAATCATCCCTAAAAATTATATGAAGTTAAAAATAAATGGTGTTCACTTACCTTCTTTCAATACTTGCAGAACGTCTTCCGATGATAAGTCATCGTAGCATCGAACATCGAACTGCAATTGCTTTAAGACTTCAGAAATACTGTCTTTGTCCTTTTCTGAGCCCATTCTTACTTGCATTTTCCGGAAGTGTACGTGATTGAAGATTAACGCAACACCTGTTCGGGCATGATTCATATTGTACTCTTCATCGTCTGCTTGCACTCGACTTCGAACGGTTCTCGTAATCGACCTTTTCGGAGGGGATAATCTGTAACAGATGAAAGTAAAGTCAATACAACTATCAAATAATTATTAACAAGTTCAATACCGTGGTGATCACCGGCGATTGGCATCATAAAATCGAAAGAAGAGGAAAGTCAAAAAAGCTCTAATCGAAGTTGCATCGATTTCACACTTTTACAGTTTTCCCTCAGCAGAACATAAAGAGAAACAATTTACCCCCGTCGAAATGCCACGGTATCACCGAATATTGTTTATACCAGAGATTCATACAGGCGGTATATGTAGTTTGTTCTTTCAACTGGGTTCGCTTCGCCTAATATTGAACATGCTACATGGCAAATTACACGGCTCGTCGAGAACACTTTTTTTTTTGTTGTTTTACGATTACGATGCAAGCGTGGCTTGGCAATAACTTGTTCGCGTATATTTTTGTCTGTCGCCAAATTTCGTTGTTTCCCGGACGTGGTCGATCGATGCGAAACGGGAGGAAAAAACGAAGCGTGTAGCCGCGTTGTTCGGTGTCGATGCGGCGCGCTGACGGCTTTTATGTCGCTCGTAAAATTTTGAATCGCAAAAGTGGCGCACACTGGCTGGAACAACACCACACGCTGCGGATGCTCGACAAATAACGTCTACGAGACGAAAATGAAAGACATCGTGGCCGAACATGCTTCGACGGAAAAGTTTTCCACGCTTGTACGACCGACGCGGCGATTAATTCTAATTATTCCCATGGGGCTTTTATAAAGCACATTACTATTCTTCCGCTTTAAAAATAAAATTGAAACTAATTCTACTTCCTGTAACCACAGAACATATTTTCAATCTACAAAATTGTCTAATAACGAAGAACATTAAAAACTAATTTTTCATATACAGAATCCATAAACGTCCGATTGAACGCTCTTCAAGATTTCTTTTCAATTCATAACTGCTCTAAAGAACATTCTCAAGTCTTCAATCTCTGTCTCGAAATCTTTTTCAAGTACCTTTTACTTATAATAGGTTAAACGAGAGCCCGTTTAAGCTGTTAATTTTACGGTTTTGTGGTGGATTCAAGTTTGAACCGTGCACGTTTCTCTTCTTAAAAGAGAGTGACAAGCTATAATCCGGTGAGAAGGTTTCGCCGATGCTCTTCAAAGTGCATTAAGCTGTTTCGTACTTTCCACTCACGTACGTGTTTGCCACTAAGGAAAAAGCGTTCGGCCAATGTAGACGGTGTACGGATTCTCAAGGTGTACGTGAACACCGTCCACCGAATCATCCGACGGTCAATTTAATTTTAAGTTAGATCGCAATCCGGGTCTGAAGAACTTCTCGTAACGGCTCGCTCGTTTTATCGCCTTAAGAAGCACGTTGGCCCCGTAGCGTCGGTGTAAACGCGTACGTACGACGATCTGACCGAGAAACAGGGCTGAGCCCGATTACCGCCGTTTTCACGCGATGAAAAACAAGTAAACTATCCATGATACTCGGTGAACCTGGATAGTTAACCCGTAATCGCGTTTCGTTCAGAAGAAGATACTTGAGAAGTGAATTTTTGGGAAAGGAAAAATCACCGTTCATTTAATATCAGATTAATTTTCGCAAATGAAAAATTAACCGCAACAGCTCGTACAACTCTGTGAAATGTTTCGCGATCAGGTGTTTCGTACTCAATGAAATGTTCTTGTGCAGGCAGGCAACTACCGTTGCACTTAACGATGATACACGTTCCTGTTACAACACCGAGAGTTCTCTAAGAGTGAAGTGTGGTTGTTGTGTTTGGAAGTTAGGATTCTCAGAGTTGCTGTGTACTATCGCGAGATACGCGTTGTTGGTCGCGTGTGTACGTGCACGAATCTTCTTAACGCAGAACTGTACGCGGAGATAGAGTTCTAGGATGCATAGTTAGCCAAGTAAATGCGCATAGGAAATTCAGACAACCGTAGTATAGATGGAACTTGATGTTTTTATCGTTGATCGGGAGTATTCAACTAAAATACATAATTTTGTATAATTTATAATTCTAAGAAGAAAAATAAATTTATTTTTGTATCAACGTCATAAATACCAAAAATAATTCTGATTAAATTCACGAATTTCGTTTGCAACAACTTAACAATTACACGGCTACGCCGGGTAACAGAAATGAAACACCTACCACAGAGAGACGAACCGTAAAGAGGAAACCGCAAAGAACGAACAGTAGGGAAACACAAAACGCGACGAGACAGTGGATCGGAGCTTTTTAAACGACTGAAGATATTCTACTCCCCGCGTTGAAAGACTTGAATGCAGACACGCTTGCAGCGAGAGAATTGTAGAAATTCCTACACACGAACACGAGTAACGAGTCGGTTGACAAAGGAGTGCTTACAAACTAGTCATAAATGCACGAACCTGCCGCCCATTACCGGACAAATGTTCATTGGAAGAGAAATGAATTACCGGAATTATACCGGTCCACCGCGTTTCCTTTGAACTCGAAAACATTTTGTAATCGTCTAGCTCCGCTTCGTCGTTACGTCACAAATATAAATCCTTGAAAAATGATTATAACGATAGATTAATCCAATTAAAAAACAATAAAATTAGAAATTAAAATACCGAAGTTCTAATGAAATTTTTTTTCTACCTTCTACCGTTTTAGAGCTAAAACATTATAAATATTTTAAATTATCAAATAATATTGACAGCGAACTTGTCTGTACGTCGTCATTAGTATCTTACACTGATTATTGTTATCAATTTGCACCAAAGAGTTCATTAATACCTTCCGACTTCTTCTGATAAAATTTAACAGTGTATCGTCCTTCAGAAACACCCGGTATAAATAGAAATATTCCAGTTGATATGTAATACCAAAAACGCGACGGTAGTAGCGCGACGTTAATTCAACTGTAATTCTCGCCATTCTGTAATTCTCGCAATATAGCACGCACTAGATCACAAAAAATATCACGTTCACCCGTTTATCGTATCGTCGATGTCTCGCTGCGAAATCAGGTTTATCTAAAACTCGATATCTGAACAAAAGAAATGAAAAATTGCGTATCTTGATTCTCTGCTCGTTCAATGTTATCGCGCCGAGGAAAAATGTTGATCGATCAATTGATTTTGGAACGAAACGACAAAATAATATCTACAGTATTGCCCCGAAATAAGCAAGTGGTTTCTGCCTCGAAATAAGCAACTCGCTATTCCCTCTTCTTTAATGAGTCGCTTAATGCCAGAATGAGAAAAAAAATAATTTTCTGTCGGGGAACAAAGTCAAGTCAAATAGCATACCTGCTCCGTAATAAGCAATTAATCGATCCCGAGCGAGTTGCTTATTTCAAGGCAATACAGTTCTCACTCACTTTCGTTTGTTAAATGACCACGCGTCAACGATGTGTTCTATCTTTTCCTCGATATCCCTTTCGAATATCCCTTTAGTAAGGTGTACTTCTCTTCCCGTCTCCGTCCGCAAGGACCGTTTCCCAGTTTCTATGTCCTTCGTCTGCTGAAACGATAAGTTCTTCTTAACCGTAGACTGAGTCTTCGTCGCGATGTTTCTTTCACTTGATCCAGGCTGCGCTTTCTTTGTCACTGTCTGCTTTCCATTTTGTTCAGCTTGTCTCACCGTTAGTTTCCTCGCGGGTTCAGTTTTATTCGGTACAACTTTATTCGCGGTTTTACTCACTGCAGGCTTATTCGCAGTTCTGTTCACCGCAGCCTTATTCCCAGTTTTGTTCGCTGCAGGTTTATTCTCAGTTTTGCTCGCCGCAGGCTTACTCTCAGGTTTACTCTTACTCGTACCCGCTGCAGATTGATTTTCCTCTTTGCCAGTCTGCTTTTCGTTGCTTGTGCCTGGCTTTTCAGGCCCAGAAACTGACGCTTTCCTCATCTTCACTCGCGCCCAATTGTACACGATAACTGCAAATATGTCTCTGCACGAAGAACCGAGATAACGGAACGGTTTTATGCGACGCTTATCTTATCACAATCCAATTGAGGGTATAGGCATCGATGTTACTATTCAGGGCTTTGTTAACCTCAAATGCATTCGCAATCTGTCTACTTGTGGAAGGTGGGGATGTTCGAAACAAAGCAAAATTATGAATCAACAATCGTCGATATTCAATATGTATCTTTTCTAGGATGAATAATTTCAAGCTTAACACCTTTCTCACGTGTGACCTTCTCGATTTCCAATTTGGTACTTCACTTTCGAGTGAATCATTAGTTTGCTTATAATAATAAATATTACAGATCATCGATTCGTTTATCAGGTATCTACGATGGGATACGATGATAAATGAAGTGACTCACGCGTTTGTTCATATGAGACTCCTATTAATTTGCGTAAAATAATTGTATTATATTCCAAAAGTATAGTTAATAAAATATTCAAGTGATCAAATACAAAAGAAAAAATATCATCAAGCTTACAAGTAAACATGTGAATCACTGAGCATATAAATAAATCATTGCCTAAGCAAAATGAAACGATTTATCAAAACCATTGTCTCTTTTCTTATCCTTTGTATTCTATTTTCTCTAACAATTTAATTTTCTTGCGAATCTGTCTTTACGTTTCACCGTGACAATTCAGTCAGAGGACAAACGATTTGTTGCAAAACACCTTCCTAGGGTTTAATCGACTGTGATAAGCGGATAGGGTGGTCAGTGTATGATAATAAAGGAAAGTACAGTCGGTGCAGTTTCTTGCTACATTATCAGCGCTGGAATCGCTAGCATTCCCCAACAACTGGATTGAAATGACGTCGCGTTATTATTCGGATCACTCGGTGCTCGAGTGGTCCGCACGGTTTTTGAATAATAAGAAGACCGTCGGAAGTCAGCAGTATTTTACGCAGGTCAGCCTCCAACGGATAATGCCGGCAAGATTTATGTACACCGAGCTTCCGGTCTCTCCGTTCCATCCCTTTCTACCGCAATATCCCATTCCCCGGACACGACGACCAAAGTAAGACCGATTATCATAATACACAATGCGCCCGCGACAACGTTCAAAATTATTTATGAAAACCCCCTCGAGCGAAAGATGACGCGATCGTTGCGAAATGATCTGCTCCTCATTGATAAGAACGTCGTTCGTTTTATCTATTAGACGAATGACTCATTGCTCTTTTCATTAGATCGTGTTGATACCTTGCATTCTTTTTAGTACCAAGATAAATCGGCGTTATCAGAATTGCTGCTGGGACAAATTAATTAAACTTGTTCCTTTTCTTTTGTCCATTTACAGACTTACAACATGGACGCCCAAGTTGGAGAGTCTTCGGCGTGTGCCACGGCGTTACTCTGCGGAGTGAAAGCCAATTACGAGACCGTTGGCTTGGATTCGTCTGCGCGTTTCGAGATCTGTAATTCCACTTTCGATGCCCATGTACCGTCCCTTATCAATTGGGCACAGGAGCAGGGTAAGTAAAATCGGGATGTTTGCGAATGTCAATGGTTAATGCAAAAAGATTATCTCCGATCAATTTCACTCCAATAAATAGGAATTTAACCCCTTCAATCGTTTCGACGTGTACACGTATGTCAATATAAAATTTTCATCAATAATCTTTGTGTATAATGGCTGCAGTTTATATAATTATTTTCGTCAAACTTTATGCTTCAAACTGATACGTCACAAGTGATATTTGATGACACTTTTATATCATGAACTTTCGACGTTTCGAAATTAACCATTTGGCATGCAACAGCTTGCAATCATTATTTATTATTATTAAGGTAAACGCAGCCACGAGCAGTCATAATCTGAAGTATCTACTTCAAAACACGGTAGTGAAACGTGATTAGAAAACAAAAGGTGATGCACCTTGTTCGCATAATTGACCTGTATGCTTGAATGAACGAGGAATACGTCATATCCCTTCTTTGATTACGCCATCAATAAAACAAGCGTCGTAAAGTTGAACAGACGCTATCAACGTGCAATGTTACTCCAACGTAGCAGATGTCTGTGAAGCGAATTATGGTTGGTAACAGAGCGCGTAACGCAAGAGGGTAATGGCAACATGAATCGAGATGATTGGCGATTCTATGCGAAATCACGAAACGTTTTGCCGTTTCCCGAGCTAATTCCGATGATTATCCGAATAATCAACAGTACTCGTATACGCGATACGCGTTCATTGGATTCTGGGAAAAAATTATAATCGCGCGATTAAGAGTCTCCAGGGAGCAAAAGTTAATTATTACGTAAAAATTTACAATTACAGTAATGAACTTCGTGCTCGAAATACGCGCTTAACCAGAGCTATTTGAAAAAGCAGACATCCGTATGTTTTCATTTTCAAAATTAAAATAGTCTTTCGCTGCTATCATCGCCCTGTTCTAACGATGCTCGAAAATGAAGTCGCGCATACGATGCAAATTGCCTTTCTTCACCGTGAAGTTCCAAGAGGATACATATTTTCTCCGATAATGTTGAAGAAAATTGCTTCCACCTTATAATGTTACATATACTTTTACACTTCTTGGAATTACTCGTTTAATAAGATACTTGTTATTTTTCAATTTTTCAAAGCAGTATTATTACGTAAACCTAATTGATTCAAATTTAATTTAGTTATTTTTTCAAGAGCAGTATTATGTTCGGAAAACAGGAAAATCAGGGTGCATCACTCGGGTAACATTCTTCATAAAGTGAACTCGAAAACGAGCTGCTCGAAGTAGCTTCTTCGCGGCTAAATCAGCCACCGTGAAAGTACCTGGGGCAATGTACACGCTATGTAACAACATTGCATAGTCATGTACATCGAGAGACCAGTAATAAACACGTCGCATATAGCCGTGTACGTATGTCTGCGCCTACGTTACGAGCATGAAAGCGCAAGCTGCCTTAACCCGATCATTAAGATGAATTGCCTGCTTGATTAATCGCACGCCGTTTGCCGCTGACGTGTTCCGCTCCGCGAGCTACTACGATCTTGCTTTCTATCTCTCTTTACAACTATCGTGACTGAAGAAGGGACAGGGTGGACCTGGCTCATTCAAAATGTAAACTGACTCCCCGCCAGAAACTATTAGAATAAGTAAATTATGTAACTGTTCATTTCGAAGGGAGTATAATCGATTTGTGGATAAGTTGACAGTAAAAATTTCTATGCCATTAACTCGCGGTTACTTTGTTAACAGACCTCGTATTTTCGTCCCAACTCGAAAATATCGCAGCAATAAAGCAGAAGTGTTGGATTTCAGTCTGCGATTCGTACTATAATCTCATTTAGAACCGCATGATGTATCTAGGTTTTCCATTAAGGCTACTTACGCCGATGTTTTTGCCGCCTCACGTACTCCCTTCGAAAGCTTTTCCTTCCTGCGACTTCGTATAAAGAACAATTTCGCAGATGGAGTACACCCTTTTCGCGTAAGATTACGTTGCTAGATATTCGTTGAGAGATGAAAAGCTTCGATAGAGAAAAGGAGAAGAAAAGTAAGACGAAACGTGGTGTCTTATGAAATTTGAGACGAATCACGGTCGGTTGAAAAATTAGAAAAGATACGTCGAAGCTTTACGCGAGTGCTTAAGTTTGTCGGTTAAATTGAATCGTCGTTCGCGAAATTTTCAGCGATTTCCGCGGAATTCAAATCGTTCTCTCCCCTCCCTTTCGTAAATTCGTACGATCGTCGACGTGACTGCGATGATGCGAATGAATTATTGATCAGACGAAACCGTAGGAGTTAGTTGTCATTGGATAAAGTTCATTCGACGACTGTTCTCCCCGCTGTCACCGGAAACTCGACGGATGAATTTGCAAATTTTAGATCGTCTATACGTAGGGACGGTTAAAGCCATAGGAACGTTCGGCAAACTTCTGCTTGAAAATTCACTCGTTATCTGTCCGTCTGATGAACGAAAATCCGCGCAGAACCGATATTCAATTTAATGAATGCATAATTGATTCAATTAATCTCGTACTAATTATTTGTCGAGACTTGGCCGCTGTTGGACATGGATAAAACTTCTCGATGAAAGTTCCCCGGTTTTTCCAACACCCCACAACCGTGTTTAAATGTAGGTTAATTAACAAAATATTCACTACACGCGAATTCCAATTTTTTTCAAATTATTAAAAGTTTGTTTTATACATCTAAACCGACAGTTTTCAATCGTTTGTATAATTGGAATTATACTTCCTTTCCTTTTGAAAGCCACGTGTAACTGGGTTAACTGTTCTCGTTTCTGGAAACAGGTTGTAAATCCGGTTTAATTAGGTGTTTAATTGAAATAAAATGTTTTAAATTGCTAGACTGATCACAAAATAATCACAAAACTTTTTATAAGAAATATAAGTAACGAAAAGTACCTATTAAACTTTACAAGTGTATTATTCCGAAATTAATAAAAATTTCTCAACAAATGTAAGTTCATAAGAAAGAGGATTCTCTTGACTTTAAGTCAGTTTTGATTTTAGGTTGATATGATTTTTGGATGCCGAGATATCGTCGTTTAAAGCAAAGTATAATTTTTCCACCCTTATTATGTTCTTCTCGTTCTTCCTGATCGAACCTTTCACTCGCTCAATGAACTGACCTATCACAAGCTTCCCTCCAACGCGCTGGTCAATGACATACGCTGAGTCAGCATTTTTTTTACTATTACTATGATGCGTACGCATTTCCGGGTAAAAATGTAGGTCACGCGGTCATTCAACATTTCGGGCGCGCTGAGGCTAAGCTTTAAAGGCCTGTATCTTGGGAACTAATTGAGATATCGACATAGATCAAAGTGCATCTTCATTGGCATATTATCTACTATCCTCTAAGCCTATTATGGTAAATCTGACTGTTCAATTATTCCAGTAAACCCTCAATCACTTCAGTAATCACGATTGAATCCTTAACATAATTTGTTAAATACCCATTTTTCTTTTTAAAATAAATTTGTTAATGTATTTTACGATACACGAAATCATAAAAGAAAATGTTTCTCAAATCAGACACAAATATTTTCCACGAAAAATCTGACATGGAGTGAAGAATACAGAAAGTGGTACATCGAGTCGAGGTTGTATCTAAAATGAAACAGGGAAAGGAAGCTCATTTTCGAAAGTCGAAGTCTGTTGGAAAAAAGCTTCTTTCGTATTTCTCACTTCTATTCTTCAGTGGCCGCCTTGGGAGACTTCGAAATACACATATGTATTATCTCGAATCCGAAAGTGTATCTGAGCCATGAAATTTTTGCTGTCATCAAACATCGATCGCTCTAATTTTGTAACCGTTTCTAAATTCTAAAATTACAAGCGATTTTATTCAGGAAAGGAGATAAAAATGAATATCTCTCTGGAATGAAACATCGTTATATAATTACCGTGACAACGTTAATTGTAAAAACGATGTAGGTTTAGTTTACGGGGACAGTCTCAGGACTCTTTATCCAACTTTTCTTATTTTCCAGCAGCTTGTTGCAGGTAGGTTTTGCAGTAATTGAACGAAAAACGGAACTGGAAATTGCTTAATCGAAAGAAATGGAAACGTAACGTTCAAATCGCAAAAAGATGAAAAATGTAAGCTTCCTACGACTTGGACAAATTAAATTGCTGACAGTCACCGGTACGAAGCAATCTCCGACGTTAATATCTTTTCCGCGAAACAAAAAACATCTAAACTTTGTGGAAAAAGAAATTCTTTTCGCTTAACGTGAAATTGGATACCTCCAAAAATAAATTAATTTAAAATTCGTGAAAAAGTTTGAAATTCTGAGAAAATTTATATTTGAAATTCTCCACTTGTGCATTATTTTTGCAACGCCCTGTACAACAATCTGAAATTGCGTATTCAACGTTTTGCTTAATCTCAACGACACACTATGATCCAACATCTCGCATCCTGTACAAATACTTAATTAACTTCTCCAACGATGCAGAGCGTTTAAAGCTACCGACTAATGTAACAACCATTACAGCTAGGAAGCTTATTCGAAATTCAATTCCCTGACGAAATGCGTTTCGCCATCTTCTGAATCTGAAACTTACGCTGCTTAAATAGTTGTTAATCGAAGCAATACCCGGTAGAGGAAGTCGTAGGTCGTCGCGGTGTCCCTTCGTTATGGTAAATCATAATTGAAGACCCAGATACCGAGATCAAAGGGTCAAGAGAGACTTTGATGAAGGGTCCGTGTATCGACGCACTCGGGTCGATTAGCATCCGTTGCCGACCTAACGTCGGCCCACTTAACGTAATTACTAATCCTACGGGAACATAGAGCATAGATCTCCGCGTGCCAACTTAATCCGTAAACTCATCAGCAATGGCACAGAGACTTTCCGTCGAACGTTCGCTAAGAAGGATCACGCGAACATTCGCTTAATTAAAATACGACATCAAGCGGTTCGCGGCTTGGATAGCTATTCCAACGACGTCGCCAGAATTCATTTGCAACCGCATTTCTACGGTTCGTCGACGATGAAAAAGTTGTCCGTACGACATTTTCGATTCGTTCTCACTCTCACATGCTTCCCTTCATTTATCTTCCTCCGAATAGAAAACGCGTTTAATTGGAGACGTCAGAGAAAGCTTGTTCCCTGAAATTCCAAATCGGAGAGGAATTTTCTTCTCCACGAATTCTCCGGGGACTTTTTGACGTTTAATGCTTTCTTGGTATGGGTTAAATTGCCCTGCGAGTTCATTTCATATTTTACATCGATGTTCATGGTGAAATATGAAGAATATTTCTCGAGTTTCATAATTAACTCCTTGAGTGGCACTGGAGTCGAAATTTGAAAATTAACTATTCCATTTTCATTGTATCAACCAACGCGTTAATTAAAAGATTCATTTTCACCAATATCAATTCTATTGGAAACTTAATCGATTAGCCAGCGATGAGACTGTCCGCGGCAGATGTATAGGGTGCAAATGCATAGGGTGCAGTTGGATGAAGTCGGGTGATTTACGAAACACGTGCGCTGGAAACTGGTAGCCAGCAGATTTACCGCGGTGTCGATAATCCGACTTTTCTGTTCGCAGGTAAATCGACGGGCCTAGTCACGACCACCAGGGTGACACACGCGACACCGGCGGCTCTTTACGCCCACGCAGCCAGCCGTTACTGGGAGGACGATGGTAAAGTGCCACCTGCTGCACGGACTTCTTGCAAGGATATCGCACGTCAGCTGCTCGAAGACGAACCCGGTCGTAACATCAACGTACGGGATTATATTTCAGCTTAACTGACCGTGTCGCAGATTCTCTGCCCCCTTTACGTCCATTTCTGCTCGACTCTTCAGTTCTCTGAATGATTGGGGTGTCTCTTTCGACTTTCTGCTCCGCCATCGTGATTCGACGCGATTCGATGATCCTCGGGGATGAAAAAGTTTGATTTCGCTTCGATCGAATGTCCGCTTCCTTGAGCGTTGTATACTTTGATAGAATGATTTTCATGGGGGATCGTGATTCTTCCTCTCGTGAAATTGCTTGTTTTACATGGACTGATACATGCTTCTGACCCGTTCCGTTAATAAATATTTTTCAAACGATACCAGGTTTTTTAATTATATTGCAGCTGTACGTTTATTTAGGTATATTGAATTCACGAAAAGAGGTTGATAAAATACGAATGTTGTTTAATATCTCGTATTACATCGAATCGAATTGCTTCGACTAAAAATACGTCGGCTAACAATTCTATGTATTCGTTCGATGAGCTGTGAATTACTGGCATCGACATTTCAAAATACATATTCGAGGTGAAGCTCGAAAACTCTCAAATTAAAGCGCACAGTTTGTAAAACAGAGATAGGATTTTCAAATCGGAAATGAACTGACGTGCTCTTTCCACTCGGCAATTTATTGATGTAATACGAACGAAAAAAAGGTCAAATAGAAAACTGATTTTCTGAAATAAACAAATTTCAGATGTATCATTTTTTACATTTTCTATTAATGTTTAAATACGGTACATTTTTCCAGCCGGAAACTTTATCCAGATCAATGATTCTCGTTCTTCGATTGCTTTGAATCCCGCATCCCTTTTCAGACTTCCAATGGTGACCCTTGTGCCGACCACTTCGAAACTTCCGGTTTCTCGTTAAACCGAAGACGAACTAAGATAAGCTTCTCTCTGTGTAATGGAATCCCTCGATTGCGTCGAAGGGACTTTGTGACAATAATGCAAAGTCGAAACGAGTCTTCTCGCGGTATCCCTGTGAACCAATCGCGCCGGTTCAATCAATGAAAATTCGATTTTTCGGCGGGTCAATCGGTCCTTGGGGATCTTAGATGACGTTTCTCTATCGCTATAACTCGAGGGAAAAAAAATCTCGTTCGAGGGAACTGGCATTGCTTTTGTGCGAAACTTCTATGCAAAACTTCTTGCTCGTTAAAGTCTGCTTAGTAGAAATTCTCTAGAGAGTTTGCTCTCAGATAGAAGAAGAATTAAAGGTCCAGAGGGACGAATTTTTCTGTATTTTTTGGATAAACTGAAGATTTCCGATATATTGGCGGGACAGAGTGAACCGTATCAGATTTATTTCGTGAAATTCGATTGCACAGAATCTGCAGACACGTCGCTATTTCCTTATTTATTTGATTTATAAAAACAAATCTCAGCGAACCTTCCCTTCAATATTTTTAATGTGTAAATAAATAAAATGATAACGAAGTTACCAACGAAAACTTCATATTTTTTTACATCAGCATTCGAGAAGTTTCCAACTTCGTGCTTCGTAACTTTATCAGCATACATGTTTTTTAATTGCTTGCTTAAGAGATATTTTAAAGGTACACGGTGTAATTATCGTTTAAAAATATCCTTGCAAAGAAGAAGACTTTGGTAAAGATGTAAAAATTAATGACTTCAGAACTGTTGTAACGAACATAGCAAAGTTATAACTCCACCGATGAATTATGAATAAATGATTATGTTTCATTCACCACGACACTTTACAAAGTGCTACTTAAGTATTTCACACGTATTTTGTCTTGGCCACGTAAAAATACAAAAGCATGTATTGTAGGTTATATACTCGCGATCCTGTTTCCATGCAACTTCTATTTCAGGCATCGAAAAAAACAAAAGCTGCAATCACCGAAATGGAAACTCTCACATGCAACGAAAAGAACATTTCTCTTCGGTTGACTGAAATTCTGCAAAATTGCTTCTGGGATCGCGTTCTCTGATGGAACGCAAACATGTACATACGTCAGAAGAACATACGAAAATATCAGATCCGAAAATGAAAAGCGTCCGGCAACTTTGGATCAAGTTGAATCCAATGTTTCAATGCTACTTTCGTTACAAAAAATATTAACTATTGTCAAAGTATCAAGATTTGTATTTACCGTAATAATGAATAATATTCATGACTAAATTTTATTAAATAGAAAAAGGTATTGATTTATTTATTATCGTGTTATAAAGAGGTAATTAAAAGCTGAACATGCTTTTAGCATACATAAAATTAAAAATGTCTAGCTTGGTAAATTTAAATGTAAAGGGATTAATTACAGAACTTTCCGGAAATTAAATGTCAAAATAACGGAGTTTCATTTTTGTCAACATTTTAAAAAGCTGAATGAAATAACTATGTGTCAACCTGAATAAAGTTTAATTATTTTTAGGAATTTTTACGTACAATCTGAATTAGAACATTTACTGTGCAAGCGATTAAAGAATATCTTTGCTGTACAAGAATAACCCAACAATTTGTTCTTAATCATTATTAAATTACTGAAAATATGAAAACTATGATGCGATGAATTTTTATCATTTTCAGAACCAAGCAGCTTACATTATTAAAATATGAAATCTTCCAATAACTAATTTTCATACCTAACAAATAGTTTATAAAATTTTCTTCAATGAAACAATACATTATAAACCATTGCTTAAAATCTCTTTCTCTTTCATCCATATTTTACAGTTAAAAGCACAAATCAATCGAAGCCACGAATTTGCATAATCAATAGAAATCACCGGCAAATGAAAACGATCCATCAATTGGACGTATTAAATCATCCCGATTGCTCTCGGAAGATTCGAAGGTTAATTTCCATGAACCGATCTGTCTCAAAGCCAAGCTCGCTCCCAATGCTCGATAAAATGTTCGAGTTTATTACTCGGAATCCAGTTTGATCCGTTTCTCGATAAAATACTCGCCAATAAAATCACGTTTCGTCGTAGGTGGTGCTCGGTGGGGGCAGACGTCATTTCGTGCCGAAGGTGACCCAGGATCCAGAGGAACCGGATAAAGAGGGTAGACGATTGGACGGAAGAAATCTGATCAACGAATGGTCGAGAAATCATGGGCTACGAAATGTGGCCGCGAAATATGTCGCTAACAAGGAACAATTCGAGAACGTGGATCCACGCAAAGTGAATCATCTTCTTGGTAACGAACAGATATCAGTTTTTTTATTATAATGATCGATTGCGATAAAAATAATCATATCTGGTATGACACGCGATCGAAGATTAAGCTATCAATCTAACTCTTCAGTTTCGTTTTTCGATTTGTCACCGTGATTTTATTGCCATTCAAAAAAGAAATAATTCATGTAGCTATAGGAAATAAATTTTGTTTTTTGTTTGGATATTTTTGAATGATAAGAATTTGTAATTCTCTTTCATATTATAATATGTTCAGGAACCATGATTGTGTACAACTATAATCTGTTTCATTTCATTATAAAAATGCCCAGTTTAATTCCACTGCATTTTAATTTCGTTAAACATTTTCCGCGTTCTCTAGTAGATCTTCAAATTCCAACTACGACGATATTAAATTCTCGCGTACAAAGTTGTTCATCAAATTCGTTCCAAGAAATTGTCATAAATGTATTCGCGTTTTTTACCTTTAATTCGACTCCATACCTCGCAAATTCTATGCTAAACGGATAACGTGAATTTCAAAGAAATTTTATAATTTGAACGATTATAATTTACTAGTTTCGCAATATTGGGTAATTATCGATCGTACTCGATTGAATTAATGCTTGAATACAGTTGGCTGTTAGTTAGTTCGCCCTAATTATGATAGGCGTAACGTTTGAATTTGAGATTACGTTCGGTATAGCGAGCAAAGCTGTTGATTCCCTGTGAGACCCGATAATAAGGAACGCTATTGGCTGGTATTTCATCGCGATAATCCTTTATTTAGTATTTCAATCGTAAATCAATAATGAACGGATAAACTATTCTGTGTAACCAGCCATGTTTGAAAATTGATTTACTATGTTGCCTCAAATGTGAAATATTGTTACTGTCGTTCTATCTACACGATAAATTAAGAAAAATAAGAATCGGAGCGTTGAGTAATAAAGTGCTCTAAAAGATATTTTCTCAAAATCTTATAAATCAGTCGTCTCTTTTATCACGAAATACAGTGCGATGTAGAATCTCGGTAGCAGAAATAAAATTCTATCGCAAGGAGAAACGACTCGATAAAACTTAGTCTGTTAAAAATTCTATGACTCACCATTTCATGGGATTCGATGATTTCAGGGCTGTTTTCCTATTCCCACATGGACTTTGACGTCGATCGAAACACGAACGGAAGCGGCGATCCTTCACTGGTCGAAATGACGATAAAAGCGCTCCGTGTACTGGCGAAAAATCCCGAAGGATATTTCCTCTTCGTGGAAGGTACGTGGGGACGAACAAAGGGACCTGGTCCTGCAAAAATGCATATCCAAGTTGCCGGGCAGACGTACAGTTACGATTATTCGCCATTTCAATGTTCCATCGACGCGTTAGGGGCGGGAAATAAAACGAGAATTTCGATGGAAAGTATGGAACTACTCTTGAAGTCTGCTGGAATATCGCAAATTTCGTTTTCTTGAAAGCCACTTTCTTGCCGCATATAATTATCTTTCTAACGAAGAAAAAACTAACAAATAAAAATCCATTGCACAGGGAAATTCAAGAGGGCTGAATTTACCCTGAGATGTTCTACTTATTTTTCGTTTACATACGCTCGCGGAAAATCCATAGGTAATCAGGAAAGCAACGCGTAGGCACGTAATTCAAATCTCCCGGCTGGAATAAAATTGAGCTAATGCTCTCGAGAGTGTTCCTTCTGTGAATAGGGAAACGCGAGTTTTCTACGGAAAGATTGAGTCAGCGTTCTATACTTTATCGAGTTTATAGCTTTCCGCCCCCTGATAACCGGTGTGTACATCTCACGTTCTTACATTGTCAGGAAAGGCGTTTCATCGATTGGCAGCAAGACTGTTTTTTGTCTTCCCTTGGAAAAAGAAACGCTGATTCAGTGATCCTTTCGACATCATGAATCATTCGTTCAGATATCCATATAACAATTGTCTCGTAAGGCAATGAAAAACAGTGAATTTTTCAGACAATTAATTTTCAAAAATTAATTTTCTTCTGTGTAAACAAAGTAGAAGCAACATTCTATGCAACATTCTATCGATCCGAATGAAAATTAAAGTTTATCCAAGCAAATAACACGGAATTTCCAAAGTACTCACGCATCGTTGACGAAAAAAGAATCGTAGTTCATGTAATAAAGTACTGACAATGAAAATCTATTCGTATTTCGACTCGTTCTTTTCATCGAATTCCGAGTGTGCAATCGCGCGGTAGCTTTTGTCTCTGGTGAATCAATCGACCTTTGTGCCATCGAACTTTTGATTAATTTCATTACATGAAACCAATCGATTTCACTTTGCAAACTGTGTTCGAAATTCGTTACGTTGTTCTTCAATTAGTGCGCGGTACGCTTTGTGATTCGTTTCGCGTTTGCCTAAGAATATTAAACCTTCGCGAATTTTATATATTCTCATGCAAGTTTTCATTAAAAATTCAAATTTTACGTAAATCAATTATCAGGATAAAGGATAAAGCTGGGTGTATCAAAATCTACCCTTCATTTAATTATCTTTGCAATTATTCATCTTTGTTCAATAACCAACAACGAATCACATTATCGTCGCTTCAAATTGCATACCGAAACAAGGAAGAAACTCGGTTATTTCTAGATAACGAAACGCGTTGCCGATAATCACTTTCGACGCGTCGGTCCATTATCAAACAATAGCGCAACATCAATTAATCGACTATACTTCCTTTCAGAACTCTGCCCCGAAGAGTTGTGCTCGTTTCAGTTTCGCTTCTCCTCCGTAGTTTGTAATCGACGTTGAAATCTAGATCCGTCGAGCAAAGTTTCCCGGGTCGCGACAACTGTTGCTCCCGCTTTGGCATCTGGAAAATACATTCCCCCGTTGACAGATTTTGGCACAATATGCCGCTTTCAGAACTGATCGAAACCCTCGAACCCATCTTCCTTTCACCCTATTGTCGGGTGTCTCCTAAGATTCCAGAAACCACCGGTTTGGCTTTTGGGATGCTTCACTTGCCGAACTTTAATCATGTTTGATGAATCAAGTTGCATCTTCCGAAGGTGCATTCTCACGATCAATCGTTTCTTAATTGTCTAAGAACTTCGTGTAATTTTCGTTCCCTTTACTAATCATTTTAATACATCAGATAACACATTAGTTTTTAATTATTTTATTAGTGAGAATTTTTTAATAAAGAAAAATCCAAATAATTTGTCGAAATAGAAGAAGAGTTGTACCTTTCCTCTTCAGGAAATTTGTCCTTTTTGTACTTGATACAGAAATAAGTATTTCTGAAAAAATTGAACCATCTGGAGCAAGTTTCGTCCAAGAGTTCTCGTGGCGATGCTTAAAATAAGTTGCTCCAGGATGCTTCTTCCTCGGATGGTTTTGCAACGTCTTATCGTCGCTACTGCCACGTCGAGAGGCCACTTCCGTCATTATATTTAGAAGCACCGAGAGATAAACCGGCGGATAAAAAGGACGAGCATGGGAATTAGAGAGGAATGATTAAAAAGAATGATTTCATGCGCGTCGCTGGCCAAACGGGCTTTAATTCCGCCCACCTTTAATTTGCATTTCTACCGGAACATCTGGCCACCTTGTGTGTAATTGAAAAATTGTTGCTTAAATTAGCATGGAGAAACGTGAATTCTTCTCTTATTCCTGAAGTAATCTCTTTTAGTAATTAAATTTATAAACGCGGCATAGAGCGCTGGACTTAATTTGCTTCGAACAAAAATTTCAACGAATCTATACAGATATTATTTCTAAAAGAATTTTTCAGATTTTACTGAAAATGGGATCGAATTTATCCAGAGTAGAAGCATTCGGTTCTAAACTGTCCTCGGTTGACAGCAACTAGAACCACAATGTTACACAAATTCATCATCCCCCAACTCTCACCGCATATGGTGTGATATAAATTCCATACTCTCCGATAGAAGTCCCTGTCGAGGACAAAAATGATTCGCAATTTCACCAAATATTTTCCTCCGCTGTTTTTTTTTTTTTTTTTTCAATCGATTGCAACGAATGACGTTAGTGTCTCTTTGATAGAACGTGTTTATCTTTCAGTCGATCTGTTTGAAAAATCCTGTAATCTCGAATCGGAGAGGACACGGTCGTTCAAAATGACATAAAATATAGTGTACGGAATCAAAAGATCACGTTTATGTTTATTCTTGAGAAGCTTATCGAAATATTTAAAAAAACGTATCAGTGCTTCGTAGAAGTTGATCTTCTAAATAAAAATAATGATGTGTAGGTGAACGAATTCATGTAATCTTAAACGCGTAAGAATTAAATTTATAATTGCAAATCAGGTGTTGATAGTTGTTCAGAGAATTCTACGGGATTATGCCACTTCTACTATATGTTTCCACAATCTAAACGTCTGCTTTGCACTCTATTACGAAACCCTTTTCGAATGAAATACCCAACTCGGCAGGAATATACGATTTATTGAATCGAACGATTCTCGCATTTCAAACAAAAGACCACCCTATCGGATAGCACACATATCACATCTATCGTTCGTACCATTCACACTGCATACATAATAGATCGTACAATGTTCGTTTAAAATATAAACACCCATTAAATCCCGAGATTATCAAATTTTTTATCGTCTTTTACTTAATCTCTCATTAACTGAGGACTGCGGTAATTTGATAAATATTAAATAACCAACGTGGTATATTAAGTTCATTAAGATGATACTAATGAAGTGTATGTTCGGACAACAAATAACTTCAAATACTCTATGTACTCGTGTATCGATCAAGCTACCCTGATCGCCCGCAAGTAACTTCGAACGTTCAAGTCCGAGTTTCCAGTAATCCATTCAAGCCAGCGACATTTGCTGTCTCGATAATTGAATTCGGGATTCTTGTGGGTCGTTCCGAATAATTAACGTTAACTGTGATGGCCACGGTGCTTTCCTAAATGCGAGTTCGATGGTAATGCTAATGACGCTCGTTCACGTGTTTCGTATTTGTAATTCTGAAGCGGTCTTTGCTTCTTGGTTTCTTGATGACTGTATCCAGCAGATACGGAGAAACTTAGACTTCCCATAAATTCATTTATATGCAAAATCTTCAAAAATTAAACGATCGATCTTTCAAATGATTAAATATTAAATTTCCTCTGAATATCAGGTGGAAGGGGTTAATTTGATTTTATGGAGATTCATAGAACTAATATTATTATCTTATCATTCTGTTTTATGAACGCATTATTTTTGCATGTATTCAGGTGGCAGAATCGATCATGCACATCATCATAATAACGCGTATCGAGCACTGGACGAAACATTAGCCCTAGAGGAAGCGGTAAGGGCTGTGATAGAGGAAGTCGACTTGTCGGAGACGCTGCTCGTCGTGACGGCAGATCATTCCCACGTACTCACGCTCGGTGGTCTCGCAACACGCCGTGGAAATCCTATATTCGGTAAGTGAAGCTATAAATCATTGTCTAATAGCTCTATGTTTCATCGTGAGGCAGTTAAGGTGATTGATCGCGTTCAATGGATCCAATAAGCTCGGATACGATTGTCCAAATTCAAACACGATTTACTAAACTGAAATTTCTTTATAGATCTTTGGGATTTATAATTAATTGCTTTGCAGAACAGTAAAAATAAAAATTATTTCAAGAAAACACGGAAATTTTAGCAGTGAACTGCGCATTCAACTAGTTTTTAAATTGGTTTCAAAAGAGGGAACAGAATTATTAATTATAAGTGCCGTGCGTCGCCGACCTTCCGGATGGATTCTTGATATCTATGGGAAAATATAGAGCAAGGAACATATCAAACACTAAAAGTTATTCGTATCTGACTCGAGTTTAATTTTGTTTCTCCGGATGAAATACAAACGGAATAATAAAAGCAAACTGTCAGTGTGCAACAATTGGCATTTTGGTACATATTAGCTGATGTCGCTTAGCGTTATCGACGAAAAACAGGCAATAAAAATTCCTCTTCGGGATATTAAAATTCACGAACAGATATTTTACGTTCGTCGATAAAATTCGCTCGACATCATTCGCGATAATCCACGGTGCTAAAAAGTCATCTGGTTGTATTAAAAATCGCCCGGTACTATTTCACAGCACTTCGTTACCCAAATTGACAGTTCAGTTAATTGGACGGATTTCTGCGAGATTTTCAGATATTTTTTTCAGTCGTTCGCTCAAATGGTATGCAAAATTGCTTAATCCGTCCTATTTATGAACATAAAGTTTATGAAAATTTAATGAATATTATTATCCACGCATTACCACCAAAAAATATCAATATTTTCTGGCAATTTTCATTATTAATATTTTATAAATGATGTGATATCTTTCCTCGCATGTTCTGTATTTTCATGGCTCTAATTCTTTTTTCCAATTTCCTCGGATGAGACTCCCTTTACCTTACCATTTTAGAATAAATCTAGATTACGTTGACATTTATCCAAGTCAATATCAACACTGTAGGGTTATAAATGTTATTAAACTAATATTTTTGATTTTCATTAAAACTAATCTACTTGTTGCAGAAATTGTCGACAAGCAAAAACGAAACAAAATTATTTCCGTTAATATTACTAATTAATGATTAATTTTACGTATGAAAAAAATTCTTGGTCATCGATTTGCATATAAGACAATGCGAATGAAATTCAATTTGACCTAAAAAAAAATGTGGACCGCTGATTCGTGATGAAATTAAATCGCGAAAGAACTCGAAGCACATTCTTCCGATTAAATCTCTTGCTCGACTGATCGTTTCCATTCACGGATTGACTTACCATTGGTAATTGAAATAGGGAAAGAAGTTAATATCGATCATTCTGCTGACGAGTTAATTCTCTTTTTCTTTTTTTTTTCATCTAATCCTGGGACCTGTGACCCAGTTACGCTTCGCTTCTCGACCGCTTGTTGCTGCCTATTTTCTCTCTCTTTCGTTCGCGCAATTTCATTATAGTACACCTTCGTTTGCCTGTTTCACAGGAATACCAGAGCTGGTCGGTAACTCAATACTGGAGAATGATCCCATACGTTGTTTTATAGCATCGAGTCTTTTTCTGTTGTCGCATCCGAGCCACGGAGCTTCTTCAATAACATGCAATCTCTCCGGTTCCTTTCGTAATCTCAGCTCGTTCGTTCATCCATGATTAAATTGCACCTACCGTTCGCCACAAAAATTCTTTTGCTTCTGAGATTCGAAACCGAGTCCGGGTAGTTCATCCAGAAAATGTTCGTCGGCGATCGGTTCGTTGTCGACGTTGAACTTCTTACTTATATCCTTCGAGGTCGTCTCTCACCGACGCGACGCGACGATGCTATCCGTGATCCTGAATTTTTTACATTCCCACAGAAATAAATTCAAACCGAATTTCTTGCAGCATTCCGCGAACAGATCAAATATTCAAGCAGAAAAACAGAAATGAACAAGCATCGATACAAAAAAATTCTCATCCATCAATGATACAAATCTCGATCGAACTTTTTTGTATACATAGTACTTCTCACTATAGACCATTCGAAAGGTTCGCACAATGTGTGAAACAAGGGACGTCGTCCATCATTGTCCCCTTTTTGAAGCTGTACGAACTCAAAGACGATATTACCAATTTAATCCTTTCGGCTGCGATATCCAATACTTGAAAATCAATTCGCTCGGTATTTCTGGCGCGACGATTTGAAACAAAGCGACAACGAAAGGGTCGAGGGAAAAAATCCCGTCGATCAACGGTATCCATCACGATCGAGCTTTTCGATATTGACTATCGATCGTTCGAAACTACCATACGAGCAGAATTCACGAAACTGTAGAAACTATCGTTCGTCAATGTCCTGCGTGGATGCGTACAGCTAATAAACTTTGAATTTACAACGTTCCACGGGGAAACCGGAAAAAGAGCATTCGAACCGGTTGCAAGCTGACGTACAAACAAACTGAAATCCATTCGGTATACAAACGATAAAGGGACACGTTCGATCAATAATTTATCGGTCCGTCGATCATGTTTGCTTCATCGAATTGACTAGAAAAAGCTGGCTGGCAATCCAATACCAGATAAGTGATTCGGTACACCATTTTATATACCCTCCAGTCACTTCTTCATCGTGGCCGGAAGATGGTAGGGGAGTCCCTTCAATTCCAAGGTCCTCCATTCAATGAGATCCAATCTTCTTGGACAAGTCCATGTGCCAGAATCGAACGTTTGTCCAAGGTTAAATCGAATCGCGACTAGGAGAAATGCAAAGGATAGTTTTTTTGTGGACTGTGCGTGAACCGTTTGACCCATTCGAACCCTTCGATTTCATTTCTTCTGTTTCCCGATCCCGTCTACCATTCCCTCCCTCTATTCTGATCGATAGAACTCGATACACTAGGGGACGACTGTTGCTCTAAATACTAAAACACTTCTAGCTTCTTCTTTTTATACCTTCGATGAATTTTTGATACCGTAGAACAGTGATATATGATTTTAAACTTCTTTGATTTAACATGTTGATTGCTGTGGAAAATTTATGGAAAATTTATGAAAAATTTATGGAAAAATTCCTCGATTATTTACAAAAATAAAACCGAAGGAATTTTATTTCCATTCCCTACTATGTATCGAAATTATTATTGTTTTTGATTCGATGAATTGAATTGTGAACTCGCTCACGTTCATCAGAGAGCAAATCGTTACAGTTAACCGAGCAACGAAATACGCAATCATTAGGACAGTTCATTCGCCTTCAGGAAATACTGGATGTAATTGACAAATGAATTAAGGCCACTGGAAATGGTCCAGACGTTCTGGAGCTTTTCCAAGCCCATACGAAGAACATATTAGTCTGTCCGCGTCGCATACAGAAGTTGGGGAAAATAATTGAAACACTTGTTACGGATACGTGTTTCTCTTCTTCGCACATTTAATGTCAGTGGAAACAATCATACTGCCGTACAAAATTGCACGTGCAATTTTTTCATTAAATTTTTTAATTTGCAATAGAAGCTACTAACGATTTGTTATTTCTTGTTTTAGCACATTACACAATGCTCCCTTCTGTTTCATACGCTCATAATTCACAATCAACGAAACGTGCAAGTACTCCAACGAATTACTTTCATATTTCCTCTCCATTTAATCGGTCGTTAGCTAAATACTTCCCGTTCTCCGGATCACGCCACTCTCGTATACGTCTTCTTAACAAAGCGACGTATTAATTATTAATGTCACGTGCCGCGGTAGTTTGAACATCGTCGACAACGAGGATAAATCAAAACGACGGAGAACGTATATCCGACTTAATGTAAAAATCAATGGAAATTCAGGCGGTCTAGGCAGCATGGAACGTGCAAGGAATGCACGATAAACGTTTGCCAGCCATGTGCCGGGATTTTGCATTTAACAGTCACGATAGTGCTGGCACGCAGTTAAATAAAAGAACGGGACTCGTCCTGGATAAATTCGTGTAAACATTTGCCGCGATGTTCCATATTTTACACGGTCGACCCGTCGTATGGCTTTTATCGTTCGCTTTGAATCGCAATCGTAAAATAACGAGGTCGGAATCAAGAAATACCGACATTTCAACAATTTCGTGGATTCTTCTGTGCGAACGGAGAACATTCCGCTGTTATAATTACTGTCACGCATTCGCGAAATATACTAACGATAAGACCGGAAAGGTATTCGCTATTTTGGCGCAGATTCACAATGGAGAAAAGGTTGCAGCGAAAATTTACATAAATTTCATATATTTTAAATTTAATTAAGATCCTTCAATTATAATGCGTCAGATATCTATGTAATATTCATTAAATTTAATTGTGGTATCAATTTTGACAAATTTCAAAAAATATCAAACGTATTCCTTACGTCAAAATTTGCATTTTATCAAAGGCAAACACTTTTCAAGAATTACGATGATCGAACACGCTCGACGAAGTTCCCTGAATTTCTTATGTATCGTGGTTATCGAATATCCAACGTAATGCATAACAAATTTGCAGCAAGATACAATTCCAATTTTTTAAGAATTTTAAACTTTTCCCAGCTGCGTCAACGTAGTAACGTATCAATTTAATCCATGCATTATTATTTTATCCATCCACGGTACCGTTAATATTCGTCCCAAGCTTTCATTAATTGGCCATGCGACGATCTCGACGTGCTTTGACCGAGTTTCGGTTCATCGAAACCTTGATTGGAATAGAATTTATTTCATTATCGAAATATTATTCGAACGAATCTAACTAATTGCATAACAACATTTGGCGTCGTTCAAGTAAAATGTTATTAAAATAACGAATAAGAAATAAAATTTTATATTTGTCACTCGTGCAAAAAAATGCATCTGTTTAACGAACCGATTTCATTCTATCGCTCTGCATAGAAAGTCACAAAAATGAATTTTTATTTGAAAATTTCGAGTAACGAATAAATCTCATCTTTTCGTTATCTATGAATAGTAACTAATACATTCACGGATAACCGATAGATCTATTTTATTCGTTGTTCAAAACAAGTTTTATGCAACACCGCCGCGTATATCACCGTAAATGAAACACTGCTCTTCCTTAGAAAAATGAAAACTAAAGTTTGCTTTGCCCGTATTTCACTAAATCAGGTAATATTTCTCAGAGCCTCGGAATGTCCGGTGTATTTTACCCAGAATTCATTAGCTAGGTTCGTCGTTTGAAATCAAACAACCATAGCAGAAAGGACATTTAAGTATCGCTATCAAGAAAGAATCGCTTCGTCGTTTGTCATGTCACGGAAGCTTTATTAAAAAACCAGAAGATCCCATTTACATCTGAACCCGCCGTTTCGTTACAACCGAATCCATTACGTCTCTGCTTTATCCCGGAAATGTATCAAAGCTCGCCGCATTTCTTGCAACGTCGCCGTTTCGTTTCTGACTGGGACGCATCGATACGTAATCAAAAAAGCTGTATTTCATTGTTGAAGTAACGTTGGATAATGAATAGGAAAAATTCTGATTAAGAAGATAAATCAATCACTGGTTGTACTCGGTCGATAATTTTCTGTTTTGAACTTTTAGGAAATCCAGAAGCCAGTTTTCAAAGTAATGGGGAAATATCGAGCATCGATGGCATAGATATGTGCATTTTTCATAGTTCGTTTATTTTTGTGCCACAGCAATACGTTTGTTGACTATTCATTTGTTTACGTGACACAGCTATGCGTTCGTTGACTATCTAGGCGAATAAATAAAGCACACGCGTGTGTGAATATCGTCTGCGACCACAAGCTATTTTTAAAAGGTAATTACACGGCGTGGAATCAGCGGGCGGCTACAGTATTCGACGTGTTAAGAATCTAATAGACAGTAGGACGTAAAGATTACACGAAAAAATATTAGTAAAGAAAATTAGAAAGAATACCTTGGTTAAAATTGGACTAAATAACTTGAGGTTTTTTGAGAAGCTATAAAAATCACGATTTCAACAAATTGTAATTTTTTAAAACGATGAAAATACATATTTTAGTGAATTGATTTTTATAGCTTCTCAAAAAGCCTCAAGTTATTTAGTCCAATTTTAACCAAGATATTCCATTTCGAACAGTGTCTACTCACTTTTGCCTCCCACTGTATAATGAAGAAAAAATGTGAATCTTCCAGGAATATTGCTCTGTTTTTATAAAGAAGCTGTAGGTACAAGGACCGGAAGAAAGGAAACAAGTGTCACGCGATGCTCGTTCATAATAACGATAATGGATACATGTAGTTGGATTTTTCAACGGGATACGGAGGATCAGATAAATCGGGGCAATATTTTTTCTCATTCTGCCCGCTTCCCGTCTATCTGACTTGTGTAGGCGCGATTGTATGAATATGGAGTCCCGGTGTTTGTACGGGATAACGACGGAAAATTACGTTAAAAGGGATACGCGTGGCGGAATCTCGTTAACGTTCGTCGCGACGTCAGGAAATACGAAACAGAGAGGGGAAAAATAAAATCGACCAGTTTACCGGGAACCGACGAATGAGTTTTGAACGAGCATCGACCCGGCTACGCAGAATCCCGATGCCGGGACGGAAATTATGGCGAACCATAAAACCGATACCGTCGACGGTAATAATAGAACTACCATGGGAACAACGAACGATTGATTGAACGCCCGAGAGAAATTATTTACGAAGTCGGCGAGGTACGGGCTAATGAAATGTCGTAACGTTTTATGAAATTGGAACGAACCCGAGTGTCGATTAAGTGACGTCAAATCAGTTGTTTCGTGGTTTTACTTCGTTTACTTGATTCGGAAAACTCGAATCGACGCGAGCTGCGAAATTCCGAATCAATACCCCGTGAAATTGTTTCTTTAGAAGTGGATCAAAGTACAAGCGAGGTAATTTTATTTTCTGCCTCGTAATTTTGAGACATTTATAAAAATTAACTCTAGAAATGTAATTGCTATAAATATCCAATGAAATAGGTCAATCCTTTAACTCTTCGTTTAATAATAATATACAATATTAATTCACCCTTATTTATTATTCATTACGCGTACGAGAAAGAAATAGCCTTTTATTTCTTTCTCGTACGTTGAAGAATGATACCAGTTAACGCGTTAATAAAAATGTGGCGTCGGTAACGAAGGAAAAGAGACATAACCGTAGAATGGCCATCATAACCACTCGATACGAGATCGTGAAAAGAGATAGGGGTCCAGCAGGAATTAGGTGGACTTCTCGTTAGTATCAACGTGATAACAACACATACGAGCTCGTTTATTGGAATTTAACCCCAGAGCTTCGGGCGACGCGCCAAGCGTGCTTCGACCCCTTGAAATTCAATAGTAGAAAGGCGATACGACAGATACATAAGGGGGTTCGGTTAACCAGACCTATACCAAAATGCTAGAATTGTTGATGTTATGACGCGAACTGATAATGCTTGCGTAATCCCGCGTGAAACATTATCGACTTGAACCGCTGTTTACCTAGTAACGCGCACTGATTTGCCAAAATATTGCTCCCCATTGCGTTCTTCCTCGTTTGCAAACATAATTTCAATCCCTTACAGCTGATTAATTTTATCGACTTTAAATCAACAGAGTTGATTTCTATTTAGAATGGAAATTTAAAAGTTTCTCGTTTCGAAATTCGAGTTTGCCACGGGACTAAAAATCCAACGTTCGGTGCAAAAATTAAACGGTAATTCGATTGTCGATCGCTCGCGTCAGTGTTTCGTTCTCTATTTGATTACTTTCTACCACGGCGAAAACAATCGTTACAACGTGCGACGAATGTGAAAGTCAGCAGGGTGGAAAACTCTTTTCACAACTTTCGAACCAGCTCTTTCCGCCGATCATTCGGTCGACTAACAGGCCGGGTTCTGCTTGTTTCGCGAAAAACTACTTATGACCGTGGCACGTTCTCGAATCAACCGTTCCAGAATCTCTGTTCCGAAGAATTATTTCCAACTGTGCAGCAGCGTTAATTCGACGAGCGTTTCTTTCGCAAAGGTAAACAAGGAACAGCGGAATCAATCGAAATTAAATATACCCTTAAATCGACATTCGAAGCAATCGTAAAACTCTTACGTGCGTTGTGATCGAATTTCTTGCACGGCAAAGAAACTTTTTATCACTTGGACGGGTATAAAAAAGCGTCATCCATTCTTTATAAGATCCGAAGGCATCCCCGGAGTCCACGTGGAACTCCGTAAAAGGATTAGATGTCTGGCGCTACCCTTATAGCCCCAAGGGTATGCAGCTCGTCAGCAGGGATTCTACGTAATTGATCTCCCTTGACAGCGCTATAAATTGACGATGTTCCGTCGACTGATGTCGTGACTCCCTTGGAGAAATTACAATCGCCGGTAATCCATGATTCGGGGAAATTTCACCGAGTCGTTCGGTCACCATTTCACGAATCACTAACGATTCATCCTCTGTGTTACTCGTATCATAATAAATATTCATAAAATTGTTAGATATCCCAGAAAAGATATAGAGATTAATTAAGAGAATAGATTTCTCAACAATCCTGAAATACAATCGTTCCTCGGGAAGAATCACGACACTTTATTTTATCGGATAAGTAGGAAAAGATGTCCGAGCTATGTAGAACAGCTCGATTTATGTCTGAACACGTAGAATGAGAAGCTCACAGGCGAATGAGGATAAGGTCGTGCATGGTAAAGTAGAAAGAAAAGATTTGTAGTAGGTTAGAAATACTCCTGTACATGGATGGTACAGAATTTCTGTGCGAAAGTAGAACGTGTCAGTATATGGTCAGACAAGGAGTTACGCCAGTCACATTAAATAAAATATATCAAACAAAATAGAACTGATGCAATTTTCGACATAAACTCAACTAAAGACAGTGGAATACTAAATACATGTTTATCAAAAAACATTTAACTTCGAAAGGGTTCAAAGGAATGCTCAATTCTAAAGGGCACATCTTAACCAGAATCTATACTCATCGTCGGTGGCATTGCACTTCAAGGCGAAAGGTATTCAAAGAAATTGAAAACTGAATGGCAAGGGAAATACCCTTTTACGGATTCTTTCTAATAAGATTCAAAGGTTCGGCATGAATATCGTATTGCTCGGTCTGACGACAACAGCTTCTAGCTGTGTAATATTGTTTCATCTGAGGATGGCTATCTTGTGCACGTGGAAACAGCTCGGTAACCTTAATAAACTTCTGAACACGATACCGGAGAAGTTTTATCAAGTCCGTTGCAAAGCTTTCTACGAAACATCTTAACGATGTCTTCATCGTTCGTTATAATTGCATCGTCGATTCGTTTCCCCTTTCCAGGCGAGTGCTCGAAGGAAAGAAAAAAAAAATAAAGAAAAGGATTCGCGTTCAGGAGACTGGAATAACGAAATCGAGAAGCTATCGATGGAAAGGGTTGGGAAAAAGGGCCGAATTCCAAGGACAAAGCAGCAAGTTGAAATGTTTTCAGTGGAAGTCGTTCATTAAATCGGATTACTTTACACGGCGCGAGTGTGTTGGACGAAGCAATTAAACCGGTCGTATCCGGGATATAATTTATTTGCCGCAAATTACGTTAAATTACGAGTGCTGTTACGAGGCCATAGAAACGCAACGGGGGTCGAATAAAAGATGGCCGCGGCGAGAAATGAAAGTCGTACCTGCTGCGAACCAACACCACCTTGGACTTCATTTAAGAATTTAATTGCAATTTACGGCACACTGATTCCTCGCCATCGATACGACCCAGATTAAAGCATATTTAATCGGTCGATCGAGCACACCCGCGTCATTTAGCCATCTGTGCTGGCGGCTGCGAATTATGAGACGGAACTTAATCTGGCGACACGGTTCGTTGCATTTTTCAAGAGTCGATTAATTATCTCTGTCTCTAGCTGCGAAATTTTAGACGAGATCGTATCTTCAATCGTTCCCTTTCCTCTGGTCTCGAGGATATTTGGTAAATGATCAATTCAATTTTAGATTAGAATTTAACAGTAATTAATCATTATTGAAATTTTGATTCTGACATATTTGTAATTTGCTGAATGCTGCTTAATCAACAATTCATTAATGAAAGCGATCGAACGGAAAATACTTTTCTTGATTACTCGTTCGTGAGACCCCGTCGAATGTTTCCCAGTGATTAAAACCGTGAGTGAAATAAAGATGAAGGGTTATGAGAAGTAATTAGTACTGATAAACGTTCATTGATCTCTCTTTTTCAAACCCCTAACGAACGAAGTTCGCGTATTTATTATCGCAGAGAAAAATATTTTCAGCTGATGTTTAATAAATATTATTTTGTAAAATAAAAGAAATATTTACATATAACGAGATAATTACATATAAATTGTTTATTAAATAAGCACGATACTATGAAAAGGTAGTATCGAAAGGTATCCCCCTTCTAGCAGTGCAAACACTCTAAATGGTCTAACAGTGGATTTATGACGGGTTTATATAGCCTTCTTAACCCTAACTCGAGTCTAAGCTTGCCGGCCTGCACGACCATCGGATTAAGGCTAAGCTCCGAATCGTTACCTAAGCTAAATTCCCTGAGTAACTATTCATCGTTCTTGCGGAAAGGATCTGACATAGTGTAAAGAATGAAATTTTGGTAGCGTGAAAATTTTCCAAAATATAATTCTTGGCATTTTCAACTGAACAACACTTATAGTTGCAGGCTTTCCAATAAAAATAATCAAAGCGCCAATGTAACTTAAATAAACTTCAAAGCAACGATTTTATGAAGTGATTGAAATTTTTCACGAGGCTGTATTTTTATAAATTTTACTTTTAATTACGGATAGTGGTTTACTTCAATCTCGTTATATTACTCAGAACAGCAGAACGAAGAAGTAATACAAGGTAACTGCTTAATTATTAATCCAGGAACATCTCGCTGTTACTCTCTACTTTAGAATCATTGAACCATCGTACATATGTTAGAGCTCTTCATTAAATATTTAATATTTAATACTTAATATTACTTAATATTAAATATTAAGCAACCTGTTAAAACTCTGATATAAAGTACCCTTGAAAAGAAACCGAGTACGATATTCAGTTCTTCCCGTTTGATTAAATCGTATATTATATATAATACATGTAAAAAGAAAAACGTCACGATCGATGAAAGCAAGAAAAACAAAAAATTTTCCAATTAAAAGGACATGCGATCCTTTTAATAGCTTTTTGTTACAAACTGGTGAACTGGTATTTCACCCTTCAAAAGCATCCTTTGCGTTTCTCGAATCGAATCGATTTTTCGTCTGTTTTCAAAGTGGTCACGAATTTCAATGAAACTAACATTCGTTTCTAGATCTGATCGGATCTCAGTTGATCCGATTCGATTCAATGTACGTTATATAGTATGTATAACTAGTTCATTTCCATGCCTTTGAATTTCTTTTCGCACGAAATTACTCGGTCTGTCACGAAACCCCTCCCCGACCGGCTTAGTTCAGAAGAGAAGAATGCTCTTTACATTCGAATTATCTGAATAAAAGGGAAAAAGACTCGATAGAGTAGAAATACGATCTCAATGATATACGAAGATTATAAATGAAATATACCTTCGTGTCATGATTCAGATCCCTACAAGTGTACCATTCATTTTTCAAGCGAACAGCGCCACGTTTTGATGAATTTATGTTATTTGTATTTTTGCAACGTCACTCGTCGACCATTTTGTTAATTAATTGTCAACAAAACGGGGGTTTAACGCTGCGTCGTTTTGTAACAATTGTAATTGGATCGTGGATGTTTATGATGAAGTGAAAAAATGAATCATTAATCAACCTCTGGGAAGGGTTTAGAAAAGGTAAAAATGGTTTAAAATGCTCTATTTTAAATCGAGATATTATTCTTGTTAAATAATATAATTTTTCTGAAAGAAATAGTTTTACGATTGTTAATGCACTACAATGTAGATAAGTGATGGTTGAAAATTTTCAGTAAAAATTGGACTTTTACGTTGAATAGCTTCACGTGTACTGAAAAATCCTTGATAATGGCTGACAGCACGAAGAATATATCACACAGCTGTCAAAGATGTCGTATACGAAAGAGTTCGTCTGTAGGAGAGCATACGGGGCAATAAGTGTCAAACATGAATTTATTTGGTAGAAAGTTCGTGAATAAATCTGCCAGAAGAAAGTTTTCAAACCGTCTATTTCCACGAAAAAACATGTCGACTCCCTTCGTGTGACGAATGAACTCTAAATCTAACTAGTGCACCCCGTTAATTATAGCGACACGTCTCTATTTTGTCGCTCGTTTTTATTTCTCTAAAAAAAAACGTTAATATCTCTAAATCTGTGAATTCTTCCCTATTATTTTGAAAATAATATATTTTCGACCCCTGGAAATTAATGGGTTAATTCATTAAATATTATTGGAAATATTCCAGGTACATTGTTCTAACGATTGAGAGGCACTCTGTATAAAGCCGTGCTATTATTCAAAATTGTTCGTAATTGGAATATTATCTGAAGTGTTTTCATATAATTTAATCATATACTTGAAGTCGTCGAAAGGGACGCATAGTCCTCCTAAGAATTTCCTTCCATATTCAGAGTTTCTCTACCTTCTTAAGCTAGAGGAAAATTGTTATTCCTCGGTATTGAGAGCAGCTGGCGCAGAAAGTCGATTCACGTAGGAAAAATATTTCAAGAAAAACAAAGAGCGTCGTGTACGATAGAGAACACGCGTCTGAGTTCTACGCAAGCTTTTCTTCTTTCCTGGCATTCTATAATAATTGTGAGATCGGAAATATCGTCTACTTGCATGGAAAAAAGGAACTCTTAAATCCACAAAGGAGAAATATCCAGAAAGTAGCAACTAACGAAATAACTTTGACAATATAAGATGCATTAAAATCCTCTCTTTCTGTGTGTCCCAAATGCTAACCACATATGTTCTATAAAATAGAATTCTTTAAAATTAATAAATAAGTCACTTTCATCAAATATTTCAAAACAATTGGCGTTAGAAGTTAGCCAAATAATTTTTAACACTCTTCTCCTTTACACTTGTTTAAAAGGCAAATTTTAACAAGGTACAGAAAACATGATAAAAATCATTTTTTTAGAATATAATTCTAATCTAAAAGTTCTACAACATACTATCATGTAGGTAATTTGCTGAAAATTATATAACGTTCCAATGGTCGTATTGATACAACATTCTAATCATACTTCTTCAGACTACGTTATCCGCGGAGAATGAACAATTTTCTGGAAACATGGCAATCGTCGTCGACCTTTCAAATAGATACCATTCCCCTGGAAACGAAATTTAATCACGCACCACCGATCGGAAAGGCAAGGAATGCATTTCACTTAGATTCTACACGAACAGATATATTCAGACATTCGTACATGTATGTGTATATATACTCGTATAGGAGCGACGTGTATGATCAATAAGGACATTTTAATACTGACCAAAGAAAAAAAGGAAGAATTGAGAAGAATTGAGAAGATGATGTAGATTTGGAGTTTATTTAAGAATTCTACAAATTCATAGATACCAAAAATATATAGAATTTTCAATAAAACTGGAGTATTTGTAAAAGGTTCAGATGTACGAAGGCAAAAAGAAGAATCAATGACATTGAGAATTACACGAGAGTTTCACTAGTCCTGAAGATTTGAGAGGTCCTACTGTCCCTGTAGAGCAAGGAATCCTTGGAATTCTGCAGGATTTGCTGGTATTATAGGATCAATATCTCCGATACTAGGATCGCGAGGTCATTAGATTCAGGATTGATTCGAATCTAAACCAAAATTCCTAATACTGTGTTCTACAACATTGTGATCCTCCTCTTAATAGAAATTTTCAGGAAGTTAAAAAAATGTATTAATTAGAAACTTGATTAAATTCTGATTATACATACCTAAGGAAATTAATTCAAAAAATGAAGCTGCAGACGTATTCAAAATACAATAGAAAAACTGCAATAATTTTTCAGCATTAATTTGTTATCAATTTGATATTTAATACTAAAGAAGAACTAAGATAAACTCAACTGAGCTCAGGAAACAACAGGGTTCTTTACAACATCTTTACAAGTATCTTGCTCAATTTTCTGACCTTAAGACTACCAATATGAAGTTTCAATTAATTTTCATGTAGATTCGATCCGCTACCGCTTAATGCGTCAAGATCGAGTAAAATGCAACAACGATAACGAAGGCAAAGACTACGTTTAATTACGTTACTGAGAGAGACGTTCCTTTATTGCTCACACGATTTCGCACAGAATACGAGTTGCTTTTCGTTCAAGCTTTTGCATAAAACGCTTTGAAAGCGTTGCTTAAACTGCATTTGACGAAGATCGTCTGTCGTCAACATTAAAATGGAAAACAGTATTAACAGGTTTGTAATGAATTTCAGAATGATTGAAAAGGATTAGATAATTAACTCTCTTTGATAATTTATTTGATCATTATTTGCTAATTAAATTTTCCTGTCCTCGCAAACATTCCGTTGTAAAAAATTATAATAAAATTCATTTCACAGCAGCTCCTTGTTTATTTCCCTAGAATTTCGCATCAAAAGATAAAAAGATCTTTTACATTATGCAGCTTTCCGTGAGCTAGAGAAACTGAAAGCTGCATTTGCATCAACGAATTTCGGCAAGTTTCAGAAAGCCAACGTAAAGGAAAGTTTTGCATTTTACAACGAGATTACGGTGAACTGCAAAGTTATAAATCAGGGACTATTACTTAATCAACCATGCGGCGATGTAATTTCGTTACAACATTTAACGTAAAATTATATTAAAGTGTATTACACTGATTAACCGTTCGCTCATTATTCGAATATTCTATTACTAGAATACCTCATTATTTGTACGCCGTGTATCCTGTGTAAATACAATTAAACTCCTGCTGATTGAACGTTTATTGATTGAAATTCGTTGTAGTAACAACATGTACACATCCTGAAGTTAGAGAACCGATGAACGAAAACCTGATTTCCTTTAGACAAATAATTATAGCGAGACTTGCAGAATAGTTTCCACGTCGAATTAAAAAAAGGAAAAAATTAAGCTACACAAATAGGAATATTTGTAGTGGATCGTGATGTCACGCTGGGTCTCATTCCAAGTTGGAAAGTTATAAGAGCAATTCGACTATAGAAATAAGTGTCAGTCGGTTCGAATATGAAATTACCGGGTAATAACAACTTGGACGAAGTGAAACAATCATTCACTTCGTCCGACTGAAACCACAAACGTTTGCTTTTCACTTTTACCGCCGAAACATCCGTCATTTAGGTACTTTGCGTTCCAGTAATTCTCATACACTCGCTGTTTCAGCCCGTTGGCGAGCAAAGTTTGCCAATATTTTTTGATAGAGCACCATACGGGTCGTCGACGTGCGAGAGCAAATGAATCGGAAACAATTTTTGAGCGGCAGCTGTCAAAAAAATTGAGATACATGTTCGTTCAAGTTAACAATTGAAAGAAACATTCGGATGAATTTGGTATAACAATAACAAATAAATGGCCAATCCAAGAGTACCCGACTGTGTTCGATGAAAAATCGATCATTATAGATAAATACTGTCAATAGTTTAATAAAATACACGAGAAATTAATAATATATAAAAAATAATAAAGACGAACCTGAAGAGAGCCAAAATGAAATTTCAATTATTCTAAAATTCCTCAGCAATTTCCTTAGTTGAAAGAGAAATAAAAATGACTGAAATTGATATAACAAAAATAATGGTTCAGAGGTTTTAACCGAGAATATTAAAAACAAAAAACAAATGAGATTCCTTCATTAAAAAAACTCTGTGCTTAAATCGTTTAAATAAATCCTCTTCCACGCCCGTTTCCGGTCCCTTTCAAAACGTCCCTGCATTTCCGTGGTTCTCTTTTTACTGCCTGTTATCAAACCCGCCATCCCGCCACTTGGGCACAGAAATCCTTGGTTAAGGTAAAGAAGAAGAAGAAAAAAAGAAACACAATTTAACGGAGATTTGCCTCGGTGGTATCCCCGAAACTTATCCTTATCTTACCGAAGGTAATGACCGAAACTCGTCTAGCGTTCTGATTCGAAAGCATCCCCTAGAAAAGAACGAGCTATAGCTCCGCGAAAGTACACACCCTCTCGCCTTGTTATTCTATTATTGCTTCGGTAAGTTCGTGAATGGCGGTCGTTCGTCTGGTCGTTATCCACCAGGGTAATAAACATGCCACGGTGACGTGGCAGCTTTATGATAGCAGGAAACATAGCTCTTTCTTTGTGCCCGCGCGACTTCCCGCGGCTGACAGTGTCAAACATCAGGCTGGCTGTGACGCGATAGGCCGATTAAAGTTTCAGCGAAATCCACGGCGGAATCGTCGATTCCTGTTCGTTGCGAAGTGTGTCTCGCGGGAACAAATCGAAGGGATTCGGTTGTTTGACATCCGGGCTACATACGGACGAAAGTGAGGGCCGTTTCGTTGAAACGAATCGATCGACGACTGGGCCCGGACTGGCACCGATGCATCGTCGTTTCCCCGGCTTTGATAGCCGGCTACAATTGGAACGAATGGCCGAGCGACGTGTCTCGTTGTCCTGGTGATTTCGAAGGGCCGCTTGGTCAGGTGGATATTTACAATGAGAATTGATTTTCCCTCTGTCGATTCGACGCAAATGGCGAGCCTATGGTATGGAAGTGATAGCCGAGGACAGTTTGATTATGTCCGAATCGTTTTGATGAATAGATTCAGAGGCTCGAAGGATTCACCTCAAAGGGTTGAAGTGTATTCGCTAAATGAAGGAACTCATCCACAGAGAAATCCAAACCGAACAATATTTCTGATACCCTTTAACACTACGAAATGTTCTTCTCAATCACCAAGAACAACAATCGCTTTAACCGCGTTAGACGAGCAGCTCCTTTCGGAAAACATCCATCAAAGAAATCCTTTTTCAATTCACGACAAATATATACAAGGTAACAACGGTCCGTAAAGAAGATACCTTAACGTCCTTTTGTGCTACGATCCTCGGTACAAAGGAGACTGAAATAGGATGAAAGGTGGCAGTGGATGGATTCCCTAACGATTCGATTACTCGAACGCTTACTACATCGTCAACCGGCTACGAAACTAGCGAGGAAAATTGGAACGTGTCCGGCGATGTCAAAGAATCCGTGTCCCGGCATAAAAACGGACCTCCTACTATCTCGTTCAGCCTTGCATTCTCTAATTTAAGTTCTAAGAAGGGGAACGGATCCACTTTCGTGAGCCGCTGCCATCGCATAACTTTCGCGTCCCTGGGATGCGCTTTCGTGATCTTATATAGTCGCCCGTTAATGGGGCTGACTCGAAGCGTGCATGCAACCGGAACGAGGGTGAAACGTGTTCGAACGGCTCGTGATAGAGGGACGCATCCGAGAGCTGATTTATAAACGATCCCCGAGCCACCACCCAACGAAGGTTATCCTTCGCTATAGTTCCCTGCATTCCGAGAACTTCTGGCCTGCCCAATGAACTTCCGAAGCATCGCATTCCGCTCGGCCACACGAACACCAGCAGCCGCGAGAAGCTTATTGCCCGCTACCTCGCCACGTCCGACAGCAATTGTACCGGAAGATTAACGTTGATAGATTGTCCCTTCTTCCGATAAGCGCTCTTAAATCGCTCGCGCTACATCGCCCCCTTTCTACTGAGATATTTATTAACACGTTGGACGCCATTGGCGATCGACTACACCCGGCTCTATCCGCTATACCACTCGACGCGTCGAGCAAGTAGAATAAGGGATATTTGGTCGGACAAGTAAAATAGGAACGTATATAGTCAGACGAAGGATTCACTTACCTTGCAGAGTGCGTTCCTTTCCAGGGAAAAGCTTCAATATTTGGACTTGTTTCTGTGAAAAGAAAAAAATATTGGTTAGTATTTTTCTAGGTATTCTTAAACTATATAAAAATAAATTCAGTTAGAAAATCGTGGATTAGATTCGCCTGGCTTTAAGCATTAATTTAATCAATTCAAGGACGACGCTTGATATCTCTCTGTTCATCTTGAACTTTCCGATCACTTGCCCTCATTTTTTAGAGAAAGAGCTCTAGAGACGTTTTTTTATCGCCAGAATGTGCACAATATAGCTACGGTTCTAAGCTGTGAGTAGAAAAGAAGGTTGAAGGTGAAGAACATATTTCTAAAACGATCGAAGGGTGCGCCAGAAATTTTCAAGAAAATTAATCTGATATTTGAAGTTACAATTATTTGGAGGAATATAGGGCGATTAATTTTTGATAGAAACATTATTATTTTTGTTTATTTTAGAATTATAATAGCGACTCATTATACTTCAATTTATTCTAATTGAGTAGAAGATAATCTTAACTTGTAATGATCCTTCGAACTCTCGTTTCCGATTCTTTTGTAAAGTCGTGCAATTCCTTCGGTATAGAAGAGACGAAACGAGTTTCTTTGTTGGGTCACAGCAGCTGCGCTTCTATTATCGACCTGTATTTCGCTTTATCCGCACTGTATATCCTTGTACGTGTGCCTGTATGTTTAACTTCTCCAATTGCTTCCCCTGCTACTCTTGACCCCGCCACTAATGCACGATGTTTCAACGTGGTAATTAATATTTAATGGCAGAATGCCACCGCGTAATCGGCTCAACTGTATTACATAAAGCATTATAGCGTCGTCCACGAGGGTGGTCTACGCCTCCCTGTTCAACACCCTCCTCGTTCGCGCAACGAAAACGATGCCAGACGTTTCTTTAATGCGGAAAAAGCATGTTCAACGAGGCTACACCTTGTATCGACATCTGCTAAGAAGCTTTAGTTATTAATTTTCCTACTACCGACACTTTTACGAGATTCGACAACTACTTAGTTAGGGACAAAAAAATTACCGATTTACCTGGCAGACCAAGTTTCGAGATATAATCGTGAATTTTATTCTTCTCTAAGCTTGGTATAAGAAATAACTGCCATTTACTGGGAAAAAAAATTTAATTCTATTTTTTTTATTTTCACAAGGAGAGTAGTTTCTGAAAAGACCGGACAGAAATTGCTTTCGACCCTTTCGAGCAGTGATATGTTTAGATGGAAGGATCCTGGAGATCTCTTTCCTCTATAGTTTCATCCAGCCCTAAGGGCGCAATTACAAAGGAGATCACGAAACTATTAGAAAACTTTTCAATCAAAATTCAAATTATTATATCCCCTTTGATGAAAATCAAATTTCTTTGGTGCAAGTAACGATGGGCAAGTAACTTTGAATTATTTTCAATAATTAAGTTTAACTCGTGTGAAATGTTGGATGGCAATTTTCATATTAATATTACTGGTTAAGGAAGATTTAATTAATTTCAATCTAAGCGGAACAAAGTCAAAGCATTTACATTTGACAATATTTGCCAGTAAATTGTATTTTCAATTCGTTGAATGTCTGCATAAGGAGAAACGAGTCCAATCATTTAGAATAGGCTCTTCAATTTACAAGACGTCGACGTTATGGAAGATACTTTGCTCAGCTCTCACGTCGAGAAGGCATCGAGAATGGGTACAAAAGCTCTTAGCTTCGTCGACGAATCTTGTCGTTTAATTTGCTCGATAAAAGAGATACGATGTAGGTAGCTATTCGCAGCAGATTACGAGCCATAAACGTTTCCACCTTATTCAGGCGTTTTTGAATAGCGTGCTAAATACGCGGAAAACAAACCGTGAAAATCAGTGCTTTTAATTACTCAATCGGAAATTAAATGTTACAGATCTCTCTGTAATAGTACAATTTCAATGATGAGAGATTTAAAAATTAATACAGAGAAATTCGCGTTATTACACACACAGTGTTACAAGATTCGAGCGTGTAATATATTGAATTACACGGAAATATCGGGTAATTGTTTTTCAATAATGAGCAAACGAGCGATTTAGCAAAGCGAACGGAAGAACGCGAAGTTCAAAAGGAATTCTGACGTTTTAAACTCGATTTTATTCCCGCTGAATGGCACGCGGGCAAACTGAATAATTGAACATAATTAAATAACGATCAGTTTAAACTAACCGCGAGCGATTTGGTGGTAGAGGTAAAAAAGAATTCTGGAACAGTCGGATCCAGAGAACCGGCTACGTTCTATACTTTATTTCAGAGAGCGTTCCGCTGAAACAATTGACCGCGAAGAGCGTTATTTAAAGGGACGATTAATAACGATCACCGAAAGTCAAATAGATGCGAGGTGATGTGTGTTCCATTGCTTCCATTGTGCTCTACTTTGAAACTGACCAACCATTTCCACGACGATAAATCGCGAGCTGAAATTTCCAGAGATTATTTTTCCTTTTCAACCGGCAGTAATAAACTATCGCTGCTGTGTCTATGTCGCACAGATTGTTTCAAGCTATGAATGCAAATGTGTGAAACTAATAAAATTCATGGAGAGAAGAAAGGGATCCGAAAAATTAATATTCCTGCAAAATTTTGATATTCGAAACGCTATAACTTCCGAAACTTGGAACCGACGGATCTACATAGATTTGTTAAAATTTTCTTGTCTCATTTTCCGGGTTTTATCGAACGATACGAAATTTATGCAACCGTCGGTGGAAAACATGAAATCGTCGGGATCTTTATGGAGAAACAGAGTTTAATGTCAGCGTTACAATTTGCACGGCAAATAAACGGTTAAATTATACATTGTTAAACGACAGACAGCGTGAAACGTCGACGGTCTATTTTTGAAGATTCCAACTAAAGGAAGAGGACGCTCCTGAATAAAACATAGCAGCCACCGGGCATGCCCTCGAGTCCATTCTTCCGCTTCCTCTACGTCTTCTTCACTCACCGTTACGCTTTTTCCTCCTCTATTTCCTTCCCACCGAAAGCTGAACGCTGAAAGTTATTCATGAAACACTGGCCTCCGCCTTTTCCAACAATTAAATGTTTTGCGGCATTTGATAGCGACTTAAACGCCGTTTAATTCACGGTCCAATCGTGACCGCGGAATTTACGAAAGAATTCTTTTTATGCTTCATCGCGATCCCGGATAACTCTCAAAACATTTAGACGCGAGAATCAAGCGTGTTTAAAGAGGATTTAACCCCGAGAACTTCCGGAATGCTTTACCATCCCGGACGCAACTCGCATTCCTTCATTTTCTTAGCTTCAGTTTCCAGCTTTCTACCATTCTTGTCTACCAAACCATCGAACGTTCCGTTTTACAATTCTAGAAAATTTGTAGTTACAAAAGAAAATTTAAAAAACTCATGAGAAAAATCATGGGTACAGTAAAAATTCATTTTCAACACTTTGTATTAAAGAAATTTTGAAAACAAAATTCAAGATGATAGTTTTATTCTAAAAATGGAAATTCATAGAGGAGAATGTTCTTTCAGAATACTTAAGGGTAGGTTCAATATTTTACTTTGAACATCAATGTGAAGGACGGTAGGAACTTATGGGACGACCTAACACAATAATATTTTATGGTCTTCATCCCCCATACGTTCCAACAAGTACCCCTCATGAAACAACCATTGGAACGATGCTCAGAATCCCGTTTAATCTACCCTCTATTTACAACCCTCTCGTCTGTGATATTTCCCTGATTGATGGACTAATCGCGTGCTCTTTTCCCGCTTCAGGTTCTGACAGCAAGATGTCGGATGTTGATGGACAACCGTATACAACGTTGTTGTATAGCAATGGGCCTGGATACACGCAGCCGAGGAATATATTACGAGAGGCTGGAAAGGATTCCATTCAGGTAAAGAAGGCCAGCTCATTTTCACCGCTCACCACGATACCTGCGCTCTGTTTATTGGATCGGAAAATGTTCGAATTGGAAATATCGGGGGCACGTTTAAAAATCCATCACGCACTGTCGAGAATCCATTCGCGAAATATTCGATGAAACTCTTCGAACCTCATATATTCCACCCTCTTGTCCCTGTTCACCCTCTTCCTATCTTTCATTTACTCGCTTTCGTTCCTTTCAAGATTCTACGATCACGACGATCGGTTCATCTTCCGGCCTGATAATCTCTGACTTATCTACAAAGCATCGATTGTTTCATTCTATGTACTTATATACATATGAAAAATGTGGCTTCATTTTTGAAAGATTGAAATTTTTCATTAACGCGTACAGATAATATTTAAAGGTACTCTTTGACGTAAAAGAAGCGAAATGAAAAATAGTGACAATATCTCGTGCTGATTTCCAATGCATTTTCACTTTCTTAACCCGTGAATGATGGAACTGGGTCTTCGTTGATTGGAAATAGGAGTATTTCGAATATGGCACCGATCATCGATGACCCTCGATGAAAGATTTACTCACAGTTCACGAAGTATTTCGTTCGGATCAATCATCTTCGATTCGACCAAATTCTCAGTCATATTTTATCATCGCTGCTCTTCTATCTTTCACAATTTCTTCCGAATCAATCTGAGAATTGAAATTCTTTCTGATCGATTTAATTTTTGGCTACAAACGTTCGATTCTCGTAAACCCCAAAATTTGCTGAGGTTGCAACGTGAACAGAAAAGAATTAAAAATAAAACAAGAAATATTTTGTGATTAATATATTCAAAGCCAATGCATAGACACGTACGATCTAGTTTCAAATTAGAACTCCGGAATAATAATTAAAACTGATGTTAGTTTCAGATCAATATAAAAAGTAAATAACTGAAGAGTTATAATAATCAGAAAAAATATTGCTTTTTACGTAAAAACGTTTCAATCTCGAATATATTAATATTTTCCTTCGTTTGATTAATTTTTTTCTTAAAAAGCCTCCATCGCGTAGTAATCGATTAATCAAACGTTTCGCAAAAAGAAATTTCCCCTCGGGTCTAACAATTATGCGTTAATTAATGTATAAATGTTCAGTTTCTCAATGGCCACGTTCCCCTTTGCCAGTTTTAAGCCGTACTGAAAGAGAAACGCGATTCAGTGTCGATAGAATCATCTGGTAACCCAGTTTCAGAAAAATGAAGTGTGCGTTGAATCCGCGTGCGAAAGGACTGGAAGGAAAAAAAATATGCAACGGAAAAGAAAGAAAATCCGTGGAACAATGAAAGTTTCGCGTTCATTAAAGTGACCGTTCCCTTCGTAACACATTTGATTGTTTCCCGCGAAACGCTTTGAACGCGTGAATATCAGATACTTGGCTACTATTTATTTTATTTTTTTCCCATTAAACAAGTCTTTGACATACTTCAGAAAATTCTGTAATTAAAATTCTAGCTTTGAGCCAAGGAATTGTACTTTGCCAAAAATTACCTTTTTTATTAAAATTGTGAATAAAATTGCAAACGTGGTAAAATGATCATTGTGTTCGTTATTGAAAACTTTAGAATAGTGTTCCAAAATCTGTAACTTATATCGAGTTTCCTTTCCGTTTTCTTCGAATACAAAACGTTCGTTTAGAGAAAAGAACTGAAATAAATCAATGATTGCTTTCCTAACAGTACAAGAAAATACCGCATCGTTCCCACGTAAACCTCTTAATAGTTCATCATCCATTTCCTTTACGATTTTCCAAGATAGCTAACTAAGATAGTGGATTTTATTCTTGCCCAGTTCAATCGAGGGCGAAGTAAAATGATAAGACCGATAAATCCGCGAGTAATTTCGCGTGAGCTTTTCAAATTACTTTTACAATTGCTGTTTGATTGATCAACTTTATCGAGTTGTTGCACGCTCCGATAACTCTGTTTACATTCCGAATGAAGGAATATCGTTTCCGTTCACGAGGCACCGACAAAGCTGAACGATTCTATGGGATGCAGTTTCTAAGGAAGGTTCAATTCGAATGGCTGGATGATGGATGACAACTGCACCGCTCGGAGATATTTAACGTTCACCCTCGGACCGACAATAATTCCTCGAAATATCGTACCATCCAGACCGTACATTTCGGGGACAATTGTGGAACGATCGTAAGAGAGCTACCTCTCCTGGGATTACCACTTCTTTTCTTTCATTCGACGTTTTACGAGGTTCCTCGAGGTGTACCTCGTCGTCGTTGCGGCTGGATGTGCCGACGCATAAATTAGAGAAAATGAATTTTCTATCTTAAAGAGGTAGTCTTCGTTAATAGAATAAACATTATTTAAAATTCTATTTTTAAACCACCAATCGGTTGATTGAATTATAACAAAAATGATTCGAATTTTTCTGGATACAAGAACAGCGGCAAGTTTCCAATACTTTTCATTTTATTTATCGTTTGAAAAACCATAGAAAACGATGACACGAGTTATAAAGATTTCCTGAACGAGAAGAACAGGAAATAGGAGGAGGAATTCTAGCTCCTATGGCCCCATCATTCACGGAACCTGAGACGAACCGGAAGCTTCGGAAAAATCTTACGATACGAGCGTCCTGTGAGTTGCACGTGTAACACTGGCCCTCTGGGCATCGTGTCATAAATTATGCCAACTTTCCACGAGAAAACGTACACGAGGAAAGAGATGTCGGATCACTTCAGTGGTCGCAGAACGCTGTTGCTGCTAGTTTAGTACATAACTTTACCCGATGTTTATAGGATAAAGAAGAATAATTGTTCATTTATGCAAACAATATACATCTTTATATGATCGAGATAGATTTGACCAGTTGTCTGAGAATTCCATAAAATTTTCACTAATTGTAAGATGTACTACATATCTGCAAGAACAATTTTCTAACATTTTCTATTAAATTTATTTTCTTATTTCTGATCAAATTGGCCACCTAATATTCGCCAGGTGTCAATTTCAACTCAACTAGCTCAAGTAAATACTTCCCGGAGTTTCCGAATTTGATGAAAATTTTACGCGCATTTCCAACTTGTATATCCGATAAAAATCTGTTGGTGAGCTCGCTAATACCATTGTCAGTTTCCTTGCAAACAAAGATTACCAGCACACGAGCCGGGCGCAACCCTGCCGTACATCAGGATGTACCCTTTCAATTGATCGCGGGGTGAACGTGCCAAAGGGCTTCAACCGTGGGGCGCAGAGCAAAAGTACCCTTGTGAGGCGTCTTTCTTTTTTCCTCCTTCTCTTCCGTTCTTTCCTCGCGGCAGAACTGGAAAACGAGAACGGAAACGAGCGAAACGAATCAAAGAAGCATCCCCTAGCAGCGTCGAAAACATTGCGCCCCGAACAAAGTGACAAGCTGGTTACAGCAGAATGTTAGTGCCGCTCGCTCGTGCATCATAATTACAAGGTCGAAATTGCAGGCTTGCAAAGCTTGCCCTCGGTAACGAGGCCGCCGGCTGGAATTTCGTTCACGCAGGCAAATCGCGGTAACCGGTTGGAAATTTATTGCGCGATATATCGTACCTGTTCCGTGATTATTATCCTTTCGACACGGATTACAAAAGCGTACGCTTTGATATTAAGGAATAGTTAGGTAGATGAAACGAGGGGAAATTAATCGTTTAAGGATCTTCCGGGTTATTCAATAACTGTAACTATTTCGCTATTTGAATTCCTATGAAAATTTACATGTGACGTGGTACGTAGTTGAGGCGTTAACGGAAATCCCGTTTAACCCTTCTGCTACGCAGAGTATTTGCATGTCGATATAAAAATTAACAAACTTTATGGCATAATATTAATATTAAAGTTATCAAAGGTACATGACTTATCCATTTCATCGCTAAGCGTTATGTAAGGTGTTTCCCCAAATCAAATTCCGCTAACCGACAATCAAATATCAATTCTGGCTTTCCAGACAGCAGGAGTGCCACGAGCCTGGGCGACACACGGCGGAGAGGATGTGCCCGTGTTCGCCATCGGTCCTCTGGCCAATGTCTTGTTCTCCGGCAGCATCGACCAGAGCTATATACCTCACGCCATCTCGTACGCCGCCTGTCTGGGTCACCATGCGAGCCGTTGCTCTCGAGATTCCACCTCCAGCAACGACACAATGAGCGTCCCGATAAGCTGTCCCTCGGCGGAGCCGAACAGCGCCGCGATATCCAGCGACGTGATGAATGACCAGGCCAGAAATCCACCCACGAAATCCGCCGCGTCCCTTGAAACGACCAGCTGCCATTCGCTGACCAGTGTTCTCTTGCTCTCCCTTATCCTCGCCATACTGCCCTCCCACCTAGACGCAACCAGTTAATGCCCGTTTCAGCCTCCTCCGGTGAATGCCTCTCTGTTACACATTCCAGGTGAAACCTCCCGAAGAAGCCTCCCTCTAATCTGCCCTATTAAGACAACAGGTGATCCTAACGAGCCACCAACGTCCTGAGAGATTTCGAGTATTAAACAGCACGAGAAAAGTGAATGCAGCTGTGATTAATCAGGGCAAACGATGAATTTATAGATACGGAGGTTTTCGAAGAGAATTCACGATTTCCATCAAATTCGAATTTCCTTACAGAGGAATATTAGGTACAATTTATCAATGATTCAACGTATCGTGCCTCGAGATAGAAGAACGTCTATTCTACGCTTGGAAGATTCAAGGATGTAGCTTGAACAGGGTTAACCTACGTGACATATAAACTGTCCCCTATCCCGTTGCGCTGTTACGTCACCTCGAAGGGAGACAGGATTAATTCCGGTTCTATCCAACTTCTTCCGGGCAACAGACTCGTGTTACGTTGGACGTACGTGTACAGAGGGAACTACCGATTAATCAGCGTCAGGGATCAACGAATGATACCTAATCATGAACGATTTTCGGGAGCTTTGGAATCGCGCTAGAATGCGTTTAATTGAATTTTAACAAGTGTTGTAAAAGTGTTACAAGACTCATCGAGTGATGCGACGTTGTTTAAGACAGTTTGACTATTCTCTTTTGCGATTGCAAACTCGGTTGAAAAATGAGCCAGAGCAAGTTTTTGAATAAATTTTCGAAGAATTTAAAGTTACGCGATGAAAATATTCGAAACGGTTAAGGAAACAATCTACGACGGTAATGACTATTCCAAAACTGCTCGATGAACTTTGACAACTTTCAAACCGCTCGCAGGATCTAAATGAGGTTTACAAGTGCTACGTGACGAGGATACTTCAGTCGAACCGTGAAAGGAGTTCGGATAAAGTCGATTCGGTTCGATTAAAAGGGTGTTAAATGCGATGGGACAGACATTGTGTTGATCGTCGAAACAAAGTGTCGGGGAATTTCCTTGAAATTCGTCGAATAAAATCCATTGTAGAAGTGATTGTCACAGAATCTCCGTTTTTCGAGCAGGAATGAATTAAATTCTCGAAAAAAACTATCAAGTGCGACTGCTGTATCGTTGATACAAATAACAAAAAAGTACCAAGTCATCGAAGAATAAATTTGTTAAGCAATTCGATTGCATTCTTTATTATTTTCTTCAAAATTTTATCGAAACAAGAAAATCATGATCGGGTGGTTTAACGCTATTAATTAATCATTCACTGCTTTTGTGTTTCTCTTAAGAATTTTTTCAAAATGGAGTACTCTTTATGAGAACCGTTTAAGGAAAGGATCACCAGGGTAAAAAAACTGCTGAATGTTACATGTGTTCGAAAACCTGGTCTCTTAAGGATTCTTCGAGCGAACACTGCCATCCAAGATTTCAGCGTTCAAAGAAGAACCAGCGAAACCTTAGCGCGAATCGATCGAGAAAATCTGTTCAAGCAATTTTCCCAATTTTCCTCGAACAAATTCACCTTTCTGAACAGCCTCGAATGCAAATAATATTGAAATTGTTATAATGGTCTCATCCAACGGTATTCGAATAGTAATTTTCAGGTTCGAAAACGATCTCCCGCAAGTTAGAAAGAAAAGCACGTTTTAATTCAAATTTATGATAATTCCTTTTCACAAAGTCGAGTATAACAGCGGTCTCAGATGTGTGGAATTTTCGGGAAACGCACGGTTTTAAGATCACGTGTCGATCAGAGGGACGATTAGATTGGCAGTACTGGGAATGAAAGTGCAGAAAACGGGCAGGATTAAAGGGAAAACGCTTCGAAACCGATCGGAAGTGACGCAAACGATGAGAATCGACCTCCCGCGCCGTGAAATCAGATTCACTTTAACCCTAGATTACTATCTGAATTGAAAAAGGCATTCTTGAGAGGTTCAAGTGCTTCGATTTCAAATGAAAGATCTCTGAAGATAAAAACAATTACTGTTAGCAAACGAATTTTTTTCCAGCAATTACATGCTGAATAAACGATGGAAAAAATGATAAAAATTTGCAAACATTTGAAAATAGAATTACTAGCATTTACCATTAACTTCTTCTTCAAAGGGATAAAAATGAAAAATTAATAATGAATTGAAAATTGAATAGTTTCTTATTTTTTACTTTCATTCTCGAACAAAGCTTACTTTGTACAAAGTAGCCGGAAATGTAATACTGCCTTCGATATTCTCCTTGAAATTTCACATCAGAATTTCTATCGGAGTCGTCATCGCTGTCGGATATTAGTTTGCTTTTGCGATAGCTTCGAGCCGAAAGTGTTCGTTGTATCGTTCCGAGGAGAACGTAAGTGCAGGTAAAATTAATTTTCGCGAAAGGTGGGAAATTCGGTGGAAATGAAACTCGTTCCACTTAATTCGACTTAAAAGGAATTTCTCGCTCGATGATGAAGTGTTCGTAAGTGAAACTTCAAAGTAACGCGATAGAAAGGGGTATGCGAGTGACAATGTTACTCGTTCGCTTTTTCTTTAAGACATTTTCAAGGAGATTATTTTTAAGTTCGCAAGATTGATCTCAAACCGATCTCATTAGAGTGATGTTAGATCAACGATGTTAATCGCGTCTAGGATGTTTCCGCTTGTTCGCGTTACACAGAGTACAAGATCGAGGGTCGCTAACAAAACCGTTCCATTTCCGGCTAGCAACAAGGGAATTGCAGTAGAAACTGAAATGAACAACTCTCCTGTGTATTACGCACAGGGATATCCGAGCACTACAACTTCATGCGAGCGAGTCATTTACGAGGGCAGTCATTTCGGTATTTGATGATGCCCAGGTATCGAATTCATTATCAATATTGCATGGAAATTATAATCATTTCTATCGTTATAACGAGTTTCAAAGGCGCTATTATTCTTATCATAAATTCGAAAATTAAACTTACTATTATTATTGCAATTTTCCATGTTATTAAATTACAATATGAAATTCGAGCGAAATTTCAGGAGATTCGTGAACTTTTTTTTCTATTTTATCAGAAAAGAAGCTGATAGCGATTGAAAAAGCGCGAAAGATTTTAAGAAATGACAACGACGAGATTTATATAGCGCTTCGGAGGAAGACAATGAGGAGGGTAGAACAATGAGCAGACATTCAAGAGCAAATAAACTTAGCCGCAAAGTTTTGCGGAAAGATTTCGCGAACCCGTGAGCGAAACTCCGGAAGAAAAAACATCTTCGACGGGGTTAATCGGGAAGTTTCGGAAATACGTTTGCTTCGACTAGTTGCGGAACTTTAACGAGAAACGCTCCAACTCTTCCATCCGTTTATATTGATTTTTTTGGTATTACTTTTTGGAATCTTGTTGCTTTGAGCCACCCTGTTTACGATGAAAAACTGTCGCAGCTATTTCAAAATTAATCCCCCGTGTGTAACATACTTCTAATAGCCAATAAATTCTAACGCTGTGCTTGCATTCTTTTGTTCGTTAATTCTAAAAATTGCAATTTTTGTTATTCTTAATAATCCGCAACGTTTTTGTCACCGACAGAAGTATACCGTGAAAGCCAGAGCTCTGTGAGCTAAGAATATTCTAATAAAAGGTAGACAGGTAATGAAGAATCATCCGCGCAACGAAACGAGCAACTTCAATGTAGTTCTCTGAATATTCCTCTTCTTTTTTATTCTGTGAAATTTGCATCCTAGTATGATAAGATGAAAGAGAGATATTAGGGTTACAAAAGGAAATATGAAACTCAGAAAAATATTACTCCGTTATTTACCATAATTTTAAACAAAGAACATCGTTCCGTGAAGTAAATTCTAATGGAAATGCGTTTTGCAATTAAAAAATTCTGCAATATTCAGAAACACTTTTAAGTCACCGCAAAAGTTCAACATTATTGAAAAAGAAACTTTTTTCCCTAACAAACTTCCCTCTGAAATTCATCCAAATCCATTTAAATTTATCATATTCATCAAACAAGCATTCGCGAGCCATCTTAAACAGACTTAGTGAACTTTCAATGCTCTGACAACACGCGCAAGTACTTGAACAACTTTCTCAGACAATGAATAAGAAAGCATCAGCACAATGCGTATAAATTGCTGCCGGAAGCAAGTAGCTCACTCATTGTAGTGAGCTATTTCAATCATGGGAAACACTGATGAGTATCTAAATAATCTTCGAATTAAATTTTCTCAAAACCGATTCCTTCTCAAATGTTTATTTCATTTAGGAAACCCTCCACTTTAGACTCGCCCTGTATTTAACTGACCTAAGTACGTATACACTCTTCGGTGGAGGTTGTTCGTGGATCCACTGATGAAACTCATGTGTTTCCGCGTGATACCGAGGGAATTACAAGGGAGGACGTTTTTCCTGTCGACCTCCGGTATCGTTCGTTATCCGAAAGAAGGATAGCATTTCCAGGACAAAGAAATGTCTTACGTTGCATCAGCGTATTAGATTTCTTACGTTCGGTCAAGGATCATTGACGAGAATAAAATGTTCGAGTAGAGGAGTATCCCGACGGTGATTCTCTATTTACAGTAAGTCAAGACTCAAAACTTAGCTTCGATTCCGATCTTATACGTACAGAGCTTCAATTTCTGAACAAGACTTCGGGAAATTGAGAACGTGATCCTGTGTACCTTTTTCATCGACGCGAATCTTGGACATGTCTCGTTTAGAAACTCTTGTGTTTGTATTTCTTGAACACTCGACGTCTTTTATGACATTCTACGATTATTTGAAAGGTGTACATATATATATTAAATAATAATTTTAATTTAAAATTTAATTTTTTATATAAGTGGTAAAAAAAATTCCCTGTATATTCGCTTGTGATTGATTTATATTATTATGTAAAACAGTGGCGCAATAATTTAAAAAAAATTTTGTTATTATCTTGTTTATTCCCTACTGACATTTTTACAAATATTTCTTTTAAATTCTTTAATTGCGCTGCTGATATAACGGGGCCTTTGTGAAATTTTAGTACGTGTCTTATGACTTTTGAGCATGAATGCAGAAGCGTACGGTTCCTGGTACGATCTCTTTGTCGCAAGACGGCTATAAAAGCGATGCTTCTACAAGACATATTGTCTGCGAAGTGATCCAACTGTTCTGTTCGAAAAGACAACGAATATCCTTTGCATTTCTCGCGATCATTCGAAGAAGCAACACTCGGCGAGAATGCAAATACGGAGCAAGTATTGCCTTGTTTCTTACGATCCGTTTTACAGTCGTGTGTTCTTACCAGCTGGTCATCGATCCGATAGCAAACGTTTTTGAACGCGAATAAAAGCGTGTAATAAAAGCTTCACCAGCATGGCTGTCGGTGAAACCGTCGTAAATATGTTGTAAATAATCTTTGTGGTCGTAGACAGGTGAATGTCAACGATTCGAGCAATTCTTTTGCAACAATGTGGCACAAAGATTAATCTGGACCAGTATATTTTATGAAACACAGGAACAAAAGGTGGTTCGCTATCACGTTGACTGTCACAGTGAAAATATCCATGTGTAGTCAGACGCGTTATCGCTCAGAATGGAACCATTTCGTTTTCTAAATTAAACTCTTCACTTGCTACGTAATATAATTTTAATGCAAATATAAATTTTCTTTCATTTTTTTATTTTTCGGCAGTCAACGTGTTAAGTATATTGGAGGGTACAAGATAAAACTTAAACCGACCGTATAAAATGGTAAAGATTTGATTTTATACAATCAATTTTTAATCTAGTATTGTTGAATTGTATTCAGACAACGTGTCATCATTTTAAATAGCAAACATCACCGGCCTATTTATAATACTATACCAACAATTACGTTTAGGTTTCATATTTTTGTTATAACTTTTTTTATAAAGCGTTTGTGAATCGATGTGTATACATTTTTTTTTATTTCTACTTTGATGGTTTTACTTTGAGACACCCTGTACAAACAGTACCAAGGGAGAAGTGTTGTTCCATGTTTCTTGTAGTTTTAGATCCCAAAATCACAAGAGGAGAAAGTACGTTCTTTCTTTCTTTATTAGCATCATACGTAATACTTTACACTTTAGCTGTCGAATAAATTAGAGTACACTGAAACTATGGAACAACAGCTTGCACCCCGACGAAAAAATAACGAAAATCACTAAAATAACGATAACGATGGAAACGAAAAGGAATGATGATTACCGTTCCGTTGGGCACGATATTCGTAGATAAAGAAGACGAAAACTAATGGCTTTAGATGTTGATCACGTTTCTCGAAACCGTATATGTTAATATACGTCGTGTTCACCTGGCGCATGTGCAATTGCACGTATGTATGTGTGTGAGTGTGAGAAGTAACGAGCCTAGTTTCTAACGGAACCGAACTTAACGTTAAGATAATTATCGTCGCGAATCGATTGTAAACGCGATTCATACGTGAGACCAAAACGCGAAATAGAAACACGAGCTCACCGATATACATGTAAAGAAATAAATATATTTCTGTAAATAATGTGAACACGAATTATTACAGATGGAATTTACTATAGATATCTGTACATTATTGTTTCATAAAAAACGAATTTCACGAATCCAGTGTTCAATTTATTTCTTCACCTTTCCTAATGCATTCTATTCCTATCTGAATTTCTTTTATAATACCTGATAACGGATAAGTATAAAATAACAATTAAAACTTGTCTATTTTCACCTGATGATATAATTAAAAATAATTGATAAATGGAGTCAAAAGAGCAATGACTCCTACAAATAAATCAAAATGAAGATTCAAAATTCTAAACTACATACGACAGTTATTAATAATATTTTTATTCCCTATTCTACGCACACGTTAGGATAAAATGAAGCTTTCATGCTGCGATATCGCGAGTTTCAAAGAGGATTACCAGTTCCAGAATTAAGTACCTTTCCGAATTTCCAGGTTTCACGAATGTACCATTAGATACAAGCTTCTACCATGCAAACCTTCAACTCCATGCCGCCCCAACGATCGTTGGGTCCAGTGTAACAAAGTGCAACAGCGAAGGGTGTGATTAGCTTAACGAGCAAACGTATTATAGGAGAACCTAAATACCAGTAAATTATATCGGGCGCGGTTCCATTATGAACCAACGTTACTCGTAACCCCCATTCCCGAACGGTGCATAATTCATTCGTATCCCAATATTCGCAGTACACTCGTACATCTTCTGTGGTTTTCCGCTAATGTACTTTAGGCAGTGTACGGCATTGCATGCGGACACCTATCTCTAAGCTTCACACTGAAGCTAGAGAATTTCGAGTAATTCAACTGCTCGAAAAATGTAAATTTCCTTAAACTAAATAGTTTTCAATTACCTCTGAAGAAAATTACTTTTCTAAAATCTTTAGCCAGTATTATACGCCGTATAATATGCTTGGTCGCGGTAAATTACCGAGACTACTTAATTTACCTCGTTTATCTCGTTTACTTGAATTGCCACACAGTAATAAAACCCTAAGGACGATGAATGTACCTATTCCCTTCCAGAAACTTTTATTTTCATTTATTTTTTATTCCTCTAATTTGTCTGTTTATCTAAGTTAATTGTTCATACGATTTACTTTTTTTTATTTTTTTTATTGTATACAATAATGTGTCTTGTCAAATACGTTCACCTAATAACTTCATACCTTTTCATAGTTCTTTGAGAAATTTGTATAATTTGAATCAGCTATTGCTATTACGAATTGCAGTTCTAAGAGAGCCTGTAGCACACGATGCAACATATAGAATCTTAAAGATAATTACTCCTCTAATCGCTAACCACGCTCACGCAAATTAAATTCTGAATCTGTAATATTAAAGCGCACCCACAGGCCCACCTGAGATGCTTCTATAGACCGCGTACGTAGAAATTAAGAAAGTTTCATTTGCACCAACTGGCGTCGCGTTACAATTAAGAAACTCAACGTTCAGACAACTTTCCTGTTTAATTACGACTCATACGGACTATCAATGATCTTCCAGAGATCGTCAATTAAATTGCTGAATAGTTTAAATCTCGCGAAAGCGTGGAACATTCTCTACTTTGAAAATTATTTGAAAAAAATCGATGATTTCAAAAATTGTAGTACGATTTTATTTAGCGCAAAATACTAATAAACTACAGTGCACTGTGCTACTATTATATAATAAAATACCCAAGATAGCGCAGTCACAAATGTACAATATTTTTCCTTCTAAAAATGTTGTTCAATGTTCCGTAACCATCCTGTCATGTTTATACGTTTATTGCACGGATCGTTACACGAAATACCGTTATTTATTCAATCATGCAACATCGAGTAATATTTCTCTAAGTTCAGTGCAATAATATTAAATCAAATATTTTTTATGTATTAATTCCGTCTATCTTTCGAAGTATCGAACAAACAAGAAAAATATGCAGTTGCATTTCAAAGAGAGATGCATTTAATTGCATCTTTTGGTGCACTCAGTTGTAATATTGAAATCGATTTCATGGTTTTCCAACCATGAAATTCGATCACAGACGATTAATATTTAATTCAAATTTCCGACAACTAGGCTTCTAAACAAGGCCAATTTATATCATCCACAGAATTATTGAAACTCGGACAATAACGAGCCAACTAGAATTATGCAGCAAACTTAGCGTAAATCGAGTCAATTTGCTATTTAACGAAATATATTCTGTCACATGGTGGAGACAACAGCACCAACAACCGAACTTAAATCGTACAGAACGTGTTGTCTCCTACAAAATGTCTACCCTAATTAGGTCTCTGTGCATCCACGAAGAGTTTGCTGTTCGCTAAGCAGTGACGTCGAATAATAGCTATAATAGTGGACTAAATTTGCTGTAGATTGGCAACGTTACAGGGATGTCCGAAGCACAGCTCTAACTAGTACTTGCAAATGGTTTCATAAACCCTGTAAACTGCTCATAGTAAAGTTTCCCATGTAGTTTCTGAGTAATGAATTGAAAGTGACAAACGTAACTAGGTATCCAGAAAATGACTGATCGGACCGATATTCGATAATTTTGAAGAATTGGTAAGAAAAACGAAAATAAACTCATTAAAGGGTTAAGCTATTTTCTAAATTTCAAATGGTGAGTAATTAAATAAGGATTAAGCTAATTTCTAAATTTCATAATGGTAAGTAATTAAATAAGGATTAAGCTAATTTCTAAATTTAAAAATGATATGTAATTAAAGAAGGATTATATATATAAGAAATATATTATCTAAATTTTAAAACGATAAATAATTAATTTGATAATAGAAAATAGAATACTTTTAATTTGACCACTAACACAAAGGAAGATTGAAAAATAGCAGAGAACTTTATTACCACTGGTTGTAAAGTGTTTCCTGCATCGTTACAGGAAGTCGTGTTCTTGCGCCGTTCAGCAGTTCCAAACCGTGAAAACTCAATCAAAGTTTTAAAACAGGAACGAACTAATTCGTTCGACAGTTTCATCGCGACGCGATCTAATACCCGCTGGAATATTGGTAACCGAGTAAGTCGACACTCGGCAATTTCCATACTCCTGTCGAAACCGATAAAGATTAAATCTGGAGAATTGTGGATAGATTAACGTGCTCACGACTTCATCAAAGAAGCGGAAACGGCTTCAAGAACTTTGCAGATTATTCAACTGTACCTATAAAGTTTTCTTGGTTAAATGACCTGGCACTGTTCCGTCTCAAAGGAACAATTATACTTCCACGTTTCCGAAGAAATTTATCGATGCAAACCGATTTACGATTCTAATAAAAGAAGAACCGAAGGTATTGAATTAAGTTTTCATTTTACGAGCACAATTACAAAGTGATTCATAGATGTTTTCCTGGATAAATTATAAAAAGCCTATGCTATAAAAATAATAATTTTTCAAAATCACACCGCACAAATTTTTAAGATAAGGAAGAAAACTAAAAGCTGATATCATTTAACGTGTAAACAATAATTATACACACAATTGTTAGGTTGAACTAAAACGAAAAATTGGTTAAATTAAATTTCAATTGAAATTTCTCGATTGTTCTTCACGAGAAATAAATTCGATCGAAACAGGATAGAAATACCAAGGTTTGTGTACACGTCAACAAGAATAACAGGAGGTCAGAAAGTGTAATAACAAAGGCAGTTCCACAAGTTTTATGATCGAAGCGATGAACCCGTGGAATAAGGACAATTCATTGCAAATGTTTCGTAGGAATATTCCCTTCTACAACACGCGTAACTACAAATCTGTGAATGGAAATTGCCAAACTTCTTGCACATCGTATATTTTACGAACACTGCATCGGATAAGGAACATTTTCTCAAGTCACATGCAAAAGCAAATATCATATCACTGTATATCAAAAGTCTGACATAAAAGTATTGCCAAATAGCACTTACCCTATATCAATTTCAACTTCAAAGTTTGCCAAAAATAAATACACCAATCAAGAAGTTAAGTTGCTGTTATTTTGAAGAAGAAGAACAATCTTCAGCATCTTATTAAAAGTTTCATTTGAAGGGAATATATCTTCAGAACCCGATTGTTCTCAGAACAAACTACACCCACACAAAGTTCCTTTTATAAAACCAAAACCAAGTAATGAAGTAATAGAATACTCTGTAGTTAACAAAAGAAAGTTTCGTTCCAAAATAATCTTCATATTTAGTACCATAACTTCACTTATCAATTTATGAAAGAAACTGAGCAACTACAGGAAAATATCTTAAAAAAAAATGAACAAATGGTGTCTCACTAGCTGACTTCACAGCTCTCATAATGCAAGAACGACACAAAGGTTGCGCTCGAACAAGCAACCAACGAAAACTCCATAAGATCAGCATCGATTAATCAGTCAACTATCGAGACGTCAATCGATTCGGTCACGGTTTCGTAGCTTTGATCGATATTCGAAGTGATCCACGATCTTAACCTGAATAAGCATTGTTGCACCCCGTAATCATGCCAAAACTGAACAAGCTCCTGGTTACGTCAATCATCGCGGATATCAGAGAATGCGTATGTGTCGCGAACGAGATATATTCTTGGGTCGGTGGTATCGAACATCTGTCATGGAAATTCCCTACGAAGATCGCGAGGGACATAAATGCCATGGAAATTGTGAAGGAATACGAAGGAACCGCAGGGGAATTCTATATTCTTCTCCTGGAGCTGGCTTACGACAGGTTGCTTAGACTCCTTTTTCGACGTCGTTGTACATTTGCATAAATTCGCTGAAAATTTCCCGAAACAAAAACGTTCCCGTTTCTACTCCCGTGAAATGTCCAACGTCGGAAAATGCTTCAAATTTCGCCATCTAGTAAGGGTAGTTGGAGCGATTCGATTAGGGGCGCGTAGCGATGGGCCGGCAATCGCTGCGAATCGCTTCGATTAGTTTCGAATCATTGGAAATTTTGTTTAAACTCTGGAAGAGTTGATAGTCTGGAAATTTTGCAAGTATCGCATAGTTTCTGATAGCTATTCGACAGTCTATTACAAATTTTCGAGTTTCAAATTATTTGCATACTGTTGCATGCTCTTGATTTTGAAGAATAAAACGATGGTATCATTTCAGTAAAAAATGAATTCTTTTGCAGAATTCAATTCCTTCTACGTTTGATCGTGGAATTCTTGGACAAGTATCCCTTCATAGATGATTTTTTCAAAGAAGTAACATGTGTCAATCGACCAAATCAGATCTCGTTGGCGAATTTGTTAAGACTTGTCTGGGATCGATTAAAAACGATACCTGAATCGATATCCCGTCAGATGGTAAGTCAAATTTCAAAAGTGAATTTCTTAAAACCGTCCATTTTCAATTACATTTAATTGAGATTACTTCCTGATGGGTTTTTAAAGTCACTAAGTGTCCTATTTTGGATACAACGCAGTAAAAAAGTTCCACGAGTAAAAGTCATACAAGAAATTGAAATTTTTACATCGAGATAGGACTTGAAATCGTTTAAAACACAGACGGAAGCTATTAATGAAAAGATCAGTCCCTTGAAAGAACTTTAAAGCCACTTTAAACCCACGATTGTAGGACAAAGTTAGGTTAATTACAAAGCAGTTAGAGGAAGCTTGTGAAATTGGGTTTTGAATTATTTCATTAAAAAGATTTTCTTCGAAATATTGGTGGTTGAAATTTATCATGCATCCCTCGAACATTGTGTTTCTTATTTTTCCTCTCTTTTTTCCTAATTCTCAATCTTTCTTGATATTAAACAAAATTCTTCAATACTGAAAATATAATAAATTACAACTTTGAAGAATATAATTTTCAATAAGAACTGAACTGCTACCTTGTATTTTCTCAAAGTAACGAGAAAGCAAGGCAAAAGCAAGGTGTAAATGGAAGAAAAATAGATAGGAAATGAGGAAATAATGAACATAATGAAAAAATAACAAGAAACGAGAGCAAGAATAAAGAAAAGTAAAGCACACAATTTTCGAATGGTGTATACGATAATGTTCGTGAAAATGATCGATTTTGAAACGAATTTATTTGTCGAATAATTCTTGAAAATTTCAGTAGAGAAGCCTTTAGTATAGACGTGTATAGACACATGTTCTATAAAAGTTTCATGGTAAGTTCTAAATCGATCACTTCCTGCCGTTGTACTTTTTTTCTCATCCAATCGGAGGATGCTGACGAAAAATATCAGCACGTCAACAGGTGAAGAATAGCCAGAAAGAGGCGGAAGAATGCTTTACGCCCAAAGTCTCTCGAAGTTGTCAAGCTGGTGGTAGCATGAACTATTGCGAGAGTTGTAGGATAGCAGGCGAAACCGTCCTTCAAGCGATAAACACGATCGAGGAGATCTTCGTCGAGAACAAATTAATTTCTGTCGCCGCTGCACAAAGGTAATATCTATCACGATATAATAATGAATATCATGTTACCTAACGATATTCTAGTGTAAGTGTAATCTTGTTCAATGATGCAATATGATATTCATAAATTCTGAACCTCTGATTCTTCAAAATTCCATCGATAGCAACGATTCTCGCGTTAACGTCGAATAAACATTAGATTCGCCCTCGAACGAACCGGAGAAGACCTTTAAAATTTCTGAGCAACCATAAAAAATCAATTTCCAGGGTGTTACGTCTCCCTTGTCGCTATAAAATCTCGCTCAACGGCCACCCTTTCCGCGAGGATAAGAAAAAAGATTCCAAGCGAACGTAATGCGTAACGTTACTGCTTGTTCACGTAATCTGTGATTATTACAGAAACGAGTGCAAGAGCAACCTCATCGAACGAACGCAATGGTCAGTAATGAGTAAATTAACCAAAGCCATAGGTGAAGACATCGAAATGGCGCTGAAGAAAATGAGGAACAGCAATTTGAAGATAGAGGCCGTTAAACGAGAACACGAAAAGTCGATTCGTGAACTACAGTCCAACTTGACGACACAAAAGAAACGGGTGGATACTTTGCAAGTGAAAAACTTGGAGCTAGAGAACGCATTAGAAAATGGCAGGTTTCCGGCTAGGTATCCTTTTCAAAAGCTGTCCATCACTTCAACGACAGCATCTACATTCATCTTATCTTTCCCTTCTTTCCTGTATCATTTTCCTCTCTATTCTTCCCTTTTAATGGGCATTGCTTTGTTGCCAGAACTTCCCTTATTGATTAAATTCTGAACAGTCGATCGAGCTTTGTCGATACGCTGTTAGAACATAGTTCCAATTAACCCTTTCATTATGGTCGCCTCTGTCGGAGTAATTTTGCTCAGAAAATTTTATTTGTAATGAGAATATTAAAATATCTGAATGCTCAACTTTCGTACGATAAGACCGACGTTAACTTAATATGTTTCTATAGTGTAGGAGAATTTATACGTCCTTAGAGTGTAACAATCTGTCGAGTCTGAAGGGTTAAATTACAAACGAAATTATTCATGGATTACACTTTGCTCGATATTGGTTTACAGTGGAACGGGAACTGGAGCTGACGAAACGAACCGATGTAACGTTGAAACGTGAAAACGAGACGTTGAAGGAAACAATGGAGGATTCAAGGCGACAGATATCGAACCTGAGTAAGTAAAAAGGTATCGAGACACGGGGCAATACGCGAGAACGTTTCTTGTACGTTGAAAATGGAGGTAGATAGTTTCATCTTCGAGGTGCAAGATTTCCGAGGAAAATTTTGACAAGGGGTCGTCATTGGACGGAAGTGATCAGTATCCAGAAAGATCTCGCCAGAAATAGTCTTATTTTCGAACGTTCATTGCAGCCGGCGGAAATAGCGTTTTGCAAAGTCAGGTGGCTACGTTGGTCGAGAGCAAATTGGAGCTGGAGAAGACCGTGATCAGACTGAGGAAGGAAGTCATCGACACCCGTGATGCGTGCCTCGAGACAGAACGACGTACCGAAATGCTTCTGAACGAATCGAGAAAGGAGAACGATTCGGTGAGTTCATTTTGCGTCCGTGTAAAAGATCCGCTAAACGATTTTCCCTCCTGTTTAAAAGAAGCCGTAGCCGGATAAATGAAATTTATCAATTAACTTTAACCATTTTTTCAAGCGTATATCGTATTTCAAGTAACTGATTACTTAGAATATGCAGACTAATGCCGAGAAGGAATGTTCACAACAAAACTGACCAAAACCTATCGTTTCCTTTAATAGAACAAATAGTACATCAAAAGCAGGAATTCCGAAACGATTAAAACCCGGTGCAGAATTCGCGTCTTGCATTTCACGAAACGTTAAGCTACCTCGTACAAACAGAGTAATTTCTGCTATGAAACGAACGCGTATATTCGCTAACGAAATATTCCATTGTCATTATCAGAATTACGTATCAGACTTAAATACACTGTCGAAATAGAAGCGAATTATTTCGTTCGGTATGTAGAAATATATATTAAAGCTCCCTTCGCGTATCGTTCGCTAATAAAATCAATTTTAAACGGAAAGAAAATTATTCGAGCAATTTCGTCAGGTTCACTGGCACGCGTTCGATCGGGTAAAGTGATTGCGAAGGGTAACTTCCGATGCACGAAACTTAATTTGTTCCGAGGTCCATCGGAGCATTAGTTTCGCCTATTTGCACCAGCTGTTCGTTGATTAATTAACGGTATTAACTGGCTGTTCTGCACGGCGCGTTAACGATACAAGAGACGATAGAAACTAGCTACTGTTTAAGCTACTATCAGCTCTTCGTATAGGTGACTGCGTACCTGTGAATTAACTGGCTACCCGATTAAATTAATTTACGCCAGTAGCCGTGAAGTTTACGAGCGACGTGACACCAACGATTTCCAAACGGAAAAAACAGAAACTGTTTTACCAGAGAAAATGGAGCAATTTTAATTTCGATGATAGATCTTTCAGCTTATAACAATGAATCAGAATTTTCATGTAAATTACGCTTCGAATATGACGCAGACATACATTTATTATTAGTTTATTTATTTGTTTATGAGAGGAAGTTTACTAAATCCAGGTAAAATTGTTTTACCTGTATTTTGAAACCAAGAATTATGAAAAATTAAATATCTTTCATCCTGAGAGCATTTAAAAATTTAAACGATTATCTTTGTTTTGTACGATATTTACAAAATTTATGTTATTTATTATTTAAACATCTCGATAAATAAAAAACTAAAAGTTCCAACTCGGTTGTTTAATTTTGAAGACTTTTAAAAGTGTACTAACTGAAATAACATAAATCGACTTATCTCAATGTTAGCTGCAATTTCAACACAGTGGCTTGCTTACCTTTCGAAACTTCCTTATTTACCTTGTGGCTTTGGAAGTTCGAAAGTTTATTGCCACGTTGACAAAAGCTCGATTCTACAGCTTAGACTCCTTTCAACAATTCTGTGTCTATAAAGTTTACGATTAACTTTCCTGACATTGTTCATCATGATTTTCCAATGCAATAAACCTTCCTCGGGATACATCACCATTTCTACGGTATATATTGTTTAAACTTTTCAGTGACAAGGTACGAGTATCGTCAAACTTGAGCAAATAAACAAGATTTTTAGTTATGTTCTGAACTGTAATACCCATAATAAGAAATAGCAAGAAATTAAAATGATAATTATTGAGTGCATGTATTCATCTGAGAACCAACCCCAACCACTTAGAATATTAAATTCGGGTAAAAGCTCCGGATAATTTAATTAATCATCGTCAGTGAACGAAATATTCGAAATCGAACTACGATTAATCCTTTCAATACTAGAATTAATTTTTTAAATTTAGACTACTTTTCATTTGCAACGAATTTGTTATTTTTCAGATGAGAGATGAACACAGAAAGGAGATCGAAAGACTGCAACAAGAAATTGCATCCTTACGAACGACGACTGCGATCAAAACAAAGAATGAAAAGATGAAGAATAATAGTTGTAGTAATAATTCTGAAGGACTTCGAGCAGATACGATATTAATGCCTGAGGATAATCCTGTGGCGGACATGACACGGCAACTGATCTCGAATCGCGAGAAGATCGAAGTGCTCTCGCGACAGAACGAGAGGCTGTCGAAGACACTGCACCGTCTACGAGAGTATCGACTAATGGGCCAAATCACGACAAACGGCTCCAACAAATGACAGACCCTCGAGAGTCGAACATTCTCGTTTTCGACACTGCTATTCTCTAGATCTTGATAAATCACACGGACACGTTTCTATCCGTTCTTCTTTTCGAAACGCGTATTAATCTTGCAAACGGTCTTCCCAACTTCGACAGACTTATTTCCACATGGGATAATTTGCATTGCGAATTTTTACAATCATAAAATTATTGAAATTATTGAAGCTATATCGATAGAAATAAATTTTAAGAGATATGATGTAATAATTATTTAATTTGAAGATAATTGTCAATAATAAAGCATGTGCAATCTTTTTGTATCTATGGCCACTATTCTAAATTCGCCGCTTCGCGCTAAAGCGCGTCGTTTGTCTTCGGACTTCAATGAAAAGGGATTGGTTTACGCTCTCATTCTTTATAGTAGCACCATCTATACAAAAACGACTCAAACTACACAACAACTTACCGATCGATTTTTTTTTAAGAGGAATACTATCGCTATCTAGCGGAATACAGCAAAAGCTGCGCGCTAATTTACGATAAGTTGGCAACATATCGATTGTAAGATACGGCCGATAAGTCGATAAGAAGCTTCCGCTGCTTTTCGATAGATGAAGCCTATATTCTCTCGTTTCGGAAAATCGATCGATAAATTGTCGAGTAATTTGAGCCATTTTTGTATAGATAGCGCTAAGATCGAATTTTTAAAATACTTAATTTATGGCGGTTCTTTTTAAATCGTGAGCAGTAATGTCATTATTCGTGTTCCATTGTGATTGCTTTCTTATGAAAGAAAATCTAATTTTCGAAGCACGTATTGATATAAAACTTAATTTGAAATTTCATAAATTATTTAAATCGATTAAATTGAATCAAATCTTTTTGCAGACAATGAACTATACATTTTTTATTAAATTACCTTGGACTTTATATGTGATGAGAATCAATTTGGATTTCAAATTTTCATCAAAAAAAAATAGTCAGAAATATATGTGATTCTATACTAATGTACTAAGATACTCTCAGAGGAGCATGTACCGAAGGATCGAACGTCTCAACATCATCGAACGATCCATCGACTCTCACCTGAAACAGTCGTAGTTTTACCTTCGTAGATAGCGGACGCGTTTTTATCGCGTCCTTTCTGCACCAAAAGTTTCCTCATTTCAGTTAATAAGTGGACAATTATCTAGACATAAACCCCTACGTAAACGTATATTTTCTTCATACACAATCATCGCGATAAAAATATTTTCGAAATGAATCATCGATAACAATTTCATTAATCACAAACGCTACTGCACGATAATTGAATTTATTTGAAACAGTTCTACGCTCACGTATAATATCGTCACTCGAAGCATCAATTGGATCGTAATTAGATTAATTATTGTACGCTTTGTACGAACATCATTTGCAATAGTCTCTGTGTGTTTAATAATCCTCATTTCTAATTACCGTTGCAATAATATTATTTGCACGTGCGTTGATTAAATTCGTGTATATTTTTTGTTTTCTACCGCGTCAACAGGGAAACATATAGCCTTTGAAAATAATAATTTAGGAAACAATGGGATATCATAGGCTGTTATGGCTCTTGTTGAACTGTATCTGTCTGTTCGAGCTCGTTACAATAAAGGCCCATACACCGATGGTAACAATAAAAAATGGTACCTTGTCGGGTATGATTATGACAACTAGACGCGGCAGGGAATTCCTGGGATTCCGGGGGATTCCTTATGCTTTACCGCCTCTTGGAGAGCTTAGATTCGAGGTAAGATAACAATTTATTTAAAAACTTATCGTGCACAATTGATTGGTACATTTATTATTCACAAAATGTCCTATTAACCCTTTCCAGTAGCAATTAACAGAGAAAAATTCATATATTTTTCTTTTTATATGAACATAATGTAAAAAGTTTATGTAAAAATAAACTTCAAAGTAAATAAAATTGTAATTATACTGAATTACATAAAAGATTCTTAACATTCCTAGATCGTCTTCCTATCAACGTGTGATTCCTTTGAGAAGCGATCAGTGACAGAGCTCTCAAGTGCATATTAAACAACTTGTTATACAATGCTAGTTACAATTTAACAAGGGAAAACTGGATACTATAAGATATCACTGTATTATCTATCATTTACAAATTCATTCTTTAGTTAGAATTATTGAAACAGTTACATAGTGGAATCTTTGTATTTCTGGTTCCAGGTAAAACTACCAAATAGATAGTTGTTCCCTTCGTTAAATGAGTAACTTGTTTTCGTTAACATGCCCAATGACGTAATTTTACACTCACTTACGAAAGTTATATGAATATGTTAAATAACTCTCGCAATCTGTACACACTTCGAATCCTCGCAAAAAGATTCAGTTTTTTCTCTAGATAAACCAGTTCTCGTTCAAAATATTGATACCCAGATTACTCTACTATGTAATTTATGTATTTTCAACTGTTAGTGATTTAAAAAAAATTTTTTCGCACTAATTGATTCAGAATCAGACTACTCCGGTTAATTTAATTAAATGAATTGCAATTTTGAACTGCGAACTGTAATTAATTAGCTTTTTTTTGTAATTCTTTGATCATTATTCTGTAATCATTTCCAAACGAGCCTTATAATATTAATAAAGCTATACATATATATTTGCAGCCACCAAAACCAGCGTCATCATGGAATGGAGTACAATCAGCCCAAGAAGACGCCCAAATATGTGTTCAAAGAAATATCTACACTCATCAAGACGAAATCGAAGGTGACGAAGATTGTCTCTACCTAAACGTTTACACCCCAAAATTGCCTAATAAGGAGGAAAATCTGAAGGGAGGATACCCGGTCATGATTTGGTTCCATGGATGTGGTTGGATCTGTGGTGCTGGTCACTCAGGATTCTATCATCCAAAATTCCTATTAGACCACGATATGATACTCGTCACCGTAAACTACAGGTAAAAAAATTTTTTTTTTTGAAGAATGTACGAAATATGTTTTTTTTTTTTCAATATTAATTAATGTCATTTTTCAGACTGGGACCACTGGGATTTTTGAGCACCGAAGACACAGTGTGTCCTGGAAATAATGGACTAAAGGACCAAGCGCAATCCATTAGATGGGTACACGAAAATATTGCTGCTTTTGGGGGTGATCCAAATCGTGTAACTATTTTTGGAGAGAGCGCGGGAGGAGCCAGTGTTCATTACCACATGATGAGTAATTTGAGCAAAGGTTAGTAATAATTATCTGTTAAACGATAATGATACTGTTTTACGATGAAACTGGTAATAGCTTCGACATTTCGCAACAAGGAAAAGAAGTCGAAGCAATTAATGTATGAATCGCGGTGTTAGTCATAAAAGTTTTCATAGTAATCCGTGTTACAGTATACATGGCACAATTTTTCCATTTTGATGAGCTCAAAGAACAATACATTATGTAACCGGTATATTAAACCCGCGGATAGTAGGAATAAATTACCGTGAATCAGGATTCCCATGAGTAACTACTTCGAATTCAGAACACGCGTACCAAAGAAAAACGTAATTTGGAATTGGCATTTAAAAAAACAGGCGGACTAGTTATTCTTTAATATTTTTCTCCAATTCTACACGGTTCCGAACAGGACTTTTTCATCGGGCTATCTCACAAAGCGGTAATGGCCACTGTCCATGGGCTCTGGCAAAACCAGGTTCTCCCAAAAAGAAGGCTCTAAAGTTGGCTGAAATTTTGGATTGTCCGTCAGACTCGAAACAGCTGCTCGCTTGTCTTCGTAAGAAAAATGCCGTCGATATTATTGCCACCGATCGTGCTTTTCAAGTAAGTTGCAATTATTTATCAGACCATAAAATACAATAATAATTCACTGACAAAAACTAAACCTTATTTCAAGAGATATAGATGATAATAAAATTTCAAAGTCAGATTTAATTACCATGAGCTTTGAATTTTTAATCTAAATTTAGATTTAAAGAGAAACCATTTATCGCGGATATTAATTTGTCTGGAAGATTGATACATTGTTACTTAAATTATAATTTATCCTATAATCAATCATCTTTTGATACTTATCGTTAATTATTTTAATTATCAGTTTATGAGTCAGGTATTACAAGCTTGTCTATCTGTATTATATTATTTACATATCTGCACATTAATATGCACTTCAGACAGCTGTTCAATTATACAATTTTATGATTTACCAAGGTTTAATCCTTTCATGCATAAGTAAGCGTGTTACGAATGTTTCACAAAAAAATTAGCGAAACCAAAGTGTCCTTGTACCATTTAATAATCATGTGAAAATATAGCGAAGGTCTATTAATCTGAATTTCAATATAATGCTCTTTTCCACGAATAATTCAAAAAACATAACTTTAAAGTAAAATTGAATGCAGGATTTAATATTATAATCAAACTTTAGAGCTTATTAAATTTCTATATTTAATATAACAATTTAGACTTCTTTAATATAACTAATGTTGAAACCGGTTGTTAAAAAAAAATTACCAAAATTCTCAGAAGAAACACGATATTGTGAGGAAGAAGAATAAATTAATATTTGATAAGAATCTTTCCTCGTAGATTTTGCAAGTCATCGATACAAATATATTAACGAACTTGCAGAAACAGTGATCTTCATTTAATTTCTTCTTCCATTGTACATATCTGAGATTAATGGAGTACATATCCAGTCAAGCAAGTTTGGATTAACGAGACTTTACTATGTACAACGTTAATAATTACACAAGGCATATACCCTGGCATTGAAATCGACCGCCGTGCGTTTAAAACAAATGACGGTCCGGTCTGTAAATTGATTCCTATTATATAAGTATATTGAAATCAAGAATAATGTAAAAATCCAGTCGTAGTAGTACTACACGATTTCATAACTTATAATTGCGCTATTAAAACCAGATACGATACATTCCTTTGTATTTCTCGCTGAAAATTCATACTCGACTTGTGTACTTAACATTCTTACACTCATTGTTACCGTGATAATGTTTACGTTAATTAACACCATAATTAAACCCTCGACTCCTGAATAAATTTCTTTTTCCTACAAATTCTTATCTCTCACTGGTTAATTAACAAGCATACCTTGTTACAACTTTAATGATCGACGTCATGTTTAAATTTGTATTCTAGTTTTATTGATTATATTAGGTATTAATTATGATATAATCAACTGATTACGAAATTGTTTTTCAAAGTTGATTCAATTAAATTTTCAATGGAATGCCTCGACATTTCGTGGAATGATTTTCCCGTCAGAAAATTATCGGAAATCTAATATCACCTAGCGAAATAACTCGTACTTGTGACTACTAAATAGTGGTTCCAACTTCTGGAAAAACCAGTTTCATGCATTCGTGAATATAATTATCTAAATTTCTTATACTTTATTCCTGCTTGCGTTTTACGTTCCCAACGAAAATCGATGAGCGCGAAATGTTCGTAATTTTTAACCGAACAACGCGTGTTTTTCGTGAAATAAACTGTATAAAGTAACAGGAAAATACCGGTATGAAACGATTTCACGACAAGGAAGTGTGTTAACGCGACTGGAAGTGAAAGCGTATAGTGTATAAAATGAAGCGATAAATCGACTGCGTTTGTCCTTTGAGGAGTTTCTACTTTGAAACCTGACGTTTGAATGCATTCACGGTGGTTTGAATAATAATTCAAATGAAACGCTTAAATCTTCGCGGCAATTGAGATATTTCATTGTAAGTCTTTCAGCGTTCCTCGAGAAATGAAAATCTTAGGATAAAAATTCAAAGTGCCGCGCTCAGCGCAAATGGATTACTTAATAAACTTCGTTGCATTGTGTTGCAAATATGCTACGAAAACATGGATGCAAATTTGCAATATTACAAAATTTTACTGTATATAAATTTTTAAAATATATACTTTTTAATCAAAATTAAGATAATTATGCAATGAAGACTTATTATCGAATACAGAAGCTTCATTTTTGAAATCGGTTAAAAAGAATCTTCGAACGATATTAACAAGATGTTTTTCCATTAGGTATTTGGTTACTGCCCAATGATACCCTTCAGACCGGTAATCGAACCTGTTCACCCGGGTGCTTTCTTAACGGAAGACCCAGCAATCTCGTCGAAACATGGTCGTCTCTCGGACATTCCATGGATGACAGGAATTACATCCGAGGAAGGATCCCTGATAGTACCAGGTATGATTAACTTCATTATACGCTTTCGTGTTTGCAATTATTCTTCCACATTAAAATTAATCGTTCGATCATTATTCTTTTCATCAGGGTTATACACACGGAACAATGGAGAATTGATTAAAAGATTGAACAATGATTTCCTGAACATTGCGCCTATAACGTTATTGTTTGGAGAAACGTGTCCTAAGGATGAGCAGAAACGCGTGGCATCGGAAATACGAGAATTTTATTTCGGCAAAGCACCGATCGACAATTCTACGCGATTCAAACTGATTGATGTGAGTATTCTTTATTTGCAACTCTGCAAATGGTTTATCAGCTCGCTGTTGGGATCAATGACTCGTGTTGAACTCGAAGGTTTGCGTGACGAAAGCAACTGGTAACATTGGCTCTTAAAGAATGTGTCATTTAAATCGAATATTTTTGGAGTTTCTTTGAATATTTCACAGATGTACAGCGATGCTTGGTTCATCCACGCGGCTCAAACTTCGGTGATTAATTATCTTGAAAAACAATCCTCTCCTGTATATTATTATTACTTGGCGTACCGAGCAAGCGCTTCGTTTAGTATGATATTCGGTGATCCTAACAATGATTACGGAGTATCGCATGCCGATGATCTTCAATATTTATTCCCTGTCGGGGAAGAACTATTCAAGGATATACCACTGAGCAAACAGGATTACAAAATGATTGATCTCATAACGAGTTTCTGGTATAACTTCGCCAGTTCTGGGTAAGTTATCGCAAGTTGATTCTTCATTGCATTATATTTCTTTTCAAAATTAATCAACACTGTGCAACGAAGTAGCAATTGCATTTTCATGCACTCTGTTGAGTAATTAATTATTTTCCAGAAACCCTACCCCGGAAGTAACAGAAGAAGTACCAGTGAAATGGAAGCCTGTTAGAACTAAGGATCTCGAGTATCTTCGTATAGGGAACAATGGCATTGAAATGTCGAAGAACCTTAACCCAGATAGAATGAGCTTCTGGGAACGTTTGCCGATACGACCGGATTTGGACGAAGGCAGAACACAACAGCAAAAAGATGAATTGTAAAAAGTGCTTGAAAACTGTGTACACGATAACAGTACGGCGTTGTCGGAAATCGTAAAACTTAATGTGGAACGACAGACATAAATCATATCTTTGTCCTCGATCGTCACATTGTCAACCGTGAACTTACAAGAAACCATACTTCACGTACTAAAGCTACGTAACGAGATCAAAAAAGTAAGCTGCTGTTAATGCTCGAGCATGTCGCGAAAAACTCTCATCGTACAGTTGTACAAACTACGCGAGACATTAGATAAATTTTTTTAATCTGTACCTATCTTAATGTTAATGTTTCGTTTCGAGTAAACGGCAATTGTACACACGACTGCGATATTGTTAAAAACAACAGAATGTGTATAATATTTTATGACAATAAATGAAAATAAATGAAAATAAATGAAAATACCAGCTATTTCTTCTTCCTGGTCTTCTTGCGCTTCTTCGGCTTCTGTGTATGCAGAGAGACAGACTTTATCGATGGCTGATATCGTGGTGGTGGTGGCAATATTTTCACAGCCATACAAGCGATGGAATAATTCTCAGGATAGCAATCTTTGAAAATTTGGTACCTGTGTCCTTCAGCCTCCATGTTTTCATATGGTAATTCGCAGAGTACCTCGAACTGTAATCTTTGAGCTGTGAACATAAAAGTATAAAATTTCTATAATAATTGTTCAACAAATTTAAAATTAATTTTACTGTACTATATTATATTATACGTAAGATAAAATGAATGGTAACACACCGATCGTTTGAGAAGCACCGGAAGTGAATTCCCCGACACAAACAGACGCGAAACCACTGATTCGAGCAAGACAGGAACGTAACAACGCGGTAGCAATGCCTTTTCTCTGATGATCAGACCTTACGCAAAGAATGTCAATACGCACCGGTTTCTCCGCGCCCATAATTTCGTAAAACATTGCCTTGGTAATGGCATAATCTCGCATTATCGTTATTTGCCTAAGTCCGTCTCCAGGATACTGTAGATTCAAAGATTGCTTGTATAGTTTCTACAATATGGAAAAAACCACGTTTTTTAATGAATCATACCTCTAATGCGAATTTGCATCGAGTCTTATCGAACATAGAGGCAACGAGCACACCCACGAGTTCACAAGTTCCATCTTCAAGAGCGCAAAAGCTCAAATTTTCAGACATTTTATCGAAAATCTGATGGAGAAGGGATCTCATTGATACACCATCGTCGTACAAACCCACAACTTGAGCCAGTGGCTCAGTTTGACAATAATGGACCTAAAATGTACACGATGATTGGTAAATACTTCCCGTAGAATCATTATTCCACGAGTCAAGCTATCATTAAGTCTCCTTACATAAGTTAAAGATATTCTATCGGTTTTATGAAAGAAAATGTACTTTTATGTCAGGCGTTAAATACAAAGTGATAGAGAATGTAGACTAATCAGTTTATGTAACCTAATATGCATAAATATGCAGTTAATGAAAAAATCTTCTACGATATTTTCGTGTAAGAATACTTTCGTGTAACGAGATCGGTCGTTTGGAATATTAACACTTTGACGACCGCATATTTAATGAAATTAATATCTTCGATTTCAGAATTTTAGAAAGGAAGTGTTTACGAGCCATTGCCAGATCTCAAATTGAGTATGCTACGTGACATTAGTCGTCAAAGTATTGAAAATAACAGAATGAGTATACGTTTCCTGAGCGAGAGTCTTTTATACGCTAATAAACTGTACTTCGATCAACGATGTACTAGAACAAAGCGTAAAGATTGGATAAATCTGTCCAATTGAAGGTCGACGATTCGATAACTATGGGATATTCGTTCCCACACCACAGTGGCATCCGCACTTCTGTAATTCTGATACAATCGTTGTCTCCTGATATCCACTATTTGTTGACTTAAAACAAATAAATCAGAGTGCTTGATCGAGCTTTTCTTACGCCCCGTATTGTGATTCGAATTATTCATTTTCTCGTATATTTCAATAGACTGTCGACAAATATTTCACCATGAATTTATCATTAATAATTTTGAATGAAATCACATAAATTTCTCTGCCGAACTCGTAAGACTCGTGAAGTTACTTTCGATCGAAATGCGACTCGATTTTTTTTAAAGACATATTCAGGATACACATATATTTATTTTTTTAATTTTCTATGGCATTGTTCTCTTTTTTGGAAAAAGACCCTTCTTCGAATTTCTATTTATCATCAAAATGGACTTCAACGAAGACGATCGTGCGGTCGAGATGGAAGCGCGAATGCTGGCTCCCCTCGAATGGGAATCAACGGCGAATTGCAAGATAATCGACCTAAGGGAACCACTGTACAACGAAGTGTTACGTTTGATCAAAGTTTAGCCACGAAACCTACCAGTGCATAGCACCAGCGTTTAATCAGTACTCTAGATCTCAGTGCTTGCAGAACGCAACAATGGAGATTGTAATTCGAGCCGTTCGATATTTTTCTCAGCGTCATTTCTTTCGCGAGGAACCAATGTGCAAGGCGTCCTCGTTCCTGCAGGACCAGCCATCCGTAAAGGAATACCTGGAGCTTGTGCATACGTGGATAAAGGACACCACGAGCCTGATCGCCACTAGCCTGATATCCGGTCGCGTGGTCGGTGTCGCAGTCATGAGGATCGACAACGAGGCAGATAAAACGAACACTTATAATCGCGTGCAGGTATGATCGTGATTGAATTCGAAAGGTAAAACGAGAGCAATTGAACGAGAGAAAGTTGAACGTATAAATAATTGTTTAATAGCTCGAGAAATTTTGTAACATTTTCAATATTTTCTAACTGGTAGGCTAAACAAGCCTCCTCCTTGATTTTTTAAATTGTAAAATTAGAAAAATAAACACAACTCTTTTGTTAATGATTTTAATACAAACTGGCTGATCGTTATGAAAACCTTCTTTATGATAGTAGTAGTAAACTAGCAGGAAACTGGTTCTAGTCTAACGCCATTCAAACGTGCTTTGATCGATAGAAGCTTTGTAAAATAAGCTTCCAGGCGATTAAACGACAGAAGAATTTCTCGTCGTTGAGCAAAGACTGATTTTCCAGGACCTGCATGGCGAAAGTCTCAAGAAGATTATGCACTTGAGGAACACCTTGATCCAACAAACAAATCCGCACAAGCAATTCGCTCAGAAGGAGTACGTCACTATTTACATTCTCTACGTGCACCCGTCTTATCAACAGAGAGGAGTTGAAGTTGCACTTCTGAACGGTTGCGTGCAAGCAGCAGTCGCGTTAAAAATGCCAGCGATCGGAGGTATTTTCACTTGCGGCATGAGTCAATCGAAGGCACAGAGCGTGGGCTTTCAACTTCTCTCGGAAATACGTTACAGTCAGTGGATCGTCAACGATCGAGTCATCTTCGACGATCCAGGAAGAGGAAATTACTCGGCTGCCTTTATGGGCAAGACAATACCGCTCAAGTAATAATAAACTATCAAGTATCGTCTGTCGGTGACTTCCTCATTCGGAACAAAGCCTCGATAAATTGTTCGAAAACCATTAGGTAAAGTGATACAAAAAGAAGGTATAAAATGATTAAGAAATCTGTAAGATGTTTGGAATAAATTTTAAGATTAAATGGTTAAAGAAAATGAAAATAATCATCTATATAAAGTAATGTAATATACACGAACAAAACTAATCTGTTAATAATTATTTCGAGCAAAGACAATATAATATTTGGAAGAAAATAAAAATAAATATTAAAATTATCGTTACATGGTTCTAAGAATTTTTTGATACTCAACATTTGCGTATAAACAAAAATAGGAATAAATCCCTAAGAAATATATTTAACAACAAAAAACAATATTAAAACAATAAAACAATTTATAAAAAAGATAGGATTACCATTAAATGATTAAACGATCTGTATTACCAACGCACGATATCGATTTTCATATAAGTTCTCGGGAGAACAGTTCTTAGATGACGCCAGCAGCGAATCTAAGGTGATGATACCATTTTCCAAGAATTTCCCGGGAGGTCCGTTCGAACACCCTTACTTCATTTGTTACCACCACCCCTCCATTCCTTTCGAATTCAGGGTGCGAGGGATCGAGGGTTCACCCCACGTGAAGGGTGGCTTCGTAGAATGGAGTTTCACCCTACAGCATGGGGGAAACCATAATGCCGCCCATACCAAGCCGCGCCATTTTGTAAATCAAAAGACCAAAGGAGACACGAGGAAAATTTTCCAGCTTTTCCAACATTTTAAACAAAGATGCTATAATTTTACTTCATAAGGATACCTTAACAAATGTTGCCAAGTGACGTGGTACAACTTCCTATTATCAAAATGAAACATTTACACATGCTTTTTAAATAAATTTTCATTGCTAGAATATTCTATAAGCTTTATCATAGTTTTACACTTTTTATCAATATGCAATCTTATGTTTTTCCAAAATTATAGAGAAAATCTAACGCTCGAAGAGTCGGTGTTGGATGCTCTCTATTTTTAAATTGAAGATAAATTAATAAAAGCTAGAAGATAAATTAACATATAAATCACTCTTTACCTCAATAAAAATTAATAGAGGTATCTTAATCATTTATGTGATTTAAAATAAAAAATCTAAACACTGTCATTTTGACGGGTTTGGTTGCTCCAGTGTTAATTTAATAACTGTACAATTACAACTAATTTCACTTTTAATTTTTGGTATCATAATCTACATAGTGCAATAATTTTTTATAAGCATCAGTCAAAATTTGCAGCAATTTGATTTAAATATTAAAAGAACCAAATGTTTCACTGTCTTTCGAGTGATCAATCTACAAACTTCCGATGTTTGTAAATAATAATTTTTGATTTCATACTTTTTAAAATAAAATTATAGATATGTTAGTGGAATATAATCATTAACATAGAAAAGGAATATCGTTTAAATGCGAAATCACGAAATACGCGATGTCATTTTGTGATGAAATGTTTATCTTCCTATCTGCACGCGCGCTTATCTAACTATCCAAAACTATACGAAAATTTTGAAGCAGATCGTTTATATAATACCGCGCTTCGATTCACTAATATCACCCACTTTTACAGTACTTCCTTATCGTTAACGTGACAATCTTGCTTTATCTGAAATTAAATTAATATCTGAATTTATCGAGTCAACCTCTTCGAGGAACTTCTCTTTCGCACGAAATTATTATTCAATAATAAAATAATACACGTCATAATAAATACCTAATACACGTCGGATAAATATCTAATAAATAAGACGATATTCAACGTATTTAGTACAAAAATGGCCGATTTATAGGTACTCCAATCAAAATTGATACAGTAATACATTTTAACATTATAACTTTATATACGACACAAAATTAATGAAAACGTATAAGTACAATTTATTTGGATGCTACCATTTTTGTATTTATTGAAAAAATATCATTGCAAATTATACTTTTTTAATGTTTGTCCGTTCCAACTAGTGGCGCCGTCTACAGTTCGCAACTTTGCGAATCATGCTTTCGTTACCGCCATTTTATTTCGCAACTTGATTCATCTTCTTCGCATCTTTTTCCAGAGAAATTAGACGGAAATATTTAAAAATTTCTATAATAAATAATGTAATTTAGATTTTCAGGCTTAGAATTTATTTTAGAGATGACTAAAACATTAATAAATTGTAAATTTTTGCATCTAACACACCGTATAAGTATTTTTGTGATTCGAATTCTTGAGGAGAAAATCGCGTTGAATTTTTTAAAGAATTATTAATAATATCTATACATTTATGTTTTATTTCTCTAAAAAAATAAGAATTTACAAATGAAAACGTTTCTTTTTATTAACTGAATGGTAAAGAAAATTCTGCGCTTGAATCTAGAAAAATGACAAACGTTTCGTAAATAATTATATTAAAAGGCTTAATTGATTTTCTTTTATACCATTTTAATTCTTATATGATGCATTAGAAATTAAAAACAAGATTAAACGTAGTAAATGAAAATAGACGAGGTTCTAACTTAGAACACTATTGCGTAAACTTATGAAATACGTATGAAGATAAAGTTCAAATAATTCCTTCTGTAATCAACAACAAATATACGTTTTAGTTATTATGATAAGTCTATATAAGTTTAAAACATAAATAATTTAATAATTTTGATAAATTTAAATCATTTTGAACGTTTGCTTTTGTTTCATTAAATTTTAATAAAAAATTAAAACTATTTTAAATATTTTTCACCGCCGATATAGGAAAATGAAAAAACCACTTACATGTTTTTCGAGATAAAAATTAATAAATGAAAATGCCTTTCATAGACTGAATTTATTCCATCATGAAATATTTTTTTTATAAAACACAATGTGATTTGTGATCCCAGAAAATTCTTCAAAGTCTTTGTTCAACAATAAAGAAGGTTCCAAGGAATATCCTACATTTCAATTCAAAGAAATAACATGATTCCATCGACAATGAAGGTTAATTAAGAGCTCGTAGCCTTCAATTATTCAGACTGGTTTGAGCAACGTACTGTTGAAACTGTGTTGAAACTTTCCTGATCATTTAAATATTTTTCGTAAAAATTAAAACTCGTGTACTACTTCTTACGAAATTCTTACAAAATTCATAAAAAAATATAAAAGCTATTATATTATACTATTCATCTCTTAGCAACCCTTTTTTCTTATGACTATATTCATCAAATAACAAAGAAACCTGTTTAATTTATTGGTAAAAGAATTTTACGAAATGATGACCTAATGGTCTCCTCCAAAATCCAATTCATCCAAAATTATTGCGACACAATAAGGAAATAAATAGCAAATTACTGTAAATTACCGAACAAATCAAGAAAACCTCATAAAATCATGAAAAATAATTTTTTGGTAATTTATAAGAGTCCAAAAATTTTATTGATCAAGTCTCAATTTTGTTCACTATTAGAAGTCATAAATAATAAACAACTCCACTTCTATTTGTAAATCCACTCTACCATACACAATTTTAAGGGATCCATCGTCCATTTTTTTTTTTTTTACTGGTAGCTTATTATTTTATGCCAAATATGTTTAAATTTATCATTGCATACCAAACAGTTATTTTACTCGTTTAAATAAATAAGATAAACAAAGAAGCAACGAGGTTCTTCATCTCGCGTCCTTTTCAGATTTCGCATTGCGAAAGACTCTTCTTTTCCGGGTGTGAAAATTCGCTCTTATCAACAGGAGGGTTATTCTTTCTCTTTAACTTCGTCCTACAATGTCCACATTTTCATCCTTTATTCTCGATTCGTTCTCCTTTCTTTAACGCTTTGAAGAAGCAAACGCGTAGGAGTTGGTCCGAAACTGAAGCTTCAGAGAGGCAACACGAGGCGTTGCCAATGGCAACCGATAAAATTGTAGAAGACCCTCTTGATCCCTTTTCGACGAAACTTTGGAGGAATTTTTACTGATCATACCAGTTATCCTTCGACGAGCTTATTAGAAGAAATCGTGTTATTGAAACGAAAGAAGAAATGAAACAAAAAAGAACGCGAGACGCTGCCTTGTTAGGCGCCGATATTGCATCGTTCTTGCTTTTTCTTTTTAATACAAACGTTAGTACATTTTTCATGAAAATTCGTATTTATAATTAATTTTACAACGGTACTTGAATTTTTGAATTTTTCATCAAGTAAACTTCATGAGTTGCAATTTTTCTTACAACCTGAATTTGAACGACAGCAAATATTTTGCAAAAATTAGCATTTTGTATTTAATTTTACAATACTTAATTTTAGAAAGAGTGATGGTAAAGGAAAATATATGGCGCTTCCAATAATTCTAATTAAATACACTTCTAAAATCACAATTCAAGTTTCGTACGCTGCATTTGCAGGAGACACGAGCGAAATCAGCTAAACGTAGCAAAGTTTGCTGCGAAACGAGATAGAAAAAAGAAATGAAAAGAGGTCGCAAACTGCAATGGAAATAAAATCCATTGTTCGAGGCCGCTTTTGAGAGACGTGAGCCACGATTTCCGGGAGCGAAAAGAGAGGGGGCCAACGACCCTTCGCATTGGGTCGAGAAAATATAAGCGAGGTCGATATTGAGAACACGAGGAACGAGAAAAGAGGGGAACGACCCCCGAAAAGCCCTAATGTGTTCCATGAGTTTTCCATGGAGGCACGACGCCATGAAAATCGACAACGTTCAGACGATTCTGGAATTCAACTGAAACTCTACGCGAATCGATCAAATTCTATTACTAATTGCAATATTTCTAAAAATTTATGTTACATTTATTTTTGAAATCGTTAGGAAATTTCATGTTTACCTAATCTCGACAATTAAGATTCTATTATAAATTAATTCTAATTACAAACGTATACATCTTTGTAAATAATGTGTGACCATTACTGCCATGTAATAAATAATAATATTTCAAGTATGTATAGGTAATACATAGTAGAAAATTTGAAAAAATGAAAGATTTCATCCTTGATGCTTGCAGCCCCTTTACATGTAGCTATCGAAGTTCTGTGGTTCATTCAATTACCGAAATTCAATTACCGAACAGGCTGAAAATCCTACGGATTAATTCTAATTGTAAATGAAAAAGACAAAAAATGTAACATCGATGTCGTAAATAATTCATATGCCGTAAATAATTCAGTATGATGTTCTCACGAGAGCGCGGTATCGGTCGACCATCGCCGCTTTTCAATACTCTTTCTCACGGCATCGTATCCGACAGAAGTTCCACGAAAGCCTAACCAGTAGCTTCTATTGGTCTAGTCAAATGAATTTTCTCATCGATGCCGAATCAAAGCGCCCTTCGAGCGGTGACCCAAATCCGAAAGGGGGTAACGACCCCGAGAGCACAGGGAATCACCCCTTAGTCGAATCCGTTTGTTCGCCGTTCTTTATCTCTCTCTCTCTCTCTCTCTTTTTTGTTTTCGATTGCAAATGGCGACCGTTCTTTGAATCCTCGACTCTTTCTCTAGGTCTACGAGATCCGATAGAAACCGGGCCGTTGTCCTTGCGAAGCTGGGTACCAACCTCTCCCGGTGAACGAAACACGTGCAACCTTCTCCATTCCGTGTTTCGGCGTGCTCTTTACCTGAGATATGTGTGCCTAAGTGTGTATCCAGGGCCGTACGCTAATTATACGAAGGGACTGTAACACCCTTTCTTCACGTTCGCGTTTCCTCGAATCCTATGCACGTGCACGATCGGAAAGGCAACGTGCTTTTCGTAGTTGACAGTCCAGTTAACGCTTACCTTACTCAACTAAAGGAACGCCAAGTTTTCCTTTCCAAGTATCTCATTCGACAGAAAATTCGCGTCTATCCTTCAGAATTTCCATCGTGAAAATTCTATATTATATTCAAAAAGAATAAAATTCTTCGTAAGCGCGAGTATAAGATTCTCGGCATTGCGTTCGCTGAAGCGGAAGATCAATGAAATAAATTAATTTTGCATATATCTTACAGAAATTGTTACGAAAATGAGAACTAATTATTTATTTTCGGTCTAAAATAAAATTCCAGAAGTTCTCTAAAATATCCATTGCACCCCCATAGAGTGTTGGTTCAGAATAATAAAAGTTTAGAGTGGTATCATAATACAGTGAGTTAAAATTTGACTTAAATTAATGACCATGTCTGAGAAGTGTGAAGATATTCTCAGACTGTAAGCGAATTCATTTTAATTTTGAAGAGAAACATGGATACGCTCCTGGAAGGAGCAGAAGAATGCATGTATTAGAGCGTTTCTAGCGGAAGGACGATAGCATACACATGCAAGGAAATGCCTAATGCCTATGAAACGAGAGAAGATCTCGTTAGCCATTCAACTGGGCCTCACACGTCCATTCAACCCCCTTACCAATACCACAAGAAAGAAATTCTTCTTCATCTATGAAGACCACTTCCGGGTGGAAACTAACTTGTTGAAGCCTTCCGACCGGTGAATAACACTTGGATGTTCTACGTATGCAATAGTTCGTATAGATGCTTACTTAAATCAAGCATGGTTACAAAAATGTTGGGAATCCTTAAACGGTGTCTAAATTGTGTCTAAACATTAGGAAAAAGAAAGAAAGAAAAATGTTGTGTAACATCATGATAAATGAATTTTATGTTACTTGGACCTCCATGAAAGTTGAAAATATTTTAGAATATAATTTATTTGATACATAGCTTGTTTAATTAATTAACTAAGATCATCTCCTATAAATTGAATAATAGACTCCAGTTGAAATTCACACAATACCCAATATAGATCACATGACAGTCAAAGTGTTAATCAAATTAATTTTAAATGTCCTAGGCACTCGAAGTGCATAATTTTTCTTGCAAAAGATAGGTATCACACTAAAGTAAAATACTAGTACAATTAAAAAATAATAAAGTCGAGTCTCTTTTAATGGAGGTATTTTGAACTTTATACCGAATCACGCTATTAATTTGGACTGATAAACTTATGAAATATTGAAATATAGATTGAAATGTTTGTTCGGAAGAAGTCGAGAAACATTTGAAAATAGAGAATATCGTCTATGTCTACACAGTTGCAGTTTTCCTCGCTGACATAACAGACCCTTGCAGGTATACGTGGAATTTCAGGCCTAAGAATTTCCTGGCGCAAAGTAAACTTTAGTTAGAAAATTCCTGGTTGGCCTGCAAGAGGTTTAAAAATTCTATGCCAGACCAACATATATCTACGACACCACCCTAGAGTGCTGTTAGGTCAGATACGCACCAGCGTCTATACACGCCCAATGAGCCCTGAACATGCCGGCTTCTAGGAACCCATAGGCGTAGGAATAGCTCGTCTAGTTTAGCTAGACTGTTTTACAAGAAACTTTCCATCGATAGAATCTTGTTAAATTAAATAAATTGCATTTTAAAATAAATAATCAGTCATCATCAAACTACGACGGGCGATCATCATCAAATGCAATCAAATGCAAAAATTGGCGATCTTAAATTACATGCATTCGTTAATGAATACTTTAATAAAAGAAACATCTATAACATAATAAACAAAACATTTTTAATTTTAATGCTTTAAGATATTCAAAATGCAATAATTTATCTAATTTTACGCAAAGATTTTCATCGTTTTCCTGAATGAACGGTACTCTCAAAATTGATTTAACTTAAATTAACAATTTGTCTATTTTTAAAAGCAGAAAGAAATAGTGAACTAAACACAAAGAATTATACAGCAGGGATTTGCCTGGTTTCAAATATGAATTTTCATTAATCATTTGAAGGTTTAAGCGTGCGTATTTACGTTCTTTTAAGAATGACAACGACCTAATTAACTACTAATTATGTTGCACAGGATGTGCGTGTTCTTGACAGCGTTAAAACCGTACTTGAAAAGAAATCAAAACTTACAAACCCGGAACAATCTACTCACGCTTACTTTTCCTCATAAATATTTACTTAATATATCAGCAACTTATTTGGTATTCAACATGATACGTGACATTAACTTCCTTCCTGTAACTCTTCGTAAAACAATGGTTAAGAACGAATTAATCCTCTCATTTTAAAATCTCTGCATTTTCATAACATTTCCAAAAGAAACCTGCATTAATTTTAAGTAAATGAAAATAGATTTATGAAAAAGAATATAAAAATGAAAGCTCTTGATTATCCTTCACGGAAATTCATAATTATTTATACCTAAGAATAATTCACGTAACTTCTTCAATTAAAAGCTTCTACATTTCCTTAATCTCCAAACAAAAATCTACATTAAATTTTATTATTACGTATAAATAAATGAAGACGTATTAAAGGAATGCAATATCCTAGTATTCTACAAAGATAAATCGATGTGAAAGGAGATAAAAAACGCAGAAAGATCTGAATCATCATCTACGGCAACTCGCAGTAAAAATAAGAATAAATAAAGTAACTAGTCCTTCAATTAGATACGGAATGACATCATGATTTATAAAAACGAATGAACGATGGAAAGTCGTAATAATTCACACAAGGAAGATGGAAAGTTAGAAACATATTGCGCAGCAATATTCTTAAGTTAGAGCGAAACGTGTCCGCGAAGGTTCTCGAGGCTCGTTATTAGATGCGCGTTACCGGAAGCGAATCATCATTTTCCACCTTGAATGTTCGTGGCGTAAAAAGAAAGGGAGAGAAATTCTAAGGGCGCAGAGGGATGGCTGCAGAGGGGAAAATTTTTTTCGTGACGTAGTGCCGAGAGGAGAGGAGAGGAGAGGAGAGGAGAGGAGAGATAAGAGGGGGAAAGGAAAAAGGAGACATAAATAAAAGCATCCCTCCAGCGTAGCTCTCGCGACAGGGTGGTCGAAAAGGTCAGGTTTGCCGCGCTTTTTCGGCACGGGACTCGTCGCAAAATCTAATTGGTCAATCGGGAAACAGCCATCTTTCGAATGGGCGTAGCCGCTCGTTAATACAGGGTGACTCACCCTTGCCTGCTGCAAAGCCTATACCCTTCCGACCGCTAACCTTCTCCCTTAAATTCCCCTTCCTTTCCTGTTCTGTCCCTTTTCCATTCCCTTCGCGCAATCTTCCCTCTCTTGTCAATACGTGCATGGGTTTTTCTTCCTCACCCTTTCTAACCGCTGCTTTCCCTTTCCGTCACGTACTTTCTCTTCATCCCTTTCACCCTTCCCCCCTCTATCCTCCTGGCCATCATCGGAAACTATCCTTCTCCGTTTGCAAGCAGCTTTTCTCTCTTTTCTTCACCCGTTTCCACCTCTACCATCATCCCTTTCTATTTTTACGCCCGACATCTCTCCTCTTCGACGCTTTCCAACTTCACCCCTCTAAAAGTTTCACGGTGCTGCCATCCCTTCCCGGGTCGAAACATCGACGAGCAACGGACCTGATCGGTCGCGGCCAGGCCTCCTAGCCAGATACCCGGAACAACTTTTCTTTTGCTAAATTTACGAGCTGCAAGGAGGACAACGGCACAGCTTAGGCGACGTACCATCGTTTTACCGATACGAGAATACCCTGACACGACGATTGTTCGAGACACGGCCAAAGAACAATGAACCATCACGCCCTTCCGAGTCTTTGTTTCGACAAATTTCCAGCTACAGGTTTACCTGACTTCTTAGGTTTCTGTTAAAGAGGAGGAGCTTGTCCATGCTACCCTGCTGAAGCAGCGAAAATTCGGGATATTGAAGGGACCTTCAGATTTAAGCGTGATATTGTAGGCAGTTAATGATTTTTGTAATTTCATACTGAAGAAAAGATCACTGAGAAAATTATGGTAGATTTTCTGTAATATACAACACAAAGAAGATCTTAAAAGAGGTTTTAGAATCAACCTAACACAAACAAAATTACATATATCAAAAATATTTTTTGCTATGTCTATTTATATGAAATAATAAAGGTACTTGTACAAATGTACCAAATGAAATTGAAGTTATACGGAAGAAACAACGTAAAACATCCGGAAATTGATAGCGTACCAATGTCCGTTGCACTTCTGCTGCATCGCTGGTAAAGTGCATTACCCCTCTTACCGCGTAACGCCGCATGTGGTATCCCACCATCGTGCAGTTTCACTCCCACACGGCGTCAAATATGCGTTGCACGATGCAAGACTTCGCGTGCGGCATGCGTAAATGTGCATTGCCATTGCCCCACCATCAAACGGATCCACCAATAGACGTGTGCTACGGATTCGTAATGAAGTCCGCGATCAAAAGCACGTTCCTTTTTATCAAGGAAATTGAAAAATGTGTACGCGGTGTTAAATAAATTCTGCGCGAATATCAACTGCATCAGAAGTAGGAATGGCTTAAACTCGGCCTCAAAATTACATCTCGAATTCGTGAATGAAAAATGGGGAAATGCACTTTTCGACAGAAATGTAAAACATTTATTCTAATTTTTACCAATCCCGTGATATACTTACACAATCTTGCAGAATTTCCAAAGTGGAATTAATTTTTATCAAATCACATATTAAATAACATAAAATTATTCTAGCAATCAGTTCACTTCAATTATTCTGAATTTTACTTGAACAATTTATGAAATAGAAAGATCTGTTTAAAATAATATTTCAAATTATTTCTGCACTCCATCGTCTACCATTTACCTAAAAAAATCATGAAATATTATAATTTCTAAGCCTTCGGAAATTTATTTAGTTCAACAATATCCAGTAAAAAATATTTCAAAAGGCCTGAATTTCACTCTAAGAATATACGCTTTTTGTAAATTCCATTAACAGTGCATGGAAATAAGACCGGAAACGAGAAGCTACATAGACGAAACATCCATCTTACAAAAATACATTCAACTTAAGGAGAAACAAATATCTTCCCCATGAGTCCTCACGCCGTCCACAGAAAAGAACGAATTTAAAAGAAAAAGAAAAAGAAACTGTCTCGAAAGGTTGTTTGTGACTCGGGTACAAAAATACCGTACGAATGTCGACGCCAGTCGAGAGAGCTGCAGTTCTAAAGTGTGCAAAGTGCATTACCCCCCACCTAAATGCATCACCCCACTACTGGGTGTACCCCCTCCAAAAGAGAAGATACTCTTGTTGGCTCCCCTCGACACGATGAGCTGCATACAATGCATCGTTGCACCCATGCACATTTCAGGTAACAAAAGGGGAGGGATAATGTAACTGCAAGCCACTTCCCCTCTCTTTGTGCAACCACTTCCGAATGAAAGCTCTAAAGATGGAGAGTGTACGTGAACTTACTGCATTTATCTCATACGTTCAATATTTATTGACAATATGCTCAGTTTCAAGTTGGCATTCGACGGTATCTGATCCAAAGAAGTTATCGGATTTCAATCCAATTGAAAAATTTTGAAATGAACAACGGAAAAATATTCAGAAAGAGTGCACAACAAAGAGGATTTGTAAACGTATTTGAAATAATTCTAAATAAATTTCCAAGAAGAAATACTGAACGCAAAATTGCCAAAATTAATTCTTTTATTACCTAGCGGAGATTGTAAATTGATGATAAAATTCATAAGTTTATACGTACAATTTTTAAATTAATAATACTCTTCTTTGTTCACTAATACAATTGAAAATTAAAAATCATTTTGAGCTAACTTTGTTAAAAGTAATCGTGTTAATTTAGTGGTTCAACTGTACAAAATACAACGTTAGAAGGTTTTTAGAGAAATATTACTGTGACAAGGAGAAACGATATGAACATTTCCGAATATGACCATTCTGACCATTGGAAAAGCCCAAACTGTTTGTTGGAAGAATGGGCTCAGGTCATATTTCAACTATGGGTTCCGTTAGCAAGACAAATTTCTTGAATGTTAGTAAAATTTAGAATTTAAAATAAAATTAATCATAGCTAAAACTATCTAATATTGTTCCTTTTGTTTTTAACTCATTTTTATACTTCGAAATATGAAAAATAAAAATATGAAATGTTCTGAGTAAGTGACACTATGGTATATAAAAATAAATAAAGAGAATATATTCTCATTATCTTATTGCGTAATATTAGACTGCTCACATTCAAACATATTCTACCCTAACAAGTTTTTGATAGATTTCCGCACATTATATTTTCCATGATTATACTGTCTTAAAAGTAATTTTTATTAATGAAAATACTCCTCAACTACTGAATTTCTCAGTTCATTTTGTGGAACGTTCGACTCTTTCAATTTTAAAATTCTTTTTCATACCTACCTAACAACCGGTTACTAATAGATTATGTATGTACGCTGAAAATTATACATTTGTAAATTGTAATTAATATTTCATAAGATACAGAATAATGGCGTATAAAGTAAAACGTCACAATCACGAATACATAATACCAACTGTAAAGATTACTCGGAAAATGAATTACAAAAAAGAATTAAAGATGGCTTATAAACAATAAATATTACAAGATATGAGTAACAAAAAATACTGGGAAAGAGGAAATTCACCTCGTGTCATAGCTTTACCGTAAGCCGTCGCAATTCTTTTCTTCGAAGCACAAAAAACAATACGACTCATTTCATATAAAAATAATTAGTAATTGATTCATGTGCCTAAGAGCCATGCAGGAAATCAATATCTAGGAAGTCTGAGAAAGCAGAATGAAAGTGCGTACCATTCACAAGACGGTAAAAAGAAAACTCTATCTCTCACCTATCTTTTACCTGTATGTATATAACTATTCAAGGTAAAAATGTACCTTTCTGATTTCTCGTGAAAAAAATTCATTAACTCAAGTGATACCTATGTAAATAGGCTTCATTGATTAATTAAAATTCATGAAGAAATATTGCATTAATTTCAGTTCAATACGCAGTCTGTTTTAATAGGCAACCAATCATTCTTTATTAAATTAATTAATAAAACGTTTACACAAGCTTTTTCACTAAACTTGCTTTAAAACTATGTAGCATATATATTATTTTGTAATACTTTTATGTCATCAAAATCGGATTAGGTTTTCTATGTTCACCAAATCATCCATGTAAGCTGAAGCTAATTAGAATGAATTTTGAATAGAGTTTTGGGAACTAATTAGGATGAATTTCAAGATAAAATGATTTTTTCTATATTCCACACTAAAATTATTCTACTCTAAGGTTGGTCAGTCAAAACTATTCAAATTGCATCTGCATGAAGTTCGCCAGTTTGCGAATTTTCAGCCGCCATTTATACGCTGGGCCCTTTTGCGAAGGTTGGTGCGCGAACCTGCCCCTTTAGCCACCATATGTGCACGTACGTGTACCTACAATAGGTACACGTGTACATCAGCTATACGGTACGATCCTTGTGTTTGTGATACACGCCATTTTTAATCTTTTGCGGTCCATTTAGTCACTAGATAAATTTAGTTTGTCAATGGGTCTAATTTATTCATAACCAAGACAAGCGAACGCTTAGGACGAGGAACTTTCTTAAGATTTTTCATTTTTGCAGATCTTTCGAAATTCACAAATATTTAATCCTTGAGTTAACAGACATTTTTTAGTTGATTAAACTTTAGTTATTAATATTTGAACGATGATCTGCGAAGACAGCCTTAATTTAAATTTAAAAAAAAATAATTTTCTTTTCCAGTTTCTTGCTTTTTATTGGAATCTTAAGTGGTTAAAAATTTCTGCGCCTAAATTAAATCAAAGTTCCGTTGAATACGTTTCATAGGTCTGAGTCACGATTGATTCGGCTCCATCGTTCGGGAATGAATTAGCTTTTTACCTAATTAAGCTTCTGCCTGAGAGATACACACGAACCTCAAAGAGTTAACCGATTCCGATATTTTCACTAAATAATTGCTCACCTGAAGCGTTGCTTATCTTATGTAAGCACTGAAAAGATCGTTATTTCTCTGAATCCTTTCAATCCGAACGACGTAAATATGTTTCCCGAAAAGCCGACTATTAATATAAAGGACATATTATGCATTTGAATGAATCCCCGTCAAGCTACCCCTCAACAGTATCGAAACATATTACCTAGAATACAAATTATATTTAGATAACGTTACAAATTTACGACTATTATGGAAAGAACGTTAAAATGAAAGTGTTAAATAATTGGTGTCCACAAAGGAATTTCTATCGTATATCTATTAATATACACGATGGATGCAAATGACACCATAAACGTTACGATCGTGGTACGAAATTGTAGAAAATTATAGTTTCGACCTCGAACGCGTTGCACCTTTTCTTGCTCGTTATACCGCGGTAAAAACGTCCTGGGAAAGGAGTAACATCTTTTCGGTGACCGTTAGAATCCTAATTCCGACCCATCAACCGATTGTCCTATTTTAACGCGGTGTAACCACAAGAGACATCATTACTATCCTATCCTATTCTCCATCTGCTCGGATAAACGCATGCTAATCTTAGGAACTAGCTAGCCGTTGGAACAGTCCAACGATACGGGGCGCAATAAGCTATGTAAATGAATTGTATTACGGTAATAAACATTTTCGTTTCCCGCTCGTAAACTGTTGACGAAAAGAAAAGAAAAAAAAAAATCCTTTTACCTGCGATTTATGGCGAGAGGTAAAGGGACAAATTTTTTACCTAACTTTTGCTTGTAAGTTTTTTAATTTCAAAAGCAAATTATCTATTGTCCAAACAAAATACCAACAACATTAAAAAGGAAGAAAAAATTAGAAAGGGAATTTAGGGGAATCCTTGAATATTGTTATCGCCGTTTCTATCCGTGATCTTTTTCCTCGCGATTTCACGCTGGGATAATGGATTCCTCGATCCTTTGGATGCGCTCGTTACCACGGTATTCGTAACGGTTGCAGCTGCCATTGCTGGAACGGTGATAAAGTAGCCTACCTAGCGGCTAACTAAAAGCTAGCCTACCTTTAGGGCCAAGGAAATCAGTAAGAAAACAGAAATCGAAGGGACGTAGGCTGAAAAGCGCAAGTATAATATACTCTTTGTTCCTTTTCGGCGGACAAATTTTCCTGACCGTCAATCAAACTATGAAAGATTACGGTAGAACGGACCCAAAGACAGATAAGGAGATTTTGACGTCCTTCCGAGAAGTACTATGACCATTATTTCAAAATCCTGTCGTAAATTTAGTTGGAAATAAAGATATCTGAGATACACAATTTCTCTTTTCTAATGAGTTAAAGTATTTCTATAGAATAATATATTTTGTTGTAAAATAAGTAACATATTGCTAATTGATAAAATAAGAATAGTTCATTTTTAAATTTCAAATTTCAAACTTTCAATTTGCTACCTTACATTGGTAGTAATAAATTATACCAAAATTTTTGTTTATATTAATCAAAATGGCTTTATCATAGAGTAACGAAAACTTTCTTGAATGACTGTACGAATATCATCTATCACATTAGAACACTTGGTCTCGTTTCTCTAAATAAAATTTTCGATATTATGTTGTCCCATATTCCTATAACTGATATAAATTAATTGCCACCAAAGAATGTTAGGGATTTTACAGATAAAAAATGATAAGGTTCAGTTTATCTTACGGAACAGTACACCATCGTCCCGTAAATCGAAGAATAGAGGATGATTCAAGCCTTTCGATGGCGATATTTTGCAAGGTTTCTGATTCTGGGTGAAATTTTTCATCCGGTTCCATCAAAGATGTCCTCGAAAACTAGGTGCGAGCGTTGCCCTCGCGACTAATCATTCGGTAGGAATTACAGCGGGTCGAGTCGGGCCTTTCCCCAATCTCCCGGCCTTCGTATAAATCTTATTCCGCGGAACGCTCGTTTCTCGCCAGTCAGAAATGTAATTCCCTAGTTCCCGCGGGCATGTACTCGAAAGAACGAGAAGAAAAGCGAAACGACACGACTAGATACGGATTTTTGGACGGAAAACGCGTATAATCGAGGTAGAGGTCGTAATTCAGCCGATTATTCGTACACGCAAAGGGCCAAGGATTTATTGCTGGTGGAATAGTTTTTCTAGGCCAACATGCTAGAGAGCCGCTAGAGAAATAGAGGAAGGGGCACGGGGATCGTTTCGAAAAAGGGGGGTAAAAGAAGAAGAGGGAAGAGGGGAAGAGGCCATCCGGGGGCAATGCCAGCTGCGCTACCGTAACATAACGAAACCTAAACGCACAGGCGCCTTCTACCAATAGGAACCAACTGTTCATTAGACTGTTGGTACAGGCTGTTCCAAATTGTCTACGACCACGACCGACTGCGAGGGTGTAGACTACGAGGAACGATTAGATCTTGCCTACGACCAGAATTCTGAAAGGCCTTGGAACTGATTTTTTGCCTACCATGGAGCCATCATTGGAAACTGTTCTCATTTTCCTCCTTTTCTACGAATTAATACGATTTTGTTTATTTGGTATGAAATAAATGCGCATCATTCTTTCAATGTTTGCTAATTCGTGACCTATTAGAAATTCATAAATTAAGAATTAGAAATAGACTTGGACTTAGAATTAGAATTAGAATTAGAATTAAAATTAGAGTAATAATTGCTTGGGTTTATGCAGGGATAAGGATATTTTTAATAAATTAAAAAAAATAAATTCATAATTATACTGATGCACATTGCAAATTTCAGAGTATTTCGGTGATTGCATACTGTTACCGTATCAATGGTTTGAGTCACTAAAAAATGAAGAATACAAAAGGATAATTTAGTGTACTACTTCTCACTTTGAATTTTTAAATAATAAAGTATCTTAATTTTAAAATATATAATCATTTTTTTCCATTTTACAGTATTTAACAACACCTGCAAGAAAAAGTGCATCAAGGTTGAAAATAAACACAAGTATTTTTGATTTGCATTGTTTCACTAGCGGAAAAAACGTTTCAACATCGTATAATACAAAGAAAAGATTAAGTTAAAAAAAATGATTATGATTATATTCAAATAAAAGGTGTTATAACCGTAACGAAACTATGCAAATTGCTGATGGTGCCAAAAAAGCCTCTAGCGACAGATGCGGGGCCGAATTTCGTACTTTGGAAGCTGGTAAACAGAAACCGCAGCTGCTTTGCTGGCAAGTAAGAGATCTCCTAAACCCTAACTTATCGACTGCCATCACGCGTTGGTAATTTATTCTAACCCATAAAAAACAACCTGCATATTTATAATACAAATGCAAAATACTTTAATCAATTGATCCTCGCGAGCGATATGCTTGTTTACTCCAAGCTTTCATAAACAGAAATCATTCTAATACAAATGCTTTTTCTAAACATTTACCTACTTTCATTTTGTTTCATAGAAATGCTATTATTCATTTCAAATGCAATAAAAATTATTTATAATCAAATTAAACAGAAGGAAAAATTCTTTTTCGCTTAGGTCCCATTTAAATATACCCATTTCTAAGTTTCTCTATTATAGAATTACAATGCGTTATCGATCGGTATTCCAATCTTTAAAAAGACATTAATTAATTAAAAAAAATTATTATTATACGAGAAAATGTTTTTTATGAAGGGGGAAGACATTTTCCACGTGAAAATGTGAGTTGATTTTAACTAAATGGCCAAGAATAATGGCAATTTTCCTATCACAGTAATGGCAGAAGAGAAATGACAAAAAACAATTATTATAGAAAATAGTAATATCAACCTAAACATGGCGACCACTATTTTTACCATATTGTGCAGAAACAGGCGGTAGATCTCGGATGCAAAATGCATTTTGGATTCGGTCAAAATGAAATCCCATAATGTGTATACAATCGTAGCAGCTGCGAATCCAACAGACTGTACAGTAGCTTTCCAATTCCTTTTTCCGTTGGGTTTTCCCTTGTCCCTTTACCCTATTCACAGGGGACCAAAAGAAGGAACAAACTGGAGGAAGATCTATTATTGATGGAAAGTGTAGGCAGCAGTGACTAGAACAATAAATCAATATCAGGAAATGAAAAAACAACTAAATGAATCTATATTAACCCTTAGACGGTGGACAGCTGAGACAGAAACGATTTCAATTTAACTCTATTCTATTTTCATTTCCTAAATTTTAGACTATTCACTATGTTCCCTTTATTTTCGTTAAGAAAGACAAGCATTTTCTAAAACATATAATATAAAAATACCTTCGCAATAATATTTAAATATTTGTCCCTAAATATACATGTAACAATGTTATTTCTTATTGTAAAATTAAGCATAATATTCTACTAATAAAACTCTATTTGCGAAATATATTATTGCATTTTAAATTTTACTAGTTACGAATGGTCATTAATTCTGTAATTAATACATATTTTTATATGTTTCATCGTTATCCTTATGAAATAAACGGAAACAATAAGTTTTAAGCTTCAGCAAGTATTTCCTGTAGATTCGACTGGTTTTACACAAGCTGGAAGAGCCTTCGTAATATCCTGTGGCTAAGTTTCCTTTCCATACGTCTCTAAGGACGCCCCCATTAAACGGTGGACAGGGGTAATCGAATAGTTCTAAGCTACCGGAGGGTCAGAATAGGCGTTCTAAAATTGGGAGGGGTACATAGGGGAACACGAAAACCGGATGGCACGTTGAAATGTAGTCGACTATATTCTGAATATCCAATTCTCCGTTTCTGAACATAATTTTTATTTCGATAGTAATACCATTTCCCTGTCTATTCATTTTCTAACAGATTGCAGCAAAAAATTTCATATTTGCACGTTAATTTGCTATCGTGCATATTACATATGCTAATGCAAAAATACTTAAATTCTAATTTCCAAAACATACATACTTGTAATATCTTTTTAGTGATAGAATCTATGCATAATAATATTTTGGAAACTGCAGAAAATAAATTGCGTTCATTAAAATTATCTTATGTAATTTGTAAATGTCATAAAATATCATTATGAATGACCGGCGCTGTAGTTAGATATAATAAAGCCATTACTCCGTTAATATCTCTAAAGCTGATTTCTTTATCTCATCTAAATACCAATTATAAGTTATGGTATTCTAGGTAATTGATCATTACTTATAAGTTGCGTCTGACGATGCCGCTAAAGCTGGGCAGGTGAATAGAAGCAACATGGACGCAATTTCTTCTTTTTCCAACCTCTTACCCTGAGCACCCTGACCCTGGCCACATTGGCAGCTGTCTCACTCCACCCCTTTTGTAGGCATGGCACTACTCTAACGTAAGAACGAATTTGTCTATCCCTGCAGAGCTTGCAGTGGTAGCTCAAGACTATCAAAAATTCATCTCCCTTTTTCCCTCCCAAAACATTCCCATAACAAATATATCCTATAAATTAACCAATCAAAATTAATGTTTATTGTAAAAACTGTAATTTGTCCCAATTATTTTCTTGAATTTTTTATACAAAATTTCAAATCAACGGATCATCGTTTGAACTTTCACTATGTACACGAAAGATTGCAAAATAATTCTCCAGCGATCGCTGGTCACTATATAAATGCAAATGTAAAATTAAGATACGAATCTATGCTGGTCTAGCATGGTTCCCAAAGACGCTCGATGAAAGAGACAAGAGAATAAAGAAAAAAAGGTCCGATAGATTCGTGCAACATTCTTAATATACATATCAAGAGTGGTGTATAAGAGCAAGGAACTCGTTAACTATGCTGGCTTACGTCGAAAACACCCGGTAGATTTCTGCAGGAACCGAACGCGCAACGGCGTGTAAGAAAGAGTAAGTAAAACGTGAACGAAACGGTGGGAGAAAGAGGAAGAGAAAGAGGTACGCGGTGCCGCGCGTTCTTCGTTCAGCCTGAGACCGCGTGCACGCGTACAACGATGCATACATCCATACGTTTTCTACTCGCGTAGACGCATGCTCGTATGGGTTTCGCGCGAGCACGTTATGCACGCGAAAACGAGCGAGCGCGTAACACAGACAAGCACGTTGCCGGCTGCGAAAACCGGCGTGCAAAAATCCTCCAATCGGGAGTAGAGGCGTGAGTCGGTGGGGTAAGCCACGTGGTCTGGTAACGACCAATCGGGGACGAGGCGGTCGCGAATTTCGAGTCGGTTTCCCGCTTGGTGCTTGGAACTTCTAGTTGCTAGAGCAAGATGGACAGTTAGAGGGAAAAAAAGAGTGAGAAAGTGCAACAAGCGACTAGCAAGGAGGAGACGGGACGGTTTTATAGCGGATTAAAAAGGAGCGAGAAAGAAGGAATCAGGGTTGTAAAAAAGGGAGAAGAGCGACGAGTTTGCATCGCATTGCCCCCCAGGACACGCGAAAGAGGGAACGAGAGAGGAGCGAAGGAGTAACAGAGAGACGGATCGAGACGCGTTGAGGTGGAGAAAGAGAAAGAAAACACGCCGAATGAGAGTGCCCCTCAGACGTTGTGTCGTGGTCTAGCCAAAGAGACAAGAGCCTGGTAGGAAGGTGCGTCGTGGTCGCAAAGAGAGGAGAGAGGAGAGGAGTGAACAAGAGAGAGAAAGAGAGGAGGAGTCGCTGGGCACACGGTGAATCGTCAAGAGAACGGTCAACTTCGCGTCCCTTAACCTTAAAAAAATTTCAAGAGTCGTTTCTAAAGAAGAGACCAACGTAGTCGTGGAGTTTGTAGTCCGGCTGATCGGTCGTCGCACAGTCATCCTCGTCGGTTTGTAGGATCTAGCTGCCTCCAGGGACATCCACTACAACCGGAAACACACGCCAGGTTTGTGTACTACCGGTGCCGAGTCGACGTGACACAGAGAGTCGTTGTATCACGGATCGAGCGGGAAATAGACAGCCGTTTACGCAGAGGAAACGAAGAAAGAAGAAAACAAAAGACAGTATATAGAGGCAGGAACGCTTAGAAGATCGTTCAAGATATCACGGAAAAACCTCTTGTGTCCGGTTCGTTCTTTTTTTTGGTGTGCTAGCGCGAAAATCACGCCGAGTATCACGCGAGAAAGACAATCGTGTTCGCCAGGATATTCCGAGATATAGAAATAATCGAAAGAAAAGAAAAGAAAAAAAAAAAGCAGCCGTAGAGAACAAGATCCTGACAAAAGCGCGCTCTCGTGTTCGTTTCCTTCTACGTGACAAACAGGATCGTCCAACATCGTGATCGTGGTCGTGGTCGTGGTTATCCGCGGTAACGTACGTGTAATTCGTTGTCCAGAGGACAGTTAACGATCTCCACGAAACGTGCGGTGCTCGTGTCGTCCTCGTCGTCGTCGTCTTCGTCTTCGCCCTCATCGAATTCGTTTACGATCTCTATCGGTGAAATCCCCCTTTATCCCGTGTCTCCTGGTGCGAAACATTCGATCGTTTCTTTTTCGGTATTCGCGTCGTGATCATCATCCCCGTTGGCGTGTGTATACCATCGCCAGCGACCGTTTCGTTGAATCTCGCGCCACCGAGCTACAAGTTTTTCAAGCCACGTGACCGAGACCGTTATCTCGGGGAAAACTGCCACCATAGCGTCCAAGATCGAACCAACCACCATGTCGAAGCTCTACGTGGGTAATCTACCGTCGGACTGTAACGAGGGTGCTCTCAGACAACTATTCCAGGATCATAATTTGTCGTGCACCACGATCCTGGTCAAACGAGGCGGCTACGCGTTCGTCGACTGTACCGATCAATCCGTAGCCGATCGTGCGATCGACAAACTTAACGGTGAGTCCCGAATCAACGATTAAAATCAGATAACGCTTGGATAGATAACTTTGCTAAGCTCCTCTGTTACGTTTAGTCGGTATCGGCTGTTGCTACGCCGATACCTTCTGTAAAGATGCTTTTTACTAATCCTGATAATATGTCGCTACGTTTATGCTGCTGCTGCTTTTGCTATTACGCTACAGGCCCTGCTGTCACTGTTCCATGACCGAACGAAGAAGGAGAATCTTTGCTATGGGAGACCACTATGGACTTAACGGAGGCTTGATCATTTCATTTGCAACTTATCGAACGCTTTTATCGCTTTACGCAATCTTGTACCTTTGGGAACAATAATTTATTGCAATCTGCACGCACTAGAAACACTATCGTCGTTGAAATCCAAACTCGAACGAATAATATTTAAAGAAATTCTTTTCTAACTAGTGTGCGTTCCGATTGTAAACGCTTGTATATACATACATATGCTTTTTTTAAATTAGTTTGTAAGATATTTTCAAGTAGAAATATAAAATTTGGCACGCTTGTATATACGCTTTACACCATTTGCTTTCCTGCATTTTTACTCTGCTCCCTATACCCCGATCGAAAGATCAATATCCTGTATATATATATATATATATATATATATATGAGTAATCAACCCCAATCCAATCTACGTAATTAATATACTATATTGCATCTTCGCGATAACCTATATTTGTACGGTAGAGACAAGTTCACGTTGTTATTGAACGAACCGATCGTCAATTATATTTCGCGACGACAGAACAATCGCGTCCTGTCGTTGATCGTCCAATTTTCACCGTCATGTAACCAAGAAAATATTTCGACGAAAATCATGAGAATTATAAAAATCATCTGTCGATTCATTAGAACTGTAAATATAGAAGCGAAACAAAGGAACGTTTGTGAATTATCTGCTTCGAAATGAACAACCACTGTTCGTTGTCTATCAGTTTGAGAGCCTCTGCTCGCGACCTCGAAAATACTTCCGCCGAAAAAAGATTCATCTTTTCATTTTCATCGAATAACTTATCCGCGATGAATAGCCGCGCGTTCTTTCTAACGTATTTCAATATTTTCACTCGGTTCAATTTCAAACGCAATCGTCTCTGTAAATAATTATGCAAAGATTTCTATGTAAAGGAAAAAAGAAAAAGAATAAGTTGCTTTTCAAATTACTCCTAATATCGGCGGGAGAGACTATACTCGTGTCGTGTGGAAAACTTATCCACGTGGTGGAGAGGCGCACGCATCAGCAAGATGGCGGAGCCGGTTGTACCGGCAAGGTCACGCGTGTGGGTTTCGTCTTTGAGATAAGTTTCTGATAATCGTCCGTGTCGCTTACAACGAACTGCGTTGATCGATACGATTACTTTACTGGCCGTACGACTCGGTAATAATGGGAATTTTCATATTGAAAAGAGAGAAGAAATAAATAGGAATTACGATAGTATCGTACGAGCGATAACGCGTCGCCAATCGAACTGATTGAAATTCAATTATCGCTAATATCGACAAAATTTCGTCCAGATAACTTGTACGTAATATGCGATCCCGAATCAAAATATATATTAAAGGGTTAATAATATTTAAGGGTTAAAATTAGTAAAGATAATTTTTTTATTCTGTAACTAAGAATTGTTCAAATTTGGGAATCGTTCGAAGATCCTTTAATTTTTTCGCAAAATGTTATGTCTGCGATATAAATCCTGACCCTACGTACTGAATTTCATCCTCGCCGGGAGATGTTAGATCGATACTCGGCTATAGACGAACCATGCCAGCACGTTGGCGATTCTCCCGCCTAAAAAACGTGGTCAAGGTCGCGTCTGTACGCGTGACGTATGGTTCCCCACTGGCTCCATGTCGAGGTTAAAATTTACATCGTGAAATACCGTCGACTTCGTCTCGGCTTGGCCGTCGAAATCGGTTAGTCACACTCGTCGTACGCGACACGGCCATGTTAAATCGGGTAAATCCAGATCATAAATTTCCTTGATGACTTTGTAACTGGTGTACACCGACTACGTATGTAAGTCTATCACTCGTGTATCAACGTGTACTATATCGGATCGATGCATTACCTCTATCGTTTTCGAACGTTTCAAAATACTCTCAGAGTCTTTATTATTGTATCAGATTTTCAGGAAAGTTTCTGCCATTTTCAAAATTGTCTATTTTCGCTGGTAGACTGTCTCATTATTTGTTTTTTGCTAACATAAAAATGCTACTTTAATCGAGGATTTCAAAATGGCACGTTTATTTTTGTTAGTCTACGCTTATTTTGAATAAACCGTATCTATCGTTAGACCAATCGTCGTGTACTACTGTATGGTATACGAACCGAGGAACAGTGATAAGAAAAAGATCGATGTCACGAGAAATGAGAAGAATATTCAGTTACCCAGGAGACTGAAACGATCTAGCTGACACCGGTTAACGAGACCACTTATGCATGTAATTGCAAAACGATTCGTTTCGTGTCGAACGACCGCAAAGACTGTCACGTTCGTGACAGTCCCTTACATGCGAGATGCCAATCGGCTCGTAATTGACGATAAATTCTCTTTCTGAATGTCCAGAAAGTGACGTCGAGATACGATATTTGTATCCCTCGTTTCAATCTCTTTCGCGTTTTAATGAATTTTTAACGAGTTAATAATTTCAATGATTTCACCAGCAATTATTGTGTATACTGCACGTCGGACAATCGGGTGGTATGGTATGCGAGCAGGTAAAAAAAATGTCGACAGGCACGCAAAATGTAGCAAAAGAATAGCCAAAAAGAACGGTCGGCTTGCTTAGAAGCTGGGTTGCAAGAAAGAGGAACGGTATATACGAACATTGGAACGATTCATAGGGAATAGTTCTCTCCCTCTATTTCGTTAGCAATACAGAAGGCTCAGTCGTTGCTCCTGCAGCACTGGTACATATGTATATGGGGCTGAACCTTGGATACAATGCCGTGTGCCGAGAACGTTACCGCCAAGTACAGAACTAGTTTGGTGGGTTGTGTTACGTTTTAGACCAACTAAACTAAGGCTAGTCGCGGTTAAACTACACCAGACTACAAGCACCGACATCCATTTACCGACGACTCGAGTTTCTTCATAAAAGCTTACAAAATCATTAACTAGAATTTTTGTCTAGGAAGACTAGGTGCTTCGGCAAGAGGGTTCTAAATACAAACTTGTTTAAACAAAAATTACTTCATTCTATGATAATATAAATTTCTGTACTGTAAATACGTTTTGGAGCACCTTCCAAAATTGCCACTTGTCCGCGAAAGAATTAGCATTCTTCTTCTCTGTTTTTTTTTTTTTGAACGCGTTGAATCATCCTGATCTAAAGGCGTCCTTACTATTTCATTGAAAGAAATAGACTATAATAAAAAAAAAAGCTTTTAACGTTGTCGTGGTCTGTTCGTTTTGGGTTCGATGAATCAACGTGTATCTAACGCAGCCCGAGAGGCGAGAAGGAAGTGTAAGAGAGTGATTCAAAACCTTCCCGAGAAATTGGTGTGACTTATATTTTATCACGAATAACAAAGTTTCCATTAATTTTAAAACATTTTTTTGATTAGTATTTTATAGACGATTGAAATCACTTTTCATAATTATGACACTGAAAAAAGTAGAATTCGATGATGCAAAGTGCTTGAAAAAAAGAAATCCCAGACAAAATGTCGCATTAATGCAACATCGATCGTTAATGGATCGGGACACAGAGATTCCAGGAACTCTTGAATCACCCTCTTACTTTTAATCGCGGTTTCGCAGTTGTCCATGGCTCGGTCTGCTTGATTTGTCGCGTGCCTGCTATAAGACCACCACCTGCCCTCCAGAAGAAAAAAGAGTTACCTGTTAACAGTGCACCGGTAACCGACACTTATGCATGTGGAACTTTACGATTCGGTTTCGCTTAAACCGCAAACGAAACCCTCGCCGGTGCTAAATAATAATATCAATTTAAATCGAAGAAATGGTAATCCAACGTTAACACGTACGATCTCATTACGATAAAGAAAAATTTCTCCAGATCGTGTGAAACGTTATTACTAGCGTTATCCGTTTCAAGATCTCATCTTATCGATCTACATCGGAGGAAGCGCCGCGGATGCGGCAACCCCGAAAAGGAAACACGCGTAACAGATGCGATTTAAGTTAATTACATCACGCGGATACATCGTGCAAATGAAAATCATTCGATCGAACAGCCTTACCGCAACTTTTCATGGCTATTCGTTCGACGCGAGCAGTGTACCGAAAAAAGACTTCGTACCAGCTATTTTATCAGTCGTTATCTATTTCTACCGATGACTACCAAGTCCAAAATTTTATCGCGCTTTCTAGCATCGCTCGAGTAGTAGACTGTACTCGTTCCTCGATATTACGGTGCGTTTAATAAATATTATTCCCTGAGAAAGATACGAATGTATGATCAAATGTTTTTCTTTTTTGTAATTGATAACAATTGAACGATTAATTTGTTCGAGGAATGCGTAAAACAACTCCGTTTTTTGTCGATATTTTTTTACGATATTTTGTTATGAAAATTTGTTTAATTAAATGTCGCGTTAAAAACAACAGTGAAAAATAACTGGATCGAACGTCGTCGCGACTGTACAGTTTAAACGCAAAAAGTGTTTGCGCGTCTGCAAAGAGGAAGTGCTATCTTTAGAGCGACGAAAAGAGGGTGTGCGATGTCTCTTCTCGTTCTCGTTTTCTTTTTCATCTAACCATTCGCTTTCATTAACTGAACGAGCCTTTGTGACCAGGAGCGAGAAATCCATTGTGAGATATCAGCACACTCGTTACTACGAAATGAATGAAACGTAATAATTTCATGTGTTCGGTATTACTCAATCGCGTCTCTCGACGTTTAATTGCGTCTCTTGCGACGATAAAATCCTCTTGTTACGATGACATTGTACGGTGATAATCCTTTTTTTTTTTATTCCCTACTTGTTCCAACGTTCCAATTTTTAATACGTATTACCTCATTAAGAACTTTATTCCTTACAATAATAACTGAATATTAAAAAGACCGGGCCTTAGTTTGAATTACTTCAACTGATTTACAGATGAATCAATGATAATCAAAGATATATTAATTGGTTTTCAATCAACAATCGATGGTATCGAAAACACTATTAATATTCTTCACGCTTTCGATAAGTAAAGTGTTAATTAGTGATATTTGTCTAATACCGGTTATTATCAGAATTGAAAAACAAATGTCATAGCACGAGTGCGAGACGTGTAATTCACTTTTTGATTCAAGATATAAATCGATTGTTCGAAAGACGATGATGGAAATGAAATGAAATCGGTATCGGTAATAGAAGCGATAACGATACACAATAGGTAACCGCGTGAAATTATCCCAACTCGCAGCTTCTATTTCGAGTGTTTCTATATCGGCCTCGCCGGCAATTCACTATTTTCCCCGTTGCCCTCCCACGCGGCGACCTTTTTTTCTTTCTCTCCCTCTAATCTATATTGTCTTCGTCTATCGTGGCCTCTGTTCAAGTCGAGGAACCTTTGAAGACACGTGTTTGTTTTAGATACACGGCCGTTGACTTCGCAGGCCAAGTAACCGTGTTATATACCGCTCGGCTACTCCTATATCCTCGACGCCACACTGTTTCGGAGGGGAAATCTTTCCTGCCTCTACGTATCGTGTGTGTACTCAAACTCTATCAAACTCAAACTGTCCGACGAACGAAATCCCCGGACTTTTCACTCGTCTCGTATTTTTCCAATGGAAAAGTAGGTGCGCTCCTCTTTATCGTATCCTATCGTTATCAACGGCCGTTTTTCTATGCGATAGCGTCTCCCTAAACCGCGCTTACGTAATTCCTATTTTTAACGGATAGCCGAGTCTATGTGTGTAGTGCGTGCATGTTGCTACATATCGAGCAACGTTACATTCACGATCAACTATATCCGACACAAAATGCAATGCAACCCCTAAAAAAGAAATCCGCGTTGCGTGGGGTCTGTCGTATTTATTAAGAAAGCCCGTTGTAAATCTTATCGGGAACGCATCGGAAAGGCATCTTGCGTTCGATAAATTACCGGCGAAACGATCTACTTTCCCCTTTCCACTTCTTTATGACAAGGGGGGAAAAACGATCGAAAGAGAATGGGAGAAGCAACGTCCGCCAGTTGCGGCGGCAACGAATCCGTTTGGGCCCCACGTGCGCGTAATTGTCAGGTACGAAGAAAGAAACCCGAATCTTTCGACAGGTGTCAATGAACCGGACAACGACGTATCCATCGAAGGATAACCGAGAAAGACAGGAGGAAAGGAAGATCGATGGATAGATAGAGAAAGATGGAGAGAAGAGGCACGGACAGCTCGTTCGCACCTGCCTCTGTCATATACTAAACGGAGCTCACGGTGATTTTGCATTTCGTCAACAGACACTTTGCGATACTGATTTTCTGCCGCGAATCGAGGAGCAATTTTTGATTAACCCATTTGCTACTATGTATATAAAACGCGAGATCTCGTGGAAAATGATTAAAAGAATGATTGAAGGTGCAGGGAGGGATATGGAAAGGGTTAAACTTATCGTAGAAAAATTGCATCGGCATGGCGCCATTAATCTCCGAACGAGCGGATATTATTTTAATTCTCAAGTCTCGGAGCGAGCCTCGTTCCGAGAAACGCCGCCCTTTGTCCCGGTCGGCTCCACGAAAGAAAAGTGACCGAGTGATTTAATCTACGAACGAACGGAGACCCTGGTGGATTCCTTCTGTTACTTCGCTCTTCCCTTATGCTTCTTCTTTTCTTCCTTTCCACTGGCGCGTTTCTTTTTTTTGCCTATCGAATTCGACGATTCGCCTCCGTGTAAAACCCATTGCTCCAAGAAAATCGCGTCAAAATTATCATTCCCGATCTTCCGTTCAATCAGCTAACGAGAGACTCGTTTAGATAACGGCAGCAAATTCGCGTGTATTAAACGCGACGCACTTGGTAAATTGTCGTCGATGAAACGGATAAACACGGAGAAACATACGCGTCCTCGAAAACTCGATTTACTATGTTAAGATAGGAGTCGTCGGATGATACCGGCGTGTGTACGTGTTTTCATCTTATTAGCACCGGGGGAATTCGTGAAACGACTCGGCAACGTTATACAAACTCGAAACTCTGAACTTTGTTCGCTAATAGATAAAAGTCGTTATCGCGAATGGCATGCTTCGACGTGTAATTTTATTAATCTAAACTACAAATAACCAGCCGATCAGACTCGCGAACTGTTAAACGCGCAAACTAAATGAAAAGATATTGAAAACGTTAATAATCGAACAAATTAAACGAGATGCTTTCAGATAGAACGTGAGTCGTTTAATTTTTCGTTACCGAAGACCACTGATAACCATGAAACGCTATCAATCTCTTACGAGTGATTTACTATGTGATGCAATCGTATTCACGATTTCATTGACCACCAAAAATCGTAAGTCGAGCCTGGTCGACAACCGTAATATTTCACGTTTCGATAAGATACGGAGTCGAGAGACAGTGCATTTGGAATACAGTACTCTACTATTTCATTTTAGCTACCCCTGATTTGATATGTTACTTTGAGAACCGTATTCTTGCAAATTTAAGTTCATCCGAGGGTTGTAATTCGAATAGTAAAACTGTAAAAGAGTATTCGCGTAAAATTTGATGGGTTTCGGTAACGGAGTAACAGGGTTCCCTCAACAGATTCCCTCGATTTTGGGCTATCCGATTTCCCAGTTTCGTCGTAAAACAGGCGACACTCCTACCGTCCCGTTTGCGGGAATACATGCTGTTTCTAGGAAGAAACTCACCTCGTTTCATTTTTTACGAAGGAAACTGTATACTATACACCGTAGTTATTTTCGACGCAGCCGACTACGGGAAGAATATTGATTGATACGTCGCATTTAATGAATTTTTTCCACGAATCGTTGTTACTACAAGTTGTATGCTTTATACGAATTCCTGAGAAAAGTGTCTCGCTGATACGAGAGGCGAGACATTGGACAAATCAATTTTTAATCAAACGTCTTATTACTTTATAATCGCGACCTGGTTAATGGAGATTCTATTATATATTTTTTCTAATAAATAAATAAATGAATAAGTAATAAAATAAATAATAAATGCTTGAGGATTTAAAAATGAAATAATACAAATATATAGCATCAATTTCTCAGGTTTGATAATTTAACTTAATTTAATTCAATTTAATTGCTAAAAATCAGATCGAAAACGCGCGTCTACTCTAAAAATACCCCCTCAGGCTATTCCTATGAGTTATCCGTGAGTAGATTAGTTTGCCAGGAAACGCTTGCAATGTAAGCGTAGCCTTAAGGCCGAGATTTTGCGTTTGCCGCGCTTTCTACGGATTCTCCAGTCAGGACCTATCTTAACGTGCGTGGGCCCATTCGCTTCATTCGGCAAACTAACCTACCCGTCTAAGTAATCCATTGTGCTTCTGGTGCTCTCTTTGTGTGGCCGCTCTCACGCTGAGAGCGCGGCACAAGGGTGTGCGACAAGGAACCGAGAAACCGAGTGAGTTTGGCGGGAAAAAGAGCGAGCGAGGAGGCGAACAGGATGAAGAAAGAGGGTGGAACCGAGGACGAAAGATAGAGGGAAAGAGAAAGAAATATGCCACAAGGCCAACCGAGTCTGAAGCAATTTTTGCTTTACTCTTTTGCCAGGCCGAAAACGAGCGTGGCTCCGACCGACTAACTGCTCCAATTTTATTTACCGCGTCGCGTTAAGCTTTCTACCGCGATATCACCACGATATTTCCTCGCCACGCGCGACAATTTCCACACGTACACTCTTCTCCGTCTCTCTAATTTTTCTCTTATTTATTTATCACGAAAGCGACGTTACACGCAAAGATATAGTGTCTTCGACCGATATTTTTCTTCGTTTAGTAAGAAATATCCGTCCTGCTATTAATGGACACACCGAGGTACGAATGTCGCTCGTTTCTTAACGAAAAAATCATTCGGACCGCTCGCCTTTACAGACCTTTCCCGCTTTCTTCTACCGATACGAAATTCAGATTAATACCATGCCATCGTGCATCGTACGCTTAATTATACTCCGTTAGAAAGTATAACCAGTCACGCATGTTAGATCATCTAACGTTCGTCAATGTCTTCATCAACGCGACGGACTTTACTTTTTTCTCTCCTATGAAAATATTACCCTCTTTAGTTAGAATGTTCTATCTATTATCTATTCAATTTTTTTAATATTCTTTGGAATATTTGGAATTTGACAGTGAACGTTATTCACGATTCTGGTAATCAAGAGATCGATCGATCGAACGTGGAACAACGTCCCGTTGATCCGGTGCGATTTTGACCCGTGACACACGATTCAAACGATTTCCGTGGGACTGAACTAGCGAGTTGTAACTCAATAGTAATTTATGTACCTAGCCGTGGCAACCGCCGTGTCCAAGGCATCGGTATTCAGCATTGGCCTGGAATGCGCAACAGGAACCTGTTCTCATTCCCATTCCCATTCCCGCTCAGCGCTACCCAAATATTTTATTACTTCCCCGTGGAGCCGGTGCTCTCTCTTTCTCTTTCTCTCATTCGCTACCCCTCTTTATCTCTACCTATCTTTCCTCTTCTGCCCTCTCGCTCCCTTCCTGTTTCACAAGCGCAAGAAACTCTTCGCTGTTATGTCATCCTGTAAGGCTCGCCTTATCGTTGTAACAATATTTCTTAATATTACAGTTACATTTGTCAAGATCTCGAAAACAACCACGAAAATCATCGTTCTCGGAATCCTTGCGATTTCGAGTAAAATAAAGTATATTTTGTCTGTGTCTGAACAATTTAAATTTTCATTTATTAGAACAGTAAAATTGTTTACTTGGAAGTTTCTATTTTCTGAAAATTTTAAAGAAAATTCAAAAATTCAATCAAATTATTACATAATCAATAAAAATGACAAATGTCCCGGTAGTTGCAGCGGCCAGTGTACGGAGTGCATCGAAAAACCGTTTCGGAGTATCGAGTAGCGAGATAACGAAAGACGCTGCACCAGCGTCTCGGATGTAAAGTTAACGTTACCTTGGTCGGTGAAGCTATCGGATATCGAAGTGACGGCGTTTTTATTAATAACGCGTAACGTTATAAATAAACGTTGATAACCGATAAGCTGGTTCATGATTATTCTTTTCGCGACTCGACAATTGTTTCGGCGATTACATCGATTTATATTTCAACGTTACGAAAGACTCATTCGCGTAAAGAAAGATATTTGCATAAACATCGGCGATGGTAAGAATCAGTGGTCTGTGTTGAAAACCGTTCGGCCGTTTCAGCGTCGAGCAAAAATTGACGAGATTTTGAGTTAGGAACCGGTAAAACGTATCAAGAAAGAGGGACAAAGAGGGTGAGAGCGAAATGAAAAGGGAAGGTACGCGAGAGTAAGAGAAAGAGAGAGAAAGAGAATGAATATATATTAGGTGGGTTGCTGCGACGACCTCCGGATAGCTCTCCTAAGCTCGCTCTCTCACTCGTCGAGCCTCACCTACCTGGCAGTTTTCGTTGTAAGGTAACAGGAGGGTAGATGGTGGAACGTAAAGGGAGGAGGGAGGAGGTAGGAGCACTAAGGAGACCTTGAAGGCTTGCTAGCCGGGTGCCGGCTAGTACTGACCCACTATAAAGGCACTTGCCATCCTGCTCGTTCAACAGGACAATCTACTATTACCTTCTCCCTCGGGAGAGCCTGCTAACCTACTCTCTTGCCCACATACACCGACTCGATCCGCAAACCCGCTTCTCTAGACCCTGCTGGTGGCTACGCTTAGCTCAAACAGCTTTCTTTCTCTATCCCTCTATCCTACCTTCCCTTTTTATCTCTCTCCGTTTCCCTTTTCCATCCCGTTCACTCTTACCCTTTGTCGTCCCTCCTCTACGCTATCTCATTTCTACTCCCTTCTTTTCTGCTCCCTTCTAATACCACCACTGCCACACCCCTCGTACTACAGCTATTTCACTTCCTCTCATTCCCTCTATTCCCCTTTTTTGTTTCTTCTAGTTCGTGTTCTCTCGCTCTATCTCTCTCATTTTACTCCCTCGTGCGCGCGTTGCACCAACAACGATGCCAGAGTGTGTAGAAATACGTACACGAGGAACCCCTAAAATCTCTGTGTGACTGGGTAAAAACGCGGGTACCCTCTCGCGTCTATGTATACGAGTGGTTGTTCGGTGTGCCCGTCTCTCTTGTATGCATGAATTTCAGCGGTGCTTAGAAAGAAGGAGAAGAGGCTCGAGACCGTGTAACGCGTGCGTGTGTTTGTAGGGAGTACCACCTAGCATAGCAACTGCTGTTTCTGCATTTCTTAGCAGCGCGCCCCATGCGAGATGCCAGTATATTTTAGCCGTATAACGGGTGTCCCGTTTTTGTCAAACGTATGCCCAAATTTTTTCATTTATCAACCCTAGAACGGTAACGCGATACCGCCGGAAGCGCGGTCAACGTTTAACCTATGAAACTATATTACCGTAGAACTATATTGTCTGTTGTAAGACGTACTGAAACTCCAATTTCTAAAAATAAGAATATTTCATTTGCGGCGCCGGTTACCGCTAACCCCCAGAACATTAAACGTGTTAATATGCATAAGTAGTAGCACTACATCAAGATTCGTTAATCATTATTACAGTTAAACCGGTACGCGTTAACCATCCGTTGAGTCTATTTCGGTAAGCCCATTTTGATAGCCTCTTAAACGGCAAACACGTGAAATCGAGCATAAAAGCAGACGTCGAATTTAACGCGGCATTAGAATCAAATTAAAACCTCGTCAACCCCTTCCCTCTCCTTCTCACCTTGTCGCGAATTGGCTTTCGCATGAAACCTGTCGGTACTTATGGTAGCTCGAGCACTCGTGCATAGAAACACTTACGAATAGTTATTGCTTATATACAGGGTGAGATTCGAGGGGAGACTTGACACGGGACCGTACCGAGTAGCCATTTACGGGTTACTTCCTTCTTTTTTATTTCCCTCTACCATCTCCTTTTTTTTCGGCCTGTTACACTTTCAAGTGGTCCCAGAAGATAACCATAAACGCCTGACCGTCTTATTCTCGCAAGTTTTACGTTTAATGCACGCATTTTTGATTCATTCGAATTCCCAAGCTAGTCCGCCCGGTAGGTTATATTATATACCCTCATTGTACCGAGCATTCTCTGCTGCATTTAATAGACTCCTCGCGAACAATTCCGCCACTCGCCACACGCCATTGTACCTCGCAAGAGAGATCTACCCGGTTTTTCTGAAGCAGGCTCGGCTCGTTCAAAAAAAAAAAGTACCATTCTACGCGTACGAAACCGCGAAGCGCCGAGATCATTATCGATATTCGTCCTGGATCATCGAATTGCCTACTCGCTTTCTATACTTCTATCGCAAACCAACTGTAACTAATTCACGTGAACGAATACCATTCTTTCGGAGACCGACTCCTAAGCACACTTACGAAACCGCATGGTTCTTGTTAACTTGTAAGGTATGTTGTCGAACAACGAAAATACAAAATGTTCACAGTATTGCTAATAGCATTTTCCTCGTAAATATTGAATATGTAGAAAAAAGAGTAATGGAGCACTCTAATTTTTTATATTTGCAATATTTTTAATGCTATGAACAACCTGTGTATGTGTACTAAGCAACCACCTAACCTTAACCTATTCGATCGAAATTTAATACCAACCTATTTTGTTTATACTAATTATACGATATCTATAGACTGTTAGCAAACCGTAAATATGTCAAAATAATTGAAATTTTCAATATGTATGTATGAAATTTAATTTCACTTACCTTTAGTAGTACCCCCTCCACGCTTGTATTTGTAATCCGTCTTATTGCGTTCCCAGCTCCATATATTTGCGTGCCATGTCTTGAAGCTTGTAGTTATCTTCTTTTCTTGAGCACTTTTATCCGTTAATAATAATTAAGAAACGTCTTTAGTATCAACAGTCTCAAGAAACAGAACACACTTTCTCCGAAATTGTTCGTTGACTGCTGACGGCCATTTGCATTTCGTTTCGAAGCACATGTCACTGACCCGATACGCGAATTCCTTTACCGATACTTTGTACTGCACTTGGAATTCGAATATGTTTTACGCGAATAGAAAACGATTTAATACGGAATTGATGCAATATTTAGTTCAACGTCTATGCGAAATCAAGGAGCAAACGACACTACGTTCGGCTCGCGAAGGAATCACAACACTTACTGCTCGAACTCTGTTTACATTCTTAGGCTATTCGAGACAAGCGTGCTGCGAAGTAATCAAAGGATATACCTGCTCGTCACGGTCCAAACAAATGCTCGGAGATATTTAAGTGGCATACACGATTTCAGCCACCGTTCCCGTTACGAATCAACGTTTATAACCTTTTCTATTACGGAAACATATCTCTTGTCACCGTTGCGTTAATCGTCGTAACTGACTGATTTTAAAATAGATGCGCGCGCAGGCTGTTACCGCAGCACTGCACTGCGCATAGCAAATAATTCGCGGCTAATTCAAATAGAACAAAAGGTGAGTTCTTTATAAACTGTTTTTTATTTTCTCGCGATATTTCCATGATCGTACACGATGAATGTAAAACGGTCATTTCGCTCGCCTGACAAAAGATGGTTTCGTAGATTTTTTTTCACAATATGCTTATAGAGGAACTGGTTAGGGAAAATTAGATGGGTCTAACTGGCAGAAGACACCTGGCGCCTAGGAAAGGAAATGTTTATGTAGAAGTATATACGTATACATACACGTTCTGACCCTCGGACCATGCCAAAAAAATCGTCAGCCAACAGGACTATCACCACGAATACGTTCACATAACCTCTTGATCCTGATTAGAATATGAGTTAGGTGTGCGATAGTTATAGATTGGTGCAGCGATTTTTGCACCGTTGTACACCGTCCACGGAGAAATCAAAACCCGGAAGCAACTATCTGGTTCTACTTCTCGGGTCAAAACCGGTGTTCAATGTATTTTTCCATGGGAAAATCTCCCATCGGCCGGTCGGATCAGGGTCATAGTTCAGATAAACCGCGGCTTCAAACAGGTTGCCCGTACTGACCCAATGAACTAATTCTTTTTTTGTGTCCCGGTGCTATGAGAATATTCGTGCAATACAATCGACTTGATTGTATCGTTCTTTTGATTAAATTTCAATGTTTTCGCTTTGCTTTTTCCTCTTGTAAAAGTACGTATATATCACGTAGCACTGATTATTTTTCCTTTCGCTACGAATGTTTATTAAAAATAATTTCTTCTTGTTATTTTTTGTTTCAGGATATACCTACCTCGGATCAGCACTTGTCGTAGAGCCATCGGTGGCCAGTGGACCAAAGAAACGGTAAGTTTTTAATATTGTTATTTACGTCTGTTAGACTTTCTATTAATATAGCTGTATCGATTGCAAATTCTACGTAATTATAGGTCGGTAAGACGCTACCTCCCTTCGCTGATCGTTCTCGATCGAACATCTTACCCTCTTTGTGTACCCACTCTCTTCTTCGGTTCCAAACAAAAGAGGTACTCGTTTACGTTACGCTGACGTTGATATCAAATATAAATTGACGATTTGAAATAGAGAGGGCCGTTAAGTAAATGAATCGTGACGCGTCTCATCGCGAGTATAATTAAAGGGTTGGTTCGGTCGACGAAAATTGTTAACCGTCCTTTCAGAGACTATCGTAAATCTCGTGATCGTGCAGGAAATACTCGGCCGGATTACACACGCTTCACGCGTACATTACAAATGAAACATTTTCATAAGTTATTCGGCTCATTACGTCCTGGCTACCACGCGGAAAGCACCGAAACGAACTTGTTCTTACGTGCTAATAGTCCATTTGTCTTGGAAAAAAAATTTCGTGTAATCGCTTACACAAACTTCACGAAGGGTTATTAACCCTGGAAGCAATTTCTCGATCGAAAGAGAGATCACGCGTAATACCGGCATAACGAGGTGCATAATTGGCCGCACGCGAGTAAATGCGCCGCGCGACCGGGTACGCGAGAGTTTCGAACTCGTGCCGAACGTGTCCAAGCAAAAATCGTCGAGGATTATCGTCAGTGGAACTCATCCGCGTCGTAGAATTTTAAACAATCGTCGGGTATCATCAAAGGAACCGTAGGGTTGACTCAACGAAACGGAAATCTTCAATTATGCGTTCTGCGTGAAGAGCGACAAGTTTTTTGACAAATTTATCATACTAATTGTTGAATTTACGCAAAGCTGGATTTTCACAACGGTCAATTCTATTTATCATTTTGGTACTATCTGCCCGTATTTATGCACGCCAATTTGTAGGATACAAATTACATTTGCACTGTTTTTTCGCATGCTGGCGCGTACCTTTCGCACACATGGATCCCTGGTACGTATTGTTGCTGCAATTATACAAAAATTTAAAAAATCAACCACTCCTTTAATGGAGAAGGATATAACTCATAAACACCTTTACGTGTTTCATGAAATCAACGAATATTTAGACCTCCTGTTGATATGTTACTTTGTTCTTGAACGTTAAGGGATTTGGGTTTATCTCATCGTCACGAATAACACTTTCTGTCGGATATTAATTACCGTACCTTTCGGTCAGCATTTTTTTTTCTTTGTCTTTCGAAAAAATCTCTTTTCGAGCGCGATTACAGAAGCGTTTGGGAGCCTCTGCACACCGAGGCAGCCTCCTTCTCGGTGGTGAAGCAGGCGTTCAAGAGAAAAAAAAAAATGTGGCACCTGCCTTCTCCTTACGAGCTCCGAGCTGTGCCCAGGCTGCTCGCTCGTGCCACAACTGCAATCTGTTATTTCACCATCCCCCAACCTCGCTCCTTTCTCTGTTTCTCTTCTCGTTTATATACTCATACCACCGACTCCTCGCGCCACAAGAAACCTTATCGACCATACGAACGTGGCAATCGTATAAACCGTGGATTTGCTGCCGGTCGTAACGATACTCGACAACAGATAAGAGCAATTAAATGCAGCACACAGAAAGTGGACAGTATAACGAGCCATACCGGCCGGCACTTTTTAATTCAGTTGCCTTTCCACCGACAGCGTACAAACGAGAAAAGGATTCTACATAGGACCTTCAAATTATTATTAGAAAATCAAATGGTTACAATAGAATTTGTTTAGCAACAAGTTTCAAGGGTAAACAGAGATGGTGCGAAGCTATTATCATGATATCAAAAGGTTGATGAGAGAAAATTTTTTCCAGCAACAGGTTCTTAGCTCTTAGGTCTCCTAGAACACGTACTCTACAACAATTATTAAAACTTACAATCGAATTGAATATCATTTGTCTAAATAAACCTGCCAGACTCGTGTGCCCATTCAATTAGGGCAGCGAATGTAACCGTTGTCATAATGAAATTTCTTTCATGATTGCCAGCGAAAAGATTGAACGAAGGCATCTTCGGTCCGACAATAGACGGTTTTTCGATTCGAAGGGACGAGCGTCACTTCCGAGTTGTCTTTCTGCACCGCTCGTAGAACTCGCGTATCAGCTTCCAACAGCGAGCATTGCTCCGTCGTTTTTTCATGTTTAAGGACCGATGCATGGCTAAACATTCATTTCCATATAAGCCGATATGTTTCAAATGTAAAGCACTCTTGTTAGATGGTTACAGTGAAGTGAAGAAGAAAGGGCGAGAATATGTGGAGAAAGAAAAAAGAGGAAGACCACCGAGAAACAAACTGGTAGCAGCGGAAACTAGTTTAAAAGTCCGAGGGTCTCACCCTTCAAAAAATCTTTACAATGATTCCATGGGATCCGCCGCGTTTTTGATTCTATTTCCTTTAACTGGCTCTATCGGCCTCTTTGTATTAAGCCCGCCAATGTGTGACGTTACTCGTAGCCTCGTGACTGTGAGAACCGAACAGAAAATTCGTAACGAATGGTGACAATTATATCGTCCTGCGCCTCTCTATTGATGCCATTTTAACGATATTTATTGTCACATCTATAGACAACTTGTATCTCATTTTATCTCTATTATCTTAACCTGGAGATTTTGAATGAATCTGTCGAGTCGTAAGCTTAATTTTATGCATATATGAGGACACTGAAATTGCAATATTAATGAAAAACAGATGTTTCGTTTTGATTGAACCGGTTGTATTGAATGTGAGCAAACTCTATGGATATTCTATATGCATAGATTGCAAGGTACTCAGAATTGTAGATGATAGTAAGAATTGTTGTAACGGATGAAGATAAATATTTAACAGTAACAATTTATGAATAGCATGAATAGTAAATATTGTAATTCTCTGAGTAGGGAATTAAATTCAAGAAAATTCTTATTTACTCTTGTCATCACGAATGTAGATATGGAGTAGGATGATGACTTAAAATTATTTTATTTAATTAAGGATTTTCGTTAAATCCTTTTTTTTTGACATTCTATTTTATTCAAGTAAAAGATACCTGGTATCCTCATTGAAGGTTGCTTATTTGGTTTGCAGCTGTATGGTTTCCTTTACATTGAATCATTCATGACTCGTACACAGCTTTCGTTACGTGGTTTTTTCCTCAAAACACTGTAAGTCATGCACATGTTTAATACGATGACCGCAGAGATTGTTTTAGACCCGTTGAAAGGAAGTTCACTTTGCGGTGCATCCATACAATGCAGGCACGTGCATTGTACGTTATTCTATTCTACTGTACACACCCGTGTTGCGGTAAACCAACTCATGAGAGATGCAATTGTAAATTCAATCGAATTGATGCAATTAGCATCTCTCGTTCCAGTGTTACTTAGCAGATAATTGCAGTGTTTTGTTGCATTAGGCTCTCCAAGTGCATCTGTCGTATTGCAATTTAAACTGCTGAATTTTTAATTGCTTTAGATTATAGATAGAATGTAATCAGTGGTTGAATTACAATTACCACCGGGCAAGACTGGACAATAATAGTTACCGTAACAAGTGCATATCTCGTTGTGTGAATTGCACGCGTGAAACCTCCTGTGTTTCTTTCCACTTGCATTTACGCAGAGTGCACTTTTCTCATTTGCATAACAAGACCGCTGCACCTCGTGGCGCGTATCAGGTCAGTCAGGTTGTGCGATCGGAAGGGCATACACGGGGGTAAATTAAACCCCTGCAGTCGGTGGCGATCCGGCCGGCGCAGTGGTTCAATGCATTTTGTTTGCATTTCCTGCACTCCAAGGTACCAGTCGTTTGTCTGTATCACTTGTCCCCTCGAATTCTCGTGTTTCTCAAAATAAAAATTAATTGATGCATTTCTTCTAATGGTAAACAGTAAAAAATCCCTCTGACAAATTTGCATGAAGTTCAAGATTTTTAGGGTGTTGGATAAAATTCAAAGTGATTTGAAACTTTCTCTGCATAGAATTTGTATTGAAAGCAAAAAAAGTGCTTCATAGCTCATCACTAATCTCTTCCTTTCGTTGCAATGCACTTTCTCTTCTTTTCTTTCTTTATGCCGTGTTCCGGCTGCCTCTTCTCGTCTTTCTTTTCTCTCTCTCTTTTCTTGAAGTGAATCGTTGCACTCGGCGCGTGCCAACCTCGTGCCCTGCTCTGGTGGTGTGCCCCCTCCCTCGCCTTGCATTTAATTCTGCCTCTGCTCGTCCTCTACCCCTTTCGACTCCCCACTTTCCTCAGACCACCCCACCCAACCCCGTTTCCCTTCTCCCTGGTCGCTCGTGGTGCATCCTGCATGCACTTGTTGCGTCAATGCACAGCCGGCTGCTTCGGCACGCAGGCGCAACTCGAATTTCTGGATGTTGTGTTGATACGTGTTTTTTTTCCTCCCTTTTCTTTCTTTCCTTTTAGTTTTTCTTTCTTCTTTTTTTATCTTTCGAAGGAACGGTGCGTGTGCGATGCATTTCAAGCGCGATGGGATTATTACGGGGGACAATTTTTGCCGATTAACGAGTGGGAAAACAACGGACGGCGATATAATACGTTTATCATATTACTCTTTCTCGTGCGAATGGTTTTTCTTTTCGTTAATCCGGCAACCAATGTCTCAAGTGTAATCACGAATAATTTTTAAGAAAGATTTCTAACGCATTTCGATATTATTTCAATTTCAGTTTGATTCTTTTTATCATTTCTTGATAATACGTGTATAAATAATAATCTTCTGAAAAAGTAATCATTTAGTTTTCGAATAGACCTTCTTTTCTGAATTGCGCACCATGAATGCAATTTAAATCTTCATCCAATTGTAAGCTTACGGAGTGGCCGGTGATGTTCAGTTCTGCACTTGTTGCATCCACATTGAATGCAAATGTCGCATCACGCAAGCGCACTTTGTCCAGATAAATCCTAGGGATCTTTATCTTCACGATCAAAAGCCGCAAACATTAACACCTTAATGATCGAAAGCGTTGATAGTGTAAATTGCTCTTTTTAATTTTTAGTTATTATCAGTCGTAATACTAATGCTTATTCGTTTCATCTGAGAATATTAGGTAAGGTGTGAACTACGTAAAATGTGAAAATTATAAAAATGTATATTTATATAAACATTCATAGTCTAGTTAAGTATTGGTATCTGATAGAATAAATAAAAATAAGGTAATTGATAATAAGGTAAAATCAAAATTGATCGTCAAAGCATTAATAAACGAATAATCATAAAAGAAAAGGGGGAATTCTTGTATCTTTTGAGATCAAAAAAAACGTGGTGTCATTTAGATACGAAGCAACATCAAAGTCCCTGTTAAAGGGTATTCCCATTTATTTCGCTTTCCAAATCCCAACACGATTTCATCTCTCAACACTCGTTTTACATGTATGACTTTATGCGAGGATTATCAGGTAATCCTTTATGTAACGATCTTCAGTGAATTGACGCGTATAAAGAATGACCAGGTAAACATAAAACTGGATCGCTCGTTGTTGCTTTTCGTTCGCGCCTCTACTTTTCTTCTCGTACCGATCCTTTTTCTCTACAAGAAGCAGCAACAGTGGCTATGGAAGAGTGAAAACAAAAACGACAAACTGGCACCCGTCCGATAGGATCACTTCTTCCGATGTTTGCTCAAAGTATCTTCCTCCGAAGAGCCTCGAGGGACGATATCCTGATGAACAGGAGTCTCGTGTGCAGCTGCGTTCACACACTTGTCTTCGAAGGGGTTGCGTTTCTGAAAATTCCATTGATCTAGCCGGTTAATCTTTTCGAACCATTTCGTTTTCATCTTTCCGTTATTGAAATTTATGGAGAAAATTGATTGTACTTGTTTATCATTATCTTGCAAGAAGTTTTCTGAACTTTAATGTTTGCTATTTTTTAACCGACTTCGAAAAAGTATATATATTTTTTTTCTATTAATTGTTTTAGTCACAAAATTACAAATGCCTTCAATGTATTGAATTTGTAACGCCGGCCACCAATGACCCTCCTTGCATTCAATGTATTAAACTGCAAGCATGATTATGCTTGATGTACATAAGCGAAAGTAACTGACACGGAGGAACGTTTCAATTAAAGCTAAGGGGTCTTCATCGGAATACCGATCAGGTGCTTCATAATGTCAAGTAAAGTAATTTGTGCCGAAACGACAATACCATTACCATCCGAACCTCCTCAGGCGATCAATTAATGATCCAATTTCTCGAAACTAATGAAAATCGTAATCCGATGAAAATCATCGATTAATTTTCCCTCCAATTGTTTACTATTCTCCGTTGAAATGATACATACAAGAACAAAGATTTGTACGGTGTAATTTGCATCAAGATACGTAACACTGAATTTATTCGAGTAATAAAACAGCCGCTTACAGGCGTAATTAATATTCCCGAGCAGGCGACGTAAGAGGCATAATGCCGCGATTAAAACAGCTTGCCTACAAGTAAATTACGTTTCTTCTTTTTTTAAGATGTGAAATCGTTCCGTGGTTTTTGTCTCGAGCGTTGCCGTGCTTCGTTTCCCTTGTTAATAGCTATTAATCATCCTTGAAGAAAAGGGCACGTAAGAACATTAAGTCAAGATGCACAAAACGTTCCGCCGTGACGATAGCTGTTCTCTTTTTTTTCTCGAACAAAAAGCGGAGGCGGTTAGGGTTTGTTTCTGTTTAATTTTTCTTCCGTCTGGCGATTTTTTTCATCGCCCGATTCCTTATCACGCGTATACATCCACAGATGAGCAGAGATCGTCATGGTGAAAAAAGAATTACACGGGTATGCGCGTGTACAGACATGGCACAATCCGCAGGTGTAAAGGGCCTCGCTTAATTATCTCAAAATTGAGGTACGCTGACGTGCAATAATTGTTATATACCCTCCTCTTTCGCGTGTTCCCCTCATTTCCCTTTTTTTCTTTCATCTTCCCTTGCCTTCAATGCACTCACCTCGTCGTAGCAATGGTGCATCAATGGTTCCGCTTTAAGACGATACAAGAACAGCCGATTGTTAAATCTTAAACCTTTGATGTTCCGAAAAAATGCAGTTTTTGCTGTGATCCATCGGAATCACTCTCGACGCCTTCGTTTTCCAATCATTCCATCAAAATAAATGAGCTGATGAAGCCCGGAATATAAATATAAATATAAATATATATATTTTTATATATAATTTGTAACATTATTAGGATAGTAGAATATAATATTAAAAATTCGAAGTCTTCTGTGGAAACGGTGAAAGTGAAACTTTTCCAAAAAAAAAAAAAAAAAAAAAAAAAACCGAAAATCAAAACTTTCTCTCGGAACAAATTGAAAGCACGGTAGCTGGTAAGGAAAGTAGCGTAAAGGTGATTTTAACGGCGATGCCTCTTAATTGGCGTGACCGAGGCAAAAGAACGACACCGTGAAAAAGAAACCCCCAAGAATATGCACGGATCACGGAAGACGCTGCACCTGGCCAACCGACCGGCCAGATCGGTATCACCGTGACGCGGTTATTATTAATTCTTTTTTCATCCTCTGTCAGATAGACCACAATTAATATGCATGTCGCGGAGGCCTCCAATTATCTGCGGTAAGAAACTTTTTTCTCCCCGTGAATGTCGAGCCCCGACTTTCGAACTTTGTAAGTCTCGCGTCTGTTCAGACCAAAAAGAATACGCGATCAAACACAGGGAATCTTTGTTGCAACATTCGCAGTACTCGGAGAAAAGATTAATGAGAAAAAGAAAACAGACTCGTTTTACGCAGAAAAAATCTTTAAACTATTTTGATAACGTATTTTTTTTTCTTCTTTTGAGATTCCGGAACGCGTGTATTGAGAAAGAGGGTGATTATACTGATCCTGAATACCTTATCTTATTATCCTAGTATTCCTGTATCCTTATATATCCTACAGCCTCCCGTTTCCTTGTTTCAGGGGTAGCGGCGACGCCCTACCAGAATCTTCACTTGGCCAAGTTGGAAGTGGTTGGAGGTGAGCCATTTTTCCTAACCTTTCTACTTTTGCTCACTCATCTATAAGACACTTTCTCTTACTCAAAACACTGTGTAATTAATGTTTTCACGCTGAGTAATTCGATGTATTAATTTCGAATTAGTTTCTTTACCTTGAAACTTTTTTGCCAAATTATCTTGTGATTGAAATTCCTTAAATTACCATAAATATAGGACAACACTAAATCACTTCTAATTTTAAAATATGAACAATTTTCTTTATTGTATTTAAGTTTGAGAAAATTTTCTAAAAATTTCTCCTACATTTATGGCAATCGATATGTTATCACATATTGACTCGTCCTACATGCTCTTCCACAAAATATTAAACATTTCTCTTACAGTCTCTCATTGTTTTCCGTTCGTCGTTGAAACACAAGGTTCCTCGCCGAATATGAACGATAACACCTCGTAGACTTTCTTTAAGAAAATATACCATACTTCTAATTTTATTTTCGTCACCGTGAACCAAAATCCGATAGAGGCAGAGAAAGTTTTCCCGGCTCGTCCTGAGACATCCGGGCTGCTGGTGCGAAAATTCTTCAAGGGTGCGTGGCCACTATTGATTCCAGGCCTCTGCCACCCTTACGCGCCCTCGCATTTCTCTTTCCCTCTCTATTTCTCTATCTCTCTTTCTCTCTTGTCCGCCGTTACCATTCCTGTCCCCATCTAAATTCTCCCTCTACCCCTGTACACCCGTCGTCTTCTATACTCCCTGTGGAGGACCCTTTCCTCCTGTCCCGAATTACGTCGCTCCTCCTTGCTTTCCTTCCACCGGCTGATCCACCCTGGAGGGGTAAAAGCCGCTCTCGTTCGTTCCCATCGTTTCGGATCGTTCGTTTCCATAGCCGTCCCAGTTATTAAACTACCCACTCGTCGAATTTATGTAATCACGTGGATGGCATTGCCATTGAAAATTCCGTTGACAACACTGACCAAGTAATTACGGTTCAGATTATAGCTGACGTATTCGGGACCGTTTTAAATGGAACATTGTGAATGCTTGTAAGGCAGATATACTTACGCTACATATTGATGCGTATCAAATTCGATATTTATTTCTTAAGAGTAATCCGACGGATCAGAACCTCGAATAGCTTTCATAGAATAGGGATAATTTCTAAGAAATTGAAACAACAGATCCATTCTTACGCGGCCGGAAACCATTTACCGACCCCACGTCGTACTCCAGCCACGTTTCATTGATACCGATATTTACGAGCCTTGTAACTATTAATTATCTTTAAACACCTAACCTATCCCAAGCATCATTATCAAGAGGAACAAAGAGCCGCCACGCGGTTCGAGGTAAATTCTACCCTTTTGTCTCGACATGAATGTCGAAGCCGTTTCGATGCCATTCCTTCCAAACTTAGCATTTGTCGAGTTTCTACAGTCATTCAGACGAAATCTACGTACAACCATGGATTCTCGGAACCGCGTTTCAAAAGAGACCAAATACTACATTTCTGAATGTATTAATTAGCTGATATTTATACTTGAAGAATCGCTCAAAAATTCAATCGTAATTAATGCGAATTTGTATCCTACAAACTTAGAGAAACGACTTTGTTTTGTCACGATGAAAGTTGTTTCTATCACTTGTTAAGTCAGTCTGTATAATAAAAATTCATAGTGCATCCACGCGACCAAACGACACATTCAAAATTCAAGTTCGACCTGGTATTACAACTGGCTGTCCACTTGTTTATAATGGATCAACGTCTCTTCGGTTATGTGACCACTCCCCTCGCGGGGTTCCATGCTCTTTTTTTATCCTCTAACCCCCTTTGCGTAATTCGGTGATTTGTAATCATCATTTGTTTTCTTCCGGGAGATCATAGCACAAGTTGTACAGGTGTACCATTCAGACGAAATCCCAGCAGAACTTGTCTTTGAAATTACAATCGTACGGATAATCGTGTTTTTGAATGGAACCTGTACTCACGGAACTAACAATTTACCCAGAATTATTTTTCTCAATATCTCAATATTTTTTTAATTATTTTTGCCACTATAAAATAATTTTTATTTTTTTTTTATTTTATTCCAATTTGACAGACAGCTGGTCAAACTTTGATTAAAAAATTAATTAATCATATCTGTGATAAATGTAGTTTGACACAGTGTTAAGGATATATCGTAGTTCAATAAACGACAATAGAAATTCTGCATTTCCCAACAAATGACATATATAATTTATGAGAGATAGTTTGACGAAAAGGGGCGCGCATTTGATGAAAGGCGAAGGTTGCTTTCGGTTTTAGGACGGCTTAACGGAACACAATTACAACAGGCGTTTGGACGGATCAGAAATTCAAGTGCTATACGGCCACGATTCTGTGAATGATAAATCTAGTTCAAGGATAACACCCTCGTCATTGCCAAAGATAATGACGATGAAACGTGAGCGCAGAAAAGCCACGAATACCCGTGGCCGACCTGCACCCATATACCTGCAGGCATGCACAAAAGAAAGGCGAATCCTTCCTTTCTACCTGGCCGAACAAAGAGAGCTCCGTAACGGAATCAATCCTGCGCCTCTACGGAGACCAAGGAATCCGTATTTTGTTGTTCAATGATTTCACTCTTTTTTTTTCGCTTCCAAATTTTTACTAAAACCTTACGCGCGGATTCAAACATCCTACGCAGAAGGTACTCGGTGATTAGGGTGCTAATGAGTCGTGAGACCAATATAAGTACAAGTGTAGAATAACGTGCAGCGGTGTCTTTTTAGAAATGTCCTGGTAGCTGGGCACTTTTAGTCTCCCCCTTTTGAGTTACAAGTTGATCAGAGAAGTGCTCTTGATGTCGACGAGCTAGGGGCTGAAGCGTTACATTTCTTAGCTATTCGGCAATTCGAGGAATACCTACAATTGATTATAATTTTTTTTAACGTAAGGGAGCTATTTATTGAATAACAGAAAAATTGTTATCCACTATGACTCGGTATAATTTTTATTTAAAAATTCTACGCCCAGTCTTTTCGTAGAAGTGTGATAAACGAAACGTAGGAACGGAGCCCGGAAAAATGGAAAAACAAATGTTAGTATTTGCCGGCGCCCATCAGATGGCGACTCCTTACGCGACCAACGTGTGCACCGATTATGGAATTGTACGATGGAATGCGCATAGCGTTGAATAGTTGGAGCAAGTATACATGAAAAAGTATCGTAAGGTTTATTGAAAGTTCGAAGAGTTTTGATATAGTAATCAGGAAGAAAAAGGAAAACGATCGTAGCAAGATGGCATTCACGCGAAGAAAATATCGTTCCGGCTTTGATATACCCACGCAGGATAGCGGAGAACCTTTTCCTATTCACCCTTCTCCCCGAGGCTTACACGGTACGTGTTTGGTGGGGAGGAACGGTAAGGCTTCCCCTAGGAGTAGGAGAGGGAGTAACAGTTTGTGGAGGGGAGTAAAGCTAGTTGAAGGTGGGGGTATATTGGGCGCGGCCTAGGACGGCCGCGCACCGCGTTGTTATAAAAATAATATCAGTGTTCCCAGCGCGCTTCTCGTTAGATATCCCGGCCAATATAACCGCCGTCAGTGTAGCACGCTGCTCTCTAGCCGTGTGTGTTTTTTTTTCTCTTCCGTAATCGACATCCGTGTGCGTACGCCCTTCCGATAGGTGTGCGTGAAACTCGGACGAGAATCTCCCTTGTCTCGAAAGCGTTTATGCCCCATTGATCGTCGCGCATTCGTCGTGATCGCAAGCAGCGCTGATCGAAACGGCCGGCTGAAACGGAGAAAGGGGTACAGCACGAGAGGAAGGAAAAAAAGGTGAAAGAGACAGAGGGAGAGAAAAAAGAGACAGAGAGGGAAAGAGGAAGAGATTGAAAGAGCGAGAGAGGAAGAAAAAGGAGTACCGGAGAACAGAGAGGGCGCACCCACGTATACGTCCGAAGAAAGGCCAGTGTCATTTACGAACATAGTATAAACGCCGCCACGAAAACGAAAGCCGGGTGTTGTGTCACTTCGTTGTTCGGCTGAGTGATACCACGCGCACCGATATCTTACACGTCCAACACAACCGAATTTCATCCACGTGGTTCTCTGATACATAAAAGTGTTACGCACCAAGAGGACCAACGTCATTTCTGTGGAACGTATCTTTTCTTTTTTTCCTTCCTTTTCTACCGGCTTTTCTAACCCGTTGTGTCATCGCGTGAAACGGTGTTCATCATTCTTTCAAGAGCGAGAGAGAAGGAAGAGAGAGAGAGCAATAGCGGGAACCGGATAACGCACGGTCCCAGAATCGTCCCGTGCAACCAATCACGTACGAGCTCTGGGCTGTCTCCTCCGTTTAGTTGGTAAAAGTGCTCGCGCGTCTTCGATACGTGGAGGGATTTCTTGGTTGGCCAGAGAGAAAGAGCAATAGAAGGCAGCGTGCGAGAAAGAAGGACGAATTGGAGGGACGGGTAAGGGAAGGCACGGTAGTAGAAAGCCGAGGAGCAGAGGCAAGGAGGAAAGTACGAAACTGCTCCACCCGCGCGAGGTTCCCTTCGACGCTCGTTGAGAGAACAAGACGAACGAGTACTCTATCCTGAAGGAACTTCCAAATAGTGCCGTGTGATCGTCTTTTACTTGGATTTCTTCGATCTCCTTTGCATCGTGTGTCACGCGTAATCTCGTGTGTCATCGTGAAAAAGAAAATTAAAAAAAAGAAAAAAAAAATACGCGAAAGGGTGTGAAGACGGCGAGAAAAGAGCGTGTACAACGAAAGAGACGAAGCGTGTACGATTAAAACGAAACAGGGGAGGAGGAACACGCGCGAAGGAGTACGAAATTCAGGAAACGAGAGAGGACGCTACTGTACGGACAACCCGAAAGAGTTGGTACGTCGGTCGTGTTCGTGTATTCGTCGCATATACGACGTCGTGTGTCCTATTTTCATCTTTTTCTTGCTCTCCTCTCTTTCATTCGTGCTCGTTCGGTCGTACGAACGAGAAATCAGCCAGTGTTTAGTGCCAGTGTTTGTCTACCTCAGTCTATTAGCGGCAGCTAACTGTGAAAAGCTGCGTTAAAAGATAATTAGAAGAAAAAAATAAGAAGAATATATTATATATATAGTATAATATATATTATATTGAACAGTGCTAAAAAACGACGTCGAGTATTGTTGTAAATAATCCATCGGTTCTTTTTTTGTTGTGTGAATTTTTTCAACGAACGAAGAAATAAATAATCATCATGTCCCTGGATAAGTTTGCGGAAGGTGGTATGTTGTCAAAGGAAATGGAGCGGCTAGACATCGAGGAGAAAAACGGCGATACCGCGAGGTAAATTAGCCAATTTTCTATTCACCAGTTCTCCATTTGTAATCGCGTTTCCGGTTTTGAGGTTAGAATTCCACCGACACGACTCGCCGATCACGCGCGCGTCGATAGGTTTCGCGCCTTTTCTTGTCAATCGAAGATGCCTGATACTTTTTCATTTCTTTCGAATCTTATTTTTTACAATCCCTTTAAATACTTTTCTAGAAAAATATTTCATTATTGTCATGTAGAATAATGCTTATTAACCATGCTAATAACATTACGTGGAATATATTTTTGAAAAAGATTGTCGTTTAACGCGTTCACTACGACGTTCGTAAAATATACTATTTTTTACATTATATTCATCTATATTATTATAATTAAATCCTCATAAAAAGGAATATCATAATACTTATAGTACACGTGCAGGATCTAAAGGGATACTAATTTATTAAATACTATCTTATAAAAAGAGGAAGTGTGAGTACTGATGAAGAACGTGTTGATGTAATTAAATACTTGAATTTTAGAACATTTCCTATAAACTCCTTTTCGATAATAACAAATTTGAAGGAATACATATTAGACATCGTCAAACGGTTCATCGTGTCAATAGAGCACGTATAATGACGCGTACACACACACACGGGCAAACGAAAGTGACTTTTCAAAGCCGGTGAAATATTAACGGTTTCATATCGGTAATATACTCGAGACGGATTATTGTGTCTGACGCGAGTAGGTTTTCGTCTATTCGGTTCCCTCGCGTCGTTACATAAGGTTTTAAAATCGCGCTTAATACTACGCCAATTAAATTACGTAACCGTGAACTTTTTCGTGATCGTGCGATCCGTGTTGCGTCCGAATACCGATCCAAAAGTTACAATATAATCTAAATAGTCGATGTTAATATTTCTTTCGTGGCCCTGGGTACAATCGTGTTCTGTGCATTGTAATCCAACCGGCTAACTGAACTTAGGACATTGACTTCCGGTATACTTTTACGTGCGTGCGTGACAGGTATGAAACGATTATATATATTTGTATAATCCTTTCTGTAATTCGAATTTCTTTCTTTCTCGAAGAAACTACTCTTTTAAAAGTGAAATTTGTCTCTGTGTCTCGTATTAATTCTCTTATCAAAGTTCGAGCTTTCGTAATAGCTGATTCACTTGGTGAAATCTCGGGATATATAGTCGTACATACCGTTAGAAGATGAGACCTCTTCGGTTTACTTGTTTTTCTACAACTTCGAACGATAAATATAGGATAGATGTACCAATTGTGGCCACTTGAAAGATTCACGCACCATTTGCTGCTACATAACTAATAGGTACACCAAAGTGAAAAATATACAAGCCCCTCGTTTGCCATATTAGATAATTCCAAAAGACAAGAAAATGGAAATCATTTTAATTTCTTCCACAAATGGTACTCTATTCTACCCTAATCTATTCTGTTCGTTATTTATTTTATTCTCGCAGAAGAGTTTCAGTTTTTTCAACGTAGAAATTGTTCATTCATAAAGTCCAAAAGATGTTCATCTTGTCTGTTGGTCGTAACAGGTAGATCGTAGGAATTTCTTTTCTCGTCATACGTCCTAGTCTCGTACAATTATTATGCTTTGTGTTTTTCTTCGCCAAGCCGGACGTGGCCTTGATTATCGCACGTGGCACAGCTTTGCGATCGTCCCTGAAATTCGGCTGTATCGGTGTCAACAAGGCGGGAAATGAAAATTCAACGTTAACCGCTTATTTAACTTGGCCGGAAAGTGTTGTTTCGGCGTCGCTGATAATTAATTCAGTTGCCTGTGTGTGATACACGTGGCCCCACGGTATGGCGAAACATTTGTCGTACGGTAATAACGATCCGATTTATCGCAACCTCTAAATGTATTCGATTATCAGCGAAAACTTCTCTATTAGCAAATTTATTTTTCTACGTTTCCAAAAATTTTGTTTTAAATATTTCGCCAGCAACGGTGTTAATACTGTGTTATTCTTAACCCTTTAATTATTTATCTATTTTATTTTAATGGCTGACGCTATATTCTTGCGTCCTGTTATCATTTTCGTGCCATACCAATGTTGATTTTATATAAAATCGTTCTGATTAGAATTAATTTTAGTGGCTATAAATGGAACTGAGCACTTTCAAGTAGAAGGCCTTCTATTCAAATAATTGGTATTAGGGTTAAAGATCCTCCGAAAAATGTCCACGTAGGCAGAAGAGTATATATAGATAGAAGCGTGTGCCAGGACCATGATAATCTCATTGTACCATAGTGTAATAATAGAAAACGTGTCATAAATAATAACGCGTTACAGGGGAAAACATACTGTTCTGGCCAATTATAGCTTTACCGTCAAACCATAAATAGAACGTATAGAGGATAAAGTGGAACAACCCTAAGTTGCTTTTCTACAGACAGTAGTTTTTTCTGGTTCCGTTTCCGTGACTATAATACCATGAACGTGTTAGCGATGCCTTGTTATGCGTGCATGCACGTCCAATGTAAACGATACAGTACCTAATGTTCTGCTAAAAGTGGCCCGTGGAACCGTGTAATTAGGACTCGTCTGTGGATAAAAGGAAATTAAAGAATGTCGAAATATTGTGAGAAGGAATAGTACTCGTTGAATGGGTGTAGCATTTGAGGATGTCTATCAATATTCTGCGGTTCCATTAACGCGATATCGCGTGCACAATTGTCAACTCTTTATTGGCAAAAATATAGCGCGGCCTAAGCAGGAAGTTCCTCGTATGCTGTAAATAGTATACGTGGCAGGGAATGTGTTAAAAATGAGTTACCATCAAATTTTCTTCTTCCAAAGCACTTTTCTGTGCGACCATCGTATGATCCAGTATCCAAGGATTAAATTGTAGCTGAATACCGCTATGTTATGTCTCTTAAAGAATCCTTTTTTTCCCGCGTATGGCGTCTCCAAAGCCACATGGAATTCGGCTATTCGATCTGAGATTACTTAAAACTTTCCACACACATAGAGAGAGAGCTGCGTATGTTTCCTCCACCTCCTCCACGCTTCCGCCACTTCTTAACCTCGTAGAACGATCGTCATCAGCTGCGTGTATGAATAAATTCCCCGATAAAAATCATCTGATTCACCATAGATTCAGTTAGCTCGTTTCAAGCAAAATTTTAAACCATTTACGGAGAAAGGAGGAGTATTATTCGTTCCGCGAAGATACGGTGCGTCAATAAACACCTTAAGAATTCAGATAAATGACCGATTTTATTTATTCTTCTGTTATCCTGGCAAGAAACGTTTCTTAGCTAATTAATTAATCTTTCCAGTGATCAAGTTGGTAGCATTGCTATGATGAGCACATGCTTTTGATAGGTTGTGTATCAGTAAAGCGATCAAACATACTGATTTAAAGAAAAATAAATTCTCATTTGTTATCGTGAACCTTATTTGAAGATTTAAATGCTTAGGAAAATTTTAATTCTATTATGAACTTGGTTTCACCCTACGGTATCGTCAAATTTTTATTATTCGATGGAAATAGTGCTTTTTATAAAAATCTGTATATATTCGATAGATCTACCGTTAGTCACCGGAGAAGTAGAATTAATTTGTTAATGAAACATTAATGGGAGATTTGTAGAGAGGCGCCCGTTTGTGGCGAATGACGCATTAGAAGACCACGCCACGTTACGAAATACAAACTTGCGTATAATTTTTACGTGACTTTAATAGAAATATTCAGCGAACGTTGCACGGCGGTGGTTTGCGAATGCTACAAATATTTTTCATGTAAAGAACAAGAAAATGCAGGAATAGAATAAGATCGACAGCATGGGCGTACGTTGCATATCCGTATGAAACGCGCGACCGCTGTGCGTGGCTCTATCTTTTGGTGAAAACGCGTATCAAGCCTTTTCCGCATCGGTAACGTAGGTGTCTGTATGTGCGAGATTTAGGCGGAAAACTCGAATTAGAACCGTCATAATGATCGAAGGGAGAATCATTTATTAGCAGTTGCTTGCATTCGAATCAGTCTTCTTTTCATTAAACAAAATATTAGATTCTATATATTGAAAGGGTTTAATTTAAATATCTCGAATAAATATAATTTATTAAAAGTATTTAAACAATTTTAGTTCTCTTCCCAAATTTTTGCTTTATTTTACACATAAAGTCATAGAATCAGAATATCAAAGAATTATAAATTTCAAAAAGTGACAATGAAAATTTCAGCTTGTAGCTTTGCAAAAATCTAAAATTCCTTTGCTTGTAAAAGGAAATATTGTACCTATTTCTGTTTCACAAAAGAATAATTCTTTGTCATTTTCACGGCTATGCGTTCTCAGGTATCGAGCAAGGAATACCGATGGAATGGAAACGTGGTTGGGTAGCCTGTTGGTCAATTTCTCAACAATTTTTCATTTGTCTCCGTCAGAAATTTCAGTTCGGGAAATCACGAACAAAAGATTTTCAGGTATATCTTGTCCGCATTGTGAGGGCTACATCTGCGTCGGTTCGATTGTATTTCAAAAGACCTAGACCTTTTTCTAGGAAGGCTGGAATTAGTTTCTTAATACTTTCATCTACCTGAGTTTCAAGTCCTTGAATACACTCCACGACTTCGCGTATTTCATCCTTCGATTTGAAGCGTTGCAACACCAGTATTCTATGAGAAATGCTTTTCTCCGAATTAATCCAAGAATATGCTCGTTCTTTCCTTGTACAGTAGACTCCTGTATAAGGTGGTTAATATGTTACGCGTTGTAAGAAATCGCGCTGTACAATAATTTTTCTCGTATAACGCGAATAATCTGAAGTAACATTTTTGGAACGATTATTGCCATGGCAACTTTTATTTTCTATGTTTTATCAAATAGGACAATTTAAAAAAAATTAAGTGACATATACGCGTTGTAAAACCTCGCGTTATACCGGAGTCTTCTGTATCTTTGTGTTTTTAAATAATGTCCAAGTGCACTGTAGACTTCGTGGGACCAGATGGTACCAAATTGATTGATACGTTAGTATTTAATAAAGAAGAGTGTTCAATCTTGAAAAATAACGCAAGTAACGTTTTCTAGATAAAAGTGCATGAATCAAATGCTTCGTTTTATTTTTCTTTAATAAATTTGCAAAATGGCGATTGTACCATAAATTTACCGCAGTTCTTTATTAAGCAAGAAGACTGTTTTAATATTAGTTGCAAAATGAGCGCAAAGCGTGCTTTGCTTGAGGGTACAGATCGGAGAGCAAGAAATCGCAGCGTAGAAATGGCTGTCGCCTTCTGCAGGGTAGATGGCCGCCATTTGCAAACCAGCCTTCACCGTACACACGTTCATTAGCATACAAGTTGATACCAGTTGAACTACCGTAATATTACGACATCTTTTACGATGTCTAGTAACGTTTATTTTGTTCATCAGTGGATATTAACATTCATTCGGTCTGCTCAAGTTTGCTTAGAATTTCAACTATGTTACACCTCTTTCTTTTAAATGAACGACGACTTTGTATTTTCTTTCTTCAATAATTATTGCAGTATTGTTGATAAAGTACATTAAAATATTAAATATTGCAATGAAATACTCTGCAATTGTAACAATTATTTTATTGTTATTCATTTTTCAATTTAATTTTTCCGTATCAATGGTAGTTCGAATTTTTAATTTTTCTTTCCATCAGTGTACCACCAGTTACACGATACCCTATATTATTGCAAAACGTGTAAAATTCATTACACGACTCGCGTCTCCTTCATCTGCTGACCGCAAATCGGAGTAGCGCGAGTTAGCTCGGTGATAATTGTGGAATTCTCCCGGGTCAGCTTGTTCTTCGAGTTCTTTGCACTTTGCTCGTTCTCGTCGGGGGCACGTCCTGAGTATACACCTCGTGGAACGGTAGAAAAAAAAAAGAAGGAAGAAGGATAATCGGCAGCTCGCCTCTTCGGCTAGTCTTTCGTCTTTCGTCATCGCGTTCATTCTGAGAAAGGCAAACGAATCCGCAAAGATGCTCCTCGGCGCTCGAGTCAGCGGTTTCTTCCGGTGTTAATGATCCCCTTATCTCGACTTGTCCAGAGTAAATGACGAAAGTCGCGAGTGATTTCCAGTCTGCTTGAAATTAGTTAAAATTAAACGTAACATTTGACCCTTTTCGATGATCTTAGCTGTTACGTCGTACCAGTGAACTGATATCGGTTAGATCGTTTATTAGTTTTTGGAATTTTAGATAAGTATACAAATTATGTAAAAATTTAATTTTCTGGGATTTTAAGACAAGTTTCTTTAAATTTTTTTAATATTCTGTGAAATAGGTTTAACCAGTTGATTTCTCTGGAGATCACTGATGTTACCAATTTAATAGAATTTAATAGATCATGTGTAATTTACTCACAAAGGACAGGGTTGAATGATCAACAAAAAAGACATTGAAATCATGAACGATCGAATGCGTATCAGTTGTTATTTGTCAGTACACTTTCTTCTGGGAATTCTCGTGACAGCACGCAACTCGATGTCGGTGAACCTTTGGGTTCTTCACATTTTGATTGTCCTCGTCTCTCTTTTCTCGTTTTCTTGACCATGAACGAAGGTCACGCCAACTTACGTAAAGAATCGTGTGCCAGACTCGCGGGTTCGTAGCAGGAACATCACTTATTCAACGTGTCCATTCCATTCGAGACGATAGGAAGAAAGGAACAAGCCGCAAACGGAGAAAGAGGAAAATGCAAACGACAAGAGAAACGTAACAGTTCGTGTTCAGTGAGGTTCGTTACGTTTCCCTTTCTGATTCAAAATTAATGCTCGTTCGTCGGGGAAAATTGGATTGCTCATCGATAGTCTACTGTTTAACTTCGATCTCACCCCTCGATTAACGATTTGTCTTCAAACGTACCTGTTCGATCAGAATTGAGTCATTTATAAACTAAAGCGATTAACTCGTAAATATCCTACAATTTTAGTGCCAAAGCACTTAATTAACGCTTAATTATTCATATTTTATCAATTTTTCCAATTTACATTTTTTGGAGCTGACCGATTTGGCAAATAGACGGTTCAGTTATTATTTTGGAGGTGTCTCATAATTTTGCAAAATTCAGAGTAAATCAGTGTCTCAAAGGTGGTGCATTCCTCTTGTTAGTCAAAGGGGTTGAAAGCATTCCGTCATTTTCATGGTACACAATGAAAATTACCTGAGCATCCCAGCAGACGATTGGTCAAGGTAGACGGGCGTGTTTCTCGTTTCATCGGCAAATATTTATCTGTTCGTGCGAAAGGTTCGGGAGAGGAAATGACGAGATGAAATCGCAAAAACAAATCGAACTGACACCCGATGAAATAAGGGTTGACGGGATCGGAGGGATGGGAAGAAGACGCGTAGGTAGGACGGTCGGTTCGAAGCTCGGTCCTGTACGAAATTTTAATTAAATTTCATAATCTCGAGACGAACGCTGTCCCGCGCATTGTACCGCGACAGGACTTAAGCTTTTGTCGCGTCGTTCTCGTAGAGAATACGTTTCGATGATTATACATTCGTCTCTTTCCCGTTTCGTAGCATCGCGAAATGAATGTGCCGATGGGGTACATTTAATTAATCCATGGATGCTCCACCACCGGCGTCGAGGTGCTTCTCCTACCCCCGTAAATAGCCACGTTCCCTAAATTCGATTAAAACTATAATCAGGTAATTCTGTGGGATAAAAAAAAAATAATAGAAAGAGAGATTGAAAGGAGGAAGGAGATTGAGCGTGGAGATTGTGCAACAGGAAACAGTTCCCATTTATCCTACACTTTTCCAATGTTTATTCTGTGCCAAATATTCTTTCCTTTTTTCTCTCCCGCTTTTTTTTCGGATAGAGACACTGAATTTTACGGTTTTAATGGATTCCGCTCGATTTTCCCAGACAGTCGCGTTTTCGGGAAATTAATATGTTACGTTACATGTTGGTATTTTAAGGTTTTTAATTCAATTCAACGTTATGTCATTCTATTTTAATTTTAAAATGAAATAAAATTTAATTGTATTTTAAATAAGAGTCTTCTTTCACGCGACCACCAATGTTTCATTCATAGACGCGACCACTGCGAGATTAAGTAGGTCTACGATTAAAAGATCGCTTCTAACAAATCACGCGGTGATTCTGAATACCCTCTTCAGCTTCGTAAGTCGCACGATAACTTGGTTAATCTCAAATACACTTATTCCTACTTTCCCAAACTCTTCTTCGATCGAATTATTCCGAGCAATTACCCGGGCTCGTTAGAAATCAAGACTCTTGACGCCCGTTTTACGCGTTCACGGATCGGGTAACTGCGAGTAGGACGAAGGAAAAACGGTTGTTTTCTTGAACCGAACGAATCGTCGAGCGTATCACGTTGTAGATGGTAATTCCAGCACGTTGGCCGAGGTGTAAGAATCTCGTGAAAGTTCAGCCATTGTGTCGGGAACACTTTCCTCGGCTTCTCTGCTTATCGGAAGCTTCCGTCCATCGGCGTTCGGTCGTTGGTTCTCGGATCCTTGACGGTAGTTTCGCGTAAAATTTCTGTGAAACTTCGATGATGCCGCGACCTACAGGCGTGTGCTTCGCCCACGCACCTTCCCAAAGTATTGATTACTTTCTGCCTGTGAGAAGGATGGGACGGGAACGGGGGGGCGACAGGGAGGAAAAGGAAGAGGAAGCGGTAGAGGAGATGGAGAAGGTCGGAGGGAGTAGAATGAGAGTAGAAGGGGTTCTATCTCTCTTTCTCTCCCTCTTTCTCTCCCTTCTTCTTCCTCCTCTTACACACCCACACTCACTCACACATTCCCGTTCATTATCTCTTACTCGCTCTGTTCTATCATTTCCCTGACTCCTCTCTGTTTCTCCTTTTCGACAGCACCCTCTCCTTTCTGCTTACAATTTATACACATCTTCTTGCTCTCGCCCTCGCCCATCCTTTCTTTTCGCCAGAAGCTACCCACCATCGACGACCACGGCGACCATCTACTCCAGGGCCGTCCACGAGATGCCCTGGACGTTCAGGGCGCCTTAACTTGCCCTAACTCATTAGGGTACTTCTTCAGCTGAATGTAAAACACGCGAGTAATTGTCGCGTGGTCCGTTTAGCAAGGGAACAGTGTACCGAGAGAGAGAGAGTGAGAGAGAGAGAGAGGATTCTGACAATTGCGCGAGATCGGTTGTCTTTTACTCTTAAACGCCTCGATTGGTCGATTCATTTATCGCGGTTGGAAAAGTTCGACGGGAACTCGACTTTGACGTCGACATTGAACGAAACCGGCACGGATATCGAAGCTGCCGTACGATACGTAATTTTCGTACGAATTAATTGACACAGGCTGAATAATTAGTAGCATTGAACCGTGATGGCCCCCCACGATTCCATGAAAATTACCGTATTAACGATTGCGATGCTTGAACAACGTGCTTCGATGAATCAAGCCTTTATTGACTTTTCGCTATCGCTTGATTTGGGTATCGTTTTAGGGAAGAAGAATCTTCGATAAATTCTGTGTCACTAGTTATACAAAATTAGAGGGGGTTGAAAGGTCAGCTAACCCTCTATTAGGAAATTAAAAATTCACTTTTTAATAAATTTTAAAAAATTTCTTTGACCACCTGTTAAACAATTTTGATTGCACCACTGCAACAAATCAATATTTGTAATGTACATTCTGATGCAGTTTAGGGATTCATTCGGTGAAATAAGTGAATAAAAAAACAGACAGGTGTTCCATTGTACTGGAGGCTCGTCTATGATAACTAATGGAACGTTTAGCTCGCGGTTCGAACGATTCGAGCAGGACGTAAGAAGAGTCGATCGACCTACCGACCGACCGACCGACCGTCCGTCCAAGGACGTAAATCGGCGGCATCGTCGGGGCCGGATCGGCGCTCCTTTTCAAACGGGGCGAAACTCTTTAATTTCGCATCGCCATAAATAATTTGACCGCAGACCCGTGGCTTTCCTGGAAGCGGGCCTTCCTTGCTCTTCCCAGACGCCGACGCTTCGTCTCGACCGCATAACTTGACGTGTATCGTACACGTTGCCAATCTAGACGATTTTCAAGATCGCGTCATTCATCCTCGTTCTTCCTGCATTTCTATCAATGAGCGTGTTCATGAATTGCAAATTTCATTTTCCAGAAGTGAAGGGGCTTTCCCAGTCGTACAGTTTCAAAATACAATTTAAGGGTGAGGGAATATTTTGGACGCGATTCAATCTGATCCTGACCGATTCTTTATCCATGCCACGTGACTTTGTTCGTTATGCACAAACACGAAATTCGGTTAAAAGTTACAGGTGTTAAAGAATCATCGCACCTAGCTCCACGGGGATATGTTTAGCGATCTCTTACACTTTGGCAACACTCTCTGCTAATGGACACACCGATTGACGTTCACTTTTAACCTAGATTGAAACGGACGATTTACCAGCGAATCTGTTTAGATATTCCATGGTTAATATTCATTTTGAATATTAATTCATTATTATTAATGAATGATTAATTCATTGTGCTAAGGAGGACAATATGATGGACCGCATCTATTCTTGTAATCAGATATTTGCTTGCGAAGCGATCTGCTGTTTCCACGTGGCATTCTGCATGGTCGATCGAGAAAATCGTGAACGTCCTTTTATTATCGATCAGGATAGAACGCTCGAATCCTGGATAGAGGAAATATTTTCACCGGGAGAAAGGAAGAAAGGAAAAGGCAGACAAACGCGGTGACTGGCACGAAATGACGGGCCCATCTTCGTTATCAGTATACACGCCGTCAATTTTCGTAGGCGCGAATCGGGCAGCCGTGTAATCACTTTAGGTAGTACTAACTTTCGTAGTCTCGCCGAATCGATCCGCGTTCGGTCGGTTTCAACGAACGGCCACCGGTAATCCGGCTCGGTGTTCCTCGCCTTTCTTCCACCATTTTTCTATCTTAACACTTTATCAACAATTTCGATGATATTTGCGAATCAATTTAATGGACAAACCCAATTTCTTTGAAGGAACCTTATCATCGGATTTGCTCTGAAACAAACGGCTTATCAGCTAGATGCTTATCAACACCTTCGGTGAAATTTTCAGATTCATTCGAAGTTATGATTTCATATTTTAAGGAAAACAGGCTAATTTGTCATTTTTAATTATTGTTACAAGGTATCTATCTAGTTGAAGGTTCGATTGAAAAATAAAACTCGTATTTGAAATAATTACAACTGTACATTGTTAAATCGATGAAGAAACGTATTAACGATCGCGTTTTTTTTTCTTTGTTACAGGTAAGCAACAGGAAGGATGTTTTTTTACCTTTGCTGAATCCTTTGGGATAAACATATCGCGTGACTCGGTTCGATTAACCCATTGACAGATTCTCGCGAAATTATCCTGCAAATTTTCGAGTTTCACAATAGACGAAAGTTGCAGGATAATTGCACACCGTGCACAGATTATAAGGCTGGGGCAACATTGAAAATTGAATTTGTCGGTGGGTTAAACGAGCGGGGAAAAAAAGTGAAGGTATACGGCACCCGGTACACCTTCATTTCTAAACAACAATTTCCGAGGGATAGACCGGTGAGTGATGACCTCGCTTCTACTATATCTTTTATACCCTTTATTCGCTTGAAGCAACACACGAGCCGACATTAATAGTCGATCGTAGGTAAGATTGCCAGCTGTAACGGGATTATTCCGGGAATAGGAAAAGAGAAACGGCTCGCGAATTTATTAATCGATCGACTGAGACACCGGCTACATCTTAGACCAGACAATGTTTCGAAGAAACTGACCGTGGCTCCGCTTCCCACCTGCCGTACTATTTCCATAGTTTATTTCGTTTTCTCTTACCTGAACGATTTCGAATTTTCGTTTCTTATACTCTCCTGATCCAATTCTTTCTTTTCATTCTAAGTTATCAGCGATAAGTCAAATTAATGAAGAATTAATCGTTTCGGAGTTAGATCGATGTTTAATCCTCGTTAAAATTATCTAAGAATGTCAAAATTCATTTAGCATTATTTAGGAATACGTTGCCACAAGACTAACGATTGATCACATGTAATTAAAATTGATTTCAATGATATGGCTCGATTACAGGGCGAATCGTCTTGTTATTTCGATACGTGACCGTTTGACGAGTTAAGAGGCACGGATGCACAACCGGTATTTACGTGACTGTGACATGATAAAAACGGAGCGAGAGGTATGGGGAAGAAGCATCAGGCGTGTCTTTCAAAATGAAGTCCTCTTTTATTATGGCAGAGCAAACAAATTCTTTCAATCGTGGCCTCTTCGCTATCATCTCCCTTTGAGATTAAATGTAGCCATCCAGCGAGCCCTCCTCGTTCGATTCAGTTTTTTCGAGTATTTAAGTACAGTGCGGGACAAAAGTTCCCGCGAGAAATTGAACCTTAGAAAATTCGAATAACCGTACAGTTACCCACGTGAACCATAAGAAAAAGCAAGAATCGTGATCTTTGAAAGATACGCATCCCATCAAAATTCTCCCTCATAATTCCACGTATTCAACATTTTTCTCGATCCTGGTAATCCTTATATATCGTGTTCGAACGTTATCATAATCGAGATAACAAGATTGCACCGATTGAACGGGAAGATCAAGTCCCACGCGTATCCGGTAGAGTCGCCATCGATAGGAAAGAAGCCGAAGAGAAGCGTTGCTTTCCCGTGCTTGTACTCTGCCCTTGAAATTTCCCTCTCGGTTTCCTTTCGCTCGCCCCTCGTCGTGCTTCGCGGAAAATACGCGAGGATGGTGGTGGAAATAAAAAAGCAAAATAAAAAGAGAGAGAGAGAAAGAAGGAAAGAAAAAGTAGAAGAAGTAGAATTAGGTAGAGCGAGAGGTGAGAGACGAGATAGGGGCGGGAGGGAATTGGCGAGTAAAAGAGAAAAAGTGAGGGGAGGTCTGGGGATGGCAGTGCCCAGCAAACGGCGCGACCCTGCTCGCGATAAGTTTGCACAGAGAGCGAGAGTGCGTAGAAAGAGAAAGCAGGAATGATTTCGCTTGGAAAGGGAAAGAGAAAGGTTTCGAGGGTACGGTCGAAGGGTGAAGAAGAGGCGAAAGGGAGCTGGTGTATACAGAGGATAGATGGTTCAGCGGGGGTGTGGGCGAGGAGAAGAGGGAGAATCAGCGCGACGTCGGCTCCGACGGAGTCGTCGATGGTGGTAGAAAAGAGGGGCGAGAGGGTGGTAGCGGCGTTGGACGAGTAAGAGGGTTGGAATGGAAGTCGTGAAAGTCCAGAATAGGGATGGTGGAACGACGAAAGGGGCGCCACGTGCTCTACGGGAGAGGGTCGTTCATCCCCGGGTCAAGGTTACCCTCCTCGCGGACCTCACCCTCGCGACTGCCGGCACCGTGCCATTTACCCTCAGCATCGCGGTTGCAGCCACCATCGATCCTTATTTTGCTTTTTCTCCCTGGCGCCTTTGGGAAACTCTTCTCTGATTGTTTTCGCGGGTTTCTTACTCCATCGAAACTTTCCTTCTTCTCTACCCTGGTATTCGGGGGTCAAGGTTATCCTTTTAGCTCCAATTGGCTGGTCACAGTCGTTCATTCCCCAATTCTGTCGTTACCATTGTTTCTTTGCTCTTTGGAACAAAGAAAATTGTTCCTAGTTTTAACTCTTTCCAGTAGGGTTAGCTCTTCGACTGATAATTAATCAACATATATTCAGTAATTAACAAATGAAAATTTGTAAGAAACTTGAATCAATACAAACAATATGTACTACTGTCTGTTCCCTGTCAGCCGTGTCTAATTCCGCGATGCTGAGAAATATTTGCGGTTCGTGAAGGACCTCTTGACGTTTCGCAGCTAAGCTTCCCGTTGACGACGAGCCGGGTCTCGTTAGGACGTTCGGGATTATTAAATTTGCGTGCACCGGGTCCGGCTGACTTTTATCAACAAATGCACATGACGTGCGTGAATGAACTTTGCGATTCATTAATCTGATGGAAGACCACTCGTGATCCTGAATGTACTCCCACTGGCCCTGGGCGTTTACCCCGGGCTTACCTCGGCTGCAACTCTTTTTATCGATCCTTGTGCACAGACCCGATACTTTCGCCGCCTTTCATCAGCCAATCAGGGCTACGCCTCTGACGTTGAAATAGAAATTATACCACCGTACCACGATCACCTTGACGTGAAATTTTCAGTGATCTATGAACATCTATTTTGATCGATACCTCACAATTGTATTATTTATCGGTTTGTAAATTCTTTGCATTATGCGCTGTTGAAAAAAAAAGGGAAGTTATTGATCGTAAAACACGCTGTGTTACTTGATGGACGATCGCATCGTGACTTCTATCCGGGGCATTCCATGAGTAATTCAAATGACGTTCGATGCAGTTGGTCTCTGACTTTCAAGACTATGCACGATATAGTCCTTGCCAAAGTATTTACCTTTATTTTTTATTAGTTCGATGTCACCCTTTTAAACCCGTCACAACGGTGATCGTACCAAGGATAACCTAATTCTTGTTATATTGCACCATTTATAAAATTATAAAATTTCTAAAGTATCATCATTTATTTAATTCGAGTATTTAACCCTCGCATGATTCGTGTCACAAGTTGTTCCTTCAGACGTAGAAACGATTTCAATTGAACACTTTATCAAATTAATTTTATACCGTACTCGATTACTCGGCGACTAACCGAATCGTTGTCATAATATTTGCACAGACGGGAAATTTATTTCAAGTCGGGTTGGCAGGCCTCCCAACAGCAACGGAGTAACGTCTGATAACGCTAGAAGCGGGATAAAATTTCTTGACGGAAACCATAAAACGCCGTTACCCTGAAAATCGTGTCGTCGTCACCTCGGTTCCGTTACCCGAGCAATAAAGGCGCAATTTTGGCAGTGGTGTGTACAGTCTCGTGAAAAATCAAATTTTCCCTTGCTTTCTATTTGTTCTATATTCCACGTAATTTTGGATAAGATGGTCCCCGAGTGAAGATATTTCCAACAATGCCCAATTCAAATCAATAGCTCTGAGAGGAATAGAAGCAAAGAAACATATTTTTCTACCGCTTGGGAAAAGATTACTCGAACGTTTGATTCGCGTTATGGCGAGCAGAGTTGGCTGGTTTTGTCGTTGCATAATAATCGTCCTAAATGGTAAATTCAAGGCAGACGTGGAAAAGAATGCTATTGTACCGTTTTCGTAAATTTGTCTTGTTCCGTGACGTTAGGGATTCGTCGCCGCAATTCTGTCTTCCTTCCGGTATCATGTCAATTTGAATGCATTCACTTCGGCATGACGCATAATTCGCGAATACCGGGGAAGGAAGAAGTCTCTGGCGTAGGGTAGGATCGCCATAAACTCTCATTCTCTCTTATTTATCACCCTCTGTGTGTACCATTCCTTCGCTCATCCGCTCGGCAAACCTACCATTGTGGAAAGAGAGGCGGCAGAGAAGGAGGGGGAGGGGGTATAAGTTAAGAATGCATTTCGCGTTCGTCTGCCCATCCTTCTCCTCCTCTATATACAGCGATTACATACAAAGCCAATGGAAGGTTATTAAAAGAGCAACGCCATCTTTACGTCGCGCTTTTTATCGTGGATTGAAATTCAATTAAACGCGTGTCAAAATTAACCCCTTCTATCGTTATTGATAATTTTACACAAATTTTCTGAATTTTAATTGAGTAGCATTTGTATGGAATGAATCTTGTAACATGAATATTGGACATATTGAATTTGATCCCTTTATTAGGGACAAGTAGAAGACAAATAAAAGCGCACGATCCTTTCGCGATATTACGATATCAATTTCTCTGAGAAGTAGTCAGGAATTTCGGCTACGGAGGGTTAGTACCGCGTTTCAAGGGATTCTGGGCGAGCGTGGTATGAGAACTTCCGAAAAAGCGACGGACAGTCCCCGTTCCATCTTACTCCCCCTCACCCCGAATATATGCACTTCGCATTTGTCTACCCACGCTTGATGCCTCCGTGATATTTATGCGATTCACCGATGCAAAGGTACAGAAGGAGAAGGAAGAGAAGCATGGGGTGGAAGGATCGTCTCCCTTCTGAAATAATGTCGAATATACCGAGCGTAGGAACGTAAGCAAGGGAGAGTGCGCCCGCTTATTGCCTTAAATTGCTAATTGGGCTTAGGACTGATGCTGCCTTTCCACAGCACGGTCTTCCTCTTTCTCTTCCCGCTTTACCTCGAATAAGCCTTTCTTCTTCTTATTCGCCTCCACCTCCTCCTTCCTTTTCTCGTATCTCGGTCCTTTTTTATTCGCCGCATAGATGCCGGGACTTCGACTTCCTCGATTCCTATTGTCGATGTCAGACCCTTTACCTCCTCCCTCTTCCAACAGCAACAGAGGGAAGGAGAAAGAAAGAAAAAGTCTGGACGAAGGAGAAAGGGTGCTGGTTACCAGAGAGAGATTAACGCACCCTGCTTCTCTTCTCCCTTGTAGAAACAGCATTTACCCCCATTGTTTTCTCCTCTCTGAAAATTTAACAGGATCGACGCATGATGCCTTTTCAAATCTGTTCGTGGGACTCTTCTCCTCCCACTCTCGCGATTATCTCTCTCCTCCTTGTACGAACGACGTAGGTGAAAAAAAGGTAACGAGGATGGTCAGAATTACGACACTTGGAGAAATTCGTGAAAGGTAACCTTCAGCTATAGAAAGGGGGAGTCTCGTACGTGACAATTCATCCCTGATCCTTTTTTATAATAATGTCACTTCTTCAGTCATCTTGAAAACATAAGTGGAGATAAATAATTTTTTAAATTGAATTTGTGAATGAAATTCAAAGTATGTATAGGAATCTGCAACTTCAGCTAATGTGCTCCAGGCAGTATGTATATATAGCGAGGGTTAAAATTGACACGACAGAGAGATTTAGGGTGCGTAAATCGTGTTTGAGGCTCGTTCAACTTTGATAGGCCTTAAATTTGAAAGTATCGCGGAGTGGTCGTATATCGGTGTCGTTATTTTCCTAAGCCACGCTCTCGAACGCGTTCCAAGCCCAATGGAAGCGAGCCGTTGTGACAGGTAAAGAAAGCAAAAAGTAATCGCGTGGTTTCACCAACCGATTCCTTCGAATCACCTGCCGGTTGGATAGCGCGATGGGCATACTCACGAACGGTTTGTTCTTTATCGTATTATCATACAGGCTGTGTACGTGTCCCGGCGTAGACTAATCTTGATACCTCTCTCGCCGGCAAAGGTACTCGTTTGCTTCTGACGTGCTTGAATTTTGCTTTTTTCTTTTAATAAAGAAGAATTAGCATTAACAGCCTTGCGTCATTGTGCAAGAAAAACAACCGTATAAGAAAAGAAAAATACGATAATTTGATATTTAAATAATTTAATTGTGTCGTATAACATCATTAATTTAACGATCCACGAGACAGGCTGCGCTTTTGGTTCCGTTTCATGAGTAAAATGGTCGATTATACACGTAAAGTCCGTATCGATTGTAAACAGGACGGGAAAAAATTTCGAAACGATCCCGACAATCATAGGTGTCTGCTGGCCACGTGGCAGCTGCTTCAACAGCTGTTACCACCCCGATGCATCAGAAGGTGCGCCAGTTTTTTTTTCTCTTTTCTCTCTCTTTTTTCTTTGCTCTTCTTGGTGCAGATTTTTAATGTCGCGATATCACGCGCGGAACGCGACGGTGCTCGCGTGCACGCTCTGGCCCGCCGCAAAAAGGAATGCATCGCCGTTGCCAGAAGCGCCAGCCATCCGGACTGAATTATCTCCTGGTTCATCTTCATTCACAGTTCTTGCGCCGATTGACAGCTACAAAAACGTCGTGCACCGCGATCTAACGAGGAAGCTTTCATTAACTCCTACGATAAATTTTAATAGATCTTCTTCATTTTAAATTTAAAGTCCATGTCACAATTTCGAACAGTTGAACTATTCTAATAGTTGAAGTATTCAAATGTTCAGTTCCCTTAGTCCGTATATGCGAGAAATTTGATACAATAGGAAAATCAATTGTGAAAAGACCTTTCCCCTCGCGCCTATAAAAGCTACGGACGTTCGATTTTTACGTACAAACAAAATTGTTCGTTCGACGCATGTTTTTTTCTTTTTGCCGTCCATGTTTTTCCCCTTTCTTCGACAGGGAGCCGTACGCATGGTCGAGCCAGCACGGGTCCGGGATATTGATTAATTAGAAAAAAATTCGTGTTGAATGGTGTGGTAACTTGTGAAATCAAAGAAACTAAGAGAAAAAAGAAACATGCATAGGTGGGTAGGGTGTATTCAAATGCGGCTGGTTTTTCGATGAATTCATCGAATATTTACACACAGGACAGAACGGAACGCGTCTATCGCGACCGGTCCTTGCCTGTTCCGATATTTTTGGGTCTATTTAAACGTAAGCATCTCATAAAAGTGCATACCCAAAAATACCGTCTGAATGCTATTCTATTGCATGCATATTACATGAATAGAATATGCAACGAGATTCGAACGAACCTTCGGCTGATCGTGAATTTTCTGGATACGTTTGTAAAAATAATTTAAAACGAAAAAAAAAAAACAGTTTTTCATTATATCTGACTGGTACCCGTGTAAATTGTGCAATTATTCTTCCGTTAACGACGCGTTTTCCATTCGCTCGTGCATTCTGTTGTTCCCAGTGGCACGTTTTCATAGGCTGCCGCTCGACTGACTCCCTGCCGTGATTTTACTTTCAAATTGACGATTACGCCGCTGGTCCTCTTGAAGTTTCGATAACAACGAATTATCGATACAAATCGACGCCGAGATGTTCTTCCTTCGTCTTCTACGCGGCTCAAACGTTTCTCTTAAAAAAATCACCATCATTATGTGCTCAAATTCCGCTCTCATGGAACCACTCGATGGACGTCAAGATTCTTATAGAACAAAGATAAAAAAGGAATTCTTGAGTATCTGAAAGGGTGTACATTTTATTTAAATCTCTAAAATATAGAATCTTTTGTGGAAAATAAAAAGAAATTATTTTTGAATTTATAACTAAATCAACGGTCGATCAAAATTATTTGATAAATCGGTAATAAATTTGATTTCTATCGTGTAATTTATCAAAGAAAGTTGTATAAATATTATTATTGAAATGATAATTATAAAAGAAAGAAGAGAATTCTGCAGACTGTTCGCGGTATGAATTCACGTGTATTGTAATTTTTCGCCTCAGCGCGATTCGTGCATCTACGTCGGTCTTCGTGCAACTTCGATTTCGCGCTGATCGAGCGTGGCGCTAGAGTCGGCCGGCTCTTCTCGCGTTCGCAGTTCGCGGCGGGACGTGAGCCAGTGTGTTGTGGAAGAATTATTTTTGTTTGGTGTTGTCGGTCGCGGATAAGCAACGTTTTGGATTTTCGTCATCGTAGCATTTCTTTGGCTTCTCGGCGTTCTTTCGCGTCTACCACGTCTTCGTTCCACACGCGACAACGCGTCAAGAAATATTACACGCGAGACTTGGTCGCGAAGTGATCCCAGAGCTTAGAAATATCTTCGTCGTATCCCGGGCACGTGGTACCGCTAAAATCACGTATATATAATAACACGGGGTGAGTTGGATGGACTTTATTCGTTACTTGCATTTATCTGTTTTTCAACGACGTGCCGCGTTTTGCGTGCTCGATCGTGTCACTCTACGATAGGAATATTTCCATGTGTGTTCCACTTCCACGTGTGTGTAACCATCGGGAAGTACGTGAAACGCCAAATATTTTTTCTACGTCATACAAGGATCAGCTTGTACCACGCCGTCGACGTTATTAATCCTTCTTCCCGAGGTACCAGCTTCGAAATAACCGTCGATTGATATTGGTATCTGCTCGAAACGTTCTTTGGTACCGTTTAAGTAGTTTGTATATCATTTTCGTGACGGTAACGCGACATACCGACAGTCACGCGGTTTCGCGTCGAAATTCTTTCGGCTGGACAACGGTTGCTCGCGTGACCGTTGCCGTTCTCCGTCGTTCGACGAAACTTTGCCGATAGAGTTTGAAGAACAATTTCGCGGAAATTGTATCCAGATTTCGTTTGTTGTTACAAAGTGCTTCGATATATCCTGTAACGTCGTGCTCGATTCACGACGTGTTATTCGTTCGCCGGGACCCGTTGTTCGAACGTTCGCCAACGTGGTTCCATCGAAACACTTAACCTTGTCCTGCGGTGTCGTGTTGTGTGTTTTTATGTGATTCGTGTACGTTGTCGGCTTTGTGTATGATTCGGGTATCGGAGCCGAGCGAAGTAAGGTTAAATGTCGACAGAACGACAAGCTACTGGAAAACAAAAGAGGAAGAATCAGTGTAGTTGTTTTTTGGTATGCCAGTGCCAACGGGTGCCGTCGTTGTTGCGTCGCTAACAAACGGGGACAATGCTATTGGCTGACTACCAATAAGTCAACGACGAAACTACTCGCCATATCTGCAAATTCGCAACGCCGTTGATCGTGTAAGTGGTTAACTTGTTTACATATGTTTTTCGTTACCCTTCGTACGCGGCTACAGATAAATGTATGTATCGTTGTGCGCCTCATCATTCGAATATTACGTTTCTTATAATTACGATTTTCAAAATCATATACCTTCTTCATTATACGATCATATCGATAATTGAACGAATTCGAAATATCGCATAATAATTATTGTGCAAAATTACATTTACACCCGTGAAAATGAAATTTCGAAGAGGATTCTTGATATCGTACATAATTGTACACAATTTCCTGCAATCAACACAGTTGCGCAATTTTTATTCGGTTGTTTACATTGGACGATTTCTAAGACGTTTTAAACGTCGAACGAACCGGAAGTCGCGTCGCCGGTGTCTGCTATTACCTGCGCTAATGTAAATGAAATCGCGAATCGATGCTCCAGCGACGCCACTAAACGTTTGCCGCTATCTTCAGGCGGTTCCAATAGAACCAATAAGATATCGCCAATACCAAGGATTTAGGTTACTTTTGCAACTTTAGTAATCGTCTAACCGACTCTTATGATATGGATCCAACCTTTACAATTATTTTAGCATGAAATAGTTTGCCAAAATAATTTGTAGATACTAATTATCTTTCTTCTTTCTAGTCTCTTTTAAACACTATGAATTTTCATTTTAATTATTGTACAATTGCCTCTTCGTTAATCACTATTATTATAATTAATGGTTTATAATTTTTTGTATGGTTCTGATTTTAAGTTATATAACATAGATAAGTTTTTACCTCAGGAAACACTTTTTTATTACATAAACAACAAAGAGAGAAAGACATTTATTTTGACCATGCTCGTTACGTTAGATACACATTAGAAGGTTCTCTTTTTTGTACACCGTGTAAAAATGCTGTAAGCATTTGTGGTATTCGAGCAAACCAGTTCTCTTTGGTACGTTACAAATGTTATGAAAACTATCCTATCCTTTTTAGAATTCAAATTACTTCTGATAACGACCAAAGACAGTTTTTTTCTTCTTTTTTTTTCACGTTACATAAATCTCGAAAGTGTTTACCATACACATCCGTATCCCGTTTTACCTCGATACGCGGTCTGATAAAAGGTCAAGCACAGGCGCAAAGAAAAAAAAGAACTGCCAGCTTTTCGCGAGAATTCTTTCTATTCTCACCGTGTACCGTCAGGATGAACAATTTCAACGTAGCCACACGAATTCGTCTCCCTTTTTCCATTGACAATTGATTTTAAGGGACACTTGTTGCTGGACGAAGGGCGCGTTTACAATAGGTAACTACACCGAGCGAGGTTCACTGTTGTATGCACGGTGAATGCAGAAATATTTCGTAACATCGAGGAGAAATTACTTGCCGCGTTCCTCGGCTTCGTGGCGAGTGATTCATTGACCGGTTCGATCGAATTATTCACGATTACCCTCGAACGAGTCGACGTAACTTCGACGAACGATCGGGACAGTTTTATCTGATAAGGACGGTAACGTTCTTAAACGTAATCGTTCGATGAATTATTGAACGAAACGGGAGAATCTTGTCGCCACCATGATTTTCTAGGATCTTTATATTTTCGATATTTAACACGTTAAATATCATGGGAATCACCGGTAATTAACGCCAGAAATATAATCTAGCGGCACGGGTTCGATTAACGCTTAATGACCGATCACGCGATATCGCGGGTTCCATCATCAACTCTTAGAGATTGAGGTACGCAACAAACGATTCGCCTTGGTGTTCGATAATGAACACGTTAATTTTCTAAGGCATTCGATAGAAATCTTCAATTGGAAAATAGAGCGAAGCATTAGTTCTATCAAGTATCCAAATCCTTACTGAATAGCGTTACGTCTCATCTGTGAAGGAACTCGAAACACGTTTGCTTAGCGTTCATTTGTCGCCGCTTTCAAATGATTCAGCATTAATCCCCGAGAGAAATCGGCGGTACATGCTGTTCGTGCGTCATTCGCGTGATCTAGGCGAATATGTTAGGTTCTCGAATGAATTTTCTGCGAACACGAATTCAGCGTAACTCGGAGGATCATTCTTTGCCCGTTATCGCGCGAATCTGTCTCTGTCGGTTCTCCAGCGGCACTCGAGTACGTCCGTTTTCCTTCTACCTTCTTTTTCTCCTCTCCGTTCTGTTTCTTCTCGCCGACGCCATTTAACGTCTCCTCGTCTTTCTTTCTCGCGCTCATATTCGCCCGTTTGTTTCGCATTTTCGCGCTCGCACGTCGAACCACACGTTCGTTTCGCGCGCTCTCCCGACGGCTGGTACATGTAAGTCGCGGACCAACTTGCTAATTCGTCGCGCAGAAATATCTCGAGCCTGTCTGCGACCGCGGGGCCGCGACTCTTCTCGGCTCGTTATTGTGAATTTCGTCGTCCTAGAATAAACTTTCCTCCGCGGTACTGCCTGAACGAGAAAAACAGTGCCGCGACGACGGTGTTCGCGCGCAGACCTTACCATGGAGCAGACAGGCGCCTCTCCCTGGTCCGCGCTTTCTCCAATTTCGGCGTTTCGTAAAATTATTCAAAGTATTTTTTTAACGAGTTGATTACCGTATCTTTCCATAATTGTATTCCTCTTTTTTGACAAATTGATCTCATCGAAATACGTTGTATCGATTTAACCGCAACCTTTATCGAACAAACAATTAACGTTTGCCGCGGTGAAGAATGGATAATCTCGATCGCGGAGACGAGCCGAGGCAAGGAACTGCGTTCCTTCCAAGAAACGAAGACATTGACATATACACTGGTAGAACGTCGGCGGATATGCAAAGAGGAAATTATCATCGACTACCTGGAAGTGGCAGCGACTCGTTGCGTATGTGGGAAACCCCCTTAAGAATCGTTATTCCTCCCCCTTCTTTTGCATTGCAGAAAAGCAGATTATTCGTTCTGGTAGCAATGCTACGATAAAAGGGCCAATGGTACCTCAGCAGTGGTGTGATTACGTCACTGGTCGCCAGGCTGCATAGTTCCATGGTGAAATTGACGATGATTCCAACGCCGTTCCCGCGCGTTGACTCATCTCACTTTCCTCTTCTCTTTTCTTCTTTCGTTCGGACTTGACTTTCTTTTCCACGCGAGAGTTCTTTGTTAGTTTTGTTTTGTGTGTGTTTTTTTTTTTATTATTGTCTTCTTCCACGAACCGACCGGAAATCGTTGTCGGCCGCTTGTCGACGCCGTTGAAAACACCACGTGTACGTTCTCCCGGTGAAAAGTAACGAGCGTAATTGTAGACGATTGTAATTGATGCTCCTGCATCGCGGTACTTCATCTTTCACGGACACTGATGAATAATCATTCTTCTTTTTTTTATATAATCACAGTGTTTGTAGACGTGAGAAATTGACTTAAATTGCGACGACACTTTGGTTCTGATGCTTGTTAGATTTTAGATTTCTTTACTGTGAAAGGAGAATTGTTGAAAATTTCTATCAAAGTGATCATTTTACGTGAAAAATTTCTCTTCAATGACAAAAATTAATTGTCAGATATCTGGTCAATGAGGTTCTATGATGAGAGCAATGCAAGTTATTGCGATCCGATTTCCATACAGAAAGTCGGTATAACCGAGTTCAAACAAGCGCCTACTTTTATCCCTCTTCTGTTAGATCACTTGAATGTAACGTTAAAAATAAAATGATCATTTAGTAGTTTGTACATAGCGGCTGGTCGTTATAATAGCGACGTCGTGTGCCGGAATAGGGATTCCGGTATTAACCGGGACAAAGTCAATTGAAATTCTGCTGCATAATAGTGAAACGGTCGATTCGTTTTTGTTTAATTTCTGTACCGTTTCAATCGTTCCACTCTCTCGCGCGTGCTCGAGATTTCTATGTCAGTTATGCAACGCCAAACGGATTTCTGCAAGAGAAATTTTTTCCACCTATGAGATTCTCTAATTTACCCTTTGTCTCATGATCTTTTCTTTAATATTTAAGAGCATTGTAGAGTTAGCAGTATTTCCATTTTATCAATGTTGGAAATTAATCATTTAATTAAGTAAGTAAATAATTAGTAAAGAGTTAAGTGAATCAGGTCAGGATTGAACGGCATTCATGCAAAAAATGTTCCTATCATTTTAATCATTCACGTTGTTTGGTATTTTCTAACTAACCGTCGAGTTGAATATACATTTTCTAAGAAGAGATGATACGAGAGCTGATACAATGACTCACAGGCTAACATCAAATTATTAAACCGCTCTATGTTAGACAGAAAGGTTATTAGTAATACGTGATATCGAACATGATTTGTGCTATTGGAAAGATTTTCTTGGAATGTTTAAAATAGGATATCAATACGGTATTAGATAATAGAAGATTCAACTAATACAATATTTACAAGAAATTATCTGTTTTCAACTATTAAGTAGGAAAAGTGAGAAGGTTAATGGTTCTTATATTTTTATACCACAAAGGCCATAATTTTTCTCATTTTGCTGGTAATTTAGATTAGATTTAATCACTGGTTAATTTATTCTTGTCTCCAACTAAGAATCTCGCGTACACATTACGTGTGTCAACCAAGAGTGTAATCAGTAATAGCTTACGTTGCAGAAAAAGACAAACGTAAGGTTTAACACTCTGACGATTATAAAATAAAGAATATCATTGTAAAAATTCTTGTATACGAAAGTCATGAATACGTGATACGAGTAACAACGAGGACTCGATGCCTGTTGATAGACTACCCGATGTATTTTTAAAAACCCTAAGTAGGCAATTAAGTTACCATGTTCCATTTGTAAAACTAGACCGCGTATCGTGTACCTGCGATGTTTTTCGCAATTTCTTTTATCCTATCATATCGCAGCAACCGGATGCAATAGCTTCGAAGCTCTACCCGGTAAAAGGAAGTTACGTTGTAAACCGTGGAAAGGAGTAGCCGTAACGCAAGGTGTAGTTAGAGGAATTAGAGGTGTATCGAGTTATACGTGTCGTTCTCAATGAACGTAAGCACTCGTACGATTCCCGACTCGTTAATAACACGAGAGCTGATTCATAATTTCCAATACGCCCACTATACATCGCGACGTGTTGCATTTCGAATTACGTTTGTTCAACAAGATACAGTGAGATTATTTTCTTTTCTTCCTTTCTCCAGATATTTTTCCATAAAGATGCATACTCGATGTTGTTGGTTAAACATTTATAAGCGGGACAGCTGTTTGATTCTCACGACGAACGAGCACCCTTTGCTCTGGATATACAGGGTGCGCCGAAGGTATACGCAAAAAACTTATGATTCCATGGGAAAATAAAAAATACAATTTCTTTTTCTAACACTTCAACTATTTTGTATTTTATAAGAACTATTAAGTTTTTATTTAAAATAAGAATATTGATAGTTTTATATTTCACAGCTGTTAATTCTTTTTTTTTATGATGATTGTAATAGGACACTGTGTATTTCACGGTGAAGCAAAGTGAGAGTACGGACGAGCCGATAAGAGTCCGGCTGCGGGTGTAACGCGCTTAAATTCAGAAATACGCCGTTGCACGATTACCGTTTCCGGTTGATAAGTCGACTAGTTTTTATCAAACAGTTTTTCCATCGTTAAGGTGTTATCGCGTAACCAGGCTCGTTTTCCACCTATTTCTGTTTTTTTTCCCCCGATTATCATGCTGACCGTAGCCACCGACTTTCAATCTGAAAATAGCGATTAGGATTCCGTACTATTTTCTTCAAATTGACAAAAAATTCAGCAGGGAATTAGGATATATTTGCACTTGAACAATTACGTATTTTGTCTTAAAATGATTCTTAAAATTTTACCTCGGGAAAAGATTTTGAAAGTTTGGAAAGTTTCAAAACTGAAAAATATCTAATCCCGAAGCGATTCGGAACGATTACCAGCCCAATTGGTATCTGGAGGCGCCAGAACGGTGCGACGCGACACGACGCCGCTTTCTCGGCTAGTTAGGTCACACAATTGCACGCGGCGGCGTCGCCGTTGCAGCTTGCAATTTGCAGCCGGTTCGCCATGCACTTTGGACGTCATTGACGCATCTCGTTGCAACTCTTCGCAATAGGTAATCGCACCATACCGAGTACTCGCTGAAAATTTATATATTTATATATTTATTTGTTTTTAATCAACTAATATTAAAAATGATTCATTTCCAAATTAGAGTCGACATGGAAATGCATTAGGTCCGATGTATGCATTCAGGTACTTATTAAATGTTCAACATACTAAATTATTATTTTAAAAACATAAATCAACCGTAGTAATGTGTAAAAAATAAAAATCTATGTCACTTTTACGATATTTTTACAAAAAATTAAAAAGTTATTTTTTAAAAATAGAAATATTACTTATTTTGTGAAATAAATGTCTTTTCTCTTCGAATTCGGTTAAATATTGTTCTTGCAAATTTCAATTAACGTTTTTCTTCCATCGCCAGTAAACTTAACGCATTCGTTATAAAAATGAAATTGCAATCCATTTGTATCGGTTCTGTGGTTTCGCTCTGAAACCACGTTTTCATTGTTCTTACCAACACGCGAACGCTGAATTATATTTGAAAGCATTTTTATTTTCCAATTCTGATTCCACGGTCCTCAAAGGATTAAGGTGTTAAGCGTATGAATGATAGAGCGCATGGAACGAGTGACAAAAGAGTGAACACATCCGGTTAATACAATTGACTGTTGCGTTTAATTAATATTTAATGGTGTGACCGAATGAAATAAAATTAAAATGACGAATTTATGTTTCGACGTATCAAGTAGTACGTTTATTCATATGAGATTTCCATGATGATAGGATTTAAGTGATAGCCGACTGTGTGACTGGACAAAATTGAACGAAAGATAACTAAAAACGTTTTATGGTGGTCAGAAATATATAAGTTACCGTTAAAAATGGCAATGACTTAGATATCGGTGGTATATATCTCATTGTGTTGGAACGTTACAGAGGAATCGTTGCATTCTCACGGTACTTGATGGCGTAACAGAGTGCAACGAAATGCAACAGAATTATTGACAAATATTTCAATATTTTTTTTTTTTTTTTTTAACGAATATACAAGATGAGTCATACGGTTGAAATGGAATATAACTCGAATTTGATCGGAGATAAAGGAAAGTTGAACGGTGCAAGAATGTCTATTTTTATAAATGTACCGATCCACCTAAAAATGCAGCTGCACTGTTTATTCCGCAAGCTGAAGCGTATCGGTTTTTATTTTTTTTTACAGACATTCTTGTTGTAGAATGTTTTCCTATAAACGTAAACGGCTAGACGATGATAGCTATTATCGAAATGCTCGCGTCATCGTTCAATTTTTCCTGATGGACGAAAGCTATTTTCGAATATTGGAAAAGGGGAAAAAAGAGTCTGTTTACTATCTGAATAGTTGCATTGATAGAGCAGTCGTTTTGCAGACGAAAAGGTTCCAGTTCAAATTCCTATTCAAAACAAAAATTTGTTGTTCTTTTTTTGTTCCTCAATTAATTATTAACTCTTCATACGGAGCGAGCTTTAAATATTTAATATACGCTCACTTTGCATATAACTTGGTTGCATGCATCGAGACATAAATATGAATCGCATCCATTGACAATAGACAGAACTTAGAACTTGTAACATCGCTCGAGTACATTGCTCCCTGAACTAATTGCGGCAATTAAAAAATGCAATTGAAAATCGCTATCGCAACGACTTCCTTAGATATCGGTGATTGAATACGAATTTTTTATCGACGTACAATGCGCTCGTTGCGTGCCATATTCGCATGTGTCTCTTGAAATCGATGCTCGACTTCGTACCAAGCAACAATATTGCAGATTGTAGGGATATTAAAGAAGGGTAGTATTACGTTTGTATTTAATTAGATTGCTACAAGAGAAAATTACTACCTTTAATGCCCACGAAGAAAGTCTATAAACTATAAACCAATATCAGTCTAACGTTATTTCTCCTTTCTTACGATCTTATCTCTTTTTTGACTGATAATGTTACTTCCTCTACAAGACACACACGATCCATTATCATTGCATTGGATAGATAACGTAGAACACACAAGATGCCTCATTGATCTAGATCGTGTCAACAGTTTCGTACTGGTCACCGATGACCACCGTAATCCATATTATCGAGTTTTCTACTAAATACGGCTATTTTTAAACAGACGATCATTGTGTTAAGCACCGTGAAAAATTCTGAGAAATCGTCATCATGTGGCGCCATTCACAGTAGCAAACATATCCCATACACGTGCACGGTATGCACACGCAAGAGAAGGTGGGTACACGTGCCACGCACCCGTGCACCAGGTACACGTTACACCGAATCGAGACGAAGTTCCCTCCTAACGCTCACATATGAATGGGAAAGAGGTACTCGTGGCCAGGAAAAAGAGGCATCAACCCAGAGCCTGGCGGCGGTGTACGTGAATGTTCGCCGCGTCCTGTATGCGTGTACGCGTGTCGCGTTGCACGCGTCTGTCTGTGTGCATACGCAACGCGGCGCTGCAACCTTTATTCGGCGTGGCCGCAGTTTTACCTCCTACACGTTTTTGTCGCAAATCGTGCGCATACTATATATGTAAAGCCACGCTGCTGGCACGTACATGCCACTTTCCCTTTTCAAAATCGATTTTGGCGCCGTGCGCCCCGCCGGCTCAGTCAACGACGTCGACGCTCCTCCGGCCAGGGCCGTCTACATTCTAACCAGTGCCATACCTCGCGTTTCTGTTTTTTAAATATTTATTTTCACGGCCCGAGTTATTATTTATTATCATTTATTTTGTTCGTTTTGTATCGTAATTTTAGACGTCCTCTTTGAATTATAGCTTTTTGATTATCATAAATCGATGATTGGGAATTGGGACAGTCGAGAAACATTAGTACATCCGATAAACGTAATTCAGAAAAACCCATAAATACCGTGTAATGGGGCAATAAAACTCGCGTGGGATGATCACGCGGCCGTAATTCCCGGCGCATCTCCGAAAAAAAAAAAAAAGAAAGAAAAGAGGAGAAAAATCGGCACACGCGCCACACTAATTATCCGGCGCGCAAATGTGTTCCATTTTTACGCGAGCAGCGACGCGTAACGAGTCCCAATTCCCTTCACAATTAACTGCACCGCATTACGACCCTCGAACTTTTCGTCGACCACCCTTCCCCGCTACCCTACTCCTACAATGATCATCCACTTCCAGAAGTGGTTGTCCAAGTCCATTGGCTTGTTAAACGAGAAAAAAAAGGAGATCGAAAGAAGAAGCAAGGTAGAAGAAGAAAAAGAGAGTCCGAAAAAAAAAGGAGGTGTCTTAAGCGAGATCAAAAGCTCTTCCACGGGGGTGACCCGTGGTCTGCGGTCGTCGCGCGTCCATCCCTGTCGGTATGCGGACTTAGGAAAGAGCCTTTCTCTCTATCGTTCGGCTCTTCCTGTGCTCTTCCTTTCTCCCTCGGTCCCGTGGTTGTACGAAAATACCGCCTTTCGTTAAAGGTGAACGAACGAAATCGCGAGTTACACGTGCGTGCAAGATCCGAGGAGGGTGATGCGTCGGCGGGTGTGCAGGACGAACGGGGGTGTGTAGAAGAGACAGGGCAGTCCGGTGGTCAGGAAGGGTGTACCGAGGGAAAGAGGCGCAAAAAGGGTTGAGAGGGATGATGGTGGGCTAGCTCGTTCGTTGGCGAAGAGTAAGCATGGGTGGGGATTTTGTGCCGGTGGAGGAGACGGATCGCGAGCCAGACGAAACCGGCGATATCCAACCTTCCCTTGCGCACTCCTGCATACACCTCACACCACTGGGTGCCGCCGAAAATCCCCAAAAGCACACGAAACAAAGGCCTTTACCTTCCTCCGCCTCCTCTATCTATCTTACTCTCTCTCTATTTCACCCTTCGCCCTTCCCCTACTACACACCACCTCTGATACTCACTGGAACCCCGTAAAACTGTACCCGATATACACGCGTGCACACCAGCCTTTCTCTATGTACGAACAGAGACGTAACATCGACTTTTCTACGTTGAACGTGTGCCTCTCTGTAGGCGTCGAGTACGTGCACGTCGAAGAGAGTCCGCTTCGACGAGCCTCGGAGCCTCGATAGAGAAAACTGCCACCGCAGGAACGCGTTGTTGCTCCATGGTAATTGTTTGGCTAAGGTTTATTCGGGACGGGGTTGAAATTAGTTCCGTCACGTGTCTGGTATTCCCCTTTTGTTCCAACTACACACGCGTGATACGATACGTCGTGCAAGATTTTACACCGAATTCTTCTATGCGCTTCGTTTCGAGAAAGCGATTATCATATTATTTTTCAAAATAGGGAGCATGATAATTCCTGAAGGCAAGATCAATTCGTAATTGATATGTAAGAAGACAGAAACGCAGTTTGCGATTAACCTTATCTCAGAACGATGATAATAAATCCTTATAAGTGGACAATAAATGTAATTATATTATTGCACGATTAATTATCTTCGTAAACCGATACGGTTGATATCTATTATTAAGGTTACCCTTTTTTGGTTCCACGCATTGCAAATTAATTTATGCAATCAGTTCGAGCGCACTTTGTTAACTCGTTCAATCTCAACGGTATGGATGTTGAAGAGCTATCAATTGTTGTATATTTCTACGCGGAGGCTCGTTATCCGCGTCTTCAAACCGCCTGTAATAATTGGACGAGCACAAACTAGGTCGGTCGGGTACGTTTTCTTCAAGGTTAGTCGAAAGCCCTGGCGCTGAGTGGGTCGGTGAGCTGAAAAATCGATACGTACGAAAGTGAGAGTCTCAGCCGCTCTTCACCCTCCTTTTTCTTCTTTGGGTTCCGCGTCCTCTTCTTACTTGCCATTTGCTTTCATTCATGTTGCGTCGTACAGGGTCGTGGGTTCGTTTGATTTCGCGCTGCACCCAGCGCAACGGAGTCGCACGTTTCAATTGAAAAATATCCACGATCCTCGTGGAATTATTCTGTTGTCTCTGTTTCACGAGAGGCAAGCGATGATTTTACGGTAAATTGTATTTGGAAAAAAAAAGGAAGCAGATTGCCGGCACATTTGGTATTTAGATGGAGGAGGGATCGGTGGAGTTTGTTTTTGATCCGCGAATGCCTTTCATGTCGAGTTGTCCCCTCCACGACAGAGAGGATAAATTTGACTGTGAGATGTTGAACGAACGAAAGAAAGAAAGAGAAAATGTCAACAAGGGCATCCGCACATGTGGGATCTCTTTCCTTATGTTGTTCGAGCGAAAACATCATCGAGACTGGGATGCATTATGGTAGCTCACGTTAATATTCCGCCCGAGTTAATTGTTATTTATCTTTTTCAATTGCTGTTTATTCTTTTCCATACTTTTGCAAAACATAGAAATGAAATGGTAATTTTTCAATACGGCGCCTTTGTTTTAGAATGATAGAGCAATTAACCCTTTCAGGACGGAGCAGTTTTAAGCTGGCACAGAGTGTTACTAATTTAAAATAAAAGAAGTAATAATTTCATTTTTCAAAGCAAATATTATAAATCTCTTACTGTCTCCACTATAGCTGGAGAATGATAAATTACTATGACAATTAAGTTTGGACACATATACTCGTCGATTGTCCGCAAAGAATTAATTAATTTCATTGATTGCTTAACACTTTAGCATAAATTGCCATTTTACGGTACTTTCGTGTCATCGAATTGTATTTGACTTTTTGCGGTCATCTAACATTCAAAATCTTAACGTGACACAGTTATACATTCATTGATTATCTATAAACGTGAGAGTGAGGAGTATGAATACGAGGCGTTCTTAATTAACGAACGACTACCGTACATTTTGAGCCTTGTCAACGCCGTACGTATAACTAATTTGAGATTTCTATTTTTTGTTACAGCGGTGCTGGATCTAAGGTCCTCGTAAGCAATTTTCCAGCTCACGCCAGATTAGAGGACATCGAAATATTATTCTCGAATTGCGGTCAGGTGCAGTCCGTTGAGAAATTGTCCTCGCGCGATCCTAACACACAAACCGTCCTCGTTAGCTATGAGACGCAAGAACAAGCACAGCAGTAAGTAAAAAGACAGAAAGAAAGAAGAAAAATGTTTCCTAAAGATAGGCTATAAATCGTTCGTTTGATCCATTTACTATAACTTTCGCGGTGGAAACGTCGAATATACTTCATAAAGAGGTCTTGCTTTAATCTTTTATTCCGTACGTGATACATAGAGGATAATTGTAGCCGTCAAGTGAACTAAATATCACAGATTGAAAGAATATTTTCGGCATCGAGGTGAAGTGTACGATGTATTTTCAGTACGTTACTCCGCAGGAAGTAGTTCATGCGTTCTTTAACCTCTTGCCTTACAATTTCTTTAGCAGTCGGAATTAGCTGTTCCTTGCTCGGATATTGAAATAGAATATCATAAATTATCTTCGACTAGTTCTAATTTCCTAGAAAATTGGAATTTCACATTTAGAGATTCGCCATAGCGCAAACGGTTGACGAGGATCTTTAATTAAATTCCAATGAAATCTATGAATCTTCGATAAGTGACGAGTATTTTCGTCATTTGTAGGGCTGTGAACCAGTTTAATGGCCACGAATACGAGGGTAACCCGCTAAAAGTGGAAATGTCTACGGTGGAGAGCCGACGAAGAGGCCGCAGCCAACGCAGCGGCGTTACTTATTCCGGGGTCTCGGGTTCCGGACGTCAAACAGATTTCCCGCTTCGTATTCTTGTACAATCGGACATGGTCGGAGCCATAATCGGTCGTCAGGGATCGACCATACGCCAGATCACTCAAATGACGCGGGCGCGAGTCGATGTTCACCGAAAGGACAATGTTGGTTCCTTAGAAAAAGCCATCACCATCTATGGTAACCCAGAGAATTGTACAAATGCCTGCAAGAAGATCCTGGAGGTCATGCAGCAGGAGGCTAACAGTATAAATAAAGGGTAAGGATAGAAAAATTTCGGTTGATATTTGATTATTTCTACACAAATATGATGTCTAATGTAAATGCAATATATTGTTCTCTTAACAACAGCGAGATTACACTGAAGATCCTCGCACACAACAACCTGATTGGCCGAATAATCGGAAAAGGGGGTACCACGATCAAGAGAATCATGCAGGACACAGACACAAAGATCACTGTGAGCAGCATCAACGATATCAATAGCTTTAATCTCGAACGCATCATCACAGTCAAGGGCACCATCGAGAACATGAGCAAAGCTGAATCCATGATCTCCAGCAAGTTACGCCAAAGCTACGAGAACGATTTGCAGGCGATGGCTGTAAGTCTTACGTACAAAATAAATTAACTTACAAATTGAAACTGACTCCATGCGGCGAATGGTGATTCACAGAGTTCTTTGAATAGCCTCAATTCTTTTCACTTGCTTAAAAATATCGAAATCATGCGATATATATATATATCGCATCAAAATTATGGGTACTTATGCAAATATACATTTTTATATAACATTTTCTCTTGAAGGCTGCCTAAAGCTATTGCTGCATATTTTACATATTTTAAACATTCTTTATCATTCCGTCGCGCATAATACACGATTTGCACATATTTTGCATAGTTTTAACTGCATATAAATTTTTACTCTAGTTATGTCTATTTTATCATCATCGATTTCTTTAATGCGTGCCTGTTATAGATATAGAAAGTTGTTCACCTTGGATGGCACTCTCTTCAATCTGTCTCTTTAATAAACTGTATAAATATCATAAGTGATAAAACGTGTTGACGTTTGAATTACAGCCTCAGAGTATGATGTTCCCTGGATTGCACCCAATGGCTATGATGTCCACCGCTGGTATGGGATACAGTTCACGTGGTCCTGGTTTGTACGGATCAGGACCAGCCCCGTATCCCTATCAAGCTAGTTTGCCGCCACAACAAGGTGTCCCGGCAACAGATACCCAAGAAACTGCCTTCCTTTACATTCCTAACAGCAGCGTAGGTGCCATTATCGGAACCAAGGGTTCTCACATCAGGAACATCATCAGATTTTCCGGTGCGAGTGTTAAAATCGCGCCGATCGAACAGGACAAACCAGCGGATCAGCAAGCTGAAAGGAAAGTGACTATCGTTGGATCGCCAGAATCTCAGTGGAAGGTAAGTTTTATATGCATCAAGGTAAACCTCGTTGCTTAACTAGTTTTTTTTAATGATCGTCATGCACCAGAATTGGCTGTTTAAATGCTTGATTATCGATATGCGGGCAGCACGTTGAAAATACTGATTTTAGAACTCGAACATTTATAAAATTAAATATATCTTTCTTGAATTAGGGGTGATCCTCCGAAATTTAACGTGTGTCGATATGATCATTTGAAAATTTATATAAAAGAAAAATTCTTAATATAATAGAATGTCAAGCGCGAATTTAACGTGACATCGTAAATTCACTTGTAAGTCTAAACCACCTCGTGGCCAGGTAAGTTGAACGCCGACTTTCAAACGGCAAGATCCAGCGTTCAAATCTCCAAGCTCGGACAAACTAATACTCGGTGGTTTTTATCGAATCATTAGTGCACGAATGTCAACTATTTCAACAGCCTGCTCGAGTTTGGGAAGATGCGGTTTTTCAAAAGCATCGTCTTGAAAGAGCAGGAAGATTAAAACGAAGGGTTACCCGTACCAATGGCACACTTATCTGTGTGCACATAATTGGTCCCGTTACTACCTTCGACAAAATTTTATTTTATGTATAAAAATGTTTATTATAAATTGATAGCTGCGTTACAAGATTGGTTGTTTCTGTTTCTAGGCACAGTACTTGATCTTTGAGAAAATGCGCGAAGAAGGTTTTGTTGCTGGTACAGAGGATGTGCGATTGACAATTGAGATTCTCGTACCAAGTGCTCAAGTTGGCCGAATCATTGGTAAAGGCGGACAAAACGTTAGAGAGTTGCAGCGTGTTACTGGAAGTGTCATAAAGCTATCGGAGCAACAATCTACATCTCCTTCCGCCGACGAAGAGGCCACCGTCCATATAATTGGTCCCTTCTTTTCTGTACAGGTATCGTCATATCCTTCCATTTCACGTTTCTTGGCTAATATTATGTTGTTTCCACAATTCGTTTGTCACAACATTCAAATGGTAATTTTAATTGTTTTATCGTTCGTTGTGTTCAGTCGGCACAGAGAAGAATTCGCTCTATGGTACTGCAGTCTGGTGCACCTGGAGCAGGTGGTGCTGGTTCTCGCGCTGGTCGTGGTAGCAGCCAAGAAGGTGGTTCTCGTAGCCGAAGAGACGGAAGTACCACGTCTCAACAGGGAGGCGCAACAACGCAACAACACTCATCTCAACAATCGAGCTCTTCGCCATCCAGCCAGCAACAACCGCAAAATCAGTAACGTCACTGAAATTTACCCGACGCCGACCAACACCTCAAAGAATCCGTTTTATTCGCCGGGGTGGGCCTCGTCGCTTTGACATTCTCTCGTTAAGAAGCTACGTGCAACCTCCTTCTCGCGGAACATTGTATCCTTCGTAGAGAGCACGAAGGATATACACGAAAGCTTTCCATCGAGCAAACATTGAACGTAAAATAGGAGTCCATAGTAATGTTTTTCAGATTTATTTTCGTTTAATCAAAAGAGAAAAAATGGTAAAAGGGGGAGTATGGTCGATGGTGCGTGTTTTGCTCTTCTCTTTTGTTTTCTTTCTTTTTCTTTTTAATTCGTGTACGTAGTTAAAAGTATTTTTCATGGATTTTCGAGAACTTAGAAAATGTAGCGGTTTTTTTTCTTTTTTAGATAGTTTTTTGTAGCGGAGCGTTTGAAAATTCATCATTGTCAATTGAACACCATCGATCGTGATTCGACCCGTGATTTCAGAAAAAAGGATTATAAGCATGCAGTACCGCGCGAAATTAGATGGAAGTGCACGTTATTTAACGAAAACGCGTCACGCGAGACGAGGTGAGACAAAAGAGGATTCTCGACCGTTTCCGATCTTTTCGATTCTTCTCAATTAGAATTCGATTCTTCTTCGGAACGATACAGATCGATTTCTCACCTCCTTTGCGTGCGTCGTTTCGTTGCGAGGGTCGCTTGTGAATTTTTCTTGGGTCGAAGCGACGAGTGACACTCGAACGAACTCGTTAACGGCAACCACCTCGTCGATGAAATAGGATACGATGATTAAGAAACAAATAAGCATACACAACCTTATTACCTCATTCATTACGGTTAAAGATTTAATATGATAAAGAAAAGTGAAATGAGAAAAAGGATAAAACCAACTAATCTAAAAAAAAAGAAGTCTACCTAATATTAAAGTTATAATAATATACAGAGAAGTTAAGTAACGATTACACAATTAGGTTATACATGTTACTACTACTACTATTACTACTACTATTACTACTATTACTACTACTGCTATTAACTACTATTTACTTCTACTAAGTACCCTATTACAGATAGGCGGTTTTGTTTCTTTTTTTTTTTTTTTATAACTGAAAAGAAAACTACTCTTGGTACAGTTTTTTCTTTTTATATATCACAACGCAGAGAGACATTAATTAACGAGACTTAATTATTGAAAATGGTGAACGAAACGTGACACGTTCTGCGGTGGACGTAAAACCAAGGCAAGAGTTTTTCCAGCCAAAACGTCCCTCGTCCATCCCGCACCCACCGTCACCCCTCTCGCGCCGTGTAATACCAAAGAAGCGATTATGAGTTTTTTCGTATTAGTGTGAAGTGAAATGCGTGACACACACATGTCGTGGTACGCTCTACTCGCCTCAAGTTCCTTGCAAGAGCCAAGAAGAGTTGAGAGGGGTCACGGACACGCGGTCAATATACTATGTACGCGGTCCGCGGGGTATCGACGAGTGGTTATCAACGACGGGAAGGAACAGGATGAACGGAGACCGGCAGAAACATCAATGGTGTTGAGTCACTTTTGCTGGAAGTGATCGAGTATAAATTAAAAAAGACGTTTTAGAGTGCAGAGATGTAACAGGAAACGGGCGCTGTTTCGTGCTACGAGAAGGATGTTCCAGAGAGAATGAAAAAGCGACCGTTGGTACATATACGGGGATGCAAGCGAGAGAAATCGCGGGCAACAAAAGGAGAAAAAAAAAAAGAAAAGAAAACGTGGTGACAGCAGAAGATAAAAGGAGAGGAGAATTTTAAATGAGAGAAAGAGAGAGAGAGGTAAAACGAGGAGACGAGAAGAATGCAAAAGCCACAAAACTTTTTCAGGGATTTTTACTTTACCATGGATGTAATAAGTGTGTGAGTGTGCGTGTGTTGAATAATACTATTAATTGATAAGTAATTAATTACCGATTAGGCATATTATTAACGGCAAGGAAAAAAAAAAGATAACAGAAAACGCCAGACAAGGTAGAATTTTAGGCTTATCGAGGGAAAGAACGCGAGAGAGATTATACGGTAAAGCGCTGGAGGGAAAAGTGAATTTCAACGCGAAGGCATCGTAAATATACTTTTACCATGCATTCGTCGTTCTTCGCCTCGTGATGCGAGCGTGATAGTCGCCAGCGAGTTCCTCGGAACGACGGTTCTACGCGATTTCTTTCTTCCTTTTTTTTTTTTTTTTACGAAACCTATCATCGACGTCTATCGACGATCTTTGTAAATTTTGTAATTTTGTTTTTTTCCTCCCGCCTCTTTGTTTTAATCGTAGAATGTAGTGTTGAAACGTTAGGATAGCGAATGTTGGAGCGCGTTACGAACTTGTTCGTAGAAACTCGCAGCGATGTCACGACTCTGGCACCAAAGGCGCGCATCGATCACGATAATTCTGTTGACGATCTTTCGATCGAGACGATTCAGAAAATTGGGCATTGACGTTTTTCGAATGCCATTTCTAAAATTTATATGTCTCCTTTTGGATGAAATTCGAATTTAACATATTCATTTGGCATTGGCGAAACGAAAGGTGAACGTAATCATGAGAATACGTTTATCTTCGACAGAATATTCGTGATTGATATTCGTGCGGGGAATGGTTCGCACGTGCAACGTACGGGCGGGAAGTGTTTTCCAGACGAAACGGAAAGATCGATCGCGTAAGAGAAATTTTTGGTTTTCTTTTTTTTTTTATAAAGAAAAGAGTGAAGATGAGGAAAAGTGGAAAACTTTGGGACAAAAGTGGTGGAAGGTTTATATGCACGATTAATCGTATAGGACTTGGAGTTGAAACATACTTGATCGAACGGACTAATCTCTGTTCGATAAAATCTATATAAATGTGACCAAAAAAAAAAGAATGAAAAATTAACGGACTGACGAGACGCACGATCATGTGCCACGAGATACGCTCTCGAAATATTCATCTAATTAAGCTTCTCAGTAATATCCACAGAACTTCCGGTGTATTCTAGACTGTTAAATCAATAGCTCAGAATGATCGTGGCACGTCATCGATGCTCAACTCTAGTACTAATACGTTGAATCCTGATATCGGGGTTCGCGTTTCAACGACGACGTCGACGACGAACGTTTTCGGTTCCGCGGAAGGAGCGTGTCGTCGACCCGTCGATATTTCACCTTACGGTATTCGGTATGCGTTTAGTACAAAAATACACGAGTTTTAATGCGGATAGGAAAGCATGATCCAGTTTTGCGAGTGGAAACGCGTAGTAGAACCAGGTGGAAGAGATATATACGGCGTGTTAGAATTTTTGTTTGTCGGGATGAAGAGCGAAAAAAAAAAAACGTGTAACGAGAAGAGCTGCTGGAGTGTGCGCACGAATATCATCTCATCTGTTTTGTGGGTTACGGAAGAAAGAAAAATCGGCGGTGAAGGTATGCAGAGGAAACTAAAGAGACAAACGGAAGCCGTCGATGCGACGGTGTTCCGTTTTCTTTTTTTCTTTCTCGCTGCATCTCGAGGAGGAGTGCCGGAAAGACAAGAACAGAGGGGGAAAAAAAAAGGAATGGAAACGGTAAGAGTTTCACGTTTCCAACGTGAAATTGACCGAACACAGAAAAGAAAGGAAGAAGAACGGAATTTAGAAAGAAAAATACGCGAGGAGAGAACAATGAAAAGACGAAAGAGAGAAAATGAATCTAAGAGTAATAAGTTTATTTTTGATACATTGTTGGGGAGATCTAAGTGAATCTTTCTTTTTCAATTTTTTTGTTAGATGTTTTTAATAACTTAATGAATTTTAACGATATTAAATAAAGAGGAAAAAAAAGCGAGGCGCGAGGAGGCAAGGACATTTTTTAAATAGAGATATAAGAGATATAAGAGAAAGGTGGATGAGAAGAGAAGAAGCGAGGCGAAGTGTTTTTCGTGAGAGATTAATTAACTTAAAATAAAAGAAGAAAAAAAAAATAAAAAAGCGCGTGAGAGAGAAAGAAGTAATATGAAGAGTAATGAAAGAGAGAGAGAGAGAGAGAAAGAAAGAGGATGATGATGAAAGATTTAAAAATGAGAGCAAACGGCGCGCAGCTTTTTGCGCTGTGCGCGTTTGTCGCTCTCGTCAGGGGGGAAAATAAAGGAGATTTTTTAGTCGGATAAATTGTATAATATATTTAATATATTTGGAGAAAACGGTGGCGCCAGGTCAGTTCGGCGAGGGCACGTCGCTTCGACGGCGAGCGACAAACGCGATCGGGCTCGCAGTTTTATGCGACGCGATTTTTCTCGTGGTTGTCGCTTCCTGGAAAGCCTTCCTCGCCCGCCAGGCCTTCGCTTCCGTGCTTATTTATCAAGCGTAAATATTTAATGAAACAAAAGTGAATAACATTTTGTAAGAAAAGAAAAAAAGGAAGAAAGAAAAATAAATAAAAGAAAGCAAAGAAAAACGATGAAAGTGCCAAGGAACAAAATATTTCAAAGAAAATGCAAACACACATTCAACAGGACACACTGAAGACACCGTTCCATAGAAATAATAATAGAGTATAAAACATGCATATCTCGTTTATCGAACAAAAAATAATTCACTTTACTATCCAGAAGATCATTTACGCTACCTCGAGAATCACCTGATGCTCCTTTCTCCTGAAACGATGCACACCGGATGCATCAGAAGTCAATTGTTTCTTTGATGTTTTTCGGCCAAAAAACTAATCAAAATTTCAACGATCAATCGCACACGGAAACACCGTAGAAAACGGAAGAAGTACAAAACGCAGAGAGAAGCACGACGCGAGTACAGAGATAAAATCGCTCTTTTCACCGAATTTCGTTGTTGTTGGAAGCAAACACACAAAAAAAAGGATACCTGAACCAACAACGAAAACCACCACCCCCCCCCCCCCCTTTTTGGAATATCTCTTTTTTGTAATAAAACGAAAAGGAAAAAAAAAGTTCGTAACTCGTAATATGCCCCGCACGTGAATGTTTACACCTTTCGCTCGTTCATCAATCTTTGATTCATTTTTTCGTTGCGCAAACTTTCGAAACGAAATTTCCAAGAGAAACGTAGGAGACGAAGACGAAGAAGATAAGAAAATGAGATACTTAAAGACTCAGTAATGTAGAAACACCATAAGCACGCACAGAGGAAAACAAGATGCTCGGAAAACACCTTTCGAACTTCGTCGCTCGCTCCATAGTTCTTGTACTCTATCAAAAATAAAAAAAAAATAAAAGAAGGAACAACGAGAAATTCAACACGGGAACAAACTAAACAACGGGAGAACAACAGAATCGTAACAGAATTTGATCAGACTGAACGCGGTAAAGAAACTCAGGAAGCTGACAGAAAAGAAGGTGAAAGTTACTTTTTCGGCCGATTCCTCAGCACTTCGAACGCCATGAAGGGAAAGAAGAAAAGATGATTTTGGGGAGAGAGAGAGAGAGACAAAAACCCGCTCGCACGCTCGGGAGAATGTACAAATCAAACAAAGTAACAAAAAATGAAAATCTTTAAAAAAGAAAAAAAGGCAAAAAAAAATATGAAGAGAAATGAAAGATGAAGATTGAATAGAAATTATTAATATAATGATAACTTAAAAAGAAGAGAAATGAAGATTTTTAACGTTATAAATTATTAATGCGCGTGAATTAAGAGGCGAGGAGTAACTTAATCTACTGGTAAGGAATACCAACAAACAAATGTACAAAATCGATTTATCGCTAAATCTAAATGTTAGTATTCTAGAATATTTTACCGTGAGAAAAAAAAAATCGTGGTTAGAATTTGAGGAAATTTAAAGGATAAGCTCGTCGCTTAAGTTTAAGGATTTTCCATATTATCCAGCGGGACACGAATATAGAGGAAACGAACAAAAAATATTCGAAAGATCTTATCAAGCATTCGGATTCAAATCAATCTCCGTCGATGAAGAAATTAACAAAAAAGTAAAAAAAAGAAAAAAAAAAGAAGAAACGTGCGTAAATTATATAAAATGAAAAATAACGAACAAAAATGATTCTTTTTATACGGAACGTCCAATGTGTCGTCGATGTATCTCTGATAACTTTTATCAAGCTCGATCAATTATCACCTTCTAATCGACTGCTAACACACAACGAAACATACTTTTGTAATTTCGCGGAAAAATTCACAGGAGAAACGATGGACAATGGACGAAGGACGTAAAACTATCAAGCGTTAGATAGAAAGCGAAAAATCCCCAAAAGCAGCGAATGTAGAAAGGAAAACGCGTCTAACGCGTAACAGCTACGCGATTCGCTAACAGACTTTCGATGAAGACTAAAGAAAAAAAAGTATGCCTACGAAAAAGAAGACGAAATTCGTCATCTCACGACGAGGTGGCCAAAGACCAAAGCAGAATCTTCCATTTTCCGTACACGTTCTAGGTAGACTATATGAACATCTCTCTTACAGTTCGATCTACCATAGTTAAAGGTATCAGCATATCCGCTCGATGCGAACATAAATCTTGAAGAATAAATAAAAACACACTCGCGCAAAATATACTCTCGAAAAATACGAAGAGGAATTTTCTTAAAAAAAAGAAAAGAAAAAGTTCACTGGAATATTTGATCATGTCGTCTTGTGATCTTCAGTCGATCTTCAAAAAAAAAGAAAAAAAAAAAGGGAGAAAAATCAGGAATCACAGCTCAATCCTTCCAGTTTTACTTTTCATCAATAGCTTTACCATCGTCGATGTCTAACAATGATAAATCATCGCACCAGCACCGCCGTACTCTAATTACTCGAGGAACGATCTATTGCAAACAGCAGCAAGAATATATCATTCTCATAGTGGACGCTGCTCGACTGTCTTCGTTGCACATTAATACATCATTTACCGACGAAAACTATGAAATATCATCAGGGTGATTCACACCGATGTCAGCCAGTTATCACGCATAACGGAAAACCAATACGCAACGATCGCGGCAATCACTAGCGATCGGTTCGATTTCATTATCGATCTACACGATCCTATAATACTATAAGCGTATATCTATAAACATAGATATATATATATATTTGATACGTGGACAATTCCGCGCAGGGTTTTACAATAAATAAACGGGATGGATTACAATACGAAAAAAGCAACTTTGCGGGTAGAGGATGAAATATATCGTTCTTCTGCTCCATCGTTGCGAAACACACTCGTCAGATTAACAGCACTTCATATTTCTTTAATAATAATATAATAATAGTAATAATATAATAATAATAATAATAATAATAATAATAATAGTGATAAATGAATAGTAATATAGTGATAAGGGATTTATCGGAAACGAAATGAATATTAATCGTCGTGCGTGCAACAGATACGAGCTACGATTACTATTATTATCGTTCACGGTGAAGATGAAAGATCGTACGCGTATATGATGATAGAACCAGCCGAAAACATAAGCAACAAACGAAAGAGTGGTCAAATTATTTTGGGCTTTAGTATTAGTATTTCGAGATAGACGAAATCTTTAAGTGGCAGTTGGATCTTTTAGTAGGATCGTGTGAATTTTTAAGACCGCCATGGTGAGCAGATGTAAATGATGTTCTCGTTGATCGGGACGCGTTCGACGACGTCTCGTTCGCGAGCAAACCTTACCTCCTTTTTTGTCTATTCCCGATCGATCGACTGGCATCGATCGATATCGAACGTTTTCCTTTCTAGCGTTTGCTCGTTAAACGAGACGACGGATTTAACGTGTCCCCTTTGACGAAACGGAAACGCGAAATCGAATCCATTATTTGATTCCGGATCACGAGGAAGAAACGGTTCTGTAAACGAATACGCGGCGGTAAACGAGGGCCTTATTCTATACAGTTGGGCATTGTTGTTAATATGACAGATTCAAGTGATATCGCTAAACAGATAATATATATCGGGTAAGCTTTAGGCGTGGTACGTAATTGAAAAACGGTAAGGATGAGTGAGAGAGCGGCTGAGAGATAGGATGATAAGAGGTAAATTACAGAGAATTGTAGAGTGATCTAATTAGAGTTTTTAGAAATGCTATAGTATTTGAGAAAGAGAGAGAGAGAGAGATAGAGAGAAAGATACGTTATGTTTCTTTCATCTTTTTCTTTTTCTACTGTTCTATTTTTTTTCTTCTTTTTTTCTTTTTTAATTCTTCAAGAAGTCTTAATATATTATCTATTATTATCCTATTGTTGCCAATAATGGGCATTATGAGAAAACCGCGCGGGTATGTAACTTATTCTCTACACTGCATTTACACTCCCCGAATTCCCTAAAAACCCCGAGATATGAAAACCTTGTATTATGCATATAGTAAAGAACACACATATATACGCTATACACTTGTTGTACATAGATATATATTATATGTAAAGCTTAAACTTATTAACGAAACAGATTTAATCGACGTATACCGGATTAGAAAGACGACGCAATCCTTGAATAACCGTTTGTCGCGTATGCGTGATAAGAGCGAATGAAGTTTATTTTTTATTTTGTTTCTTCAAGATGAAAATGTTGTTACAGAAAAATCTCATATATACACATACATACAGAGAGAGAGAGAGAGAGAGAGAGGGAGAAAATAATTCAACGTGAACAAAGAAGAAAAATAGTTGATCGTGTCGCGTATGGATAAAAACACGTAAACTAAACGTTTCCAGCATCGTCGTTCTCGTCTCGTACTTCGCCATAGAATCTTAAAACTGCCCATAAACATCATACGTAGAAATATGTGTATGTTACGCGCGAGAAAGTCAATCTGCTAGAGGGAATATGATCGTCACGGAACCAATACGAATAATCGAGGATTGAATTCGATTAATCAGTGTATACATCAAGTGGTTTCTGTATCAGAGTCGTGACAACTTAATTAGGATGTTAAACACGTATGGTCAGCAGATCAACGAAAACTATCTGTTTCTCGTTTAAGAACGTTCTGTGATCAGCAATAATACGATATACGTATAATGTTCTATCGCTTAAAGGCTGTGTTCACACTGCCAGCGAAGCGAGACGGCGACTCAGAAAATGTACTTTCTCATAAATCGTTTGAAATATATCCACGCGACACGTTAAAAAAGAGAAAAAAAACATAATAGACAAAATGGAAAACCATCATAAAATTGTGTATCATTCGTGTGTCGTCGTTAATAAAATAAATAATGCTCTTTCTCCTGCGAAGTCGCACGACGATCTTGGACAAAAGTTAACGTTCGAAGAGGAGATCGATGATGAACGATCGTCGCGAATCGAGTACGAGATGAGTAATATAATACTAAAACCCAAAATAGCCGTTTCCGGGAGTTCGGCTGATCGAAGAAATGAACACGAGACGCAGAGAAGAGGCACGTTTTTGACGAGAATGGAAAAAAAGAAAAATTCATTAACATGGTAGAACGACGTTGAGAAGGGAGTTTGTTTTTTCGTTCATTCGCTACCTCATCAGTTATATTTACCGTGTTTTCTTAATATATTAGCGGAATAATTAAGACGACGCAAGCGGAGAAATAGAAAAACAGAAGACGGGAGGAGATGATTTAAGAACGGGCTGCCTTCAGGGGCGAATAGATAATAGTTTTTTCGTATATATGTATATACATATAGTTATACGCGTTTTCCTTTTATCATTGAATTATTTTATCAGGTGGAAATCGTTTGAGAATTTGAACATTATATATCACTTAATGATAATGTGTCCGTTAGGGGATAAGTATTGTTCGCGAATCATGTGAGAAAAAAAAGAAGGTTCAGTTTTTTTTTCTTCATTTTGTTGGCGCGATCCATTTATAACTATATTTCCGTTTTTTATCTTCATTGATTATAGAAATGTTTATGCACGTTCTTCGTTTTTCCTGTTCGGTTTACACGTTTGTTTCGCACGATTGCCATGTTCGTTCTGTTAACCCTACGCTGATACAGTTTATATCATTAGACATTTTTCATATTAATTATTCTCTGTTATTATACATTACGTACACATACACGCACACACACGATACACTCTCTTTCTCTCGAGAGAGACATCACAGTAGACGACAGAACCGAATCGATGAAATCTAGCGAGGTCGTGAACGATTTAAACGAATTGATTTACCGATTGATTCTATATCGCCGGATGTATTCATACCAACAGACACTTACCATTTTTGTTTTGTTTATAGGGTCAGGCCAACATTCGCAGCAAAAGCTCGATACGCACGTTGTACATATACAATTTTACGCATATAATAATACTTTGTGTATAATACGTATTCGGATGCGCGGAGCGGCCGAGCCAAAAGAGTTTTCGATAATGTATATTCGTGGTTTTTCGGTAAATTCGTTCCGGCGTCGATGCTATATGTTCAAACGAATAAATAATGTTGCACAAAGTCAGATGACCACGGGACCACATTAATTAAACAAGTCGCGAAAGGACTATCATTCTTGCGTAGGTACTTAGCGATATCATTAGCACGCGCCGGAGATCATTGAAAAAAAAATTTTTTTTTAATGAAATTCTAACGACTGTTTTCTGGTATCGTGTGAAAATTGAAATTTTAAGAAAAACTCTTTTGGTTCGAAGCTCTATGCTCTTCGTTAGATGTTAACTTGTAGAAAAACAACCGATTGTGCATCGTAAATGAAAGAACACAGATCGCATCATCGAACTGGTAAACAGGCCACATCGTTAAGGAAATTGGAAAAGAAAGAAACAATAGACACGAACACGAGTGTTGTGCATCTTTCGCTACAGGATCCGGAAAAGGGATTATACTGCACAGAGTGTCTGGTCGATCGAGGAAAAATCAAATGTTCACGATCGAGAATTTCAATCTTTTGCAGCTGGCAAAAAAAAGAAGAAAAAAAAAAATAAAGCAGACAATGATTATCGATTGAAAGAAACGAGCAACGATCGTAACAAACGGGAATTGGTAAAAAAGAAATTTCAAAATATTTTTCACGACAAGGAAACGAACCACGAAGCATTCCTTTCGATGCAGAACAGGCCTGGTGGAGGACCATCGAAAATCACGATTAGAGGATCATCGCGTGACAGTCCATCGTAGTTTCCCTGATCGCGGAATAAAAACAGATTTGTTTGGAAATATGACAAAATTGTTGGGAATTTTCAACGGGCTGAAAAAGGGTTAAAAAACAGAGCCAAATCATCGTCATCAGTTCGACAGCAAAGAAAGGGGATAGCTTTCGTTTTATACATATATCATTATATATTCTATATGTAGATCATAGGGAAAAGTGGACTGTAGTAAAATTAAAAAACAAAAAAAGATGCGAGGAAGAAGAAAACAAAGTCGCGGTACGACCCTTAGCACGACGCTGGGGCTACCATGGAAAATATCTAATGCTACTTCATCACCGAAATACCATGAAAACCCAAAATATGGAAGCAAACGTATCTACTACGCATACCGCCAACACACACACGCATACTATATACATTATATATGTGTATATATATACAAAGGGATATAATACGTACATTATTATACGCACGCCGAGGATGGTACGTGGGATTGATCAAAGGATAAAGTGCAGAAGGAACGAGTGAACGTGAAAAGTGTGATTTTGAAAAAGAAAAAGAAAAAAAGAAGTCAAGACATCCACGTATTTTCGAACGACGATTGCATGCATAACGAACTACTGATTGATCGTAAACTCTCGTAATAAATGGAAATAGAACGGCACAAGGCCGTTTTTTTCGTGAACCGATATCTAAAAAATGAAATCACGATCACGATCAGAAAAACGATAGCATACGCTAAAGATTGAGAGAGGACGACGATTTTTAAATGAAAGGAAAACTATATAAGATACGTATGAGAAACAAGCGAAAAAAAAAAAATGTTGTTACTTGGAAGTTAACACGTGCTTGAAAAGAAAACACTATTTTTTCTTGATGGATAAAAAATAAAATATATAGAGGTTACGCATTGCCGACGGAGACAACCTCCGCGCTTGCATTTTGCTATACGGTATGATAATTTTTTTTTGTTTTAATTTTTTGCGCTACCGCGGGGCTTGCCTCAACATCGTCACTTCGAACCTACCGATTTTGCATTTTCAAAACCATTGATTGGATGATTCAAGAAGAAACGTGAGAAATGATGAAGGAGGTAAAAAAAAGTGCGGTGATCAATTTTGAGAAATTGATATATTGGAATCGTTGGACGAGAGGTGGCGATAGCAAACCCCATGATTACGATAATTTCACCGTAATTAATTCATTTTTGTCTACTTTAGTTTACTTTAATTGCTACTATTCTACTATTTAAAAAAAACACTTCTACTATATAATCACCACTATCAAATACTTTACTACTATTACTACTACTATTATTACTACACTACTACTATTACTACTATTTACTACTACCGCCTATATATTTTTGTGTCTTCGGTGTTTTGATGATTTTTTTTTGTTGCTATTTTGGTGAATTCCGTGTAAAATTCCGTAAAAGTGAAGAAAACTCGTTCTTTTTTTCTTGGTCCGGGGGACTCGTTCCGATGATGCCTACCACAGGAAGGATTTCAATTTTTTTTTCTTCTAAAATACACTATACAGTCCTGGCTCGGTATATATTTAAAAAAATTTTTTTTTATTCAAAAATTACAAAAAATACACGTGAAATCGAATGGAATGGGAAATGATCATTAGTGGAAATTGGTTTGGCTACGGACGAGAGAGCAAGAGGAGGAATAACGAGGGAACGGATTAATAAGATATGGCGTATAATAATAATAATATTAATAATAATAATAATCGTAAATAATAATAATTCTAACTGATATTCGGTATATTTACAACGGTGAAAATCGTGAGCTCGCGTTTTAAAAAATAAAATAAAAATACGATTTGGTGCAACGCGAATTTTCTTAACGATAGAGTTATGAATTTTTATCTAGTTCCAATTAATAATTCAATCAAATTTTCCATGCAGCCAACCAAATATTAAACACCGTAGTGTTTCAGTTCTTTTCCTCGTGATCTTTAATATTGTTCTGTGTTTTATTATTATTATTGTTGCTGTTATTGTTATTAGTATCATTATTATTATCATCATCGTCATCATCCTCATCGCTATCTTATTATTAATTTTTTTTTAAGCTTCTTTTTTCCCCAAATTTCTTTGATTTGTTTTACTTATTATGGTCTTTCGTAGAGTCGATAAATTCTGTTTTTCTCTTTTTATGGTTTTTTTTTGTAACTTGTTGGAAATCGCGAATTCTTTCGGACTCACCCTCACGCTCACACGCATACAGAGCGTATTAAAAAAAAGACTTTTTCGAACCTTTCGAAGGATTAAAAACAAAAAAATCTATGGTGTTTTTAGTGGATAATATTTAAAGTTTAACTACTACATACTATATGGATAATCATTAAGTACACGAAGCATAGAGATAAAATACATAGACATGTAAGGCAGGACAAATATATATATATTTATACAGCGGGCCGCTTCCCTCCAGATGCAAAATTGTCTGCTTTTCGGCCAGAAAACACCCTTACAAAGAGGGGGGAGAAGAAATTCTGCGTGTGGGTTGATTCTCGTGAACAACGAATATTTTGGAAATGAAAGATTTTTCGCCGAGAATCGAATTTTCCAAAAAACGAAGGAAGAAGGAACCGTGTTTTTTTTCGATTTAGAAGAGACTCTAAAAGAGGAAAAAGAAAGAAGAAAAAAATGAAGAAGAAGCTGCGTTTCTCGTTTCTTTTCTGGAGGGAGAGTACCCGCTAGCGTGTTTGGTTTTAAAATTAGTAGGTGAACGTGAGGAATTGCCCTGTATCATTGAAAACTCAAGGAGATACGAAAACGAGCCGAGAAAGAATGAAAAGAAGGAGGAGAAGGGAAATGATTACGGGAAAGGGAGAAACAATGATTGTGAGAGCGGTGAACGCGATAGAAAATTGGTAAGAGGCCGTGCGTGTAAACGGAACCATCATAACAAGTGATATATTACTAAAAACACAAAACAAAAATTTTCTTTTTATAATGCACATCGTACATTTCATATAAAATACCGCGTCAACTTTTTCGTTAATTTACCACATGAAAATCCGTCAGCACCCACACACTTGCATACGTTTTATATTATATGAAGATAGATATATATACACACAGAGAACCCAGAGGGAACACATACGATGTACAGTTATATAAATATACATATATGCCCGGATACGTAAACGATACAGCCGCAGAAAATGAAAATAACAAAACGGGATAGATGAAGGAAACGACGGAAGAAGAAAAGCAAAAAAAGAGACCGATTCTCTCCGCATGTAATAAGTGTTCAAGAGTTTATTAATGAACCAGATTTACCATAGAAAAAAAAAGCTATATTATATATATACACACATATTATCGATATATATAGATTATTATATATATCTACACCGTAATACATCATATATATTTTGTCAATCTTTTTTTTTCTTTGTTCTTTTTTTTTCTTTCTTACGCTAGAGTATCACACAGAAGGGAAGAAGAGAGAGATAAATAGAATTAAGCGAGAAAAAGGGAGGGAGATTAAAATGAAATAGGAACAGGATTAAAGAGTAATGAAGTAGATTAAGTTTGAAAGAGATGAAAATAATAGTAAATAGTAATTAACAGAAACCGGATGGCATTTAATGGTACCTATTATTAAAATAACATTATATATATATATATTATATATAATAGTAAGATTTTTAAACGTTCAACGGTAAGAGGAGTATCCATGCAACCAAGAGTCTTTCTCCGATCTTTTTCTCCTTGATTTTCTAATATTTTTCTTTTATATGTGTGCTTTTAAAGAACAACGCCGCTGTTGAATGAATTTAACACAGAGTACTCGTTCGTACATTCGACACGTGTGCCGCGAAGCGTGACATTGATACAAATCATAAGTGCAATAGTTGTTACAATAGACACGAGACATGGGATTTTTTGAAGGCGTCGCCGTGACGGTCGAGTCTGAAATAGCGTCGTCGGCGTCGAGAGAGTTACAACCCCCATGGCGTCGCAGAAACACGATCGTTTCACCGGCGTTGTTTCATTCTTTTTTTTTTCCCCCCCTTTTTATACCGCTTTCTCAAGTCGTATGAAACAAGGCGAGAACTATTATATCCGGCCCTTATCAGCGTTCGTTAAAGAATGGACGCCGAAACGCACTCGACGCCTGGCGACCAATTAGGAAATGCCGTCGCGGCGCGTCCAACACAAGACTACCTCGCAAATTTTTCAGAGCTACATGCAGAATATATACCGTACCTCGATTACACGCATATTATACGATAGAGCGCAGAGAATCTAACCAGCGACAAGAGAAATAAATTTACAGAAAAATGAAATAATAATAATGATAATAATAATAATAATAATAATAGCGAAATAACTGAGCGATGAAGAGAGTTGAAATGATGGAAATGAGTTTAGAGAGCCACGTTTCTGTTGCCGAAATATTTCCTCTTTTTATTTTGTTTTTGGTTGTTTTTGAATGAAACACATGAGTTATGAGAATCTTCTTTCTTCTGAAATTATAGAGTAAATCAACACGACGAGATCTCGACAACTTTTTCTCGCATCGTGTCGTTGACGTTTGGATACGCGCACGGAATTTTTGCTCGATCGAAATCGACGAGGGATATATATTTGAAAAATGAAACAATCGGTTGAATTTATGATACCCTCGTCGATCTCGCATCGGTCGATCGATGGATCACTGTTCTACGGTTTTTGTTCGATCCGTTTCCTTTCTTTCATTCGTTTCGGACGAGACGTGGACAAGTTCGAAATCATTGAATTAAATACACAGTACAGTTGCTGAATGAGAAATATGTTAATCGCGTGAGAGGAACACATCGCAGACAGTAAATCCAAGCAGAGTCCCTCCTACCAAGCCCCCGATCCACCACACATTCATCCCTCGTTCCCTCTCCCAAAGCTCCCCTTTCATACACAATAGGAAATAGTTAAACGTGAAATAGTGATGATAAAACAATTATGAAATAGAATTATTGTGTTCGCGAGCTCTGTCGGGGCGAGGGTGTCCGGCTCAATGCAACGTGCGAGCTCCATTTTTTATTTTTCGCGATTCTCGATCGTTGCTATTCGTCGGATCCCCTCACTTCTGGATGTATATAGTATGAAGTAGCTGGAATTCCGAATTTCTCGACGATCTTTTTTACACCTTTGTTTCACGAGAGTTATCTTTATGGATCTCGTTGGAAACTCGTCGTTTCTCTATTTTGTACGCCAACGTTCTGTATCGATATTGTAATATCTGCGTTAATATACATTGTTACAAAGATCTTGTAATCGTCTCTCGAAGAACCTGGTGATACGACAGACTATCAATAGAGAAACCTTCATAATAATATACCCTGAGTTCACTCGATGCAATCAATAAAATAAAATTTGTATTTACGTAAGAATTAACACATTGACTGTCAGGTGATCCATATGTGGATGACACTAAAAATTTCGTAGAAATCCATTATTCATATTACAAAGAATTTATTTATTTAACTGGATAAATAATCTAATTAAATTTTCAATAGTACCAGCATGGCAGTCAATATGTTAAATGTACTGTATGGAAATTTTACAAATGATTGGAAATTACAATATGATTATTTTCAGCGAACGACAGGTAAGCAGCGAGATCCGAAATTTACACGTCTTCGAGGTTTTCTTATTTTGTTAAATTCATCGTGAAGCGAAGGAGATCGACGAGAAATCAGGAACGATAGTCGTCAGAGCCGACAACCTGTTATATTTCGTCGCATCGAATCGCCCGAGAGTGTTTCGAGATTAATCAGAATTTTTAATCAGGATTGCAAAAGAAGAAGAAAAATTTCAAATAACGATGATGATCTTTCTCGGTACTCGTTTCGGGGGGCTCGATGAACGACGATTTGTTATTATGCCGAAATCTGTTAGTTTTTTGTCCTACATATTAGCGTTAAAATAGAATGGGAATAGTAGAAATGCCGTTGTGTTGTTTTTTTGTCTCTTTTCTTTTCTTTTTCTTGCTTTTCTCAACGATGAACAGAAAGTTACAATCATCGATCGATTTTCATTCATGGATGTCACAGAAATAATTTAAAAGAAAAAAAGGAAGAAAAAACGAGAATAATCGAAACGAAACATTTATTGTTTAAGGGAGATAAACCGAACTGTTGGAAAGATACAGGAAAAATCGGGCGAGACGCGGATATGCCGCGCGTCTTTTTCATTTTGTAACGCTCGCGCGTCAGCTAGCATCGCTTTCCATTTGGATTTCTTTTTTTCTTTTCGCGATCAAACGTCCCTTTTGTTCGCGGTGATGTGTGAAAAATATCGCTTCCGTTTTTCTAGAGAGAAAGATACGAAATTTCCTTCCCTTCGTCCCTCAACAAAATTCAATTGCTTTTTGATTATTACTATTATTATTACTATTACTATTATTATTAATCATTATTACTATTATCGTTATTATTACTCTTAATGTATTACTAATTATGGAAACACGGGGAACGAAGAGTTTCGAGAGAAAAAGCGATGGCGAAGCGAGCGCGCGAGCGACGGATGCATCGTGATCATCAACGAGCAGCAACACGCTCGACCAGAACAATTCCTCACAAACTAAAAGAAAAGAAAAGCGTAAATTTAAATAAATAAAGGCTAAAAAAAGTAAAGTAATAATTATAAATGAGATAGCGAGAATGATAGAGAGAATGTGTATGTGTGTGTGTGTGTGTGTGTGTGTGTGTGTGTGTGTGTGTGTGTGTGTGTGTGTGTGTGTGTGTGTGAAAAAGAGAGAGAGAGAGAGAGAGAGAAAGGGAGGAAACAAGCGAACGATAAACGCAGCAGCGAGACCGATTAATTAATCGCAAATTTTATTAACTGTATAACTTCTAAATAAAAGTCTATTTGAATGTAAGCGCGTTAAACAAGAAACAAAGCAAAACAAACTATTAAGGAGAACGGTATAAGAATATATTACTATTATATTAAAAAGAAAAAGAGTGTGCTAACGCAAAAGTGAAAGCATACGTTTCACGAGTAGATTACAAGGAGACGAAACAAAGATTTTTCTTCATTCGTTTTTTTCTTTCTTTTTTCTTTTTTTTTTTTTTGTAAAAGTATACTTGTACGCGTTTAGATATTAAAACACAATGGACAGGAAGGATAGGAAATACGCAGTACTATGTTCCTCGAGTTCAAGGAAACTGTTTTTTTTACGAGGGTCAGGATCGTTGCAAGGGGACGGAAAAAAAGAGCGAAGAGTAGCCAGTGCAAAATTTTCGCTGCTTCGTCGGAGATCCTGCTCTGAAATTCGCGAAAGTAACCGTTTGAAAACAGGAAAAGACAGATACTGTTTGCAATTTTATCCTTTCTTTTCTTTTTTTTTTTCATTTTTGATCCTGAAACGGTTCCTATGGTCCGAGAATAGAAAAAAGAAACAGAGAGAAGATAAGCATTGAGATTGTACGAACGAGACATTTGCACATCTTTATTTTTTTTTCCTTGCTTCCATTTTCATTTTTTCACTATTCTGAAATTCTTTTTATTTTCTATCGTTCGGTCGATTCTCGATGGTGTCGCTCTCAAAGATTTTCCACCGACCATTCCACGTTTCCATCTTCAATTTCTCGTTTATCTTCCCTCATTTTCCCTTCGGCACTTTCTAGTACCCCCCTATCTCTCTGTCTTTCTCTTGGTCCAAAAAGAAGCAGACCTCGTGGAAAATAAGAATAAAAAATGTAAACGGAAAATTCGCACTCAGAGCTATTTTTTCCCCCTTCATAAATCGCATAAAACACCACGTGAAACGACATAGGAAATTAATAGTTGTCTCTTTCGGATTGAACATTTCACACACAAGCAGATTACACGAGGACAAGGAAATAATTAAGAAATCAATTTATAATGAATTTTGTGTATCATTCAATTGAGGATTGTATGTATTGTATGAGTACACTGCAGTCCATGAGTTAAGATACATTCTCCTTTTTCTACCATGAAAAAATAAATTATTCTAGTTAATAAAAAAAATTGTGTGCGTTACTATTTCTATTTTTTTCTTCTATAATGCCAATCTTTCCCCTGATAATCATCCATACGAAGTTTAATTAACGCCGCAGACGCCATACACTGTGTAAACGAATTCTATTGTTGTGATGTGAAATAAACGTTTCAGAAATTCAAAAAGTCTTGCTAAAATATAAATCGTGATTATGCGATGCCCGCAATTTTTAATATTCTTAATTTTTACTTTATTTTTTTTTTTTTATTCTTTTGCTATTTGTCATACTTTATCGGTTAATTAATTAATGCAAGTGTAACAAGAAGATAAATAAGAGACGCATGATACATAGTTATAAAGAATTTATTAAGTTGTTGGAAATAAAATTTTCAATAGCAATAATTCAAAAATTTATATTTATATTTATATTTTTCTTAGCGATGATCAGGGTTATTTTGCGATACTTTTATTTCATCAAATTCTGTCTGACTTCTTTTATATGCAACGATCTAGATGTAAGGATAATCACAGGTTCTGCAACAGTAATTTTTTTTTATTAATAAGTTACAAAACAATTAAATTTAATATACAGGTATGTAAATATTAGAGTAAGAAATACATTACTGAATTATCCACACGGTTATGTATCGCCGCTAAATAAAAATTTGATCAACTCCATCTAGCGTTTGGAGTTTCGAACTAAACTCCTGATACCAGGATAGCAGAAACATGTAGGAAGTATACGGCGAAATCGTGCGACAAGGATAGCGTATACTGTGCAACAAAGACAGACATAGACTTTCAATCCACAATGGCGGCGTTCAGTAAATGACAATTACCAGAAGGAAAATCGTTAATCACTAATTCTCTACGCACAATTCGTGCACTTTCATGATCGCTTATTGCAGTATACGCTTGGATAAGTTTTTATTCTCTAATTATAAAAGTGTATAAATTAAACTTGCAAAATCAATGTCGTTGAAAATCCCGGATGATGATTATTGCCGTCCGCCCTCAATTCTTATATTATTAATAATTTTAATTATGGTCAGAATGCTTACAATACCCATTCCTGAAATTTCCTACGATTTTATACTTTAATAAGTGATCTTAAAAATGCATACTTCAATTGTGGGCGAGCAGCAAGTAATTAATTATTTTTCTCCATTATTTGTTGTTTGTTCACGCCGCCATTATGGATAGGCGGGGCTTACCTTTGTCCTTCTCGCACAGTAGTTGCTATCCTTGTCGCACGATTTCGCCGGATACCTCTTCTGCTTTCATGTTCTCTAGTTACCAGGAGCAGTCCCAGAACACCATTCAATAGATGACGAAATTTAAACAAACCGAGGAATGAAATATAAGCGAAGAGATTAGTAAAGGTAAGACAACAATATAAAATGACATGAAACAGTGTTGTAATGTATTATTTTATTATCCCTAATAGAATAATACATAAGTAACGATCAGTATTTTTAATTTTATCTTAATAACATGAATTTTAATACATTAACGATACGGTTTTCAGATAAATCGTGTCCAGCTTCGTTTGGATTATTGTTAGACAACTTTTTACGTGTTTTTGATATGAAATTTGCAACTCTGGCGAAATCCGATACTTAAAAAAATTTATATCAATATAAAAACAAAGGATTAGAGGATGTTAGAGTAACTAGAAAAACGTGATATGACTAGAAAAAAAGAATTGCATTTCCTGAGGATCATCTTATGGTAAAACGTCGACATCGAATGGATTAATATTGAACAGTTGCGTCGACATCTGACCTTTCCAAGGGATCTTTTTCACCGACGCAAAAGTAGCCGACATTTTTATAACTTCCTTGGACAATAGCCTTTACAAAACTAATGCAGGGTAATCACGAACCCCGATAACTAGAATCGTTCGTTTGTTTAGAAACAAATTGTAAATTATTATGCAATTCGTTTATACGGTATCGACCGAGTAGATTTTAGGTTATGTCGGTCTGAGGGCACTAACCATGTCTCCCAATAACCGTTCCACGCTAACGTCCCCTACTGTTGGTTTGAATAGCAATTCTTGCAGGGTTGATCGACAGAGTGCGCGAGCTGGGGGTAACAGCAGTAAAAGTCGTCCAACCCTGCGTGCATCTCTTTCGCAGAATACAGCAACCGTTTGTTCTTGCAATGCTGTTACTCTTCCTGGCTCGCAGAGTCCTCGTGATTCTGAATTAAAAATATTATTTTGTTATGTCTAAATTTGTAGAATCGAAAGCTTGCATGTAAATTTAATTTTTGATTTATTATACCTCCTTTGAAGAGAACTATAGCTTTTAGGCAAGCATACTCTGAATGATCAACTCTGAGAAGGGTACATTTCGCTAACAGTTCTCTCAGCCTTCTCACTTCGTCAACAAGCACTTCTTTCCTTTCAGGTAATATATCATTAGGTACTAAAACTGTCTCTTCGACGGGGAAGTTCCATTGAGCGGCCGTCAGGACGAAAAGCTCGCTCCAAGATTCCTCCAGGAGAATAGTTTGGTCTCTGTATGGCAGCTAGAAGAAAAAGGGCATATAGAAATTTAAATTTTCTATCAGACTACTGTAAATAATTTTTTGAATTTACTTGTAGAAATGAGTGAATACTTCTCGCCCATCTGACTGCAAAGAAGAGCAATTTTGCTGCAAATTCGTAAATATTCTCTGTAGGTAGAATGGAAAAGTTGGGCACGTATTCTGAGGACACAGAGTTGATGGTCGGTGGTGCTAAGCGGCTACTCGTTAATTCCTCTATAAAACCATATATCATTTCAACATCAACCATTAAATTTTAATATCGAATCATTGAATAAGTCCCCTTTTCAAAGTCTTTACCTTTTGGTTCAATTCTTGTGTCAATAGTTCCAGCTTCCTCGGAACTCGTCACTTCATCTTCTTTAGCTGGAGTCACTGTCAATGATTCTGTTGGTGATCGTGGCAAAAAGTGTGCTGTAAATTATAAAATACTTGAACTAACTTGTAATTATTTTTTTACAGGTTGCTGAAAGTTATGCAGAAAACAGCCTCTCATGACAAAGGATGAGAAATTAAGAAACAGCTTTATTCTTACCGACTGATGGCGTGAAGGCTGACACTGTTGGCTTAAAAGGGAACAACGCAGGATATAAAAGGGGATGATAAGGATTGCTCGCGGCATGGTAAACGTGAGGAATTCCTGGATACAATCCTGAAGGACCTCTCCTTGCAGCCGTGACCAAAGATGATGTATTCCGTGGAGCTCTTTCATGTTGAACGGCTGTGAGTATCATAAAACTTCAATGATTATATTCAATTAACATCACAGTGTAATTATTTCTTCAGTCACAGAACGATGGCACCAAAAATCATCTAAGAAACAACAACTAGAGAAAAGAATCCCAATGAATAAATCCATTTCTTGGACCGCATCGAAGCACAAATGTTCCCTACTAAAATAAAATCACGCTCCGATTTCTCTCGTTGATGCATCGCTATTGATCCTTCACTTTCGTTTTTTTTTTTTTTTCACTCCACTGTGAGTACCATCATATCCGATGGAAGTGTGCGGATCCTTAATAGCACCTTTCGTCCGTCCCTCGCTAATTGATATCCCCGCGCAATCAAGTGTTTGGATTATCGGGCCGGGCTGGAAGTGTTTACAAAAGCTGTGAACGTCAGGCTGCTCATGACACTGCTGTCCCACTCGTGGCAAGGCTAACTTTCCGGATTCTGGCGTGAGCAAGCACGAATATAGAATTTCATGTGGGCGTAAGCACCCTTTTTTTTCATTCGCCAGCCCTTCTTTGCTTTTTCGTCGAGCAACGAAACGTCTACATGCATTGTAATATCCTCGAGGTGGGTTACGTGGGTAGACGCGACCCGAGAAACGAGAGAAATCGGTTCCTGTCATCCGCAAGCCTTCTGACAGATGGGGTGTCATTGAACCTTGAGGGTGACAGTAAAACTAACTTCTGAGCAAAGTCTTTCTGGCTTTTTTTAAATATTACAAATAGTTTTGATGACAATATAATTGTTTCTCTGTACTATTGTTAATAGAAAGAAACTTAATCACCATTGAAACGAAGCGTACCATCTCGTTTCATGTTGACCTGAAGGCACTTGGTGAAACGACATGCCTGGCACTGATTGCGACGTGAAACGTCCACGATACAGCGACCATTTTCCTTGCAAACGTAGTCCAGATTCCTGAACAAAGTATTCAAATCAAACCGATTACAATACTCACAAATATTTAAAAAGTTCAGAAATTGTTCACGGGAATGAAATGAATATTTAAAGTGATAATATTCTTATATTTACATTAAGGAAATTAATTACCTTGCATACCTGCGGATCGACCGCTTGAAGAATCCACGACATCCGTCGCAACTTGGTACTCCATAATGCTTTCCAGATGCTTTGTCGCCGCAAACTTTGCATAAACTTTCACCCCGACTGTTGTCTTCCATTTTCTTGTATCTATTCATCAAACTGCGATTAGAGAAGGGTAGAATCGAAGACTGTGATTTTAAGATGTTTTAAGAAAATTCGAAGTAACATTAATATTAAATTAATTTGATAAGGTACCAAGTGAGTAAACAATTTATCTTTATTAAAAATCTCTAAAATAATACTCTGTATGAAATTTCCTATTCTATACTGTTTTCCTATTCTCTGAATAACAGTTTGTTTCATCGCACGTAATAACCATTTGTTGACCCCTGTGAAACGGCAATAACAGTTTTGCTTTTCCTCAAACTACCGTTACTATTACATGTATTATGTGTCAGTTTCAGCGATGCAGCACACACGGTTCTCGTGACTAACGTGCAGTTCAACGGAGAAACTTATAGTCACCGAACGACGGGCCGTTGCATATTGCAATATGTAATGAGAAGCTTGATGATTGTTAAACATTGTTCACCGATACCGCCGTTCGATTCTATGAATGCTTACGACTTACTGACTTCTAGAGCAAACTGGATAGCATTAAAGACCCTCAGTATAATTGGAACGTTTAACATTCCTCTATGTATCAAGAGGTTCTACAGATAAAATCCAATGTAATGACTCAAAATTAAAACAGGATGCATTAAGAATCTCCTTAATTTTAGATCGCTAACACCATCGATAGAGTATTGAATATAGTACTTCAAAAGCTCGCATGTTTCCACCTGGAAATTATTTATCAGGTACCTCCACATTCTTATAAAACACCAGTGAATGGAACGACTCGTTCGAGGAAAAGATCAAAGGAATATTTATTTTTTTCATAAAAGAAAAAAGAGAAGAAAACTGAAACGTTTTTCAGAAAACAGAAGTCGGAAGTCAGGAAGTCGAGGTAACCGGGAGGTCAAGCTAAAACACCCTCTTCCACACTTCCGTTGACTTTTGCAAGCCCTTCACGGTTCTCCACCTCTCCGTTCTCCGTGTCCTTTTTCCCCGTGAAAGCTCCCTCTTTGTTGAGGCCCTTGGGGCGACTCTGCCACGGTCTTCCATGGTCTAATAGGATGCCGGGCCACCTGTAGGGTTCCCAGGCTCAATAATGCATCGGTGACGTGAAGCATCGCTCAGCCTCGTCGGTGGTTTACCACCGAGAGTCCTGGTAGATGATGCCACGCTTCACCGCACCCTTCGTCCCGAGACCAGTTTCACCGACACCGTCATTATCATTGCCATCGACCAAGAGGAGATCTTGCCTGGAGGGCTGACTTCTCGATAGTCCGCCCCATAGAATAGTGGTCGCGTGCGAGGGTCAACCTGACATAATATTTTTATTCTAACAAAGAATTTCTTCGTGATATATGCGACAGCAAGAAAGAGAAGGAATTTTTTTTTTACTAACAATAACTGCTCCTCGACTCTTTTGCTCAAAGAGTACTTATCAGTTTATATAATCATTGTAAAATTAGAAGAGGTCAGCACGCACTGATATGGAGGGCAATTAAGTATTTATGATTTGCCAGAAGTCGAGTACCGTAGCCAAATGGTTGGTTGGCTTTTTTCAATGTACAGTTACAGATGGGCGGATTATTTAATCCTGTTTGCACGAACACCTATTCCGTTTACGCACGCATGTAACATATGTCGTGAATTATACGACACACGAGCTGTCTGAAGTCAAATTCTCTCCTGCTTTCCCTGTCAAGACGTAGAAAGCGTCTATTGTAATACCACCTATAGCTGTTATAAAATAATCATTATAACAAAAAATAGATAATCAATAGACACGACAAAATTGACTATAGCTGTTGAATGGAATGTGAAGACAAAATTTCTAAAGATAAGTTGAGGATAGGAAGGATATTATTTTTAGAGTAATTTAATTCAAACCCATCGATCATACGAACTCTGATACGAGTTTGTCACAGCTGCAACTCGACTTAATGTCACTCCGATGACTTTTCGATAGTTTTACTCGATGCGATGTGGCGAAAGTTCCGTCACCTCGATTGAAAATTCGACCGGCTCCTATGTAAATTTTTTTCCTCGTCACGTCATGTGCGTCCTTTCGCATAAAAAACGCTGATGGATCGTCGGAAGTAATAGAGTGTCATTATTTGATGTCTGTTTCCTTGGATTTAAACATTCTAATTATTCTGTGATGGGAGCAGAAGAAAAATTTCGTGTTGATAGAAACAATTTATTTCTAATCGATCATCGATCAAACTATTCGTGTATTCGAGGATCATCTCGTGTTTTTCGTCGGGCTTCTTTTCTTTAATTTAATCATGTCGGTGGCGTTCATTGTTCCAGCACAATGGAAGCTTCAAAAGAGGGTTCATTGAGAAAAACGGCACGTGGCGATAAACATCCTTTCCAAGTTATACTACCAGGCTTGTCACACCTTGCTGAGTAACTTTCACCTGGACCTCCCTTCTCTATGGTAAACCATCAATTTATCATGGTACATATATGATTTCACTCCCCTTAATCCATGATTTTTAATTAACAAAATAATTATAGGATTCCAAATAGATATTTAACGAGTTTCCTTTCTTCCACTTGCTATCATGTGTTTTTATCAATTTTTCAAAAATTTCAGGTAAATATTGTCGTTAGCCTATGCCACCCCTGACGTGACTTTTGCCATTCAGGAGGGTCGACTGCTATTAGAAACTCTTAAATAATAAATCACGTTGTGCTATAGTCGTAACAGTATGAATATAATGTTAGTTCAAATCTTAGAATTTTAGAAGTTTAGAATTTTAGAATGGTAAGGGGACTAGTTCATATTTTCTTTTTTTTTGGCAGGGGGTCAAATCCACCCTATTAATCAAGATGATCATGTCAGCTGGCTCATAAAAATCATTTCATCTAATTTTCTGGTACCTCTGACGTATGTCTAATTAAAAATACCGGAAGTGGAGACTTCCAAACTGATTTTAATTTACCGTACGGCGTGTAGAATTAGCTTCGGTCGTGCACGTGCACGATTCACACGATTGGCAGTGATTGCATGATTGCCATGCACGACACTCGTGCAGCATGTACGTGAAAAACCCGAAACACCCGTGATTTCACGTAACAGATACTTTTCTGCCTTTCGTGGTACAGCTGGTGCACAATCGTTTCCTATGAACTGTTTTATATTTCTTCTACTTCAAACATAATTTACTCATATATTGTTTCATAATAAAACTTGCGACTAAGTTAGGCTGTTTTTTAATTAAAAATTTTCTTATCATTTTTATTTTTCAATGCATATTGAATTCAGAGAACCAGGGATATTGTAAATGGACGAGCAGACCAGACAGATCGCGTGCAAAGGAATATTGTCACTCGATGATTTCGTATTGGGGTTACACTAACATGTGCGAATACATTTTTGGCATATGGGTAGACCTGACACGATGACGACAATTACACGCCTCAGTGCCGAAAAAGCCAGCCTTACAGGTGCGTTTACTCACGGTTATTACTAAACTGTCTGACGGCGACACATGTCACGCCTAATCGTTTTATGCACTTAAGGAAAAGTGGAGAGTTATGAATTGTTTAATTATTTGGAGAATCTACTTTTCAAAAGTAGGGTACAAGAAACCGTATAGGAGATAAATCTAGACAACACTGACATAAGACAAATTATAGAATAATTGGCACTTTAAACTAAAATTCTATTTTATACATTCTTACCTGTAAAGCGATCTCTTCGATGGTTAATGTTGACGGTAGGATGAAATATAAAAATTCTGCTTTGCAATGAATAGATTCGACAGTTGGATAGTTTATTCTTGAATAGTCTGTAGATTTTCACAGATGAATTTCTAATAATTTTTCCCCTCTTCTTTGAATTCTCACTTCAATAGCAGCTTAAAGAGCTTTCAACATTAAGAAAATCGTTTATTAAATTCCTCAAAATGTAGAATTTAGTAAATCCATATTATTGAATACTTTTTCGTTCTGTTCTTAATATTGTACACCCTTTGATATTTTTAAAATTAAATTAAAATACTTGGTATTTTCTTCCTTTCTTATTAATCAATCTGGTATTTCAATGGTATTTTTATCCAAAATAAATCAAAGAAAATTAAAATATGTATCCCTGATAAGAGTCTTTATCAACAACCAAAACCTCATTTTATTAGCCAACCCGTATCTAAATTGAAAATCTTGATAAGGGAGCTATAGCATTTAGACTTTTTATCACTTTTGTACAGGTCAAACGGTAAGAGTTATCGAAAAAAATTCTTGCGCCATTATGTTTAGTGGGTCAAAATCTCAACGAATCGTCGAAAAAAATTTTTTTTTCCGGTCTGACCGGAAATGGCCGAAAAAGGATTAGCTCTAGAGCGAATCTCGCTCTAGTTCACTTTAGCTTGTTATCAATAGGAATACCACTGAAATACCAAATCGATTAACAAAAAAAAAAACACAAAAAATTAAACACTTATTTTTCTATACAAATCACTAATCAAAGAAGATCACAGCACTTCGATCAAGAATATTTCGATTTAAATGTACCTATGGTCACTCGACCCTCTTCGTGTCCATTTTCCAATGGACGTTGCTCCATCGATCCAGCTCGTTCAAAAAAAAAAAAAAAATCCAAAGGTATCACGATTATAAAATCAAACTGAAGGTTCTTTATCACGAGGACTACGTCGACCACAAAGTGCACAGGGTGTACGCGTGATCTATGGCTCGTAATTCTTGGTCTCTGTTCGCGGCTGCAGGGATGGTCAGGGTGCGTCGCCGTTGATCGGCCTCTCGGAGCACGCCCAATCGAGAAATCGCGCACACGAGGGTGGCTGAGGCCCGTAGATGATTGGCCGGCAGGCGGGGCAACTTCCTTGGAGCTTATGATGGTTCCACGGGGTGGTATGAAAGCAACCCCTCGAGCGGTCGGAGGAAACTCCACCGTCGGAAGCGCGAAAGTCAACTCACGCGTTTCCCCTCTAATCGACGAGTACTCTAAGAGGAAACTCCATCAGAGTCGACAACTTGTCGCTTGTTCGACGATTTTATAGTATCGTGGATAACGCGATCATAGGATACCAAAGGAAGGAATTTTTAAATTGTTGCGTATCAATCCTTAATTCATACGATGAAATACAAACAAGATAATTGTTATATAACATTAAAATTACATTGTTTATACAAGTGGAAAACATAGCTTCAGAAATGAAACAAGTATAACGTGTCTGACTACTTGTGGCTCTTTCTACTTTGTTAAACGATTAATTTAGACACAATTTGATGACATAAAAATATTGTACTATAAATTAACACTTATTGTATATCAATTTAAAGCTTAAAACTTGCTGACAATTTCTATCCAGATAGAATTCCATTTGAAACACTTTTTTAAAAGATGGTAGCAATGAAACGCTAGTGAGTTACACCTGTAAGTTTCACACGATACGGGCTACAATATTACGATTGCGAGAGATAGTCGTAATAACCGGCACCGTCGATGAATATTTTATTTATTATTGTCTGAAAATCAATGATCGCCGTCTCTCGTGCACGTGTTGTACGTTCGATGATCCCTAGTTTGCATAATTGGACTGTTTTATTGTCTTAAGTGCTCTTTCATTACTCAACACATTTATGAATAGAACAAAAATCAATAAAATAAAAAAGAAAACATAATTCTATTATAATAATTACCACTAAAATATTCAGTAATTTTTTGTATTGTTTAAGGAAGGATATTTTTACGAAGATGCAAATAATTGAATGTTTACAATACATATCAGAGATGAAAAAAGATAGTAAGTGGAAAAACTTAATTTCCACCGCATCGGTGCGATTCTGTCGAGGAAAAGCAAGCGGTCTGCACTTGATAGGTCGAAGGATCCGTAGATTCTGAAGCACCTTCTCGACGTGGCAGGAGCAGAAAATCGCGTTGAAGTGGCAACGGTCGGGCTAATGGCTCAGAGACGATATTTTGTTAAACAAGGAAACCTTTTATCCCCCATACCATTTCTCGAGCAAACGCTCAGGGACAGGGTTGGCTCGTTTCAAAAGAACTCGGTTTCTGTTCACTCTCCTCAGTTCAGATACATTTTATCAATTATATAAATTTTATTAAATATTCTTTCTATATATGTATGTCAATCCATATTGGAGGAATAAATAAAAATTGGATGCTATAGGAAATTGATAAAGTCATAAGTCATTCATTTTCAGGAACAAATGTTTCCTTTAGTGAAAAATATTTTCGTTTATTATAATTTATAAAGATATACTTTTGGCATCGTGATATCATTGTCTATTGATCTATTTGTATCACGTGACAAATGGAACGGAAGCGAAGATGGTTCTGATAAAAGCGTCCCTGTACCGTCACTTTGGTTTTCTTGTCACCAGAAGAGAACGAGCTGAAAGTGTGAACCGTCGACCACTACGACAAGGTACCATCTGCCTTTTCTCACGGTTCACCCACGCATATACTGTCATTCTCGCGAAATTCCTTCGATTCCTCCTGCCCTGAATCACTTCTCACTTTCAGCCCTTCTAAGATGCGAACGACGTGGTTCGCGTAGTTACCCAACAACTGGATGGAGTTCTGTTCGTGGTAAGCTTCGACTGACAAGTTAATTCACTCTGTTCCAAGGAAACGAGCCGGTGATGTATGTATGGGAATTCAATTGAAACTTAATGTAGCTTCAGTACACTATTTTTAACATAGCAATGTTATTAATACTTTTGCAATATTTTCAGATCATTTTCTATAAATTTTATGTTTATTTTACAGTATCATTGGAGTAATTAGAATATTTGTTTAGGAAAGGTCTACTTAGCTTGTTAAAAGTTAACATATGTTAACTATTTGAATTTTAATATAATTTTCATTTATTGAATCTTCATAAAATATAAATGAAACTCTTGATATGTTCTAAAATTAGAAATAGCGAATTTTGAAAATTAAAAGAAAAAATGGTTCCGGCCGGGATCGAACTGGCGACCTTCTGCGTGTAAAGCAGACGTGATAACCGCTACACCACGGAACCGTATGATGGAGTTCTTCCCATACCATAAATAGAATTATAACTTATATTATGCACTATTAATTGTAAAAAATTAATTAACCATAACGTAAAATTACTAAAATTACTTGAAACTCGGATAGGATGATAAATGAATAAAAATCATATTCATTATTGCACTTTATTTATAAACATATGAACAAATCAGCATGTACTGTATAGAATACATCGTATGCTAATGGCAGTGAAATTAATTATAATGCTCGTATCCTGTATAAATAAAAATATTCACGTTACATTGCACCTCTTACATTCTATTAAGTTCTGAATGGCACTTGTTCATTTCTTCGAACGCGTAAAAAGAAATATCAATGTTTGGCATAAGTACATGAAAAAATTTAACATTCTCACTATTGTTCATCTTAATACATAATTGATTAATAAATTAGCGTTATCTCGATATTATCGCGTCGGCAAAAAATGAATGACGGAAGACAGTGATATACATTCAGTCTTGCCAATTAAAATTTCATAATTGAATTCATTTGAAACAGATAGGACCTACTGTGAAACCAAATGCTTGATGTGGTAATCCATAATCTACTGGATAGAAATCTACCAGTGGTAATTGTTGCATTATTTTACTTTCAATCAGAAACACTGTTTCCCCTTTACTTTTACGAGTTTTACAATTATCCATCGTGACCTGCGGTTTTATACCAGCGTACGAAAACTCGTCATCGTTAGCACCAAGTAATCGCAAAGAAGAATCATAGTCGTCGTTTAAAGTATTGTACCAACCAATGCTGTTAATACAAGTATAAGTAAAATTTTGATAAGCTTCTTGGCTCAATAGACGTAGAAAATTTAATTGCACCACTCCGATGGTTTCGTATGTAATCTATAACACAAACGAGTGATAAGAGGCTCTTATAATAGTAATCGACTGATTAAATTCATTCAAACTTACTTTGAATCCTCCACGCAGATTCGAATACCAATCGGTTTTATTATTTTCCTTTTTCCATGGTATATTTGGCATCTGACTTGTGTGGATGTCAGGATGCACACAAGTTTCACCCATATTCGTCATGTTGCAATAAACGTATACTGCATCATCGGCCATTCCCAAATTTGGATCGATCCAATACCAGCCTGTTTTTATAAACTTTTTAATTACTGATATGTATAATTAAAAAGTCTCAAATGAACACATGGAATACAGACCATTGTTAAAGTGTGGATGTCCGTAAAATAGATCCTTACAAGTTCTCACAGGATTTTCTCTGCTCCCAATGGGTTTACGTATTCGATCTAATTCTTGTCTCATAGCATAGATTGAGCTGTACATGTCTAAAAACTTAGGTCCGAGTTCTTCTTCATTCTGATTTTCTTTATCTACATTTTCTGGTGGTTTACGTTCTTCCTTTGGCTCATTTCTAAAACATATTCTCAGCGTCATAATAATGTGGATAAAAATTATTTCATTTTCTTACGTTTCCTTTGGAACATCTCGTTTTCTTCTTAAGATTTGTTCTCTTGTAAATAATAATTCTGGAGGAATCATTGGTTGTTCCGCTGGTGGACCTGGAGGACCTGGAGGTCCAGGAGGACCGCTTTCGCCTTTTGGTCCATCGTTTCCAGCATTGCCCTTAGGTCCTGGTGGCCCTTCCATTCCAGGAAGTCCTGGAGGGCCATCGTTTCCTTTGAACCCCATTAAACCAACCGGACCTTGAACACCCTTGGGTCCTTCGGGTCCTGTAGCACCTCGTGGTCCTTGCTCTCCTTTTTCACCTTGCTCCCCTTTGAGTCCTACGTGGCCCAATTCACCTCGATGTCCTTTAAAACCTCTTTTACCTCTGTCACCTTTTGGACCCTTGGGTCCAATGGGTCCTGCTTTTCCAGGAGCACCCACAGCTCCTGCCATACCAAGTGGACCATTTTCTCCTGCGAGTCCTGGAAGTCCTCTTAAACCAGGTAAACCTGGAGGTCCTGGTAAACCTTGATCTCCTATACGACCTTGGATTCCTGGTGCTCCTGGCAGACCCATATCGCCTTTTTCTCCAGGCATTCCAGGACTTCCTTGTAAACCTGCCGGACCCTCTGGTCCCTAAATAATATTAATTTCTATTATTAATTCACAATTTTATACGTTCTTTGAAGAAACATTACGTACTTGGATAGATAATTGTATTAACTCTATACCTGTTTTCCAGGTAAGCCAGGAAGCCCTTCCTTCCCTGGGGCACCAATTTCCCCTGGCGGCCCAGGATCTCCAGCTTTACCGTCTTCGCCATCTTTTCCGGGTTCTCCTTTTAGGCCAGCTAGTCCGGGTTCTCCCGGAGGTCCGGGGAAACCAGGAGGCCCTGCATTACCTTTTGGTCCTTCGGGACCACTTATTCCACGGCTACCGAGTGGTCCTGGTGGTCCACTCTTCCCTTCTTCTCCTTTTAGACCTTGAGGACCTCGTTCCCCCTATATAATATATATTTTAGCATGAAGTTTTTAACTTTTTTTTGCTAATGAATAAACAATTATGTTACAGGTTTTCCTTCGGGACCACTTGGACCTGGAAGCCCCGGTGCTCCAGCATCTCCTTTTTCTCCTTGACGCCCCTCTGGTCCCGGTGGACCTTGTAAACCTTCAGATCCCTTGGGTCCTCTTGGACCTTGTTCGCCCGGAGTTCCTGCAGGACCTACAGGACCAACTGCACCAGTGTCTCCAACTTCTCCTTTTAATCCAGCTGGTCCTGGTAGTCCTTGTGGTCCTATAGGACCAGGAGGACCTGATGCGCCAACAGGACCATCTTCACCTTTTGGTCCTTGCCTTCCAATTTCGCCAGGTGGCCCCTTTTCACCAGGTAAACCGATAGCACCAGGTTCACCTCGGAGTCCTTGTAAGCCAGGCGGTCCTGGGGGGCCCTGAGAGAAAGTAAAATCATAGAGAAATACTTAACGTTATTAAAATTAAATTGTATTTACCATTTCTCCTTGAGATCCTTTGAATCCTTTCTCACCAGGTGGGCCAATGTCTCCTTTATCGCCATCCTCTCCTGGAACCCCCACAGGACCAGGAGAACCAGGTAATCCACGTTGTCCTGATAAACCATCTCGTCCAATAGGTCCTGGTGGACCGGCTTCACCCTAATCAGTACAAACTGATTATTTAATAAAATTCTATATTTCATTTGTTTGAATTAATGTTACACTTTATTTTCATATTGTTATTACCCTATCGCCTTTCAAACCAGCTGGTCCTGGTGGTCCTTTTGGTCCTTGATTCCCCTGAGGTCCAGGTTCACCATCTTTTCCAGCTTCTCCTTGAGCACCTTTATCACCCGGTGGACCTGGAGGACCAGTTGGCCCTATTTCTCCTTTTGATCCTAGCATTCCCTTCATTACAAAAGAACTTAAATTTATGAATGTGTAATTTTTTAAATTAGTGTATTTGTTAAAAATAAGACAAACCGGTAGACCACTTAATCCTCGTTCACCAGGAAATCCTGGCAAACCACTAGGGCCAGGTGGACCATCTTTCCCTGGTAAACCAGAAGGTCCCGGCGGTCCTTCCTTTCCTTGTTCACCAGGAGGACCTGTTTCTCCGGGAAGTCCTGGATTTCCTGGATTTCCAGGTTCACCTGGTTGGCCAGGCTCCCCAGCTGGACCCTGTGGTCCAATAACACCAGATGCACCTGGTGGCCCTATTGGTCCCGAATCACCAACTGGACCACGTTCTCCATGTGGGCCAGCGATTCCATCTTTTCCATCAAGTCCAGCTTGGCCTGGAGGTCCTACAAATCCACGGGGACCTTCTACGCCTGGTGGGCCAGGTTCTCCTTGTAATCCTGGAGAACCCGGTTGTCCTGTATCGCCCTTTGGTCCAGGTAAACCCTCGGCACCTCGTCTTCCACGAGCTCCTCTGAATCCCTTTACAAGCAATACTAAAGTTAACACTAAATTTGATTAAATAACTTATAATGTTTTCATTAAATTAAATTTTTCAATTTATCATTTAATTTTTCCTTAATTATTTCATATTTCTTTACGTACTCTAGGACCTGGTTCACCACGTTCTCCTGGTGCACCATTATTTCCCTAAAATAAAAAAGTAATACACTTTAATTATGTCAAATTTTACGTTTAATTAATATTGAATTGATTTATTTTTACTCTTTCTCCTTTATCTCCAGTAGGACCTTCTCTTCCTGGTTGACCTTTATCACCTTTTTCACCAATATTTCCAGGATATCCAACGAATCCTGGGGGGCCTGTTTTACCTTTTTCACCAAGGGGACCAGTTGGACCACGTTCACCTCGTGGTCCTTCAAAACCCTTTGATCCTTCTAAACCTTCTAATCCAGGAATTCCTTGTGGACCTGATGAACCAGGTTCACCCTTTGCACCCGAATCACCTTTTTCTCCTTCTAGACCTCTCTCTCCCTTGTCACCGCGTTCACCAGGTGTTCCACGTTTACCCTCATCACCCTTTACACCACGAACTCCTGGAAAGCCTAATGGGCCTTGTGGGCCCTGAGGTCCTTGTTCGCCTTTGATTCCAGGAGCACCAGGATTCCCTGGATGGCCAGGTGGTCCCTCTGCTCCTGGAAGTCCAGGAATACCAGGTTTTCCTTGAGGTCCCTAATAAGATTACCATAATTATGAACACACATCAAGTATATAAATTTAATCCTTGATGAACTGATTTTATATTTTGAAAACTTACTACTAAACCTGTTGGACCCAGAAGTCCTTGAGGTCCAGGCGGACCTGCTGGTCCCGCTGGACCTGGTGATCCTGGTGAACCCGAAGAACCTGGAGGGCCAGTATTGCCCTTCGCTCCCGGTGGACCTTCGCTTCCAGGAATACCAGGATTACCTGGTAATCCAGGAAAACCTCGTGGACCTATGAATCCTCTAGGTCCCTGAAATAATATCAAAATTAAATTTGACTACTATTTAGATATAATTTATTTTTATATAATTATATTCATGTTGTTTATATTACCATTTCACCAGGTAGACCTGGCAAACCTGGCGGACCATCGTCACCTTGCATCCCTTCGTGACCCGGTAAACCTGGTTCACCAGTAGCTCCTGGAGGCCCTCTTTCACCTTTGTCACCTGGTAGCCCAGGTAATCCAGGTACACCTTGTTCACCTTTCATTCCAGGTGGTCCACTCAAGCCTCGTTCACCATCTCTTCCAGGTCGTCCTCGTCGACCTTCTCTACCAGTGTTACCAGGAATTCCTACAACAAATTTTATCTGTATATCTCTTGAAAATCATCCGTTTCTTCATAATTATGTCTGAAACGAAATGTAGCAGTACCTCTTTCTCCACGAGGTCCTGGTTCGCCAACTTCCCCGGGTTCTCCTTTCTGACCTTGAGGTCCAGATGGTCCTTCGGGTCCTGAAATACCTGTCAAACCCAGAGGACCTTCGGCACCCCTCATCGCCATCATGTGCTGCGAAAGCATTTGTCGTAATGCTTCCACCTGAGTGTCAGGTCCTTTCTCGTTTCCTTGTTGATTTAATGTTGGTAGAACAAAAACGTTACCAGGTGGACCTGGTACACCTTGCAAACCTCCCAATCCATCTCTCCCTGGTTCTCCCTTTTTGCCTGGTGGCCCAGGCACGCCTGGGGGACCTGGAAATCCGCGTGGTCCTGGTGGACCTCGGGTATTATAGTACACAGCACTGTAGTAGGATCCTTCAGAAGACCCTGTGTATTTTAAGGTATCTTGAATTCCTCCAATTAAATTCTCAGAACTATCAGGTGTTTCCGGGGTTGTTGTCTGATATTGATCTATTGTATAAATGCTGTTAGAAAGAGTCTCTTGAAAATCTGGTCTCGATGTTGTATTGACTTTGTAAGTTAAATTGTATCCTTCATTATCTTCCACCGATCCTTCTTTATTTTCCTCTTCGTAATCTTCATAAACTGTTCTATCGTGGTTTCTAGAGAAATTTATATTATTATAATTCGTTCCATATGATCTATTATACGCAGACTCTTCGCTGGAAGATCTGAAATTTTGGCTTGGTTGGGTGATACCAATATTCGTTGAAGCCTCGTAATAAGAGGACGAAGTTGTACGTATTACAGGGCCATAATTGCGCACTTGGCTTGGGTAACTGTTTATCCGTGATCTGTATCTCGATTGATTTCTACAGTCTGGAGCGAAGATCGTGCAAATTTCGTAAGCTGCATCCGGAATCGGAGCGATCTTCAACATTTCCAAGCTCCCCTATAAATCATTTCATAAATATGTATTAATCCCTACTACTCCCTGATCAGCAATATAGCAAGAGTTCACTGTATTTTTACTAATTCTACTCACCAAATACATATTTCCATCTATAAGCTGTTGACCAATGATTATGATACCATCGACGCTGATCGTTTCATCGAGTTTCCTGCGCAATTCTTTGGAAATAGTTTTTGTGCAATCGACGATAAGCGTGACCGTGTCTCCTTTGATGCTGATACCTAAACGATGCCATCTTCCATCCGAGATATCAACTCCAAATGAAATCGATTGATCCTCATCGTCTGGTGTTGTACTATAGTAAAGAGTTACATCATTGCCCAATGACAGCACCAACTGTTCCTCGCCACTGTCGCTGTAGATGGCAAACAGCGTGGCAACCGGATATCCTAAACGTAGTACAATAAATTTCTCGTACAAAAACGTGTTACGAGGTAAATTAAAAATCATAACTAACCGATCTTTGGCCTGGCAACGACTAAAATGGAAAAATCGCGTGGTATGCCGGTAGGAAACAGAGTATTGGTATTAATCGTCAGTAGAGCACTCTCGGTTATGTTATACGCGACAGTGTCATTTCTGTGACAACGATTTTGGGCTAACATCACTCCAACTGGCTCCTGTTGCATCCCGGTACCATCCACCAAGTCGACAATATTCTTTTCTGAAATTAATTAAATATTGAATGTCGAAGAGATTTCGTGGCTTTCAGATGAAAGTTTGTGATTTTGCAAGAAACGCGAGAGGCATGTAATTAAATAAACAGGGTGACGGCACGATGGACAACTGGAAACCTAATAACCCCTGAACTCGACAGACATAACTCATCGTGTTACGGCGAACGGTTAAAACAGTTCCATTAAGAAGTCCTCTTTTCCAGAGTAGAACACGCGGTTTTGCATGCTACGGGCAGCGGCTCAATTAATGTAATAGGGATCACTTAAAAAGACATCCAATAGTAAACGGACTTTTATTACACGGTCTACGAGAATAATTTCAACGGGTATACTTATATATGTATATGTATACACCTACATACAAGAGTATATAATAGTGTTATTAATTATTAACTATACCTATTCACCTATTCACCTGACTGTATTTAATTTTACCAGCTAGTGACTGACACCATGAATTTCATTTAATTGAACAACTGAAAGAAAATGAATTAGAGATGATTTTAATCAACATTGATCATGCAAGTTAACAAATGGAAATGTGTTTTAAATCATTGCAATTATAGCGTTTTCACTATAACTAATTGTTAAATTCAAATTGTAAGGATAATCGTAATTGGTAAATTGTAATACATATATTTACCCATATCTTGGAGAGTGATATCGGCCAACACCGGATACAACCCTAGTAGGAGAAAGCAAAGCGTCCAAGAAACGGAGCCGACAGTGATTCTTCTCCATTGTTGCTTCACGTGGTCCCGCCGCATGCTACTCTTTCCTTGTCAAATCATGATTTTTTCAGCGAATTTCTTTAAACTATGTTGAAAAAGGAAAATGCACTGGTAACGAACTCGTAGTGAACCGATGTGAATGAAGAAGCCCCGGGGAACGCTGCGAAACTTATCCGAACGTAATAGTCGTCTAGATGCAGTCACCCTCCCCACGCGTATCCTCTTTTTCTGCTTCGATCCCTCCTTTCTAATACCATGTCTCCCCATCTTTCTTTCCTTGTAAACGCCGATGCAACATCGTACACGCATTCCACACATGTGTCTCTTTAATGACAATCCCGTGTCTCCTCTATTGACACTGATTCGGCTAACACGTGGCACCTCGTTCAATTCACGAACAGGGTTGAAGAGATCTTCGAGACAGATACACTTTTTGTTAGAATACAGATTAAATTCCGCAGTGAATAGCAGTAAAAATTTCTTGAAAATAATTTATCATTCTGCTTCTTCTTTAAGTGTTACATCACTTTGTAATACAAGCGGTGAGCGTCAAAGAAGACTCTTCGTCTTATCAAGTCTCTAAAAAAGAGAAACTTTAGAGAAATACTATAGAAGTAAAATAGAAGAAAATATACAAATAAATTCAGGGTTATTATTTTGAATTGTTCCTCGAGTAAATACGATCATCATTTAACCATGCAGGTTTTAATTAACTACTTCCTTGATACTTTTGATTAATTACTTCCCGACTTAATTTATTTTGCAGCTCTCTGATAGCTATGAATACAAATTACCATTCGTCGCTTCTTGATGTAGTAATTAAAATAAATTCTATCGATGTGGAAAATAGGAAACATTTTTTCTATATACTGTTGATAATCTAGTGCACCGAATTCTGCCTAGTACCCAGAAACAATTAATCACTTCATCAATCCTGTCTCATCTAATGTGAACCTTAATATTCTGTTCACCACTAGTTTTGTACACTTTACTATGACTAATATCTCTATTTTTATCATACCGTCAAATATGTATTACTTCGAAAGGAATTTCTTGAAATTATAACATGTCCTAAAGTTTTCTTCATTTACCTCATTTAAATGTAATTAAATTTAAAGTTTTCATTCGCCTTTTTTAGTAGGAAATAGGTCATTGCTCAATTATATAATATTCAACAGTTAGTGAAGTATTCGAAATATGTATGTACCGCTTGGTACTATAAATATTGTAATAATAGTACAAATTTGAATTTTAAAAAGACCGCCATAAATTAAATATTTTAAAAATTCGACCCTAGCGTCATCTATACTAAAATGGCGGAAACTATTCAACAACTTACCAGCCGGGTTTCCAAAATAGGGGAGCACTATCGCCATCTACTAAAAAGCGGCTCTGCAATTTATCAACTGACAATCAGATTTTCGAGAAATCGGTAAATAAAATAAGACTTATTTATTAATATAGTTTCTTAATACTTTTATTTTTTAATTTTTATTTACACTTCTTATGAGTCATTTATATCATAAATTATTCAACGACTACTTAATGTAACGATTCATTTTTTTTCCTTTTCTGGTTTATCTGGTGTGCTCTCCTAAAATAGAAAATAAAAGTATACAATATCTTTGTTTAATGATAATTATACAAAAAGTTTAGACAACTTTAAATAATCATGATTGAAATGTTCAGAAATTATAAGTTTGTGAGGATATGGAGGCTACCTATTTACTTTTGTTTAATCTGGTTTTTTGAATTCTTTAAATTTTGGATTCTTGTTAGGGATTTCATTCAATGTTACTGATTCTAAAGACTTTGAACGATTTTCATTATTACGATGAAACGAAAGAAGGCGAGTTTCTGCTAACTCTTCAGGAGGCTTTTCCAAAACTATAATCAAACATTTTCTAATACAATTTTGAGATTAAAGAATAAAGTATTTAATTGTTAAATAAGATATTATCAGCGAATTAAAATATATTACTAATAAGTTAAAGTTTGCAATAAATATCTTTAAAATAATACACTTATTTAAATCTAAAAGCACTATCCTAGATTATATTATATAAAAAAATGGCAAACTATATTAACATTATAAAGTAAGGGAGGAATGATGCAATAAGGTGATATGATCGTTGCATCCTACCTCCGGTTTTTCAGTTGTATTCTCTTTTTTTTGTTCGAAAAATTTATCGAATGTTATCATACGAAAATATTCTGATTCAAACACATTTTTCAGGTGGAACATGTCAATTAATGAAATATCCTGTGGACTGTTTCCTGGTTTCACTGAAATTATTAATGTATCATAAACAATTGTTTTTTTATATTTTTCGTAAAGAATTCATATCAATTCAAAAACACATGTTTGAACTTAAACCTTGTTCTATATAAATTATAAATTCACTTTAAGCTATTTAACAGATATAAGAAATATTTTCGTATTAATAATAATTCAGAATGCTAAAACGTCTGAAATAAAGTTCATATCGTTTGCCATTCATGGTATTCGTACCGTGGAGTCTTGTTTAAACGAGATTCCGTATTATTTATGGTGCTTTGAACTTTATATTAGATAGTAGCATTGATTTTAAACTACCGCGGAAAATCGAGACTCTACTGTACATTCATTTTTTACTTTTCTGAAATATTTTCATACAAAAATATAAAAAAACAATAAAATCTATTTTTACTTTTTAATATTTTTGTAATATATGTTTAAATACTGAAGTGTGTTAATTGTATATACCACCATAGACGAAATTGTAACTAATATTTCCATAGTGTTCCACTCTATTCAATGTCTGTTTTGCTTCTTTAGGGAAACAAATACATCCAATAATACCAGCTCCTGTGGTTGTATAAAGTAACCGTTTAAACATGCCTCCTCTAAGACCTAGTACTAAACCTGATAAACCACCAATTCCAACAGCTCCTATTCGTGGCATAAGATTAGCTTCATCTTGAAGATAATCAATTATGACTGGAAAAATTAATATTTGATTATAGCAAATAAATACAGACACTTCATACTGAGTACAAATACATACATCTAAATTGATCAACAGTACTTGCAACATTATAGGAAATATTATTGAATGTAACCTTTACTTCTTGTATTGTTTCGCGTACTTTTCGAATATTTTCTTCCACAATAGAAGGATATCCTATGCTATAAAGAATTAGGAATTTTTTATAATATAAAATTTTTGCAACATATAATGCAATGTTTTTCAACAAAATTTCAAAGGCTTAAAATTATATATTTATAGTCTAAATGAATAAAATTGTTATAAAACATTTATATATAAAGAACTTTTATCAATATGAAATTACTTGTGCTTTACCATGGCATCTGTTTATTATACCCATCATCAACAGAATAAATGGGTAGTTCAGAAGGCTTTACTAATTTCTTTGCTTGTGTTTCAGTATTACATGGTGCAGTACGTTCTTCAGATGAGTTGACAGGTTTCATTGCAGGTACTGCAGCACACAACCCGCACGGCATCAAGAATTTCTTGAACAACTTTACATAAACACATATTGAAGTTTTCTTAAATATGTATTAGTAAGACCAATGAATTTTAAAATATTTTATTACTTACTATTTCCTATACAATATAATACTTATAAAATAAAGAAACTTTAATACAAAAATTAATTAATCCATAACATAATTGAATTAAAAATAAAAAACTAACACAATCTGTACCAATAGAGCTTTATAATTACCATTGTTCGTTGCATTTTGAAATATATAAAATTTCCTTTTATGATAATTCTTTTAAAATATATAGTTTATCTATAAATTGTGTAAAAATATCTTAAACCATTCCCAAAACATATCGCACATCGCTACTAAAATAAGTGTTTGGCTTGGCACTGCAGAAAGGAGCAGACCAAAATTTAACAAGTAAGCGACATCTAGTGCTAATTTCAAACAGCGCGATAATTGTAAAATATTTAAAAAGAAAACTAATAATAAATATTGTTAATAGCAATAATGTAAATTTACAAATTCTATCCTTAAAGTTTATGTTTGGAAACAATTATAATACAAAGATGTACTTATTTTAATTATGCTAACTACACAAAATATTATTGAAGTAAAAAAAATGATACATACCAAAATCATAATTTGCTTTTACAAAAATTTACGTGCAAATAATGTAAAATTTAATCACTAAAAGCAAAATTCTTGATACATCTTACATTTACATTACTTTATATAGAAGTGATATGGCATATTAGTGTCTTGTTATGTAGTCATTTGCAAAAATCCATAACAAATAAAGAAATAAAAGAAAATCAGAGAATTATACAAAATCGATACTTCTGTTTATAATAAAACAAACACAGATTTAAAATATCTTATTTGTACAAAATTTAATTACTTTTGTTATAATATGTTAATTACTGTTCAACTGATAAACTATCTGTTTCTTTATTTGAATACCTACTTTTATACCAGTTCGTCCAAATTCTACTAACACACCTGGTTGATAATCATCACAACGGTGTACCGGTTCCCTACAAGTTATGTCTTTACCAAATACATTACCAATAGTAGATTCCAAAAATTTGTGTACGTAATTATGCATAATGGTCTTAAATGATGGAGTATAATTTTCGGTATATAAAATGTTGAAAAGTGAAATTTTGAAAATTATATATTGTTCACAAAATTAAAAATAATTACGGAGCCATTTTTGAATCTAATATTAAGCTATTTTCAAATATATCATCAGTTTGTTTCTTATTTATTTGTTTTACTAAACATTAGTTTACGTTATTGAGTACAGGAAAAGTCTAATATAAAATTAAAACAAGACCCATATACATTAATTTCCAGTTTATTAAATCCATTTAAATCATTTAAGAAATCAAAACAATTTATTACTTATATACAATAATAATTTTTATAAAAGTAAATATAAATTTCTTACTGATTTAAACATTTTTGGTTTAAATGTCTTACATCTCTATAACTTGAAAAATAAGTTATTTTATTTTAAAGCTAATGTTTCCCAAAGTTTGTCTTTTTTCATAATACTTATAATCATTTCTTGACTAACAGACCATAATCTTGCGGCAAGTGCAGGATCTAAGGCAACATTTGATGGATCGCAACGATAACAATTATTGAAATAAACTCCAGTAACACCTTCCAATTCTGGTGCTGTCGCACAAAAAACAGAAGTACTTGCTGCTTGTTGCTGTAAAATAAAAAGATTTTAATTAAGAGTTTTCCGCTAATCCTTATTGTAAATTAATAATTGTCGTACCAGCGATTTTGTGAAAGGTCGAACGAACATAAATAATAATCGTAATGTCCACGAATAACGAGACAGTGAAGAAGAAACCATATTACCAGGATGACAACTGAATACGCTTACAGACGGCCAACACTTTGCTAGTTCTTGTGCAAATAAAATATTACATAATTTTGAATCATTATATGCTCCCATAAACCAATATTTATATGCAGGAGGAGAAAGAGTTAATTGATGAAAATCTTCTACTGTTCGAAGAGATGAGAATCTATAAAACATTATAAATTCAATTAATGCATTAAATTTCAATTATTTTATAACTAAACAATTTTTTATACCTATGTGATTCACTTGAAACTACCACTACCCTAGAATTATGACAACTTCGAATTGGATGTTCTAATAAAAGTGTAAAATAAAAATGTGAAAGATGATTAATTTGGAATGTTGCTTCATAGCCATCTTTTGTAAGTTGATAAGGAATTGCAAACACTCCAGCATTTAATATAAGAATGTGAAGAGTTCTGAAAATAGAAAACATTAATAATGATTTATAAACTTCTGTTTTTGATTTATAGTAGTAATATTTTTACCTATATTTTTGTTTGAATTTTTCAGCTGCTTCTCTAACACTATGTAAGGATGACAAATCTAAATGCAGTGTTTCACATATTACATTATCTCTTTCTTGTTGTATTTTTTGAACTGCTTCTTCAGCTTTTTTCATATCTCTGCAGGCTAAAATAACTCTGCATCCATGTAGAGCTAATGATCTAGCAGTTTCAAACCCTACAAACATAACATTTTCTTATGCTAAGGAACTATTTTAATGTTAAACAAATATAGTTGTAGTTTTTTACCTATGCCTGTATTAGCACCAGTAACAATGGCAATTTTGCCTCTTAAATCTCTACCATGTAAAACAGATAATGCTGTGCTACTACTATCAAAACGCTGCCGTACAGGTTGTGATGATTCTCTATATTCCGTAGCAAATGCAAGTCTTGGATCAGTATATGTTGTTGTACGATTCATATGATCAACAAATAAAACTTTACCATCTTCTGATACACATCTTTCCCATCCAGATGGCAATTCTTATAATATATAATATCATTAAGTTATTATCAATAAATTTATAAGTGATTAATAGTGTGTATATAGAAGATAATATCATACCCCCTTCAACAATTTTTTTACGACCTGTTCTAGGATGTGTCCACTGAGTGCCTTTTGTGTAATGACTAAAAAAAAATACATAATTCTGTTACTTACAAAGTGATATTTCTACCATATCATATTATTTATTATATATTTTTCTGTATGCATGCATTACAATAGTTTCCATATAATTTATTACAATAGTTATTATTTACTTGACATAATAAACGTTTCCATCCACGGTGGTCATTTCCTCCCATCCAGGAGGTAATTCATCTTCACTGTCAGAGTCATTCAGAATACCTATCATTTTGTGAAAATTTTACTTTTTTACATTAATATGTGTTTGATTCACTGCCTTAGTATTAATTAAATAAATACATTGCCACAACATTGCTTAAATCTAGTTTATATATTTTAAGTTCATACGATAATATGCATGTAAGTTACCAACATTAGAAAGGAGAAAAACAGTGTGGTAGTTTTTAGTTGAATTTTATTTTAAATAATCTTGTGTGAAAAATATCTTATACAACTGTAATGCCATTTTTAAATTATATTATAATTGTAGAATATATGATTTGCGTTAATGAAGTGCAAAACTCGCTTACTGTATAATAAAAAATAATTTTCTGAAGCGTTAATTTTTCCGCCATTCAAAGATTGCGCTAGCAGTGTTGTTTTTAAATATTCTTTATTACAAATGATTTGTACTTTATATTCTTTTCTGTGTTGAGTTTCGTACATTGCGCTACAGATAGCATCTGTATAAAATAACTTAAATTCATAACAAAACAATGATATTCACTTTTTGTTTAACAATTATTCAGACTAGTGAAAAATAAATTCTACAATTGGCATCCCTGCAAAAAAGGCATGCTATCTCGAAACGGCAATAAAATGAAATAAAGCAGAGCTGCGAAAAAATTTTATTTAACCGTGCATCGTTTAGGTAGTACAAAATATCCAAATTAATAAATTAGCGAAATATTTGATGACGCTGACACTATGTTTAATATTATTTTTATAGACTGAATTAGAAAGCAAATTTTATATTGATGTTGACTTTTGACTGTGAGAAATACATTTCTGGTACAATTGCTCTAGTGGTTTGTTGAACAAGGTAGGGAGGGTCTCTTCAATTCATCGTACATTTATGTATTTTGGACTAATTATATAGTAATCATCAATACACAATTTTCTGAGCATCTAATATTGAAATGTGACTCATGTCGCAGTAAAAAATAATTTCCATAAATAAGCTCTATAATATAACAACTTAATCCTATTTTTACATTTTTAATATAATTGTTCTTTTTACAGAACATATTAATAATTCTTAGGTATTTATTTGTAATATCACATGTGTAAAGTGGTCAAAACTAAAGTAAGAAAAGTTGAAAATTACGTAGCACTCCAATTATTTGTCAGACCTAACCTGAAACTCAATACTCTAAAACGGGAAGGAGATGTCAGTTTAGCTAGTGTAAATCAGTTATATTACGGATCCTCTGAATCTTCTTAATTTTTGATATTATTTACGTCTTTGCTGCGTGGTGAGTATTTAATTTTTCATTATATATAATATTCCTATACAGATTAATTACATATATTTTTTTAAACTAGTTATTATGTTTTATTAATGTATATATTTTCTTTTTTATTATAATGCAGGTAGAAGTATTTTGACTGAAAGAATTTAAATTTAAACTATCTTAACTAAGGGAATATAAATAAAGCATAATTATTGCAATTATCTTTGTATATGATTAAAAATTTTGTTAACAAAATGTTTATTTTGTAATAACACATTTATAAGTCATTTTTAAGTTTTATTATTTAAAAGATATTAAAATATTAATATATTATAATAATAATGTATTATAATTGATACTTGTTTACATAAAGATTAAATTATCTTTATAGTTAAAAGAGGGATGCCACGCAGCAAGCGTAGAGCGCCCTCTAGCACAAATCATCATACATCTATTGAAATGTCACCGAGTGCTCATGAGGAGGGTATACCAAGGCATCCATCAAAACGTTTAAGACATACATCTAGGTATATTAAATTAATAACATCGGTCAGTCATAATCAAATTTCATAGTGTATATATCTATGTATTCAAGTACTCTATTGTATCAAATAACATGATTTCCTTTATTGTTGTTTCTTATGTATTTTCATTCCTCTGAACAGTAATAACATTAAAATTTATATAACAGTGTTGTTTTATATTAATAATAACAGTAAATATATCTTTGTTTTTCAGTGCAAGACGTTATACAAAAACAGAAGATGTCTCAAGTGTCTCATCTTTTTCCCAAAAACGTTGTATCACATGGTTTAGAGAATATACAACACCTGATGATTCTGACACACTTGGTCCAGAAGGAATGGAAAAATTTTGTGAAGATATAGGTGTAGAACCTGAAAATGTAGTTATGCTTGTTCTTGCATATAAAATGAATGCCAGACAAATGGGTTTCTTCACTCTAAGTGAATGGTTAAAAGGCCTCTCGGAATTACAGTGTGATTCTATTAGTAAAATACAACAAAAACTTGAGTACCTAAGGAATCAATTAAATGATCCACATACGTTTAAAGGAATTTACAGATATGCTTATGATTTTGCTAGAGTAAACAATATTTTATATATACTAATTTTGATGTGCATATATGTTAATATTTAATATTATTAATATACTGTTAATACTGTTTATGTTTCAGGACAAAGATCAAAGAAGTATGGATATGGAAACTGCAAGAGTTATGTTACAGTTGCTTTTAGGAAAACATTGGCCACTGTTTACACAATTTGCTCAGTTCCTAGATCAGTCCAAGTACAAAGTTATTAATAAAGATCAGTGGTGCAACATTTTAGAGTTTTCTCGTACAATTAATCATGACTTATCTAATTATGACTTAGATGGAGCATGTATGTAGTTTGATAGTAACTTCCTATAAATATCTTTTACATTATGTACTTAAATTCATCATACACACTATCATTTTAGGGCCAGTAATGCTTGACGAATTTGTTGAATGGTTAAAAATGCAGAGAGGTGAGGAAGCAGCATCAACAGAAACTAGAGGCAGCTGAAACATTTAATAGTAATAGTCCACTAAAATGAAACAAACTCATCTCTTCTGTCATCGTAATTTGTTAATAACAAAATTTCTGTTTATATCATAACCTCGCAACATTTCAGTTATCATCATTCGTACTATGTTTTTCTATTAATCAATAATAAATGTAAGTAGTTTATCTTAATATGATTTTACACTATGTTCTAAACACATTGTGCTTAGAAATTTTCTAGGTTATTTTCAATTATTTATCACCATTCATTATTAATCCAGAGTTTGTCGCAGAAACTCTTGTGATTAAAAGTAATACTATTTTAATGTAAGATTTGCTTGTGCAATTTATGAGATATGATTTCAAATATGGAATCAAACAGAGTAGGAAAGTATAATAGCCCCTAACTGACAAAATTGTATAATCATAAAAATCATTTTTACTGTTTTATTTTTATAGATTGATGTGTAATTATGAAAGACTTTGTTTCAGTTGATTTAGTTTGTTATAAATTAAACGCTATAAAATTTACATACAGTTGTCATAAACCTATGATCAATATGCTTTACAGTATTTAATTGAATTTCATAAAAATTTTTACAAAGCTTCAACACATGTATTATTATTATTACAAAACACTTAATCACAAATACTATTGTGTAGATTCATGAATTAAATAATATGTATACTATATAAGTGCTATTACAATGTTTAGTGTTTAAAATACAATAAGATGCATTGATATATATTACTTAGGCAACATTAAATAATTGCTATGAATGCCATAATATTCATGTACATTAGAATATCAAATCTCGTATTAAGGTATTGTAACATTTATGAAATATAACTGAAATTAAATTTTTTTAAAATACTGATTTAAAAATAATACACTATTTTCTTTACTAAATAATGAGTAATAACACTTTTCTTAAATTAAAAAATGTTATAATAAAGAGTGTTTTATTTAATTTTTATTTTAATTAATCCAAGGAAGTACGAATTCAAAAGAATTTCTGTTTAAATTCTTCACATAACTCACATATTATCATAAAAATTTTTGCGACAACTCGCAATGGATTAATGTGTGGTGATTATTGAAATAATTTTGTAATATATTTTAGTTTATTTGCTAATTTTCAATAATTAGCTGAATATTTGGATATACATTGAAATTTTAATGTTTATAAATAAATTCTGTCAAATATAGGCAATCACTGCAATTACAATTAAAAATTAGTTCTGTTATGTAAAAATTCATTTATGTATATTGATTTCTTCCATATGTACTACTTCTATTATAAATAATGATATCATTAGCAATATAATATAAAATTGAATTTCAAATTTCGCTCATAACTTCCAAATTAATAGTAATCTTCCATTCGTGGATGCAAAATATCTAATGGAAAATTATAAACTCGTACGTAACAAAGGAATTAGAGACAAAAAAATAAAATTATTGTATGTCACTGCAATACAACTGCCATGTGGAAAATATAATGTAACGAAGGACACGAAATAAATAAAATACTTTTTTCAATAGTTTTTCAAAATATTTTTCTTTAAGTTGCTAAAATAATTGTCGAACAAACTTGTATTTTAAGAAGACCGCCGAAGATAATTTTAAAATTCGATCTCAGCGCCATCTATACGGAAACTTCGGAAACTGCACAACGTCTTACCGACCAAGGATACGGAATAGTAAATGTGACCGTTTCGACCAATCAACCTACATGAAGCTAGCCGGAAGAAATAATAAAATATGATTATTATTGTTAGTGTATTTCGTTTGTAAATCGTTTATGATTGATTGTGAGTCTAGTTTTAACGTTTGTGACAAATTAGTTCTTTTGTAATTTTTTATAATAAACAGATTCTGTGATAACTGATAACTGTAACTGATTGGAAATCGTTTGTGATTTACAAATATATCATTTTCATTGTTTATGAGTGAAGAATTTCTTAATTATTTACAAGTTTGTTTTATAATAAATAAATGTAGTGCTCATGCGCTACAGATCCGGTCGTACCCATCACTATTCCGAACAAGTGAGTTTCACGATTTGTTCGTTTTTAGGTCTTATATTTCGCTATTTGCTTCGGGGTCCCTGACACCCCGGTGGCATTTATCGGCACCTAGGGGTCTCAGATACCCCGAATGCCGTAGTGTCGGTAAGCAAAGAGTGTCACCGGTGCTTCGGGGTTCCTGACACCCCAATATGATATCATGTCGGTATTTAGAGACAGTCACTGGTGCTTCGGGGTCCCTGGTACCCCGGGTGCTATGTTATTGGTATTCAAAGATAGTCACCGGCGTTTTGGAGTCCTTAATAGCCCAATGTGATATCAGGTCGGTACGCAGAGGGCGTCATCGGCGCAGCGGGGTCCCTAACACCCCTGGATAATACCAGGTCCGTATGAACAGGGCACAACCAGTATAGTTTTTATCCAGTTTATTTAGTTTACTTCATTTATTTTTTTTTGCTTATTAAACAAGCTCATCGAAGGGGAATAACATTTATGATTATATCCCTCTTCTGGGTTTCAGCCGAGGACCCCATTTATTTTACTTTTTCCAGTTATTTATATAATTTCATCCCTCATTATAGGCCAAGGCCATCTCAGTATCCCTTACATCCCTGCATTCCTTCCATCCCAGCATTCCTTACATTCCTGCAACCCTTAAATACCCATTTTTTTTTTAACGTGGTGGAAATCTTCAGAAAGACACCTTCAGCCCCCCTGGGGAGGGGCCGGAGGTAGTGAGGGATTTTTACCCACGAAAAATCACCACGGTGGCCTGCACTAGGGCCATAGGGAGGGTCCTTTGACCCTCCGCCATGTGCTAAACTCCGCCGACATCGGGGGCCACACCAGATGCCGGCACTCCTCGGGCCGCGTGCAGTGGAGACCGGGGCCACAGCCCCGGACCCCTACGGAATTCCTTTACATCCCTCGTTCCGTTACATCTCGGCATTCCTTATAATAAATATATTATAAAGACTGCTTCGAGTAAAGGTAAGTAAAGGTAAGTTAGTTCCTTTTTTCGCCGCCAGAGAGCGCTAATTTGACACCGAAATTTTAGTTCACATATTTGCCGCTAGGGGCGCAATTTGTCGAGAATTTTTTTCAAAAAACAGCGCCCCCTAGCGGCAAAAATGCGAACTAAAATTTCGATGTCGAATCAGCGCCCTCTGGTGGCGCAAAAAGGAACTAAATCGTGCTCGATTTCTGGCCCCCTGGCGGCAAAAATGCGAACTGAAATTTCGTTGTCGGATCAGCACCCTCTGGTGGCGAAAAGGGGAACTAAATTTGTATAAAATCGCAGAGTTTATAGCCGCAAAAATTTCAACTCAATTTCAGGGAGGTACTGGGATGTATGGAATGCAGGAATATAAGTGATACAAGGATGTATAGGATACAGGCATGCAGGATGCAGGAATATAAGTGATACATGGATGTAAAGGATACAGGCATGTAAGGGATGTAAGGATGTAAGGGATGTTGGGATATAAAGAAGGCAGGAATGTGAAGAATGCAGGGATGTAAGGGATGAAGAGATGTAAGGAATGTCGGGATGTAAGGGATAAAGAGATGTAAGGAATGTAGGGATATAAGGAATGAAGCGATGTTAGAAATGTAGGGATGGAAAGAATGTATGGATGAAAAGAATGTAGGGATGAAGAGAATGTAGGCATGAAAAGAATGTAGGGATGAAAAGAATGTAGGGATGAAAAGAATGTATGGCTGAAGAGAATGTAGGGATAAAAAGAATGTAGGGATGAAAAGAATGCAGGGATGTAAGGGATGAAGAGGTGTAAGGAATGTCGGGATGTAAGGGATAATGATATGTAAGGAATGTAGGGATGTAAGGGATGAAGGGATGAAGGGATGTAAGGAATATAAGGATCAAAAGAATGCAGAGATGTTAGGAATACTGAGATGTAAGGGTTGCTGGGATATAAGGAATGCAGTGATATAAGGGTGCAGAGATATAGTGGAATCAGAGCTATAAAGGGTGCAGACGGAAATAATAAAATCAACACGTTCGTCCTCCTGAGGAGTTTATTCAATACGCTAAGAAGATAATTACAGTAAATTATATGAACGCAGAAAATAAAATAAGGGTATATGTATGTACAACCTTGAGGATGCTCAGCGTCCCTCTAAGGAAACTGGCGATTTAATTTAATTTAGTTTAACCTCTTTAGGGTAAATTGGGATGCGTTTTGCATTCCAATTATACCAAAGTGATGTCGCCTTTTAGGGGCTTTGGTCCCTCTCATGCTCCGCGAACTATTTGTCATTTTTGTCAGCATGGTTGTATCGTCGTCAACAGTTTAGATTATGTCGGTATTTCAGATCGTAAGACGCGAACTCCCATAATATGATCGATCTATTTTATATTTTCTTCGTGGTTATGATTCTGTAAATATGTATATCAAATTGGATGCAGTAGAATTGTAGTAGGATTGAACCGACTGCTTTAGAAATTACAGGAAGCAGAGAATTGTATGCAACAAAACAAAAATTAATTTAATTTCTTATTGAATTATTCAATAAACAATATCTGCAATGGCAAGTAAAGATATCGATTCGGAAAACAATTCCAAAGATACTGAACTTGGACGTGGATCTGAACCAGAAGGTATACGTGAGAAATGCCAAAAAGATTTTAAAAGAAATTGGCGAGCAAATAATGATTATAGACGAAATCGTGGTTCATACCACAGTGGTAAGATTTTAGCATTGGACTGTTTAAAATTATACATTTATAGCATTATAAATTTTTATTAAATTTTGATTTTATTCTAACAGGATATCGAAATGATAATTTTGGTCGAAAACCATTTAAGCGTAATTGGTCAAATATTCAACAGGATAGTAAAAGAAAGAAGATGAAAGTTGGGAATCGGTTAAGAGAATGTGATGTAGGCATCACAGAATTTATAGGCAATGAAGGATTTTCTGGTGTAATTAAAGAAAGATATACAGATTTTCATGTGAATGAAATTGCTCTCGATGGACAGATAGCTAAGTTAACAAATCAAGACATTCCAGTATATGAGGAAGAAAATGAAAATCTAGAAGACTTAAAAATATCTGTATCCGATATAGTATGGGATCAGTTACAGACTTTAAAAGATCCAGGATCATCATCCATAGAAATTGATGTAACGGATATGGATAAGAATCAGCGTAGAGCAATTCATACAATTGCTAAAAAGATGACAGATGTTGTTAGTCAAACTGTAGATAAAGATAATAGGAAAATTATGATGATTATGCCAAGTAAAAAAGATAGTAGCAATTGTATGTTAAATATTTGTATTTATAATAATATTTATTTTAGTATATTAATATTATGTTGTTCTGTTAGGTCATACTTTTCAGAGAGATAATCGGAAAGATTGGAGAAACCGTCCTGGTGAATATTGCTATTTTTTGTTACACAAAGTAAATATGGATACTATGGATGCTTTGAATCAATTGGCTATGAATCTACGTATGAGACCAAATAACTTTAACTATGCTGGTACAAAAGATCGTAGAGCTTGGACTACTCAATGGGTTAGTTTGAGAAAAGTAGAGCCATCAGATATATTACGAGCAGCGAGAAATGTACGTGGAGCATTTGTAGGAAACTTTAAGTTTACAAAAGAACCTTTGAAATTAGGCATGCTTTGTGGTAATCATTTTAGAATTGCTTTGAGAAATATAAATGGAACTGATGAGCAAATTGAGATAACAATGATTTCCTTAAGAGACCATGGGTTTATAAATTATTATGGTTTACAAAGATTTGGCACTGTAGTTGCCATTCCAACTTACGAAATCGGCAAAACTTTACTTCAGGGTAATTGTTTTTATTTTGAACTTGAAATTCTAAGGATTTTATTTAAGTTTTTTACAATTTTATATAAAATTTAGTCAATAAATTATTGTTTATCTGTGTTATATTTGTTAAAATCAGGTAAATGGAATGAAGCAATTGAATTAATTTTGAAGCCCAGAGAAGGGGAACAAGATAGAGATTTAGTAGATGCAAGAAAAATATATGAAACAACTAAAGACGCATATGCCGCATATAAAAAGATTAAGAGATACGATAAAATAGAAGCTGCTCTTTTAAAGGGTATTTACACATGCGGAGATAGTAATCCTCAAGGAGCTTTAGATTTAATACCAAGAAATGCTCGGTTAATGTATATTCACGCGTATCAAAGTTTCGTATGGAATCACATGGTGTCAAGGAGAATAAAAGAATTTGGAACAAAACCTATAGTCGGAGATTTAGTATATGAAAATAATACAAAACAAAGCGACAACGACGAGGATTTTGTATACGATAACGAAAATGAACGCGTCACTGAAGATATCGCAGAATCTAATGAAAATACCAATAAATCAGGAGATGAATCATGTACAGATGCACCAAAAGAGGATGGAATAATCGAAGAATCTACAGAGCCATCATCTCCTTCAATTAAAGAAATAACCAGTGCTACAGAATCTTGTCTTAAAATAGACGAAGGTTCAGAGAAAAGTAAAACTACTAGTGAGAAAAATGAAACTGAAGATTTATATAATCTTCCCGCAGTAAAAATTCTGAAAGAAGAAGATTTATCTAACTACACATTGGCGGATGTACTGATGCCCCAAGTTGGTTGGAAAGTTACATATCCATCTTATGCCAAATCTTGGTTCGATGAGTTTTTAGCAAAAGATGGACTCACAACAGATCTTAGGCAAAAGAATAAGTAAGCTCATTAAAGAGTAATTTAGTACACTTGTTATTTTAATAAAAGCATTGTCTATATTTTATCTTCACTTCATTTCAGAAAATATAGTTTAGGAGGCACTTATAGAAAAATATTACAGATTCCATCAAATTTATCTTGGAAAATTATGCATTATAAAGAAAAACATAGTGATCTTATCATGTGTGATATTGATGAAATGAGAAAGTCAACGGCTCCAAAAGATGAGCCAGGTAGAAACTATAACTGATGTTTAATTTATTTTAAATTTAAGTATGATATTAATAAAATGTATTGCATGTATAATTTTTATTTTTTCAGAGGGACAATACAAAGCTTTAATTATTGAAATGTCGTTAAAATCATCTACATACGCGACAATGGCACTACGTGAAATTTTAAAATACGATACTTCGGCACAAGCACAGGCAGCTCAGTCTGCTGCATGTAATGCAGAAGTCGAGAATTCAAATGCTTCACCGGATGTTATAGAAAATGAAAATTCTGCAGAAATTGATAGGAACGACGAAGATGAGAAATGTACCGAAACTCAAGAGCAAGATACGAAATCTATCGACGAAACGAAGGATGATAAAATAGAAGTATCCAATGCAATATAAAACTGTGATATGTTGCTTTAATATTTTATAATTGATAATCAACTAAATTTTTCATACGAGTAAATAAATGGTAGAAAATATTTATGTAATATTAAGTATATATAACAACAAGAATCGAATTATTGTTTAATGAAAACTATTATTTTTTTTTTTTTACAAATATTTGTCACCTTTATTTTGTTTATATTTACAGTAAGAATATTCAACTCAGAAAATACTTTTCATTTTAAGTTCATGTTAAAAACAAGACTGAATAATTCCATATCAGTTCTGAAAGTTAATTTACGATTCTATTTAATAAACAATATAATTTCTATGATTGTTATAAAAATAAAATATTTCTATTGTTTATACGTATAACTGCTAAAAAGGGATGATGTATGTTTTCCTCGCTTCAATAAATTATGAAAATGCATATAATTGAATTAAATTTTTTTTGTAAATATAAAATTGTGGAATGTTCACGTTTGAATTACCTTCGAAATCGATCTTCCACGATAATGTTGCAGCCTACAGAAGGTAAATCGAGGTATTGTTGCACGTGGTCGATGAAGGAGCGATTTGTAATGATTCTGAGGAGAGTTGAATAGCGTTAATATCCTCTCAGGTGACAAACGAGGGGACGACGCTGCGGGACGTCCGGCGTCCCGATGCCATACGACAAATTATCTCACCTCCGGTTGAATACCGTGAAAAATCGTCAATATCATGACAAAGCGTTACTGTTGATCGACGAAAACGTATCGTTCCAGCAGGAGCAATTAAACGTCATCCTAGTATAAACGATACGTTTTATGGTCATAATACTCCATAATAGTAAACAAAATTTCGCTTTTGAGAGCAGTAGAAATTTAAAAAAAAATTTCAATTTCACAAATTTACAATTTTTATTTTCATTTGTATCGAAATAAACGTTAAGTTTGAATTCAATTGTTAATAATTAAATTCTGTTGTAATTAATTTTGAGTGATTCTGCATGAGTACATAATACTTTATTTACACATTGCGGATGTTTCAAATTTTTAATTCAATTTGTCTCGAATACGCCTTTGCGTTATTTAGAAAAATGTTACAGGAGATATGATTTATTTGCATGACTTTTACTTTACGAGGGAATATGGTACTATTTTAATATCCTTGGTACCAGTTGGCACGATGAAGTAATAGAACGTACAATATGGGGCAGTAGAACATAATTAATCATATGGAGCAAAATTTCTTTTATATACTCTGAAACTTTTCAGTTATTGTTTATTTCAGAAAATATTTTATAATTTCATCATACGAAGAGTCCTAGTTTAACAATAATACACAACATTATAACAAATAAACATATTACCTTAATTACTCTACCTTAACTACTTTAAATTTAATAATTTAATTAAGAAGAGAAGAGAACTTTTGTAATATAAAATACTATTTCGAATTTTTAGCTATAAATAAAGAAGGTAAGTTAAGTAATGTGTTTATCTGTTGTGATGTGTATTATGAAAAGGTGTATCAAACTCCGCCCTCCGATAAAAACGCCGCCCCCCGACATGCGCTTTCATGATTTCAACCCCCTATCTCACCTGCAATCGCTTTTATAACCTGTTTGGGGTGGTGAGTATCTAATTCAGGCTTATCCTTCTTCATGTCTGGTTCCATCGATAAAGTGCGGGAAATTTTATTACTGGTGTTTCTTGTGTGCTTTTATTCAAATATTGGTCTTTTTGAACACGTTACAAATTTGTGATGTCCGGTAAGCGCCGAATATCAATTTAAGGAAGTAATTTTTTCAATGCTTATCATTTTAAAAGTTTTGTTTCTAAATCTTTGTACTTTAAGAAGTTTCTTTAAATATGGACCAAATATGTTTCGAAAATCCTCAGAAGCTTATATCAATTATGGTTGTTTGGAAGTATCCACAATATAAACCTACATTTTTAAATTTCGAATCAAAGTATAATAATAAACCTATAGTTTCATTATTTTTTTTTTAATGTCAAAATAATCAATTTATTACTGTTTAAAAAAGTCGAGGCGCAAAGGGTTACTTTTATTATGGTCTCTGATTCGAAGAAGTGTACATTGAAAATTAATATGAATTTCAGTTTATAATGTTTTCGTTCCTTTGGTAGTTTTTTAGACTGAATATTTGTAAGCAAAATAGGTTTCACTTGTATTATCTGATACTAAATATGCAGTACGTGGCGTAGTGCAAGATGCACCCCTAGATTTGAGCTGCCGCGGGTCTGAAAAAAAATTAAGGTTGGCAAATTCTTCTAAGTTTCAAAGATGTTTGCCATGTCAAACGTGTGGAAAAAGTTTTGATAGACCTTCTTTACTCAAAAGACATCTACGGACTCATACAGGTCAGTTTATGTAAATTTATACTTCAAGTGATTATTTTCTGTTTTTAATTTGTAGTATACAGTAAGAAAATGTATAATTTATTATTTAATATTAATTTTTCAATGAGCCGTTTTACCTTATCAGTGCAACAATATTGTTGTTAAATTTTGTTCTTTCATTTTTCAATTATTCCATTACATGAAACTTGAAACGCTGATCATGGGGAATTTTCATAGCAGTTAATAAATTAATGAGAAAATTGACAGATAAAGGATAAAATGATTTTAATTAGGTGAAAAACCACATGGTTGCACAGTGTGCGGAAAAATGTTCAGTACAAGCAGTTCTTTGAATACACACGTCAGAATTCACACTGGAGAACGTCCACACGAATGTCCCATTTGTGGAAAACGTTTTACTGCGTCATCGAATTTGTATTACCATAGAATGACTCATTACAAGGTTTTTATATTATTCAATCATTATGATTATTCAATAATTAAAATTCCTGCGTTAAAAAATTCATAATAATTTATTATAGTCACTTCTAAAGAGAATTAAATTCGTGTACATATTAAATTTTGGTTTCAGAAATATTTCATTTAAAATAGTATAGCATCGCTGTATTAATAATGGTAAAATGTTCGTAGGAAAAGCCCCATAAATGCAATGAATGTGCTCGTTCTTTTCCAACCCCTGGCGACTTAAGAGCCCATGGGTATTCCCATAGCGGTAATTGGCCGATGCGATGTCTGATCTGCAATCGAGGATTCTGTAAACCTGGGGCTCTACATCATCATATGCAATTACATACTGGTAATTACTATTAATTGATAACATAATCACTTACAACGTTTTAATCTTTCATAAATATTGAATTGACAAAATATTTCTATACACGAGAGGTGAATTTATTCTTCATAAACTTAGGTATTTTCATGAATGTTGCAATATTCTTAGAAATATAAACTGAATAAAGTAATAAAATTTATAGATATTGTAATTAATGTTTTGAAGTTTTTGTTAACCCTTTACGATCGAATTTGCCTTAAGCCATGGATACCTTACTGATTAATTAGGTATTTTAAGTTGAAAAACTTAAAGAGCTTTGTATTCCCGCGGAATGTTAATTTACATTAATAAATGTTCAGAATGATATCACGATGTATAAAAAATTAAAGAACATGGTCGCAAAGGGTTAAAAAATATTGTGTAGTAACACGAAATTATTATTTCAGGAAATCGTCCATATTGCTGTAACATATGTAAAAAACAGTTTTCCTTAATCAGTAATTTACGATCACATGAACGATCTCATGATCTTGATATGTCAATTGCAAGTGTTACTAATTACTCAAGTACGGAAAGTAAAGTGCCAACAATGAGTACGATTAGATTTGAGGATACAAGTAAAAATCACTTACAATTTCCAACCATTTATTCGTGGTCTTCTTGGGTACCTATACATTATCCAAAGTAAACAACATGATTGCTTTGTTGATTGATATATTTTTATCAGTCAGTTATAAAATGAATTAATTAACAAGAGATAACGAGTACCAATAAATGCGAATAAATCTTATCTTTGTAAAAAAAACACGTAGGAAAATTGCTTAAAATTAAATTGCGATATTTCAATTTCAATTGAAAAATGTATAAATATTTTACTTAAAACATAACTGTGGTGGCAATAAAGGAAATATATTAAGCGATATTTTCGAATAGAATAGTACAAAGTTTATTTTCCTCACAAAATACATTAATAAAGAAAACACAAAAATAGAAAATATCAAGATTTTTATATAATAGTAACAATTGCTCGCATATTAAAATTTGTTATGAAGAATCGGTTGAATTTGTAATTTCATTTTTCTGTTGGAGGGTACGTATTCAAGCTCTACTACTATCAATTCATTTTCACCTGTTTTTAAGAAAGGTGCAGGAACGTACAAAGTTATTTGGGGTCCGGGCAGTGGCCAGTATCGGCCTAAGTTGTGTCCATTTACGAAAGCTACCCCTTTGCCCCAACCGACGGTGTTCAAAAATGTGTCCATCGGTTGACCAGAAACAGAGAAGTTTCCTCGAAGTATCACTGGACCATTTAGAAGAGTTCCACTTTTGATTGTGATTTCTTTGAGGTCATTAAGTGGACTAATGTCGTCTAATGGATATCCAGTCATTCTCCATGGTCCGAGGGGAACACCGTTAAGAGTTACGTTCGAAATTCCCTGTAAAATAAAAGATAGATCAGACTTTCGTGAAGGACTGTACGTCGTCCACCATTTCAAATCTTCAATTGTGATCAACTCACCTTGTAATCATAAAGTCCACTGCCATAGTTTAATCGTCCTTGATTTTCAACTAATAGCTTCAACTTCTGTCCATAAGGCTCTTCTAAACTTACGATGTCGTACACTTTATTGGTACGACTTAAGGTTCCGACTAGATGATCATCCACGTAGACTAGTGCTCTGTCGCGGACCATGGCATGTAGAACCGCTGGATCCGAAGGATTAGTCACTAAATCGGTTTCGTAGAGTACTAGCCAATGAGACAGTCCAAGTGTTTCAAACGTCAACGGTACTAAGCTTTCAACAGGAACAGTTCCAAGTAATTGGCGACCGATAGGTTCCAATAGTTTCAAGACAGGCGTAAGGAAAATTGGACCGTAATCTCCCTTTGGAGATACTGTTGGGACGGACGTGTTTGGTAGAGGTAAATACTGCAAAAATGAAGCAAGATATTATTTGTCAAATATATAAAATGAACCATTAATTATTATCATCATAATTAATGTAATAGTTCCAGATAAAAAATATACAATATGAGAGATAGTGTATGATGTGATGAAATATGAGAGTTATTGAGAGTCTTAATTTGTTTTAAACATACTAAATTATGGGAAAGATTATATTAGTGGCATTTTATAATTTTATAATTTAAATTTTTAATATTTTGTATGAGATACTAATATTAAATGTAAATATTTCTCTATATTATATATCAAACATCAAATTATTTAATTTATTATTACAAAGTTCCATCTTTTGATTTATCCTTTTTTGTATTTTTTATTATTATACCTGAGAGACGACATTTCTAATTTCAAAATATTTTGGCGTTGGGTCACCTGCTTCTGTCAATGGAGCATCGTAATCGTAGGAAGTTAATTGTGGACTGTACGCGTCTGGACCACCATTAGCACCTGTGGAATCATAATATGTTAATTAACATTATTTATTGATATTTTAACAGCAGTTAGGAGTTTCTTTGCATCATGCTAATTTTACTAACCAGCGGTGTAACCGAAATTTGTACCACCGTAAAACATGTATATATTAACTGATGCACCCATAGAGAGCATTTCATTCAAAGTCTTTTTAACAGCCCCGGACTTTACCCTTTGAAATGGTTCTTCCCAGTGCGTCAACCACCCTGGGTAAAATTCAGAATTTACCAATGGACCCTGAAACAAATGTATGCTTAGTAATTTTAAAACAATCTTATATTTTTAACATAGGATATGACTCAAAATTATCTCTGAAGACTGAGAGATCGTATTAACACGTTGACTGCCATATCACCCATATACATATAGGTGATATTTGAATTTCCATAGGAAACCATTACCCATATTATTAGGAATTATTCGATTTATCTTATCGCAAATAGATAAGACGTTTGTATAGTAGTCAACGTGTTAATATATGCAATTGTTAACTTATCTATATATCTTTAGCGATCAAAAATAAAACGTTATTACGAAAAACAATTCTTTCATTTGATAATCAAAAATTGGTATACAGAGATTAATGTTATTTACGAAGTCGTTATGTTTTTTGTTATCTGTTAATGTTTACCTGAGATTGATAGACGCGCAAGGTTTCGAAAGTTTTTTTCACATTTGTAGAAGTTCCAAAGTCAATGGTGGTATAAACGTTTGGCACAGATCCACAACTAAGCATAACATCATTCGCACCATTGGTTGTGTACAATAAAGCCTTTGTCTCAATTTTCTCTTTCATTATATCCCGTAGACGACTCATGTATTGTGTGTCGCAAGCAAAGCTTCCATACTCGTTTTCCACCTGAAAACACATAAACAACGAATGTTTTCATGAAATAGACAATCTGTTCTCATTGATTTTAAGATAGAACGAGTATGAATGTTCTAAGCTTCTCTCCTTTGAACTTTGTATCACTTTGAAAATCTCTGAATTCTAAGTAATAATTGTATTTTTTTAGTTAGAAGCATTGTCAGAATAATAAAAGATAATCTTTCATTCAAATTAATGAGCGCGAGTATATTATTCAGTAGCTTAGAGATTATTAAGTAAGCTATACTTAAAATAAATAATTATCTCTACTTATACCTGAACCATTATTATGGGACCTCCGTTTCCTCTGAGATAGGGCTTAACACGTTCCAACACTTCATTTAAGTATATTTCCGCATAATGCATGTATTCTGTAAGATAATAAAATGATTTAAATTGTAAAATATGTTGATAATTACGCGAGATAATTATTGAAGGCTAAGGAACTTCTTACGTGGATCATTTACGCGTAATTTTCCGGATGATACACGTGGTATTAACCAGTAAGGAAGGCCGCCCTAAGGATACAAGCAAAAATGAAGAAAAAAACAAAAATAATTAATAACTTACTATAATTTATAAAATCAAATGTAATGTTAATTGTTTGTGAATATTTTTTGAATAATAATTTTTATGGTATTTACTAAATGATAATTTTAATAATTTTATTAATTTTCATTATCAGTCCAATTTTAAGCATTAATTTGCGTTTGACACGTTGAATGTTGTGAGGGTTATCAATGACTATTGTTATATTAATACTGTAAGGCAATTGTAAGTTTGAGTTTAAAAGTTAATCATTCTTATCCTTAATAATTAGAGTTTTAGTATATATTTTGCAACAGGGCAGACTGGGACTTACATTTTTATTGGGAGACTAGTAACAAAAGCCTTCTCGTAGAATACAAGTTCTAATTTTAATTAATTATGTGTAAAATCCTTACCGACCTTCTGAGAATTTATTCGATCTTTCGATAGTCAGTTCGCTCCTGATTAACGTATTAATCAATAAATAATAATTGATACGTTCCTAAAAAGTATACTTACAAAGTCTCTTTCTGCACAGATGTATGGACCCGGTCTTAAAAGGACCAATAAATCTTCTTCCTGAGCAATATCCAAAAATTTCAGCAGATCTGCATCACCTGTCCATTCCCATTTATCCTCGGTCGGTTGATGAAGACTCCATTCTACGTAACTGTAGATAGAAATAGTACAAAATAATTGTAATTTACAAAAGAAATTCATGAAGAATTAACAGGAACCACTACCGACGAAGAAAGTAAATGAATTTTAATTCATTTGTTCAACTCACGTAGAGACAGCGTTTAATCCAGCTGCTCTTATTTTTCTTAAACGATCTCTCCAATATTGTCTCGGCGTTCGGAAATAATGAAAACTGCCGGAAACGTATCGAAACGGTTTTCCATCGAGCAAAAATTGATCGTTCACGTAATCAACTTCAAAACCAAATTTCAGTTGTGTGTCCTGAAATGACAAATTTGACGAATTTTTAAACGTGTTCTATCTTTCGTTATTTCGTTAATTAATTTAGCTAGTATTAGATGTACAAATTAATTTGATAGGATCACTTGAAAGGTAATTATTATAGCACGAGAATATTCTAAATTTGTTTAAAAAGCAAAAATGTTATGGAGCTTGAAGTATTTCAAAATATCTTGAAAAGTGAAAAAATGGTAAACGGGACATTATAACTAAAAGGAGGGCAGTATATTAACAACCTCATTCGATATTTTTTTAATTATTTTTAAAATGCACACACTCCATTGTATACTTACATTCTCCACATGAACATTTACAGCTTGCCCCATAACACCGGTCGCTGCCAGGACTAACAATAAGAACCACATCTTCAAATCCCTTCCTAAACAGACGTTTTTGCTAATCGGAGGATCCACTGTGAGTCTGAACAGTCAGTTGAGTACGTCTGTCTAATCAGTGGACGGTCAGTCTATTAAGAATTCACCATCAGTGGAGATATCGTTGTCAGTTATCGGTGAAATAATTGCGATAGCGTCATATCGTTGGTTCGACGTCTCGAGCGTTGTTTGAAACTTGCCGAGAACGGTATGCAAACAACTGTCCAGCTATTAGACGTGTAAAAACGGACACCGACGACGCCAGAGGCTCGTCTTTTCGTTCCAGTTTGTCCGACACGACTGGCTGGCTCCACTGGGGGAGTCGTAATACGCGCTCTGACCCGATCGAGGACAGGTTGAGATAACATTGACCGATATAGGACGTGTCACGGACACTGTACTGACCGATGCATCGCGATGGTATCAGGACGACTGCGAAGCAAATGTGACGTCAGTGTTAGCTAGGCAGCCGTTACACGAATGCTTTGTTAGTTACGTGGCCGGCAATCGAAACGAGACGATGCAGAACGCCTCGAAATAATGGGTTTCGATGACAAGCGCGTCGCCTTCAATTGAATTGTCAAGCCGAAAAACAGTACAGTATCGAGCACGATAGGTTACCCTAGAATGACGGGCGTGATAGGGGAAGAAGATCGTACCAGTCGCCTATCAACGTTCACTCGAGCAAATTTGGAATGACCTTGTAGAAAAGGCGCTCCCCCTCCGATTTCGATGATTTTTAATATGTTTAAATCTCGACGTTTTAAGCAATTTTTTCCCTCTAATCTACATATATGTTGGATTCGCTTAGTTTAACAGTAAATAATTGAGGCTTACTTGCCGACGCACACTGCGACGGGTGTACACGTACGGGTGAAATTCAATGTAGTAATACTCACGGTTTTTTGCAAATATTTTGAAAACTAAGCGACTGAGGGGTCTCGGATGGTTCTGCCGATGATGGTTTGCCAGTTGTCGAGCAAGAAGGTCCAGCTGAAGGTCCAATGCTGCTCAAGCTGGAACTCTCCGTAGCGGAAAAAAGTTGCTTAAAATGTCAAATTTCAAAAATTTCTGAATTTTTAAACAAAAATCGGAGGTGGAACGCTTTTTTTACAAGTTCACCTTGGCATTTATTGCGTCATATCCCATGAATCAAACTGGTTGCCGGGCAAGTGGCGTCATTTATATTACGTATTGTAGACGTATCACATCAGCAAATATTTTACGTCTTCCTTTGTGACAAACATTAGAGGCGTCTCCTTTTATACACATTATATTGAAGAAGTATGCAATTTAGTTGAAAATATGTTTCTTCATTATTTGTTGACATACAGATATTTATTACAAGTGGATACACGCATTTAGATGATAATCTATGTGTGTATACAGGTTTACTTGAAATAAATCTGTTCCACTAATATTCCATATATGGTATTGCATAATTGTCAACATATTAATAAAATAGAAGTAATGAATTTCTTTGTAACTTACTCTATGAATAATATAAACTAAAACTGAAGTTAAAAAATAACAATATAGGTTTTGGATAACTTATAGTATACTCATAATTAATCTTTCTATAAGATCATATACTAGTTGTATAATATTTAATTAATCTGATCAACTAATAAGTATTACGTATAGCTTGTATAATAATACAAATATTCTGAAAAAAACGTTAATGAACAAATTATTAATAATTAATCATACTTGTCCTTTCATCAGGACATTCTATTTTACAAACAAACTATGAACAAAATATAATTGCTACTAATTGTTTAGATTTTGTAGGGATGTACAAGTATGAATTAGAAAACGCAGAGTTATAATATGAACATTATATATATATATTTCAACATATTTGGTTAAAAAAAATGTTAAAAACAAAACGTGTATAATTCTATACTAAATAATATCTTATTAATATCAATCTCAGTAACAATAAAAAGTTGCCCAACATTGAACAATAACACAATTATCTATGACTACATATAAAATTTGTTAGTATTCTTGGTTTACTCGTTAACAAACTTCTTGCTGCCATGTATATTAATATACCAGCAAATAATGTTTCAATACTAGTTCTAATACTTTATCAGAATATAGTGAATTTTCTTCATATCTATTTCAGTTCATCATTTTCTTCCTCGAATCACCTGTAACAAAATATACGGGACAGGTAATGGGAGGAAAATGCCCATAAACAACCGAAAACAAATAATAAACTGTTACAATAACATTAAAAAATTTCTGATCGCTTTAAATTGATTTAAAAATTTCATGTTTTCACCTATAACGAGATCCAATGCCAGTTCTTCGTCGATATTTAATTTTTCTATACAACGGAAACGACGACCTTCTTCATGGAAGAATCTGAATTGGAACCTCCAGCTGCCTGAAGTGACGCTGATGCTCTAGAAACAGCTGTATCGAGTGCAGCATTACTCCTAATATTATTATCATTACCAAAAGCGAATATACTTTTCCCCACAGTTACCGAATTCTCGTCAGTAAATTGTATATTATTCACATATGTCTTCGTCTGTAAATCATTTAGCTGTGTTTCCACAGTTGATTCCAAACCTTGTGAAGGGGTAATAGGGAGTGCTATAGATCCCCTCGACAGATCATTGGAAGAAACAACATTCCCACCGGTTTCATTAATTTGTAATATAGGTGACCCTGATCCAGGTATCCTGGTTCTGTTCTTACCCAAACTCGTCAAACTACCGGGATTAGGCAAAATGGTCTCATTGTGTTCCTCAACACTAATATCAAGACTGCCAGAAATATGAATTTGGTCCACAATAACAACTCCGTGAGATCCTGTACCATTCGTTCTAATCAACTCTCCGTCCATTACAATAGAAGATCCGTTAATATGAAAACCAGTTATATTGGCTTTCGCAACGTCCTCTATTGTTAGATTAAAAGTACCAGATTCCACTATGCTCTTATTAGCAGAGCTGCCGCCAATATTGCTCTCAACAGCAACTTCTACGTTACCAGATATAACAATATTTTCGGATGCCAACGTTGAAACATCGGATACAGTTTGCGTACCACTTAAGGTAGAGCTTTCGGCAAGCCACTCAGTAGATTGTGAAGAACTCTTTGCCGGCTCCAAAGTACTAATAGATGCCACGGTACTTTCAGATTGTGACGTTTCACGACCAGTCACCGATGAAGGAATATTGCTACTGCCTGTAGTCTGCGGTTGACGCTCGGTAGTGCCAGACATCTCAGTCGAGATTTGGATTGTGCTTTCCACATAACCATCAGCAGCGCGCGATGACGTGTCTCGTCGTGGTCGAGAAACATCCCTAGAATCTTCGGCACTTGTAGAACGAGTACTACCACTAGTAGTTACCGAGGATGGTATAATACTGCTCAAGCTGGTGCTCTCCGTAGGTTCCTCAGATGGGCGCGTTTTGGTACTGCCTGTAGGCTGCGATGGGCTTGTAGGTTCTTCTGTACTTGTAGACTCAGAGGGCCCGGATGATTCTGTCGATGATGGTCGGTCAGTTGCCCAAGAAGAAGGTCCAGCTGAACTTCCACTGCTGTTCAAGCTGGAGCTCTCCGTGGGTCCCTCAGAAGGGCGCGTTTCAGTACTGCCTGTTGACTGTGATGGGCTCGTAGATTCTTCTGTACTTGTCGACTGGGGGGCACCGGATGATTCTGTCGATGATAATTCTCTAGTTGTCGAGGAAGAAGGTCCAGCAGAACTACCAGTGCTGCTCAAGCTGGAGCTCTCCGTAGGTTCCTCACCTGGGAGGGTCCCAGTAATACCCGCTGACTGCGATTGGCTAGTAGGTTCGTCTGTACTAGTTGACTCAGAGGAGCCCGAATGTTCTGCCGATGATGGTCCGCCAGATGTAGAGGAAGATGGTCCAGCTGAACTTCCAGTGCTGCTCAAGCTGGAGCTCTCCGTAGGTTCCTCAGGTGGGGGCGTTTCGGTACTGCCTGTTGACTGCGATGGGCTTGTAGGTTCTTCTGTACTTGTCGACTCAGAGGGTCCGGATGATTCTGTCGATGATGATCCGTCAGTTGTCGAAGAAGAAGGTTCAGCTGAACTTCCAGTGCTGCTCAAGCTGGAGCTCTCCGTAGGTTCCTCAGATGGGCGCGTTTCGGTACTGCCTGTTGACTGTGATGGGCTAGTAGGTTCTTCTGTACTAGTTGACTCAGAAGAGCCCGATGGTTCTGCCGATGACGGTCCTCCAGTTGTCGAGGAAGAAGGTCCAGCAGAACTTCCAGTGCTGCTCAAGCTGGAGCTCTCCGTCGGTCCCTCAGATGGGCGTGTTTCGGTACTGCCTGTTGACTGTGATGGGCTCGTAGATTCATCTGTACCTGTCGACTGGGGGGGCCCGGATGATTCTGTCGATGATGTTCCGCCAGTTGTCGGAGAGGAAGGTCCAGCTGAACTTCCAGTGCTACTCAAGCTGGAGCTCTCCGTAGGTTCCTCAGATGGGCGCGTTTCGGTACTGCCTGTTGACTGCGATTGGCTAGTAGGTTCTTGTGTACTAGTTGACTCAGCGGAGTCCGTTGGTTCTGCCGATGATGGTCCGCCAGTTGTAGAGGAAGAAGGTCCAGCTGGACTTCCAGTGCTGCTCAAGCTGGAGCTCTCCGTAGGTTCCTCACATGGGAGGGTCCCAGTAGTACCCGTTGACTGCGATTGGCTAGTAGGTTCGTCTGTACTAGTTGACTCAGAGGACCGCGATGGTTCTGACGATGATGATCCTCCAGTTGTAGAGGAAGAAGGTCCAGCTGAACTTCCTGTGCTGCTCAAGCTGGAGCTTTCCGTAGGTTCCTCACACGGGATGGTTCCAGTACTACCTGTTGACCGCGACTGGCTAGTAGGTTCTTCTGTACTAGTTGACTCAGAGGAGCCCGATGGTTCTGACGATGATGGTCCGCTACTTGTAGAGGAAGAAGGTCCAGCAGAACTACCAATGCTGCTCAAACTGGAGATCTCCGTAGGTTCCTCAGATGGGCGGGTTTCGGTATTGCCTGTTGACTGTGATGGCCTCGTAGGTTCTACCGTACTTGTTGACTCAGAGGACCCCGATGGTTCTGACGATGATGGTCCTCCAGCTGTCGAGGAAGAAGGTCCAGCAGAACTACCAATGCTGCTCAAGCTGGAGCTCTCCGTAGGTTCCTCACACGGGATGGTTCCAGTAGTACCCGTTGACTGCGACTGGCTAGTAGGTTCGTCTGTACTAGTTGACTCAGAGGACCGCGATGGTTCTGACGATGATGGTCCGCCAGTTGTAGAGGAAGAAGGTCCAGCTGAACTTCCAGTGCTGCTCAAGCTGGAGCTCTCCGTAGGTTCCTCAGATGGGCGCGTTTCGGTACTGCCTGTTGACTGCGATTGGCTAGTAGGTTCTTCTGTACTAGTTGACTCAGAGGAGACCGATGGTTCTGCTGATGATGGTCCACCAGTTGTAGAGGAAGAAGGTCTAGCTGAACTTCCAGTGCTGCTCAATCTGGAGCTTTCCGTAGATTCCTCACACGGGATGGTTCCAGTACTACCTGTTGACCGCGACTGGCTAGTAGGTTCTTCTGTACTAGTTGACTCAGAGGAGCCCGATGGTTCTACCGATGATGGTCCGCCAGTTGTAGAGGAAGAAGGTCCAGCTGAACTTCCAGTGCTACTCAAGCTGGAGCTCTCCGTAGGTTCCTCAGATGGGCGCGTTTCAGTACTGCCTGTTGACTGCGATTGGCTAGTAGGTTCTTGTGTACTAGTTGACTCAGAGGAGTCCGATGGTTCGGCCGATGATGGTCCGCCAGTTGTAGAGGAAGAAGGTCCAGCTGAACTTCCAGTGCTGCTCAAGCTGGAGCTCTCCGTAGGTTCCTTACATGGGAGGGTCCCAGTAGTACCCGTTGACTGCGACTGGCTAGTAGGTTCGTCTGTACTAGTTGACTCGGAGGACCGCGATGGTTCTGACGATGATGGTCCTCCAGTTGTAGAGGAAGAAGGTCCAGCTGAACTTCCAGTGCTGCTCAAGCTGGAGCTCTCCGTAGGTTCATCAGATGGGCGCGTTTCGGTACTGCCTGTTGACTGCGATTGGCTAGTAGGTTCTTCTGTACTAGTTGACTCAGAGGAGCCCGATGGTTCTGCCGATGATGTTCCGCGAGTTGTCGGAGAGAACGGTCCAGCTGAACTTCCAGTGCTGCTCAATCTGGAGCTTTCCGTAGATTCCGCACACGGGATTGTTCCAGTACTACCTGTTGACTGCGATTGGCTAGTAGGTTCTTCTGTACTAGTTGACTCAGAGGAGCCCGATGGTTCCACCGATGATGGTCTGCCAGTTGTCGAGGAAGAAGGTCCAGCAGAACTTCCAGTGCTGCTCAAGCTGGAGCTCTCCGTAGGTCCCTCAGATGGGCGTGTTTCGGTACTGCCTGTTGACTGTGATGGGCTCGTAGATTCATCTGTACCTGTCGACTGGGGGGGCCTGGATGATTCTGTCGATGATGTTCCGCCAGTTGTCGGAGAGGAAGGTCCAGCTGAACTTCCTGTGCTGCTCAATCTGGAGCTATCCGTAGGTTCCTCACACGGGATGGTTCCAGTACTACCTGTTGACTGCGATTGGCTAGTAGGTTCTTCTGTACTAGTTGACTCAGAAGAACCTGATGGTTCTGCCGATGACGGTCCTTCAGTTGTCGAGGAAGAAGGTCCAGCTGAACTTCCAGTGCTGCTCAAGCTGGAGCTCTCCGTAGGTTCCTCAGGTGGGGGCGTTTCGGTACTGCCTGTTGACTGCGATGGGCTTGTAGGTTCTTCTGTACTTGTCGACTCAGAGGGTCCGGATGATTCTGTCGATGATGATCCGTCAGTTGACGAAGAAGAAGGTCCAGCTGAACTTCCAGTGCTGCTCAAGCTGGAGCTCTCCGTAGGTTCCTCAGATGGGCGCGTTTCGGTACTGCCTGTTGACTGTGATGGGCTAGTAGGTTCTTCTGTACTAGTTGACTCAGAAGAGCCCGATGGTTCTGCCGATGACGGTCCTCCAGTTGTCGAGGAAGAAGGTCCAGCAGAACTTCCAGTGCTGCTCAAGCTGGAGCTCTCCGTAGGTCCCTCAGATGGGCGTGTTTCGGTATTGCCTGTTGACTGTGATGGGCTCGTAGATTCATCTGTACCTGTCGACTGGGGGGGCCCGGATGATTCTGTCGATGATGTTCCGCCAGTTGTCGGAGAGGAAGGTCCAGCTGAACTTCCAGTGCTACTCAAGCTGGAGCTCTCCGTAGGTTCCTCAGATGGGCGCGTTTCGGTACTGCCTGTTGACTGCGATTGGCTAGTAGGTTCTTCTGTACTAGTTGACTCAGAAGAACCTGATGGTTCCGCCGATGACGGTCCTTCAGTTGTCGAGGAAGAAGGTCCAGCAGAACTTCCAGTGCTGCTCAAGCTGGAGCTCTCCGTAGGTTCCTCAGGTGGGCTGGTTTCGGTACTGCCTGTTGATTGCGATGGGCTTGTAGGTTCTTCTGTACTTGTCGACTCGGAGGGTCCGGATGATTCTGCCGATGATGGTCCGCCAGTTGTAGAGGAAGAAGGTCCAGCTGGACTTCCAGTGCTGCTCAAGCTGGAGCTCTCCGTAGGTTCCTCACATGGGGGGGTCCCAGTAGTACCCGTTGACTGCGATTGGCTAGTAGGTTCGTCTGTACTAGTTGACTCAGAGGACCGCGATGGTTCTGACGATGATGGTCCGCTACTTGTAGAGGAAGAAGGTCCAGCAGAACTACCAATGCTGCTCAAACTGGAGATCTCCGTAGGTTCCTCAGATGGGCGGGTTTCGGTATTGCCTGTTGACTGTGATGGCCTCGTAGGTTCTACCGTACTTGTTGACTCAGAGGACCCCGATGGTTCTGACGATGATGGTCCTCCAGTTGTCGAGGAAGAACGTCCAGCAGAACTACCAATGCTGCTCAAGCTGGAGCTCTCCGTAGGTTCCTCACACGGGATGGTTCCAGTAGTACCCGTTGACTGCGACTGGCTAGTAGGTTCGTCTGTACTAGTTGACTCAGAGGACCGCGATGGTTCTGACGATGATGATCCTCCAGTTGTAGAGGAAGAAGGTCCAGCTGAACTTCCTGTGCTGCTCAAGCTGGAGCTTTCCGTAGGTTCCTCACACGGGATGGTTCCAGTACTACCTGTTGACTGCGATTGGCTAGTAGGTTCTTCTGTACTAGTTGACTCAGAGGAGCCCGATGGTTCTGCCGATGACGGTCCTCCAGTTGTCGAGGATGAAGGTCCAGCAGAACTTCCAGTGCTGCTCAAGCTGGAGCTCTCCGTAGGTCCCTCAGATGGGCGTGTTTCGGTACTGCCTGTTGACTGTGATGGGCTCGTAGATTCATCTGTACCTGTCGACTGGGGGGGCCCGGATGATTCTGTCGATGATGTTCCGCCAGTTGTCGGAGAGGAAGGTCCAGCTGAACTTCCAGTGCTACTCAAGCTGGAGCTCTCCGTAGGTTCCTCAGATGGGCGCGTTTTGGTACTGCCTGTTGACTGCGATTGGCTAGTAGGTTCTTCTGTACTAGTTGACTCAGAAGAACCTGATGGTTCTGCCGATGACGGTCCTTCAGTTGTCGAGGTAGAAGGTCCAGCAGAACTTCCAGTGCTGCTCAAGCTGGAGCTCTCCGTAGGTCCCTCAGATGGGCGTGTTTCGGTACTGCCTGTTGACTGTGATGGGCTCGTAGATTCATCTGTACCTGTCGACTGGGGGGGCCCGGATGATTCTGTCCATGATGTTCCGCCAGTTGTCGGAGAGGAAGGTCCAGCTGAACTTCCAGTGCTACTCAAGCTGGAGCTCTCCGTAGGTTCCTCGGATGGGCGCGTTTCGGTACTGCCTGTTGACTGCGATTGGCTAGTAGGTTCTTGTGTACTAGTTGACTCAGGGGAGTCCGATGGTTCTGCCGATGATGGTCCGCCAGTTGTAGAGGAAGAAGGTCCAGCTGAACTTCCAGTGCTGCTCAAGCTGGAGTTCTCTGTAGGTTCCTCAGATGGGCGTGTTTCGGTACTGCCTGTTGACTGTGATGGGCTCGTAGATTCATCTGTACCTGTCGACTGGGGGGGCCCGGATGATTCTGTCCATGATGTTCCGCCAGTTGTCGGAGAGGAAGGTCCAGCTGAACTTCCTGTGCTGCTCAATCTGGAGCTTTCCGTAGGTTCTTCACACGGGATGGTTCCAGTACTACCTGTTGACTGCGATTGGCTAGTAGGTTCTTCTGTACTAGTTGACTCAGAAGAGCCCGATGGTTCTGCCGATGACGGTCCTCCAGTTGTCGAGGAAGAGGGTCCAGCAGAACTTCTAGTGCTGCTCAAGCTGGAGCTCTCCGTAGATCTCTCAGATGGGCGTGTTTCGCTACTGCCTGTTGACTGTGATGGGCTCGTAGATTCTTCTGTACTTGTCGACTGAGGGGGCCCGGATGATTCTGTCGACGATGGTCCGCCAGCTGAACTTCCAGTGCTGCTCAAGCTGGAGCTCTCCGTAGGTTCCTCAGATGGCCGTGTTTCAGTACTGCCTGTTGCCTGCGATGGGCTCGTAGGTTCTTCTGTGTTTGTCTGCTGAGAGGGCCCGGTTGGTTGTCCAGATGATGAGTCGGTACTGTTACTGGAATGCCTTGGTTCCTCCGTTGTGGTGGACGTTGGTTCCTTTGAGCTTACGGTGTTGGGCGAACTGGAGCTCACGCTGCTGTCCTCCGTTGCCTGTGTTTGGGTGCTTCGCTTTGTCCGTGAAGTATTTGGTATTTTTGTCATTGTGCTGCTAGCTTCTATGCTCGAGCTCCAATTATTTTGCCATGTGGAAGTGGACTGTGTTACTGGCCATGGAGGTTTTGTTGTTTTTCCACACTTCCAGGACGTTGGATCTTGTGGTGAAAGTGGTGGTGGTTCTGTCACAATTTCGAAGGTATCGTTAATGGAGAGGTGGACATTAATACATTTTTTAATTAGAATTAGCCGATGCTCGTGGTTGATTTGTTTCTTTATTTTGCAGATATGCAACAGTTTTTCTATGCTTAAATTTTTTAAATGGCTTAGTATGTACTTTTTTATGCCCAGTTTCTTGCTCCATTCAATGTATCTAGCCTTGTTATATTCGTATAATCTTCTGTAGTACATTTCTATTGGTGTAAGGTGTCTACATTCGTTGTTCTTGTTGTGTTTAAGCATTTGTATTATATACGTAGCATTTTCCACTTTTTCTTTTACTTTCGTTAAGAATCCTTTGAATTCTTCCTCATTCGTATCCTTTTCTTTTGAATCATGTTGGCTATTTCTCTGATGTTTTCTGTCTCTTTCTTTATCAGAATGTGAATGGGAGGATCTAATTTGATCAATTGAATTTGATAATTCTGAAGAATCCTTTGTATTGGGTGAATCCTTTTCACTCGAATCCTGTGAACTGTTATTGTTTTTTGCGCTGTTTTTATTTTTTTCTCTCTGTTTATGATTTGTTTGCTTGCGAGTGTGTGAAATTGCTGCGCTGATTTCATCTGTTGAAGTTGAAGATTCTGAAGAGTCTTTCTTATTGGGTTGGTCCTTTTCGCCTGATTCATTGTTATTTTGTTTTGGACGCTTCTTATTAAAAATCCAGTCGAGAGGATTTCTGTTGTTGTGAGGATCATTTTCTTGAGAGCTTCTTTTGTATGGGTTTCGTTGGTTAAACTTTTCATCCGTGGATTCTTTCTCCTTCAAATTTGTACTCTCAGAATTCTTCCCCTGATTTTTTCGGTTATAAGGGGAACTCCACCTGTTTCCTGGCAGTAAATCGAATGGATTTGAAGGTTTCCTTACCTCGTTTCTATCACTTTCTTTTTTCACAGAATTTTGGGGATTTCTTCCAAACCCTGCTAGTTTGTCGAGATTGGGCAATAGTGCTGAGCCCCAGTCGTGAAGTCGCTGAATAGTTTCATCTTTTTTTACCCTTATTTCCTTTTGCAATTGTTCTACCGTGTCTTTCCATGATGAGGTTTCAGATGGTGCACCATGCGTATGCGCAAGTAAAGTGACAATTAGAAGGAAGACGAAACCTACCAACAATGAATAAATGTTATGACGTCATGATGCCATGAATGTTGGAATATTAATAACATCTATAAACAGGTGGTAAATATAATTTGTTAAGGCTCAAATAATATAGTCTAAAGTGAAAAAGAGAAATGTATACAGCTCTTATATTTTCACTAATAATGAGTGAATTGACCATTTTTAACAGAAAGAGTACGATTTTCAAAAATTCGAATTTAGTGATCACTTCCAAATATTATATAATGAATATACAGTATAATAAATCACATCAAATCTTTAAGTTAATGTATATAATTTCCGTATGTATAATTTAATATCAAACATAAAAGAAATACATATATGATATAGATATGTATTTATAAAGATGATACTTTATTAAATTCGGAGAACAACACAAAACTTTCTATTTACTCCTATGATACATTTCACTTTTCAAAACAGTAGGTATTTGTTTTGTTTTTTTTTCGATGTTACCTTTCATCGCAAGAAACTTTTATGAAATACACATGTACCGCTTCACCAACTACACATCGTCACTTCGACTCATTGTTTAATTGGCCCGAGGTCTTTTTATACAGTTGTCTTCTGATAAATGTTCCTTATCGGTTCTTGAGATAAAATTTATGAGCATTATTACAATGATTCATCTTATTTTTCGTCTAATGCCTTTATAAACAAAGCATCCCAATTTTCACAACGTGAGGTAAATATGATTTATTGTGACTGGCGCACACATGTTTCAATTTGTTGAATACGATGCATATACCCGTGACATCGATCGTGATTTGGTTTAAGTTATGTTTGCCTTTCAGATAATTCGATATTGTAAAACACAACTTTTTCTTCAGCATTTCTTATCTATGTCTCCGAAATCACTTTTTCGCCGGTAGTTAATGTCAATAGGAAGTATTTATTTCTCGTCTGGATTTCTTAATATTTGAGTTATCTTATATTTCTATCGACTAGATATTTGATTTAAATAAGCGTTACTTTATTATGTAGTATTATCTTATTTTAATTAAATGTTAATCAACATCATAATTTTGTTTTTTTAAAGTGTTTAACTCTCTGGTTTCATATGTAATGTGGGTACAACTGCAACTCAAGTTGTTTGTGTCATATTATAATTCATGCAAAGTATTGCATATAAGCATTTATATAATATAATACATATAAGTATTTCTTTTTCTCAATTGCAACCTATTTTCTCTAAATTCTCCCCAGTGGGGTGAGTTGTGCGAGAACTCGAAAATTTCGGGTACCCGATAGTCCGGTTGAGTCGAGAATTGATTTGGTCGAATCAGATTATATTAGATATAGTTTTTGTGAATACTTCCCATAGACGGACATGTTCAACGAAGATCGTCCCAAAACACAGTTCTCCAAATTTCGGGAATCCTAAGCTGACTGAAGTAATTCCCGACCCAATCTGATTATTGGGTACTTGAAATTTTCGGATTCTAGCACATCTATACTTTTAAGAAACCGATCCGACTTGACTCAACCCGAATTTCGGATACCTGAAGTTTTCTGATTTTTGCACACTAATAAAGGTGTAACATAACAAATTACAAGATTTTGTAAACATAATATTTCTTATGTCGTCATGAATGAAATTTCTTGATTAGAAAAAATTAATCAGTCAGCTGTTGTAATGTCGAAGTCAACTAAAATTATTTGAGCTTACAAATCAGTTATTGTTTCGATGCAAAAACAATAGTTCCAAAGATTGAAGTTATACGACAAGAAAAGTAATAGGTAGAAAAGAGACGCTAGTCTTCTTGTGAAACGTGAGATTCTCGCGGATTTCCAGTAAGTACTATACATATATGTGAGATAAATTAATCTTTACACGAGTCTGGAAATTCTCAGGCTGTTTAATGAACTCGAGCTTCCAGAGATTGGTTCTAATTGCCATCCGACGAATGTTAATTACAGGTATAGATTATACTAATTAAACAAGGAATGCAATGATTGTGTCGTATAACTGCAATTTCAAGATATCATTGTTTAAAGGTAAAACGAAAATAAAATTTCGAATGTTTTGTTCTTGTAATATTTATAAGTTACAATTTTTGATGTAATACAAACAGCTTTTTTGATCATTCTTGAATGATCTTAATATATTTAATGATTAAAATTTCGAAAGCGAAATGATTTACGAGCACCATTATAGAATAATTAATACAAGAATAAACAATATAATAATTCAACAATAACACAATAAGAATCATTGAAATCAATTTTACGCAAAATTATTTTGTATGAGAAAGTGCTTAATTTGTTCTTCCCTTCTGATTAGTTTTCACATTTCTAGTACAATTATTGTCAGTTTTTCCCTAAATATTGCACTGATAAGAGCTATCAATGTTTCGTTTCATTTCGAGTACAATCCACAAACTGTTTCTTGTTTCCTATTAAGAAAATATAATCTTCTTGAATATTAATATTTTTGAAAAGTTTTCTTGGATCCTAAAATATACACAGAAAATAATATACTTTTTTTAGCGCACATTGCATATTTTAGCGTACTTTGCTTACCAAACGATAAGAATAGATAAAGGTTTATGAATGTTATAACGAAAGAATATAATAAGAAGTGGGAAAAAATCTACGTCAGCATATTAGTATTGCACAGTTACACAAGATGTGCGTAAATATGATGTTAGGTATACAATTTTGTCTTCAAACGTGACAGAAACGTTGTATTTGATTTTTTTTGTAATTTTTCGGCAAGTGCTTAGGAACAGGCAGCTTCAGTCAGTTTGCTTTAAAGAATTTAACAGGAACTACTACCACATTTGAACACTGGCAATCCGAGTATTATTGTATTAACTCACATCCTACTTAGGTGAATTTGAAAAGTTACCGGTCATTAAACTTCTATTGCGAATAAGTCAGACAAATTTCTAATACAAAAATTAAATTACATGAAATAATTAGTAAATGAATTCTTTAAATTAGATTGCTTTTTTTAGTGGGATTTTTAATTAATCAAATTGTCATGGAAATTATGAACGTTTATTTTAATTAACATTCTTTGACAAAAATACTGTTATAATACATAGTATTTGCTTCTTTTTTATACTTCTTTAGTTATATAGAAGATTTGAATTTAACCATCCAAACATGAATACGTGGTACTGTATTTATCGCCATCAAATGCGGTATGTAATAGTATTTATAAACTATTTAACTTAAAAATATAAATATAATACTTTGATGATTATGAAGTTTAACTGTAACTCTATTTTGTAAAAATGTGATCACCACGTGATTCACTTCAAACGGAACACTCTGTACATATGGGAAGTTTCATCTATTAATTTGTACCAATTAAGTTTTAGTTAACTCCTTCGCTAGATGAATGAAACAAACGAAAATATTATTATATTAATTAGTATTTAAATAACATTAAATGATTTTTAATATAATATTATACTGACATAAGGTTAATATCACGTTATATAAATATTACAAATAATAATAATAATATTAATGATGTTATTAATATGAATATTAATATTACTGAATGTGTTGAAATGGTGGTATAAACTTTAACTTTTGTAATTCTTAAGTCTTATGTGAATCTCATATTTTGCATATTGTAGTAGATTTTTTGTTTGCAACCTATAATATTTATATATTTATTTGTCTACAGCTGCTGATTGATTGCAATTAATTCTTTAATAGAAGACGTACTTTTGAGATCCATCTAAAGATAGTAATCTAGCAGACTGTTATGCTGTAAATCCATCAAACGCAACGAAACAATATTTGCATTAAGTATGATGGAGTTAGAGACAAAGAAGGTATTAAAACCTACTAATGCATCGTCATTACTTCTAGAACCTATGTTATCATGGGTTGTAGCTATTATTCTATTTATAAAATACAACGGAATAGCTAATCGACTTGTTTCTTTAATTAACGTTTGTTTATCAACAAACTTGGTATAATTAAGATATTTGCGTAACAGTAGACACAATTGAATTATTATACGCGGTATGGTGGCTTATTGTTCATACATACGTAATTTTAGAAATGATATTTTAATTGGGATTAATGGTGGCACATCTGCATTGCAATTACGCTTAAGCACTAATACCTGGACTTTTGCGTTCGACTTCTTATTTGAAGAATGTTTGTAACTTTTTAAGTCTAAAATATAAATACTGTATGTATACTTGATGTCACGAGAGTCCATAACTGCGAAAAGACCAGTTTTCGTTCTTTTCTGCGCATTGTCGTTCTGATTGGCGATACTTCCAGCGGAAGTGGAAAGCGATTGGCGGATCGCTTTCCCCCACCATCGCTGCGTTCCCCCGCCATCGTCCAACCTGCGCGCTTAGTTATGGACTCTCGTGACATCAAGTATAGATGTTATATTTATGAAATAATCAAAGTATTATAGTTAATCAATGCATAAATGGATAATCCACGTATTGTTTCTACGAATTAGAAATTTATGTGGAAATCATACTATGAAAGATAAACATGTATGAATATAAATTATGATCATCCCTTGTATATGGAAATCAATTAAACGTTTGTCCAATGTGTTATTCATAAAGTTGATTCATAAAATATGAATAGGAAGTGTCGATTTTAAGGTAAATAAGAGGAAATAATAAGTATAATGGAAATTCTTGTTAAATACTTTGCTATCTAACCTTTTTTATTATTCAATCTTCTACAGCAATAATGGCATTTGCATGACTTTAGAGTAAAACTATTAGTATTTCCAGTCATAGAAATTTTAATGATAACCAGAATTATAAGAACATTTTCTGCGCTGCAATGTGTGCAAATCAGTATGACCACAAATTTATGGTCACAAAAATTCCTCCTACCACCATATCCACGAATCGAAAATTATACACCTCAACAACATTAAAAGTAATTTAATAAAATCACTAATGATAAGCTCCCTTTCCAATTGTGCTATTTTCTCCAATTGCGGTTCCTGCGCTTTCTAAATGTCTCTGCCAGTAAAACCAACTGCAGTTTCACTAGTTAACCCTGAATGACTTGATGATTTGTCAGTATTTGTCTCTTCAGTTTCACTGGCGGTTATCAAATATGGTCCATTGCTACTAGCGAGTCATTGATTGAACTTCTACCGTACCTTCAAATCTGCCTGAAGTAGTAGACCTTCTAATTCAAGTGACGCTATCGGTACCTTCTTTAGTAGATCTAGATGAAGCTGTCAAGCTGACCCTGACATACTTGTTGATCTTCCTCCCCTGTTGTGGCAGTTCCTTCAGTGGAGGTTTCAGCACTGTTCCAAGTGGTGGGTGTTTCGCTCGAGATGGTGTTATTTTATCTTGAATACTAGTTTCAGATGACGTCTGTTCACTTGGTCCTGAACTACTTGTTGATCTTCCTGCACTTGTATGCCCTATGCCCTATCCACTAATTGTTACTAATGATGGTTTACTGCTACTGATTACATTTTCTCAGTGCCCCACTGCGGTGACAGTTCCTACAATTGTAGTATCAGCACCGCTCCAAGTGATGGGTGTTCCGCTCGAAATGGTGTTAATTCTGTCATAAATAATTGTTCCGGATGACGTTTGTTCAGTTGGCTCACTTGTCGGTCTATCTGTAGCTGTATGCACAATCGTTTCAATAATTGTTCCTAATGATGGCTTACTGTTACTGATTATAGTCTCTCCGTGTTTCGCGGCTGTGACAGTTCCGTCAGTTGTAGTATTAGCACTGCTCCAAATGGTGGGGGTACTGCTCGAAATGGTGTTAATTCTGTCATAAATAGTCGATTCGGGTGACGTTTGCTCAGTTGGTTTTGAACGACTTGTCGGTCTTTCTGTACTTGTATGCCCAATCGTTTCAACAATTTTTACTGATGACGACTTACTGCCACTGATTATAGCCTCTCTCTGCCACGCTGTTTTGGCAGTACCTTCACTTATGGTATCAGCTTTGATCCAAGGAGTAGGTCTTTCCCACGACAGGGTGCTTACTTTTCCTTGAATAATATTTCCAGATAACATGTGTTCAGTTGGACGTGGTCCACTGGTTAATCCGCCTGTACTTGAATGCCCTGCCGTTTTAACAGTCGTTCCTAATGATGGCTTATTGTCACTGATTATAACCTCTTCTTCCCTCGCTACTGCGGCAGGTGTTTTAGTTGTAGTATTTGCACGGTTCCAAGTGACTGGTCTTTCCCTCGACAGGGAGCTTACTCTCTCCTGAATAATATTTGCAGCTGACATGGGTTCACTTGGTCCTGGATGATTGGTTGATCCGTCAGTACTTGTATGCCCTATCGTTTTAGCAGTTGGTAGTAATGATGGCTCATTGTTACTGATTATAACCTCTTCTTCCCTCGCTACTGCGGCAGGTGTTTTAGTTGTAGTATGTGCACTGCTCCAAGTGACTGGTCTTTCCCTCGACAGGGAGCTTACTCCCTCGTGAATAATATTTCCAGCTGACGTGTGTTCATTTGGTCCTGGATGGTTGGTTGATCCGTCAGTACTTGTATGCCCTATCGTTTTAGCAGTTGGTAGTAATGATGGCTTATTGTCACTGATTATAACTTCTTCTTCCCTCGCTACTATGGCAGGTCTTTTAGTTGTAGTATGAGCATTGTTCCAAGCGACAGGTCTTTCCCTAGCCTGGGAGCTTACGCTCTCCTGAATAATATTTCCAGCTGACGTGTGTTCATTTGTTCCTGGATGATTGGTTGATCCGTCAGTACTTGTATGCCCTATCGTTTTAGCAGTTGGTAGTAATGATGGCTTATTGTCACTGATTATAACCTCTTCTTCCCTCGCTACTGTGGCAGGTCTTTTAGTTGTAGTATGAGCACTGCTCCAGGCGACAGGTCTTTCCCTAGCCTGGGAGCTTCCGCTCTCCTGAATAATATTTCCAGCTGACGTGGGTTCACTTGGTCCTGGATGATTGGGTGATCCGCCTGTACTTGTATGCCCTATCGTTTTAGCAGTTGTTCCTAATGATGGCTCATTGTCACTGATTATAACCTCTTCTTCCCTCGCTACTGCGGCAGGTCTTTTACTTGTAGTATGAGCACTGCTCCAAGCGACAGGTCTGTCCCTGGGCAGGGAGCTTACTCTCTCCTGAATAATATTTGCAGCTGACGTGTGTTCACTTGGTCCTGGATAATTGGTTGATGCGTCAGTACTTGTATGCCCTATCGTTTTAGCAGTTGGTAGTAATGGTGGCTTATTGTCACTGATTATAACCTCTTCTTCCCTCGCTACTGCGGCAGGTGTTTTAGTAGTAGTATGTGCACTGCTCCAAGTGACTGATCTTTCCCTCGACAGGGAGCTTACTCTCTCCTCAATAATATTTGCAGCTGACGTGTGTTCATTTGGTCCTGGATGGTTGGTTGATCCGTCAGTACTTGTATGCCCTATCGTTTTAGCAGTTGGTAGTAATGATGGCTTATTGTCACTGATTATAACCTCTTCTTCCCTCGCTACTATGGCAGGTCTTTTTGTTGTAGTATGAGCACTGTTCCAAGCGACAGGACTTTCCGTAGCCTGGGCGCTTACGCTCTCCTGAATAATATTTCCAGCTGACGTGTGTTCCCTTGGTCCTGGATCATTGGTTGATCCGTCAGTACTTGTATGCCCTATCGTTTTAGCAGTTGGTAGTAATGATGGCTTATTGTCACTGATTATAACCTCTTCTTCCCTCGCTACTGTGGCAGGTCTTATAGTTGTAGTATGAGCACTGTTCCAAGCGACAGGTCTATCCCTAGCCTGGGAGCTCACGCTCACCTGAATAATATTTCCAGCTGACGTGTGTTCATTTGGTCCTGGATGATTGGTTGTTCCGTCAGTACTTGTATGTCCTATCGTTTTAGCAGTTGGTAGTAATGATGGCTTATTGTCACTGATTATAACCTCTTCTTCCCTCGCTATCGTGGCAGGTCTTTTAGTTGTAGTATGAGCACTGCTCCAAGCGACAGGTCTGTCCCTGGGCTGGGAGCTTACCCTCTCCTGAATAATATTTGCAGCTGACGTGTGTTCACTTGGTCCTGGATGATTGGTTGATCCGCCAGTACTTGTATGCCCTATCGTTTTAGCAGTTGGTAGTAATGATGGCTTATTGTCACTGATTATAACCTCTTCTTCCCTCGCTACTGTGGCAGGTCTTATAGTTGTAGTATGAGCACTGTTCCAAGCGACAGGTCTTTCCCTGGCCTGGGAGCTCACGCTCTCCTGAATAATATTTCCAGCTGACGTGTGTTCATTTGGTCCTGGATGATTGGTTGATCCGTCAGTACTTGTATGCCCTATCGTTTTAGCAGTTGGTAGTAATGATTGCTTATTGTCACTGATTATAACCCCTTCTTCCCTCGCTACTATGGCAGGTCTTTTAGTTGTAGTATGAGCACTGTTCCAAGCGACAGGTCTTTCCGTAGCCTGGGAGCTTACGCTCTCCTGAATAATATTTCCAGCTGACGTGTGTTCATTTGGTCCTGGATGATTGGTTGATCCGTCAGTACTTGTATGCCCTATCGTTTTAGCAGTTCGTAGTAATGATGGCTTATTGTCACTGATTATAACCTCTTCTTCCCTCGCTACTGTGGCAGGTCTTTTAGTTGTAGTATGAGCACTGCTCCAGGCGACAGGTCTTTCCCTAGCCTGGGAGCTTACGCTCTCCTGAATAATATTTCCAGCTGACGTGGATTCACTTGGTCCTGGATGATTGGGTGATCCGCCTGTACTTGTATGCCCTATCGTTTTAGCATTTGTTCCTAATGATGGCTCATTGTCACTGATTATAACCTCTTCTTCGCTCGCTACTGCGGCAGGTGTTTTACTTGTAGTATGAGCACTGCTCCAAGCGACAGGTCTTTCCCTCGACAGGGGGCTAATTCTCTCCTGCATAATATTTGCAGCTGACGTGTGTTGACTTGGTCCTGGATGATTGGTTGATCCGTCAGTACTTGTATGCCCTATCGTTTTAGCAGTTGGTAGTAATGATGGCTTATTGTCACTGATTATAACCTCTTCTTCCCTCGCTACTGTGGCAGGTATTTTAGTTGTAGTATGAGCACTGTTCCAAGCGACAGGTCTTTCCCTAGCCTGGGAGCTTCCGCTCTCCTGAATAATATTTCCAGTTGACGTGGGTTCACTTGGTCCTGGATGATTGGGTGATCCGCCTGTACTTGTATGCCCTATCGTTTTAGCAGTTGTTCCTAATGATGGCTCATTGTCACTGATTATAACCTCTTCTTCGCTCGCTACTGCGGCAGGTCTTTTACTTGTAGTATGAGCACTGCTCCAAGCGACAGGTCCTTCCCTCGACAGGGGGCTTATTCTCTCCTGCATCATATTTGCAGCTGACGTGTGTTGACTTGGTCCTGGATGATTGGTTGATGCGTCAGTACTTGTATGCCCTATCGTTTTAGCAGTTGGTAGTAATGATGGCTTATTGTCACTGATTATAACCTCTTCTTCTCTCGCTACTGTGGCAGGTATTTTAGTTGTAGTATGAGCACTGTTCCAAGAGACAGGTCTTTCCCTAGCCTGAGAGCTTCCGCTCTCCTGAATAATATTTCCAGCTGACGTGGGTTCACTTGGTCCTAGATGATTGGGTGATCCGCCTGTACTTGTATGCCCTATCGTTTTAGCAGTTGTTCCTAATGGTGGCTCATTGTCACTGATTATAACCTCTTCTTCGCTCGCTACTGCGGCAGGTCTTTTACTTGTAGTATGAGCACTGCTCCAAGCGACAGGTCTTTCCCTCGACAGGGGGCTAATTCTCTCCTGCATAATATTTGCAGCTGACGTGTGTTGACTTGGTCCTGGATGATTGGTTGATCCGTCAGTACTTGTATGCCCTATCGTTTTAGCAGTTGGTAGTAATGATGGCTTATTGTCACTGATTATAACCTCTTCTTCCCTCGCTACTGTGGCAGGTATTTTAGTTGTAGTATGAGCACTGTTCCAAGCGACAGGTCTTTCCCTAGCCTGGGAGCTTCCGCTCTCCTGAATAATATTTCCAGTTGACGTGGGTTCACTTGGTCCTGGATGATTGGGTGATCCGCCTGTACTTGTATGCCCTATCGTTTTAGCAGTTGTTCCTAATGATGGCTCATTGTCACTGATTATAACCTCTTCTTCGCTCGCTACTGCGGCAGGTCTTTTACTTGTAGTATGAGCACTGCTCCAAGCGACAGGTCCTTCCCTCGACAGGGGGCTTATTCTCTCCTGCATCATATTTGCAGCTGACGTGTGTTGACTTGGTCCTGGATGATTGGTTGATGCGTCAGTACTTGTATGCCCTATCGTTTTAGCAGTTGGTAGTAATGATGGCTTATTGTCACTGATTATAACCTCTTCTTCTCTCGCTACTGTGGCAGGTATTTTAGTTGTAGTATGAGCACTGTTCCAAGAGACAGGTCTTTCCCTAGCCTGAGAGCTTCCGCTCTCCTGAATAATATTTCCAGCTGACGTGGGTTCACTTGGTCCTAGATGATTGGGTGATCCGCCTGTACTTGTATGCCCTATCGTTTTAGCAGTTGTTCCTAATGATGGCTCATTGTCACTGATTATAACCTCTTCTTCGCTCGCTACTGCGGCAGGTCTTTTACTTGTAGTATGAGCACTGCTCCAAGCGACAGGTCTTTCCCTCGACAGGGGGCTAATTCTCTCCTGCATAATATTTGCAGCTGACGTGTGTTGACTTGGTCCTGGATGATTGGTTGATCCGTCAGTACTTGTATGCCCTATCGTTTTAGCAGTTGGTAGTAATGATGGCTTATTGTCACTGATTATAACCTCTTCTTCCCTCGCTACTGTGGCAGGTATTTTAGTTGTAGTATGAGCACTGTTCCAAGCGACAGGTCTTTCCCTAGCCTGGGAGCTTCCGCTCTCCTGAATAATATTTCCAGTTGACGTGGGTTCACTTGGTCCTGGATGATTGGGTGATCCGCCTGTACTTGTATGCCCTATCGTTTTAGCAGTTGTTCCTAATGATGGCTCATTGTCACTGATTATAACCTCTTCTTCGCTCGCTACTGCGGCAGGTCTTTTACTTGTAGTATGAGCACTGCTCCAAGCGACAGGTCCTTCCCTCGACAGGGGGCTTATTCTCTCCTGCATCATATTTGCAGCTGACGTGTGTTGACTTGGTCCTGGATGATTGGTTGATGCGTCAGTACTTGTATGCCCTATCGTTTTAGCAGTTGGTAGTAATGATGGCTTATTGTCACTGATTATAACCTCTTCTTCTCTCGCTACTGTGGCAGGTATTTTAGTTGTAGTATGAGCACTGTTCCAAGAGACAGGTCTTTCCCTAGCCTGAGAGCTTCCGCTCTCCTGAATAATATTTCCAGCTGACGTGGGTTCACTTGGTCCTAGATGATTGGGTGATCCGCCTGTACTTGTATGCCCTATCGTTTTAGCAGTTGTTCCTAATGATGGCTCATTGTCACTGATTATAACCTCTTCTTCGCTCGCTACTGCGGCAGGTCTTTTACTTGTAGTATGAGCACTGCTCCAAGCGACAGGTCTTTCCCTCGACAGGGGGCTAATTCTCTCCTGCATAATATTTGCAGCTGACGTGTGTTGACTTGGTCCTGGATGATTGGTTGATCCGTCAGTACTTGTATGCCCTATCGTTTTAGCAGTTGGTAGTAATGATGGCTTATTGTCACTGATTATAACCTCTTCTTCCCTCGCTACTGTGGCAGGTATTTTAGTTGTAGTATGAGCACTGTTCCAAGCGACAGGTCTTTCCCTAGCCTGGGAGCTTCCGCTCTCCTGAATAATATTTCCAGTTGACGTGGGTTCACTTGGTCCTGGATGATTGGGTGATCCGCCTGTACTTGTATGCCCTATCGTTTTAGCAGTTGTTCCTAATGATGGCTCATTGTCACTGATTATAACCTCTTCTTCGCTCGCTACTGCGGCAGGTCTTTTACTTGTAGTATGAGCACTGCTCCAAGCGACAGGTCCTTCCCTCGACAGGGGGCTTATTCTCTCCTGCATCATATTTGCAGCTGACGTGTGTTGACTTGGTCCTGGATGATTGGTTGATGCGTCAGTACTTGTATGCCCTATCGTTTTAGCAGTTGGTAGTAATGATGGCTCATTGTCACTGATTATAACCTCTTCTTCGCTCGCTACTGCGGCAGGTCTTTTACTTGTAGTATGAGCACTACTCCATGCGGCAGGACTTTCCCTCGGCAGAGTGCTTATTCTTTCCTGAATAACATTTGCAGATGACGTGTGTTCAGTAGGTCCTGAACTATGGGTTGATCCGCGTATACTTGTTTGCCGTAACGTCGTAGCAGTTGTTAGTGATAATGGCTTGCTGCCATTGATTATAACCTTTTCTTTCCTCGGTACTGTGGCAGGTCCTTTAGTTGTATTATGCGCACTGCTCCAAGCGGCAGGTCTTTCCTTCGAGAGGGTGGTTATTCTTTCCTGAATAATATTTGCTCTTGGCGTGTGTTCACTTGGTCGGTTCACTATCGTGTTAACAGCTGTTACTAATGGTGGCTTACTACCACTGATTATAACCTCTTCTTTCCTCGCTACTGTGGCAGGTTTTTTAGTTGTAGTATGAGCGCTGTTCCAAGCGACAGGTCTTTCCTTCGACAGGGTGGTTATTCTTTCCTGAATAGTATTTGCTGTTGGCATGTGTTCACTTGGTCTATTCACTATCGTTTTAACAGTTGTTACTAATGGTGGCTTACTGCCACTGATTATAACCTCTTCTTTCCTCGCTACCGTGACAGGTCTTTTAGTTGTAGTATGAGCGCTGCTCCAAGCGACAGGTCTTTCCTTCGACAGGGTGGTTATTCTTTCCTGAATAATATTTGCTGTTGGCATGTGTTCACTTGGTCTGTTCACTATCGTTTTAACAGTTGTTACTAGTGGTGGTTTACTGCCACTGATTATAACCTCTTCTTTCCTCGCTACTGTGGCAGGTCTTTTAGTTGTAGTATGGGCGCTGCTCCAAGCGATTGGTCTTTCCTTCGACAGGGTGGTTATTCTTTCCTGAATAATATTTGATGTTGGCGTGTCTTCACTTGATCTGTTCACTATCGTTTTAACAGTTGTTACTAATGATGGCTTACTGTTACTAATTATAGTCTTTTTTTGACCTTCTATCGTGGCAGTTCCTGCATTTGTGGTTGGAGCACCGCTCCAAGTTTTTGGTCTTTCCCTGGACGGGGTTCTATTTTTGTTCTGAATAATGATTGTAGGTGACGGTTGTTCAGTGGGAACTGAGCTGGTTGTTAGTCTTTTTCTATGTGTTAGAGACGATGGCTTAGTGCTACTGCTTGTAGTTGTGATATGACCTTGTATTGTGTTGGTCGCTTCAGTTGTGGTTTCAACAGCACTTGAAATGGTGAATATTCTGCTTGTGGTGGTGTTCTCTGTTTCTTTACTAGTAGTTGTGGACGAAGGTGCCTTGATTGATCCCCGATGCCTTGTTGATTCTGTAGTACTTGTGTGATTTTTACTTTCTGTATCTGTTACTGGCGATGGATAATTGTCAGCATCAGCTTGTGTAGGAATTTTTGCAGTTGTTTCTGTGTCCTTGCTATTTTTTTCTACTGTTGTTGATGACTTATGTAGTGATGTTTTATTACACAGCCACAGTATTTCATCAGCTGGATTTAAACTTGGCCGAGGTAGTTTTGTTACAATTTTAAATATCTTGTTAATTGAGGCGTAAACATTTATGCATCTTTTCATTTGGGCACGACGAAGGGCGTAAGGAATATTTCGTTGGATGTTGCATTTACGCATTATCGCTTCTGCATCCAAATGATTCATGTGGCTTAATATATAATTTCTTATCTCCAACTTTTTCCTCCACGCCATATATCTAGCTTTATTATATTCATAGAGTCTTTTATAAAAGAATTGTAATGGCGAGAGGGATTGACATGACTCTATTCTGTGGTATTTGAGCATTTGTATTATATGTATTCTTTCTTTGACTCTTGGTATTAGTTTTTTTAAAAGGCGTTTGAATTGTTCCTCGAAATTTTCAAGTAAGTTTAGTGTTGCTTTATGCCCTATCGCATGATCTCCTTTTTTTTGTCGCCTTGAATCATATTTCTCATGTTTGCTGTTTGATTGTTTGTGTAAACGTGATTTTGAGGACCTGATTTCATCTGTTGAACTTGATGACTCACAATTAGAAGAATCTTTCGTACTGGAGGAGTCGCAATCGCTATCAGAAGAATCTGGCTTGCGTTTCCATGCTGGCAAATTCGAAATATTTGGAGGTTTTCTTCTTTCACTTTCTTCACTGTCTTTTTCATCAAGTTTTTCATACAATTTGCGGATTTTCTCAACTGCTGCTTCCCTCTTCAAAGTGTGCTTTTTTTCTAGCTTTGTCATCCGTCCCTCATGTTTATTATGGGCGTCAAACGTGTGAACAAGTAAGACGAGCAAAAGTATAGTGACACCTATTAACAACAAGGAAATGTTATAATTTTACAATATTATAAATATTCGGACACTGGTGACATTTATCAACAATGGATAAATGTCCAAATTTACTAAGGTGGAAGTAAGCTGACTTTGAAGTGATTTTTTAATAAAAATTTTGGTTTTTAAAATTTTAAACTCATTGATCTAACTCATTATATTTAAAGTGTCTTTGATTTAATATTAAGCACACAAATAAATATCCAAAATAACACGAAATTTTGTAATATCTCGCGAACAACACAATATTTTCCGTTGTTATCTATTATATGTTACACTTATAGAACAATACGTGTTTATTCGAAGTTACCTTTCATTGTACGAAACTTTCATGAAACACACTTGTACACGTTTATCAATTGCACGTCGTCACTTCTACTGGTGGATTTATTTCTTCCTGGTCCTTTTATATTCTAGTTGTCTCCTGATAAATGTTCCATGTCAAGTCATCTGATAAAATTTATGGGTATTATTGTAATGATTCATCTTGTATCTGGCGACGTACCTTCGTAAATAAGTCATCCAAATTTTTGAACACTTAGATTGCAGCTACTGTGTTTCGATACGTATGTAACTGGTATAGAGATGTGTTTGAATGGTATGACGTTGATCATAATTTGATATGTTGTATTTGCCATTCAAATAATTTGATGTTGTAAGATATAGTTTTTAATGCGTGAGTACATCATTCAAGTTCTTGGAATCATTGTTACAATGCTATTTATTATCAGTTGAGAGTATTTTTATCTCATTCAATTGAATAGTTAATATATTTATGAACTGAATGTTTTAGTAACTGTTACACTTTATACAAATTATTTTATTTTAATATAATGTTATTAATGAAATAGTAGTATATGATAATTCAAAGATATATTTATGAACATTATGTTTATCTTTTATAAAATATGTAACTTGTCAATTTCATACAGCAGGTTGCAGTGTTGTGGCCATCAAGTTCCGTTTCGTCAATTATTTTAGTAATTAAAAATACAAAAACATTAAATCTGATGGACAATCAATGTTTTCAGTAATTATGACAACAATAGATAAAGTAACAAAAATAGATAAAGTAGTTTTGTCAACTTTCATATAAGATGCACAATAATTAACCAACTAATTAACTAACTTCTGATCATTAATTTCAATATTAGTTTCAGAACTTCAAATACTTTGGACATCGTTCAAACTCAATACGAACGAGCTGTGTTTCATATGAAAGGACGAGCAATCTAAAGTTACAGAAATCGAAAGTGACTAAGAAGGAAACGGACAAACAGTGAAAGCGAACGTGATCCTGACCTAGGACACTCCAGTTTCCTCGGAGAGATCTGTTCGGTGCGCCAGGTTAATAGAAATCTCGATCGGGTCGGGTCAGGATGACGGCACAGCCAGCGAAAGTGAAAACGAAACGAAACTCTCAAGTCGGTCGTGGGCGCCAGATGTAGGTGAGAGAAATTGAGGTCGGTAAAAGTGGGATAGTAGAACCGTGCCCTATATCTCTGTCCCGGTACTTTCGTTCTCGATTCGTGATACACAGGACACGTTCACTTTCGTACGAATTTACAAATTTTCATACGGTTCAATGAGCTCGAGCAGTTAAATACAGTCCACACGCATGTTGGAAGCAATATGGGGATCTTTGGTAGATCTATGATGAATACAGTGATCTATAGTGATCTATATGTAAAAAATGTTTAAAAAGAAATATAGACTTTTGTTTATTGTCATTTTTACTGTTTCTGTATTACATGTCTCTTTTTTAATTAATTTTCAAATGTCCAGTATAACGAAAATTACCCCAAACGTCCTCCAGCCTTTCTCCAAATATTACACCGATAAGACCTATCAATGATCCATTTATTTTCAGATAAATTTGTTATCTAACGACTTTCAAAAATTTCCCTTCATATTTGATTTATATTTCCTTGTTTTTTTGTTAATTTCCCCTTTCTGTAATATTATGAAGTTTAAGCAACTTTAAAACTGTTACTGATTTATCAACAAAAAAAGGGGTAAAAAGTGGATGTATTATAGTCTTATGGTATTATTAAGCATTCTTTTTAACCCAAACACGTTTTTTTAGATACTTGATACGGGATATCAGTATAAAGGCAGACAGGCAGAAAATTTATAGAGAATAATCTTCTACAAGAAAGAATGTAAGTTTTACTTTATCTTATCTAATAACTTTAACTCATGCTAGTATTATCATCTTCTTTTTTCAAAAAATTATTTATCTTCCTCATTATGTTTTGTAATTTATACAGAATTTATACAAATATGATTAATTTGATTGCAAGTTTATTTATACATAATTTAATTTGAAATCTTATAGCGATATTACTGTACTTCTGGTTTTATTTCTGTTAGAATCTTAATCGCTCATTAGGAATAATTAAAACAGAAAATATTACAATCGAAGTAAAATGATATTGACACTAATAAAGTAGAAATAGAATTATGTTAACATTCGAGAATAGAACATACAATCAGTATTTTATTCCTTTTTCCGCGCGTGTTACGAGCACGCAGTGGTCATAGAAATTAAACCGTTTAAACTCATTTCCGGCATACTATTCTTTTCTGTGACTCTGTGAAATGAGCCATAATATCTCTATAATTTCTTTCTTCATGGTTCCTTTAATCTTCGCGTTTCTAGATGCTTCTTTCGCGCAAATTGGCTCAACGAGACTATTAAACAACCTCAAACCTTTCTCACTAAAGGTTAATTTGAACGGATAACCATTACTCTGTCGAAATGTTTATTCATAACAATCAATATTTGAAGTCGTTGCTAATAAAGCTTACAAATGAATGTAAGATCAATATGTGTTCACTATCAGTCTGAACAAAGCATTACTAAACGGATGGGACAATTTGATAAGGAACAATGCTTATCGAAAGAGTGACCTACGAGTTTCAAACAAAATCTGTTTTACAGGCTTATGGTTTTGAAAAGAAATAAAACAGTATGAATGATCGTCTAGTTTCAAAATATGTTATAGCTGTAACTTGAATTTTAAAATATTTTTTTTAATAATATAATATGTTGATTTACATATTTACTTTGAAATTATTGATATATAATTGTTGGTACATATTTAGTATAAATTGTTGATGTAAATTATAAATTAAACAAATTTCTGAAGCTTTAAGCATAGACCCTTAAGTGATGTATAGACTATTTAAAATCAATTATCTTATAATTTAAAAGGACATTTTCGACAATCTATTTCTGATTAAAGTTTTTTCTAAGAAATCACCTGTTTCGTTCGCATCGCATATTTTAGAACATCAAGTGTGTTTATCAGAAGATAAGACTAGATAAAATTTATAAATATCCTAACGAAGGAATGTAATGAGAATCTGGAAATAATAACTCTTTAATGTTGTCTGTATTATTGTAAATGTATACACTTACTTGTCACATATGCATAATAGTTTGATAAGTAAATGTATCTACAAACAATGAAATTTACATTTATACAGTATAAATTTATACTGTTCAGTAAATGAATAAATACATTTTCATTTCTTTTGTTTTCTGTTAAAATGTTACGTAAATACACATTGACTGTTAAGAGTACACATTTACTAAATATAATGCTTTCATGATAACTTATATAAAAGATTTTCATACAGTTACCTTACAACTTATAAGATTATCATGAACGCTGTGAAACAATATCTGCAAACGACATTAAACAAAAGGAAGGTACTAGAACTCGTCGGTGCATCGTTCTTATTTCTACAATTTATACATATGTTATTATCGGCTATGCCTATAATTCCGTTTATAGAATATAGTGGAATCCCTAATCGACTTGTCTCTTCGATTAACGATTCGTTGTCAACAAACTTGCCGCAATCAAGGCATTTGCGTATCATTGCATACGATCAAATTATTATACACGTTACGGTGTGTTATATTATATATGACGAGTTATTATACTACTGTCGTTAGCGAGTATACACGTGGTTTTAGGAATAGTAGCTTAATTGGGGTTAATAAAAGTACATCTGCATCGCAATGATGCTTACGTTTGAAACAACTGTACAATAGTAGTATAGTACTTAATACTTTATAAAAAAGTAGTATAGTACTTGAGTACAAAACAGATTAGTTCAAAAGATATCTTTGGGAGAGATAGAAAGAACCCAGGGACTACAAAATTTTGTTCGAATTTTGTAGTTTTCTATACACCAGTTGAAGCGTTTTTTAATTCACTACAAAAAATTACTAAGGTACTTGGCTTGAAAATTCATCCGTTCAAAGATATCTTAAGGGAAGAGAGGAAGAGCCTACAGATCTCTCCCTAAGATTTCTTTTAAACTAATCAATTCTTGGCCCAACTATTTTAATACTTTCTTATAGAGAATAAAAAAATGCATCGAATTACGTCGAATGAAGTTCAAAATACAAAAAACATTTTTAAAATGAAATTGCATGTTTTTGTTAGATACAGTATAAAGTATGTGGGGGAATAGACGGACATTTTATCATTATTTAAAATGTTAATGAAAACTAAGAAACAATAAATATTTATACTGCTGATAAAGTGTTTCTTGATTATGAATTCCAACTGAAACCTGAATAAACTCTCGATGAAGATTAAACGTATGAGGAATACACAGTTTGTCAATAGATATTGACAGCATTGGCAGTGTATACGTTAATCGTTTAATGCTTACTTTATGACGTTTAATTGAATGAAAAACGTGTAACAGATCGTAGAAAATGACCATCGTTACCTGACGTCTCGTCCCTTGTCTTATTGGGGGGCGACTGAACGCCAAGCGAGTACCGTGCGCAGTTGTTCAGTCCCGAAGTGGAGTCACGCGAGTGATCGAGTCAGTTTCGCACGAACAACACGCGCGAGTAAAACGCTTCCCTTCTGCTTTAGTTGATCGTCGCAGCTCGTGCACGACGCATGGTCGACGTAGTGTCAAACATACTGCATCGTACCTAAAATTTAAATAATCCAAGAAATCATTAGCTACAAATCGCATCCAATTGACTCCAACTTTTCTTCTTTTCCACCTTTTTTTTTTATTTTATCGAAGACGATCATTTAATTACACAATTTCCTAAAGACTGGATAAGAGAGATAAATTCTTGAATGAAAGTTTAATTTTTATTTTGAAATATAAGAGCGTCTTAGATTGGCGAGATTGATGCTCCAAATTTGAGGGGAAAAGGGACGGGAAATCGAACGATCGAGAGAGAATCTCCAGAAACATCTGTCCGTCACACTGCAGCTGAGGTGAGGAATAAATTCTTGATAATAAATGAAAATTATTTTGTTTTAACAGTGTCTGCTCGTAACGTGGATTTTGTATTGAAAATAAAATGTAGTGTTTTTTAGTGAAAATATAGCATTTCATTTATCATTGTGCACGTTACAAAATGGACTTTTGTAAATAAAAGCAGCACATTGTATGGTATTCTGTCGTAGAGTGCATGAATTGTGTGTACAAGTGCATTAAGACTGCATATTTGCGATAACAGATAACCCGTGAATTGCATCAAATATTTTTTTTAACTCGTCTTGAATTAACTATGATTTAAAGTTGGTTTGTGATGGACAATAAAGTTGCTTTGAAATATTTCTGGTCCATCGGAAATGTACGTACGAAAAGGGCAAAAGTTATCGAGCATGATATTTTTAAATAATTGAGCAATTATTTATTATTGGTTCGTAGATACATGGCGCTGAGATAAATCATATGTATTAATAAGATAAGAGTGACAGTAATTCACTTGATATCTCCCGATTAACATTGTCACGTTTCACACGTGCCATATGATGTTCAACGTTTTTTAGATCGGCTTGATCCATAACTGGTATTGTGGCCAATTCATCATGTAAATAGTGTAATGGGGCCCATAGAATTCCATTGAAATATTTAAAAATTTGCTTTTAGCAATGTTTATTTGTCTGTACAGTAATGGTTAGGTTACATTTAAAGAAAAAGAAAAACTACTATTAAGGATTCATACTAATGGAAAATTCATTTTAATTGCAATTATTTAACAATTCATATAATTTATAGACATTTAAATAATCTTAAATTTATAAAACCAATGTCGTACAATTTTCAAAAGCTTATGAAAACTCGATAATATTATTTTGACAATATCTGCTGCATTGTAAATTTGTTCAACCTACTTCATTCATAGAAGGTTGAAGTTTATCCCTTCATGTTAATGCAACAAATATTGGTGTTAGAATCGAGTTACTCGCAGATGTTGCCTCTAAAAATATGCTTTGATAAGCGATGATTTCCTTCAATGCACTTGTTAATCCAAATTCACGCTCTCATTTCTCTATCAAAATCTATTTGTGTCTTAATATTATCTCTAGAATTATATAATCTACAAATTAAGACAAATCCGAGTTTAATGCAAGGTCGCGATTGAATGAGCATCCTGTTCGGAAAATCTGATTAAACATCAAGAATTTTAATGAAGCATTAGTTTATCACCTAGAAAACGAGATATATTTTATAATATTTATTAATAAGTATTAAATATTTTAAGACGTTGATTATTAGGGGGGATCACCGATGGTCCATGCTTCAAATTTAAAAAAAAGAAGAAAGGAACAGACAAATTTTGAATAACACTGCTATTATATTAAAAGTATACGAATTGCTTAAATTTGAAAATAGACTGTTTATGTCTTTAATAATTAGCGTTTTCACTGCAATCGTCAACGTGTTAACAACATAATTATTTCACATCTTGGCCGGAAGTGAGAAATAATTCTTCTGACTATCGTATAGAGAAACTCTTCCTCACATAAACGAAGAACTTCAGAGTTCGTTTTACGATCAACTAATATTCAGATCAATCGTAATTGCTGTTAGGCTGCTACTTCCGTTTTCTAACGAACGAGGCACAATGCCCCGACCTAACTGTGAGATATCTTTGTTCGTCGCTTTATTTTAAAACCGTTAAGAAAATGGTAAGCTCTTAGCTTTAAAGCTTTTGAGTTTAAAAAGCTGCAAGTTTAATACTCTGATACGATAAATAAAGATAATTAGAAATTAGAGTTTAATTTAATCCCACTGTGTCGTTAGTCGACTTATCGCGATTAACGCAAACGAAAGAAAGAAGACAAATTAATCTTAAAGATTATCAGAAAAGATAAACTTTTTTGATAAGATTATTCAGAAAAATTCTCTTTTATGGCTTGCACGATCCCGTATTTTTCTCGTCAATTTTGTATCGTTAGAAAAGTTTATATTTTATAGTTCCTCTTTTGTGTCGCGTGGAAAATTGGCAGAATGTCAGTTATTGTATAAAAAATCAAGGTTTCGTTTCTAGCATCAGAAACGCGTGTGAGAATACGTGGGTGTTCAGATGCTTTTTGTACCAACACGTGTGTAGCATGATTCATGCAACAGTTTTCCGGCGATTTTGGATTTACGAAGAGGCGTTCCGCGGATAATCTAACGTTATACGATCACTCAAAACGCGTATTCTTGCTGCAATTGCAAATGCCCGCGTGGAACGTGTCCAAACGACGAAAAATTTATTAAATATCAAGAAACATGTTTCCGCTTTGTTTATTGCCTGGCATGTGTTGCAGTGAAAGGGATATTAATTTTGTTTTATTCTTGCCGCTTTTCAATTAATTTTTATTATAATTTGTACCAACAAGTTTGAACGTTATGTATGTATAGCTGATTATTAATGGATAAATATGGCATCGAAAATTATATTGTATTATAATACATTAGTGGCTAGTGTCGTGCATTTATGACTTTAATATATTATTTTTTATTTTTGTATATTCAGTTTTAGAATTTAATCATTCCCAAAATCTAACACGTTGATGGACAAATACTTTTTTCTTTTTTCTATCCAAAATAAAGATTTTACATCTTCAGATTCTGTACACCGCAACATTTTTCAATGAAAGTATAATTTTACATAATAGAATGAATACTAAATGGAGTAAAGAATAGTAATGAAAAACTGCACGTATTCTGCTGTAATTGCTGCAATGTCCCAATCTTATAATGCACGAGACGATGCAGCATGTGCGTGCACGTTTAAATAATTCTTTTTAGCACAAGTCTGAGGCTTAGTGTCTTAACATAACAACGGGCCAACAAATATGCGCAGTTGATCCGATCACAGCAACTGTAGCCAAATGCAACTGTGGACGAAGTTCAATGCCATACAGACTTTCTCGAGTAAAACGAGAAAGATTGCTCTCGTTTCTCATCGTTTCCATTCAAACTTGAATTACCTTCAAATAATTATTTGGTATATCAAACTAACCCGAATGGCACTGACTGTAATATAAATATATAAACCAGAACCGATATAATTAGCTTTTTATGAAGGACAGTTGAGACAATGGAGAAAATAGTTGATTTTCGTTTGGAATGATTCTTTCTTGTTTCCTCTTCAGCGATCTGAATGAAAAAGTTTTGTTTCCATCATCGTTGTTATCTTGGTTTTACCTTAAAAAAAATCACGATAACATAAAAGGATTAAATGCAATAAAAATAGTTAGGTTTAGACAGAGAGCATTAGTTAATTTATGAACAGCTTCAATTCAACTGCATATCAACTACAGATTTGTAATTTCTATGTTCTGCATTGAATTTAAAAAAAAGAAATTAAATTAAAAAATGAAATAATTAATTTCATCGCGTCATAAAAGCAGGCTTTGAGCTATTATATGACCTTCTTTTATTAGTTCAATTAAAAAGTAATTAAAAAGATATTGAAAATACAAAAATCTTTCTGGAATGTCCCATTAGATGAACTAATTTAAGTTTAACACAATTGATATAAAATAACATAAATCATAAGGACATTATATTTCAAAATTATATGAAAATGATTCGTATTAAGATATCTGACGATGTATCGATGATATAACACTTGTAGAAAATTTATCTATTCGTAATGTAATCAATAGAACACGGTAAGTACGCTTTTAATACATCGTCGGCACTTTTGTTTTTATCACTGTCTCTCATTCTCGACTTACACATGCTGATATTTATTCCGTTGCACACGTGGCACAAGATGTGTGCGATGCTTCAACAATTTGCACGGAAATAGCAACGAACCAATAAAAACTCCTTACGTTGAACAAGCTTTACGTTTCAGAAATTGAATTTCGCGTTTTCCGTAATAAAACATCATATACAGATATTGAACGGAAAAATAGAAAATAATACACACTATATTTTAATAAGTATACTATTAAATTCTATTGTGGTAGATGCACACTAAAGTTTATCGAATTAAAACTTAATATTAAAATTAAATATTGAATTGAATATGATGATTAAATGTGTTTCTAATGACTTAATACACTATTTAAAATAGTTTTATCTAAAATGTAAAGTTTTTTAAATAGATTACCCATTTCGTTATAACGTCTGTCGTTTAATATTCAGGTAATCAAGCCTTAAAATTTGATGAATAAATTGTTCATTATTCATTTTAAAACTGTCAAGAAAATATCCTGTTGTGCCTTAAAGTTAATCAGTATCTAAATTGGTAGTGATTGTATGTATTTGTTGTCGGCAATAATTGATTTCCAATGCAGTGTAAGTAAGTTATGTATAACAGCCAATGAACAAAAAACAAGAACGAACCAGCCGAAAGGTTAAGAATTTTGAGAATACTGTTTCCTGCTACTCCATCAATATTCATGCGTATACAGACACAAGTCATATCCGGTTCGTACAAGTCATACAAGTTTGTGGCTTATGTTGATTAAAATGTACGATATATAAACATATTAACAAGTTAAGGTTCATCAATAAATAATTAGTAGGTACAAGCGACTGTTTTCACAGATGTAACTTCTTCATTGTCAAAACATGACTAATTCATCTATGCAGGTAAATAGGCTCTCTACAATGTGAAAATAATAAAAATTTTGGAACTTCGTTCAGAAATGGAATAGAGGAAAAATGTAGTAAACAATACATGATAAATGAATTTGGTTATCATTCCGAGCACGCTAATAACAAAGCTTCTTATCTCAAGTACACTCTGTTGAAGTAACTTCCGTTTCGTAACCGGTTTAAAAATGTGCTCTCAATGAGCTTGTTCGAGCCACTCAGAAGTTAATACTGATCTATAAAACTGTTTTTCAAATTACTGATAAGTTTAACTTTTCATTTTGTGAAGTTGTGACTATTTTGATCTTGCTATAAAAACGATTGCAATTTCTTAGTTTCTCAATACTTTAATTACCATATATTTTGTAGAATCTTTGATTCTTGCAATTTTAACAAAACAGTACTAATAGAATCATATTTGAAAATGTTAATTTATGTACGCTGCACAATTTGCGTTATAATTAGTATTTGCTGAATTAAATAAAAATGAAAAAATAAATGAAATATGAATGTCTATAGAGATTAATCACCTGTTTTAGTAGGAACGAGGTTATTTAGTCAATTACAAATAATTTTAAATGTCACAAAAATTATATACTTGATGCGTGGAAATGCCTGAAAGGACTTTTTATGACTTTATTAAGCAATAATCAGTTTTCCTCAGTACTTGGAAATTCCTATGGCTATTTTCCTTACATTCTGAATACATGTAGATTCTCGTTTTTACTGAGAATTTCTGTTGAGAAATACTGGGAGCGATTAACTGGTGATCTCAAGTCGAAGAATTATGGTGTTTGTGTAGATTGAAACATTTTCTAATACATTACAGTATCGACGACAGGTTTCATAGTATTTTTCAAATAAGTAGCTGATTACGTATCTTAAGTAGACCAGTAACCCACTTAAAAAGTTCATAGAAGCTCTCGCGTTCTGTTAATAAATTAATGTTACTAATGGATTTACAGAGATAATACGATTAATTGTAAACAATGTTTTAGTCGACTGACGTGATCGTAACTCTGTTATTTCAGAATGTATTTTGTCTGCGCCATGTTTAAAACATAAACACATTGTGAGAATAACAATGTACATCAAAACAATATGTAGCAATATTTTGACGGTTACGTATTTATGGAATCAATGTATCTTGTAATTATGTACCGAAAAAGAGTTATATACTGAGAAAATTATATTTAAAAGTTTTGATAACTTATGCCCCAAAATGAACAATTATCAAATTGAAATCAATGCATTCAGAGGGTACAGGAAACTTGCCTTTGGGGGGATGAATTACATATGTAAAAGTATGTTTTTTAATTTTTCTCTAGTAGTAGCCTAATTATTTTTATATTATAAAACAAAGCAGAACAACTAGGAAAAAGAAAAGGAATATAAAAATTATTAAAATTTGATAAAATTAAAAATCTACTTACGCCAGTAAGAAATGGATAAAAGAATTAAAAAATAACATATCAAAGTTAAAATTAAGAAAAAATATTTGAAATATGGAAATCTCGAAACATGTTATTACTTACGTAGACGTAGACGTCTGATGTAAGCAATAAGATATTGACGTAGTTATCAATCGCGGTAAGCGTGTATAACATCAAATTAAAAAAAAATAAAGAAATGAAAATCAACAAATGGAATGTGTTAGATCTCGTATACTTCGCACTCTGTTATCTACAATTGCATCACATCCTTTGATGTATTCCTTTGGTATATTTGCATATCAAAACATTTAGTAACGCGATAAATCTAAGGGACCTTATGTTTTTGAACAATAAGATAAATCATTGTACAACTATGGTAGTTGTGCAGAGGACTGATTAATGTTGCAATATCTTATAAACAACGGTTCAAGGTAAATCTTTCAGCTATAAATACCTTAGGAGGGTATTTGTTCAATAAATAAGACAATTCTTGTTAACAATATTAACTTCATCGTAATTAGTATTAAATATCCAGTAAGTTTCAACAAAGATTATACTGAAATTAATATTTTGTGGAAATTTAATACCATTTTGTGAACTGGAATCCTGTGTTTCTTACACGAGAAGGTTTGTAAGTGGTATAACCACATATAAATAGCATTTGCATCACTGTACTACTCGCCATCAAATTAGGCTTCCCTAGGGAAAATGGCGATATAGGGGAAGCAGGAATTCTCAAAATGTTATAAAACTTAGTATATAATTAAGAAATATAAATAACAAATAAACATCAATTCAAGTTTTCGCGCATGAACGTTTACGCGCAAGTGATAGAGCCAGACTGGTATGTATAGGGGTTCTTTCCCTACGTTGCCACTTTCCCCGGGGATACCTATAGGAGAAATCATCATTTTTCCTGGGGAACTCTGAGTTGATCACTAGTGTACTTACTTTCAAAAGGAACATGGTCTTCTTTGAGCTATGTATTCCAGTTTTATAATATTTTATTTTAATTATAATCAAAACAGAAAAGAAAGACTTGCTTCAGTTGCATGGATCACCCTCTATAGATGAAACTAGCTTAATTGATTTGTTTTTTAACAGTTGGATTTATTCTATTTTTAAGAATAAAAAAATTTCTAATTAGGGGGATATGAATACTTAAGAGGGTCAAAATTAGATTACTAGAAATAATAAATTATATAGTCTGTGTTGACTAGATTTTTGAAAAAATAATTTGCAAAAGAATAATAGCAGCTGCAAATTGAGATATCAATTTTTAACTTGGAGATTACCAAATTTTCTTAGATCATATTTAACTTTCACGATCAATTATCCGTCGTAAAATAATAGCAACCATGGGCAGTAGCTCATACGATTCTCAAATTGAATGAAGTACTACATCAGCATTCATCGTGGTATTAAAACCATCAGCAAGCATGCTTGATCATGGCGCTATGCCAGTGAGTTGACCCTACAACACACAAACACTTGCAATTAGCTTGACTGTCGATTAATCGCACGTTGGTTCTTCTGGAAGGAATCGGCATTACTTCGTCTCGAAAAAATCGCAAATTATCGGCTGTGATCGCACATACATGCCACTTGCAGGATTCCTAGTGGCACCTAATCGTGTAATTAGCATCCTCGTGCATGGTATATAATAACAATCAGCTCCGGTAATAAGCGTCGTAACGTTCCCGAACGATCATGGATATTTGCGATTTTCTTTGCTCACCGTACTGGCTACTTTAACAGTTTTTCCTTTTGCTTTCCCTTTCTCTCTGTCACTCACGGGTCAATAACATTCTGTCCTTCTAACGAGACTTGCATTGTCCTGATTCTTGCCTCTGAAAACAGGCATACGGTGGACACATCGGCCATCTGTAATCGATGTTTCTGCAGTTTGGTAATCCTGCAACGTTCGATTACGTTCGCTCGAAGATTCATGGGCGTTTAACGAGGTAGCATTTGCATTACGAAACGTTTAACTGGCTCTTGGTGGGCGAGGTTGAAACTCGAGTGTTTGGAAATTCGTGGACGAGGCTTTATTGCTTTTTTATTGCAGCCGATTATCAAATTTGATGTTTGGGACGAAATATAAAGGAAAAAGGAAGGAGTCGAAGTAATAGTTGCGTTGGAAAATGACGGGGTAGTTAACTGGTTGAGAACTTAATTCGGGTTAACTCAGATTTGATGTAATATGGAATTTCCTTTATCTCCAGTTAACTCAGACCAACTGTACTGGTTTAATTTATCTGATAACGTCGATATTTAGACGATTTTGGGCTTTTCTTTTGTAAACATGTGGAACTGTGTTTTTGGGAATATTTTAACAATATTTATAAAAGAATTTCGACCTTATGTAATCAAGATTTATTTATTTAACCTTTGTAAATATTTGTAGTGGATTTAGTGTAAGTTGGAGATTTTAATCTTATTGAAAATTAAATTTATTGAAGTTGATAATAAGGTGGGTGAGAGTAAAGTTGGTAGTAGTAGGTTGAAATTCAGAAATTTATAGCTTCTCTTTGAAAAAGATAAATTATTTTAATCTATATTTAAATAAATTACACTCCATTAAACTCATTTTTGTAAATAATGCTTTTAACATTGGCGTAACTTGAATCTCCTTCTGGGGTGGGAAAGCCCACGTTGGCCTCTACCCAGTTGAGGCATAGATTTTCTACATTCAAACGCATAGATTTCATTACAATCGATTTACATAGAGTTACAGGATGTCTAGAAATCGAAAAAAAGTGACTAATTAACGTTTCTTTGATTGAACTGATAGAAGATAATTAGCTTTTTGCACGGATGGAGGACGATTGCTTGCAAAGTTATTAGCAATAAACTTCGCGTTTATAATTTTTTTCTCCTCGTGTCTTTTATAGTTATAGAGATTTTATTGCTAATCGTTAAGCCAGTTTCCTTCCTTTATGTAAAACTAAAAATTTTTTAAATAAATAAATTTACGTATTTTATCTATAATTAATGCTATCATTATCGGACTGAAACTTGCCTATAAAATTCTACAAAGTATAAAATTGAAACAAAGTTATTGATCATATTGAGCGGTAATTAAATTTCTTTGAACAGATAAAAATTCATGAATTTCCATGTTACAGATAACACATTAAAGAAAATAAAACGTGCACGTATCGCAAAGAAACAAAATAGCTGCACAACCAGACAGTGATATGAAGAATACGCAAACCAACAGTTATGGTATGTCAATCTATTCTCTATTTAATATTAATTCAATTTCATGAGAATTTGAATGTTTTCATACATCATATAATCATTAAACCACTTTAAGCGAACTATAGGCAAAGAGTAATCAAATCACTAGGAAATTAAATGCAATTAAATATAATTAAATACAATGATCTGTTATAAATAAATTCATCAACAGCATATAAAATAAAAGGATATTTACAGCGAGGGTTAATTTTCTCATCTACTTTCATGTCGGACAAGATATAAAACTTAAAGTAGGTTGCTTTTGCAATTCCATCAGTTCAGCTTCAGGGACTGTTTGTCCTCGGTCACAAAATTTATTCGCGTGAAAGACAATGCCCTCGAATCATGATGCATTTCTCGCATGAGAATAAACGATCTCTTCGGTTGCACTGCAACGAATCAGCGTTAAATCGAGGGAAGCGTTTGATCTAGAAAGACTGGTAATATGCGTGGATCGTTCGAGTCTCCCAAGAAGGTAGACGAAGTTGCACGCATGGGAATGAAGGCTACTTTTCCACTGTCTCGAGGTTACCGTACCATTTTACGGTTCACATGAACCCGTCGATCGGTTTTTTGTTTGAAACTGGTTTCCTCGTCATTTGCTATACTTAAACGTAATAAAGGATCAAACGGTACGAACTCATTACCAAAGAATCTTGTTCCAATTTTTTTTCCGAGAACCAATTTTGGAGTTAAAAATATTACTCAGTGGTGATTGAAGAAAAACGAGTCTGAAAATTTATATACTGAATTTACAATTTTGTGAATTTCTTAAATTCAATAAAAATTCATTTACAGTATTATTGCAAAAATCTCACTTCAGGTATCTTATTGTTGATAAACATTTTGTCCTTGTATTGTGATTACTATTGTTTCATTATTTAACAAAATGCATATAAATGAACGGTTTCCACTAATTTTATCAATATAGCAGAAGATATCAATCGTAATCATGCATTTATAATCATAATATCGGTGGCGCTCTTGAGAGACTCTCCTTCTAATAATCATTACTCATATATGTATAATGTGTAAACGCATAGAATCTTATTAATTCTCTGGATTAGCAATTTTAATGAAAATTCATTTTCCCTTTGTGTTTCCCAGTGTTATGAATGAGTTCCGCCGCTTTTCCGTCTGATAATAATTAGACGTATAGCTTTCAAGATATGTATGATAAGTGATTTCGGGAAAACCAACAGGAAAAATAATAGTATTTTTCTTCTTTAAATTCTAATTTGTTTCAGCTATTTACATGGAAACGTTATTGCATAGTTGATTTGATAGCTCCTCGAATTTCATTTCAATTTACGTAGGTTATATTTGCACGGATAACAATCCACGTGGGTGTTGTCTATGTCATGTAATGTTTTAATTACTGGTAAGTTGATTCATACCCGTAAACGGCATCGGAGTAATTGAAGTCAAGTAGAAGAATGAAAACGATTGTATCTCTTTGATTCTTTCTTTTTCTTACATAAGAAATCTATGATTAATGCTTTGAACTTCGAAATCTCTGTTAAATTAAATAAAGGATCTAAGGTAAATGAAAGAGACTCTCTCAAGAACGCTATTACTGATATTACACTCAAGAACGCTATTGAATGATGTTACTGACAACAGGTTTACTCTTTTATTAATTCAAATATGAATTGCTCAGTCTTATTAAGTTAGTAGAATATTACCATCGTTGTATTTTATTACTTAATGTAATACGGTTTGTTCTTTGTTTTTTTTTTTTTAATTTTATATCTCTTTGAAGCACGGAACTTTAGTAAATGAAAAAGCCCATATTCTACAGAAATTTTATTTTCATAAAATTTAACAAAGTAAGTAAAGTAATTTTAATTTTACAGGGTAGTATAAAAAATATCCTACTATAAATATTATGGTATTAAGAAAGGTGGAATACTTTTAGTCCTAACGTGTTTCAAAGAGTTATATAAAATGATTGCAAGGAAGTAAAGTGACCCCTATATCTTTTGGTCCACTGTATTTACAGTCAAATTGTTTGCAACTGTAATGGATAGGCATATGCCATTTTCAGTTATATCTTGCCTGTACGTTTGACATCGTAAAACAAGTGTTACGAGAATTGTGTAACAACGGTAAATGAAACTATATTAGAACCGCAATTGCGTGTTTAATGAAATGAATATCTTGAGGGATCACAGAAGTGCCTTGTTTGTAACCATTTGTCCCTGCCATTACTTCCTTGTTATTAAGACAAGCAGAGTGCTCGAGAAAGGTTTGATTCATTTTAAACGTTATAAATCAATTTATAGGCAACTAACTATGTTCTTAACAAAGAGTATATTAAAAATTGACTAATTGTCTAATTTTTAGTCAATTTTAATCTATTTTGCTGTTTTTAAGAACGTTTGATGTTGAAAGTATTGTTATTTTAGTTTCTAAAACTGTATTTGTGAATCAGTCACTCTTATTTATGCATGTACCATTATAATATAAGATTACACGAGAAAACGGTGTTTTAGATGATACATTTTAATTATCGAACTCCATGATTCATTCGTTGGGGAACTTTGCTCAATTTGACCCGAACAAAGTTCGAAGAAGGAAAGTTCAACCGGTTCAATTTACACAGCAGACAGACGAATATTAAATGCAAGTTCACGTTGGCGTTAAGTATACTGATATCAAACGATTTCGTAACAAAAATGTTCTTTGTTTAACATAATAGCTAGTGAAACATTTCATAAATATGGTGTATACGTATATGTTATACTGTGAAGTTTCAACAAATGAAGCAATCTTTCTTATAAACAAAATAAAATTTAATTATTAGGATACGATAAACGTATTAATTATTATTTATAATAAGATGATATTACAATATAATGTTGTAATAAGAAGATATGAAATGAAATTTATAAGTGTGAGTTTATCGTCAAGTAATGATTCTCAATATAATGAATCCTTTGTTACATCTTATCATCAACTTCAAAGTATTCCTTATCACGTTCAGTTGTTTCTTTCCCGGTATGTATGAAAGTCTAATTTTGATTCATCGATGGTTACATAAACGATGGATTTTTTGAGCAAAGTAATAAATGAAGGGAGAATATGAAACATGCTGAGTGCTATACATAATAATTATTTAATAGAAATATGATTTACATACAAATGTAAGTTTATACAGAAATTAAAAATTGAAATTTGAAGTATTGGTATATAAACTTCAAAAATATAAAAAGGGATTTAATTGGTTTAATAGATTAGATAGAAAATCTTATTACGATTTCGATTCTGATATATCAAAATTAATAATTAATTGATTTGGATAGTACTGGCTTTGATTTTCGCATACCGATTAAATATGGATTTATACGTTTCTGTGATAGAATCACTTCTCTTTGAAGTAGCCTTCACTAATATCAATATAATTATATAAATAAATATATAAGTACACTTTTATTCTTCATTACAAATTTATTTTAGTAAATTGGTCGAATTTTTTTAAAAGTTGTTCAATTACCATTTCAGTACGTATCACTAAGCATGTTTCAATGTTATCTACAACCTTCGTTGTAACGAAAACTTTGATCTTCGTTTAAAAAATGGAAGATGACCTTCTTATTTCGAAAAACACAGATGATAAAAGAAATGACCTTCTTATAAACCCTTCAACTAAAAAAGTTATCGAAATGATTCCAGTTATGTGCTTCACCCAATACAATCACTTTGGTATCTCAACAGAAATAAACATATATTCTGAAAAAAGCCCTCTAACTCTTAACTGCCAAGGTCTAGAAGGTAGACTCTATTCTGATACTTTTTTTTATAACCAGTATTTCTTAATATAATTTCAAAACGCTACTAAAAAAAGGCTTTCGGGTGATTAACTATAACTTCTACAATTATGAATATTTTTGAATAAAAAAATTGAAAATTATGTAAATTTTGTCGAAGGTATATATCTGAACTCTTTTCGATCCTTTCAAGACTGAAACCATGAAGTATCACCGACAATTCTTGCAATTCTTTCGTTTTATCAGTTCCGTTCGGTATGAAGTCGAGTAATTATAACCGGTTTTTTTGATCAAAACCGCATCTCGTTTTTGCACGAAGCGGTTGACATGCAAACACATGTAAGAAAGTGTATCGAAGTACATTTGTGCCCGATAAGAGGGTGCCCTATCGACCAATCGTATTACTCTTTCCGGCGCACACCCTCTTCTTGAGCAATAACATGTCGACGTATAACGTCGACAACGGTGTTCGTCACTGAGCAATGACGATTGCAAATGAACGGTAATTGATCCGGAGTCAACAGTTTAATTAAGAGTACTGTAGTTTTTTTTCTTTCGACCGTTATCTCATTAACGGCTACCAGAGCTAATCATTCGTTTTCAATGCCGATTCAAGTGAATTGTAAGTGAATCTTAAACGATTGAAGAGTAACGAACTGTTGTGTGTTTTTTTTAAACTTTACAAAGTAAGACAAATTAGAATGAAAAGTTATTTAATTAGAAAGCTGGGCACCGTGCATAATAATAGAGTATCCTATAATTCCTCATCCTTTCATGACTGTACATTGTACACTTTCCAGGTAATTTTCATTTATCGTGTTTAAAAAAATTATTATTTCTTTCTACCAATGATAAATTAAGAATTTGCTTCTCTTATTATCGTTGAATCTTTTCTAAATTAAGTACTGAAATAGTGAACAGAATAAATGGATAATTAACGTCAAGTAATTATATAAATATAAACAATTTATGATCGCGTAGTGTCATACCTGGCATTTTCATACTAATGGATTTTGCACTTAGTAAGTCGTTAATTGCAGATGTTAACAGTTACTGTCTAATTTTCATTTAAAAAGCTCGAAACGAATAATATGTTATCCACTGATTTACTTCACCAAAGATAAGCGACGACATTACTTATAAGATGACCTTGTATAATTCAAAGGGATGATTGACAAATTTATAACATTATTTTTGCAATCACTTGCTACCAAAAATTTTAATTTATGATGCGATAAATTTCTTATTTATCAGTAAAGTTTATTTAAGAAAAACTCTATTAACAGGAGATTCGAAAACGTTTATGCAATCTGAAAAGGTGCTCCCTTACCGGTTTATTAATTTTTATATTAATAAATGATTTTAATTCCATCTTAATATTTTACATCAGTGGTTTTCAACTAATAGTACACAGATAATTTGTGTAATTTACACTATAATAACATTAACGTTGCTTCACATAATTTTAAAATTGCTTCATAATTGCTTCATACGATTGTACAGTACCAGCCATGACATGCTTCTTCGGTTTCACGCGATCCTCACTCTTCCCGCAGGTCGTCCTTTGGTCGGGCTTCCGCTCTACCCTATACGTATCTGCAGGGAGAATGACGATGAAGCTGGGACAGCCTCGTATATATAGGAATGTGGCCTCCCGCCACTTGCGTATGAACGTTTACGCGGGAGAATTCGAATTCATATTTCTTAATTATATATTAAATGTTATAACATTTAATAATTGAAAATTGTTATTTTTTTCTAAATCACTTTTAATATGAATATCGTCAAAATTACTGTTTGAAGATTTTCTGCTTCCCTATAAAAGAAGTATATGACAGCAATGTAATAATTCTTCGCTGAAATTGGAATTCTTGAATTTTAGTTTCGGTGATAAGTATTTATGAAAAGGTTCACAGAAAACAGTATACAGTGACTAAACATCTAAATTTTTTAAAATACAAAAAACGCACATACTAATTTTCTTATTTTTATTCTGAGTTAGTGTTATCAATTTATATAAGAAGAAATCATAATACACGTATTTTGCTGTCGTAATATTATTAAAATTTTCCTTTAGCTTGCAAATCGTTCCCTGTTTACACGGCATCAAATCGAATGCGTAGGAGTAATCTATTTTAAAAATATAAAAATAATTAGAATAAATAAATTGTTGTCTGGAGAACCGGTTGTTCTCGCGTGCAATATATTTAACAAACGACAAAAATTAGCTTTCTAATTGTACGAGCCACGACTAAAAGTAGAGCGAATCAATAAATACAAATTTTTCCGAGATACTAATCTACATGTTTCCAAGGATAGCGCTGTCGCTTTCATTTTACTCTATTAATATGCTTATTCTTGTTTCCTGCCATTCAAACATGAGTTAACAAAATTGGCAATTACATTATTGTACTGATATATTATATTAGTATAATATATTTTGTTATTACTTTTAAGATATGCATTTTTCTATGTAATAGCTATATTACTAATAATTTGTTGATCATTTCAATGCAGAAGTGCGCAGTTCAATTAATCTTACGTCTCTGAAGACGTGGACAAGATGCGTACGAATATATTAAACATCAGGTTTACGTAATTCATTAACTCATCTTGATCGCAAATCAAACAAAGCATTGGATTCATGTAGCCGCCTTTGATAGTGCACGTGAACGTTTGAGTGACTTATTAACTACGTGAATGCAATTGTCAATATGTTACATGATATTAAATTGCAACATCCCCATTATCAAACGCACGATGCAGTCGTTCAAAAAATATTTGATAAGACACTAATCGTATAATAGTTACTGTTAATCTAAATTCTATAGGTACTATAAAGCACAATTTTATAATTAGTTTCATTGTTACACCAGCTGATCAATTAATATTTCTAATGAACATTGCAACAACTGGTGTTGGATGTACACTTACTACTAAATAAATGAACGAAGGATGAAAAATAAATGAGCAAATATAATCATTTTTTTGTTTCTACAAAAGTTAATATTTATTTCAACAAAAACCCTTCGATCATTTTCGTAATTTAAAATAAAAAATTTGATATCCATCATTTTTATGAATTTGGTTGCTCCGGTGTCAAATATCTGAAAAATTATAAAAATTAAGTAAACGTTTTTAACCTTTCACTTTTTGTTTAAAAAAAATAAAAAAATGGTATTAAATTACATACATATAATACCTCTAATTATCTATAAGAATGATTGAAAATTCAGAAAATAAACTGAAAAAACCTTGATATTGGTAACAAGTATAATGATCTGTTTGCAAAATACGAAGCTTAATATCATTATTCTGGATAAGTAAATGATTTATTTTGTTTTGTCTAAGACTTAACAAGTTTACCAATTTCTTACAATGAAGGAAATATATTACTGCATATTATCTTGTATCGTGTTTAAAAGGTAAACGACCATGATTACAACTGCATTTGCTTATATACAGTAACCATTTTTCGGTTCCTTATATCGTCTACGTCAAAGCAATAAATCAATGATACAAGTGGTATGATTTTAAAACAAATGCAAACATGATACTTTTTGAATTCCAAGAAATGCTGAAATATAAACGTATACCGACATGAAAGAAAGATGAAAAAATGAAATATAACGGAACATCCATTAAGAAAGCTTACAGAATAATACTTTAAGATTTTAACGAGCTTTAGAACGTTGGCAGATCATGTTTGAACGTAAATGGTAAATATCTATTTTAATAGATATTTAACACGTTAATTACTATAATAAAAATGATCGCGTATAATATATGTTATAATTACAATGATATATCATACCATTGCTTCATTTTCTTAATTTAGCTTTTCATTTGTTATCTTATAATATTTGACACTGTTAATAAATCTAAAAGACCTGACCCACCACCGAAAAGAATCCTAGTTACGCCAATGGTTGCAAGGATGATTCCAAGACCCTCAAACATTTTTTGCATAAAACACATAATTAAATTCTACATTATTTTTTACTTATGCTCTCCACCTTTTGTCATAGTTTTCTGTAATTATTAAATTATTATAGTAATAATTAATGCTGCCTTGAATAATTATCAAGTAAATATATGAAACAATTCATATCTTTAGAATATAAATAATAATTACATGAATATTTCATTAGAGAATCATACATGTTTTGCAATGAAAATGTTATTCATTTAAAACAATGGGGAATATGATTGTATTCTTCTGTAATCTTTTTTTATTTATCGTGTTATTGAGAAGTTCCTGCAAATCTTTTTCTTCGCGATACAAGGATGTCTGGACAGCGGGTCGTTGGATATCAAACAATTCCGAACAATAAACTAGAAGCATATCACGAATGAATTAATAATTTAGCAATGCAATTCATTCATTGCTCTCGAGAAAAGGTCAGATTCATTAAAATGACAATTAATCGCGATCTTCCACTTTGTTAATTGCTGAATCGAGTTAGCCTTCGCAATCATTGTTACATTAGATGTGTGTTTTCTATCGATGAGTCTTTATTTGTGTTTACCATGTTTAATAACGTTTGACCGCAGCATTTTCATTGCGTTCAATTATCTTTGGCACTTGTTTAAGTAATTCAATAGTTCTAGGCTTACGATTGCTGACGTATTAGTGGTAAAAATTAACCTTTCGATTCGTTAATTGATACACGTTTTAATTGATTCACAGATTTGAAGTCAATTTTTAAAAATTTTACGAAATATTGTTGAATGTTAAATTACAAAAATAATTAAAAAATCATTTTGCACTTGAAGATTTTTGACCGTTGAAGATGAGGATTATTAATTTTATTTCAAATGCGATTTAAATTTGTATTCTAAAAATCAAGAAATAAATCTTTGTGACTTCCTGTTTAAGATCGAAATGCATGAGCATCGATTATTGCAAATTGAATCAGCATGTCTAGTGTTTTATAAAAATATTGTTATGTCTAACATGGTAAGAAGGCTATAGACAATCTACAATGCTAAGTAGAGATATTTCCATTCGGACGCGTGAATCCGTGTTTGAAAATACAGTCGCACGTGAACGTACGTAATTATGTACATGCCTGAGTAATCGTATTTATGCAAGTTTCTTAACATGGAAAGGTCAGGCAAACAGAAATTATTCCGCTGTAAGACGGTTTTTAAGTTACAAAAAGCGTCAAGAAAGAAAAAATTGTTTCTTGTTTCTATAAAAATGACACGTAACAGTATTTTCAGTGTTATTATCATTGTATTAATACAGAAGGTTTTTAATTTGCATATGAATGTTATAGAGCTGTTACAAAGACAACTATGTATCTCTTAGCGTTTATACTTTTTCGACAACGATCTGAAAATTATTTAGGATACTAAATTATTACAATTTAAGATTTGATCAAGCTTGTTTGTACTTTTATCAATTTATTTTAATTAATATAGTACTGTCAATTGACAATAGCAAATAATTTGAAATGATATCTCATATAAATTTAATATTCAGAAAACGAATTATTAACCTAATGTATGGTTTAAAATTCAAATTTAATATTAGATATTTTGCACGCTTATTTTTTAAATTCTTTATTATTTCTTTAGATATTTCTTCTCCGATTCATGAATTTGAATACACGGTTGCCAATGCACCGTTGTGTAATACGTTTTAGAGGTATGGTTCACGATTAGACCCAGCTCTGCTATTCGAGGGTTAAATCAATTTTCAATCATATTCACTACCAGTAGACTTATCGTATGCTGCTGTTATTTAATTTGAGCTTTATAGTTAAACTTATTTTCTAATTCTTTGACCGTAATCACTAAATAGGACTTACAGTAAAAAATGAGCTAAACACAATACTTAGAGTACGGATACACTCGCAATCAAATCAGACTTCTTCAGGAAAAATTATAATATTAACGATATTAATATTAGAAGTATTAAAAAAATTAATATTATTATTAAATATTGTAAAATTTAATACATAACTAAATTAATAATAATAACTAAATATCAATTCAAATTTATCGTGTAAATGTTTACACGCAAGTAATAGGACCATATACATACAGGGCCCCCTTCTTACATTGTCATTTTCCCCGAGGACGCCTATGGGGAAGGGTGAGAAACCTGGACATCACCATTTTTCCTGGGGAAGTCTGATTTGATCACGAGTGTACCTTGATTATTAAACAATCCACAACACTTTGATTATTACACGGTATCTATTCACAACACATAGTAATATATACTAGATAATATAAAATAAAATAAAATAAAATATTCAGAGGATACAAAGTGCATAGAGTTTGCAAAAGAAAATAATACCTTTCAGCGTATTCTTAAAAAAGAAAGAATATACTTGAAAAAATATCCGCAGTCAGCTGATTATTATCACAGAGATTAAAAATCTTTTCTTCCTTTTTTAGCGGAAGTGAATGGCAAGCACGTGTCGAATGGCAAAGAAGAGGTTGTCGACAATGGCGAAGAGGTCGATGCCGTGCAAGAAGCGATTGGGAATCTTGGCAGATGGCAAATTTACGTCTGTCTGGCAATCTCTTTGGTCAAATTCCCGATCGCTTGGCACCAGCTCGCCATCGTCTTCATGGCGCCACATCAAGACTACAACTGTATCTCACCAGCTCGTTCAGAGACATCTGATCAGTGCACAGTCAATGTCAATGGAACATTGGCAGAGTGTACAGAATGGGAGTACGACAGAAGCATGTTCACGGAGACCATCATATCCCAGGTAAGTTTCGAAACTTTTCGCGTTTTTCAAATTTCTCTTTGCTCGTGAATCGAGCTGAAGCGTCGATAATCGATGCTTTAAATTCCAGCGGCGGACTTGCAATTAAATAAATTGTTTTTAAAATGATTTTTTACTTAATACTTTATATTAATAAAAAAAAAAGTACGAGTAGTGCGTGCTACGTTTACGTTTTTTCTCGTAATGGAAAGATAACGAATGAAACGATGAGTCGGATGTTAAACGAATAATGAAACCGATTTAGACGTTTAACGAAGCGTGTCGTTGGGGTAAGTGGAAATGTTCGGTCAGTATGTTTTATTAGTGATTGTAGTTTAGTATTTGTTGGCGCACTTTGACCCACGGAATTGTATTGTAATGCGTAACGTATGATGTAAATGATTGATGTGAACGAAAGTTTCTCTCTGTCTCAATGGAGTTATTTGTAGAGGGTGTTGCTCATTATTAGTGTAAATTGTATATGCAACCTTGTAAAATTCATTAAAAGAAACGAAGAAGGCTTGATAAATGTACGTCTGTAATTTAATAGTTTGTAGAATATATAGTTGTAGACAAGAATTTAATGTAAATATTTGCATTACTCACATGACTGGCCAATTAATAAGAAATTTCTAAATAATTATCAAAGCCAAACAAGTTCTTATTGTATTCGAAATACAAATAATTTTCAATATTATTTCTATTTCATTTGAACTTCATAATTAATTGTAATTGTTAAATCACAGTTCAGTATTTTAAAATAGCAAATATAAATATTTAAAATAAAAGAAAAATATTTGTTACCAAACAATCAGTAACACAGTGAGAAGTTAAACATCTACATCATAATATTCTTAATTACAAGTAGATGCATGATTATAGTATTAAAATGATTATTTTTAAGTTAACAACAAAATATTCTTAAGATCTTTTTAATGTTGTAATATAATAGTATTTACTTAAATTATTTAGTATTGCAATAATTCGTTTATTTTATTTGTACAAACTGTTTTATGATTGTGATTATATTATTTCAGTGGAACTTAGTATGCAGTCGAACTCATTACGCCAATATCCAGCAATCTATCTTAATGTTCGGCGTACTGTTGGGCAATATTATATTTGGCAATTTAGCAGATAGGTACAAACAATATTTCTCTTCATTTTCTCATAAATTTTCTGTGTTTCAAATAATATTAGACATAATTAAATTTTACGGATTGTTACATCAGGTATGGTAGAAAGATGCCTTTGATGGTATCCGTAGTTCTTCAATTGGTTTCCGGTATTGGGTGCGCTGTCGTGCCTTGGTTTCCAGCACTCTTGTTAATGAAATTACTTAGCGCTTTGGCTACTGGGGGCACAATGGTTACTAGTTACGTTATTTGTAAGTAACTGTAGTGTTTATTATTGTATAATTAATTTTCTATATAATTATTAAAAATAGGTGAAATTGCTACCAAGTGAGTAATTTCAAAATTTTAATTTATCAGAATAAGAAATACTTTTCCAGTTAATTAGATTTCTCTGAAATTTGTGTTTAATAATTTTTTCAAATATTTTTTTAGGTATGGAGATTGTTGGTACAAAATGGCGAGCAGCTATCACAGTACTTTACCAAATTCCATTTAGCTTAGGCCATATGTCCTTGGCTGGACTCGCATTTCTCTTCCGTCATTGGCAACATCTTCAAATGGCCATCACTCTTCCTTCCATTATCCTTCTGAGTTATTGGTGGATCGTACCCGAATCACCAAGATGGTTGCTCGCATTTGGAAAACAACGTGCCGCCTGCAAAATCCTGCAAAAAGCGGCGAATATTAACAAAATAAAAAATAAAGACATTCCAGAGCTTGTGAGACAGCACTGTCTGCATCAGGTAAAATCAACTTAAATCAGCTTAATTGTTAAGCCATTTCGAAATTTTTAATAAGTCATTTCCTCATTATAAATTTCAATATAGATCCTACACTTTAATACAGAATATTTAAGTCTGCAATATCCGAGAAATCTCACTGATAAGTTCCTTAGGTTGTACTATTGTTTTATTTAAGACATTCTGGTTATAGCTTGATCTTGTTGTGTATTTGTAAAGAAAAATATCTTTGATGACAAGTTTTCTTTCAATGAGTTATTATTGGTTCTGTCTGAGAACTTTTTAGATACAGAGGATGAATCATTTTGATGCAGATTGTATCATTTCATTCAATATAAAATTATTTCGAATAAATTAAATTTTTCATTAATGATAATCGTTTTGAAATTCAATATTGATTGGTAGTTAAAATACAAATTAATAAAAATTATAATCTTTTCTTTTTCCAGTCAAGTTCTAAACAAACATATTGCACACATTATTATGATAGGAAATTTTGTAATTACCTGCTTAATTAAATAAAAATTACTTAATCTGGGAATTATTTATAATCATTACATAATTTCTTTGTAATGAATTAAACTTTTCAAAATTAAAATTTGATATATTTATCGTCATTGAATAATTTTTTCCATAGAACTCGAAAAGATCGGGTTTAGATCACAAAGCATCCTTCCTGGATCTATTCCGTACACCCAACATGAGGAGAAAATCGTTGTCCATCTTTTTCAACTGGATTGTTTGCGGCATGGGACTGTTTGGAATGTCGCAGTACATTGGACAAGTCGGTGGAAATATTTTCATCAATTTCACCGTTTCCGGTGCAATCCAGATACCCGGCAACTTCGTTGCTTGGTGGGCAATGAATAGACTTGGTCGCAGGATCACTTTGATCTGTAGCCATACGATCACTGGTGTCGCTGCTCTTTTACTCATCGTAGTTTCAAACGGTGGGTATATATTTGGTTTCCGTATTTTTGTTAATTGTTAATGAAAATTTAGTAACACGTTAAACATTATGGGAATCACTGGTGGCCAGCATCATGAACTCAATATTGGATGCAAGAACCAGATAGCTCTATTTTCTTTACAAAATTAATATTTCATTATAAGTTTAAGAAATAAATTTTGAAATAGTTTTTTTTATTTTCTGTAAAATTAGCCTAGTTTTTGCATCTAACCTTTAATGAATTTTAAATTCATGATACATTTAATTGATTGGAATAGATAAATATATAGTATAATATGAATTTCAAAAAGTTAAATAAATTATTTCACTTGTTTGCAGATCTCGCGTGGCTTCGATTAATTCTAGTCTGTACCGGCATCGTTGGTATGTCGGTTTCTTTCACCACCGTTTATCTATTTTCTGGTGAACTATTCCCAACGGTGATTAGAAATATAGGAGTTGGCACTAGCAGTATGTGTGCCAGAATAGGCTCAATCTCGGCACCTTTTGTAGTGTCTTTGGTAAGTTAGAAAATAACAAGATTATATTGTTAATTATTTTATTGTAGTCATAAAGGTAGACACAATGGTAAATTTGTTTGAATAAGATTAATGCAGTTAATCTTCTAGATTATTACACGTGCGATGGATTTTTTATTTCACTTATATTTCTATTAAAATTTTTATAAAATAAATGCTTCTAAAAAAATGTACTTTCCTTGAAAAAAAATTAATTATTTTTAATATTTTCTTTGCATTATATCAAAGAAAAGCTATAGTTTTTCTATTAAGCAGAAAATGAAAATAAAATAAAAAAATTAAAATAGAACGGATTATTATGAGAAATAAAAAATATTAAAATGAAAGGGGTTATTGGAAGAAAATTACGTACTAGTAAAACTCGTTTTATCATTTCTCACGTAAGTCTATACGTAATCGACACAGTTCTGTTATTTCTGCGATAACGAGGATATCGTTGTTACGTTCTAACAACGGTTTATTTTACCGTATTCGTTAAGTACATATTGTACAATAAAAGTAATCTGCTTAAATATGTGAAAACATCGTTTTCGGCACTACGTCAAAAAATTCTTTGGTCCAATAAAATTCTCGTAACATGTTTAATCGCTCAAAAGTTCAAGTATAATTGTTGAATCGCATTATATCATGAAAACAGGTACCATTACGCAATAAACAAATAATAAAATCATTTCTGTTACTTTTTAATAATTGAGCTTTTAATTTTATAATTATTTCAGAAGGTAAATAAATATGGAAAATAAATATACAATTGATTAAAAATTATTCTCTACTTATTAGTTTACACGTTAATTAGAACTTTAATATTATTGTTGGATAAATTATTGAACATTTCCGTACAGGATCTCATTCAAAGTTGGCTACCACCGGCTTGTTTCGGGGTTTTACCTCTTATTGGTGCTGCTCTTTGCTTCTTCCTTCCGGAAACCGTAGGTTGCACGCTTCCGGAGACACTGGAAGACGGTGAAAACTTCGGAAAGTCAGTACAACTCACCAAATTTTAGTATCCACAGTCTAATATAAAAAATCATAACATAATTTTCTGCCCTCAGGAAACCTCAGAAGATCAAGAAATATCGGAAGGACATCGAAGCAGAGGCGGCACTTTGAACAAAGACTGCAATAATTATTAAAGAAAAAGAAATTATCTAGAGGTATGAAAATAATAAAAATAATAAAAAGCTAGAGGACACTACAATGAAAAAGTATCGACATTTCTATAGAATAAATTAGGTGTACATATAAACAATACTGCGATCATTCCGCGTTCTTATTTATTACATTAATACATTCACGACTTTAATTGTATCGAGGAATCGCTGTTTCTTTTCGCACGCGTTCAAACATATCGGATTCGTGTTTTAATGTCCACTCGTGCCCCCTAAACTTAATCAGTATGGCTTGTTGTAAGAATATTTTTGATATTGTCGCAGCGTTGGATTAAAAAGCGATCCGGGGGGAGGCCTATAGTTACGGATCTCACTTTACAGGGGGCCTCGTTATAAGCTTTCCATTTATTATGTCCTAAAATATTGAATGGATCTTTCTTTACTAAATTTAATTTTATTTAAAATAAATTTTAATTTTTTAACCTTTACTAATTAAAAGGCCCCTCGAAGGTTTGATAGCCCCAGGCCCCAAAGATATTATTCCGGTCTGTGTTAACGATTTCAAAGAGCTGAAACAGTGTTACTTACTGTCGAATGTAACAATTACGAGAGAACCGTGCCTTGTACCATTTATATGCGAATGTATCAAAGAAAAATAGATCTTTTATTTTATAAAATGGATATGTTATTCTTCAATATCCATTCCTAGTGCCTGTCAAATGTAAATAGAAGAATTTTTAGTCGATAATTTATTTTGATCACAGGCATGCTTGAATTGTGGATAAACGTAAGGGTGTTAACCAATAATAATCAAGAAAGAAAATATTTGAAAATATTTGTATAATTCTTTCCGTTATTATGAAATTAGAAATAAATTCTAGAAAGTCATTCCTATCTATGTACATATATTTTATTTGTATGTAATGATTTTGAAAAAAACAATTTGTAGAAACTCTTTCTAACTGTCTTTTTATAAGTGTATAGAATCAACTTAGAAATATTTTCAAATTTCTTTGAACTATGTATAGGATGCTTTTTTAGTAGGTTTATAAAAAGAAGATATTTATAGGAAATTGTTTAATTAATTGAGCAACCTTGATTTTATTGTTGCCCAAACAATAGGAAATTCATACCAGTTCTTGGTATTATATTAATCTCTGTAAATAGAGCTGTAAAGATCTTGCAATATGATACCACGAATATGATACCATGAATTACTAATGAGTCTTTAATCAACAATCTGTTTATAACACTTCTAAGTAGAGGACAACTGAAGGAATAAACTAATGACAGCACGCTGTGTTGCTTGTGTTGTTTTTACGGCTACATGCAAGATACTCTTATTATTATATTGTATATATCTAACTATGACTTTATATTCTATCATAGTATATATACTAGTGCACAAATTTAAACTTATACACACGTCAAACGTTTATTTTCTAATGTACAATATTAAATATCTACGATCTAATAAATGCGTTTATTATTCTGTTGATGAGTTGCATTGTTTTTATCAGTAAGGCAAAAACCACTGATAAAATCCGATCATGTTCATAAATCGTTCGAGATAGGAATAAAAGAAGTCTGTTGTTCGTTTAAAGAAGTATTAGCGTCGTTGAAGGTCAAATTTGTAATTATAAGGAGAATAAAATTGTTTCAAAAATAATTGTTTGTGGAAATAGCTTGCAGTCAAATACATTTTCCTAGAAGTAGCGCAGTTTCAAATAGCTTCTAATTTACTATCACATTCTAATCAAGTTTTGAACATAGAAAGTTTCTGTTTCGAGAATAATCACTTTTTATTTTGAGATCTTAGGACGAGTAGATTGATGCTAAATGAAAGACTGCTTTTTGTACTATTTTGTAAAAACCAGAGAAACTTAGAAAACGGAGGATTTTGAATAGTGGAAGACTCGGAGCCTTTGAATGTTTCAAAAACTCTCAATCTACCGTAGTTATTTTGAAAATGATAACTTTTTATTTCGGGATGTTTGTAAGTAGGTTGATGTAAAATGAAAGGCTGTCGTTTATTCTATTTTGGAAGAATCCAAGATACGGCAATTACCGGATAATGTAGGTACAAAGAATTCTTGCCGTTAGCGAAGCTCCCAATTTTTTACCATTTTAATGTCATTCCCTACCTTACCTGTTTATATAACAGTATATATACTGTCTACTTACTTGTTACCGACAAGAGATTACTGTTACTCGTCGGTGGTATAACGTTTATGGTACTTACATTGTCCAAAATAGCAGCCGGTGTCTTATCTATTGTCGATAACAACGTGTTCTTGCACACCAATACTTACATACGTGTAAGTGATAACAGGTAGTTTCCACCGTTTTTGTATAGAGGGCACACTGGTCCAATTTTGGACTACTTTTTACGGGCGACTTAATTTTTCAAATAAATTGTAATTAACGTTTTAATTTGTAAACCAATTGTACAATGTAAAAATAAGTAGAATGAATTAAATTTCAGTAGCAAAATCTTAAAACTTCTTCTTTTTCACACTCAAATAAGTTTGTTCAATAATGATAATAAAGGGCGTCTAAGTAGTTGATAGGAACGTCCAATGTTCCTTACAACATCCAGTACTCCTTTTAAATTCATACCTCCCTTACATGAAATAAACGCAGTATAGAACCGATAGAAGCTACTTACAAAAAAGTTGTAAATATTGTTTACACCCATAAGTACATAGTATGGGTGGTGCTTTTCTCCACTAATGAATTCCCGCTGAAGTAGCATTTTGTGATACTTTCATATCATCAAATTACGTGAGATTAGATGTTTCAAATATTTAACAACCTAATAGTTATAATTACAACGTATAATTCATCACATTAGTAGAATGTGCTGAAAAGTAATAAAAATTCGTTTGCGTTAATATATTAGTGGCTATCTGATAGGACAAAGTAGAATTTAGAGGGAAGCTATGACAGCTATTTAACGTTCCGCTTCATTTCCTGCCTCCCTCTTCTACAACAGCATCACCTCTACCCACCCCTCCCTATTTCTCCTTCTTCGTTCCGGAGGAAACGTTCGCGCTCGATGCGAAAATTGCTTCGCCAAGAATTATTGACTATAAATTACTCGTCTCGCTACCCTAACCTCCCCTCGTTCCAGCGTTACTTATGCAAATGATGGCGAAGCCTGCGGCCCCGCTACACAGGTACACAGCAACTTCTTCCATCTCTCTTTCCTCTCCACACATAGCATTTGCTTCTTGCTCACTGTTACAAACGGAAAAGTATTTGGAGAAGGTAACTCCCGATATTGGCCGCGAATTGGCGTGCATTTACATTTTATTGCCCGTATCAAAGAAAAACTACCACCTCACCCTCTGACCTCTCTTCCTTTATTCGTTCCTTACTCGCTTCGATCGCTGTTCGGCTTTCCACTCATTGTCAGGAGATTCTTCTTATTTCACGAAACACCTAAACGTCAAATGTTGCTCTTTAATCGCTAGTTTCAACCGTTTAATCATGGGCGAGTAAAAAATGATCTTGTATGTTATTGTTTTGAGTAATGTTTAGCATAGAATACCTTTTTAGGTACTCAGTTATTTAAGAAATAAAAGAACAAAGCATGAATAGTAAAGAAAATCTTGAGGTACTTTTTGCTTGTTCAAGCCAAGGAAGTGAAAATATAGAAGGGAAAGAAAACGCAGGGAAAGGATGCGGTATACTGACGCTAAATTGAATTTTTTTCAATTCATTCCACTTGCCGCGAGCGACGCGCTCAAACTCGATGAGTATCTGTGCGCGACAGCGGCACCTATTCGCAGCAAATTCTCATTATTTTTAAATTGGAAATGAGAAGTGCAAGCGGCGGGTGTGGTTGAAAGCACCTTTGCCACCGCAGGAAAAGAAAAGAAAAAAAGAAAGGAAAGACAGGGGAGACCAGCGGTATATTATTCCAGACCGATGCCTATCTTAACGGCAGAGAAGTCGTAAAAATTAATTTAATTACACATCTATGGTCAATAACAGCCTTTTCTTCGCTATTTAAATGACTATAATTGTTCCGGTTGGCGGATGAAAATCCTTCAAAGGTCTTCGCATTTCGGTAAGTCCACACAGTTCGCGGCGAAATTTTCAAAATCCTGTAAATTCCGATTTAGTTGAAATTTTGCAAATAGCTTCATTTTACATAAATACAATGCTCTCAATTTTTCTGCACATTATGAAATACGTATATAACTGTAATGCTATAAACTTCGGATGCAACAAGCAGTTACTTACTCTCATGAGACTTCCCTTCAATGGCAGCTTTTCACGTTTGTACATATTTACCAGTCAGTTGTGTGAAAAGTTAAAGATTAGTGTTGGTGAAGATTGTCATGGCAACATAAACCGATACCGACGACATGAAGGTGCACAACCAATATTAGATATCAAGGTAACCGTCTTAACTTTCATCCCCCCTCGAGTGTCCCAGCGAGAGCTATCAAACTGATAGAATATGTTGGCTATGCTTCTATCAGTATATCTTTCCTATACAATTACCATATGTATAACACTTTATTTAAAGTAGGGTTTATCATAAACTTAAGTTTTACTTGGAAACTGCTTCGAAACATTTCACCTATGCTACCTTCTATATTTTTTAAAAGAATCCTTTGTATTACAGCACTTTACTTACTGAAATCCTATTGATTGACTTTTCGATACCATCGGGTGTTGACTGAAAATCAATTATTAAGCCTTTGATTATTATTAATTCATTTAAAATTCAATTTAATTTGTAACAGTTACTATAAGGTACCAATTGTATTATTCAATTTATAACAAAAATGATGGAAAATATTGATGAAAGTAAGATAAATTCAATGAATTATTCTGCCATTATAATTCATCGCATTGTCTGTCGATTTTTCAAACAAAATATCAAGCCGGACAGGGGAAACCTATCATTTCCCTGTTCGTTATAACGATTACCTGCTGATGGAGGAACGGCGAAGAGTGAACGAGGATCCGACGAAAATAATGATTGAAAATAACAGGAATCATATAAACGTGCAATCATGCAACGTCGATGCATACCGAGGGTTGTCGGAAATGATCACTGATTTCAGGGCAGCCTGATCATCTGACTCGACGACAAGCATTACGCTAATGACCTTCAATATGCTCAGATTATAGAATTATAACGCTGTTGCAATAAATTATTCGAGCTGCTACAATCAAATTCACCGTCGACGAGCCATTTCTGATCTTTTGAAATTTATCAAATTTGTTAAACCGAGTAAAATTTTAATATTTAAAGGCTATTGACCAGATCTTAAAATGATAAATGACATAACATTTTTAAGTTCAAGTTACATGTTAATTCAGTTTGCTTTATTTAGGTTTAGAGATAAAATTGTATAAGGCTGGTACAGTCTTCATAAAGACAATCAATTTGTACACCGATAGTTTAGTTTTCAATTTTGATTCTTACCACTCACTATAGTTGGTATAGTAGAACGTGACACGAAAATGGTAAAGAGCCTTTAATGCTGCCCCCTGAACGTGGGACAAAAATGCACTGAATAATTAATCGAATCTATAGGAGGCATAAGGACCCCTTTTATAATTCTATTGTAGCAGATAATATATAACAGTTTTGTATTTTACAAAGAAAAGCAATTTTCTGTTGTGTCATTTTCTCCGTTTACCATTAGATGGTATTAGCGGGACTGTTTTCAAAGCGCTCATAAATACGGAATTAAAAGGCTAATTAATTGTTCCTTTGTTAACTAAAGACATCTATTATAGCAGCTTAATATTATAGCAACTTAAATTGAGGATAAAAAGAGTTAAGAATGTATGAAAAGACATGTATGATATATTTATTGTTTGATTTCATTAAATGATTCCTAATCATAAAAGAACAATAATGATAATAAGTAGATGTAAGATAATATATTGCGACGTAAGACTTTGAATACGGTGCTGATAAAGTAAATACACTTTTGCTTTGCGCAAGGTACACAAAATTTGCGTTGCACACGTCGTTCAGTGTTTGTGTATAAAAGATACTTCTAGCAGAGGATAATCAATCAATTCGATCGAGCGTAACGGAGTTAACAAGTTCTACTATTTTCAAGTCTGCGTAAGAAATAATCAACTACAAAGAAAGATGCCGAGATCAGGATGTGCTGACAGATGCTGTGTTGGTAAGAATTAACACTATTAATAAAAATTCTTATTTTTAATCTATTCTTGAATGCAATTGTGCAATTACCAAACAATAATTTATTTACAAATTTAATTACTAGTTCATGTCTATGCAAATATAAATTAAATAATTTTTTTAAAAATATAAATCATAATCTAACGTTTGAAAACTTTTGTTATTGCAGACAAATGCGACTCGAAGTGTGGCGATCAGTGCAAGTGTTGTGGTTCTGGGCCATGCAATGGTAATGATTTTATTTATAAAAATTAATTTCAATGGTTGATATTCTTTTGGACACATTAATGAGTTCTTCTGTATCTACCGTACCTTATTCCACATAATATATACAAATTGTTGATCATTGATTAGTTCAACTTTCTTTTAAAGGCAAATCTTGCTGCACATCTAACCAAAAATGCTGTGGTACACCTCGCCAACAGTGTTGCTGCATTTCTAGAGACAGGTGCTGCACCAATTCTAGTGGCAAATGTTGTTGCTAAATTCGATTCTGGCTACGAATAAAGAGGCGATCATCGCTAAGAGCGATCGTTGCGACGAATATTAGATGACACTATTTTCTTCAGGCGCCCTTTACCATTATTATTCAACAACAATAGCTAACTATTCAATGTTTAAATGTTCAAAAATTTTTGTGGTAATAAAGATGATAAAATAATATTTAAAGTATTATATTCATTATTGTCTTGCTTTTACAGAATCTTTTAAATTTCTAAACACAGATTCAGAAATGCTGAAATTACGATTTGAAATTACGAAAAAGTTACTTAAAAAGTCGAATTTTAAAACATATTAAAAAATCATTGAAATCAGAAAGGAAACGCTTGTTCTACAAGTTTATCTTTTGTTTTAAATCACTTTTAATATTTATTCTAAATGAAATTTTGTTATTTATTTCTATCTTCACAACTTTCTTCTTCGCTTTCCCTGTATTTTAGCTTTTCCTTTCTTAATAACCATTATTAATAATCTCCCAAGAAAACTAGAAACGCCTCTATTATGGATGGAAATTACACGACACGGTTTGTTCATCGACAGAACCAATTAATCATGTCAGCTTAGTAAGACGGCGTTGCATGATCGCTTAACATTCTATGAATGACTGTTGCAATAACATCGACTGCGCAAACAACCCATTATTGAACGACGATCCTTTGTAGGGCACCGATTAATCTTCTTTTTCAGCAACGCTGGCTTTCTTGTCACACCGAGTCAAGAAACAAGTTGATTGGCAGTCGACAAGGCAAGTTTTCGCGAAGCAACAGCAATTACTCATTATAGCTACTGCACACATAATATAAACTACCGTTTAAAAGCCCCCCTTTACACACGTATCATGATTATTACAATTCTGATGCGTTTTCAAAGTTTAGTAACTTATTTTACTTGCAATTGGAAAAAAATAGTCCATACTCATATTCTCCTCTAAGACACGACATTCAAATCGTAATACATACTAGTGAATGATAAAAGAGTTTCATGAAACTGGTTTACCATTCATTAGATGAGAGTCATCGAGTTTCCTGGCGCCAAGTAAATTCGTTTGAAGCACTCTTACGTGAGGACTGGTCTTTTTTTCTGACACTCATGCTTTTTTGATCCTGCAAATGTAATGTAATGTATTTGCATCGCCGGAAGGAAACACTTGACAAAACCACTCGACTCGCCTGTAGACGGTAGGTTCTAGTGTAAAATGTTCTTCTTGCTGCCTTCAACAGTGCCACTAAAAAGCAAATACAAGATATTATAATAATAAGCATTGTTTAACTTTAAAACAAGAATAACATTATTACCAAGGCATTCAGGTACTGAAATAAAATACAAAAACACGTGTTCTGATAAGAAATAAGTTCTGGTATATTTCATCTTACTGAATACCAAACAGCGTTATGTAATGCAGAATAACAATAGTAAAGTCAACAAGTTAACACGTACCTCACTGAGTGTGTGTGTGTGCTTTTCTAAAAAGGAAACTGATCAAAATAAAAAGTAAAAAGTTTAGTCCACTAAACTAGAAATTAAACTGTTAAGAACTCAAGGAATAATCCGAACTACATTCTTTCATAAAAAAAAATTTCTTCTGACATTTAGAATGCCTTTAACAATCAGTAATAATAACACACACACAAGCGCGCGCAAGAGAGCGCGGACGCACAGACAGCATCGCTTTAAAGTATTTGCCTTTTTTAATTTTTCATTTCAAACAGATACAAAGTTCACTAAGAAAATGAATAATTTGTCAAATTAAAGGATCCTTAGGCTCGATTCTCAACAGCATTCAAGTAAAACACACTATGTCACGCACAGACGCTCTGTCATTAGGTTTCTTTCACTGGAAACTGCTTTATTCACTTAGCAATATACTTTGGTAGTAATAGTCATTGTACGCAATCATAATATGCAAGGGTCATTTCACGCTAAATCAATCACTTTGTGACGACGATGTCAAGGATTTTGTCTCAAGTGACATATGATACAAAGCACAGTATGTAACTATTTATTAAATTACATGATTCGAAATAATTTCAGATACTATTTATCTAATAGAGTTAATTCCTTCTTTTATTTTTATTTAGAAGAATGGACCTTTTGTAATATTTTTATTTAAAAAATTGATTTTGTTATATTTGAAACGATAAACAAATCCTTATTTTGTAAATTTCCGGATTATTTTTAAATTTTATAAAAATATGACTTTTAATACCAATTCTTTAAGATTAAAATAGAATAAATAAAGTCAATTCGACAAATAGTTTTCTAATTAAAAATTCATAAATACCACTTGAAAAATTCAAATTTGTTTTGCACAAATTTAATTTGAAACCAAGTCACTGATGTTGACGTCAAGAAATAATTGATTTAATGATCGTTGTAAATGTTACTGAAAGAGGTACAAAAAAAATGTGAATGCTTTGGCTTAATCTTGCGATATCGTATTATTACAATGAACAAACGACGTATGCTTAACCATGGGCAAATACTTTTTAGCGACAGTGTATTATAGAATAAAATAAATCCATTTATAAGTAAACATTTCTCGCAATGTATTTTAAATCTCATCGGTAATAATAACATTGTCGTTACACACGAACTCGTGATCCTACGAAATTATTCATTTAATTACTTAAACTTTGGTTACGCAAAAATATAGACACGATACTCGCCACCTAGTCAGGGATTAAACTTACAATATACATACACGCATCTATTTTATCACTAAGCATTGCCGTCTCGTCGAAAAAGGAAAGAAAGATTTTCTTTTTCTTCAGACTTATCACCTATACGCCTATGGACAAATGTACAATAGTTACAGTAAGGGTTAGCAATGAATATTGGATTCATAAATACTACACATAGACTGATTACGATTTCAATATTATAGTATTTCTGTTGCGCTTTCTGATTATTAATAAACTGCGGATGTTTATGGAATTATCGCCAAAAGGTCACGCGTAAGAGGACGAAATAAAATATTTTTAAAAAAAGTAGATTTTTATAAACATCCACTGTCTAAAAATTTTATGGAATTTCAACGAAGTCTTTTTTCTAATAATTAAGAAAGTTATTCAGGATAGCTTCTTTCTATTTTTCTTGGAAGTAGAGTTGGACGTACGAATAATTTTTTTTATCCAAATAATACTTCGAATAAGATAAAATTATTTGAGAATAACAAATTTTTTATTCAAAACAGCGAATAATTTATTCAAATTTTAGGGTTGTACAGCTATTTTGAGACAACCTGTATATAAATGAGTGAACGCAGTCCGTTGGGCATTATTCGAATTTATATTTACTATTATTATTCGAATAACATTTTGTCCGTCATTACATTATTAATTATTTACTTAGTGATAGTATTAATTATTTACAGTATTTCTTATACGTACTTTGCGGCAGATAGCTTGACTTGTACCTACCAGTAATGTAATCAAATCTAGGATTGGGCACATTTACGAATAACAAATAAAGTGTTATCCGAATAATCATCTGATTACAAATTTATTCGAATAATTTCCAGTTCTGTACATCTATTCGTTCCTTTAAATTAAAAGTTGATTCATCATACACGAATAACTTCGTTTCATTTATAATTATTATTCTAATAATGCCCAACTCTGCTTGGAAGCTATCGCAGTGATTTAATTTTCTTTTCTTCTTTTCTGAAAGAAATAATGTATGGTCGACGTCGAATTCTAAAAATCACGCATACACGTACTCATACGACTAATTCTCTGTGACGGAAGCGCAACGTATCTCACTCACGCGTTACCTTTCTCACTCGGAAATCACAGTTGAACATTGGCTTTTCGACATGACCCGTGGCACTCGTTTAGCTTTTATTTAAATTAAATGGCGTTAAATATTGAAAAATAATTTACAATCGGCATTCGTCCTACAAAAATTTGTTCAAAACTGTACATACAGAGTGACTGAGAAAAATGTATACACACTGGATTTTTATTTCTTTGTTAAATTTAATAATTGAAATAATAACTTACTTTCGATTTTTATTGTCTCGACATTGCATATTGGAAAAATGAACATATAACTGAGCCTTAGAGGTATTTTAATCGTTATGTAAGCAACCATTTTTTTTTCTGGGCTGTGTGGTGTCTGGGGTACATTTGTATCCAAGTCCATAAACAAGGAAGAAAAAAAATATTTTAAAATGTTTCAGAAATTGTGAAAAATTTTTATTCCAAAGTGTAAGTGGGTACTTTATACACGGTTGCCTACATACGGATTAAATATCTGCAATTAAAATTGAAAATATAATTAAGAATCAAACAAAAGTGTGTACACATTTTTTGAAAAACCCTCTTTAGCGCGTTAAATATTTAAAGGTGACTGAGAACACAAATGAGAAGCGAGTGTAAGAAAATTCGTATAGGGAGGCAAACAGAGTACAAAGATTATAAAGGAACCGCTTAAATACGCGTCGATGGTTGATAATTCTATGCAGCAGCCATTACATGGTTCTTTCAGGCACGCGTTATTTTCTGATTTGTTCCTCTCGCTCAAGAATCACAGTTAAACGTTTGGTACGCAAATGATCGCAATCCCTTCAACACCTTTCTCCAAACATTCGACACGTGCGAAATAAATAACTGATATGTTTGAAAAAAACAAGAAAAAAAAAATGATAACACCGGAGCACCACACAGCACAGCACAGAATCGCGTTAAGGTGTCGGGCGCGATCGCGCCAGGAATTAAGCGACCAATTTGTTCATTTAACGAGATTACGAGGTCAGTAGCTAGCGAGGTTACCTAGCTCTTTCGCGTACGCTCCTCTCTATCCTCGCATATGGATCACAGTTAAACGGTTGATATTTGTCGATAGATGTTTTAAAGAAATCATTGGGGCAGACCGGAGGCGGCGCCAAGGCGGGGAGCACCGTACAACGAATACGGGGAGAAATACGGTGGTAATCCTGCAGGTGTGTGCGAATGCGGCGGTGGAAGCGGTAGACCCAGTGACGATAAGGACGGTGGTAATAATGTAGAAGATTTTCCGTAAGGGTGATAACGCGCGGTTGCTAGCGGGCTCAACGGTGGCGTGGGGTAAGTCCTGGAAAACAATGGATGGGTCGGTGGCAATCCAACCGAGGGAGACAGCAGAGACAACGCGGCGGCTGAAGGATCCGTAGCGGCGCTGGTCGAGCTGGTCGTGTGACTTCTCAAATGCTGCAACAGCTCTTCGGACGTGGAAAATCTCTTGCCACAATAGGCTGTGTCGCCGGCGATCCAGTTGCAAACGTACGGAAGCTGCGAAGCGGCTGCCAGTGCAGCCAACTGTGCGTGTGCATATGCAGCAGCACCTAAAGCTCCATAAGCGACCGCAGGTTTGTGATCGCACTGGGCACAGCCAGCAGGACAGGAAGTTGGTGTGCTAGTCGTGGTAGACGCTAATTTACCGTTCGCAAAAAGGTGAGAGTTCAATTGGCAGCCGGTACAGTAGGGATCCCTGCAGACGGGCATCAGGGTGTCCGGAGCTGAGGAACTTTTCAACCTAGCGTAGCTTAGATAAGGATTTCCAGCTATTAATCCGTTCTTTAAACTGGCGTGGTGTTGGGAAACCAGAGTGCTGGCCATCGCGTCGATAGGTAATTGTGGAGCGTAAGTTAGATAAGCGGCGGTCGATGAGGCTAAACTGACGCCTGGCTTAAAAGTACCCAATGGAAGATCCTTGATGGACGGGTCTGTGATGGCTAGGACACTGGCAGGACTGTACGAGGGCTTTGCTTGCAACGACGGACTGCTGACAACGGCTGGTTGAGACGACGAGCACGTCGGCTCAAGTTGATTCGAGGAAAGATTCCCTGTCGCCGAGGTCCTCGAGGCGGGCGACTCTCGAGCCACGTCGCCGTTTGGCGTCGCGGTTTTTCGACCCTGCGGCGTTACGGCTCTAACCGACGAGACGCTCTGATTGCTTGGGCATCGTTTGTTACCGCTACCGGGTGTCCTCGATCGACCGGACGCCGAGTGGCTAGAAGCTGATCGTTGCTCGTCAGGCGTCGATGCCTTCTCCCGAGCCAGACAGGATTCGTACGGTTTGAAATTGGTCTTGGTTGACTCCAACGAAGATGGAGCTACCGTGGGCGACGATTTCTCACGTGACTGATCCGACTTTGAAGATTTGTTGCTCGATGCTTTGTCCAACGAGCCTAGCAGAGATTTATTGGACGGCGAGTCGGCTCCTATTTGGCTACATGTCTGAGCGAGTAGCGCGAGCGGGCTTTTCTTCGCATCTAACTGAAATTCGAAAAACAGAGATTGATTACTAAACAGGTTTAATACTATTTTAATAAATATATTATACAGACTGTTCTTAACTTAGTTTTCGAGAAAATTTAATTTCAGAATTATCTTTTATTTGAGAAATCAAGGTTTCTGTTTCTATTTAAACTCGAAATTACTTTTTTATTCGTGTAATCTTCTTGGCTGTTCTTCCAAAAATGTCCACACTTCAACTTAGGCAAAATTTTGAAAGTATGCTCCTTTTAGATAAAAACAATCTTTAAGAGGAAAATTTATAGTGATTCAAAGCTAAAGACACTTTTAAAACATTTTCTCACTATTCCAGCGTGTAACATTGCGATAATATTTATTCTGATACATGTCACGATGCATGATGTTTACATTGCTTGTGGTTACTTTAGTACGCAATTCAGAGTTAGTTGGCCGATAAGGAGCACCGAATACAAATATGTTCAACGAACTTTAAAATGGAGCTTATAATTCATTTTCACTTGTCAAAACATGTTAAGTTAAGTTAAAAACGAAAGGCAATAATATTACAAACATTATTTTTTCAACAAACGTTGGTATTTGCAACGAATTATTTAAAATGTAGATTTCATATGGTAATGGTATCAAAATAAACATGTTCGTATCTTCTCCCATTTTTTATAAACTTGTAGAGTTAATCAAAACGGCAATTGAAAATATGAAAATTTCAAGAAGAAAATGAACGTGATAGAATGTCGACATAATAATTGTTAAATCACTGCTGGATTACAATCGCCGTTTCGAGTTATCCTTTAAAGTTTAACAGCCTTTTCTATTTGGAATACGGACATTTTGGAAGTTCCAAATCTTAATAACATGGAATTTTGTAGCACTCAACTGCACTCAAAATGGTTCCTTAATAATTGAAGTATTATTTCTTCTTTATCAGTCAAGTTTGTACGAATGTGGGCAATTAATAAACCGTTTCCACAGGAAAATGATTAGTAGTCGAATTGAATATTATTGATGATTGTTGCTTGGAAGTAGCCAGGATGATATAGTCGGTGTAATTAGCGTATAGAGGAATGATATTTCTCTCGGCTGATACGTCCATCGAACAGATGTTCACCGTAATTAAAATGCAACATTCGTGCACCTAACCCGGCGTTTACGGTTGCTTCAGCTAATGGCGCGACGCCGACAGATATTAATGCTGCGAATTGCAACACAGGCTATTACAGTATTATGAGTTCAAGCTAGATGTTAATTGCTCTCGTACAAGCTAACGGAACAAGTTCGAGCGTAATATTTTCATCTTCAACATTAACTCATGATTCGATGAAAATCTAGTGCACGTGAATTATGTTTCACTTCTTTCGAGCATAAATCATACGATATGCGATATTTCTCATTGCCAGATACAAACACATATCGCTGTTTCTTACGAATATTAGCAGGTTTCATCTTCTGCCATGAAAATAAAAAACAATACATTTGAGATTTTGCAACGAAAACTATTTGTACTATATATTGTAAAAATTTCTACGTTCTGGTTAATAAAATTTTTTAATTAAAAATTGGAGTCTGAAAATATTATTTTCCCTTGGATAGAATCAAGTCGTCGCTACTCTATTGTATAATTAGCATTTTAAATTTAATTTTAATTCTAATTGAAATTCTTAAATTAAAAATTTTAGTTTGCTATCTTACATTAATACAATGCTAATGATATTAAAGGTTTGCTATTTCTCCCTTTTCCTAGTAATTCAATTACATAAAATTTGATGCTCCGGTCATGGGAGACCACCATGTTGCCGTTCAAAAGTTAATTGAGGGTTTTCCTCATTGAAACAAAAGATATACTGGGTACTTGTCAAACTATGATAGCAATCGTCACGGTAACTAAGGCTACTTTAATCCCTTAACATTCATGCCTGTGACAAATGCAGCCATGCCGAAACGTCAAAGTGCAAGTCTGACAATCGCGGGCAGAACCGATACGTACATATGCAGTTCGGCGCTCGTGGCAGGGTCAGATTTAACCCTGTCAAAGTTAAATCCATAGTTTCTCTACGTTAATGGCGACACGGTTCCTGAGGAAAATTAACTTTTCACATCGATACAGTACTAACAACGTTCCGCGTCGTTAGTTGTAAAACATAAACGAGGTCTTTTAGTCAAAATTACAAATATTTAACGTAATTTCCGCGTGAAATTGTATTTGACAGCGTTGGAATTTTTTCAGCTGAACTTTTATATAGAAAACATCAGATTTTCCTGACAAAACGGTTTCTGCATAATAGTGGCAATTACTTGTTGCTTTATCTCCATGATAGCAATTGGAACATCACGCATGCTCTTTGTCGTGCAATTTCAAAAAGGATATGTACGACAATGTTTATTTAACGCTTTTAGCACCTCGAATTATTGTTTCTTATAATGTACAGAAAAATATATTAAAAATATTTTGAAAAATCATGCAATTAATTTTGAAAAATATATTATGAAAGTGTTTTATTTCTTTAAAAATTTTGCAATATTTGCTTTCTAAAATTTAACTATTTTTTTTTTAATTAAAAGCTAAAAAAGCGTTCAAAACGGCACTGTACAGCAGTTTTACTCAACAATTCTTTACACGAAACGGAGCGAAGCGATATTAGCTACGTATTATAAGGAGTAATAAAGTAAATGATATTCAACGTAATTCAGGGCAAAGAAGTAGTTAATAAGAAAAAGTAAGAGGCGATAGGGATCGAGGTTTGGTTCATTTTTAGTGTGTACCTAACTCTTCCATCTGCCTATCCGCGCAGTATTATATTACCGAATCGTGGTTTGATTTACGAGGCTCGTAAATCAGTGAACGTTCAAGTAGAAACTTTGCCAGCACTCGCTACCCTCAAAATAGTTTACAGGAGTTGAAGCGTAAGACGTGAAATGCATTCCCGTCGCGATTAACGAAAAGTCGACAACCAAGATTAATGTTCTGTCAAAGAGCTCTTGTTTCTTCTACTGTTTTCTTGTGAATCATGGTATTATTTTTATGATCGGCTACAAACATTGCGCTCAATTTGTTGAGTACTATACAACTTCCAAATGACGGTTAATCGTATAACTATGTTGGTTATTAAAATGTAAACGTATTTTGTTTAACATACGTTTTCCTGCATTACGTAAATATTCACATTGAAAATTGGTATGTTTTGAACACATTCACACACTAGGTGGCAATAAAGAAGAGAGTAAAGTAAGAAACAAAAACACAGCTCTAACCGTGGTAGGCAGAGGCGTGAGATATTCCGGACGGAGGTACTGATTCGCACTGGAAGTCAGCATCGTAAAGAAAAATGTTCGCCCTCTTCCTTTTTGTACCAACTTCCTTGGTAACAGATAACACTGTGATCACTCGCAACAACAGATCACCGTGGACTAACAAACGTAACCTCGACGGATCGGTACAAACACTGTCGTACTTTTTCTTTTATATCCGTCGCGGGGAAACAACGAAGACGCACAGATGAGAAGCCATTTAGCTTCTAACGACGTATTCCTTGCGCACACACAGAATTCCCTTTTGATGGTGAACAAGCACACACGTACGTACACACGCGGATACAAAGGAAAATGAACAAAAAGGAGGTAGATGGTACGCGGTACAAAATCCACGACATTCACCTTACACGACCGGCTTCGAATCACGACTAAGCTACTTCGTGTACTCATCTGTCGGCCGAGCCTTCCCGTTACTCCCACCACTTCTCTATCGACAAGCGTTCAGCTGACTTACCCCGCCACACCATGCTACCCCGGGGAAGCTTACCCCTTCGCCGCTCTGTCGGTAATCCAGAGCTGAGTACCGAGTTCAAACAACAACTTTGTATAAGTACAACTTTGGTACGTAAAAATTGCTTTTTTTAATATTATAAAATAAAATCTGTATAGGGAGAACCGGAAACCTGGAAACCCGGGATATCCTACGGGAGGCACTCAAAAAATGGCACCAAAATATCATGCAACAAAAAGTCATTCACTATATAAGACATAGTGATTATTATTGCTTTTATATCAAAAGAAAATATGAACATAATAACACACGTGATGTTTCTGTATTGAAATATTTGAAATAATATTTTTTTTCAAGTAATTTTTATTTAAACGAAAGCAATTATTTTATTTACGATGAATCAAGTCATCGAAGAATTTAGTAGCTATTGCTAAAATGATCGAGTGTTGCTAGCTTGGTGAGAGATATCGCTAGGACGAAGACGAGGGCTAGGAAGAGGACAAATGCCAACAGCGACACGACTAACCAATACGAATGAGAAAGAGGAAGGTGACAAGGTGGTGGCTATGGCAGTGGCGTTTACGACACGGTGGTCGTTGTTGGTACGCGCTGTGCCGACACTTTTGCCAGGTGCAAGCGACCCGACCGACGACCTGTCAACTTGTACAAGATGCCCCCACGATTTCTACACCAACCAATCCTACCTCTGCTACATTCTCTTCTTCGATCTTTCCTTCCCTTTTCAATTAATCTTCCTCTTGTGAATGTTTTAATGCTAACGAAACCTTATTTAAAATATTGGTATTTTTTAAAAATGTTGTTTCCTGTAGGTATGATTTTTTTCTTGTTTCCAAGCGGAGCTAAAAGTATCCATTTTTTAACATTCTCCTTTAATAGTTAAGATAAATAATTCTTTAAAATACGTATAATTTTCATTTTTTAACACACAACATAGCAATATAGCACGAATTCTTGTGAATGAACAGTTATATGTATTACTCTTTACTTCTCTTTTTTCCAGAATAAAATCTATTGCGCTGCACTGGTAATTTTACTCCGCTTTATTTTCACAGAGCTATCTATTAAGCCGTGTGTTAGTCACGATAATTGCATTCCTCTTCGCGTGATTTATTACCGTGATTTTGCTCAACTCATTTAGCCGCACAACGAGTACATCGAGCAAACAATTTGTTAGATTTATGATTGCTTCGAAGGTTTGCATTTCGAAAAGCATCAAACAATATCCAAACTGATCTAATCTGAAATTGCTAATATTGATTACAATTTTTCAATTGCAAGTGTATATCTTGTAATAATATTGTTTCAAGAAGAACACCTGAATATGTCCTCAGAGAATTAGTCACTCGTATGTATATTTATTCTGAATAAAGTCTTTGTTATTTAAATTTTATAATGAAAATCCAACATCTGTTAAGGAAAAGCATAATACAATAAACAGACCAAAGAATAGAGGTATAACCGGAAGAAACCTTTGTCCTTTACAGAGGTATGTTCTCGCCAGAGTGGCACAGTAAAATGTTATTTGTAATAAAAAAGAAGGAGCACAGGTATGAATAGTGAAAAGTTTGTTATTCTTAGCCACAGTAATAAACGTCAGCGTTGTGCTAAATAGTTACGAGAATAGTTCCGATTATCCGTCAAAAGTGTTCGTCAGAACAGGTAATATAACTTATAAACTTAATCTAAAAGGACCTTAACCGTCCAGATAGCAAGTTTACAGCTTTATAGCTGCAATAAAAAATAGTGAACGATTACCGCTATTTGCGGTGAAAATAAGCACCTGAGAATTCTGAAACGTTATACTATCTGTGCGAATGTTCGTCAATACAGGGAGACATAAAAGTATTCGTTAAACATCTACACTGGTAGTAACAAATATAACTAAAAATTTTCAGAAAAAAATTGTTGCTTAAAGAAATTTAAAAAACATCATAAATTTTTATATAGGTATGTACAGTATGAACAAAATTGGTAATTTAAAAAAAAAACGTAGTAGGTACTAGAAAGCGGTAAGCAATTACAGATTGTAAAAAGACGTGAATTTGTTAATGATTTTGTTCAGTTTAAATCGGAGTTTAGTGAAAAGAGGCTACAAATTACGACAGCCATTTCCATTTTATCTTCTTGATAGAAAAGGTAGCTGAGTAGCTGTTAGATACGAGTAGTTTCCACGGAAGAGCATTAGCGGCGTTATTAGCGCTAGTTAGAGGATACGCTTTAGTGAGAGATGAGAGCGCTGTATAATTATCCCAGCCTTTCCCCTTCTGTCTATGCGGACGAGGACAACATGTTTATGTGACGCCGACTAAAGAAACACTCAGCTCTCTGCTCCTACATACCATTCATGATATTAGATGAGCCGACGATGACGCGCCTTTGCCAGCACATGACTCCAAACGAGTGATCGGTAATTTATAATCCCTAACTAGTGGCTTTCCACGATATCTACCTGCTTGTGTCTTCCATCGTTTACATTTCGAATCTTTGGCTTTAGAAAGCTAAAGGTCATGAAAAAAAAAAAAATTAAGTTGTATAAATTAACTACAATTTTTAACATTTTCTAAAAATATTAATTACTTTTAATGTATATACTCTTTTTTTCACAGTTTGTATTATATTTCCATATTAATGTACAGCATGAGAAGGTATTAAAATTGGATTTGTCGATAAATCACATTCGAAGCGACAGATTAAATTAACTGAGTTAATAACACACAATTTCGTGATCGATACGGATTATGTAAATCAATTTGTCTGCATTGCACGTATATATGTGGGCAATCATATAATTCTGTGAATAGTAATGAAGGGAAGTGTAACACTGGAATTTCCATGAAACAATTGATATGCGTTTCGACATATGTAGTACGAACCCATCCACGTCGGCGAACATACATATACCAGTGCAATTACCACTTCAATCTATTTCAGTCAAATTCATTAATCGCTACAATTTGCATTCGAGCCAGTGTTACGTATGCATTTAAAACGTATCCGTGGTAAATTTATCCTATAACCTTTATGCTATAAGAATCTAGTACCTTTTAAATAATCTGTCTGTACTTTTTTTATTGTTCATACATGTACAAAGGTGGTTGGTTTTCAAAAATAAAGTGGCTTAAATTAATTGAAACTGTCTGCACTTTTAGAAAATTAAATTCTTGAGGATTGAAGATTAAATAAGATTGAGTTATTTATTGTAGTTCATTCAGTGATTTGACACTTTACATCGACAGCGTAAATTTTAAACGACAGGAAATCTATAAAAATCAGGAAGTAACGTGCCCGTGTATTCAGTCGTTAAGAGATGCTACCCAAAGTTATCTCTAAGAATAGATTCCCGTCGTTGCTCGTGGTGGTGACTTCTCACATGTCTCCGCAGGAAACTAGTCGAGAGTAGATAATCACCCTCCGCTCACCGCACATCGATCAGCTGAAGCGTAAACACGATTAGTATAACGTACAGCTAATCAACTAATCCCGCCACGTCGTCGATGAGCACGACTCGTCCCGCAGGATTGCTCCCTGCTCACCGCTATTCGTTGCTTGTTAAACTCTATTTTCAGACATTTTACACGTATGAAAGAAATCTATCATTCAGAAATATCGATCTGGTTGCAGAGGAAGGTCAACTATAATAGGTGCTTGTTATTCGAATGAAAGTTAAAAATATAAAATGATTGTTTAATAAAAGTTTATAATGTTTTGAAGATCATAATTAACCCTTTTTTAGATACATGGTCTTCTGGGTCCCTCATTTCGTTCTAGTGCCATTTTACTGAATTAGTAAGTATGTAAACTGATCTATACCATTACTCTTAGTGTGCAGCATTAGTAAACGTCAAAAAGTGAAAATAAAGTTTAAGATTTAAAAAAAGAAAAGGAAAAAATGACTGATTCCCACTATCTTTTCTCTCTTCTGTTCCGATTCTTTTTTTCGCTTTTATGCTCCAGAAACGAGCACGTTATTTATGGCTAGTCTGTTGCAACTCCGCTTGCGCATTCTGTGTAAGGGCTGTACGAAATCGACAGCTGTCACCTCGTTCGGCAGCTTCGTATATCCATCTTTCTTCCTCACTACACGCCTCTTTCTTTATCATCTGACGTGTTAGATTCCACCATATCATTCTTCTTTGCACAATTTAAATTTCTTTCTATCTATTGGTGCATACACAAATTTACATCTGAATCTTTCTATGAATTTTGAGTTAAACACTTTTATTAAATATGTTTTAGCTAATAGATAATCTAAACAAAGGGTCTGCAACATTTTCAAATGTAGTAATTATCCACTCCAAATGGACAGTAACACGTTCAACTGATACTCTGGAATTGAACGTGTTAATGTCATTAGATTGATGGAATTCGTAAAAAAAATCATCAAAGCTTCTTAATTGTTTGTATTATAATTCTAAAGGTGTATTTTAATAAATAACTTTTTACTAATCACATGTATTCTAAAAAAGCCTTTTTTTCTTAATACGGAGCAGGACAATAAATTGATAGCTATACTGTAAAATTAAATCCGTTCTAAAGCTACCGTATTTCATATGTACCAATTTAATGCGACCCCAAATCGTCTGTGTTTTTTATCCTCGTATTAAAATCGCGTGATACGCGTCTAGTGACCTGTATACTTAGAATCGCGGGCTCGTATTGGTGCAAAAGGCGTTATTTATGTTCTCTTTGTCGGGCCATCGATAACCGCTGTAGAGAACTGTGGCGTGGCATAACGTAGCGTGGCCTAGTGCAGCCTCTGTCGGTGTATACGCACATAAATAATGCGAGCGCAATTTCCCATGTAATTGATGGGGTACCCCTACCCTACCTTTCTACCTTCCATTCTCTTCCCTTCCCTTTCCAGAATGGTGAGTGAACTGAGCTCTGGATGTTAGCCACAGAGCACCCCGTGGGGCGTAAACTCGACAATGCCTTCGTCACGCCGTGCATTGTTTGCCACCGGCGAGAGTTCACTCTCGGGCTTGATTTACTGTCCCGAGTTCTCTCACAAGTCTACGGATGGCTCTCAGCCACGCAAAGAGCGCGTACCAAAATTTTCATCGAAAGATTCTCGCTCCCCTCTGTCATCTTGTTTCCACCCCGTTTCCTACAGATTTTCCACTTTCAAAGATGTTTCCATTTGCTACCAGCCGATGACTCTTTATCCCATGTTTATTATGCTTATCATGATTTTTACTCCCCCCCCCCCCCCCCTTTTTTTTTTTTTAATTTCAAAGAATGGAAATTTTACTGACTTATTATTCTAAATATTATAAAATTATACGACATTCCGACTGTTATATTTTGTCCTATAATTAATTTTTGGCTATCAAAAATTACCACCGCAGGTACAAATGGTTCGTGCCGTTGAAAGGTTTTTATGTCCATATGACCTGAAATCATTAAACCTTGGAACACAATTACGTGTAATTGTCACCAGGTATTCCTGAAACTTTCCTCCTTTTTACAGTCTTTACACCCTCTGACTTAAAACACAATTAGACATCAGCTGTTCCAACTTATTACCACGTTTACCTGATGTATATAGCCGACTTCAATTTGTTCACCGTTACCTGGAAATTCTATTATTACCTGAGATCATTAATTGGCTAATAAACTCAAAGAAAGGGTAAGGATAAAATTATAACTTCATCAATAATTACACGTAATTTTTTATTAGCCACGTATATCAATAAAAGAATTAAATTTCATTTTTGAGTTGTATTACTTTCTATTCACTTTTGCACTCGGTTCCCCTTTCATCGTTTCCTTTCTATCACCCTTCGTAGCGTGCGCAATCCTGCGGGACATTTTTTATTCATCACAAGTTCATGATCAATGTTTTCACGGAGTAATATATACCCGTTGACAAGTTGCCATCAATTTTCCGAACCGTGTCATAAATTACATCGTACAAGAAAGCAATATGGTGCAAGAAAAGAGTTAAAATTTCCATAGACGGCGTAGAATTTTGTTTTTGTTACCGCAATTTCATCGTTTGTCAACCCGTTTTACAATGAAATATCGTTCGCACACAATGAGAAGTGATTTTCTTTGAAGGTGAATTATTTTACACAGTGTGAATAAATGATAAATGCAATTTGTATTCCTTTCAATCTCCAACAATGTAATGTAAGGGGTGACAAGTTGCACAAAAGCTCGTGATGAAATATATTTCCGACTCCTGTTATTTTTAACATCCCATTTTGGTTTGTAACAGTTCTCGTAATTTCATTCATAATTTTCACAAATAAACAAATTTTATTCGTTTTATTTTCTACACGTATAAACTGGTTCTAATTGACAAACTTGGTCGCTTCGTTTTGTGCTGATGATAAGTTGAAACGTGGAACGCGTTGCTTCGACTTCTGTACACGTAGATATGCGTTATCCTGTTACGTCGTCCTGCGATCGAATCAAACGTCAAGTCGGTCCAGAATGGCAGACTAGATTAGGAAGGGTTAACCAACGTACCGGTGATTTAAATCAATGATGGCGGCGCATCTGCTGGCAGAGATTAATGATTAGACAGACGGGAACGAAGCCTGAAACTTGCCGCTTTCAGAGATCGGACAGATTAGAAACTAATTTAACGAGCTGCTTTCATCGTGCAATCCAATATCCGTCTGGGTAGCTTTGCTGCATCTATAGGGTGTAAATAAGTATGAATCCACTTGAAAATAATAAAATAATGAAAACACTAAATAAATATTATTGTACTGTGCGTTAGTAGAAAGAAATCCCTTAGGAGTAATACGGGTTCTATTGGTTGTATTGCCATAGGGCGTATCCTTCGTTAATACAACCCTAGAGATAAGATCCATGCAAATTCATCATTTGTCAAAATGACGACGGCTGATAAAAGACTCGTGTAAGCATTTTACAGGATTTCTTTCCAGCAACACAGTGGTCGCTGAATAAGTAACCATTAGGAACGCCCTTTATTCGCACTTGTATGAATCCTACAGTCGTCACCACGATATAGGGATGTAAAATTCTTTAGACCAAAGTAACCTTTAGAAGAGATAAGGGTATAAAACTTCGGCGAGTGTTTGGTAGAGTGCCAATGTGCTATATGCAATATTATTGAAACGGGACTCTAAAATAGGACATTGTCTACCAAGGTAATGATGTCGCGTTCGTAATATCTATGAAAATAACGGAAATGATTAAAGTAGTCAAATATTCAGCCTATCCTATATATAGCCACAGCAATTGAACAGTCAAGCTGTGAGGAAAGCGTGAGTGTCATAGGTTGTTTGATAAGTAAGCACTTCCTGAAAAAACCCGGCTCTAGAACCCATAGCGCAAATACTTATCGAGCGGCTACTGTATATGCAGAAGAATATATGCCAATTATGTAAGAGACACGCGAGTGTTGTAAGAAGCTGAAACGCTGATAGTATCATAATAAACAGTCCACGTTCGTTTATTATTGCACGATTTAAAAAATATTTTTCACTTGGATCATTTTCAAAAAAGTACTTAAACAAGTACTAAAAGTAGTTGAAGAAAATTTGGCTTTGTAATGGGTGAAGTTTCGTGGTGAAACATTCCCGAGCTATTTCCCATTGTTACACTAAAAGCATTTCAATTAAGTTAACGTTCTTCTCGTTCATTCGTTACACACCTGTCCCATTCCGGTAGGCGAGTTTCTAAAAAGGTAAATTATATGGTTCCCGTGCGTTCATTGGTGATGAAAAAAAATATGGTGTAGTTTAATAATTGAGATTCGTTAACAGGGAAGGGAAACGGAGGAAGTGACTCGTGTAACAACAGTTTCGACTGGTCCAATACGGATCAGTGGGATTGGCGTTATTTATTTAGGCCCTGGTGGGCAGAGAAGTTCGGTTTTTGTAGGGTGTCCAGTAGGCGATTGTCAGCCCTCTCCCTCGAGCGATACGTTAATGGATAACGCATACAGATTGGGAGGACACTTAGCGGAGTTAGCGCCTGTGGCTACTTTATTTACGCCATACACATGTCCTCGCCGCCGACAGTCCTATGCATACAGTAGCATTCGCTGGTAACCGACTATGCAAACGTTATCCGTACAATTCGTGTTTGCGAATGGCACCGCTGTCGTTCGCAGTCTTACCGCTTCTTCGTTTAACTGACATCGGCACTGTCAGTCGAAACGCTTCGGCTACCGTGTACCAGTTGCCTAAGGAAACAACTTTAATCACTTAACACATTCAGTTAGAAACTCGACTGCCTTTGTACGGTGCTTGAGAGGTTCTTTTATAGCTATAATATTTTAGCATTGTTAAATAAAGAAATTGTAGGAATTCGAGAGAAATAAAGGTCCGAGTACTTAGAACTCAAACGTGTCTTTCAAAGTTCCACTTATTGGAATTTTGACTTCCTGATCCTATAAAATATTAGACAATGAAATAACGAACATTTTTGAGAATAATATGGAATTTAAAATTAGTCCTATGTATAAATAGGAAAGATTTAAAAAGCCTCAAATTTAGCTATATACAGTAAAGAAAATCTAGAATTACTTCAATAAATTTCATCGAATTACAGTCTCCTTTTATAGTTCGTACAAAAGCAGTGTCGAGTCCCTGCAGCCTTCACTCCCATTCGTCGCGATCGGCACTCGAATATTTCATACTGACACTTTCAATATCAACTCTATTCGTCAGGGCTTGTGCCATCCAATGGCACCGCATTCAACCGTGTGATACTCGATACGCATGCTTTTTAGAGCTACCCTGTGACCTTACATACAGGCGAGCAGCTGTTCGATCATGGACAAGGTCATTATTTATAAACTGCCACGTTTCCTAACCTTTGCTGCAAAGAGATGGCCTGTTTAGACAGCCTTCGTTTCCGGTATCTTCGTCACGGAACTTCGCAGGTGTGATTTCAACAATAACACCAAGTATTTTCTATTTCTCTATTTCATTTTGTAGCATCTACATACTTAAGGTACTTTCGAAAAATGGATAAACAGTCTGTGGATCGAATTTTGTCGCGTGGTTACTGTCAACCGCCATTGTCACCAGTACAGCTCCCTGTGCTCGCACACATGTGCGACAATTTATTTTTTATTTCTAGAAATCGTAATCGTCTTCTAATCTCAAAATCGGCCATTGTTCAACGACAAGATACAAAAGATGCTTATGTATCTTCTCCGTCCTACCATGACTTCAGCCTATAAGATTTTCTCATCTCCCATTTGAAAATGTAACTACAACATTCTCGGTAGTATCCTAGTCTTAACCTTTCTGGAAAACGATCACGAGGTAGCATTCTTCCGAGAATACCGAAAGACGTGGTTCGAGTAAGATCGTCCCTGACTGCGAATTATTGTGGCCGGAATCGTTGGAAAACAGTATTGTAAAAAGCTTTCGCGAGTTTAGCAGGGTCGTAAGTTCAAGTTTGTCGGCGACAGGGTTTTCACGGTGGCACGGGAGACGAGCAAACCTGTAAATAGGCTAGCTGGAGTGGCTGGCGGGATACTAGGAGAGTGGCGAAGATAAAGCAGGGAAGGGCGAAAGAGACGCCCTCGGTGAAATTACAGCCTCGTAACTCGCAGTGAGCGGGAAAGAGCGTGTGTGACAGGGGCCGAATGGGCGAACGAGCGAATAGGCGGACGAACCGCGCATGGTTTCCGGGAGTTTTATAGCCATCAGGGACGCGGCTGGTGTTTCAGGTCGAAGTACACCCCCGTTGCCTTACTAGCCTGCACCGTTACATGGTTCCCGCATTCTCGTAAACAATTGGCCAGACGTGCTTATCACGTTCTCGCGATATGCTGCTTTACTACCTCGTTTAACCTCCATCGATTCCTATGCTTCTAATAAAAACGTTAGATGGTACATGCTGAAGAATAAGCTCAAAATTTCATCTTTTATATTTTATATTATGCTCTTTGGGTTTCTTGATACAATATTGTAGTTGAAGATAAAATACAACTCCATCGATCTGCAAGTGAAACTTGTTTTTTTTTTCCTTACTTAAACTATGAAAGTACCTTTTTAAATTTTATTTAACATAGCTCTAAGGAAATTTTCTATGGGATATGTCCACTAATTTTATTGACCCTGTCAGATTATCAGTGTATATAAATGAATAACAATTGATCTGGTAATGGTATATGTTAATGCTTAATGTTAAAAGGAATAGAAATAGAACCTTTGACAAATGCTTGAAGAGATCAACAAGGTTTCCCATGAACGGTTTAACCGACAAAAGCGCCGACCAGTGTGTTGCTGAGGCGCCGGCAGGAAGTAAATTAGACAGACGGCTCTTTATACCTTCGTTCTCCAACGAAAATAATGGCCGGCTCTTGTACTACTTAAAGGATCGGCTGCATCCATTTATTAGTTGCAAGATGACGGGCAATTTGGAAATCATCGACGGCAATTAGACACGGCGGGCTGAATTGTTTGCTTGGCGGCACATTTGTAGGGTGGTTCTTCAAATTATTAGCTCTACATTGAATCGCTGTTGGCATCGGCCTTGTTTCAAAGGGAAAAGGCTCTTCTTCACGGAACTAATGTAAACTGAGCGCTAATTTTCGCTCCGACATCCTTGAAAGCCCACAAAGCATTGAGAACGTTGGATCTATTTATTTAATTACGAACAAAGTTTTAATAAATATACAAAAATATCATATTACAAATTAACAGATGCAGGTAGGTACTGTACCATGCAAATTACTTAACACAGAGAAAAACATGTTTGAATCTATTTTACTTTAAAACCATAATTCCAAAATTAATAATTTATTATTTTTACGATTCGAAACAACCTTCTTCTGAAAATATTAAAAAACCAATCTTTAATATATCATACAAAGTGTGAAATAACTTCAATACTTATTTTAAATCCAAAGCTATTAATAAAGCCATTATTAAATACTGAACGTAATTTGCAACGTCATTTATGAGAAGGAAAAGTGGTGTTTGAAATCTGTGTCAAGTAGACTAATAATAATCAAGACTCGTCATAAAATCCATCTATTTGTGATGACCGTAATTCTGAGGTAGAGGTAAACGGGGCTAAGAAGAAAGGGTCATAAAGAAACGGTGTTGTGTGTCTTCGACAAATGCAAATAGAAAGTCGTAAATCGGTGTAAGACTTGTAAAACAACACTGCCATAAATTGTACGTTCTTGTTGTTACTGGCGAAAGGTGTTCTCGTACTATTGACCTTTATTGCATTTTATGTGAAGAACTTATAATACTATAAACATAAAGAAATAAGAAGAAATTTTATTTCTTATTAAATTATGCCATATAATAATTAATTTATCTAAGTTTGATCTATTAAATTAATTAGAATGAATGTCTTTAATGTTAATTCCCTCCAGACGGTGCTACTGGAGAAGAAAAAATGACGACATTTCCGCAGAAGTCGTTCTGTTTCAACTGAACAAACTAGGTTGAGAAAATAAATAGAAAAGGATCTCTAGTGCTTTCAGCAATTCTAGGAACAAAAGTTCCTTTGTAAAGAAAAATATTTCGGTTATTTGAACGAATTAAAGACTCTAGAGAATACAAGAGGATTGCATTGAAAATTAGTAGGATGAGAAACAAAAATCGGTCAGATTATTTGCCATTTAATATAATCCACAAATATTTCAATCTTCAAAAAATAAAATAACAGATATTCCTTTTGAATAACCCTGTATAAGATGGTTAACAAGTAACTCGTTGTTTCATCCTTCTTTCAGAAACCTTTCTTCTCGTTGATAATCTATTTTACAATCAGGGAAAATTACATTGTGTACCGAAATTAGAGCAACCGCCTCGAGGAAAGTAATGGTTTCGAAATAACAGAAGAGCTCAGGTAGAAACATGTGTTGTTGACTACGAACAATTACAGTACCCTCGGGGTACTAAAGCGTAAAGGAAAGAAGGTGCTACGATTCAAAACGTGATTTCTCGTTTCATTGTGCGTAAAACCGAGCGTAGAAACCGGTACAGGTCAAAAGGAGCTTCGCGAAGGAAAAGTCAAATACTTAGGAGTGTTTAGACAAGCTGTCACTCGACAACAATAGGGTTTATGCTAGCAGTAAATATATCATGGCCTTTCCATTCTTTGACTTCTGTTCGACACTATGAAACGTGTCTACCATAAGTTTTTCAATTTGAAAATTGATCAACTTAAAGAGATACTAATTTCTCAAAATTCTGTATTCAAATCGAATCATTATTCATAATTGTTTTAAAATAAAGACTGAACGTTGAAATTCGATTTGTATCGGGGAGATAAGCAATCTCTCGCGTGACAAGTTAACTACACGGTAGATTATTGACAAAATGCATTCCCGTGTGACAAAGCGTACATACAACAGTGTCTGTACAATGCACTATGCAGGTGAGTGATAGGCGAGATCTTTGGTTGAGTAAACACGGTTAATGGAGTTGTTCTCTCGAAGCCAGCTTGTGTAAGTACGTATAAGTCATCCGAGAATATACTCGCGATATTTACTAAAAGAATTTTTCCTCACACGCGTTCTTCAAAATAATGAAAATATCTGGAGCGATCTCTTATGCGACGGACTGTACGTACGTTCGCGTGTGTACAGCTAAAGGTAACGCGAACATTAATACGTTTGATACCTTGACTGCGTAATATTTCGCAGGGGCAGGAGGTAATTAGCAGTAACGGACAGTTACGTCCGATATACGAACAATGGAACATTGCCGACGCGATGGGAATAGGAAGAGGGTGATAGCTGAGCGAGTATGATAAATGAACGCCGCCTGACAAGCGGCCATCGTTGCCCAATGATGGATGGTCGACGGTCCGCTCCCTAATTATTTCATACTTTGCAATCAGAACGATAATCCATCCGCGGTACCTGCAACCTGTCAGGGATAAATCATCGGTTATCATTCCTGAGTCACGACATGTGTGTCCTCGCGACTGATTGGCGAAACCTCGTAGCCGCGCATTAGCGTCAGGCAGAGTCGTTAATTCTATGCCATTCCGATCACTGGAGTGTCCGTTCGAGCAATAAAATCCGGAATTGAATCTTTCATCCCTTCTAGAGGATAAAATACTATTTTTTTGTTTTATTCAATGATTCTTAGCGAGGTGTTACATACCCCAGTGGAATTAACCCTTAGATGGCAAGCCATGGAGAGAGCTTCAAGTTTCATGTAATTTTGTATGTGATATTATTTTCAATTTTTAAATTTTACACTGTTCTTCTGAAAATTAATCTATCAATATATAAAACTCCTTCGATTAAAAATTATACATTTAACTTTAGGTTAATATCATTCTATACATTTTGTAAGTTTGGGTCACGAGGTCAAGGGTTAAACTGTAAACTTTTCATATAATATAGTAAGTCAAATATACAGGACGATCAGCAGACAGTCTGTAATCTATTAAATTACAAGTAGATATTTTCTGATTTTCACTTACAGAGGGTTGAATGGATGATTTCATCGATTTTCAAAAATCTGTGTGCTTGCTTGAATATCAAATGAAACAATCTGCATATAAACGTTTTCTTGGTCTGAAGAATACAGCGAAGAGAAAGTGAGAGGTTTTTCCAGCAGATCTTGAAAGGGGAAAGAAAGTTTACAGGCAGAAGCAGTTCCATAGGGACGGTCCCTCTTTTTCTCTTCCTTCAAGCGTACATCGATTCGTTTGTCAAGTAACTTTCGAGTCCGGGGGTAAGCCAATATTTCACGAGCGGCGGAACCAAGATTGAAGCTAGGAAACGGTGGGAAGGCTGCTGACCACAGAGAAGATAAATTTGTTCCGCAATTGAGACGGGCGTGCCGTAGTAAATCTTGTCTATTAGCTATCTCTTCTTCTCTCTACCGCAGGTATAAAACTATAAATCGAGCTCGGCAAGATACCTCCGTATTGAGCTTGACCACGAAGAATTTCGTGCAAAGAACAAGAAATTTTCACCTAGTACCATTCTCTTAAGCTTTTACACCTTTGTGGTTTATGTTTTGCCAATATTTTTAAAATGATTTCTGTATCTAAATCTAGCATTTGACATAGACAAAATTTCTTTATAAACGTTCATTTATTCAACATGACATAATTTCATACAAATCCTTGTACTTATAAATAATATCTGATTGGCAAATAGAGAACGTTACGACACCAACTATTCCATTAATTGTAAGAAGGCTCTTCATCAGAATTCCAAAGCTATATCACTGTTCAAATGTACAAGTCACAATCGAGTTAATGGTGTATTATACAGTCAGATTCTATGTTTAATTAGACTAGCGACTGCGAGATCGAACGTCTGGAGATTTATCGGGAACACGTTCTGAAACGTAAGTATAGCCTCTCTCGCACGGTTGATTTATTTGCGTCTTACGTGCTGTAATTCTATGACGTTGCATGCTAAATTGAATTTCATAACCCTTTCATGTATATAGCTGTGCTCTCTTTAGAGCTGGCTGGTAATAATTTATATCGAGCAAAATATCACCGTGACACAGAAAGGAAGGAAAAAAAGAGACGTTCTTTGGCAGCAAGCATTTCTTTTCTGTACGCGATCGAACAGAAACTCGCGAGCCTTACAATTATTCAGCAAACTTTGTAACCACTAGTCACGATAGCTGTAAAACAAATATATTATAGGTTTTTTTTTTCAACGGTGACGATGATAATGGAATTATTCTTCGACGACGATAACAGCACTGACCTTCTTACAATAATTTATTAACGCATTGTGAATTAACGTGAACGAGGTCTGCTGTCTTAAACGATGCAAATCATTGTATCTATTTTAGTATCGGGTTGTTGCACATCAAACGGTTTATTTCAAAACATAGATTTACATTGTAGATGAGAATAGATTACTAGCAAAGACAGCCGATCAATCATACTGTATTATTTTAAATATTTCTCTTGTATTAGGTTTTTCCATACAAAATGACTCATTTAAAAATATGAAAAGTCATAAATATACGAACCATTCATTAATATTCTGCATACAAAATGATTGGTTGTTATAGTAAACAATGAATCGGTATGAAATTTTAGTATTGTTCTTTAACAGGTTTCAATCGTGAAAATTCCACAGTGAAGGCCATTAATAATTTTAATACGACATTTGGAGAAAGTAATTCTAGGCCGTAGACAATATGGCGTTAATTCAACGAACATCCGAAATGAATTGTATGATAGATTTAAATTATTCGAACAATTCATAGTGTTCACGTTTTGATTAATGAATACTATTTTCAATAAAATAACACCTGATGAAAGTTTTTTATATAAAGTGTCAATTTCAAGTGTAACGTGTTAGCGAGTTGATTCAACAAAAGTATGTATGTCACCTTTAGTATACGATGAACATACTGGCTGTCGAATACTTTCATGTATCTGTAAATGTATATACATAAATATATACGTACATATACGGCTGTTTGTCCGTTCGTTGGCATTCTGAATCATTCTCGATTCCCCGAGTTCATCGCAGACGCGTGTTGAGAATGATACATTATTTCCCATGCGAATGTTTCTTTGCTGCGTAATGGGCGATAAATAACATAAATTAATGCCTTATTCCAGACATGTCGGTTATTTATGCCCCGGAATAACTTTATCCCAACGCGTGATTACTGGCAGGCACGCAGCCCTGCGTTTTACTCGCTTCCCCACCACTTCTATCTTTCTCTTTCTCCCTATAATCTCCCTATCTTTATCCTTAGGTATGTGCTGATACTTTGAAAATTCGAATCACTTCTTAACCTAGAGTGTACATCCAGATTTCTTCGTTTAAATAGCAAAAGATTCTGCATTTTAACAAAATAGAAAGTGGTATTATTCTTCAATTCTCAGCCGAATTTCAATTATGGAATAAATACATATTTCCGTATTTATTTGTGTCGTGAGGAAACCTACGGATGTCGCGATAATAATTTATGCAATATGAATATTGAGTTGTTTATATTTTTACGTTACCTCATAATATACTAGTTGTGTATACCAATGAGCTAGTAATCGTTTTGAATATTTATATAGCCAGGGTCGAAAGTAAGTATGCATGTACTTACTAAATTCAGACTTCAAGAAATGGTTTTAGTAACATTTCAGCTCTAACCTACTCTAACTGAACGCAATAACAAATGTAAGACATACGACCATGATTTATTCCACATTTTACATTCTTTTACTTTTTGACAAATGCGATGGAAAATATATTTTTGCCCAAATGATTAGTTAGGATGATTCAAATACTTTAAAATAGTGTTCAATCGTTAATGTTGCTCATACATCCATGTTCATCCTCATCAATCAGAGCATAGAATACCAGAATTGTTTCGGGCGCACGGATATGTAAACACGTGATTAGCCAGCAATAAATCACGGTTTATGATGCGGAATCTGGGTGAATCTCGGTTGTTATTCGTATATCTGTAACTAAAGAACAGTCATAAAGATATCACGAATAATAAGTGTGGTCAAATTTGTGGAGAAGATACAAAAATATTGGTATAGTAAAAATATGAAAATAAAAATACTGTACTTTTCATATTATTAATTGTTTATTAATTATTAATTAATTGATTGTAGATACGTATTACTACAATCTCTAGTCCCTCTGTCTTCAATGGAACTTAGATTTTTGGTTTACTATACCATTACATATGTAGATAGAATTGGGACTTAGAAACATTTTCCTTGGTCTCCACGGTCTTCTTCGCACCATCATCCCTTATAGATACCAAGAATTCGTCCGGAATATCGGTGACGCATGGGATTTAAACTCTGTGCTTTCTATTTCCAATGGAACTTAGATTTTTGACCTACGATACCATTATGTTGATAGATTCTACACTATTTAAAACAGGTACATAGATACTATTATGTAGCACATAAAATCGAATAAAACCACATGAAAGGTTCACGCTCTATGAATCTTGTTATTAGGTTTTTGATAGATATGTTAATTTTTCAAAGTCTGACACGTAACAAAAATATTAATTCCGGTTCTAAGCCACCAACTAAGCGTAACGAGCAGGGATATTTAATTAAATCAATTCGCATTGATAGGAGATGCATAAAGAACGTAAGACATGAGAAATTCTTGAATTTCCAGTGAAGGAATGCTAAGCAAGTCATTTAGGTATTAATAAATGTGAAACAATGTGGATAGTTTAATGCATCTGGTATGTATAATTATTCGTGTAATGGGTAGCGGCATTTCTTTGAAACAGGACTTGAGTACAGTTACTTCTACGAAAGTATCGGTCAATTAATTCCAATTAACGCATTATTCCGTTAATTAAGAAGTCTCGTTATTGCATAAAATATCATTGAAGATACTTATCTGTTTTCACAATCGTTTCGTTTTATGTAAGGGAAAAAAAGGTTACAATTTATGATTGGCATAAATACGTGCAATTATTGTACACGTGAATTACGTTTTATAAGCTGTAAAAGGTCTGCGATAAGTGCATTTTCCCCTTCTCTAATCCAACATTGAGCAAATAGTACGTTTATTAACATGTTTGCCATTGTAAAATTTAATATCACATCGTTTGGAAATAGTATTCATAAACTATATTATACTTTTATAGACAATCAACAAAATTTTACAAGGCCTTCAAACTTATTAGACCGTATCATACGAAATTGCTACCGTAAGGAAAAATAAAGACGTTGCACTTTTAGAAGAGATAAATTATACATCACCGGTATCAATAACTGTTTATTAACGCTGTGTTAAATTGTGAATTCCATTTTTAGGTGAATGAATTCTTCAAGTCAGCTGTTAACTAAAACATGTGCAATTTCATGTTACAATCTAATATTAGCTTCAAGTGTACTCAAAGTTAAATGAACTTAATACACCATGTTGTAAGTTGGTTGAATATAACTTTAGATGGCGGTAAATACGTGTGTTGTTGCGTGGCCGATAAGGCTGTGATCGTTCTTTACCACGAATCCTTTTATACAACCGTAACAACTATGTATATACTAGAATTAAACCACATAATTGTTATTTTTAGATATATTTAATTGAATGTCTAAATACCTGACATTTGCTGTTACGTTGTTCTAAAGAGAAGGAAGACATCGCGCGTTGCTTCTTCTAGGCTTCTAGGCTCTAGTTATCAGCTAGATAACTATTTGACTAATCCTAATTAATTTTGTATTCTTTATTATTCAACTGTAAATTAGTCATTGAGGAAGAAAGACACTCGGCACTGATTGTGAGTAAAGCTAAGAAATTTGACCCATGTTGCGCCAATGCTTACAAACAACCGCATAAAATTCATCATTCGTGCAGCAACAATTAGGCTAACCTTTTCCAATTTTAACATCATTTGCCTTAAGCTATCGCTTCTCTCTAAAGCATTCTCCCCTGATCCTATTATATTCTTCTCCGATTAAAACTAATAACAAGCGCTATTAAGTCTTTCATCTGCGTTGATTGACTGCGTGAAAATGACATCAACTATGAAATGACTTAATATTTTAGCCGTGAACGTGCTGGCTGTTCGAACACTTGCGTGTGTCAGCGTAGATTCACCGGCGTATTGGAGAATCCCGTGGAAGGAGGTTGCTCGGTGAGTTATGGACTGGACGGGACAACGTGGCCGCCGCAACATTAATTGGTTCTATCGCCCAAACGAACACATGTCGGATTACTCGTCTCGCTCGGTTGGTACATATACATACGTCAGGCGGCAGCACCATCATCGAAGAAGAAAAAGAAAGAGAAGGAGAGAAAGGATGGCGAAGAAGAAGAGGAAGAAGAAGAAGAAGAAGAAGATGAAACAGCAGCAGCGGCGAACCGGTAGAAAAAGAGCTAGAAAGAAGAGTTGAAGGAGAAAAAGGAAGAAGGAGATCGGGACAAGTCTGTCCTTTCATTAATCAACGATTAAGCCTCTGGCCTCGGCCTTTATGAATTATTATGATACCACATCTCACGACATCGCCATCAGTCACGACTCGTCGTGTATCTCGGTAACTATCTCCGGGGCCGACTGACAGACGGGTTTACATTTATCACCGTCATCTTTTCAGCATGCTTGATTTATCTTCTCTGCATTATCATTTGGCACTTTGACATTTTGTTTGAATGGATAACAGCGGCTAATGTCGTTTCGCCTTCGGTCCAGATACATGCGGAATACCCGTATCTCTCTTCCAATGCTACACACTTACCAGCCTGTACGTTTGTATTTCGATTAACGCCATGAAACTGACAAACTTTAACCTGTCAAGAAAATAACAGGTCACGAAGAGCGTGGATGAAAATTTATGTAACGTAATTTATGTAATACTACGGTAATTGATGAGCATCATATGAATTCACGTTGGAAATCTGATTCCATCTCTCGAACGATAATCTCTCTGAAATGTTGGAATTTTTCACGTGAACGGAATCAGGCAAAATTGTCCTCTTTACTAATCCGCATAAAAAATAAATGTTGATTGCGTGCAAGGAAAGTGACAATCATTTTCAAATGCAGTAACAACTGTTTATATGATTATACGAAACATTCATTTTCAAAAAGTTGCCAAAAAATAGCTATCTTTTTTGTCTATAGAAAAGTAACTTACACGGTTGCAAATAAAATTAATTATTTATTTATCAAGATCTTGCAATGATTTCATTTCGACTTCATCTCGAAAATCATTTGATCTCAATTTTTTTAAATGATCCAATGAATTTTCAATGAAGGCTGTATATAGGTTTACGGATGATCCAAGTCAAGGATATTACCGTTTTCATCTTGAAAAACGAGTTTTTTTATCGTCTGAATCTACAAAATAATTGTACTCATCATGATTTACCGTTTGTGCTTCAAATAAAAAAGAAAGAAAATTACATTAACAGAAAACTTTTACCGCAACCTATAATTGTAAAATGAATATTCACGTGTCGTACTGTTTGACACAAATGGTAGTATTTATCAAGGAAGTTTTTCTTACAAGCATTAAACACGTGGTAAATAAGTTCATTAATTATTTATATCTAGAAACGATATCTTTTTCATCCATCATTCGTTAACGGCAGTAAAATCATTAATCAAATCCGTTGACAGTTTAACGCAACAAAATTAATGCTCTTTTTTTGAAACCGCAATTAATGTTTGACTTCTTTGCAGATAATGTTAATCAATCTAGTGAAAAACATCTGTAACGATTATATAATTGTAATTACGATATGTTTATCATGCAGAGATATTTCATTCGATAAAAAATAACGTAACTTAATTCCCGAGATCGTTTGATTGAAACTTAATTTCTCACGCAATAGCCATGTTACAAAATGAGAGCGAATTGGCAATTAAATCAATAAAGCGTCTCTCACTTTTTATATAATACAGATTTTGAAATTGTTTTTTATACATATTATATTTTTTCACAATATCCGAAATAATACGCTAATAGTAGAAAATAGAAGTTTTCTAGTTTTAAAAGAATAAGTACCATTTTATCAAATTTATTACAACAGAAAATAGCCCAATAGGTACGTAGCACAGTATTACTCGGCATTTTATATTTAAAGCAGCAATAATTAATGTACTTTATACTAATAGAACGAGTATTTCTTTTGTCAAAGGAATACTTCGTTAACTAATTTCTTCCTACAATTTGAAGGCAATTCACAACTACAAGGTGCTGATATTAAATGATTTAATGTGAAATTACACGACTACAGAATGAATATAAAAGAAATAAAATTGGCACAACGTTTTGTCGACATTGTACACTTTCTAACATAAGAGAATTCTACTCAGCAAGATACTTTCCCACTGGCCTTAATTGAATTCATGTACCGTTCTATTTCACGTTTCAGATTTTCGTGCCAGCCTTCGATAAATCTGTCGACATTACAATCATAAGCGTAAATTACTGTCGGACCAATAGTCCAATAAGAGTAGAAAGAAGCTAATGGTTACCAGAGGAAAAGAGAGAGAGGAAGAGAGGGTTAGGATTAATGTTAATCAAGTATAAATTATAATCATACTAACACCCTGTTCACGGCCTCTGGCTTTTCGTATATAGCGGGCAGAAAGGAAACGGAGGGATAGAGAGAAGGAATGCTTTAATTTATTGGACGATCGAAAAGACATTGCACGTAAGCGCATAACTTGTATTTATCAGGATCCGACCGTTTACTCCAGAAACATATTACCGGTTTATCTGGCTGGCAGATAGCTACTTTATTTTACAGACTTTTATATCGTGTGCGCCGCGGTACAGGATTTTGTGTTTCAAATATTGGATGTATTCGTTGATGTATTTTTCTCAAAACAACTGATACTCAAACTTTCAAATGATTGGATATGCATCATTTTTATTTTGAGGTAAAGTTTCAAAATGGCCTGAATCACTTATCATTATCAAATGTTATTTGTTAAGTTCATAATTATTTTTAATTACTATCCTACCTAATAACGATATTACAATAGAATTTATACTGTTAAAATACAGTTATTATCCTGTAAATTTTCTTCGTTTAATCGTAGTCTTAATTAACAATATTGTTAATATAAAATTTTCACTACTAACGTTCCGAACTGTTTAAACATAATTTTATCTCCAAGTGTATTTCCGAAAGAACGCAGAGATAAAATCGACGGAACCGTGGTATAACACTTGAAAACAAGGCAACAGGAAGATAGGAAGAATATAGGGTCCCTATAATACAGGGAGAGAAAGAAGATGGAGCAGGGTACCGCTTATTTACTCAAGCCACGAGTTGATGTATGGTCCGCTGCTGGACGTTGTCGGTGCCTTTCATTTGACCGCCTCATGCAGAGACAAGAGATAACCTCGCCTCTGATCAACGACTCTCTACTCCACGGCCTCTCTAAAGGCCTTTGCTACATGATCCAAGCATGGGGCTGGCATGAATCTCGAGGCATTCGTGGCGGAACCGGGGCCCTAGACGCGGATCGTGTAATGGACAATCGGAGGATCGTTCCTCTTTTCTGACTTTTCGACCGGTTCTCCTTCAGTTAAGCTATAGCCCACGGAACGTTGCGGGTCTGCAATTCGAACAACAGCCAGATATCACCGCTGATGCCATAATTAACCTCTTGCACTCGTATGGCTATTCTCAGTTGACACCGCTAGATGTATCAATCGATAAATCCTTCATTTACTTTCAGAACATTTTAATGGGATGTTGTAGACGAAACGACTGATTTATCCATAAAACTTTTGACAGTTTTAACTTCGTTAAAGTTAATTCAATCGAATCTTTATAAGACGACGATTCTGTTCATTTTCATTCAGTCTGCTGTGAAAATCTCTGTAATGTGACTTAGATAAATTACTTTTACTTTTAGAAAGGATAACACAATTAGATCATTCAATTAGAATAACTGATCCATGAACTTTGTATTTTTATTTTACAATATCACAAAACTGTTGAATAGTAAAAATGATAGAGCATGATAAATTGGTTTCTTTGTTAGTAATCAACTTTTCATTCTTATCTAACTTCTTACTATATTATCGTATTCTACTTTTATCTGATCACAGAATCTACATTCGCAGTTTAACGAATTGAATATTTAACACACTTCGAAAGCATGAGCTATGTAATTAAGATAACGATGTAACGTGTGGTTCACGTGTCTGGTATCCAACTTTTGTCAAAAATTTAGTAAACACAGAAAAGAACTTGGAATTTGAATATAAATGATCGATATCATTAGCGTGACTACGAGGGATCAAAAGAATTATTTGATCCTTCTATTAAGAAATTTTTAACACGAAAGGGTCGAATTTTACATTTGTTTATTTAAGGAAATTTATCGTGTTGATAAGAGGTATTCATATAAATAGTAGTATTACCTCCTATTCTAAGGAAATTCTAATGATAGGTACGGAGACTTTTTCGACTAACGTGAATACATGATTCAAAGGCCGGTTATTGCTCAACGAAATGCAGGCTGCAAGTTTATTACTGGACCCACACACGCGTACGCAAGCTTGTTAACACGCCTACTTACCGTACGATTACATGGTATAAACATAACTCGAAGCAAATGAAATAACCACAGTATACAACGATTTTCACGACGTTCCTTTATCTCGATCGGATGTTCCACGACCATACTGCTTGGAACTACCTACGTAGTATGTAGCTGTGCGTGTTTTCACCCTTGTGCCAGCAAGTGTTTTTTTACAGCTTTGATGGCAACTGCCGAAACATAAAGAATCTGATAAGATTTGATAACGTAAATGTATCGCAAAATGTAATTTATATCTTAATTCAGTGGTAAACGATCTTTGTTCTGCAGCGGTGCAAAATTAAAGAAATTTAATATTTCATCCGGGTCACCAACGCAATATTAAAAAATAAATATAGAAATAAAAAAATATAATTTGTGGAATAAATAATCACTCGCATCTACATCAAAAATTTTCAAGTTATCAAATAAAACATCGGCCCTTGCAATTTTTCAAAGATATTAATTTTTATCTTAAGAATTTTCGTAATTGTAGACAAAAGTGTGTAGGTCTGAACTAAGCATAGATGAGAATTGGTATTAGAATTGAAGGGGGTTCGATCGGCTTGTTCGCGTTGTAATGGAAACCGCATCGGAACACTGAAAGGCTGAAGATCGGCAATGGTAGATTTCGAGGACGAAAGAGCGAAAGATAGATATCGTATTCAGAGGATTTGGATCCATTACATTGTAGGGGGTCTTAACATATCGTCGTTGAAAATTAGCCGATCTGTTGGCAGTGCGGTATGCATGCAGACGAGAAACGGGGCGCGAAACTGCACTTGTGGTCCTCGTTCCGCAATGTGTGTACCTTCACATTTCGAACTCGAACAGCGATTCGATGTTGGAATGCTCGACCACTTGTGGGGAGCACCGATACCCAAGCGAGTCCATTTCCATTGTTACCGGTTATATCGGTAGCCGGTCCGCGAGAATTCCATACCCTCGTTGCACTGAGATTCGATTCGACCGTATTTTGCAACATTCCCAACAGTTTCTCCTGTTTGCATCGTTCGCATTATTCCTACCTTGGCCCGTGACCACACTCAGCCATTTGATATCTTGTAATCGTTCAGCGAATCTTTCGACACTTCAGAATTTCAGACAAGAAATTTCCAAATAGAAAGGCTTTTAAAAATTTTTAAAGAATTATACACAAAAAAGAAATAGGAAGGCAATGTAACATAGTTCAATTTTCGTTTCAATTTTTTTTTTGTTTCTTTTTGTTAGTGTTATTTGAAGATTCCAAGCTCGTAGAATATCAGTCAATTAACGTTAGAATGAAGGGAAGACCGCAGAAACACCGCATGAATTTAAACCGCACAGGGTGGCGACGAATTCTTTTGGCGGCACAGAAAGCAAAGGAAAGAGACACACGGAAGAGGGGTGGAAGCGGTTCCCGATGAACAGAGAACCGCATTGTTTGTCGCGGAAGGCATCCTCCGCTATCGGCTGTTACCGGAAACATTCATTACGCCGTGTCGCCTGCTAGGGATCACTAATGTATTCGACGAGAACGACGTGGATGTTTCTGCCGTAACGTTTTCGAGGGGTCCGGCGCTTCGTTGAATCGGGAATTCATATGGACAAAGAAACTGTCGGAGGACTACTCTTCTCTCTTGTACAAAGGAATCAATTGAACGTTTCGCATTTTTATCTTCTCCCCTTCGATTGAATTCCTCCTAAGCGATTTTTCTTTATCCTCCCCGATCAAGCATCGCAAATAAGAATTCTAAACAGTTACACGTGTTATAAATTTCGCATGGGCTACAGGTATTTAATTTAATCAAAATCCAGAGATGAAATACAGCAGCGATCATCCCGTCGTGATAATATGACAATGTAATTTTCACCGCGTAGATACATACACTGCATGACACCGCTTACGAATGTCACGAAATTCCAAATTCCAAATAATTTGATTTTGTAGCCAGTATCATGATACTGTGACTTTTAGTATTCGTGATAACCAAAGTTACGACATTTTGTGTCACGACAGAAGCCGAAATTCTCGATTTACTGTCAGGTGAAAGCATAGATACTCTAATGCTCTCTTCGGTTTCTCAACAGTCTCGCAATTTGTCTTGAACAGAAAGTGCTAGGAAAGAACAACGAGGCTGCCAGTTGAAAAAGAGCTGGAACAAGAGAGCGGAAGGTTTATAGGTTCTCGGAACGATTCGACGTGGTTAAGTCAAATCGAATGCTTTCGAATACCTTCTACGTAGAACCGTCGCTTTCTTAGCGGCCGTTCGATGATCGAGTAAGGGAAGAAGTAAGAATAGCTTAACTAGGGATGTTAGAATCGTCGTTGTCGGGTGTTTTGAGCTCATGGAGCCTGATACCGAGAGGAAAGAGCGTTTCTCGGTCGTGGCGGTGTTGCTAGCAGACCGGTTGTTATCCGACCGTAAGTATACAGAACCGCGCAAGGGGGAAGTGCACACATCGGCACCAACTGTGTAATTTGAGGGTAATTCCGCGAGTCGTATAACCTGTAGGTAATGCCGGCAGGCAGGCAACCAGCCAGAGAGTGCATCAGTGCGCTGCTCGTTTCGTTTAATTGGTCGTTCCCGGGTTTACGAGGTTTCAACCGAGGCGCTACGAGAGGATGCTACACGCTGCAAAGGATGGTTGAACTGCCAACCACCGGCTAAAATCTACGCTCCGAGTTTCAAGCATCGCTAGCAAAGCTTTCATCAAAAGTTTCGTACGCGTCAGAAATCTGTCTAGGCTCATTCTGCTTTTCGAAATAAACCAGGCTCTTTTGAATTTTAATCAAATGCAATCCGTTAATAAACTATTACATCGATAGTAATCCTAATTAAAGTCCGTGCAGGTTCAGGATGAAATTTATTTCATTTAGCTGCTTCGATTTTATTGATTATTATCAGTTAAACGATCTGAAATTTATTTTCAATAAATTCGATCCACTGTTTTAATGATACCAATGAATGTTAATGTTCTGGAACGAGCACACCGCTTTACTAACACTGATTATCATATTCAACCATTTGAAACTTCTTTGCTTATCGTACTATTATATCTCTATTAGTAGAGATTTATTAGGAAATTTTCCTAGAGTTTGATCACAACTTGCGTGTTGTTCGATGATCCTACGAAGAGATTGTAGCGCCATTTGCCGCGCTTGCCACTGAGGGATCACTCACAGTAGCAACCAATTCTCTCGCCTCAGTGTCTATTTGGCCGAAAATTAGTTCGCTACCAGAGACAGAAATTATGACAAATGATTATAGAATCTAGACGAAATCATTCTGAACTTGAATAGAAGGGCTAACAATAAGATACCAAAATGATCCCCAATATACTTTTCAAGCCAATACTAGAACGCGTAACGTACGTAGGTAGGAAATGCGAGCAAGAGGGTTTAATATCGCTAGCCGAGATAGAAGCAATAAATGCTTGTCAAGTAAATCAGGATGAAGCGCCATCGAGGAGCGCGTAATGGCCGCATTAAGTGAATAACTCACGGTTGCAATGTTAGACTCCGGGGCGCAACGTGAGCTGTGCGTTGGACTGTTAGGAACTGTTAGGGGTGATAGCGGTGCCATCAAACAACTTTACGGCGTTAAGAGCTGCCGAGACCGACTATTGATGCATTACCAACCTAATTTCAGCCAAATACCAGTACGCGCGCTGTCTCTCGACGAAACGTGTACATTAAACCCCTCCTGGTGTTGAAGCATTCCATTCGCTTCGCAACAGAATATAGAGACTCAATTATCTTTTGATATCTTAATTACTTTAACCCTTATAATTTAAAAGTATGGAAATTCTACCGAATTCCCCGTTCGCAGAAGAATAATTAATGATAGCTAATAAAGAAATGACGAGGTGGCGATACGTAAGCGGAAATAATTCATATCGGTGGCAAAGTGACATCGTTTACATCGAACGCCTCTGACCGAGTGATTCTTCTCCTTTGGTATCCCGTTCTTAGAATTAGTGACACGGAAAACATGGCGACGGCGTGCGCAGAGACACAGAGAGCGCGATATAGCAGGAAAACAAGTGTAAGAGCGCAGGAACCGAGGAATATATTTATAGCCGCCTCGAGCTATTAAGATAATTTATCGGGGCCATTACCGAACAAACGAGAGCATTAATCTATTCTAGCTTCATAAAGAGAACTTCGTCGACGATTTTGTAGCCTGCGCGCCAAACGAGCACTTCGGAGTAAATTGATGGATCCCCCTGACCTGGCTGAGGACCCTCTGTAAATTGCTCGTAAATTTTTATTTATTCCGCCGCAAATAAAACTGCTGTAACGGGGAAGAGAGAAAGGAACGATTCTTACATCTACACGCTTGCATCATCGTCATTCGCCGATTCCTAATAGCATCGACGATTTTCCACGATCGTAAATTTTAATCGACCCGATGACGCTCAGATCTCCTCAGTTTCTACTCATTTAGTATTTATACATATTCACTGTTATTCAAAAGAAAAAGTTGATAATGTATTTCCAAAGATGAAACGTTAATGGATTTCTTTGAGTAACAGATATTGATTTTGCAAAACCATTAAAGATAAGGTGAAATATTTCAATTTTATAGTATTTAATATGGTGTATCTACTGTTAAAAAAAAAGAAAGAATATTTTCAAGGATCCAGTTACCACGTGTAACAATTATAAAATATATAATTTACAGAAAATCAGTTAACCACCGATATCGAAGAGAATTTACTATTCACTGTTCGCGATAAGCATTAGCTACACGAAATTAATCTATGGATTAACGTTTCATCGACTGCTTATCGGAGCCATTTATCAGCGACGGCGCTGTGTAACATTTATTACATTACGGACGGGACGAATCAAGATTTCGAAAGGTTGGAAACAAGTCGGGGGATATTAGGAAAGTTGCCGTGGCTGAACGAAACTGATCGATAAAGCCGGTGAATCAAGATCGTGTAAGGAGATAAAGCGGTGTGCGGGGTACATCTGCCGTCAGAAATGGTCGAGTAGGCCGGAAAGGATCCCGTCGAATCCCAGTGGCGTGACGGGCTGCCTACACGCTGCCGGGTCTGCATTGATCAAAGCGGCAATTACTGTCATCGTAATATTACTCGGGACGTTACTTGGGACGAGGGTAGAGCAGAGAGGCAGAACTAAATCCACCCTCCGCTTCACCATGCCTCGATGCTTTAACCCTGTACGCTACCGGTCGGTATTCAATCTCTCCTGCAAATTGTCAAACAATTCAATTAAGCCAGAATTTCGAGTTACTTTTGATACTTGCTTGAAAGAAGAATTCTTGAACCGTTAAAAATTTAGAGAAATTTTCTTCGATAATTTTAGACCCGTTGAAAAGTTTTCAACCATCATTTAATTTAAGTTTACACTTTAGTCGGCTGAAAAATTCAAGAAAATCAAAGGAAAATAGCTCGTAAAAATAATTTATGTTTAATCTTGTGAGCAAAGGACGGTTTTGGTCGTTTGTCACCCTGGAAAAATTGTCCTAAATTGATCGCTAATTTCTGGAGGTTACGGGTAGAATTTCAAAGATCCAGATGAGGGACAGAGCTTAGGGAAATATGATACGGTAGCTGGAACGTGAAGCATGGAAGCCACTGACACAAGGCGATAAATTCGATGCGTTTTCGAAAAGGAAAGCAGGGAACGGGGGGTGAACTCGTAGCCGGTCAATAAACGTCAGAAAGCGAAAGAAGCAAGGTGAAGTATGGAGGCTTAGTTACGGTGTGGTTTCGTAAAATTCTTAGTGGGATAAAGTTGAAAGCTGCGTCTAATAATGGTATAGTTGCTCGGGGGTCAAACACGTAAAAAGAGGGCGAAGATTTATGACGCACCACGCTTCGCTCAGCGTGAACCGCTGGGGATAGAGAGCCCAGCAAGCGTTCTGCTAGAAAGGAAACAGCTTACAGTACCGAAGCACAATGGGAATAAGCCTTGGAAACAAGCGAAACGCGACGATTCTAGATCGTGCCTCGTTCGAGAAAACTAACCAGGTATGAATTGATTTTTCTCGATCTCTTGTCACCGTTATCGTTTTTCATCCATATCCTTTGTATTTACTCAAACAAAATGACAAAGTGGCATGGCTGCTCTTTGGCTCGTGGCTAGTGATTCACTGGTGATCGTTTCGAATCCACAGGGTGATTTATAAACGTCTAACAATATGTTATAGTCTTCTTCTATTTCTCTCTATTGCACCGTCACGATCACAGCATCACAATCAAATTTTTAACTTATCTAATATTTGATCCAAGCATTCCATATAATTTAATTTAGAATTGAAATCCAATTACGATTACATATTTTTAATTTCCGAAAATTAATAATATTTCCAAATTTTCAAGAGTATCAAATAAAATTTCTATAAATTTTCAAAAGTCTCAAGAACTTTGATTTTAAACAAATATAAGAAATAATTGAAAATGGCTTGGTTTGCGCACTCCGCGGTCTCAGTACATACGAATTTGTTTTCTTTCTTCTTTTTCTTCTTTCTTTCTCCACTTCCACCCTGAATAAAGACCTCCCACATATTTCCATGACTTCCTCGATCAGGTATCCGGCCCACGCCACGGGACATCCAACGAAAGGTCGCGCAAAACTGCGACCTCGAGGTTCGATATCCATTTTCGTGAGGCTACTTCTCCGGAACTGAATGAAGCACACGGTTACAAGGTTTTTTGGCAAGTTCGCGGTTGGTGGTCAAAGTACGACCTTCCGACATTCCGAGTTTTCAGGATCAGCTGTTGCTAAATGTACTACAAAGCTTTGTGAAAAGTTTTCGAAGAATCGATAACAATGAAGGTCGATTTCAAATACTCTACACGACCAACAGTTTCATAGAATTCTTCTTTTCGCATCCTTTCTCAGTCGTCGATTTATCATTTTGGAGTTATTGCTCATGTTACTGGACAATCTTTCATACATCCTCATTTTGAGATTCTGCTTAAATTAATTAATACTTTGTGAAAGATGAAAATTTTCCAGATTTTCAAGACCTTTAATTTCTTCAAATTAATGAAAATCAGTGAGAATAAATTCGATTATACATTGAGGAGATTCCTGTCATCAGGGGTGCTGATACTTATACCTTTTGCGCTTTTCCCTCGTTTCATAAATATCTGCTCTAAGGTTCAAAAGTTTTAACCTAATAATTTTCTCAATATTGCATCAGTATTTCATTACCATTTCTAACCCTTTGTAATAAATTAAAACAACTGTCCGGATTAAAAGCTTTTTTGTACCCGTACAAAATGTGCAAATAAAAAAAGGAAAAAATAAATAAATATATATATATATATAGTTATGTGTAAAGATAAGCACAGTTTGTTGTAGAGAGAGGGAGAGTTGGTGGATGCGACAGAAGAGAAGGAGTAGGAGGGGAACACCATCTATTTTCGCCTCCCTGTTGCAAGCAGAAGCAGAATGATTTATGCGGAGCGAGTGCCGCGTCTCCACGCTGCGGGAGAATTCTCGCTTTCAGCTCTGCACCCAGCCGTGTCGCCAGGGTGGCAGACTGTGGCATTGCCTTCACTCTCTCGATCTTCTCAACATTGCCGTGAGCGGTACGATGCATCTTTCTTGGATGACGTGCAACTACCAACCATCGTTCTCTCCTTCCATCGACCATCTCTTCCTCTTTTCTCTCCTTCGCGCGTATGTGTCTTCGAGCAGAAGCTAATCATAGAGCAACGACAAACATTCTGAGTTATGCGCACGCTAAATGAACGGCTCGTACCGAAGAGATACATTAAAGAATTCGTTTCGAACCAACATACATATTCCTCTGACGGACGCTGAGATGTTATTTTACACTTGTTTGCTCGCTTAAGAGCTCCGTACTATTGTACGTACCTTTTTCTTTTCTTTCATCGATCTTTCCACCAGAAATATATTATCCATTTCACGAGTCTCCTACGTTTGTCGACTACCCTCTTCTTTTATTTTATATTTTTCATCACCCTAAACTGTTCATTAGTTACGCGTCTTCAAAGTCCAGGTATCAACTTGTTGAGAATTTATAACATTTAGGAAAATATTTAATAAACCTGATTTACAAAAATTACTTTGAGAAGAATAATACTAGTTGAAAATAACAAAATTTGATTTCCAGAAGCTTGGAAGTCATTATTAAGGCGAAAGGGATACTAGAACGTTTATGTACATTTCACATTATTAAACTAATTATTTACAATGAATTGATCGTTACCAAGCAGTATGTTGTACTATATTATAGCAAGGAATACAGACTGACGTGAATATTGCGAAAGAAAAGTGCTTTAAATTACCTTCGATGAGTAGACCGGCAACAAAGGCACGTGTTTTGCTTCTTCACTTAGGTTCCATTTATTTCAGCCGGCACAATACAGGCCGGATTTGACACATCTATCAGCGCACAATGCTTAACCCAACCCGCCCCATTCTCTGCTTTTCGCCCCTTCTTCTTCCTCTTTTTCTTCCTCTTCTTTTCCTGCTTGTTTGACGACGCGCCGCAATCTTCCATCGACAGAGTAAACGCAGAACAAAGCATGACTGATATTCCGGTCAACTCCTCTGGAGTAATTACTCTTCCTTTATACGTCACCTTTCTACTTACGCGTCATTAGCGGGAACACTATTTTTCCATTGGAAATCAAATTTTACAAACGGAATTGTTTTATTCACCTTCGGATATTAAGTTACGTAAGTAAATATAAAAACTTAAGAGTATACTTTTCATCAAAGGGGACCATAAAGGAAAAGTTAATTGAAGGAATACTTCATTTTCTCACTTTTGCCATATATTTTTTTTCCATTATTTGTTTTAATATAAAAATACACCAGTAGTTTCGCTAATGAGGATACTTATCTTATAATTGATCAGTCGAATGACAACTTACGTAACTCGTCTCGTTCAATTAGCAAGAGGCCATCTTATTTCGAGACACCCTCTACATACGAAGGTAGAGATGGAGAGAAACAGTAGAAGGAAAGATGTCTGTAAATTAACGATCGTGGACGCTGTCTTGGGTCAAAGCAAGCCGCTAAGCCGTGGAATCGTTATTATCGCTTTCACGAGTGGTGACGCTGATAGATGCCACCTCTAAATGATGATGGATGGCTCGTATAACTGTCGCAACACACGGCTACCCGATGAGCTTCGTATCTTGATTTACTGCTTGTCCCTTAGCCATTTTGCAATTCCACGCAAACACACAAATATGTGAATTGCTATTATCGTATCGCATCGTTGTTAATTCCTCCTAGGAAAACAGAAATTCCTCGTTAATTTCATTGACAAAATCAATTGATCTTTATGGAAAGTCTAAATGTAAAGATAACAATGAAGATTAGAGAAATAAGGGGTATTACGACGCTGTTAGATCATCTTTTCAATTGTGTAAGATCAAGATAATATTAAATGACCTCATTCTCTGTTTTAAACGATTAAAACCTACACATATTTATTTTTAAAAAATTAGATGAATTAGCAATCAGGAATCTGACTTTTAATAGTGGCACTGCAGTAGCACTTCAGCCCATATTTTCATCTTTTTCCCTATTTATATTCCATAATATACTTATAAAGAATATGAATCTACTTAAACGTATTTTTTTTAACTATATACTCATGAACTGTTCGAAACTATACAGTCAAATTACACCTACGATATACTGGTATCTCATTTTTATTAATGAGAATATTTAAAAATAAACCAAGGATTTCGCAATAATCGTAGAAATGTTCTCTTATATTTATATACATCACTGTATATTACTACACTAATTGTTGATGATTGGTTAAATGCTATCTACTCGCTTAATTTATATCCCCCATCTGCGGGGGACTTCGCATTATCGGTAAAATGTCAAACGTAAGATTTATTACTTCCTTATCACTTTAGAGTCAAACATCCGTCTTTGTGTTATTTTCGTCCGACAATTGATAACAAACGATACAGATTAATTAAAGAAGACTGGAACACTATTGCATAGAGAAAGCAACAAAGATTATAACAACGTAGATAAATGCTGTACAAAATAGAATATAGTACAAGTTTAATACCAACTCTTAAAGACTTCGTGCTGCGACAATTGTATTTAAAAAAGAAACTACCCTTAGATGATGCGAACTACATTTATGACTTTGCTAATGGTAAGAAATCTGAAATTTTTGTGTCAATTTTCCTCGAAAGTAAAGATATGTTGCAAATTTGTAAATAATATGGATACCGGATGCAATTTTGAAAATATCCCTCATTACGATCATTGTACACACATCAACTGTTGAAAAGAGCCATAGATTATGGCTGGAGTACTTTCACGAGAATGTTAAACTGGAAGGTGAAAACACGAAAGCGGCAAGTAATAAACGAGAGCTTTTTATTCGAACGGCGTTAAAGGATTGACCTGTTCCACGTATCGCGTGCAGATGCTCCCCTTCCATGTTCCTTTTCGTTTAACGTGCCACGGCCGCGGGACATCGTTCATCACTCTGATGTATAAGCCTCCATAATGCTTGACAGCGAGCGACGAGATGACCGTACCAGGCCGCGGACATTTCCTTCTCGCGTGGCTGAATTAACGCCTCGTCATTAGCAGCCTGTCTGAAACTACCTGATCGTAGCTCGAAACCTCCATGTTCCATGCCACATCATTACGCCACGCTTTTGTTGACTGACGTTCCTTTCTTACGACACTGAGTTTTTCATCTTCCACACAGACACACAGCTGTCTACCTCCTCACTCTTAAAAATTAGTTTTCATTTCTTATTGATACTTAGAAATGGCATGAAGGAGCACTGATCGATCCGTCATTCCGCGGTGGTTTCGATTTTCATGCTAAAAAGAGAAAGAAACGTGAGAAGAAGAAATATTTCTATATTTAACTTGTCGAGCATCGAAATACTTTCGCGGTCCAAAAACGACGTATACGTAAAATTAAAGAAAACGTAATTTATTTCACATCGTCAGACTAGAAGTAAATTTATAAAGGAAAGTGACGTTTATCAAGACATTTCACCGGCAAAAACAAGTTATCTGAATAATTTGTTCGCGTCTGGTCTGACTATTTTCGTTGCTTTTAGCGATACCATTTATCTAGGGAAATAATTGATAGTATTGTCAACAGATCAGAGACTGCAATGGCCTCGTGATCGATCAATTGACCGCGATAGACACGTCAGAATGAAATAGTCGCGTTATCTTCACGCGCGTGCAAGCCGAAGCTTGAACAAAAGCAGTATTTCTCAGCTGCTCGATATCATTCCCATTGCTCCATTCACTTTTTCCATTTCTTTTCTCCTTTCAATTGTGTATATTCGTGACCGAAAATTGGTATACTAAAAATACACAATTATTCAAGATATTAAACATTAATTAATTACTTAATTTAATGCTTCCATTTGTTGTTTTAAATTGTTATCTATTGTAACTTTAACGCTATTCAAAATACATTGCCGTGGTAACGGCGGTTGAATTGGATCAAGCAAGAATAATATCGCGACGTTTATCGTTAGTTATGATAGTAAGTAGGAACGGTAAGAAGGGTAAAATGTGTTGCAAAAGAGGGAAAGACAGAGGATGAAAGAGGGGAGCACTAATCACGTTCGACGTCCGTCAGTCATTGAAATTCAGCGATCCCTCGTGGCTTTCCGCAAATCTAACCGCGAGAGTAGTTGGTCGACGCGTAGAAGAGGACGACACTGATCGATAGGTTGCTAACGGACGGTTGAGGGGTTGTCGAAGCCTTGACCCTGCTCTACCGTCGGCAGCTTTAATGCTCGCGGTCAGCGGGAGCCGACGCTCTCCCCGCTGGTCCGGATCGGGGCTCAGCTGTCTGCTCAGATAGGAATCTGGTCGGAGCTTAATGACGGCTCGTGACGGACGGGTATCGAAGCCCGCAGCACCGACCAGAAGAAGAAGAAGGGTTGCTGGAACGCGGGAGTCTGGCGTGTCACATCAACGGCGCCGCGAAATCTACGACCTCGCTTTTACCAAACGGATTGAATTCTTTTCCGTTTCATTGCTCTACCTCAACCCACCGCCCTACACGTGTATACAATCGCTCAAAATAAAAATCTATATCCGAGTAGATTTTCACTTACTATACAGAATAACAAGATTCACTAAAAATTTTGTTAACTTCTGGTTTGATGAACGAAAGTTGAAAGTCTTGTTCAATCTATATTCAATCGCCATTGACTTTTAGACCATGCTTTGGGCAACCAAAATAAAGAAAACAGTCATCGTCTACTAACATAGGTAGAGAAAAGTTGTAAATGAAAGGAATCCCTTCAAAGGATTTTGTATGTTACGCAGGCTCATCAATCTGCGTGTGGGTCTATCGGGTATAAATTAACGAAACAACAGACGGCAATAATAGGCAGCCTTAAACAGTAAATAGAAAATTCCAGTAGCCGGGCGGAAGGCGAAGTGGATCAAAGGGTGCCGACCAACTTGAAGCTTCGGCTCAGTCAGTCCTCTTCCTCTGGGATAGACTGCAGGGGGAAGGTAATAGATTGCCTCTTTCTGACTTTTATTGTACCAGAAAAAGCTTGTCAGATTCAACGCGGAGACCCCGCCACTTCCCATTACGTAGCATGAGAATGGGCGTTGAGGTGAAGACGAAAAGGTGGAGCCGGGTCGTGCCACGTTCGAAAAGGGAGGAAATGTTAAACGATTCACAAGAATTTTTCATGGACGACAGGTTGTCGACGGAGTAGAAAAAAACAATTATTTATCGTTGCCACCGATGTGCCCCGAGCAACGAGATGCTTACACATGATTTATTTATTATGAAAAGGTACCGCACCACTACATACAAATAGAGATGAACAACAGTCAGTTTCTGTTAGGCACGACACGATTTATGTGGAAAATTATAATAAACTGTGTAAGTTTATTTGTGAGGTAGGTATAAATATCTTTGAACTCGGTATCAATTTCAGTTTGATTCAAAAGAGTTTTCCACACCGTCAAAACAGTAGTAGCAGTAATAGATACATAAATAAATTTAAATATGTAATCCTCACAGTTTGATCTTTGAAGTACTTTCAAAAGACCTGCTGCAACGGTGTCATCGAAGACACTATTCTGTGAATTTATAGATTATATAACCCCCGGGTCGAATTCGGCTCTCCAAAGATTTTCATGCGGCCCCCGACTTTTATTTATAAATATTTTATATAAGAAATATAAATTTTATGATTTAGTTGTGAATACACGATAACGATTCTTCTATTGTTCTATTGTGATTCGGTATAAGACTGCAGGTACAGTAATGTCTCTCACGTTGTCCTATGCAATGTAAATTAATGTTCCAATAGGATTTCAATAAGAATATTTTTCGTCCAACCTCCATGTTTTTAAAAATTTTCATCCGGCCCGATTCTCAAAAAGTTTGGTGACCGCTGACGCAACTAATCCATTTTTATTTTAATCTTCTGAAAGTTGATAGAAGAGACGAGCATTTATGAATGAGGGTACATGGTAAGAAAATGTCGATGAAATGAAACAAGTCCGCATTGCAGAAAGTGACATAAAATTCGAGAAATCAAAGACACGGTGAACCGTTTTTCCTGAAATATTCTCACGACGTAAAAGCAAAATCCGGTGTCACGGTATCCGAGCGGCACGCTAAATTTGTCAATGCCCGGCCAAGTATTTACATATATCCCTTATTATCGTTGAAACGGTACGAGGTACGGTGTCCAAGCAGGAGTCAGATGTCTTGACGGAGATAAAGGCTGGCGGGATCAGATCGCAAAACAGCGGAAACAATCGGTTGATTGCCGGTCGTCGAGGCTGGTGAAACGGAGATTTCAAGATATTCCATAAATGTAAGACGTTCGGAACGACCGCGGTTCCGGCTGGCAGCGTTGAAGAGAGGAGCAGGGGTGAGGTGGGGAGGGGTCGAAGAGAGAGGAGCACGTAGCACGAGGGCCATCAATCGTCTGGAGACGTAGACGAAGAGCCGTGGGCCACGGCAAAGCGGACCGACATCAGTCGTCGTCGTCGTCGTCGTCGTCGTTGTCTTCGTCCTCTTCGGCAATGCGAGAGACGAGAAGGCCGAACAGACACGTAGACGCGCCAGCAGAAGCCGCTACTTAGCAAGCAGGCATGTGTCTTAAACCTGGCTCAGTCTCCCTACCCTCCGCCATCAGCAGTGGCCTATCAAAGAGCCGCGTCTCCTTTGGAATTCTTCACTTGTTAACATTTAACAGTGATGCTCCTCCACGATTTTTGTCGCACATCCCTCGCTCGGCTCCTTCCCTCCCTTCTTTCCTTCTCTTGGCCCGCCTGTTCTCGCATTCTATAACGAGAAACGATTGAAACTAATGTAAGTAGAACGCACGGTTTTTCGCCAACGTTTTTGTACCGGCGAGGAATTTACCGGTACCCCGTATCGCTGGGACACGGAATCGCGTGCTAAATTATGTTTAATGCACGCGTGATAAATGTCTGGCTGTAGCGCGTGCATACCCAATCAACGAGTCGCATGAAAAATGATCCTCTTCTGGTCATTATACGTCCGGATCTCGCTTGGATAATTTATATCGCGGCTGCCATACGCTCATACGTGGTTATTTTCATTTTACAAGCGATACGACGCGCCGTTGCGATTATACCTTATCGTTTATAGACTGAACGCTTTCTCCGACTAATCGAACAAGAATTTCTCCTTTATTTATTTATATTTCCTTTGAATTGTTACAAAACAGTGTCACGGTATTCCACGATTAATTATCGCCGGTTCGAGTCGGCGTTTGCAATTATTCGTAAAAGTAGGTGCTCTGGGAATTGTTCGCTAATTGGTGTGCTAATTTCTTGAGCACATCGAAGATTATTTTCACAAGTTTAATTCAATATAGTTTGAGTGTTTATAAAATTATTTAATTATGTTAATAAATGTGTTTTTACTCAAAAAAAAGAATATGATGAATTGGACCACGACTCTCTGCCATAGTTCTCCTAAGTTCGAATGAAGATGGCGGGAAACTCCTTCCTCTACCGTTCACCAAGAGAAGCCTATGTTGCACCTGAGTGTACAATTCCCAGCGTAATATCTCTGGATATGCATCACGGCCTATCTTTCATATGATTCGTTTATCAATATGTCATAATACGTTAATCTTTTTAGCTGACCCATATGTTTAATTTTATTTTGTGTTACCTAGTTTTTTAGCGTAATTCTTCATCCATCCAATCCTGATTATGTAAAGATAGCAGAAAGATTAAAAGACTCGATTTTGAAATATATATCGAATTAGCCAAGGTCTACGTTAGGACTTGAACGAGCAAAGACAAGAAACTCGTTCGTCTCTGGCGGTAAAACGCTAGGAGGAAAGGTAACACACAGGTTAACTTGTGAATCCTCCGGCTCTCGTAATGCTTTCGCGAAGACAAGCAGGAGTTGCGGAGGTGGCCGTGACGTTTTTACGACGAGAATTCGTCTCTATAAAACTGTCTTGGCCTTCCTACGCTGCGTTCTGTTTCTCTTTCTCTTGTCCTTTCTTGTCCAGGCCACGGTGTACATACAACGTTGATACAACGGGCTTGGCGGAAAACGAGAATAGGTAGTCAGCGTGGACATACGTGTACAAGTCGACGATGTTGGCGTTAAAATCTACATGAAGACCCCTGTAATGACACGGGATCCTGTGTCCGCAGCAGCAGTTGTAGTTTCCATTTCGTGGCTGATATGATGGGTAAATACAGTAGAACTTCCCTTATATGTACCTCGATTCTTTGAATGATGCGTACATAATTTAATGTAAATCCAGTACTCTAGTCGATCACGCAGGAAAAACTTGTACAAAAATATATTTCGTGTAAGAGAACAAATGTCTCGTAAGGTAGTTATCTGTTGAAAACTTGGAAACATCAGATTACTGACGTTACACTGATCAATTAACATCTTTTTATGGCAGTAACGACAACATCGTGGCTCGTGTAAAAAGCTTGTCGTCGTAATTTACACCGCTCCGATAAATCTTGCAAGATAATCATAGAGCGACGGGGTCGTTTCCTTTGTAAAGCAATCGCGGTTCCCCTATGCAGTAACTTGCTTTTCCTTACTGGAATCAATGAATCAAGAGAACGGTTAGGCGGTTCGCTAAGATTTACGGGGATTTCGATGGAAGGGACACCTATCCCTTAACGTCATTAGCAGTTGGAAACTTCTTCGAACGTCTCCGGCTCAACTATTTCCTTTCCACCTCGCGAGGTAGACGACATCCTTGCCGGCAACGAAAAATCCCATCAAGCGATTCGAGACACGCTTGTTCCGCACTTGGAATGCGAATTCCTGCCTCGTTCGAATATCAGAGATCGTTCAGAAAAACGTCAACTACCTTCTTCATGACGCAGAATACTTCCTCGAAGTGAGAACGACTGTTGTGTCTGGTTTGTCCACGTATACAGAATCGTTAGCGTTTCTCGTTTTAGATATCAGTGTTCTTTAGTTTCTTTACGGAAACCGGCAAATGTTGTTTTATTGAGAACATTTGCTACTTCTTGGACGTCGTTTAAACAATTATGTACTTTTTTAAGTACTTCCTTTTAGATACATTCTTGTAAACGTGAAACTAAACCGAGTTATTCCCTTACATTTTCTAAACTTTCTGTTGTGCAACAGCCATTTTTACGTCGAAACTCCTCATAACCTTTAATCATGCATTTTTCGTTGGATCTTATAAATTCTACAACTTGCAACAAACAGTTTCGAATGAAAGAAAAGAGTATTTAATAAAATCTCAAAATTCATGTATTCTTGTCATTAATAATTGCAATATTTGCTGAAAACTTGTATCTATTCAACTTGGACACCATTATTCCAAGTGTGATGAATGCGCTGATAGGTCCGTGTGTGTCACGTGTGACGGTGCTTTCCGCGCTCGCCACCAGAGGGATCGTTCAAAACTAGCTTCCTCGTATATGTTTCATCGTTCCTTCTCTTAAACCCTTCATCACGATTGAACAAAGAATTTGCAATTGTTTAATTAATTTAGAACCAGTAAAATCTCCAGTAGCGGTGGTAGGACAGTGAAGTAAAATACAATACAACTAGGGAGTAAAGTACACAATAATAAAGTAACCATATATATAGTTATATCGTTTCAACAATGTTACCAGGAAGTACTTTGAAATGACTATAAGGGAAGTACCTAGTAAAAATGCATTCCGGTATTTTTACCACCCCCGCTGAAAGTGTATTCAAAGCCTTTTCAATAAAAGTTCTTGCTTGATCCATCCATTATAAAATTTCTCCAGGAATGTTTATTAATCAATGCATTATGAATGTACCGAGGTGAGCAACCACCCCTATGTTTTAAGAGTACGAGGATCTGTTAGATCTCCGCGAAACTGGTTCGGTTAATGAACGTATCAGCAAATCTGACATAACATTGGCAAACGACAAGCCATTAACAGAACAGAGCGGTGTGTGAAGGCCATCGAGCGAAAAAAGCGTCGAGTTGAAGCGAAGTCGTCGGAGCGTATCGAAGCGCGTGACGCGCGCACAGAGCGAAGCGAAACAGAGAGAATAGATTGGCGGAGAGAGGGTGCTGAGCATGGCGGTGTGTGCATTCGCCGCGCAGGCCGTACACATTGCATGCTAAATATAAAAGCAGCCTCGCGGGCAGAGAACGTAACGGAGAGACGCGGCGTGGCGCGGCGTGGCGTGGCACGGCGTATGCCTACGCCATCTTGCATGGAAGAGTCATTTGCGTTAGTCCTGCCCACAGAGGGCAGCCTGGCTCCGCCTCCAGTTGCCGGTTGTACATAAGCAGAACCATCTTTATTACCCTCGGGCACTAACCGTAAAGGAAACGAGTGGAGAGAAGTGGTGAAGGCGAGGGAGAAAGAGACGATCGTACGGGACCAAGAGTCTGTGTGGTGTTGCCGGTGTCGTGTGTGTATACGTACGCTGAAAGAAAGCTCGTGTGTGCACCGGCAAAACGAAAGTCGAAGGGAGGGCAGAGGAGTAGGTCTCTCGTGGAGATCGAGTGGCCGTTTCAAGGATCGGCCTGAAGAATTATGGTATGAAGTGGTGGGGCATGACGGTGCCGTAGGCATAGTTTGTCTTTATAACGTCTGCGCGGCTGCGGCTGAACTTCAAACGAGCCGCTGATGGCTCAAAGTGGCTGACCGGGATATAAATCCACGGCCCACCTCGCTCGTCTGCTCCGATCCTCTCTCCGTCTCTCCGTTGCTCTCGTTTCTTCTTTCCGCGCTAGCTGCATCTCGTCCTTCCAAACCGCTCCACCTTTGCTTCTTTGCTTTTCAGCTTTCCTGCTCGTCCTGGCTACGCTTCTGCCCTCACTGTTCGTGCACGGAACATCGACGATCGGAGCCAACTCCTTCTGCCGCGATATATTTCCTCTCGAAATCGCCGATATATTTATTCGATCGCTGCTATTCTCTGATCGACGCTCGCCTCGCTTTCTATGATAATGTTCGTGGCGGTCGGATGTTGTGGTCCGGTATGCGGTCCGTTCGTGCTTTTTCCCTGGAATCGGTACTCAACCACTCGAGAAACTGGCCTGAATTACTTACTGCTGCTTCAATGGCGGATAAACAACCGGTGGCCTTGAACTTCCGTGTCAGTAACGTAATGAAAATCAAATTGCAAACGTTTTAAGTTTTAAGTTTAAAGTACTTAAATTGTCACACATTGATTGACGTAGTGAAAATGGACATGTGTGGTGTAGCACAAGTGAGGACGTACTCTGGTATTAATATTATTTACCGTATAAATTTTAAGTAAAATGTCACTATTTAATTGTGTATACCGTGATTCAATATTATAAGAATCTTATTCTTTTTGGAATTTTAAATTTCTGTTTAAAAATTGTTCAGATTAATATCTATGAAAGATTCCCATCTGTGATCAATCTAATTCTTCACTGATAATGTAAAAACGAATCTATACGTTTATGTCATTTTTTATCAAAACCATTAAAATCTCAAAAAAATTAACAAAGAAAATACTAATCTCTGATACCTGAGTATGTTAAATTCAAATAAACACTTGAAATTATATTAACATTCACAGATTTATCTTTTCAAGTCGATAATATTTGCTGTAAGATAGGAGTTTTCTTTGATAAACTGAATATTCTTGATGAGACTCAAATCTGATCAAATGACGTATCTAAAATATAAAGTACAAAACATAGGGACGATAAATAATTTTTTTTATTAAATTTCATTGAATTTAAAAGTAAATTATTCTAAAATCTATGCGAGGTATATTCAAATGAAACTAACAACTTTTCTCCGCTAGCAAGATGAATAAAAAGAGTTTAATCAGCATTTTCTTTGGTACATTCAACTTATCTGGCATTATCAACGAAGCGTTAGTTGACAAAGCGCGATCATTATTCAAAAGGACATGAGGCTGGAGGGCGGTGAGCAGTTTTGTAGCGGAAGACGTTGGACAAATGGGGTTGTTCCGTGGACAGGCAGGTTATCTCGGTCACTCGTCGAGTAGCCACCCCACTAAATCACTCAGTTCTCGCCCTCCAACCCGACGACCTCTGCCGTTGGCATCCTCAATCTCGATAATGTCTGAAAACCTCGGCGTGCCACGCTCGTTTGGACCTTCTTCTTTAGAACTGCTTTTTTTTATCTAACCATTTACTACTCCACATCAACAAAATTTAACAATCTCAAATCTTTACGTATTCATTTAAGTATAGATTCTTTGTGGCATTCAGAAAATAAAACCACAACCTTGCTACAGTATGAAAGTAGAACAATAATTGAATTTGTAAAATACATATCAATCTACTTTGTTGTATTTTAATTATGCCAACTGTTACTATAATTAAAAATTCATGACTAACTTTCTTTGCTATACACTCTACTTATTAAAATGATTAACACGATACTGTTGATTATTCCAAGTTAAACAAATATACACAACTTTCACCATTTTCATTATTTATAATGCATGAAAAAAATTCTGTTTTGCTTAAAAACCGTTTCGATTTTCTTACTTTCGTGTAATCGTTGGTTAACAATATTTATTTTAGCAGAATGTCTTTCTTATATCTCTTTTTACTCTATGTAACTGTTCATCAACACAATGCTGCTCTTTATCAAAGTGTCCATAATTTGATAGATAACGTCAACAATTTTGCTTAATATTTTACTTTCTATTTTCTACTTTCTAGTGCATATTACTGAATAAACAATGTAAATGACACTGTTTGGTTTAACTTTACGTTAATGTCCACCTCAACTTGCGATATTTCTCCGCGAAATATCCCTGATAATTACACATTAACGTAGCCTCGGTGCCGATAGCTAAAGCAGAGAATGCATTAACTGTTGAACGAAGTGTACGATGGACAGTGTAAAGATAGTGTGAAGCGCATTACCGCTTATTACGTGCTAATGAGTGTGCATAATTCTATAAAAGATGTATTCTGCCAGACTGCTCTTACATTGCTTTGAAGCGAACTTTACTTTGATTGATATTTAACAGCGCGTAAGATTCAAGAATGCTAACGGTTCTATTAACCGTTTTCTTTTTATTATACACGTACCAATTTCACGGTGTATTTACTCTAAAGCATAGTTCATTAATAAAGCCTCCCTTTATCGATCATTTCGGAATCAAAAATTTATTTTATCTAGAAAATAAAAAGTATCATTATTCGTTTAAATATTTATTTCCTAGGTAACTTAAGTTACATTGATTAACAAATTTAATATTTTTTTGGTTCCCATGTTGATAAATAAGAAAATTCAGATTGATAAAAAGCTCACATTAAGCTACAATTAGCAATACATTCGTAAATGAAAATGCATTTGCGTCAGTTATCATTCACCAGTGGTAATTTACGAGCTGTCTCGCGAATGATATGTTTCTTATTTAGTTACAATTGCAGTTCAATGATCCAACTGACACACTTATAACGTGAGAAATGTATATACGTGTACGGAGCGGAAAGAAGATCGAAATAAAATGGAGCACAATAACGAAAACGTACATCAAACACCAAGGAATTTATCGGTTTGCGATAATATCGAATAGAGGTTCCTGTGTTAATGAATATGAATTTGTCATGTTTTTCATTTATTAACTAACGATACCTGTATTAATTTCGTTATGAAGAAATAAACCGGTCGATAAATCACTTCCGATCAGATCTGAAAAAGAGGAGTGATATTAGGGCAAGAGAGAAGGAAACGTAAGAATGAAATGACAGTAAACGGAAGATCGATGAAGAGGGTGGAAAAGAAAAGAAGAAATGAAGGGATAAGAGGAAAGTCTGCGAAACAGACGATGTTTCCATGACAGAACCGGCGTGTTTACCGCAACCGCTATTAGTTTCCCATCCACCAGCGAGTACCGTGCAAGACTAAAGACAGGGATATTGCTTCCCTTTGTGCGCGAATGCCGTTTCCTTTATTTATTTATCTTTGTCCGCTAACTCAGACAGGCGATGCTTACCCAGTTGTCTTTTCTCTGGCTTTCCATTATTCCGTCGTTGGACAGTTTATGACTCGTCGCTTTGAAGTTTCAATGCTTGATGTCGATGCAATTCTCTTCACCCGTGGAACACGATTTCTTCATTGCGACATTTTCGTTTTTCTTATTTAGCAAAGTGTTGCTGGATCAGTTTAAATCCTTATTAAAGTAGTATCCTTATTTCTAATTTGCAACATGTACTGTGTTTCATAACATATAAGGTTCACTTTAACGGTGTACAAAGATCATTCAATGGTTTTCATAGATGTCCTGTCAGATGATGGTAAAAGCTAATCAAGAACACCTTCTTGTATTTTTTGCTGTGTTAGAATCATCATCGTATTAAAAAATCGTTTTTGATAATTTTGTTCCATATTAATGAGAATATAATTAGATAAGAACCGATTAGGAACATAATCATTTAAAGCAGGGAATGGAGGAGATGAAATTTATGGATGGACTTGTGGAATGTAATTTAATCAAAGCAAGGTGTTTAGCCGCGGTTCGTTTCCTTAATCGAGACGTCAGATGTCCGTTGGATAAGGAAATATTTCAAAGATTATAAGAAAATGTGGAAGATATACGTTCGCTTAAGAAACGAGGATTAATCAGTGATAAGTTAGGTATAAAAATATGAAAATAACTCTAGCTTGAAGATAACGTATAATTATAGGCCTATCTACTGTTGAAGTGATTCTCACGTATAATAAATCATCCTGGATTATTTTTATATCTCATTCTTTTTCTTAGCTATACTTTCAAGTATTTGGTAGAACGATCTATTATTAAGTATAAAAAATAGTTATTACTTGTAGATTTAACAGGAATAGGACAATTTATAATAGAAATTTCCTGTCAAGAAAAGGCTTTCCTTCCCCTTTAAATCAAACGTTGCCTTTATCTCGATCGTAAGGGCAACTTTCCACGTGGTCGTAACAGTATATGTACGTGGTGGTCCTTGGTCCACCGTGACGTTTTAAATAAATCAAATTTCTGAACATTTAATCAACAGATTCACAGGAGTTTTGCAACGCGTCACGTACACACGGGAAATGTTAGGTGGAATCTTGGCTGAACGTTGAACGGTACATCTTGCAAACAGGCGTCCGATCTCATAGCCGTATCCGCATTAACCTTTCATAGTGTTCACGTAGCGGGCGAGAAAGGATCGTAGTTTTAGGTTTCCTTGTCGGAAGACAAATAGCAGCAGTCGACAGGGAGCTCAGCCCACTTTGTCCCCGACAGCGTGGCGAATAAACGCCCGATCGCTTTACGAGCTAGATGGGATAAGAGCGGAGCAGATAGCGTAAACGCGAGCAACAGAAAGCCTAGATTGGACAGACAGAGAGGAAACCTACCCTTTCTCGATTCGTACGTATCCACCTACACCCTGGAGGCCGACGATCCATTCCAGTCCCACCAACACTATCCAACCCTCCGCTACGATCCGTAGCGGCAACGCGACACAGGACATCGGGGATCTGGGCCTGACGAAACCGCACCGTTTACGCGAAAGCTCATATAATCCCGTACATCGCCACTCTATCTGATTAATTTCTCTCTTTCGACAATAAGACGATTTACGAGCAACAAGGACTTTTCCTTTTTCCCTTCATAGAACTACTATAGAAATTACACGATAGACAGAAGAATCAATATTTTTGAAAACAAATTCTTACACAGAAGGATTATTTGACAGTCGTTGACGCCAGCTTAAAGATCATCAGATGTCTCCAAAAAAGGGTAGCATTTCTCATTAGTCAGAGTTGTAGATTTGTTATATAAGTAGACAGGCAGGTAGACAGGAAGTGGACAAACGTTCCACCGTTAATTGCCGCTGTCATTCAACAGCGATCATTCGAGAGCATTTATCACCGAAAGAAGTTGGAGAGTATGTATCCTGGGTGGAAAAGTTGAAAGGGGCGATCCAGAGAGACGAAGTTGGACGCCTCTTGGAAACTCTCTCCGGCTCGAGAGAGCCGGATCGGTATCGGGGCGATATATCTCAAGATTGGCTTCGCAGTGGCGGATAGTCTGTATCGAAGCAACGACGGGAGAAAGGGGTGCCACCTTGATAAACGAGCCCATAAATAACAGTAACGTCTCCACCGAAAACTCGGCCGGGTAAATGTATATCCAGAGGCAGCAGAGACAGAGGGAACAGCACCGGTAGCAGGCAACGGCAGCGGCAGCAAGCAGTTGAGGGAGTCGCAGACTTCGGTCGGAGAGGTAATTTAAGATCCTATTGAAATATTTATGGGATCATAAAGCGGAACTGGCTGCATCTATCGCCGGCAGCCATGCGTGAACCGCGATCCCGCGAGTCTTGGTAGTTTGTATCTTTGTTTATAACCAACTTAGCACCAAAGCGTTTTACTTTATTTTCCTTGAACGCGATCAAGTCGACGTTAAATTACCGAATCACTATCCACCCGAATTTATTGCCACGCGATCAATTTTGTTAATCCACATCCCGGACCTACCAATTACACTTCTATCATTTTCTTCATCTTTTACAAGACAGTGGTTCGATTACCTTGTGTCCAACAAGATCTTGATTTTCAGACGATACTATCTACTAATTCTGGAAGATGGATTCGTCCTTTTATTTCAAGCTTTTGAATTTATTTCGTTTATAAAAACGACATGTTTCTGTAATTTCCAACGAAAATCGCAGTAGAAAAATCGTTCAGCCGAGAGCGTAAGGTTCTTGTATGTCGGACGTGTCGTCTAGGAGCGAAAATATCGTACGTTTATTGAATGGAAATTGCGGCCGAGTTGGCACGATTCTAGGAATCCTTGATGGTGTAACTGCGAAATGTTGCAAAGCACTTAGTAAACGGTGTCCTAAATAAATCAACGAATTAAGCGAAGCGATTCGAGGAATACGGCATTGGAGCCGTACCATTAAGGGTGACCAAACAGTTTAACGCGTCGAGAAAAACGAATTTTCATTATTTTTCAATTTCAGAAATTGTACATACATGTAAAAACAGTCGTCGGTGATGTTAACAGAATTAAAATATAATATTAATCCTGGAACGACACTCGGGGGTTGTCGGCAACCCTATAAAATTTTAGAGGACGAGAAAATGAAGATGGTTTTTTTTTCGAAAATTTTACAGAATCAACCAACTCTGTGAAATTTAGAAGAGTTTACTCGCGAATGAAATCACCATTTGGTATAAAGACTGAAACTTTCTCTTTAAAACGATCATCTAAAAGTTAATGTTCAATTTTTTATTGCTGCTTCATAGCACTTTGAATCAAAAATGTCCTGTCTAAATTACAATCCGGTGTACACTTTAACAAATTTCATTAAAATCGGCGAGGATCACATCTAAAGGATCCCTTATTAATGATTTTCAGAACTTTTAATGAAAAATTACCTAAAAGGGTTCCAGAAAGATCGTACTTTCTAACGATATTATTTTCTAAAACTAGTTGTAGCTGTTGAAATTTTCGTTCAATCCGAGCCGTTGCCGCCCGAGGCGCCAAAGCTATCGCATCGAAACTGCAAGAGGAGCCGAACAGACAAGACGGTTTACGACGGCAAAGAGTGCTTGACCGTGTGCTTCGTGTTGGTAACGAGCGGATTATACTCTCTCGACACGGTATCAGATGGTCCCGTAGCTGGTTCCATGGTTGTTAATTAGGATGGATGCCCACGCCTTGGGCGACTTTTACGAGCGGATACGGCGCGAACCGAAATAGCGCATCCGATGTTAACGCGTTGACCTTCCTTCGAGGAACTGCGGCGAGCATCTCGATAAGAAGGAAATACTGAAAAGAACGAGGCGCTTGGCTATTTAGAATTATTTAGACGAGCTTCGACGATCAGATTAGTCGACCGGGGGTACATAATGCTGCAGCCCTTTTGGTGGCATTAGGTCAACCCCGGCACAAATTGCTTCAACTTTGTACTCGACACTCGTGTAGAACAAAACATTAACAAAAGACGATAATTAATCGATGTAAAATTTCAATGATAATACAAAGACCAATGTTGAATTACCAGTGTAATTTTAGTGGCATTTAGAATTCTGTTTCTTACTTCATTATTGCTATCACTCGAATAAATTCAATTTTTTATCTTACATTATTTTAAAATAATTCAGTATTTAATTAGTCCCACTGAGTTATGGACTGTATAGTTGAATTTCTTTTTAATTCTTCGACTTTGTGAAGTGGGTAGGCTGAACGTCTTCCTCTACTTATCTTACCATGTCTGTCATCGCTACCCCCCTGGCGTCCAGAAGCTTAAGAGGATCTCGTGGCTGTCTCCGGTTTACAAGCTCCATAAATAAATTAAAAAACGACCTCGTGAATCATTTGCCGCAAAGAAATTAACGACATTGCTAAAATGTTAATATCTATAAAAAAAAAGTCACGATTTACCCATGAAAGGCACGAACTAAATTTGAAACGTACTAGTAGTATGATTATAATTTACGGTCCAATAGTAGTTCCTATAAAAGAAAAGAAAAAAGAGTGAAGAAAGAAGTTGAGTCACTAAATCAACATCAATCGTAATTTTTAATGCTTCAGCGATCGAGCAGCCGATTTCGTTCGACCAGATGGAAAGAGTAACGAGCTGGCGATACCAGGCATATCCTCGAATGAAATCGTACAGCTTGCTCGTAGTAAATCAACTCTGTCCTATTCCGATCTTTGTAGATGGCGGCACGCTCGCAACAGCCGGCGGCTCTCTATCTATCGGCTAACAGGAAAAGAGGAGGCGGGACGGAGGGGGAGAGGAAATAATCTGGTGAGTCGTAAAACGTGTCAGAATGTCCAACAAACACCTACTCATTAGCCCAGGTAGGCTGGTCCGTGGCAGGCAAGATTGCACAAGCACGCATTAACTCCGTGTGGGTAAGTTACGATCCGGGGAGAGCATAATTCACCCAACAGCCAAGAAAGTGTTGGTTTACCTCTCTCGGACGCTTGTGTAAGGGCTTGGCTCCTCGTTATTTTATCGGCTGCCGGTCGCCTCCAAAGTCTTCGAGCTAATTGAAATCCACTTTCTTAAATTCGGAAGACCAGTGCTCGGTACCGCGGCTCCTAAGATTTATCGTCGATTCCTCCAGCTTCGACATTGCGGTATCTCGCAGCTGAAACATTAAACGGTACCCGCCGCACGGAAAGATCAATCTTTCACCGTTTTCGGAAATCTTTCACCGATTTCTCTCACGATTTTTTACACGAACGACGCTGAACCATCGAGGTATAATCAAATAACCTGAATTACGGACGATGTAGCACTGTACCTTGGCAAATAAACGAAAGGCTCTTAATTTTATTGCATCATTGAAGTTTTTTAGTTTTTGGAGTAAAAATCTATCATAATATTTATCTGATAAATTTCATAAAATCAGTCATTTGAATCGCCAGTTTGCCCCTACATCGTGATGAGAAGATTATAAAAATTAAAAATACGAGAAGCCTACAGCTTTATCGAAATGTTGTTCTTTTTTTGGGCTGGTGTAACGACCGGAAAGATTTGTGGTGCTTACCGCAATATACGTCGAATATATCTTTCAGATTGGTCTTAGTCAGAGGTGAACAGAAATCACCGTTGAATCGGTTTCCAGGAGGTACACGCTTGTCTTTCGCGGAGGCCTAGCGAGGGGCCTCCGCGAGCTGCTCTTTCTACTCGTGTTGCGCTTCTCCGCTTCTACAGGTATGTGTAAGCACGCCACATACTCGTGTAGGCGCAACGGTGCAGGAAGCTGCAACAGCTCGCCGGTGCAGCCGCCTGGTACGAAACCAGATAGACATCTTCGCCAACTCTCCCGCCGCCGTCTAACTAATTGGCTACTGAATTACTGGGCGACATGACCAGTTATTGCTTCGTACCTCACCTCCACTGGATATATCGGATCCTGGATCTTGCAGTTCGAGGAGTATACTCGCTTCTTGCCTGCCTCTCTCTTTCTCTCCTTCATTCCCTTTTCTCGCCCTATAGCCCTTCTACATCATCTTTTCTCTCCTTTCCACTTGAGACCTACCTCGAACGCACACCTTCCTTCGATTCATTATGAAACTTTCGAATATACCTTCTTCCATACTTCTCCATTTTCTGATGATCAATAATTTTTATCTATATTAATTTACAGTTAAAATTACAACAAATGTTGTTTCATAGCTTCGTTATTATAAGATCCAGATGTATGAAATTCCTCCTGGAAACATTAAAAGAAAAATATGTGCACCTCTGACCATTTGAACTCTTTTCCAAAACACCCTATATATACGTAAATGGTTGTCCGTTTTATATGTACACACCGTTAGTAGCGAAAGAGTTAACGACGGCTAGTAATAGCTTGCTGATCGCGAAATCTCTACCCGTAATGGACCCGCCAAACGATCAGCTTCAGCACGCCACGCATATTTATCTAGGCGGTGTCTTTTGCGCGGTTAAAACGCCTCCGATCTTCAGTTGCTCGGTTGCTCACTCGATCACTTTCGCGCGATACCCTCATGAATATTAGTTGCATTACGGGTTTTCTCTCGTTTCTTCTTTGGGTTACGTTGCGCTTTGCAACTGGCTTTATCCAATTTTATCTCTGTAATCGATTCAATGTACAAATAATTTTGATCACACCTTAGATATTCTGTAATGCGGCCTACGATTCAAAGTAACTAACCAAAGTATACCGTTTAGCAATAGTAACGCATGTATTTGTATCTTGAAATTTCTGTTACATTAAATTAGTAAAAAACCAGTACAATTCCCTGGAAGAGAAGACCATAGCGAAAGAGTTAAACGCGTAAACCCTAAATTAAAATCATTTTTTTATGGAATCGTCGATTAGACTCCACCATTCAAGGGTTAAACAATTTGCTACCCAGTTATTTCAATGAAAATGGAGGGATAAATAAATGGTAAAGTGGCTGTGGAAATGAGGCAGCGTTCGTCGCACGAGGGTTAATGTGGAATCGTTGTTTTCTTTGCGAGGGTTTCCGTGCGGCGAGTTAAGGTAGCAGTACAAACCGAGGTGTACCCCCGGGTGATATACGACTTTGTGGGTGCTCGCGCGATGCGCCGCCACTAAAAGGCTTAACGAGCATCTTCGTACGCCACAGCAGTCCAGAGTAAACAGGACGTGGCTTATCTTGTCACGAAAAATCTGCGAAGGGAAGCTCTCGCGCTCGCTCTTATTTTTCTTTTTCCTTCTACTCCTCTTGATTCTTTTTTCTTTCATAATGCCCCTGCAAACACGTAGCTTGGTTACACGATGCTTTGCTTTCGATTCAGCCTAGCTTTTCAGCTTTGCTTTTTTTTTTCCTTGTTGGGAACGATCGAACCTACCGGGCTGTGTATATCCCGCTTATGGTTATGAAACTTTATCACCGCACAGTCGACGTTTAAGATTTGTACGCGCGATGTACCTTCAATAGCGATGCTGGTAATGTTGCGATCGTTTTCTATTGTTATATTAGGAAAAATGTAGAAAAAGTAGAATTAAAATTTTTCTTGACCTGTCGACGGTGTCGGTTCATCTTAACTGGTTGGTTTCTGTATTATAGAAAGTTTAAACGGGAAGTGTGAAATTTTGCAACACTCGACGATCGTTAATTCGCGTGAAAAACAGGTGAATGAAATCGAGGATACGGGTCGGTTTTCAATGACGCAACGGTAACGATGCCAGCGTATTTATTATATTTATTATGGCTCCAATTAACATTCGAGTCATTACAGCCACCTATCTCCTCCCCTTCCTCGGGGTATCACGGAGGTAATTACGGATCTTTACAGGAAATTATTAACTCGAACGCTTCATTATCTCCTAATGAAGCAACGTGTATCGGCTCGAGTGCTGATGGAGACGTAGTTCGGCTAATTGCTGCTTTGCCGCCATGTGTCACACGCAACAAGCGAACGCTTCGATGATTCAGATTACGATTACGGTGTGCTTTTTTAAAATGTACGCTTCCACGACGTGTACGTACACTTCCTTCTTTCTTTTTTTCCCTTTTTAATTAAGCGACTGAAATTATAGATTAAGATCAACCGCTGATTACAGATTAGACGTATTGCGGCCTTTTTTATAAGGTATCGCGCATTTTCTAAGCGTAATTAATCTGTGTCTGCTTGACAGTAACTACACGGTGTCGTAAGTTATTGCTAATAGAAAAATTCAGATCATTAAAAGTAGAATAGAAGATATGAAGGTTTTTTTGAATGGTTAAACTCCACGTTGTGTCCACAAATAAATTGGAAGAAGAAAATCACCTCGTATTTTACAAAAATGCGACTAGATTCTTTGTTACATAGTTTATTTAAATTTTGTGGATTACGTATTTTATACAGTTTATGGTATTTTATCAGAATATTGCAAAACTTAAAAGGTATACAATTAACACTGCTATTTAAAAAATAAGCACCCTTTTAATATGTTCGTAGCTAATTTATCATCCAATCTCTTTAACTACTCTGTCAGTTATAAGATAAAATAAATCTACACGGTACGTTCGATGTTTCCGTTGCTTCCTCGTTGATGCTTATCAAAGTTCCAGCACTGCATTTTTGCAGATTAACTTCCCACGTCATTCAGTTTAATAAGGGTTTATGAAGTATCTTCTTTTTCGATGCAATCTTTCTTCTTTATTTGGCGTTTAAATTTTGTTCCAACAATAACCAAATCAAATACGAATCATAAATATTGTGAGAAGAATATTTATTATTTTTACCGTAAAATTCTTAAAACTGTCCATCTTGCTGAATATAATAAATATAATGAAATGAAATAGGTATTCAAATAGAATATCTATGAAATCTTCGTGAAATATTTGAAATTTTAACCAAGAACCGAATTCAACTACGTGGGCGTACACCAGACGTAGTAATCTTTTGATCAAACATTAAAATTGAAGTTCACTGGCAAACAAACAATCTTAGGTTTGTATATCCTTAATATAAATCCGGTAGATAATGAGGATATGTTTATACTCTTAATTTGTATGCTAGACGAGTTACCTGACTGCTTGGCTTTGCTGGCGGCAGTGGCGTAACAACGTTTCTGGCTCTATCATTCGACTAAAATTTATGTATCCTCAGCAGCATGGTGCACTACAGTTATTTTCACGTAGCCAGACAACCAGTGGCCGTGTTAGGAGTGGATACCGCTAAGATTCCTGAAATTCGGCCATTTGTATGGATGACATCTTAAGTTTTTCCGTGAGTGCAAACGTTACGACTGCGCGACTGACCCTTTCACAATGGCGGATATTCGAAATGGAGAAAGAGCGTAATACCACCGGCCCCGCATCTAAAGAGCTATTAAATTTTTGAAAATTTTTTTTTTCTAAAATTATATTTTCAACGTATTGTTTTCATGTAGGGCCTCCGAACGTAAAATCCTTCACTGGCATTTCGTGATAAAATATAATTAACGGATTCCCTACGGATCCGCGATGTTACATGTTCGCCGGTAGAAAACGTTGAAAAGATATCGTAATGACGGTAATAAAAGCGTTGGTTTACGAAACAACTCCAAGAAGGTGTATAGAAAGCGTGTCCTTTATATTCCTAACAAAGAAACTTGTAGCCGTTTTTGAGTCATGTATTCCGTTCGTGCAGCCAGCGACATGGCCGAAGCGGAAGAGCGAACGTTGCTCCGTCAGTAATTAGGATTTATAAATTCCGGAGACCCGCGATGAAAACGCGTTCGCGGTGTGTTCCCGATTTCGCGCGAACCCATTCTACGTATCTCCAGGGAATTTTTATACACGTATCATTTCTTTTTGCATCGTTTTACAACAGCGGCCATAAAGCACGAGATTCGTGCCTCGGCGTAAAATAGCTTTATTATACAAAATACATGCAAATTATCTTATTTATGGTTATGGCCGCTAATTATATTGCGTGCTTATACACAAAATGTCAACGTGGTCAGAGCCGCAGCGAGGACGTGTAATACGTTTAACTTTTTACGAGGCAGCACGATGCTTCGTGTGCACAGGGCAAATCAAAAAAAGTTACATCGTAAAAAAAGGTGAAAAAGAAACTGAAACATCTTGTAGCATTTTGCAACCATTTAAAAGATCGCAAAACCTTTACCTCTTTACCTATGTCCAATGTAATCAAAGGAACAATTTAATGTAAAACGCTTCAGAAAAAATTCTTTGTATTACTAAAAATCAAAAAATTTTGTTTACCAAGCTGCATTTTGGAAGATCGTTTTCGTGTTAATCTAATATGGCTTTCCAAATATAAAATAATGAATTTTTATGTATTTTTTCATTTTTCATTGTTTCAATAACAATGCTCTAAATTGTGAAATAGTATAGAACTATCGACGAATTTTCAGTTTTCGCTGCGAACATTTATTTTGAGACGCCTTGTATACACGCAGAAAACTGTGCACGTAACGCACACGTTACAGGCTGAATGATCAAGTGAAATACCGACAGATACATTTTATATGTGCATACTAATATGTAAAGACGAGCGTATATTGATGCATATTTAGAACAATTTACGCTGCAGATAATGAGCTAATCAGAATTCTGGCGTAATTAAATGAAAAGTCAGCGTTAATAATCAGTTCAGTAAATTGCGAACAAGGATTTATACCGTTTAATGGATTTCCAGTGATGCATGTTTAAAATTCTGCCTCCGAGAAACATTTCGTGTCAAACCGCAAGGCTTTTTTAATAATTTTATCAGATAATAAAATATAAAAAGTAAAAACAAAATTAGTATGAAATTTTTGTTACATTGCCATCGATCACAGCAGATAACTTCATGTTTAATTAGTCATGACACGAGGTAATACATATTTATGTGTTTTAAATATTAAAAATATGACATCTAATCAGCATATACACGGAAGTACTATTAGCGCAAGGATAAATAAAATCGCGGTAAACAAATATCGATCAAGGTGGATCTGTTTCAGAATCAAATAAATCTCGCTAATTAACATTTTCTCCGTATCAATTTGCATAATATTAATGACACCGTCGAGCAGCAATAACGCTATAATTATTTTAAATACGTCGCAATAAAACCTTTATTATTACTACCATTTGCATTCAGAAATGACACCTGGTACGTTTACAATTCACTGTTTAATTATCGTGTTGTCAGCTCGTCATGTATGAAAACGACATTTACCACTTAAACACGTTGGATGATTCAATGATTAGATGGAAATATCATCGTTGCATAATTCCATCTAAGACTCGCGTATTATCTTCGACACTTGAACGCATTTATCAAGCACGATACTGACAGCTGTTGCGATTAATTGCCGCGCATGATGAGAAAAATAAAAAGTTGTAACAAAGTGTGCGTTGTCGTTCTCTACGTTGATTCCGATACGCCTGTACGTCTCGATGAGGGTATTGCTGTCACGTTGCAATTACACCGTTACACACATGACGACGGTATTTAAGTTATAAAGATTTTCCAATTCACTAGACATTAAACGCGTTGATTTGAGTTAGCGTTAGAAAAGTGATTGATCGCTTGTAAATGCGTATAATCGAAGTATGCAACAACATTTTTTACGAGTTTTCATTTTTTTAGTTCAAAATAATTTATAAGCTTATTGCTTCATTTCTTCTGCTCATCATTGAGATAATATATGTAAGAATGAATTTTTATTTTGTATCCTATATTGGTTTTTAACATTAATTCGTATACTGAAATTAATCGTCATTTTACTATAATGTACGATTCAATAAAATCCGTTGAAACATTTCACTATTAGCTTTTGTAATTTTCTGTTTCCAAGTTTGACACAAAGTATCAGGATGTACAATCTACGGGTTGTATCGCGAGCCATTTAAAGCGGCTAAATAGGTGAATAAAGAGAGGAAGCAGATACGAAAATAAATATGACCGAAAGCCAAAGTGCATTCCAGTCCCGGACACAAAATGACGTCCGTATCTAAACGGTGCTGGCTATTATGGAACCAGTATTCCACGATCTTCAATGTGCCCGCACGAAATGTAGCGGTGCAATCGAAATCCACGACATAATACGTCTACCAGCATTCAACTCTTAAAATACACGAACCGCCGGTTTGTTGTTCACCGTTGGATTCAAGCCGAATAGGTTGGTCTGACAGGTCGCTTTGAAAATTTATAATATCATAATCTAGGCACATTTGTATTTGGTTACAGTAGAAATTGCCGAGTATATCGAACAATCTAAAAGACGATATGTCACGTCGTGGAACATAATCCACGAAATCGGTCTCTTGAAAAATTTATTGTGCTGCAAAAGAAGCCATAGAAATTTAATACCACACGACCTGTGTTTATAGGTACTTTATTTAAATTTAGCCCACTTAACCCGTTAACCAAAGAGGACGATTTAACCGAAGGAGCCCCAAGGTGCTGGAAAGTTTAAGGTCAGCCCGAGGGAGGACCACTTTGCAGCGGTCTAAAAGAAAATGTTAAAAATACTATTTTTTTTTCTGTTCAAATATTTTATACATATCATAAACAAGTATAAACTGCTTAAAAATTAATTTTTTGTCAAAGAAAATTATTGCTTTACTCTGACAAGAGTCTTCATTATTATAGCGGGACAAGCAATTAGTTTTGCCGATTCAATCACGAACAGACCGTTGTAAAAGTGACAGACTATCGTTAACCAATACTCGGTTGGAAAAAACCTACACTTAAGTAGTAAATCTAATTATCAAATTACTTTTCTGATTGAAGCGTATTGTGATGACGGTGTTGTTTGCCCGTGCCATAAATCCGTAGAAATATTTCTAAAGCCGCCATAAAGCGTTATTGGCACGTCCAGGTGACCGTGCACGGTCCACAAAATTTCAAACAAACTGGAATTTTCATTTACGTAATGTAATTAGTTTTTAGACTTTATTACTGGAGTGTTAGTTTCAAGATATTTATAATAATGCCAAAAATATTGCTATGATTTTTCGTTCGATCAGTTTATTTCTAGTCGCCAAAGGAAGGTGCAGTTTTATCGTGAGCGATGGTATTAGTGGAATAATAAACGCAATCGGAAGGGGGGACGATTCCGACGTTGGTGAGATCAAAGACACAAAGAGTCCGTGATTCCCGGTAGATAAGACGCCTCTGGCGTCGGTACGCCGTTGAAAATAATCGTCAGTACGGCTGGATTCGCGTTCCGAAAAAGGATCACAATAGAGTTAATTAAACATCTCAATAGCAGACGGCTGCCCAAGGGTGATTAGGCATGCTGCACGCTGACACAGGGACACAGGGACACTGCCGGTAGCTATTGTACCCCTGCAGAGCAACCAGTCGTTGAGTGAACAGGATAGAGTCACGGACAGAAGACGGAAATGAACTACGGAAGAGACCGAGAAAGAGAAATACGAATATGGTGGCGAAGAAAGACCAGACTTTGCTACTGGATCGTGAAAAGAATGAGCAAAGTTTCACGATAGAACGATAGAGGAATGAAGTATGGGAGAAAAGAGAGTAAAGCAGGTTTCAAATCGGCTATTTTCTCGTAAATCATTTGCCATTTTAAAACAAATTAGACAAATATGGAAGGAAAAACTGCTACAACAGCTGTCTTTGCTGTCGCACAGTCGGGTAAAAAAAAAAAAAAAAAAAAAAAACAGAAATCCCCCAAATTTCTGTATTCGATTTTTATATTCATGACTATTTTAAAACTCTGTACATCTAAAAATAAAATGATCATTCCATATTTGTATTCCATTCCATAATGGTGTACGTGAATTAGCTCATCCGATCTTTTTATTAGAGAGCTAATATTTACTTTAAGTACATATCTTTCACACTGTAATGCGTTCATCCTGTAATAGTAGCATTGGCGATTGTAAAATGTGACCAGTGTGAAACGAGCTTAAAGCGAGAGACTAAAGTTGGTACGAAGAAGAGGAAGAAGAAGAAAGAGGAAGCAGAGAGAAACGGAGAGCCAAGAACACGATGCAGGTGACAGCTTGCGCACCCCACAGACCCTGTCTCGTCTCTTTTGTTCCTGGCGTTTCGTCGGCTTTCTTCCCTCCGTTCCCCCGGATGGCAAGACAACCGTGGCCGTTGCAGCGTCTCGGCCTCGTGTCGCGCTGAAATTGCTCAAATGGAAACGAGTGTGTCATTCTCACTACGTCCGCTTGTCACTCCGCAACGCGGTTGTCCTTTCTCCTTCTCACTTCTCACCCTCTCTCTCCCTCCCTCTACCTCAATACCTGTTTTGCTCACCTCGGTTTCGCGAATCGCGGATAGCGCGGCTGTCTATCGGCATCGTTGACATCTATGATTTAGGAGTTTGACGAGCGTCCCTGCGTAGCCATATGCTTTGCGTTTTAATCCTATGGAACATCGGTTTTCAACGTAATTGCCTAGCTTTCTGTCTAGCTTTTACTCTTCTGTCAGCCGGACGTTCGATTGTCTAAAAGTTTCTTGTTAATTTATAATCATCATTTAACCCGTTACCGCTAGAGATGAATTAACTTATCGTTTGAAAATTTTCATCGAGCTAGACAAGTGGATTCGTCGTTATTAAAAATGACCATATTCATTAGACGCGTACGACAGCTGTTTTTCTAATTATTTTAACGAAGACCGTTCGAGAGTTAATCAGGTATTCAGTAGTTCCCTTGCATCTACACATCGGGTAGTAAATAGTAGAATCAACGACAAGAGGACATCAGAAGTTCGGTCAACGAGGGGTGAAAAGGATCGGTTTAAATTATTGTACGTTCGCGATGAAAGATAGGAAGGCGCGGAGCGGACAAGAGTCTCGGAGATAAGTATCGCGCGTCTCATTCAAGCTGGCAAACAGCGTTCATTGTCAGCGTGGTAGGTAGCGTGTTAGGCGACGATATACACGCGTTCCGTTCGTCAGCTGGTTAGAGACAAATGAACGCTCTGATTCGTGACTACCGTTCGTAACGTTCTCTGGTAATTGTATAACTTCTGATTTCGCGCGTGACAAAGGCAGACCTCGCCATTTTATGAATAATTTTATTCATAAAATGATGAATTAAATATTTTCAAAATCACGCGATTCATTTATTTAATTATCTTTTTCTATCTCCTAAATCTAGATGATTTCCCGATTCTTTTTATTTCGTCAAAACGCAACAACAATACCTCAGTTCCGTATAACGGCACGAAGCAGTAAAGAAAGGATGAAAAAGGCATACGATGTTTTTGTAGGAAAATATTTCAAATAGAACTCCTCTTCAATTTCAGCAGGCTTCGTCGAACTGTTCGGTAGCTGATAAATCACGGCTGTCATACGCCAGGTATCGTACATCAGGACGAAAACGCGTTCTACGTCGCCGACGATGTCATGTTGTCTATTACGCGAATCCGCTTTTATGCGTGCATCTCAACGACAAATACAAATTACACAGCATTCTCGGAAGCAGTTGTGTTTTACGCCTTGGCAGCCGCGATTCTTGTTACTAACGATGAAGAACAACTAACGGTGGATACTCGAAACTATTTCTTGCAACTTTTCAAGCAATTCAAGCATACACAAGCTTTGAGTCGCTCCGAATTTCATTCAAACGCCAAAAGTCCTGATAAGCTTGAATCATTATCAATAAATTGATCAGGGTATCTTTTTAATCTATCCTATGTGATATATTGTATCTTAAAATTTTTTTTCTTGTGAATTATTAATAATACACATTTTGTACTATAATTGTAGAAGGTAAACGAATAAATGTTTATAATCAAATTGTGCGTACAAGATAAACACAAATTGAATGAATACAAGCCGTGTGCAGTTCCCTTCATCTGCGCGTACGTTTGCACGAAGCTTACGACTCTTATACGGTTCGTCTCTCCTCATCAAAGGAGCACGTTGTGCCGACGCGGCGAACAACACCCGTACAACTTGGAATATAAACAAAATTTACCCATGGACAACACACGTGTGTTTGTCATATTTCAAAAGCCGACATTCCCTTGCCCTATGCCCGCGTCGCCGGTAATTTCAGCGTTGTACCGTGCTGACTTTGAAAGAGGGCTGTGTAAAAACGCGCGTAAAAAACCGTTAATGCTGGTACGTCGTGTTTATTTGCCAGGATATTTCGTTAGCCCGTGTTGCCCTATTTGACGTTTCCTCTGGCGAGAATCAAATAAATTCGAAAATCTGAAAGACGAAATTTGCCGAAAATTCAATTTTTCAAATTTTTCACAGTTTTATGTTTTATTTTATTTTACTTTATCCTTTTAAATTCCGTAAACGATTACTATCGTGAAGTATTTAATCACTCGTCAAAGCATGAAATAAATTGGAATAGAATGTGAAAGACGAAGATATAGTCAATTTAATTGGTGTAATAAAATCGTGGTATTTCGTGTCCGCGAGTAATATCCTAACAAAACAGTTAGGATCGGCTGTCACGACAGCTTTTCACGTTTCAATGGCTTCTCCTGCGCGGAGAGTCGGCATATCGGTCGGGAGTGCGGGAGGCGGCGTCTAGCGTCGAATAAGGGACAGGCATCGTGTTGAAAGCAGACGGCCGAGTGACGAGACGCCAAGACTTCTCCTACCGTCGGAGACAAGATGTCGTCTCTGATTACACACGACTCTTCCAAAATTCGGGACGAACTTGAGAAAGACATATTACCCTCGTGTTCGAGGCTACTACCCTCCGGTAGAACAATATTAATGCTCTATTAAGAAGCTGAAGACATATTTTCTGCTCCCCTATTTCTATGGAAACGTTCTTAACATTAATTATGCACAAAATATGAGGTATATTGAGAAAAGCAACGTCAAAGATTATAAAACAAATTCATGAGATAAATTTATTTGAAGGTAAAATTTGGAAGATTCGGTGGTCGCTAACGACATTCTCGCTAATAGTTATAAAAACGCGGTACCTTTAGTGATTCATCATCAATGCGAGAAGCAATTTAACGTCCACGTTAGCATCAGAAACGTATCATCATGCTTCCTATTTTAATAACACGATTCCTGTAGGGCGCCCGTTCTCCCAGCATTGTCATTACGCGGTGGCCGTGGGGTCATTTTGTCCGAAATAATTAGCGGTCCCAGGTTTTATCCCAGAGGATAGGGTTGGGATGTTACGATAATGGCAGGGTGCCCTCCCTGATAATACCAGCGAGGACGTTGAAGAGAAGGGACTCGGGTAAGAGTAAATTAGTCATAGATGAACGACATAACATCATCTAGTAGACCCTAAGGGCACGGGACATGTTAACCTTCGCGATGATCCCAGGCGCCAGATAAGTAGAGAGCACAAAATGCCGATTTTCGGGAAGTGAAATTATCAAGTTAACCAGACGTCTGTCTTTTTGTTTCGTCTAATCTGGATCAACGAAAATTTTTTCTTTAACAACGGTGATATCATTGTCGTATTTAAGGCTTCTATTGCTAAATATTTTATACGCGATTAATTAATTTTTCAATTCATAATTTTAGAAATTTCTGTCAAAGATAACAATACTATTAATACTGCAAAATCTCTTTTATTCCATCTCCCGTTATCAGAATATCGTTTATATTCGCACGTTTCAATTACAATTTTATTGAGGAAAAGGGATGGATGCATGTTTCATAACTGTAATCAAATAAAATTAAATCCGAAAATTCATTATGTCCTCCATTGATTTCGCATAATGGGTATTCAACCGTATCGTAAATCAAATTCATCCATTGTATCAATGCGCACACAATGCCTATGTTATTTCTATTGTTTGATACATAAACATGTTTGTAGTACTTAAAAGATTACAGGAGGCTTAGGACGTTCTAAGTAAGGAATTTTTACTACTACCTCTTCAGGGTTAAACTATAAGGCCATATTTTATTCTCTGTAACTTGCAAAAATGCTTTTTTAATGAAATGCTGGCAAATACTGACACAGCATATCCAGCGCCTGAGATATCCCGCTTCCTTGCGTAAAATGTAAATATATATAGGTATCTTTGATGAATTGTATAGATTTTGCCAGGACATTTAACAAATAATAATGTGATTTTTAACCATTAAACGTTGTAAAATGTAGTACATAACATCCACCGTACATTCTAGGCAGATATTTTCTGTTCTTAAAATTCTAAGTAGAATATGATTTAAAAACTTGATAGAATAATAGAAGATTAAATAAATTTTCAAGTGATTATATTAACAGCCATTAAAGCATGCTTAATTTATAGGAGGCAGCAGCTTTCATAATCTAAAGAGAAGTTCAGATAAACTCATTTTTTATTACTGGTGTGGGAAATTTTATCCGATTAAAAATCTGGGTCTACCAGTGTTTCTCTAAAGAAATTGGTATTTAATATCTTTTAGTCACGTTATAAGTTACAATAAATTGAATAAATGAGCAAATCTTGCTAGAAATATAGGAAAAGATTCAAATAGATAGGTGGACAAGCCATAGGTAACGAGTTTGCATGCAGCAGCTGGACACCATTGTGACGTTACGTTTCGCGTACATATTTTTTTTTTTCCTTTCTCTTCGTTCACGTTTTTATCCGGCGTTTTCGAGAAAATCTGTACGCGGATCTGGCCGTGGACATAAAAATGCAGGTCGTGCACGCCTGCGCGTTGGCTGGGTGACCTGACATGGGTGTTTTATGGCCGACAGCTTTGTGTGTTCCGAGTAGGCATTATTTTTCCTTCTAAACTCCGTTATACCTGGAACAATGGAGAGATTAAAACATAAAATATGATCCCTGGGGTATAGTTTCGAGCGGAGCTTCGAGGATACCGGTGTACGGTGCCTATAATAAATTTCGTATACCTGAGGCTTCCCTTCGAATGACCCTTTTTTTCGTCAGATGTGACACAGTGGCACTACAGGCTAATTCATTCATTCGACAGCTCGCAATATTATGTTTCTATCCGGCAAATCTATTTTATATTGAAACGAAATCTATGTATTTTTAAGGGTTTGCTGAATTTATACCGTTGGAGCTAAACTTGTTCAAGAATATTCATAAATTATTCTAAGCGACGAATCTATTTGAGTTACTTTAATACCTTTTCAAATGATACGTTTTAAAAATGTTCTAGTGTGTGAAATATAGGTTAAATTGATTGTACAGATGCATTAAGAAGAAAATATATTACTATGTAGGTCGATGAGGCATACCATCTGATCGTACACACCTGTTACAATTACGTATGGTGACCTAACTGTTATCATACAAATTAATACGATTTACATAAGTGTTCAGCCTTTGAGTATGCTAAACATGATTTATATCTCCACACTTCGTGTTTTACCTCAGTTCATTCATATTTATAAGCGTACAAACAGACGTTTGTGCTATGGGCAATTAGAATTTATAGAGATTTATTGTACGTTAACATTACGAATATCTATATAAATGCATAGGATTAATTAAAAAAAACTGAGTATTTGTTTATTACATCAAAATATTAATTTTATAATCAATCGATAGAATGTTTTTTGATAGTCTGATATGATTCATCTTGACGAGTACTTGTTATCAATTGGACATGTTATGTACACCTTCTGGCAAGTCGTTTAATTGATAAGCCACCTTTTATTGGTTGGCACTGATAAAACTGTTTGTTGACATACGTATGTACAGAGCAGTCAAAGTACGATTAATAAATTGTGACTATCTTTTTCCTCAATTAAGTCATTAATTGATCCAATGACTTTATAAATTTCCTCTGTATTAAAAAATTAATTTTTGTTAAGTATAAATAATTTGAAGATTCTTTCGTTTGTATACTATCATTATTTATCATGAACTATTATATAAGTCTCTAATTTTCTACCAGATTTCCCTATAAGCCCGTAACTCCTATTCACGAGCACGTCTTACCATATTTGCTCAATTTCCTGCATTTCATACTTCCAAAAAAGTTTACCTAATCTTTATCCGATAAAAGCGGAACAAAGACGTAAATTGAAACGGACACAATGGTAGCAGGCAATAAACGGTGACGAGGTAACAGGAAATGTCGTATACCGCGATTATCCAGCAACAAAATGGAAACGAGGAACGAAAGTAGTCGTTTGGATAGTAGGGAATCTTGCTATTACGTGAATTCGTTTTTCCATAAAAGCAAATGTGTTTTGGCCAGCGGCAGAGATACATACGTGTAGTTGGCAATGCTTGTTGGTCCGGGTCGTGGCCGAGTCGTCGTCGCGCCGCACCGGACCGGGGACGCTCTTGTATTTGTCGAATACGAAGTCACGTACCGAATACATTATCGGCTGGAGTACGGTCTATGCATGTGAAGGTTGAAAAGCAGGCAGGCAGGCAGGCAGGCAGGCAGGCAGGCAGGCAGGCTGAGAGCAAGCTAGCTGGCGGACAGACGGACAGACGGACGAACGCGAACGAACGAAAGAACGGACGGGTGGGTGACTATATTGATTGTGTAGCCGGCTGACAGCGACAGTGACATATGTCACCAAGGCTTCTCGTTATCGCTGATTTAAACATGAGGCAACGAGGCCCTTGCCGAGTTGTCTGTGCTGCACCAGCTTCGTATTTCTGTCTACGTCTCCATACCTCCCTCACTCCTGCCAACTATTATTATTATTACCGCGTACATTCTTTTTTTTCCCCTATCTTTCTCCTCACCTTTCTCCTGGTCAACCTATCAGCTGTCACATACCGGCGGAAGTACAATCGAACGACCCGTTTGATGATCACGCAACTGAAACATTATATCGCGAATAATTACAGGTTCGTTAGTTGCTTATTATTGCAACAAATGATAATTTTTTTATTATCTGCCTACGGAAGCCATTAGTCACGCACAATGGTAGTGCCACGACTCGTTACCGGCTACTCTTTTCCATTTGATAGAAAAATAAAAAATCTTTCAGCAAATTATCAAGAAATAACACAGTTGTGTTCTCCGTAAATGATAGAAAATTTATATAAATACAAGAAATGTAAAAAGTGCAGCAGCAAGTCTTGAAACAAGTTAGGTAGTCTAAAAAAGATTTCAGTTTTTATTACATTCTTGGTGCAAACGCGATGTTAAACATTGATAGCTAGCTGAAAATTTAAATATAAATGCACACGTCATTCGGGTCACATTTTATCAAAAGTTGATACAAGGATGGGTTACATTCGAGTGCAGCGATATGTAGATAATGATGGAACGTCTTCTAGCAATGGCACGCTTTGAAGAGGTCAGGGGGTAAGAGGTAAGGGAAGAAAGAAGACTTCTATGATTTATTATCGGCCGCATATTCTGTTTCTCCTTTGTGCACGCCAATTGCGTTTGCGTTCATCCATCTTTTTCCCTTTCACGGCTCACCGGGCAACTTTTCCTTAGCTTCCCTTAACCCCCTTCTTCGCTCGCCATCTTAATTCCAAACCATCTCTCAAAATGACTGACTGGCTCCTTTATTATTCGCTTGTCAGCATTTTTATACTTTTATCCAGCGTTCTAATATCTATTGTCTTCAAAGTGAATTCATATCGCCAATAGAAAGAACTACTCGAAGTTTCAGGAGTTTCTTCCTTAATAATTTTATAAACTTTGGATAACCTCTCATAATGTTAATTTGAAGTTTAATTTTCTTTTTTTCAAGAATAAAAAAGACATTGACCTGTTCTCGGAAATAAAAATCGAGGAAGCGTAAGGTTTATTAGGACATTTCGACATAATTCTTTGCTTAGCTATATTGCTCTGGCGATTATTATGGCTCCCCCTGGCTTTAAACACAGTTTTTACGACGTCCTTTATAAAAACTTTTAAAATAGACCCTTTCCGATCCTTTGATCCCAGTTACAAGGAGGTATCGGTGTGTAACCAGTGCCCTAATCCGGGTTGACAATGGCTTAGAGTATTATTAGCCTGTCACAACAAATAGTACGAAATGCGATGTACTGCTTTGTCTTGTAAAACTGGACTCTTACTGTTATTTATTGCACTACCTATTTCTCTTTGAATTCATTGATAATGTCAGTTATAAGTTTCATGCAGGAACACTTTTCTATCATTGCTGAACGTATTTTCAAACTACCATTCGGACGTAATAAAAGAAATGTAAAATATGACTTATAATTGCACCGTGTATCTTAAATTTACCTTGCTGTTGTATTTTGTTATATTTCGTAAGAAAATTGGGTCATTTATGTCTAAGCTTAATTTCTTTACTGTTTTAAGCTTTCAAAAAATCTGAAATATCACTGGGATATTTAACAAAGTTTTTACTGTATTATGCAATCGTTCGTTACGTCGTTCGTTAAAAATTAACATTTAGTTACGTGCATAATGTATTCATAACAATAGAAAGAGCAGCGTAATTACGATAATATTATCACAGATGTTTTACGTCAATTAATAAATAATGTTTGAGCTATAACACGGTACACCGATAAATATTGTTTATGTAGATGCACCCATCAATAAGACATCAAAGCTGAATTTTCATCCGGTTTGTAGCTGTCGTTTAGAAATCTTCGAAACGTGGACAGAAGGAGCGGCGAAGATGAAAGAGAACTATATTAGCCGTAAACTCATCCGTCAGCGTCAAAACGTCAAAGACTTGCCATTGGGGTATTAACGGCGCCATAACTTCACAGAAACGGAGCACGAGGAAGAGGGAGCGAGAAGGAGAAAGATACGAAGAGACAAAGACAAATATTCCATGAAAGTAGATCTCCAAGAAACCTTTATTTCTTCTGGGAAATATTACACGATTGATAGACTCAATATTATCTTGTCTTCAACTGTTTACTTGAAAATGAAAATTCAACGAAGGTGAACGCCGATACAATCGTTCTACCCCCTGTTCTCTCTATTCAAAGATTCTATTTCAATATTTTGTACCATCATAGTAATATCTTTTTATGATTTTCGTCTATAAAAAGTTTCATTGAAAAATTGAAGGTGGAAAAATTATTACATAATTAGGGGATAGGGGAAATTAAACGTACAACTCGAAGCTCGTTTTTCAGTTACATATCGTTACAACATACAAGCTAAAGATTTTCAACTATCGTTACACCAAGCTTCTCTTATCTTATTCCCGCTTGCAGTTTACATTATAATTCGTAATTATATTTCGCTCCAAGTTGTACTAAAAGCGAAACGGCTGCAATCTCTTAACCGCGCGGAACGTTCAAGTTTCAACGCAGCTGGTATTCAAATTTTTTTAACGAGCACATTTGGCGAGTGTACAGTAACCTTTAATACGCAATGAATATTTTAGAACACCAACATCAATGTTTTCCGTAATATTACGAAATTACTTTATAGTTGTTGCCTACGAAACCATTATGAACATCATTTGTGAAATTAAATCTTCGTACATATTCGTTTATTGTACATCAAATAATGTAGCAGAATAAAATTCGTGCATTGTATCTTTACAAATAAAGGCAACTAATACTTTATAATATTTGGAATATATTTTGATTAATTAATATTATTTTTAAGCTATCAAAAATTTTGCAAATAAAGTGGTCATTCATCTGTAAGAAAATAGTATCAACGATTTTGTTGTACGATCGAATCCGAGTAGAAAAGTGAAAGAAAAGATTGGTATTTAGCTTGGATCGCTTAGTATCCGGTGACTGGATGCGCGCGACAAAGTCAAGGTGCGGTCGGAACGATAATTAAAACGCTTTTACAAAACTGTAGGCAAACAGCGCTTAAGTGGCTGTCATTCGTTACCCCGTGGGCCGTGGCAAGTCGGTAAGTCGCTGAGCGAGCAATCAATCACTCGACATTCCCTTCCCCACCGACCCATTACATTTCTATTTTGAAAGCTGCTTATTAAGCGGGGTCGGTCGGAGAGACAGACAGGTTTCACGGTATAAAATATCGGGTTGCCGTGCTGGCAGGGACGATTCCGTGTCGAGGTAGCTATGCCCAGCTACCCAGGAAGGGAACAGGCGCGGAGAGTAAAGGACGGAAGCGTTGAAGAGAGAGAAGGAAGAGGAGAAAGGAGGGGGATGGCGGCTGTAAAAGCGGTGAAATATCAAAGCCGGGATGGGAGCTGTCATCGTCGGGCCAACATCATGGGTGGCGTGTTGAATTAGAATGCCTTCCCACACCCCACACAGGGCCAAACCCCACCGCAATTCTCCCACCATAATCCTACCGCTTCGAACGGTGGGGATGACAGTAGAGGACAGGTTATATACTCTACTGTTGACAGAGAAGGAGGGGAAAAGACGATGTCACGTCGCCAGGCGGCGCTGCGGTCGCATTCCACTTCGTGCATTGAACAGCTCCGTCGAGAGCTGCCACTATTTTCCTGGATTTCGTTGGGTGTATGTCGTTTGCGTTTAATCATTTTGCATTGTGGAAGGATCGATTAATTAACACGTACAGCCGTGATCGTGTTTCGACGTTCAAAACGTTCACCGGACTAATAGATTGTTTTTTAATCGTGCATTGTGGGAATACATCTGTGATTTTGTGCAGTGATTGGTTTAATAAGTGTTAAACCAAATGGTTGTCCTAGAGGAAGGCGGTATGCTGACTACTGGACATAATCAATATCTTCAACCGGATTATCTTTCTCCGCTTCCAACCACGGTTAGTACTCATTTTCGAAAACATTTTCTTTCGTTCGACGCATTCGAAGCAAAATTCGAATCGGAGCATTATTTCGGGAAAAGTAAATAATCTGAATTTTTATACCAATTTCATTAGACTTGGGTTTTTTTTACAAAAACGAATATATAAATTGAAGGTAGTAACGTAAAATTAAACTTGGCTCCAATTTCTGTGCACCGACGATGCGCGCTATCCGGCGGGTTGCTGTACTCCATTTCACATTTGAACATAACGCTCCTATATGTTTGGTTTTGAGTTTCTAAAACCAGTTGTTTTGAGTTTCTCAAATATTTTTCTCATATTTACATTTTACTTTACAGTTGGATGCGAAGAAGAGTCCATTAGCTTTGTTGGCACAGACATGCAGTCAAATTGGTGCCGATTCGCCATCAAAACCCTTGATCTCTCCTCTGGATAAAACCCCAAAAAGCATGAACGGCGGTGCGAACGCGAAATCTCCGCCAGCTGCAAAATTGGAGCGAAGTACCCGTAGCAGCCCGTCGGATGGGAAGTCGCTAGCGTTCAAGCCGTACGAGACCAACGTTGTCTCAAAGAAGTCTACCGACGAAAGTAGACCAGCATCGAAAGCGAGTGTTCACAGTGTTAGTGGTCAGGATAGTGTAAGTGCAAGTGATAATAATCACACGGAGAAAAAGTCTTCTGGAAATCGTACTCCCGTCGGACGGAAGTCGGCATCACCCGCCAGTCAGGCGACGGTGAGTACCACTCCGTTGGCGGATAGGAAGACACCAGTAGACCGAGAGAAAACTGACGGATCGCCACGTAACAGCAATAACGGCGCTAGTCCAATCATTAGATCTGGAATGGAAATTCTGTCCGGCGGTCACGCTAAAGATTCAAATCTGGGCGCTTACAAGCCTGGTCTTGCAGGATTCTCTGGCAACCCACTTTGTTGCCCGCCTGGCCTAGCTGAAAATCCAGCGTTCAGACCACCATTCACTGGTGCGTCACCCTTCTCCCATCATCATGCTGCAGCAGCAGCTCTTCTGGGTTACCCATCCACTACCCCGACCGGTGGGAACCCGTACTTAAGTTACGCCCGTGTCAAGACTCCGGCCGGCGGTGAAGCTTTAGTGCCAGTCTGCAAGGATCCTTACTGCACCGGATGTCAGTACAGCATGCATAGCGCTCAATTAATGATGGGTACTGGAACATGTCCGAGCGGATGCACGCAATGCGACCATCAGAAATATGGTTTAGCGATGGCGTTGTCGTCGCTCGGCCCTATGGCTCCTCCGTCGCTTTCTTACCCGTCCACCTTAACCGGCGGCAGACCGTACGTGTGTAATTGGATCGCCGGAGACTCGTACTGCGGTAAACGATTCACCACCTCGGAGGAACTTCTCCAGCACCTTCGCAGCCATACCAGTTTGACCGGAGGCGATCATGCATCCTCGTCGGCCGCTCTTCTTAGCAACCCGCATCCTCATCCGTTGCTCTCGCCGTCGGCCGCTCTTCATCGTGCAGGCGGTGGATCGTACCCGACACCGTCTCTCAGCCCTCTCAGCGCCAGATACCATCCGTATGGTAAACCACCGACGGGGCCTCTTCCAGCATCGCTCGCCGCATCACCGTACAGCGCTTTCAACGCGCTTGGACCTTATTATTCTCCGTACGCCATTTATGGCCAGCGAATTGGAGCCGCGGTACATCCTTAAATCAGTTTTCTTCTGTACTATGGGGTTATCAGTGTACAGCGAATTATAGTGTAACATGGAGAGAGTTTTCGTAAATGACATTTCGACAGACTGTTGTGTAAATAAGTAAAATGTGTATCATATGAATTTATTTAAAAAAAAAGGTATATATATACACACGTATGTGTGTATACGTATGTATGTATATATATAGACCTGTGTGTATAAATTCAAGATTACAATTAAAGTTTATAAAAATATCTTGACAAATTAACGTTTTATCGCGAGATCCTGCATTAATGTATCTTTTGATGTTTGATCATTATTTAGGAAGGAACGTGTACACCGTGAATGAATCATCGAACATCTATAAAAAGTATGTTTTTTCTGACAATGTAGTTGTGTGAATGATAGTTCTGTGAACAGTTGAAATTTACCTGTGCCTCTATTGTTTTTGACGTTGTTCGTTTACAGCGATTGATTCGCAATGTGAAAATTATCGAGTCGTGTGTATCACGACACTCGTGAATCATCCTCTGTTACAGAAACGCGGTCGTGCATGTTCTATGTCCACGATATAACTGTGATATTACGCTATTTTTCGAGGAAATAATAAAAAGATAATGTTAATGACAAATAGCTAAGCTGTATTAATGGTGAAAAATGTAATATCTAACTTAATCGTATCGTTTGTATCGGAGAATCTTGTAGAAATGGTTAAACTGAATGAAAAAAAAAACGCACGAAATTGTTTCATAAACTTTCAAGATGCAATTATTGTAAAGAGAATCTTTTCGACGGTCTTCTAAATTTGTTCGGAAACACATTAAATTTCCATTGTCCGTTATGTAAATTACTATGTAATGTACAATAGACATTATTTGCACTGTAAATATTTCTTGTAAATATCGTTGAGTTTCCATACCGCTTTAATAAAAACAATGTTTGTGGAATCACTAAATTTTATCTTTTTCATTAAACATTTCATTTCTTTCGAATAAAAATCTAAAAAATTTTAAGATACTATACGCAAAGAGCATACTTGGTGTGTTCTATGTCAAAAACACAAGGAATCTACTCGAGGGATCGATTGTTATCTATCCAATCTGTTCTAAGTATAAAAGATTAGTGATGGGAATGAGAAATAGTGAATTAGTGAGTTTTTATTACTCATTTAATTTGAAACTATCAAAGTACTTCTCGTTCTATTTTTCAAAGTGTACTTATAACTTTTATTACATTTATGTGATGAACTATTAATACGGGCACTTCCGGGTTAATAATCTAACTAAAATTTCATAAAATGTTCTATATTTTCTCCGTCGTGCGAGCAAATCCTTTTAACTTTAATAATTATTTAAACGTGCGTAAAAATTCATAATGCAATAAATCGTAATATCCCTTTCAGAAAAGTCAAAAAAACTATAACAATTTAATGATTTTATCAGTTAGAACACAGAATTCGAGTACACGCTAAATGCGTATTTAAAGTGTTCAGATTCTCAAAAACGGAAGATATCGAAGAAAAGTGATTTCCAAATTCGTATTCAGCACATTAGACTCTATAAGACGCGTGTACAGAGTGTCCAAATATGTTACATATGTAATAGCTAAAGTGTACTATCGGTAGAAAAAAGTCTCGATTCATGAAAGTTGACCTCAGTTTTAAATGCAGAACAGATTACAAATAGGAAACAGAAGGATTTGGACTTCGTGATTCTCATTCGCATCATTGGCGAGGATGGTGTTGCATTAGTTTGAAAAATTTTGTTTCGGCATATCGTGACCTAAAATAAACACATTTGGTAAAAACTAAGGTGTGTAGAAATAGAAGATCAGAATTTGAACGGGTAACAGAAGGGAATAAATTCCAGGCTTCTGATTCGCACCACCAGGGTGCTTGATGTTCGTGTGTGCGCACGAATGGTTGGTCTCAATCCCCGGACCAGCCAGCAGAGTAAATTTATTTCTTTCATTACGGACGGAGCAGGTCGCGAGTTCTCGGATATCAGCAGTGCAAGGCGGGGCGCATAAATCTGCAGCTTAGTGCCTGCGGGGAGGGGAATACCGACGAGAAAGGATGAGAGGGAGGACAGAGTGGGTGGTTGAAGGTTTTTAAAGCCATGCAGAGGGGAAGAAGTTGCCTCTACCCTCTGTGCGAACGTCGTTTCCATCGCTAGGGTGCCACGACAGGCGGTGGCAGGCTCAGCTGGCTCAGCAAAATGAAATATTCGGTGATTTTAACCGTCGGTATGAATAGTCTCCTTGTATTTTGTCTTCTTGCCTCGTTTCACGGATTGGAATTCATGTTATTCCGCTATCATTATGTGCAACGCTGAATCTCAATTAGCGATTCGCCCGTTCTAATTAGACTGTTTACGTAGACGTGAATCGAACCGCGTGATATTAAATCTTCGCGATTGGATCTACACTCGCTCCAAGCAGTGTTCTTGCACTTTGTACGTGGATGCAGGTTGAATTATTTTTCTTACAAATAAAGAGGGTACAATTTTTTTTTACTGAAGAGTATTCCATACAGAGATGATCTTAAAATACCTATTCTATGTAGATTTTTATTTATTAACATAAACATACATGTAATCGGGCCTCCGTATCTCCGGGTATTACATTTCAAAACTTGCCGCTGTTAGGTGAAACCGTGAATAATACTGAACTATTCATTAAGGTTTTAATTTTGTAAAAAATCCAGGATATTTTCGAATTTTTACTTAAAATAGTCTTCGATTAAGTCATGAAACCTTTCTGTTCAGTATGTACAGTAGATAATATAAGAGAAAATAGGAGAAAAAGTTCGTATAAATGTTTGCCCTATCTAACCTCGTTTCCAAGATACAACCGTTTTTGTACTATACCAGTTGTTCACCTGCTTTTACAGAAATTGCTCCAAATGACCACTTCCGGCTGGAGTAGACTTCCGGCTCTAGAGTTTAAACGTTTTATCATTGATTTCTAAACGGGTCTAGAGGTTTGTATTCGAGTCGAAAGTGCTCACTTGAAACAACTTCTGTAAAGCCGGATGAGCAGCTAGTACAATACAAAAATCTTATTATAGTCTGCTGAATCTACCAGTGAAGTTATCCCTACATGTTTCGGAGCACCTTTATAATATACTTTGAGAAACGCCGTACAAATTTCACCTAAAATTTCGTAGGTATTATACAAGGACTGTTAATTTTTAGAATGATTTCTATTAAAATCGTTTCTTAAAAGGATTATGGTATCCCAGGTCCTTCAAAATGCTAAATAAGAACCGTGTTATAAAAGGATTACCTTACATATCTTAGATTATATAGACACAACCCTTGGTCGACTGCATATTAACATAAAAATTGGTTAAAAACCATATACTTTTATGTAATCTCGTCATCAGTGGTAGGAGATATCGTGATAATCGAAAGAAAGAAGCTTACAATTTGAGGTAAGTATTTTTATTTTTATACATTTTATTTATTTCAGTATACTTTTGATACATTGCAAATAACTCTAATTTTGCATTAATGATCATCCGCGGGTCTTAGCAATCCTCTTCGTTAAGACTGATGAAACTATTTTAGTCTAATACCCATGTTAACTATTTCACTTCAAGAACAGCCAAGTAATTCGTTCCTGGTGCGTGACTTCGAACGAGTTTTGGCTGGTAATTTTGGTAATCCTCTAATTTATATTTCGAACAGCTGTTCTCCATATTACAATCGTTTCAGTGAGACGTTAATGTGGTACCCAAAAATGTTTATTGTACAAGAAGAGTGTGATTTTAAGACACCACACGTCTATAAATTACTCAACAAGGATAGAATAATGAAAGTATAATGAAACTAGTAATTAACCTTGGTAAATAGCTTAAATGCTATAAATATGCAATTAAAAACCAAATAGCGATTTGATTAATGTTTTACTATGGTGGAGTTCACTACAACTATGCTATTGCCAGGCGAAAGGCAATGTTACTTAAATATCAGTAATTGATATTTTCAACACTCGATGTACTAAATTCTCTTGTCGTCAAAATTATAAATACTATTTAATTTTCTAGTTGCGTCAAGCTTCAAGTGTGATTAATGCCTCTCTTCGTTTACTATTATGTATGTACGAAACCTTGCTGTGTACTACGTGTCACATTTACTTTAGCCTAACATATTGTTCCTTACGTCAATTAATTTTCTTTAATATTCGTTCAGTCGTTAAAGCATTTTTGTTGAACACGGTCATCAAAAGTAACGAATGAAATAATTTTTCAACATTCTTTTTTCACTTCACTGACGAGTCTTGTTGAAAGCTGTAATTAATTTCTGATTACCTTTTCAAAAATTATTTCTGAAGAATAATTTTTTTTTAAAATGATAATTACTATTAAGTTGTTGCAAATGAAACGACTGGTTCCATCACAAGACTTTAATACCTATAATTTCATTAAGGACCATAATCATTAATCAGAAGGAGTTTAAAAAATAATTCTGATCTTTAGCGCTACGAATTATCCAGAATTATTTTTAGTATTTATTTTCATGAAAATTCAAACACTTCGTTGACATGGCCCAAGCGCCATTTTGTGATACATATTTCAACGTTATCAAATAGTAGACTATTTTGTAAATATAATCGTTTATATCCAATCGCACAGAAGCTGCAATCAAATAAAAAGAAAGTACATAGTGGATCTTTTGCAATCTGGACAAGTTTGCTGAAGCAATTTCGATGAAAGGAAAGCCCCGGTGTCGTTGGACTAAATCTTTTTGTCGTCGGGAACACGTCCCCGAAAGACGTCTATCAGCCGATCCTGGCCAGTCTTACGAGTCAGAACAGACAATTTAGCACATCAATAACAAGCCGCAGATAAAAGCAGCCCATACATCGTGGCTGACGTATCGTTTGTAATAAAACACAAAGGGGGTCTAGCCGCCAGCGGCATCTGTGTACAGCGTTCTGCAGCCGTTCGTTCGTTCGTTCGTTCGTTCATTCTTGCTGTTATTAACAGGCCGTACATCGTGGATGTTTTCTACCTACCGTCTCCCGCCGAGTCATACATCACCGGTGAATGGCGCGACAGCAAAGAGCAACTATAATTCATCTATAAGCCGATCCCCCTCGGCGGAAATTGTGCAAGACGAAATCGATAGGTCAAACGTTGCCGCGAAGGTTTTACGATGGTTCGCGCTTCGCTCGCGGAAAATTGAATATTTTTCAAAGTTTAAACTTATTTGCTATACCGGTATTTCTTTTCTTTCTTCGTTACATTTCCATACACAACATGGTTTACATAAAGAAGAATACGCGAACAAATCATTATGCAAATGATAAATATTTATAGTCGAATTTTGTATCTGTGGCATCGTCTCCCGCAGTGTTCCTGTACCGGTGGTGTTGCGCGCAAGAATTAAGCCGAGGACGGTGATGCATTGTGCCTCCTTGTTACTTCCATTTACACCCAGCACGAGCGCAAGCCACTGTTCGCGTATGAACGGATTTAATTTTGACGATCCGACCTACCTGTGGCTGCTTCTATTCAAAGGATTTCTTCGTTCGCCGTGTAGAGAATCAATTCTTGCTTGTCGTTTCAATAGTTACTTATATTTCTTATTTCTCTCTCTCACTCTATCACTGTACAGTAAACCAAGCAGCGAGTTTGCACTTAACCACCTTAACGCTTTATCTTTTCTTTCGTATCGTATGAGAAATTTAATTGTTACCATCGTGGGATCTACATTCCATAGACGAAACGTGTATTATCCTCAGGTCCTTAAAGTTTCTCTACTCATTTTCCACCGTCTAACCGTGATAGCAGCAAGGTATTTGAAAATTAGCAAGATAGAGTATCAAACAGCCAGCGTTAACTACATATGCATCTCTCTGGTCGTTCATCTATCACGTCGCCGTCAAAGTAACGGCGTTAACGACGTCTCGAGCGATTACCAAAAGGAAAAAGAAGCTTTCCATCAGAGGTTGAGCAGGAGGAAACTAAGACTATTTCTCTCGGAAGCATGGAGAAATCGCGAAACTAGCAAAACTAAAACCACGAGAGAAGCTGGCAGGAAGAAGAAGCGAGAAAAGTGGGTGGAAAAGGGATGGGTACGAGCGTACACCACGTGGAAGAGAAGGGGTCTGGGGTGAAGAAGAAAGGGAGGGAGAAAGGGAGAGAGGAAACGCGACGGACCGGATGATGAATTAGCCGAGGTGACCTCTCGCGCGAAATCTCTCCTGCTAGCTCTCGCGGTAGGCAGCTCCCGTGATGTCGGCCCCGAGATGATGGATCGCCTCGCGTCACGGAGCCATTCATCACCTCCATCTATCAGCCACCCCTTCACCTTGCTTCAGAAAGCGAGCATTCGATGGCTATCTACTCGCTTCGGATAGTGATTAATGTTGATCGGAGCGCACCCTGTTATTCGACCTCACTTCCATCTACATCTCTCTTTCTACCTTATTCCTCCTTTTCTACCAAACTACTATCCCTCTATCCTCTTTCTCTGTCTGTCTTCTTCAACGACGTACACGTCCACACGTCCCTGGACGTTGACTTCGTATTGACTATGCGCGTTCATCTTCTCGATCGTCCGACAGCTCGTTGGAAACGACGTAAAGGATGACCCTACGCGTCGGTTCGGCTGAAACAGCGAAACCCCTCCGTGTTTCCCTTCGATTTTCCATACGGACTGAACAGTCTAACGTTCAGACGTTGATGTACAGGGGAACACGAAAGCATTCCAAGATTAATGTCAATTGCCTGAAGGATTCGATCGATGAAATATATGAATCTGATCGAAATTATATTACAAGTAGTAATAGTGTGTAATATATGCTAATTTTTGTGGTAAATATTTAAAAAAACCACCCTTCGATGTCGATGATTTTTTAACACGTTAAGGTTATCATACTGAATAACTTTCAAAAGGTTTTTAACCGGCAGTCATTATTTAATAAAAGGTTCTGGATCTTGCGCATAGTTAACCTAACCTAACTTTGCCTTTCACAACTCGTTAGGTTAGGTTAATACAGTTTGTGCACATGCGCCACAAAATTAGAAATCAACGGAAACACGTTAAAATTTTTTTGTTTAATCTAATCTAATTTGCTGATTGCTAATGATCTTAGTAGGTTCATAAAGCAACAACAAAGAAAAATAATAGAGAAATACGTTCAAATCGTGCGTTTGAAGTATACGCAGCAGTATCGATACGCGATCGTTAAGAATTCCAATGGGTAAGGTATCTGGAAATCTTCACGAAACTTAACATACGCGAATAACTAATTGTAGGGTCAGAGCTGATGTCAAGAATTTACATAATACGACAGCGTGGCATAGCGATCAGCCGAGTCGACTGGGGAAGAGGCAACCACCGTTTCGCTGGAATGGCTGATAATGTTGCACAAGTCGTATATCGTGGTCTTCTTAATGGGATAGCATTAACCTTTTTTAACGCGGCTTCCTCTACGATGAACCTCCAGTTCCGCATGTCCCCTTCCCGCTTGATGAATAGCCGTGAATATAATGAATAATGATAATTGATCGACGCTTTTGGTTTTTCACCTTATTTGACCGTTGCAAGCCGCAATACCATTTGTGTGCTGTACAGCGTTTCAATGACATACACTTTTTCTTTTTCCATTTCGAACTACGACACTTACGCGTTTTCCAAATACCTACATTCATGATATTAACGATCGGATGAAGGATGAACGAACACTGACTGTTATAATAAAATAATTATTTACAATTTTGAAGCGATCGAGTATATGTTGGAGCCAAAATAACACAAACGAACAGAAGACGATAGCCGCGAGTTGGTGAAGAACAACTAAGGCGTGCTCGTTAATTTCCAACTTTAATAGGCACTTCTCCGTTCCTGCTTGCTAATCACTTCATAAACACAGCGTGCCAGATACAACGCAGATACAATGTCCGCATTAATCGTAAGAATTGCTGGTTTACGAGTAGCGTACTGTGTCTTTCGTTTCGTTTCGTTTCGTTTCGTTTCGTTTCGTTTCTACCGCCTCTGCATTACATCACATGGCTAATTAAGTCCTCATTATTCTTCGTGAATTATGGTGGTAATTCACCGACTTTCTCTCACTACGACAGACCAGCACGCAAACAACGATACCTTCCGTGGATCCACCCGTTGAATTTCAAATGAACCTCCGTTTCAGGCGATTGTAAAGAACCACTTCTCTTTCCGTCTTGCTTTCTTTTCTCGATTTTTTCTTTTTTTGCACCAAGATATAAAATAACTGCCAATTTATTCGATTTCAGAATATGCCAGTTGGTGGAGAACGTAACAACCTGTTGACAAGCAGAAACGAATCATTCAGTTTACGTCATTCAAAAGTCTGAAAAATTTGGTTGAATTCTTGATGCATCGATTATGATAATTTTCGAGGCGCAATAATGCTCGTTAACGAAGCATAGACGGTTGTTAATTAATTCTTAAATTGAAAAGATTGAAGGTTTTTTTTTTTATTTTTTCGTTGATATAATTGACTCGACTGGTCTATAAACGAAAGAATTACGAGATATTTTGATTCGAATCAGGATCTTCATCGGATATTTGCTCGTTAATAGTATCGTAAATATCTACGATAGATTTTATCCGATGTAACATCGAATAAATTGCTACGTTTAGGGAACACAATCGTAAAATCGAAAATTTTACATTAGTGACGAACTGGAAATAAATGGTATTGCGAACGAGTATGGAAATGTAGGACATCGCGTTTCGAATATTAATGTCGAATTTAGTCTGTTCTTGTTGTGTTTTGTTAACCGTAACTTATCAAAATCCAAAACAATCGCTTTTTCAATGATAAAAAAATTGAATACACTAAACTAGTTTCTTTTGTTTAATCCTCGGACGACGCGACGGATCAAAATATACAATAAATCTAACAGATATGAATAAATATTCGTTACATGTTAAAAAATAATAAATTTTAATCAATCCATTTTAATTCTAAAAGACCATTCTTCTTCTTAATTGGTTTTAAAAGCGTGCAAGAGATCATTTCAATTAATTTGAATCAATCCTAAATGACTATCAGTAAAAGTGTTGTCCGTATTCGCAGTTCGATGGAACCGTTTCCTTCTTGCTTGGAATTCGTTGAAACCAGTCATTGAATCGCCGTACTCGGAATCACTTAAGCCACTTATACATCCGTACGGTTGACTTGCACCGACTGCGGCTTGTATAATTCTATTTGACGCTAATGAAATAAGTGTCACAGACGCTCGACGGCGATACGAACGCGATTATGAGGACAGGGATATGTCGGGACTGACAACGTAGGCAATCGCCGCTTCGATTAAAATGCAACTATCGTTTTACATTGAATATTAAAGACATGATTTCACAATTCCACTTAGTTAACATTCAAAGCCTTTCCCATCAAACTATCGTTTACAGCAGGAAATTTGTGCGGTTTTCTTTCTGACTTTCAATAATTCTGTTTTTTATCTTTTGTTGACTTTTTTAACCAATCAAACGTACGATTAATTAATAAATATCGATATAGTTTACAGAAGGGTAGAAAAATAATTTGATTATGATGGATACTTGAAAATATTGTCGTTTATATTTGACCAAACTGTTGTAGATTATAAAATGACGCGATAAGAAACAGAGAGCCACCTTCCATTTAAAGGTATATCTACCCTCGACTCGACCGGATATATACGGGTTCGCAGGATAACGCGAAGCAAGAGATAGCTCGGGGTTTAACCCCTCGGCGCGTATCGCTATACCTCCTCTTACTTAGCAACTCCTTGCCTCCTTATCACCAGCCAAGGCTATAACCAGCCGAAGTTTCCTCATCAATGTCCCATCCAACCTGGCGTCTGCGACTTCCTATGTATGTACCTCTCTTCTCAAGCGCCTCGTTACATTGCTTTTGTCGCAAACATTTTACTTGGAAATTATGATACGCGTATGACATGAAATTATAATACTTCCAAAGACACTTGTTTACTGATAATTTCAGCAGCCGAGGTGATATAATTAATTGGTATTGTCGCGGTACCGCTGCTTTCTGATAAATAAATTTCAGTGGAAAATATTTTGAGAATGTGAAAGGGCTCCCTCTCTTTTTTACATATAAAAAGAAATGTAAAATTTTATAGGATTTACACTTCACATGAACAGCTTTCGGAAGAGCTATATCAAGCTTTTCAAATTTGAATCTTGTTAGTTATATATTTTTTTATTATTCGGTGATGTAATTCAACACAGAATTGAACGCAGAATATATCGTATCATTTTGGTGTTTTGATGCAATCTCCCGGAACGTAATCATCAATTTATTCAAAGATATTCAACGATGCGTAATAAATGAATCTTTCCAACGATGGAATTCTACTAAAATGACCTCTTTTCCATGCAGGAACCAGTTTCATCGATGCAAACTGAAGCTTTTTAGCATTCAACATAATATTTCACTCCGTTCTTGTCAATAACAAAATATTTTAATTGATCAATGTCGAATTAAGCCGTATAGAACGAGCTATATAAAAGTATTCGAATAAAATATACGATGATAATAAAAGTTCCATTTATAGAAATATCCATGTAATGAAAATACACGTACATTTAATTCCCTCAAAAATTAAGTCCGGTATAAATGTACTTCGATCCTAAATTTTATTTTATTAATTATTCATTGATAAGATGCGACGTATAATAATGAAATGTGAGTAAAGTCTGTTACCCAGTCGGCTCCGTTACACCAATCACAATTACTCTGTCGGCCCCTTTGTGGTCGACTAGATTGAGAGATAACTTGTTGTTTCATGCTCGATCCAATAATTTAATGTAATTACAAGCGTAGCATGCTGGTAGATAGGCTGCAGACGCGGCTCGGCGAAACAAGCTTGAAACCGCGTTCCATTGCACGACATCGTAACGCGAAATACATAGCTAAACAGAATGAAATCACACTTTACGTATCCATATATTTTACAATCTTTACAGAAAAGTATCTACATTTTGTACATCCTGTACCTTTTACACTCCCTTCGGAGTAAATTAAAGATTCCGGATCTTTCCTATTAGCTTGTCACCATTTTGATATTACTAACCTAACTTATCCTAACTTATATAAATGCGAATCACAATTCAGCAAATAGGGTAATGGCGGACAGGTAATAGAAGAGGTTAGAGGTTCTTGAATAAATGAGAAACAGACAAGATTTTGCTTTTGCAATCGGAAAATTATACCGTTTCAGTAATTTGCGGAATTATTTGGAATTATGGAAATGATGTAGGAACATCACGTCTGCTGGATGAAATCGCAAATAACAAATTACGAAAGTGTGGAATTTCGACAAATAAAAAACATACACGTCGTGTTCTTTTAGCAATAATTAAACATAATTTAATATTAAAACTGGGAACGAACCATTCCTTTAGAAGTATATTGAATAAAAGAAAGAATTGGATGAATTCCATTTTGTTCAAATATCTCTTAACGGAGCATCGCTGATTCTCGTTGAAATTTATTTGATTTCAATGGGAGGATTCGTTGTAACATTAAAATATTTTTCCCCTCTATATACATTCCGACTAACCTACTGGCGAATTAATTTCACGACGCGTCCATTTAATTAAATCTCCAGCATGGACACGCTTCGCTGCGTGATCATTAGATCGTCACTTTGACCAAGGTGAAAGCGAACGTGAATTTCTTATCGTAACTGCATATTAAAGTGGCAATGCTCCTTGTAATTAACATGCTTGTATTAAGCATAAATATTTTTTTTATGCACTCGAATGAAACGTTTCACATGGATAATAATTATAATTTCGCCGAAGTCATTACATGCTGTTTTTACTTTGTTTAAATTGTACTTATAAGAGATATCAGAAATAAAATTGTACTACGTATCTTAGAGAATCGACAGTTGATTTGTAAGAGGGAGTAACATAATTCATTCCTAGATATTTATTATTTTTAAATGAAATAAGTGTGTAAAATCAGCAGGAAATAAATTTATTGAAAATTGTATGCAACGGATAAATTTACTTTGTTATAAATTTGGAACATTATTTTTCATATTGCATTCAAGAATAATTTTTGCTCCGTTTCAACAAAGTCGCGCAAAATGCGTGGATCAGCTGCAACAGTGTCGTGAGTTACGTCGACAGTCCGAGACTTGAGCATAAAAATAATAGGGTTTCCAGCGAAATAAATTGAGTTATTAACATGACAGTATCACAATAAATTATGATGAAACGATTCTAGGGGCAAAAAGGAACGGTCAGATGGCGGTTGGCGAAAGGTCGGACGGGGCTAACAGCAGTTGATTGCCGGTTGCTCGTTTGTCTCCATGTAGTCTGACAGGAACTATCCTGTCTGGAGTAATGTCAACTCAGACCTGGCTCTATAGCTAGGCTAAACGTGATTCCTTCAGCTCTGTTCTGCATCATGTTACGCTACCCGTGGAAACCGACCGGTGAAGAGACGAGCGTTATTCGACGTTACTCGTAATTATCTCTGTCCATAGATGATTGAAACAAATGGCAAGGGGACTCGTTTGTTACGGAACGTCGACCACGACTGGAGCGCCTTTCTCGTCGCTTTTACTTACTATTTAGCGCACAAAGTGGCAGAGGGAACTTCGCGGTTCGTCTCTTCTCACGCGTATGCTTCTTATGACGTCATTAGGATTCACTGGCCCTCTGATCTTTCCGCTTCATTCTTGCTACCGATCGAATACTTTCAGATGCAATGATTCGATCATGGTTATTGATTAAATATTCAGTTGTGGCATAAACATAGGCAACAGCTATCGCAGGAAATAATTGATTAATTATTTTTCCAGAAACTATAAAGAATATTAAAAAAAAAACAGTGCTCAAGGGTAGTAAGGTAGATTATATTGCAAAAATTATATAATAATTAGTACATGATTACAATTCTTCATTTTATTTACTAATTGAATATTAATATCGAATGATATTCCAAGAAATTACAGTGGAATCTCGCACCTGTTGCACGGGCAATTTTCCTCTGGCTTGTTAATGAGAACAGACTACACGATTATGATCCCTTAAGCATTTCCAATATTCGTACTTTCACACGATATCGATTAATTTACACTGTCAAACTTCATTAATGCCCAACGACTACCTCTATTATATAGGATGTTCCACTTTAGGAATTGATTCAGTACATAAAAAAAAATTCTTCTAGCTTCTTCTTTTTCTTTTCTTATTCTTTGCTTTGCTTAGAAATAATATTTGGTATTGTAGTGGATACGTAAAATACGTGCCGTGTTTAGATTACCATCGACTCCATGTTGAATTTACCTTCTTTTATGACGTCCCGCATACGCATTGTACATTACGTATTAATTTTGTTAAATATATCACCATTGTTCCTTTTATTCGATCCCTCGACTCCTATAGATGTCTTTTACATGATCATTTAAGTATTTTCTGAATACTGTCATAATACTCTATGAATCAGTATAATTCCTTTTGTGACTAACAGCATTACGTATCAGACTTTTGTATTACATTGTGTTCTGAGCAATAATGGAGAGTTATTCTAATTTAAAAATGATTGGTATATACTTGATATAACTTCAAGTAACATTAGAAAGTACCTAGAGAGTAATAAGATCAATGATAAGACGACTAGACGAATGCCTTAAAATGCAAGGTGGTCATTTTGAATTTTAACCATCTACCGTGAAGGTAATCAAATGCAATAATGCAACGCAAATGATTAAATACTTCGTGTCATTTATCTCGTTTTCACTAATTCAAATAACTCGTATAAAAAGAATGAAGTTTGCAAAGTAATAAACAAACGTAAACTTTGGTTAGGGTAAAGTGGCTGGTCGGTGTTTCCTTGCAAGTTAGGAATGATGATCTTCTCCCCTCGATCCGGTCGAACCATTAATTACCTTTATTGAGCTTCTGTGCCGGTCTTGGCTGTACTTGTCGATCGGCCCTATCACTGCCAATCAATCTCGGTCACAACAGCGGTGGAGCTTCGTCAAACGTCCCGACGAAATCAGCCAATCTACCGCGGGACAATGGGCCAGCATGATTCGATCGTGTCTCGTCGGCTTTGCATCAACTGGCTGCCTCTCCTTTTCTTTGCCCCAACATCTATACCTCGCCCCACACAACTTCTTCTTTACCTTTTTACTACAGCCAAAGACGGTGAAAGTATTACGATTGTCCGCGAGACTCGAGCATTAACCCTTACGCTACGAACACCGTGTATACAGGGCTACCCAAAAAGAACGTCCTGTCAAATCTGAAGTTTTTTTGTCGAAATATAAATTAACTCAGTATGTGTTATTCAACTTGCAAGAATAATATTTAGATTTTTACTTACATAACTAATTTTACTTCCTGTGATAACCGTAGGTACTCGTATTAATTAAGAATCTTTTTCGAGAAATCTGTTTTCAAAGGCGTTATTTTTATTATTTCTAGATATAAAATTTAACACTCGAGCTAACAGGTTCAACTCGACCGCGATAAAGCGAAATAGTAAGTTAAATCATTGAGAGAGGCACTCATTGATGTCGCAGAGTTTTGTTAGGACCGTATATTATACATTTGGAATATTTGGAAAATCTTTAATTTTTTGTGGACTGTTGTCAGAATAAAAGCATAGAAATACTTAGATGAATGGTAACTCGTACGTACTGATACGTACTGAATCTTGGCTTGATCTCATTATCAACACTTCTCATCGCTCGAATCATTCAAGCGTTAACGAAATACGTATTTTTTACCGATTGGCGAAATTTACGATTGTGCTATATCTTTGCAGTAACTATACTTCTACGCTTGAACGCTTTCACGACTTCTCTTAGGAGACTTTGTTTAGTTCATCTTTTTTGTCATAGTGAACATTATTTTTTAGATAACTTGTGTTTAAATATATGCAATGATTGATTCTAAAGTAACACTTGTACTATTATGGCTGTCTAGCGGATCATTTAAGTGCTATTACATTATTTAGGGAGATTTAGTTAATGGAGCTCGGAATGAGCGGATAGCGGGGTATAATATGAGATTAATTCAATGGGTAGATCAATTCATCTCGCAATAATTACGGATGAAATTGAAAATTCATCGAACTGCACTATTTATCACATTTGATATCGTAGAAAATATTTAAATAATTTTAACAAACTCTATTTTTTCTGTTATTCAGAAAAATGTATCAAAACCAAAAACACGTTAGCTACTTTTTAATTTCTCTGCAATTATTTAATTATAAAATTAAGTAATTAAAATAATTGGTAACTCGAAGGAGGAACGTCTGTTTTTACTTATTACTTCCTGACAGTTTGGACGATGTGGGTATGTGACATCTGAATAACTGGCGTCACGTTTTCAATTTTCTACTCACCGGTTCGGCAAGCTGTCCTTACTCGTTAAGTATACTGACAGCATCACTGGAGCATTCCCCTTAGATAAATTAAAATATCGATCGGGACACGCCAATTATAAGTTTGACGTTACACTAATATCAACCACGTCAACGTGTTCACATGAAAAGTTGTACAAGACGTGAATGAATATTGCGATAAATATATCGTATTGACATTTAAAAAACGCCGTTTTTATTTGTAAAATGTGCACTGAATATTTTATTAAAAAAAATTGGAAGAATATTTATTGCTAAAATAGAAAACTATCACTTTAATAAATTCTATAATGTGAAAATATAATTCTGGATTTTCTTGCTTTAAATTTTCATTTCAAATTTTATCAAATTTTAAAATATTTGCTGATAAAATAAATATTCCAAATTTTTTAACGTTAAAATATATATTTAAAAATTAACTTCGCTAAATAACAAATCAGTGCTTTCGAGGTGTTTTGCAACCGATGTCAGAAAATTTTCTTTTTTTGTGGTCTGACGATAAGCAGTTAAAATCGTTTCATTTTCGGCGAAGTTAATCAAGCGTTACTTTGCTATACGTCAATACCAGGCATTTGCAAAAATCCGTTTTTTGTTCATTTATTTATGTACACGCATAGTTTTGTAGTGTGGGTATTTTTTTACGTTTCAGTCAGAGAGAAAGGGGAATTTTGACGCCGTGGACAACAATATCGGGCTGTGTAGAGGCAGAGGCAGTGGCAGGTAGATGGTATGCAGACGTTGACTAGAGTCAGGCCGGGGTGGTTGTGCATTTAGCGAGCTGTCGCCCCCAACCAGTCCGCCGTGTCAGGCTACTGACAGTTTTCATTCCGCGCATACTTGACGTGCAACTGGCTCCTCTTCGCCCGTTTCGTTCCTACGGAAAGCGCCAACAACGTGCCGATCGTTTAGATTAATTATTTCGCCGAGCCACCGCTTTTCTTCTCGTTTTTCTAACAACCTTAGCCATTCCTTTCAGACTGGTTTCTGTCTACCTAATGATAGAATAGCGAACACTAAGAATATACAGGGTGTCCACGATAAGCCTGAACAGTTCTTTATTTCCCAATTAATTAGAGATACAAGAAATTGTTTCTTTATATAAGCATTGCATAATACCAAAGGGAAAAAGAATTTCAATAATTTTGAAAATCTTATACATCAGCTTGAAACTGATATATTCTTAATAAAGTTGGTTTTAATTTGATTTACAGTTAGGTAAGTCTTATAATTCAAAGAGAGTATATCCTCTCGTTAACTTGTTGAGTAAATACATACATATTAAAGAGAATTGCATGCTAGACATTGCAGTGGAAACCGATTATCGGTTTGACAGACACTTAATAATGGCTGTAACTGCTAATTCGTCTATACTTACATATGTGCGTTTATTAGGCGTCAATACTAATGGAATGTTCGTCGTTGAAGGGTAACTAGTAACATTAACCTCTCAACGACTGTTCATCGTTTCTGTGGAGACGAACCATTAGAACGAGTTATTTCATAGATAACTGTTTGTTAACTATATGCGCCATTTAAACGTTTTAATCAGGTAGTATTAACTTTTTAATTATTCCAGCAATTATCTGAGAAAATTATTCTTTGTGCATCGAGATTAAAAAGAGTTTCTCGACGGAGAAGTATTAGTATTTTGTGTAAGAATGCTTAAGCGTTGAAGCTTCGAAGTTCCGCAAGTCATGGGATATAATAGTCTTTACTCAATAATTTATTAATTTAGCATGATACAGCGTTTGATTAGATCTTTCAGTATTTTTTAATCTTATAGAAATGATAAGCTTATTATAGAGAAATAGAACGAATTTAAAAATATTTTTGGTAAAATATTGAAAGATTTTTTTGACTTTTAATTCCAGTAGTATTCTTAATTAAATAGCTAGTATTGAAATACGATAATTAGTGCATTATTGAAATTTTCCTTTTTTAAAAGTCCCTGAAATAACATCGAACCATTATCTTCCATTAAAAAATAAGAGGTAAGTTTCTGTTATTCGTGTCACGCTGTCACGATGAATAGATAAGCCCAATATAACGAGATGTTATTTTCGGTGACAATTTCAAGCGATAAAGGATGAAGAATGATAACATCGATGGTAATTCATTATTCTCGCGTTATCTGAACGTCAATAACGGCGATTAGATCGATCGTGATTGATCGATTGATCGTTGTAAAGACTCGATTTATTTTGACGATGAATCTTTTCAAATATCAAACCATTAAAATTAAAATACGTGAGAGCAATGTTTTCTTATGAAATAATAAGAATTTTGCGATATAAATTTACATAGGGACCCCCTAAGTCATGATCCCTCGAAAACAAAGGCATGTCCAGCCTTTTACATCTGTAGTCACTGCTAAACTGAAGCAAAGTATAAAGTAATTAAAATTTCTACAAATTAAAGCAATTGTCTTGCGATCTAACGTGGAAGTATTATTATAAATTACTGTTTGACTTTTAGCAAACTTAGCGTGGTTGAAAAACGCAGGTAACGCAGCTGGATAGAAAGAAACAAAAGCGGGCAAGATGGGAGAAGAGAAGAGAAAAGTAGAGAGTGAAAGAGGAGAAGACTATAGGATAGGTGGAAGTTCGATTCAGGGCGAAAGGGAAGGATTAATGGCGCAAGCGGGACACACCGCGGCCATAAATCGCCGCACGGCCAGGAATTACCGGCTCGCAACTTGCGAAATATGACGGTCTCATAAATCCGAGTCCACTAGCCCGCGCGCCTCCATCGACTATGTCAACTAGCCCCGCTTCCAATTCTCGCTGCTATGTCGCGATCTCGCTTCCGCCTCTAACTCTCTGCCTAACCTCATCTCCCTTTCCTTCTCTCCTTCACCCACCATCTCTCTTTCGTGTGCGGGAGAATCCACCGTGCACTATGTGTATACGTTTCAGCTTGGCGTGCAACGGCCATTTATAACTTGCGCGCCTGGAAAAGCGAGGTCCATAACCTAATACGTTCGTTCCGCTCGCCGACGAGAGGCGAGAAAGGAGTTAAACAAAGAACGGGACACGACGATTTAGAGGACGGGGATAGATGTATGGAGACACCGGTGTGTCGTAATGACGCGCCACCTCGAGCAATCAGTTCACTTACCCGCTTTGCCGTGCTTAGAGATTTATGTCTCTTGCCGCGATTTTCGTTTCGCGCCTCGCTATTTCATTCCTCTTGCGCTTCCTCGGAACGTTTAATCCCCTTTCAACTGTGTATACGACGTCGAAGATTGTTTATTGCAACAGGCGCGGGTACAAGCTATAGCTAGAACAAGACTGATATTTTAACTTAACACGTTCAGTACGGGTGATGTTCCAGGACACCATACGAACCCCCCACCAGCTGATGCCTTAGGACAGGGCTGATGAACTTCTCTGCCAGGAGCTACATGAGGCGCACGGACCCCTCTCTCTCTCAGTCGATTACCCCATCATCAGCAGGCTAGCCACGGTACGTACCCTTTGTTTTAGGTTTAGAAATAGTACTTTAAGCCTGACTTTCCATTGGGCAAATGTCCGAGGCTAGTGGATCTTGCTAGTACGTAGGGGCTAGAAGGTCTTCCTCACCCCTAGGTGTAGAGACATAGGACAGTGCTGTCCAATGGAGCTCTAGGATGCCCTACAGAGGAGAAACGATTCTATTTTATAGGGGTACCCGTGAGATACTCGAGTAAACGAAATTGCCCACCTCCCTAGGCAGCTGTGAGATACCTCAACGCACGAGACAGTCATTTTCTTCATTACCGACACTTATCGACAAGACAGCCGACTTGAGAATCGAGATTCTGCATTTTTTCATGTGTATCTCACAGCTACTCGGGTATCTCATACAGCCGGGTTCGAATCAATAGCTCTACATGGAAAAGCTCAAAGCTCCCTTGGACATCCCTGACATGGGGAAAGCTAAGGACATGAAATAGAGGACTATGGTTCCACAATGGAAGATTTTGTAGAATATCAATGTGCTTTATGCAATATATTGAAATGGAACCTTAAAACAGAACACAGTATGTGGTCCTGAACGTTGTGACACAAATGGGCACCGCTTCTTAGCGGTTTAATTTATGATGTGGTCTTATCGCGGCTGAGCTGCACCTGTTACTCTGAGATCGAACGTGTTAACAGAGAATGTGAACGAAAAAGAAAGAAAATGAGAAGTAAAAAGACTGCTTCCTCCACTCGCATTACAGTTTATGTCATCGCTGTCCGAGGCTTATCTTCAGAATAAGCCGTGCAAACTTGAACGTCAACAGTTGATGGCATCAGCAGGAATTCTAGTAAAATTTAATGCATATATTCTTAAATATCCTTGAAGAATAGATATACGTATTTTGTTTATATAAAGTTTTTTAATTGCTTACTATGAATAGGTAGAACACTGTATACGAGAATATCAGACAGAACATTTGCAAAATGGTTGTACAGAAAGGGAGTGTAACAGTGCTGGAATTAATTTCTTGATTACGCGATATACACCTACGTGAAACATGCTATGCATATGAAAGAGCAGCTTAAACGGAGTACAATAGCCGGGGTACTTTCTAACCATGCTAATGCTTTCGCTTGAATTATTCTACAATTTTCACGAAATTGTCTCTGAATATGGTTTATAGACTTATTAAGATTTAAGAGGATTACGAAACCACCTGCAATGGAAATACTGTTATTACAAGGAAATAAATAATTATTCAAACGTCATCCATACTTTGTCCCAAATGTAATAAGACTCTACTAAAACTTTTGACTGAAATCAATTTCCTAATTATGTTTGATGTTTGTCTAGTAATTTTCCTTCGAGTGGAACAAATAATATAACGGTGTACCACTTTTCATTTAGAGCCGCAGAACACAATGAATGTTTACAGTTATTAAAATAGCGGTAATTTCGATGCGTGTGATAACTGAGAGTTGTTCGAGTACCCGATATCAGGATACCAAAATAAAATATTCCTAGCGCAGATATCCAACTGCAGTTATCTGCAGAAATTGAATTTATGGCTGGTCCACCGGCTATTAAGCAATAATAATTTGCATTGGCGAACGTTCGCTTATTGATTTTATGTAGTCTTTCATTGAAATTGTAATTAACAGAAGTTTTAAATGTTGTACGTTTATTATTTGCACATTATGGATGCTGCAGCATCGAAAATGTTTCGATTCAACGTATCGTACATTATTTGCTTTTACAATTTTAGTTTAACGCTGATTTAAATCAGAATTTATGAACATGGTCACGCCCGATTGGGAATTATTAACAAACGACACGGAAAATTCTTTATAACGTGAAAGATTACTCCATTTGAAGTATTAATGTTGCAATAAAAAATGTTTGCATTCGTTTAAAAATTTTTATAATAGCTCCCTTTTCAATTATTTACCATTAACGATAAAATAAAATCTATTAAACGTCCATTCGTCCACTTAAGCTAAAATTTCTCATAAATCAAATAATCACACTTATTCTTCTTTCTTAAATGAAAATAAACGATTTCTTCAATCAGCTGGATCAGCTGTAAAACCTTGGTACGTCTGACGAGAAATCTTAATTTTTATATAATGGAGACGAATAAATTGGAAGGATGGCTCATAAAACAAAACGATTCCATCGTTGATCATAAATTTTCTTCCCGTTAATTAATTTCACGTTGAATATTTACGTAAGCGTGAGAATGTAGCAACTAGAAATAGGAACGACGTAACAAGATCGTATCAACGCGTACACCGTCATATATCGTGAAATTTATGCGTTCCATAAAATTTCCTGGCAACGTAAGGTCTATCGAAATTCATAAAATTATAATAATAAAATGTTAAGGCAGCTTCAATTTCGTAGCACATCGATCTCGATACGCGATTATCCCGATAAACGTACGATTTGTGGCGAAAATGAAAAACAAAAAAAGGAAAGGCAAGAGAGAAAGAATAATTTATGGCTGCATAACACTCGGCTTCATTAGTTTCCATTCGATTATGGCAATGGACGAGAGGAATGCACGAGCTGTCCCGCAGGTTGGCTACACCATATGTATCTACCATGAAAGGCGGGCAGAGCTCGTTACCATTCATAACGTTATCTGAAATTATAAAGTATCTCGCATTTCATATCTTTCGCTCTTTCTCGTATCTACTTAACGGCTGCCCGACAGGCTTAATCGACCGTTAATCGAACGAGCAACAGGCAAGTAACCTTAGTGGAAACGAGACTTACAACCTGACAGCTATACCTTACCTACTATGTTACGTGTGTTTCTCGGATATTAGAAAAGTCCACGCACACACTGAACCGTAAAATATGCTGGACAGCTCTTGATGGCTGTACGATGACGGTAAGATACGCGTATGTAGGTTTCGTGTACGTGTATTAAGGCGGCGTGTTATATAAATCACAGAAATAGAGACGCTTCGGGGATTTACGAGGAAGAAACATTGATAGAAGCAATTAAAATTGAGAGAAATGCAAATACTACATTTTCTCTAAGAAAGGTGTCAAGATGTGACTTGGTAATACATATTTCAATGGTAAATAACCGATCTGTTTATCGTCTTTACACTTTACAGAACTGCTCCAGCTTGCCTATAATGTTGATAGTAAAAGCAATAAATATAGTAGTTTAATTATTTTTTTAATTGGAAGGTACGTTAATAGAGTGGCTGCCAGAGTAAAAATAATTAAGAATAATTAATATTTTTTTTAATAACAATTTCCTTTGAATTTTATATAGACACACGTTGTATAGGAATGTTAAATTGGCAACGAGATCCGAAATTAGTCATTATTTATCGTAAAGGCTTTGATTATCTATCCCAGGGAAATTCATAAAATATATTTTGTAGGTCTTGTTATCAGAATCTCTTTGACGGCTGTCAGACATATCTAATTGATCGTTAATCGAGCGGCTAACAGGCAACTAGTTTTAACGGAAACGAGACTTACGAGCTGACAGCTGTACGCAAGTGTAATTCTTGGTGGTAACGGTGAAAAAACGAGGGGACCGAACGAACCTTAAAGGCGGTGCTAATTGACGGGTTGCCAGTTGCAGCCGCGAGAACATGTGAAACTTCTTGTTGTCACCTTTCGACTTTTCTGTCTTTCACCACGATACTATAATTAATCCCCGGCACGTTACAATAACCACAGGAATCATTGAATGATTGTGATTAATGTTGAAATGTAATATGTAATCGAATTCGCAATTGCCCACTACCTCTAGAATTATGGTTGCATACTCATGATTAACTCTCGGACGGCGGACCATGGAGAAAGTCCACAGTTTTAATTGAATCTTGTATTTCACATTATTTTTTTTTTGCTAAATTTTACACTGTTCCTTTAAAAATTATTCTCTTAGTATATGAAATCCTATATTTATATTCAAGTGCATATATTATGCGTGCATAGGAAATAAATGAAAACGGGATATGATTTGTATTATGAGAAATTTATGGGTATTAACAGTCACCTTTCACGTACTGTGTAATATTTCAGAAAAAATACGGCTGTTCTCGGAGAACGAAAGTACTTTCTAGATGTATGTTCGCACATTTTCATTTTTATTTTACTTTCATTCCCTTTCAAGAAGAATTATTTTAAACGATTGTTGATTCACAATACTGAACGCGTATTTATGCAGGACGTAAAAGCTGTCGAGAAAATGAACACAAAAATGTACAATTACTAAATTAAAACCTATGAAACATAAATAAATAAATAACTTAATTTCTGTTGAATGAATTCATTTTAAGCAATTAAATAAAAAGAAAATCATGAATTTTGCAGAGGTATTTGTTACGTGTTTAGCTTCAAAGTAAAACGAGTTATCGTTTGGCACGTACCTACGTAAACCCGTAGGTGATCCAATACAAATCACAAGAATTTCGTAGAGGTAGGCTCGATCGTAGATCGTGGACATGGAAAATCTTCTTACCTACTGCTCGCTATTTTCGTGCGTTACCGAGAATCGAAATGGCCGACGATTCACTTTGAGCGGGCTATCGCGATGCCGAGCGTATAAATCGACGGTAGATAGGCCAGTTGATTCTGGATACGTGTAGACACGAGCGAGTACAAACGGGATATAACCACATGATAGGATTTTAACCTGAGTCGATTGCTGGACAAGCAAGCACATGTATGTATTGAAAGTAATCTATTGTCGGATTACTTTGATGGCGTAGCCTGCCTAAGCGGATCAAAGAGAATCTCCTCGTCTCTTCTCTTTCCTTCTCTCTTTTCCTCTCTTATCCGTCGACATTGCTTGATCTCTTTCTGTCTTCACTTCGAAACCATTTTGTCTTACAATTAGATATTTCGCGAAGATCAGTTTAAGTTCTAACCACTATGTACATTAAAGTTAATGGATGCATTTTTATTAATAAAACTTTTAATTTTTGACTATACTATATTTTGCCAGCGATAATACCGCTTCTCTTTCTCGGTATCGTTAAATTTGGCAAAGTTAGCGAAGCCGCGCAGGAATAAGTTTCTCAGTGGCGTCCATTACACTGGGTGCCGCTTAGCGTGTACGGTGTGAATGCGACGTAATGTGCAGTCTGCGTGAATATCAAACGATCTTACACGCTCTGCTTTGCCTTTCATCTTACGCTGATTTAACAGCGTTGTAAAAAGAATTGGATCGTATGTAGCCAGTCGTAACATGGAGGGGAAAGGAGGGTAGAGATACATAGGAAGCCATCAGCGGAACTAACAAAAATAGACGCTGAAAGGTTTGTCACACTGGTCGTTCGTTCGTTCTTGTCCTCTTCGTTTTATCGTTCCCGTTTTCCTCCTCTTTCTTGCTTTCCCTCCACTTCCCTTGCTCTTTTCTTTTTTTTCTTTCTTTTTTCTTAACCACGAAGAACACGACCAGGACGTTCAGAGGGATGCATCGATAGTATGTCGAGTGAGTCACGCGTGTATGTATGTAGCTCAGGATGGAACGCAAGGCGCGTTCATCCGGGCTTCTTTAAGCCTTCGACTTACGAGTTGTGCCCCTCTTTTCGAGACATCTTTCATGCTTTATCCGCGCACCGTTTCCAGCAGCTTTATGCGTCACAGGTGCGACCGCTCGTTCGGAGATTGCTTTCGAAAATTATTTTATTCCGTTGCTCGAACCGTTTTAGAATCATAAACATTTTCACGCTCGTTCTGGCAGGCTTTACTTTCACGGAAACCAGATTGTTTCGTTCGTTTGTCATATTACAATTTGAAATATTGTTTTTCATACGAATCCGGAGACGATGCATGTTCCACGATCGTTGGATCCGATCGTAGCAATTTTTTGGAAATTTATGATAGATGAAAGGAATTTTAATCCTTTTTATGCATTTGAAGTTACAACTTTCCTCTGGTCGACTGCTTAATATTAAAGATTAAGACAAAATCTAGCAATTGTTTGACACTTCTTTACAGACTTAAACATTGCCGTCGTATATTATCTTTCGTATAAATTAGCGTTCACACAGATTTATACACGTTAGCGTTACGCTACGACAGTTCGTCGAGAAACGTGGGAGAACGTTTTAACGAGCGTTAATCCCGGAGTACAATGATGCTGCGAAGAAAAACGCAGCTCAGGTGACGAAGGAAAGATAATAATTGCCGTTCCCACAATGACTAACGCGATTACAAGATTGTGCAACGACTTTATTACTTTCGTCGTGTCGCAACATTCGCGTACCCTACTCGCCTCGGGTGTATCACATTCATTATCTCTGCGCGGGTAGACGTGTGAAGAAATTGATTTAACCTTCTCTCTAAATAATAGCGTCTTAAATCAACTCGATTTATTGTCGATCGGTATAAGATTCATTTACCTACTTGCAATTAGCTTTTAAGCGTATACATTGCAAAGAGCTGAAGAATTTAAAGAAATAAGACAAGGTAAATACAAAGTACAATTAAGACGTCTGAAATCTTGTAAAAACGCATGGTTATTAGAAGGTAATTAAACAGGTAAAGATGACGGGGATGGGGTGAAATGTAATGGAAGGTAAGCGGGAAGAAGGGAGCTGCGGTTACGGTGAGGTTAAAAGCGGTTGTAGCATAATTGTGCTCGTGCTATGAAGCGTAGTCCAGGGGTGAGATGCAACATATTGCCCCGTGGCCGACTCTTATCGACTGGGGGCAGACAGGCGGGCTGGTAGGAAGGTTGGCTGGTTGGCTAGCTGGCTGGCTGGCTGGCTGGCTGGATGTCGGGCAGATTTACGAGGACCGCTCGGATAGCAAATGATAAACGCGAGTCGAGATAGCTTTATTTATTCGCGCCGTGCCTACCAGTCCCTTCGCCACGCGTTCTAACGCGGCGATTGTCAGTAACGCGTATGTATGCACAACGGGATTCTGCCAGGCTGGCATGACTCTTTGATGCGACGACTTTGTTTTACACGTGCTGACAGTCGACCGCGCGGCATGGATGTAATTTACGCACCTCGAATTGCGACGGACATTCAATACCGTCTCTTGTACATTTTTCTTTCTGATTCCGAATTACTTTGATGATTATTTAAAATCAACAATGCACAAAGTTTTTGGAGAGTTTATTCGAAAGTTGTCGAATATAAAGGTTTTTAATTTAAATTATTTTTTGTGTAATTTAATCATATCGAACAAATTGTTTATTTTAGATACGTTCCATAAATTTCAGTTTAACATCTACCTCTTATCCGTTCAAACATTTGTATCATTAAAACCTAGATGACTTTCAAGTCAGCATTTGTAAGAGACAATTGGCCCATCGTCACTTTTAAAATGCAATTATCCCTCGCAAAGTTTATTTCACATAAAAGTCGTAATTTCTTTCCAAACCCTTTACGATCCTCGGTGCATCCATGGCTAAGGTATAATTAAAAGCGAATTAAATATATTTCTGATTTATTCAACTAGCGCGTAAGATTTACATTATTAACCAGGTACGTATGTTTAATTGTACGTATATAATGTATTTTTTAACATAAAAGTTATAAATCTTTTAATTAAACGAAAAGAATGTGGCATATAACGAATGTTTTCAAACTATTTTAACATGCCTTTCAGATTACCGTACATTATTGATTGTTGGCGGAAATTTATACGCTCTGCTCGGTTGAGTTACGAGTAGAAAGTCGATAAGGCACATCGTGTTTGCGGTTCAGGAATAACTCGGTATATTTATGATATTCGTTTCAATTTTATCTAATCGCTGTTAGGGCCATTAATTCTTAGTAGCTGCGAACAATTATGCTTTGCGCGCGTCTTCCTGAAACTTTCTATTATTATCTCGCATTTATATGCTTGTTACTCTGTTTTCTTCGAAATACCCCTTTGCGTAGGTATACTTCTGCGATTCGAATGTTATCCCACTTAGTAACTAGTTAAACTGTGATTTTACCATTCAATAGGTATGATTCATAAATTTCATTTTATCAAAAATAGGTAGATATACTCTCATAATTACGAATCGATAATAACGTGTACGTTATATCGCGTGAATGAACGTTCCTTAGCCGCGCCATTTTGACGAAAATTGACCATTTTCATAACCGTTGGTAGCGCGAGACCATAGTCTGGAGGAGAAAAGAGAGCTGACGATGAGGACGAACGTAACAGCTTGTATAAATTTGAAAGTGTGTACAGACGGTGACCATTTTGCTGCGGAAGCAGCCTTTCTTTGAAACGATCCTCGTAAGCTCGACATAAAATAACTCCATTTTCACGGTGCCATTGCGATGCTTAGCACCTGGAGTGGAAGTTACAGCGTAAGCGCGGCGGCAGCAAGCCACATATACGCCTTGAAAAATACACAGGCGACGGTACGTTTATGGAAATGCGTTTGGCTTATCTCATATACGCTAAACAAACTGAAACTTCGGTGTTTCACCTTTTTCGCTTGCCGAGGAGTTCCGGAAAACGAGCATTTATATGCGGCCGTCTTTTAGATCGGCCAATTTGCACAATAAAAGGGTTACCGTCCTCTTTTTCGTTCGCCGACTTTGTCACCTCAGAAATTTTCTAACTGAAAACAAAGCATTGTAAGTACGAGACACTTCTCATTGTTCCTTTAGAATTTCTTTTCTGTCGTTTCTCATATTTAATAATTAAAATTGACGAACAAATTAAAATTCATTTACTATATCTAGTAAAAATTTATTTTTCATTTATTTTTAATCGAGAAGAAATGATTTTTAACCGTCTATAAAGGACTTCAAAGAGATTTTACTCTAAAATGGAGAAAGGTAAAGAAGAAATGACGCGAAAAAGATGAGAGCCACTGATCTTTCATGGGTTCTTTCACAGCAAGCAAATGAAAAGTTAAGAAGAAGACGCACGCGGTGCCTTGTCGTATCCGCTTCGCTTGGCATAATGATTAGCAAGGGACCCGACATGGATACACACGTAGATCGACACAGACGCATGACGAGCAAAAGATTGACACAGACATATATCAACAATTATTTGAAATAAAAAATTATTTTTAAATAATTTACCTTGTTTCAACATAAAATAAGATTACTATTGCAGGAAGACGATTGATTAAAGATAATCTACAGCATTGAATCTAATACAGTAGGCTCTCGTTATATTGCCACGTGAGCGATTTGAGCATACCAGCACTACCCTTTCACTATCATAATCTACGAAAATGATACATACATTTCTATCTTCCCTATTCCCCTCTAAATGAGAATTTGAAAGCTCGACAAAGTTTCCGCTCCTACAGTGCTGTCCGCGGCAATATAACGAGAGTCTACCATAGTGGAAAACAATAGTATTTATATGCAGAAGAAAAGGATTTTGAAATGAAATTACAGTATCAGTCTACTTTGGTACTAGCCACACCTCATACCTTTTTCTTTTGAAATAATTTATTTGAAAAGTGTTGTTCACATTTGTGTATAGAGTTGTAGCATGCAGGAGAGTGAAGCAACTGAATAAGAATAGGAATAAGAAGAAGAAGAAGACGAAGAAGAAGAGGAGGAGGTGGATGATAAAAAGGGAAGAGACAGATTCGCCTATCCCGTGTGCCTGTCCCGTTTGTCCGTGCACTGTCGGCGGTATGCTTCATGTCGAGCTGACAGCTCGTATCTACATTCTGCCCGCGAGAATCTTTATAAGCGTTCGTGGGCGAGTGACGAGCTCGATGACTGGCGGGCGTGACGCCTGCTGCCTTGCCTGACTCTGCTTGACTGCCTTCCTTCGTACCTCGTTACGACGTGCCACAGGGGCTGACACGAAGGGCACGGGGAAAGGAGTTACGATGCTTAGCTATTGCACGGGACAAGCGTTCGATCTGACAGTCATGAATTTCCGTCGGCTTTCATCGTCCTTTCCGTCAGCTCTCTGTTAGAAACTGCTCCACTATGCCTTGATCGGCTTGTTCTACACGCTCATCTCTTTCGACCCACCCATGTCCCCTTGGTCTTACTCTCTTTCTCTCTCTTCTTCATCTCCTTATTCTTCTTCTTATACTTCTTACATCGTGAAGGTGGATCCAATTTGCATCCGTTCCTTCTAATTAATTGCTTATTTTTATTTAGTCGTTTCAAACGTCGATCGTTTCAATCATTTTCTCTGAATTGTTTATTGAAATATTATTCTTCGCCTTTCTATAATGCAAAACATTTTATTACCGAAGAATAAACATTGTTATCTTGAAAGTATGTTTAAAATCAAAGAAATATTTGTCTAAGGACAAGCTATCTTTTTTTATACTTCCTATTTATAGTTGCCATTTGCTTGCATCTGTTACTTCCTGTTTGCGAACGCAAACAACGCGAATTGTGTGGAATAAGAAATTACCCTGTTTAAGTAGCACAGTCATGATTTTCAAATGATTTTCATTATCCTTGCTGTTAATTCTTTAACAGGAACTGGCATAATGTCAGTTATCTTATTCCACGCAAATGTTCTTCAAACAGGTATTTGCTGCGAGCTGGAATACAAAGCACTTTATCCTTGCTAATCCGGATTGTTCTTCGCAAAGGCGTTCCCTGGAAAATTATAGTATAATGAAAAGATTAAAAAGGTTTAATGATATAACGCTATTTGATCTGTTTCAATACCTATAATCTCTAAGTAACGTTGTTGTAAATGAATGTATTATCAATATATGCCAACGGGTTTATTACATACTTAAGTATATTTACTACATTGATTATATTTATTGATTGCTATATTTTTTTCTGCAATTTCATTTTATTGTTCCGATTCTTTTATTCTTTTATTCCCTTTGAACCGAGATTTTTCATACCTGCTTTAACTGTTAACTGAACCGTTTATCTGACACCAACACATGACACGTTTGCATTGTACATTTCGGGTGAATGGGGGTTTTACTAGAATCCAGACATATTTACGAACCATTGTGACGTTACAGAACGTGACTTCACTTCCGCTGGAATAGACTTGCGTGAAATTCATGTTACCAGAACGTATTATGGTAATGGGTCTGCTTTTTGTTAGGAACGAATAGGATTTCAATACTTTATTTGTTCAATTGGCTTTTGGACTTTCGAAAGTTTTATTATTTACCAGTGTAAGCTGGAGAAGTCAATAATACTTATATTTCATTATATTATATAAATAAATTACGCTTTTTATTTAGGAACTAAGAACTTTTTGTTTCTTTAAAAGGAAAATTAAAATTAACTTAATTTATATTTAATTGAAGTTATTGAAAATTAATTTATAATTTTGCTAAGGGTACTTCACAATTTTAGGTAGCGTTGATGTATTAATTTGTCAAAATTTATTACACTTGTTCTGAATCAGCCTGTACCTAATGTGACGTTGAACAATTAAAGAAAAGAAATATCGACCTTAATTGTGGAAATGATAAATGACACACCTGTGTCCGGCGTGTTTCGTGTCTTTTCGAATGTCAGCGACATTGCAGACCGCTGCCAACGAACGTCCCACATTTGAGGACTAGGAAAGAGGCTTAATTAAGAAGACATAAGGGTGTCGGCAGCATGCTTTTGGTTATGAAACGTACCCATTAGTTCTTCCCGTGTTTTGTCATTTATCTCAGCGTTCTAATTCGAACATTTTTTAAACCTTTAAACGCAGACGATGAAACTATTTTTTTATACAAAATTTTTGAATTATAGAAGTCTTTTCTTTTTTTTTTATTGAATTAAAATTTAATATATCACAATAAATAGTTATTGGATCTTACAAGACAAAATAGATGCTGCAGAGTGTGTTATAAGGTAACGGTTTAAATAAAACTGAAAGAAACGCATAAAACAGTAGGTTCTGTTTTTTCAATTCAAAGATCCTGTTGACTGACATTTCCCTGCAACTACAACGATTTAGGTGCATCGAGTGAGTTGAAATTAAGTTGAGAAAACTCACTTAAGTAGAGGGTAGACACGCGGAAGATCAAAGGAACCGCATGAGTGACGGAAACCAGCTGCTAGACGATGTTCGCCCGACTGTCCAGATTTATGCACCCATTTTCTTCCTTTCTCATGCTTCTCAAAGCACTGTTTTTGTATTTTTGTCTCTGTTCCTATTACGGTTTATGTAAGCGGCATTAAGGGTTTATGCCTACCGGTCGTCTCCGGTGACTGCTAGATTTTTACAACACTGGTATTCTTATAAATGAAGAAGAACGAGATCAGACGATGTAGAAGCATCCGCTGAGAGCATTTCAAACAGAGACATCTGAGACATCTCTTTGATATTAACCCTTGTACAACGGAGCCTCGGTCAATCGTATACAAAGATATTAACTTAAAGTTAATTTATTTATAAGTTTCGAAAGAAAGAAATTCATGTATGAATGTACGATATTAAATTAATATTGGGGTTCTTTTCGTGGTCCGCCGTTCGATAGTTAAGAGTACTGTGTACCCCAAAATCAGAATATTTGACTAATAGTGAGATTAGTTCGTTTGTCATATCTCCCAATGTTCTGAATTTTGAATTTGACTATCATAATACCTACAACCACTCCAATAGCACATGAATAGAGGTCCTAAACAGCATACATAATCCAAATGCTGATAGTCAGATTTTGGTAAAATTGTAGGTAAACCCTGTTAGAATTGATCTAGGCCACCCATAAGTGACCCATGCTACGCCACTGGGACTATAGCCAGCACACAAAGCGCGTGTATAGACAGTTGTTTAGAATTACAACACACAGAGATAACTACCGGCATGAGATACATAATGCAGCAGGTATTGTGAACCATACCGCGCCCTCCTGCATACAATACGCTCTACCGATGCATTCTATTGTTGTCTTTCGGAATAAACTCAGTCAGCCACCACCTCCCTGAGGCTCTATATTATCTCCATGCATATAATACATGCAGCATTCACGAGTCTCGTTTAGCCTGCCACTTTACTTGCTATGTTTGACGGAAGAGTTTTCGAAATGACTGTGTTAACTTCGTTTACTTGCACCCTTTCAAACTTTCTACTACGAACACCGTGTCAAGAACACTTTTCGAAAATACGCGTGGGCGATCCATTCATTGCGATCTTCTTGCTACTAATATTTACCCTTTACATAATAAGAATTTCAAAATAATTTTGTTTACCGTTGACTTGAGAAGCTCGAGAAATACGTCGAGAAAGATATTTAGGAAATCACAGGTACAGCAAGTGTACCAAAAATTCATTCGAAGAAAGGGGATTCGTTCGGTTAATTATATTGCAAATTTTATGTTGCAACGTTCGGTATCTAATTACCTTCACAGGAGATGCTTGAAACGAATACCTTGCATTTGAAGGCTTGCCATTGATCTCGTTAATTATCTTTCAAGCTCCTCGCTTTAGCTCTGTGTCATTTCTAAATTAAGATAAATCCCCATTATCGCTCTAAACACAATGTAATACAAAAGTCTGACGGGTAATGCTCTTATTTGCGAGAGGATCTGAAGCGATTCACGTAGCATTATGATAGTATTTAGGAAATACTCAAATGATCACATGAAAGATATCAAACATTACTTGCAAACAGAGTGAAAAGGGTAATAACAACTTTGTTTATCAGGAAAATTATTACGTTAGAAAACTCACAAAACACGCATTATACGAACGATCTTCATTGTTTTCAAATGCTGAATGAATCAGTGCCTATGGGCTTTGCGATTTTACCAAAATCTGACTATCAGCACTATGGGCTTTATCAATTCAGATAATCAATTCAAGGTCTCCACTCTTAAAAGGTGCTGTTGGAGTTATTTTCCTCGTAGCACTCAAGCGTAGGTTCCTTAAGGACATTTGCCACTAGGAAGCCGCTGTTGCCTTTCTCACCTGACAGATTAGAGAAAAGGTAGGGTGACATAAGCCACGACAGAGAAATCACGTTCCAGGGTGTACGGGCAGGTTCGTGGTAGTTAGTAAGTACCCCTCGGGGAGATACGTTCCCGGATAATCCGCGATTTGTTTGCTTGTCATTGGCTACGACGGTATTTGCTAATCGTTAGACACGTTTGGTAATGGATCTTGAACGGACTTTGAACATTGATGGATGGGTCGATTCATTGGAGATTTTCCGCTATCCTGTCAACTTGCATTCCCAGTTCCCGATCCTAGATTATTGCTTTTGTTGCCATTTGGAAAATTATGTGCAAAGCATTGAAGTATTCAGTTTTATAAACTTAAAGAATTAATCTAAAATTGCTCTTGTTATGGATCATGTTAGTGAACGCTCGAAGACACGCGACGTTGGTGTGGTATTTGAAGAGGGGTACTAAATACCAATATTCATTAACGATGACAAATATCGATACTTTCGTGTTTGTGCAATACACAGTTGGAAGAGTGTACCTGGAAAAAAGAAAGAAATTCATCTCTTGGCGAAGTGGCAGAGTGTACGTTGTGTAGCATCATCGAATGCCTGAATCACGGTATCGCGTCCGATAAAGTCGACGAGGTGGAGTGTACGAGCGGGCTGTCACGCGATGTCGTATTCACGTCGCATATACGACGTTCCACGCTAACTGGAACGAACGTTTCAGACATCTCTGCTCCGAAAGCCGGCGCGGCGCGTCGTTTTCCAGTTCGTCGGCGCGTTTATACATCCGCGTCCCACCACGCATGTCAGTACCAGTATTTCAAGCCGAGCCGCGTCCCTAAGACTTATAATTTATGAACGAATCAAGCGAACCGCACAGAGAAGTGCAAGCCGCTCACAGCCCCTGGCGATAGTTCTGTCTTTGGCGTGATCGTTGCCAGGCCATGGAACGGAACGGGACGAAACAGGATGGACGAATCTTTGAAGATACAGATACGAGAGGCGTTAGGCCTGTTTCAGACTGGCTATTTTATGTGGCACCGCTAGCGGGGAAACGTTCGAGTATAATAGGTGCTTTCACACCGTGACATGTCAAAGTGTAATTGTCCGCTTTGAAAATGAAACGTTTCAAAGACAGTACTTGATATTTAATTCGCTGCACAGTTGGACGTGGAAAATATATAGAAGTTAAACTTCTATTAAACGCTTATGTACGTAAACGTTTACTGACCGTCGACTACAGGTCGCATCAAAAGGGTTAAAGGCGGTATCTGTCCAGAGCGCGAGTAGAGGACAGGGAATATCGTAAAATCCTGAAATGCGTATCTTCTTCTTGAAATGCCAAAGCAAAGACCCCCGCTTGTGCCATTTTGAGAGGTAATACATACTATACACGAGTTCCAAGTCCAAGCACGGTGTAGTAGGCAGCTTTGAAAAGGGTCCTGTATGGTCGTGGCATGGAGCAGCCATGATTCGAGATGGCGCGTCGTGCAGCGAAGACGGTGCGCATGGGGCCCGCCGCTTCTCGGCCAGCGTGGCGTTATTTATCACGGCCGCCGTAGGCGCGCAGACGGCAACTTTGTGCCGACTTTGCCGCTCGCAGCCAGAATCGCGATACAGCCGGCCAGATATAATTTTATTATACCTGCGAAGCGAGTGTGGAGGGTAGTTTATCAGCAGTCGAGTGTACCGCTTCTCTCTCTCTCTCTCTCTTATACTCTCTCCTTTCTCCCTTCTTACTCTACCATTTCGCTTTATTGCTCTCTTCTTTGAGTCCTCTAACCCCCCCGTTTCACCGCGCTTCTCTCTTTCTCTTTTGGCTCCTCTACTGCTCATACCGCGCGTCGCATCGTTCTACAGTATGCCACGCCACGCCACGCCATGTCAAGGAATAATATAGTGCCGGCGGGCTCTAACGGCAGTAATGTATGGCCGACACTTCGGGCAAAAGGGTACGCCAACTCGGAGGACGCCAAGGGTGAACAGGCCGAGCCACTCTGTCACGCAGTTTTTACTGAGCGCCTCTTCCTCTTCCTCCTTCCCTTCCACGTCGAGAGATTACCGCCTCCGATAATTACGACGTTTGCACCCACCGGGGACGATTTGTCTTCTACGGTTGCGGAGGGGCTGCGATTCGACGTCCACTGCCACGCTTATGCCAACCTTCTCTACTGCTTCTACCTCCTTTTCACCTTTCTACCATCGTGGCCAGCTTGTTTTTCATCTGAAATGTTTGCTGAATCACTTTATGCTCCACATTATACGTGTTTATTCTTGCCTCTATTTAACCAACGCGTGCTTTTGCTTTTGTGGATCTCTGTTGAACCGCGTCCAAAATGATAATTTTAATTCCAAAAAAGTTTCCTCTGTTTCGCGAATATAACAAAGCTTTTTGATTTAGAGTAAAATAACGTGAAAATGATAGATAAGTCACGAAGAAATAATATAGCCGATTGCTATAAAGTCTGCTGTTTCTGCTACAAGAAACATTCGTGAAATTTGAAGTAATTAACTCATTAATAGACATTATCGTGTGTGCACGTAAAAGCCGTTTGTGCAGGGCAATAAAATGCAAATTTATCGGAAACGTTTTACCTGTACAGGCTATACTACGTAATACCTCAGATGCGCGTCAATTTAAATGCTTATCTACACCTCGCACACCGACTCCGACTTCAATCTCACGATATAATTAATTTCATAATATTCCTCGTGACTTTGCCTCGCTTAATTGCTCACAATTAGCGCAGAAGCGGGGAAACTGGCGATACTTGGAGATTCAAGACGTTGGAAGAGGAAGGGAATGGGGATAGATTAACAGAGAGGGAGAGAAGTGGGTTTACACGTTGAAAGAAGGGATAGAGAAGGCAGATCTGCGTAGGTGGAAAGCAGTTAGCAACCTCTCAAGTTCCTTTAAGCATTTAGCGGTAAAACTAATTACTACTTGAGTTTCAAGGAATGTACCGAGTATAAAATAGATGCAATTGATATCAAACTTATAGCTCGTAGCTACGTAACATGCTTAGATATAAGAAAACATTTAACCGTTAGTATGTTCACAACCGAGGTAGATAAAAATTACATAGTACAGTAAATGTCTTTATAAAGGACCGTCCATGGTAATCTCACAAAGTGTTCTCTCGTTACTTCTCTATTTTTCATTCAACTTTTTGAACTCTACTAGGAAAACTTATATTTTTAATTGTAATAAAATTATTGAAATTCTTACGATGGCAATGATACATGAGACTGTATATAATCAAAAATGTCACGTTCAGTTCGACGGTTAACTAGCGGTTTCCATCCCCCTACCTTTCCACTCCACTGGCTCATAGGGAAACGATCCCCGCCATATTTACTTGGCTCTGTCTTGTGTTGCGACGAAGTGACAAATGCATTTTCGAGTTAACACAGGGTGTATACATGGGGTGGTGACTAGCCAACTAAATTGTAGGGTTATAGATTGACCGATAATGGGTGGACAGAATAGTTGATAGTGGGAACTGTGTAACTCTCGCCAGGGGAAAAGTTAGTCATTTCTCTTCTAGGAAGATGAAAAGAGCTTATTTGAAAACTTTCTTATACAAAATAAATAATATTTCTATTTTAGCTAAACACTTATACAATTTCCAAATAAAGTTTCTGAATCTCATAATCTGGTAGCAACATCTGTATGCTTTCACCAGAAGAAATGAGAGAAAGAGAAAAAGAGAAAAAGAGAGAGAGAGAGAGGAAGGTAAAGGAGAAAGAATCACGGCGGATCGTGTTCGTAATTAAACTGACGCGAATGGGGCTAATAAATTTGTGCGAGAGCATGAAACGAGTCTTGTAACTCTATCGAGGTAATTGCGGCGACCACGCCTCATTGCCGTGGGCTGCGGTTGCCTCTCTTACACCTTTTCGCATACCGCGGTTTGATACGCTCCTGCTACGAACCGCTGTAATATCTACAGTGTAGCTTGTCAAAGTGTCAAGCCGAGGCAGTATCGGCGTCAGCGACTGGACAAGGAACAGGAACAAACAATTAATAAGCAACCCGTTGGCTCATAACGTGTCTATTCAATGCAAATGACACTCTAATGAAAGATAAATCTTCTGTCCAGCCATCGAGACGTGCATTATAGCGTTATCTTTTGCGAGACAATGTATTAAATTATTGAAATTTATTAATATTTTCATTTTAAGATTTTACATATAGTTCTTTGGGTTTGCCGACTTTGTTAAATAAAAATTGGTTGGTATCTTGGTACGCACGTTACGGGCGATAGAGGAACTTTGAGTGCTATTTCTGCATTTGGAAATAGATAAATTTTCTTGACCTAGGCTTTCAAGGGATAAGAGTATGTGGCAATAATTACCATACCGAACACCGAAAAGACTCCAGGTGTTGCAGAAAGCAAAGAGTTTTCCAAGCCAGAAGCGAATAACATCAATAACCGAATACATTAATGTAAAGATATTTCAGAAGCCAAGGAAGCGGCAATGTCTTGAAACGATGGAATTTAAAAATCAATTTATCTAGACAGCCGTAATATAACGACGTTATTAAACGGTACAAAGGAACTCGCGCCACGGCGGGCCATTAACGTCGGTTAGACGCAAAAGGACTTCCGAGGGCGCTGCGATCAGTGATGTCCCCGAACACTACACGGTCGGGGTTCACACGTGTGTATCCGCGGTGTATGTGGAGTATGGTAAGCGAGTCGGAGAGGCAACCGGTTTCTGAAGTTAAGATGGCCGCTGTGAAAGTAGAAGGGTGAAGAAGAAGAGGGCAGTTAGGGAAGCGAGGAGGTAGGCAGCCGAGCAGTGAAGCAAGCAGGCAGGGTGGGCACAGAGCGATCATAACTCAGGTGGCCGCGGACAAGCAGCGCTTGTTCCGTGCATTTGGAACACGGAACACACACGAGTTCGCCGACGTTGTGCACTACGTGCCTTCCATGGGTGCCTGAAACATTCTCTTCCTCTCTCTTTCTCTCTTTTCTTCCGTCCTCTCTTTTTCCATTTACCTTTTCATCTTTATCTCTTTCTTGTCCGATCAGTTTCTCTTCTGCTTCTACCTTCCTACTCTTTTGCTGGAGCATTTCAACGTACGTGGCGTGGACGGTGGCAGCCGCAGCACGCCACACAATCCGACGATCTCTGTTGCGTATACTCGTAAGCAAAAGTTCATCGGTGTAACAACTTTATGAACTACCCTTACGACCTTTTTCGTACTTTATACTGTACGCTGCTTTTAAACTTTTAAAACGTAATATTGAACTGGTTACGATTTCTTAATTTGCTCATCAGTTACAAAGGTCAATGTATCACGATAGAGTACAAACTTTCCTAATCAAATACAAATTAGATATTTATGAAGCTTCAATTTTCAACTTGCGATTATAATGTGGAGTTAAACATGGTTTAATGTTATCCACTCTATAAGCATATAGTTTTGTTGAATTAATAATACTTACAATGGTTTTTTGTCAAAGGATGTCACAGTAATCAAGGTGCTAAAGATTTCACGCGACCTAATCTCAAAAAGAGACGCACTCTTTCATTGCATGAAAATTTAAGGCCTGATGTAATGATACTTTTGACCGCGGTTGTACCAGCAGCATACACGGTCGCCCGAAGAAGAACTGGTTACGTGGTCTCCAGCTCGTGTCCGTTCATCCATCGCGTTACAAATGAAGACTTTAAATAATTTAGTCGCCGGTTGTAAATCCCGTCGGGAAGCGAGGTTAATCGATACATGCCGCTGTATACCGCGCCGTTATACAGCTTGGAAACGTTTATGAATGCGCGCTATGAATCACGGGATAATAATATCGCGCCCGCGCGCGCATTCTTGCGCCTGCGCATGCGCATGTGCGTTTGCATGAACCTATAAAGGCATACATCTTCTCCAGATCGTAGTTAACCTTAACTCAAACTGCTTTCTACCGTTAATGCAATAATTTGTCTAAAATCTTTTTCATTTCAACATAAGAAGTTAATTTCGTAATCAAATTTGGTTATGGCATAGAATGCCTCCGCATGCGCGTGTACATTAACCCATACCTATGAAAGTACGCATCTTCCTCTGACTGTACAATAGTTTATTTTTACCCAAACTGTTTTATGTTATTCATGGCAAAGCATGTTGGATCGATTTAATCCTATGTAAGATACAACGAATTGTAATACGGAAGACGTACATCTCAATTATTATTATACACACGTATAGCCCACAAAGCTGTCATTCGCGGTTTCGGTTCAGTTTGCATTCCTTGTCCTTGCAAATATATTTAATAAATGACCCCTTTGATAGCTCGGAGTGCCAAAATGAATATTTTGTATGAAAACAGTGCTTCATAAATTTTCGGCTCGCTTTATTCAAGACTCTTCAGCATCAAACGTGCCAAATGTTACGCGGTTGAAATAGCTGAATTACAGAGAGGAACATTGAAAATACTAAAAATAGTACATACAAGCACGTTGAATGTTAATTGACCGAAATAATTTACTACTTCAAATGATTGCAAATTTATTACTCAGTATCGTTTTAAGTAATACGTGGTAAAGCTGTTTGCTTGATACAACCGGACAAATATACTTGTAGCTAGCAGGCAAATTGATGTTACTTATTTCTGAAATATATAAATAATAAATATTTCAAACTACTTTTATTTTTATAAGATACCGAACAATATTTCAGAAGACATTATAATTGTTTTCACAGTATCTACTCTCAACATAGTAACACTTGCAACTTCTTTAGTAATAAATATTTCGATCGGTTCAGAACTAAATAGGTACTTTCAGACGGTAAACAACGCCAAAAAAAAAATGTTACAAGTTAATAGACAAGTTTAGATCACCTGTGCAAAGTAATTAAACGGGTATAAAGCAGTTTTATCTGATATTGCGATTATTTAATAAGCTCATTGCAGTTGATCGCTTTAGATTATCCGTAATCCGTTTTCGAAGCGAATACGTCGTATCGATTCATTCTCCGTGAACGCCGCTAATAAATTACAATAATAGCATTAAGATAGATCGGCGGATAGACGCGTAGGCGCGGAGACGTGGCGGCGGACAATATTTTAGCGTGCAGTAGCTTTATGACCAGAGGTTACGAGCCAGGAAGAGCCATAACGCCTCGTATCTCGTTGCCTCGTACCCCTGCGTTCGTTGCATTTGCGGGAAAGCTCAGCACGGGTGCCAATTTCTACCAGCGTATCGGACTATAAACTGGGAACGTGATGTATTCTTCTCTTCTACTACGATTCTTCCTCCGTTGCTTTCGACCTAACCTCTCTTTTTGCGCGCCTTTGCTCATTCGTGTCGCCATGTCGTTACCCTCCATCACACTTGGAGGTTATTTCGATAAAATTGCTATGAAATTGTTATGACACACTTTTTTTGATTTTTTTTTTTTGATTAGTCATCTTTGAACTATTAGAATTTCTACGGGTAGGATAAATAACATTAAAAATCTGAAGCTGAAACGAAAGATAAGTTCAAAACGTATAAAACAGAAATGTTATGTTTCTTCCACCCTTAAGACAAAGAGAGATGCCTAGAGATCCTGGTTTCCTTATTCTCTGAAACATGCAATAGTAATATTCATTAAAGACAAATACGTGTATGAAAAATCAAAGAAGAATCGTATCATGAAATTTTCATAGCACTTGGAACATGCAGATTATTGTCACATCTGTGTATATGTTATTGGACAACATTTATTCAGTCGGTAAACTGGAACACGTCTCAGTGGAAAATCGTGCTCGCGCGCGCAATATGAATAAATTAAACTATCCAAGCGGTTATATATCGTAAGCACAAGTCGTAACACTCAAAGGCGCGGTAATGAGAGTAAATCACAAATTTATAGCCATCCATCGGAGATTATATGGTAAACACGTATGCAGTTTATCGTCGGTAACTGCATTCAGCCGTCGTAAAGCCGCGCGCGCGCACACGCGAGGCTGCCCATATTTTTCGTCACCTAAATGCCGAAGGGAGACGTTTCAACACTGATATAACATTACCGACCTATTCACTTTCAGCAACCTTCCCTGATGCAACCTCCTTTTACGTCTTCGTTCAGTGCCGTAACCGTGAATTTGAACTTGGACAGTTTTTAATACGGTACAATCAAACGGAATGATTTATGCGTAACTTTCGAATATTTAAGACACAATTGGTTGAAATTACAAAATAAATAACAAACTAGATACACACATTTTTGCTTTTCCATGGAATGATTTTCGCTCTTATACAGGGAGTTTCAGGAAAAATTCTCTATGACAATGAAGTTGAACAATTCTTAACCATTTTGCAATCTGCTTCTTCACTTTCAAAATACAAGTGGTTAAGAATTGGATAGTCGACTTCCTGGTTGTCCCTCTGTTATTCTTGACCGAACAGCTGACTCGTGTCTTTTCTTGTACCGCCACAACCGCAAATAAGAATTATCTCTTACTATTTAATAATGCTTAGTACTTGAGATTTCACGTGCACATTTATACATATTTTGTCTGTATTAGATCAGTTGTTCCACAATTTTCATAACGTACATATTTTTTGAGACGTCCTGTATGTTTACAGCGCATCAACATATAGGTAACACAAATAATTATCATCAATTTGTGAACACTCTGTGTATTGTTTTCTGCTTTACAACGAGATAAATATAAACTCTAAACAAGAAATTCCAACGGCGATGAAATCGTTTTTCAGGAGACAAGGGTTGAGATGCTCCTTCTTTGAAAATTACGGCACTGTCTCTGTCAGAACTCTTCCTATTCCCGATGGCTGTTCGTACACGCCTATAGACTTGGATGCGGCTATAAATTAGGTTTTATGAGGGAGATAAAATGCGCGTTATTATCTAAACGGCGACGCCTTTACAGAGATCGTGGCCCACGCTGTTTTTCGAGCACACACCCGTGCACACGTACATCTTGTATATGTATACGTCTGTTGTTCCTGTGTATAACGGGGGGAAAGCCATTCACCCTCAAATACATTCTCTACGACGAACCCCTACGTAATACGCATAGATTGACTGTCAAGTTCAGGGAATGAATAGGAAATTGGATAGGAAGGATGATAGTCCTGGATGTAGAGTGAACATTTATCACATAATTAGTGATGGGCTAGCAATCACTTCGAATCACTTTGAATACACAAGGTAGGGCGCTAACTCTGTCCGTTTGAAATATTTCTGTCACGCTACAGGGTGTTCTATAACACGTGGTCTCACTTTTATGAGAACGATAATGAGAAGAGTGTATTGGTTTCCATCCACTTATTAAATAAAAAGTTGAGCTAGTGTACTATTTATTTTTAATCCTCCTGCATCATTCAGTAAAGTATTATTTCACTCTGTTGTATATAATATACATGATCCAAATTACAGAAGTTTGAATAGTGCAAGGAGTTGAAAAGTTTTCGTAAGAATTACTTTTCCGAATAAAGTTATTAAAAATAATAAAAAATGTGATGTGTGCGTGTGTCTGTACGTGGTCAAAACGACGAAACTCGCGGCACCGACGTTCACTATAATTTATAACAGTGGGTTTCGCAACAAGAGCAGTCAGAAATGACCACCCAGTGGCAGGGTGAAAGATGTTCAGTCATAACATCTGATGAAGCGAAACATTAACGAGGCGATATATCAGCCGGCTTTTATAGATGTAGCGTGGGCGGTATCTTGGACATCACCCAGAAGAACGAGCACGAAATGAAATGTGAAAGAAGTAATTTCTCGGGACTGCCATGTCCGTTCATCGAAGTGGTAAGAGACTCTTTGGCTTATTCACGACTGCCATTAAATTACTGACACGATGAAGGATCGCTGAACGCGTGAAATCAATAGTTTCCTTGCGAAATGACGAATGTTGACAAACTGGTATCTCGGGTTACGTAATGTCTCTTAAGAGACACATGCTACGATGTATGTTATTAAGTTGCTTAGCATTATCTTTTTTTTATTTTCTTGGAGCACATTTCAAAAGACATATCGATTTTTTTATCGAAACATAAATCAACTACTGGGTATGTTTTGATGTAAAACTGTTTGGAAATTCTGGTTAAAAATTAAATTTATTTCTTTGTGATTTTAACTTTTCAGATTCGACACCGGTATATACAATACGTAAATGGTGCACCCTATTATATTTTACAGAAACTTTGTTTAAAGACACTTATAATTTTCTAACGATAATTAAAGAAAAAAATTCGAGTGTCTTTTGTCTGATCGTTGTTTAGTTTCCTGAAACGAAACATATTAGAGAAGTTTAAAGGTTCCCCCGTCTTTGATGTATACCACCTATCTTGCTGACAAAAAGCAAGAAAGCCGTTCTTGAACTGGCAGTATAAATAATCGTGACTTGGCGGGCCAGCGCAATAAGTCCGTGCAGAAAAATACGAGCATCCGCGGCGGCAGCAGCATTGGGACGAAGCCCATTATTCATTGGCTTAAGCCCGGTCCCGAACAGCTAATGAGGCCGGAATACCAGCGTGACCATGATCATCGTAACCGGTATACCTTTCTTGACAATTGCTGACATGCAACAGGATCGTAGCTGCTTCAGTAGTGCAATAAATAAATCGCGACTATGGTATACAACGTTAGGGTACCACAGGATGTCCGTAAACATTTGGACGAAATTAACGCAGTGTATTAAGAGACCTTCCTATTGTGACGATTTCAAAAAATTATGTTTCTTTTTATGTCTAAGAAAAGATCATTGAAAAGTAACATGAATGAATTTGAAACATTAGCAATGCTACAGGTAGACATCCAGGCGGTTGAATAAAGATGAAGATAAAAGTCAAGAATCTTTAGTAATAATATTCAAGAAGTTATAAAACCGACTTATGCATTGCTTGAACGATGTTTAAGCAACTGTGTAGAAAATAATAATAAACATTTTAACGTAAAAGCTGTAGTACTTCGCTTCAAAGCACTTACAGTGAGTTTAAAACAGGAACTATCATTTTAATACTACTGATTTAATAACCATAAAAATCACAAGAAATGTTTATTATAAATTAATTTACGACGCAATTCCATTCACACGAAGCCTAGTCGCTGTTATTTATAATCGTCTAACGTGTCCAAGACATACCTTCTACTAGACTGGCAGCATATTTTCGAGGCAAAGACCTCTATAACGACTTTATTTCTTAAATAAGCTATTTTATTTTATACATTTTATTTCATCAAGACTCAAACAATTACTACATTGACGTTTAACGATTATGATGACTAGCCTAGGACATTAATGCCATTTTTACATCCTCGCTTCTTCACCTGCTCCTGTAAAATCAACTTTTTCTCTGCAGATATATTTATACAATTTCACACGTTACGTTATCATTGATTTGCAATTAATTATTTTTATAATAATATTTCGTAACTCTAAATTCAAGTTACACGAGTATTTGCTCGTTCGCATAGGCATCAAGCGTCGTAAAACGTCACACGGTATAAAAATTCATCGTCTGACAGCAGGATTGTAAAGCGTACTTAGTGAACGGCCAATAAAGGTGAACGATAAATCGTTCAAGAAATATATGAGCGAGCATGACAGCGGCACTGTGTCGAGGCCCCATTATTCATTGGCTTAAGCCGGACTCGAAGCAGCTAATGAGGTCGGCATACCGGCGTGTTCGCGATGATCATAGCTGATGGACAGGCATAATAATCCAACAGAGATTGCTGATCGTCGAAACGTCGTTGGCGTAGTACGGTAGCCACCAATGAAACTTTGACATGCTCGTTCAGTCTGTGTTCTGAAATCATTTACAGAGTACGTGATAACGTCCCAAACTTTCTGACGTGACTGTTTTTAATCCTCTGAAGACGGAACACTTGAAATGCTTAGCATTCGTGTATGCATACTGTTATTGTGTGAATGTGTTTGTCATACAGACCAGATTTGACCAAATCATTAAAATTTCATTAGCTAGTATTTTTGTTTTGAAGAAATCCCTCAATTGTTTGCTACATCTATTTTCCATAATTTAAAATATCTAATGTAAGTCAAAGAATTCCTAATGTGTAACATGGACGATGGATCTTTATGGAGATTCAAGAATGACATGGCAGATAACATGTCAAAGATGTTATGGTAATTGGTACATAAAAAAAATTAGGGAAAAGAAATGGAGGAAATGAAGGTAGAATACATTAGTCCAGACTTGCTGGTGAATTCATCAGCATTATTACAAATTCAACATATTTACAAGATGTTCCATTATAAGGGTTGTTTGTAGTGGTAGAAAGATTATTTCTTTTATTTTTGTTAAGAAGTATCTAAGATTATAAAATTTAAGCCATTGGATGAAACTGTCAGCCACATATTTCGGTGTACATTTTAACTGTTGACGTTTATGGATTTTGTTGTTAGAAATACCAAATACCTGGTGGCATTCTCGATACCAAGGAGTCTTCAGTTTCATGCATAGACTCCGGTCATTATAGCTTTCTCGATCCCATATAGGAAACGGAGTGTAATGGAATATCGGGTTACTTTACCTTTATCGTATCGTAACCTTACTATTATTTGATGTCAGTCTTATGAAAATACGAAACTCTTGAATTTTTCGTATCTGTTTCTCTTATTAAAGTACCCTCGTCGTAAACTATAAAATTTTGTTAAAATAATAACAATTTTGCATTTTGGTATTTGAAAAAAAAAAAGAAATTAAAAATAAAAATTTGGAGCATATTATCAAGATACTTTATTTTGCATATTTTACAAAGTTAAGTTTTTCAATAATGCTCCAAATTTTAATTGTATAACTTTAAAATATGATTTGAAAAATTTCCAAGTTTATCTGCCATTTGTATAATTGAGAAAATTATCTCGACATTTATAAAATAGTTTCTTCAGCTTGATATAAACGCACTTGAATATAATTGCTTAATTTAATATACATATATCGAGTGAAAGAGGTATTTAGCGTAGACTTGATCGCTCGACACCTTACAGTTTACGATACGATCGCGTTACACATCGTTGTTTTGTATTCCACGTTGAGCTGCGTCAATTTATTTCACGTTCTCATGTAGGTTGAACAAGTTGAATGATATAAAACGACAGTGGTACATGTTTCTTCTACCTCTTACACGACGCACACATCGATCGTGTCACGAGATACGGTCAACTACTTTAGGAAAGCAGCTCGACTTTCTCATAACTTAATCCGGCAACCAGGAGTACGAACTTTACGAACGAATAAGTTGAGTGGGATAATCTTACGAAGTAAAAAAGAATACCTACAACATGTTAACAAACTTTGTCACTTTTATATCGATATCGATTTATTGGCAGTTAAAATAGAAAACGAAAGCAAACAGGATACATTATTGTAAACCTTTTCTGTTGTTATTTGAAAAACTTTGAAAACTGTATTGTAAAACTTTTAAAATTCTTGAAAGACTCTAAGCCTTAGGGCAACCGGACCTTAAGGAATTTACAAAATGAATTCATATCATTCACCTTTTATCAAATATCGACTATTGTAAATAAAAAGAAATAAAAGTAGCAGCTGAATCCGCAAAACCATTCTCACCTCCTTTTTGCCCCCTTTTTATTATTAATGCGCAATTCTTCAGCTATCATTTTACAAGACAGACGTCGGTTTTTAGCAAGAAGGTTGCGAATAAACTGCACATTTTGGTTGTTGTTGCTTGTGCAAGGACGTCCACTTCTTTGGTCATCTTTCGATAATTGTCGGCTGTCACGAAAACATCTATCACTTATACACGGTTGTCGTATTCAATTATTACACACATTTTGATTTAAAGGTTTTGATATGGATTTATTATACTCGACCTATTTTTCACGAGATTATCAGGTTAAGAATACAAACAGAAAATAAAACACAAGCAACAGAATTTGAAAAACTGAACACATTCGAGCCCACTTGGGTAGATTTATCCATACCAGAGAGACGGCGATCTTTAAGGAAAGAACTCAGGGGAAAAAAGGTTTTTCCGGAACAAATTGTGTAGCGGGAAGCCCCAAAGGGATACATAAGACATTAAAATGGCGTCAAAAGTTTTCTAACTTCGAAACTCAATGACAAGAAGAACCATAGAAGCAAGATTGATGCCTCTTTTCTTTTTAACCGGATTTTTATATAAATAATAAACAAGTTATTTATCAAGTTTTAGTAACAGATATGCAGCCATTTTAGAATAAGTTTCGCTTAGAAACGGAGGAAATAGCGATTGTTAAACAGTCGTTTGACCAGCGGTGCTTGTTCCGTTTCGGTTGAAAGCAAGAACGTGTCAACGTGTCTAGGAAAAAAGACGAATGTACCAGGAAGGTTCCCATTAGCAGACCGCAGCAGGGTGTCCCGGGAGCCTCCCCATTTTTCCACACTTTTCCGACTCTTACCCTTCTCACCGATTCCACGTAAATTCCGTGGAAGAGGATTCCTCCAGATGCTCGACTGTGTCGAGGGATTTCAGCAGCCCGCCTACACAAACGCCTACCAACTAATCTTTGTATTCATTCGTACAAAGGTCATAACTAATGATCCTAGTATGCCGCTACAATAAGATTTACTTCCCGCTTTGCAATCCCCTGCGCCTTGTCAGCTGAATAATATTACTAATTTCTTATGCGGCTTTGTCACCAGCCGAAAGGGCTGTCCAACCTTGAACGAATATTAACAGGAGCCGTCCTTCTGAACGTTGCACCTTTACATTTATTGTACGCTGCTCGTTTAAATTGTCTGATTGTTCATTAAGTGAAAAATAGTAAAAACAGTAAGTTAGTAAAAAATGTTTTGTAATAAAATAGTAATAAGAATGTATTTTATTACTTCAATTTTAACTTCAACCGCCTATCTAATTTCATCTCCTTTCAGTTCAACATACTGACAAAACAACCTGGTCCTTTACGTCGAATCGATAAGAATCTTTTATGTTAAACTCTGATTAACATCTCGGTTGCACAAGGATCGGTATTGACACACGACAAAATAAGATTTATTTCTGTTCGGCCCGAGCCCAGCGGCATCTTACAGAATAATAGCACTAATTTCTTCTCGGTCTTTGTAGTCGTTCGAAAGGAACCGAAGCGTGCTGGACAGACCGTACTTTTGTCGATGATTGCTAGGCGGGCTGGTTGGACAGGTCATAAATTTCTGTCCTGGAAATTGTAATGTATTCTACCGACTCTTGATGACTTTTATTGTACGCCCGGCGTTGTGGTTAATGTTTTTCAGGGAATGATCGAGACAGGTAGTATCTATAATGTAACACGTTTCCGTTTCTCTTTCTTCGAAACATTTCAGACATCTGTTTTTTGCACAGAAGTAATCTCAATTGAATTTATAATTTAATATTAACGTCCACAATATTTGTTCATATGTTATAAAATAGTTTTTGTTAACTAATCAAAGGAACAGAAATATCTTATTATTCGACACGAAACGATTCACTTTTAACTACACTTCACTCGATCAGTGTGTAAAACAATTATACATCAAACAGAGCTGAAGCTCTCGAAAGTAATTAAGCAGACCACGTAGAAGTAACAAATGACTCACGATTATGTTTTCCTTCGGTTGTTCAGCTTGAGGAGGGAGCAAAGAACGTAGGTCGAGGCAAAGCAAAGTAGTACAATCTGCGAGATTGCCACTTGGCCGTAACAGATGCGCCAGGAAATAAATGTCTGTATAAAGGAGTTGGCAAGTTTCTCTGGATGATATCAAGATGCCGCCGGCTAATACAGCTTACTCCGGTAGTTTGAGACACAAGGGTGAGAGGAAGCGTTTCGCGAACGACATACCCCTTTGTCCTGCACCTTTTCTCTCCTCCCCCCAATGTATTTCGATATCAAAAGAATTTTGGCTTTATCTCCTCTGCTCTTATCCGTGAGGGAGAAAAACGATATACCGTATCCAATAAAGAGAAATTATATTCTGCCTGAAGTGGGACTTCTGCCCGGATACCAAATAGCTTGAAACTCATTTTTCTTCGAATATGTTCGTCGTATACGCTCCTGAGAAATCGTATAATCTTTTACGACCTGCATAGAATGAATATAAGTAAGATGGTCTTCTTCTCTCATTAAGTAACAAATTGAATAGCATTGTATCCTACAAATTCAGAATTTTATATATATAAAAAAATAACATGCTTGTGTTTGTTGCTTCGAGGTTTTTCTCTTTACTGGCTTTCTAAGCGACTCGCGTACGTACTTTCTTCTTTCGTAATGTTTTCACGAAGACCTTTTATTCGCCTCGATGCGGTACTTTTATCGTAACGTATAAAATTTGTGTTTTCTTACGCAGCATATAGTTGGCTAGTTCACACTGACATATGTAAACGTGTGAAGATGCCAGTTTTCAAGTTTCCTTTTATTAGGTATACAAGATAAATTCTGTGCCTTTTTCTTTTTCTTTTGACAGATGATTTTTCATTGTTAAAAAATCATGGCAACTCCGATTATTAAAGTACTTTTTATTATTATTATATTCTAGCGCCACTTTTCAAATATTCAGAAACGTGGGAAAACATTCAAATTTAAAACACTAATTAGAAAGACATAATACTAGAGGCACCGAATTAATTTGTACGCCCAATATATGCAGCTCAACTGTTCGTTCCATTGAAAATCCCCCTTCGTTCCCCCTTAAAGAGTATCATAAAAAGATGAAAAAATTTACCCAGTACTGTCTTACCCATTAGTTTGGAAAACACCTTCGGTTTCGTTAATTAAGCACATCCTACCTCTATCGGATAGCCCTTCTTTTTTAAACACTTTGTACATAGCTATATCATTCTGAGAAAGATAATCGTTTGACAGAACATGCGAGAGAAGCGGTAGGCAAGGTGAAGCATGAATCGTGACCACCTGTCCTCGAATGAACTTCCCTTGGAAGACGCCCGTGTATTGGTGGAGTTTATGACCTGTAACCTGCGGGTAGTAAGCTATTTGTTAATGTTCGTATGATCATCGTGTGGCCTCTGTACAAACATGTCAAGTTGTCGCGGTGTAGTAACTCCATTCGTTGGCCAGAAACAGTTGGTCGCTCGGCCAGCGTTGCGTGTCATGGTGCCTGTCGCTGTTTAACCTTCTATCGGATGTGCCTTCCGGACCATTCACGTAACACGCGCATTAACAACACCTGCTGAAGCCAGTTTTAATCATGGTTTCGGTCGCATTTTGGTTATCTAACGAGTTAGGATGGGATCAAGTTGAATATAATATGTACTCATGAATCCAACTCAATTTAAAGTTTCATTTCATAGGATTCGAATAGCAGTGATGTCTGTGTATTACATTCGTGTATTAACGCCTTACTTAAATATCTACGAATGATACTTTTACTGAAATTCAGGTCATATTTAATTTTTGAAAGATTTAAAATTGAAATGCAAAATGGAATTTGTCATGATTCATGAGACGTAGGTTTTGTAAGAGCCAGAAGATTTCCGGAGACACTTATAGCATAAATAATCATATCCATCCTGGCCCCCATTCAGTTGCCGCTCCCTAACTAATGGCTGCCATCTCCTATCACCGAAAGTGACTGACAAGCAGTCCATCAGCATCATATTTCGTAAACATAACGAGATTAGGCCGCATTGTGACGGAACTTCGAACTAATTTACATTCTAATCCCTATACACTATTGCCGTATCTTCTCCATTCTATTAACGTCATTTTTGTGCTTCCTCAGCTACAGATCAAACAGAACAAAATCAATTTAAAGTGGTCACGTATAATTTTCCATCTTAGAATCTTTAAATTAAACACAGTTACAAGAGGAAGGCCCTGATATGTATATTATCACAGGCAAAAAGGCATATTTGTGGTTCACATTACAATAATATAATTTTGAAAAAAAAATTATTCTATAACTTTGACCGATAGAATAAGCAAGATGAATAATATTTCGCGATCAATCTGCTGGCTTTGTTAAAAAAGAAAAGAAAAAGAAAGCATTAGTTGGCGAGGATAAATTCGCGAGGCGAAAGAATCCAACAGAAGTTATGATGGATACACGTCTATACGAAACTATCAACGACGTCTTAGCGGAGGGTGCTGGCGTCGTTATGGGCACGACGTTGACGGACGGCTCGCTTACGCATGGTTGACGGGGAACACAAATTGTGGGCGCAGCTGCGCCGATAGTAATCAAGAAACACGGTAGGTAGCGGAGTAGAGTGGCTGGATAATAATTCTCTCTCTGTCCGTGTACACACACGCCCTGGGTTATAGACTAGGAAGAGACGTGTGGTGAACGGACAGGAAGGTGTGCTATAGAAAGTGCGGGAAACAGAGAAAGACACAGTTAGGTAGATAGATAGAGAGAGAGAGAGAGAGAGAGAGAGAGAGAGAGCGTGAGAGTGAGAGGGAGTGAGGGTGCGAGAGAATGAAAGACGAAGGGAGGATGAAACGGGACAGCAGTGGTGGCGCTTCACAGGAAAAGCATGTTGATCCAGGTCGATACCTATCATCCGTTGGTCGATGCAATGCCGAGATTGCTTCTAGTTCGGCTCTCGTCTCTCTATACATCGATATTCGTGTGTCCCCTGTCCTGTCCGTAAGCTGACATACAATGAAAGTCGGCCATAGTTCGGCAACGACGACAGCCAACCTGAAATATACAACTTCAAAAGGTACAAACCCTCTGGTTAAGGGAGAAAGTCGGGCTCAAAAGAACCTATTCAAAGTTTCTAGCACGAGTAAAATACACTTTTTAGAGCCACTGCCACATTTGATTAAGCGTACATGTTGCCGAGAAAGGTTAAAATACATCAGTTAAAATAACTGGGTTTAGTTTTTGTCAGAAGCGATTCCAATTCGTCGATAAAACTTATATTTTTTCGAAAAATAAAATCTTTCTTTCATATACCTAAACCTTTTAATCCTAGAGAGACCAAGGAAGGGGTATGTCGAGCCCACTGGTTAATTTCATTTAAAAAGTTTCCAAAAAATTATTTTCACTGACGCCTTCGAGATTAGTAGGTACTAAAGAAGTAATTTTGGTTTAGTACGGGTATCGTAAGAAAAGAAGTGCTGGAAATGGTTTTTCTAGATTTAACAAATTAACGCCTCTCCTCATAATCCACAAAGTTATGACTGGCTTCTTTCGAGCAATTCCATCGTGATAATTATGTTTTATTAATACTGTTCTAATGACCGAATCGTTCAGTTTTTTATTCAAACATTACTCAACGTCTGATGCTAATTTGAAAGCATTAATCTTCGGATCATCCGTAATTTTTCTGACAATCCATCGCTCACCCTTCGCATTCGGTTTCTTATCGAACCTCTTTCTTAGCTTATTTAATATACGATCTTCTTTATATTCTTTTATTATTTATATTAGACTTTGATTAATTACTTTTATTGAATTCATTATAAAATTTTCTATTTTTATAGCGATAAATAACTCATGTTCAGCTGTTGTAGGTTGTCGGATTTCAAGAAGTTCTTTGTTTTAATTGTCAGTGTCGACAATTTCGATCCTATTTAAGTTAGGTCTTTAAGTCTTAAGAAAATAGGGGTGAACCGCTAGGTATACAATTATTTTAAGACACAATCATTATATGAATAATATTAGAAACAGAAATATTCGTTTTGCAAGGGGAAGAAGAAAGTGATGAAGGGGCTGTTGGAAAATTTAGCGGCAACGGATAGAGAAGCGGTCCCATGGCGGACTGTCAGCTGTTTTTCGAATTCTGTCAATTCTTGTCAGTCGCACTGACCAGTTTAGCATAAAAATGCTATTCGGTAGATGGTCCGCTTTCGAAGGCTTTGGCCGACACGGTACAAACGTATCGTATATCAAAGCAGGCGGCCATGGCCAGGGAAAATAAGAAAGTTTTTGTTCTTTTTATGGTGCTACGGTCGCCGTGGGCGGTGTCTGATATACGATCGGAGTTCACCATTTTGTTGACGAAAAAGCTACTACCTCGGCTCGGATTTTTGCTCTGCGAATACGAATAAACGTTATTTCATTTTGCAAAATCGCTTTCGAAATATCTCAAACATGTAGCTATCAGCTACAACAGATTATTAACGCGTTTAGAAGTTACAAGAAATTAGAATTAGCGAAAATATAGTTTGTTCTTATTTGATTTGTCTAGCTAGTAAATTACCGCTCCCTTTTCATTATTTCATTTCGTTGTGCCCTGCTCTTTGCGTGTTGCGCATGTTTCTGTATGTACATTCGTTTTATATATTCATATTTCTTCGCTGTACCAGTAATTGGTAGCATTATGTAGCAGTTTCATGAATAATTTTCTAATAAAAACTGCACAGTGCAAAGGGAATATTAAGCGACACGAAAGTTGTCTTGGCTTTTCAGTAAAACTATTCATAGTAAAAAAAAAAGAGAAAGCTTAGAAGTGTCCAAAGCAATTTAATTTTCTAACCAGCAATTACGTGTAATTTGTTGCAGCATTAGAAGAGAAATATCTTTCGAATGAAAACTATACTGTGTAAAGAAAGATGTTGCACGATTGAAATTTCACGGTTAGTTATCGATTATAGAATAGCAATGAAACGACTGTATGCTTAGAATTCATTAAACTATCCTAAAGGGATAAGGCAAATTCCTTGGTACACCAGTTTGGGCCTATTCCCGGGGTGCCTATTTAACTACTGTAGTTAACGTAATATGACATCCGCCACGGCGAGTGGTTACGGAGAACACGCGATGCAAATTTATGGTATTATCGTAATAAACGGGTTATAAAGGCCGATAGTTTCTTCGTGTATTGAAGTTATACATACTGCAGCAATACTATTGCTACATTGTTACAAAGTATAAATAAAATAATAAATGACTATCCAGATAATGGTCAGGGTGTTCGATATTTTTTTATTTAGCAGAGTATAGTTTGATTTATGAATGTTACTTTTAATAAAATTATATATTATAGCTGTTGAAAATGTATATACATGTAAACCTGTTAAATGATTTAAGTATCATATCAAGTTTGACTACCTACTTCTGGAGCACCCAGTAGAGAGAAGAGAGCGTTATTAAGAATGTTAACGTATGTTCGTGACGGGTTGTCAGGAACCCCCTTATCCGACTGAACTCGCCTCGGCTGGTGGATATAAATATGCAATAGCGCTTGTCATGCGCAGCGCCTAATAATTGAATGTATAATAAAGAAGGCGTCGCTCGGTGTCATGCTGACAGACAGACTACAGAAGAGGCCACGAGCGAGAGGAACACGCAGACAGACGTCAACTGTCAATTTTATTTGCTTCTTTCACTGATCCGGATCTTCCGTTGCTCCATTTTATTATCTTTCGCGACTCTTCCTGATGATGACTGAATCGATGTTGTCATTCATGATTACCGATACTTACTCTGTACGTTTGATTACAGATTTGATTTATTTTTAGATCCATGCAGACGAAGTGACCGACTTATTTATTAAATTTTTAATAACTGTAGCTATATCTAAAGTATTATCCGTTAATTAAAACATTTACAAAAAATTGATTAGTATTATTAAAGTGGGGCAAGTCCATTTTCGTTTGGATGGTAAATTGATTGTAGAATAAAATTTTATGTTTATTAGAGCCAAAACGATAAGACATCCAATTTTTTCATAAAATAATAGTATTTTAATTTAGGTATTACTTAAGTGATTTATGCACTTAGGATTTTGAAAAAATCGATTTTTCGAAAATGATAATTTTTTTAAGTACGTCATCGCGTCGAGATATATGCCTTGCGTATAACTCATTAAGGAAAACAGTGTGTGTTTTAATCGACAATGTATGTCTGACTAAGGAATACGAATGACAGCGAGTTTAGCTCGCTGGAATTTTGATAAAAGACTTTCATGAATGATGATGGCCCGCTGATAAAAATATCACTGAAATACCTAGTGAACAGTGAGGTATGCGAGGCAGGAAGAGGGCTGTAAACGGCCGATTCGATATCCATTCGAGACTGAGAGCGCCCTCCAGTTCCCTGACAGCTAGGCAAACAGTGAGCTGACGTTCAGAATAGCTCTTATTTATTCTAACCTGTTTATTTAGGCTGCTGGGATCGCATTACCTGAGAGGTTTCAAGTAGCGGGGAAGGAAAGACTACCGTTGTCAGCACTAAACTCATTGTCACGTGTCAGCCTGACGGGCTACAATATCAACATATGGGTTTGTATATGAGTACGCGTCAGCCAACAGCTAATTGAAAGACAACTGTCTGTGCTGCTGGTCACTTCTTTTGTCACCCTTCTTTATTGTTTTATGCGGAACAGAGCCCTTATATTATTGAATTAAATTTTGTAAGTCACAAACTTTCAGTTATTATTGTGATACTAATTAATTTTCTTGCACAACAGTAGATAAATCATATTTTTATTAATAAATTTGCTCGAAATAGTGATTATTAAATGTTGTTCCCTCCAGTTTTCTAAGCATCGAAAATCAGCTTTTTAAACGTGATATGAATATTTACATTTGGTTATTTATTTATTTATCATTTATGTACCAAGGCAGTTGATATACGTAAACTAAATATATGTGAGATAGAAAATTTCTCAAACACCCGGTGTACTGAATGTACGAAGTGGAAGCGTAATGTATTATACCAGCTAGGCAGGTATATTACAGAGAGCCGCAGTTATGCACGACGGGCTATGATTGATGACAAGTCGTTGCCTGTTATGAATATAATATCGATCAATCACGCTATTTACCGGACGAACTCATAGGCCCATTCTATCGTCCTATGCTTGCCTACCAATCTATCTATATCTATTTCGACTTGACCCGCTTCTATCCATTCAAGTCCATTTTTCATTCCATGCACTAACCAATAACGCACGTAGCATTTTTTTCATCACTGATCAACCAGAATCAACATGGAATCATTTTCAAAGGCTTTCATAAGAGCTACAGGTGCAACTCTTTTAGTTCCTCTTTCACAAAAGTTATCATTGTTTAACGTTAATATTTTGAAAAGTGAACATTGTAGAGTTTCTGACTGTCAGTATGATAAAATATATCTTAGTAAAATGTAAAAAAGTTATTTTGGAATATCGTGACCAAGTTAGATAGAAATCTACCACGTTCGCGCCAACTCGGGTAGATTCACCCGCAGCAGGGTGGTAGATAAACGACACTCGATAATAACTAAAGTCTCATTAAACTCTTGATAATAGGGTGATTATTTCTTGCTTGTTGGATCTTTCAAGCACCGTCCGAGCTCTCGTCGTCTCGAGTATTCTCTGTTCTTTGTGGTGCATGACACGTTTGAACGGAAAAGGAGGCAACCTCGTCGAAGAAGGCGTGGCTCGGAACCGTGCTAACGACTCTCGCGAAATCGTCCCCCTGTGTTCAGAGCGCCATCTTGAGAACCCGACGCGACGTTAAACGATCAACTTCAAAACGAGGAGTTAACGACAAGCTTTGCCACCAAAAATCGTTCATCATTTCCGACGTTAAAAGTAGCAACTTCTCAACAATTATTGAACTTCCGAATTTTTTTTTTCTCTTAAGCTTTATTATTTTCTATTGGTTGCCGAACTTAGGGGAGCGAGGAAGTTATATCGACATCAATTTCTAGAAAGATCATTTAAATACATTAACTTGTTAGTTGAGCTGCAGCGATTTGACAGATAGCCTTCCTCGAGTATAGGATGCATAATTTCTATTTCCAGTATCCCCGTTCCCAAATCTACATTCACAAGGAAGACAAAGCGGGGCTGGTTTCTCCTGAAAGGGCAGCGATTTAAAGCGGGGTATTCAAAAAGGTAGGTTCGACCGGTGCGATATCTGATCATCGTTTCCGCGCGCTGTCTCCTTCACGGGACAGTATGTACTCGACTATCAGGAGCTTATATACATTTTTTGGCTAACAAAAGGTCGTTAAAAATCCGTTAGATACGGCTGTCAGATAAGCGTGGCTCTAGCGTGCGGTTACGGGAGAAGCTCTCAAGTTGAGCTCTTTGTGCGTGATTTGAATGCGATCGGAGGGATGCCGTATGGTCGCCAGAGCGAACCGTGAGGGCAAAAGTAGGGGATTGCTCGAAGTGGTGGGGAGGGGGTTAGCAGTGCTAATCTCCGATCAGTGTCGAGAGCGTAACGCGATCCGACACGACGTGACGTGATCCAGACTCGATAGCCAGCAAATACATCCCTGCAGCAGCCTTGTGCACGGTGTCGAGAAGGGCAAAGCTGGCGAGGCTTTACAAAGCATACTGCATTAAAACCGACACTGGGACAGGTCTACGTGACGTATCTTCCGAAATTGAACCACTTACCGCTCCGCGCCAATCAGCCTGAACGTTCTCTGCAAAGATTAACCCCTTTGAACACAGATACCCTTACACCTGAATTATCATATTTGAATTAGAATGAAATTTTATGAAAACTGAGCACAGAAAGCGTGCATTCCATACGAATTACATATTACCTTATCTCTGATTGAATGATTTTTCATTTTTATATTTATGGTTCTAACGACAACCCCTATAAGATGACATCTCCTTGAAAATAGTAATTCATGTTTCTACTTGTAGAAATGATCAAATTATTCCATTAAGAAGGATACATGTAGGAAAATGAACTATTTTGACTAAATAGCGAGTAGTTTGGAAATGCGCATGCGGTGCGCGTTGTGTTTCGAGCGTCAAGAGTCGCGCCACCCTTGCATGCAGCCAAACGCTTGTAATACAAACTCGAACCGTGGTACATACTGTAGTACCCACACGACGCTGTCACAAGTGCTCACACGTCATTGTGACATTGTGAGCGCCCATAGGAGTGTGAGGAACCAGTTGTCGAGAGCAACAGCTGCTCGACCCACATACATCACCGCACGTCATTGTTCGCTGCGTGCATTATTCGAAACAGGTATGGGGACGCACCTTGGTATTACGTCACTAGAAGACACTAGACCAGTTAATGGCTATACGTCATCCTACCTGAGGAATGGTCAATGATATTACTCAATCGCGCGTGAATACAACACTGTGAGAGACATCCAGAAAAAAATTTATGCTTACGTTTCTATGCTATAAATACACTTGATTTTATTTTTAATACGGTCTGGAAAAAATTCAATTTACTTTTTAATGCTTTTTTTTGATTTAATTTATGAAGCTTTTATTTATTTATAGAGACTAAATTTAGTTGTTTGGTAACCTTTATATTTATGAATCACTGATTATGTCATTTTCCATTAAAATTCTAAAATTTGTTTAATCAAAAATAACTTAATCTACTAATACTTGGCGAAAAACTTAAATTCTAAATGAACACTGTCATTTGAAGTCATTCTTTGATTCATTATTGATTTAGTATTTGATGATCGTATAATCACGTCAATGACTTCAAATGCAGGTTTTAATCAATCTTAATAGTCGCCGTCAAGGATGTAAATATATTTATAGAGGCTAAAGTAAGAACGTTCCGGTGTCTTGTGCAATTTCAATATGAAACCGTGAATAATGCATGTCGAGAAATCTTGAGCCGCCAACATCGTCACGCAGTTCACATCCTCCCTGCGATTTAAAACTGAGATAAATGGAACGCGGTAAGTTTGAATAATGAGCATTTGCAGCGATGATGTGTCGACTATTTTACTAAGTACCTTGAGTTGTTCAACGGAAAGTTGTTCAATAGAAAATCCGCGGGTTCGATCGTTTTGCAAATTTAACCGACTCATTAACCAATCCTCTAAAGTTCATTTATTATTCAGACCAATGGTTAACGATTAGTTATGTCTATCTATTAAGGTTCTCGTTTAATTCCTGAATATCTATCTTTGAATGGATACAAATAAATTATTCCTTTTGGTTAAAAGCAATTTAGATTTTTCTCGGATAACGTTAAATAATTAAGCAGTTGAAATAAAAAATGACATAAATTCTAGTTAAGGAGAGTTTGCGTTTGAAAGATTTCTCGGGGATAACTAAAATGACCCTACCGTGCATCGTTCGATAAAAGTACACGGTAGCTTATACTAAACATTAAGAAGATAGTCAATAGAAAGTGAGACGGAACAAGGACAATGGGTTCGCGCCTTCCTAATCCCACGGAATCTGGTCATATGTAAGGATTTCGTTGGTCCGATTCAAACATGGCCGCGTTGTCGCGGTAAAGCCGCGGATCAGCCATTAGCCAGTGGGCAGGTAGCTTCGCAAGCTTACAGACGCTATCAGCAATGGCTTAGTTGGCTTTCTTTCTATCTCATCTCGTGATCCAACTGGGTAGTACTTGCCCGTAGTTACAACACGCTCGCCGCGGTGCCCCGAAAGATGTAACGAGCTGATAGTTATCTTCATCGTACCGGCTTGAAAGTGATAGGACAGGTCCGAATGGGGATAGGTAGGTAGATTACTCTCGAACCAAGGTAAGATGGTACTAGGAGAAAGCTTCGGAGTAATAGCGAACCCCCTGCACGATCTCATCCTCGTACTCGTTATGAAGAACTTTTCGAAAATCTTCCTGGATTCCAACCACCTTAAACGCTTGAACCTTTCATATTTTGATAACGGTTTCATTTTCCGGGCAAACTTTTACATAAACGTGCACGCTTTGAAAAGAAAGAATCGAAATGAAAGCGTTGAAATGATGAAATATTTGGACGATTTTGAAAAAGGTAAACGGCAGGTTTGTTAATTTGATTTTCGGTACATTTCGAGGTAGCTGGTTTTGAGGTCGCGACTTGGAGCGTTACGTGTCGGCGAAAGACGAGATCGGGCAATTTATCAATCCACGAGCGAGAGAACGACTCCTGGCGGGGCGGGTAATTTAACAAGATTGATGCGAAGCCGACATGCCACAGTTTCGCAGCTGAGAAGAGAAGGGGTCGGTTGGTTGGTCGGTCGGTCGGTTGGTGTTGGCGATGTCGGCGGTGTGGGCTGACGTCGGAGGACTACGAGAGGAGGATGAGAAAGGTAAAACCAGACGTGTGAGCGACTGGTTATTAGGAAGCCTTATCACGCAGACTGGCACAGAATCACGCAGAGCATTAAAACAATGCCACGAGCGATGGAGCTTGCTAACATCAACGTGTCTACCAATTTCACCACCATGTATCACGCCGTTTGACAAATGTCAGCTGCAATTGATTGCAACGTCTTCCTCGATTGCTATATTGGCACAGTGATTTTCTTATCTTTCATAAATCTTATACTATACTTATCAATTTAACTATGGAATTTTAACATCAGCCTACGAGATTTTAGTTTCAAATATGATAATGCAGTAATATGAAAAATTACTAAATAGTAGGAAGAATATTCTATTACTCCGATCAAGTTAATAAATACTTTCATCTTATCGTTTTGCTTAATTGTTTAATTAAACAATTTCTGTTTCTAAAGTTGAATTATAATTGAGCAATATATTCATTCTCAAAGTTTTGGTCATTTGTCATCGATTGTTTGGGAGTTTTCCCAGCCGATAATGGCGGTTAACCGTCCAGGCTCCTTCGTTTAGGCGTTCCTCCAATTATTCACCCATGCGTGGGGATGATCTAGCAAGGCGTCAAGGGCAGTGGCAAGTACAAGAGGGAAGCAATATTAATTGGCTCGTTCATCGCAATGTGGGCGGCTGTAAGTGTCGGATTCTCCGTCAACTTTCCCTTAGGGTTAGGCATTGTAAGGGTTGCACGGGTAATCTGGCGTACGACGTCCCGCTAAATCACCGCTATTCTCCTAGATTGCACTATCTAACTTGCTTTCTCTTCCAGTGTTTGTTCCTTCTTCTAACTACAATATTGCCTTGTTAGCTGACCGTAACTTGGGACTGAAACTGGCTAACTAGACTGCTCGACAAATTATGACATCCCATTCAATTTCTGGTAAATTAATATATTTTACAAAGAAAAATGAATTCAAAACGATCGTTTTAGAACATGTCGAAATTATAATGACACAACCGTTTTAGTGCCACGCAGCGCGATCGCGCTTCGCTGGTTTCATGTCAAAAAATGCTACGGAATCGGTTCAGTGGACCCAACTGTCGGTACGTTTAACGCTAATGGCAATGCACTGTTAATGTTACACGATTGAACACCAGTATTTTTGCAAGCTGACTATCTTAAAATGCAAATAATCGAATCATTAACAAAACTGTAAAATTAAATGACATAGTTACCGCGTTGCATGATAGAAGAAGCGGATTTTTGCAAAAACCCTTGACATTAAAATGGTAAAGTTGAAAAATATTTTTTGCAAAATAATGAACAGAGCTCACTATAGAATATTTTTGTAATTTGTACGTCTTCACGCTTGATACAATAGGTGATCTTTTGTAAAGAGATATAGCGTAATTGAAATCCACTGTATCTGTAAAGGCAGAACGTAGTTCGAACAGTATACACGTTAGGTGTATTCAGGAAATTGGTCGCGATATCGGCGCCAATTTATTGCCATGGGATACTCGAAAATTGCGGCAATGCCATCGGTGGATGACTTCGCAAACGCGGCAGTTGTCGTCGCCACGGTAACGCAGAACCACTTGCAACCGCGAACATTTGAATAATTCGGTCGTTTGCAAGCGAACTTACAACGCTGTGCGCATACAGCCGGATCATGGCCGCTACTTACTCTACTATACACCGATCTCCGGGTAGTTTTCGAGCCCGTTTTCCTATCCCGTGAAAGTGGACATGTTTCTGAACACGCGTCCCTTCTCTCTGCGTCGCTTCCTCACGATTCCCTGAGCAGCAAATGGCTTAGAAACAGGATCAATTGTTTGGTGAACTTTCAAGATTGAAATATGACCGAACATTCTGCTTTTTTTCTTTTACCTTTATCTCGGATAAACTGGCGTACTATTTATCATCCTGGAAATTTGGTATCGGGCTATTTTAATCTTATTTGTATACAGCATGCTTTCTGTATTAAACAATTAGTTTAATTTAACTGCTGTTAAGGTAGTCGGATACCTGGCTATCCATTTCTATATTTCTTTTTATTTTCAACAACTTCTTCTGTGCCTATGAAAATTTTGCAAAACTAGTGAACTGATGTTGATATAAAATGATTATTTTCAACAAAGTTATTATTCAAAGTTTACGATTGAAGTCTGATATTTATTACGAGATAACTTAATGTGTGAAACTTTATAAAGAAGCATTCACGCATGTGCATGGAAAATTACGAAAGAATAATTTATCGTTCGTATGTCTTTGGTAAATGATTGTATGTTTAGCTGGAGCTGGTTAGCAAATAAATATTACATAAACCTGTTATGTGAGACTTTTTGTACAAACTGTGTGTTACATTTGACGGCGTACGTATCGATGTAAAAGTGTCAAAATGTCAGAAATACTTTAGCTTAAAATATATGAGCATATCTGACTCACAAATTTTGATGATAAAATGTCTTAACTGAATTTTTTATTGCAGGCAAATGTAGATTTCTCATTTAAGCCTTGTGAAGTAACCTTCATAAATTAACAATTTCCGTTAATTAACGTGAAAGTTACACACTTATTTATCGTCGAAATACTACTTTGTTTAGCGTGGAAATATTTATCAAATTTAATGAATGCGATATTTCTTTCAGAAAAAGTTGTACGTTTAATTAAAGGAATATTTAAAATATTTTCAGACCTACCAATTAATAACAGCAATCTATCTGTTCGGTTGCAGAAAATATCATAGCATGTGGCGTGACGAGTTTCGTGACTGCTTCATGAATTTTCTTTCGACAGCCGATAAATTATGTTTTCAAAGCTGACAGCACCGTTGCATTTATAAATTCGACGTTTACCAATCGAAAAAATAAAATGCATAGATCCTAAAGCAAACATTACAGATATTATAAATCTATATTATTTCGTTAGGAGCCTTCGCTGATATTGATTCGAAAAGGAGATAAGCTTTTATGCATAAGATCCGCATTTGAATTTGTTGCCCACTGTTAATAGTATCTGAGTACTTAATAAAATATATTTTTCAACACTTATTTTAAGGGCTGTTTTCATCCCTGAAGCATCGACGATTACTGATTTTGATCAACTATTGATTTTAGGAGCTCTAGTAACAATAGTAAAAGGGATCAATATGTATTGAAAAATTGATCATTAATAAAGCTAATAGTTTCTGGACAAATATATATAAAATCAATAGCAATTATAATAAAACAAGTACTTTTATTTTATACTGAAAGGACTGCAGCTCTGCAGCTCTTATGGACGAGCCGCCACTGCCTGGTTTACATTTTTAGAAAATTTGTCATGGACTGCGCAGGACTAAAAAGAAAGTTGTCAAAAAAATGTCACTGAGTTTTACAATCAAAAAAGAATCGTGTATTTTGAAATAAATGGATAGATTATAAAAAGGATATGAAATAGAGGATCTATTGTCCGCATAGATCAAACGTGTTATCCATGAGTGTTTACCTTATGTAAATGATATGTACTACCGTAAAATTCGAGGGCATAAATGGCTGACGCTACTCCATTATAAGGGGAAAATAAAGTTTCTGGCCGTAACTGTGGCTGGCACAGTTCTGTCCGGATGAATTTACATTCAAGCGGTGCTATCTAATCCGCGGTAAGTGAAAAAATTTACGACTTTCGGTAAATCACGGCTTGAGCCTGCTTACCTCTCCAACGAATAACGCCCGTGCGTCTGAATTGTTTATGGTTCCGTCATAAAACAATGATACGAGAGATTATAACTCAGCGCTAGTGGCGAAGTTCTTTTTGTATGCGAGGCATGATCACCTGCACGATTTCACATACGCGGAGTTATGACATTAAATGATTGATTGACCTACGGTTGGGTAAAGGTGAAGTTGTCATAGTGGCTCGGTCGAAAATCAATTCACAACTGAGTATTACTTGAACGATATTATTATAGAAAATATAATGATAAATATATTGGAGAGCTTTCGTGAAAAATTAATTATAAATTTCCTTTGTAGAATGTTTATAGAAAATGGAATTGGAAATTTCTTTGTACCACCAGTGCGTTATATCTAACTCAACTGTATACCATTTCCTATTTGACCTTTATTTCGTACATTATATCTTCCTTTCGTAATTATTTCTTCAGTTGGCGTTCAATAGAGAGCCAGTATGAATACTTCAAGCTAAATATGAAATCGATAACAGGTAATATTGCAAAGTTCATACACGCATAAATGATAGCTGTCTACGTGAAGGGTATTCAATTTCCGGTGTCATATCCAATATTATATCAGACGGCTGTACAGCAAATGATGCTCGTGCAACAATACGTATGTCTTTTCAAAGATTAAACTGTCTTTCTCATTTAACGTAATAATTGAGAAGGAATTATAATCTAACAATGTATTTACTATAACGATTTTTACTTTTTATTACGTCATATACCTTAAACATGAGAATTCAATGATTCGTATCACTGCTGCAATGTGGTAAGCTTTTGTACTGTAGGTTAGGTTATGTTAGGTTAGGTTCTTTAATTTTGAGGTTAGAAATTTATTTGAAACGAGACAACCGATAAGGACCATTTGTTTTATGCTTTTTAAATGTTTAAAATATAAATGTCTTAAAATATATTTTGTGAAATATTCTACATTTTCAACGACGTTACGCCACTGACTCGTAATTTAAACGGAGCGTTTATGGCATTGTTGTGAAGCAGTGCTTGGCGTCGTCTTATAAAACCAATTTCGCGGGTATTATGCAAGCTGTCAGTCCCATAGGTGAGTTATGGTGAACGTTGCCTGCAGCACAAACACCGTTGTACCGCTGTTCCTTATATTTATAACAACAATTCTCGTTACAACATGAAACTGGTAGCCTTTATTTTTGATAGTGTGAGGCATTAATTCAGTTTCTCCATGCGTTTTACCCGGTGTATTTGTTTCGGACAGATAATAATTATATTTCCATATGTTAACGTTAAGAATTTATACTTTTTACGTTATGAACAACGAAATAAGTATTATCAACGGCTCGTACATCTTTCAAATTATAGGTAATATATTACATACATTGAAATCATCTGCCGTGACTCGTGTCATGAAATATAAATTCGAATAAAGTCGTCCTATACTTTGTATGTTATGGGTTACATCTTTCCATAAACGGATCCATAGACGCGTATAAAACAGACAGATATTCTATCCGTCTGTAAAACGTTGCCATTCTTTCGATCTATCGGATAATAAAGCAGTCGTGTACAGTGTTCATGGGAACGAGTAGAAAACTAGTATCTGAACGTCGTGTTTAACTCCATTGGAATATACGACGCTATATCCGGAATTTCGTTCCAGACCGTTAAGACACTAGATTCCACTTTATCGGCACCGTAATGGTTATATAGCTGTTAAAGTTGCCCCTCATACAACTTTTCCAATCTTATCTTCACGTATGGCTTCTCTCCTTCCCTGTCCTGCAACTTTCCTTCCCGTACACTCCTTCTCTAGCGTTGGAAAAGCGGAAAGGATTTAGTTAAATTGGACTGCATGCGAGGAGCTGTCGCTGAGATTTGTTCGGGCATCAAAGACCGCTGACCGTTGTAAAAGCGTTCGTACGAGGCTCGATAGAAGTGAAGAAATCGAGAAACCCTGGATTGAAGATACGGACAAGGCAACCGTATTTCTCCCTTTTCTTTCTATTTGGGGTTGCCACTGAACGCGTCGGTGACCAGGTTGTCGATACGTGCTTGCCAACCCCATTTGACTCCATCATCCTATTCTACCGGTGAAACTTGAAATTGTATCATACTTTCAAGTGGATTGCTGAAATTTCCCTAACTCCGTTCCGTTCCATAGGCTGCTTTCTGCTTCCTAATGTTTATCGATACTTTTATATGTATTAACTTATTTTAATTTTTTTTTTTTTAGACACTGTATAATTTAGAATCGGATTAAAATGAAGCTTGTATTTCACAATCTAAATCAACAGTTATCAGTACTTAAATACACGTATTTAACATTAGAAATGTCAAACCAGTCAAAATGACCGGTTTCAAATTTCTTATTTTAAATTACAAATTTTATCGAGGTATTTTTGTTGAAATGTATGTTGGCTATTGTCGAGATAAAAAATGAATGTTATAATAATTTTTGGAAAAATGGTGAACTTTGAGACAAAAGATTTTAAAATTTCAATCAGAGACGGATGTATTTTAAGACGAGAAGAATATTGAATATATTTTTTAAATTTTTATAAGTTTAATTGAGAACAATTTTATGTAGAATACGTAGGTACCTGAAAGTAGAAGCTGTTACAATGCTGGCAATATATTTCTGTCATTTTCTGTGTCACTTTAAACACTTTCTAGTACTTGAAGATGTTAAATTACGAACACTTACAAACAGAATGAATTATCGTAATTTTTATTTTATATTGACGTTAAATAATGTACCTAACGTTGGATGATTACAAAATTCCACAATATAAAATCTTTTTCTTTGGATAACGAGCCAAGAACGAAACACGTAATATCAGTATAACGTTGGCACTGTGTTTCTGTCGTTATGCATGTTATTTCAAACGTGAAACGTTTAAGCAAATCAACGATACAAAAGAAAATTTCGTGTGATTTATGCGATAAGAGTACGAGTTATATATTTTGTAGAAGCTAGTAGTGGTGCCAAATGCTTGTAGTGGCGGTCTGTGCCAATACGGTCGGTAATAATTTTACTGAGTTTATTAAAACTGGTCGACGTATCTAATTGCCTGTCGTGCAATCACTCTGCAATTTATGTGCTACATGCTGAAAATTGCAATCACGATAGTCGGTGATTTTTCACGTGTCAGGAATTCAGTTCATTAATGCGAGGTAAAATTAGCATGAATAATACCGTGTGGCGTGAGACAATGAATACTGAATGAATTGAAACAAAAATATTGTTTTCGTTCAAGAAATGTCATAAGAAAATGTGTTTGACGAATTTATGCAAAAAACTTGTTCCTATCGAAGGTGTAAATAGAATTAAGAAATAAGAAATAAGGTTTTATTGACTTGGATTTTGTTATTAATATTTCATTAGTATCGCGTAAAATATTAATGACAGAAACCAATTAATTTCTTGGGAATGAAATATTGCATCTTATTACTTGTTATTATATGTATAATCAAGACATATTGTTTATATAGATTCAAATTGGCATACGTTATTAAAATTAAAATCGAACAAAAAAGTATTGGACATGGCGTGCAATTAATTCCCTAGCGAAGTGGAATAAGCAAAGCTTCTCTGTGTATGTACTAACGGACATGCTAGTGTTCCCTAGCATTTTTCCCTGAGCCCTCTAGCGGAGCGGTAGGGAACTATATTCTTTATGTTGCGCACGAGTTACACACATACTGTTTGACTAGTTTCTTCTTTTATTTTATTAATATTAATTTTCAAAATTGATTTTAAATAAATTTTACTCTATATTTTCAGTATTTGATTTACCTACTAGGTAGTCTAACCGATTGGTTTAATAAGGCCGTGGATGAAACATACGCTATTCTTCTTTTATCCTTTTCCTACCATCTTCTTTGCACAACATCCTCAATGTTATCTTTACTAGGATATCATATTTGTATAAATGTGAGCGATTAACGTGTTATACACACATGTGAAGAATGATGTGTCAAGGTAGAAGTACGTAATCGGTTCTCTGGTAAGGACAAACATCGTAGATCGGTCAATGGGTCAAAAATCACTTAACCACTGTTCGAAGGCGCGTTATTCAATTCACGCTTAAGCCAACGATAATAACATCAGCCGGTCGGTAGACGGCGTGCAAAGTCAAGGGCTGACGTAGCGGCGAAGATTTACGGGCACGGGTCGGAGCATGCATCCTGTATGAATGTCGGGGCAGTTTGTAATAATTCAACTCCGCGGCCACACCTCGGCCACTTCCCGTCTGCAGTCTGGCAGGGCACGACCACCGAGCGGACTGCTGCTCCGTTGCGGAGGGGTTTCCGGTAACTGCGCGGTCGACATCTCTTCTCTTCCCCATTCTATCCTCCCCTCTTTCTCCCTATCGTCGACTCTGCCGCTCTCTCTGTTCGTCACTTTTCTTCTTTCCTCCTCTCTCTCTCTCTGTCTCTCCTCCGCGTCCACGCCCCCGTCAGCCATCCTTATCCGAGAGAGCCTGACCCGAGAGAGCGAAGAGCCCTGATATATCGGCCGCACACATTGCACTGGATGGAACGCAATATGTCCGCCGAGAAAGGCAATAACCATTAGGTTCCGAGAAAACTGCCCCATTTCAAACGACACGAACGGTCGAATATCAGGAAATTTATATCTGCTAGCCTTTCCTCCCTCCCTGTCTTTCGCTCTTTACCCCTGCTGCATGGCTACCACCTTCTACGTCCCATTCGTCGAAGCCAAGCGCGAGTCCTGGAGATCGAGCTGGCTTACAGGCTCCGAGACATATCCTACAGAGTGGAGAAGGTTATAAACGTTCGGCTAACTCGCTGGGGAGGTTGGGCAAAGTTTTCGTGAGGGACCTTATACCCTCCAAACTGGAGGCCGCGTTCGCGTTCCCGTTCCCGTTTTATACGGCCGGATATGAAGTGGCGGTCACATGCCTGCGGCCAACCGCTACTGCTACTCACTGGGTTGCGCCGATTTGGGAGGCTGGCATGAAAAGTTGCCGCATTATTATATAAATTCCTCCCTTAGTCCTAATGCCTGTACAAATACACTAGGGACCCTGGTATTTCCATTAGTGTTTTTGTTCGCCATCTTTTCTTTTGAATCTTCTCTCTTCGAAATCATGTATTACATAGTTGAACACAAGTATTTACACAAAGCGATCAACATCTAACATGATAAACGTTAGATTCAGATTCTCCCAAATTTATATGTTTGTTTAATGTCTATGCGGATAAAAGGCTTCTATTACATTCAGAGGCGATAATGCAAGCTCTGTTCGTGAGATTTGAGTATTTATATTGTCGATAAAGGATAAACACATTATCTGCGCGATATAAACGGCGGATTTATGGGTGAAGCCGAAGCGTAGGCGTCGTACCGTCGACTGCAGGAGAAATATTACGCGTTGCTCTTTCCGTGCGTCGACGGCCGACAGCTGTCGCGTAACAAACGTTCGTAGCGATACTCATAAACTAGACTTACGCTAAAAGCCTTCATCGTCCTTTCTGCGCCCCGTCTTCTCTATTCAAGGATATCAGCCATGTCAACCCAGCTTTTTGATCGAATTACGAAACGCTGATCTAAATACCCCTCATAAATTAACCTCTTCTTTATGAGAAACGCATCCGCTATTTCAGAAACGCCCAGAGGGAACGTCCTTAAAAAATGCATTTTACACAGATTTTACAAATGACTCTTTTTCATCCATATTAGCGATTTTATGACGACTGGGATATACCGTTGAAGTCCACTCACCTGTTTCTGAAACACCCGCTAATAACAAAGTGTTACTGTGTTCCAATTGCGAACTCGTTTCCCCGAGTTAATAGATTATAATAGAATATTATTAATCGCTTGCCGACCATGTAGTTGGAAAAAGTACCAACTGGAAGTAATATTAGCCATTAAGAGGTGAGAAGGAACAAATCCAACGGTATGTCGTAACGTAGATCGAGCACGAGACTGGAGGCAACGGGGTATAGCAGGGATCTGCAGGCAGAAATTGCTTTTCCCCTATAAGGCACCATTATCACGTACCATCTTGTTCGAATGGCTTCGTAAAATGCCAAACTGGGAACTCAGTATTGCTGTGTCCAGAACTGCGGTCAGCTTTGACCGTTGCAAAAACTCTCCTTTCCTCTTCACTCTTTCAAGGAGGTTCCAGCCTCTTTCTTTTTCTCTCGTACAGACACGATTGCACGTCGAAATTGTGGTTGCTCTTTCTTCTGGTATCCTCTTTACATCGTCTATGGATCCACCAGCTTCACGCTTTCCTTCTCCAACGCGAAGCAGAAACGCTTTTCTTCAAGGGTGTTCCGAGAGTGTTTGGCGCGGACATCGTCTGGCGAATAAGGGACGCCAGTTGGTGATGGAACGAAGAAAGAGCGCGGGTAGCTCGATGTAATATCACCAGACTACCTTACACATGCTGGCCAAATATAACGGTACAACTTTTGCCAAATGATGCCATTCGTTTAATTTCTTGGAACGACCGAGCGGACGTTTTCCTGGCGAAATATTAATAACGCAACCATACCCTCTTACCATCTCTTAGCTAGAATGCTTGCTACTGTAGAAAACTTTGTTACACTTTTACGTGGCAAGATGTGGAGAGCAAAGGATTGTTAACGATTAATATTAGGATGGCAATCATGAGTGTCTAAGGCTTAGACCATTTAGGCCTGAAGTTAATTTTGTGAAAATTGTGTAACATTTGCGATATTAAATGAATTAAGAAGGTTCGAAAATTAACTGAAAAATGCGAAAAACAATTCATGAAAGAGTTGCTGAGGATTACCCGTCCCATATAGAAGGTGTTCGGTTAGGGGAAGGCACCCTTGGAGGGGATGATAGCTGAGATGGTAATGAACAACTTTTTCCTTTACTAAAAGGTTCGTTAAAGCTTAGTTTTTGAATTATTAATGAAAAACACTGGCCGATCAGAGTGCGCATAGCGCGCAGGCTCAGCCGCGTGAGTGTCGGTTACGAACCAACGCAGCGTCGAGTAGTTTGTTCGCGGCCACAGTCGAGCTCGGTTCTCGTAGCCAATACTCCCACAGCTGAACTCGTGCGCTATGCGCGCTCTCATTGGTCGGTATATTTCATTAATAATTCAAAAGCTAAGCTTTAACGAGTATTTTGAGAGAGGAAAAAGTTGTTCAAAATCACCTCAGCTACTACCCCTTCAAAGGATATTCACCCCTAGCCGAACACCCTCTATGGTACAGTCGACAACATGAAACTTGAATGGGTAATTGATTATTTCTTTTTTTTAATAAACTGTACCGAATAGGGAACGATAAGTCTAAATGAGTTAACATCACTAAAAGTAATATCATGCTTTAGTAAAAACATACAATCTTTTAATGTTTAATTCTTAGTAGGCTTCCAGATTTCATGGTATTTTGTGAAAATAATCATTTCTCTCGTACAAGAAGAATGCCTTATAGATATCAGCAATAAATATTTTGGAAACATTTCCGATAAAATAACAATTTTCCAACTGTAAACACAGGTTTTAAAACGTGGACTCTTTTAAAGTTGTTGAAACTTATCTTTTTCGAATAGCTTTTTCTAAACTCTGACCATTTTATCTCTCTTAAGGGGATCATCTTTGTCAGGAACACCCTGTATATTTTCCACCAAACCAAGCAATAATATCGTCTGTGATGGTACGTAGAAACGAAATCGAAAAACTTTCAATCCTCGAAGGAGCTATTGCAAGAAACGTAGCCAATGGACGCCACCTATACTTCTAGACGTGATATCGCAATAGAAACTCACCCTTGAGTGTAGCGCAGGGTTGAGAGCTATAGCAATGACGCTGCTTTTACTTTATTCCTGTATTAAACGATATTAAAAGTGAATATCTGGAAAGGATAATATTACTTCTCCTTCGTTACGATATCTCTTTAGTTATCATTTTGACGGCTATAATGAAAATGGCTATGTCTCTGCTTTCAACAAAATTTATTATAAATTTTATTTGACATTCTTGTATGTTTCTTATTCGACGATTCTACGTCGTTGGTAATCGTTAATATTGATCGCTGATGCAAGGGGGTAAGGGATCCGAAACGAGAGCGATGACAGGATCTGAAAATGATTAACCACAGCGCGTTATACGGCACTAAACTAGACTGATGCTCATCGGGCGCAGGGGTTCGAAAGATGAAGGTGCTCAGCGTGAGTATTGAGACGTTCATTAGCGGTTGGTACGCTCTCAGCGTGAGTTGATAGGCGCGATGGCGTTACATGTGGTTAAGGGGAGAAACAGGGAGGAGAACCACCACCATTGACGAGTGATGAAGGGTTGTCCCCTGTGGCGGTCTCTCCTGCTTCTATGACCTCTGCCACTACATTAAATAATGTACAGTGGCGGCCAACTGCATAGTGTTTAAGACCGCTTGGTAATTTAGAAAATAAACAAGATTGATATTTCTTCACATATTGCAGATATAAAATCGGATCTCTAATCTGGTTTTTAATGATTTATGCACTTACTAGCTGTCTGTCATATATTTCTCCTTTTTACCGTAGATGGCACTGAATATGCAATTAAAAAGAGAATAAATTTTGAAGTTAGGCATCATAGAATTTACTTGTGCTACCTAGTCACTCGACTGAGCCGTTACATAACGTTAAAATAGCAGTGTATAAAGATCACCGGACGTCTAAAAGACAGATTGTGCGTCAATAAATGGAGTTAAAAAAAAAAAGGAAGGAAAGAAAGTTGTTCAGGTCGGTCTGTTCGTCGCCTGGTTCGATGCATCATCCGTCTTCGTCCGCGGTAGCTGGATCCCTTTTTGCGGTTCCATCCAGTTCCTTCGGTACTCTCCTCGTTCCACATACCGGTGTGGAGGCATCATTAGCCGGCATTGTACTCGCAACGGGCATATACTCGGTCGAGGTAAGAGTTACCGCGACACCCGCTGCGCCACGGCGATCTGCGATAGAGTTAATGATGCTGGGACCGCGGCGATTTAACAATAAGCCGCATTATTTACAGTCGGCTCTCGGCTCCATTACCACTGGTTGTCCGCTTCATGTGGTCGCACTCCTTTCTTTTCTCCCTTCTATTCTGTTTCGCTTTTTCGCCTCAACTTCTACCCTCTCTGTCCTTCTCTCCGCTTCAACCTGGTACCTCTTGCGAGCCGGCTTGCATTACTTCACCGCGAATGCTCGGGGAGAAATATTAAACCTTTATAATCAGTCGACACCTATGTCGTGTAAATGTATTTATGTTCCAAAGCATACCGAGGATCGTACAATGAGTAGTGCAGTTGTGGATAAGATGATTATGAAGTAAATTTTGAGCGAACAAATGAGAAGCGCTACGCAAGTAACGTATGATGGTTTCAACATTGTTTTAATTTGATATAGTATTCAAAAATATATTTGACACGTATTATACACTCTAAATTTTATTTACCCATAATAATTGTTTTAATTTTCTATTTCTCCTTTTTAACATTTTCAAATGGAACAAAAATAATTAAGGGAAGTTGCTACTTCTTTCTGGAGGATTTATTATTATAATTGACGGTGATAATTATTGGGCGGAACACTCTTCAGAGTGAAAAGTTTAAGGGTTGCAAGACACTCAAACTGAAAGGAGAGTGTCTGAACGAGCATGAATTTAATTATCTTAGATTTTTCTTGATTTAAAAGTTATTAAATGCTATAAATTGTTTCTTAAATTTCCAACAATCCAGTTACACGATACAATAGAAAACAATACAATTAACAGCGAAAAGACAAAATTGATTGAACGTAACGTTTATTTAATCTCGTTTCACGAAACGATGAAAATAGTAAGCTTGTTGGGACAGCAGAAAACGAAATTGTGTAATCCTTAGGATTACAGCTTTGATTGAAACTCTGACACATATTTCCCAAGCGTGTTGTCGCGTGTTACCGTTTTAGCCGCCGGTTTGTTGAAGATGTAACAAGCAACCTCCCATAGCGACTATCAGCCTTTACCTAAAATTAAACCTTGCTGAACTTGAAACCCCAGATGTTATTATCGCCCTGTTGTTCTCCTAACTTTCCACCATATGTATGTCTACATATAGCGGGGATTCTATACGATTGAAACAATCATTCCCTTTAATCTTGATTACCTATTAAGTGTTTACTACATTTGCAAAATTCATTTTGCAGCAAGTGTTGAGAATTTAATTGATATTACAGATTACAATTCAGCAAGTTGAAGTATAGAAGACTACTTTTGAAAGGGGGTCGTCATTTTTATTTCTTGCATAGTTGCGACTGGAGGAAAATCTTTAGAACATTTACTTCAACTGAGCTGCAGAAGTACCTTGAAAAGATTATCCGTTATTCCAGGCAATTTACGTACTTCTACGTATTCAGAAAGCTAAGTTAAATGCTTTGAAAATCTTCTTACAACTACTCTGTACAACTTCACGTCATTGTTTTTTAAGTCATTTTACAGTTTCAAGCATGTTGCGTTCATGCTAAAGAAACCAGAGGATTTAAAATGACATAGTTGAACCGATAAGTTTTTTCCTGATGGTTAAAAAGACTATACGAAGTAATGAGTTGCAATTAACGAGCGAAACTGTAAAATTGCTTGCATTTCTTCATTTTTATTAAATATCGATCGAATAGCTGTCAAGCTTAATTGAAACGAAAGGATCGCGAAAGACTGAGCAGCCGGACACTGGTGACACCGGACAGATTAAAATATAGCTATTTGCTAGCGTCGAATTCGATTTAATAAATACATCGCATCCGCCCTCCTATCCCCCCCACCCTTAATGAATTCCTGATTTATCATCCATTAAGGTGTCAGGCAACGCTCGGGTTTCGTTGCTCGGCTCGGACTGGCGGAAATTTATGTGGATAGGTGTGATTAATGCGATGTTCGCGGAAACACACGGACATCTGTGTTAATGGTGACGGATGGCTGCGCTAATGGTGTCAGCCAGCGTCAGGCGTTCTCGTCGCGTTCTCCTCCGTTGACTATAGACCTCTACCAGACTGTTTTGCGGGATTGAAACTACGCTTACCTCTTTTCTATCTACTTTCGATGGTATTAGAAGATCTTTGGGATCAATTGCGTGTTTCCTTTGACGATTTTCCGGGGAATTATGAGATCAGAAGCAAAATTTATACGGTGATTTAAGATACACGTTGTTGGGAAGCGTAAGAAGCTTCACTTTAATCGAGTATCGTATAACTGATGCTAGAAGTAGATAGTGGATGATTTATTTTCAGGAAATAAACCTTTTTTTCGAAACCTGAAATTCCAAAAATGTTCAATAATTTATAATAAGATAAACATATTAATCAGAAAACGAAGCGTTGAATGACTAAAGACTGATTTCCTCGTGAAGGAATTTCAGCTTTCTCCTAATTCGGTATATATCATTTTCTCTCTTTTTAATTACGTAAAACACACGTATACATTTGTTCATACACGAAGGCATCAGAAGAAACACCTGATTTAACGCTTACCGATCATGTTACCGACACGCGGTGCTTCTAGTCATTGGTACAGACAGCGGTTAATGGTAATTAATGTTAATGAATGCTAGATTGGAGATTCCATTGATTAATTGCACGTGTTCCGCTGTACGGAGTGAATAATGTTACGCTTCGAAATAATAAGTTAATTTGTCCAGTGTTAAATGTAATCCCATCACGAACAAGCAGCAAAAGTAACATGCAGTTTTTTATTTTGTAGTAACATTCATCTTCGAAGTGCAATCTACAGGATGTATTTTATCTTTAATAGAGAAAAGTAAAATTAAAGGAATTAAAAGATGTAAATGTACAATTCCTGACACGCAAACTTAAAAGAATCATAGATTCGACAAAACGTACGGCTGTCAAAGGATTGTTACAAAAACACCTCACTATACCCTCTCAGATGAAAAGATAGAAACTGATGAAGAATGATAAGGTTCGAGACTGGAAACCTTTATGCAGTCTTTACTTAATGAAAATTTATTTTTCATACATTACTTGCTGGTTTCGTTTGAGATATCGATCATTATACAGTGGAGCCTCAAACGAGTATATAGATACAATAATCAGAAAACAAGAAATTGCATGCTTGAGAAAGATGATAAATTTGTTGAGGCGTCAAAGTACCTACGCGAGGAAGGGCGTTGAGAAAGCAAAAAAATAATTTTTCCCAAGCAAGATACGCGCGATTACCAACGAGCTGAACGAAAACTACCCCCCCGTAGGATGGTCCTTGAATGGAAAGGGAAGGAAAGCTGCGGAACGCGTTAGGTAGGCAGGTAGGCAGGCAGGCAGGCAGGCAGATATTGAGCTCTATATTTCCATAAGCTGATATTTACGCGGCAATATACGCGGCCGTGCCCGCTACTTTATGGGCCTCGTAAATATAGCGGGCCGCCGGGAATTGGCTGGCAAGGCGGCTGCGTTCTCTCTCTCTCTTTCTCTCTCTTCCTCTCCCTCATATCGTTTCTCTCTCTTCCTCTCTTTCTACATTCCCCATGTCTGCTTGCCTGCCCTCATCCGGTGCAAAGACATAAATCGCCGCCAATTGTAAATAATACGCGACGTATGCTGATCTTCGTGTTCTACGTACGCGGGTACGTTTCAACTGGTACGTGTAGACGCGTACAGTTAGCGTGGATAGCCGCGTAAGAATTCAGGCTTGCGGAAGATCGGTAAATTCAGTGGCTGTCAGCCGGGGAAACGAGTACTTAATCCGATCGTCCGGGTTGCAGTAGGGAATTTATGCTTCCTGGTGCGTCTACATTCCAAATGTTGTCCTTCATTTTTATCGTATTCTTATTGCCAGGCTATTTTTGGTACGAGGCTATTGTTGCGAAGCTATCCTTGTTAAAGTACTACTGAATTTAACCAGCCTGCTAGGCTGTCTCGAGTCTATGAAAAGATATCAATTCATTTTAATACCCGATGATAGCAAGATTGAAAAGGGGTTTATGCGAGTGTCATGAAATATCAAATAGCTGGATAAGCCAAGGTATCATAAATATACAATAAAAGAACGAAACGTGTATACGTAAAAATGGTTTTCATAACGTTTTATTAATGTAAATGCGAGGCGAGGAATGGGTTAGGAAATCAATAGGCTTTCCTGAGAAGAATGGCGTTAAAGGTGAAGCAGACATTCTCTAAATCTTCATTTTGACGATATCAATAATAAAAGGGATTTAGAAGAAGAAATAACATGATTTTTAATTTTTAAATATAAGAAATATCAATAATAGCATAGATATAAATTCAAATTCTCCCGCGTAAACGTTTATACGTAAGTGGTGGGGAGCCACAAAGCTATAAATATAGCGCCTTCACCCCTACATCGTCATTCTCCTTGGAACTACCTTGGAGAAGGGGCGGGAGCCCGGGGAAGGTTACTATGCTCGATGCTGTACATATTTAGATACTGCAGTAGAATAATTATATCTACTAAAAGTTCAACTATTAATGTTAAAACTACGTCGGGGATGATAATAGGATACAATTAATGGCTGATAATGTCATGAATCAAAGTTGAGAGTTATGAGCGAGCTTTATTGCGTACTCCCTGACAATGTTAAACATTTATCACATGTGTAAACACTACATATGCTTACACTACGTCATTCTACGTTAGTCTTGTGTTACTTTACTCTGTGAATGCATCTTAAAAAATAGTGTTATCCTCCAAACGAAAGAATTTAGGGTTCAACCTAAAATAATGTTTACGTTCAGATTTTCTTCGTACCTTCACGGACTCTCATTATGTATGGCAAGAAATAGCATCCTTCAAGCAGAAAGGATTCTTTATGAACAATCTCTCCTTGCCTGCTTTAACATTTGCATCAAGTTACAAATTATATTTTGTTTTCGCTCTAGAAACATAATAGCTTGGCAAAATTTATGATGTCGGCATTCATGGTATTCAATATCAAAAGTGACATAGTCGTACGCGTTTAGTGGTTGTACATATTATTCCACGTCCACAGTGGCGTTCGCGAGTAATTCATGAACAGATAGTGAATTATGTTTGTCGATTTTGAGAATTGTGAACAGCTTATCGTGCGGAGATGAGAAGCTGGTTAGTGGAACAAGAGGAGTACGTGGTGTGCTCACTTTTAAATGGCACACTTTTAAATAAATATTTAAATTCATTTTATTATGTCAGAATTGAAAGATTATTTGACGCGTCGCGTCATTGATTGAGAACTTCCACTTAAGGCGAAAAGATGGTCTGACCACAACGCATGATACTACTGGGCAAAGTCTAGCTACCAGACATGGGCACGAATTTACTCAAAGACTAATTTACTCTTGTCTATTTTATTGATCAGCTTTCGATAGGTAATGAATAATGAAGGAATTACAATATCCAGGAAATAGTTATTCCACAAGAATATAAGAACTAAGTGTACTGATTTCTCCAGAATTAAACACCTTTGAAACTTGATGTAGCAGTGACGTCAGGTGTGAAATTTTTCTAACGCGTACTTCCGACGACTGGCTGACTTATGACTGAAAGTTGGTGCGAAGCTGAAGGCACTTGGATTTCACGTGCTTTAACGGTATACATGTCCCACTCTTCGGATACGATCTTCTACTACAAGTATGGGTCGGTACACACCTTCAAGAGTGATGGATGACAGCGCATCTGCGTTCAACTTCAACTCGATCACTTTTACGTATTAATATGTTTTCAAGATACATTATACAGGGCGTTCCATAATACGTGGTATTTATTTCAATGAAGAATGAAGGACATAAAGGTAATTCTTATAAACATGTGTCCCGTTTGACTGCGCCTTTGAATTATAGTCATTCTACTGTTTCAGTAGATTGTTTTTTAGTTTCTAATGATTTTGAAGATATAGCTCGTCTCAATCACTCTGTACATGCATGTTCTTGATATATTTTTTAAACTTATTTACTTATTTTGCTATATAAGTATGTTCACTTTATCCTGTTGATAGAAGCACTCTACGAGGCATTACTTTGTAATGTGTTCAGAAATGATTACGAATAAATATCTGAATGAGGAAATGATAAAGATACGTTTAACTTATAGACTTATCGAAAGTAATTCACTCGAAGCGGAACGTTTATCTATGGATCGTTTCTCTAACAGACATCTGCTGGATACTAAAGCACTTCCATAAATGCTAATTTATGTTCCATGCTTTATCTACTTATTTTTTTGTTATATCTTCTATTTAAAATTTAATGTCTATCGAATGCCGATAGTTTTAGTGTTAAATATTTTCTTTATTTTTCTTATGAAATTCAGTATCTTCGTTACGGCTTGATGTAATTTGTTTGGATCGATCGAAATAGAGTGAGATCATCCTCTAACAAAAGATCTTACTTGTAGTCTGACTTTGGTTGGCAGCCGGTGATTACCGCGAAGTGGAAAGGGGCTGATAGATGGGGGTGTTTCCCGTCGATATGCTCCACCACACGCTACTACTTTATCATCCCTCGGCACCCGATCGTCCATCATTCGCAATCACTTCCTTGTGCATTTACTCTCAGCGAGAAGCTGCGTGATCAATCCAAATTTCGTTCTCGCACACGCCCTCCAACTTGCATCCATTTTCAATTTCACGGAACCTCTTTGATAACTGCTGTCATATTATATCATTTAAGTATTATTTTTGAAATACAATAATATTTTGAGAATTAAATAATGAGCCGTCAAACATTACATCATCTTATTAACTTTTGAGTCAATAAATTTGTTTTCATTTTATGTTTCTCATCTTAACATATATTTTGTATGAAAAGGAAAAATGAAAGTTTTGTACTGAACTATGGCGAACAGATTTCTTCAATGACCATGCTACTTATACACGAATATATGTTCCATAATTTCAAGTCTTTGAGATTATGTTATCCGTTTTGTAAAATTTTCCCTAAGAAATTTTCTTCCTAAAGGTAAAGCAAAATTTATCATTCTCGAGAAAATGGTTTAGCGGTAAGTTCAGATTTTCCAGCAAAACCTGGTTCGTTAGTCTTTCGTAAAAGGCACTATTCTTCGGTTCACGAGGACGAGCACCATTTATCTCCCAGTTTCTTGTCTTCTTTCTACTCCATTTACCGTTACGTCCGGAACATTAATTTCCCCTTATAGCCGTGAACAGTCGTGTTTATCATTAGTTCCTCGCCACTTAGCCCTGGAAAATATACATATATAAGGCTTCCCCTGACGGCAGGTTATGCCCACAACGTACGTATAAAGTCCGCACGGTACATAATAATTTTCAGGCTGAAAACCAAACGATCGAAAAAAGTGCGCAGCTGCTCGCCATAACTTCCTAGAATAAGTATCTTCAAACGTTGTAATAACTGTCAGAAGGGGAGACGGTTGGAAAGCCTGATATAGGAGGTACGGCTGTTTCGATTTGTTCAGAAAATCTCTTCTTCTTACAAAGAATTATATAAACATCTAACATTTATAAATATTCAAACAGCCCGATAATTAATTCACTTTCGAAAAACTTCAATATGGCTTACTTAAAATGAACAGATGTTGAAAGTTTGAAAATTTTAAAAAATCTGTGGTGAAAGCCAATTTAAATTTTTTGCCGTCCTGGCACTTTGGTGTGTTCGATAAAAATGGAAAGCTCTAGAAAACTTAATACTCTTGGAACTGTGGACAGTATGGAAATTGGAAGTATTGGAAATCTTGAAATTTTAAATATATATTATTTATGAATTTATTAACATGTTGAATGCTATAAGAGTCACCGATAACAGGCATCACAAATTTAATATATTTCAATAATTTATAATTTTGTAAGGTATCAGATGAAAAACTTAATCTAACTAATTACAATTGTAGCCTAACGTACTACACATGGTCATTAAGGTGTTAATTGGTTGTTATTTTTTATGTAACAATCACGATTTGCAAAGCGAAAAATTAACATATTAAATAACCCTGCATGCTTTAAACAATATTCTATCTATTTTATTATCCATTAATGTTACTCCTGACGATTTCTGAAAATGACAGTTTGTATATATTTTACGCTACATGCTTCTGTTGTTGAATGTAAGTACTTCCTGTCAGAGTTTCTTTCTGTTCTCGTCTTCGCCGATACGTAACCCTACGGTGTATTAACGGTACTAAATAAATTCCACGATATAATCTACAGCAAGTTAAAGTTAATAACCCAGAGAGTTTACGATGAAGTACATCGTTAGCTTAATTTTATTCGCTGTAAGTAACGATGCGTGACTTGTTGATGGTTAGAGTTAGAATCCAACAGTATTTAGTTGACACAGAAACATCCAGGTAGTAAAATTTACTCCCGTCCTTCGTTTCATCTCGCATCTACTCTAAATTACTATCAATTTAAAAATAGACACAGATGATGACATTTATATCTGTTCAAACTCTAATCGTAGATTTTTATTAGTCATTTCTTTATATGTCTCTAATATTCGATGTTATAGGAGCTCGATAAATTTAAACAGATGGAAAGATAAACAAAATTTACTAAAAAATTCTAAGCAGTGGAATTAAGTCAGCGTAACGAACGTTTGCATTTTATAAGTTCATACCAAATTTGCATTTGTTATTTCATTTTACAGTTAAGAAGATTATAGCGATTGCTAAGAGATTATCCCAATACTAAATGTGATTTATGCATGCTAAGAAAGACAGCTTCTTCCTTATTTCTGACATTTTAAATATCTGTTCACCTTTCTAATATTAGTACAAAAAATTAAAAATACAAAAGAAGCAATTACCAAATATCATGAACATCCGAGAAAATATTTTATTTTTTCCTAAATACTCTTTTTTTTTTAAGTATGTTCTATTGTGTATTACAAAACTTTGAAAGTTACGCGCATAAATATCCGGTACGCTACATTTTCCGTTTGTTATTTCATAATAAAATCAAGAAAATGGCGCGGCATATGTCCAATGTAATTATTGCCGCGTACGAAGTAGCAACATCTCGAAACAAAGGTAGTAACCAGCATCGCTCTCGGTGACGCGTGGAGGGTATTTTCGTGGTGCTCTAACGATGTGACACTAGATCTACGAGGTTGTTTGTCGGCGAGCACAAAAATAGGCTTCACTCTGCACTCACTTCATCACTCAAGTTGCCCGCGATCGCAGTAACGCGTCTCCCCTTCTTCTTGTCGTTAAGGCACGTTCAGATTAGGCAAGTAACTTGAAAGGGTTGATGGGACCAGTACCCGGGAGTAAGAAAGAGGGAAATAACCTTCTTGGCAGGCTAATGGTACCCTCTTTTAAGTTACTTCCCTAGTGTGAACGAACCTTTAGTCAGAATGGATGCCCGACGACTGGTTGGCTGCAAATATTGGCGTCGTGGTGCGTGCCATTAGGCACAGCGTCGCGACGCTACCAATGGATTAACCTTAACCAAGGGTTACACATGCTGAACGCTTGCTACATCATCGGGGCTATGCATTTTCAGAATGTTATGGTCCTGAATACCCGACTGCACTATTTGACGGCCATCTCGACTCGTCACATTCAACAGATATTTTATATAGACTTCTATAAATGTAATTATATTTGTTACACTTTTGATTCCTCTCGACACCTTTTAAGAGATTCGCAATGAGACCTCGTTGTATGTTCGCGAATGGGGTCGTCCGCGATCCTATTGATAGATCGGATCGAGAATCAGCGATAACGTAATCATTCGGAGATCATTCGTGTATTTATATCGAGAGAAAAACTATTTTTACATAGACTAGTACTGATTTTAATAAACTCATTTTTCATCCTTTATTTTAAGGCCCACTTTCATAGCTAAGATATGAATTTTTGCTATTACAAGAATACATCTAAAAAGTATCATCTTATCGCATTGCCCGTCACTGTAGATCGTTACATGTTATTCTAGCCGCATTATCGTCCAATGTAAACGTCATTTGTTAAATCGTACATATAAATGTCGCAATTATTCAATCTGTAGAATCGTCGCTTGGAATGATGATAAATACGGCTAGATGCCGAATAAGCAGCAGACGAAGATCTGGCGTTAACTATACTTGTCGTGTCAAGTCATCCTGAGTTAGTAAGCACGCCGACAAGCAACGTCGAAGATTTTACGATGACTTGACTTATGGCGGACGCGACTGTTTACCACGGTGCTAGAAGTAACGTTCGAAACGAACGAGCTACGCGACGAACACTTTGAGAAATAGCAGCCAGCTCTCCAGGATCTTTTGTTCCGACACTGATTTTAAATTAGAATTTATAGGCTGACTGAAAATGTTTCAACCCGACTACTCTATTCTCTCGAGAAATCCATTTATCGTAGTAATTTTTAGCTTCTCCTTCTTTCGTCGAGATTATTTTGTGAAAACTTACTTGCTTTTATCGACGACAAAATAACAACGATGAAATAACCTAATCTATACACTGTCATTCATTTTTATACGATTAATATTGTAATTATAATTTTTGAAATATTAGTAAAATGATGTACAGCAACGAAACATGAACAATTTCGATAAAAATTTTAAAAAGAACATGCTATGCAAAGTGCAAACACTTTTCTGCTATCGTACAGAGCTTTCACGTGTTGTATAAAGTTCGTCGAGCGATTCATAAAGTGGAATGGACTCCTCTCCGCGAAGGAAAACAATTTCCGGCAAAACAGGGAATTAAGTACTTATCTTTACGAGCGACCGTGCAATTTTCTGAAAGAAGATACACCCGCTACCCTTGACGCGGAAAAATTTATCACGGCCTCGATGCCACATTTCGAGTGCATAACGCGTTCGCAGTTTGTCAGGGCTGAAGTTATTCTGGATGTTGGGAATACAAGCGTTGCTGAGATAAGGCCCGCTTCGAACCGCTGTTTGTTGCACCACAGTGCATTAACTTATAAAAAAATTCTAGTAAACGGTTCTTTTATATCTGTTATATTTTTATTTAACAAAATCAAATTAAATTCATCCTTGGACTTTTGAACCGAAGGATAGAATGTAAAATAAACTCGGCGTAGAAGCAGATTTTCTACGAATACATAAACCTGAAACCGTTTGAGAGTAAAAGACGTGTGCTAGCCGCGACCAAAGCGGATCTCCGATACGCATTGCACAAACCAGTTGGCCGGAATAAACGTACTAACCATAGGTTGGCGTACGGCCAGAGCACCTATCCGCGTAAGCATTCGTCTTTTCATCGCGACGCGCCTCGACTGAACCGAACAGATTGATGCCCGGCTTAAAACACGCCGTCGAATCATCTGAATGATTTGAATGCCCCTAATGCGTGGCGTGATTGAAATTTTCACGACCTAAATCGCTGCCAAACGGCTGCCAGTTGTTTCGATCGTTCTCTGATCGTCGAGCGATACCCGCGCACGAAAATAATGTTCCAACAGCATCTATAAATCGTGTCAGCGATTCGCGGTAAATTAAATAGAATGTAATTTAGACAAAATGGGGATTCAACATTTGAAAATCGTGTCCTGTTTACTATTTAAACAAAATTTATTTAACCAGTTCCAGTCCACTATTTCCACTTACAGATACTTAATTTTTAATTTTCTTTCTGGAAATTGCAATGGCTTTATACTAGGATTGCAATAAACATTGCTTTATGCCATTAATGGATGTGCTGATAGGATTTATTGAAATTTTCTCCCCATTCGTTATAGCTTAAAATCAGTTCGTTATAATTAATTTAATTACAGGTAATTTGAATTATAAATTTAGCCATCAGAAACTGCTATGACGTAGCTTAATGTTAACAATTCTCATTTCATTTTATAATGTCAAGTAACCTGTCAATTGTAAAACATTCTGTAACCCTGTGACACTTTGCGGTTGTAGTTAAATTTAATACACAAAGTGTTCATATTATTACTAGCCACTATTTTTCCCATAAGTCCTTCAATAAGTATCCAGAAACAAAGATACAGGAAATGATTTTTGTCGATTTCCGTTTCCTTTGGTCTTTAAAGGATAATTATCAAACGGCTGTTGTTAAGAGTAAAGAATATTGTTTAATATTTTTTCGAAACGTTAGTATTGTAAGATGAAGGTGGAGTGCAGGGTCCGTGAGAATATTTCTACGGAGGTTATTTCCCGGCAAGGTTTTGAAACGTTTCCCCGTAAAACCGGCAATCAGTCAGTGACTAATGCCACAAGATCACGGTAGAAAGGCCTCAATCCTTTGACGCGAGTACGCATAGAAATAAAGTGTCGATGGAAACGATGCCTGGCGTTGCAGCGGGACATTAATAGCCTTTAGACACGGAGTATTTTATTGCCGGTAACCTTTCAGTACATGCAATCCAGCAGTTCTGCACCGTTGGCAACCGTTACTGTCCGAACGTCCACATTTCCTTAGAGGGAAACGTCCAACGATGCATACTTAACGAGCGGCCCGTGTTTTCTTAATGCCTTCGTCGATTGGAGCAATTAATTACCACGCTCGACGGGAACGAAACAAATGTTTGACGTTAGTATAAAATTCATTTGAATTACTAACAAATCGTTTCTATTTATCAAGACACTACAGTGTATACCGAACTTCAGACGTACCCTATTTTCTAATTAAAATGTAATACATTAAAAATGTTTGATTGAATTTCCTGTCACATGGTTCAAATATCTGGCGTTATACGAAAATATTTTTATTTAAAAAATTGGTTAACTTATACTGATTTAAAGAGGCACAGGACACCCGAATAGATCAGATATAATCTCATCTTCTGATGAGAAATTTCTGGTTTAAGTCCATACCATTTTGGTAATCCATATTGTAGTGTATTTTTTTGCACACAATTTCAATGACGGGGCAGATTAACAATTAATGCCCAGTATTTTTCATTCTATATATTATATTATATTTTATTAGATTGTCTATCTCAATGATGGTAATCATCCTGTTAATTTAATGAAATAATTAGAGAAGATGAAAATGGAAGGGAAGAAAATTCTGAAATCTAGCATTACGTTAAAAATGTAATTATAGCAGGAAGGTTAAATTTTATAGTTATTTACATAATAAAACCATAATGAATGCTTCAGAAAAAGATAGAATCTTTCGTTACAGGGTAGATCATCGTAACGTTTCACAATAATTACGATATCTACTCAATTAACTGTACATTCAGTCCATTAAAATAATAGTAATTTACGTTCGTATCTACGTAGATTGGAAACATCATGCCGATCGTTAGCGCGTGCATAGAACCTTTACGAAGCGATAATTGTGCACAAGGTAGATATTACTAAATCAACTAAACCACTGTCTGATGATGATAAATGAAACACGATGCAAATTAGGCTTACTGAACTTTATTTTTTTTTTTTGCAGTCATACAAAGTCGGTAAGAAATGGGTTTGTTATCCGCACATATTTCAAACTATTATAATAGTTACAGCGGCTGAACAAAATAAATGAAATATGTGTTACGTATACCCTAAGTGAAAATGGATACATTCGTTGCAAGATGTATTGAAATTATAATTATTCGAAACAAAAATAAATTAATTTCCAAATTTCAAATTTCAATTTATAATAATAATGGTATTCAAAATATGTAATATTTTTCTACCATTTTAACAACTTGTTCTATAATTGATCATTCAGAATCCTTACAAAGAAAATTCATATCTCAATAATTATGGCAATATTTCGCTTAAATGCATTTTCCAATGGCGGAATTAATATTTCGTGTAGCATTAAAACCGTTTAATCATTATTGATGACCGTATAAATCACAGGCCGATCATTAAGAATAATCGCATATCGCTTGTACATAGTGACATTTAATTAGAAGTGGTATTCCTGCATCTATTCATTTCCCAACTATCATTTTATATTGTTGCAATACAACCTCATGTATGATATATTTTATATTTTGCACTCTATTAATTCGTGAAAGGCAGTTTATCTTGTATTTACACGATTCGTAATGATGTACATATTCGATCGGTGATAAAAGCAGCAATTCATTTTCACCTTAGTATTTTTTTACTTTGAAAATCTTCATTAACTACTGCTGAGCCTTCGTACGCAGGAAATATAAATAAATAGATCATCGTGCGTTTACGTTGTCAGTTCTGACAGATATTATGAATAAATTTCGAAATAACCCGTTATTTACTGTTATTAATCACCGGCTTCCGCGACATGGATACGTCCGTTGCAACGTAATTACATAAGGAATACGTTTCAATCAAGATAAAGATTAAGAAACGTATCACGTCACGTTGATTCCTTTTCTTTGGGATTCCTTAACGTCAGAATCTTTCTTTTCCTTGTGGTTGCGTATTTGAAATATAAAAAAATTCCTCTGCCTTAGAACCAGGTAAAAAGGAAGAGGCTACATTAATTGCAGTGAAATTTCCATCTTCAAGCTGTAAATCACACTTGATTAAGTTTCCAGCACATTAATTGCTTTAGCAAAAACATAATTCAATTAAATTTCTTATTAATTGTAATAAACAGTGTTGAGCCTAAATATGAATGTTGCAATAATATGAAACAAAGGATTTTTCATAAAGAATACCCACTTCAAAATTTATTAAAAGTAATGAAATTAAAGAAGAGAGGAAAATATAAATTTATTAAAGGGTTAAAATGGGAATAGATTATATGTTGTAGTTTTTTAACAACATTAAATGATACGTTTTTGCAAAGATGATTTACGGATGATTAATATCTCTTTGCTAAATGCAGTATAATAAGCCATTGTACGTGGTTTTTGGTATAATCTGGAGATTATTAGGCACAAAGTTAGTACCAAACTCTGGGTAACAACTAATCTAGAGTCTGGAATAATGTGCGAGACCAGTGCTGCATACAAGTTGCTTCATGAAACGGATACACGTACGAGGTTTAATCGAGTTTAGGTGCACGATAAAAATCTTCGTTGAACATCAAATTTTCGAATATTTATGGAAACTGTTAATAATAATGGTGTTGTTATCTTCTCGAAAGATTTAGGTTTTCATTTATTTTACTCCTTTTCTCTCCTTCTTCGTCACGGTACATTTTGCATAATAATTTAATAAAAAAAAAAATCCTATTTAAAGCAAAGAAATAACTTTTATAAAGTCGTGGAAAAGATATAAAATTAAAAGTCACCCGAGAAACATAATAAAAATTTCGTAATTCTCGATTGTATCTACCTGTTAACTTTAATTAAATACTACCACAGAGAATTTGAAGCAAATTGATGACACAACGATTGCACACTCTCCTCGTGAAATATATAGTCATTTTAAAAAAAATACAATCTTCCAATAAATATTTTACTTTGCCCGACAGAATTTTATTTTTCATACAACAGTCCTTGCGGTGTAGCGTATTTATACTTGCCAACCTTGATGTATTACACGCGGCTGTTAATGGTGAAAATGTCACAGAGAGATTTATTGCATGTTATTTACCATCATTGTTTGATATAGTTGTCGTGTACAGATAGAGTCGATGGTATCGCGACGAAAAACCTGTGATTCCATCATTCGTCCCCAGCCATGTGTCATACTCGTTGCAAAATCCTTTGCAAACATTTATCTTCGTAACGGTACGGCTTTCGAGCATCGATTTCGTTAACTATTCATTGACGATTTAGAAATGAAACGCGCTAGAAAAAAAAGTCAAATGTCCAATAACTGTAAGATGACACGTATGATGATTACACGGAGCCTGACAATAATGATAATTTTTTCTAGCGTTTCGAAAGTGACTGTACAATTTGAAAGGACCAATTTGTCCCGCTGTAACCGTAGTGAAAAAAAAGTAATGTTAGCGGCGAACGAGAGTTCGATGCGACGTGGAAGAAGGATAAGGAGGCAGTCTCGGTGTCTCTATTTAGGCGAATGATAAAATACGTACAACGAGAGGGTACAACGAAAATGACATTAACATGAAAAACTCGTTGACGCGGAGCCCTAGTTTCGTGGTGTCGTGTCGCGCGATAAATTAATGGCCGACCATCATTGCGCTCATACACGGTTGTACAGTGACGCGGACACATCGTAACGCATCATTTGTTTTCTCATTATAAATGCGAGCCGCCGCTCTACCGCGGCGTGACACCCGGCCGAAATAAATTGCCACGCGTTACGTTTGTACTTTCAATTTATATTTAAAATGACTACAACAGAGGAGAAGAGGGCCCGTGCTGCCACACTGTATGCGGAGACAAATTGCCGATTTGCATAATGCCGTTATTTATTAATGACCGTGATACAGGTACTTCTGGATGGTACATAAATACCCACCTGCGGCGCCCACCGATCGACCAATCAACCTTCTAATTCGACGTACGATTGCCCTTCTCTGCTGGACAATTTGTATACGCTTCATTCGGGAGATTATTTTCTTTTTCTTTTTACTCGGGTCTTTAAACGGGCATTAACAATTTTTACGAAATTAAGATTTATGGTAAAATTTGGAGTTACGAATGTATTGAATGTATTGATTTCATACTCTTAGCTTATAATTTAAAAGCTGATTCAAGATATGAAGCTAATTTATAATAGAAAACTTTATAGATGGACAGAAAAGTTTATACTTGACTTGTTAGTCTGTTGCTTGCAAAATTTTATTTTTTATAGCTGTCATATTTCCTGCATGACAAGCATCATTTTAATCCTTTTACCACGAAATAAGGATACGTGTCAGTGAGATATACGCGTAAGTTTTCACACCAGCGTCGTATATCAGCTTTCTACTTACGCTAATTATATACCGATAACAGAACCACCTATCTATCTCAACGTCTAGAAAAAGAGAACCAGGGAACGAACACGAAAACCTGTTCATAATCGTAAGACTAACAGTTTGGTATGTTGAGTGGCATGAATTAATGAATTCAACAGGAAACATCCAATTCGAGAATGCTCGCTGGTTAAAAGCAACGAAGTAGACAGTAATCGTACTGTAACGATTCCAACTAATTGTAAGTTTGTGGAAGTTGATTATATAGGAACAGAAGACTGCCCTATTTGCGAACATAGTAATGATCGATCGAGTCCAAAGTTCCATTCGAGATTAATACTATAATATTTGTCCTGGTTGCTCAAGTTTATGCTAGTAACACGAATCTGTAATTGCGCCCGTGGGCAATTCGGGCGCCCATGCCCGTGTCACTGCCCAATTTGTTATTTGCTATGCATGTCATGTTCGAAGAAAAAAAAATATTTTTCAACAACTTTAAATATATTGTAATATAAGTTTAATAATTATTCCACGAAGGATAATCATCGAGGCAAGTATCAAAGCAAAGTTACCAGCCAGCAGAGTCACGTTGAATATAAAATATCGAGGAAAGATACAGTGCGAGTACAAGCGTGCCAGGCGTGTTGGAGTTTGCGCGACTTCTCGGCGTAACCAAGATATACGAGCACTTTTCCCCAAAAAAGTGTTAAGGAATTATGCTTCGCAGAGTAAATGAGATGTGTCTGCACCAGGACATAGATCACCGGCACGCTATCCATTCTCACCACCGTGGAAATAAATACGATCTTCCTCGTGAAAGAGACTGCCGTTGGAAGGCCGTTGGAAAAAAGAAGAGGAAAAGGAAGGGTGCCGTTGGTTGGAAGGGAAGAGACGGTTAGAAAAGATGGTTAGTCGAAGAAGGATAGTGAAATCGTCTCCTAGAGGCCCCGCATCCAGCAGCCACATCTTTCTACCCGACACTCGGGGGATCCAACGTAGCCATTTCTCTGGCCTGTTATACGCCACCTATATACGTATCTACTACCCTCGGTACGTAGCTACAGCCAGCAAATAAATTGATCCATTACTCAAGCGAGCAGTCATCTTCCTTCCTTTCGCTTCTGTTCGCTGCTTTCGCTTGCCGCCTTTTTCCTGCAGACTTTACCGGGAATGCTGCCAGAGATTCGGCAAAGCCCTTTTCACGGCCTGTTGCGGAGACAATGATACGCCGCGATTTACTCGCGCGCCTACGGTCTAGCCGGCAACCAAGAAACCGGGAAATCGATGCCACTTCCAACGGAGTTTTCGTGTCGAACTACCACGTCTACATGCGGGATTGATTATTGCAAAGAAAAATACAATGACGGAAAACATGGTATATGATGGTCACTTGACTCGACACACGCTTTCTTTTAAATGATATATAGGTACTTCTGTTTTTACGAACAGAATGTTCGTTGTATAGCATCACATCTTCTTTTTCGTATCAACATTCAAACGTTTAAGTTCAAGTATCGCTGTTTTATATAAGAGTAATTAATATTCTTTAATTCATTGCTTCATTTTCGTGATGTGAACAACTGTTTAAGAATTGGTCATTCAACTTCCTGGGTGTACTGCTTAATTCTTTAGACGACTAAGCGAACAGCTGATCGCGTGATCGAATTTTTATCTGTATTTTAGTTTCCAGTTCTTTGCAGCCGACATCCGGATTGTGTCTTAATGACTGTTTCGCGTGTATAATTTAGTATAACTCAGTCTCGCTGGATGATTCTGTTCGTGTTAAAATGTCTTATTGCCTCATTGTTTCATATATTCATTTACGTTGCTTAATTAAACAAGAGTTTAATTAACGTGCCGGGCATTCTCGGTTTTATACAATTGATCATTTCTCAGATAGCAAAGTAAAACCCTTGTATACAATACGTCTTTATCCTGCCTGTCTTGGTAAAACAACGATTCATAGGTTTTTTATTTTAATTCTAAAGAGTTCATGAAATTTGTAGTAAACTTTATCTTTGATAAATTATACCGATGTTTTGTACTGTCCTCGTTTCATAAAATAAAATCTACGGTTTTTCAAGGAAAATTTTTTCATGGTTTCTAAGCTAAATTGCTATCATGGTTGCCTCAATTAAAAATAGGATGTAGCATTTGTATTTTCTATTTTTTAAATTATTATATCCAAGCCATAGGACTGTCACACATGGAATGGTGGATTCATTCATAAAACTTTGGTAAAAATAATATTCAGTAAAAAGCATACAGCTTTTAAAGCTATAAGTTATTCAAAACTGTATACCTATAAATAATGTCATTCTTAAAAAAAAAAAATTATAAATAGTCTCCAACATCGAGAAAGAATTTAAGAAGAACGAAACAATATATTTATTTACATTTCAGTATTTCCCAGAAACAGTGTAAAGCGTTTGCAAAAATAAATGATCGTACCAAACGACCCTCCTAAAATTCTGCAGTTCGTAAACTTTTCTACACACGTGCTTTCGAGAAGCAATAAATTACGTTTGTAAAAGTGAAAGCACCGTTTTATTTACAGATTCAACATCTGCCAATTCGAAAAACAGAACGTGTTAATCCCGTTTGGACGAAATTTACGAACTGCAAAACGGTATGCGATAAAACGTAACGTGTGGAACAAAAATAATCATCAGAGATATATGAATCTATATAAATGTACGGAAAGTAAAATATTCTATTGATGAATAGAGAACATATAGTACATTATGTATAGCAACTTTATGGCGTCTTGTTTTGAATTATTCAACTACAAAGATTAATCTTTTAAGTCTGTGGATGCAGTTATCTTGCTGCAGGTCTTAGAATATTAAATAAATCTCACTTAAATGCGAGAAAAATTGTGAAATTATTAAGGAATGTAAGGTAAGATATTTTAGAATAATGGAGAACGAGCAGGCAGTAATACGCTAAATAAAGTGTTTAAATTATTGTCTCGTTGGCATACCATTCACGATTACTACCTATAGTAGTTCTGACATCTTAGAAATTTGTGTTTATCTTGTGTATGTAGTAGTAGTACTACTTTATGCCTTAAGCAAAAATATCCAGAAATATTTTCTTTTCATATTTACATACTTTTGAAATTTATGATGAAAATGTATGGGATTATTGTTCTCGTTCACATATCTTTAATATATATTATTTAATAAACATTTGATTTGCAAAAACATTTTTATTTCCATAAGAATAAGAATAAGTGTTCGGTATGTCCTACTTTCGTTTGAATACAATATTTATGTCTGTCTTGTCTTACATTATCTGTCTATATTATTTATTACCGATGTGTACACTAAATTCCTTCAAGCATTCAAACAAAATGAAATAGGTTTACATTGATAACAAAGCGATAATAACATTCCAAGAGTTACGAATGTACTACATTTAGGTGTATCAAATAATCTCTGTTGACATCAATAAAAATCTTCTGTTGTGATACAATTTTAATCAGAGTTACTCAAAAGTTGTCACTTTTGTTGTATTTTAAACGAATCCATCCTATATCTTCTTGCGATGCACGCAAGACAGATATCGTGACCTAGTAATTCTTCCAGCAGAAAAATGTCAGTGAAGGAAATATGGTTGACATCGAATCCTCGATGATACTTGCATCGCGAAATTCGAGCGAGATCGTATAGCGATTCTGGTCCTCTTAAAAATGATCATCGATCCTGTCAGCCGAGGTGGTACGAAATCGGAGGTTCGCTCGCTTTTTGTCGATGAATGGGACAAGGATCAACACGTACGGTAGCCGGTAATACTCGATGTTACGAACGCTCGGTAGAGTGGCAAGCTGTCAGCCCGCCGCCGTGCTGTCACTCTTCTGTCTGGTTGCTGTCTATCTGTCATTCACTCGCTCAACCCACTCATTCGGGCAACCCATCTACTCGGACGTTTTTTCGCCTTCTCTCCCCTCTCTGTCTCTCTCTCTCTCTTTTTAATCTCTCTTTTTCGTGACTGATGTTCAAACCCGTTGGCCCCGTTACAACGACGTCAGCACGCATCTGCCAGTAAAAATATTTTTTTTTTTTTTTATCAATGTCCTGCGAAACATTCGTTCCAGATGCTCGACACGTCGACGGTGGTCCAGGAATTGTTTTCGCCACTTTAATGACCGTGTCGTATTAATCTATGCGCGAATCAGATCCAAGTCAACATTATTTTGCAATGGTTGAGAAGTAGTTGGAATACTTCCTAAAAGAATATTTTCGTTTCGTATCCGTTATCTAAATATAGTAAGATAAGTAAGTTTACTTATTTCAAGTAGTTATTTATAATAAGATATCAAGTAATTGAAAAATTGAAAAATTAACTTTTACTTTTGAAAAGTATAAGTACAAGAAAAGTTTCATTATTTATGTAATTTGATTTTTACATACCCTATCCATAGATTATGCTAATTAAACGTAAAAGGAAGGAAACATTTGTCCAGTGGAAGGAAATATGAAAAGCCTGGGACGTAGTACGGTGATACATAGAATTCTCGACCCCTTACAGACGATCTGAGCATAAATCACCTGGATTTACGGTCCCCAGTTAAAAAGGGTAACGCAATATTTATAGTCATCTCGTGCAGTTACATGTAACAAATTGAACTTTTATATAAACGTGTACGCGAGGCCCCTACTGGCCAGCACAGATTTTAATTATCGATATCGATTTATTGGCAATACATATTAATGCAGCAGCGAGCTACCTCACGTACCGGTGTTTATTCATATTGATGAAACCAGATTGAAACATAAACCGGATATGCAAACTACAGGTTCAATCGTTCAATGCTTTACGATAAAAAAAGGGACAATTGTATAATTGGCGCAAAAATTGTTATTCTGCCCCTTTCGCTTTCCATTCGATGTTCAATTATATTGAGATAAACGAACGAATGGAAAGGTTGTTGATTGATGTATTCACCGGCTTACAAATTAAATCACAGAAACATTTATTAATATTTTCAATTGTCACTTCAATTTTCTGTATCTGCAAAAACAAATGGTAAAAAAATACTTTTAGAGGTACTCGCTGTTCTAAACTTGTTTTGTTATTCTATCATGTGTTTATTAACGCAATCCTCTCATAAGAATTCTTTTATTTTAGTTCATCTAACGTATTCATTTGAATGTTAATTAATCAAAAAACACTTTCATTGCAAAAGTAGCGTCACAAGTGCGTGCATACTTATTCTATTGCTTAGTACAGCGACGGGCAACTGCGTCACAAAGGCACGGTGTACACCCAGTGGCATTGATGAATAGTAGCTCGGAGGCGCTGTATGGTTATTGGCTTTGTTATTTTTTTTTTTTAATTGTGATATACGCTTTTTATGGCATTTTGGATTAGTTTTTAGGATAATTATTAAATATTAGAATCTGTTGGATTAACATTATACTTTGGTTGTGGAATCTTTCATGTGATCTTAAATAATTTTTTTTGTCATATAACATATTTAAATAATATGATATATTTTATGAATTTTTCAGAACTGAAGTGTTAAATTGTATCTTCGTTGAGAGATTCCCATCAAGTGTTAAAATATTGGAAGAAAATAGTAATTAGTTAACATTTGTCGCGACTGAATGAATTTCTGTTTGAACCGTTCTTTTCTCAAATCATTAAAAATAATTTTTTTTTAATCCAGAACTGGAATTTCATTGTATAATTGTTTCTGAAAGAAGAAAAAGCGTAATGTACGAAATAGTAGCAACGTTTCCGAGAAACTATGGATTCCTGTCAAATGTAAACTAAAGTAACGTGTATTTATAGCTACAAATTAAGTATAATTCCGAGGGTCGTAACAAGGTAACAACAGGCCGATACACAATTATTCAACATAATCATTAGGACTCTCGAGCACTGTACTGCCTTTTTAAAATTGCGCTTAAATTACAGTCGTGCAACATTTAACGGATATCATTTGGTTGTATAGAGTCGAACACGTTCTCAGATATGAGTAAACGTTCAAGATATCGGTGAAAACTTAATACGTTCTTCCTGATTACCAGTCAACAGCAAAGTTATTTAGCAAGTTTTATAAATGAACGTTTAATTATTATCGTTACGAATGATAATGACCGTCGTTATCAACTTCTTTTCTTTTTGTAATTTTGTTGTAAAACGGTTCATATGTGTCTATGAAACATTTATGTAATTATATTCCGATGAAACGTCATTCGATCTAATCAGTTCGTGATTATGGTCATTAGGATTATAAAGAAGCGGAAGTATAAGAAAATTGCCAAGATTTCTATCTATTATTTTGATTTAATTGAATTTTGTTTCAAGTGCAAAAAGTATCATTAATATATTGGCTATTGCAGTGGGAAATGACATCCGACTGTAATAAGAATTTTTGATTTTTCAATTTGATTCATATAAATTATCATTAGTTTACTATTAACAGTATTATTTAAATATTACAAGTAAAATTTCTTTTTTGTAATCATCGTCTTCTATCGTCTTAAAGTATGCTCTTATCAGATTAAATTATCAGGTGTTGGTAACTTTATTTTAGTTTAGATTGCTTGATTCATAAATATACGTAGAGATTTTGAAATTTGCATTTAAATACTGTTGTTTTAACTTTCAGATTCCTTCAACGCTTCTGAGCATATTAACATAAAATGTTCTATCATAAAATGATTAACGCTCTGACAGTCAGAATGAAAATGAAATTACAATTTAACTTCAAAGATTAACAAATGCAAATAATGTAATACAAGATACTGAATGTTGATGTTGATAATCGTTACAGCACAGTCATCAAGTTTTAATAACATTCACAAATTACCTTCTGTTTTTGCAAAAATTGTAGACTATAAATTTGTCGACTTCTGTACTGTAATCAAATTAAATTGTAAATAAAAGCGTAATTTCAATAATTGAAAATACGAGCGATAATTCAATTTGCTGAAGGTTTTAAAAAAGGAATCTATATAAAGTTTTTTCTACCCGTTATAGTTTTTGAAATAATTCAAGTGGTAACAGTTATCAACCCTTAATAACGTGTATAAAAGATTAGGATTAATAAATTTGTGTAAAAATTTAAAAACATAGAAGAAAATACTCTGGAAATGTTTGCAGATTACTTCTTCGATCAAACACAAATGCAAAATATTGTTAGCAATAAAGCCTTTGATCTGTGCATTGTAATTCTATTCATCGTAAACGGACGGGTTGACGTGTTTCCAATTCGTAGAATGTACAGCAGAGTAATAATTCAAATTGAAAAAAGGCCGAGCGTTATGCAGATTGATCGTCAGCTCGGAAAGCAAGGAAATGAAAGTGCAGAGGAAGCAGCAAAATAAACGTAGCAGCGCACGAGTAACGAGAGAGGCAAAGTGACTGTTTCCCCGCCATAATGCCCCTCCCTCGAACCCCTTCCTTTGCTCTCTCCTTCTTCTCCTCACCTGGCAGGTGAGCAACGAGTCCGTGGCGCGGGTTACCATTATGTCTACAGCCTTGAATTAAAATGCCATATAATGACACAGCTAGGCAGACTGTATAATTTATGTCCATAAAAATAAAATTATAATTACAGAGGTGCGGACTGCGAAAAGACGGTAATAATATGGCTGCCCGCTGTGCTCGTTGCGTGTTCCGCGCCTGTATATCGAGTTGGTCGTTGATGTTCCGTCGTTGTTGTTGTTATTATTGTTATCTTGTTGGTATTACATACTAACAATGACGCGTACCACCACGGGTGATGGCGTTTTATTTGTTGGCGAAATGTTCATCGTGTAGTTTTATTGATTTACCGTGAATGTCTGGAAATATAGGGCTGTTCAAAACAAAAACATCAGTACAAAATACACCCATAACAATATCAATAAATTTCTTCTATTTGAAATCACTTTTTTTTTAAACTGCTCATTATTATACGATAGATCAATTAATATTGATTAATTTCATTTAGATAAAGGATGGCAAGTGATTCCTGGCCAGACGCTGTCATTTTCAATTCTTGTAAACATTTTGTTTATTCGGGCAACAGAAACTATTTGGATAGATTATTTCTTATGTTCAGTGTAATTCTTATATTTTCAATTACTTAAGATCTATACCGCAGTTCACCAGAGTTCATAACTGCGACGCGCAGGTTGGAAGATGGTGGGGGAACGCAGCGAGCTCTCTGCTAATCGCTTTCCACTTCGTTTGGGAGTATCGCCAATCAGGGCGAAGATGCGCACTAGAGATGCGCGAAGAACGAAAACTGGTCTTTTCGCAGTTATGGACTTTGGTGAACTGCGGTATAGATTCATGTACATTCTTTTTGAATAACCCTGTATTAGGCAAAGCACAAATTGACTGATAGTACTCTGAACATGATAAAGTTTGAAATATTTCTTCTTTATTTTATTATTTATAACCATATTAAATTTCAAATTGGATCATTAGTGAGTCAGCACGAGACAAAATATAATTTGTGGAAAAGTTGACACTCTGAACTGAATTTAAATAATATTATAAGCGGTATTATATTATTCATGACAAGATTGGACATATTTCTCCAAAATTGTTTTAATATTACATTAATCTTCAAGGTGAGAAATTCTGGAGTGATTCACACCAGAATAAGTTTTAATTTATAAGCCAGCTAGTACCAAAAACAACGATGGGAATAAAATTGTAAATTGTGTTTTATTGTTTGCAGCAAAAGTGAAAATATTTTCATTTAGTTATTTATTCAAAACCTAAGAGTTGGTCATTAATAATTTACCATAGAGCAGACGATCAAAATCTTAAACGCTTTTATTTATCAACGTTTCGTATACCGAATAATAATTGAACGGTGTGTAATTGAATTTCATAATATCGCTTCTATCAGAATGAAAAATAGGTACCCTATATGAAAAATGCAGAGGAAGGTTATAAGAAGAAGTACGATCGCGCGTCAGCTTAACGTCGAGATCTTAAACTGCGTTGAACGATTGCAAGGGCAAGGAAAATTAATAAATTTGCCAGAAAAATTAATGGCGCCGAAAACTCCGCTTCGACGACATTAATCTTACCTGGCAAAGTGGCAACGGGTTTTCCAAGACGCGCACAGAAAGAAATCGTTTCAGCTCCGTTTCTCACCGTCCGCTCGTAGTGCAAATCGTCATGAGACTCTGAAACGCGAACGGAAAGGCGATGTGAGATCGCGTTGATGAATGCCCCCATTACACGAACACCGCTAGTTACTCCTCGGAGATAAACCGCCTTCATTACTCACTTTCTGGCGTGACCTTATTCCCCTCTATAGTTTCTCTCTCTTTCTCTCTCGCGCACACACACACACACACACACATGTACACAATGTTTCTCCCTCTCCTTCCCGTTTTACCTTTCTCTTTCTTTCTTTCTTCCCCTCTTCTCACCTGCACCTATTAAGTTAATGCGAATTAATAACAGCGGCTTTTTCTAGTCAACGGTCGCTTTCTTGCAACAATACGGGTATTTTAGTAGATAATAAATTTGGACCTGGAAGAATATACTGGGTGTCTCTAGAAAAGATGGTCTTCTAGAGCGCGATTCAAATGAAAATGCGGCAGTTGTTTGTACTTTGTGCACGTACAGGATAGTAGGTACTTAGAATAATTAAACGGTAATTAAACTGAAAGCCGTAATGGTTACGGTAATTGCAATTTTATAGAATGTAACCTTTAAAATGATTATAAATTCTGAAACATCTTTGTTGAAATGGGACTTCATTTCATTATGCAAACGAAATATAGTGTTTATCATATTTGTGTAATATATAACGAACGTATTAAGGAAGACAGCATAAATGTTATAACAAGTTTTCAATGCGCAAAGTTTAATCCGTTGTGAAAGTTATAGTGTATCTAACGCTCGTCACCAGATGGCGCATGGGAGATTAGAATTCTCACAAGTACTCGCCTAACAATTATCCACACATACAGAACTTCTGATCTCACTCTAGGTGTTCTCAAGCCTAGAGTAAGAGTTTTCTAGGTAATATTACAGATGGTGTTTATTGAGAAACCTTGGAAATCGCAGAATAGGCTCTTCTATAGGTTACAAAAGTTACAAGGTGATTCACACATTCCTAGTGTACTCATAGTAGCAACGATACTTTACAATTTTTCTTTAATTTTCGAACATAGTTCTTTCAATAACATTGACAAATGAATCGTGTCAAAAATTTGCATTATCTGCCTTACTTTCCCTCCTTGAAGAGGGAAAGTATTTGTGGGACACTCTGTATAACCATGATACGAAAGCGCACACGTCAAGGGGTGGTAAACTCTTAACAGATTGGATCGTTTGTCTTCAAGCTGGAAACTGCGTTACGTTAGATACGTATTAATGCGATCCTGCAATTATCAATGGCAGATAGACGAGTTTTGCTTTTTGCTTTCATGTCATGGATGCTCGAACATTTTTCATGGGTGATTTATGAGTCGAGTATTAAAAAGTGGGACGTTCTTTAGGATTCGTTGTACAGAGATGTAAATACGTCGATAAATGTTTTAATGAAAGTAGAAAGGTTTTCCTTTCTTTGAAATATGGATACTTCATAATAATTATATAGAATGTTATAAATAGTTATTGTTCTTTGTAAAACTTCTAATATTATTTATGTACTACGTATAGTATTTATCGTAATTCTCACATTTTTATATATTATTTGTAATTAACGATACAGTCAATGTGAAAAACCATTGGAATTTTAATTGAGAAATTACTAAAATTAAAAGATTTAAGGTTTTTTCTTCGTATACCTCATGGATGCATAAATATTTGTCAATATCCTTGAAATAAATATCAGACGGTTGCGTTTAATGGGTAATGTTGCGGGTTTAATGAAATCAGTACACCCTTAATTGGATATGGAATTAATAACTGTTACGTGCGAATCAAGCAAAATACCGTGAATTCGGTTAAGAGGGAAATGGTAATTTATGTTTTACCAGATAACTGTGTGTTTCATGATAAATTACAGGATATGTTTAATCCTGCATCGAAACCCGCATAATTAAGCATTTGGTATTTGTATATCCTCTCAGTTAATATATTGAAAAACCTGTTGTCATTTATCAATAATGTATAATATATTTTAAACATCTTAATTTCACACTTATTAATACTTTTAACATTTAGGGAGTGCAATGCAGCTATTTATAAAGTTAATTGCATTTGGAAGTAAATGTGATAATAAAAATTCAAGGTGATAATAAAAACGAACGAAAACACAATAAGTAAACCAAAACGTAGGTTTCAACCCTCGTCTAGCGGATGGCGCTATTGTCTCATGCGCGAGAAATAGAAAATTGAACATAACGTAATGATTAAAAGTATATCGTACATATCCTTAAATAGGATTTTATATTAGATTTTTTTAATAAGATATTTAGCTTGTACAATTATTTACTGTACAATTGCAGTACTATTTAAGTATTTCAGTCTCAGCTCGAAATAAGACAAATTTAAACCTGGATACTGAATGACCCACCATTTACCATTCGGAGGTTTTGGGCTCCGAAGACAAACAATCTTTGTCTTCCAATTTATATTCTAATTGATTTTACGGCAATAAATCAGTTCAAATCTTTCTTCGCAGTAATAGCTGTAGTAGAACAGCGTAAGATGAACTTACCTTATGGTTACTGAAGAAACGACGCTGGTTCCCGGCCTTCTTCCGTCCTACGCCACTGGCTACATCCAATATTCTAGGCACGCTCGCGAAAAACAAAACACAGGGGAATACGTTTCCCGCATATGCGGCTCGCGTGTACTCGCTGGATTCATTTTGACCGGAACATTCCGCTGTCAGCGCGGCGTTATCGCGCATCACCGAGCAGTAAAACGTTTCGGCCGTGCGCCGATAAACCATGAATCCGCAATTTACGGGAAACGTGAATGATTCGTTTGTGCGCCCGCACGTATTGCCAGATCGTACGTAACACATATGACCGTGGCAGGGTTGCACACTTTTTTCCTCGTGGTTCGAACATTTATCGTATCACTATGTAACAATTAAGTTTTTGAAGTATAGTGACGTACATAGTGGTTCACATGTTCTCAAATTTAAACAATGATTATGATATCGTATTTTGTGTCTAGTACAAACGTTCTATTTTCTGCGTTTATTATCGAATCAATAAACTTTACCGATGGTGTAACGAATAAATGTCAGCTCTGTGTAAACCAATATATGGACCACTGTATACGTACAGGATAGTTGGCAATGAATCTTTTAACTTGCTGTTTGCATCCAAGCTTGTAACATTTTATATGTTCTTTTAAAGATGATCAATTGAAATGGGGCGTAGGGCTTTTCAAAAAAGATGTGCGCTGTAAAACGCTTCGTATAATTGATGGCGAATCCCTCTGGTGACGTTAGTTCAAACTAAAATCGTCCTTGTTCAATGAAGGTTATATAATATATTTATTACTTATTTCCGTTTAAAATTCAACTTTAACTATGAATAACTTTGTACAGTTTTTACAAATATATTCTGTCATAAACGGCGACGTGCAATCAATCATATACATAATTCAGTCAATTTTTACTTTTCCGTAATTATCTTTTCCGTGAAACGTTCTAAAAGTTATCGCGAAAACGAGGGTTCATTTATTAATTACCGTATGTGTATAAGTGCTGGATAATTGAGTAAAGCGCCGTGCGTCGCGACGCGACGTTTCCGTAACGGCTACTCGAGAACCGCGTTTTAGGGCAGCACCAATGGTGCTACTTGTCGCCGTCGGCGGTGACACATGTGCGCGTGCGAATAATAACCGCGTACACGTTTCTACAGACCGGAGATAACTATTGTCCCGATCTCGGGGTGTAATGCTCTATTGTGAATTGGTCACAGTGACGTATCGCTTGTCATCGGGAAAGCGATGGTTAGTTTATTTCAATTCGGGTGCTTATATACCTTATACAGGGTGTCTCAAAGTTGATGCACAGTAGCAGTCTCAATAGACCTGTACCGTTTTGAAGGTCGGAGAATATCTTTCGTTATGATTGCTTAAATTATCAGAAAACAAACATATTACAACACGGTGCTCTGTCTAAACATATGTTAGACAATTTACACAAAAATTCAATGAAACAGAAATAATTTATAAAACGAAAGATTTATGTCCGTTTTGAAATAAATCGATCGAATCACGATCAAAATTTCACTTCGACTTCTAAGATGAAAATAAGCTAATCCTTCTGTATGTATCTTAAGGAGTATAAATTATAGCTACCGTATGACTCGTAAAGAACAAAGACCATAAAAGACTTATCGCCCAATCCAGCGTAATCACTTTCCCGGCAGGGTTTAAAGCGAGGCTGCGGCAAAGTTTCGGGGTGGACGGGCAAGTAAATCAAACTAGAATTACCGGCTGCTTAGCATACGGACCAAAGTCTCGTACGGGTAAGACGAAGAGAGAGGCACGCTCGACGACGACGACCGTGGAAGGCAACCAGAAATAATATCGCCATGAATACAAGAGTGAGCGCCATTACACGTAATTGTGATCTATAGGTGTCATATATTACGGCGTCGACGACGTATAAAGGGCGTTCAGGCTTGCACGCGTAAATCCCCGTCCTCTACCTACCGTCATTTTCCCCTCCACTCTCGCACCCCTCTAGCGTATCCCCTCTTTTCCTTTACCACTCTTCGAGAATCATCCCTAGTGAAATATTTACATGCATAATCAGCCCATATACAATAAAACAACCCCAACTGCTTTCGATATGGACGCTTTAAGCTTATCGCGTGACAGCAAGCATTTACTGTCTTCACGCTTCGAACTTAGAAAATCTATGCTTCGTAGTTGAACAACTTGACGGTACCTTCTTCAAACTGATGATAATTAACAACGAACCGATACCTTCGGATCTAGCTAAACTTAACTTAGATTTTTATGCTGACGATTGTTAGTAAAAAGATGTTAGAGTTCAGATCGGTAAATTATAAAAGCGGTGAAAGAAAAATTTTCAGTTATCATTTTTTTGAGAATCACGTTTACTTCTCTTAGGCGATGGAAATTCGTTTTTCATTTGCTAAAGAATTTCTGTCACGATTGAATATGCATGGCAACATTGAAACGGATAGAAAAGGTATAAATCACAGCAATACAATGCGCAGGAGAAATCAATCTTCGTTCACGCTTCGTGGTTTCTTGTTAGCATTCCGTGGCGAGAGCGTTTTCACGGTTTGAAAGTGGCGCGCGCGGCAAGATCGATCGACGACCGGTCGATGGCGATACGTCGGAACAGGACAGCCCTCTTCTGTTCCCTTTCTTTGTGAAGCCGAGAGCGATATTACATATCGCGGTGATGTATCGTCTCCAGCGTTCGGGGTGCGTTACGGTACGTTACACCCAGACCGCTCGCCGCGAATAAAATCATTGTTGGTAGGTGATTAATGATCGTGTTATAAGGGGCACAACTGAACATAGTTCCCTGTCTCGACGATATTGTAAACCTCGTGACACTTTCATGCTGTTCACGAGATCGATACACGGCCATCCAAGGCATGCAGTGGCCTATGAGTTTGTCAGTATCTCCCTTTTGCTAAGTGACACGTCGTCCAATTACAAAGCGAGAATTTCATCGATCATTTCTGTTATCGATACTTATAGTTTTTCTCTTATATATCTAATCTTGAACGTATAGAAGGTATAGAAACCTTCTACTCCTTCATCTTATTCTTTCTGGATAAGAAAAAGTAAAGTTAGATTCAATTCGTATCAAGTCCTACTATTAACACATTTTTGAATTATCGACGCTTGCAACTATTTTCTAATTTTCTTTATTTCTCTAAAATAATGATATATCAGTTACCGCACCGAATGTTACATTAACAGGCGAAGGTTAAAGGCTGGTACAGTTTGAGTAATTCCGATAATTCCTCGTAACTCAATAACAGACCGCTGTTTGCAGGAATAATTTAGTAATGCACGAAGAAGCATTAACGATTGAATCGTAGAAGGCTCGTTGATCGTATCTCGGCAACAGCAACTCCAATCTACACAATTTATCAACAGGGTACCGGCTTACCCCGCGCTTCTTTCAGATTGATGTTACTATAACAACACGTCAGTTATTCATTGTGCGCCCGGCAGTGCATTAATCAAGCCCTCGCTCTGACATCAAATACAAATGATATTTTATAGCATCATAAATCTTCGCTGGCTGTCACCGTTCGTGGGCGTTTGCTACGAACACGTCTCTTGGGGTGTCTCCTACTCTCCTTCTCCTGTATCCTGCTTTGTCCTGTCGAGTCGTAGCAGCCCCAGTTAGCCGTATGACTTCTACCTTGCCGTGGCAGCTTCGATTTACTCTAATAATTTCTCTTCCCAACTTCCTGCGATCATCAACAGCTGTGCACTCTTGCATCAGTGAAGAGTTTTCATTATTACACTTCGTTTGTTTGCTCCGTTCATATTTTCAGAAGTTCTAACGATGTTGATATTCTTCACTAATGACCATATTTTTATTTAAATAGCTGCAATAAACGCATGCTGAATTAATTACTTAAGTTGAAAGACTCGATGCAAAGACCGATTAAATCCACTTTTTAACGATAATGGACTTTTCATGTAGATTAGTATGGATCATATTTTTATCATATTCAGATCATCTTCTGTGTCTTCAGGCTACTGGCGATGAGTATAGAGTAAAACAATATTAACATTCCTTATATCGCCATCTAGTGATCATCGAGTGAAATTTCTCTGACGATGTCGATAAGGTCGGAAGTATGTTACAGTCCCCTGCAAAATTATAGGTCCACTTCTACTGTCCACTGATGACAAGTCTCGTGGGACGGCACAAGGGCAAGAGGGGAGCCTAATTAGTAGATGTGATCACTTTGACCAATCATACGTCACGACTGAAAGTGCTTGCGGACTGAGGTGGGGCGCGACCAATCAGATTGTATTATTCTTATGGGACTTCTTGTGATTGGTGGACAGCATATTTTCAGGTGGAGCTATACCCGAACAAACAGTTCCACTAGAAAGAATCGAATTTCCTAGAACTAGAAAATTAATTCTTCTATGTGATTTGAAGAAGCAGTCTAAATCAATTCAAAATCACTAAAAACGTTGTTACAAAAATTCCATTATACCAATACATTCCAAAAGATCTTTTTTTTTCGTTTAACTGTACTGTACGCGTCTGCTAAGTTGAGACTCCTAAGGAATTGGGTCTGATTGGTCGGAGCTAGATGGGCCAGACTTAGACACGCACACTTATACAGTTGACCCACACGCATTCTCGCTATTCGCTCTCTAGGTTACAACTACTAGTAGAAACTACTACTACTACTACTAGACGAGGGTTCGTGGTGAGGATTAGGCGGAGCGTTTCACACCTCGAGTCTCAACTTAGTAGACGCGTACAATACCTGCATTTTGATAAATACCGTAAGTTACTGGTGGCCCAGGTAGTATAAAATATGTTGAACAGTTGATGTTTGCCCAAGAGTTTTATCAAGGTATTTTAAGAACTCTAACGTCAGCTTATAACTGCATGTACCATCTTCAGACAATTAAGACGCGAGAATAATGAATGGACACTAGTCACGAGATCGGTATCAGGAAAGAACGACCTACATGTTCAGCTAACGCTGTCGCGTTGATTCCGCAAAAGGAAGCTCACAATGTGCGAACATTAATTTCACGTTACACCATGTAATCAGCACTCGTACGCGCGTATCAATTACGATTAATTACCCCGATAGCATCCAACGTATGGAAACGCGTTTCACCAGCACCTCGCAGGTGTTCCCGTACACCTTTACTTGGCCTTCTGGAGTCAACCGACGTTATTTCCCTCGACTAAAGCGATAATTTTCATAAGGAAAAAGAAAAAGAAAAAGAAAAAGAAAAAAAAAAGAAAAAAATAGAAGCAGTGAACGTAATAACCACCACGAGTTTGAGGCCGTATAAGCAAACGAACGGGGATACAATTGGACAAGCACCTGGTTCGAACATCAGATGAAACACTAGAAGCAAGGGAAGACTGGCTGGTGATGTGCTTGTGGGTGAGGAACAGAGAGATAAGGTGGCCCCAGGCGATGCCTGTCATGTCAGCCGGCGTAATAAGTTTGAAATCCACATCAAGCGATTAATAATACTCGAGCGATTCACAAAAAGGTGCTGCATCGCCCGGTAAGAGAGAAGTTGTTAAGCTAACCCCAGGCACCCACGGTGGCGGCCATATTTGCTGTCAGTAACAACTCTCCCGCATTGCTGCTTTATATACGGTGTTCCGTAATCCCTGATGCAAACTTACGACCATTTTGGCTGCAAAAATCGGTACAAAATATAAAATAGAGATTATTTATATAAAAGAACATGTTAGATTCCTCTGAAAAATAATTGGATTATGTTTTAAGTTAATGTACAGTCAAGTTATAACAACGTACATTTTTCAATAGACAAAATTTTTTAATAGAATGCGTCGCTTTGAATTTAAGTACAGAAAGAATTTATACTCGGTTGCTTTGGCATCCTCTGATTTCAGCCTTTTTCCAAGTCTCCAGAGGAGCCTCAAGGGCCAACAGGAGTAACGGCCCAAATTGGAATTGATCTTGGGGGACTCACGCGACGAAACAGAGAAACTCGGACAATCCTTGTCTCTTCTGCATCGAAAGACAAGAATAGCGCGATAGTAAGACATGTTGATATAAAAAGAGAAATAATGAGATAATAGTTACATCAATTTTCGAGGAACCTTTCGCCTTATCCTCGTATACATTTCTAGTTAGTATCGAGCTGACAATACGATTAGAAAGTAAAATATTTCGTGTTACGTAAGACAGAGATAAAAGGTAATGCCACTCAGGGAACGTAATAACTGTTGCGATTAGTACATTGGAAGCATTACGTAAATGCGAAAGTGCCAATAATATGCTACAATTTATTACAGGCTAAACGAAATAATAATGTGCACGTGCTTCTTCTGAAAAAAGTTGTTTTCCATTTCGTAATGCTCGCATTAACACCGGTGTAATTATACCTACTAATTAGCAGGAGATTTATCTGAAATTTTTTAAGTAAAATGTTTAACTAGCTAATGTAAACTGGAAATAAAACCTTTCGTTTTTAAGTCAGAAAGTTAACTCAAACTGTGTATAACTTAAATTATGTATGTATAATTCAATCTCAAACGCATGAATAACTTTTTTGGATGAAAAGGTCAAAGAAATAAAATATGTGTTTAAAGAAACATTCTGTAAGATTGAAGATCATTCTGCAGAACGAAGAGCTCGAGCATAAATTAATTAGAAGAATTTTAATTCCACCATTAAGCATAAATTTTCATTATCACTTTGTTGGCTAATATCACATATCTCTGAATTCTACATTCCAGTATTCAAATGTAGTGATGTATGCATTAGTTATAATTAAAAACTGTTCACTTTATAGCCGATATTACCGAGTATGGGGGATACAGGTTGTTCATCGCCCAAGAGAGGCTAATTAAAGAAGCGGCGTTTCAATTGGTTATATCTGTGCACGGATAATAAAATTTAATTTTATGGCATCATTTAAGAAATCCTCGAATTATGTATGTCACAGTAAAAGCGTTAATTCATTTAATGTATACATTTATTAATTTGAAAAGTAAATGTATTTACAAGGAATAACATTCCAACTTTTATTAATAGAAGCATACATTTTCACATTTCATTCAGCAATAGTATGCGCAAACAAAATTGCATCTATTTACAAATGTATGCAGAACTTTTGGTAGTAAATTTGCTTGAATTTAATTTTGAATCTCAATATACAAATCATATTGCGAAAGTTGTTTATCTAAAAGATGAACCTATTTCTAAACAAAAGTTTCTATTTATTCTTTTGTCTGTGTTAAAATGTGCCGTATTGTCTTTAAAATCCATGACGGCACGTCAAAGGATTGTAAATTTCTTCAGTAATAAATATTCATTTCTCAACAACGCTATCTTTTATCGACAGTAACGTTTTGTTTCCTTACAATACGGCTGTCACCGAGTTCCAGCGGGTTCTAACATAATATAAATCATCGGTGGATGACTCGATTGAATGTATACGAAACCTGCGGCCAAGTTAAACGTTTGCCGATAATGACGAAGATACGGATAGACGATTTATTAACAGCCAAGTGTGTATGGGTGTTTGTGCCGGTGTGGAGGAAGAACAGAAAAGCTCGTTAGTCAGGTTCAAGTTAGGTAGTCGATATGGACGTCAAGCACAATTCGTTTCATTGCCTAATTATAAAGGCCAAAGCCCTCGGGGCTTGAAACGGTGCCGCTTCAAATGATTATTGGATCTTCACCGCCGATGTTTTATAAATTATTCAGGTCGAGATGATGGCGTTGTACGAGCGGGGAAACAATTAAATTTACTCGATAGTTTCTATCGTTAACGGACATTATCGTTATTGACGCTTGGCGTTAATTACGCAAGTAAGAAATGACGCTAATAGATGCGATGTTGATCGGCCGATCTAATGGGCTAATCAAAGATATTAATCTTTTCATAGCTTTTTCATGAATCTTTAATTTGCATATTGATGTTGCTTTTTCAACATCGGTTTTCATGACACCCTTAAGGGACATCTAATGATAATGTTAAGATTAGAAACGTTTTGTCAATAAAGAGATGAACAGGAAGAAAGAATCAAAGGTGAAATTTAATAAGAGGGAAATCGGTATTAAGACAGAGAATTTGAAATTAGAAGGATGAAGGAATTGGCGTAATGAACGTACAACAAATTCTCAGGTGATAAAGTTTGCTGCCGGGGTTAACGCAACTCCGAGTGGGTTTCTGAGTGGTACATGTAGCGACAAGGTAGCTGATAGCGATCGTAATTTATATTCGGTCCGTGTGTTCAGCATTCCCGATCTAAATGAATGAACAGTAATAAATAAGGAGGAGCTAATAAACGGTGCTGCATTAAATCCTTTCGGAATGGATTGCATCCTACGGAATCGATACTCTAGATTGAGAATGTATCGTTCCTTCTTTCATTTTATATCCTCATTTGTTGCCACGTTTTCTATCAGTTCAGGTAGAAATTATTTGCTGATAAAATATCTTCGTAGACAAATTTTGGTTAATAACTTTTCATTTCATTTCAGTCGATGATATTTCCTCGAAAAATTCGGTTTGAATTTCACGATGACTAATACCCGAGTATTGTTTCGCAATGACAGATAAATGAGATTCGAAAGGAAAGTGGGAGTCGACGGGCAAAATATAACCAGGTTATCGATAGTCGCTCCCGGGATTAGCAGGATTTCGAACGGGCATCTGAGTAGTATGGATAGTGACTAGGCGAGAGATAGCGATCGTAATTTATATCGAGCCACGTTCGACGTTTCCAATCGCAACGAACCAGCCGACCAATCGTAGATAAGTTCGCGCTAATAAATGACGGAAACTGCCGCCTAGGTACTTCCTCATAAATATCGCAGACAACTACGTTTAAATTTATAAGTTGTACCACTTCTTTGCAGTAGTATCTACACGATACATGAATATCATGTGCCATAATGTGCTATGCTCTTGTCAGACATCGATAAAGATTATTTTAAATGCAAAATAAGAAATACATTCCAAAGTAATCTTATCGAGTAAATTATTTCGAAATAATTCTTTCTATCCTGAATAACTATTTGAAATGAGATACTAGGTAATTTAATTTGAATGGTATCCTATTTAACCGAGATGGCTGATAAAATTTGCATCTATCATTATACACCGAATACAAAATTACGATAGTATTAGTGTTTTGTTTTCTAAGAGAGCTTTTAGATTCAATTTTCTGAAACAGAAGTAATTATTTGCAACTTTATTTCATAAAGTATTTATTTAATTTATCAATTTGAAAATATTCTCCAGTTAAATAATTTAATCACCTACTTAACGAGTTGGTATCTAAAAACAATTTTATTCGTTTATCAGCCTCTTAGAGGAGCAATGTTCTGTCATGCGCTATTTAATCTTGTAATTCATGAAGATCATTATACGGCAATCATAACAGAGCTGTAATAAGATGTAACACTTTACGATATTGCTTTCTATCCGGTGCATAAGTTTTATCTTTCAAGCGTATCGTTAGAATTTAGATCGTTATGGAGGGTGCAGTTTAATCGTCGTACGAGTATAGCAATGAACACATCGGCGTATTAATATAAGTGAAAAGTCGTACGATTAACCGACGACTGACTGAGTGAAAACTTCACGAGCGTTTCCTTTTCCTACGAGAGTCAGAATGAATTACGGGTCTATAATTTATCCAACGTTATTGCAGTCAGCTGCTATAGAAGTTGGCGCACGGTAAACATATGGTAATCAGGCGATTTGACTCATCAAGGCTCAGCTTTGTAAATGGCACGGATGTCCTTGGTAATTTATGTGATGCAGAAGCGTGTAAGTGCGACCGGTTAACAGGCGAGAGCTCACCTAAACGTGCTATTAAATTCATCGTGAATGGGTTACGTATCTATACTCGTACAGGATATTTCTCAAATAGATGATGAAAATAGCATACTTTAGTCATCGCAAAGATGAAGAAAAATGATATAAATACGAATATAGATACGTTTTCTTAGCGGATTAGAAACATTTTGAAAAATATCAGTTTCGTACATTTTACTGTCAGGTGTTATTGGAGAGTTCCTTTTGGAATCAGCTTCAATTTTTTTCCTTGTATTATTATTAGAAGACGTTTCATAAAAAATTGAATATACTTGACAAATTCCAATGTATTTAAAAAAAAAAAATAACGTAGGAAATCTGTTGAAAGACTAAGAAGCAGCCTAGAAAAAAAAGTGAATATGGAAGAAAAGGGTCAGAGATAAAATGTAACTTTCACGTGTTAGACAATCAGTTTACTTAACGCGAAAGAAAAAAAATTAAGAAACAATAATATGTTCAACACGGTTTGATCGATCGCTAGCTGTCACATGGTTACTCGGAGGTGGAGAGCAGAGAACTTTCTCCAATAAATTTCCTTCTTCAGTTCTATACAATTAAAGTTAACGTAAGTTGAATTGATGGGTGGTAATTCTTCACTTTAGTATATTTAATATTACCGAAGTATTTTGACACGTGAAATTTCGATTCAATATCAGAATACTTTCACATGTAAGTTAATGAACGACCCTACAGCTCTGTCTACGGTAATATAACGAGAGCCTACTATATCATCATCCACAGCAAGGATTTGCTAGAAAAGCCTTATTAACGAAATCAGCAGATTCCAGGATGCAAAAAGGACCGCTGAAATTTCATTCTAGAAGGGGCATCTTTAGCAAACTTTAAAAAGCTCTAAACAAGAGTTTATCAGTTATGGATAGCTTAGTAATTCTTTTATCATCGGTAGATAATCTGAAATACCGACCTCAAAAACTCATTCTTACCAGCCGTTTTGTTGCACACTTTACAATTCACTCAAATTCCTGCTGTAATTTCCTACTGTATCATCTATCGTTTTAGTTATTACAGAATCCTATAATATCATCTATAGATATAACAACCTTTATTGAAAATCTTTTTTTAATAAAAGTAACACGTAATTATTTCATGAACTTGATTTTTATAATTTATTTGACTTGTATAAATGAATGAAACAATAATTTCATACCAATTATTTAATATCCTGTATTGTAGGGTAATATCCAAAAACATTGTTAATCTAAAATATACATTAACAGCATTTTTTTAACAATTAAAAAATATACACAAAAACAGTTTATCTAAAATTCATGATAAAATTGTTGTGTGCGATTCGAAACTGCATTAAAAATACTCCTTTTTCGTTCAGTTGCCATCAAGCTATCTGGCATGATTCCAAATAGTTCTACAAAGAATTATTTGTTCACTGGATACAGTATCATCGTGTTTCGCCAGTTCAAAGTTGTTATTACGGATACGAATCAATTTCACATCAAAAACAATCTTCTTAACGCTTCCATCGTTGTCCCAGTTCAACAAAAGCATAATTTGCAACATTCACATGCACGTAGGTAGAGCACGATCGAATCGCTCGCAAATTGTAATCCGTCTACAAACGAGTTACATTTACTCTTCTTATCCCCCTATCAAATATCGTCCAAATGAAATTGTGTTGTAAAAAGTTGTTCAACAATTGTCCAATTTTTATGTTGTCATTTTCCATAGAAAAACATGGATTATCATCCATTAACTCTTCTTCAAGCGATTTTTAATTTCAATAATCCAGATGACTTGCTTGCATCTGTTCAAATAAACGATTACCTGACAATATTCTTCCTTTGATATTTATAGAACGTATTGTATTATATGTATGGTCTCTTATTTTCCGCTTTTATAAAAATCATTCAATAGGAATTTTATAAGAATATAAATCAATAACAGTAGTTCATGATACATGTTTTCAAATAAACGCAGAAATAGTGTGTTATATGATATCGTGCACGTGACATAAGTTTCCTCCATGTTGCAATTGCAGTTGTTCTTTCAGAGTAAAAACTGAATTTTACTGTCTGATTATCGACACCTAAAGTGTACCGATAAGGCATTATACGACCGAAACGTAGGTAAGATCCAGCTGTGAGAACGTTCAGCGATTTATAACAGGACAGATGGAAAACTTCTCGAAGAGTAAGACGTCGGAAAAATTCTTCCAGCTTTCGACGGGCTTTCTGCTCGAGTTCCATCGCATATAAAGTAATATAATGGGAAATCGAGCGAAAAAATGTCCGTTCAGTTTCTCATGCGTATCTTTGATACCGTGAAACATCAATAACATCGAAGTTTTAGAGAAATTCGGTAGTATCGTTAAAACTTTGCTGCACCACAACCTTTTTTTAATAATTTATGTTTATTTCAGTCAGGTAGTTGAATCTATGTAAATTTTTATTGGAAGAATATTGCAAGAAAATCGCTAACCACAAATAAATAAATATTACAAAACAGCTAAAGTAGTATGTTTTGTTCTATCGCAATGTCTTCGTTACTTCCGCAAATATAAAAAAATGTAGCAGGGCAAAATTGTCATAAAGAAAACTGTTTAAAACGGAAAGCGTATTTTGTAAAAATGGGAACTATTTATTACAGTTCTAACTTTTGTTTTATGAATGGAGAGGTCACGTCAAGATTAGGATCAGTTTTTTAAATGGAGCACCATATTTTTACATTGCAGCAGACGGTGCTGAAGCAAGTACAAATAATTGTGTAAAATTATTTACAATCATAACCAATTGTATAGTTAGTAAGACATCATCATTGCTTAATATTTTATTGTAGTTATTTAATTAAATATCTTAAAAAGCGTCGTATAATAAAATGCTATTATTATATTCGATCAGTTTTATGAATTCCATATTTTTGTAAGAGAATTAAAAAGAATGAAGTTGCATATGACCACAGGATGAGAAGTATTCATAGATGAAAATCTGAATAGGTACCATTTATTCCTCATGCAATTCGTCCTAAAACTCGCTGCAAACGGTTCCTCCTCCGCGTGATAGAGTTGAACTGTTGAGAAAATAAGAAAAAAGTTTATACATTCCTGTACGTAGAATTCAGCATTGCGAACCCATAGCCCGAGTTCACTTCTATCAGTTGAGATTTCCTTGACTACGTGATTGGCTTGCTAACTGCAATTCGTGTACGAAACATCTGTATACGCGTTTTCACACGTGCACCTGTTTAAGATCATATGCACCTCGCAACGCTTTGCATTGTTTGCTCTCTAGATTACCCATGTTCATGCAAATTGCGTATTTAAGCTATAACAACTAATTGCTGAATTACTTTAACCGTGTTACAGTCTTTTATTCGAAAAAGGGAATGAATATAATTAGGGATACATAAAAGTTTACATAGATTCTAACAAAGATTTTAAATTAATATTTTACACAGCACAGAATATTTTTAATTCAACTGTTTTATTATTTTACAGTCAAAGCATGAATATTACGATAAAAAGTATCTTTCTGTATAAAAATACTAAAGTTTTGTTAAATATGGCAAATGTTCTAAAACTTTTAAGTAGCATTGTATGCGAATAACTTGCGGCAGTCGTATTGAAGAAGATATTTAAGAGAGCAATGCAGTTTCAATTTACATTGTTTATGATATTTCCTTCATTTATAAGGATGCTAATGAAACCAGATATTTATTGTACGATCCATTAGTTTCTGATAACCGATCTATTGTTAAAAATGTTTTCGCTTCTTTTTTTTCAGAGTTGCAACGAGGCTAATGATTTTCCTATATTAAGTAACGATTAACTACACGGTGGCTATAAATACCAATACAATACAAGCGCAAAGTTTGTAAGTTTTTGCAACAAACTGTAAAGTTTTTAATAATTTGCAAATTAAATTCGTTTTTTTGAAGTTTTATACGCTTATAAGATGATATTGTTGAACATGTTCAAAAATATAGAATTCTATTTTTGATAATATTATCCTGATAAGTACACAGGTGCAAAAAAATGCATTTTATGTAATTTCAGAATATGCATCTCTCAACATCATTTAATTTTCTCCTATAACGTCTTTTAAGCTCTGACTATTTTAAACGTATAGCTTGCCCTGAATCAGCGAGACACCTTGTATATGACGCAGAAATCGGTAATCAATTAATATCCGAACAACGCTAAAGCACAATGATTTTGCGTGTTACTTCCTCTCAATAATAAAGGACTTCTTTTTCGTACAAATCCCATAAAGGGTGTAGTAACCATATATAATTTAATTACACCTCCTTCAGTATCTACATTGCAGCAGAATCAGAATCGAGTACGTAATTAATTTGAGCATCCTTGTGGCTGCAAGCTCACAGAATGCTCTGTGAACAATTCAGTTATAACATCCGGTAACTTTCACGAACTTTTGCACACGTATTACCTGGTGTCCTTATAATATTCACTGCGCATACTGTTTATGTTCGATTCCATCTGAATGGTGATGCCCCAACTTTATTCACACGTATTTTCTGCTGTAATACATTATTGGCTGAAGCGGTTACATCTACTAATTAGGCTGTGCCATCACGTGTCTCAACTTAGCAGACGCAGACGGTACTAACGACTAACCCTTTTCTCTTCTATTTTGAAATACGAATGCAACCTCGATGGTATTTAAAAATCCTTTTTCTTTTTCATTTCTTCAATCATTTGACTACAGACGAGAATATTTATAAATGATAAAATAATCCAAGATGAGTTAATTGATATAATTGTTATTTTGTACGTTTAATAGATACTGTTTGCTATTATTATTTATTTCTCGAGAAAAGTATTCACACAAAGTGTGAAAATTATTTACAAAAATTTTTGAAAGAATTTGTTTAATTTTCAAATGATCGTCGCTGTACTTACTTTTTCATTTCGAAATACAGAAATGTTCATATTTATTATTTCATAGTTCACGAGCTGGAAATGAAAGAAAATAAGGAATTCGTTTACATTTCTGTATCCTGTAACTTGTCATCGACGTGCGAATCAGAATTTGTAATACGATTTCATGCAAATGCATCGTTTTGTTTTGTGAAAATAAACTGGCGCATATGTCAGCAATGTTCATTATTGGACATCTCGTTTAACTTATTCGCGACAGTTTTAGTTATTTTTGCGCTATGGAATACGATCGAACTGCCGTTAATAAAAATAAAACCAATAACTCGTTACTGCTCGTAAATTCGTTAAATATTTATCAGCTTTTCAATATGTTCCTCGTGCTAGTGCATTCGATCAAAAATATCATGAAATATCGCCAGCTGTTCATTGATGTTCATGATGGATGTGTAGAATATTTCTAACGTTTCCTACGTTTTTCAACCGCGATAACGCATTTTCCTTGCGTCGTTTAGAGTACAAGAATACGTCTCATGACGCTCCTTTTTCGTTTAGAAAATAAAATTAATGTTTACTTTAATTCAATTAGTACCTGTAGCACAATACCGGAACATTTGAAACAAACTAAACAAATAAAAGCAATCGATAACATAGAAAACAGCAAAATAAATTTAGAAGTAAAACAACAGTATCAGTTGTCCTGACTACTAGGATTTCGATCGTGTTTACTCTTCCAGAGGTAGCCGGAAATTGATAGTTTCAACCCCAGTTGCCACTTCATATGCTTCATAGCGATGCTCGTGATTGATTAATTCATTAACCACTTCAATTCAAAGAATTAAGTGTATACAGGATGCTGTGTGAAAATTGTTGAAAGAGATATTTCTATCTACAACATATGTGCAACATGTTTCTCGTTCAATTCAACACACGTTTTGAAATGTTTCCTCATAAAAGTAAATATTTTGAAAAATATTTTTTGGGATGGTATATATTTTTGTTTACTGCTATCGAATGATGGAACATGTTCTACAATCGCACAATGAAGTCTGTTATATATTTTTGCACAAATTGTAAAGAAAGTTAAAAAATTAATTAATGCAAAATATTTGTCAAAGTATTATCACGTTAAAATTAGAACAAGTGTTTTATTAAAAATACAAAATAAAGCACATGAAAGTGACGAGAGAGAACTTTCTTTAATATTATGACAAAGAGAAAAGAATAGAGCAAAACGAACCGAGTTGCAGGGAAGCTGAAAGTGGCAAGTAGAAAAAGACAGTAAAGAAGCAAAGGGATTGAGCAACTCCCTCGAGAGCTTGCTCGGTTCTCCATGGCGCGATCTATCGTCCCATTGACCGCTGCTCCATTATCAGAATAGTAATGTTGTAACCTCGTGCCACCCGTGTCGCATCCTCTTTTTATTTCTCCCCCTCTCACGATCAACTACCCGCCTTTCTTCATTTATCCGAAGGACTCTTTGTTACAAGTGGTTGACAACGTTGACAAATATTTTCTGATAGAAACTGCTTTATTTTGTTTAACCACGTTTCACTTTGCTATGTTTGTATTTTCACTTTCGTTTGTTTTTCTTGATAATACGATCGTTTATTTAAGTCGTTTCTTTCTGCTGCTACAAAAAGAAATTTATTCTTTCATCGTTATTATTACAACAGATAGAACAACAATATGAAAGAACTTGTTAATAAACTTCGTTTGATTCCTCTAATTATAACTTATTAACATTTTAATCAAGTTAATTTATATCGGGTAATAAACGTCTACATAGCTGACCTAAGTTTTGCTTGTAATGGCGCGTTGAAAGACAGCAAATGTCGAAGAGAAAACTTCCTCTGCGTATTTAAAAGTTTGAAAAAGCACATCTGTCTTTCTTGAGTCATTCGAAAAACAGGCAAATTTTAACCAACTTTCGAACTCTACGCTTCGCTTCTTCATGCTTAGCAATACATCATTCAATTTCTGTTATTTAATACTTGTTTAAATTTTATTATTGTTCCCTATAAAATCTATCCAGGATCATTATAAATATCCAGTTTCCCATCAACCCTTATAAGTAAATATAGAGTATCTATATGTCGATTAGAGTGTTTGTCTATCATTAAAATCGTTCATTAGTATTATATTTTCTTTAATCTCCTCCTTCCTCAATAAAAACAGATAACTTGTCTAGTCAAAAACAGAAAACAGATAAAATTATCTTATTTTGAAAACCTTTCGACAAGGAGTAATTTCAAGTCGTAATTTGAAAAGTAAAACAAAAATTTTAAAATAAGTATTGTATTATAATAATAGAGTTACGAGTAAACTTAACAATTGAGTTTAGGAGAAATTTCTGCACAGCAGTTGTGGAAGTGGAATTTTTACCGCCCATATTACCATTATCCTGCGCGTGGTGTCCTACCTTTGGCACAGTTCTTTATCGATTTATCGAACGATCGTAAAGTCAGCATATGGTTTCGTAAAATTCAACGCGAAAGTGAACGATTTTTTGGTATTTCTGGAATTATTTGGCCGGGCGTATTGCTAATTCGTTCCACCCCTGTTTTTCAGTGCTCATAAATATCAGGAGCAATAAATAATGGAGATTCCGCGTGTCTGAAAGCATAAATCGTATAGAAGATTCATTCTTGGCCAATTACCAAGAAAGGTATATTTTCGCGAAGGAACAGCTTACCAGCAATGTTCGCGTTATTTGTTTGCAATCATACAGCAAAAGGGTGAAATTTGTTAAATAACTTAACAGAATCAATCTAACGAATTGATTAATTTCATGTATTAAATTGAAATTTTTTATTAAACCTAATGAATCTATGAAACTGAAAGAGCTTAAAAGAAAGTTCAAAAATTTAAGAAATTTCAAAGACTTAAGAACCTTAAAAACTTCAATCAATTTTACGGACTTAATAGAAATTATACAGCACAGACATTTTTTAATACACTTAATAAACTTAATACGCTTAACTTACAAGTGGTAGAAATTAATTGCAATAATAAATTTGTTTTCATTCATAGTTATTTCGCTCTGAGTTATATATTATTGATACATCCTCTATATTTTTCTATATGTTTCATATGTAATCTCGTATATTTTGTAATTGAGCGATGAGTAATATTTGTACTAGTGGTAAATTTTTATAAAATTCCCAAATCATTTCATTGTAATTCGAAAGGTACCTAGAAAAGGCATTGGTTAAGATCGAAATGAATGGCCTCCACGATGGGAGATGGAAGAGAGACATTAACGTGATGGAGGTAGTAGTATTCGTCGTAGTTTTATTCTGATGTTGGGTTCACGTTCAATCGTGAAGGTGGAAGGACAAGAAGGGATGCAGGGGGAGAGACTGCTTTCAGTCTGTCGATTGCCAAAAAGAGAAAAATAAAGATGCGGTATTTCTTTCCTACTTCAAACATGTATGTAGGTACATACTCTTGTATATGTTCCTTGAACGTGTTTGATCAAGCATACGTAATAATTTCAATTGGACGGATACACTTTATGTACATGCAGTATTTCTAATTCACTGAAAATTTATAGAATTTAATTTATTCATTTTATAGACATTTCAAGATCGTACAGTCTTGAATCCAGAATTAGTATTTTGTTAATAAAAAAATTTCGATGTTGAAAATTAGCTAGTTTAATTTTTTGTTTCGATTAGTTTCACAACCATCAATCGCTGGCTTAAAGAATATTTATTATTTAGTCTCTGCAATTTTATAATATTCATTTTTCTTTTTGGATTTTAAATGGAGCATACGATGCTCATAATGTTTTCATTAAAAATTTCATACGTGTGTTGGCAATTAACGTTTTACCAACTATACATTCTCATCATTACTGCAACCATTTTCGATGTTAATTATTCTTTTACCTTTCCGTGCTTCACTTCGTTGCATTCATTTACGTTGTCTGTTCTTCTTTATCCACTAGGAGTAATTGCCTTGTTGGCATTAAAACGATTAATAAAAATGCACGACTTTGCAGCCTTAGAAATGTTTCTTGGAAATTTTTTGGAGAGTTTACAGAGAACGTTCATTAAATAACATGCTTCAAACTCCGAAGCTATTTACAAGTCGTCGGCATTCTACCTCGTTTTGAAGTCACTAAATACGTTGGTGATTAGTTCTTGGAACAGGTTTTGGTTTAAAAAGTACATTTCTAACTCTTAATTGTCACTTTTATCAAGTATTTAATTACTTATGTTAATTAATCATATAAAATAAATGTAAAATGAATAATAACTCTGTGAATGCTCTTTATGAAGGAACCGTAGTAAAGAATATTAAACAAAAGGTTTCCTTAGCACATTTTTCAAAAGTGCATCGGTGCAAATGCACGTCTTCCTTTTAATGGCTTTACCTCATTTCAAGCAGTTACTTTGAAGTAACTCTTCTAGTACTTTTCATTTGAAATGCTATGTCAAATTGTTATTACGCGATTCATCATAAATTAAAGTTATAGAAACTTGAAGAACTGATTACCTCAGTTATGTAAGAAAGCATCGGTCATTGATAAAAAGAAAAGTCATGGTGATACAATTTCGAGGATTCAGTTGGTGTCCATACCGAACAGCTATCGGAGGGGTGTCGGGGATAAATGCAACGGAGTAGAGGGGGATATTTTATGGAGCAGTTCAGTGGTAATGAAGGTGTTTACATGCAAGCAAGAAGGCGTCTCGCCGGGCCGTAGGTAATTAGGACAGCCGCGTCTACCTACGCGATAGGCATTGCCAGAGGTGAATGTGGACGGTCGCTCACGGAATAACGGCGTGCACTCGTTATTTCAGAGCCTTCAGTCGTGTTACGTACCGACGTAATTAGCGTTAGCCGATCTGCAGACAAAGGCTGACGATCCGTTTATGCGACATTCAAAACGACTACTCGATTATGAGAAAAACCGGAATGCTTTACGCGAGATGCACAACTGATCCCTCAAAAGCGATTCTTCGACAATTGATGTGAATCGCTAGAATAATTCGAAATTTTATTAAATCAGTCTCTTATAATTTTTTTGTTTATTATAATAGAATTTCATTTACCCAAATATGTTCAAAATGAACTGTTATACATTATTCAGATATTTGATCCCCACTGATTCTCTCTTCAACTAGTTACTTCTGGTTACAGTAATAATAATTATGGTTAAAATCAGTGGATTCCAGGGTGAAATTTGGGTATTCTGTTCTACTGTTTTCAATTTTATAGAATAATGTTTGGGAATAATTTTGTTATTAAAAGCTTAGTGGTAAGTCCAAATAATATAATATCCATTAAAATTTTGTTTGAATAAAGGTTTAATCGTAAATATATAAATAAATAAAGAGTGAAAAATACAAAAATATGAGGCTTAAAATGTTACACATTATTGCTAGGAATTTATTTTTATCTCAAAAAAATTTTTAAATGAAACAAAATTAAATTAACATAGTCTAGAAAGAATAAAGTTTCGTGTTAAAATTGTTTTTGTCAAATGAAAATTTTTCGAATCTTACATGTTCTAGTATTTGAAACAGTTTTCTGCAAGCAAAGGTATCGACAGCAACAACTAAACAGAAGCATTTTCTAGGGGCATGAAATAGAGAACGGCTGGTTCGAGGTCATTTACTTTCTGATACGGAAAAGCTGGATGGTATCTGACTAGGGAGCCAACATATTTCCCTGATCCCGAATTCTTCGTTCCGTTGGCTCGTTAAAGTCATTCCAAAGTCTCACTTTTCCTGCTGGAAATAGGGATTTCTTAGAAGTGGCCGGTTATAAACGACCGACTAGAGTATTCAAAGGTTTCTACGATTGTACGCGTTCCGATAATGCACTTCGCGCCCTCCGATCGCTAAGGAAGTGATGCAATTTAACTCGATTGCACCTAAATCTATTGAAAATTCATCCAAGTAGCATAAGCAAAATCGTTAAATAAGATGTTTTCGTTATCACTCTCCAGCATATTTCTTATAATTAATATACGTTTATTTTTGCAAAGGAACCGAAAAATTTCATTAGAGTTTCAGCTCTACTGAATATATTTATATTTTAACTAACTAACGAAAATTTTTTATTTACTTTCCGTAATTATAATTATATTTTAGTGTATAATGAACGTGTACGGTTGGAAACATAATGGAATTCGAATATTTAAAAGAATATGCTAGACTAAAAAGTTTTACAGAAACGATGGATTTTTGAGATTTTATTCATCTTATTATTACAATAGCATACAGCTTCTTTTACCGCTATGGAATTAACACCCATTTTCAATATTTATTTTATAGTTGCTACTTTTTACCAAAACGATAGTGTAAAATTTTCTAACAATTTACGACGTCAAAAAGATATGCCGTCTTAAGATCACCGCATTTTATTCTTATGCCACGGTAGAAAATCCTCTTAACCGAACCTAAATTCAAATTCATAGCAAACCTTTCGCGCCAACCTGTTACAATAAGTATTTGTAAAAACGTTATCAGACCTAAATGCTAGTAGTTACGCAGTTTTCTTATACCAGCAGGGACTGCAATATCAATAAAGTTTCCACCACACGAACATCCGGGATACATTTCGAAAATGAGCCTCTGGAGAAGCAGTAAAACGGTTCAGTATTGAAAATTGAAGCTTTCATTACATGTATCGTACCCGTTGGACAAAAGGCCAGACTTTTTCTAAGCAAGTAATGTATAGGAGATCCGTTGTTATCCTTATTCCTCGAATCTTGAATAAAGGACAGGATGTTGTTGCTTACATGATTACCTATACCGTGCAGCTATCTTATCAGCAGCGAAACACCTCTGAGACGAGGATCGTAGAAATCTATTTCACCCCGAGGGATAAGGATAAGCGTTATTTACGTTAATATTTGTTCCTGCACTTGATAACTTTCTTTCAAAGTTATTGTTACCTTGGAATCCATGTTTTTGATTCAATTAGATTATAATACGTGTCCATTAAATTAAATTATCTCGGTTATTTTTATAAATTGCGTGGTATACTTTATAGCCCTACCAGGACTGCTGACATTTAAATGACGAAATTTGAATTACTACAATGGTAGGAATAAATACCGAGTATAATTAATAACGATAAGGTGAAACACAATGGACTTGTATAAAAAAAAAAGTTGAGAATCTTCAATAATAATGGAAGAAAAATTTTTATTTTCGCTTCACTGATAGCACTAATTGTATAACAGAAGAGAAATCTTTTTTGCAATTATTCTATTTAATTATTGCCGATTAAAGTGACTTTTTATGCACCCGTTTGTTTTCCTTAAATGACTAATAAATTGGAATCTTGAAAGTTATTCGTGCAGTGTAATTCTTCTTCCTTTCAAGTAACATTTCGCGTTAGTAAGCGACGAAAAGGCGAACAATTTAAATTATAAACGTGTTCGACCTAGACTACTGCTCCCTCTTATCGCATTAACGCTAGAATACCGTAAAATGCGCAAGGCGAAGTACAATGCCACTCAACAACTTCCCCGGTAACCCTGTTCATTACGAAGAAAGATCTCACTGAATTTCCCATTTACATTCCGCCATCGTGTGCGATTCTTGGCACAGACGGTTATGTGCTCTTATTCGATCCCCCCCTGCGAATTAACTTGTTTTCTTGCCACCGTGCATTGTCTTTCCACACACAGGGTGGCTTAAAGTACCGAAAGCGAAGATAGGGTGATTTTATATTGAGAAATTGCTGTGAAATTAATTATACAAGCTATAAACTTTTTTCTGTGTACTTAAGTTTCGATTAAGTAGAGATTTCCATGAACGAAGCTCTCGAAATTCTCAGAAAAGTATTGTACAGAATCGAACACAGTTGGCTTCCCCGGGAAAATGGATTTACAGGGAAAGCAGAAATTCTTGAAATTTTAATTTTGATGACATTAATAATAAAAGAGATTTAGGAAGATGATAAATTTTAATTATCAAATATTATGAGATTTTATATATAATTAAGAAGTAATAATAATAATAATAATAATAATAATAATAATAAATCATCAATTTAAATTGTATGTAACCATCTCTCCTGTACCGTCATTCTTCTCAGGACTGCCTCCGGGGAAAAACGGAAGCTCGGGAATGAGAAAGCCGATCCGTGCTCGGTATTGTACACTTAATGATTTTTTAATAATATGTTATTCCTTTATTTTCTAACACAATAATAATTGATTGAAGATCCAAAGTTCTAGTGGTGATTTATAAGATTGATTCCTTTAGTTGATTATAACTGAAAAATGAAAAATTTGATCTGAAAAAATCGACAAATCCCAATCTCACCAGACCCTGAAGGAAAAATATACAAACTAAAGCAGAACAAACGAAGACCCGGGAAACAATATCCTATTTCGTTCGTATCGTAATCCTGGTTACGTATTCTAGAACGTTTCTAGCTTCGAGTATCTGAAATGTGAAAACACGATGGAATATAAACAAACTAAATAAATAAACACCGTTAGCAAACACCAGATTATCTTTTCAATGCTGTCAAATACAAATGTTTATAGAAACTTTGGTTTACTAAAAGCTGAACAAATTATGTTTAGAAATAGACAAATTTCTAAATAGGGAATTAGTCTAAATGAGAAATGAAACAAGATTAATAGAATCAATTTCGAACGAAAATTATGGAATTATACACTGTGAATTTGTACACTCTTCGTTAGCAGGTTTCGTACGCAAATTGTGCGGTTCTGGTTGACATTATTTTATACAGACTGCACCAAATGCTGCCTATGGTCTCGTTGGATTTGATATGTCAACGTTGTTACCTTCCAAATATTGCAACTGTTACATGGAAACGAGCTGCCTGTTTGCTTAAATTGTTAATCGGTATGTAACATTTGTGGAAAAAATATAGATAACTGTTAATTGAAAGCAACATTAATATGTATCTCCTCAAATACAGAATTACTAAAAGTATGCTTCTGTACAAAGTTGTTCTGTTTAATAAGAAAAATGTGCTGATAAAAAATTAATTTTATTCATGGACATTATTTATACATTGGTACAATCTTTAAAATTACAAAGAGAATTCGTTAAGAAGTAAAGTCGTTCTCCATTAACTGAGATTACTCTTCCTTTCAAATACCAATAGCCAACTTTCTATTTGATTGAATACTTAATTGAAACATCATCTCTCAGGGTATAAATTCTCTTCGTTGTATTTTCAGTTTTGATTACTTTACGTGACCTTCTATCAAATAACGAATTTTCTAAAAATTAAGTAATATGTTTCTCAAGGTTTCTTTGTGGAGATTCACAGGAAATTAAATACATACATAGAAACGTTTTTTTTTTCAGTTATCGAAAGGAAACCTTGTTTTTCTTAATTAGCTCAAATAATACACGTACCTACTGCATTTATCCATAATCTTGTTTATAAATTAAAATTCTTAAAATAATTTAGTGAGAAAAATCATTTGTTATTTACTGTAAGTTAGTAACAATTTCATTACAGTCACCAATAATTAACAAAATATGCCTAATAATATCTGTAGTGACATAATAGCAACTGTGGTGGCTTCTAAATTTACGTTATAAACTTATGTATACGTGTACACGCGAGAAGGTTTAGAAATGATAAGACATCACGAAACAAATGGTGCTATCCATTCCATTGTCCTAAGCAGAACAGAACATTTTTCTACGATTTCACTGGAAGAAGATTTATATTCTTTTTTCTAATGAAATAAATTCGTTCAATTCTTCCTTCTGGTTAACGTGTAAAGTTAAAGGAAGTTGGATGCAATAAATTTTGTTGTAAATAATTTCTACATTACAAATTGCACGAGCTATTAATTAAGATGTTTTTGTTAATACTTAAATACATGATGTTTGCATAATCAAAATTCTTATTCAATCGCTAGTCTCTTCCACTTCAATATTTAGATTAGCCGAACTATTCCTAATTTTATTATCAGACAATAATAGAATATTTTTATTAAACAGTTTTCTGAAGAGTTGAAATCTTCACTATAAAATCTTCATTTTATTAAGAAAAAAAAAAACAGATAGAAGAGACAGAAATTCACACAAGTTTGAGTGAGTGAAAGAGAATCGAGGGAGGCTCGATGTACTCGAAACGAGGAGCAACGTCGAGTATCATTACACTTTTTGCTCCCTTGAATTCTGGAGATGCAATTAGGAGCAGCAATGGTGAACATTGTGGAAGGTGAATGAAAAAAACAGAAAGTGGACGGTCGTCTCGGTGCCCTTTTTGATTTTCTGAGCAGATGAGCTTTCTCTGACATTATTTCTAACAACTCACCGGTATAGGGTGTTAAGAAAGTAATGGTCTTGGCTCGCAAAGATAATTTAGACATTTGCGAGAAAAAAAAAAAATAACCGAACATTAAACCCTGTGATAAAGGTAGCTGCAATGCTGGCGAAACGCTAGAAGCATCTGCCTGTCCTATTCGATACGACTTACACCTGAAAGCCTTAAACAGTATTAACATTTAAGACTAGAGAGGGTAGTCCCCATTTTCTGTTGAATTGTTAGAGTCGAGCAGCTAGCACATGGCTGTATTTGCAGCATCCCATCTCCGTTATCTGGTTGCTGTCCGTAGTAGAGTAGACAGTAGCCTTCGGACTCGGCTAGCAAAATAACTGCTCCTTGGAACAACTTGGCATGTAAGTCTGTTCTATAGGGTGAGGCATTTAAGACAGGCTATCTGAATAAATCATCTATTTTCTATTTTTAAAAGTATTCCAGTACCTTTTTATATGATTACAAATAACTAAATGATTAGGGATAACAGAATTAAGTGGTATCCTTTTTATGTTATACCCTGTATATTGAATTCATAGTACATAAATGAATTCAAACTGCATTAACTAATAATCATAATTATCAACAAGTCATCACTAGAAAATTCCATATGAGTGCTTGTAATTTATTAAGTTAATACTATACATTAAGTTATTCCAAATCCGATTTTATAACAGTGAAAACTAAAACTTTAATCTGTCCCTATCTTTTTAAAACTAAACTACAAAGTGTTTACTGCAGTCTGTTTAATATGCCGTTGGAAGTTCATTACGCTTTAAATTGGCAGACCAGGCGAAAAGATGAACGAGCTGGGTCAAAAGACAAAGCTCAGTACGAATGGATCTACGGTCCTTATTGTTAGAGAAGCTCTGTGTAAACTGTACGGCTTGCTTTCGCGAGCTTTTTTCTGCTAGATAGAAGGCTGAAATTGAAAATATTCTGAGTTCTACCGAATAATAAACGGTCTAAAAATTATGATTCTTTTGAACTACTGATATACAATTAATTTTTACAAATGTTTTTTAAAATTTAAGTACTTATATCCCGAAGATTGTTTAAATACTTTCAAAAATATATATTCATGGTTCAGATATCTTTAAAAGTTGATTAAATAATTATAAAAATTTATCATACTACTGAAACATTTTTTTCGTAATTTTCGAATCGGTCTTTCGAAAAAATGCAAAAATTATTACAGTAAAGAAGTTTTGATATTCTCGTGCATTCGATAATAATTAATCAAAGAGGACAGAAGAAACGTTTACTGGACTGTAGCATCTCTTGCCACCCTCCATAATAAAAGGCTGTTGGGAACAATACACAGGGTGTCTCTGAAATGGATGATCTCCTCAAGGAACTGGAAAATGTTCAATCAACTCCATGAAAATGTTAACGAATTGCCTATCAATGCCGTTAGAAAATGTTCCATTGGAAACGAGAAAAATTTCTTAGTGAAATAGTACCTCAAATCGTTAAAATTAATTGTTCCCCTCACACCCTCTCTCTATCTTTTCTGCGTATATCATTTAATTTGTGTTATGGGATCAAAGTAAAGTGCGATATTTGCAAAAATACTGTAGACACACTGTATATACCCGCATTATTTTCACAGATAAAAAAAAATGAACGCCTATAACGTATCAGAGGTGAAGCTTGAAAACTACAGGAACGAAATTCTTTCAGGTACCTCCAAGCTTTTGATAGCGGCTTTTGTTTATCGTTCGTTGAATGGCAGTTTGAACAGATGGATTATAAAGTTGCCGGCAAATCCATATCCGGCTATACGGTTCCCTTCATTCAATTATAATCTACGTAGCCGTAAATTTTGCTCTCCATTGTTCTCTGAACTGAATGCATCAAAAGTAAATAATTTAGAAATATTCAGCAGAAAATATTGCACGATAATTATCTAAAGTCAGCTTCGTACATTTTCCAGATCGTCAGATTAAAACTGCAAGAGAATATCTAAATGTCTTTAAAATTGTAAAAATTCATGTTATCATTTAAAAGTTGCCAATATCGTTTACAGCAAAATATCTGATGCTCAATTTCCCGAACCGTATCCTAATTAACGTTTATGGCATTCTGAAATAAACATACCAATACGTTTTGCACCGAACAAGTTATGTATCTTTACTTAACTCTCCAATAAAGATAAGTGTTTTCAATTCCAAACTCGTAACGGGTTCAGTTGCAGACCACGATACAATACTGCAATGGAACTACAATTTTATAAATTCCAACTGGATTTGTTTCTCCCAGTAACCTTCTTTCCTTTCCTTCTCTCTTGCTCTCTGCGAAGAGAAACAAACGGGGTTCACCATTCGAAAATATTTACGCCCGCAGCTGATCGCAAACACATAAAATAATATGACACATCCGAGAACGCCGCAAATGCTGCGCATGGTTGCGTAGCTGCTACCGTTTTGTTTATTACATTTTGTTTGCCCAATAACATGGTATGTTCAATTTCCGAATCCAATATCGTCGTTAATATTGATCTCCAACACAAAGTAAAATGGGACGATGTTACCGAACCACCATGCTACAATTATATACGGGTTGAATCTTTGTGCACACGCTTGATACATGTATACGAACAAACGGGCATTAATCCTTGGAAGTAAACCTATGAATGATTGACGGTGAGCCTAGAAATAGAATTATCGTTGACTGTTGATGTTAGAGATACAAATGAACGGATTTAGGCGTGCTAATTGTGACAGGTGTTTAATATCGATAACCAAATTTGATTCTGTAGATATTGATACTACATTGCACTTTTTGATACTCTGAAAAGAATTTTTCTGGTACGAACTATTGTTTATAACAGCCATAAAAATTCCCCTGCAAAGTTTAAACGTAGAAACTAGGACCTCGTAGAAATTGGCACCAGCAGGTCTATTTTTCAGGTACAGCAGAGCTCTAAATATGAATTTGGCAATTGCGACCAGCAGGGTCGAAAGGGTTAAAAGTCTGAGAGAAATGACCATTTTGCTACTACAGTAGACTCGTTATATTGTTATGTGAGCGATGTGACCTTCATATGGATCTTCAATCATACAAGTGCTGTTTTTCCACCATCATAACCTACGAAATTACACTGCCCCCTCCCACCAAATGAGACTGGAAGTTTGAAAAATGTTCCTCTCCTAGTACTCCATTTGCGGCAATATATGTAACGAGAATCTGCTATATATAACTATGGAGATTCGGATTAACACACATCAGAGATTCTAGAAGATGTTAAGGAATTATTAGTGTTTTCAAATTTAACAAAAGAAGATACACAGATAAAAGTTCAAGAGAATGATTATTTTTATAGATATGAAAGTTACTAATGAATAAAGCGAGAAAAATGTAAACATGTGAAATGAATGAAAATGAATGAAAATAGTGAAAGGCTTTCAGTAAAGGAAAGAGAAAGTTTGACATCATCGAAATCGTATACGGCGACTTGTTGAAGCGTTTTGTGCAGAGAAAAGAGCGGCAGCGAACCAAGCAAAATGAGGATGGGGTGTGAAGCTGATAAGGGTTGAAGGGGGAAACAGTGCATATGACTTCTCTATCAGCGGCAAGTGCTCATAAGCGTTTAAATGACTCTTCGTTTGTGAAATATCATTGACAGCTATTCAGGCATATTTCTAAAACGAGCTTCCTATGTACAAAAGCCTGTCATCTTCTTCTACCCCTTCCTTTTAAAGCTTCGCAATATGCTTTAAGCGGATGTCATATTGCTGAATCGAAGTTTCGTTGTACATTCATTTGTTTTTGCTTGCTGAATTTTCACGTATTACACACCCAACATCATTTTGTTTAATTTATTTATTTAATGAATAATTAATTGCCTCGCATTGCTATTGTAATAATAATGTCTTTTAAAATTTTGTGTTAATTTTTTCCTTTCGAGTATTCAGTCGCATTAAAATATATGATGTCAACCACCGATGCCCACATCGTAATTGATTGTTAATTAATGGTAATGAATATTTAATTTGCAAAGTTGAAATGCAATTTATTACGACATACATGTTTGTCTCGTTTCGGAATAATTATCTGTTCTTGAAGATTGAACACATCTTTCAGAAGATTAATGTACCGAAGTGTACATACACTTGAACATACACTTGCATTACACATGCAAACACACATGAATGTCGAGAATGCCGCGAAGTTGCATTCGCATTAAATTAGACGCTTCTTCATTACTGCAGACATGCGTGAACACTCAACCGTACGATGCTGTTTCAACAGGGATGTGATTGTACTGTAATTGATTATACTCAACCGCGCATATGTGTACAGCAGGTATGCGGCATTGCAAGAGCTCCCATGTACAAACAACGTGTTGAGAAAATTTACTATCGCAAAAACAAAACAACTATAGATGCATTACAAAAGCTCCAGCTATAGTGCGCATAACAGGTAAACTGAATAGTGAGGAAACATAGATTCCTGGGTGAAACCTTTCTACATATTGTGTTGGGATATTCAGCAGACTACGGGATATGGATTTTACAATCCGATAACATTCTATGAAATTTTTCACTCCAAACTAGCTAGGGAAAATTCTTTTCACAAAACCAATCTTCATGGAATTCATTCAGCTGAAAAGATTGTATAAAAATACATATTTACATGCTTTTGAACTTATAAAGGGTTTCGTGAGGATAATAGCACGACGTACCGTGTACATACGTGCCTGTTAAGCTGCTTCTGTACTGTATAACAGTGTTATGAAATAAATTGTTTTATAACTTTGTAATACAATATGTTTCTATAACCTGTTACAAGATTATACTCGTTGGATGCATTATTAATAACAATGTTCAACGTGAAGGATATAATTCTAACAGCATCAGCAGCTTATGTAATTTTCTGAAAATATTAAAATAAGCTTAAACAAAGATTCTGCAAATTCGAAAACATTATAGTGGTAGCTCTGCTAAAATTGGATAGAAAAATGGTGGAACAATATCAAAGAGTTGTTTTGTAGGTAAGAAAGTTGAAAATTTAATAAAAATCTTGAAAATTCTTCAAGAGAATATCGTTCCATCTAGACAAGACATTTGTAGCTGTAATTATACATATTTCAATATGACAACGGCACCAAATACTAATCTCAATTATGTTGGGGACACCCGGAGGAACTAGAACAACAGATAGTTTTGAAGAGAATTATATGGCCGCCTAAATCGTCCAATTTCACTAATCGAGCTTCTGTGGGATGAATTAGACAGGAGGGTGAGAAAACTGGGTCCAACTAGCTCCTCAGACCTGTGGATTAAATTATTAAGTGCGTGGAACGTCGTCTCGTGAAGTTAATTGCATTCGTAGATTAAGAAAGTGTCAAGGATTTGCCCTGTGATGATAAGGCTCGAGGTGGTTAGATAAACGAAAATATAATCTGATATGGTTTACACGTGAACGTATAATTTTTAAATGAAAGGGTTTCATTCATTAAAAGAATAATTTTCAAAGGAATACTAAAATTTAGAAAATGAAAATTGTGACTCTCTCCATGGGTCGCCAAGTCCTCCAAGGGCTATTAAATATAATATTTTTGTATATTAAACCAAATTAGTCTTCTACACGAAATTCTCTTCAAAAATTAACGTTTCAAATTCTGTAGAAATATTTTTACGTCCTGCTTTAAACGTCCTAGGGTTAAGGAATCCGATACTATTTTAGCCAGAGAAGAGAAAAAAGTAGTTGTAGCATGTTTATCTTCAGGACTTTTTAGGAAAAGGACAGTCCTTGACTATGTGCTATCCAGTAGGAACTTTTAACTCAGAAAACACTACTATCAGTGAATTATATCGGTGAATACCTGGAGAGTAGAGGGTTGTCGGGCTACCAAGTGGTACTTTACGAACGCTTAAAGGGGTGCCAAAAAAAACCTTGGATAAGAAAAGAACTTTCTATCTTCTTTTTAAGCAACAAGGAACAAGTGCCATGACAGAATAACTATTATTTTCTATACTTAAAATATTATTGCATTAAATGCTCTGAATGTAATGCATCAATGTCATTGATATTATTAATTAATATTATCTATTCATCTCTACTTAGTATTAAGCATTACTAACTTATATAAAAAAATTGTTATATATTATAATCCTGATACAACTATTTTATTTTAGAACAATGATTTAAGCTAGTCAAAACGTGAAAAGCAACTGTGTAATGGAGTAAGAAAGTTCTAGAAATTCGAAGACGTAGAATCATCTGTTTGAATTATGACTTCTCTTACGCCCTGTATATCTGTTGCTCCTTTGAGGTAATACGTTGGCGTTGTAATTCGGCCAGATAGTGGTGTAGGTCGGGTCATCGCTCCACAAAGGCAGGTTCGTACGAAGCTAGAGGGAGTGGTGAAGCCAAAACGAGAGAAGTGCGAGTGGTAACAGAGGGTTAGAAAGGGCTCGAGTCAAGTGGGGTGGATACAGTGATGCGTAGAAGGAGGAGCAGTAGGATGAGGTTGGTAGAACTAGTATAGGCGGTATTCCGTTGAAAGCCTGTCCTTGCATTCCTTCGTAACCTTGTTATGTCACCCACTCAACTTAACCGCTAAATCACGTGTACACTATGCTGCGTTTCCAAAATCAGAATCACCGCTTTCATGCTTAAAGACAATTACAGATACACCTACCGTCGACGATAGAACTTCTCTCTAAGATCACCAGCTCATTTTTACCTATAGCCTGATTGCATATCTTACCTGTAGTAATACTATGTAAACATACCTTACTGAAAAATTACTTTCTGAATTATTAAAAAGAAAATTGAGAGAACCTCAGTATTAAGCGTTCCTAAGTTAACAGTTGAGTTATCGCAAGGATCTGCAAAGAAAATACGTCTTCATACTGAAGGAAAATGGATACCAAGAAAATCATATATCAAGATAGAAAAGATTAATTTTTGCTGAGGAATTTATTTCTAACAAAAATATGTGATATAAAATGACATATGTTTCTCTAATTGAATAATGCCTAACTCTGGTATGAATGTGGATTTTGAAAGAAGAAATCATATATGAATATTTCCTTATTTTTTGCGCTTTTATTTTGGAATAGTAGGTATAGGATGTTCCATTTCAATAGGATTTGCAAGAATATATTGCAAATATGTCAAAGCTTACTCGGGGATATATTAAAATACGTAGAATAGAAAAATAATACCTTCTAACGTTTTAATAAAATCTTGATTCTATAAAAAAATAGCATTTCGAAATGCTCAAATACCCTAAAAATTAAATACAACGCGATAATAGCGTGGCTCACGGAACTGTACAAAGTAAATAAAATGTGATTTCTACATTGCCCTCGGTAGCAGAGTTAAAATGAAACGGGCCGTGGAAAGTCTTTATTACCAGAAGAATGAGGAAAGTACCGCTCAAGTAGTTGAACAGTAGTTCAAAGCGAAATGGTTCCCTGCAATATTCGGTGCCAACAGTAGTTACGTTACACGTAGTGCAATGTCAGGCGGTTGCTAGTATTGAATATCACCAGCAACGTTGTAGATTCTTGAAACATTGTAAAATTGGCCATGTTAAAGACTTAAGTCGTTACAAATTTTCGCTTTCGCTAAATCATTTATAATAAATAAATCGGTATTGATAGCATTAAAAGTTTTAAGGTTAACATTCATGGTGAGTATTTCAATAAATAAATATAAAAAAGTGTACGGATAAAAAATTATTCCTGTCATATTATTTAAATCAAAAGTTGATACGAATATCGTAACAAGTATTTGTCGAAGAATCCCCGGTTGTTGGGGATCAATGATAATTTCAATTTCTTGATGTTTATGCACAGCAAATAATTGAATTCTCCGAGGTACCATCGTCCCAATTATGAGCCCCTTCATAGTTGAGTAACATTTCCGGAGGCAATTAGCTGTTGTTGACAAACGCAATTTGCGAGATGTAACTTTGTGACCATGCAAGCAGACAGAACGGAGCTTGCCTTGTGTCGCGTTGCTAAACACATTGGCACTATATCTGACGGTGCATCCTCGCTGGAGAGCATCGGTTGTTACTTTCGAAGTAACCAAGCATCGTGTCCTCTCTATCCTTATTTACCAACACCAAAATATCTAATCACAGTGTTTCTCAAAGTGCCTTCACCGAAACTGAAATGACGTTACACACCTTTGTCAAACTAGAATGTTTGAAGATTAAGTGACTACATTTGCTCCTAAGCACCTGCTGCCTTGCTAATTTTTACGTTTAAGCGTTTACATTCATTTCAGTTGCATGTACACGCTGCGTTATTCTATACATTTTTGGAAGAATTTAAAAATGACTATATTGCGAACGAAGGTCAACATTTAAAAATTTTGTAATGAAACTAGGTTCATACATCATAAATCGAAGTACTAGAGGCATCAAAATATTCTGCTTAGCTTTTATTATGTATCTACTTAAAATGCATCGAATTGCATTGTTTGATTATACATCTGATACACCCGATGAACGTAGAGAGTCAATGTATACATATGCCGGAGATGATATTCATGCTTGTTTTCCAGAGATGAGTTCTACTCTCTTGTAATGCTTCAGGTTCTATTTTATCCTAACAATCCCTTCATTGACTACTAGAACCGGAAGAATCCCTTTGTACGTGGTACTGAAGTACCTACTGTAGTATATTAACTTGAACTTACACGTTTTGTAGTCTCACGAATATTTCCAATTCGTGTATCACGTAATTCTTTTCATGTAAGATTATTTATATAAAATTTAAAAAAAACATAAAAAACAGTTTTTCCGTATGATTCAAACCTAATAAACCTAATTTGATTTTAGACAAGGATTTGTAATGCAGTTTGTAGAACACTTGTTCTACTTGCAGTTAGATTGTCAAGCTTCGTAGATGGAGAAAAGGAGCGAGGGCAATCGAAAGGTTCATGAGGGAATGCAAAGTATTTCGGTGCAAGTCGTAGCACGGTCGATTGGCTTTGGAATCGAGAAGAGGAGAAAGGGTGGAGAATCTTCAAGGGCTAACGTGATGCTGGCAGGCGATGCTTTGGTAGAAAGGGGTTTAGGATTGTTAGAGCAAAGGAGAGCAATAGGTTGGGAAAAGAAGAAGGGAAGAAGAAGAAAGAAGGACCAGCATCGTCAGAAGTTGGAAGGTACAATGGCAGTGTATCTTCTGGCGCCTTCGAGTCTCTCAGACACGCCTTCTGCCACGATCTGCAGGAATATGCTACGTCTCTTTCTTTCCTTTCTATATGTTATCATTTTGTAATTCACACCTTGAAAAAGATTCGTTACCTGTGGAAATATGGACAACAATGCATTATATTACTTTTAAATGTCACAAATAATTAACAGATTGATTAAAGTCATTAATAATCCTAGCTACGAATTTTATTTATATAAAACATTCTAAAAGAATAAATAAATGGTATTTTAGGTGTAATAACGAAGCGTAACAGAATAAACAATTATAGATGAGATCCTAGAGAAAAATAAATACTTAATTATCCTCAGAAATAATTTAGCAAAGAAGAGCTGCTACCATGGGAATTGGTGAAGGATTTAAATTTTGGGAAGACAGCAATCCAAAGTACAAAGCATGTATCATGCAAGAATTTGCATTATACCGTTGCACAAACGTTCTGCAACAACCTTTGTAATCCTCTTACTTGAATCCCATTAGAAACTTATGGGGTCAATTGAATTAAAACATTTATAAAGTTTCATGTCAGTAATAATTATCATAAAAAACAATTAATTGCTTATTTTGAAATGTGATTCTTGTGTGCGGATACAATCTGAGCAACGATATGCAGTAGAATTCAATAATTCGATATCCAGTAGTTTGGTATGCCGGATAGTCCGCCATACAGTAGTTCGGCATGCCCGATAGTCTGGCACGGATAGCTCCACATTTTCACATAGCCCAGTAACTTTTTTGAGTTTTTTTAAATGTTTTTTAAACAAAAAAACAAGGTTTACGAAAAAAATAGGCATCTCAACATTATTTAAAGGGGCTTTGTACCATCATTAATTGAAATATTAATTTATTTTATTTTAGTTAATAAATTGTATTGCTCTGTAATGGTTGTTTTTAAAACCATTTTTCTGACTTTTATCATATTACAAATATAGTCGAATAATTTGGCTAATTCTAAAATTGCATATTTACATGAAGCTACGTCACATTTTCATGACAAGTAATTTTTAACAGTAGTGTATATATTATTTTATTGTAACAGACAATCAAATTAAGTTATACTGCGTGAAGATAATCTCCGTTAAATCGATTACTATTGCTATTTACAGACTCACAATCAGTTAATTAAAGAACAAATATCATTTAATTACACATTGTGCAGAAGATTAACGATTATTGAACAGAAACGTTGAACGCATAATCCGATTGTTTCACGGTTAAAGGTCCATCCAGTCTAGCTAGTAGATGATTGATATCGCTTAACGGTCCACCGTAATCACAATAGGCGCGGCTTCGGTGATCCCTAATCTTAGTGATTAAGTGTACTGCAGTCTACGTTAATTGAATAATTGACATTCCTCGTCAATCAATGAATATTCCAAATATTACACGAAATACTTCAAATGTAGGTTAGTAAATATTCTTCCTGTTTGTTGGGATTAGTTAATAAACAAACTTGTGTTTGTGGTTGATGATTGATCATTAGTAGTGTATAAAAGACTCGACATGGATGAAGCAATATTGGAATGGTGAACGCAGGTCAATTTAAACTAGAGTACTAAATTTAAATTACAATCTTGAAATGCTCCTTCAAGCTGCTTACTTACTGCTTCAAATTCAAAGACAGGAGACACTCTGAATAAACAGAGAGTGACAAAGGGAGAGGATAATGGCAACAATAAATATGTAGATTTGTATTTATAACGCGACGGAGGTTAATTAATTAAAATTTTAAAAAAGTTATTATCGATTGTACTTTTGCATTTTATTTTAACTATTTGCATTTAATATCAATTCTATGCATTATATTTCCATTTTTAACAAAACAGTACATTGTGTAAACGAGGGAACATTAAAAAGTAAAATTACAGTTACAGATACAATACACATTAAAAACAAAGTTACGTGTTTCATATCATTCAAAAAGTGAATTTTATTGCGTTCAGGCTGGCACAAATTTCAATGCAGGAAACTGCATTGATTACAATATTACCTTTAATTACAGAATACAAATGAACGTCATTGTACGAGCGATATTTCCGTTTCGAATATTGATTTTAGCAAAAATATTTCTAGTATTAACTTAGGACTGATTCTGGCCAAATATCAAGAGAGAAGGGTCTCAGAATATCTTGGATATGTTTTTCTTGTTGCTGGCCAGAGAAAAATACTATATTTGTTATGAAGTAAATTTTATTTTACTGTGAGTTATCAAGAAATTATTCCAGCTCTAGCAGTATCATTCCGATACATTTGGCAAAATTGTGATACATCAAAAGCAGAGCAAAGAACATTCTACAGGTGCTATTATCGGTTAGCAAGGAAGCACAGCGTTGCCTTCGACTCAGCTAGATATACCGATAATTAATCATCACCTATTGATAAGAGATAAGTGAGCGGGATTAAAAGGGATAGTGGTGTGAGAGATAGGGTGAAGCTCAAAGTTAGAAACCCTACAACGCAAGTGCGCATGCGCGTGGCGGGAAAAGCGCAGGAGTGGGGAGAGCCGGGTAGTAAGAAAGCTGCGGCAAGGCGGCGAAGAGTCGTGGTGGGGGAAGGGAGTGCGACACGCTGTAGGGATACGCGAAGCGCGATCCCTCAGTCGGAATGCCGCTCGCGTACTATCTACTTGTCTGTTCGGTAGTGTGATGATCAGTGAACGTGTGATGCGTGTTTTGGAGAGCATCGAGAGCCGTTCCCGGTTCTTAATGATGGTTCTGCTGCTCTCGACGTATACTGCAACTGTTTGGACGGATAATTCCACCGGTTCCGGTGAGTGAGTACCTGTTAGCTATTAGTATCGTGATGCGCGCCAATTCGACTTATCCTAACCTTAACCTATTGAACAGTTCAACGCGGTTTCTTTTTCCTTTTTATTTTAAACTTGTTGTTTGGGGGAACAAATGCAGACACAGACAAGTGTGATTTTAATAATGGTCTTTGAAAATGTGATTTCAAAATTATGGATTACAATTATAATATTTGTAATTCTTTCGAAACGGGTGTTGTGTGCTATATACAAATTCAAATTTTTACCATGAGATGAGATTACTATTAAACAGTGTTAAAAAAAGGATTTAAAAAATAATATTAAGAATAATAACAAAGAATTTTTAATAAATGTGAATGCTAATATCATTAGTTTTGGAGTTATAAGACATATTCAAGTGTGTGTAAGTTGGTTTGAATGGGGGACATATTGAAGATAGATAAAGGCAGGGTTTATGTTTGTTTACTTTTTCCTTTTAAGTCTTCTGTTTCAAATTGTACGTAGTTCTGTTTACGTTATCAGTATGTTTATGTATTCTGTTATCATTTAATACAGTTCATTATTTTATTATAAGCTCATAATTGTAAACATCTCGTAATTCTACAAGCAATGATATTTGAATCCACGTTTGTTAAAACCTTTCTTTGTTCCAAATTGAGTACTATATGCTATTGAAGTGTGGTGTCAATTTATCTCAGCATACCCCATAATGTTCCGATAATGCCGTACTTCATTTTTAAATCTGAAAATATCAGAGCGGACGAAATTGCGCGCGTGAACAAATTTTAACGATTTCGGAGTTAACGAAGATACAAATATCACATTTGATTTAATCTCCATTATTGTTCGATAAATCATCGTACTTACCGAAGGAATTATAAAGTGGTAATAATATATTTCTAAATAAATGACTATACGTGCGTATAAAATACATCTTAAACATTCTACGATTTTATTAATAAATGTAAACAATAATGTCGGAACTATTAAAATTTCCAGTGTAAATTCATGCATCAAATTTTTTCGTTCTGTAGTTTGTTTTAGGAAAAATTGCACACAGTGATTTCAATGCTTATTAATTCTACTTTTCGGTTTACTTACTCGGTAACTGTTTCAGTAAATATTAATTTATTTATTAAAGCACTACTATTTTTGCAATGCTCTTTTTATTAAATTTCTACGGATGCTGTCTAGTAAATTTAATAAATAATAATTTCAATTTAATTCTACATATACATATGTTACGAGTTACATATGATAACTTCTTAAGTTAAAAATGATGGAAAACTGAATTTATTATTTATTGTGTGGTATAAGAAAAATAAACTAAAAGTCAATGAATCTAGTCTACAAGAGTAAAAATTTTGCATTCTTTTCTAATAGCATCAGATTAGAGAAAACGCTATGTGCAAATTGAACGATTTATTTGAATTATATTTACCAGTAAGTAGCATTACATTTCCGTTAATGATACTTACAGGACATTTATGTTCAATTTTAATTGTGTGGTTATTATTATAACTGTTGGAAGTTATTTTGTGTACCTAGCTTGGCGTGCGTTGCACGAATTGCTTTAGGTAGAAACAGAGTTTCACGCTGTTATCGGCAAATACAATCAGGCGCGTTTTCGAAATTTTTGCCAGTGTTGCCTATATTGTTCACAGAAATTTCAATATACAATAAATCGAATCCTACAAGAAAATTTAACTAACTATCATAACTTGATCATTTTTTCTTCTGCTCCAATATTTATTTCTGTGTTTGTAAATTTAGATATTTTTAACAATTTGTATTAAATTAAATTCCTAATTACACGCATGGTAACAATATTAAAGTCTTCAGACATACATAACAGATGATTGTCATTCAAGCCCTACGAAATGATTATCCAAGGTTACTGTACAACACAATGGTCCGTCTTTTTATTCGTTAAAACTGAATTGTTTTAACCACCGAATGAGTTTAAAAGCAATTCCAGTTGCGCGAAATTGCTCACTAGTTTTCTGGTAACAATCAGTTTCGCACAATTTTATGCACTTAGAGTGTTTCACTTGATTATTTGAAATCCGAGTTTGATGCGAAATAATTACTAAAACAGTTTAACTGAACATGTACATAGGAGTTTATTAAACGATCTCTCGTGTTTTTTATACCTATAATGAATCAACTGAATGATATATAAATTAAATGAGTACATTCTTGCTCGAAAGTTGAAAACTGACCAATGTGATTACTGGAAATATTTGAATAAATATTTCGTTATCAATTTTATGGTTTCCATGGAAATACAGTAAACTCTCGTTATATTGCCACGTGAGTGATTCGATCTTCACACTACTAGCGCCGGATTTTCAATCGTATGCTTCTGTCTCCCCTTCTCCTCTAAATGAGAGGTTGTTTGAAAAATTGTCCACTTTTATAACCCTGTCCGCGACAACCCTATCATAGGAGTATTGTAATATAAAATTTAATCACAATATTATAAAAATGTAATATGGAATTATGTGAGGATGTAATTGAAAAGTTTTGCATACTAAATACACTGATAAAGAGACGTTGATGCTCGTCCAATTCCGAGAACGAACCACGAATCTCTGGACCTAAAGTACTAGAAGAAAATGGAAATAAGCTTAAGGAGATCCGTGAATCTGTCAGCCCGACAATAATATTGTCAAGTGGAGATGCAAAGGATTTCCATCCACATCTTCTCTAACAATAAACTACGGCCAATTCGTAGACTTTAAATCAAGAATTGTGCTTTCATAAAGAAAGAATGATACCCGGTAAAATTCTGCGAATGTAGTTCTGAAGCTATCTCAAGATAAGAATTTCTTAAATTTTATGGATCTCTGTTTCTCGTTAACAAGTTGCATGCACTTTCGTTGAAAAATATTCGGTTTACCATCGAATCGTTACTTACAAACCTCTTTCAGATAAAATTCTTTGTGGGTATATATTCGCGTTTTAACAATAGTGAATGTAACATATCATCACGTTACTTTCTGCCATAAGACGAAATGGATACTTCCTCTAGTTCACTACCAATTTCCATGGTTTTTAAAAAATTTAGGATTTTCTTTCTTGAGAATACAATGAATAAAAATGTCAAACTTTCTGGAGTACAACATTGTGGTACTTTTATATTATCAATTTAAGTCAAAATTTGAAGTCTGACATTTGGTATGCAACAAACTGACAGTATTGAATTTTTCAAAAGCTAAATATAGTAAAGGGAAATGGTTTTCGAATTCATATTCTACAAGCAGAAGAGATATTGCTTAGGTGTTGCATACTGAACAAACAAAATCGAACATGCAAACAAGTTACAATATAAATATTTGAAGAAAATTTATTTAATGTGAATCTATTAATTAGTAATGGACACTTTCTACGAGTGCATGGCTTCCTAAGCGATTTCTTGCGAGGAAAAACTCGACTAGACTATGGGGATTCATAAATAGATTATTCTGTTATAAAAGTTAAATAAGTAAAAGTTAAATTAACTCTAAATCCACCACGTTTCCCGTGGATTTAACTCGGAATCACACTTTGGGGTTGAAGTTGCTTCTCTTTCACAAAGTGTAAATAACATGAAGCAAGTTTAGTAGCTTCAGAAAAATTTCGGTCCAAACTGTACACGACTTACGACTCATGAAATATTTTGCTGTTTTTTAACTTAAAAATTTATTTTTGAATTACCAGTATCAGATTGTTTATGCAAACGATTATTTCTTAATTTGCATAAAGAATTAATTTAGTTCCTTGTACCTTGACTTTTTCAAGTTAAAATTTCCTCCGTCTTTTGGTAGCAGGCTGCTACTCAAAATTAAGAGAGGGATTTATTGAACCATTAACAGATAACTGGTCATAGTATTCGCCAGTAATTTACAGCAACATTTAATTTAATTAAATTAAATAAAATTAAAATTAACACTCCAGATTCGCTGTTCATTCGAGACAGTCCAGTTAATAACACAAAAGCTACGGGCCAATACAAATTTAATTTAACTTAGTAATCACCGGATTAAAACGCTGGTTTAAAAAATGAAAAAATAAAAGAAATTAGATTAATAATTCAATAGAGTATTTATATTGGAAGATTCGATTGAAGAATTAATTTTGAATATTGTTAAGAATTAATATCGTTTTGCTCCAAATTAAACATGCATTTATTACTCCAGTGATCAAAGTGTCAAAGATATATGCAATACATGCATGCAGATTCAACATGCAGTTTACTGTCGCTTCGTATAATTTACTTCTCTTTAGGTAATACAGAAAGAATCGAATGATATGTAACTTGTGCATACAATACATGCTTTCTTTGTGTCTGACCGAAGAAAATACGTGTTGATTTACAGCCAGCGTTTACCTTAAAATCGTTCTTTTCTTACCAAAGATAAATCGACACGATTTGTAATATACTGGATGTCCTATAGTAGCTAGTAAACAGAAGTATAGGGACAACTTGTAAATTTGGAAGAAAGTTTATTAATATAAAGTTTAATACAAAACGACATGAAATTAAGTAATTAATGTTTAGCAGGTCATAAATTACAATATTGAGATTTCTAAAATATTCTTAGATGATTTTCATTTCTTTAAATGAAATTCAATAGATATTTCTTGTAGATTTTTATCTATTGAAGTCGAATTCGCAAAGTAGTTTTCCTTAATATCCCTAGCTTTTGAGAAATTTAATTTTGAAAAAAATAAGGAATAAGAATTTTTAATTTTTAAAACTGTTACCTAATTCATCAAGAAAATTTTAGAGTACTCTCCGTATTCACAATAAATTTTGCTTGGTACAACACATTTACTGTTTTACCAAAGAGATAGTGTTGGACACTCTTGCTGCATGTTTCGTAGCAATCGATCGAATAGTTAAATACCGGAAACCGTTTCGATGTTTATATTTAGCTAAAAGAATACAGAATTAGTATTCATAGTACACAGGAACGAAGATTCGAATAGAATTCTTTATTTGAAGGGAACATCATTAGACAAAGTAAAAAGTATATTTTCTGTTCACCAAGTTCTGATTTTGATTCTGATTAATTATCCGTCCGTTGGTGGAAGGTTCGACCATTAGGCGCATAGTGGGCCTGGATCAATTCTGACCCCCTCCCCCATAAGGAAGAGTATCCAGGATAGGGGCTGTTCATGTTATCGTTCAAAGTTTCAACTAACTTTATAACAAATATTTCCATTTTTTTTTTAATACTATTATTTAAAAATAGTATATCTTCCGAGAAACTTGCCATGTGCAAGAGAAGAATAAATATGAGTGATAATAACGCAATCATTAGTAAACTTCAAAATTCGGCTAAATCATGGAACAGAAAAGAAAATCGAGGTTAAATCGGTACCCTAAACACTGCGCCCCGCTACTTTATAATAGCTGTATAAGCCGCGCGATATGGTATTAAACGGATGACAACGAAATTATTTGGCTGGTAGTTATTCATCGCGTGGTACAAACCCATTTGCGGTGAAACGACGCACGATATACATACTAGAAACCTGTATACGAAATGAGAGGGGTAGTCAGTCTGATTCAGCTATCACCTATTTCACAAATTTCAGTTGTTATGGAGTATTATCAATCGAAATCTATGACGAATAAATTCGGATTGCTCATATTGATCATCGAATTTTCACTGTTCTCGAAATTAACTCAAATGATCCGTACGGTTCAATTTTTCACCAAAGGATTAAGAATTATTAAGGCATCTATTAACGAGTCTATAAATAAAATGTGATGAATAAATTATTCTTAATTAAATTGAAATTTCCTTACTTTTCTGTGATTTCTGTTTACGTCTAATATTGATATTTATAAAATAATCTTCTTTCATGTAAAAATATAATTATTTAATATTCGAGCCATATATATCGTGATTTGAGCAAGTTATCAGGGACCTTAATGTAAGTTACGAAATCTTGTTACGTTGTAGATGAAAATATCAGAGGGTAATTGCAAACTTTCGGTTGGCAGTGTGCACAAAGTTGATTTTAGCAAATGTCGTAACGTTAGCCAAAGCTGCAATTGAAACATTTTCATGATAATCCTCTTAGTCGGTTCTAGATTAAGCTCGAACACACCTCACAGCGGTACTTCAGCCTGCTGTCAAATGCAAATACCACGTGTTCTCTCGCGCTAACGTAGCATTGCTCTGTAGCTAGACAGGAATACAATTACACTTGTGACATAGCAATCTTTCATAACATCATTAAATTTATCGTCTTTCTTTATCGACTTCAATTTATAAATCTCTATTCAATCTAGCAATGAAAACAGAAGTCACGACATAATATTAATTCATTGTATAAATATACATATATATTCAAGCCACTGGTAATATTTAGTTTTGAAGTTCTCAAGTTGAAGTAAGTTAGACTACTTTTTGTTCAGAAATATTTGACACGCGAGAATTTTCGACCGACTTAAATCCTAATAACTTAATTGCAGCATAGTTATTGTCTGAGTACATTTATTATTAAAATAAAAATGAATATCTTTATATCAGTATCATAATTAATAGAAGTTTCTCAATTAATTTGTCTCACATTCAGCTGATTTTTTTTTACAAGCGTATAAATAATAATACATTGTAAATCCCAAAAGAACAGCAGAATTAAAGCTAATTTCATTAAGAATGCTGCCTCACATTCGAAATGACTTAATACCATTTTTCATACTATTCTACCTAAAAAACAGTAAGAACAGTTTAGGCAAATTTTCTGTCGCAGTTTTAAAAATTAAGCTTCGAGACTACCGCTTTAAAACGAAGTGAGATTTTAACACCTTGAGCGAATTTTTATTTTCCTCGTCAGGGCACTCTATGAACGAGATTCGACATTTTTCTTTTTCAACATCGTCACGAATCTTTTTCTACTGAAAGTACAAAAATTTTCGAGTGCGCGGCGTACAGTTTGCTGCTGTTGCGTTGATAAAGCCCCTCCGGTAAAATTGTGCAGGTGGACCGAGCGGAAAAGACTTGAAAAACGGTTTCGGAGTAAAAAACAGGAGTGACACCGAGCGTACTTAATAACTTCAATTGTGAATCTCTTTTTCGTTAGTCACTATTAAGTTTTATAATTTGTATTCGATTTTTTCTGCTGCATCTATTTTATTCCTATTTACCACATACGTTTTCTGATTGAAAAAAATGAAACATTTTTGGAAATATTCAAATCACATTAAATTATTTATTGTAATTTAATATAAGTTAATCTGAAAAACTGGAAATATTAGGTGTACAAATTGATTCTGTGGCTCTCCTTTTGTTTTAGCTAAAGATTTATTTTCAAAAAGTCGTGGTAACTTCAATTATTGGAGTAATTTTCACTGTTACCATATTCTTGTACCACTTTTCAAATACATAGAAGCGCGGGAAGATATTCAAATACAAAATGATAATTAAGAAAGTGTAGTACTGGAGGCACCGAATTAATTTGTACAAATAAATAAGAACAACTGTTAACTACACTAAAGGGAACTGGATATTTATTTCAAATTCATTTAATTAATTTCGAAGAACACCATCAAAATCACTAAATTATAAAGTTTCTTCGATAAATTAGTGTGCTACGCGACCTATCTACATATCCCGGAATACAATAATTAGAGAAAGGCTGTCGCGATGATGTTTCTGTTACGAAAATTGTTCACAGATATCGGCATCCTGCTTGTTATATAACGATAAACCGTGAGCTACGAAACCGTCAATTAGAAATTAATTCCAAAACATCCATTAAACAAGCCTGTTCAACTAAAGCAACGCTCGTTCCATACGTTGCTCCATATCGGTTACAAACTTTGCAACAGGTATAACGAGACGTGATCAATGTATCCAGGGTATGTGGCAGGTCAGCTTTACTTCGCTTCACTGGAATTGTGAACTCCGTCACCACACCGACTATAACATGCAATTCATTAGTAATGAAGCCTGTCCGATAAAAGCAACTTAATTAATAGTCGACGATGAAATCAATGAAAAGCGAAATGATACGATGAACTTAACAAATCAATAATTACCGAGATTTAAAGATATAAGATTACAGGAGGTCATAATCGGCCTGGTAGTGTAGAAATTTTCATGGCTTCTACCCTCATCTTCTCTAGAAACCATCTTTCTGACATTATTTCAAAGAGAGCGTTTGCCATCTCCACCATCTTAAGTTGTGGATCTCACAACTTTACCCTCTGATTAGACACGGGCCCTGACCCACCAGGAATACTACAATTGAAACTTCCTGATGGGACGGTCCTCTGTCAGTCTTCGTCATTTTGTAACATAACATCCCCCTGTGCCTTTCGCTTCCAAAGTCTCTTTATAAACCTGTCGCATGTAGGTCTTGACTATGTCCGTCTATTCTTCTAGAATGGCACAATATGTTGCTCAATTGAAATTCCACTCTGCAGTGTTTGCAATTAAAAGTCTGCCAGACATAGTCCTTTTACTCCTTAATCCTGCTTATCTTACTGTCCTTTAAAAGAAGGCAAAAGAGTAGTGATTCAAGTGATAGTTTAAAATCCTTAGGCAATAGTTGCGTTATTTGAGGATAAACTATATAGATTTGTTAGTTCAGTATAGTTTTTCTACCCAATCAGCTCGTACCCCTGCAAATCAACTAGCAAGTTGCTATTGCATGCATACCGCGTGTTAACTCTGAAATGAGTTCGATGCGAGAGAGCAAAGTCAAATAGGTATGGTTGCGGCTACCCCTACGGTTCAGTTGAGTGAGAAAGAAGGGACGGTAGTCGAATGTGGCTCTCGAGCCCCCACTTGGTCACACCTGATTTACAGAATTATTAACACGTTCATAGTTCCGTGATTCATATATGGGTTAGTGTACTCCTTACTCATGCGTCTCCTAATTAAGGGTGGTATTGATTACCAACAAGTTATCAGTAACTTATTGACGCTTAATGATACGTCGATAATAACGACTCATTGAAGGTACCAAAACATGTAAGCAAACTTTAATCCATACTATATCCTTTACAAAATGGTTTGTAATACTAAGAGGCATTTAAAATGTTTTATTTTATGTATATATTTATTTTGTATTATTTTAATTTGAACAAGCATTTGTATATAATGTCAGCAAGCATTGAAGTAATTAGAAACATTAAAGTAATTATAGAGGCATAAATTTCGAGTACACTTCTAGCATCTTTAATTAGCATTCATAATTTTAATCAGGCTGTTTGCGAATTCTGGCTGCAATCTATCACGAAAGTTGTAAATTACTTTAAACGCGGAAAATTTAATTTGAACGGTATAGAAATAAAAAAGAGCAACACGGGTGTTGAATTCGATTCCAGGAAAAAATTCCTTTAGTGAACTAAAATGTGTGTTTGCTCATAGTTGTATGTAAACTTAAGTTTCTTTCAGACAGGATTATTTGGTGTAAACGTGAGGAGCGGGTATTAAACTCAGGGAATTTCATTTCTTCTCTAATAAACTTCATGGAAGTTCATGTTCCTTTTTTTTTTTATTCGGTCTACTTTCTTTTCCTTCTCAGAATACGTAACATGCAATCAATCACGTTTTCATTTATATTTTAATTAAATTTCTCAGAATTATCCAATATTATATGGAAAACAAAAACGTTTTGATCCTTTATAAAACACTATATTTTAATTAGCGTTTCGCAACGTTTAATTTTTCAAACAATAGGTTTTACATAACGTGAGGTCTTTTACAATCCTACAAAGCTTCATTAAAATCAGATTTTTCGAGTTGGAAGACTTTCCCTCTGACAATAATTTCAATGCCAATGAAAATAAAAGTTTACGCTTACCAGAATCAAAAATAACGAATCAGATTATAATTATAGAATCTTAAGAAGTTTAATGATTTTATTAAAGAATTATTTATTCGTCGTGTGTTTTTTCACATACGAAACATCCATACATTCCAGTGGTCTTATGACATATTTCCAGATTTCTTTTCTTCTAAAGTCTATAATCTAGACAGATTATCCGTAAAACCGCTTATAGAAACGAGTTTGTCTTCCTATTAGTTTGGATTATCGACGTTTTACTGTAATTCCTGTAAGGTGATAGTCTACTTGGTCTTAAAATATGATTTATCGCACGGTAGATTATGTTCTCGTATATCATACTCACAGTCAGAATTGTATCAGCTATTATGTTTAAGTGGATGCTATTATTTTTGGCTGTAAATGTTTCTTACCCACTCTTCTTTACTTATCAATAAATGATTATTGCGATCATCATATAAATAATTTAAATTGAAAAATTAAATTATCTTCTAACAATCACAGTATGATTTACCCAGGAGATTAAAATTATTTTCCACATTTCGCAGTTATGGCGATTCAAATACACGCACTTACTTTGAACTTTCGAACAATTTTGGGGTTATAAAGCAGAAGGTTAGTTTCTAGTTGGATTGTCACTTGTCAAATTAATATCGGGTTGTAGAGATATTCCCCGCGTTCACCGGCAGAGGAACATCTGCAATAACTTTCTCACAAGTTCTCCCTCAACCATCCATCCGTATATACATCTACGAAGCGAAGCAATTATTTTGTCTATCTGGAATATTTCCGTTAATTATAATGATATGGAAAGATGTACCGTGCAGAAATGAGAAGATTGTTAGCGAACAGGTACACAGAGGTAAAACGAGTACTGTGCTCGCCATCGCCTCATTCCACCTTTGATGTTACCAAAATTGTACAACATGTTGATATATTAATAGGATCACTATATTCGTGGGTGATAAATTTCAAATATTGAGGTACTAACAATAAGATACCTACTCCATTGATTAATAATTCTCGAATGGCGGATCGTGAAGAGAGACTTTTCTTAAACTTTACACTAGTCAAAATTTGTTATACTAATAAATTATTATAGAAATATTTAGAAACTCGAAGATATGAAAAAAAAAAATGGATAGTAGTGTATACTAATAAATTATTATAGAAATTTTTAGGACCCCGCGATTCTGCTTTCCATGAGTTTGGCATTCTAAGTATTAGAGTAAATTGGTGAAAAAGTAAATAACGAGATTTTCAGCACAAGAATAACATCAGTTTCGCGTGAAAGATTAAGGAAACGCTCGAGTCGTTGTCAAAATACTAGAGCAGCCAAGTGACAGAGAACGACACCGGAAGTAGGAACGACGGTGAATCGTCGTAACGTTTCAAGTTACAGCACAGCAGAAAGAATCGAGATCGACACAGTGAAGAACTTTCGGCCAAGAAAACGTATAAAGAAGTTTCGAAGAGGGAAACTCGAACGTATCGTATCGAGGGTTCATGGTACGTTTTAATAGAAGTAGGCGAAAACGCGCGCGAGAAACTCTTGGAAAAATCAAGTAAAAAGTAACAACACCAGAGAGAGTAACAGGAAAACACTGTAGCTAACTCATAAATGATATCTTTGAAGACTCGCACTGGCGACGTCGTTAAAATGATATAACAATATACAATTATTATTAAATCTTTTTTCTCCAAATTTTATACTTATATTGTTATGAATGTTGCAAACAATTATTTCTTTTCACACGGTAGTATTTTATTTCATATATTATATGTGGCATAATACGAAATGTATCGTGACATAAATTATTCCTATGGAAATCGAATAATAATTCATGAGAATTAAACTTTTTAACAATATGAAATAATTGTTAATATGAAATGTTGGTCATATACTGAAATTGACGGAAACGAGATTTAATATGGTACGGATCGCTTCTTATATACCTAATAAAAAGCAGAGTGAAATGTCTTTGTTCGAGATAGTACAGGATGACGTTAAATCGACAGATTCACTTTTTCTATTACGTTTCTCGATTACTTTAGCGTGGGGGAACATGTCACACGGAATTTCTATTAGCACGCTTCATCGAGCTTAAATATGAAGGATTTTCTTCAGATGAACTATCCTGGAAAAGGAATAAAAGGAAAAAGTACTGGCATTGGCTCATGTCAGTTCTTTTATTGTATTTCTTCATGTGGAATACTGTCCAATGGCAGTTCAAAAACATCAGTTTATTATTAGTCTGGATATTACGATGGACGAAATGGTAATAAAGCTAAATAATTATATTGCTTTTTCAAATTCCAGATATTATTTTAGTAAAACATATTGAATCTCTAATTATTAATATAATTACCTCAATTTATTACCTTAATTATAATTTGCTTATTACGTTATTGAAATCATTACCTTATCACGTTATTACATTATTACCCTGTATTATTAATATTAGAGCTCTTGCTTTAACCCCTTCGCGTATGATTTTTTCGATAGTTGCGTCAGTCAGAGCTAATTATTTATTGCTTCAATTTTAAGATAAATAAGGAAAAATGAAATATCACGTATATATAGCATTCGACGATTCTTGACTAAACAAATTATAATTAGAATTAAACTCAAAATTCAACCATATTAAAAGTGCCAACCAAATTTAATACATTTGAACCTGGTATCTCAAAGTAATTGCTTGAATTAATTTAACAATAATGCTATTCAAAATAATATTTTTCTAGTATCTTTTTTTACTTATTGACAAATATCTAATTTGCGGTGGCAGTCACAGATGACCCTCGTGGCATTCAACGTGTTAGCCATACAGGGCTTCGCGTTCCTCCTCTTCTTGGCTGACCACCTACGGCTCCGGTGTCTTAATGCTACTTATCTGGCTGCAAACGATCCCTAACGCTACCCAGTTATGCGCCTGACCGTCTGCATTTCCACGTTCCGAATTTTTTCATTTGTACCATTCTTCTTATTCTCTCCTACTCATTTTAGAACATACTGTTGATGTATTGTTTGTCTGGTCACCTATTGATCCCACTGTACCTGTCTGACTACACAAGCCCTACTGTACTTGTCTGATTACATACAGACCACATGATATTATGCCTCTCCGGCTTCATACATAATAACTACGGTGACAGTTCCATTATACAGAAAACACTTCGATGCAATTAATCTAGAAATTTGTACCCAGTTATGTTACAAACCTTAAAGGCACACGACTACTTACAAGGAAAATTTAGTAACTAAAAATTCAAAAGGTGGAGGGGTAAAGAATTTCGGGAAAAGTAGATATAATTTTAAAAGAAAATTACAATTATTCGAAAGGAAAATCGGATAAATATCATATATATCTACATATATTTCAAATGTGCTTATACACCCACGGTTAGCTTCCACGAAAGTGGAAATACAGCTAGAACGTGGATAATTGTTATACCCAATATTACGCTGCGCATAATTACTGTTTCCATATCTGCTATCACGAGCAAAGCCATTATTGTCATTGTTACCGCGCGCGTTATAAAGGTCACTGTTAACGCTATTATATTAAGGTCTTCTAAACCTATTCACGGACGATGTCGCATAGATTTATGTATACACATGTCCCCACGCTTTGCTTGCAATTCCTGCTTGAACATCTGTCTCTGTCATCGGCTACCATAAAATTTGTCTTGCTGAAATACGATTGTTTAAGGTACTAATATATTTTTGATATAATATCAAACGGAATTTATAGTCCCTTCTGTATTTCGCTGTTATCGCTGTAATTCATTGTTGTCTGCTATAATAGTAGTAATAATTCACAGAACAGTTATCGATTTAATCTAGTTCTAATTATAAAACCTATAGTACGGATTATTAAAAAATGCTAGCTGCTAAAATGCCAAAATTTTGTGCAAGCCAGAGTCAGAAATTGCAGAAGACACGAAAACGAAAAGAAGCTTTAATTATTGTTAATGATTTTGAAAGTGTTTTTCCAATTATTTTTCTTTAAACCACTATGAAATTTTTGTAGGTATTTTATGACTTCTACGTGTGAGTGTAGCCATCCTTTTTTATAGTGTCAGTTAAATCAGAAAAATACCTTGAAGAATTCATTCGTTCTCTTAAGTAGAACAATCGTGTAGAACGTTAACTGTGAATGGGTTGAGATTGAGAAAATGGATCAGGATCGAAACGAAGCGACTTTGTCCAAGCAAAAGTTCGAGATAGATAAGTGAAGATCAGAGAAATGGATCGAGATAGAGGAGGAATACATATAGGGAAAGAAGGGATCAGATCTAGAGCTCTACGCTTTTGGAGATCTCGCCAACGATAATCCCCGGCTTTACGAGAAACCATGGCTGTGTTCTTCGCGAGTTCTGCGAAATATAGTTTGCATAAAAGTAAAGGAGACTAAATTAATAGTAAATGAGATTGGAATAATTTTTTTTATTACATAGTATATCAAAATCTGATGATATTAAGCCATATGTTAGTCATGCTCCAAAAATTTTACAATTACCAATTCCAATTTTTATTCTTATTTTTTAACAATTAATGCAGAATTAGTATATTATTATTAAACGTAGCTTTCATTTGTCAATAAAAATGAAATGGAAGAGTGGTTAGGAATATGACATAGCCATTGTGTTTTTGGAACTAGAAATTTCAGAATAGCTGTAATACAGAGAAATAAGACTCGAAAATAAGTTTTCGAGTATGAACATAATTTTTAACAAAGTTACAGCTGTCGGAAGTGTCGTGAATTAATCGGCCATATCATTTGCAACAAACTAATGAAAAAAATAGCTTTTTCCACCAGGCTGAATAAAAGTTTCAAGTATTTTTCTGTATTTCCCTAGCGAACTGCACATTTTTCGTTCCTTTATACTTGGTAATGTTCAAATAATCCTGTTAGAACTGTTTGAAAAAATTAATACCGCAGGGTATAACTCGGAGGTACGGTTAAAAAAATACTCTGTGGGTTCGTTCAAAGAAGCGTCAGAAAAAGAATCCACGTACAGCAGGCTTGACTGCTCGTTTCCACGGAAGACATTTTTGTTTCCTGTACCCAGCGTATGTAACAGCTATGTTTCCCTCGCTAAGTAAATTTTTGTGTACTGCGGTTTGCCTTTGTTGCGAGGCACCTTTCAAAGAATTCTGATTGTTAAAATGCAGGAAGTAGATTTATCATAGAACGAAATTTCCCTTTTGTTGAATGATTTTTTTTTTTAAATGTCTTGCATTCGATGGAAATTAAAAAATCGTTTCCCGAAACATACAAATACATTTGTTACTCGTCAAACAAAATAAATCAGTTCAAATCGAACAAGTTCGTAAATGTTACAAAGTGAAATAACAAAAAATGATGATTAAATGAAATAAGTGTAGGATTTGACTAGCAAATTGTGCGAACAGGAGTAAAATGAACGAACATTATGCAAATTTGTTTTAAATTGCTTTTTAAGCGAATGCAAGTCGAATATCGCGGTACATTAATCCATGACAGTTTAATGGACTTACAGTTTACTACTTTTGCGAAATATTTGAATAAAAATAATATTATTCAAATTAATTTTTCTAAAAATCCAGCAACAAGTGAACGAATGCTCTATTGTTTTCAAACTGTACTAATCAGAACGTGAGTGATGTACAGAATCTATAAGCCGATATGCAATATTTAAGCGAACGGAAATGCGACTACAAGATCGACAGTCATTTTAATGGAAGAATTAAAGCTTCCATTCTTCGTTATTTGGAAACATTTCATCCAATAGCCTGAATTCGTTTGATTTATGTATTTTTCCCTCCCGCCGGTTTGTCATTGGTTACGAAGGGAATATTTCGGCAATAGTTGGAGCGTAATAAAAATAAAAGTAAAATTGAGAGGGTCGGATATGCGGGCATCTGCTATCGGCTGGAATTCGACGGTGTACATACACGAGGCAAGTTTCGATGCTCGTGAAAGTGGTAATTAGATCGAACATGCAATGCATACAGTGTACTACGTATAATTCGTCGGATCGTGAGACATCGATTAATCATAGTTAGCCTTCTCTTCCGTTCCATATAGCTGATACAATAAGCGATGCGTTCAAAAACTATGCCGGTATAGAGCATACTAGGAGATTTATTGCGTGTAGGGAACAGATCTAGAATATAGAACATAAGATAACTACACTTCACTAGCACACTAGTAATGTGAATTATAATAATTGTTACATAAGGATTTTAGACTACGTTGTTCAAGTATTAGATATTTTTAATAATTTACATTTTTAGTCAAATAATAGACATCTTTTAATAAAGATTTAAAGTTATGTCAGGGACGAATTAAGATTTCTGGGGACCGGGGCTATCAAACCTTTGAAACCCCCTTTGGTTGATAAACTTAATTAAAAAGTTGAAATTTTAGTCTACATAAAATTAAATAACATTTAATCGTAAAGACAAAAAGTAATAAGAAACAGATTTCATTCGATATTATTTGACAAAATGAAATAGTAAATGGAAGATTCCGAAGGAAGTCCAAGACTATAGCCTCCCTTAATTAGACTTCTCTTTGATCTGACATTGAGTTATGTAATAAAACAATAAGTTAATCCTAATTGAAATTCAGAGATAAAATTATCTCACAAAATAGTAACGTTAATCACCCTTAAGATTTAACGTCATTAATTAATTTACGTTAGGGTTGTTTTATATTTCATACTTGTGCGTACTTACAATCCAGGTTAATGGACAACACTCTGCTGAAGTGGAACTCTGAATCTTTTCTTTATATTCTTTTCTTGAACCCTGAATTTTTCCATTGTATTCTCTTTCTGAGCTCTAAATTACTTTTTCTTTCCACTCGTCTTCACATTGTGCTCCTGTATGTCCACACTCGCTCTTTCTTCCTTTGATCCTTCTCTCCTCTGACTTTACTTGTAAAATGTAACTTCATTGCAAAAGTTTCTCGAATCGCAGCGATTTACTTCGAATTTAACGGAGCTTCATTACTGACACGCCTAAAACTTGGAAAGTTGTTGATATTACGTTGAAAGAACTTTCAACTGTGAACATTTTCTAAAAACGCAAGTTATTTATTTTTTTCACGTTTTAAAGTTTAAAACCCTGTATATAAATACACATTCGCCGATTATTGTAACAGAAAATATTATAAGGTAAAATCATATTGATACCATGAAGATTTTAGAGACAATCACAATCAGCGCAATATTTACTTTTCGAAGTTAATATAAACTCGTCTTTGGTTCTATATAATAGAAGGTAATAAACTTGCAGGTACGCGTAATATAACAGTGGTTACGTCGTTATTCGAAAGCAATTAGTTTGATATTATGGTCCACCACAGTTTCGCCATTGGCAAATCGAATTTCTCAAAGAGTTAATGCCGTAGATAACATTACTGCGCTACGTGCATGCTACTTGAGTGGAGTAATCACTGGAGAAGTGCTTCGGGCTTCCGTTTCACGAATCGAATGGGATTATTTATTTTTACCTAATCGTAGGATAATGTTGATTATATTTAATTGACAGAAATAATTTTTCATAAGTTAATTGACAGGGTGTTCAAAGTATATCAATTATCACGGTATTATCATTATTTTATTCCTGTTTTTTGTCTGATTCAATTAAGATGTATCTTCTTAATAATTTTAATAAGATACAATAATTTTTCTTAATTCTTAATAATTTTATAGAAGTTTGTAATGTCTGAGACGATGCAATATTTTTTCAAATATTTTTATTTATTTCATGCTTGGAATAATTCTTATCTTAATCTAAAATGGAGTTATCTATTGATCTAACACAGTCTACGGATAATACATGAATGATTCACGATTATGGCAACGCTTGCATCCCTCTTAAATCCACTTTTCACGTGTGCCACAGTAAATTTGGTCTTGCAATGGGCGAATCCTCGCATGGTTCATCGCACTCTTGGCAGCACTCGTATTTTATTTCCTCCTTGCCTTGTACCTTGTGTTTCACAAGGTGCTCCTTGATATTTATTCCTTCGTAGGCATATGATCGCTGCTCGACTTTCCAAAAAAATTCAGAGGAAATTAAAATAAATGACTAGTGTTTTCCATCGTTATTTTCCATTGTTCCATATTGGTAAAACCAAACATTTTATTTTTTTTTTATATTCGATCAGTATTGAGAAGGTATCCATGAATATAAAATAAATGATCATTAAAACTGCTAAATGTTGTTCGCTTTTGAACGACGTAGTACATATGTTTCTTTACGTTCATTACGACTTGAAGAAGACACTACGAGCGTAAAATGTAGGTCAACTCATCAGGACAATGACTGCAGTGCTCCTTGTGAACGGGGTTCCTTTATCGTTAAGCTCCTTATGGCTCTATAACACTGCAAGTATAAAATAAGGCCACTACAGAACTGAGAATCGTCAAAATTGTACAAAAATTTTGGCGGCACGTTTCAAGCATATGACTCCTTTACAACTTTTTATCCTCTTAATTAAGTAAATTATATAGAGTTAAAAAGAAATTTTTAATTTTTTCAGGATATTTTTTTTTTTTAAAGGTTTTTAGAGGTTATTTTCTATACCACAGTAACATTTATAGAATTATTCTTTTTTTTGTTTTAGCTGTATACACTTACTTACACTTTTACTACTTAATTACATTAATTACTGTTTCTGAAACATTAATTTCGTAGTTAATTTCAAATAATGAGGAGAATAAAATTAGATGAAATGCAGCGGAAATACTGCAGTTACTTCAGGTTTTATAACGAAGAATTTTTTTTTATTCACTCATAAAAATATTTCATTTAACTTCCGAATAATATTCGCTGCTCGGGGTTAAGAGAACTTTTCGAATGAGTTTCGGAACTTTTTCCATCTTCTTCTCTTTCAATGTAAGTCTAACTGAAACTAAGGAATTATTTTTACCGAACATTAGGAAAAGTGATATTTAAACTTCGCCGTATCTTCAATCTTAAATTTTAACAAAATTGATAAGATATATCTTTATTGAATTTTTTTTGCTAATTCAGTGCTCTTGTATTTTATGGACGAGTTTCATATTTTACGAAATAATAAAATCTGACAAAACTTATAAATAAACACGTGACTATAATATCGAGTTTTATCAATATTATAGTGGCGTTGTATTTGCATCGTGTTCGACAAAGTTGCAAAAATGTAAAATTATAAACGCGAACGGAGAGTTTTGCCAATGAAAATATTCTCCTATAATCTGTGTATGTATTTATTAACGAATATAACAGTGTCAGAAATGGACGTGAAAGGGTAAAATGTGTTTTGCTCCAGATATTTCATGCGTGAAATAACATTCGTGACAGAATCAATTTGTGCACGAATATGTGAAAAGACAAATAGATTCGGAACACTAGTTTGTATCTTTCCAATCTATTTTTAATTTTCAAAAGCTTTTACCAATTATTCATAATTTTTTTCCTGGAAATATTCATTTTATTCTCGTCTCTATTGAAGCTGATAAAATAATTTAGCGATCATTTATTTCAAGCTCTGTATATCCTTTTCTCAATTCACCAAGTAATTATCTCAAGTAATTGGAGGTAATTAGCTCCGCAATTATGTTGTAAATTCTTGACTCCACCGTTAGCAGTTAAGAAATCCTCCAATTTTATTCCAACGAGAATTTTCATAAATTTTTACACTCTTGTAGATTCACATTGAAAAAATCATTAATACAAACCTTTTTATTAATAAATTATCATTGAAAAGTACTTTCTTTATGCCAACATAAAATTGGCTTAATGTTGCAACTAATTCACTTCTTCTTCTGCCACAAAATCCCTTCTTAAATCTCTGTGCTTACTTCAGACGAAGCTTACCAGGTTTCATCTCCTGCTTCAAGGTATTCGTTGCAGACTTACGGTTGGAAAATCTACCTTAACATTTATGGGGGTTGATATTTTCAAATACCTTGCTATTAGGCTAAGCTGCTATTCACTATAAAAAAAATTACAAATTCATAGTATAAATTCAGTTACTTCAAAATTTTCAAATTTGAAAAAAAAAATTTTAATTATATCACGCATGAAGCAAAATCTGAAAAATGAATATAAAGTGAAATACAAAATTAAAATTGGGGTTTTCTCCATGGTCCGCCGTTCAAAAGGTTAATGGAACTTTAAATAATAATCAAAAATAGATGCGGCATTAATTCAAACATATCCAAATAATTTTTCTTAAAATAAGTTTCATCTCCAAAATGCACACTTTTGAAATATGTGCAAGTCTGGATACCGAGAATTAATGTGTACATATATTCAATATTGAAATAGTTAACGAAATTCCTTTCACGAGAATCAAAAATGAACAGTCCATAATGAAAAAATCCTATAGGTTCTGGATAAACAAAAGTTCAACTTCAGAATTTCACAAACCTTTCATATAAATTGACTTCAGTTGCTTTATTAAAATACGTAAAATACAGATAGTTGGAAACGAAAGGCGGATATCAGTTAATTTTGTTTCTGGACGTGAAAATAATACTGCTGAAGTAACTTCAAAATTTTTGTCACTGAAATATTTGCAAAATTTCTATTTTGTAAAACATTCATTTATTTAGATCTATTATCAATAAGTTTAATGTTTTGTTTGAAAAAAATGAAATTAAAATTCTGTATTTATTTTTGAACGTAAAAAACTGACTAACAAGCATAGTATATTAAATTGAAAGAGTATTCATGGTTATACACATATAAAAAATATCGACTCCGTTATTTCAACTGTGACTGTTAAAACTGTATATCTGTACGGACGATCAGTTGTCTCAAAGTCATGAATGCTAGTTCAAAGCGAACTAGCTCTCTCTGTTATATTTTGGCAGAGGTCATGTTACAATGTTCCCATTGCTATTGGAGCTTTTTGCGCCCCAAAACTTTTTACAACCGAACGAGTCAATGGAGGGAAACTTTGAAATGGTTTATTTGTACAACCTTGTCAACTATGAAAGCATTAGTATATCTGACCCTTGACGTTAAATTAATCGAAAAACGTGAAAAATACAAAATTATTTCAAAAACATAAAATAAGTAGTTAATGTTATATCAAATAACGTATTGTATGTAAAAACCGAAATTGCTCATATGTCATATAGGTAATTGTTACTAAGAGTCTTTTTTTTTTCGAGAACAATTTCAACCCCTGTTTCAGAATAAGATCAGATATACCTAGGGTAGGTGCTTGAAAAGAAGTGCCGCCATTCGTGGAGGCTCATTTCGCAAGGAAAAAAGTCGATTCAGGATTTGTAGTCACGGAGGAAGTGATCGTTGAAAGAGGAAGGACCTTCCTGGTCGTTAAGATCGGTTCGAATCTTTTTCCCTTGTAGGTAACAGGATCGTACGAGGACAACAGGGATTACATAGGATATAGAAACGGTAAAACAACGTCGCGTGAAAATGGCTCGTAAACGTGAAACACAATTTGAATCGGTAATGTTCCCTGCTATTGAAAGGTTGCTATAAAACACAAAGTCCGTGGGGTCATAAAGCTTCGAAAATGTCCACGAGCTCTTTCACGAAAGTCGATACACGCGGAATGAAACGGTCAACCTTGTCAAAGATTATGTTACGTGTCGGTTACTTTTCTATTTGATTCACAATAACGTGTAAATTAAACAATAGCGAAAAAAAAATGTTCGCCTCAGCGATGAAATAATTCTAATACAGTTTGGAAAAATAAATGAAAATGGGCACTCATGGGCGCTTAGGTTCTGGAAAACATCCTGTAATAGCTTCATCAGGAGTCTGGAAACGTGTAAGGGAAACATTGGTAACTAACCGCTGCGCCGCGTTGCCTGGAGACGACGGGAGCACCCATTGGTGAACGGAGCCACCGCGTTCGGCTACCAGAGAGAACCGCGATGGTCTTAATATAAAGCGGCGAGGGGTGCGATGTAAACAACGAACGCGTCAGCTTGTTTTAATGAACAAACTATTAGTCGTCCCAATCAGTGGCAACCACGATTTTTGTGAATTCTTTCTTTTTTCATAGCTCCCGGGGATCAGAATATCGACACTTGGTCCCCTTCGTGATAGTACTAGTCGATAACCGCAGGGCGGGAGACGGTTTTTTTTTTGTCCTGTGGGACCATTTGACGGTCGCCGCTCGTCTATGGAAATATTCTATGGGGCGAAAGGTGCCGCAGGTCTTGTGGTCGGACGCGGGAAGTATGTAAAAGGGACTTTTGCCCTCGGACAATCCCGTCTATTCCACGTCCTCCCTACGTCCTCCCTGTGTTTTCACGGCTTTGAGATCCGAAATAAGTGGCATCAATGTAGGGTAAATAAAAGCAAATATTTGCAAGGAAACGCTGGCTACTAGTGTTCTCGAGTGCTTCTCGCGCAAGCAACTCGAACGAGTTACTTGCGCGAAAAACTCTCGAAAGCACTAGTGGCCAGCACTTTTTCGAATATATCACGCTTCTTTTTAGAAAATATATATCTTTGATAAATTGTACAGAGCTTGCCATAACGCTAAATTAAGAAATATCAATGTAATTTTTAACCATTAAATGTTATAAAATTTAACTGAATTAACTGAATTACTGAAAAAATTATAAGGAATTTGAAAGGTATTTTTCCTTTTTATTCAGTCCCAAAAATGACCGTTTTGGACCATTGTCTTCTGGCAATGCAGCAGAATTTTCCCCAGGCGTGAACCACATAGCGTGATCGGTCATAAACTGCCAACTTCCCTTGGTGGGTACTTTGAAAACGGAGGATTTATGACATCCGCAAACGTTATTGAGACCGTAGACAAAAAGCTCGAAGAAAAAAAAAGTGCATTGTTCAAGTGTTAATCAGAAAACGAACAGTAAATGACTTTCTAAAAATATAGCTTCGCTGAAGCATGCATTATAAATCGTGTTAACTATACGCACGCCAATTGTTTCCATTTATTCGCGGCTGCTACAAGCAATTTCCATATTTCACCTTCATTATTTTGAAATCCACGCATCTGTTTTCGAAATACAATCAACTGAAAATTAAATATTCATGGCATTCTGCATCAAAGAGAATAAAACTATTAAGCACCATTTTTTCCATATTTTCCAGGAAATTTCTAACGAAAATGCAAAGAAATATTTCTATCCTTAAAATTGTAAATGTGACATCTTTTTTCGAATACTTAATCTGCTTTGTAAAAGAAAAAAATCTTAACTTTTGTGCAAAATCAAACGAATAAGAGGTATTAAAATTTTTATGAATCCGTTTTTATTCCTCGTGTTAAAACAAATATTTTTACGTTACATAAACACAGTTCGCGACGAATAAAGTTAAAATATTCTGTCATTCAATCCCGCAGCACGCGAGTAGGTAAAATTTTACGAGGGTCGCGGAATATTCAAATAATTCAATAGTTACACAACGTGGCTGCAGTATGCTCGTTTAATTACTACCCTGTTGAAACTAGGAACAAAGTAACGTAATATTATTACGTTCCACGACAATATCCAGGTTTCGTTAGGCTTTGACTAAATTCACTCGACGATTCGGTGGGATCAGAAACAAATATGAACGACATTCATCACGAAGATGTCGTCTGCAAAACGGTTTAAACTCTCACGTGCATTCACGCGTAAATCTTGAAGCCATTAATTAGACATCTATGCTGCATCAACCCTTGTAATTAGATTCAGTTAATAGTTGGCTGGCGAGCTCTTGGAGCATCTTAGCGGTTGTAAATGAAACCGGAGTAATTTCCTGATTACTCAGTCTACACAATACTAGTACCAGCTGAAATTGCTATCAAATTACTAATGAAAGAGAAAAGTTCTTTGACAATTTTACAAAACACACAATCGACTGTTAAAAAAACTAATTTGTAATTATTAGAATTAAATTGTTGCATATCAATTTTCATATAGTGTATTTCATAAGTATCCAAACACTCTCAGTTATCAATATAATCAATATACCAATAATAATATAATAGTAATTATTATACTAATATTATATATTATATAATACTAATTATTAGTTGAAAACAATCTATCACTTTAATGCATGAACTTGTTTATAATTTATTACATAAATCATTTTAATCCCTTCGTTAATATTGAACTAAATCGTTATAGAATATGGTTGATAAATAATCATCAATACAAAGTTCTATAAATTCAGGTTAAATTCAAACACGAACGGAATATTATGTTTCAATAAATGTTAAATAATCGTTTATAAAATGAAAGTTGCTAAAATAATATAAAGTATTCGCAATATTAAAAAATTATAATTAAAAATTTTGTGATATTAAAATTTTTATTATTTTTTATGATGTCTGACTACCACATTACATTTGGAGTAATTTGGCTGGACGATAATGATAGTGTGTAAAATGAAACGTTTCAAAAATATTGAAATTCCTGTAACATTTTAATAAGACACTATTTGCGTGTTATTTAGACACGTATTATTCCTTTTTAGCTCGGTATAAAGCTAAAAGTGACCATTATCTTTAGAACACTCAGTTCTTCTGTCGTTAATGCCACCATAAAAAGGAGTGAAGTAACGTTTTTCTGCATCTTTGAGATAAAACTACGAACAGCTCGACGCCTTTGTACAATGGTGCTATCACTTACCTTCTGAAATAACTGTTACACTCTTGAGAAAGAGCTTTTTATTACCAGCATGACATTACGAGCTTTCAAGGTGAGCTTACGATTATTACGTGGTATCTAGATCTTCCAATGTAACTATATCGCTAAAATATGATGCTATTTTAGGTTCGGGGTCCTTATTCTTTCCATGAATTTTAATCTTGTAACATCCCTCGGGTAGATCGTTGTTACATTGCGTGTAATGTATTTTATGTTTATAAGATTACATTAATCAGCAACTTCATTTTCAACATTATTTGCAAGTTTCATATTATCAAGTATTACATTACACCACGGTAAATTGATATTTATGAATAATTACATATTCTGTTGTAGTACAGTATGCTAATTAACCAGTATTAAAATATTAAAATATTTGTGGGAGCAGAGATGCTCCAGTACAATACAATTAAATATCGCACCATAGGAAACTGTTACATTAATTAACATTAATTAACATAATGATTAACATACTAATTAACTGATAACCGATTTCAGCCTAAGAAAAATTATACATAAATATTATCTTCTTTTTATTTTGATTTCATAATATTATTCTGGTTTGAAATCACTTTAAGCTTATAACTTAGATATGACGATCCATAAAGTCGCAAGTTTCAGAACAGTATAACATTTTTCGTTCTTACGTAGTATAAAAGAAGAACGACTTCCCGGATGCTTGATTTCTTACGATCTATAACAAAGCGTAAAGTCAGTAGCCATAAATTTACTTGCAATTTACCGGAAATAGCTAATTACATTGCGTCATTAATTTTAGTCTTTTCTTTCCTTATTCGAACGTGGACAAATTGCGATCCTACACGAGAACTATTTCAACATAAACGAGAGAATTTGTCTGCTGTGTTAAATTCAACATTTGACCATTCCTCAAAGTATCAAACAGTGTATTTTTCTATTTTTTTCTTTCATTGGTACAATGTAAAAAGAAAGCCATCCGAAGAATGATAATTCATAAAGAGACAAAAAATGTAGATGAAACCCAGAACATTGTATACCCACATAGATACATACTTCCCTTCCTTGCTTGTTCAACAACACTGTTCAGGTAATGGGATATTCCGTTAATGAATGTTCCAATAATCGATCGTTCTGTTAATTAGTGTTCTGATAATCGTGTCTCTACTCTGTGACCTGAGAGCTACAGATTCTCTATGGCATAACGAATCGAAAAGTTCATTACCATTTTGAGATAGATGTAAGTGATTGGAAATTGGATATTCTTTAATGGACCATACTAAACTGTGAATTGGTTAACTCGATATTTCTTCTAACAAAAAATCAGCTATTCATTATTGAGAATCTTCATGCACCAATTTTCATTAAACTCTAAAACTCTTAAGCTCTAGATTGATATATTATAAGTACCATTTTGTACATTAACTCTTTTTATTCAGTAATTCACAAGTATATAAAAATTATATTCATTTGAATATTCTTCTGTTTTTAATTCTATTATTTTATCAAAATTTGTCATTTGTCTTATAAGATCCATAAGACTGCTGTTTAATTCTCTTCATCTTTATTTAACAATAGATTGTCAGGATAGAAAGCATTTATTACTTCTCATCGTTTAATAAATGAGCAAAATCGCGGGGGTTCTTATACGAATGTAATAAATACTTGAAGATAGATAGGATCAGAATGGATTTTCATGGGATGAAATAAGGATGAAGGAAGGGAGGGGAATCGTTGCACACCATTCCGAGTGGTTCTCACAATGGAGGATGCATTTATTTGGTGGACCCATTTTTATTGTCTCGCGAAAGGGGTTGGGTAACTAAAGTTTGATTATATCCGGGAGTAAGTTCGGCGGTTTGGCCGTTGAAACGTATAAATTCTCTCAAAGTTTCTACGTTTTGATTGAATGTATGAATATAAAATATGTGATTCTTTGTGATCTGAGAATATTTCCACCTTGATTTATAGGATTTTAATATTAAACGTGATACAGTAATGTTTGGCGTATGTGAAATATATAGGCTGTTTCATACAACTGGGTCAAATTATAACTCTAAAATGATAGAAGATTAAAGTCAATTTCATTTCTTTTTTTATAAGGAATTGCATATTTTTTTAAATGCCAATCGATGGATCTGGTTACTCTCTATAAAAAAGTATTAAGGCTCTTGAGTTGAAAATTGATCGATTCAAAAAGTATTTTAGGAAGGGCTTAAAAAGTGCTTGAATCATGCATTTTGAAGGAATATCCATTTAAAATATTGTAACATTTTTGTAATATTTTGTCACCTAACTTTTCCTGTATATAAATCATTATTTTTAAAATTAAAGTACTTATCAAAAATGTCTTTTATACTTAACTACAAATATTGCTAATAAACTGCATTTATTGAAATGATTGAAACCAGATTTGATTACCATGCATAACTATTATTACCATAAATTAGTATCTGCGTTAAAATGTAGGGAACAGCGCATCCGCTAGGTAGATCGTGGCTATCAGCAGTCCATTACGTAATCCGTGTATGTACTTTACCAAAGTGTTTGTCAGAGCAGGGAATGTAATTAAATGCATTAAACCAAGCGAGCATTATAGGGACTTGTCGCTTAATCAAGCGCACCAAAATTCATTGAAAATTTAACGATCCTATGTATCCGATACGAATGAAAGGCAACGTGTAAAAAAGATATTCAACCGTTGAATAAATACTAATTAATTTGATCTGTTTTGGTAAATCAAATGTAAATTAATTTTTTCATTTGAAAATACATTCACTTCATCACGTGAAAGCTTTATACAGCTTGTAACTTTACTCTGAGGACTATTTTCATTCTATCAGTATGAATGATTACCGATAATTAACCTTTTCTCACTTGACAGTCAACTGCACTATGTTAGTCAAAATGTAAATTTTCCCTTTTGCATCAGCTTGCTTGTACTGCGTGGTGTTTATCGCGATTATGAAAATTCTGTTTATATTAAACGTAGATATTTTACTTTGATAGGATCAAAAATCGCAGACGGGGCATGTCGAAGTTAATTAATCCATTAACGTTTGAAAACAAGTTAACTCCTCGTTTAAGCGTTGAACGTTTAAAGTGTAACAGCATTAATTTATTGAAAATTTTCAGATTTTCATTTAATCGTTACACCCGTGTCAAAAATTAATTTCGGTGTGTTCCAAAAATCTGGAGAATTTTTTCATGCAAACGAAAATTGAATGCCTCTTTTAGTTACGTTACAAAATTTGTATAAATGCAAAAAATATAGACGTCTTAAAAAGTGAGACTGATGGAGGAAAACGATTTTCAGCGTATAAAACTCTATAAGAAACACATAGCGGGCATCAGTAAACAAATTGACTGTTGGGTCGTGAATTATTCGATCAATATATATCTAATAATAGCGCTAATAACGCCGTACAAAAATGAAACAGTACTTACGTAAACATTCGAATATCGTTGCTAGAATAAGAAGAGTATGTAACCTACATCGAGCACTTCATAAATTACAGATGTGTGAAAAGACTTTTTTAAACTCACAGTATAAAAAGCTTCCATTATAACTGACCAAAAAATATAAAATTGAGCCATGAATAATATAGTTTAATGAGACTGATTTAAGGGTTATTTGATCAGCGAAGGGATTTTTATTGAAAAAAAAAAAAAAAAAAGGAAGAGGTTGACGATAGAATCTTATACAGATGACTGATATGACATAACAACTTTTGTTGTACAACACGCCAGCTACTAATGTATCTTCAGTAGCACAAAGTGTCCATCAGTTTTATGTTCCATTACAAAAACCCATGGTACAGGTGGGCATAGAATAAAGAGAAACTTTAGGGCCCTCGACTGGTAACAGAATGAAGCCGCGCACAAAGGAACCGCGTGAGCGTTGAGGATCCACTTGTCCGACTGTTAGCGACGCACCTACACAGACAGAGGAGAAACTACCATCTAAACTAACAAGCACCTTGTAAGCCACAGAGATACTTGTATCACCCAACGACCTTTCAGTCTCTCATTTTCATCTGACTCGCGTCGTTACTTATAGAGCAAACCTTTCAAACTCAGACCCCTGCGTTCACCTCTTTTCCCATCTGCCACTTTCACCCCGTAAACGAGACACATATTGCATATTCTACAAAACGTCAAGAAAGTAGTGGTCGTGACTTACAGAGATGGCTTTTTGCAAAAAGCTCAGCTACACTATTGATTAAGATTCTGGCATTGAGAATCAAAGCTTTACATCTAACTCCATACAAGACGAAACGTTCAAATTGGAAGATCTGAATAACATTTAAATAATTGTATTATTTAATTGGTATCATTGTATTGGCAACTGTAGCCAATGCGAGTCGTTTACATTTTAAAATAACAAGTTAGACAATTTCGTATGAAAACGTAAGCGTACAGTTCTCAGCAAAGGCGATTATAGCAAAAGTGTAGGAACGGAATTGTCTGCCGGATTCGGGGGGCCACTAGCGAGAACAGATTCAATCCCGCTGCCACCTGGCGGTCGCCGACCCGAGCTAAGGCCGTCCGGGGAGACTCACCGCCTTCCCCTTCCACTAAACGCCTACAAAAGGGTTGAAATAACGTCCATTACTCGGTGCTGTACACTGGTTAATTACAATACAGTCGTGTGCACGAACCTAATAAAGTTATCTAACAGTAGAAAGGCTTTTTAAAGCAGCTCTTTAAGGCGCGCCGATTAAATAAATTTAATTAAATAAATTTTTAAAAATTAAAAAAATTTTTAACACCCTGTATTTGCATACTGTAGTGTTAGATGCGTGCAAGCGCGTTACACACGTATCGTGCTTTGTCAAGGCAGGCCGCATTGTATGGCAAAACCACGATTCCGCGATAGAACCGAACCAGCTCGACCAAACCAATATAATGGGAATACTTCTCCCGAGTGCATTCAACCTTTTGCACATTAAACAAGTGCACTGACCGCGGTTGTGTTCGCGATCGGTGAACTGGTCGGTTGACGGTGTACGAAACGTTCTGCGAATATGTACAACCATCGAGTTAGAAGTTTGATTTACACGCAACAGTGGACCGTGTCCCTTCCTCTTTCTCTATCTCTGCGTCCTCTACGTAAACTGTGCAGTTGAATGGAGAAGAGGGGTTGGCTGATACTTTTCAATGGTGCGCCGGTAGGAGGGGTAACATATGTAAGGGAAGTATTAATTAAACTCGAAACATAAGAGTACTCGTGTACAGGGTTTTTCAAAAACGGTGTACGCGATTAATTTTGAAAATTTTAATTACAAGGTTAATTAGGGTTTGGTAATTGATAATTTTTTATTTAAGTTCTGTCCAATGATTCTGTTCATCTTCAACCATAAACATAATTTATTATAATAGAAAAATTGCTCTCACTATCAGTATACATGATATTTTATCTTTTTTAAATAGATTTTCTATTCAATTGCTTTTGCTTTGAATAACCTTAAGAGGATGACTTGGTCATTGTTCCTGAAACTTTTTCCATTTAAAAAGTTTTCAAGCAGCTTAAACAAATGATATTCTAAAGGCGCAAGGTTACGGTGTAGTAAGTGACTAAGCAATTACCAACGAAATCAAATAAAAATATCAGAGATTATATTCAAAGGGCTATTTTCTCCTTTCCTAATTATTAATTGAATTTAATTTTCTATTAACGGGGTGTCAAAACAAGAAGAGAAAGGAAAATGACATAGCTTCTGTGGAAGGGTTGCGTTAGTTGCTGATAAAGGTTAGGAAAAGCAGGGTCGTTAGCTTCGCTACACGTCGAAACATTTTGCAAGGGAAACGTTCCTCAATGTTTGTAGTCTTTTAGCTTGTTGGTTAGAGTACATAACGTCAGAAGGTACACCCTACTAAATGTGTCGTTTAGGATGCTCTAATACTGCTGTACAAAGTTCTGTGAACCTACAAGGATGTTACCTTAGATGAAGTAAAGCAAAACACACGCTTACTCACCAGTTATTATAAACAAACACACACAAACATTGTTCATCTCTTTTTGAAACATTGACATGTTTAGCATAATAGGAACAATCGTGTTTATTATCTTGAACAACATCGTGGATGATTAAGAATATTAAGAATTAATTTCATAATTTGGATAGAAAAAATATTTGAGAACAAAATTTTCATACAGTCTCAGAATTTTTTATCTAAGGCGGAAATGAGAAATATTATTGAATAAATGATTCTTATTCTTAGCATCGTTTATAATTCTCTGTCAGTCGGTGAATTTCTAACTGGATCAAATTGGAGTTTTCTGGGTATCCGGAAATTACATGTCATTGGCAGACGGTAGGAATTTATAAAAGTAGGGGCAAACTCGCGTTCACACGCTGTATCGTGTCGCGGTGTTACTTGAATTTAATTTCGACGTTTATCAAGAAGTTGAGGTGAAGGGATGGAGATTGAAGTTTTCGAATAGAATACTTGGAACTTTCATTTCCACCCTAAAATCATGTAAACTTTTCAAGTAATAAAATTCGATTACATACCTTGTATAATATATTAGAATATGATCAGATTGAAACATTATTTTTTATTCAATTCATATTGTTTTTAATTATGTTATTATTATATATTGACATCTAAAAATAAATTAGTGCTGGGCCCTTTAAGATAAGATTATGTTCAAACTAATAATGGCGTAATGGATAAAGTAGAAAGGTTTAGTTTTGAATATATCGGTCTCTATATTTCACAAATTTCTGCAACAGTGAAGAAAACTGCATCTTTGATTCTACAATGCAGGGTAAAAGTATATATCAAAGGAAAATTATTGATGTTATTGCAAAATACTCAGGAACTTCGCTAGTAAATATATAGAAATCTGTGAGAAATGGGGACTGCCGGCACCTGGCATCGAACCCAAGAGAGCTTCACATTTGTAGCTGGCCACCTTATCCATTACACCATGCCACCGTCAGTTTGCCAACATCTCTACTTTCACGATTGCTCTTATCACTAGATCTGCAGCTTCCAATATGAAACAAATTGAATGTATAGTGGAAGTTATGATCTTCATCGCTTTTGAAAATATTGTTTTGAGGGGAACGCTTTTAAGTCATCATTTTTGTAATAATGCTGAAATATTCAGATGCCGAAATTTGTTCCGACGAATTCAGTGAAAATGTTATGAATAAGTTGAATATTTACACTGCAAGAATTCGATTAAAGAAAGCAGCTGGTTACACGAGAATGACGTAAAAGCAGATATGTAAAACTATGTTAAAAAATCAGATAACTATATCATTTTAGAAAAAGGAGATTAATGCATAAATAAGGAAAAATATGAGCTCGTATTTTGGAAAAAAGTGTGTCAGGAGGAATTTTTATGGTTCATAGCCTTGAACATGGCGATAAGTGAGCCATCTGGAAAGTCTTGAAAAAGTGCATAGTGGAAGAATGGAACGCCATGGAAGTTACAAGCCTGCTATTTCGCGTTCAATAAATTTGCCCATAAAAAAGGAAGCATGTTCGAGCTGCACAAGCGATAAAGTAAGCTTCTTTTTTGTGCGCGTTTGACGAATTTCAATATTTTTTATGGACCCTTTTCAAAGACACTTTTCGATCAATTCGTTGAAACGCAATATTGAATGTCGTGCTTTTGAACTGTCCACGATGAAATCGATATAACGTGATCTGTATCGTATCGACAAGTTCTGAAAATAAATCTGAAGATTCCTGACATATCAGAAATGTTTATTTTCCATGCTACAAATGATGTACACTACGTGTCATTGAGAGAAAATAGGTACAGGGTCGTCAGTGTAAAATAGATAACGAAAGCAAAGGAGTTCAAAATATTTAATTAATAAATATATTACGATACATCAAAATGAATATATGCCATTTAAATCCGTGGATCTTCTTCCTTCAACATTCGAAACGAAAGGCGTGAGTTTCTGCATGTATCTGCAAAATTTCCTGACTTTTCCCTCCAACTCTTGGCTGTCGAGTAGCAAAAGCTCGAAGTCAACCGGCTGGAAGTAACGAATTCATGAGTGGATAGGATTTATCGTTCGTATTTACATAAACAGGAAACATGGCACAAATGCATTGAGCCGCCTGACTCCCGAAAAATTGTAGATTTATGAGGAGCGAATGATATTCACGCGTGGTAAATGAAATTCTATCGAAAATCAACGTATGAGGAGAAGAGAAACAAAATATGCCAGAAAGATGGTAGAAATTAGTACCTATTTGTTCCTCTTAAAGAGATCTTCTGGTCAAAATTAAAAAAAAATAGTTTTGTATGATACAAAAATAGCCGATTAAAAATCACAATAACATTTTTGGGAGGAAAATTTGAAAAGACATAGATTAGGATATAGCCATTTAAATGTAAAAAAGAAAAGTCAATTTTTCCAGCAGTCTAGACCAAGATATCCTTTTATGCAGACGTTATCCTTGTTTGGTATGTATTTGTTGATGCATGTTTGCTTCTTATCGTCGCGTTCTGCATCGACAATGAACGATCCAACGATGTACGTTGCAATATGCAACAGTACTACCTATCGTGAATCTCTTATGCATTGCTTTCTTTAAGTATCGGAAAATACTTTATGGTTAAACACTATCGAACATTACTTTATACATCCTTTCTGCACACGTGTTGCACGATACTAAACTTCTAGATTAATATCTACATTACCATTTGATGACAATCAGGTGAATTTTATTCCAAAACAAATAAAATATTCAAAATACATCTCTTCTATATAAAGAACATTCTGTTAATTTTATAACTTAATTTTGTAGCATTTAAAAAAATAATGGTGATTTTGAAATTTATAAAGATTGTAAATTATTATAATTCTCTTTATACTGAACAAATTTATAAATAATACTTTTATGATTTCCTGAAAGTAGAGAAAATATTTGATTCAGTTTTCAGTTTATTTAAGAGAGCTTGATAAAAATTCGTACTAGTGTGCTAATGTAATAATAAGTACCGTGTATTGCATTACATAAATAAAATTTTCAGTATTTCCAGACGTATTAGATCGAGATTTTTTTCATAATAATTAATATGCAATATTATTTTGGTAATGACAAGGAATCCTAAAAGCTAGAAATCATTATAATCATAACAAAGAATCAGGCCGCGTGTTTCAGGCACAACGTTAATTAGATATTAAAGAAAAGTGGAGCAAGAACAGAAAGTACCGAGGACGTGTTTAAAAATCACGCTGCTGAACCAACGCGGTGGGCCATTAATTTTAATGCTGGACTCTCGGCGAAGAACGCGTTATACGTAAACGTACAAAGCACCCTCTGCATTTTCCGCGCCAGGGTTTCCGTAAACAGACCTACCCAGACTGAACTTATGGGGCAGAATTTTGAGTTTTTATTTAGCGAGAAAGTTTCACGCCAGACCGCGCCTTCCGACCCGAGCCAGAGAAATATTCGTTTGTCTGTAACCAGCCCAGACTGTACGAGGTGTGGCTACTAAATAACATGACTAATACAGTAACTTAATTTTAATAAAGAAACCAACATTTCAACTTCGTTCTTCTTCACTCTACTCCACTGTTTGGAAACACAAATTGAATTTTAAATTTTTCAGATATATTTATTTATTATTATAAAATTAATCTTTATTTAAAATAAATTAAATCGTTCCAATAACTTGCTTATGAAATTTGTCTGGGGGTCTATGATAAACAGTAAATTTTATTGAAACAATCTTTTTACCATTTATGATAGAAAGTCTAATTTTATTCCAGAGTATAATTTGAAACAAGTTTTCTTGTGGGTAAATGCAACTTCAGAGAACAAAAAGCAGTTTTATTTTATTTCACATAACATTTCAAATTGATACGTCACTTTACACTTTACAAGCTTACGCTTGATCTGACCATTTTTCCGACACACAAAAGAAACAAGACAGCCTCGACCAATGTGTAACAGCGAACTAAATAACGCGGCGTCTCTGAAACTTGTAAGGATTATTTCGGTTTGTCTATTGTAAGGACAATGTCTCTCCAGCAAATTCAGAGCCGCCCGACGTTATTTGATCCCCAGAAGCTTACTTGCTTTTGGTATCTACAAGCTACACCTCGTATGACCTATTAATTTCTCTAATCAGAAGATATAATAAAACGTTGAAAAATAGGAAACTTGTATTAATTAATGGCTCTAATGGATTTCTTGTAAAAGAAAACTAATAAATTCCAAATATTTTCTATCACTTATGACCATTTCGACTCTACTATGGTTTCTTTTCAACGCGACATACTTTTATTTTATAATTCTGATGATACAATTATGTAGAAACAGAAAAATAATATTGTAATATTGTAACTTTCGAAACATAACTGAGAGAGATAACGGCAGTTGACTAACAATGCAGGATTCCGGTCAGCTAACAAGACAATACTGTAACTGTAATTACATCCTGCCGCTGTAAGTACACACGACTGTTTTCACTAGGGCAGTCAACCTTACATTGTGAGTTTTGCTATCGATGCAGGAAATTAAATTTTAACGTGAAAGTGTTTTTATAAAATAGAAAGTTTTTAAATTACGAAAACACGGTGGTACGTTTATTCAACGAGTTAGTTTCTTTTTATTTGTGGTTTCAATTAATATGGATAAAAAACCGCGTCAACGCATCGTATAAAGCGTAATGAAAGCAACGTGCTGTATCATGTTATCTTTTCAAACCAATATGAAAATTCAATATGTATGAAATTTATTAAATTTAGTTTTGACAAAATTCACTTAAATTTATTATTTATAATTGTATTTAAAATTCGTAAAAGTTCCTCCGAATTAGTAATCATTTTATATAAATTTCTATTCAAACTAGCATTAAAAAAAATTTAGCATTTAGAAAATTACAAATAAAGCTTAATAGATTTTCGCATAAATTGTTAAAAAAATTATCAAATAAGCATTATGTCATGAGTGGCGGAAAGTATGTCTGACAGAGGATGTTGAAAGTTGAAGCTTGGTAGGAAAACGAGAATGCTTCCTCTTCAGAAACTTTGCTCACTGTCACTGGAATGTTTCAGTTTGTTCCATCTTTCCTTAAAGAAATGCATTTTCGTATAATACTTTCAAAAACGAAAACTTACAAAACTGTTACTATTCTTAAGATTTATACAATTTTTGTTTCCTTGCACAACGTAAACAGCTTAAAGTAAGTGACGTTAATCGAATAAACTTATAATAGAACATTTATCAAGCTATGTAAATATACGGAAATGCATGATGTTGATTTGCTAATATGTACGTAACAGGATGTTCCAATTCTGATTTATTGAATATAATTTGTTAACTTCTACATGAATTTCTCAATTTTCAATAGATAACTCGCAGTATTCCAAAAATCTCTGAAAGGCCTTGGGGAAATTTGTTTGAAAGATCGGATTTAGACAGCTAGTGTGGTTTTTGAATTTTCAAAGTGAATTCATCGCGTTTATCCTCTATCGGAACTTTGACTTTCAGAAATAAAGTAGCCAGTAGTCATACTCTGCAAAAGACTAAATCCGACGAATAGGGTGAGTGCAAGGTTGTTATTGTATGCTTTTTCGGGTCGAAATCGGCTTAATATTGACAAAGTGTGTGCTGTGCAGAAAATATTCCTCTTCGCTTTGGTACAGATCCGTTGGTAAGCGTCGCGTTATTTTAAGCGAACATCTCCTTGTTAATTTTTAATATTTTAATTGATGACGCTCTCTTTCATCTCTCTCTCCATCCCCAACCCCAGAATATCGACTCCAGTTATTGTTTTTAGAAAATCATCTGTACCACTGTATTATACATAAAAAATCATATAATTTTGCAATTTGAGGTATATTTTCAATTTTTTATAATATATGAATCAGCCTTAAACCCTTAAGTATCCGCTAATACAAAATCTCCTATTTTGGGCTATTATACATACCTACCAAATTTCATCAAAATTGAGAGAAGAGGGTTCAATAATCCTTCGTGGGATTGCATATAACCAGAAGGAGCTGGTCCATTGTACCGTGACCAACATCATCTGGATGAAGCTATCGGTGTAGGATTCTTGGTCCATATCTACATCGAGATGGAAATGGACTGCATTAAAGGCCCATTCTCAGCATACTTATTGGTGGATTCGGTAACGTAGGTACGTTACATCTGTGTTCGCACCCATCAATTACTTACGCCAGATCAAAAGGAAGAAAAAAAAATTAGCATTTCAAATACGTCTCAAGAATATTTACTCATTCATATAATCGTAAATTTAAAAAATTGCTTCAATATTAGCAATAGTCCTTTTTTATTTGTTAAATATTTAGAAATATTTCAAAATTGCTTAGAGAAGGCGAAAACGACACCTCTCGAATCTATTTTCGGATTTTGATCAGACAGAGGTCATTCAAGAGGGAAAGGAACTCGCCACTTTGCTGGCAGTTAAAATGCTGTCCGACTTGCCCCACCAGAAACTCTTGAACTACTCAAAACTTGGCAACCGTCGTCGAGCGTACTCCAATCTGGCTACACATTGTGCCCTGTTATTAGAATTTGCTTTTTTAACGAGTACATTATTGTTCTGAGAAAAGTATGACTTTTGAAAGTACTTTGAAACTCTTTCTTCTCCTCAAAAGTTTCTCGATATCCGGAAGCAACTAACAACAATCTGTAGCGAAGTAACAATCAATAAAAAGAATGAAAGATTTAGTGACATTAATTAAGTGACAGTTTGAAAACAGGAGAATCTTTTTTTATAGATAATTATTAAACAAAAAGTTGAAATATAAAACAACTTTTGTAAAATTAACGTAAAAATGTTCTTTGATAAGATAATTTTTTACTATATTTTTATGATTTTTTCTCACTGTATATCACGTTGCTGGTTTGTCTGGATTAAAATTTACCACGTTACCCCGAGAGATTACCTTGATACCATCCCTAGTTTATTAGGTTTCATTCGTTGTTCTCATCCAGTTCAGCTGACTTAAATTCTTATTCCACTTCCTGTCGTGATAATCGGCTATTAGTTTGATAAATTAAGTACGCATGCACCGTTATCGAGGATGAAAGAAATCGTGGTAATCGATATTTTGCGGTTCAGTTATATAAGGAGTTAAGGAGAATTCTCTCGTCTGATTGCGAAGAAAGCTAGAGACACCGAAGGAAAAAAGAAGAAGTTGGAGAGATGGTGAAATTGAGATGCCTTATCTTGAGGATGAGAAAGGAGTCTTCCGGATGGAGTGCAGTTGGCGAAGCGAGGTCTCGCAAAAATCTCTCGGGGAATAAAAGAGGATACTGCTTGCGGGAACCAAGCAGTTTCACTAGGTCGAACTACCAGGTTTGTTCGTATTGCGTACCCGAGATTCCATGTGCTCCCCAGAATTCGTCCTCGTGGAAAGTAAAAATCGAAGGTGGTTGGGTACGTTCGATGTTCGATGCGGAATTGCTTTCGCGCTCCCTTCGGATCGTAAGAAAGCCTCTGACTTTTTTCAACTTCTCTACTCTTCCTTTATCTTTTTTTTCTGGTAACCCAACTTGACCCTTCTCCTATTCATATAGAAGTGATGTACGATTCAAAAAGTGGACCATGTTTTCTTAGCATTACGCTTCCTTGAGAAGCTTCTCATAAGCAACGAGCCTTCCCTTACTTGTCTCATTCATGAGTGTAAACTCGTGATGAAGTATTCTTCATATTACATACCCTAACAACAGTAAATACTTCTCATTTTCTTTTAAACTTTTCGAGTTTGACATAATGTACTATTCAGAAGCGTAAAGAGGATAATTAAAGAACATTTGTGAAGAAGTGTCCTCAACGAAAGGAAATATGCATTTTTTTATGGATGGCAAATTTGGAAACATTGACAGTTCTTTTATTCTGTATAATATGAAAGTCACCTTATTTTGACCCTTATGAATATGTCATCTCAAACTGTTATCAATTCGTTACTACTTGTCAGATTCACTATTTGCCTCACAGATACTAGTTGTCTAATTACAAACATACCCTGTGCCATCTGCCTGACCACCTACGAATTTATCAATACAATCTGAACTGGCTGGTCAGCACAGTTATCCCTGACCTTATTTTACCTTTCTGGACATTTATAGTAGCCAGGATCCCATTCTACTTGTTTGACCACCTGCGACACTCTCGGCCTTATTCTACTTGTCTGATCACTTACAAACCCAATTCCTATTCCGTTGCTATGTATTCTATTCTTCCCAAATAAAGTTTACACAGCTTGTTTTTGCTGTTGACTTTGCGTGGTGTAGATTCACAATCTAACAAATTAATTTGATTTTTTCTAAATTTTACTGTTAGTAAAATTCTTTTGCTAACTCTTTTGTTTGAAAATTATACATGTGAAAATTTTCTTTCTGTCATTTTTGAATTAACCTATTAATTATGCATATTCTAAACAATTTCAATAGGAAATAGGATAAAAAATTATATCATTGAATTTATTTATTTAAAGGAATCGTTTGAAAAATGTTTGCCAGGGAAACTGAATACCCTATTACTTGAATAACTGTTTTAAAATAATTGAAGTCAAAGAACGTCGAGGTTTGAGTGGCACATACACGGTTTATCTACCTAAACGAAGTACCTAAATATAAAACCTGTTTATTAAACAGGCAGTCTAGTAAGGTAGCACACGAAGTGCGCCGCGTAAAATTGTTTCAGGCGAAATGCTCGGCGGGTTGGAGGCCGCAATGTTGGCGTTTCAAGCCAGCTTTCTTCCTTTTTACTCCACTTCTCTTTCAACGATCACCAGGCTCGTTAGCCATCACGCGAGACTGACCTCTACCCCCTGGCAGCCTGGCTACCTATCCTCTACTACTGAAATTTCAGCATTTCCGCATAGATATCCCAAGGTAATTCCTGGCTCACCTTCTGCCATTCCGGCGGCTTCAGATTCTCTATAAAAACAAACTGCGTACGGTTCGTTCTACACACGTTTCTCCAAGCTCGCATAGATTTACCAAGGTAGAACTGCTCTGCTAGCAGATCAAATATAAGCGAGACTTTTTGTACGGAATGTGCAAATACATGTTAACGCAAGCGTGCGGTATTGTCATAAGACTCAATTAAACTCGTTAGAGGTTGATGTTCTATTGGGTGTTATAATGCAAAATTTAAATAATCTGAACCGTCTTGAAACATAATCTTATTTAACAAAGTAATCACCAGTTATTCCTTAACGTTCTCATTAGTAAAAGAGAAAAATTAATTCCTAATTTTAAATTAATAACAAATAAATTAAATTTGAAATTGAAATTTTTTTTTCTCTGTCATAAACAAATTTTCTTACAAATATTGAGTAATTTTCAAATTTAATTTTCTTGGAAACGAAACCATACGTGGCAAAATTTTATTTCATATTTTTATGTTACCTTTCGTACGTAAAATTATTCTCTTCCCAGTTGTACCATCAATACAGGGACAGTCGCTATATCCACTTTGGCACCACAGATCGTTAGTTTTCTATGGTCAATCATTTACTGCTTTTCCATGGAACTATTCGAATTATCCGGTTGAAATAGGCAAAGGGTGAACCAGAACGAGATTCAGGACTCCCTTTGGGATTCGGACTTAACAGCCTTTGGTGAAACGTGTCGTTCTGGTGGACGAGTTCAGCAGTCCCTCGTTCTTCTTGATCGATTCGTATTTCGTTCCTGATGCAACTTCCTTCAGCTTTTGCTCGGATGCTTCCCGTGAATTCACTTGCAGCTCTGATGCGAATTGCATCGAGTTTCCTTGGAAATAGATCGATTGACTTTCACGTTTGCTCTACAGAATGTGAATTTTATTTAACTTACTTATTTTATTTCTTTTTAGAGCCAGGTGAAACCAGTTTCTTCACTATTTTCTGCTCAATCGTTAAAAGAGGTGAAACTTACCGATTTATCCTATTTGTTGCCACACCAATTTAATTACACTCGTATTTTATTTAAACCATTCATGCTGTAAGCAATTATTCTACATTGCATTCCAATCAAGATCTAAATAGCAATGAAATTACTTAGAAATTACTGTTCCTGACAAATAAATAATAATTTTCAAGTTCAATAAATAAGAATTTTCTATCAATGCAAACACTATTCAAATCAATAATTTCTCATATTTATAATAATTTTTCTTTTTCTCTATAATAATGTAATAGCTTTTATCGTAGAAGACCAAATATGTGAATATTCACATCATACAGTATTTTTCTTCAGGTGACAAAATGATATGTGATGTTCTTCATAAAACAAACGAAACGTGATACTTTTCGTAACGCACGTTGCAGTAGTATTGAACTACATAAAGGTAGTTTCCAATTCCTTGTAGAATAAACTCGTACAAGTTTCGAATAGTTTTTGGCTAGGAACGAGTGTTAAAACAATCGTACAGGGCAATTTCTTACATTTGTATTTGAGTAAGAGTTTAATGTCTAAACCTAACCGGACTAATTCAATTACATTGAAATTCAGTAATTGTACAAATTAAAGAAAAAAATTAATTTTCTTAAAATTGTTTAGTATTTATAGATGTTATTTGACTACTTCGTGTATATTACAAATTGTGCGGTGCTTTGTTCATCTACGAAAGCAGATTGGTATTTCCTGTGTTAAATTTCAGCAGAAAATTAACTCGAACACGGGATAATTTAACACGAGAACGAGATACGTAGGGCATGCAGGAGTTAGAGGAAGAGAAATTAGGAAGAGATATGTCCTGGCGTGACTTTAGTTTGACCAGAAATGATTCATAACCGCAGAACCACCGAATCTGCGCCTTCATCGGATTCTGCAGATTCCCTGGACATAGGTACATTTGTTTCCCTTAATAAGGCAACCGGAAAGGAATTCTATCTATCTCGTCCTTAATGCTTTTAGTATAATGCTTTACTATATTGGATTTGATAATTGTTATAAATGGCATAAATTGCAATTTATATTACTCTTCTACACATATCCTGAATAATGTTCTGTTTTATAGATTATTGTTTCATTTTTCTTCATCACTCTTAGTTTCTAAGAAATTTATTTAACAGGTGTTATGAAGCAGATTATACCGTCTAATTTTCACTTTCATAGTGTAATCAATCATTAAGCAGTATAATTAATCACTAAACTGTGAGAACGTTATTTCTTGTTATTCGATCTTTCTTTAATCCTCGAACGATGGACCATGGGGGGAGTCACATTTCTTTTCTAAATTTTACACTACTTCTTTAATTAATATCTTTACATATTTTGTAGATTTGGGTCACGATTGACCCAAACTCCGCTGTTAAAATCTCAACTTTTAAAACGTTTATTTTTAATCGTTTACCGTTTGATTTAAAAATTCGGCTGTCTATGTCCTATAGAATCTCTGAAAGCGTAAAAGTCAATATTTCGCGCTTTCGCGGATCCTTCTGGCAAATAGCGATGGATTGGTTCCGTATGATAGCAAGCAACGAAAGCCTGGATACTCGTGCGTATAGTACGTCTCATTCCTTCCGGTCTCGATTCGCGTTCACCGCGCATCTTTCTACGAGTGTAATATCGAAAGCGTAAAGTACATAGGATGTCATCTGATCCGGCTTCTCAAGAGTCGAGCTATTCGAGCATACAGAAATCGTCCCGTCGGTTCCGACGTCAGAAAAGACGTGCTCTACTGTGTAGAATGTCTGGAACGTTTCCGTAACACTATCGACGAATCGTGCCGGGATTACGGCCGCGTTTATCCGTTCGTATTCCACTCCTGCCAGTAATATGTTTCTCCTCCTTTCTTCGTAATATACCCTACAGATGATCGCAATCTTGAATTTTGAACATGTTTGAAGAAACTTCTTTATTATCTGTACACATTTTGCCCAAGTTTCAAAGCAGCTACCTTTTTAAAAAATTTTTTTTTTTGAAGATGTATTAAACGTATTAAACTAGCAAATAGCATGTACGCATACATATTTCTTCGGATCTATCTGAAATTTTCCTCAATTCTTCATTCCCTTTCCTCGTTTCATTTCATTTTCCGTTTTCAATATTACTGTACGTCACTTTCGTTGTTACCTGTGTAATAATACATCGTGCATTGTCACTTGTAATACCGTTCTAACAAGTTAGTACCATTACTAGAGTCGGAGAGGTGGAAAATCATTGAGAAGCATTCTAGCGGAATCTTGCAGCGTCCCTTTCCTTTGCTACCTTTGCGCCTGCCGAATGAGTTTCATGCATTCAGATCAGTTGGATAACGAAACAATTACAGTTGTTAGCAAGAAGAAACTACAATTTAATTGGACAGTAGTTGAGTTTAACTCGTTATCATTCTTGGCAGACGGTCGATATTTTGGTTGAAACATAGATCTTGTTTGACTTATAGTTGATTCAGGGATGGTATTAGAAGTGATGGATATTCAGTGGTAACATTAGGAATCAGAGGCTGCGAATTCTGGAGATCCCTATTGACGTTTATCCCTATGAATTACATAGCACCGTAACGTTCGTAATTCACGAGCTTATACATTTGTCATATCATGCGATAAACGTGTGAAACATGAATTTATATGTTTGAAAAGCATTGCGTAGTTTAATTCGTTTTATCTTGATGACTTTGTTTAATAAATTTGCATTTTTACAAGCAACGTTCTGAAGCCTTGAATTAAAGACAGATATGAAATTTATCAAATATTTGGGGTATTATAAACAAGTAATAGAAGGAAGTAAATGAAGGAAAGGATTTTAATTTGCTTAGGAATTATTTGCTTTATAGGTAGAATAAATATTATTTAATACCGTATCAATTTTCTGCTTTCAAAATGTTATTTTTCTCGTTATCAGAAAAATAAGTTCTTATACCAGTTTGGTATCTGATGAAGAATATAATTTTAATTATTGCATAATTGTGATTGTTCATTCTAAATGAAAAGCGATATAATTCATCGCTCTTCATAGAAAAGAATTGGTTGGCGTGACCGAAACGGCCACAAATGCGGTGCAAACATTCCAATTAAACGTTCACAAATCAGTATACCGAAGTAGTGGTATACCGCCATACATGAAATAAATTTTATGGCGTTAATGATGCGGTATAATCTGTCGCAATTGATTCATGGAATGCAAACGCATAATATGATAATAATCTGCGCTTGTTGTCGAGTTACAAAAATAAAAAGGACCAATAATATTGCCGCTAATGATGTAACTAAGAAATTATAAAAAATATGTTGTTTAAAAGTAAAATATTATATTGTTACATAACTGATATTTCTTAAAATTTTTTAATTAATCAATATTTATTGAAATGGAAAAAATGTAAAATGATTTGTTATAAAATAATTATACACCTTCTTATTGTTTCGATTCAATTAACAAAATTTTTGCAAAAATATCAACTTGAAAAGTATTATATTTTATCAGATTTTTGGGATTTTATTTGCCTGTAACACGTCGCGTCGCCGCAACTCCTATACAGATCCTTTGTTCCGATTTCAGTATTTGAGCCGTAACTTCCCTCGATATTTCACCACCACCAGCGATGCAATTTTTTAACATCACGCACAGAAATGTTTTTTTCAATACTTTTAGTATTTTCAAAATATTTCTAGTCATTTATTTCAACAATACTGACCGTACTCTATTTAAACACTCATAATTCTTGTTAGAGATTGTAAAAGTGATATCGTATATATAATTGTAGTTAAAACAGATGATTAATTTTAAAACAAATGCTATTAGAATAACAAGCAGTTTAAAAAACATTCGAAATCTGATATTTTAATGGCACAGTTGTTTCTAGGATCTAAGCTCACTTTTTAATTACGGAGATTAGGATTTGGGGGACAGTAGCTATTTTGGGTCTCATGGGCTCTATGTCAATTATTCACAATGAAATTTATTTCACCTACGAGTTCTGTTTTATATCGTTTGATATCTGATAATATTTACAGGAAGTGTTCAAAATGGCTGCTGAAACTCACGCCGCATGCCTATCGACAGTTTGCCATTGATCACGTTACTCTCTCACTACTATCCAATGTTACTCGAAGTTGTTGAAAAACTTCAATTCTGTGATGCAGCACTTCAACGTTTCCAATAGAAGTTGTGTACATACACAATGGATATCAAGTATCCCCACGAGTAAAGATTCGATAGATTAAAATCCGGGAAACAAGAAAACCACGTGCAACCAATTTGTTTGAAGATTTTTCGTTTAAAAATGATTTACCTGTCCAGTTGTAGTTATCTTCTTTAAATTGATATAACTGTAAGTTGATAAATCTATGATTATAGTCGTACTATCTTTAAGGAATATTCTTGTGACTTAAATGAGAAAATTTGATTCTTCCAATTCATTAAATTGCTCATAAAGTATAATCAGCTAAAGTAGAGGATCGTTCGCACGTCATACGCCTTTGACCTGAACTACTTGCCTTCACCCGAACACACGTTCTCACTTTATGACACCTGTTTGCTGGCGTTGTTTCCCTCATTCTCTTCCTGCCATCGTCTGACCATACAACCCTTTCCACTCTCTTCTTCTGGCTCCACTATACGTACAATATGCTGTTGCAGTTGATACGACGCCTCGTCTGCCTTATCCTTTTAATTGAGTCATTAATCAATCATAAAAGAACCACCTTTTTTCTATGGATCCACAATAAAACATTAATAAAGAAGAATTTATTATTTCCATGACATGATGTAAGTTCTTCGTTTAGAAATTTGAAAAAAGGAATAGTTATTTATTTCGGTATATTTCGTACTATTCACTAGAAATGTCCCACATGTTCCATTTGGTGTAAGATATGCAGTTTGAAACAGCTAGGTGCGAAATAGGCGTCCAAAAGGAAAGTGGTTTGGTTCTGTGAAGCAATGACACACGACAAATCGTCTACCGTTTCGACAGGAATCTGAAGGTAGATTTATCGTTCGCTGGTGTAAAGGCACTCGCGGAAAGCATTTGTACTCGCGACACTATTTCAAAATGTTCGATATCGCGTTGCCTCTATTCGTCTTGCATTAGTATTCCAAAGTAGACCTTTGGGTTGCCAGCGTTTAGTAAAACTGAAGAGAGATTTCAACGATTTCAATTTTACTCTTTTGTATACTATAAATGTACTTTATTTAAGTGCATCATTTACACTTGAAAAACAAGAACTACTGATTTTTTATTTTCACCCAAAAGTTCAATAATGAACATAAGATAGATTGCATTTCTCCTAAATTTATACAAAATTTAAAATTTTTATTTATATTTATAAAAACAAAAATCCTCAATTTTGCTTAACTTTGCAGTTCTATCTGTGTGCACTCGAACTTTACTTTTATTGTTATTATTTTTCATACTGTAGCCTAGATGAAATAGAGTTCAGATCTCTTGGAAAGAAACCTGCTCACATTTCGAGGAACTTGGCTGACCATCGAGAAGGATCAATATGCTTCTCACCGACAGCCATTTCCAGTATTCTTCGTCGGCTGATCTTGCCGTAGATCGAGTCCTATATCTACGAAATCGTTCTAGGAATGTTATTACCGCTCGTAATCCGCAACGCGTGGAATATCAAGTTGAGCCAACCGTCCAGTAAAGCTTCCCTTTAACCGTCGTTCCCTTGGGACCTATGTTGCTACTTTTCTATTTTTATATGGCATTCAGAGAAAGCATAGTTTTCCCCTGCATATTCCTTCTCCTTTCCTTTCACTTATACACCTTTCTGTTTTTTAACTAACGCAAGTACAATAAAAGTATTTACGTTTTTTGCGAGAATTGTGGAATAATTATTTAATGAATTTTCAGTGACGATTGAGAGGCTATAATTGTGCGACGCATTTTAAAATTAATCATTAATCCTGATTTCCGTTTCTAAATAATTATTAATTCTATTATGGTATGTTCTGTCCACGCTTCTCTCCGACTGTAAATTCTAAACTCCTGTTCTAAATTCTGACTTTGATCTACTCTTTCTCTCCCATCGTCTTCAAGTTATACCCTTAACTCCGTATTCCTTTCTTCTTTTTCCCGCCCCGAGCCATACATTCTTTTGGAAAAGTCGCTAGGTCACGTTCGCTCCTCGATCATCATCTTCAGTCATACGATCATTGTCGTTCCTTCTCAAACACTATTCATTTTCACCCTTAGGTTCTTGAATTTCGTTGCGTTTCTCAGCACGCTACTTACGTGGATCTAAATCTAATTGACTATTATTTAAAAATTGCTTTATATTGTTTCTGAATCAGTTCAATAGCAGCGTAGAAAGTTTCCGATACAGTTTTTTGAGAGTTTGCGTTTGAATTGATAATAGCAGATTATACGAGTGCAGAAATGGTAGACATGAATTTAATGTATGGTCTCGCTGAATACAACGCCATTTTGGCAGGATGTTTGTATGCAGACTGTGTTTCTAATAAACGTTTGCCAAATAGGAAAGCATTCGAAAGAGTACACGAACGCCTTCGGGATATTGGTTCATTTCGAAAATGCTCGCCTAACGTTGATAGACCCAGAACCATCGGATCAATGCTTTTATAAAAGCAGACTCTCGATGATAGTGACAGTATTCGAAAGATTGCATGAGGAGAAAACATGGGACACGTGATCGCGTAGAAAATTTTAAAATATCCACATTTTTCATACTAATCTTTCATTAGTAATCCTCTCTACTTGAATCATACAAAGCTGGGTTGTTAATTAGTGGTTTTTACGACCTGCGTTATTTATTAACCCACCGACCACATGGCATACCCCATTACTTAGCAAAAATAATATTTCTTTTTTATTAAGCATATTTACTGTTGTATAATTAAGGACACAAAATTAAAATTGCTTTTATTTAAATTTATGTCTTTATTCTTGTTCGAAATTCTTAGGAATGTTATATGAGGTGAAATTAAAATTACTCGTTATTATTTTTAATGTCTCGTATAGGTCTTAATTAATCTGTAAACCCTGGAAATTATTTATCGGTATTTTTAATATCTCGTATGGATTCTTAATAAATTTGGGAAAGTCTAAAAATTAATAAGTAATAGCAACATACAGGCTTTTCATTCATTTGAATCTTCAAATGTGGTAGACAAGTATGGTTTAATATTTCAAAGAACGATTATCTATATGTACGTATTTAACCGTACTTTTTCTTAAAGCTGAAGCGAGAAAAGAGACACATCGACAAGACAAACCAAGCATTGAAAGACACATTGCTCGAACAGTACACGCTCAATGAATACCACTTTCCTGCTGGATACGAAAGAAAACTGTGCTTTCAATCCCAGCATCATGGTTTTAATGTATCTCGCAACTTGAAGTCTCTCAAAGCCTCCTCTTTCCCGCTTTTAATGTTACACTGGCATCAAACGTTTCCGCACAACTTATTCTCCTTACAATAATGTTTGCTTTGCGATGAAATGTGTTTTCATAATTTACGTGATCTTTTCATATACATTGGTGGGAAAGGAATTTCATAATATTTCGTTCTTTTTTTATATTGTACTATTTTTTTCATAGTTTCGTGAGTTATTTTTTAATAATTTTTTCTAATTAATAATTTGTCACCCGACAAATTGGAAGCACATAAGCACTGAAAAGCACAAGATGGAGGAAAAGATTGTGATGAATCAAAATTTGACAGACTTCACCGCTAGAATTCTATACACCAGAATACTATATCAAAAATGAATAATAGGGACATGCAAATATAAAAATGTGAAATCTAGTGTCCGCTACTCTGCATACGTATCTATTATACTTAAGGACATACAGTTATTTGCATTAATATCCGGACGTCGCACCATTTCTAAATTAGCTACTTCACTTTACCACACTTTAAGAGGAGAATAATTTCAGCACTTGAAAGTCTAGATTGTGAAAGTACGATGGAAAGAATTCTAGACAGTGGTCCTAGACCACTTTTAATCAGGACCAGATTAAGATTTCTGGGACACCGGGGCTATCGAAAATTAAATTTAAAAAAAAGGGCAGCAATACAACGAAATTTCGTTCAATATTGTTTGACATAATAAATTGGAAGACTTATAACGGGGTTTTTCTGTAAAGTGGAGCCCGAGGCTGTAGCCTCGCTTAAAAATGTTCCATCTGTTACATACAAATTAATAAAAGTCTTTATTTATTGGTAAATATAAACGAAATCAAACTCAATTTTATTGTAAACGTTTTTGGATTCACAATAATATTATTTTCGGTTATACCCGTCATTGCAGGGTGCAGATTTGTTTTCGTACATCTTTTATTTAATTATAGAAGTTGACACTGTTTTCGATGTACTGTTTACCCAGCGATTTGGCAACGATCGTGTCAGACGCTTCTAATTCACGAGGCGAGACTTATGAATGTTTCCGCCTTTGATGTATATTTGCTCTTATCTTTAGCGCGTATTGCTGCCCCTAAGTCTTTAATCAACAACTCAAAGCTGCTAATAGGATCTACGGACAGAGTAACTTTACGCCGGGATTAAATTCTCATATTTACACTATTGACGTCTTTGCGCTGGTTTCCTCGCAGATCTTATAAATAGAAGCTAATTACTGCGGTAATTGCAAGTATGAACTAAGAGGGGTTTAAAAAGAATATTGGATTTTTATGAGTCAATACTTCATATACCTCAGATTTTTCATTTAAATATACTTCTTAGATTTTAATGTTTTAAAATCGAATAAACGATTTATAAAATTCAATAAAAAATTTAGTAAATAAAAAAGAAACAATATTCACTTAAAATTGTAGGGAACTAACATCTTGTGCCAAAGAGTTGAATCGTCGAAATGTGTCTACACTGGGTTTGAACATTTGTTTACACGTCCAATTATTTGCGGCAACTTTATGCAAATTATTATCTGACAGGACGGATTTTATTCAAGCCAAACTTTCTCACTTTCCCAAACTTCAAGTTTGTATTCACACGGAACGATCTACAGGGTGATTTTCTGGCTAGTTGACTCAAAGGTGTTACCGATCACGTCACATTCGTTTTCTTTTCACGTATTCACACATATGTACACAGCCGTCTTTGCGGCAGCCACCGATGACATTAGGGTAACATCAGCTCGGTCGACAGATCACACATGCGGACGCGGCGTTATCGCTGTGGTGTGATTGGTGACACTGCCTTTGAGTCAACTGACCAGTGAATCACTCTGTATTTGTATCTACGAATTTGATTGCACAGTTCGTGTAATTTGCACAACCTTATAAATTCGGTTTAATATTCTTTTCGAAAAAGTACACTAATTTTGAGAATATTGGGGATTAAAAAGTAGAAGCAAAGAGAAAGGCACGAATTCTAGTCGCAAGTTTATTATGTGCTGAAAATATTCAACTAAAAAAATATAAAATATAAAAAGCGTAATATTCATAAAATATTTTTCCACACGAGTTACGTTGCTAATTATTAATACCATATTTAGAGTTCCAACTTCAAAATGGATAAAATAGTAAGGGTCGGTTACTCCAACTGGTAAGTTTCTTCAGTTTTTATCTTACTATACGGGGGAAAACAAGCGGAACGCATTACGAGAGATCGTGTTCGTCCATCTGGTGCATCTTTCGAATCTTCTGAAAACTCTCAAGGGGTTCCGTGCGAATTTCTTGCCGGCAGTTGAAGAATCATTAAGAATTACACAAAACTAATCGATAACCTACGGTTTTCTTCCGTGAAACGCTCCATCATATCATTTTCCAATTTCTGTTTTTCCATTACACATCATAAACAGTAATTTCGCCCACTAGAAATATTTTTATTATTTGCAATAATATGTATCTGTACTTTTTAAGTGATTAGAGTCGTGAAAAAGATTTAAAAATTAACTTCGATTTTTTAAAATAGAATCTCATCAGCCCATTTCCACAAACTATTGTTAACACTTTTGGTGCTAAAAGTATTTAGCAAGGATAGGGTCAAAGGTCACTAAAGTTCAAATTCCCTATAAAATTGATATTTTAGTATTCTAATTTTATAGAACATATTCGTGGCCAATTAGAAATGGTTTTAGGTGAGAATGCAGACCAGTAGTAAGAACGGTCTTTGTAGCTATGGCCACTCAAGCACGGCCAAGACCTGTGCCATGGATTCTATCTTATTGTTAGATTAAACCTCATTTCAGTGGAGACTAGAGCATTAATGAATCATTGCAGGGGTCTTGCAGATGTGTTGCTTGTATATACCTATCTGTCGGTATTCCTGATTCAACTGCGTTTTGTGTTCATTGTGTGATATGATTCGACTATCCTTTGATCTGCAAAGCTGAAAGCCATTTAGCTGATCATCGTGCTGTTGAGTTGGATATTTGTGAAAGCGTCGCGTACGTTCGATGGTACTTTCGAATGCAAGCAAATTGCGTTAATTATTATGCGAAATTTCAAATTCATTATTTTAACAATCGTCATAAATGGATAGAGGGTAGTTTTATTATATGGTACCTTCCCTATCGGCTTTCTCGGGTTTCGGGCTTTCGACATAGGCCTCCCCTTCCCTAGAATTTCACTTTTCTCGTAGTCTTCCTCGGGTTCCGGGGTTTCAAGGTTCCGAGATTTCAGAGTTGCGATTCCCACTTCTCCGGTTAGGTTTTCTCAAGGAAAATGACGATATTGGGAACCACTCGCTTATAAAATTTTTAATTGATATTGATATTTTTTAATTATGTACTTAATTATGTATTTGAAATGTGTTAATTTAATTGCGCATTCGTATTGATTATCATATTTACATATAATAAACTTATCATTCAGGATCATTATCAGAATCATTATGAAGCATCAATATCAGTTTTATTATAAAAATAAAATTATTACTCCAATGGGAATTTCAGCTAATGAGGCATGGTAGGTATTGTTAAATGGGAAGAAACATTTCCTGTACAACGATCATACATAATCGGATGTGATCATTTGGAATAATTAATATTGATAAAACTACCTGTCTCTTCATTTATCAGAGAATTTCAGGCATGCGACCAATATTACATTTTCTGCGTTCCTATGAAATACACCATTATACAGGGTGTTTTGAAAAGGACTACGTTATATTAATAATTAAATCAGGTCGCTTACGCGAAAAATTATATTTTAAAAAGACATAAAAATGCTTTCTGTAAATATCAAAGAAAAATTATGGTAAGATAATTATTTGTATTGTTGGAACTAAAAACAATTTATAGCTTTGACAATATTATATTTTTTATTAATATTTGATGAAAATTATATATTTAGCCCCTTTTCTGTAAACACCTTGTATATATACGTCTAGTTTCAGCTGCAGAACACAGACAAAATTCTCGGTCAGTACGTCAATTTTATGATCTATGGAACTTAATATCAAGAATTCTGGGAGCATTATGCCATAGATACGACCCTTAAAGGAGCTTACAACGTTATTCCTTAAATCAAAGAATAGAGGGTTCAAAGTGCTATACCAAGGCCATTTGTGTCTACATGCTGAAATGTTGAGACGCTTATTGGGAATTTCGAGTGCATTAAAATTTTTTAAAGCAAAATAAAATAATTTTGTCTAGTCTAACGTTTAATAAATAAATGAATTATGTATATGATTTTACTATTTTACGTTAATTTCAATTTATTCGTTTATGTGATATTTCCCTAAACAAATATGAAAATAATGCAAAAGAGCAGTTTCTGATTGATATACATATACAATAGCGGGCATCGAATATTTTTAATTGAATATCTCGCAATTTAATTTTCGGTTTTGTTTCATTTGATCGTTAGTTTAATTTTCGTTTGTTAACACAAATGCATATATTTGAACAAGTGAAAAAGGCCAATATAAAAAGATACAAGAATTTTTATTCATTTTTATTTCTATTTACTTTCAACGTTGATCTCATTAGTTTTTATTCCCAAAAATATACAAGAAAATTGTCTAATTTCAGTTGAATAAATATTTTTTAATTTAGTTGAAAACGAAGCACTTTTAAAATATAAAAAATACATCAAAAAATTATCAGTATTTACGTCTTTGTTCCAAATATACAAGCAAGAAAGATAAGAAATCAATATTTGTTTATTTTCCCTAGATGAGTACGTAATTTGTAAAATTATAAATTTTTCTGATAATAAATAGAGTTCTCAGGAGTCACAAAAGGCAATTTTAATTCAACATTTTTTAAATCTAATTTTCAATTGAATAAAAGTATATTTATTTCGAATGGTAGGGAAATGTTCATCGAATATTAGCCATCAATGCCTAAATCATTCAAAATTATTAGCGAACGAAACAGGAGCACGTACCAAGAAAACATTAGCGACAAATATTTCACAGTCGCCATTTAACGATTTATGTGTCCGCAAACATTGGCGATATTAACACTCGTGTAAACGAGCAAAGCGTCGATACTCGACGCCGGGCAATAATCCGATAATTCGGTAATTGATTTATCATGTATTATCGGGTTTATAAAACTAATCCAACTGGGGATTGCCGACGTTAATTAAAACAAACACGCCTATAGATTTACCGGCAACATTTTTCTTGCGCAAATATTTAACTGGTCGATGAAATTCGTGGACTGTTATTCATTCATTTCATTTTTATTTTGGATGTTTTTAATTTTCAACGTTTTATAAATTCGACACAATTTTTATAGGGGAGTTATTAATAATCGTTTATATTTTTCTATATTTTATATTTAATAACAATGGCAAAATATCTTTATTTTCTGTTTCCAAAATTGAAGTTCGTCATGAAAGGAATTCGTTTTGAGGATATGGAAGCAATCAAAAGTAAAGTAACAGTTAAAGTGACTTTGAAGAGTAGACTACTTCTGGCGACGAATTTTTCAGATATTTCCAGCGACTGTATGAACGTGATTAAAAGTGTATCAATAGAGACTACATAAAAGATCAAAAAATAAAATTATGTCCATCTAAAAAACATTCCATGTGCATATCTCAAAACAGTATGTATAAAAACGAATGCAAGAATTCAAAGACCATTGGTAATCTGCTTGATTTTAAAAGAGATACTGTGTTGAAAGAGATTAAATTAATCGTTCAACTTTACAACAAATACCAGATTTTACCTTTGTGAAAGATCCACGGTCATTTATTGAAAAAGAAAGAAAATGTGGACGTTATTTGCGAAATTAGAGTATTGCATGAGATAATACAAAGGATAAATCTTTACTTCCGCGAAAACACGCTAAAAGCTGCTTTGCGTTGATTCCTGGTACTGATAACTCTCATTGAAATTAAGTTGTTTTTAATGACGAATGCTCCTTTTGCAGGATCGGATTAAGATTTCTGGAGCCCCTGGGCTATTAAACCTTTGAGTGCTTCTTTGGTTGAAAAACTTGGTTCAGAAATTGAAATTTATTCTAGATAAAATTAAAGTATTTAATCGTATAGAAAAAGGGCAAGAGAAAAAGATCTCATTTAAAAACAAGATTTGACCCGAGGCCGTAGATTTCCCTTTTATCCGTAGCTCAAGTTTGTAAATAACTGAATAATTTGTTTAATATTCATTTCAATTGAAATCGTTTCCTTCGGTTCAAAAAGAAAAATTTCAATGTAATTAAAGATAATTTGATAAATATTAATAATCTCCCGCAAATTATGTATTGTTCGAATTTTATCAAAATTGAAATCTGATTGTTCAGTTTACGATCGAATTGGCCAGTGTTTTCACGAAAATTTAATCAGACTGTCTTTAATACTTACAATTAGTTTGAAAGTTCGGAGGGTGAAAGCTGCGTTATCGTTCGAAATTCCCTTTTCTGTCTCTACAATCTGTCGAATAATTAGTAGACTCACAAGTTTTAATCAGTCCCTCTCTTCGATTCGACAACTTCTAGGTTCTCTTGAATAATCGCTTTGTAATACGCGCTCCCTGTGACCCTCCGGGGAAACGCAAAACCAGCTGGTTGAAACGTTGACACTAAACTAATTAAAGTATCATCAAGCATACATGCGAATATGGGACATTACTGAAATTAGTATACTTTCCATTTATTCCTCAAACAAGTAAATTAATTACTCTGATATGGGCTAAATTAAACAACAAAAAACCGAATGGAATTGCAGTATTATAAAATAAGAGTAAATGGTTTTGTTGATTTATTATATTATGTAAAACGGACCACAGATTTTATCAGATGAATCTCAAACTTCAAACTTTGAATAATGATAATTTTGTTTAGAATAAACAATTTTAATCGATATTAAAATCATCTGTATTTATCGATATATTATATGTAAAATTTCTGAATCATTCTTATCTAACAAATAGATACAGTTTCAATCTTTCTAAGTTATTCTATTCAATCATCATAAGTTATTCTATAAATTCCTATTGCTACCTATTTCTCTAACTGTTTTCAGATAGCATGTAGTCTTAAGTTTGAAATAGAAAAATGATTTGTAAATAACGAACCTGCGTTCTCCATCTTCAAGCTAGTAGAAACGATATCTTTCTATGTACACGTGAAATAAGGTTTGGTACTCTGTAAATAGAGTAAGGTCTACCGATAAGCAATCAATCGATTCAGATTTCAATGAACTTTTGTATATTGATAGATTATGTTATTATAAATTTTCCTAAACACTTCTCACATAAGTGATATCACAAAGTATTAAAACGTTCCACGAATTTAAAAAAGAGTGGCCGCAGATAGAAGTTGAGTTATATATATTTAAATCAATATTGTCATTGGTTTTAATAGAATTTTTAATGTTTTAAACAGTTTCATGAAATTTATAGATAATCTTCCGTTGAGATCTGGTGTTTCATTAGTGGTTGCATTCATTACTCACAAAGAAGTAACTTTAGGTGGAAATTGAAAGGACATTAGGAATAAATTACAGTAGAAAGTCAAATGAAGTTCTTCTTACTCATTTGCAAAAGCTTTTTATGTTACTGAGAAGCTTTTCATTTTTCAAATGATTAACTCTTATTTGTAGATACGCCACTGCCTTATTTATTCCAAAGATTAACCCTTTAAGAGATGATATAAATACAATAGCTAAGATTTTCATAAAATATTAACTCATTTATATAAACTTATTTCTCTCTGTTCAGTGGTGAATTATTAAAAGAAGAATATTTTTTGCACTTGTCACAATTTTTCGCTAATTTTGTACAGCTTTTTTATATAAATACATCGTATGTATAAATTTTCTACAGAAGTTTACGCAGGAATGTTTAAACGAGATTTATACAGGTTGAAATTTAAATAGTTCTTTCACGAAGATTTCAGGTTACTTTTGATTGCTGAAACATTATATACTAGGTATCACTTTCAGACTCGAGAGCTGAATTCATCGTCACTCTTGCGAAGTGTAGCGTTTTCCATTTGTAATTGAAATAAAATCTCTGGTTTCCACTAGAAACATTTATTTTTGGTGATTTAAGAGAAGAGTTCCAATATTTTATGTATCCTCCATCTACCATCTAATGGTATCAAAATAAGAAATTAATAGCAGGTACTATTTAACAATATAAAAGTTTCAAAATATAGTAAGTAATATAAAAGAAAATTCTTACATAATTATTTATTCCAATTGATGACATATTTTTCATTAATTTTCACTCAATTTTTATTTAATGTCGTGGAATAATCTAACTTTAGTCGGAACAATTCCTTTAATTAACTGACCAATGAAAGGTATTCATAAGTACCTTCATATTCCATGCATTTCGTTTTGAAAGTTTTTCACTCACAGTTCCAGCTCTTTTTCTTTCCTTTGAAAATCATTTGAAATGAGTCAGCTAATGGAGAAGGATTGGTCAGAATTGAAAATCTGTTTGCAGCTACCTCCGTTGAACCCAAACATCGTTTCCTCCTGACCGAGTTTTTACCTGCAATCTCGATTAGCATACTCAAAATGGCTAGTTATAAATCTATTTTTTTCTCATACAACGATTAAATTTTTTCTTTGTTTTATACTTTATTCGCATTGTGATCAGTAACACCTACATAGAGGGATGTCAAATAACAATTAGTTTTCTTAATCTATAAAGCTAATAATCAAATGTTCCGATCTAATTTGAAATAATTAAACAATTTTGAGAAAAAACTTTCTCATATTAGGTCTTCATTTTAAATTCTGTATTATGTTACACATTACTATCACTTCCTTCTCAAACTTATTCATAAATGTAGAAGGCCTTAATCTTTAAATAGCGTACCAAGAATTATCCTTAGAATTATCCTTCTGTATATCTACGAGACTTTAATTAGTAATTCAGTCGCTAAGCTTTGCATTACTTTAAGGTTAGTCTAATTTAATTCAAACCCATTAACTCGCTAAATGATCGTTTAAATAAAAATAAAAATTTTTAATCCAAGTCATTGTTTAATAAAAATTTTCGAACTGAATTTTGAAGACACAGCTTAAAAGCGGACACAGAGCAGTTATTTAAAGGGAAAAGAAGTAAATTAAGTTGAAACCATTCGAAAGAACTCGCTATCGGCTTTTTTACGCTTTTAACGAACGCTCGCATTGTTTCTTTTAATCGGCTGGGAAATCGTTCAACACTAGAAAGAAAACTATGCTGTTCGACTTTTGTTCGAAGGCGAAACAATGAGTTCTGATAACGATGGTCGTGGAGAATTGAGCAATAGAAGGCTGAAACTTAATGTCAGTTGATAATCACTATTATTTTTAATAATACCATTAACTATAAAAAAAAATAATGTGGTGCATAGTAAAATTCAATTATAGAATTAAAATAACAAATTTTAAATCCATCATCTTGACTAGTTTGGTTGTTTCATTATCAAAAATTGCCGATTTAACTATATAATATATTATTTGAATGAAAATAATTTTGATCCTAGTTCATCTGTACTTAAAGGATTTTGACTTGAAATTCATCTGTACTAAACAATCTAAATCTTATTAAATTGTAATCCGGAATTTAGTTAAGCTTTCTAATTGGATTTCGCCAATCATGGGAGCTATTAATTAATCAGAGAGAATTCTAGCTGAATGTGAAGTTTAAAATTTAGCTTATGTATTCATGTTCTTATCCACTGGATTCTGATCTGCTATTTAACATCTCTAAGCGTTCAATCTGTTTATATAAATTTGAAAGTTATAAAATATCAATCTTGCAATTTTATATCTATACTAAAATTAACTCTGTGTGGCAATGCAGACGTAATAAATGGTCGTAAGTAAGTGTTAAAAGTTAAATATTTGTATTTCATTTGGTAAATTACTTTTTACAAACGAAACTTTGTATATGTAAATTCACTATATCTGCTTTTACCAGAAACGTGTCTTTTAATGTAAATAACTAAACAGAAATGAAATTTAGTTCTGAATACATGTAAATTAAAGTTTGCAAATAAAATTTCATGTATTTAAATTCATGAAATGGTTTTTTTTCAGCAATGTAAGGAAATGAGTTTTTACGTAGGGGACAGAGCAAAAGTAAAAATGTACTTGTGAAAGTGTGAAAAACGTCGATTAAACTTAACAAGTGAGATTTCATATGTGTAAATTTATCAAGACATATTTATGTTAAAAGAAAAAAAAAGAAATTCTACATTTTCTATGTTTATTTACTTTTACGTGATATTCTTTAATAAGTAAAATAATTATTATACACATCCATTATTCTATTATTCTACACATACAAAATAGTAAAGACTTGCACAATATTGTGATAATGAATAAAATTATCATAATCTGTTAACGCCAAATATACCATTATTGTTCAACGTTGTAAATAATCGAATTACTAAATTGGATAACGATGTCCTAATTATTCATACCATAATCAGAATTACATTATTTAACAGTACCGTAATTGTATCACTATGTATATCAACAGCATATAATTGTTTATATCACAAGCTATACATAAACATTTATCAAATGTTTAATACAAAATTTTAGTAAAAATCAAACAATTTTTGTATAAATTTAAAAAATATTTTAATTACCTTGGAATGAAAATTTCTTGCAAATATAAAAAAAAATTTTTTTTGATGTCTTTTTTAATAGAACAGTAAATATACTTTGGTTTCAATTTTGTCAAATATTAACTAGTATTGAAATGGAAAAAAGGTGCAATCTACCGTGCACGTAGCTATGTTATAAACGTAAAAGGTATTGTCATGTCTTTTTTAATAGAATAGCAAATACAATACATTCAATTTCGAAATATTTGAAATATCAATCGAATGTGTAATAAAAAAAAGAAGCAATCTTCCGTGTGCACGAGCATAACACGATACGTGTACAAGTCAAGTAGTGGAAATTCAAGGTATATCGATCACTCAATTGTATTGATGGGAGCCAAGTAATCAAGATGGAGTCAATATTCCATGATCCGTTCTGCCTGGAAACCGGTCTACCCAACGTGTAATTGGGATCAGTGCTTATCTGTTGGCTCACACCGAGTTTCAGACCCCTTGCCAACATTCCGCCCTCTTTACCTCTCTATCGCCTTCCTGCAATTCGTATATACCTACTTAAACCCTTCTACAGAGTGCTTCAAACGTGCAGGAAAGGAATTAAAAGTATCTGAAAATAACTTTTCACTTTCTGAAGGAGCTTTAGGAAATTAGATCACCTTGACCAGTTAACAAAATTTTACATATTATAATTTTACATATCTGCATATTAGGGGTGCGCGGGTACCCGAAATTACTATCTTGGGTGGGATCGGGCGGGTTCGGAAAAATTCGGCCTAGCCGAACATTCATGTAGTTCGGAAACCCGCCTGAGTCCGCTCGCCCTTTTCCGAGCCGTCCAGACTTCTCGGGTACCCACACATCAGAGAATCATTTGCAATTTATAATTAATTTAAATCTTGCTTTGATATCCTAAGTTATCAACGATATTTGATATATTTTTGACCTTTAATTCAATTTCAGCCACTACGGTCGAATGTTTTACCATTTTACACCCGGGGAATGGAATGCAATTTGCTAACAGTGAAACTGTGTTTAGTTTGATATACATTTCAGAGTGCAGGTGCTTGTATTGCACGCGTCTGCAGTCTGTCGCGAGCGATATGTCGAGCAAAAGCAAACTGTTTCATGTCGGTAAATTCTCCGCTGTATGTCGATGCAGCAGAACGAAGAGAATGAGTTACTTAGGGTACGTGAAATCAGACGAGTTTGTTGTATGGTAGAAACAAAATGTCCCCTTGAAACTTTCCCGCTGCTTTTATTGAATTTCCTCGAATCGATACAACTGTACCAATAAGGAATTCGGATCCGAAACTTCTTATTTATTATTTAACCCGTTAAACTTGAGTTACTTTTCCCTCGCAGTTGTAATAGAAAACGAATAGAAGCGAGTTCATTTATTTTTTTGCAAATTTATCTTTAAAAAGAATTTTCAATTACTTCATTCCACTCCTATGTGTACATATAATTATATAACTTCGAATAAATACCGGTATTGACATTTTTCAAACAAAGTGTAAATATTTAGAAAACGACGACTTTGTGTTACAGAAGGACCGAGTTTTACTGTGCCAATAACAAACGTGACAGTCCCAATGGGCAGGGAAGCAGTACTCGCTTGTGTGGTTGCAAATCTTTCTACTTACAAGGTAAATCCTCCACTAACGATGTTGTATACGTGCATTTACCATCTATCTTTTAAAAAAAAAAAAATCATTCTAAATCGCTATGATTAACGAATTTACCTCTATATAAGGGATGTCTGGTCTATTGTAACAAATCCGGCCTCTTTCGAGAAATCGAGAATTTGAAAAATAGTGTTAAGAGGATTAAGGCGGATAGATCAAAGAGGACTGTAGTTTCAGAATCATACTTTTTTGTCTTTGCGAATGTAACGATGCATGGATGTTTTAAAGCTGCACCGGTTCTTTTAATGGAAATGCATGTATATTCTTTTTACGTAAATCAAATCCTCTCGTTATTTTTCGTAAAAGGTACTAGGATACTCTGGTCGCAAAATGATTAATTTGTGAGATAGGCGAAACAAAAAGCTAAAGCTCTTATCGCTGAAACTTTTTAACGACGTTTCTCTACAATTATTTCAATTCAATTCAGAATTTAATTAACAAAATGGTGTTTTAGCACACTATACGCGTACCCCCGCACCATTCTCAGGCTTATGCTTGGATTTATTTTCTTGCTAATTCATTAAAAACTTTTTCGCTGAGATAAAATAAATACTACAAGTATTCCATTTTTCATGCATTGAAGTGATGAGTGATAATTTATCATACGGTGACTCTAAACGTCAAGTGCAGGTGGCTTGGGGATCCGGCTTCGACAATTAACGTAAAAGGGGTAATTCTTCATGCAAAGATAATTCGAAAATGTGGTATAAAATTTCACGACATTGTTTTCAAGAAAATTAATTATCAATATTCAATTGATTATTTTATCTCTTTTATTTTCTGTTTTATATCGTGTTTGAGTTATAACTAAATCCAGTTGCAGGGCTTAGGTTTTAACATTGTAATTTTTTGCTGATTCATTTTTCGTTTATAATAGTTTTTCTATTAGATTGTTAAATATATTTAAAATATGGTGACTAGCTATTCATAGCTGGCATACCCGAATATTCAACTGAACGGTAAATTAAACCTAATTTAATTGAAAGAAAATTAAATTTAAAATCGTGCTGCATTCAGATCGTCGAGTCGTTCCAAATTATAATCATTTTCATGCCTCAATTAGTACTATTCTTATTAGTTATTGCTTGAGGCATCCGATAGGTGCACGCGAACGTATATGTCCGTATAGAATTGCAGGGGAATCGGTGACCCGAATTTTGAGCGGTGCTCCCGTAAGAATCGATTCTATTTAATAACTTTTAGCTGGTACAGCGGCATCTGTAGAACAAAAAGCTACAGTTCTCGCATGAGCAATCAACGAACGTTGTGGCCGAAAAACTGGAGCGTAAGCAAATTTCGTTAATTCGCGATTGAGTAATCGTGAATTGCTGCCGTGGAAAGCCGTTTGTGCGAAAGAAATTGGCGGTATCGTGAAATTTTTACTCGGGAGATTTACTTGCAATTTTGCATCGACATTCGTCAGAAATTGAAAACCGTAACACGCTTAGTAATGTTTAATTACTTTCTACTTTATTGTAGTAAATTCGTCCGAAGGTTTATGCAGAGATCCTTACAATTGGGTATAAAAAACGATAAATTCAAGAGTGGAATGAAAAATGTATTCAACAATATATCTCGAAAACGTGCAATGTGCAACAAAATTTGAAATTGCTGAATTTAAATTCTATTATGCAAGCTATCAAATTGACATAAATTGTTGAATTGTATTTAAATTGCATATCAGAAATTGACACGATTTTTGCAAATTTGCCTTGCATAACATTTTATCTACGCAAACTGAAAGCCAGTGACAAAATTATTAAAAAAATATTATTTTCAATATTGCCCTCTACATTGTTACTGCAGAAAATTAGTATTGCATCTGTAATTCACAGTACCTATTTTCTTTTATTGAGACTAAAGAATTTAATAAGTAATTCTTATTACTCTTTGGCATTACGCTTACGAAGAAACCTTGTTTATGAAAAGCAATTATTGTATTGTGTTTCTGTGGGAATTACATGCTATGCCATTCAAGTATCGGTCACCAAGTTGCGAAATCGAAATAAACGGTGTTGGTAAAATCATAAAAGTTTCATTTACACACCTGTAGATCATAAAATCATTGGTAACAACGGGGGTTTAATTTAAAAAGTTTCTACTATGCCTCGCTTGAAAGCGGTTCGAACAATCCACAACTTTGGTCTGGAAACAATTTGCGCGACTGCATTGAACAGATTTTTTACCTGAACGGTATTTACACATTCGCTTGGAACACGCGTGGCTGGCATGAAATTTAAATGGAACCGGAATGAAAGAGGAAAAGAAATGAAGGTAAATAGAGGAAGCGAACGGTGGTATAGTGTAATTTTTATTTAAATAAATTCAAATCTACTTAAACGCAGCATGGTACGCGTTACAAGATACGAGACCAAGAACCTACAAATACGAAGTTGCATAATTAATGTCCGTCCGTGAATAAGTACATACATCGGTGGAGAAAATGACGAGACATTTTATTTCGAGTTCTAACAAATTATAATACGATTTCGAACCGTTTCAACCTTTAGATTAATTATCAACACTATAAACAGTATTGTTTATTTTATTTATTTTTGGTATAATTTTTATTATTTTTCAGTACAACTGCCTTAAAGCTTTTTTTTATTTAATATTTAACACCTGCAGTCATTATCAACGTGGTACAATTTTATTTTACTCGCTTTTATTTTAAACATTTACAAAAGCTATGAATATGTTCGGTTGATGCAAAAATAATTGCGGTTTTTGTTATTTTGGAACAAACATACATTTAACTATATTTATTTATGCTGTTTATTCTCTTTTATTTTTATCCTGCTTTAATTAAAGATAGGGAAAAAAGAAATTTGAATTATTTAATTGTGTGAATTTAAAATTGGGCATAAAGGAACAGATTATTTATTTATTTGATTCGAAGACAGTAAAAAGTATTAAAATTTTCGTAATGGAGCAATTTCTTTTTGCTTGATTTTACATTATTTACATCTAAATAGAATTCTGAGAATAATTTATAATCGCGTGACAGTGAAACAGTGTTAGGGAGAATTTAAGCCTTTCAATGGACCTCAAGCGTCATGTATGAAGTTCAAATATTTGGATAGCTGTTTGTTTGACAGACTTAGAGCCGACTTAGCTTAAGTATGCCAGGTTAAGCGAGGATATTGCACGATTAGGTTTCACGGCGGACGATAGCTGTCCCTATCACGTTTCCACTTTCCCAATCCCGCGGATGTTAAAATACCAAGGATACCTCTTTAATCAGACCAACAACGTATTATTATCGCCGCGAATATATACTGCTCTTAAAAACTTTTAAAATATGTTGATAATTTCATTAGATAGCTTTTTTTATCTTTAATTATGGGTAATAATATTTAACGCGATGTACACTATGGTGGAGTAAAAAACCACCATTTTTTGTTTTATTGGATCGTATTAGGTGGTGGAAAGAACTTATCCATTTATAACACCAGTAATACGTGTGCAAAATTTCAGCTTGATTGGACAATATCTTCTGTTCTGAAGCTGAGCGTATATCTCCGATATTGAAATTGAAAACGCCAGAACGTTGGTTATTTTTTATCCATCGCATTCGGAGGCGCATAAAAGGGTTTTAACCTTAAATAGATAGGAAAATTGTAAAATATTAAGAACGTTGATATGGTTTATTCAATTAATTTAAGAATTTTTTTGTCGACACAACCTCCTTCTACAACTCATACACGTGTCCCATTATTGCACTACTCGTTTATATCAGCAGCAAAAAATTCTTCGATTTGAAGTCCAAGCCACTTTTGGACATTTGTTTCGACTTCCTCCTTACTGTTAAGCTTGACTGCACCGTAATGATTCTTTAAGAGATCCAAACAAAAAGAAATCTGGAGGAGAGATGTAAGTTTACAACGCGAATACCACAAAACCTCTCAGTCTAATTTTTCAGTGGTTTCAAGTGTTGATTGTGCAATATGTGGACCAGCGTGTTGTCCCACAGAAAAAGTACTCCTTTTCTCTGTAAACCAGTCGTTTCTTCAATCCCGTAAACCTCACTCCATTTTAAAGCAGATTTCTGTAGTAAGCGAAAATGGGGTAACGACGGTCGCTGTTATTATTACAAAACGAAATGTCTAATACGTAACTAATAATCGGTGATTTTTCAACAAAGAAGATATCTTTAGTAAAAATTGAATAAACAGAAATTAATTTGTCTTATACATATTTAATATGAAAATAAATGTTTGCATAATAAGTTTAATACTGAAGGGTAAATGCAGGCTGTTAACGCTTTGCGTGGGTCTGTTTTAAAGGCGTTGTTCCATGATTTATCATGGTTCGTAGAAAAAGAGTATAGTTTTAACACGTACAAACAGTTAAGGCTTCGCTTGAAATGCATTTATATGCATGATAAGGAGTGCTGTCCAACAATGATTTATGAACAAGCATAGAGTTGAAGCGTGCAGTTAAATATTAACAACAGTCTTATCATTGACAAATATTAAATCATTTGCTTGATTCGCGTGTTGTTTGACGTTAATTAATTATAACTTTCAAGATAATCTTGAAAACTATAGGTAGGCAGTATAACGCCTTGTCGTAGTGAAATTTTGAATAATGTTCATAAGAATGGAAAGGGGAATAGGGAACTTCATTAATTGTTTTTTAAACGTAACACTTCTTTATTCATAGCAGTACAATTTATACCGCACATACCTCAACTAACTAAAAAAGGATCAAATCTTCTTAGAATTTGAATTGCAACAAAAATACTGTGTATAAATGTAAATAAAGCAATTAAGTTGCAATGTTTAGAAATTGAAAAATTTTAATATATTAATTCTTTATTAACCCTTGAACAGAGTAGCCTGCGTCAATCGAAAACCAAACCAACAAAACAATATAAGGATATTAACTTATAGTTATATGTGTAATTTTTGAAGGAAGGAGTTTCTTATATTGTAAAAATAATTTTGAGAAGAACAGTGTAAAATTTAGGAAATGAAAATAATATAAAATACAAAATTAAATTAAAATAGGGTCTCTTGACTTTTTTTCAATTTCAAAAGAGATATATTATTTAATACAGCACAAAAGGATAAGAGTCCAAGAATATTCGAAATTTATTGAGTAATATCTCTATAAATCTTCATTATTGCGAGAACACCCTGTGCATAATTTTCATTGGAATACTCAAAAGAATCTGTCGGAGATTTGCTACGCTTTAAAGAACAGCACACGCGGAAACTTTACTGGTCGCGGTGAACGCATTTCCTTTTCGGTCCTCTCTCTATTCGTTCACACATTTTCTAGACTGTTCCTCTACGAGGATGGACTAAGGTAATCTCGTTCATGGACCGCTTGAAATAGGAAACGTATTTCTTCGCGTGACAAGCGAAATTCATTTGGAAAAATATGAGCTACGCTTCCGCAAGGATTCTTGGATGTCGTAAAATACAACGTTTAGGCTTTCCTTGGTTCTTATGTTTCAACACTTTCCACGCTGCAGTCGTTGTCTGAATGTTCCTTGCTATTCTTCTCTGAAAATTTGCACTTAACACCTTGAGTAGCAAAATTCAAAAAACGAAATGTTCCTTTTATATGATATTTAGCTTTCCCTACGAAATAACATTTTAAATAGATACCAAAACTTCGATGTCAACTTAAATATCAATTCGAATGCAAGTATCAAGGAAGATGGAGAGGGCATGGAAACGTTGCTACATGTAAAATAGCACGTGCTATCAACTTCTTTTTTACATTTAGTTTGTTGTAAACAAAGCATTTACAGAAATACGTTTAAAAATCAAGAGAAATCCCCGAATATCGTCGCAGTTGCGAGAAACATTGCCACCGCAGATATATGACGAGAAACGAGCCAATTACTTTTACAGCGAATCGAACATTCAACGTTGGAAACTCGTTGTAACGTTTATTTGTTAAATATGTGTTTTCAACGCTTCGTTTATTTCATTTCATACGTATATGCCCTACATTTAAAGCTGTTGCATGAAATGTTCGAAGAATTTAAACACATCCGACGATAATACTTTTGAAGGAGGAAATTGAAATACGAAACAAGATGACGTGTGAAACTTTTCGAAAAGCTGTTTATTTTCGAGTGTGATTATTTATATATCTGTAAAATATTGATGAATTCTTGTATTAATTAACAGAATGGAGGAGAAATTGTGCTGCTATTAATTGTTTGCATATTAAAAACTTGTTATAACTTTTGATCAAATTCAACTTTATGTGGATAAAATATTTTTTAAACTTTTTCCTCATTAGAAAGCTACTTTCTAATGTAACATCTTGTGCATTAAATTTCGAAACTATTTTATGAGTCCAGCTTTGTGCTCTAATGCAATGCGCCAATGACAGGAAGGGTTAATGATAATGTACCTTCCTCATGAAGCGTTTAATAACGGAAGCACAAGTCCCGCATGGCAGTATCAGGAAATAATATTGTATATTGGATGCTCTATTCATGTCAGAAAGTAAATATCCGTCACATGCATGCTCGAAATTGAATTAAGACAAGCTTCCTAATGCAAAGGATTCTCCTGTTTCTACTTTGACGTACGCATAATCACAAAGGCATTGTGCGCGGTAATGAGTAGCATGAAATATTGCCTTTCAAACAATCAATTGTGGCAAATGTATGCTATGTATTGAAAGGGGCTTTAAAGAGCCCATCTTCTATTGACAGGGAAAATTTAGCAACTTGGAAACTTAAAGGAACTTGAAACTATGGGAAAATGTAATTTAAACTTAGAAATTAAAATACCTGTTTAAAATAATTTAGAAAAAACAAAATGAAATCAGTTGCAGTAAAATCGAAGCAGATGCGAACACAAACTTTAGCTCCGTAACAAGACAAGAACAAATGAATGAGAGGATGCATATAAAATCGGTTGATTAATATTTCAGTAAGTCAATATTTTGTATGGGTATGCGAAACATGTGAAATGGGTGTTAGAATCGAAGGTGACAATGCGTGTAATGGGCAAAGTGCAGCACGAATCTGTTCTGCAAGCATGGCCCTCGGCGCATTGCCAACATCCTAATTATTCTTGCTCCGTTAAGCTCGTTTAATACACCGATTTGGCAATTCCTCTTATTTTTCGATTCGTATGCGTACGTCGGAATGAAATGGACGTGCATTTATAAATACAAACATATGCAATGTTTATGGAATGTTCATTTATTAAACACGCTCCTAGCAATTTGTAAATCATTTTTAACATAAACAGAATAATTTTTAGTCAAAATGTTAAATGTTGCCATTTTTTTTACTAATATATTTTTAACTGATTAAAATTGTTTAAAAATGGGATTACAATTTACAATATGAGCAGTTAAGTGTATTTTGCTCGTTATACATTTTTATTTATTCATTTAACCCTCCAACGGCGGACCCTGGAGAGAGCCACAATTTTAATATAATTTTGTATTTCACATTAGTTCATTTTCTATATTTCATACTGTTCCTTTAAAAATTATTGTTTTAATATATCAAACTCTTTCGTTTAAAAATGATGCATTTAACTTTAGATTAATATCCTTGTACATAATTCGTAAGTTTGGATCGCGATTGACTCAGGCTCCGCTGTTTAAGAATTAAATCAGTATTAACTCTTCTGGGGGTAATAACTTAAGCCCTATTTGACCTTATTTATACATAACCAGGCAAATATCGTCTATATTTAAGTCAACTTAAAATTAATTTTAATAAATCGGAATTTTCTGTCTATATCCTCTTCAGACCCTTGTCAAGATTTATCATTGATTACCAGATTTTATTCAGTTAATTGGACGTCTGATGGCATTTTCTTGTCACAGGGCTATGCAAATATTAATTCTTTCATTTTGTTCTTCTATATATATCACAGTGCAGGTCCAGAAGATAAACGAAATTTCTCTTAGAATATTATTCAAACGATTGAAACTCTGATTTTATAAGCTTAATTAAATGTAAAGATATCTCGACTAATGGTAATGTTATAATGGACAATAATTTCTACGTAACTGTAGAATCGACGACACTTTTGCTCTCCGAGATTGCTATCCGAGATTCGAACTACGAAACTAATCCTCTCACGATCTGAAGTAATCTCCTACACTTAATGAAGTAATTAGTGGGATTTAAAAAGATGTAAATCAGATCCAGGGCAATGAACTATTTTAGGTGAGCCAAAAAATATTAGAAGTTTAAAATCTAATTAATTAATAAAGTCTCCAATTCTGTTACTTTCTGAGAAGATTTCTAGATGGAACAGTTTTGTCTAAATTAGAACAATTTCGTTTAGGTTTTTTTTTATTTTTTTTATTCAATTGACCATAAAGATTGAAACAGTAGCAGTAAGAAGAAAACACATTCTAAACAGAAGCCACCAAATACTTTACATTTAAATTCTATATTAGAATTTAAAATAAAATTGCACCCTCAAAAATGTTTACGAATACCTGGCAGTATCCAGTGTTCGATATAATAACTTACACTCTATTTTCTTGCAGTTCCTTGTTTGGCTAGCGTATAATAGATAAGAATGATAAGTCACCGAACGAATCGCTGAGTATACTATAAAAACTGTTCCTATTTCCATAGCAGAGGGTAGCAGGGATAACTTCTGGTCTGACTTCTAACCACGGCGGGAAGAGGTCATATATTTCTTTGCGGGTTGGACGGATAGATCAAGCGACTATCAGATAATTAAATTCCTTCTGCACCGGCACATTTTGAATATTTAATTCATCTGTGTCTGATTCCTTTTTTATAGGACCCCCCGAGAAAAATGCATCGCTTGATTAAAATACCATAGAAATTGATTAATATCTTCAGCAATTCAAATTCACAATATCTGCCCGTGTCTTTTTACCTTTTATATCTGAAAATATATGTTCCATTGAATTCGAAGGTAAAAAACGAAGATATTACGAAACGAATTTTAATCTGATCCAGTGTTTGCTGCAACTGACAATCGGTCATTTTGTATTAATGGTATTAATGAAATATTGTGACATTTTAATCAATATGGATAAATTAGTGGGGACGTTCTGTAGTGGAATCGTTTATAATAATTTGTTAAATAAAAAATTGAAAATTGTATTGAATAAATATTTCTAAACATTGACATGGTAGAATTATGTTCAATTCGTTTATTAACGATTTGTTATCAACATAAGCTTCAACTTTCACAAGTCGGTCATTAACATTTGCGTAAGCGTCTGATCCGTTTGCGAATCTACCGATACCATTTCGTCCTTAATTTCCTCATTAATATGCAGTACCCCACTAAGATCCTTTAATAGAGGAACGGTACGATCTTCGTTGCGAACTACTTCATTATACGGTCAAGTGTGGGATGAATTCAAGAGATACATAGATACAACTACAACACTGCAGACGAATTAAAAGTGTCTGATTACAAATCTTGCACACGTACGAAAGTTTCGCGGAAGTTCTGCAGGAGACGCAGAGAAGTAAAGAAACGACAGTGATTATATAATACCAAAAGAACGAGCGTAATTATTCGAGTCACCAGAACTTTCGTTTTAATTATTGGTTTTAACAAAAGAAAGTGTTTCCCTCCATTATTTTCTCCAACTGCATTAAATGTGTTATATCAGGTTTACTTAATTATGTTCGAAGTATTTACATCTTACTTTTAATGCAATCTATAGTAACTTCTTTGAAATTGAATAACATAATAATACACAAGTTATTTTTAACAGTTTTTAATATTTCCAATTATTCTGTTTTTTGAATGGTATTGAAAAAGTGGAATGAAAAAAACCCATTTCAATTCCAATTAGGAATACATGGAATGTCCCAGAGGTTTCCATAGAAACTTTGCTAATGTGTTCTGTAGGGAAAAATAACAAAATGTCCATAAACGTTTCAATTAAAAGTTATAACAAATATATGGAACGTAAAGCTGTACCTATGTTCACATTTCAAATTTTCGGTTCTTTTTATGCATTAAAATTTGATATCGATGTACATTGAATTTTTTATTGGAGAAGATTGTTTCTGTTTGTTACATTTATCCATTATTTGGAAAACTCAACTCTTTCGAGGAAGTCATTCAGTAATGGGTTTTGTACAGTGTCGAACATAGTAGGCTTTCATAAGTAACACATTAATGGAAACAAATTTCATTTTCAATGACAGATTAAATGATATTATTACTCCTAATAATACAGATTTTATCCTCTATGTAAATTTCTACTTAATCGGTCAATTTGAAACGAGGTAGTAATGTTTGATCGGATTCAAAGTATTTCTATCGAGATATTGAGATATAGGGATTAATTCCTTCTCAGCGGTGGTATCTTGGAATATCTAAATCCGTGCACGCAGTCACTAAGGAAATCTCATTAATTATTCACGAGCAAATATCCGTGACATGAAAGCGATCGCGAATTGTTCCTGTCGTTTAGCGTGCAGCCAGCAATCCGTAGAGGAAATCGATAGTAAATATTGGACACCATTGATCACCTTTGTCATCGTTATAATTATTTGAACAGTATTTTGTAATGAGTCATGAACAGCCGTAACACTTGTAACTTAAAGCTCTAAAGAGATAGATTTTGGAAATTAATTAATTAGAATCATAGAATTAATTATAATAAATTTAATTACAGTTTATTCAGTATTATTTCTTTTCTTATTAGACAAAATATGGCAACTCAAATATTCAAATGATATTTAATATGAATGCAGTAGTGGAAGTTAACGTGTTAATATTTAGCCAAAAGCAAATATTGATTATGAACGCAATATTCCTCGTCATTACCTGTAGTCATTTAATGTATTTTTGGCACAGTTAAATTCGGTTAAAGTAGCGGATACCATAAGCGAAATTGGTTCAATTGGCTAAAGTTGGTCTATGATAGAACAGATACCAAATAGAATGTTGGCCAACGTTGGCTAACAGTCTCATGATTTCTATCCTTGGATTTCGTGCCAGAAACGATTACTTTTAACGATTAAAATCCGGTAAAGGAAGGAGACATATTCCTTATTCCATATTAAGGTGCATATACTGGGTGTTCAGTATAGCAATTACTACAGTTTCTGAGACACTTCCGGTAGTTTAACAAAAAAATATTGTAGATGAAAATTAATCGATGCCTGATCGTAAAAAAATTACAAAAATATTATTTTCAATACAAAATCGAGGTTACCTTTACTTTTCGATAATTAAATTCGATAATGAAAGACAAAGGTACTTCTGTCGAATAACTCGTAATTAGTCGATAAAAGATTTTTAGTGTAGCGAATCGGGCAGTGATTAATGTTCAATTTTTGTAGGAGACGCCTAAAATATTGTAGCGATCTTGCTGAACACCCAGTACATCATATGCATATTTCGTTAATTTCCTACGGTTTCGGGACAATGCCTTAAAAATTTCATATCTTTGGCGCTCTAGCCAAGTTAAGAGAGAAGGAAACCTTTTTATAATGTGATTATATAAAGTATACTTCTGTAATACTAACTTCAGTTTCTCTCATTCTATTCTAATATTACAAAATTTTTTTTTCTGGTATATTCAAAAATTATCAAAAATCATCAGAATTTCAATTCTTTATAATCTTCTCAAAATTAATATCTAAAATTTTTAATTTATTTTAAATTTTAAAAAGATTATCGATACGTATAGTTTATTGTTAAACAGTAGCAATGATTATTAAAGTTGCACAATATTTTCAATATATTTATGTGTTAACACCAAATAATAGAATCAATTATTGAACTTCCAGTACCTTTTGATGAATGTTGCTTTTTACATTTTAACTTATTAAGGTTAAAAACGTCAGCGAATAAGAAAGGATAGCTCGTAAAAAGGTGGAAAGGCAAACGTAAAAGATTTCCATTCTCTGCGAAATGTCATTGTCTTATTATTCGTTTCTCGGAACATTAACCGTGAACGTGGTTGGTACGAACGTTACTTCCGTGAAAGAATCGTACGATCTGGGAACATTGAATCCCGATCTCGTTTCGCCGCCTTTTCAATTCCTATTATCTTGTCAACCGAAGAACAATAGGAAGACAAAAAACTGCTCTCCGCTAGCGATAGCAATGAATTTCGATACAGCTTAAAGCCTTTCTGAATCTGAGACGTAGTCTCGTCAATTTAAAGGAAGAAAGGAATCAAAGAGAAGAAAAAGAATTTCTTAGACTTTGTCGATGTTCTCACTAGACCTTGACGTTATTTCAATAAAATTACTTCAAAATGGATGTTCAAATGGCATATTATTTTACCTGAGTGGAAAAATGTTCTTCGATCTTTAACCCTTGAACAGCGGAGCCAGGATAAATCGTGACTCAAACATATAAGGACATTAACTTAAAGTTCAATATATAATTTTTAAAGGAACAGTGTGAAATTTAGAAAATGAAAAAAATGTCTTATAAGATAATATTGTCCATAATGTTTGACACTTTTAAATATTTACACTACGTTTCCTTTCTAATTATTTTTAATAAAACTAAGAAAAAAAGAATTTTTTTTTGAAATGATAGCAATAACGTATATAAATTTTGGGTCATTAAAACTTCATATAATTAATATTCATTATTTTCATTCCGAACTAAAATTAAATTAACAAAATAATAATTACGATATATAGTTATTAAAATAGAACCTCGTCAAATTAAAATAAAACGAAGTCGGTTAATAAAGTAAAGGAATGTGGCAATTATAATTTAATTATTGAAAATATTCAGGTAATTAAACGTTGAAGCAAATTTAGATTTGTATTCGTTGAAGTAATCTCGCAGCCAATTAATTATCATTAGATTCGGACAAAGGAAGAAAGAATGAAGATGAATGTTTCTATTGCATAAAACAGAGGTGTGAATGAAGTATAGATATACACAGAAATGTTTATACGTACATTAGGAAAGAGGCGCAGTGATAGATTAAGAATAATGTTTGCGTCGATCCTACCGAATACGATTTAACGGATGTGAAAATGCACTTTTCCCACGGAAAAGTTATTACACTTGTCCGTCACGGTAACAATTATCATATTATCAAGCAACACGTTTCTAAGGTTTCACCAGTAAGCAATTAATCAAAATTATTGCATGCATTTTTCATCATTTAAAACTTTGCCTTCGTAAAAATTCAACAATGAATTTCGTGATTCAAACTTAATTTCTCATACATTTTGCAAAAATGCATATGGTTTGCGTTATGCAATTAGCAGGTATCTCAAAGAGTTCGTTGAATGTTTTATTCCCGCCATAATTTCACCATTTCTATGCAGCTATTCTTATTGTTCTATCTCCTTTTATCACTGCAGTAAAAAACAAATGAGTAAGTTTATAAGAGAAATTCGTTATTTGCATAACAATGAGCCAATATGAGATCGTTTGGTAGCTGAAGATGAGAAATGGGTCACTTACGTGCATAAAAAGCGATCATACTATTGATTATCACCTGCATAAAAAGCTCGTTTGATGACCAAACCTAAGTTTCATTAGAGAAAGGTTTTACTCGGTACATAGGGGAGAGGCGTTACAGTCGGACTCCTAATTTGAATTTTCTATACTGCTTCCTTAATATTAAAGTGAAAATTAACACCTCGGTGTGAAAATTTTCTTTTATTCATTATCTACAAATTAGGTTTATCAGAATTTGTGTTAAAAATTACCTTGAAGGACAATTTAGAATTTAGTAAGAAGTTTCAGTAATGATTGTTATGAAAAAAATACTCTAAATTAGGATTTAAAATATCAAAAGAATCTTTTGAGGCCCAAATATAAATAACAAAAGGAATTGGTGACAATTGCCCCATATTGATAATATTATTTTTTATAAATATAACCACGATAGTACTGATATCATTTAATAGGGAAGGCTAATAAAATAAAGTTTCCTTTGTTCTTATAAAATTAAATGAAAGATTGAAGGATCGATGCCAGAACGAAAATTCGCGCTGCACAAAGGAGAAGTTAATGTTTCAAGCAGTAAGGAACTGAGCGTGTCTGTGAAATCGTTCCCTGTCTAGTTAAATTAGTGCGGCCATTCCATTACGCGCGATGAATATTTTAATAGCCTGGTTCTTCTTCACGTAATTTTCTAGGCTACCGGTCTCCGCATCGTTGTTCGTCGTAAGATTCCAGTAACAAGCTGTACGATTCGTTTCCGGGATATAAACTGAGCGGGCGGAAGGTTGGCTGGAAACCCGGAAGCCAGCTCGTTCGATTTTAACAGGGTCATGAAAATGTTTTCAGTTTCGCGATGCTTTTCTATGGTGACGGGAATTACGGTCTTTCCGCTCTGAAGTGGAAGAATTTTATTTTTATGAATATTATGTGCTCCCGTACATAGGATATAAAGATAAGAATTTTATATCTACCAATATTATCATTCATATATAAATAAATATTGATTGAACGCAATGTAGTAGTGTTTCTATATCGCAAAAAATTCATTTCACTAAACAGAAGGAAACAATCTTTCGGTGACAGGTGTCAAGGAAGGTCGGCGAAAACGAAATTCCATAAACTCTCTAAGGGAAAGGTAGATACGCTGTTTTAAAGAAACATGAATAAAAGAAATATTTTTCAATAACTTTTCTTTTTTTTTTCAAATTATGGTAAGTTGTTATTCTTCTTAAGTAGGTATGTCTGAATATGAGAAAAATATCTGTTAAAGTATTTAAAACCTGACGTGTATCGTAATGGAATGTTTAACAATGCGTTGAACGAATGAATTTTTACTCACAGGCTTGAGCTTTTCGTATAGAAAGGGGTACCCAAAAAAGAGCACTCGCCACTAAAAGCAACTTTGTCGTAATCGTGGTTAACATTTTCGCGGGTCTATGAAAAGCAGCGTTTAATGTGCTTTTACGAAAGTAAAGGTATTTCCTTTACGCTACACATACGATGCTCTCATCTTGCAAACGATGCTTTATTGCCATAAAATAGAACCCACATTTTTTTCAATAAACAAAATTCAGTTTTTCGTAGAGGTAAAGTAGAATATTTATTAGAAAACTGAATGAAGTTTTTAAAACTGCTAGATCCAAGCATCTTCTCGATGTTCAGAGAAATAAAAAGATACTTATGCATACTATTTGTTTGGCAACGTTATTTGCCTGATGACCTAGTAACCCTATTCCGCTTTTATGACTACACACATACTATGTATATATAATATGTACGGTACCACCTTCCTATCCTGCTCTATATTACTTGCCTGGCCGCCTACGAATCACGTGCCTTTATACTCCTTGTCTGACCTATCAAATATCTTCTACTTATACTACTTATACGTGTAACACCTTTTCCGACTCTTTCCAGTATGCCACGTAGTAGACATCTTTACTCGCCCATAGAACTGAAAGGGCTAGTATTATTATTCTACTTGTACGACTAATTATAATACTCATCTCCAACTTTCCAAATAATAAGGCCATTCGAGGACTTGATTTCCGGCAAAACAAGATTAAGACGCTACCAAGCGCTATCCCTTTTGTACTGTTCTTCGTTTCAACGTGTAGTTCTATGCATTTTAAATTTAATTGTAAGATTGAAAATGGCTAATTTTGAATTTGTATGTTTTAGTATGAAAACCGGTGCTCGTTTCGATGTTTAAGCAAGAAAAATATTATTAAAAATCTTGCCTTGCGTTAAAAGTCTACTATTTTAAGTTAGGTTTACATTCAATTTCAAAGTACTAATATTAAAAGTACTTACATTTGTTGGCAACACTTTTTAAAATGATATTCTACCTTTTCAAATAACCCTTTTGAATATACTGAAATTTGTCAAAATTCGAAGATGTCAACCAAATGGTAGACAATTATTTCACTCGTCTGATCACATTCTACGTATCCGACCAAACTGTAATTCTAATAAACGCTATGCTCCATTCCCTCTTAACTTATTTGCTGCGCACTCTGTTGATGATAGTAATTAGTGATTTATGTAGTGTTGGGTGGTTAATGAGGCGTTGGTACAATGTCGCGGTTGTAAAATCGATATTTGCTGTAGGCTGAAGTGCAAATGCAGCAATAATCCTAGACGCAATATATAATTATGCCTTAGGTGGGACGTTATTACAGATATAGGCTTGGGCGCGACTCTTGGTGGCTCACGTTAGCACAGCCAGCCCATTCTCCACGGAGGCCGTTATCTTCTCCTCTCGGTGCATGTGCTCGGCTACCGAGTAATGCGAGCCTCATATGTAAATCCTATTCTGATTAACATCCACGTGTACCAACACAGAGCACCTTTACATCACCCTTGCTATCCTTCTCCGATCCTGGTTGCCCCCTAAACCCTCTTAACTGCCGCGTCACGTGAATGGCCCCTCCATGTATAACTTCGTTCCTGTCACACCTAACAAAATTAACTTTCTCATCATTATGATACTCCGGTCCGCCTCCTGAACGTTTCAAAATTTTACCACTCTATATTTGGCCAAAAATCAGTCGTACCTTGCAAGATTTCATAATGGGAATAACAATTACGAAGATTGAAAAGACCTTTCTGAATAACGATCCTCGTATAATGATACGTAAACTTGCATTGCATCGAAATGAAGAACTGTATTGGCAGCTCCTTTTTTTAAATTTAATTGGAAAAATAAGCAAGCGAACAGATATATTATGTAAAATCTAACCGCTGCTTTTGTAGTCTTTCCGAATTGAATTAATACCTCAAATGAAAAGTGGGTTAAATTTTTCTTAAATAATATTATCTTTATTTTCATTGACGATTTATGAAATGCTTGAAAGATTTACAGAAGTAATTTATGACGAGATTTTGGTTCGCCCACGTATGCTTTTCATCCTCAGCTCGTGAATGCCTCGTTACAAGGATTTAACTGGTGAATTCGCAGTCACTAACTGGAACGCATTCTTTCTTTCTCGCTTTTCTCCGAGAAGACACAAGTATACGTATCATTGCGCCATTAGTAGATTGGTAACGGTGCTAGTTGTCCACGATACCAGCCTGGCCAATGTCATAGAACACACACGAGCGCACCTGAAACGGATTTAGGTCCATTTCGGATATTAAAGAATTGTGTTGCTAAAACAACTAGAGCAATCTCACAAAAATAGAGTGAATAGCGTTAATTCCGAGTAATAACGATTATCAGATTAAAAGATTTTTTTGGATAAATTCGAAAACTGCACTGCTGTATTTAATCTTGAAAATCGAATGGACAGGATCGCGTCATCCGTGAAAACGAAAGTGTAAGAGAATCATTTTTATACGATTCTTGGATATTAACTTACGATCGACGTCTACGATTAAATAATAAAACAGCAATTTTCAACATAATGAAACGCAATTGCTTTTCAATATTAAACGCAGTGCTCGTTCTCTTTCGAATGAAATTATTGAAATGAACGAAATTTTAATCAAATTAACGTGAACTTATTAAGGGGTTATTCAGATTGCCTTTAAATTGGACAAGCTTCAATTTGTTTCGTTTCGCAGTGATTTAAATGAAGGAAGCGAGGACAGTTTTGGGAGCGTTAAACATGGTTTCAAACAAATTTCAATCACTTTGTGTTAAACTGGCTCGGCACGTGTATTTATTAAACCGACGGTAGAAAGAGAACAGCAGAAAGTAGTTGGACGCATACCTAGCGTGTTACGATGGGACACAATATGAGGAAATCGATTTTTCAAAAAGTCGATGGTGAATAACGTTTCTCGTAGATTAAACAGCGTCGTTGCGAAAATGAAATGCAATGTTGTGTACGAAATGTGACAACTAATACGGATGTATGTATATTCGTGATAATGGATAAAACTGCTTCGGAGTTGACCATTTTACTGATTGTTTTTTGCCTCCAGGAAACACGTGCATTCAGTTTGCATGTAGTTTAAATAAATTCACTGTCAGTCATGATTTCTTGTGCTAGCTTTTAATTAATCTGATTATTCCTCGATTCGCAGTAAATAATTGATGCAAACGTCGAAACTGGTAGTTGGCTGCAGGGAGAACCAAGTTAAGATTTTTCGGGCTATCAAACCTTCGAGGGTTGATAGATAAATTTTGTTCAAAAATTGAAATTGTAAAGAAAAAGGGCAACACTAAAAAAATTTCACCAATATTTTTTGACATACTAAATCAAATGCTTGGAGCCCCTTGCAAAGTGAGACCTGGGACTGTAGCCCCCCTTAGGACTCCCCTTAATCTGCTAGCTACAGGAACCAGTACCGTCTTAAGACAAGGGGATATTGGGCAATCGACAAGTATTTCATGTTTATAAGGACCTCCAAATAAAAAAAATTTGTTTCTCAAGGCTTATATTACATTCATGAAAAGTTTGTGTTAATTATGTTAATTTTATTGATCATTTCCATTTGTTATTTCATGGATAGGCAGGGTCCTATATATTGCTTCGACCTGTTAAGTCGGTTTTGGGAGGGACATCGTTTTTTAGACAAAGACAGTTTTGGCAAGTTTCAAAGACAAATTCGGTGTCACATTCGGTATTACACATTAATCGAAGCTACCTTGTATCTATAGGAAAAATGGTTATCTCGAAGACACAGCTACGTATCGGTTTAAAGTTTCCTCTGAAATTGAACAAAACAGCTGCTGAACACCCAGCTCACCGGATGTAACTCTGTACAACTTATTTTTCCCGAATGTCAAGTCGACACTTAAGAAAACCCTAACTCTGCGAGTTAGCAGAGCGAAGGAAGTAACGTTGTTTTTGACAAAGAGACGTTTTCACAACTGAAAAATACCAAATTTTCCTTTTCAATTTCAAGGAGACGATTCACTCCTTAAAAATAAATTTCTAGAACATTTCTAGAAGCTTAAAATTATAAGGAATCGTTAAAATTTAATTACTGTATGACTCTTGTTACTTAGTACTTCGTATGAAATCAATATTATTTCTTTAGGTTCCTAAATTTTCAATTGGGAACTTCTATTCTATCGTTATTTTACAATGAAGGTGTGTAATTCAAGTTCAAAGCTTGTACAAGAAAGTTCAATCTTTATCGTAATATCAGTTGCGATAACTTTCAAAGAATCTCGGCACAAATCAAAAAATTGATCGTTTTCGAGTGAAATGTTACGTTATTATTTTGCTGAAACTGCGCCAGCTGAACGCGAAGCTTGCGGAAGCAATGAAAATTTGTTCTTGAAAGTTTCATTTTGAGGTCAACATCTTTTCTCGATTTCTTTATACTAATACTGTTTACGGAAAGCGCTTCATATTTCATTGAATTCAATTTATTTGAGGGGAAGCATGTTTTCACAATTAATACTCAATGCTGCTGGATATTATGGGTAGACAAATAAATAAAATTAGAAATAAATATTTTAATCAACAGATTTGTTATTACTTATTCCAATTTTGTACCACTCATTATAAGTCGCATTAGCTACTTTTCGTTTACTGTAAAACTTTTTTATCATTTCTTTATAAAATAATAGTAAAAGGTAATAAGAAGTTACTTTTGCTCGTACCTTTGGTATAAAATATAACAGCTATTTTCGTGAAACGTGATTCTTAAAGGTATCTAGACGATACTCATCGTTCAGCAAAATGCTTCTGCTAAATTGAACTGAAAATATTTCTGTGATAAATTTTAAGTGAAACACTTTTTAAGTATCAAATGGAAAAAATATCCGCAGGAATCGAATTTGTCAAATTTTTCAAACAATTTTCATCAGAAATCTCAATGGCACTTTTAATCACTAATCAAGCATATTAGCAGAATTACAAAAATGACCCGAACTTTCTTTTTAAAATGTAAGTAAATCAAGATATATCAAGGAACAAAAAGTAATCAGAAATGGAATATTTCTTATATTTATTAATACATTATTAAGAATTATATTTATCCCTAGAAAAAAAAATGATTTTAAGTAATCAAAAATGAACAAGAACGCAAGGAAATAATACCTCGCAACAGATAATAATAAATAATACCTAGCGACACATTTTCATTATTACTAACGACACCGAGTCACTTTGAAGAATTCTATGAAAAGTTGGATGTAGTCACTCACGAGCATGAAAGTGGGAAACGAAGCTTAAGGTATTAAAACCCTTTGTCTTTAGCTACAAAAGAGAACAAGCAGACGACGCGGTAATCGTATAATCTGTAGAAAATCTTTTAGTATGAAGTACATTGAATGAATGAACATGTAATTGGAAGTGAACTAGATTACAATACAGCTTCTATTGAATAATTGAATTCTCCGAGCAGAAAAGAATTAAACATGCTACCAATTAGTAAATTGTTTTAATAGGGGATTAGAGAATACAATAGTTCAGCTGAAGTCATCTGAATGTGCATAGTACAACACAATAGAGTTGAATAGAGTGATTGTGCATGAAAGAATAGATAAAAAATTTAGAATAAAATAGAAGTTTCAGTCTGGAAAATATTGGATTTGAAAATTCATTGGATACACGTTGGATTGATTACATTTTGACTATTTGAAAAAACAATTAGAACTCTACAAAGGAGATAATTGCCGATAAAAAAAATATAATGCTGTTTAGTTTTCATATTTTGTATTCTTGTTGAAGAATTCAGAATAAATAAATGGATATGAAAGAGGAGTAGTTCAATGTTGAAATAATCGCAGTTCGGCAACATTCTGAATGCATTTCTACAAGTTGCCAATGTCAGCTACATTCCACGTCGCTATCATAATCCTGGTAAAATACGAGCGTACGATAATAAAAGTCTGCAGACCATCAGACGAAACGTATCCCGTTATCCACCTTGTATTATAACCGATGTGACCTACTTTAGAATCACTAGAATCAAACCTTATTTCATTTTCTGATCTCACTTCTCCAATATACTTTTCTTAATTCTCTATAAGATTTCGTAAAAATTTCGCAGTTCAGAAATACGAATTCCACAAGAAGATAAAACCCATCAAACCAGACAAAACATTTCCCCGCCATTTATTCTTTGAAAAGTGCTGTAGTTTCTCCCCTTTCCAAGAATTGCCCTTATAAAATTTATACAATCTTCAAAATTCAGTTTCCTCTCGGTAGATTGCAGCCTAAGAAAAGAGAAGAATTCCATGGTGTCGTAAGATCTCGTATCACAATGCTCGTAAGCGATACAGCTGTTATAGAGGGGTGGAAAAGTATTCTGATGGAATCGGGGGACCAGTTGCTAGGGAAAAATGACGCCTCTGAAATAGCGAGCGTTTTATTCGCACTTGTGGTCACATAGAACGTGGATAATTCAGTGAATCTGTCGCTCAGTTAACTCAGTGTGCACGATTGTTTGACGCTTGATTAAATACGACGGACGCGCCGCTATTGTTACTATTCGAACATCATTTTTCAATACATTGAGAGATACTAAATTGAAATGGATTTTTATCCCGTACCTTTCACACGTCGAATACGATGAATCTACACATGCAAATGTATCTACACATATTCTCATCAACACGTTTAATTCTGTTGAAAATTTTACAGTTTACAACATTTTATTTCAAGAAGAAAGGAAAATTTTCAACTAAAATGTTGAAACATTTAAAAATTGTGAATAGAATATCTTAAGTGCATGTTTTAGAATTATATATTTTTACTAACAGATTAATAATAATCTTTAATAATATGGCAGACAACGTGTCAATTTTTTAAATTTTAAGTACGCCTTCCAGACACAAGTAATATGTGGTAGCCTGATTTAAATACGTTCTGTAAGCACTTGAGAGCTTTTACCTACTCTAGGTACTAATTTTCTCGCCCTTTGTGGAAAAGCGGTTATTCCTTTAGTGTCTAATTACTAATTTATATAATGTTCCCCACATGGAACAAACGTGCTACTTAGAAAGGTTGAGGGTAAAGGGTTGTTGTACTTTGAAATTAAAATTAATAATTAATAATTACACGTAAACAGTACGAACGTCTTATGATTGTTAATTTTAACAATGAAAGCAGTATGATTTTGCATGGATTAATGTCGGTTGAAATTAAACTAAATTTCTAAAATAATGACAATGCCACTAAATAACTAGGAATTCATTAAATGTATTATTTTATTGTTCTTTTGCAGGTAGCGTGGCTCAGAGTAGACACACAAACAATCTTGACGATAGCTAATCATGTAATCACGAAGAATCACAGGATCGGAGTGACGCACACCGAACGCAAAACCTGGCACTTACACATACGTGAAGTACGCGAATCTGATCGAGGTGCTTACATGTGCCAGATAAATACCGATCCGATGAAGAGTCAAACTGGATATCTGGAAGTTGTAGGTTGGTTCATTGCGTTCTATACATTTACATAGTATTTGATAATTCCTATATTCATGACGATTAATTATGTTTTCCTGTGATTCATTTTGCCTTCTTACTTTAAGAATATTAATAGGTTGATGCCCATGAGGCTCACCGGTGACTGGTTCTACAAATTTAATCCTGAAACAGTAAAAGAAAAAAGGGGATTTGCATTTATAACTGGAAGCAACAGAAGTATTATTTAGCAGGGAATTAACGAACGGCTACTGCAATAAGAAGAGTCGGAAAAATAGGGATTACAACGAACTGTGGCGGTAGCATAGTGGAAAGGTTGCTGGCTATCTCCGATGCCAACAATTCTTATTTTTCATCAGTGTCCTGCATACATACTAGGTGTCTCATTCTAATCTATCCAAGCAATTATCTCTTAAATTATACATTATTCAAAGAGTATATTTCAAATAAAATTAGTTATATTTCAAGAGAGACGTCTTATGTTGACCACTAAATTTTTTCAAGATTTCAAGATGACCTTTTGTTTTAAATAAACTATATATATTTTTATTTGAAACATTCTTTTGAATAATATATAATTCAGGAGATAATTGCGTGGCTAGGATAAAATGAGACACACTGTATGTGCTAGAAATAAGGGGAAGAGATCAGTGAAAGTTATGACGCTCATTTTAAAATAGGGATAGACATCAGAACAATCCTTCGAAATAACATGACAGATTATAATCCAAACAACCTAGGATGGTGATCTGACATGCAGCTTTAAGCCGCCGTCACGCTGCATTGTCTCATCATCTTAATTATTGAAGTACCTGTTGTATTGATGAAACTTTTAATTCAACAGTATATAACGATTCTTTATTAGAAACTGTTAATATTAATATGAGCTTGTATAATAATGCCAAATAATTAATAATAAGGTTGAACTTGAATGCTTAAGTGTAATGTGTATATAGATTCATCCCCTGTAATGTGGACACATATGATTCACCCAGTAAATACATATCGCTGTATACCTCAGTGGAGACATGGTGCATGCGTTTAAACAGTGATAGACGGCTGCGTCTATGTGTATACGTGTAAGAAAATGGGCCCAGTGTGCTTGACGATGCTTCCCTTATACAGCATCGAGAGCGAATCATCCTGTATCACGTTGTGTCATTGCCCTCCTTCGTTCGGGTTACAATGTATCTCATTACTCCAAGAGATTACTCTGATGTTCATCCCTGCTTTACAGGTTCTGCGATGCGTGATGTTGTTGCTGATGGTTCTCTTATCAAAGATATTATCGCTTCCCTACATCGCGGCCGCATCCTTCAAAACTGTACTGTACTTCTCAAAGACAACGAGACACAGGGTTGCTAGCCATCTGTAAACTCGCGTCTGTTTAAATTGTCCATCGCCATTCGATAGCTCTACGAATTCGAGTTGCTAACCACCACCTTTTCGTTCGAACCATTCATTCTGGTAGCCTGTGTCCAGGTGCCATCCCGATAGAACTCTCAGTCCAGTTATAAATTACAGGAAAGCTAAATAGCGGCGGGTTATCTATCTTTGTACCGTCAGGAAAATACGTCACCGCTAACGTATAATTAACCTCTCGCGGTCCATTTGAACTATACGCAACACGTGTAACCTTCGTTCAGTCGGTGAACACTTACATGAATGGAATACAAGATACGTTCACCTGTAACGTTACAAACTGTAATAGCAATTTTATTTTTCACTATCATGAACAGACGGTCAAATTATTTATCCCAGACCGTAACAGATTGAAATACCCCCTTAATGAACTATTGTTTTAATCAGTCTGAATTTATTGTTTTATTTCTACATATTGGTCCTCGAAATTGGTCCACAGATTTTGATTCTACGTCTTTGTTAGAGACATTGTCTAAAAATCTTGTGAATTTTTTGATTTCAGTACCGCCTGATATTTTAGATTATTCGACGAGTACGGATATGGTGGTGCGAGAGGGTAGTAACGTTACGTTACGTTGCGCCGCGACGGGTTCACCCAAACCAAATATTACTTGGAGACGGGAAGATGGAGAAGCTATACTTCTTGAAAATGGTCAGGAAGGTAAGAAACAGCTAATTGAACTTCGTATTTGATTAAGATAAAAGGTGTAACGTACAATACTTGTACAATAATATAGACTATAATTACATTTATATAGTTTAGAATAAGTATGAAATACAAGTAACAAATTTTCAATCAAAATTAGAATTCCGTCGACGAATGAAAATGCAAAATGAAAAAAAATGTTCCTGAACCACACTCGCGTGAATACGGTACGAAGGCAGAGAAAAAAAATATACGACGAACAGCCGAGGGTACAATGAAAATTTATCACCGATGGCTTTCAAACTTATTTAACGAGCACGATGCGTGATGCAGAAGCTGTATACAAAGCTGTCGTTGCACCTGTATCGTTGGCACACCAACGATGTCAGAATGAAATACGCGTTCTGCGTTTCACACAATAACGTCGAGTAATATTCGACAAACGAAGACTATCTGCGAGTCACGATAACGATTTATCGTTCTTTTGTCTCCTACCCGTATCTATTCCTATGTCGAAAGTTCGATCTAGCGTAAGGCGAGAAAAATGTATGCCGCGGTTTAACGACTTTCTATTTTATCGTGACATCACGATTCAGAAAATAATCGGTTTATAAATAATTGCGACAGGGTTGAACGATATACCGTGCTTTAAATTAATGAGTTAACTCTCTATGAATGAACTTTTGAAAACTGCTTATATATAGATACATCTCTGGGCACTATGGAAGACAAAGAACTATTCAAGGTTAACAAGAGTAAAGACCCAAGCAGGGTTGCTAGAAGTAAGGAAAACTTTAAACGCGAGGACAGGGTGGGCGTGCGAAGTGCTCCCTTTGTCTCTCTGCCGTCCCGTTAGTCATCTTTCTGTCTTTGCAGAGTAGAAGTCTCGCGGGGCAACACAGGGGCACATATCGACTGATCCCGTAATTTTACGCGAGCCTAATTAGTAGATGCGACCGCTTCGACCAATCATACGTCACGAGCGAAAGTAGGTGTGAACTTATCGTTAGGTGGGGCGCGACCAATCAGATTGTGTTATTCTCACGGGACTTCTTATGATCGATGGATGGTAGAGGGAGAAGAAACGTGACATCGTAAGTGGTATAGTCACACGGTCCCTGTTTGTGCCCCTACCGCTAGCAACCCTGGGCCCAAGTTTGAATCGATCTTGGTGGCTTCATGCAGAGAAACTAAGAAACGTAGCACCGTCCTTGTCTTTCCTACGTGAAAACAAGGAATAGTCAAGTAACCATCTTGACATAATACATTTTAGGTCTAACCAGGATTTTTTAAATAATTTATTATACCAAAAGGTATTTGTGCATTCTTTCAAATTTTCACGTTTATTAGGAAGACGTTCTGCATACAAATGCCTCACGAGAACGACGTTACATTAAATGCATGCCTGCCATTTCTGCATTTGTATAATCTACCATTATCAATTCAAATGTGGACTATCGTAGAACTGTATCAGACACTTTCTGCTCTTATCAAAGGAACGTGCAAAAACAGTACAAGACAGGGTTTACATAAGATCGTACGTGAGATATTAAGTGTTGCTTATAAATAGTTAATGAAGAGCTCAATTTGTCAAAAGAATTACTGGAAGAGAGAAACGGTTGTAGTTCGGAAAAGGGGTCAGATAGGACAAATGCTTTAACCCCTTCATTATTTACATTCCCTTTTGAAAGTCCTGGGAAATGTACTAGAATTGTACAAAGGCAAGAAAGTGAATTTTTGAAAAGTAGCCTTTTTTTATTTTACATAATTGATTATGTATAACATAAAAAATTTATTCAGAAGTTTAACTTCTATTCGGTTTATCCCGTATTCGCATCACGAAAATGTTAACAAGAGTCTCTATAACATAAATTGTCGTGCGTAAAAATTGAACGTTTTGGTAGACAAAATCACAGCTCAACGAATCGAAAATTTAACTGGAAACAACCACTGTGACCGCCTTTTAGTTTGTCAGTGTGAGATTTACGTTTACCGACTGACTGTGCTCTATGTGCGGTTATTACTGCAACCACTATTGACCCTACTGTTCTAGAAATAGAAGGTGAAATCCCCCAGCGAGTCGTACAATTTTATCTGTTTTATATTGGCAATACAAATTTTTATACTTTCCTTTGCACTAATAAAGAAGGTAACAGTTATTTTTAACGATGGGCACTTTGTAATAAACTTGTTCGAAAATAATAATGTATACAAATAAATTTCAAAATCTTATTTGGTAAACAAAATATTTGGTTATCTCCCCAGAAAATTTGATTCGGATAGAAATTTAGCAAACAATTTCAAACTTTTGGTCGGTAGTGTACATTTTAAAGGAATTTAGTATAGGTAATAAAAGACAAGAATGATTTAATACATTTATTTCTTACATTGTTTTTCAATCTGAATCTTATTTGTTGGTATAACTAAGTTTGGAGATCGAATCAGACCTGAAACACCATAACGAAATATAATCAAGGCTTCTCCGGGTAAACCGCAGTTAGCAAGAAATTCTCTACAAGCATTACGTCCACGATGCAATCCACCAGGAATGCGTTCATAACATTGAATGTTATTCAGATTAAGCGAACTAACAAAAAGCGAGGAGTGTTCGCGGTATCGGAAGTGCTATAGCAAAAACCGACTCGGTTAGTTAACATTAATTTCGAACCCGCTATTATTACGAACTTTTTGTGGCGGGAAATCAACGCTGCTGTTTCGCAAATGATTTTCGATCTGATGAAATTGAGCATTTGTGATTCTGATAAAACAAATTAAATGAAAGCACATATTTATAAATTATTTATGTTAATAATTAAAATATTAAATCAGCAGAAAATTGAGTTTAGTTTAATATGTAATAGCACCTACATATATGTTATAGTATTAGTATTAAAAATCAAATTAACATTATTAATACTTATTAATGTTTTCTACTATTTTATTGGCTAAATTACCTAATAAGTAACATAAAAGCTTGTAATAAATTTATTGAAATTCATGTTCGGAAATGTTGCTCCCTACAAATAATTTCGCAGAGATCAAAGTGCATCAAGTAGTTGAACTCATAAAGTTTTGCGGTTAAATTTGAAAACTTTGCTTGTTACTTTGTTATTGAAGTTTCTACTAAACTTTCTTAGTAAGCCATAAACGAAAATTCTGTTCTTAGTTTTGTTGATGCATTATATTATAGCGGTACGAAGTGACAATTAATAAGAGAAATTAAATGTGAAATGTGAACAGTGAAATTAATTTAGATACATTGAAGTAATAATTAATTAAATTGGACATATTTATTTTATTAATCAAAGCAGTTATTTCCTGTCTCGACCTTGCGTTAAATATTTTTGTAATTCATTTTTTTCTATACATTAATTTTATAAATTGTTTATTTTGTTGTAGTAAGAAGTGTAGAAGGGTCAATCTTCACTATCACAAAGGTAAATAGATTACAGATGGGTGCATACCTGTGTATCGCTTCCAATGGGGTGCCTCCTACAGTCAGTAAAAGAATAATGCTGATAGTGCACTGTAAGTATTTTTTTTCTTTTAAAATTGTATCTATATATGTACGTCTGTTTTTTCAACAAAAATATCATAACCTTCCTTACTATGAATTCACAGTCACTCCAATGATTTCGATCCAAAATCAATTGGTAGGTGCACAAGAGGGACAGAAGATGACTCTTGAGTGTCATTCAGAAGCCTTTCCAAAATCAATCAATTATTGGACCAAAGAGAATAATGAAATTATAAAAACTGGTATTTCTAATTGATTATTAGGCAAGTGTAGCTGCACAAATTTATTTTTGTTTTTTCAAATTAGAGATTTGTTTAAACGAATAATGGAAATTAATTCATTAATTTTCTTGCTGTAGTCTGCATGTTATGTTGCTTCCAATATTTATCTGAAATGAAATTCATCACTAATTAGGCAAGCCAATTACAATATATCATGAGTTCAATATAGCAATTTTTCTTTTAGATTTGTTGTGCAAAAATACCTTGTAAATTGAGGCTCATATTTGTACATAAAGCTTTACAAATTTCTGATAAAATAACACGAATTTTTGTTATAAAAATTGCAAAATATCAATCTATAAAACTAATTTTCAAGAACTAATATTCGGTATAATATCGTAGCTTTTCGCTCTATGCTACAAAGTTCCAAAAATTTTCCTCCGATAGTGGCGAAATAGTTAGCTCTCAAAGTGAAATTTGATAACGCACCTTTCTGCAAAGTGAATAACATGGTTACACCCCTTCTAGCAAATGGAAGAGAAAAAATTCTTCTGACCAATCTTATTATATAGACTAAAAATAATTAAAAATGGATACATAAATGTAATAATCAATATATTAGTTATAAAGTTTCACTTTTATTCGCCCCATTTTATGGAACATCGCAAATTAACAAAAACATATACTGCCAAAACATTTTGTAAATAATTATATTACGTGAAAAGTTCAATACCAAGGCTCATTCGACGCAATTATGGCTCTATACGTTTCTACCTATCCGTTTGAGACGATGTTAGATCGTTTTGGTAATGTACACTAATGTTCAAAAGTATTAAGTCGTTTGACATTTTCAACAAAACTCTTGGATTTTATATACTGAAATTAAATTATACCTTAAATTCTATTTATTACTTAGTAATCACAAAGGTATAGATATTTGTTGGTAACTTAATAAAAATGATCGATTTAATTGTTTAAAAATTTTAATTGGTTACAAATATTCATCAACTTCTCATGATACGTTTTCTACGATTGAATATAAGTATGAAACTGTTTAATACTGTATAACTTTAATTTATTTTCAAATTCATCCGAAATTTGATAAATTTGATACTTTTGAGCGGTAATGTACGGTATATACGGTGCACACATGAACGCTAGTGTATCGTGCGTGTACACTCGTTAATAAAACAGCGTTAACTATGTTGGCCAGTACGGTTCAATCGCTCTTCAGTGAATTAGCAGCCCAGGAACACGTCCATTACGGACAGGCAAACGCGAAGGTAGCATGTTGTATTTATTTACGTGTGAATCTCGTAAAACACGAATGTAAACTTTTATTTCGCTTTTTTATGGTTGCACTTTCTTTGTAAGTTTCGTTGCGCCACATTAAGAATGGTCATTGGAACAGTGATAAGATATGCAGTGTGTTTCACCGAATTTGTTGGTAAACAATATTTCTTGGTATTGATTTTTTTTCGTTATGAAAGGAAAAAAGTAAACTTTCGATATTTTTAATTGATAGTATTGATTCTGGCAGGAAATAGCAAATAATTAATTACGTACTGCTTTTTCCGTACAAAGTCCGCTGAAAAAGAATCACACACTATTGGCTTCTTAATTAACTTTCATAAGCTATCAAGAAAACTGTTGTTTTCATTAATAATGAATATGTATTTGTCTTTGCAATTATTAGAAAATGTTTGCCAATGTTTGTTTCTTGTGAAACTAATTAATTTTTTTTTTAATGTTCGCAAAGTCAAAGGATATTTACCATATTTACTTTGGAACTTATTACAATTTTTCTTGTTAAAAATATCAATCTATTTAACTTTAATTTTCTGATTAACCCTTTGAAGCATAGATCATAAATTCAATTTTCTCCCTATTTTTAGGGATTCTGCTTCAATGTGTACTAGGTTCAATTCAATCCTATCGAAACATGTGCACCAGACTTAAGGTGTCGTCTCACATCTCAGACTCGTTTGTTTGGGTTTCCAAGTGTCTCGTTTTTATCCTGATGCCGAACCCCGTTTTTGATCAGAGACGAACCCAAGGCAATCTTTCAGAGTAATTTGATAAGATGTAACCCAATTAAGGACAGTGAAACCACACGTTGCTTGTAGTGATCTACAGAATGCAATGTATTATTTCTATTTTATAAATATTTCATTTAAAAATTGATAAGACTAATTTTAGTGAAAATACCATTGGATACGCTTCATAGGTCTCGGTCACAATTGACCCAATTCCATCGTTCGAGGGATAAAGATTATAGTTTAGATCTTAGTTTTGTTAGATTACTATCGAACATCGCGCGAACAAAAGTAACGAAGAACAATATGCTATAAAAAGCTCTGTATATGAAGAGTGTCGTGCCTCCGGCTACTTACCAATGCCATTACTGTCCTTTCTACATCGCGACGACTCGCACCCTTCTCAAGCATCGCAAACCAGACGTTTTCCGGCTTTGCTGGACGGGGTATACAAGTTTAATGGCAGGTGATTGTCATGACTTCTGCTCTTTGCGCCGCTCTTTTCGCTCGTAGCCTGCGGTTTACCAAGGGAAAACGATGTTTGCTGTGTTATTAATTCCTGAGCGAAAGTTTGACTTAACGAATCTCCCCTGGATAAAACGCGAAACGTATGTACGTTCGCAGCTGAAATGCAGGAGTCGATCAAAAAATAGGATACGATTAAAAAAATATATGTGTACTGTTTTGTATTTTTTAAAATAGCTTTTTGCACTATAATTATTTTCCTCAGTTTGTTCTCAGTTAGCTCGAATTTAATTTGTTCTCCTTTTAATATTTCAGTTATGAAAAATTGTATGGAGTTGTTATGAATGCATGTTTTTATTAAAAAGATTGTTTATGCTTATTCAATTATTTATATTCTTTTTAACAGGTATTCATTCAGAATAGTTTAGTTGTTTTTATTCTGTAAGAATGTTATTTGTAAAAATATTATATATGCTCGTTTTATTAATTAATTGTAAATATAAATTTCTAAATATGCTTACTGCTCATTATAATTACAAATTGTGCATTTTATATGATTAACGTAGATTTATTGAAATTAAGCTGAATTATTATAATTCCAGGAGAAAAATATCAGCAATCAGTTACAGACAATGCATACAAAATACAAATGAAACTTACAATATTGTCGGTGGAAAAGTCCGATTACGGAACGTACAAATGCATATCGAAGAATTCTCTAGGAGAAACAGATGGCAGTATTAAACTCTACCGTAAGTATTGTATTTTGTACCTTTTTAAAAAATTCTGCACCATTTTGCACTTTTCTTTAATTTAAATTTTATAGAACGATTTGACCTAGATACGAATTTTTAAGCATAGTAGTGCTACTCTCCTGCTACCATAGTCTATAGAAATTATAAATTTCTATCTCCCTTGACCTCTTCAAATGACAAATTTTCCTCCTACAGTCCTATCGACGGCAATATAACGAGAGCCCTACTGTACTATTAAAAGTATCGTAGCACCCAAAATGATTAGTGATTTAACAATGAATTAAAATTACAATATATACTTTATAGATATACCAACACCAACAACACAATTGAAAACGACGACCACCCCCAGTTCCACTGTCGAAGAAGGTAAATTTATTAACAAAGACAAATTTTCAGAATTACAATGATTTACTCCGTTATACAATATATTCAGAAATGCAAATAAAGATGCTAATGAATGCCGTGAAAATTAATGGATGTATTATGTTACCTCGTAATATCTTGTAAATCTAGAATTTATATTGGAAAGATATTCTAATTGTTACGACCTTGCAGCCACAGCAAAATAAAATGAGAAAAGCCACTCACAATTAACTCCACGAATTGATTTGTTGTCACATTTCAATTTATTTCAAAAAATTGTCGAAGTTATATTTAAACAAATATCGAGTGCAATATGAATATGTGTACAGCTTCTCCCAGTGACCTGACTTAAAAATGGATGAAATTTTATTCAATTTTGATGTATCGTCTATGGTCTATCGATTCCTATATTTTATACAGCTGTCAAAGATATCGCATTTAAAAAAAAAATTGTTGCTTTATTAACGAACACGTTCCAGAATAAATGATTTTACCAACAACATGTACCAAGGTTTCATGAATAAATAATAAAAATAAACTGTTATTCAAAAATGTTAGTGATCAAAGTATAACGACTTTTTTTTTATTAAATCTTAAATTATGATTTTCAAAATTTTGTTAATTCGATACAAAAATAATAGATTATGTAGTAAACGTCCATTACATAGAACAGAATTGAAAATAGTACTAATAGAGAAATAAATCATTTATTTTTCAGTTGAAAATATTCAAAACTCACGACAAGGACCACTGCCTAGTATGGAGCCTATCCAGAATGAAGGAACGGATACTTCATTGCCTAATATCCTTAGGAACGATGGTGAGTAACTTTAATCACTAGTAAATTTCTTTTTCAAGGCAGAAAAACCAAAACGCATATTAACAAATTTAACCCTTGAATGGCCGACCACGGGAGTGACAATTTTGTATTATTTTGATTTTTTAAATTTTATACTGTTCCTTTTAAAATTATACATTTAACTTTAACTTAATTTCCTTGTATATGGTTTATAAATTTGGGTTTCGATTGACCCAGACTTCGCTGTTCAAGAATTAAAAAGAAGATAAGGTTGTAATATTAATATTCAAAAGCAATGATCTTCCATTATTGAAATTTTTTCTTTACACTCTACTGTTTGATCCTCAGAAATCTTTCGTTCACAGACGCACATACATCAATACAAAACTGTAGTTTAACTTCAGCATTGTATTGCTAAGTCAGGAATGAGCATCAGAGCAATCTCTTTAAGTAACGAGATGTATTGTACCCCAAATAAACCAGGACGATGATACAGTATACTGCCTTAAGTATCCGACATATCACGCTATTCGATCAATCCAGTACTTCGTGAATTACCTAATCGCATTCAAACCCACCTGCAACAATATGTAACCACTTCCTTCCAATTTTTCTTATCTTTAAACGTCCACTCTTCTCGATTTTCTTCATCTGCTTCTTCTATCAGTTTTACCTGGTGCATCCATTTTTCACATTCATGAAATAATCAAAAACTTGGAAAGCTCGGAGGAGTTGGAATACTCCGAAGACGCGCGTGTACCAGGAGATTGTATGAAGACTGAAGGAAAAGGACCATTGCTTTAGCTTTTTAAGGTTCTCTATGTCAAATAGAGCTAGAAAGAAAAAGAGTAGAAGAAGGTGAAAAGGTTGAGGTCGAAGGGTAAAAGGAAAACGGTTAAGACTATTTTATGGAATATAGTGAAAGGGAACCCTAAAGCAGAACGCAGTATGCGGTCCTGAATGCCGCGACATCAATCAGTGCCGCTTCTTAATGCTTTAATTTATGACCTTCCTATGTCGTGGTCGCAATCCATTTGTCATTCGAACTTCTTAAATGCAACTTCGGTAAATGCTGAATGTGTTAATCGCCTTTAACGAATAAATTTATATCCTTCATTGTTCGGAAGTATATATGCCCTAAATAGAACGTGGAACGTTCCGCGGCTAAAAATGAAATGGAAATAGTGCAACTTTTTGTCGTACGAAACTTCATTTTCTAGAAAAATGAGTTTGAAAATCGCGTGCACTTGATTGATGCCCGGGGTTACTAGTTTCACTACAGACTGCTATTCTGACTGTTTTTGTACACAATGCAATTTCGGAGTTCTCTTGCTATCTTGATTGTCGCATGCGCTACCGGTATTAATGCAATACGTTGAATAGCGTAGGAATCACCGGCGACCGGCACCGCAAAGTAGATACAATTAAACCACAAATAAAAAGATAGTATTTTAATTTCGGCGGTAAATTGAAAGTTTCAAATTTGAAAATTAATTGTTCCTGTTATCCATAATTGGAATTTCAATATTTAGTAATAAACGTCCGTTTTCACTGTAGCAGTTAAATTACTTTTTCCCAAATTATTTTTTCTTTTCAGTTTATTTGTAGAACATAATTCAAATATTATAGCTATTGTTATGAAAAGAACGTTTATTACAATTATTAATTAATTACAAAGTTAGCTTTCGGGTATCATTTCCAACAATTTTGCATTTGCTTCGTTGACATTGTACATTCAAGCAACAGTTGCAGCTTTGTCGGAGCAAGTTTGAATATTCAAGCGCGTACAGTCGCGTTTGCATGTTTACATTTCGAAGTTTCCAAGTAAAAATTGAATTCAATTCACCACGTAGTTGTAACAATGTGCAATCAAGTTCTCATATTTTTTCCTTTGTTGCGTTTTGTAACGATCATTATATTTTCATTAATCTTGTACGGAGAATTCGTTATAAACCTAAAACTGATGAGACTATATTTCATAGTAGCGCAAGGGTTAAAATAGAGGAGTTTAAAAATTTCATCAGTGACATAACAGATTATACTTATTTCAATTTTGACGTAAAAGAATTTGGATCAATATTGCTTTATTCGACAAGTTATTGAAACCATAAGGGAAATAGGGAAATTTCTTAAAAAAGCACGCGAAGTAAGATGTAAGACTGCCTTCAACGTTGTACATGGCAGCGGTGGAGCTTAACAGTAGGATATTCGATTAAGAACTTTGGTATAAATGAAAAGTAGATACGGCGGGCGTATTTTAACGTAAATACGTTATCCCGCTTAGAAATTCCCTGAGAACTTCCTTTTAAATCATCGGCCTCGGCGTAATGCGAGAACTTACGCACAGTGGTGTGAGAAACTTTTTGAAGGGAAAGTTCGAAGGAAGACGTGAAATTTACCCGCGAACTTTCAGCAACGTGGCACGATGCCGTAGATCTTCTCCAAGGCGACAAACACTTCGTTCTCAACGGGATTTTGATGAAATCCCACGGCGGTTTATGAACTACCGCGTCGCCTTCACTATGAAAAGTAATCTGATCTTTCGTTTCACGAAAACTTTCCTAGGGTTTTCCTGGGCATTTCGCGTTTTATTCAATTGTAATCTGTCGTTTCAAGGGAATACGGAAAATCGAAATTGAAAAGTCCGAGGGAGAAACGACGGTAATTACAAAAGGTAAAATTTCAAGAACTCTCCTCCATTACACACATTCCAAAATTTAATTGATGTCTTCCTTTTTACATTGGATCTCTGGGATTGTTCATAAATTTTCTGAAATTAACAATTGTTATTTTAATAAAAAGGAGTATGGATTTTGATCGATTTTCCCTGAGTAAAAAAATTTTTTCTAATGGAAGCAAAGATCATATTATAGGCAAAATGTTAACCACGTTTAATTATAAATAATTAAAGTGAATAAAAAAACACCATAACAGTATCACTTTTTATATAAATTAATTAACATTAACCTTCGAACGACGGACCATGGAGAGAGCCCCAATTTTAATTTAATTTTGTATTTTATATTGTTCTCATTTTCTAAATTTTATATTATTCTTGCAATATGAAACCACTTCGCTTAAAAATTACACGTTTAATTTTTGTAAGTTTGGATTTTGTTCGACCCAGACATCGTCGTTTGTAATATAATAAAAAATATTTAAGCTTAATATTACTTTCGGGGTAACATTAAAGAATTTTCGTATTCATGCTCGCTGCTAATAAATCAATCACTTTTTCTCAGATATACGGCTTCACGGGAGAGCAAGCAGCAGCGACTATAACGATGCTGAAAACACCGTGACAAAAGGACGAAAAAATATTGGTGGCGAGGTACGGCCACGAAGAATCGACAACACGGCGCAATCGATGTCATCCAGGGGTACAAGCACGAATTTTCTAGTGCAATCTAGAACGGCCATCTGCATAATCCTACTATCTGCCCTGTCGTAGTCACGTCAGTGTCCAATAGCGGAAAAAAAGAAGAAAATAAAAAATTAAAAAAGAACGGTTGTTCGAGGGAAATCCTTCGGATGGGATCAAGATTCGTCCTGTTCATCGTCATTTATCTCAACCGTGAAAGGGATCAATTAACGAATGTGCTTGTGAAACTGAAACTGAAGTCAACGAAACAATCTTATCGTTAGTTAGTGTTATTCGAACGAGAAAGTTTAGTCAATGAGATCCTTTCAAGTCTGCCACTTCTGTTATTACTAATTATCACAGTTTATTTGAGCTCGTTAAAATCGTAACTTTAATTTTCTAAAGGATGCGCTTCGAATAGATAAGCATTTTAACTCCTATGTACATACGATATTTTTTGTATGCTTTATAAACTTATGAATTACTCGAAGAAATTTCATTCATTGAAACATGTTCGGCCTAATTACTGTACACTGTATCGTATTATTGTATCTATTATCGTTGCATCTGTTGTACTAGTTAATGTACAATACATATGTACAGGGTGTCTTTGAAGAAATGAGATTGTTCTATTAATTTCAGTTCTTGAAAAATGCCGTGAGAAGACACTCTCCATTAGAAACTAAACGAAAGTATGTTAGAAGTATCTGAAATCGAGATTACTTCAGCCTCAGTTCAAGTCGGGAAGTGATTGGATAGGGTCGGATCGGGTCAGGTTGGGATCTTGAAAGTTGTAAAACTAGGGCTGTGCGGGTACCCAAAATTACGATATTTTTCTATTTTGTAGTCTGGTCTTGAATTTGAATTTCTACATTTAGAAGCGTTTTTATATTTTATACATCGTTTCGCAACGTTAACTGCATCATACTGTATTCTTTACTTACTACACAGTTTCGATTTACCTAATTGAAAGTACAATTTTCCAAACATTAAACAATCTAAGGGTTGAAGGTTTAAAAGCAAGGAAAATGTATGAAACAATATTATTATGTTTTAAATTGATCTGTAAGATTTTTTGTACAATACTGTTGTATTAAAACAATGCGTTTACAAAGATACGGCCATAAATAAAGAGGAATCCTTGTATTACTTTAGCAGCAAATTGAATTTTCAATGTTGGCAACTTAGTACTTCTAAGACACTCTGTATTTACTATGCAATATAAGATTACTCGACACAGCACAGACAATGACATATTATTTCTGTGCTAATGTGCAACATGTTGTTTGAAATAACTTTGTATAATTGATGTGCACGTGTATACATTGGAACCTGTTGCATAAACGTTCGAATGATTTGAACGAATTGTACAATGATGTTTGCAATTGAGAACATTCCAGTTGAGACGAGAGTGACTTGTAAAACCTTAGGAGGAGCCGTATGTGTAAATTTCCTCTAGAAAGTAATCATTTGCATATATTTGTAAATAAAATAAGAATACGATAATTCGAATAATGTGAATTTGTTAGCGAATCTGTACATATGCGTAGAATTGAAAACTGTTCCATTTGTCTCCTGGTTAATTTTAAATCATTCACTTTCATTCGTTTTTTAATAAAATTGTACTTAACGAATTTATTTTCAGCAATTGAATTGTATATATTAATTATAGATATATAATTTACATCTGCCCGATGATTTTTACAATCGAGCATTTTAAAGTGTACTAATACGTTGATTGCGCCAGTCAAAATGATTCAATTTTTATGAATTTTCACACGATGTTGCTCACAAATAATTACTGTTGCAATCAACATGTTAATTATCTTTATCGGTAATAAGCAAAAGTAATTGTTTATTATAGCACAGTGCATTTGTATAGTGATCATTGTTCAAATATTATTAATTTATTGATTTAGTTCATTTGTTGAGCTAGGTGAGAATGGTATGGAAGGTGATAGTAACATGGAATATCTATTTTATTTTTCGATTTACAAAATTTCAAAGTAGCTAAAAATAAATTATTTTTAAACTAATAACAGACATTAAATATTATAAACATTGCAATACATATTTACGAAAATTGAGCTGGAGATCGTAGTGGTACATATTACTATCACCTCATTTAGTACTTACATTGTACCATAATCTGGTTGTTGATGAAATTCATTGTACAATCTGTATATACATGTAGCAAATAATTGAAAAATTACAGTAAACATAGTTTATGATTTGTAATCTGTAATTAGTTGTAACGGTTATAGTAATTATCAACATAATAATAAAAGTACCTCAGTGAGCTTGCTATTTTTTTCTAAATATGCAGTATTTGAAATTAACTTCTTCTCATAAGCACCTCTGAGTACTTGTATATTGATGAATAAATTGTTTATTGTTTATTTTGATGATTCCAACACAGAAGTGTAAGAATAAATTAATCTTATATGCTGCATATTTAAAGGATTTTAGTAAAGTTCTTAGATAAAAATCAATGTAAAAGCTATATTTCCGTCGTTGTAGATTTAGTTTAATTGGAACGTTATCTGAGAACAAACGAATGCTTATCGTTGAGTAGATATCATAACGAAAAGTGTGAATGTTTAACTCTTAGAGACCGGAACCGAACGCAGCTGAACACTTCATACATTCCAAAATTTTTTTTATTATTTCTAATTTTTTCATTATACGAAAACATAAATGGTGTGAAATTTAGAACTGATAAAAATTACTTTTCACTCGAAAGCAAAGGAAAATTTATGTTGGTAAATCGAGATAATAATTACTAATTGTGAGCGCATCCACGTCTTTAGGCCACAGCAGCAACTTATACATATGTATATTTGCTCGCAGTACTTTAAGAGTTAATTTGTTACGTGCAAATGAAGCAGTACCTCTCTTATAAATATTTGCATGGGATGTCCCAGTAAGACTGCTCAATTTGGAAACCACAAAAGTGCATGTATAGCAAAAATTATGCATGTACACCTAGGTGCAATGCAGGCTTCTTTTGTAGAAAGAGCCATTTGCTTTTTATGGAGAGCCTAAGGAAAACCTAAGAAGGGCCTAACATAGATATCTCTTGCATTTCTTTTTAATTATGAAAAGTATGTGTTGAGCTAAAGTGTACATACACTGAATATCGGATTTTTACAAATTTTAAAATCATAATTTTGATTTCTTTGTAATAAAGAATTTACAATTTTCATGTTTTTATAGTAATAAAGGATTTTCAAAAATCCTCTATTATTGTTAGTGACTTTTGTTATTTATTGATTATTTGTCAGTGACTTTATTGATAGACAAATGCTTTTCTCATTCGGTTAAATGAACGATGTACTGCTCCATTGTGCTATGAGTCATAGCATAAGAAAAGTTTATTGTAGAATCATAACATAAATTAGTCCAAATGTATGGTAAGTAATTAAAGAAAGTACTTTGTATTCAAAATAAGTTATTGATTTGCATCCTTGCATCCTTTACACCTCTGCATTCTTTACATCTCAGAATCCGTTAAATCCCTGCTTTCTTCATATCATAGCATCCCTAACTTTCCTCAATCATCTCTGCATTCCTCGGATCCTTTTTTTTTTTTTTTTTTTTTTTACGTGGTGGAAATCTTCAGAAAGACATCTCCAGTCCCCTGAGGAGGGGCTGGAGGTAGTGTGGGATTTTTACCCACTAAAACCACCACGGTGGCCTGCATTGGGGTTATAGGGAGGGCCCCGGGATCTCTGACGGACGTACCGGGGCCTCCCACCCCGCTCTGACGCCCCTGCCTCGGGGGAGGGTCTGGTTTTTGACCCACCCGCATGTGCCAAACTCCGCCGACATCGGGGGCCACACCCGATGCCGGCACTCCACGGGGGCCGCGTGCAGTGGAGACCGGGGTCCCATCCCCGGGCCCCCTGCGGCCACACTTCATATCCCTGAACTAAAATTTCACCGAAAATAGCGCCCCCTAGCGGCAAAAATTTGAACTAAAATTTCGACCTCGGATCAGCGCCCTCTGGCGGCGAAAAAAGGAACTAAAGCTTGCAGAAATTTTGGCCCTCTAGCGGCAAAAATTTGAACTAAAATTTCGACCTCGGATCAGCGCCCTCTGGCGGCGAAAAAAGGAACTAAAGCTTGCGGAAATTTTGGCCCTCTAGCGGCAAAAATTTGAAATAAAATTTCAACGTCGAATCAGCGCCCTCTGGTGGCAAAAAAAGGAAGTAAAGCTTGCCGAAATTTTGGTCGTCTAGCGGCAAAAATTTGAACTAAAATTCTGACCTCGAATCAGCGCCCTTTGTAATGACTTCTTACTCAATAAGAGCTTACAGCGGTACAAGGGGTAAAAGGATATTAGAGGGATATAATGAATACAGGGATATAAAAGATGTGATTTGGGAATAGTCCCCGCGAGGCCCATAAAGAGAAATAAAATAAATAATTAGGAAGCGTGGATTTGTCCCATAAAGGAGAATAAAGTAATTAATAACTGAAAAGGGTGGACTTTAGTCCGTAAAGTAGGATAAAATAATACATAACTGGAAAAAGTGAGACGGAGGTCATAAGGAAGAATAAAATAATAAATAAAAGGATGATCCGCCGTGACTTAGAAGAGACATAAAATCATAAATTTTATTCCTCTTTGACGAGCTTGTTAACAAGTGGAAAAAATGAATAAAGTAAATTAAATGAACTCCGGAAAGAAATTAGAAGACGATTATTATACTGGTTATGCCCTCTTCGTACGGACCTGATTTGATCATGGGGTGTCAGGGACCCCGCTGCGTCATTTTCAATGATTTATATTTCAAACCTGAAACTATAAATTGCAAAACGCTAAATTATCTTACCGTGGAAAATTGTCATTCATCAAATTCCACGGTGTTAAAATCTTTTCCTTTTTTAAAAATATATTGTATTGCAAAACAAATAACTAACAGTCTATGAATAGTTCAGTGTTACATTTATTTTTATACCAGTATATTTATGAATTATATTACGTTATAGAGGCATATACATATAGTCACGCCACTACTTAGCAGGGAAAATACGGTTTTATATATATGTACATTTTAGTATAATTATATTTTGTTTATATATACTTGTTAATTCTTTGTGTATTCTACTTACAAGCATTCGTTAGAAACGTTGCATTTTCGCAATTAATTACATTAATCATTCTTCAACATTGATTACGATGATATCTACAATGCTGATGATAGAAAATATTCGCATGTACATGTTGTTACAGTCATTACATTCTACTTACATAAGCTCGAATTTTTAGAAAATTCAAGCTTATAAAGTTATTAGTACTAGCACTATTAGTATTAATTATAAAACAATTTTTCTTCCCAAAAATTTCGATAACATTACTCATATTATAAACAAGTATAATTCAATTGTTTTTGAATATTTTTAATCAAAACGTAAATCATTATAGCTCTGTTATATTTCATCTTACAGTTTTCTTTATTTAATAAATCTAAATAATAAATTTCCTATTAATAATGTTTATACGCTGACACGAGAAATAAATTACATTTTTTACGTAATGTTATCAACAATTCCTTCATTCTAATTATCATCTAACAATATTATTTATATTATACGTATTACGACCACATATTTATTTTTATTTGTCTTTAAATATTCTAATTGAATCTATCTACGAAAAGTCTCGTCGAACAAAAGATAATAATCTAACTCGTAAACTCTTTTCGAGCAAGCTGTAAAAATCTTATACGAAATGTAGAAATCGTTGGATCGAGATTTGTACTAGAAACTTAAGTCTTTATTTTAATCGTCTAAAAATATTTAGTTTGCGAAGAAACGACGGCAGCTTATTTTTAGCTTTAAGAGTTCTAATACAAAAGCTGTATTTTTAATTATGCTATATAAAATACTTGTTATTCAATATTATAAAAAAAATACACTGAGAAACATTTCCTGCAATTTATTTATTTAAACGTATAGTGCAAATGTACTTGTGATAAAAATTATTTTTCGTCCTGCCAACAAATCATTTCGTTGCACTCAATTTATAGATACAAAATCTAATTGACTAGTATTAGCTTCGTGTTTTAATTATGAATTTATAATTGCGAATACAAAACTTTGTTATGCAAGGTGTTACGGTTAATGTAAAGATAAAGAGAATAAAAGAGTTACTTTCTTTCACATTTTTATACCGTACATTGTACTAATTGTAAATATTATCGATATGTATTCATTTCACGTTTATTTTTATAAATTCTTGTTTGTCGGTCATCGACGTAGAATAAATGAGAACTTCATTGTAATACATTGTGAATGAAATAATTGAAACCAGCGGTCTTGCTGTATATACAGGGTGTTCGATAACAGGTGGGCAAAATTTTAAGGGATGATTCTAGGGATCAAAATAAGACGAAAATCAAGAATAACGAAATAGCGTTTATGGCTTTGTTTTCCAATAATTAACGTTTAAAAATTCGAGTAAAAAGCGCCTGAAACCTGCAACCCGCCCAGCACTGACGACTGAATGTCAGGTCAGCAGGGGTTGGTACAGTCATAATCAAGAATCGAAGCCGAATGCTGCAGTACCGAGAAACAGAATAGCACGAGGTAAGTTTCTACTATTCAACGATTCTTGATTGTAACTGTACCTTCCTCTGTATATTACATTATGCTTCAAATTATTTCCATAACTTATTGTTTAACCCTCGAGCGGCGAACCATGAAGAAAGCTCCAATTTGAATGTACCAATTGACTCAAACTCTGCTGTTCAAGGGTTAATAATTAAGTATTTTTTCCTTTTGTTCCGTGAACACCTTACACACTTTCGTGACAGCGAATAAACAAGAATGTTGTAATACTGTTTACATGGATATGTACAATATTAGGATGCATAGCGGACGAAAATTTATAGAGTATCAAGAAAAATGTGGACTAATTTGTTATTACACGATATTTCATTATGATTATGTTATATATTAGCCAATATATTGAATTTTTAAACTAAAAGTACTAAATCAATCATATCAATGCAATACTTATCACATACACTGTCAATAGATTTGTAGATACTGAAATTTATTTCTGTCTATTCGATGTATTTTTAATAACCGCAAAATATTTGGTACTATGTTTATCCTAAAATCTATGGGGAACAATTAACCCAATTGTGCATATAAATATATCAAAGAGCGACAGAAGAATATAAAAGTTGAAAATAAAATAAATTATTATCAATGGAAATAATTTTCTACTTCAAACAGAACCATTTCATTTAGCAAAAAAATGTACCTTTACTCATTACTTTTGTAACAGACCATGTAAGTACACATGCTTATTGAACACTATGGTTTTCATATAAAAATCTTTTCTGACGCTAAACCCAACATTTCCACTCTTTTCTCCGCATTTTCAAAACAATTCTCCAATCGTTAAGTTTTAGGCTTCAGTTTACAACCTTCGTTCGATTTGCATTTGTCTTTCTTATTACGATTCGTACAAAAAATTAAAAACTTCTTGAAATGCACCTAATTTGCACGATATCAAAATTGGGCATTATTCAAATCATTTTCAAATACAAATTTTTAATGAAACGAAGATACTTAGGTACTTAATTATACTTAATGATAAAAATGTAAAAGGTTTAATTTGTTTATTTTTTCTGATTCGTTAAATAAAATAATTAACCCCTTAAACAATTATGTTCTGTATTTCCCTGTAAGAAATGACCAAAATTTTTACGTATTTAAATGTCCCATTAGAATAAATTGTTTTTCTTTTTCAATGGTAAGATTAGTTTTTAAAGTACTTCCCTAATGCTTTATCCAACGCGATGTACAAAAGAATAAATTTTTGTACGTTTTATCATTTTTCTTATATACAATACTTTTAAATATGTATAATAATATACACGGCTTTTGTTTAAATAAAGATCATGACAAGTCGTGACAATCATAATGTTTAAGGGGTTCAATTAAAATATAATTTTATTCCATTATTGTAACAAAATGTATTTGTTTTTCATTTCTTTAACACATTGACTCCGGGAAGAAATTATAAAATTCTGACGTCTAAAGGGGTATCTATGTCGTCTCATAGAACGTAGATCTGCGGATTTTGGTTGTAACGTGTTAATAAAAATGTACTAAAATCAGGTCAGTTTCATAGATATTCAGTTTCAATCATAAATTGTTACTTAATGCAGTTTAAGACCGTCGAAAGGATACTCTCAGTCTTTGGACAACGCTATTCTAACACACTATATATAGTTATATACACATATACCATACGCTATACAGATGCACAAGCTACAATATGCATATATCGAGTGTATATGTACATGTACATTAATGTGTACATTCATAGTTATTTCGTTCATTGCTATTTAGTTACATTGTTCTTGGTAAAAACATTGGACGCTTCCACCGAGGCGGCTGGTGTTAATTATATTAAAGCGTTCCCTATTGAGTGCTTACAATTACGGGCTCTATATACAGGCTAATTCAAAAAGAACATCATTATCATTTCAATATTTGAAACTGTGAATTACATTAAATACTAAATAACCGATCTCAGTTATTTTTATTACATATAAAAAAAGTGTTTTTTTTTTAATTTCTAAAAACTTCAAAAAGAATGTGAAAGAAATTGGTATCTTAGCATTTTGATAACATCAGAAGAGAATTTAAATGCGAGTCAATAGACGGCATATTTAAAAATAATATAAAGTGAGAAATTAAATTTGGATAATTATTTATCATTTGAAGTAATTTACACATTTTCAAATATTCAAAAATTCCAATATCCATTTTGAGTAACCATGTAGTAATGATTCTGTTAAAGTCAAATCTACTACAATTCAGCTCTGGTTTACCAGAAAGAGAACATTTTAATTATTATTAAGGACACAATTTACACAAGATCATTTATGTGTGATAATTGCAAATCAATCACTGTTACAATACATATCAGTGAGAATATAAAAGTGGTGTAAAATTTATTTATAAAACTCCAGTTTAAGATTATTGAATGAAAATTCGTTGAATCTATATCATCATGAAAATAATTTTTTCAATATTTTTTATAATTAAGTTTCTAAAAAACGATATAGCTATTGGGATGTTCTGTTTCTGCTAGACCATTTCATAACAAAATATATATATATATATTATAGGAATTCGTGAAAAACAGGGTTATCTATATGACAACTCTATTTTCACGATTCCTTTCACTACTGGATTTGGAAATCCCAATTTCACAATATTTGAATATTCAAATACCTAGTTACATGAATCTAAAATAGAAAGAATTGAACTGTTTGCTTAGAGAAAGAATTGTTGACTATGTGAAATGTGATATGTCTTGATTTCATAGGAACCAATTTGAAGGTAATCAAATGAGTTGACAATGAATTCTGATGCAAATCAAAACCTTGAGTGCACATTCGAACACATTTCATATGAGAAAGCCTACTGAATATGAAAGGTTAACGAAACTCTATTTATATTCTGTTTGTTTTATTCTTATTATGGTGCTCCTTTTTGTAGAATTTGTTGTACAGTGAGAAACAATTAGTAGTTAATTTTTAACCGGATCTATCCTTCTAAAGTATCCTTATCAATAAATAAATTATCTTAAATGAAAACCTAAATATCCTAGATACATTCTAGATATATAGATTATTCTAATTAAAACCCTAAATAAATATCCTGGAAATTCTAATAAAATTAATTATTCTAAGTTCTGAAAATTCTCAATGAATTGTTTGAAATTCAATGATTTGAAAATCCAACACTGAATATGGCAAGAAACGAGCGCAAAATTCGCAGCAAAATGGCACTTAACTTTAAAATATATGACTATATGAACACTAGCAGAGTTAGGTCTGATATTGACTAGGTTTGAGTACCATCATGAAATACAATTGAGTATGATCGAGGCTCATCATACACTATCCAGATGTAATCACAGTACAACTGTTAAATTGTAAAATTTGTTCTTACAAGATTTTAATTTTCAAGAAAATCAATGTTGAATATTCGTTGAATACTATTAGAAAAAAGTTGAAACTTTTGCATAGCCTTAATTCAATAAGTATACAATTTTATATTTTTTAAAACGAAGAATATTTGAAAAATAATTAATTTATTTAATTGAAATATTCCATTGCAGTTTCTAATCTTTGAAACACTTCGCAGATATTTTTTCACGTTTGTAACTAACTAACAATTCAAATAGATAATTAAAATATCAAAGGAAACCAGACCAACCACGCTGTGAATTCTACAAATACCTAAAAATCGATTTTCTTGGAAACGAATTCGCTTTAAAGCAGAAATTTTCTGTTATCTTTTCCACATATTCTTGTACCAGAGAACCACTCATTTTACAGTTGTACCCTGTACTAATCTATGTTTAATTCAATTCCAGCAAAAGTTTCTTCTCGAGACTGTTACTTATTGCTTGCTGCGTTTTTTTTTCCATGACGAAGAATGTGTTATACTTAATTCACTAAATTAATAGCTAATATCGTTACATATGATGATGCTTTATAATACAGTGTAAGTGGTCAGCACGATTCTTGATAATTTATCCTCGAGCGAAGTCCCTGAGCGATGGATTTCCAAATGAATTTACAGATTTTCCACGTGTCGCGTTCGAAAGAGAAATTCGACGATAAGATGGCGTGCAAATGGTGAAATTTTCAAGCTGGATGGAGCGTTCTTAACTGAGGATGATGATGGTAATAAATGATAAGTGTAACCAAAGCGAAAATCAGGCTAAAAGAGTTCTCTTCCGTCGCCACTCCAGAATCATCGTAATCGTCCCCTTCATTTCCGCTGGTTTCTTTACGACCTCGCAGCTTCAAATCTACGAAAGGAAATTGAAGCAATACTTATTTTTTAGTAGCTGGTAGAATAAAAGTGAAAATTACTCGAATTAATGTGCATTTCCTTCAACATTTAATGCAACTTCTTTTTTTCTTAATTTTACCATTTCAATTTATTTGCAAATTGTACAGGTATAAACTCAATAATAAACATAAATAAGAATTAAAATAAGATAAAATAAATAGAAACAGTCACAGAACTATAATGCACAATATAAAATTAAACATAAATTCAATTATAAATTATATTAGTTTAACTTGAATACTTGAAACTAATTTTTGAATGTTATTAAAAATAATTAAAACTATTTAAACTATTTAAACTTCTGGGAAACTTATCAAGTCTTCATGATTATAACGTAATTTAATATTTTGAAGAAAATTTGTTCTTGATAAAAATATTTAATATTATTTTACACAGAGTGCACACTAAATACTGTAATGAATTTACTATTAATGCAGTATTTACCTCGCTCTTTTAGCATGTCCTGATTTCCCTCGAAAATGTCGTTTCCCGAGTTGTGTCGAAACTTTCCTGTAACACAAGTAACATTAATAGTAAGCTCATGCATAATCGATGAAAAACAACGTTGCTTTTACCACCATTTTCCCTGTTTAACCACGATTTCTTATTCCATTTGGATCTATTCTATTTTCAATGTATTTCATTCCACACGTCAATATGCATTAATACATAATGAGTTCTAATTGTACCAAGTCAATTTCAATTATAGATTACTTTCTGTACAATAAAATTAATTCTACACAAAAAATTTTCCGTCAAAATACGTTTATGCATGAATCATCATAACTTGAATTCTTTCATGATTTCATGATTTTATTTGTATAATATTGAGACATCTGCTCTGAATTTAAATGTAAAGTATTTCTGCACAGAGAGGAGCAAGCAACTCAGTATCTTGACCTATGGCTTGAACGGTTCTATAAATCTTCCGTCGAATACAACACCACCTTTCAATTTCATATCTACGCAAATGCAGATGCATGGTCAGACAATAACAAATCTTTAGAGTAAAGAGGAGTGCATTCGTGGAAATATCAAGTTTCTTCATTGTTTTATTATATAAATTTATTCTTTCTGGTGTATTCTTCTATGAATACATTGATTGCCTCAAATATAGATAATATAGGATAATCCAAATTGGGTGTCAGATCTTCAAATTGAAATAAGACAAAAGATATTTAAGATTTGTCAAGTTTCCTTATTTTAATAAAAAGTCTATTACATGACGTTAATTATAGAACACAATGACATTCAAATGACCACCTTTTTTTTCACGAATACGACTCGCGAATAGAAAAACTCGAAATAGCATTTCATTTTATCCTACATTCTCCCAATGTGTTTCACTCTGATTCCTGACGCACCCAGAGGCGAGCCAGCTGACGAGAGATAAGATCCAGCAATTCCTGGAACACCTACCTGCTCGGATAACAGTCGTGATAAGGTCCCAAATCTGCGACCATTAACCGAGCATTACTGTATTCGGGTCATACAGCGATTAATCAACAATCTGTTCCCCATTCGTAATTTGTAACACTATATTTGATAAAAATTGCAAATGGGTTTAGTTACTGATTAATCAAGTTTCTTATTTTGTTGAAATGCATCCATAGTCATAACACTAAATTAATTTTAATATCATGTACTATTGGATTATGTGAATGCTTAAGTATACTCGAATTACAAATAAGTATAAAAATGGAAAATTATAAAAATATGAAGAAATCTTTCTTTTTTCATTTTTCGAAGAAAATTCCATGGAAAATGTAATTGAAAATGCTTTGCACAGAAGCGCTTCAAAGGAAAAGGAGTAGATAATAGGCATGAAGGTATATCAGATGGTATAGACGAAGAAGATAGCATATTAAGAACAGATAAAAAAATGTACTTTAAGAAGCGAAACTTGATGGAAGTAGATAAACCATCAACCATAAGTTAGATCAACCATCCAACAAAAGAACCATTTATACAAAATACTTACACAATTTATGTATTTAGGATAGGGTGAGACTTGTCCACTCCGAATAACTTTTAAAATGTGTTTTATAAAAAAATATTTTGCATAGAAATTGTGTGGTGTCGAAGGGAACATATGATGCTAAAATGGCTTTTTGAAAATAAGCTATTTTTTACGAAATATCAAAGTATTCTTTGAATGGAATCTCAGTCTTTTTACATAAAAATTTAAAAAAGCGATGAATTTTCAATGAGAAAGTGATAAGTTTTATTTCTTATGGGCAGAAATGGAAATATTCCAAGTAGTACAGACGCGTTGATATAATTTGTTTTATAGGACACGTATTTTAATAATTATTCAGGGTGGACAAATTATATAAGTGGCCTCGTTAATTTTAAAATATTAAATTTTTCCTTTTCAAGATAGAAATTCTGATGCCTCTAATTGCAATAAAATTGGAATTTCAAAAATACTTTTATATGTTCACACAGTGACCAGTCATTATTTAAACTTAAATACGATTTATAGATAATTAAAATCGTTGGTTGTTTCTAATGCATTTACAAAGAGCTTGTTTGTTTGGTTAAAACTTTTCATAATAGAATTTTCTCGAATCGAACACTGCAGTTCGCTCACTACAGAGAATATTTTAACTGCTAAAAGTAGTAGTGCAAAAAGTAGATTGGAATTCAGTTAGTCTGGATGGAAATCGAGCGGCTAACTTTCTACAAAGTTGTGTTGAAACTAAGCTGGGGAGGAAACAATTTATTGAGAAAGTAGTAAAGCATTCGTTTAAGCAAAATAAGAACAATGTTTAAATAGCTAATTATGTTCAGAATCAATTAATTATTATATTTGCATTAACATGATCACCTTCAATATTATCAAAGATAAATTCCCAACAAATTATTTGACAGTTATGAAACTGTAATATATTTTTATTGTATTAAATGTGTTTTCAAATGTATTTCATCCCTGAAACTGTAAAATTTTTATATTCAACGTTTTTTCAAACAGTACATTGTTTTCGAGATATTTAGGTTTGAAGTTATCAAATGAATATCTTGTATAGCCGCCTGACCACTAGCAGCCAGTATTCCAGCAGTCTGACCATGCGCCGACCTATACCACTTGTTTGGCTCGGCGAACTGACCCTATTCCTCTTATCTGGCACAACGTACCAACGCTATCCCCATGTCTGCCCCCTGCAACCCCACAACCCCATTTAACCTACCTGACCGTATATGAATCCTGCTTCCCTATTCTACTCTTATCTAATTATTTACTGATTGAATACCACTTGTCTGCTACCTACACTTTCTCCAAATAATTATTGGACTTGTTTACACCAGGTTTTTTTAGTATCTATTTTATTTATCCGTCAATCCATAGGTAAAATTCTTATTCTACCTCTCTGGATCTAATCATCTGTGCTTTTCAATTTTAATTCGATGCTATTGAAGTGCCTTCATTTTCTTAATTGAAATACTATCATGTTTTCTATCAGCAAATTTTACAAAAATAAGGGTATTTATATTAAATTGCCACCAATCAAAACATTTTCCAAGAAAATAATCCTCTTGGATCCTCTTCCAATAAATCCTCTTGGAATAATTTCAAGAAAATCCGGTATATTTTAATTAACGAGAATGCCACGTTGCAACGATTCGTGATTTCGTTCGTTATTCTGACAGCAGTGTTCTACGTTTATTATCCGATGTGGTACTTTATTTTTCACGCTCGAAGCGCGAGCTAGAAATCAGGAACACATTCGGCCTATGTTACCGCTTGCTTTGTGTCGAGTGGTACTTAGCGAATGATGCAGCGTAACGTACTTGCGATGAAATAACGGGTCGCTGATTAATTAGATCGAGTGTCTAGTTTGAGCATGCCAATCCACTATACACTCTTGAATGTACTCTTGAATGTACTTTTGACTGAGCCTCAACAAAAGATGGACACAAAATTCTACCTTTCCCGACGCATCCTATCAAATATTCGTCGAATGTCTAATAATCGTGTGTTAACTTCCAGAATAAGGGTGAAAAGGCACGTATTTAAATCAAAATTTAAAATTAATTTGTAACGTTATAGTAAAGAAATTATAAAATATCATTTTATTGCATTATTAAAAATATGTAATTATGCTGGAAAATGTTGGTTGGTGTTAGAATATAGGTAAAATATGTAAAATAAAACTTACCTTTGTATTGTATGTTACCATTACTAGAATTTGATATTCTTGCTGCAAAACAAAGAAACAAGAAATTAAAATTAAGTTAAATATGAGTTCTACATCTTTAAGTAAAATATCAAGAGCAATTTTAAGTCAGTCAGCCAAGTATTTAGTAAATAATTTAAGATTTATTCTCAAAAAATTAAATAGACTATAATATTTTTAATATTTATTAATTAATAAATCATTGAATACGACTTACGATAAACTTTAATGGTGCCATCGGTATCGCCTAATGAATTTCTGGACACACACTTGTACGTTCCGAAATCAGATGGACTGACAGAACTTATTGTAAGTTTCATCTGAACTTTATAGGCGTTATCCAGCAGAATAGGTTCGTATTTTCCTCCTGGAACAGATTGTATTTCTTTTCAAATTAATCCAATTTTTTCTCTAATAATTAATCAGTAAACAAGAAATATTCTCTGATTATCGAAAGATAAACAATTCATCGCTGATTTTAAAAAAGAAAATTTATAATTGAATGCCTAAGATCGACCATGTATCACCCGCAACAACCTCACAGACAGAAGATGATTAACTAGTGTCTACTCGATCAGACGGCTCGTAAATTGTCGTTTTACCGATCGTTCCAAAGGTGGCTGTATCACGTGTACAAGATAGATCTAGGAATTTCACAGGTTTTTGAAAAAAGATGTCACAATAGTTCAATCAGTTTGGAAGATGGACCAGCTTGTTCCCATGTCTGGGTTATTTTAGTATTCGTCGTGCAGCAGTCTAAGTTAACGTGATTTCTGTTTAGATCGACACCATTCAGAGACGTTTCCGTTCTCCTGCTCGTAAGATTCCAGATTCTATCGAGCAATGGGCGCTATCTTCGACGAATGGAAAGGCTACGTGGATGCAAAGCAAAATAATGAAAGGAGAAGTGTGATTGGGGCTGAATAGCGCTGAAAATGTCATTGAATCGATTTTAAATCTATGAACACTTTTTGCTGTTCAAACGTCACTTGAAAAATATATTTTATAGCCATTGATTCGGATCGTGCATTCTGCCACTTCACCTAGCATACCTTTCTTTAAACAGCAGGTAAACTGCAGGGGTAGAAACTGGATTATAAATATGACTTTTAAACAGGAAGCATATGAAAAGAATTTAGAGGGTACAATAAACAATTAATAAAAAGTAAATTCATTTTTTATATAAGAGGAATACAGAATACTAATATACATAAATTATCTTTTTAATTTAATTTCTTTAATTTTCCTAATTTTTTGTTACAAAAAAGATTCATATGCGGGAGATGAAAATAGCTGCTAAAATTAAGGGTGAAAAATTCGTATATTTAGAAAATTATTTCCATAAAATCCTCAAAACTATTTCTCTCAGAATAAAAATTATAAATTTATCCCTGTAAACAATTGCAGTTGCTTTAATTTCAATTTTTGTAATGAGGTATTCAAAAATCTCAACAATATTCAAAAAATTATGCACTTTTATATTATGGTAAAAGGATAAGTAAAAATTTAAAACATAATAATTGTTTAAACAATTTAAGTTCAAAATGAACTACTAACAACTGCACAACTTTGTCTTTGTATGGGAGATGAGATTTTTTGAGCGACGAATCAAAGTTTCATTTTTCATTTAGAATTATTGGCAGAATAGTAAATATATCATATTGAACTTTCTGACTGAAAATTGTATAGTATGTAACCCGATTGTAGGATCGAATTCATATTGTACGTACTATTATTGCTTTCGATACAGATGCAAATACCGTGCGGACTGGCGACGTAATAACGGCAGGAGAAAAGGCCGGAACCTGTCGTTTCAGTCTTCATATACATACACGCATCCTCGGCCTTCCTCGTAAATGCCAGATAAAATCATGTTATACCTTTAACGTCCTGCTTGGATTCGCATGCATTATTCAAAAGCTAATTTCATTCGAACAACCGATTGAAAGGTAAATCTGACGAAACATTTGGCCGCGCGTATGATGTATCATTCAGATAAACGTATTAGACAGTCAATTCATTCTTTTCATCGACGCATAGCAGCCCAGAATTGGAAAATCCTGGCCAAAATCTTCAAATACGAAATTTCTTTTCAACAATTTTTACTGGTTTTATATTGAACTTCAATAGTTGAAAGGTAGAACATTTGTGGAAATATCGTTGTCTCGCCCCTTGCCTATTTCATATATTACATTTTTTTCTTCTTTTTTTATTAGAGACCATTCACTAGAAATATTTTGAAATTAAATTTTATTTTTATTTCTGTTTTGAAAAAAGATTAGTGCCAGGATTTGGTTTCACCAGGTTAAAATTATTTGTGCAAATAATATTAATGTGATTGTTATAGAAAATAGTAATTAAACAAAGTTATAATTGATAACAGCTTTAAACATTTAAACAAGTATGGTAGCTTAAAACGGTATGCTCTGCCACCATCATGGTTTGTTTAGGTTACAAGGTATCACGTTACTGGGGGAGATTGACCCAATGCCCATCTCTGGTCTAAGGGTTTGTGGGATTAGTTTGTAAACTCAAGAACTGTAACCATACCCGGTGCAACTCTCTGATTGAAGTGTAACTAATCCTAAACTGTGCCTCAGTCTTTCGGATGACTGAAACTAGTTAATGTCTCTTCCTGATTAGGGCATCGATGGCCGCTAAACTGTGGCCTTTTTGAAGAATCAAAACCAACTTGACTGTCGGATTGGAGTGTTAAACTGTATTTAAAGAATTAATACTGATAACTTGATTTCGCAATTGTAACAACATATTTTATGAAACAAATACTTTTTATTATTGCTTAAGAGACAACTTATGAAATTTGATCAAATATACTATAGTTATTAAAATACAATATCACATATGAAATGTTTGGAATAATCGTTGGTATCCGTTGATTTGATATCAGAACATGATGGATTAGTTTTATATTTTGATTGTGAAATTTTTTATATGACAGTAATATTTCTCTGTGGGTCAACACTTTTATTATCCTGCTTTTTAATGGAACGAGTGGTGTAAACTGAAGTTAGTGTATCTACCATTCCAAGTAGGTTTTTTCATACCACCGTTCTTATTTTATTGTTTTCAGGCATGATAGTAAATTTTGAAAATGATAAGCTATTTTTTTCCTCGGTTTTATGTCAGAATTTCACTTATATCATCTGTATACATTAATGATTAACTCCAATAAAAAAAAATATATGTTAAATTTTTATTGAGAATTGTAAGAACCCAAATAATTAATAAACCGAAGAAGAATTAAATCAAGGAACAGGAGAGTAATATAGAAATAACAAGTGGGAAACAAAATTCGGCTAATATAAAAGGGGTGACGAGTCATAATCTTACATGGACGGAAAAGAACATTATCTGGCAATGTTGCAACCAATGTGTATACATGTGTGCATGTAACGGGAACCACGAGCAAACACATCATGATACCTGGAAAATACAAAGATCTGAAAGGAACGGTGGATCGATGGAAAGTACTAAAGCTGCCTTTTATAGACGGAGCATAAAGCAGAACGGAACGTTTATACTCGCGCTTCGCAGGTACGTGTGTTTATGCGTTCACCATGGAGCTTTCATTATTCAAACGACTCGTTACACCTGGTTACTTTTCTTCACCGTGAATATACAAGGAGTATAAGTACAATAGTTGCATGATTATAGCCTGCGATTGGCAATGGGCTAGTAATTACTTGGGAAATTATTTCCAAACAGCACGGAAATTTGTCTTCCTTTAGAATAACGCGACACTTCATTCATAAAGCATAAAGTAACTTTCGTTTTTACAAAAATACTTTGAGTATATTTTTGGAAATATTGTCTATGATGAGTATTTCAAAATTGCTGATGATTTGGTAAAATTGTTTTTTTTTTTTGTATTTTACATTATTTAAAATGTAGTGACCTTTATGTGATTTTCATAAAATAGAAAAAAATATTTTTCTTTTACTGTTTTTTTGTATTTAAAGTGGTACATTTCTGAATATATTTTATATATCGGATGTATTGAAACTTTAGGGCAACCGAAGAAAATATGTTAGAATTCCAAAAATATATTCAATTTTTTTGTTGTATTTTGAAATGGCTTGAAAAAAATATTTTTTTTCACGACATCAAATTATTAAGCTAGTTGAACTTTTTAAAGGTTTTAGTTTAGAAATTCTACGATGATTCATTAAAAAATTTGCAAGAAAGTACCATTACCATTTGTATTATACAAATCTGTGGTAAATGTAAATGTGAACTATCAACGACCAAGGCTTTGCATGCGTAATCAACACACGGAGTTAGAAAAAACAGTGAAATGTTGTTCGAACTTACCTTGTGGAACTATTTCGTCCTTATCCCTTGTCCAATAATTGATGGATTTGGGATAAGCTTCCGAGTCGCACTCCAAAGTCAATTGCTCTCCCTCCCTGGCACCAACCAATTGATTTTGCACCCAAATCATTGGAGGAACTAGAAGAGAAAAGATAAATTTTCCTGTAAAGATTTACTTCCTTCCAATTTAGAAAATAAAAAATTTCACTTGTAAAATTAATTCATTAATGGAAGATTCAGGATACAAATCCTGCCTTACAAATAAAATGTTCAAAAATCTTTCTTTCTAAATTATTACATACAATTTTGGATAACTCGAGATACTAACAACTTTAGTGTAAGCGCGTTACGAAACGCAAGAAAATTTATGGAAGTTTATGAAATTCAATGAGTTTATTTTAGCAACATTCATCCTGGTATATTTACGAGAAATTATGCAGTATGTTACTAAATTACGGTTTCAAAATATATTACCACTAATGACTTGTGCCAACACCAAAATGAATATGAACTTAAATCTCTATTGTATTTCGAAATCATTATAAAATTATTCTGTATAATGTGAAAGGATTATTCAACGAATAAGCTATTAACATGAGTACTGTCTTAAATTATGCAATTTTCTACTTGTTGCTGTGAATCCACTAAATTTATTATACGATACACGAAACTATTCAAGTACCTATTTTCATGCGAAAAAACATACTGGCATTGATAGTAATACGATAATCATATTAAATACTTAGATAAATAAAATTCACCATTGTTGAATATTTTTCTTAAAAACTTGTTAAATTATATTGCAAAAAATTATAATACTTGACTCAAATTAAAATTACTACATTTTAGACTGAAAGCAGTTATTTTCGACCTACATTAATTAAGCATCTTTTAATCTTTTTCGATGATTTCTAAAGTCTTAATCATTTTTATTTCATTAATAAGTACAGTATCTAATATAAATATTTACTTACTATTAAATTTTATATTGTTATTTTAGAATAGAATTGAAATACTCACAATGAACGATAAGCATAATCCTTTTGCTAACCGTGGGTGGCACTCCATTGGACGCGATACAAAGATACGATCCCATGTGTAATCGAGTTACTTTGCTAATGTTAAAGTTTGTTCCTCCGATGCTCGACACTGTAACATAAATGTTGATATTAAATTTTTAGTAGCTTCTGAAAGAGCCCTAAAATATCTCACATGAGTTACATTTATTAATACAATAACAATTTCTAATGAACTATTTATTTTTACCCAAAATCTTATTTTTATTCATACCATTCTACGATGCCTGCATATAACATCAAAATAAGTTTTTTTATTCACATCTAAAATAATTATAAATATTGTACCATAAACAGAATTGCTGGAATAATTGATGCTATTATTAATGCAGAGAAAGCATGTTTCAACTGAAGAATTTCTATACATAAACGGATTCACCTGTAGAACGATGCTGCGCGCTGAAGCATCCCAAATACCTTTTTTTCCCGGAAAAATTCAGTAGTTATAGTTTCAGATAGTTTGGTGTACGAGCGTGAAATTTTTGAAATGGGCTCAAGCAACTTTTTCCGCGTTGGTATATTTCCGGACGCTGTTACCCGGAACGCTATGAAAACTGTATCGAAATTCCCTCCTTTAATTTGTTTAGTAAAATAATCAAACGCGTAGCTGAATTCTTGACTTTCCAACCTTATTTTAACTACGATTATCAAAGTGTATGCTTTAGTCTATGATTTTTAATTTATGACGAAAATTAACATTTGAGAGGAAATGTAAAAGAGCATCAAACGTTTGACCGAATGTAGCTTACCAGAATTACAGCCTGTATGTAAAAACATTTCTCATGAAATACAAGATACGTTGCTATTTATTTTACAAAATATAAAAAATATGAACCCGTGTGTTTATTCAACGATAATATAAAGTGTATCTGTGTTCGTTATCCTCTTGGCCATTCATAATAGCATAAATTGGTTAAATTTTAATGGTACATTTGTCATAATGCAATTTCAGAATACTAACTTCAATTTTTCAGTGGAACAGTAAGATATAAGGTAAATTATACACTGATTGACACTTTGAATTAAAACTGCATTTTAAATATTTAGATGCATTTAACGAGTTTGTATTTTCTGTTAAAAAAATGAAAAATTGATTTATAGAGAAAGAGGAATAAATTTTAATTTCAAATTTTTAATACATGTAATTTGAAATAATATTTTCCTATTACTTTCTATTAAATAATTCTGCGATGCCGATCATCAACTTGACGTGTTAATATTTCTATACTTGAAAACATTTTTTCTTTCCAAGATTAATGTCTGAAAACAGAAATTTACAGAAACAGACAGCTAGAATAACGAAGTTTCGGTGTTGTCTTCTGTGCACGGACGCAAATTTAGTTTGCTTATCCGGAAGTCGGGGCAGTCGACGTCCGTCCATTTACCACAATTAAATCTGCTGGAATATTTGCGTCCGGCTAACAAACTGAATGAACCCGAATGCGGAAGGAAGCTGTAAGAAATGAACGCGTTACTTTCCTTGCAAAGCACTGGCCACTTAATTAAAGTGGTTGCTTAACACACCAGTTATCACTTTAAATTAATATACACTGAGTTTGCAAATAAAGAAACATTAAATCGTAGACGTTGTGTAATGATATCAGTGAACAAATAAATAATAAAAAGATTCCAAAATTGTAAACAAATTTTCGAGAAAAATTGCACTTTCCATGTTGTACATGATTTTTTAGACATTCTGTACATACTCCTTTAAAGGTACTGATTTTACAGCACGATCATTCCTATTCCAAAAATTGTTTATAAAGCAACAAAAAGAATTTATTACAAAATTAACGTTTGCATAATTTAATACAATATTTAAAATTCTAGGATATACCTACTATCTACTAAATCTACTACCATGCCTAAATTTCATTATTCCGATTAACTGATTTTCAGTCAATAATTGCCAGCACTGAAAAGTCTATTAAGCGTTAGAAATGTAAATTCATTTTTCTCACGGATCAGTCGAGTTCGTTTGATGCAGAAAATTCATAACACATCAGATGTTTCATTGTAGCCGTACGCAAAAGGCAGCCACGCGAATCTGGGTACGCATAGCACCCTCTCGGTGTTTGCCAATTTCAATGCAAATATAGGAGATCTTCTCCACCTATGCAAACGTATCACCACCCTCTAACCTATTGGCCTTGCTCGAACGCGGTGCGTTTGCCCTCCCCAGAGAGTACAAGACTCGGTTAGTGCACCACGAATCTGGCGAATATATTTTCGCAGTTTAACGTGGATATTTGAAAGCCCTGGATTTAAGTTTATAAATCTTACAGATTGGGAGGCGACGGGATACGTTAAGAAAATTTCATTATTCGGATCTATACCGAATCTACATAGTTTCCCTTACGATAGAATCAATCAAGTCGTGAATAGAACCAGAACAGATAGCATTAATCTCGAATTGGATTTTGAATCATCAATAAATTATTGCTATATAGGCTGTTTCAGGTTATTCTAAATAAAAGTGATGCGACGGTATGGTGATCGTTTAAAACAGCATGTCGCAATATTGCGTCTTTCTGGTTTGTTTGGATTATAATACATCACACTACTCTGAAAGACTACCCTGACGCCCAACGCTAACTTATTACTATTAATACATACTACACTGCTTATCTATAACGACATCACTAAATAAACACAGCCTGAATAAACAGATTATAAATTTTAGCAAAGGAAAATAATGGGATGTCTGCAAAGTTTTTAGTTATAAATTATTAGAATAAACTGTATGTAAAATTTGATAAATAGCACTGACCTTTCGTTCCGTTCTCCAGAATTATTTTTTGACCATCCTCGCGTTTCCAGACGATGTTAGGTTCCGGTGATCCTGTTGCAGTGCAACGTAAGGTCACGTTGCTACCCTCGCGCACCACCATGTCTGTGCTTGTCTGGTAATCCAAAATGTCTGGCGGAACTGTTGAAAACAGAGAGAGAAAAAAAATATATATACAGTGCCGAGCAAAATAAGCTTCTCTAGAAAAAATGGCAACAAGTAAAGTAGCAGTTCTCAAACTCCTAATTTTAACGATATTAATATTAAAAGTGACATAGAAACGAAATGAATATAATTTTTGATTATTAAGTATTTTTAAATTTAGTATATAATTGAAAAGTACGAAAAGAAAAATAAATATTAATTTAAATTCTCCCACGTAAATGTTTATACGCAAGTGATAAGCAGCTATAGGCCTATATAATACATGTATGAGGTCCTTTTGGCTGCATTATCATCCTCCTTGGTAATGCTTAAGGGAAAAAGCTGGTGTCCGAGGAAGGGGAGGCCCACAGCGAGGGTCAGCTATCCCGAAACCCCAAAACCCGGAAACTCGCGGTATTCGACGGAGGAATATCGGGAACCCAGAAATCCATGGTAGCCTATGGAGAACGGGAAACCGGAAATCTGGGGAAGCCTCCAGGGGGTGGGACATCACCATTTTCCTTAGGGAAGCCTAGTTTATCCGATTCTATATAAATTGAGAACTATAAACCATTAAAGTTTACGAAGAAATTTTCTAAATTCAAGTCAGGAAATTTTAAGAAAACCAAAAGAATGCTGACCAACTTCTTTAAAATAAACCTCCCTAATCTGCGATTCTTAAAACGGGATTTGAGAAACTGATGAACAAGTAGAAAAATATCACAGAAATGATAGGAGACTGTATAAGGAATTAACAGCTGCAAATTAACCATTTTGCTTTAACTTGTCCAGAAAGGGAAGAGTACTTGCTTTACCTGTGATACGATCTGACTGACACAAAGGTCTTTTTGAATCCTTCTGTTGTTTGAACTAATATGCGTTTTTAAAACTGAATATGAAACAGGGAAGAGAGCTTTCGATTGTATTCTTTCTTTCAGCTTTCATAAAATGAAGTACACCAAACATCATAACGAATTTCATTGAGTTGATACATGTTTATACAAGTTCCGGTGAAATTTTAAAACAACTCCAAGCTTGTCGTTTGAACAAATAAATTCTGTTATTCTGTTCTTGATTAAAATTTTATCTATGGAGAATTTTCCTGCGTTATTTTAATATATTAATTTTCAAAAATTGTGAACAAACTCATACTGAATAAAATTATCGTATTGAAATCTGTTAAAATGGCTGTTACATTTGTACTAAAAGTGTTTGATGTTTTCAATTGCGCAATTTATTGTTGCTATAAATTTTTATTTGACAATAAAATTAACAAAAATTCAATTTATGAAATATGAACGCAAATTCTGATTTACCTATGGTTATCCAATAAATTGAAACATCTGTGCCTGGATAATTTGTTACCTGATACTCTGTAATGATATTCTACACCATATTTAATGCCAGCATCATTAAAGTACTTGTATTAATTACATCATTTAGCTTGTCATTTTGTTTCATTGAATAAGGACAGCTTTAATTAGTATATCTCGTTCTATTGGCATTAACTATTGATAATTATTGTTACTGAAATTTTGGACTAAATTCGTTACTATAGATAGAATAAAAAAATAATGATTTATGTAATTTTTATTTAAATTTAAACAAAGTATTATTGTTTCCTTAATTGTATTACAAGTTTTGTTGCATCCAGTTAACGATAAAATAACTATGCGTTAATATTTTTAGTGAATTCAGTATAGCAGTGAACATTTATATTTATTCCATTAAAAATTGATATGGCAATATGGCGGAATTCAGAAGAGTAGACGTCACATGGGTACAAGAGAAATGGGTTTCTCTTTCGTATTTATTTCTTCGAGTCAACATCACGTTGACCTCGTACCGTTCAACGTCACTTTAGGTCATGTGTGCCGGATCGCGAGATCCGTATTTCCACACTTCGTTTCTTACGTATAGAATTTTACCATTATTTCAATAAAAATAGGGAAACAAGAAAATTAACGAACGAAAAAATGATTTAAAAAAAAGTTTTACTTTGTTTTAACTAAATAAAACCATCATGTTGTATTTGAAAGTTGAGAAGGAAATAAACCAAAATAAATGGCACTTTTTATCAATTAAATGGTTTATTAAAAACTAAAACTTCTAGATATTTTAGTCCATTATGAAAGTTTGATTACAATGTAAAGTATAATTTATAGGACAAGTCAGTCAATTTTATTATCATTAAACATCACAGATTATTTTCAGAACTCCTAGGTAATTATTAATCTCCATATAAGACTTGATACATGTCGAATTCCAGAATGATGTATTGAGAAATTTATTTAAAACACTTTGAGTGACTGACGAAGCAAATTCAATAAAAAAAGAAAAAATAATCTGAGAAAACCATCTATCCGAATAAGGATTAAAATAATTAAAATAAGTTATAAAAAGAGATTAATTATTTGACTGTGTTATTCTGCGTTGAAGATCTTTTTTACCGAAGCCTAAATGAAACTAATGATAAACGAGACAATCAATCTCCATCATTCTCTAGTCGGAAATTCGTGTTCACGTGTATATACGAGCGCGTTCCCGCATTTCTAAGCAATAAATCCATCTCGCTCTCATTCGCGTTCCGTTTACTAAGCAAGTTTCGCCGGTTGTCGTAACACTTAACGCAACAATAACGTCCCCAAGTTACACTCAACACCGTCGAGGATGTGTAAATGTATCTGTTCACCCATAAATTGTCCTATATCGTACACAACGCTATACACGCTTACTCTTGTTGTACAGGTAATAGCAAAAGCGAAATCTATGATATACAGATAGTTTGTACAAAGAAATCTACATCGCGATAAAGAGAATGTTAGAAATTAGTCATATCTAAAAATTTCTCTCAAAAATTCCGACACAGCATATTTTTACAGACTCTATTTCACGTATATGTAAACATATAAGGGTTGAACGAAATAATGGGAATACTTCAAACGCTCCAGTCTAGTTCAATCGGTTCAATACAAAAGTCACGAATGTGTGAAAACATCATTTTGAGATATTGAGGTTTGAAGTTAAGAAGTGGTATCATAGATCCACTTATATTGCTATTAAACTAACTTCATATAGCAAAATATAGAAAATATATAAAAATTTGTTTGAAATATGAATATTTTTTGAAATACTTTTTTGGAAAATGTATTAAATGTGTCTATAAGCAGTTTACTTAGTGTATTTATTACTCGTTATTCATAAATATTCTCGACTTGCAGAAATCTTTAAATGAATCTCAATAAATCCATTGAACTGCACAGTTAGCCTGATATTATATGAACGTAACAAATGTAGCGTTATGTAGGCCACTGAATCATGTCAGAGAAATATTCTTTCGCGTTGAATCCGGTCGAAGTGAAACCACAGGTATATAATCTGGCAACTGGATATATTCCACGGATCAGACCTTTCCATTCGACCATGTCCATTAAAGCCAACCTGACTTTCTCCCCTGTTCACCTCCCTACTTTCCTTTCGCTCCCCGAGCGTCGAATAAACGTGTCCCTCGCGAGTAATGTCTTACTGGATTCGCCTACATGCGAATCGGCCCGAAGGTAGCGCGGTTACCAGTAGTACAGCCAGAGAGAAGTTGGAGAAGGGTTACATCAGGGGTCTGGGGTCGATTTTATTCCGCCCTATGGCCGGAACTCGATTTGCGGTTGAGTGGCCGTATGGGTGATGCTGAATTGGCGGGTCAAAGCCACCCGGTCAGTCTTCGATGCTCTCACACTTATACGGGGTGTTAAGAAAGTAACATTTGTACCTTGTGAAAGATATTTTCCAAAATTAAAATTTGTCTTTCAAATTTATCAAATTTCATAAAATTATTAGAGCTTTCAGTTAGAAGCTTTTGATTTGTTCATAGGCATTATTCCTTCTACTAAACTTTGATAATAGCCAGGATTAATCTTTTTCTCATTCTCCTTGTATTCTGCTTCACAAATCGTCGATGAATGTTGGTGGCATGATAATGCAAGCGTTTTGTTCAAGTGGACCCGCAAATGCTCTATTCAATTTAGATCCGGATTCTCTGCAGGCCAATCTAACATCTTAAACGGTTGTAAACGCAACCACTTCTGAACTGATTTCGCCGTGTGCTTCGAATTTCAATTCTGTTAAAACGTTGCTTCATCCGTAGCATACGGTATTTCCACTGCTATTTCGGGTATAAGAGATTGAAAGATTGGTTTCAAAATATGTTGGTTCAAGTTTCATATGATGCTATGTGTCGTCATATTATAGTACATCATATTATTATATTTGTTCGTATGAAAGATGGATTAAAATCGCACAAAGTAGTGCAAATAATAGCTGTATCATTATTAATATTAATACTTGTTTGATAATTAAATTTGATATTACTTGATTATAATTAATTAACTGTAACTAATAAGTACATCACGAAGCTTTCAAGTGCAAACTAAACACCTATGCATCGGAAGGTTTGATAATCTCCGTAATTAATAATAATGCTTTCAATTAAGTTAAAGAGCAAACAATTTCTATGTGTATTAAAATAGAAATAACATTATTTCCAATGAAGTAAGACAGTTTATTATTTAAGGACGTTTAGGCAAGTGCACATTTTTATAGAAAAAATATAGAGATATTTGAGTTGAATAGAAGTTTATTACATCATTCATGTACACTGATGATGCATTTTTTATTTTGCACATTTTGCATAATGCATACGTTAAACGTATTTCATTTAAACGACATACAGCGAGTCCATAAAGTATTTGCACACCATTAAAACAAAATAACTTTCTTAAAATTGGATCAAACTGTTCCAGATTGTTTGTGAAGCTTGAAAAATTAGTTTACTAGAACACTAGAATAAATAAAATTTGTTCAAAATAAAACTATTTCCTAACGAAATTTTCAACAGTTTCAGTTTGGCAATCAACTTGTTAAAAAAAGGTACAAAGTTAAATTGCATTGGTATCAGAAATTTGTCCTGGTTCTATTCATCCAATTTCAGGATATGTTCAAAAAACTCATGTGAGAAATAGTAAAGTTCAGATGCAAAGGATATTTTGATTCGTGTAAACGATACTACTGAGGAATGCGGGGAAACTTGAGAGGGTAGGGTACGAATGTACACTGTTTGGAATCGAATAACAAGAATCGTGTGACCCGGAACGATGATCGAAAGAAAAAACATGGTCCCTTGACTTTAAAAAAGAAAAATGTACGTTTCAGGTTGGGTGAAAGAAAGAGCAAGTGAATGTAACAGTATAACGGGAGGGCGAATGGAAAGAAAGAATAGGTGAGAGTTGAAAATAAAAACTGAAGGTACAAAGTAAGTGTTTCGTTTCACTAACCACATTGTATCGAAGCAGTAAATTCATTGTAAGTCTCGTTTTCAAAATTACTTCAGAAAAAATAATTGTATTATGTATTATCCAATTTTACTAGATAAAAAATTGAGAGCTTAAATTAGAATATTAACTAATTAATATTCCTGCTAATTTTCACGTGTATCACTGCATCTGTCTATATTTTCACTGTAATGGTCAACGTTAATAATTCAGTTTCAGTAAAAATGAATGACTTTTGTGTCGTTAGATTTCGCATTCCGGATCAATTTATAATCGTTAAACGAGTGACTTTTTCTCTGGCCATTATCTTATTTTCTAGCTGCAGTAGCAGTTCATTGGAAAGTAACTTCTTGCATCCTGCATCAATCTGAATCTGCCTCGTTTATCCTGTCCCGGTGCTTCCACCCTTCCACGCTCACCGGAATTCGCCCCTTTCCAACGTTATCTAGCACCCGTGCCTCGTGATACGTTCTTCCTACCGATCACACTGACGTCTCATGCTGATTGTGAATCGGTCAGGAGTTAAAAATCAGAGTTAAAAAAAATACCGGACGAACGGTGCAAGCGAAGCGTGGCTTAATTTTGATGCGTAAATCGAATGTCCGTTCGAAACTCTCTCGCTGATCGTGACTTGGACACGGAACGTACGAAAATAAAAGATTCGTTATCCCGTACAAACGATATTGCAGACTGTGCGCCAGTAAAGAGTTAAATTTCTTTCAAACGCGACATTGAAATCTTAACATTGCAACGTTTATATATTTTTAATAGGATTTAAACTTGTCATTAATTTGAAATTCATTTTTCATTTTCATTTTCATTTTCATTTTCACGTCCCAAAGTGTTCGCTAGTAAAATTGTTAAAAATGGGAAACATCGGTTTAACTCAAAATCCAGAAATGTATTCTTTTAATACCAGGATGTGTTCCAGGGCGGAAATCGCCTGCAATCGTGGGAAAAAGAGAAACACGTTCTCGGCAGAGCTAAACTTTATTGGAGTGGAATATAAGAACAGAGCACTTTATCACAGATAAAATATGTAGCTTACAAGTTTGATGCTTCCCGAGCAACTGCGTATTCCCCGCAAGAAGATTGCAGAAGTGACAGAAGAAGTTCGGTCGTATATTTTGTGGACAATTTTGCTAGTAAGAAAAATCTGAAGCATTCAATATCCGTTTGGGATGATGCAAATAACAGTTACACGAAATGTACTACATTAACCCTCGGATGGCGGATCATGAAGAAAGCCACAATTTTGTATTATTTTCATTTTCTAAATTTTACGCTGTTACTTTAAAAATTATTTTTTCAATATATGAAACTATTTCCTTAAAAAATCATACATTTAACTTTAGGTTAATTTCCTTGTATTGAAAGTTTCGGTCACGATTGACCCAGACTCCGTTGTTCAAGGGTTAAAGAAAGAAATTCTTTGTACAAAAGTAATATTGGAATTATTTTTTATATAAAAAAAAAAAAGTATATATACTGATCGAATTGAGTAACCTCCTTCTTTTTCGAAGTTGGTTAAAAAATATATAGTCATCGTAAATAATTGTTTACAATTATGTACCAATAAATTTATTGAAATTCCTGTTTATAATTGAACACTTTTCATTCAATTGTGAAAATAGTTGGCGGCACTCGTTAACTTTTCTATAAAATAGCCAGCGAACAATGTGTTAATACGGTGTTGAAGTCATTTCATTTGTTTCCGTTTAAACTTTCCTTTTATAAAGCAATCCAAAACTACGGAATAATTACTCGAAAACTGAACGAAAATTTTTACTCGAACGATGCGCCTCAAACGGAAATGTTGCAGGTTTTAATCAGAACTTTGTTGCTATGGCACTTGTAATTCTATATCCAACCTGAATATTCATAAGCTTAAATTCGTTCCGCGGAGCAAAGAGCGTTTCAGCTGCTTTTGGTTTCTCGGGACGTTTAAACGAACATTTATTTATTTATTCGTTTATATTAACGGATCGTCTGTTAGAATATGGAATGGAACATATTCGAAATGAAAAAACCCAAATTGTTTTGCCATGGTTTGTAATTTATAGATACTGTGCAAATCATATTCTTAATCTAAATTAAGATTTATGAATAACGAAATGTCTCCTCGAATGCAAAGTTATGAAAATATGTTTAAGAGCAAATTGCATCGTTTGATGACCAAAAAGTAATTTTCTGTTCAGCACATTTTTTTAATTGATGGAAAATTTTTCTTTTTCTAATAAGTTAAAATGTTTCTATCGCTAGAGTGTTATAATTTAAAAAAAAAGATTCAATGATGTAAAATCAAAAGAAATCGCGTTTTTTAAATAAAAATAATGTATTTTTAAAACGTTTATCAAATATGAACACTATTATTTTTCCTCTACATTAGAATAAATGAAAAATTTACTACTATATCTGAGCTCCGAGAGTAAAGAATGCTCTTTAAAAGAAAGATAATAAAGACATTAAACCGGAAATAATACAATAATGTTCTTTGGCTCAACAGATTTGCATCATTTACGAGAAAAGTGCTTTTCCAGAGCACCAAACCTTTTAAAACATTTTAATTGAAATACCTACATCTGAATTTTCACCATTAACATGACGCCCCTGATATGAAGCATAATATTCGCTTTTTATCTCAAAAGATGTACAATCTAAAAAGTAATGAAAATACCAATTAATTATGGTTAATCAAATTTGACATAAACACGATTTATCGTGATTTCAAATTTTTTTATTGACGCTGTAAATTCTATATTGGTAAAAGACACGAAAAGCGATACCGGTAAATAAAATCGCGTTAATCGACGAAGAGAAGTGTGTAGGTCATTAGGCGTTCGCGTGCCGGCATGATACGTGTTAATCGCGATAAACTGCCGCATCTGCTTTCCCGAATACCGTGTGTTCACACCGAGACACATGAGTAATTCGAAAATATTACATTTGCACAGTAATGGATACATTTTAATCATTTATTTGCCGTGTCGATGTGCAAGCATCGAGGCTTTTGCTCGCGGAAATAAATAGGGAGGCTTTATTTATAAATCCAATTTGCTTTGCGACACACGATAAAAGAGCTTCCCATGTGAACTTCCCGGGTTTCAATACTTTTCAACGACTGAACGAAACCTGATTGGATACTCATCTGATTGGTATTTATCGGATGTAACGTTTAACGTCCGTTTGTTGTACAACATCGATCAAAAGTTTTAGAACACCAGTTACATTTAAGGGGATACTTTGGTTTTCGATCGACAACAAATTGCTCGCTGTTGAAAAAAAAAAAAACAGGTCATCCCATAAATTCTTGCCGTTTTTCATGCTGATATTCGGAATACAATCAAATATATTTTTTTATTTTATTTGACTATGCAACAAGAAAAAAATGTTATACAACCATCAAACAAGCAATTGTCATAAATTGTCGTTGAATGTATGAATAGAACTGATGGTAGGTTTATAATGGAATATGTTTGTGATATATCAAAGAATGGCATCTGCAAATTCTGCAATGATACAGAACTAATCTGATTCGTTGAACAATCATGCAGGCGCACGCCATGCACAAATGAATCATATTTTCAGGATATTATAATTGAGAGGTGCATCAGTAAATGAAGCATTGTTTGTAATCTTGCAAGATTGCAATCATCGATACGGGTATAACACACAATGATACTACCTAATTTTCAATAGATTTTGGGTAACGATAATAAGAATAGTTAACGTCATTTATAGTTATTTTCATGAAACCTTAAGCTTTTAATACAACATTTTTATTTAAAAATAGATTTACTTAGAATACCGATGAAATGGTAACCATAAGTTTGATATATTCCAATAACGTCATTTGTTCGTATTGATTTGTATTAATCGAGCGAAACCAATTCCAATTAAACATTCATTACAGGTGTCGCCAAGTTAATTAAGGAAAACCAGTCGTTACTGTTTAATTAAAGATTTTATTAACGTAAGTCAAAGGGTTTGCATCATCAATTGATCGTTTGACTGTGCAAGTATACACATGATGTTTGTTTTGACGTTTAATTTCCCGCTTAAGGAGAAACCTTACGTGACAACAGGCTGTCGGTTAATTAGCACGCTCGAAGTTGCTTCGAATTCGTGAATAATTCAAGATGTTTAGCATTTCCTTCTCGGCCTATCGAGTCTGCTTTCTCTTATGAAGCTGAACAAACTTGTTTAAACAGCTATTAAACTTAACAGTGCTTGGAATAATTAAAAATTTTTGCAATTTCATCATACAATCTCAATTAATATATTTGTCGAATTAATAATAAAGACTGTACTGATAGGTTCAAAATTAATACAAATAAAAAAAAGTATTATGATATTGGTCTACCCACATGTTTTACCAAAGAAGCTCAGTAGGTTGATAGGTTTATGACTATTTGAAGCTGTACTAGGTTTATTCGATTTTATGATGGGAATCAGTTTGGCTACCTTCCAGAAGGAGGAAATGTAGGCTGCTTTATTAGCTCGTCGGAATATGCAGTATGTTTACAGTATTAATTTAATAGAAAGAAGCTTTAGATACTTCTTAATATAGATGCGTGATTTTTATAGTGTTTATATGATGGATGCATAATTCTTTTTTAAACTACTCTACAATATTGACAAAACAATTAATTTATATTTTTTACATCATAAAACATATTTATTTTTGCCGTATCTAATAACCTAAAAACAGAAACACCCAAACTTGCCGTAACCTAATTTCATAATGAAGTAGCAGCACTGTACTATTCGTCCGCTAGACGACGTATGGCTAAAACTTGGCGGGATCTATGCCCCACTACCCGATATCCCTACTTCGCATCACAAGTATTTCTGTAATTGGTCGAATCGCCTGACGAAGAAAACAAATGAATCGGTCAAGCGTGACTGGAACAGAGCGATGCAGTGACGATGACTTCAAAGCAGTCGCATAGACTCCGGAACCTATGGGTGGGAATTAAGCTAGACATTAGGAGTGGGGTTAGGCGGAGCAAACGAAGATCCCCGTTGCCTCTTTCCTATATCGCATGCCATCTTTTCGCGGACGAACAGTATTGTCCAGAGATAGAAAGAATAATAGCGAAAGGAATTGATCGACATACGATTGGTCGTAGTCGGTACGTCACGCCTCACGCACACGCATTCCAGATTATCGCGCGCTATTGGCCAATGCGATCACACACTAATCGTGTCGCCTGGCAAAGATGAAAAATGAGACTTCGCGACAAAGGGAAGTGGTACGAAGTCAGCGTTGCGGCGAACTTTAAACGCGAGGATTAAACATAGGGACAGGGCGGAGCGTGCGAAGTGCTCCCTTTCCCCCTGTGCCGTCCCGCTAATATTCTTTCCATCTCTGCACTGTATATTAATTTTGAAATTTCCTGTATTATTAACAAATCAATTACGCCACTGCTACTTTATATTTTTCTACATTATGGCACGTATTTCACCTGTGATTGTACAATCAGCGGTTACCCGGTCACCCTGCTAACCAGACATACAGAACGAGAAATCTGACACTTGTTACGGGGGGAAAGGAGGGAAAGAAACAAGGACGTAGATCGCTTTGTTATGTATTTGGTGATACGTACATTTCGACGCTGTCGGAGGATAACAAGAGCTGTTTTCTCTCTCTTTTCTTTCCTTCCTTTCGACCCTTCTCTATGTTTCAGGGTTTTTCTTTCGCTCTTTGCTCTCAAGCATCGCCTCCTGTGTTTTCCGTGACGAGTTCTGGACAATTTTCTCCGGTGGAAGATATTTTTCGTTACGGTCCGTTGCTATCTTGTTATCTGCTAAGGAACCCTCGCGAAGGCTTGGAGGAAAAACGAAAATAAGGATAAATGAAAAAGAAGAAACGACAAGAGAAACTGAAAATGCCTTTGTAACGTGACGTGGACGGAACAGCGGGGAGTTCAATACCGGAAACCAGTATCGAATTCGGGGAAAATAATACGTCGATACACGGGTCATTTCGTTAAGTTTGTAACTTAAAATTGACGCAATACATGTCTCGTGTATTAGCAACAAATTTTATTGATTATTATTGAACTTGAAAGGCTTCAGGCAATTTTTTCGAAAAATTAAGCGAACACTAAAATAGTAGCTTTTTGCACCACAGTGCAGTATCAACGACGAAACACAGACATTGGAAAAGATAAAAAGAAAAATATAGATCGCTTTTGTGAGCTACACTCAATCCGTAGGACAATGCAGTAGGTCAATCGAAATTACTCGATTCGCAGCAATACGTTGAACAGGACGCATGGTTTCCACTATATTTACCTGTTTGGTACATAAAGCACGGGTTTCAATGTCTCTTGTATAGAACACTAAATACGTTATACCGCTGCAGGCTGAACCGGAAATTTTGAGATAAACAGCAGGGCCTCGATAACTACGTCGCAGAAATATATTCTTGCAAAATAGGTCCTATGCAAAATTATATATATACAGCGTTGAATTTTTTTACAATCACTGTTACAGATTTTTTAATTGCCACAGAAATATTTTGAGTCATCACACATTAGGCACATCTAAAAAGGTCATCAACCTAGTTCAGTATGATCATTCGTACTATTTTGTTTGTACGGCTTCCAACGTTTAATTCTCCCTTCTTTGAACTTCACTTACAATTAGTCTAATCCCCATTTCTAACGTTTCTATTGTTATTCTTTCTTACTCTATCTTTTTTGAAAAAAAATTCTTTTTATCAAATTCTTATCGGTCTCCGTTAACTATCACTACTTTAATATAATCGAATAACTGAGAGGAAGAAATTTTTTAAAAATATTAAGTAACATTTCGCAAAGTATCAAATGAACACCGTCAACTGAGAAATGAAGCAATCGTACTTTGAATAATTGCAATTATAACGTACTACACATATTCATTTTCACTGCGGTATTCCATTTGTACTTACACTCTATTCAGTTTCAATAATTATAAAGCAGTATTTGTTACATCTTACTGAGTGAAATCAAGTTTCTAAACTCATATTGTTTATAAGAATTAATTAATCATATGACAATGATAATTATTTTATAAGTAAAAAGAAATTTCCATTAGAAAATTAAATATTTGCTGATGGAAAATATAGAGCTGTAATTGTGTAGAAATTTTTAATAAAATTTTAAACTTTAAATTGATATCCCATGAATATCATTGTACAATATTCTTAGGTATACAGATCATAAACCTTTTCGCATTCAAAGTCCTTTATTTGATGTATAATACATCAAACTAATATAACATGATCTCCTTTGGATTCAACTACTGCTTTTCAGTGCATTTCCAATATTTATCCATTGGCTGTTGGGCGAATCACAACAGTGCAATATGCACTTCTCATCTCCCGTAACAATTCTGTCGAGAGAAGTCTGAAATTTCTGCCTGGGTAACAAGGAAGTGGCGATGGTTGTTCGGTCGATGCAATTCTTTTCACTCGAACTGTGCACTACCAGCTTTTCCAATATTCCTTCAATACTAAAACATGGTATCAGCTGATGAACTGAATTTATCGGCAAGTCGTTCGCATTTTTTGTACGGATTCGATTTAACCATAACTTTTAACCATTGGTACACTTCTATGTCATGGAAGCTGTGAAAATTCTTCATTTTCGAGAATAAAATTCTTAATATGAAATTTAAAACAAAACAAAAATAATCGTGTCGCCCTGAAAAATCATTCAGCAGAAAATGATCAAAAAGGGTTAACTCTTTACAGCATGGTGGATTTAAAACTGTCCTACTTTTTTAATCATCACCTCGAAAAATTAAAATTACCCGCAGCTCAGAGGTTCACATCGTATCCCACTAATTTAGGTGTATGTGCAACGCATACCTTTTTTTTATTTTAAAATTCTCTGCCTTAAAGAGTTAATCGCAATCGCCAAAGAAATGCGATATAATGAAATTTATATTTTATTTAGAGGTATTGAAGAAGAGCAGAGGATATAGATCCTTGTCTAAGGAACGGCGATTCTGGCACTTTTCAACGTGCAAAGAAGTCTCGAAGATAGAGTTTACGGTGGATTTACGACGTGACGATCGTCGACGAAGCGTGATATTTGCACGTTTAAAGCGGTAATCCGAGGGCCCTTCTCGGTTCTGATTACTTGAACCAAAGTGCAGAGAGAATCGGAGGGTTTTCTCGGTTGCTCGAGTAGTGTTCCAGATTGCACGCATTTCGAGATATTAGAGGAAAAGTAATGGCGCTGAGTGGCAATGTGGAAGAGATGGCCCCGGGTGAAAGTAGCGTTAGAAGAGGCCGGGCTTTAACAACTCGAAGGATGAGAAGAAGTGGTTAACGCGGAGGCTTAACTTTCCTCGAGCCACGTAATGAATAACAACGGCATCAAGTGTTTGCCACCTGGTAAGAGAAGAATTTTCCTGCAACCCCGTTTGTTTACAACCGTTAATTGGAGCGTTCCGATCATAAGCTGGTGTAATGAGATCTGCAGCTGGTTTGAAACATATCCTAATAATTTAAATTTGTACAAAACAATATTTTCGTCTGAGCTTTCAACGTAGCTTGAAGCCCTCTGCTTGGATTCCTTTCAATATTTATTAAATTTAATAACATCCCTACAGATACAACACCACATTGATAAAAATGAAATATTAATTAAAGAAAATGTAGAAAAAAGAAATTATAGTTTAATTTAATAATAATGTGAATGTCGTATCATAAAGGTGTAGCGAATAATTGTTTTTAATTCTCCTCTTTTAAATGTTTAATTATATGTTTATTAATAAAATTAATTACAAAAGAAATGATTTAATTAGATTTTTTATAACGATCCCCTATTATTTAAAAGAATGAATATTTCATCCTACCATAACGCTTTACTAAATGATATTCTGCATGAAGAGAAAAGTAGAATGCATAAACGGTATAGTATAACGTATCTTACAATAAAATCATACCAGCCACGCTGCTTTTGCAGATTTTTTAACGCGGAGATAAAGATACTGACGAAACGAGAATGGACTTGCAAAGCATGCAGCGAAAAGTTGCGAACTTCCTCGCCAAGTGGGTTACAAGAGCGAGGAATTCAAGTAACTTCGGATCATTTTAACTCTCATGTGTAAAATTTCAGCGAAGAGTTACGCGAAGGAAATTTTAACGAGCTGTTTAGTCACAAAGAAGCGGTTAAGTGTCTGAAAGAAGTTTTTTTTTGAAGAGTGGAAATGTTAAGTTTAATTGCTGGAAAAATTACACCTTGATTGTTTGAATAATTTTCTTTTTAAATGTATCAACTTCAACGTTAGAAGTACAATTCTTGAGAAATTTTATTCTAATTCATTATGATTTCAAGGGGAAAATGAAGTTCTAAAAGCGGTTAATTGACAAAGTGCAAAAGCTTTTAATCTAATCCCAATATATGCACCGTACTGAGCATGATAGGCTTCTCTGGGAAAAATGGTGATATCCAGGTTCCTCAGTTCTCAAGTTTCCAGTTTCACGGATTCCCGCCCTTTTTATAGACTCTTCCTGCTACGGACTCCCACCCCGCGACTTCCACCCTACTCAGCGCATAGTCCGGGGAGAAGTGACGATGTAAGGAAGGGGACTTCATACATATATACTCTGCACCACTTGTGTATAAAAATTTACGCGGGGAAAATTTGAATTACTATTTACTTTATTCTTCGTACTTTCCAGTTTAATATTAATATCGTTAAAATTAAGATTTTGAGAACTTCTGCTTTCCTCATATCATCGGTTTTGCTAGAGGAACCCTCTTTAATCGATTCTGTAAGGTGAAACGGAGCAAGTGCAGACTGGTTTTTGTAAAGTTGGAATTTAAACCTGTGTATTTTCAATCTGCTAGGACTCTAATTTTCTTTGTAAATTTTCATTTTGATAGGAAATTGTACAAAATGTCAAATACCCTGCACTTTCCCCGAAAATGAGGCAAGAGCGTACCTTTGAGTTAAAAATGCTTTGAATCCTTGTTTCATATTCAATAGGGTAACAGCAGAATTATTAACAAGCCTGCTATAAAATGCTTTTGTTTAGTTTTATAGTTATCAATTTTTAAACAAAGCACTTTTTGCTGAAATATAAAAGGGGGTATAGCGAAAACACGTCCACTCTTGCGCGACATCTATGTATATCGGAATGGCTTATATTAATTTTGAATAAATTACTACACATTAGCTAGGAAAATTTCGCTCATATTATCATAAAAATAACCGTCATATGCACTTGGCCCGTTTGTGAATTTACCCCGTTCCACCTTATGTCTTCTTGTATCTTCAAATATTTATTATATTACAAGTGTTTCGTTAATATTTAAATTTTTGCATGATATGCCAATAATAAAACAGTGGAACAAGAATTTTTGGAGCTTACTACGTGCCCGAAAGAAAGTAACATCCAGACGGAAAGAGAAAAAGACGATGACCACCGTTACACGGACGGAACTCAGAAGATTATATTGCTGCAGATAGAATGCACGGAACTCCTGCATCTCGAGAATACCAATTTGATTTTCGTACGAATACCGGAAACCGAGTCGGAAGCTCGTAAAGTATACAACAAACGTGGCCAACGAACCTTATATCGAGTCAGTGCACAGGCTAAAAGTACCATTCTGTAATAAAACAAGAAATGAGAAGGTACTTGAGAAAAATATTATGAAAGCTATCATCCTCTTTGCTATGAAGCAGATTTGAGGGATACTTCAATATAATTATTTATTATATTCCTAGACAACGGGAGTATCAAGTTGCTGCATAAATAATGGCCAATTTTGAAATACAGGCAGTCTGATATGATTTTATGACATAAAAGTACTGCAGAATAGTACTCGGGCTACATTAATTTGAAACTGAAATTTTCATGAAAATAATTGAACATTTTAAAAATATTTTTAATGCAAAATGAAGAGAGTAAAATTCGTATATTACGCCTCAATAACAAATTAAAAGAGTTAATAGATAAACAAATTTCTATGAGAAGAAATTAACTTTCAAATAAGACACCACGACCAACTAATATTAATATCATAGGACCAGGAACCAAAATGTAAGAACAAACTCTAATATTATGTAATGTACTATAAATATAAGAAATTATTGAAGTACAGGGATGCGGATGAATTAAACAAACTTCATTCAGAATATTTGGATGGCAAACATTTCGAAAGCCAGTAACACCATCAATGTTCTACCAAAGTGGAGAAATCCGAGTGATTTTCCCTCCAACGAATACGATGAATCAATGTTTGTTAATGAAACGAAAAGCAGTTTGTTCAGAACATCCTATGCAAATTGACTCTAGTGAATTGCACTTGAATGTTTTTCGCGAAATCGAGCATGATCATGATAACCTTTAAAGTTCAAGTGTATGTACATACAGGGTGTTCCGTCAACCTTACATACTATAGACGGAAATGTTTCTTCTAAAAATTATTATTCTTATAAATGAAATATTATATTTTATTTGCTATATCACAGGATATTTAGTTCCTCTTAAGAATACCAAATACATTTTTTTATTTTTTAAATAAACCTTCAGGTTGAAAACATTTTAACATATCATCTCATTTATAAATATATTTTATATAGCTCCTTTACGATAATTATCGCATCCCTTGCATTATGGATTGCTGTAAAACATGCCCATAGAATGAACAACAAATGTGTAATCAACACAGGGCAGAACACTTTTATGACTTCGCCTATAAAACAAGCGTTTCACTCATAAAACATTCTTCGTGCAATTTTCCATAGCCAATACATCATACACAGAGGGTGGACAGAGTAATGGAAACATAGGAATTTTTAAATACTTTTTTCCCCTTTCAATAACTCTTCTGATCAACACAATTGATTGATTTTAATGCCACTAAATCGATTTGATTATTTATCTTATATTTATTAATAAAAAAAAATATTTGCGAAATACATGATTAAGTTAGAGTGAAAGGATTAACATTCGGCTCTAATATTTCATCTTTATACATTTAGGGTTGTTTTTCTCAAGATCAATACCGCATGCAGCAAAACATTTAAAATGATACAAAATATTTAAAATCAGTATTTCCGGTTGCTTTAGTTATAACAGATACGGTTGTTTTTATTAGCATTCAACGTGTTTATAACAGAAGCGTGTATTTGCAACAAGTGTTTGCATTTTTTACTCAACTTCTGTGTTTTCCACAGCCAGCTTTCCTGCAGCTGTCGAAATACCTGAAGCTATGAATTCCAAAATAGTACAAATCCAATCAACATTTTCAAAAACAACAAAGTTTGCTTTGAAAAGAAAAAAGTCATGAAAAAGTCTGCACATTCTTTGAAGCTGCTCTTTTAAATGTTATATGAATAATCCACATGGTGTCAGAAAATAGAATCGTGTTGTTTTGAATGGTTTGAATTGAATCGATCGCAAAATGGAAGTCAATTTAAAGTATTCGTCCACCGAAAATAAAGTAGACGAGAAAGAATATCAGCGCGAGGACTAAAAGAATTGAAAGAACGAAAGAGAAGAAGGGTGCATTCGTTGAAAAGGCACACACGAGGTTTCATTTCCGAGAAGGGCTGTAAAGATTGCTCGCGTGCAACCCTCTATATGGCGTTCTCGCAAACCCGACCATATTGCTCCATAATAATAAGGTTAATGCTTTGCAAATTAAGTAGACGCGAAAAGCCTTTCGCGTGGCTTTACGTTCGTTTAAACTGTTCAAGCTTGATCTTTGCGACTATGCTCGGTTAACTTAACTGGATTCGAGGCTACGATATTTCCTATACGAAAACATTAGTTTTAACTTGTAAATAGTGAGTAAACATTAGTTTTAACTTGAGATAAAACTCATTCATCTGGAAATTTCGTCAAAACTAATAAAATTCAAAAATTTCATGAAATAAATGAAAAAAATCCACCTCTAAATTTCGCCGAATTACGCTTGAAAATACATTTTCTGGAGAGCATTCGGTAAAAATTTATAAAATTCTATCAGATTACTTGGAAAAGCAACGAAACCAAAATGATGTTAAGCTTACTTACCGACAACTTCCAGATAACCGATTTGACTTTTCATTGGATCCGTATTAATCTGACACATGTACCATCCCCTGTCAGATTCTCTTACTTCTCGTATGTGGAGAAACCATGTACGATGATCGCTATGAGAAACAGCTATCCGATGGTTCTTCGTGATTACGTGAGTGGCTATCGTCAGTATGGTTTGAGTATCCACCCGTAGCCAAGCAACCTGTAAAGAATTCAAAGTTATTGTTATGATACACCAGATCATCTCGGCACGAACATCAGGTGCATTCTTTCCAATATTAAATTTTTAAAAAAATGTACTTATAAAAATTTATGAAAAGCAGTTACTAACAATAAATGATTCAAATATCTGTTGAACTGAGATTTTTAAAACTTAATAATTTATATAATTGTAATTATTTTAGAAAAAATGAAATTTGTCCCGTGTAGCATCAACTTCATCACAATATCATGGATGATCGAGAAAATAACTGTATGGATGAAGCTGTGCAAATAAAAGCATCGTTGTATTAGTGCATCTCCTGTAATTGAATTACAATTTCATTTACTGAAGAACTGAAGAAAATGGCAAATATTTGATGCATTTGAACAAGTCACGATGACGAAAAAGGTACACCGTAAAGCGCTCATACTTTCATCTAAAATTAAAGCTATCGTAGATAGGACGAAGTTCTTACGTAACATTTGCTGTCAATAATTCGAAATCTATAACAGTTTAAACAATAATAAAATAACGTAAGATGGTGAACAAATCACCGTTATTTAAAATACACGTTAAATAAAAAAAAATTTTTAAAAACACGAAAAAAGTATTCATTTTTAAGTCAATAATTGCTTTTATCATTGTAAGTAGTACCTTTTTAGAAAAGTAAAATAAACTTTATTCAACATTACGAAATTCTATTTCACTTCAATATTTCCACGGTTAAAAATTTTTTTCTTTAGTCACCCAAGATTCAACCCGAATACCCCAAAAATTAAATTTTAAAACAAAGTCCGACTAAAAATTTACTTCGTTCTTTTTATTATAAACAATACTCAATTCTCCCGGTACCGATCTATTTCAAAACCCCCTGCATACGGTATAAAGAATTTTTCCCAGCAACCGAGCCAACGGTGCTCCTGTCGAAAGAACTTTCGTTACACCGGTAACTTGCTTTAACTGTTTCACCCCTGGAAAAGAGAACGGGAACGAAGAACAAGCAGCGTAAACATTCACCCAACTGGCAGTAGTTTGGTGCCAGTCGGCGGGAGAAAAAAGATAAAAAATTTGTGGAGGATGTTTAAGGGCGATGGAAACACGAAAAGCCGACGTTCCTTGGCACAAAAGCGTGGCCTGCGTTCGTTTGCTGTAGATCAGGCCGTTAAGAAAATGTGATCCGTTTTTGTGAAATAGTCTGAAAGTACCGAAAACTATTCACCCAGGGGACCGCATTGAGGTTGTACCGTCTGCCAACGTTGAATCATTCGCACGCATCTGCATTCTCCGTTCTGCTTTGTGCCGCGGTTACCAGCATGTGATCACGTATTTTCCACGCTTATATGCACACGCGCTTTGCTACTGCTACCGGTCCCGGCAATATTTTCATTCGTACCGCGTGCATCTACTCTCAAAGGCTAAGGATAATGGAATTGCCATTTCACTGGGTAAACATTTATCAATGGATATGTTATGGATTGTAATTTATGGAACCACGAATTCTGACTTTCGTATCGAAATGTTGATTTTCCTTTCACAGATTTGAATGCAACGAGGGCCAACTACTTGCAAACACTTTGCTCTATAGAAAATGATTGATGATTCATAAAAATTATTTCTCACGTAGTAATATACAGTAATTTTCATATAATAATTCATAAATCAAGGAATCAAAAAATGGCCATTTTGGGAAAAATAACTCAAATTGATTTCAATTCATTTGTTTAGGCAATTAGAAAATACTTGTTCCTCTTCTAAAGGGCCTATGAAATTTCCAAAATTCATCATCGTATGTTTCAGCGACAAGACGAAGTTTCCATGTTCGACTCCTATGCAATGAAAAGTTAGTTTTACAACAATCTCGAACTTGGTACAACCTCCCACAAACATTAACTACTTGTCCAACAATCTATAACTTGTTAATTAGTTATATTAAGTACTGAAGCATAAAACCGCATACTCGAAATTCTCGATCTTTCATCTATATCTACCTTTTGAACCAGTTGTAGTGCATTAATTTGATTATAAAGTATCGTCCAAATATTGATTGCTTCGTGATATTGGGTCAAAACGTAAGGAACAGTGAAAGGTTATAACTAAATCAAATCCGTATCGAATGTACGGACAATTTTCTGGCAAATTTCACTTCGGAGTTGAACAGAATATTAGAAAAATGGATGTGACATGATTTGAGTAGAAAAAAAAGAATCACATACAAAGGAACCATCGCCGCATTCATGTTGTCTCGGTAGAAATTTCAGCCGTTTCTTGGCAGAATTATTACAGGGGGTGAAAAATGGATATTGCACTGTAATGTTTGTCGCAACAAGCAGTGGATAAATATGGAAGGTGATACGTCCTGACCTACTGCAAGACAAGAGTTGAACCTGAAGAGGATAATATGTAAGGTAGGTGTGCACAACTTTTCCTTGTTAATGTTTAGAGCAGTATATAATTTTTTAAAATACTCATTTAGTGAAATTTTCAAATAACATATACAGTTTAGATTCTTATCTAGCATCTGAAGTAATTAATACGGCGGACCATGAAGAGAACCACAATTTTAATTCAATTTCGTATTTCATATTATTATCATTTTTTAAATTTCACACTCTACAAATATATGAAACCCTTTCATTAAAAAAATTATACATTTAATTTTAGTTCAAGGATTAAAGAAGTGATTTTTAACTTACAAAAATCGATGAAATTGCTGTAAGATTCACTGCAAAGGTGGGATCAAATTATATCCTTCAAAAAGAGTATATAAGTAATAAAATATGAATAAAAATTGCAAAGTTAAATAATCCCCAGTTCACTTATAATAGTTCTTTTAATTTCCAGAATCGACCATTTTCTCTGACACAGTTTCGTGTTTCTTTTAGTAATAAATTCCACGCTTATCTCAAGGCATAGGTACACCTACTCTAAAATACTAGAAAGAAGTGATTCAGATAAATGGTATGCGCTAATAATTAAATAAATTCAATAGAAGAAAGACTAGCCGGTACTGTGTCGTTTACCGATGACCATCAAGATATTTAACGTATTAAGGGACGAAGGGTCTAGCGTTAAAAACAACGTCGACGCAAGGGAGCACACGGTTTGCGTAGAGGTATCTCCGTAAATTACAGGAATTCACAGGAGAAGCCGTAAATACTTGGTTATCATACTTGGCGGAAGCACGGACGGGGCATTATACGTACATTCGCGTACATCGTGGCCAGGGATGGCGCTAACCGTGGATATGGCTTCACCGTTTCCATTCATCGGTGTGGATATCAAATGCAATAGTTCATGCCGCGTTTCCGACTAGGTGGTCGACCAGTCCTCGACCAGTCTGCCTCCTAATCCAACCGCCCACCGTTTCACACCGGTACCTGGCAGATTTACAGACACCGGCCTTGATATCTGCATCCGAGAGTCCACCGCTAGTTCCACTTGTCCCGGATCTGTATACTTTCCGTCAACTCGCGTTCTCGCGACGTCACCTTTCAGATAAATCAGACCGAACATAAGCTCCAACCGGTTAATCAGAGATCTTTCGCACCGAGTTCTCGCCGACGTATTTGAATCGACGCGCCTATCTGCTAATTAATGCAGCGTAATTTTCTCTGATGCGCTAACCGTGCCAGAAAGTTTTGTCTGCAATATTCTTAACGGCTTATCGATGCAGAAGTTTCGCTTATCGCTTGCATTAAACACTCAGTTTAAGTAGAATCTGATCGTTTACTTATTTACAAAAATCAGAAACGTATAAAATTGACGGAGTTATAAGTAATCATATTGATTATATTTATCTTTATCCTACTCACTTTGAATTATAAAACATAATATGTATTCCATATAAATCGAGGAAAAATATAGAAAAAGCACTTCATCCGGCACATCCGATGAACAAACATATTTTACGAATATGTATATTTATTTACGTTACGTCGAACAAAGTTAAATAATGTTGCGTACAAAGCTCTTCACCGTCATTACGTTATGTCAATATATCAGCTATTCACTGAGATAGTACTGGAATAAAACTCTTAATAACTCTGATGAAAATAAACCGTAATTTACGTATTCTGTGCGAAGTGCTGGAAAAATAAAGCATGTATTTTGTAATACAATTACTTCTTTAAATATCTTTCTTGGGAAGATTTGGGTCAATTGATACTGCGAATAATATTCTAATTCAGAAGAATTTAAAATATAATTGCAATGTAAATATTTAAAGTTTCTGAATTTGGAGAGTAATATTGAAATATAATGAACTTGAACAGAAAATTTAATATTGCTTAATAAGAGATTCATATCATTCGATAATTCCATACGTACGAGGGGGAAATTGATATCATTCAATAATTTACGGTAATTTAGTGACGTTTATGCATCGAGCTTCGATACTTATGAACATATTTGTATTCGTGTTTGCTCCATAGACGAGCGCCAAGTTTCGAAACTTTTGTGACGCACGTAACAGCTTTAAGAGAAATTTGAAACTTCGGTATACTAGTTCATAACTTAGATATTATCTAAAATGTGATTTGACGTACCAGATACGCGTGAATTTAAACCGATGAGCATGCGTGAAATTGTTCAATCTCTGCTAAAACCACTGGAAAAACTTTGTAAATATTTCCTTATTCAAAACTATTAAATTGAAATAAATTTTTATTTAACTCTAAGTACAAAATCAAGTAACTTTATCAGTAATATTATGAAATTAATTTTTTTAATATATATTGAAAAATTTATATTCCTTGATTAAAAATTCAATGTTTCATATATTACAACTATTTTGCAAAAATACCTGTAGATTTAATCTTCTAAAGAAGGTAAAGCTATAACTTTTGTCCATTTATTTCTTTGTTTCAAAGACCATCTTTATCATCAACTGAATTTCTTGACAGGTCACTTGGATGCTGAGTCAACCAATATTAACAGAAAATGAAAGCGAGTTCTATTTACAAAAGAAGCAGGGCTTTAAATTCCGCAACTTTCGTGATTAGATTGCTTCTTGGCTGAAATTGGACTAGGATCGTAAGATTAATATTTTCGCGACTGTATATGCACGCAGCTGTCAACAACCACAGTTCTGAAAGGTAAATACGAGTTTTATAGCTCTGCGGTGTCGTACGTTTCGAATAGCCCTCTGTAGTTTGTGTATACAGTGGATGCTATTAGTAAGTTGTATAACTCTCAAACGAAACTCAGAGTTTACATATAAGAAAATAAAATACATCAAGTATATATTAAGACCAGCCTTACATTGGTAATACTGTGAGCTGGAAAAGTGTCCATACACTCTTTTGTATGTTGGATCAAACAATTTGAATTTTTTGAGAAGCTATTATAAAATAAGTTTTTGTCTTTTTGAAAAATTACAATTGGACGAAATCGAAAAAATTGGATATTTCTTGAAATTCGACATTTAATATGCAACAACATAATACTTAACCCTTGAACAGTGGAGCCAGGGTCAATCGTGATCAAAATTTGCAAAATATATACAAAAACATTAATTTAAAGTTAAATGTATAATATTTAAAAGAACAGTATAAAATTTAAAAAATAAAGGTAATATGGAATACAAACTTACATTAAAATTGTGGCTCTCTCTATGGTCCGCTGTCCGAGGATTACATTAAAGTACTTGAATAAACAAATTTATGTAATTTGCTTATAATGTTTGTTTTGTAAATCCATTGTATGAAACCTTCCACCAACATTAAACAACTACAGTAATATCATTAAATTAAATATGTATATTTTTCGTTTAGTACCAACAAATTAATCTAAATTCATTTAGTATTAAATTTTAATTTGATTGCTTCCCTTAATCATAATTATAATCTACAAAAAGAAATATATATTTCTTTTGAAAGGCCAATTATAGAGTTTATAAGTACATTTGTTTTTCTTTTCAAAGTCTGTTAATTGGAACGGGATTCATGGTATAAAATGAGTTAAGGCACGCAAGAAAATTGGTTCGACGGTTAACGGTTGAAATGTCTTAAACATTGAAACAGCAGTTTGAGTGGCAGAAACGAATTGTGAATCGAAGCTTTCATCAAACTGGTAGACGTTTCACTTCATTCCGTCTGCATTGGAATAAAGTTCACAAAACCCTAACCACCGTCACGTCACCCCCAAACCATTTTGCTCGCAAGTTTTCAGGGTCGATACACGTTTACTGGAACCGCTCTTAAGTTGTTCGATAACTGTATCAAGCCACTTTGAAACTTTCCTGTAACTTCATTAACAACAGGTAAATGCCTTGAATTGCTGTGTTATATTTTCAAACGCGAGGCGAGCAAAATAAAAAAAAAAAGAATGATTGAATTTTTTCTCATGGACCCTGGAAACTGAAATTTTCTGCTTTTAATTCATCTAGTTGCGAATTCATTTACGCGGATATAAAGTTACCTTAGAATTCTCTTTAATCGAATTAACTTGAATGTAGTAATTCCATTAGGGCGAGACTAAGGATAGAATGAAGAAGTCGAAGAAGTATGATAACACTGAGAAGAAAAAAAAGATGATTTTGTTAAAGTCGGGACATATTATTTTCAGTATCTAAATTAATTAAAGTTAGTTACTATTCATTTTTATGAAAGAATTAATTTAGCAACTAAGAATTACATTTGAAAATATTTAGAATATGAAATAAATTTTATGAAACAATTTTTTGGGAGTTAAAAGACTGAATTTTCTTTAACATATGAGCAACGATGTAATATATTTTTGGGTTTTGTTTTTTCTTTTTAAGTATATCTTTCATATGATATCGGAAGCTGTTACAGTTTTATACATATAATGTGTACTTACTTCGTCCCTGTGTACCTAAAATATTGCAGAATAAAAGCACCAGTAAAACACGAAGTGAACCACTTTCCTGGCTCTTTATCAGAAATGTCGATGTCATGTTTCAGAAAATGTACTATTATCCATTTCGTTATTTATGAATTGATATTTCCTCGACTTCGAAACTGCCTTGAAACTTTGAAACCATTTTACTAAAATGTATGTTACTTTAATGCACGTATAATTCAAACTGCTACGAATTTCTTGTCTCCAAGCTGTTTGATTTTTTTGAAATAAATTCAATCTTGTTACGTAAAACTATAACATAAAAGTCGTTAAAGAAGAATGTAATTAAAAACCTATACTCGTTGTGGAAAAGTATTCACAGAGTGTTAAGTGTTGAATATGGTTTGAAAAAAAAACAAAAAAAAAATGAACGGAATTTAACGCTGGGATCGGCGTAGCTTGCCTAGTTGGTAATGAGTTAAGTAAAGTTAACACAAAACTAACTGTTCACTCGCATAAACACATTCCGAGACCTCGAACCTAATCCTGAGTAGAACTAACTTCTCAGGTCGGTATCGTTTCAGTTGACTAGCTTAACATGTTAAACATGGGTCATAGGTTAACTTCAGAATCAAAATATCCACTTCCCTTTTAAGAAAACGTTCTACAAATTTGTATCATTTTTCCTTCAAGGCCTTTAGCAATCCTGTATCATTTTTCATAGCTCTTCCTTGTAACTTGAATAGTATGTTTTATAGTCTTTTAAATAATATAATTTATTTTTAATAATTCTTTGGTTTTTTGAAAGATCGACGAAATTGTCTTAGAATAAATAAAATGAAATAGATTAGAAATAAATATTCTAAGTCAATTACTACTTGTTAAATGGTTCTAAGTGCAAATATTGAAATAAAATGTACGATATACGAAAAGTTCACCGAATCATAATTCCTCGAAACAATTCGACGAAAAACAATCCATCGAAATTAAATTTCACTAAAAAAAAATTCACTGAAAGTATTCTCCGAACAGCTAAGTTCTCGATACTCTCTATCATTCAATAGTTAATGGTGAGTCTGAAAATTGTTAACTGTAATTGTTTAAATAGAACGATCAAAGAAATTCAGATTTAGAGATATATTAAATGAATATATTAAATTAACTGTTTACTGGGCAATTAGCAGAATCGAATAATATGCAAGGTACAGTAACCTGTCATAATGACGAGGATGTTAAGTTAATTATGGTCTTCAAAGTAATCTACGGATGGGAGAGCATTAGGTACAATCTCAGGGGAATCTCCCGAAATGTCAGTACGAAATGTCATACAAGTGTGGCGCTGGTAATCCTCTTCACCACTCATCCTTTACCTCTTCAACAAGCACTGAGTCAAAGGTTCCTTTACCTCTTCTCGTTCCAGTTATGCACAAAAGGATGAAGATCAAACAGAGTTGATGTACTGATCCGTGATCTGAATGCATGCTTGCATTATACGAATCGATAACGAAATCATAAAGAAACTGAGAATGTAGCAGAACTAATTACATATCGAACGTGGATTCGTTTGTCGATTAATAAGACCAAGGATGAAAATGAAAACAATTTTACTCGCTATTTCATCTAATTTAAAATTCATTTTTAGTTTAATTTTAAATATATTTATCTCGGATTACCGTTTGAGGAATAATTAAAAAATTAACTAATTCCGAGTGCTTTTAACACTTTAATTTCTACGTAAAAATTTTTTGAAATTTAGTATCTTATATTTCTAAATATTTAAAATATTATTTATCAAATTATCCCCCATAAAAATAAATGTAATTTTACCATTCTATTTAATGTACATAATTTATAGAGAAGTGTAGAAATATTGTTTAGAATTTTTCTATTTAAGTAACTTCGCTTGAAAATTTTCCTCACATTTTCTTAAGGAACGTACACACAATACATTATTAGCCCTGCACGTGGAGTTTAAAAGCAAATATAAAGTAGAAGAAAATTAAACTCATTTATGTAATCATTTTTTTATGAGTTTCAATTTAGATGCAGTACGTATAATGAGAAACATTTGTGAAACACTTGGTACATCTGTTTCATCGATATGTAGGTAAGGTAGGCTTCTAAGAATTATGGATAATAATATAAATATGAATTCAAATTTGAAAACGTGTGATATATACCTATGCTAAATATTAACAAATAGAAATAATTTTGTCAGTATTGAAAAATGTTAACACTTCACTAAAAATAAAGTAAATTTTTGTAATATTAAAGATATAAAACTATAGGTATTTTAGAAATATTTACATCCTAAATTATTTAATTTTATAAGAATAATATTATTTAATACCATAGCAAATGTAAATGATTTTATTGTTATTAGAAAATATTAGAACGTAATTGATTGAAACATAATTTCTTGATTATAAGACATATGGATTCATTAACCGCGTAAATAACGGATATAATTAAGATTTGATAAGAACGCGCATACTATATCCCTGACAGGTAAGTAAGACGGTAATTCTGGTACAGCTTACGAACCAATATTCCACGCAGTTTGTACCGCCTTGTGTGCACATCCTGGATCCGAGCTTAACTCGTCCAAGGAAAGTCGTAAAAAATGTTATTTCAGTAAACGAGACAGTAAAGCGCTACCTTTATGCATTTAATGTTTTCGCAGTCTTACATCATCTTTATAACTCTTTACTTGGAACGTTACGTTACATTAATTTTCCACCTTGCTTCCCACTTTGTTTCGGTGTAAAACAACTGGTACATTTATGTTCCTTCGTATACGTATCTGTGCTTACCAAAATAAATTAATTGCATGAAAGAAGTTACAGATGCTTTATTTTAAAATATTCAATGATAATGTTGTTTAATAAGATATTTCTGAAAAAGATAATATGTAAATTATTCTAATTAATATCATCGTGATTTTATGGCCGAAGATGGTTTCAAAATTAAATAAGGGATGTTGTTTAAAAAATACCGGAAATGTCCAGAAAGTGCAGGTATTATTAAAATATTATAAAATGAATTAGAACAATAATATATCAAAAGAGGATTAAAAAGTGGAATTACAGTAGTTTGATTTTTTTCTTATTTGCTTTATCTCTTCAATGAACATTGCACCGTTCCAGGAAAGATAAAGATCAGCTAATTTGTCCGCTAATGTTCGATCTAAATATGTACCTATCCCCTGAGTACTGGAAACAAAATTCTATTGCAATCGCAATTAGGAGCAGTAGAGAAGTAACCTTCTCTTGCGTTTCTACGATAATTACATGTTGTTTGCTATTTGTACTATACAGCCACTGAAAATAACGGAACTGTTCTTCTGTTGCTATCTTTCTGAACTGGACAATTCGTATCGTAACAGCCTACAATTTGCTCAAGAATATTGAACTCGGTTATTACTAATATTTCATTCCTAAACAAGTACCGTATTCTAAATACAAAATGGTTACTAAAAACGTAACATTAAACAAAATTCTTCAATTTTAAAATGAAAATTGAATTGCAATTAAAATTTTAATAACGGTATACCTATTCTGTTAACATTTCTAAACAATGATTACTCAAACAGTCAACATGGTTTCAATTTCCTTAAGCTTCGTAGCTCTCATCTCCATTACGAAACCTTTCAAAGCAACGTTGAATTATGCGTTTTGTAACTGATACTTGGCCAAATGCGATATTGATTTCCCAACAGTTTCGGATAGGATCTAAGGCCGCTTGAAACTCGTATAGTAAAATGGTTCGTAAATCACGTGCCTGCATCCTGCACTTTTAGACTCGTAAAAACGGTGCACTGCTATGAAAACGCGAAACAAACGCGATATAAATACAGTGAAGATGGCTGAGCAAGTCAACGGTCGTCAAATGTATAACCTGTTAACTGGATGATTTTTTAACCGAGGAAAAGTCATTTTCTTTTTGTATACGTAATAGCATAATAAATAAACATGTCCTACAATTTTTACAATAGAAATTTTTAAGGCAAAGTACTCTCGGTAAATATACATTTACTGAATTTTGATGGTACCAAAACTGTTCAAGAAATTATTTTAACCCTATCGCTACGGTCATCTCTGCCAGGAGCTGTACTCGTATATTTCTATACCTGAAGGTGAATAACATAATTTTGGTCACAACATTTGATTTGCAATGGAAAATGTTTATTTCTAATTATCATATCAAAATTTCAATTGCATATTTGCTATTCTGAAATGTAAACACAACTATAATGACTCGCAATATGCAATAATCGTTCCAAAGCAAACGACTATATGTGGATAATCATAGTGGTGAAAAGGTTAATCATAGAGAAAAAAAGCAGGCAATTTATCCTGAAAATAATCGCGGCTATACAAACAGAAAATAAACTTCAATTTATTTCGATATACAGTGATAATGATAACCTAGTAATTACTGCATAAAAGCAGTAGATGATATACGAAATAGAAAAGCTTCAATTCGAATTAACGTTGAATTTATGCGTTTAAGAGTGTAATGTAGTGTTGGTTACCTGGTAACTAATGATCTCAAAACTTGTGAAATGAACTTTCCGCGGGACGAGTAAACTGAACCAAACGAAGGCGAGTTTTACGTAACGTCAAGGAGGTTCGTAATTTAACTCACTAATTTCCAAGCGATTGAGGCGCAACGAGGTGAAACAAAAAAGAAAAAGGAAAAAGAAATGACCAATTTGTTGAACGCTTTGATGCTTCATGCAATAAATTTGAAAGTACCATTGACGAAAGATGAAAAATAAAGATTTTAACATTCTTCAATAGTATTTAGGAAATTATGTTTTTTTGACAACAATTAAAGGTGTTTAACCCTCGGTTGTTATTAGAGGTATACGTGACCCACAGTTTCACTGTTCTACAATTTTACCCACATTTTTTGTTAAACCTCTTAACATACACTGCACCCATTTTTTCCATGATTTTCAGTTTCTATAAAAATCTGCGATAGCACTTTTGACCAACCAAGTTTTTTTGCTGTGTACCCTTAGCCCCTACATGCAATGTGAAAGGCTTTAATCGTGCCTTTCTTTGTTTTAGATAATTGCTTTTTAAGAAACATTACTCTTTTTTTTATTGTATTATATAAAATTTGAAACATTGGCCAGCGGTGACCATTATGATGGTCAACGTGTTAGCTGGATAAGAGAAGAGGGCAGGATTTTAAACAAAAGCAGTAAACAAAATGGAGAACCATTCAGTTTACAATACTCATAAAAGTTTCGAACGTACTTGGCCATGGTTCGATTACTGTAAAGTACTTCTTACAATTCTCAAAGAACTTTTAAAGAGTTTAAACCTACGTGTAGGTTCGAGTCTATTTACAAGTATCGCTTCTCTTTTACAAAGTGCTCATGAACTGTTAAAAGACGGCCAGTCAAATTTAAACTTGCTTGTAATATACTATTAGGCAATATTAACTATTCTCATCGTGGGTTTTAACCAATTTAACACTGAGTTAAATTAATTGGACGTTGTTAACCCTTCACTGATAATGTGGGGTCTGACATACTACAATTATTTTATTTATTAAAACGATTGATTGTCATTTGTTTAAAAATTTCATTGTTCCTCTAAAATTATCTCACCAGTTAATGGTTAGCGCGTTAATTTGCATGTCACGCATATGTGAGTGAATTTCCATAGGAATTTCCACTTGGATTTCCATAGAAATCCATCGACCGTATTATTAGAAATTCTTTGACTTACCTAGTAATATTAGAAGTTTAAATTTACGGGTAATAAATACAATGAAATATTGCGAAAATAATAGATCAGATTTGTTCAAAATAGAAATGCTACTTAATAAAATTTTCAACAGCACCAGTATCGCAGTTATCGTGTAATTTAAGATCAGGAAGGAGGTAGAGTAATGAATATTTTTCGAGGACCAGCTAGAGTTACAGCAATAAGCGAAATAATTAATTGAGACTCCTCAATTTTAGTAACTTTTAAACGGATGTTTTTCAAAATCCCTCCACTTACACATTTATTTATTTACTATGAATCGCATGGATGTTGCTACACAATGAAGAGTGATATAATGTACATATGAAAGAATGATGTACGCATAAGAATAATTAATGTGCATGCAGAACTTAAATGTTACTGAGGGTGTTACAAACGCATTATTGCTGCACTTTTTTTAGTTAATTACTTTCCAAAATGTTCTGAATGGAATTGCAATAGTGTTCCCTGGATTCGCTTTCAAAGGTAGCGGTGGTGATAACTTTCTCACAAGTCCACAAATTGTTCGTTCAAATATGCAGGATATTCAGGAAATGTGGTAAACTTTAGTTACGGGCAGTACTCATCGAAACAAATAACGAATGTTTCATAAACATGGGTTCAAGAGTCCTTTATTTTAGAATAATAAGCTATTTTCGTGTGTCTCCAAGTAATCGAATGACCGCATATCTATTTGAAAGTTATCAACGATCCTAGATAAACGTACGGTATCAAACACGATAGTCTTCTGTAGACTATATGTATTGATGAAATGTTTATGCAATTATTTTTATCAGGTCTCAAGTATCTATCATACTAATATGCCATTAACATAAATATTAACATAAGCTTCTTTTTGTTATTTGCATATATCCAATTTATCATGCAATTATAACACAATCAACCCTGATTGTGATGTCTTATATTGATCTAAGGATAAGTCAATGATGTATCACAACTTTGTACCACTAAATCTGAATGACAGGTGCAGAATATATCATAACGTAAGTTAACTGTAAACAATTGTTCCGAACAGTTATCGATTTAGGTGTAATCAACGGTCTGTCATTATATAATACGATAAATTGAACTGGAGAAATGGTTGAACCGAAGGACAGGCTAGGATTAACAGATGCATCAGCGCTTAAAGAGAATCATGATTAATACGTGGCCCGAAAACCGATGAATCGAATGTTCTTCGACGATCAGGGAAAACGAAAACGATGTTTGCAAATAGAGATTGATTTGGAGTAATCTAATGCATTGTGAACGGACAATAGAGTCGGTGGTTCAAATGTAGCTCTGAATCTATTGAAAATGAATTAACTAGGAAAATGCATGAAATTTTTTAAACAAACCGTTGGTTAAAACTGAGAATAATATCGTCGGTCTGGAAGAACAATGATGCAAGTGCAAAATAGTTATTTTACAAAAAAGAATGATTAAAATAATATAAATATTTAAATGCTAAGTAAAATTTAACAAAATATAGGAGAATCATTTTGACGGACCATTGAATGGTAAAAAATTTCATGTTAATGTTTCACAACAATTGTCAATGAAACGTATTTATATTTGTTCTACAATGAGTTCGATAGAACTAACAAAACTACGTTGAAACTTTCGAATTGGAGTAACTGTAACCGCTGATTAGCAAACGATAACCAAGGAACAAAGTTCCATGGAATTCCCTCTACATTCCTGAATTAAGCAAGATCGTAGTTAACGCTCTCTATTCACTGAATACTTAGACCCAAAGGCACCCTTAAACTTCGCAATTAAAATTCAAAGCACGATGATACCCGAGCAACGGAACCGTAAACCTCGAGAAAAGCTATGACTAGCCAGCTGGCCAATATTATAGCTTGGAGTAATAACAAAGTCTCCCTTGTTCTCAAATACTAACATCTACTCTAGTTATAATAACCGACTATATACAGTACCTTAAAGAAATATTGTTAAACTTCAAGCCGCTAAGTCGGAAAACACAGATTTCTTTGCGACACGGTTTCCAGGAGCAAATTAACTACCAGCCATTTTTTAAGTAAAATTTTGTAAATACAGTTATCTAGATTATTATTTATCGAGAATAATAACCCTTGAACAGCCTAGGTCAATTATGACCCAAATTTATAAAATATATATCTACAAAAATATTAATCTAAAGTTAAATGTATAATGTTTAAATTACAGTCTTACTGGAAGAATGATTTTTAAAGAAACAGTGTAAAATTTAAAAAATGAGAATTCTAATATAAAATTCAAAAGTACATTAAAATTGCGGCTCTCTTCATGGTCCGCCATCCAAGGGTTAATACTCTATTAATATATGTACATTTGTAAACCACAATTAATGACTTAATTTTTACCCCCAATTGTTAAATTGATTTAATATAGTATTCTCTTAGCATAGGAAGTGAAGAATACTTTCGCGAGACACTGTAACCGTAATTGTTATTTGTCATCATAATGGATAATCGGAAGCGTCAAATGACGCACTCGTGGCTTATAAACGGCGCGATTATTCTAACCTAGCCGATCCACCCTTTTCCAATGTCTCATCTTTCAGTTAAGGTAGCCGATCCCTTCAGTCTGGAAGAGTGTAATGTCGGTCGCAGGTTAGCCTGCTAGCTTTTGTAAATACATTCATTTGAATTTCATGCCATGCAACCCAACCAGATGAAAGTACTTTTCAATATCACCCCTTCGGTTGATCTCCCAGCTCAGTGAAGTGTCATCTCTTTTTTACAAATGATACTTTCAATGAAATTTGACAATAGGGACGTAAACATTTTTCTTTGTCAAAATGAAATTTCGTTAACTATTGTAGATATTTATGTACCGACCATTTTTTAAATATTTCCCCTCCTCCCCCAAAAATTTTATATTAAACTGCCCAGTCTATGATTTTCAACATAAAAAAGATCTAATCTTCGTCGACATAAAAAACTTTTGGCATCGCAAATGAAAAATCCCTCGTTCAAAGACCAGTTTTTCAGCCCTGAAATAAGTCCACACATTTTAAAGTAAATCGATTCTGTAGCTTTTGAGATATTTCGGTCAGCGAGTTTGAAAATGTAGTTTCGAGAAAAATGCGCTTGAAATACGTTGTGCTTTTTAGGAACGTTTGAAGAAACGATATCTGAACTCGCATGATCCCGTAGATTATGATGAGAATGATTTGCAATATTTAGGAAGTATTTTTAGAATACTGGCGCTGTTCACAATTTGCATTCTTCTTTGTTTTATTAATTGCCCGATTAATCAAAATTTGAGGTGGCGACCAGCATATCAGTCAACTTCCATAAAACCCACAGTTAGGTACTTGACGGTGGGCTTTGACATGGTAACACATAATTTTCCTATTCGCAGGTGATACGCGTCAAATATTGATAGTTAATATTTAGAAATGTCTACGCTATGTCCTATCGCCCTATTCTACTCCCAAGTCAGTCTAAATATGTTCCGTTTACCTCCTTCGTCACGCGATGGTATATGATCTGATTAGTAAATGTGACCATTTCGGCCAATAACGAAAATGTGTCCTGTCTTTATTATTGTGTTTCAATGGACGAGCCAATTACGTTATAATCAATCGGATCTGCATTCTTTCTGCACGCCAACTTCACCATATATCAGTTCCAGTCGTCCGATCATAAAACCCACCAGCCATTCTGCTTGTCTGGTTATTTACGAATTTCGCATCGCAATTCTACTTGCCTGACCACCTACGATTCCGCGTTCGAGTTCTAGTTGTCTGACTATCTACGTACTCTTTTCCATTTGCCCGACAGCACATCGTTTGTACGATCGCGTGCAACCCGGGCTTCCCTCGATTAAGGAGAAGGTGTAAAAGAAGGACACAACCAGCAGTGCTTATTCATCTTTGTTCTTTACGTACGAAGACAGGTTAGGTTTTACTAAATTCGAAAGTAAATGGATGCTTCTCACTTTACTCGTAATTTTAACGAAAAGAAATCTACGTGGTACCCGAATGTACAGCTTCGAGCATTGTGGGCTTCTTCAAGAACCGGAAGAGGAGGCCCGGGGAGGGGAATCGGCCCCTCCCCCAATGCACGTCCGAAGCGGGGCCGTAGGTGGCCAGGGTTGAAGCCCCAGTCATCACTGCACGCGGCCCGAGGAGTCCCGGCAAGGGGTGTGGTCCTCGATGTTGGCGGTGATAGCAAGGGTCTTGCACGTGACCCTCCCCCGAGATGCGGCGCCTATGCGCCAGGAGTGGAGGGTCCCGACGTGTTCGTTAGAGGTCCCGGGGCCCTCCTCTAGCTCCAGTGCAGGTAAGAATCCCACACTACCTCCGACCCCTCCCCAGGGGGATTGGAGGTGTCTTGTTGAACATTTCTTCCACGTAAGAAAAAGTTTCTTTAAGAAAAACGGCGATGTAGGGAAAGAAAGTTCCACCAGTCGTTATAATACTTGGAAAATCCAGAGTAATATTGGACGCGCATTTGAAAAATACAAGAATTTCAATAGTATTTAAACGCGAGTGATGGAGACTTTAACATTCACAGCGTCAGTTTCTATACAGAAATCTACCGTGCTCGATACTGTACCCTCTCTTTGCCTGATCGCGCGTTGACCCTTTTCCCTACACTGTTTATTTGCCCGTGTGAAACACTTTATAAAATATTTTCCAGTACTTCTGCGCTATTCAGACTCCACATCTGCTATTACACACGATTACGTTTTCTCAGCATTTAATCCATATAAGTGTATATGCTTATACTTTTTAAGCACTTTATAGTACTGTGAGGTTAACGTGACCCTTTTAAACGTGAAAGCAGGATGATGGCGCTTTTATTGCAATACACGACGCTAATTAAAACAGCTGGAAGTCGTAGCGGAAACAGTTTCAAAGCAGCCGGTGTAAGAAGTAAATCAATTAATTATGTCGAAGAAATTTGTGTAAATATTTTATGCAATTTTCCTAATCCGTTACACGGTACAGTGAAACTGTAGTAGAGTACAGAAAATAGACATGTACACTGCACCTACTTAAATTGCAGTTACTTTTTAAATAAATACTCTCTTCTATACTTGCTGGAAGTTTGAAACAGGTACTAATAATAAATTGTAAATTAGAATGTCATAATGGCGACAGAAACGTTCATTTTAATTACGAGTTCAAAATTACATACAACTATGCTAATCAAATTTTTCCTAAATTCTTAGCTTCTTTTATAAAATGAAAGTACATTGAATTTCTTTTGCAAGATGTTCACCGTACCTTTACCCATTTTTCAAAGGACTTTTAACTTCTTCGTAATATTTCCCCCGTTTCCTTTTACTACGCAATTCGTTCAAAGAATTTTCTTTCAGCTAAAATAAAGGCAATTAACGTTTCACACTGTGAAAGGTAGTGTCATTTTTAAAGTGGCGCGGTTCGTTCTTTCAAGGAACGTAATTGTTTCTGACGAACCGATGTCTGTAGAAAGCCACCATCAGAGGGTAACGAATCTCCACGATTTCCATGATATTCCATCTCGTTATAATTGAAACCGGTCGCTGATATTTTCAAACGTGGCCGACCCTCTCCCTCTCTCTCTCAGAATAGGTAGGTATTACTGGAAGTACCCGGCAAGCAAAAAGGAATCTAGAGCATAGACATCCAGGAAGGTTGTTTAACCCATTGACCTCGTTAAACGTTCACGAAAAAGTTAAGTGAATTTCTCTCTGTTCCTCCTCCTCTTTCTCTTCAACGTCCCAACTCTGACTATCCCTCAGTCTCAAGGATCTCCTTCGTACAGCAGCGAAACAGTTAATTAATTAATTAGCAACATTACAGGGAGGAATAAAAACGGGTCCTTGTCTGAAGAATACGGTCAATTTTCTTCCCAACCTATACAATGTAATTTCATTCGAACGAATTAACCGAAGAGCTGCCAATGGAGATGTATCCAGGTAATAACTTCGTAGCCACCAATTAGGGGATGAGAGAAGAAGGGTAAGAATGACGTCAGGATGGAATCCGATAAGATTTGAGTGCTTACCGTCTCGAGAACATAGCTTGTCGATCTTCCTAATTCTAGTCTACTGATCTCTCAAATCCCGGGTTTACAGAGATCTATAAATTGCGGATCTTGTAATATTGTCGATGATGCCTCAAATTCCCCATTACCGTTGAGTACTTCCATCTAACCTATGCTCTATTTGAATAGAATTATTTCAAGATGTTTATTCATGTAATGAGTTATATTTGTTCACTGCGGAATAGGTTCAAATCAATAGTTATCCATCTGATATGTATGTAAAAGTCTTCGACACTTTTAAAACATTCTTCTGATTAGTGGTTAGATTAGTTTTTATTAAAAGTATTCTCCATGTCTTTTATTAGGAAACAGTTTCTAATATGATCTCTCCAACACTTCTTAATATCTTCGTTGTTGGATTCTTTTTCCTTCTTTTCCCAACTGTCCAATTGGTAGAATTGCGTAGGATATTATTTCTGCACCATGAAATAATATTTTATACACTGTAGTTGGCATATTATACCATGGATGCAGTTGGAAAAAGACCTCTTTGCAGTTTGAAAATAATAATTCCTGAAAGGTTTCATCTTTATTGGATACATACCGGAGATAGAATCCTTTGAGAATGAAGCACTTCTAAGCTTGACATTATGTATGCATCGAATATTTTTTATTTAAGCTAAATTAAATAATGTTTCTTTACTTCGAAGCATACATTGTAAATTTATAATCAATTTCATAAAAAAATTTGTCAGTTTATATGTGATATATAATAATTCACATTAATGACAAGGTAAAAAGGAAGCATCAGCTTGCATTTATATAATATATATAATATCAAACTAAATGTAATTTTTAATAATAATTTTTTCTTACGTATTCACATTACATTTGAAAAATGATGTTATTTAATAAAAATGCACCAATGGCTGGGAGTGACAATAACCACTTTGATAATCAACATCTCAATTAGCAGACAATTTGTTAATGAAAGCTCTTTATCCGTTGTTCTGCATTATTAGCATTGTATTACCATTTAAGGTGACTTATTGCAATTGAGATACCTGCTATCGTGAAGTACATACGCAGCAAAAGTACTGCCGATAAATTTCATCGCGTCTTCTTCATTACTTGTTTATGAATTATTCATTTTATCACGCTGTAAAGTACATACCATGATAGCGATAACAAAAACATTTTTTTGAACACTAATTACCACGATACAATTTGTACTAGATTATTGCAATTGTAATTCTTGATTGATATAATGATTTTTTGAACATTAATTGGAAATAATTAATTGAAATAACATTTCATGCCTTAAATTTGATCATTTCAAATACTACTTTTCACGATTATTATTTAAAAAAGAAAAGATAACTAGATATAAAATTACACAGAAATTTGTAAACGGAAAAATATGCACAGTTATATGCTAGAGAGAATTTCATTTATATACGAATATAAATAACACACTAGATACACTTTCATGAAAACAAGACTCAAATATTTCATTGTACGTATAATGAGAGAAATATTCATTTCAAAATATATGTATTGCATTTACTTGTAAAATCAAAAATATATTTCAATAATTAGAAAAACAAATTATTTCGAATTAATTAATGTGGCACAGATTGGGAAATAATTTCTTTTATTTGAAATACTGTTTTACCAAGCATTAAATCTATGAGTTTTACTTCCTCGATGCGAACCCTTCTCTAAATTTTGTATTAAATTACCAGCAGGCTTTGCAGAACAATGTTCTGATTGATACCCCTAATGGAACAATGCACGAATCTGATTCTAGTCCATTGTTTGCTGGAACTGATAACCAGCCAGTTCGTATTAAGAACATTAACGAGGTATTTGTATAATCATTTTAAGCTTCGAAGCGATGTAACGTAAGTGCCATATTGCGATAATTTTGTTATCAAATTGTCCCATACCTTCTGTTTCTTAAAATCGGCCATTCAATATCTAACAACGTAAATAAAATTTGTTCATCATAAAAATATTACCTAGTCAAACTTTCTATAGCTCCAGTCTGGCATGTTAAATTTGCAGAAAAGTTTTTTTGGAAAAGTGGTTTTCCTTGAATAGCTTCGATAATAATGTAACGATTAATTTTGGTGTATTAAAAGCAAACATTTGCTTATGATAGAATCAGGATTCAAACGAACGGCATGGAAAAAGTAGTTTGAGATAAAAAATTGTTTGATTTCAAATGCATGAATCGCATTCAACTACTACGTGAATATGATTCCACAAGATCAGAGAGAAAAATGTACCTACACGAAATCCAATTTGAAATGGATTTTGTTCTATTCAAGGTTCTAATTTTATAGATGAAGTTTCAAATTTTGCTTTCAACCAACTAATTAATTTTTCTGCTTAGAACAACGTACACGGAGCGTTAATTTTTAAATCAGGTAAATTATTTCTGCTATTATTAAAGTTAAAAAGAATTACTATAAATAGGATTTAAATGGTTTTGGAGTTCACAAGAAAAATCTTGTGAAAATCTTTTTTTTCTTAATTTTAATAGTAGAGAAAATAATATATAGTTATTAGGATGGTACTTATTTAATAAAAAAATATATATTTTTGCTATTTTCCAAGGGGCATCATCCATGCTAATATTCGATAATTAGAATCTCCTATTCCAATAAATACGTTAAAGCTTGAGGTTTCATGGAAATAACTGTATAAACATTTCATTAGTCCTATCAATGCAAAATAACTGATCTTTCATTGAAACAAGTGAATCAACCAATTTGCAGCTTAGTATTATCCATTAGTGTACATTTAATTTTCAATCGATCTCATATCACAATGGTAATGGAATTTTGAATTTACTATGCTCTCAGTGGATTAATAAAACACAGTGAATCAGGTACGATCTTAAACAATTCAAAAATCACCAAAGAATTCCAGTGCAATTATATGGAAAAGACATCTTGAAAATTATATGTAGAAAAGAAATAAAAGAATAACTGATAAAAAATTGATTGCATTCAATGACTCACTTTATACCCAGCTAAATCTTGAACCAGGCAGGACAGAATTGCTTCTCGTCCAACTGATGCGGTTACATTGGCAATCGGTTCCTTGAAATTCGGATCTAAAAACAAGCAAAATTGTATAATTAATATGTGATCGCCCTATTCTGGTTTTGGTCTCACAACAGGTACAATTTTTATAATTTAATATTTATAGAATATTAAACACTATAAATATTAGGTAAGTTATATTAGCTGTATTAAGTAACTTATATTAATAAGAAGTAAAAAAATTTACTTATTAGCAATAGTAAAGAAATTTAAGAAAAGTCATTTTATGACATTTATAAATTCATAAATATTAATTTGTAACAGATTTGATGAAACATCTTATATATTGAAATTGTTACATGATAAAGACATTTATTGGAGTTTCTAGAATTTCTATATTCACCACAGAAATTCTATTCAATTTGTATATTACTAACCAAGTAAAACTTTCCGCTGAGGAAACTGTTTGAATCAATTTAGATAGATAAGAGACATATAAAGCGTAAAATATAGAGAGCTCAGTCTTCAACTGAAATAGAAAAGTCAAAGATGCAATAGATTCGTGTAAGAGGTATGTGAACATCTATTCTAGATTTACGGCTGGATTGCTAGCAGAGAATATGAAATAGGACAGTCCGTCATGTTCTTCTGTCAATTAATCGTAAAGCCTCTATTAGAGTTTCACGAAAACACAAATATCAGCTCATGTATCTACAATTCAGTTACAGAGTTTCAAAATTATATTGAAACGGTGGCTTCTGATGTATTATTTGAGCATCTAGGACCTCGACGTCATTCTTCCGAAATGAACGTTTTATTATAGTAATTACAATCAATTATTTACGTTTAATCATTTATATACATAATACTAATTTAATTTATGGATCAGGCAGCTGATAATTAACTAAATTGAAGATTATAAGATTAATTTATGTACTTACATGAATGAAGAAAATTTTGAGAAAACGGATCTTTCAATTACTTATTCTAATTGGCAAATAGAAATTTGGTATTTTCATAACTCTCAAAATTTTTTCTACTATTAATATTCTCTTTCGCTTAGTCAATCATTTGTAGTTTTGGCACGATGGGGAATATCAGAGCTGGAATTTTAAACGCAGCTAGGTGAATATATTAAAATTAAATCTGAAAGCTTGTTTGTTGGTATGAGAAACTTGGTATAATTTATGGACAGATCGGTGCTCTCTGTATACACAGAATCAAAGCACCCTTTAGGGGAACAGATTCAGAAAGTATACTCTGTACAATTACAGCTTGCGAAACTAAAAATACATCAGGTTTCAAGGAAACACGTAGTCAGTGCTATTAACCCTTTACCCTCTTTCAAAAGTTTCACAAACCGTTCACGTAACGTTAATTACGTAAGAAACATTTCCATTGCTGGCCATGTTCCGTCGATAGCTTTCTACGTAATTGGAAAGCGTGCTTTAGAATGAAAAACTTAATGCAAGTAAATTCGAGAAATAACCGGCGCCGAGTCGAATATTTAAATAAGATTTTCAGAATGAAATTTAAAGTTTGGAATCGTTTGGTACCATTCGTGATTTACTGTAACCAACAGTCGACCATTTTGTATTAAGAAGATCAGTAAAAGGTTTGTGTAGTTATTTTTATTAAAATTGAAACGTTTAATTGCTATTTTATTATTTTGTATATCATCAAACCCTGTCAAACTTTGCACAACACCGAGCATGGTGGGCTTCCTCAGGGTAGTGTTCCCCTTCCCCGAGCTCTCGCCCCTCCCCATAGGTGGTCCCGAAGAGAATGACGGGAAGCGATTTAGAGGAGAGGATCCCACCACTTGTGCATAAACATTTATGTGGGAGGATTTGAATTGATATTTAACTCATTATTCATATTTCTTAATTATACATGTATTCAATTTTATAATATTGAATAATTAAATATATTATTTAATTTCTGTATCAGTGTCAACATTGATATCGTTAAATATAAAATTTTAAGAATTCCTGTTTCCCTTATAATGCAACTATCCCTGGGGAAGCCTACTGTGATCGATACTGTACATTTCGAACTCAGCCATTTGATTCGCAACAATTTAATAGCTTATTGCTTTCATTATTTTATCCATCCCGTGTGTATAAAATGAGCCGTTTCGAATCGCAACTAATCAGGTCAAACCCTGAAAATAATACGATGTTTCATGTTAACGAGCAGAACGAACTAAGGAAAGATGATGAGAAAGTCGAGAATTTTAGGGCACGAAATACAGGGGAATCAGATTCGCGTGCTTCCGTGAGATTATTTTCGTAAGAATGGCTAGAAATCGCCAGAGTGCCGACGTCGACGTCGGCGTCGTCGACGTTCTAACCCCCCTCTTCCGCCTGCCTCTTTATAATGCCACGAAATAATAAGAATTTCGTCTGCTTAGTCCCGTGGGTGCTTACATCCCTATTTATGACGACAGTATCTCGGTTTCTTTATGCCATCTGCTGGCAAATGTGTGGGACTCGATTCCCCGGTCGCGAAATATTTTCTTCTTCAATTCTTCTTGCCCAATTTCGCGGCACAGAAGACCATAATACAGACAAACTTATGCATCTTTCCTTTGCTCGTTTCATTTCTTCTTCTCCCACTTAATTAAGACGAAAACGCGAGCTATGCTATTTTTAAATTTCATTTTTATACCTGTCAATTTACAATATAATTTATGATATCGTTTTATTTATGATTTTTATCAAAATAATAACTTTGCTGTTGCAAGTCTAATAAAATTTTAAAAAAGAACATTGTTTCTACTTCTTTGTTCTTTTAACATTTTAAAAATGTTATTTCTTATCATTAGAGTCTTCGTTCAATTCTATGTATCACAGCAACAGTACACACTGTGTCTTTTACAAGGTTGCATTTATCTTCCTTCCCCATAACTTCAGCACACCACATCATACCGCATCGTCCCTCTTCACATTTCCATTACGGCAAGGATCTTAGTACCAGCGAGGACACGGCATATAGCATAATAACGAGCCATGAACAGCACAACGCGCGGCCGCTTTATTTCACCATTTCTGGAGCCTGAAATATCTCGACCCTCTGAAATCACTTCACGCTCGTTCCCGGTTCAACCCCCCTCTTCACCCTCTTCTCCTGTTTTCCAACCGTTCTTCCTTCACCCTCTCGCATTTGCAGCCAGCTTAATGCGAGCAACGGTAACTCATTCGAAACTCGTTCCGTCCGTAGGATAGTTTGCCGAATCATACGGGAAACATGAAAATAGGATCTCCGTTCAATTTGTTGCTACGATGCCCGCTAAATCGGTAAAACCGAAACAATAATTGTAACGTCGCGTTTTTTTATTAGCTATTGTCTGATACTCCAGGCGCTGAGAAAATGGCGGGAAAGCTCGTGAACTTAGAACAAGAAAAATAAAAATGGATAGCACGTTCGGGAGAAAAAGAATCTTATCGATCGAGTAAGCATCATCAGTTTCTTTGTTGTTCAAGTGAGAAATATCAGACGTTCCTCGACAGAGCTGTTACGAGAGATGAAAAGTGGATATTGTACTATAATGTCTCTCGCAACAGGCAGTGGATAAACTTTGAGGATACGGAGTCGCTCGCTGTGAAACGAGACTTACATCCGTCATAAAGGAAATCAACCTGTCAACGAGCGGCTTTTCGTTAGAATCGTCAACATCAAACTTTACTCATCTCTATAAAATTGCGATAAGTCCGCCAGTTCTTTGATCCTTATTTAATAAAAATATTTTTCTCAACCATGCAACGCTTCAATTAGGACGTTTAATTTCAAAAGTTCGAACCTTCGGCAATAGTCTCAACAATCAGGAAAATATTCCTTCCGTCCTTTTTTAAACATTTATGTAAAAATTAATTTTTTAATTTCTGTTACGTATTGCTGTTAGTTCACATTCTAATGACTATATAAAATTATTGTAAAATCAAGTTATTTAACAGCAGAATAATTTCTATTTTGACGATTCAACAAATTATCAAGTATTCACTTGTTCTGAAGAATAATTGTGTCGCACGTGCAGCGAAGGAGTATAACTCTTTGTTTTCACGTTTCCCTCGCCAGATGCAACGAATCCTCAACGAGTCACAGTCGCGCACACGAAACTCATGCAATTAGTTTTTTGCTTATCTTCTGTGATGTTTCTTTGTGCAGAACGAAATATTTTTTCGTTCACCTATTAGACTGGTATGTTTTCACGTATCGTTATTTCTCCAGCTAATTATGAATCCTATACACTTTGTGCATAAACGTGTGGTGCATATTTAATTTTTCATTAAATTAATAGAATCACCCTATGGTATATAATTCCAGAACTTCAGTTCGTAGCTTTGTAGATTCATACTCACTGTCAATATTGTTTTTCAATTTCAAACATTTCTTCGTGAAAACATTCATAGCGAAGCATAGGTATCTGTCATTGTAGAAGATTAATTGCTTTTTCACTCGCGATTGTTAATATTTTATTATATGTATATTGATTTTGCACAATCTGTATTATGGTTTGACATGTTCGCTGCCGTTGTGGAAACAACCGTATACAGAACGGAATATTTTATTAGAATAATTATTATTTTTTAGAATTTCATTAGATTTGTGGTAATGGCCACCCTTGTAGTAATTAACACGTTATTTTCAAGGAAATTAATACTATTACTGATTTACTATTGACAGCGGTTCGAAACGACTTGGAAACTTTAATAATAATAAAAAGGCTACAAACTTTGAAGTGTTATTTTATGGTACTTTTCTATTATCAAATTTCGCGAACATTTTACTTTGCGCAATTGGCTATTTGATATGCAACAACCTAATAATTTATTGAGAAGGCGCTTCCTTAACTTCGCTCGTGCAAGGAAATAATTTAAGATACAAAACTGGCAATATTAACTACCCTTCCTATGCACCAAGTTCGTTAAATGAAAATCTTTCGAAATATAGATAATCCTTTCTGCATTATTAATTCCTTTCTTCGTCTAATATAAAATTTAAAGAACTTCTGTATTTATATTTGCATCATTTGCTTCAAAATACTTACAACTGGTGATAAGACTTTTAACGTACGATTACTAATTAGAATTATTCCTGGTGGAAAAATCTTAATTTTGGAATTTCGTTCCTATACAAATATAAAGAACATATCACCTGGTTGCTCTAATAATTTGATCACTCATTGTATGCAAAGCAAACGTTGAATGTTAAGTCGATTAATTATCCGTGGTATCACGTCGCATAGAGAAGAACACGCGTACAAACGATATCACTTGTCGCCACGTTCCTTGTTTATTGCTATAGTAGGATGTTTTGGCAAAGAAGCAGCATGTGATGCTTGTAACAGATTGCATTTCGTGCCGGGACACACTTTGTTACCCGAGTTTACACTTTCATGCACCAGAAACGACCTCACGTTCCACGGCCAGTGTCGGTCTATTTATTTTGGCCACTTGGGTTTTCAAGGCGCTGTCACCGGCTTCGTGACAGAAGGTCCTTTTCAAGTTCACTGATCCGGCTCCAAAAACGTTAGAAAATAGGCGTTTGATGCATATCTTATGACCTCTCAACTCAAGGGATTACATACAGTGTATCGAAAGATTATTCGCTCTCGAATGTAGGGCAATTTCAGTAATATCGATTTTTAAATATATCATCTTGAAATAGTATTACGTTATTGCCTATATAAATGTCCAATTTTGAAATATCTAAAGTATGACATTATTATAATTAAAAGAATTATAAATTAAATTGATTTCAATTAATTTATGAAATTAAGAAGTTATTATAATTATTTTTCTCATCTGACTATATACCTGCCATTGTTTATTAATTTATAATTTTATATTGTAAGAATTTTTCAAGATCATTCGATATCTACAAATATTATCGTATATCATATATAAACTTTTCCTTTCGAAAATTTCGTTATATCGTACATATGTGTAGACGATATTCTTGCGGTAAATGGTTCTTGCGATATAGTAAGAATATTTTAGAATACACGTGACCCAAAAACCCAGAAAATATTGGATAAAGGTACATATGAGCCCCGTGTCACTGTAGAACAAGTTTCACGTGAAACACGCAGATCTATATTGGAAGACGATGTAGTACTGTTTCTCAGCAGAATGAGGGGCAAAAGATTATCGCAGAAAAATCTGAAAGATAGGAACCTTACTTGTGATGATTTAAAATTATCAGGAGTAATTAGGAGAAGCAGTACGTTCCAAAAAAGAAATTCATCAACCTTCCATTTTCTCCAGTACATTTCATTTCACCGATAAAATATCAACGCAATACGTTTTAAAAGAGGATCGTCTAAGTTTTTAAAAATTTACTTAGATAGACTTTAGTCATGTCGTGATTGCTCAAGCTGCAGAATGTGCATCAATCGGAACAGAGTTCGTGGAAAGTGTGATATGAAAATCGCTTGACAAAGGATGAATCGCTACAAGGAAAATAAAATGTATTGTATGAGCATATTCAGGAAGTATATTATATTCTACGTATAATATTCGATGCGCTTATATACATACGTACAACACACATACACCATCGGCCAAAAGTAAAGGGAATATCTCTCAACAAAGACGTGAAACGGTAAAAGATCTCTGGAAATAGTTTCATTTCCTAACTTCCTGGCATGCTTTCATGGAATAATTCTTTTCATCACCGATCCATTTTGGTAAATAAAAACAGTAAATCAGAATATTTTCACGCTTCAAACTTAAAAAAAGCTATATTAAAGCAAGAAAAATTATTCAAGAAATTTCTTCCATAGAAATAATACATTCCTGTAAAAAATCCTTTTTAATTTTTAAGGAAATATTATGTAGAAGCAACTGCAGGATAATTGTTATCCGGCTTTGGTTAATTATCCTGTGAATTTAATCTTTTTTCGGCTACCTTTTGAATCTTCGTGCAAAATATTGAAACAGTGTAGCTACAAACGAGCGACTGAAAGGCACTGGGAACATCGAGATAAAACGCAAGAATTCATTTTATTTCGTTCCGCGTGATTTCACAAGGATTTTCCGTTTTAATTAACGGATAAAATTCGAAACGCTCCTGCCACATTGCAAGTTTCGAATATTAAAAATTAATTCTATGGGATCAAATTTGTTGCAAATTATACTTAAACTGAAAAATAATAGGATTATAATAATGACAATTATTAATGACTCTCAAAATAATTCAGGATATCGAAAAATTAATTGAAAATTAGTTTAAGGAATTTATAATATTTTGATAGAAATTAATCAAATGATATTAGATTTCCTGTATTCCGAAATTCACTGTTTGATGTATAATAGCATAATACAAATACGTGCTAATTAACAAAACTGCCAATAAGCAGATACTAAATAAATTAAAATTTTTATTTTTATCGAAGCGTCACTGTACACGTTTCACAGGTATGGGTCACGATAGATCCGGCGACTACCGTTCGAAGATCAATATAATACATTAAATTCGTGAAGTACAAATTGAACAGTTAAAATTTGGTAATGAAACGATCGTAATCAAAATAATTATAATTACAGCAGGACATACATATGCATTACATTTGCCTCTTTTCACTGCGATATTTAACGCAATAATTAATAATAATATCAAGAAGCAAATTGGAAAGCGATAAAGAATACGAAGTTGAATTTCGTACGACAATAACTTTGCTCTCAGTTTTGAATTTGCATTTTCGGATAAAACAGACTCGTAGCACTTCTTTTTCCTCTTTTTCCGTGTACATACGCCATTAACATAGCGTTAGTACGACCAAGTTTCTTATACATTTCGCAAAATAAACGAAGTGGTCGCATCTTTAATGACTGTTTGCACTAGCAAGAAATAATCCGTACTATTTCCTTTTCAAAAAACTTGTTTAAATTTGACTAATCGAAAGATAAACGGATGATAATATATAATCAATTTTCATTTCATTCAGTGCACACGTATTTTATTACTTGTTCATGGAGTTGGTAACACAAATTAAGTTTGTTAATGCAGTTGGTAATATACGAGAGCTCTGGCAATGTATGAATTAAACATGCGAAATCATGGAATATTTTGCATTAATATAAATTTTAGACGAACTGTTTTAAGTATTTTATTTCTTACTGCATCTCAACAAATATTTTTTATTGTAAAATATAGATATTAAATGTATTTGTTGATAGACTTATTGTGTACTGAAGAAGATTATTATTTTTAATTACCTTCTGGCAATTGTAGTAAAGGAACAGATGATGAAGTATTAATTAATGAACGAGTTGTTTGACAATGGGAAGTAATTAGTGCAACTTAATTACTTTGTAATGGATGATTGGTTATAACAATCGATATCTGACAATGGGTTTGAAAATCTGAATAATGTGCATTCAATATTTTCTCTTAAAAATATCGTCACTTTAACATTCATTTGAAATAAAAAATCCTTTAAACTTTAGACTTTTATATTTTTAAAAACAGAATAAATATATTTTTTCTTATTACGTACGAAGCAATAAAATAATATCGTTAAATAAGGATCAGGATAATAACATCGTTTCTTAATTACTTCATACTTATTTGAACACTGATATAATCAATCTATCGTGAAGGATTAGTGCCCTTCAAAACTCTCAAGACTTTTAAGACTTCCGAAATTGAAAGTTTGGAAAGTCTTAAAAGCCTTGGAAGCTTTAAAGAGCTCTAATTTCAAATGATATTTAAAGTATCCTTAAGTGATTATTAACTCATCATTACCTGCAGATACTACTTTACACAAAAGTAGTGTTGAAAATTCAGTGAAGTAATTTATGTTTTGCTGCAAAATGCTTTATAGTTATCAGAAGAATTTCTAGATTAAATGAAATTCAATTACTGAATTAAAAGTACACATAGCAATTCTTTAAATTTGGAAAGCCTCTAGTAAGTTGTACAAGATATTATATATCGTTAATTTTACCATTTTTCAAATTAAGAAATATACTATTCTCTTGGTAAAATACTGTTTTATAGTACTATCTTGTATTAATAGTACTGCAAATTCAATTCATACTTTACCAGCATGTTTGTTTAATTTTCACACCACTGAAAATATTTATCCTGTTTCTTTTATACCATCGTAATTAGAAGTTTCATCGCAAAACTTTCTCGGCCTCTTATTATTTCGTCTGTCAGTGTACATGAATTCTGAATAGTACTTTGAGAAAGTTTATGGTATCCGTTAATTTTTCACCTCGGCACCACAGAGAACATCTCTACAGACTGAGACTCGTTCACTAAATAACCGGGTTAACTCAAATTTTACAGAAGACTCATAACTCTAGGCGTAACAAGATCGAGTGTAACCAAGTCGAAATCTCTTCATCCGTCGAGTTGACTAGTATGTGGAAGGAGAAGTTCGTAGACTATCATCAACCCCACCACCGACACCTTCCTGCAGTAAGGACCTTCTTAATTGCATGCGGTAATTATTGTTTACGCTGCAAATACATCAACAAGCGTGTATAGCTATATTCTACTTGCAACCTTACTAACTAGTTTTCCCTTTTAATTTCGTAATGAACCGCCTTTCCAGTTAATACGCATCTACTCGTCGCGTGAATTGAAGAAAAAATAAAATATTATTGCACGGATTTCAAATCTTTTCAACTTGGACTGACTAAAAGAAAAAAGAATCGATAACAATATGAATAATGAATTCCTATGGAAATTTAAATATCGACTAAATTTTAATTATTAATTGCGATTAACAATGAAAAATTTCAATGACGATAATTAGTCATTAATTACAATTAGCGTTGCTTGACAGTGACCACAGATTAACGAGCAAAGGTCAAGGTATGTAGAATACTGCTACATGCACAGGAACAGCCTGCTGTACTTCCGGCTGCACGTCGTTATTGGCGTGTACAGGTCATTCGGGTTCCTTGTTTCGTTACTGTTAGTACGGTTAGTGTGATTAGTGACATTAGTGCTCGTTCTGTTGACGCACAGGCGGTGTTGACTTTACTGTCCGTCTATTCCTTACGGCTGTGTTCGAAACACAACGAATGACATACGGTGCTTCATAAAATACAGGGTGTCTTATGCAACTGGGCCAAGTCATAGCTCTAAAATGATCAAAGATATTTTTTTTTAATAGAATTATATATTTCTTTAAACGTCATTTGGTGCAGCTTATTATTTTATATCGCAAGTTTTAAAGGACTTTGATCGAAAAATGAGTAATTCAAAAGAAATATTAGGGAAAGACAGATTTTCCCAGTTTGAAAAAAATTTTTTCGAATTTCATACTTCCCTTAATATCAATCGCTGCATATTGTTATTTTCTACGATAACTTATAAAGGTACTTATTGTTAGTTCGAAAATTTAATAATTCAAAAAATACCTTAGGGAGAGACAAGGCTGTCTCTCCCTAAGGTATTTTTTGAATTATTAATAAACTTTCGATCAAAGCATTTGAATTTTTTTGTAAAGAATGAAAATACGCGCTGATTAACGTATAGTAAGGTTTTAAAAAGTAAAGGTAACTTCAAAATTTTTGGAACGTCTCCACTTCCGAAGCTGATATTATATACATATATCGCGAGATGTTCCATTAAATATCATTTAATTTTGCCTAACAAATCTTGTGTCTATCTATCTTCTACCGTTTTTAAGTTATACCTTGACCCACCTGCATGGGACACCCTATATGCGTACTGGAATAAGAGGAAGATGTAACAGGAACAGACAACAAAAAGGGAGGTAGTGAGGTTCCAGTAAAAAGTGAGCAAAGCAAGTTCTTTCAAACGATCAGCTAACAGGAAAAATATGCATGCTTTCTTCTCTATGGTATTTATTGAAGCGTTAATGTTTTTATCAATTTTTTTGTAACTTCGGAACTAAAGGGTTTCCAGTATAGTAAATGTACGTAACGCTTGGTTGGTAACTTTCACAAAAAAATGCTATGCATGTACATATGTACAGTTACGAAATGCAATTATTTTTACATTGTCAACTGGATTTGCTACCTTTGCATTGCTTTTTCCTTTCAAATTATTTATAAAAATTCAATAAAGAACAATTTTCATGCATTTTCAGTCATTGTCATAGAAAGATAAAGGAATAATTAAACCGAATTGAATATTTTAATGGTGGCAGATCTCTTAGAAATAGAATTTGAACAATTTTAAAATAAGATCTACAGAAAAGTACGAAAATATTGTAGAATGAGACAGTTTAATTAGTACCTGTGAACTATTTAAAATGGAATATTTTTTTTTGAATTTCGCTCGCTCAAAACCAACATTTATAGAATACAGGTTCCGAATGCTTTTTATATTAAAAGAGATAGAAGTGTTTAAAAAGGAATGTAAAGGCTGTTTTTTTCTTCCCATAAACTATAAATAGGTAATAGAATGTTTTTATAGTTTTTAATACTTTGACACAGTGAAAAATACCATTAAATTTCTATTGAAGCAATTTTCTTTGAAATCTGCTTGGTTCCTTAGATAGTAATGGAAAAAGGAAGAAAGTCTACAATTCTCGAGCGTGGCGGATGTACCAGAAATCTGTATATTCAGAAACGTAGAAGGTTTTTGCTGTGGTGTATTTTCAACATCGGTGAAATCAGCTTTATGTAAAACTGATTTCCCAGAAAAATAAACAGAAATTATGTTTTTCAAACTTGGCCGAAAGCAAAAGAATTTTCACTCACTTACTTTCATTTCGTTGCACGATTGAATATTTAAAATACTTTTCTGTGTTGTTTTCATATAACACGATGCACTTTTTCAAAAGTATAAATTACAGACTTTGAAATATTCAAAACGTTCATTTTACATCGTTTAATTTTCGATTAAATCTTGTACGCGTAATAAAGCTATTATAACAAATTTGACAAGTTTAAAAACTAACATTAATTAAAATATTTCTAATTTTAAGCTGTATTATCAGCATAGATAATTGAGAAGGTAAAACTATATGTTATCAAATCGTATTGGAATGTCTATATTTCGAAATTGGTTATTTGATATGCAACAACCTAGTAGAAAATTCAAGCATAAAACTCAAAGACAAAGTACCATTTCAAGCTCAGTTTTGAAAGCTGACTGAATTGTAGTTAGATAAACACCATTTCATCTGAACTACAATAAAACCTATAAACCAATTTTAAAGTCAATCCTCCCTCCAAGAAACCGTGACTGGGTAGGTGGGGGAACATTAAAAAATCAATAGAAAATATGGGGCGGTTTCCTGATTGCGAAACACCTACGTCATATTCAAAGACGTTCTACAGGTAGTTCCACAAATAAATTCATACGAATAACTAATTTTCATGTATACATTACAGCTCAAAAATGTTCAATGTGTAATAACATCCCTCCATGGGCAAATATACATTTTTTTCACTTCATAAACAAACTTATAACACACTCATGAATAAACAATTTTGTATTTTATATTATTTTCATTTTCTAAATTTTACATTGTTCCTTTATAAATTATTTCATACTATATATTTAATAAAAATTATATATTTAATTTTAGGTTGATACCCTTGTATATATTTCGTAAATTTGGGTTACGATTGACCCAGATTCTACTGTTCGAGGGTTAACAGTTTAATAGAAAACAAGACTTTTGGTGTGCGATGTATCATATGCTCTAGTGGACAGCTAATTTCACAGTAGAGCACGCTAACCGCGACCAGCTAAACCACACCAGACACCAGAACCACGTGTTACTTACAGCAGACGATAAGATGGGACAAACGTCAAATACATAGAAATCTGTATACTGATATGAAAAATATGAAATAAATTGCAAATTCTCTATTTGGGCTGCACGTATAGTTCTCTTGCACAACTGAATTAATATTGTAAATGAAATTCTTTCCTCTAAAGAAATATATTTCAATGTTTATAAGGGTAGTATGTGACAAATAGTACACAAAATAAATGAAGAAGAATACAATAGAAGAAAAATAATAATAGGAACATTCTCTTAGAGTATCGAAGAGTAAACGTAAAATAAATGTACAATAAACCTCACACCATAACAGTTTTTGTACATATCATATAAAAGAAGTTATTACCTTGTTATAGACACTTTTAGACCTTGAAGTTGTTCCAAGCAAAAAGAGGTCGAAAGAACGACCTGGAAGTGCTCGAAGCGGGAACGCTTTCAAAATCAATAACCGTAAATTGATAAATTTCACATCAACAATCGCGTCTTCGGTTACAGGATGACAGCAATATGATACAAGTAGATTGATATTTCTCCTTTTACGTATTTATGTATACTACTCCGCTGTCCAAAGTGCTTGCAAATATATTTTTAAAACTATTTCTTCTTTCTCTTCATTTCAATTGTTTAATATTGCATTAATTACAATAAAATTTCTATAAATATACGAGAGAACTTGAAAGTTTGATCTCTCAAAGTAACCAGAAAAATATGATAACTTTAATTACAGATTCTATTTCACGATAATAAAATATTGATTTATTTTAGTTATTTGCTTTCAATAATGTGTACTTTGCAAACAAAAGGTTAGTTACAGAGCTCCGACGATGCGTTAAAAGCAGTCCTGAAAAATTAAGTATAACAATTTTTCTACTCATATTGGTGAATAAATTGGTGTATTAAAAATAATCTTCGTACATTTTCGTTTTTGTTAAAGATTATTAGAAATGTATTCTTATTTCCAGGCCAAAAATTCGATTTCAATTTTAATCACTTATATACTCATTTTATGATATATGAATAAATTTAAATATGAAAACGTAGTAACTGGCTTGTACAGAATTTTATTCATATACGAAAATGAGTAACACATTCGATACGATTCCATGAAAATAATGTTCAAATATTTCATTGCGCGTATAATAACAGAAATGTTTATATCAATTAACCATTTCAGGTACTAAAAAATATACAGGGCATTCCAAAATTAAATGATTAACATTCGACAGTGAGTAATACATACACATTTTAGATATTTTACACGTTCTACATAATTTATTGTTTCTATGTAGATTATATATTTTTTATACCCTCTTCCAAAATTACTCGAATAATGCCCAACCTTGCCATAAATGATTTTCGATTAACAATGTATGTTCTTTCTTTTAATTTTATTTCTATCCTTTCTAATTTATATGATTCAGAAAGATATTCACATTATAAATATTATATAAGCACTTCAACAGCACCCAATTATATATAAAAGGTACTTTTAAAAGCTGCTTCATAATTGGGCTACAATCCAATTCAATTACATTAAACGATATCCTACACTTGCTGACAGATATTTCAAGAAAGATTTCATTCCAATTAAGAATTTAACCTCATTTCAGACCCGCCAGCTTCTTATTTCAATTTCCTACAAAATTTATTCTTTTTCTTTATTCCTTTCAATCATCGCTTCTTATCATTATTATTATACCCCTGCAATTTTAACTTTTATCGCGAGAAAATGGCCAACAGATATATAATTCATGATTTACCGCAATATTTCATTCCGTTAAGCTGTTACGCATAAAATGGTTGATTTATTAGCGATTATATTCTACTGTGTAAGCAGCTTACATTTGCAGAACAATTATATTGACTGCTATAATGAACAGTTGTATTTAATACTAATTAATAAAGTTGATTTGGAGACTAAGAATACCTTTGAGAACAGTATTTTTAAAACGAACTTCTGTGTTACAAGTATAAAATTTGTTAATAATACACAATGAGTCGCATAAGTGTTCGTGCCTTTTTCATTAACAGGATATATATGACAGTCTTTTAGAAGAAATTTTATGAAGTGCTAATTAACAAGAATATGTACACTCGCGATCAAATCAGACTTCCTAGGAAAAAGTGCTGATGTCCCGGATTCTCACCCTTCCCCATAGGTGTCCCTGGGGAAAATGACAATACAGTGGAAAAGGTCCTATCTGTGGTTCCCCTACCACTTGCGTATAAAAGTTTATGCGAGAAAATTTGAATTGATTATTCATATTTCTCAGTTATATACTAAATTTTATAATATTTAATAATGAGAAACTGTATAATCCTTTTTTAAATTATTTTTAATATTAATATCGTCAAAATTAAGACTTTGAGAATTCCTGCTTCCCCTATATCTCCATGCTCTCTGGAGAAGCCTGATTTGGTTGCGAGTGAACATACAGTGTCATAACTATTCATCCATCCTTTAAAAAGGTAATTCCGAATGCTCGATATTTCCTTTTTTTAAATACAAATGCAACTTACTGTTTGACTGTACCCTGTATACAACGACCTAAAATTGAAAAGAATCTAAAAAGGTCTTATGTTTCAGATTTCACAGCAAAAAAGAATGCAGAATAAAATTTGAAACGCGAAGCTATAAACTTTTAAGAAGTTGTAATACGTGCGTAGGCATTTACTGTTAAAGAGCTATAAGGAAGCTGGTGTTGCACCTGCTATACTGACATTATACTTTGTACTATCCTCCTAGTAGTTGACAGGTTATTACACCTACGTTGTATACAAAATATTATCTCGTATCGTATTTGTAAAATATAGCCTTCCATTATATTAAGAATTTTCCACGAGTCACCGCCACATATCTGCTTTCAGGTTAACTTGAATAAAATAATTGAAGTCGGCGTCGAGCTACTGTAAACTTGATGAAGATTTACCGCACAACTTTTGATGAAATTTCGCGACACTTTAATGCTGATGAAAACTATTAACAATGTTAGGAGGTTCTCTTAGATGGACTTAGTAATTTAAATAAAAGTTTAATTGTTAATTGGAATTATTAGTTAATAATCTAATTAAGAAGCAGGAATGATAAAAAATAATTTTTACTATACTAATTCTTTGATAAAAACTAATAGATACGTTTAATATAATTTAAATAAATAATAATAATTTGTAAAATTATTGTAAAATTATTATGTGCCAATTATTTGACAATATTTTGTTGATCCCTTAAAATAGAACTTTATCTTAAAATGCCAATCGTTATATAACTTGCCCTTTTACTTGCTGTTATCTATCCCTTTACTAGCTATCTTCATTCAGAAAGTATAGTTCTCTGCCGAAACTACCATTTATCTTTCCAAGATGAAGTTTAATTTAAGATAAGGAACATAGGACACGTACATTAACAGTTTTATTCTATTAACTGACAATCAGTAAAGCTTGCAATTTTTTTGCAATTGTCATTTAAGAATTTACATATTACATGAAAAAGAACTGATTTTATAAGAATGTACTTTTGGGACATCCTGTATTATCAATTTACGTGTGGACATTTTCATACACGTACTATAAACCTACTGTATTTTTTTTTTTGTTAATAGTTTTTTACACACATCGATCCTTTTTCCTTTTTCAGTGCATTCGTCGGAAAAGAGTGAGTCAATAGAAACATGGACCGCATCCATATTGATCACCGGCTATTTTACCATTAGTATTTACTTTCAACCAGACGGGAGTTACAATGCAAACCGTAAAAGTCATATGACTGTGAGAGTTTCAAAAAATGTCATCTATTCATCGCTAATAAATGTATAAATTACACTTTGTACAAGATGAAAGCTTAATACTTATCTTCGTTACCATTTCATTTTTCCATCTTTACATTGCACTAGATTAATCTTACTCATCAAGTCACTGAGAAGTAAACTTATTTGAAACTTGTACTCTGCTATGAGATCAAGAAATTTTAAAATCGAAATATTAATTATGATAATTAATACTTTAAATTAATATTTTTAATTTTAATTGATCTTATTAAATGGATAGTGGATAATGTAAATAAATTAACTCATTATTCGAGTCCTTTTAAGCTCTGATGCATTTTTCACCACTCATTTAATCAGATTTATTAAATACCAAATTTAAAATTTTACATGCCTGATTAATCAGATCAATTAAAATTGAATACCTATTACAAGAAGAATGAAGAATGTAATCGGGTGTAATGTGTTGGTATCGACTAACCTGCTTAGATCTATTTTATTAGAATAGATTGCAGCTTATTAAAAATAAGGTACACGTGTAAACTTATTATTAGATACTATGATGGTATTCGATCGGAAGAATTAGTTTTTTGATTGATCACCACTTCACTTTCAAAAGTTTATGTAGAGAAAAAAGAGGGAAAAGGAGGTAGTCGGTGCTTCGTGAAAGTGCTTGAAACAACATTATACTAAAATAATTTCTATAAAATTGTGGTTGGTGTCGGTATTGAATTCAACATAAATAATATTATTAAGAAAAACACATTTTTTTAAATAATTTCGATTCATTCAATATTCCACCTATAGTTAAACAACAAGAAATTAAAAATTACCGTGATATTTCAAATTTTTATATGAAATTTTTACTACCTCACGAACAGTTGATTTTATTGACTATATTCATAAAATATGATTAGGGATGACTGAATCAGGTGGGACACCCTGTATTTGAAGCTTTACGAGCTAGTTGAACCACCGCATGCTAGTTTGAGTTTACTGTATGAATGGTTAAGAAATACAATATGCTCGTGCAAATGCAACAGAACGAAGAACGCAGTTTCTACCTCGATGCTCGAAGGGAATGCGAAGCTAAGAAATGGAGAAGATTATCTTGCGGTTGCGATTACTTTGGCTTCCTTCCGACGTATCGTGTTCTACGAGGTACGTAGGAAACCGTGACTGTTCATCGATCAATGCAAAACGGCCGTCGTCCTTCAAAAAATTAATGCCACCCACGGGAGAATAACGAAATAAACCGTGTAGCTGGAAAATTAATATTCCTCGCCGACTGATTAGTTGTTATGAATTTCAGTTTTGTTACTCGCGTTTAGAATCAATTAAGCTTTTCAAAGAACCTCTGACGGATAATGTTTAAATTTATTTTCACCTACATATATCCCAACGTAAATACTGTTTCGTAACTTAAATAACGCTACGTTCCGATAATAGATCCCTCGGATAACTGACATTCGAATAATTGACGTTTCCGTTAAATGACGTCCGGATAATTGACGTTCTACTAAAGATATATGGCGGGTAAAGTGGTAAAAGGATTTCTGATTTCTTTTGACATAGAAAATTCTCAGTTTTTGAAGGTGTCAACACTTTATGAAACACATTGTATAATTGGTGCTATTAGCTCGTTTCATATTAACTCTTGAAGAGCGGACCCTGATATCAAACCAAAGTTACATGTGTAATTTTTAAACAAAAGAATTTCGTATATTAGAAAAATAATTTTTAAAGGAGCAATGTAAACTTCGGAAAATAAAAATGGTCTGCCATATGACGGTTAAATGTCTAATACGATTAATCGTGATTAATCTTACAATTAGATCAGTGTATATAAATAAAAGAAAAAACAAAATGTTTTGCTACCCTCAGGACAGATATCTGTGTCTTTAAAATGAACATTTATCGAAAAACTGAAATGCACTTTTCCAAAAAGTAAATTATGAATATCTGTTAATTGAGCATAGCGCATCATTGAAGAATCCCTAAAACGACAGATAACTATGATCCAGCGATACGATTGATGATTAGCTGAAAATTTAATTAGCTGTCGATCGAAAACCACCACGCCAGTTATTCGAAGTGAAGCACGACTGAAGTGCTCGCAGACTTACGTTCGATGGTGGCCTCTTCCCGACATCGAAGCGGCAAGCACAAAGCAGCTGCAGCTGCAGAAAATGTGGAAGCGACGCTCGGTAATACCAGAGCCGCACTTATTTGCCGGTTTAATTAAACGCACTTCTTTCACGTTCGACGAGTATTTTCGTCCGACGCTCGTTCCCTCTTCTTCTTTTTCCTCCCTTTCGCTGCCTCGTTATCCTTCCTATCCTATTTCTCCTTCACCTTCTTACCGTTCAACCCTCTCAAATTCTCCGCCCATAGTGGATTTATATCCCCCTCAGTCGTGGTATTCGTTAGAAGCATTAAGCTTTAATTTCGCTGAGAACTCATACCTTCTTTACTTCCTCGTCCCATACTCGTCCAAGGAATAGTATTTTACGTACTCGTTATTCTCAGAATCAACTTGCTACTTTTCTTTGTCCGAACGTAATCGTTTGAGTTTCTTTTCGCGTTTGAGACAAGATTAAGCTTAACTATTTTCTTTGCCGACTTACAAATTGACCTTACTACGGAAATTGTACCAGTGTTGCTTTTCAAAAGATGCTTTGAATGGAAAAATAAACAATAATGTGACGTCAATAAGTACATTTATATTCCTTTCCCTTTGAAATGTATTCAAAGACTGCTCCCTTTTCTAAAGGATCTTCGGAATATTTTAATAAAACAAAAATTTTCTTTCTATTTAGTTTTTATCGTATGGTTTCTGATCATTTTTATTGTTTAGAAGATAATTGCTATATTTTAGTTTAACACTTATTAGTTTACGAATATAAAAAAATTTTTAATGATATTTAAAAAAAATCCACTTAACTTGTTTTTCAAACATTTCTCAGGTGTTCGGTTTTATATGCGACACACTGTATACCGGGTCTCTACGAATAATGTCACATTTTGAATTTTGCGGCGAAAACTAACGTGTTATATTATCTCGCCATGAAAAATGGCACATTTTGGATCATGTGGCAATAACTGTCACGCTGCAGTATGTGATCAATTTAAAGTTTAAATTGTTGAAATGCATTTTTCATCGGAAACTTAAACTTTTGAAAATACTATTCTATAAGTAATAACTCCATCTAATCTCTAAATACCAAAACTTTTATTTATTATACATAATTCAAGTATAGTATTTATTGCTTAATAAAATACTTAATACACGTGTTTGTATATTAATGTGACTAAAAGCCGTTGTTTCCTAGGGTCCATAAACTATGAAATATAATAAAAAAAAGGGGATGAAATAACACATTCATCAAATGTACCGTAAGTGTGTCAAAGTGTTAAATCGGAATTTGTAGTAGATTTATGACGTTGCCGCAGGAAATGCTATTTTTGAGAGGCTGCTATAATTCATATTTTCTAAAAGCAAACACTGAAAATACGAGACGATGTAACTGTGTAAAAGACGAGATTTAATTAAGTGTAATATGTAAAGATTCTAACAAAAGTTAAAATATATCTTATACTATTTATACTAGGCCGCCATCCGCTATTTCTAAGTACTTATATCAGTGCTTTTAAACTTCGCGACGTTAAATAGATTCGACGTCCATCGGTTTTACAATCTTAGTTGTCTGTCCGTGCTACCACTTTTTATCGAACTGGAACGAAACATTCGTAAAGTGTTTCAAGAAATAAAAGTTCCAGAGATATTATCGGGAGTCCATACATCGATGATACGACAAGCACAGCTGTGTATTTGGTACAGAAAAGACCATTTTCAGTAAGCTCTCAATTAATGGATTAATTAATTTTGAAATATATCTCGTATTCCATTGAACTGTACAAATTATAAACTCGTGTCACCGTGTAAATATATGTATATGATAACTATGCAAGGAGTCATTCTACAAACGGTGTTTCTGTGAACAAGGGCATATGTAGATATTAAATAAATATTCAAAATTAATTTTCTCAAAACCAAAGCTTTGTAAAATCAAATTTTATCCTATCAAGCGTACAAATTAACTTGGAGGCCTTAGAAAAAATACTTTTAAAAATTCAAATATTTTTTCATACTCCTTTGACTGGTAATTTAACTGGTATTATGATTTTTTAAAAATAAATATGATATCAAAGAAGAGAAGATATTGAATTAATTACAAATTATTGCTTTATTTTTTTACACGACTACAAAGCCAATAATAATAAAAGAAATATAGAATTACGTTTCACATTTTGCACATGTGAAGTGAGAGTTTGACAAACATCAAAAAGAGGGAACCTGCGAATTAAGGAACCAGGTCAAATCCGGTAGCGAATGCGTCGTTAACGAGGAGCCAATCGATAACAAGGAAACGTCAGAAAGGTAAAAATGTCTGTCACTTTTGCACGACCTGCGATTACTTTTCAAGTGGATAATCCTATGTAATTACTAAAAACTGCTGCTACCTAAGAAACTCTTCTCTGCTGTAGTATTGACAGCTTATTATTGCATTTAAGTTTTTATATTCCATTAACTATATCAATTGAAAATGAAAAAGAGGAAAATTTTATCCGCGCCTTTATAAATGTATAAAATCGAATAGATATGACTTATATTATTTTATACACTTATTTATTTATTTAGATAACATGCATATTTACTGTTATTAATAGTGGTAGCTCGTCCACAAGGGCTGCAGGATTGCAACCCTTTCAGTATAACATGGAACTCCCTGTTTTATTATCGTTGCTATTAAATTTATTCATATTTATCTGAAAACCCCTTTAAATAATTGCCTTAAGTATTATTGACGATATCATTATTTAAATCTATATTGATCTTTTATTGCTACAATCCCACCCCTATATATTTTTACAAGGTAAAAGTGCTTTACAATAATTTTAAATTTTAAATTTAATACATTATTATGATTTCTTTTTTTTTCTACTTAACATAACTATTGTTGCAATGACTTTCTTTTATTTCACCCTGTTCACTTTGGGTGTTGCGCGCACGAATTGTAACATCGGTGATATATGTATAGAAATAAACAACAGTTGTTATATTGGAATATGTAGAAATAATTTAGGTAACCTGTTCAAGGGTGGATGGCGTTGCGGGACGTAACAATAATAATTCGGTTCTGTAATAATACTGATGATTCTTTCATGTTTGTGTTCCACAAAAAGATAGTAAAATTTTAAATGGATATAGCATTACTATCTACCATTTTATGGTTCATATTTTTATGTCACTAAATCGTGTTGCATGTAATTATAATAATATCAAGTAAAACAAGAAGTCATAATAAGCTATTAGATCTAAAATTTGTAATTATTATGGCTTTTACTCGTTGGTTTCGACCATATTAAAATTTAAAAAAAAATCTTTTATTCATTTTGTATAATTTTACATTCCTAATGATTAAAATAAACTTATTTCAGCATATTCTAAAAGTAAAATTTCTGTGTAACATGGATCCCTTTTTACATTACATTCTGTGCGTCAAAGAAATAATTGAGGTAATAACATTTCAATATTACTATCTATTTCAATTTTCCTCAATATCATAACCAAAAACAAACCCACTGTTGAAACTATTCATATCTATACACCCGGATAAGTTGATTGTACCGTGATCCTATTTGCTGTTGTACCGTTTTTAATGTAATTACCAGATTTGTCAACTGTTTGACGTATTATATAATTGTATCGACTGCCGGTTCTTGCACAGACTAACCACAATTTGCAACTATTGACGGTGAAGCCGATAAAGCGTGAAATTGAAATTTCAATTTGACCAAATGTTGAATCCGGTGGCTGTAATCGGTGTAGCGAAAGAACGTCAATGAATTACAGATAAAATGCAACAAAAAGAATATCCGTTTGAAATACCGTTCTTCGGTCGAGATAATTATTTTAAAAATACAATATTAATTTCAATTCTCACGCGTGAATTTTTAATTGTAATATTAATTATCGAATAGTTTGTAATATAATTAAACTAGAAATAAATTAAACTGAAAATTTCATTTCAATTTGATTGAATGATGTCCAGTTATTACAACATACTGTGTCCGAAACACGCTTGAATAAAATTGATGATGTCAAAGAGCTCCAACTCGACGTTCATTAGTGCCTTTTCCCGTAGTTTTAAAGCGTGAAATACATCTGTAAAGTGGTTGATCCCTGTAACGTCAACTATTCACGCACGCTTCTTTTTAATCTCAAGCTTCAAAGGATGTTGAAGTTAAAAAAGAAAAATTTCGAACACAATACATCAATCGAATCGGATCCATCAGTCGCAGTGATAGATAAATATCTGTACCTGTTAGATACCAATATTCTCTATGAAATTTTCAAAGAATTCAATTAGCGTGAAATGTCAAATCAATTCGATTTTCACTTCAAAACAAAAATTGTTGGAAATAATAAAAGTTTTAATTTGATTATCTTAAAAGTCTTGGAACGTTATTGACTCTTTATTCTATATTATTTTCTCAATAACCTTGTTATTTACGTTATAATTATAGAAGTGACAATTACAATAACTTCTGTGTACTTGATTAGTGTAAATATTTAATAATTACCATCATTAGTAACGGTGGTAGTTACAATCACCTACATTTGATCGATACATTTACAAACTAATCGACAGTTATTCAGTTACATTTACATCACAACTACTAATTTTTTCTTTATTCCAGTTCAAAACCCGAAAAACTTATATTCATTAGATAATTTCGTTAAATTGTGCAAATGTAAAATTTTCAGGAATAAGTAATATTTAAACCTAAATACGTGGTTGAATTTGCATAGGAGATAATTAGGGTAATAGTCATTTGTTATCCAGAGCACCTGAAGAAAATGAAAGTAGTCTGGAGAAGTGGAGAAAGAAAAGACAATTAAACGTCAATTAACATATTACATCCGAGTTTCAGGAGCCTACACTGGTAATATGATAATACATATTTAAATAAGGCTTTCAAATTCACGAAGGAGAATGGAAGAAAAAAGGTTCAAAGTATAAGATAAAGGATCGATGTAATAAAAAAAGACTGGTGTCTCTTTTACGGAAACAATTACATTAAACTAAGTTAGACACCGTTAGTTTAATCAAGTTGAATTGTACTGAAATTAATTGAACTATTTCGCTTTTTTCTTTGACAAGAATTTTATGGCTCATTTTAGTACGAATTATTGTCATTTCACAAGTTCCTTTCGCATTATTACTGTTTCTTATAACACATTCGCAGTTATAAAACGAGGCAATAACTTTGCATACAAAATTTTCATTATTTTTGGAATCCATCACTTTATCAACCCTCTATGCATCCATGAAATTTTAACATAAGAAGAATTTAAAAATTTTAAAGTTATTCGAATATTGTTTCCATAGTTTCTGTATTTTGAAAATAATTTATTGCTTAAAAATCGTCTAGAAAGGATAAGGAAGGTACAGTAAAATTTCAAATTAAAATTCGATAACCTTTTGTATTATCATTTCTTGGTGTTGCGTTGTCATGCAATAAGATTGAATTTCATTTATTCCACAGTGCAGATTATTTTACCATTAATTTTAAATGTATTTACTCTATTCTCCTACAATACATTTTTCCTGTAATTCTTATTCCGGACCATAATAATTTATGCTTCGTTAAAAAACGTATTGTTGATTAGTTTCAATAATTACATAGACTTAGTTTTGTTAATGTTTTCTAATCTTCTTTATTTAAGCTAGTTACAACTTTCAAGCTTATTATCAATGTACTATATTTTTCCAATTGTTTTTCCTTCAAGTTTTTATATCTTTTATTATTCACTCGATTGGATACGAAGTTTATATCCGTTTTACGATTGTACCCAATTCCTCTCTATGTCAGTAAACCATCCTGCTATTTGACATTTTAAAAATAATTCTTTCTCTCTTAAAGCTTCAAAACAGATAAATCCGAGATCTTTTCCTGCCAAAGTTTCACAAAAACTGTAATTGTAACTGAATATTCCTTGTTCCTAATTATGATAATATATTTAACGCTCTGAAGCTGTTCGTTTACACGGAATTATTTTTTAACCGCAATTAAAATCGTTTGCATCGCTGAAATTCAACGGGACTAATTCTGAAAATAATTATTTCCAGAGAACAACGTCGGTAACTCACTTGAATCCGCAGAGCGCGAAAGAGAAACCTATTGTTCAAATTTAATTAAAACCAATTTCGAGTGCCACTCAAAGATGAGTGGTCTTACATCGACCTTAACCGTCTTTGGTCGACGATCTCCGTTGCTCGACGACAACGAAAAACGGGATCTAGTGGTTAATTAGCAGTTGAATGCCTTCGGTCGTTTGAGAGAAAAAAGCAATGTATACAGCTTTGTGTGTTATAGACCTTAATATTTCTGTTTTCTCGTAAATATTTTTAAAAGTTCATATGATACACTAAAGTTTACATCTAACGCAGATTAATTATTCGCATCGACCTAATGCAAAGAATTTTTCAACAAAATAAAATAATTATATTTTATTTTATCGTTTTTAGGAAGGATTTCGATAGAACATAAGCAGTGACCCAAATTATTTTAGAAAATTTAAAAATTTGACGCGAAAGCTCAATTCTGCGGCTAGATTCGAATTTAGGGGAGGTTAAAGGGGGGCTACAACCCCGTGTCCCACTTCGCAGAGGGGTCCCTTCTAAGTTTTCCACTTATTATATCAAAAACTACTTTTTTACGATTAAATATTACTTAATCTTATTTAGAATACATTTCTATTTTTAAACCAAGTTAATCAACCAATGAGTCTCTCGAGCCCAGAAATTTTAATTCGGTCCTATTCAGACTGCAAAATTAAATAGGAAACAGCTCCTCTTTCTCAGGCTACAGATGAACAGGTATTAATAATTTCCATTTCCGATCTTGAGTTTCTCCTAGTTTCTTCTATCCATATTCTTCCCTCCCACCTTCCCTTTTACCTAGCCGATGAAATTCTATTCGCGTGAAACATGCATTGTTAACACGTAACTGTTTACGATCAGATGAAACGAATGCACGTAATTCCGCTTGATTCGAAGTGGACAATCCCCTCACCCTCATCTCCCAACCCACTGTTTTCGTGGCCGTAGCCGAGCGTTGTTCGGTCGCCGGATTGCTGGAAAAAGAAGATAAACGAATTACCCCGTTCGCCAAACAAAACCCCCATTATTTGTGTCGGCGTGGCTCAGTTCGTTACGCAAGACTGTGCCAGCCTCGTTCCACTCCACACGCCGAACGTAACGTCGATGCTCGAATGGACAGCCGTTCGAAAAATAGGCTGTCGCAAACAGCGTAGGAAACGCCAGCGATCAGAAGTTGTTTTACGCGCAAAACAGATACATAAAACGCTACCCGCCCAAAATTGCTCGTCCATTCATACTAGTTTGGACGCGTGAAATACAAAGTTTCATCAGAATGTTTGCGGACTAATTAAAAAAAAAAAAAAAAGAAAGAATAAACAAATTTTATTAGTTTATTTTTCACAAAAAAAACCCCTTCATTCCCAAAATTCTTGAAAATCCATCAAGTAGATATTATTAAGATGATAACACCATTAATTAGTAATTAAAAGTAAAATCATTGTAATTATGTATTCAATTCTTACCCAGCTAACAGCGGGTTAATTTTGACCCCAGATCACGTATAAATACCCTTACTTTATCATTTTTATCTTCGTGTATTTGTTAAAATGTTTATTGCATTAAAAACTAAAGAAAGTCTTTAAATAGAGAAACTATAGGTTTAACTTTGACGAGGCGTTTGACCCCATCGCGATGCTTAAAATTATATTACACGATTTGATAACGCATTTTAAGCCACCAAATGCTGCATCATCAAATTATTTATTGAATGATCAACGGAAAAATCAGCAGAAAATTGCATATCAATACATATTGACAACTGTACATGGACGAGTCGTTGTTGTTGCACGTGTATGGGTATGTCGCATCGTTTCGAGCATTTGCTGACTGGCGTTTGGTCGAGATTAACCGGTCCGAACCCTCGGTTTTCCTCTCTAAATTACAGCAAGTTCAATTTACAGGCATCGGTACGAAACGGATGGCAAAAATGAATTGAACGTCATGAACGACTGACCAACTGACCACGGATGCAAAAAAAGCCTCTATAGCACATGCTATTCCCGAGTATTCTTTCATATTACACTATCATCCAGAAGTACGGAACCACCTTGCTTAAAATCAAATTTCATCGCTTTCATTCCAAAGTGGATAGTTTGTCTTTACTAATTTTGCTATCACGAATTTATATTTTTTATTTCAGTTCAAATATTATAACTAGAATAAAAAAGATACTGCTAATTATTGCTTCTATTTAGGAATATGGTTTATGTAAATTAATTATTTTTAAAAGAATATTAAATAAAACACATTAGGAGGTGAGAAGATGAAATTATTTTCAAACACCTTCCATTGAATATTGAATAAATCCTATTTTACATTCTTATCAAAAGACTGCACAGAAGTTATAAGAATTAGGATGTACTCTATTTTAGATATTAAAGTTTATTTGTATATTCATTTTTATTTCAAAATTAAGTGTTACAACTAAAGAGTTGAAATTTAAAATACTGAAAAGAAACAGATGAGATTAAAAAAGCCAGTGACATTCAGTATTAAAGTTTGTTCAGGAATCTTCCAATAGCTATTAAAATTTTATCAGTGTGTTCAGGATAAAGTAAATGCATTACGAGAAAATAGGTATTTAATGGATCCAAATAGGAATTTAGTTTCTCAGATAAGAGTGATTTATTATGGAAACTTATATTCACTGATCTTAACTTTGTGTTCCAAGGAAAACTTATTTCCATCGTCAAGTAGCATCATCCCAAATTGCAAACAAAAACGTACGAATTATAAAAGCGTATTCATGGTGTAAAAGTCTTATTGTTAGAAGTCTTTGTCGCTGAAATCAAATAAACCCCTTTGAAGAATGTACCATCTAGATTCTAATAGCACCAGACGAAAAAGCACCAAACATACATATGAAAGTAACGTTGAGTGGTAAAAATTTCCAAGTTTATTTAGGCGCGCAGTCTAAGCTTTAATTAGCAGAATTAGGATGTGTTACACTGTCCTGACGTAAAAAAATTGTGATTTTTATATTACGATCAACTGGTGTGTGTGACCGTCAGGCTCAGCATTACCTGAACAATAGAAAGCAAATGAGAGTTGTACATTGCGGAAACTCTGTCGCTTTAACTCACCCCTTAGCCATCTCTTCGTACTCACTTTTCTCTCAATATCCTTTTTTTCCGGCCCTTTAGTTATACGTTATAACGTAAATAATATACTCAATTCTACTAAGGTAATTAGACCACAGATTATGCTAATTTTCACATTCATGTAAATTGCCAACTAATTACTCGATTACAATGAAACAAACGTAATTTATTGGGGAGAGTTGTGCAATGCTAGCTAATCTAAATTTTCTTTTTTATTGAAACTGTAATCACTAAGAATTATGATAGTTAATGCTCAAATTGCAAGCTTTCAAACATTGATTGTCAGGTGATTTTTTGCTCACCAAACCTCACTGTACATACATATTAACTCTGTTACACATTTCCATAGCCATATATCTTTTTTATGAGTGTTAAAATGCAGGATGCAGAAACGTGATTTACAAACCATTTTCATATATGAGTTTCAAATAAGATTACATGCTAACCGAAACAATTAAGAAAATTAATATGTATTCCATTTGGCTAAGAATAAATTACGAAATGCATTTTATGCTTCTTTGAAAGATTGGAATTTACATATCAACATCACTTTATGTTGTATACTCTGAATATTTTACATATTATAAAAATATTTTATTGGTTCTTTTTTGAATGTCTAGATTACAGTTTGCATATATTCTGCATAATTCGATACATTATAAATGCATAGAAATTTGCATTGTAATTATTTTCCAATAACTTTTTGAAAGACGTACAGTGGATGATCAAATTATTAGAGTCGTAATACTAAAAATATATTTTGTAATAAAAATCACAATGTAAGTATTTCTACACTTGATAATATCTAATTAACAATTTTCCCTTGCGAATTAAATTTAAAAAATTGCAATAAAATCAATTATGCAAATGGTTATGAATTTAATTGTCTATTAGATATTTCGAATGAAATGAAATTACACGAAACAATTTTCAATTTACTTTTTCCTCGTTAATGTATTTTAAGAGAGGTACACACACACACATATTTACGTGTTAAAATAAGAATTTGTGTAGGTACAAAGTCCCACATGCTTACATCGTGAGACTAATATACAATGAAGCGCATCTCGTGGCTCGTAAATCAATTAATCACTGTACTGGAGAACTATTTTTCTTTCTACTGAAATTTCCTTACGAGATTTATGAGCACTGCCACCCATACTAGTACTATCTACATATAAGGTCAGCCAGAGCTAGCGGGGGTTAGTTGATTTAAATCACTCTATTCGAACGTCCACCCTGCTTCATCTGCATTTAAACAGTTATGCAGAAGTTTGCACGCTCATATTCACCTACGCCACCACAATTTTCATTCTATTTTCCAATATGTATGTTATTTCCGCTTTGGAAACGCTTATAAAAATATTTGCCATCAATTTTGAATCGAAACTTGAATTTTAAAAAAGAGTAATTTACACGCCGGAGTACGGTAGAGTTTAAATATTGGTATTCGATATTTTATAGCATCCTTTAATTTAGCTGTCAAATTTTACTTCACTATTCTTTTTCTTTTCTTTTTCCTTTTTGTAATTAAAGAAAGCTTTAATGAAAAATTTCAGGTTTATGAACAGTCAATTCAAAGACAATTCTTTCTAATTTAACAAATTTAACAAATTTTATGTTTCCGAACATTGTAGAAAGTCTGTAACGATGTTACGTGTTTTACGGAGGTAGCAGACGAAACAAAGCTAGTTAATGGCTGCTAGTTACTATACGATTGATTCACATTTACTGACCCACTGGCCTGGTAAGCACGAAGGATGCACGCAACCAATAAGGTACAAAATGCAAGTAAGAATGACTGTCAATGACATACCAGCAGACTATATTTCATGTTGATAATGGACTTAATGGATGTTGAAAGAGTTCTATTGAATTGAATTTAACTCTTTAGCGATAAGCTTGATTAATGGATACAAAGATTCGTACACTGAAAATTATATTTGTAATAATATAAAAAATTTGGATAATCAAAATGAACCCGAAACTGGTTCTTATACCATGGTGGAAGAAAATAGTTCAGTAAAAATAGTTCAATAAAGTTTGGAAGAAGTGAAAACACTACTAGACCACAAGTATCAAATAACGAGCTTCAAGATACTAGTTAACCGTAGTAAAGAAACCTTTGAGTGCAGAGATTAAACTTACGTGCTTATATCTTGAAGATGAAGCCACAAACTTCAAAATGGTAAAAGACTTTTCCTGAACTCTTTTGAAAATATATACCAAAGTTTTCAAACTTATTTGGTCTACTGCCCTCTATGCTTGACTCACGTCAGAGCCCCCTTGAAAATCTACCTGCTTTAAGTGAACTAACAAAAAAATGCAGTGACAAATTCACGCCTCCAAATTGCATCTGAAGCTATTAATGACTCTCATAAATCGTTCCAGTGCCCAGAAGGAGGCGGTTATCGTCTACTTTGGGAAGCACTGCTATGCAGCATTGGAAGATTTAATCAATTAGGTTTGGAACAGCCTGTATATCGACTATAATTACAGTAATAGGAGCCTGATGATGAATCAACAATACTAATTTAATTTGGTTAATTATGGAAAATACGATATAGATGGATATCCGTATTGTTTGTTATAGTAGCAAATAAGAAAAAGCTTCGAAAATTGAAAACTTTTTGAAAAAATACTGAAAGCTCAGTTGTCAAATAGTTGATTTGATTTCCTACACGTACAACAATACTGTATAAACCGTAATTTTACACAATTCGTACGAAACGTACTCCGTTTTCAGTTGAACCAAAGAATAATTGGTCTTTATTCTCAGCAACACTACTGCTAATTGTACTCTTTGATTTCAAATTGTGTTGCAGTGTCATTTATCCAGCATTGTTGTTTAATATTGTGTCAAACAGGGAAACGTGACGCCTGGCTTCGATTGCGTTTTCAAATGGCAATTTCTAATTTTTCGTGGAACTGGAAAATATACTGAATATTGATGTTAACTGATTTTAAAATAATCATTGAAAATTTTTGTACCATTATAACGGACCATTTATAACAATCTATTATTTTAAGGTTATTGGAATATTAATGAAAAATTAGAAATTAATTTCATTCAGGTGCAGCAGCTAATTAGTGTTCTAATATTCACCATGTGTTTTTTATAAAATTTTTTCATTTATTAATAATGAATCTACAAACTTATGATAAGTTTTCTCTATCGTTCACAACTTTTGAGAAATTTAATTTTTCGCGTTTAAACACGTTTTGTGCAGTAATTATAAAATATAAGTAAATCATAAAAAAGATAATGGTAATTTTTCACCAATTTTGATACTGATGGGGAAAGAAAAATTTCTTAACAATGTTTTGAAAATTTCTATTTTCCCTGTAACGTCATTTTCCCAAAGAAAGTCTACTTTGCTCGGTACTGTACGTTTAATATGGAATCGTCTGTTTGTTCACTTATGTGTATTACATGTCACATTCAATTAACAATACCGTAATTAATTATGAATTCTTTGATTTAGTGGTATTATGTAGACAAAGCGTTCCACGCACTCCATAAATTAATTAAATGAAGCCTTAATATGTTATATACCTATACTCTAGCTCGTGCAAAGGTTATAGGACAGCTATTGAAATTTTATAAAGGTTTCCTTTTTTGAATCGAAAAATTCCAAAATAATTTAGTTCTCGTATATGCATACATATGTATAAGAAAACATACGTATGCACATATCTACATTGTCCACACGATTTACGTTTCCACAGTGGTCTGTTTTGAACATGAATGGAATTTTATCAAATTTTATTATATTGGTTATGCTGCGTCGAGGTCAACTTTTAAATTTTGAAACACTGACGAAGTTATGTCCTTTAAAAAAAAAGTTAATATTTTACGTAAAAACTTGTTTTTTTATTCGAAAAATAAAACCCCGGAAAGGTAAAAAATAAAAAAAATAAAAATAGTTTGATACGCACTAGATTATCTTATCAGCTACATGCACACTAAATTTCGTAAAAAATATTAAAAATTTACAGAGTTATTGTGCAAACAATCTATAACAAAAATATTTCGCAAAGATCTATTTAAAATTTTACAGTCTTAAATGTAAGACAGCAAATTTAAAGCTTGAAACTTGAAATTAAAAAATGACCTATTTTTATTTTTTGACAATTAAAGTTATAACATTGACAAATATTGACAACGTGTTAATATTTAATGCAAATTTTTCTGTTATTTGAATCAATTCAATATCAATTCATCGATTTATCTTTTCTTTTTCCTGTAAATAAAGTTTCGTGCGTCGTTAAAACCTAAGGTGGAATATAACTTCATAAGGAACGCTAACTCCCCAGAATAATTACCAGCCTTCGTTTATATTTTATACAAAGTGTCTCAAAGTTTCATGCAACACTAAGCTATCTTGTTACCAATTATACTGGGCCATCATAGTTACTAATGATATCATTATCCTCGAGGCATAAAAACGCAAAGGAACGATCGTTATGTTACACAAACACCTTTTATATTGCCCCAATGTATAACTATCCCATGGAAATTTACGAACCACGTGTTTTTAAACAGAATAATAATCCAGTATGTATTTCGTATTCTTTTACATCGACCGGTTTTAGAAAATTAAAAGGTCTGATTAAAAGGAACTTTTTACAATAAGAGGAATCATTTTTAGATCCAGAATTTTTATACATTTTATATATTTCCTTTCGTTGGAAAAAAACATTGTGACGCAATCACTCTAAATTTAATTAATTTTGAAAAAAAAGTCAAATTTTTAGGGTGTAAAATTGAATAACTCTTCCAATATTTTTTGGGGATAGTGTACGTAAAAGGATACAGACAGTTTGAATTGCCACTTCTCAAGAACTTAACGCTGAAACTTTAATTTAATTTAATAGATAGGGTTTTACCCGATGAAGAAAAAAAAACCGATGAAGAACGTGAAAATCTTTGACTTTCGAATAGCCACTCAATCGCGATTGATAAAATCGAAATATTGGTGATTGAAGTTATCGATTAAACGAAAAGTATACTTTGCCACTGAAACAAATTTTAGTCAGTCACTGCAGCAAATAGTGTCTTTGATGAAAAAAAAACATGGATCAAGAGTAGAAAAGAGTAGATTAACATGCATTGAAAATTGAACAGTGTAAGCACTTTTCAATTTTGATAACGCAGCTAACTTATTTGCTTCTGAATATCTTAGCATATTCTTCCTTTGATATTTATAGGAGGTATTCTACGTGCGTGAATTTTTCTCGTGAACATACATTCCGAATTTGGTGAACTTTTCACCAATAAATGACGTAGACGAATTACATCAGCGAATCTAGGATACTCGTCGACTGATTCGAACAAAGCGAAAAATTTGAAAAAAAGTTCACAATTCAGTGTTACAAAGATGTAAACCAAAATAGAATGAAGATATTAAATTGTTGGATATCAAAGGAGGACTTCGAAACATAGAAAGTCTGATTAGATTTGATGATACAAAAATACTGCAAAATAGCACTTATGGCACATCAGTTTGAAACTTAAGGTTTGATAAAAATGACAATATGAATATTTCATCAATATTTCTACTTCTTTATCAAGTCTATTGTTCAACAAGAATTATTTTATTTAACAAATACCATCAACCCCCTTTATTGAACCCCTATGTTTACGTCGTCCGTAGCGAAAGGGTTAAGCGTAGGTACATCTTTATGCAGTGTGACGATTATGAAGCGTGTTTGGAAGATTAACGATTAATCTTCCAACGGAAAGATTCGATAAATCACTAAACAGCAGTGTCATTGTTCGAAGCTTGGTTTAATTATAAGTTACAAATTGCCAATTCTAAGGCAAGAAACTATTTAGAATTTTATCGCGAATTTTTGGTTTAAAAAACGTGTAGATTAAATGTTGCCTTTCGTATACAGATTGATAATATAAATTGATAATTTTATTTTTAAAAATTGTTGAAATTTACGATCAACATTTACCATTTTTCAGAAAACTACTATTTTAATTTGTTTTTCATAAAAAATAAAAATTAAATAAAAGTTTTATAAAAATGTAAAAGAAAATAAAGTAATAGGAATTTATATCTATTATAATTTTCAGAAATCTGTGTATTCGCTGAATATGAATATCATCGTTCAAATCTTAATAATCAATTTAAAAAAAATTTATTTTTTAAAAACGATCGTCGCGCGATTCAATCAATAATTTAACCTATATTCCAAAAATACAAATAACTGCTACCTGAATTTATATTTCATTATAGAAGCTCCAAAATAGACGGACAAAATTTAAAAAGGGGACAAAAAGTGGAACAAAAGGATAAAATGTAAAAAGGGGACAAAGTTGTAACAATTATGATTTCCAGAGAATTATGTATTCAACAACGGGTAAGATCATCACGAAATATATATTCCGCGGTGAAGATTTTTTATTCGTACGCTTTAACGTTCTTTTGATGCCAACGGAGGCGGACCTTCCCCAAAGGAGGAAAAAAAGGAATTCGTAATTCATGTCGGCTGCTCCGTACTATGGCACCGACTTCCGGACACTCCCACCTATCATTCAACCAGAACTTTTACGCGAAACACGGGAACCAGTTCTAAAACCAACTATACTTCCGTATTTCAATACAAAGTATCCATTTTAATAACTTACCTATGAAAAAAAAAATCTATTTAAAAATCAATATTGCTCATATATTTGTACAACAAAACAGCACAAATCACGTTTTCACTTCGCTTTACCTGTTACTTTCACTAGACCCCATTGATCAGTTAACCGTTGAACAGCGGAGTCCGGGTCAATATGGACCAAAATTTACAAAACATATGTAAGTAAACAGTGTAGTGAACAGAAAATGAAAATAATATGAAATACAAAATCAAGTTAAAATTGTGGCTCTCTCCATGGTCCGCCGTCCGAGGGTTAATAAGGAAGCATTCTTAATATAGACTGAAATTAATTTCTCACTGCCTATCTAATTATCCTGAATACTGAATCTAAGCTATTTTCAAATCGATACATCAAGTGCCACATTGAACTCGTTAAAATGCAAAACATTAGGTTGTTGCATATCAAATGACAGGCTTCGAAACGTAAAAAGTGTGACATTGTTTGATAATATAGAAGTACTACAAAATGGTACTTATGGCACATCACTTATTCATGTTCTATACGAAGCTGTTAATTTTTTTTAATTTGCTTAACATACGAAATGTTCAAAGTGTTGCAGTGCTGTATTGGACGGTACTCTGATTTTTCGATTGTTTGGAATCTTTATTATGTTGAAATACGTGGCTGATATTGCGTTCAGTTTCAGCGGTTCTTTTTTGCATATACTGATGGCACGATTAACTAATGAAGTGATGAATGAATCTTTCTGTATCGGATGGTAATGGGAACTTGACTAAAACAACACCGGTTAGTTGTCCAATGACCCAGAATATGAACATCGTTATACACAAAGAGTGTACAGTAAACTCTCATTATATTGCCGCCGAGGGGACTGGCGGAACGGAAAACGTGTCAAACTTCCAAGCTCTCATTTGAAAGAGGAAGGAAGATAGAAGTATACCTGTTATCGTACATGGATTAAATCGCGCACGTGGCAATATAATGACGTTCTACTGTACATTCTTAATTCCTGATAAAGTTAGCTGCAATGCTGGTGAAAAATTAGAAATATTTTTTCACCGGATATGATTTACACTTGCAACCTTTAACTAAAATGTTTACTTTAACGTATTAAAATACAATCAACCTATTGATACTATTATAAACAAACATTTACCGCAATAACAATTCACATGTCCTGGTGTTCAAATTTTAATGCATTTTACTGTCCGTTAGTTGCACCGAACCAGAGGCAATATTGTAACACAAAATATTTGTGTTTAACATGCTGAATCTCGTGGGGTTATATACGACCGACACTACGAATTTAATTTAATCAAATAGTCATAAAATAAAAAAAAAAAAAACATAAAAAATTATAAAGTAAGATAGAGCTATTAAAACAGTGCTAATTAACGCGTTGATTAGAAAAAAAGAAATATTTTTATTATTAAAACAATAATGAATATGTTAGAATATATTATATTCAACTTGTTTAAGTAACTGAATTAACAGGTCAGTAATCGTGAAAAGCCTTGATATTGAGACACAACGTACATTTAAACTCATAGTGCGGCGGGTTAACGATGTTTAATGGTAAACCCATACTTATGCAGTTGATTTCATGTAATGCCACGTTAGCTGCAATATGGAAATTCGTGCTGCGTGAGGATAATACCCTGTCATACTGTGAGTGCCGCATAATATCATATTGCAATATATTATAACCGAGGGGGGCACATTGCTGGGTCATTTTGATTGACCTCTTCTCTTAGTGTTGATGTTTTCTCCCCTTTCTGTTCCCTTAATTATCGTTGTAAGACCTTGGTTATTTTATTAACGATTCTGAGAATTTCGTTTCGAAAAATTCATATTGCTACAAGAGAATCTTCGGGATACATATTTTCAAATAAAGAATAAGACTTAAGAACGACATAAGTTGACATATTACAAGCAGTCCAAATACGATGCACAAGATTCATGAAAAATGAATTTCAAGAAGCGACTAAGGGGAAATCATAAACCAAGTGGAAAATCGGTTCTGACATTTCATGCTATACAAATTTCTAAAAGAAAATAATCCAACAATCATTGCAAATAATACACAGGATAATTTAAAAAAGATGTATAATAGCTCCTGTATTGATTTTTTAATAAAGAAAAAAGTTATAAAATAAATAAATAAATTAATGCAATTTTTTCATTGCTATTTGGTAACATAATAATCCACCCTGTATATTAAAGAAATTAATGTTTGGTAAACGAAAAAGACCGTAGTCAGCCCGAAGTTCACGAAGTTTATTCGCGATAACGTCTTTTATCTTTTTTCTCAACCGAAAATGATCGGAAACTTGAAATTACATTTCGTGCGTGGAAGCAAGAGTACTAAGTATTTCTTCGAAGCGAACACAACCTTGCGGAGACTTAATATCGGTGTTCCAACGATAATTTCACCCCTTCTAAGCATTTCCAAGTACACCTCAAAATTCGACGTCTCGATAAGAGAAATTCCATGTGGGGATCGTTAACCTATCGTGACAAACCGTGATCTGCACGAAATGTGTACCGGGATGGTGAAAATCACGACTCTGCTCGACAACAATGAAGTGTCAACCTTTGAAAATAATAATACTTGGCTGACAAATTGAAGAAACAACTTTATGAGACTTTTCCAAGTACATTTCTCATATTAGATATTATTAGATGTACTAATGAATATTCCACTATTATTAACACATTTAAATTAAATTTGATAAAGTGTTGTTTTACTATTGTTAGATCTTAAACTACATTTTTAACTTATTAAATAAATATTATGAATTATTCATTGGTACACTTAATATTATACGAATGAAAAACTTTTGTAAACTTTCAAACTTCTCCCATATGCCGTTAAAGGTAATGGCTCATCCTCGTGCAAAAAGGGACTTTATGGTAATACCATAAAAATAGTAATATGCGGTAGCCACCAAACAGAAGAAAGAAACCGGCCATACACTCCTTCCTATCAGCACTTGTGAAGCCACGAGCATGGAACACACATTCCCATGGGTGCGATACTCATATGAATGACCACGCAGGCAGTCAAAGTGATAAGATATAAGTCGATGGTTGCTGGCCATCCACAGCTATTTGCATAATGTAGACCCTCGTTATATACGCCCATTAACCTCCGCACCCCTTATGTCTCCCGTCTTCAACGGTATCCACTCTGCTAGTCATTTTCCCTCTTCAATGACGAATTTACACCTACCCTTTAGAGCTATCTACAGTAATAATGTTTCATCGCCCATTATGAATGAGAATCTTGTATCGTATGATGACTTTGTTAATAAAATGGGGTTGTAAAGTACAACCCTTAAATTACATTTTACATCATAAAGCGAAATGGAAATTTTAAATTGTATCATTTCAAAGTCGTTTTATTATCGTTTATTCTAGAAACCCATTTCTTTATACAAAATTATCTGCTTTCTATGAAAACGGGTATAAACGGTTTATTACAAAATTATAAACAAAACATTGTATCAACGGATTAATACATGTGGTGTTTATTATCCGATCGTGACCTCGTATTAATAACATTTAACGTAATTAAACTGATTATCTCGTATTGTCAATTTCTCGTTTCAAAATGTCCTCGTACGCGGATGCAAGCTTCCATTACATTACGAAAATTACTTTTCTGAGAACTTTATCTAGTTTCAGTAGTTGCGTTAATCATTCTTTGCACTGGTTCTTCGTAGAAACCCAATTTATATTAAAAAACACAATTTTGATTGTGAAAGATATTCCTGTTACAGAAGATATTACAGTAAAATACCCACTTCCTATTACTGGTAACAATTCAGTCAGGTAACGGTTGAAATTCCTGTCTGGACAACAAGGAAGTGGTGATGGTTACTCGGTCGATGGGATTCTTTTCACTCAAATCGTGGGCTATCCATTTTCCCAGTTTAGAAGCTTTTCCGATATTTTTTCAATCTGGAAATATGGTAGCAGCGAAATTGAATTTATCGGCAAGTTATTTGCATGTTTCGTACGGATTCAATTCAAACACTGCTTTTAAATGTTTCTTATCAGTACACGATGGATGTCCTGAACGTATCTCATTTTCGAAAATCTATTTTCCATTTAGAAATTTCTGGATTTCTACTAGCAACTTCGTAACGATACTACATCGAAATGAGTGTGAATCGAGTGAATCGACAAAGAAAAGAGTGAATCGTAAAGCAACTCAGCAACATACAAAAACTTTTCGAATAATACAGAGAAATAAAAATGATTGAAGATACAATTTTATTTCAAAATGTTCGTCCCTTAAAGAGATTGATTTTGTTCTGAAAATGGAACACTCGAATTTTCTACGAGCTTGTTGAATACCAAATGATGGATTTCGAAACACAGAAAGTCAGACGTGATTTAACCTTTTGACCCAACGCGACGCGACATTTCATATAGCCAACAGAAATTTCATAATCTATAAATTGGCATAACTTTCGAAAAACTGATAACATTGTTTGTGGTTCTCTAGATTGCTGCTAAAATAGTTGTTTATTTCAATTCAATTCTTAAATTTCGAAAAACGCGCATTGAAATAAATAATATCAACTCACCCTCTGCTCTGGACCGCTGTGGAAGCTTGTGGATTCTTCCTTCTCCTTAAAACACTTCACGCACATAATCGCAAACAAACTTAAACACGAACTGCGCACGACCGTCATTCGAAATAGAATAAATTCACAAAAACAAGTAAGGCTATACACCACAGTATAAAAGAAATAGAAAGAGAAAAGCAGAAAATTTAAATTCCACCGAAACGAAGAACAATATAAACCAACATCTTGGCGATGTTCGCGATGCGAAGACACGACTACAACTAATCAGCTACGTATCTCCGACGCCGAGCATGTAAACAGACCTGAACTTAATATCAGACGTCAACAAAGAATCTGTTTCCGATAACATTCCTGTCTAGATAAATGTAAACAAACTGTCACAGTGCTGAAGAACCATTGTGCCATTAAAATAGTTTTGTGTTCCATGTATTTATGTTTGGACAAGTAACACGTGGACTCTGACTTTTTTATGTTCTGTATTCTATATGTAAAATTTTTTATATTTCTATAGGTTTTACTAACTTATCAAGGTATTTAAACTAATTACGAACTACACTAAAATTATTAACCAAAACTATTTATCGCGAATTCGTCGCAAATTCGTCGCTGATTCGTCGCGAGTCGCAAAGGCACGTCTACAGTAGTGACGGGCGATACAGTATCGATATTTTTAACATGACGATATATCGCAGTATCGATACTTAATATATGAATATCGAAATTTTGATAGAATGTATATACAATAAGGAAAAAATTAGATAGAAAACTATTTTGTAGCAATAAGTTTCACTTATGTGTTTATGTATTTATATTTATATACATATAAAACACTATAGCCTTGAACTTGATATATTTTTATACATTACTACTAAGTGGAGGACCGCAATGAAAGAACGTCGCAAGAAGTGGAGGGGCTTCAAACTCGTAAGGCGTATAATTCGTCACAGTCCAGTCTCACAATTGGCGTCATTCTCTCTAAATTAGTAGGCTCACTCTCGACTCGAGCATTGTTTCTTCTAACCGCTTTTCCAGAAGGGTAAAGCGGAAGGAAGCGAGAGAAAAAGAGATCCAGGAAAGGAGAATACAGAAGAACGATTCAGCAAAGTCCAAAGGGGTGCGTAGAAAAGAAAGCTCAGAAAAACAGATAAATAATAAAGCCGTTGACTTCATAACGTTACTCATTTTCGACTCCCACATCCCTCTTTTCGCGATTCCTCCTGTTATGTTGAACAATACTGAAAGATGTCTGAGTGGTGGGCTGCCTAAGGGGTTGGAGTTTTAACGACGGGACAACCATGTCCGATTAATTGTGCCCAGAGGACTTGCCAGCTCAAAGAGGATAATTCACCCATGCTATTTTATTCCTATTAACGCAACCTTTGCGGCCACGTTATACAAGGGATGGAGGACTTTCTCAGACTTTTTCACGATTGCATGTCGGACAGATTTAGCAGATCGCTAGCGCGTGAAAGGTCACAGGATAATCATTCAGCGCGGCATTAAATTCACTCGTAATTTTACCAATTGCATTTGTACGTGTGAAACAAGGCTAATTCTGGTATCGATAGTATCAAAATAGTACCCAATAATAAACAAGATACATAAATATCTTTAGTGACTAAAAATATTTCATTTTTAGACATTAATTACTAAATATCTTTAGTAATTATTATATATTTTTTATCAGCTTTTTCCACATTTAAAGAAAATAAATTGAATAAATTTTTTTTTAGGGAAGTCTTACTGGAATAGTATTAAAAATTGACGAAATTGTGCACATCTATTTTTTTATACATACTTCTATTCCTTCTTATCTGTTATTGATTCTTCATTTGTAGTGTCAAACCAAGTTGTATCACTTACCTGAAAAAAAAGAGAAATCAATATTAGTACTTGTTTTATATTTTAAAAACTGTTTTACTAAATGAAAAAAAAATATATTTTTGACAAATATTCTTGAAAATAGAAGAAAAAGTATGTATTAAGGATGTTTTATTTAGTAAAGGAATTAACTATTGTAGTGGGTATTTAATTTTGATTGATCTAATTAGATACTACATAATTACCTGAAGTTCTTAATTCATTATTCGAACCATTATTCATTCAAATCTTAGTACTAGAAGATGTATATCGATTAATCTATTTGAAATATCAACTGATACTTAATAAGATTGATTAAATAAGAAATGACAAAATTTGAAAGATACTAAAAATTCTCATACATTATTATTCACTACCATAAATACCAAGTAATAATTAATAGCTTGTTTAATTACCTAGGACAATTTTTATATTAATTTAAATTGGAGCAAACGATTCGTAAAGCTGTCGTCAATATTATTTAAAGCAATTGACGACACGGGAAAGCGACACTATCAAACCAGACAATCAAAGAGTTGAACGATACGCAAGATTTCGTCGATAGGAACGCAAGCACGACACTCGATAATGATGCCCATGAGAACGAGTCAACTGTTAAGGGGGTGGGTGTCGACATAAAGAGTTAAAGAGGAAGTGTTCGTAGGTCCTTTATTCACTTTAACTAACGAAGTACTGTTATAAAAAATAACAATATAAAAATAATACCACACATTGCGTAATGCATTTATTTAACACGGTATAAGTGCAGAGATTGAATCAAATAATAGTAACATTTGATACGTATTTTTAAAAAAACCCTAAATTGAAAAATTTTAATTTATGTATCACTTATGAATTTTATGAATATTATTGATAATGAAGAAACAATTGAATTAATTTATCAAACATCACTTCAGTAAAACGCATCGACACGATTTACAGTTTTTATAAATTATAAATTTTTCAATTGGCGAGTTATTAGGTAATCTATGTGTTAAAAATATAAATAACCAAAGTGAAATTTCTGCATAGTAAGTATAAATATTTTTATCCATACTAAAATGCAAGACATTTCGTGATTCATAATAACGTAAATGTGATTGAAGCCATTCTTAAGATAAACAGATTATATTAGTGTAAAATTGTTACCTTTATTTTTGATCGCTTAATTTTGATCGCTTACAAGGACCTTATAAAGACTATTATTGTATAAAATAGCTGTCAATTGTGAGTCTAGGTCAGGTTTAGAGAGCACAACTATAGACACGCAACATATATCGATAAATACCGAGCGTAGAGATAGACCGAAGTAAATAATTCAACATCGTTTGCCGCCCGCCAGTCTGACACTCTGTCAGTAAATCCACAGTCGCGTCTCTTCCACCTGCTACTGACCGTTTTACCCTTTCTCGAAACAACTTGAATCAATCAGTTGACCTCCACATCTTGTCATTGATCTGACGGTTGAAAGGCGTATGACAGAGAATGGTCAAATTGTGGCAAGTTAAATCTGAACAGATGGTTCTATAAATTCTTAGGCATCATAAGTGTACAATTATTAATTACAATTAGAGTTGGACAGTAATTCAATGTAAACGTATAAATAAAATAATTTGATTCATAAAATTTTATTTCCAATAGGAAATTTTGTAGCGTAGCTACTTTTGCTTTTAATTGCGATACTATGTATTTTGGGATATAAACGCTTCATATTAGGGGAGTGTAGTTACCCCTCGTAGCAAAAGGGTTAACTCGTTCCAGAGAAGGTTAATCTATGTACTCTTTGTATCAAGAGGATGGGTTACCGGTTACTTCGGATTCCTGTACCGTAACCAGTGTGTTAACCGGATTCTTAATCAGGTTAGGTGATGGTTAGAATTCCTGACGGGATGTGCCAGGGTCCGCTACACGTCCATTTCATTTTGACAAAGGGAATACGGTAGAAAGTAATGCAAATACTGTCTCGAAAATTAAAAAGAAATAACAACACCTCAATGAACAGTGGTAAAATCTATACTTATTGTTTTAAATTTATTAGAATAAATTACACTAATTTCAGTACTCAACCAATCATTAGTTAATCATATTTGAACGTTATCTGTTATTCACATTTTACTAGACCTTCTCCAAACTATATAACAATTTGGTTACTATATTTTCATTGGCTAAAGTGCTAGAATGATTGTTTTATAAAGTGCAATTTGTGTTAAAAAGATAGAAAGGATCATTATCTCTTCAATCACAAAGTTGAAGGCAAACATCTTTCATAATTTACCGTATGAAACAGCAAGTTTCGTGCAATCATATCAAGAAGTATTTCAAAGACATCGATTGATATCGATCAGTCTTATAAACAGTATTGGATTCTTCTACATCTAAACATAGAAGAAAATCTATCACTGAAAAGTGATTTAAGTTTTATTGAAATAATATACGGTAGATAAACAACTGATTGAAAGTAATTTCCTTTTTAATAATTATTTAATACCTTCATCTGCCATGGAAGACAGATAATAATTCATATAAAATAAGATACCTTGTATATTTTATTATTAATTTCAATAAAATACACATTGATAACAGCCTGAATATTAAGCCTAATAATTTTGACTCTACATTTTTGAATATTCCTTTAAATCAGTGGTTTTCAAACTGGGTGCCGCAAGTACTCCTTAATACCAAAAATCCTTTTTTTTAAGCAGCACATTAAGATACATTAATAAAAGAAGCTTAGAGTATAATCGTCGTTATTATAAACGTACACGTTCAGCACTTTGACATAATGTTAGGATTACAAAAAAGACAATGGAAATTTGCATATTCATGGGTCTGGCATTAAGACGACAATATTTAATATAACATCTGCAAATCACAAAATTAGAATTGGACAGAAATTAAATAATTTAAAATACCAAGTAATCCAAATCTTTCTATTCCCTCTATTTCAAATTCTTCTATTCGAAAAAATTTTCATAGGCGAAACAGAATGGACAATCAACCAATGATTGAAAGAATATAAAAGTAAAGTCAGATTAAAATACACTCTTACTTTATCCTGCAGTTCAATATGCTAGAGGATTTCATTTGTAACATAGTTTCCGCAACAAAGTGAATTACAAGTAGAATATTAATCTCAAGAAGGACTTCGGACTTTCAATTATTATTGTGCTTGCAAATAAGACAATCTTCTCTTGCTGCACGGAAAATCGAGTTTCAAAACTTACGATCAGCAGGAATTGTCACACTAACTAACAAGAGAAGTTATACATAAATGATCAGCGCTAGTTTCGATGAAACTTTGATGTACAAAACTGGAAAAAATATTTTACATGCATTTTTATTGTATCAACAAACATTCATATTCACAGAATGAAAACAATACCCAAATTGGAGATTGTGAAACTAATTGGACGAATATTTTGAAAACAATTAATTATAAAAAAAAATATTGGAATATTCGATAGTATCTTTTTTAACATTGAAGTCAATTATAGAAACGTATTTCAAAAATGTTATTTGATTATAAATCGTTTAAGTTAAATGCAATTTTAACGTTTTGTAAATTTTAAGCTATTTTTAATATATATAGAACTTTCTCTTGCAAATTTGATTCTCTAACATTTGTAACATATTTCATAGATCAGAGTCACTGTTAACCCAGCCACCGTTAAATTACATACGACAATTTAAAATGTTCAGTTTCATTATAATAATAAAATAGATGATGTCATCTTTAATAGTCGGCAACTGTAATTATGTTTGTATAATTGAAGAGGTTGTAAAATTATCTGACGGATTAATATTTGATTTAGAAATGTAGAAATCATCAGGATTACAGGATTACATGAATAAAATATAAAGCAGAGTGAAGTGTAATAAATCTATACAGTTTGTTAAACCATTGGTAGAACAAGTTGATCTATTTTGCGATTTAACGTAACACCGTGAACCGCCGGTCGACCGCGCTTTACCAAAGTTAAAGCCCTGGGACGCAGTTTAAGAACTAATCTAATTCAACTTGATTTCCGATAAACCGGAATAAAGTACTTCGCGGCAATCGGGCATCAACGCACGACGTGTGAACAACGCAGATGCATTAGCAGGAACTCTCGTTGAAAAGTTAACGGTGAGATCAAGAAGTTTCTCGCATTTGGATACAACTTTCAGAGAAGCTTAATCTATTCCCGTCCGAACGCTCTGCGAACGCTTTGGATTTACACAGCTGTAATTTATGGCACCTTCTTTTCTCTCCCGAGAATGCTACACATTCTTCTGTTGCCAGCCTTTTTAACTTCTTATATCGGAAGCTAACCGCTGCTTCGCAAAAGTATACGAACGCTCCGAATAATTATAAAACAAATGCTGTAAATTTCGAAAAAATTAAATTCAACAAATTCGAACTCTTCCCACGACACAAAGGTCACTAGAATTATACCATCGCAATTGTGCTCTATTTGTATTTGAAATACGTATTCATCGAACCCCTACAACTTCTATCGCCTCCCGTTCCCTCGATTCACACCCTCCCATCAATTAAAGAGAGAAAAATAAATCCTCACCGATCAGACCTACAGTAACAAAGGTAACAATGGGCACGTGTTCGTTCTAAAATGAATGGTGGCTGCTTTCAGCCAGCCTATTGGCAGAAATGTTTGAAAGGGCACGGGTAAGATCATCTTTGCCCCGGAACACTAACACCGGCAAATCCGTAGAGAAGGGGTGTAGGAGGAGCATTAAAAAAATTTCTAGGAAACGATCAGGGGATTTCGTTCTAATCTGTTCGGCAGATAACGATCGGTCTGCCGAGGGATATGGTAAAAGGGCAAAAGCTTGAGGGGCAGTCGAAGGGGTAAAGAGAGGTAGGCTAGCACGAGACGACGGGGTGGGTTTAAAGCAGATTGGCTTGCATGGCAGAAACTCCCGAAGTCGGAAGCTCGTTATGTGCAGCACGCAAACACACGACTCGAAATTATCTTCGTAATTAACTGCACTTCTTAACATAACGCATGACGTGCCAACAGGACCAGACGTAGGGAATACATATTTCGCGAAATCTACCAAGACGATATGTAACCCGAAACTGGCACCAGCTGTTAGCCGCCTTTCTGGACATTCGTCTGTTACAGTATTACACTTATACGGGGTATCCGAAGCAAAGCTGTCCATTTTTCAAATTACGTTATTCGAAACTTCAAGTATTTTCTTTTTGTTTTTTAAATTAAAGTTGTAATATCATTTTTATAATTCCTAATTTTTAAATAATATTATTTTTAACCATTTGAATGCTGACGCGCTCATCGAATCGGCGGGACGCGCGATGGCATTGCATAAAAACGGTGAATGAAATGTATGTTATTATTGTTTGGAAAAATAGTAAAAGGAGTAAAAACACTATTTATTTTTCATTTTTCAAGAATGGTTTATCACGCAAAGTTCGTGAAGACCAAAAATTGTTACCCGTATTTTTGGTGTAGCAATAAAGGATCACGTTTGCCAGTATTCAAACGAATAAAAAAGAAAGTCAAAAATATAACATTTTTCTTTATGGACACCGTTGAAAGAGATCCAAACAAACGTCAAAGTGTACAAGATCGGTTAAAAGTTGAACTTTTGATCTTTTTTTTGGTAACAATCGGACTCGTTTTTTAAATGAATGGAATCAGGAAAGAAATAAACTGTATTTCGACTAACACATTTGCTGTGGTATGGAACATATAAGTCTGGTATATTCTCATTCTGAAATTTTTCATTGAATATATTGTTAAGAAGACAAAAAATTCATATCGAATTTTAATTACCTCGAAATATCTTAAAAATTGAATAAATGGCAGATAAGACATTTTAACTAAGAGAGGTAGTATATAATAGAGTTATCTAATTACGGAAAGAGCTCTAAGAGGGACTAATTAATATTGATGAAGATTGTTCCGATACCAATTCAAATGAGAATGAATTCGATCTATTTAATTTTTGAAATGACACTAACATGTTAGATTGAAATAAGCGAGTATGAAATATAACAATCAAAATTTAAAGAAAATAATGGGCAAAACTATTCACAAATGCATAAAACAAATGCGTATTTATCCAAGCCCTGAAATCGAAAGTGAAACCGAATTCGCTAATATATCGCATAATAAAGACCATCAGGTCCACATTGCAGCTGACGAAATTAATTATGAATTATTAATTGTTTTATTTTGACTGAAATTAATTAGCAATTAATTAAATTTGAAGTTATTTTTGTGTATTTATTGGATTAACATTAAATTAAATTTAGAGAAAAGTTAATTGTACTTTTCATATATCCGTCATGTTGATGGATGGGATGAAAGTATGCGAAGAGTAAACTCTGCTTTTAAGGAAAGTTTCGTAATTTAAAAATTCAAAGAAAAACTTGAAACTTTGCAAAAATGTAGTTTAAGTAACGCTAATAAGGATATAAGGGTGTAAGCACCCTCTTAAAAATATTGTAAGCTTTCGTATTATTAAGCATATTTACGAAATTGTAAAAAAAGATATGGAAAAAGAAGATTTAAAATACTATCTGGAAATAACCACAGTTATCATAGTGTATCTCGAAAATTTTAAATGAAATATTTTTCATAAAATTCTGTTAATCTTTTATATATATATTTGTATGGTGTCGGACTTATCATTACATCCTTCATCTACTTTCAAAACTTGCAAATATTGATAATTAATAGAAAAATTCTAAAATTATCATAGACTTATAAGATATTCAACACTCATAATTCTAATATTAATGAAGCTGATATTTTAAAATAAATTTTTAACACAGGCATATCACATTAAAACTATATTAATAATTTTACATTTCACTGTCATAAATTAGACAGTGTTAAAAGTTATAATTGCTTGAAAGGATTATGATGTTCTATGTCAATCTCAGTTTTCTTCAACAGCTTTCACGTTTTGGATATTTTTATAAAAGTACTATTTTTATTATTCCTCATTATAATTTGTTTTATATTCTTCTTTCATATTCAGTCTACTGCATATCATGAGATAGATACTACGGGTCAGAATAGACCCCAACACCGTTTTCTATCTATTCGGCCGAAACGTTCATGTTCTAGGAGTTGCAAGAAGTGCAACAAAATAAATACAGCAACAGAAATGCATTCTTAATCAGATAAATGGTACAAGTTTCCTACTTACAAAATTCGATTCACCTTAAAAGAGACTGACACTAACTGCAGCTACATTGCAATTACATTGATGCTCTTAATTTTTAAACGTGTTTCCGCAAATACGTAGCCTTATTGCAGACCAAAAATAAAATTCCAATCGTGGAAGATCAAGTGATGAGGTGAACCATTAAACTAGAACATCGTTTTACGATAGTCACTGAAATAGTTGAATGTGCGAAAGTTCATTTTATTTCTAGCAGAATTTCTTCTAACCTGACAAGTGATTTGTTAAGAATTGAAGAATCTTAGCAAAACTATGGGGTTTCAGTTATTTTAGCTCCCTTAACATAATGAAAAGTTTATTATGTTTTCACATAATATCCATGATTTCAGTTATCTAATATATCCTTTCACATAAAAATATGCCATATTTGTATTATTGGTTATCATAATAATAGAAAATCTCATGTTTTTGAATTGAGGTGGTTTTCTTCTAAAACAGGGATCTATCTCGAAGAATTGTTACTTTTAAATAAAATTCAGAAAAGTATGTCGTTATATCAATAAATATATCCTAGCAAAACCAATTTATACATTATTTCCTTCTGCTCAAGAGAGAGATCATAAAGTCCACGTATTATTCATGTTTCCAAATGGGAATACTTCCTAAGAAGATTAGCTTCTGCGAAGACACCTTGTATATCCAACCTATACCACGTACGCTCAGGATGTCTCATAATTCGAGATACCGTGGGTCGTATCCAGGAGAAGTATTCTTCACATTTGCGCACGTGAGTGTACTGCAGGTGCTCGATATCCTCTTACTGAAAATCGAACGCACGAAACTCGATTTTCTCGGTCAAAGTCGACCTAATTTTCAACAACTTAACACATACTTAATTATTGTAAATAAAAAAATTTTAATTAATTGTACCTTTTTAATTGTACTATTTTTAACTTTCGAACGGAAAAAATAACAATTTAAATTCTTTATCATTTAGAATTTTTTAATTTTAAACTATTTCTTTAAATATTTCTAATTGTCGAAAAAGTGGAAAATAAATTAAGACTTAATTTTGACTATAATATTATTTTTCCATTGACACGCGTATCGTATTTGCGCTCTTCCACTCTAAAAATATTACGAATACGTGTACATACGTAGTTCCATAACTCTGTTTAGCGTAGTTTGAAATCATTCGTTTCATACATTAAATACCTTTACAATTGATATAATTGATATCTGCTTTATTTATTCGACAAATCTACAAACCCGGATATGTATTCAATAGGAATCCTGCGGTTTATAACACTTTTAAAAATCCGATAATTCTATCAAATTGGATTATTGAGACATAATTGATACGAATAAAATAGTTTGCAATTAAACGTTTCATTTAAAACGAGTCTCTAATAATAATCACATTTCTCTATTCTTTGATAAACCTATTGTGCCAGATTTATTTTGTTAAATAATAGTGTTAAAACAATATATTTTCAAACTGCTTTTGGCATCAGTGATTATTCTATTTTAAAATTCCCTCAAAAGATAGAAAAAATGAACAAAATCAACTGTGAAAACAGCTTTATAAAATCTATTTTAAACATATTTTTATTAAATTAATAAACACTGTTATACCTGAGATATAGAATCTATTTTAAAATATCACACTCTTTTATTCAATATGCTCAGCTTTCATAAAAGATTTCCAAATTTTATATTTTCGTTTTATTTTTTCATGTGGAACTTATTGTTAGCCTGACCTGTATATGCCTGTATACCTAACTTCTATACGAGACCACTGATATATGCTAGTTTATTTTTCACCTGTATTTGCTTTTTACTATTCCAATTTATTTTTAATTCAGATATATTATATACATGTATCAGTTAGTCTGGTATTAATGAACAGATAACAGAGGAACTAGAGTTATTTCAAGTATAGGAACGATTTTAATGATTCAGCTTTCCGTATACGAACTAAATAAACTAACGGGGCACTGGGACAGCGAAACAACTACACTACAAGAGGTTAGTTGGTCGTACGAAAGTTTGTCCTACTACTCATTGTGTTTTGGTTGTTTGTTTTTGTTTGTTCTGTACCAGCGAACAAGTTTCCATAACGTGTTACATTTATTTAATATGCAGTTCCGCATCGACTAAATGACCAGTGTTCCGTAATTGTTGACGATAGTAGCTTCACTTTCCTTGCAATTTGCAAGTAATAAGTACACACAGGATGAAACAATAGAAACAATAAGAACTGAAAAAGAACGTTATTTTCTCTGCAACATCTTTCGTATTTAAACTTTTTTTGAACCTAAATTTGTTGAACTTGAAATTTAGAAAATGAAAACGAGAAATAATTTCAAATTAAATTTAAACCCTGCGAGTGAACAAAGATCCACCTCTACCATTCAAAAGATTAATTACTATATCGATGCACAATATTTATTAAAAGGCAGAAAGTACAATAATTTTAAAGTTTAATTAATTTGCATAAAGAAAATCTTTCAAAATTTCTTAAAAGAAACAATATATTTCATTATATATCCGCAAATTTGTCGTTTACATGACTAGTTAAGAACTTTTATCAAGTTTTTAACGTCGAGTGTAACTTCTTCCTCGCAGTTGAGCATATTTCATGCTTTTCGCGTTTTATCCATTGTTCATCGCTGCAGGCTAGCCGAGCTGGTTAGATAAATTAGTCGTTTAATTTGCGTTTAATTAAAGTACGACCCCGTTGCTCTTCTCTAACAGTTTTCCTAACTAATTCTGTAATACCTCTTAATTGTTAATGTAGGTAATTCATTTTTAATTTTTTGTGTACTATTTTTATAAATACATTATAGTATAAATTTCTCGTTAAAAATGGTTTTTTCAAATCCAATCAAACACTAAATACATTAAATTTATAAACCTTTGCAGCACATTTGTAAATTGGATGTTAAAATATTCGTTAACAAAATCAATTAAAATTTCCTGAGAAACAATTTTAATATTTAAATTGTAGTTCAACGTTGATTTATCTGATTGCGATAATTATGATTGATCGTGCATGGTATATTATATTCATTAGCCATTTAAGTTACTACTAATTAACGCACGTTACCGCAGAAGAGATTTGATAGTTGTACTGAGAGACTGAATCCGTCAACCCTTTGGTCTTGCCCTGATATTGATTACAAATTCAGATAACATAATGAGCTAACGAGCGATAATTATTACGCTCTGCCGACCAAATATCGACAAGTGATTTAATCAACTTCGTACACCCACATAACGCGTATGCACATGAACTAGGCAAACTGTAACACGTTTAACTGTGTGCCCTTTGATCGTTGTAGCAGACCATTAAGATTTAAAACACACATGTATTTTGAATTAAATTCTTTTTTCCTTGTTAAATGACAGTTACACTCCATCAAATAATTTATATTTTCCATTGATATTTACTTCCTCTATATCAGATAAATATCGTTATTAAATAGAACAGAACATAAAATAAGAGATTTCATGTTACATACAATAGTATCATTTAATTATCAATAAAATATTAATGATTTATATTACCGTATATATGAAGTTTGAAATAAATAATATAATTAGATATAGAAAAGAATACCAAATTTAATTCAAATAATAATTGTTTAAATAATACTGATCATGTCAGATTAATAATAATATATACAAGTTACTATATTTTTTTATATGACAATGATTACTCGAGTGAAATGCTGAGCTCGACGGTAGGGAGTAGGGAGCAGTACAGCAGGTTTAGTTCAGATGCTCGCCGCTACAGTGCGCTTTGAATGCAGCGTTCTCTCGCAAGTAAGAGCGCCACTCTGGTTTACAAATACGCTCGAGGAGGGTAGCTAAGCATACTTACCTGGCGCAGAGGTTACCGTGATCATGAAGGCGGTTCCTCCAGGGCGAGGCTCTTCCATTGCACTACGGTTGAGCTGACCCTTGCGAATATCCCTAATGTGGATATCTCGGGCGTACAATTTTTGGTAGTCGGGACTGCGTTCGCGCTATCCCGGCATAATCTTATACGAAAAATAATTTTACAGCTTTCTACTTCAAGCAAGTAAGTACAATAGAAAGGAATATACGACCACCATACTCATGGAATGGTGATCAAGTATGAAAAATCATTTTCTAAAGAAAATGAGATTTTAGTACTAAAAGAAGAAAAGAATTGATAAAATTTACAACACTGAAGAAATATCTTATAAAAACTTTTCTTCAGTAAAATCAGAAAGATGTTGTTAACATAATATTTGCTATTGTACAAATAATGTAAGGTAGCAAATAGAAAGCTTGAAATTTGAAAAATAACTATTCCTATTTCTTAATAACTAGAGCTTCAATACGTTCTACAACAAATGTTCATTTTTACCCTGGCAGTTAACGTGTTAACGATGAAAGTTGAGCAGTATTATTTGATTTTTAAGCCCAATTTTCTTACATAGTAAAAGAGTATACAATACATATTGGGTCTAAACGATCCTACATTCGGCCTGGTTAAAAGATCCATAAGGAGAAACCAGTAAGGGACCCGGTGGACAGCAATCTTATACCGTTGAGAGAACAGCTGTTCGTGTGACTTGCAGATGCTCCCACTTACACATAATACATACTCAGGCATATACACAAATACATGTATAAGATTATTAAACTGTAAGATGTAGTAAATGGCTATAAGATGGAGCTACTGTGAACAGCTTCTCATTGTTTGGTAGTAAGAATTTGCCAGTAGGGAACCTACTGTTGTGCGATCAGCAGTATACTCATACGTTCAATTGTTTAATCCTCAGAGGCAAATGCAAGGTCGTTTAAATTGTGATACTTGAGTGATACTACATGTAATAATTTGATAAAGAAAAATTATATATATTTCCCTTGCGATTACTATACATATGTATATTAGTATAATTTAACACTTTGAATGCCACGAACAAATTGCTGTAAGTACCACTTTTTTTATTTTGAATAAATCTAGAATATATCGATTTTATGATGCATCGCTCTTCTATTAGCTATACATTCAAGTATTTAATAAAATCATGTACAGTTGGATAAGTAATATCATCCCATATAAAATAAATGACAGATTTCTATTAAAATTCACGAATCATCGACGCATGTAAAATTTACTTGGATATTATTTCACTTATTTCATAAGCTTCATTAACTGCAAATTATTCGATTATTGGTATTGGTATTTGCGTAATATTGATCTCAATGAAATTGTCACTTAATATGCAACAAGAACGGAAATTGTTCATATTATTCGTGGCAGACGGACGTGTTTGCACAGTGCTGTGACAGTGAGATAAGCGATGGTGATCTACTGGCGACCGAACAGAACCGCATAACAATCTCAGCGGGAAACCGCTTAGCAACAGACTTGGCGGGAAACTGTCATGAAAACCATTATGGAAATCTCTGAATATCCACAAGTATAGCTGATTCTAAGAAATAATATTAAAGAACGGATACAACCAGAATAACGTGAAACTGGAAACAACAATAACAAGGGATGAAAAATTTTTGCCTTTTTAGAAGAAAAAGGGCGATAACGAGGGTGTAGGACTTTGTCGAATCATATACTCGCTTCTATTTAACTCTAATAATTCTCGCTTCTATTTAACTCTAATAATCTATAACGTCTTAAAGAAAAGAAAAAGAAAAGGGGTTGTGTTTGATTTTTACAATTTTGTCAACTAAGAAAAATTAAACAAAAAATAAAGCTTTCTATGGTAAGAAAATTATTAACAAATAAAGGCAACTGAAATAAAAGATAACGTTGTATACATTGGCAAGAGAATCATTTTTAGTGAAAATGATGCAAATATCAGGTTAGTTCGCACGTGACCTACCATTCCTGGTTACACCATGAAAATAACCGAGCAAACCACTAATTCCAACATATTGATAAATACGTGTGTGCAAATAAATGTTAGCCAGTGTATTGGATTTCGATTGTGCTGGACATTTAATTGAACATTGTTTCATGTTTCGAGGCAACAGGGGTAGTAGTTGCGAAAGTGCGATACGTCGATAAAATAAATTAATGTTTTCACGTGATGTTTAACGAGAAGGCAAGATAAAAAATAATTAATAAAAATAGTGATGATGATATAGCTTGTATTAACCTTAATGAAATTTAGTAATCAGGTATTTAGTAATCAGAAATTTAGTATTAGGTATATTGATAGCCTGATTATTTGTACAGGATAATTAGCAAAGAATATTGGTACTTTAATTTTTGATTACTTAAAAATGTGTAAATGTGATGAATGTAGATGGTCTCAAGATTTTTTTCCAATTAACAATTACAATCACTCACGAATGTTTTTGTACATTCGATAAAGAGATACGTAGGTTGGTTAAAATAAACAATATATTACCATATTTACATATTATTGGAAAAGATGTATGGTATTCCCAAATAGCTTCTGTATTTAAAGCAAAAAAATGTAGAACGAGGAAACGATTTTTAAGTGGAAACGCGATAATATGATCAATTATTTATTATTCTATAATATTCATTTCTTTATATAATATCAATCGATCGTAATCTGTTGAATAACATATGAGAGCAATTGAAGCACATAATACATTCAATTTTTTTTGTTTGACGTTGATTAGCACTATTGATTTTCACTGTGAAAACGTTCATCCGTTCATTTAATTATGCAAAATGTACAAAAAATATTGCTTTTGAAGAAGCCTGTTAAAGATCTTCAGAGACCATTGCCAAATGCCTGAGGTAATATCGTATAGATATTTAACATAGCAAATTGATGATAAACAATTGTTGTGAAAATAAATTCTTTGGTTTATCTAATTAGAGAAATAAATGTAACGAAATAACACAAGCTTTATCCAAAATAAAAATACTTTTCAATAAAACTTTCAACAGCTTCGGCGCGACAATCAAGGTGTTAATATAAAATATCAGAATTTCAAGGCACGCTAAGTTACGGTCACGTCGTTAACCGGTCCTTCCATGAATCCTCGAGCCTTCTTCATAGCGGCAGGGGTTGAAAGGAGGGTTCGGAATTCTAAATATAACATGCATATTGTATTGCCGTGGTCGAACATAATGAGTCTTCGTGGCGACAACGGTAGTTTACAAAGAAATCGTCGGTCAGATCGTGCGCCCGCTCGTCGCAACACCTATGATTTGCGACGAAACAACCGCCCTGCTTCGCCCCGCTAGTTCACCCCCCTTTCTACAACGATGAAAGTTCATGCGAATTGGTTGTTGAAGAGTGTGTGGTTAACTACACGTTCGCCTACCGTGTACCGGGTCAAGTTGAGTACAGTGCGGATCAAAATTAAGATCATCGAGCAAAGACTCAAGGACTCTTCGATTTCTTTTATCATAGATATTTGACATTTTCACGAGGTACGTCCCTTGTTTCCTTTTTCTTTCAGACATCTTACGTTCGAAGTAATCATTTTTATCGAGCGGTTCGCTTGCACGTACACGAAGAGCCGAGGTTTTTTAAACAACACCTTCGACAGGCGAACGTAAAGAAACGTGGTTGTTGGCGCGTAGAGGAGCGTAAAGTGGCTGGTATGTTGTTGCACGAGAGTTTTCTGCTCGCGTGTGCACCGTTGCATGACGTCCGTATTGCATACAACACGACGCCGTCCCTTTCTTACCTGCCGAACACACCGATGCCAATATTAACTCAACGATTTCTGCCCGCTTCTTAGAATCGAGCTCTTTTCGGGCTAATGACGCCGACCTAAGATGGATTTAATAACACACGCGTTACACGCTTCGATAGTACTGATACGCTTTAATTCTTTCGTTACGAACGCCGTGTACACAGCCAGTCACGAAACTCTTCGTATCCTCTCAATTAATGACTGACCATGTGTGATATACAGAAAGGTATTTCAGGCTTAGTTTTTATTAAAGGTTACGGTTCTGAACGTGCATTAACCCTTTCTCTACCTGAGGACGATTAACGCAGCGTTTACATTTTAAAATAGCGAACATGCAATTGAAATTTTCGTATGGCTAAAAATTTCGCATTGCAAATAAAATCTCGGAAATTGAGTTAGATGATTTAATATAAAAATGTGCGGGTACAGTTTCCGGCAGAGGGAACCGTAGCGAAGTGATTAAGAATAATGTAATTTTTACGTAAAGTTTTCTATTTTGAAATTTGAAAATAAATTTAAATATCAAAAGTGATGGATTTTTAAAAAACTGAGCTGCTAAGATTTAATAAATTTTGATATAAATATTTAACAACTTTCTGTGGACACGACTTCCAGATAGTTTAATCACTTCCAAAATATGCTTTTATTAATTAATCGATAGAATTGATACGTATGGATAAAATTAAAGGCATCAGAACCGGAATCCTTTTAGATAATTTGCCACTCGACTGGCTCTCGAATACAATATTCCGCGTTCGCTGATATGTATAAACGTGTTTAAATTTTCTCATGTTTTAGCTGTGCGAAGTTTTACGTACTAGGAATTACGAGGAAAGTTTTAATTACATACTTGCATTAGTCATGCACTGCATTCAACGCGTACTCGTGCACAGAAGTGTCTGTAAACTAGACTAGTTTATGAGTCTTCCATAGAAAGCAGGTGCATACGTATTACCTGACATATGATAGCTACTCCCGTCGAATCATCCTAGATTACCTTAATTCTCTGTACTTCAACGAGAGGAACGCGCTTCGTAGGTATGAGTGCTATGTTTGAGTACTTTGCCTAACTAACTACAACTGATAGTAAATAAACGGTAAATAATATGACAAAGATGATAACACGCTTACTGTCATAGTGAAAAAAGTCATCTTGAAACTCTAAGCATTAAAAAAAAAAATTAATTTAATAAATTTCAGATTTCAAGCTTTCCATTTGTTACCCTACATTACTAACATAATAGATCAAAATTTTCCAATAAACACAGAGATATGTTTGACGTAAATAGTTTTTACAATTTTTTCTTTTTTGAAACAGCACTAATAGTTAAAAAGGATGTATGTGATCTTTGGTGAGAAAGTTTCTGGGACAAAGTTTGAACAATGGAATATTAAATAAATCTAGACTGTCTATCGTCCCGCGTAGAATTTTTCCAATTGATTGAGAAATAACAAACTGGTGACACTTCGAAGCAAAAATTTAAAACCGAAAAAATAAAAAAATTATATTCTCTATTCTTTCTTGTACAAAACAATCGCGTATACTTCAAGTAAATTATTACATTTCAAAATTTGTTCTTCTGTCCATAGATGTTACGGTAACAAAGTGCTGGAAAGTGTAGCTGTTCGCGTTAATAGGAAGAAATTCACTGGTCAATGAAATCGATTCGACAAATCGTTTTAAACGATGACACACAGAGCGAAAGCGGAAGTAGGAGGAATCGTACGATGAACACGCGTATTGCTTCGTTAGGCGTTTTCCGGTCCGAGTCAAAGTAATCTCGTCCGAGCAAATAGGATATAAACGAATTAACAATGCCAGTTACAGAAGGCCATTTGCATCAATGCATGCACGAACAGAGAATAAAAAGCGGCGAGCCTCTGCAATCCCGAGGCGCGTATTCAAACAAAACATATTTTCTCTGTATAGTTCGAATTACTGGTAAAAAAGAAGTTTTTTGGCGTTAACCTGGCACAATCTCTGCATTGATCGCTCGTGCTCAGCGTTAAATGAAATCTTTAATTGCAACGTGAAATATACAAAGCGGATGGACAAAAATAAAGAAACGCTAAGGGATTTTAAGAATTCTTTTTTCTGTTTTTTTTTTTACTGACTCAGTTCGAATCGTTTTAAAATGCGAGAATAATTTAAATTAATCCTAAAAAGCGTAGTGAAGTTAAATCTATCATTTTTAAACAAAAGAGTTTCATATGTTGGAAAAAATAATTTTTTAAATTTAGAGAATGGAAAATTATATGAAATACGGAATTAAATTAAAATTGGAGCTCTCTCCACGGTCCGCCGTCCGAGGTTTAATGAATCTACTTTATTATCAAGTATGATCAGTACACGCTGGCGATAAAATCAGATTTTCCCAGGAATAAAATTGTAATGTCCCAGGTTCTCGCCCTTCTTTGTAGGCGATCCCAAAGATGGTGATGTATGGGTAGAGGTCCTATACCATTATCAATGGGCCCAAGCCCTTTTCTGTCATCGATATCTCGACGGGGGTGCATACTGTAGCTGTGTACGTGAAAATGTGTGTAACGAGATGGAAACGTTTAAATGGGACTTTCCTCCTTGTTACAAACATTTTCTCGCACACAACTGCAGTATGCACCCCCGTCGAGATACCGATGACAGAAAAGGGCTTGGATCCATTCATTCTGGTGTGGCGGCATTTCCTTTGAGTACACCAGCGAGAGAATCTCCCTGTATATAGGTAAATCTGTGACCCCCCACCACTTGCGTATAAACGTTTACGTGGGAAAATTTGAATTAATATTTACTTTGTAATTCTTAACTAAATTTTGTAATATTTATTCATTAAAATATACATTACTGTTTTTAAATCACTTTTAATATTAATATCGTTAAAATTACGACTTTGAAAATTCCTACTTGCCCACTATTACCACTTTCATTCTGGAAGCCTGATTTGATCGTGAGTGTATACAATCATACGATACTAGAATACAATAATTTTTAATGAATTAATCATGTATTTATAAGATGTTAACAGATGTTTTCTTTGCAAAATATATGTAAATATGTTTTAAGGTATTGATCATCCACGCCCAAAACTATATGTATGAAGACCTGTTGTAATATGATCTATTAATATGCAAAAGCTCATTAAAATCTGAGTCAGCTAGTTGGGAAGCCGTCACTCACATGACACCATATCTTCAATGTTTATCAACCGCCTGTTGCAAGAGACACTGGAGTAGAACATTTACTTGCTATCTCCCGTAACAATTCTGTCAAGGAACGGTTAAAATTTCTGTCTGGAAAATCATGTAACGATGATGTTGTTCGGTTAATGCAATTCTCTATTGCAGGAATTCAAATAGATTTTACTAAATTTGCATTAGATCGTTTAGGGGTTGTATAACTGAAGATACGTTTTCAAATTAACCCTTTCCTCTATAATATCGAGTCACACTCGTGACGTAACTTGCAATTTAAATGTTTCAAAGGCTGGCACTTTTAGTATGGTTAAATTTTAAGTTAAATTCTAATTCTAATTTGCTCAACCAAGGATCGTTGCATGATATTTCAATTTTCTTTATTTGCGTTAAAATTCAAGCAATGAATAGTTAGCTCTGACTGATGCAACTATCGAAAAAATCATAGCAGAAGGGGTGAATTATTGTTCGTCGAATTATTATTAAATGATTGTCTTTTGTAATGCTTGAAAAAAGATAGAAGTAGAGCTAACGAAAATATTTTGTTTCCCTCGATTCAATTGAAGATGAGTTTGATCGTTGATCACGAATAGTAGATAACACGAACAATCCTGAGGATTCTACATCGTTTAAACAAGCATTACTGTTGCGGGGAACGAGTTTCCTCTAAATATAGTGATTTTGGCTTAATTATCACAGTTTCTACCCGCTTAATTGTCGTGGAGTCACCTCCCGCTGGTTTCTATAATAGAATTACTCGGTTGGAGTTTGTCCAAAGTTCGTTTCGAAGTAATTTATTTCCAGTAATCGATGACGAATGAACTAAAGGATAGGTCATTAAAAGAGGAAATATTTTAACATTCAGATCATGTTACATGTCTGATTAGCGAACTTTTACCAGAAAATTGCTGAATCATCGATCAGGCAATAGTGTATGTAACCGGGATACCACGATTTCTTAGTAAAACCTACAGAAAGTAGTTAACTATAGCAGCGACGATCTAGATTATCTTCCTGGAATGTAACCTACTGATTTAACGTGAATAGTTCGAAGCTCTCTATAAACCTTGTAAATGTTCATTTGGAACACTGCAGCTCGTCAATACATTAAAAATGGCAGTAGCGCAGCACGTACACTGCCATTCAAAAGTCTTAGAATCCTGACGTGTTTTGATCATTTTTAATTATTTAAATTATGTAGCTTTAATAAGGTTAATTAAAGTTTAAGGTTTATATTTAAAAAATAGGAGCCTTATAAAAACTAATGAATTAAATCGGTTTAAAATTGTGTGGTGTTGTTAAGCTAACTAAGAAGGTAGCATTAGAAAAACCACAAATGAAGTAGGGACCTTATAGCAAAATACGATCGCAATCGAAACGATAAACCGCGTCATGATTTTAAGTAATTGTACGGTCCTTACGGTAAACCTGTATTTTATTTATTTACTTATAAATAAGTGTAACAGAAAAAGAAAACTTTAGAAGCCACAAAGTATTTGCTACTTTCCAAATTGAAAAACAAAACCTGATGTATCTTGCGATAACGAAGACAAACGTGCTGTTTTTTTGTAAGGCAAATGAAACGTGCTACTTTCCGTAACGCAGTAACAGTAGGACGCATAGTGCGATAGAAGAATGTATCCTGAAGAGAACAGCCAATGGCACATATCATGTGTCGTCGCCATTGAAGGTGTTAACAACGGAGGACACGGTGAAGAAATATCAAGAAGAAGCCAAGTTAAATACACTGGCAAGTGTAAACGAGAATTTTCCTAACGAACAGTCTCGCTTGCATTACTGGCACAGTTACGTAGAGCTTACACAGCCGAAAGTGTGTAACGTGTAATAACCTAATTTCGTAAATTTACAAGATTTTACAGTATTACATAAAAATAAATGACTTATTTCTTCCATCTTTTCAAACAAATTTTTTTATAACTCCAGTTTCTTTTCGAGAAATTCTACTATGTTCAGTCAGAAAAAAATCCCCTAAATACAGTATGTATAGTGATATTTGCTAGTTACGTGACCGAGATTCGGGACCATGTCTGCCATTTATCTAAGCGGGTGGAGTTCCAAAAATCCGAATTAGCAAACATTGTGTACGAGTATGACCTACAGGAGGAACATTTTAATTATGGTTGTCTTTCAAAAATTGCTTTACCTATGAAAGTACATTGTGACTGTATAGGCCAGAGTTGTCTTCGTAACAGTGGTCTTATTCGTGGTAATGTCATACGAGAGAATATTGAAGGAAGACAAAAAAATGTCAAATGGATAGATTAGGTATCTGTTTCCATTTGCATTACCATTTCTGTCATAACAATTCCGAGACAATTCTGTAGCATGCTATGTTCTGAAAAATTTCAATTTCCAATATATCAAATATTGTATCTTAGAAGTACAAAATTGTATAAACGTATTTTGTTACAAATAAATCGTCGCTGAAAAATGTTATACGATCAGGTCCGATGCTCGTTTACTCTGCTTTAATTCATTGTACGCTTCGATTTTTCCTCGTCAAGTTCATATCGTTAACATGAACGTGTAATCACGATAACTGGAGGAATCCATCCATTAGAAGAGAACAAAATACAGCGATAATCAGGACAAGCGTTGAAGCGTGACACTCGCACGTGTACACGCGGCCCTTTTACCCTCCTCGGTAGCCGATAAAAATCCCTGTGAGCCCTGGCTCGTTGAAAAGTTTGAAATCAAAAGGCACGCGCTGGCAATCGGAGTACATAGCATGCCATTGAGATTTGTAACGCCTGACGGTGCAGCCAGACACATTGAGGGCGGTGCTGCCATAATCTCTTTCCTTCCCTCTTTTTTTTTTTTTTCACCCTTTTCGACTCTCCACGAGTCACCGGCCGTATCCCTCGAATTTACCAACCTCCACTCGCCGACCAGTGACTCCATAAATATGCATTCCATTTAATGAAACTACCGTAGCAGGTGGAAACACGGCTTTCGTAGACGGCTGTGTGTAGTTTGCCGGCTGTAGCACGTGAGAATGCAACGCGCAGTCATTGAATTCGTGCAACGCGGCATGGTGGCCATTGTCGTACCGGCAGCAAGTGTAACTCAAGTGTCTCCGAGTGTCATCGGAATTCTTCTGCTTCTACGTCGACTGCGAACGATAACCATTCGCTTCTAACGCCACATTGTAACAAACGTGCATATGTAAGTACTATTCGCGTGCAATGTAGGCTTCCTTCGGTTGAGGGGAATCGTAGAGGAAGCAGCCTCCCCACCGTTTCGTCTTCGGTCTCGGAAGAATGATACCCTCCTGTCCTTCCGCGTAATGCCGGCTTTACATTGGCGTACTAAAGGGGTTAGTTACTTCTGCAAGACAGCTACTAACCCAGTGTAAACCGAGCGGGAAAGAACTTGGACAAGTATTACATACTTACTTGCGCCAGCAGCGAGGACAGGAAGGTGAATAGCTTACCAGGGCTATTTACTTACTTACCTACTAACCGTCTCCTACTAGCCGAATTTCTCACCTCCCGGACACCTAATTTTTCAGTTAGTCTCAATATAAATGTTTGCGTATAGAACAGAATCATGTACACGGTATGTCACAGCGGAGATGTTCTTTTCTTTTGTATTTTTATTTTTTAATTGTTGTTTCATTATACATGAAACTAATTTATATTGCTTTCACTAAAATTCAACATGTTAATAGTGGAATCGTGTATACATAACAAGTGTTTCTATTGTTTGGCCTAACTTCTCTATTTGCCAATATTAAACTGTGTAGATTGTCTCGAGCGTGAATCGATTTCAAGTTAGTTCAGAATGTAATCAAAGTTATCTATTCTACTATTCTGTTTGCTTCATTGGAAAATAACAAACTGATAAAATTTTGTAAGAAGCAAAAATGGTGAAATAAATTACTAAAAATTGTATTTAGTTGCAGTGGTCAAACTCCGTAAAAACGAACTATTTCTTATCGATTTTTTGTCTCCGCTAGATTATTATATCTATGGTAGTTTGAATTCGTACGTTAAAATAAATGTCTCCTCCAATTCGTATGGGCAATTACTTTTGTAACCAACTGTACATACGGTAGTGGTCGCTTTTAATTGCCGTAGTTTTTCCCCGTTTAATTGTCACGGAGTAATCTCCACTAGTTTCTAGGATTGCTCACTCGGAGCTGGCTTTCACGTTATCCATTCGCAATCAGAAACGAGTGCGCCAGAAACAAATAACAACGAGCTGGAACGTCTACTTCGTTTATTGCCATCGCGATTCGATTCCAAACCATATACGTTCCTTATATAAGTAACTTTCAAATTTGCTAAGCTTATATAGTGTACAGAAACTGGCTACCCCTTTAAACAGTTTTGGACTAATATTTGGCTAACTATTCAGAAAAACAAGCTTTTAATTGAACATAATTTTGTAAGAATGGATCATACTCAGGTATTAAATTAATTAAAAGAAATACAGAATGACTAGCAATTAGAGCGTTTTATAGCAATTTGAAAGAAAAAAATGGCATCAAAACTCACCTTGAGAGATTTGGAATCATTATCGTATTGTAAAAAGTAACTTTGTTCTAAATTTAATTTCCCTGCACCTTTTTAAAATAATCAAGTAACCGTATTTGCTCATGGTATTTTCAATGAAAATAAAATCTGCACCAGACGAACTCGTAGACCTCCATATCATTATCCTACTACCCCCTGGTTTTACAATAGAAACGCAGTTTTCATACATAAAATTAACTATTAACTTTTCGTCATACGAGAACTCTACGAAAGATACTTTCTTTAATATTCATTGCAGACTTAGATAAAAAAGTAAAAAGAAAACCTTCAGTATTTTATTTGTAATTTGGAAGAAATCACGTCATTTAACGAACTAATTCTTTAAACTTAAAAAGAAAAAACTGAAGTTGTTTGGACCAATTTCGAAAAATCATTCTGTTCTAAAGTACCTTTCATAAACTTTGCAAACTCTGCTATCAAAGGTAAAGATTAATGAATAAGAAAAAAATCGATGCCTAGAACATTCGAAATCGTCTAATTTGCAAGCTGCGATTTCTTAAATAAAATCATCTTAATTTCAGAAGAAAAGTCGTCCCAATTGCAATAAATCATCTAATCTAATAACACTGGCCAAGATCATGATTTAAAGTTTGTCTTCTAATTGATACGAAAAAACTTCTTACATGAAAGCTCGTTTCACGGTGGGAGAAAATGAAAAAATCGCATTATGCAAAAGTAGGCTGAATGAGCCGAGGTTATAAGCGATAGCCAAATTTGCTTGCGATGATATAGATCAAAACGAGGTTCCCTGGCGTGCACCTTGAAACCTGATAAAACGCGTAATCGGTTTTCCTTCGTGCCAGCTACGTCGACACGTTAAGGAACGTCCCCGTATCTACCGCGACTAACTTTCTTGAAAACTTCCGCTATTTTTCTCGAGCAACCCCCCCTGCTTCTTTTTTCGTTCTCTGTTGTCGACGCTCAGTGTCGATATTATTGGCATCGGGAACAATAATTGCAGGATGAGTTGTGGGTTTACCTGGTCGCCCGGTGATCGATCGGTTGGCGGTTCGTGCGGTGTAGGAATTATTTCGAAGGAAAATCGAGCGAGGCGAACATCAACCAATTTCAACTTTTAATAAACTATTGCATCAACTGCTGCATCATGTTCGGGCAGTTTCGCCGGAGAATTTCTCCGATACGAATTACCTGGAAACGAAGACCAGAGGACGGACGAACTATCTATCCCATTAAATGAAATTTTGGTCATTTTTCAATCTTTTTGTCAGCGACAAGTTTAACTGCATTGTACGATTACAATTGTCTCATTCGTTATGCGATCGCGTGTAATTTATGGTCGACATTTTTATTATATATGTTTTGTACGTTTTTGTTTATAAAACTTATGGCTAGCATTTATTACATATGAAAGTATGCAAAACACATGTAAATCCTCTGTCACATATAAAGGATCAGTATAATAAATGTGTAAAAACTGGAAATAAAAATGAGTATCTTAAAAAATGTATATATAAATTTGGATAAATTCTTGCAATCTACTTATAGCTTAGATATTGATAGAATTTATTTTCTCTCCATCAAATTCAAGGTTTCTGCAAGTGTTCTATTTCTTGATGTAATCAGTTAGTCACGAGAGTACATATAGTATATAGCTAAGTATACTCATTAATCGTATAGCTAACCTACCATACAATTACATGATAATATTGCAGTAATATAGCAACCTCAAAGTATAGTAATGTGGCTAGGTCAGAATTTAAGAATATCACAATATGAGCCTTTATAAATTAAGCAATATAGAAATATAAAATTATAGTCATTTAACGATATATCACTGTGGTAATATGCAAAATAAAAATATATGCAGTAATACTAAAATATCATAACAATGCTGTAATACAAAAGAATAGAAACCAAAATATATATATAAGTAGCTCTGTGTATGGTGAGATGTAAACAATGGTAATCAAAATGGAACGTCGAGTGCTAGTGTTGAATACCATCATTGATGCTTCACCACAGGTAAGGGGATTGATACGATACATACTGATGATACTCAAACAATACGTAACCTAAGTACAGAAAGGTATCGAAATCTCGGATAGTCAATATCAATTTTCAATACCAATGACCCTTGAAAAGCTACCAATCAATACCAATCGGACAGGAACCAAATAGATATTGGCACGATGTGCCATTCCAATCTTCGTTAAATTATAAAAAATATTTGCTACCATCATATTTGGCTTAAAAAATATTTTTGCATTATCTACGTAAAAACTATTAGGATGTAATATTTAAAAAGTCAATAATTCGTGAAATGTGTCAATAATGGGATAATATATCGTTTGTACCTTTTTAAACAAAATACAAATTAAAACCTAGTATAACTTAAAACAATACAATTCATTTGTACAATATCCTACTTTATTAAAAATTTTATACTAGTTGAAAAGATCTTCACCTATTTTGAAGAAAATGTGTTAATGATATTCATTGCTTAACTAGAAATCTGTGTTTCCATGAAAATGTTATCTAAATTATTTTACGAGTGAACAAAAAGATTTCCAGTTTCAAAGTTCTTAATTGGAGACCCCGATATCTCTAACAGATGTTAATTAATATATATTATTGTATTCTATACAATTATTTCAAGAAGTTAGTCTATCGTTGCTGAATGGAACAACTTCCTTCTTACTTCTGAGTTTATAATAAGAGCTTCAAACAAAACTGCGACCTGCATTTGACGACGATCCTGTTGTGTGAATGCCTTAGTGAAGCCAGTCAAGGATTGTGGATAAATTATATAATAACTTGACAAAACAACAATGCATAATAATGAAGAATGTAGCAATATGATATAAAACAAACTAAAAACATAATCAAAAAATTGTTGCATATTGAATGACCGATTTCGACACGTGTGAAGTTATTACACATAATATTATTTCATTATAATTTTATTATAATAAATATTATAATATTAATAACATTATTTGCAGTTACAAAAATAGTTATTAAATTACGTTCAGGTCTTTAAATTTTACTAAAAACAGAAATACGTTAAAAATAATGAATGGTCCTAATTTTTTAGTCAGAGACTATAAACACATTTACTATTTCATGAAACTTATATAGGATTGGACATATTGTTACTAAAATCGGAGCGGATAGTTTACTAAACTGTAGTCTTGGACATATTATTGCAAGCGACCGATCAAACTGTTTCAATATTCTCTTGTTATTCACAATGCAATTCAGTATCAGTTTCACTGCTGCTGTAATCAGATCATGAGTTATCTCGTGCAAATTTATTATCTTGCATATACAGGGTGTCCTGTAATATATGCGACCCACTTTAGGAATTGAATCACCACTGAATCGCCATATATGTATTGAAAGCAACGAAAAAATATTTCATATAAATTCATATTCTATTTAACCTCATTTATGAAATATAGTTTATAACTATAAGATTATTCAATTTTTTTTCCTTCAATAATTCGTAAAATATGAATTTTTTTCATATAATCATTTAAATAATTTTTACACTATCATAACGCTCCTTCTGTGAACAAGAGCATTATGTGCCAGACTTCTGTATTACACTGTGTTTAGAGCGATAATGGATAGTTATTCTAATTTGGAAATGACTGATATGCATTTGATGTATGGGCTTGCAGAATGCAATGCAAATAAATGGATTGGACGTGGAGGTCCCAGTGTGTGGCTTGTTCCTCGAGGTTAAATTTACTGGATTTTTACTTGTGAGTATTTGAAATCCATCGTGTATACAACGCCAGTTGAAAACGTTAAAGTGCTGCATCATAGAATTAAATAAGGTTTTCAACAGCTTTGAGTAACAGCAAAAAGTATGGAGAGAGTAATTAAATCAATGATAAGATGGATACGGGATGCCTTGAAATGCAAGGTAGTCATTAGCGTTGTTTATGAAGGTAATCAGATATAAAACGATACAACACAAAATTCACTATATTTTATAATTAAGATCAAATAGGATATGTTCATTATATGAAATTTCAAATTCGTTATTTGATTAATTTTGTTTGGAATTATTTATTTTCCTGTAGTACGTTCTAACCCAGAAAATTTACCCATTATCTATTTATGATGATTGGTTAAATAACGAATTTCGTATAATCAATATTTAATTGAACCGATCAAAATCGAATACATATTATAATAATTATGAATATCAAATAGAGCATATGTTTATATGAATCTTGTATAAATATGTATTTTTATTTGTAATGATTTTAAATAGTTCAGTAACTATTAACATTGTCAAATCTTATAAAATGCAAATGATTCACGTGATTTGATAGACATAAGTCAATATTATTAACTCTTCATTTTATAACTCTTTTTTAATTTTGAAAAGAAATGTCATTTTAAGCAATAAAAAATTACTATAATTACAAATATTTAAAAACTAGAAAAGTTTCATAGAATATTATTTGTAACAAAGGGTTAAATACTTTAAAAAGGATTAGGTAACTTTCTTTTAATTTTATAACAAACGATTAATGGATTTTTTGTAATATGACATTTTAGTCTTATTCTTACTTGCAAAACATATTGTCAAAATTTATCCAAAAAATGTATGACACCTAGTATAACAGTAATCTAATACGGTCTATGACATTAGTAGAATCACATTAGCAATAGATTATTGAAGTGCAAATACGAAATGGCAAAGCATTGCGGCGCACATGCGTCTGCAACGAGTAACTTTCGTAAACAAATCCATCGTGATTCATGAGATTGACCAACGCTTGCAAAGATTCGACAGCACCACTAACTAAGCCCATAAATCTCAATGCATTATCGATCGATCTTCGGAATGCGCTTTCGTACACATGTAACAAAAAAAAAAGATAAAACTCGAACTGACAGCAGCTGCTGTCGGTATTGTTCTTCAACACAAAAAATAAGATTTCCCAATAATCTATTTTCTAAGGGTTACCACGTCAACCGCAGGGATTCACAAAAGCAGTACATACTGGAAAATACTGGAAAGCTGCATTGAACGGAAACTAAAAAGAAATTGGGTCAAAAGTATAAAAACTAGCGGAGAAGAAGTTTAAAATGACTTGAGAAATACTTTTGAATATTGTCCTATTACTATTGAAATTGAAAAATTGAAGAGTATTGAAGCATACATATTGCAGTTAATTGTTTTTTATTTTAATTCCTGTTATAGATATAATTATTCGTTAATATTATTCATTAATTTCACAACTTCTTTTAAGAAAATCAACATTCGTTTATATTAATCATGAGAAAATTGCTTTAATTCTTGGTAGAATCAATACACCTTCCCAACGCACAATTTATCGCTTACTGTCCGAAAATCCACAATTAATTCGTCAGCGACCATTACATTCTCGCAGAGTGACAGTGTGGTGTGGAATTTGGGCAGGGACTGTGATTGAACCTTATTTTTCCAAATGTACCTCGGGTAATAGTGTCATTGTAGGTAATTGGTAACCACCAGCATACCATGATTGAGAACTTTCCGCCACCTCAATTGGATGAATTGCATTCGAAAAACATGTATTAGGTTGTTGCATATTAAGTGGCTGATTTGGAACATGGAAACTCTGACATCATTTAGTGACATAAAACTACATCAAAACCATAGTTAATTGGTTAAAATATTGAAGCTTAAAATATATTTAAAATGATTACATCAATTTTTCATAAAAGTTTTTGCAATCAACTACCTAATTGTTAAAGAGTTATCGTGTATAATACACAATGAGATTATCTAATAATTAACAGTTTTATATTGAGAACAGTAATGACAAGTTTATATGGGTCATTTGTAACAAACTTTAGCTTCTTTATACATTGTAAATGCTGCTTTATGATAGTTTTATATCAGTAAATAGTGAAAGACTGTATAGGGTTTGGAATTGACCATTGTTTACTACAATTGATAATCTACTATTCTATATTCAAAACATTAATGAATCCTTTGTACAGTCATTTTCAACACACTTTAAGCTTCAAATTGATGTATCATAAGTGACATTTTACAACACTTTTCTGTCATCAAATTGTGTCAGGCTTCTGATGACTTAGCCATCAGAGGCTCGGTAACCATCAGATTACTTGCACCTTTAAATTAATCAAGTACTTATCTTAAGATTCAAAACGATTTCGTTCGAATTGAATACTTCGTAAGGCAATAACAATTTTCCCAAGTAGCATTCGGATCTTCTAAATTGAGACTTGGGTGTTTGAATCGACTTAGATTCGTGCTCGATCCCACCCCTGCTGGGAAGATCGTCGATGGTTCCATGTGGTCTAAACACGTTTCTTCTTTCGAACCGGGGGGGGCAGTGGGAAAGAGGAAGTCCCGGTTCGAGGGTGTAGCGAGTTAAGGGGTAGAGAGAATAAGGGCGGGTGGCAGCCGTGGCGCAGTATGCGAATAGGAAGAGTCATTTGTACCACCAAGTGCGAGGTCGCCTCGTGACGGTTGCGTGCGCCGACAGTTTCGACCGAGTCGTTCACACGCTCACCGCCACCCTTTTCTCTGCTTGCATAGATAACTTTTATCCCCCTGCTTCTCGACTTCTGATTGAAACCTCGTTGTTCCGAACGACTAATTGTTTCATTCCATTATTTCGCCGCTCGACTCGTGATCTTGCCTTATTTACGGCTACCCTCGTGCCGCGCCGGTCCATTTTGTTCACGGCGTACTCTTTGATTGCCGGTATTAACTTGTTCGAACGGTTCGTGCCGTTTCTTGGGTATCAAACATAAACACATTTTCATTCCCTTCGATATCACAATTCAAGAATACAGTGTATTCATTTCTTGGAATCACCACCGGGATCTTTGTAAATATTTTCTGCGTCAACAATAAATTGGATGAAGCAACATCTTACAGATGCGACGAATAGGGGAAAAATTTCGGTTTATTTGTTCAGAAGATAAATATAGTAATTGTATTCTGCTGATAAAAGTTTATTCGTATCGCGAATTCTTTTATTCCAAAGGTGTTTTTATGTTTGTTAATTAAAATTTCTATTGCATGGCTCTCATTTCAAACTATAAACGCTTTGCACAAGAATGCTATAGTAGTTTCGTGACAAGCGACTATAGTCGCATTTAATGACGAAAGGATTAAATGTCCATCAACTTATCTTTTCTTTTTAATGGTATGATAGTTTAACATAATTTAATGACCCATATTATGTTATCCTGCGGTATATGACGGTGAAACAGTTTAATTTTTAAATTAGTAATACAAAAGTAATGTTGTAAGGAATTTCTATCAAAAATTATAGAACAGGAGAAATAAAGGTTTCATTACTCTTTTGACAAAAAAAGAAAAAAAAGTAATAACTTAGACAATATTTCAGTATCATGGAACATGTTTTATATAGAATGGACCAAATAAAATACTACAGCTAACTTTTTTTCAAAATCATAGCAAATATAAATTCTTTACTCTTTTTTTTAATTAAAGGTAAAAGAGGACACAGTGAACCTCTATATTTTTAGCTATGCAGAACAAAAAAATGTTTCAAATAAATGTTACTTATTTCGAAACGTACGTTAATCATTTAAATGATTAAAATAAATGATAATGTTAAATTAAAAAAAATGTTTAAAAATGGAGTAACCTCCTTTTTCGAAGTCGGTTAAAAAGGAAATTAATATATTTGCATAGATTATGAATATTTGGAATATTTGAATAAAATCAGATTAATGTATTTATTAAAATACTGTTTTCTACCAATTGAATATCATTCGTCCTTTCAACTACATAAGATAGATGTCTTTTACGCTCGGTTACCAACCCTTCGTTAAATTCTCGTCTTCCAAACCCTCGTTATTCAGCGCGATGAACCGTTTAGGGTCTCCTCATTCACCCTGGCCACCCCTCTTCTACGTTTATGACTTCTCAATGTCCCTATAAAGCAGTAATCGCTAACAATTGTAACACGAGCTCGATGATACTTTGAATTCAAAGATTTACTTACATTCGTAAATGCTTTTGATTCTACAAACCTCGATATTAATACCTTTTAGTTATTTCAAACGTAAGTTATTCCTATTCCCTTTTATAAAGGTATCCAGGGTTTCTTTGATCGGTAGCAGAAGGTGATAGATAGTAACAGGAATTATTTTGATTAGAAAATATTGTAAGACTTGCAAAATGTTAATCGAAAAATTTGGCAAAAAAACGATGGAAACTTTTGCACAACCGACTTAAATTATTCTGTTCCTCAGGTACAGAATTCAAGATAGAAGACTGAGAGCTTAAATTTGAAAATTAACTATTCGTGTGCTTAAGAATTAGAGCTCCAACGTTTCTAATTACACATGTCCATTTTTAGCGAGGCAGTGAACGTGTTAATGACCATGTGCTGTAAAATGTTACTTGAAAGCCTTTGAGCTTGCTAAAAGATTAGTTGTCCACAGGGAAAAAATTTTGAGTAATAGAGGACGGTTAATAGGTTAGCAAATGGCCTGATGAGATATGTATTCATTTTCCTAACCTGATGTCAGTACTCGTACAAGTATGTACTTTCCCATTCAGTTTACACTGGGTTAGTAGCTGCCTTGCAAGTTAGTGGTACAAGTACCTAACCCATTTATTATACCAGTATGTACCTGGCTTAAGACACCTGCTAAATAGCCTTAGGCCTAGTTTACATTAGTAGAATAAGTAATAGAGTATACTAACTCCTCTACTACATTGGAATTATTACATAAGATTGAGTCTTCTATTAAGGCACAATCCCACTCTACCAACAATTCATTTTAATACTACACCAATCACTTACACAATGGTTTATATGATTATAGTAAACGAGTATTCTCTGCTAATGCTAATAAAAGGGGTAGTGATAATTTTCGGCCATAAAAGTTTCTGAGCTATACACGGTAATAACGTCTATGAAAACTTTTGTGAAGTACTTGTTGTAATGTTTATAATATTTCAAAACAAGTGTTGCCCATTTTCGTCAGAGTTCAACTACGTAATTAATGCTACAGTGAAAAGTTTCAGTACGCTTCTATTTAACAGCGATTTAGAAAACCTTAAGTTATTTTATAATAATTATAGTTTTAAAATAGTCTTCAGTCTTATTTTGTTAATTAGGGGGATGAAAATACCGACTTCTTGGTTATTATCCATAATCTTACAAATTCAACTTGTGGTTAGAGAAATTATTTATAAATTTTAAAAATCATCTTTTTTCCCCTCGAGGCCAACATTTTGAATAATAAATATTTCATGCACATATCTTTGTATATCAGTGAAAAATCATTTTGAAGAGATGGCATTTAAAATACTTCAACTATTAATAATAAAGTTCGAGAACGGAATGTGAAAAGATTTTCAAAGAAAGTTATATTTTATCAAGTTAATAGGCAACCCTATACAATCGATAACAAGGTACGGATTATAATAATTTCATTACGTAAGTATAGTTGTGTGACAGGAAGTAAGGCCATTAAGTTATACGTAATAATACTACTGTCAAACCGTAGTGCATAAATAAATTATACAGTAGCGTCATTGACGCCTTGCAAAGCTGAAGGTGCAGAAGCAGCGTTGGCGAGTAACGTGTATAGCCGTGGGGCTTGTAAATGAGGGAATAACAATCGTGGATGGGGAGATAAAAGGGGTGAGAAGGGGGGTAGTACCGCGGCGTTCTACACGGTTCAGGGCAAATTCTCCCCAATTACGGTATTCTCCGCGAACTGAACAACCTGGTTCCTTGTATAATAATTTAACCGTTGCCCCAAGGGTCTAAGAAAGTCTCTCGTTGATAGCAACGTTTTATCTCTTCTTCATCAAAATTATTTGAATCTCAACTGTGCTCGTTTGCGAAATTAGACGTGCGATTAAGTAACGTGTGTTGCGTAACATTTTCTCTGTGTTTCAAGTATAAACTTATTATAGTATACAGTAATATCATAATCACGTTCTATTACTTTAACGCTAAACTGCGGATTTTAGATTTTTCCATTTTATAATATAAAAATTATTATGGTGCTTTTGTTGAAATGTATGTTGATTTTTGTTTCGTCCTTCGTTTATTTATTTATCTGCTATTTTCAATTTGAAAGTAAATCGAAATATCTTGAAAATTTTTGTTAATATTGAGAAATGTACTATTAAAAGTCAAATAAGACCAAATCTACAAAATGGGAGCTATCTTACAAAATCTCATCTTACAAAACGTATCCAATGGTATTAATGTATAATTAAATCTATAATTTTTTAATGGAAGGGTTTCATATATTGCAAGAAACTGATAATAATATGAAATACAAAACTAAATACAAATTCTGGTTCTCTCCATGGTCCGTCATTTAAGGATTAATCGAGGAAGTTAAGCAAAAACTCTTTAATATCTAAAATTTTCGTTTCATAAAGGAAGAGAAATATCAAAGATATTAAATAGATTTTTGAGAGATAATCAATAACTAGGTTAGTTTTAATTAAACTTGAACACTGCAGTCAAAATGGCACACCCTAGGATTAATTTTTCACTTCAACTTCAAATCGCGATCAGAGAAATCAATCAGGCGTCAATGAAATCGTTTATAGTCTAATTTCGTATCGCATAACGAACGAGCACGACAGTAACGAGTCTTTCCTTTCCGGAACGTTTGGTTATCGGTTTCTTGTTTGTGGGACCTCGAACGTAAAATCGTCCAGCAAAGATACACTCGATGGTGCCAGGCCGTGATATATTCTCGCGCCGTTCTGTGACAATGCGATGTTATCTGTAGTAGTGTGGCACACCGCGGCTCCCTTTAGGCGACGAAACCACCTCTTCCTATCCACCTATCCTCCCCTGTCCTTCCAACCCTTGCCTCAACGATGCCGGTGGGGCGCGTAATATATTATAACGCAGACGCCTTAGCAGCCTCGCCGACTATAGGCTCGCTTGACTAGTTTATAGCTACCACCTTAAGTTGCATGCTATCCTGCCTAGCCGAGATTGTGCGAGCGAAATGCATTACAGACGAATATCAGCCAACTAGCAAAAGTCAACCAATAGTATCGCGAGCCTCGATCGAATATCGAACGGCACTGTTTGCAGGAAGCCTTCGTTCCATTGATATATTTCAGCTTGTAAGGCAAAACAGCATAACTCTTCGTAAACTTCGCCATTTAACCCTAGCAACACCAAGGAGGGGGGTTGGTTGAGAAACATTGAAAATACATTCCTTTTCTCGTTTAACGAATGTTTTCACTTATGCCTTCAAGATTAATACCGAAGAAGTGATTTTCATTTGTATCTGGATTTTCACAATTTTTCCTGTTTTTCCTAGTTTCAATTGGCATAAATAAATATGAATATTTAACAGTATAATGGAAATGTTGAATTACATCAAGCAAAAGAGAACAAGCCCACTGGGATGCTGAATTTGCAATGTTTTTCCTGATCGAAATGTAAACATTTATTATTTATACGCGAATATATTCAAATAAGTATGTTTCAGAACAGATCCATTATTTTTGTTATTATTTCTCATTTTCTGATTTGAAAACTGAATTTATTGAACATAAGTAGAACTGAATATAATTACATACAGTTTTATAATATTTAACATAACCATCGAGATTTGTTACATATTTCAAGGATTAAATTTCTCTGCTGAAATGTTGAATAATTTCCATAAAAATTTATACACGTACAGTATTTCATTCGTAATGCGTAGTATTGCGTGTACAGAATATTTGAAAAAAGGGCAAGAAAGAACGTAACAGATTTTCATTGTTTCAGGCACAACTGTTGGATAATGTAATTACCTAAAGCGTTACAAAAACTTACAATTGCTTCTATTATACGTACTTAAAGACAGTAATGTCATTTAATAAAATAACACGAATGAAATTAAAAATTCCAATTTCCCTATATTTTTAATACTAGCAAAATTTATTTTATGAAAATTTTTCAACATTTTAGCAGAGAAATTTTTAAAAATATGCTTAACTCTTTTTCTGAAACTGTGAAATGAAATTTTGTTTTCTCGAGCGAAATTAATTTTTCTTGAAAATTAATTCCACTTACTTTTAATCGATCGTGGTTGGCTACACAAATTACTCGTTCATGAACTGTTAAATGACCGAAATATATAGTACCCGAGAAGACTACTACCGAAGTTTCTACAACATTAGAGTTTAGAGAAACACGCGAGCTATTTCTTGTTCAATTATTGCAGCTGACATTAAACAGACAATTAAACAGATAGAACATCAGTGTTTACTGAGTTTGAGAAGGTCCTCTGATCACTCTATATAATTGTATCGACAGTAATAAAATGAAAATGATGGACGACAAAAACAATTCTTTTTCAATAGAGCATTTTAGTAGAGCTTAACAATTCCATGTAAAAATTACATGAATGACTATATCCTGACTAATTGTGCGTATATTAAGTGTTTCAAAGTATGCGAAATTATACCAAAGAAAAAAGAAGAAAAAAAGGAAAATCATTGTCACGCGACAAAAGAACAAAGAGGTAACAAATGCCCGTCTAAATGAAAGGAACACGTGTGACGTATGCAATTAACCCGGAAAATAATTCTTCTCTAACTTTCTTCCCGCACCCTTCCTAACTTAATGAAGTTTCCGTGTTTAATTAACTTTAAGAACCATTTTTAATTACAAGACTATTTCGTACAATCCATTATGTTGCGTATCTATTCCTCATATAAATTTGAATTGACTAAAAAAGAACACCTTAAAGATTCTTTTTATTGTAAAACTTATTAAATCGTTTCATAAATAGTATCGCCATTTCAATTCCAACAGTGATAATTTTTGATATATCAATTATATAACATTTTGATTATTTTTCTTTCCTTATTTAAAAGAAATATTATTCTTTATCACAGTATGAGCCATTAGAAATTATATGACTTCGAAAATATCCACAATCATATAGAAAGTTACAATTTTTATAAATCGTACTTTTTATTACCTTTAAAAAATTTCAAATTTTTTCAAATTTTTCAGTTGCCAAATTTTCTTTGTGGGTTAACGACTAGCTCAGGATCAAGGGGAAGTCTAAAGGAGGCTACAACCCCGGGCCTCACTTTCCAAGAGCCCCCTTTCTAAACCTCCCCTTCTAAGGAATGAAATTTCTTTTTTACTGTTCCTCTTTTTCTTTGTGATTAAATCACATTTTATTTCAAATAAATTGCAATTTTTTAACCAAGTTTATCAATTAAAAGGTGTCTCAAAAGTTTGGTGCCCCCGTCACAGAAATTTTAACCCGGTCCTTATAACGACATTATCTATAGGATGAATAATTCATTATTCTGAAACGGTACATTTGTTAAGAAATTGTAGAACTAAAATTACTTATCGAAAAAGGGTATAATTTAACAGTGTTCGTTAGACAAAAAGAATCTATTGTAATCAGACTGGTCTCACCGTCGTTGCTGTACCTTTCTCTGGCTTTCATTTTCTTTCTTACAATTCCTGGCTATGGTATTGCTTATTCTATTGTTCCTTTTCCAGCGTCGAGCAACGTACACGTAAAAGGACAATCAGCTTATGCATTTTTCCTTTATGGAAAATTAAAAAATGCAAACAACCTTCGGTTTGCCTATCAATTATTACGAATTTCACACGTATATTCAAATTAAACGCAAAACCTTTCTGTTTCGCCCGTTCAAAAATTCATTTCGGCAAGTGAGACTTTATAGGGGATGAAAAAGAAGGATTGAAATTACAGAGAAAACGCAATATTCGTGATGAAGAAAAATATGAATGGAACCATGGATTATAACTACAAAAATGGAAAAAGACAATAAATTTTTATTTTTCAAGATAATACCAATCGGAAAGGCTACAATGCTTTTTTTTAGAAACTTGTTTGCGTTTAAGAGAATTAATGTACTAATTAACTAATAATAATAGACACAATATATAACATGACGACAGATGCCTCAAACAATTGTTATAGAAGACACGCTCGCTACTTATTAAACCTGGAGGGTCTTTTATACCCGCTTAAACTGTGGCTACACGTGCGTGCAGCAATTAGTGCAAAATACGTTCTTGCCACGTGGAACATTCTGCCCTGAGGATCCAAAGACGTATTCGCATGTGTAATTAACTGGTTATACTATGTTTATGTATATACGGGGTGTCTTTGAAAAATACATTAGGGAATGGAGCGTAAAATCGAATTTATATGCTTATACAATTTGCATAAACTGAAACAATTAAACATAAATTTGGTCAAATAATAATTAGAACTAACAATCCCGTTTACTAATATTATAACAATTTATTATAAACTACTATTTACAGCCACATAATGGAAAAAGAAGAATTAATAAGACATTTTTTTTAATAATCCTACTTTAAGCTATTCAAGAGATATTAAAATATTGAATAATCCTACTTTAAGCTATTCAAGAGATATTAAAATATTGAATAAACTATCAGACAGTCGAAAAATTGAATTTTATAGAGTAACCTTTATAATTACAAGAGCAAGTAAATGGTAGTATAAGTCATCGTATAAGAAAAATTCATCTTAACTTGTATTTCACTTTTCGCGTCCGAAGTCATTTTGAACTGTCCCTGTTAAAAATTGTAATTTGTTCGTGTTTACTCTACGAGAATAAACTAGGTAGTAAAGTTTCAGAAAGTGGCAGGAAAATTTGCATAGCTTTCGAGTGTGATACTCTAAATAAATGAACGGTACAAAAGTAGTTTAAACAATTTGAAAGTAGAGATGAACTTCTTAATAAACCTCTGGTTAATCTTTAAGAAAGATCGACCAGGCGCACTGGATAATGATAAATTAAAGAATACTGTTGAAGCGGATTGAGAAGAATAATGTAAAATCCTTAGTGAAAGATTCAATGTACCTGAAGAAATTGTACTTTATATTTTCTAGTTGAAATTCAGGTTGAAATATGAATGTATAAATGACAATGTCAAATTTTCAATTTTAATATCAACAAAAATCTCACATTTTATATTGGTAATAAAACTTAAATTACATTTATTATGTATCAATTATAAAAGCATTGATACTTATTTTTACTGTTTGAGATAAAGGTGATGAATCTAATTACTTATTTGTGAAACTGGAAATAAGGGTCAATCGTGACCAAACTTTCTACAATTCTAAAATTTAATATTTTAATATTCTAAAATTCTATGTACCTAGCTAATCCTAGAAAAAATTCTAATTAAAATTTACAAAATGCATCCAAAGGCGCTCTCACTAAAGTTGGGCATTCGAATTTGTAAACGAACAAAAAGAATATAAAAATATAACTAAAAATTTACAAAATAAAATGAAAACGAGTCTAAAATTAAATTTAAACAATCTCTGCCTCAGCAATCCGTCATCCAAGGATTAAAAAAGTACATCTATGTACATAAGCTCTTTATCCTTAACTTCTTTAACTTACGTCGATTGTGTAAACGTTTACATTTAATACAGATACTTTTAAATAAAAATTGCAAGCTCTTCTGTTCCTGGTACAGAATCAATTCTGTTCAGATATTCACGCGATCGCGGGGAGAACAAAAAAGAAATAGCTGAGCGTAGGAAAACAGTACTCAAACATTTAAGCACTCGGCTGCCACGTTCTCAAACAGCATAGGAAATTTTGAGCATTCATTAAAATATATAGCATGATGAAGATGTTTATTTTGTTACTACTATTCGTTCTTCTTGAGCCTCCACTTTAATCATTTACTCGTGAAATATTCACTCCGAAACCCATCTTTGGTTGAATGTATATTGATGTTACTTTTTTCGCAGTGAACAAAAAATAAATTATGTTTTAAAAAAAAATACTTTCAATACTCTTCATTAACAGAATTTCATAAAAAAAAGATGAAGTTAACATTCAAATCTCATTGACAAAAAACAAATATTTTTTCCATATCATTACGGAAAAAGAAATTTATATTATTCCAGGTGGTCTCGCGTTTTATACTTTCAATTTTCATTTTTATTCGTGAAACAATTAAAAAGCGAATATTTTCATTCATTCCGAGACTATCAGGTAAAAAGTAATTATTTAATCAAGTCGATCGTTATCGACATTCCACGTTCTATTTCACAGAATATACTTTTGAATCGCCATAACGCGTTGATTGCAAACGATAATTTCATGCCGGTTCCCTGCACCGCGCATGTTTAAATATTACATAGGGAAACGCATTGAAGAGAAGTATAGAAACGAACGTTTATTTTCATTTAATCTTTCAGTAATATATTCTTGTCAGATAACCGACGGTTCAATTGTCAATTATCATATTGCTGCGGCACGTGAAATATTTCCCAAAATTATCGTTCGTGTAACTGACGCAATCGAATAACGGGTGTACAATAAAGTGGTTGCAGAATTGGATAGTGATTTATCCGATTCATCTTCGTTGGCTCGGTCAAATCAAATAACACGTTGGATAACAATTATACCGGTAATTGTGTAAATAGCCGATCCAATTGAAAGCCTACGCTCATGGTTTGTTACAAGTAGCGAGTATCAATCGATTAAAATTTTTAATTTGATTAATTGATTAATACTTACGATTAAAAAGAAAATTCATCGTAACGAATCACGGTTGATTTAATTGATTGATGAAATTAGTCGATAATTATAAACATTAATCGTTCAATTTAAAATATTAATTATCAATCAGTACTTTTTAGTGGAAATGTAATTAAAATTTTATTTGTAATTAAATTAAATTTTACACACTTTTAAATAAGTATACTCTTTTAGGGAATAAGAAGAAATCAGGTTTCAGAATTATAATAATGAATTTTAAGTAAATTAATTAAAAGAGATAAAGCTATTGTCAATAAGCAAGGAAAAGTGAAACGACATATCTGTGCAGTGGCAGTCTTCAGAAATTTCTTGATCAACCAAATTGAATTTGACGTAGCCAGAGAAGCTAGCCAGAAGGAAATCCATTGGCTATCCCTAGGGGCTATTTCAAATCTAAAATATCGGATTGAATCATCCGTGATCGTCAGAAAAGGAAAAAGAAAAAAATAAGAGACAAGAAAGCTGTTGGACAAAAAGCCACGTACGTATAGAACGATTGAATTCTTCCAATGTTGCGGATAACTCAAAAATCTCAGGATATTTATTGAACATATCATAAATCCAGGAAAGATTTTGAAATATCTAGCACGTTGACTGTGACGCCACACATACATACATACTATGTAGGCGATACTTGAATTTCTATAAAAATCCACCAACTTTATTTTCAGGAATTCTTATACTTATCTAAATGAAATATTCATATTGGGCATTTCGAATTATGAACAATATAAATAATTAAATAATTAAATAATAAACAATAAACAAAGCTATCCATATTTTTACACGAATATTCAATCATAGTATATAGATGGACAAATATGATAGTATGACCCTAAAACAACCTTGGACTTTAAAGTTTCTAATCAAATGTGAAACTTTCTCTAATAGGGTGTCCCTGATTTTCCAAATCGTTGGATTGGACATAACGAGTCTGCATTATGGGTCACTCTGTTCACCGCATCTCACCCCCTGCATTTTTTTCTATGGGGGACATTGAAACAAAAGGTTTATGAAGAATAAGTGAGAAAAAAAAAATATGAAAAAGTATGACAAGACAAAATCAAATGATGTCATATGCTCTATGTTTCTGCATTACGTTCTTATTAATTGATATTTTTAGATGACATCTCGTCTATGATACATCATAAAGAATGTTAGAAATGCGATAAAGTATTCAAGAAATTTAAAGAAAAATATCAATGTGATTTCGAAGTACGGTTAACTCGAATATCGATTAACAATCTAAAGGAATAATCCTGGCCACAAATTAATAACACAGCAGGCTTGTTTTGACAACGAATTGTGTTAGAGAATTCGATCGCGTGCAAAGGTCTCTTAACCTGGGATCAATATCACTGCTGGGTGCTACGAACTTGCAGATATTCAAATCTTACTGGGCCTTACTTCGCATTATCCTTGCGAAATTACAATCAGCACATTGCAAACTTGTATATAACTACCCTTCAGAGGAAAATTTGTGTCTCTTTGACAACGAAACGTACATACAAGCGAATGAATTGATTTATAAAATACCTAAAGTCTAAATTAGGTAATTCATATGAAAATCCGCAAATCTTAAGATCACAAGTTCGTGATTATAATAACCCACTTTCCTTGTTATTTGAAATAACACAAATTCACGAACCATATTTTTGTTTCTCTTAGTTACATGCTAACTTCAGCCAAAATCGCAGGTAAATAATTAAGGTGTTTGTTTACTAAATTTTACCATTGAATCCTAACACATCTTGTTCCTGATTTAATTTTAAATTTTATTCCTAAAATTATTTTCTACCTTTTATTTTTTCATTATTTTAAGACTTTGTAGGCTGGAAAACAAATGAATCTTTCATGTTGCCAGCATCTCCTTTGATACCTTCAACCACGGTATTCGGATGAAATTTCACCCAAAGGACATTCACGCTACTTTTTAATTTATTACATTCACATTATATTCAGATTAACACTTTACGCGGTCGCGGTTACATATTCGTCATTTTGACTTTTCACACCATTATTTTTTTCTCTACCTGTGTCTACTCTATCAGATGCAAATTACTTTTCAAAAATTAGTAATTTATCAGCATAGTTCTTCATAATTTTTGTTTAATAATATTCTATTAGATATAACAAGAATCATAAAATTACAAAAACCAATGTACCAATATCGTTAATTTAAAAATTAAAAATTTTCAATTATTAATTTTCAAAATAATAATTTTCTAATGTATTCTTTCAATTATACTTAATTTGTGGTATCGGCCACAATGATCTATTGAAGCAAATGAGGTTGATAAATTAAAAATTATATAATTCAGTTAATTTTCAGCTGAAGATCATTTGTGGGTTGAAAGGAAACGACTAAATAAATAGTTACAGTTGAAAACATCTTGTTGAAAAGAGCATAATTTCAGTGAACACCAATAGACAGATGTTCGGTTTGCGAGTATCATCCACATCCCCTTTGCTCATAAAATTGATCAAATTCTGAGATACAGTGTACCAGCAAAACGCTTTGAATCCAATAAAGAGGATTAAGTGTACTGAGCTGTAAACACGGTGTGATTGAATTCTAAGAGTGACGAGGGAACGTTCTCTATCTCTTTTCTTTGTCTCGTTTCTTTCAGCTTGTTTCCGACCAATGTTCCTTGTGATTTTGTTTCACGGTTCCAGTGTGTCCGTATCTTTTAATTTCACGGTGTAAAACAACGTATGACGTCGTAAAAACGCGGGATCGTTTCCTTTTTATTACCCAAGAGAGATATCATTCTTATAAGTTAATTAGATTCCATAATGATTAGAGACCATTACCGATAATAATTACGTTAACAATTGGCACAAAGGAAACTGAATATGTTTCACAATTTAACCAACTTTTCGCTATATAATGGAATCTCAAAATCATATTCCAATTTTCAATGGAATCCGTTCCTGTTCGTGTCATAAATTTACAATTCCATACTTTTTTTACTAATTGTAATTGTGCATACCTATGAAAATTTTTGTTATATTTTTTTCTCTACCAGCAAAGATATTTAGAAAACGTTAATTTATTTATTAATTAAATGTATTCAGTGATTCCGAATAATTGACCTCATCAGTTAATTTCGCACTGAATTAATCGAACTTTATAAATGATTTACTAAACCCTTGATGATATTAAATTTCAATGGCATTCCTGTGATTTCGAAGCAAAACATTTTATTCCACATTTTAATTAAAATATTATAGGAATATTTTCTTTCTAATCTGCCCACGAGCTTTGGATGAAAATTCATCCATTGTCTATTTTTAAGCGCTGTACAGCTTTTCATTTTTTCTTATGTACGGGCACGTAATGTATTCCATAATTTTATGTATTCTTTTAAAGTGGAAAATTATGGTGAAAATCATAAACATTCTACTGGAAACAAAATTAGCAAAAAAGTAACGTGATCATCCTTCGGGTGAAATTTCAACCAAGTACCGCACGCTCTAATAAAAATATCTATATTGTACACTCTTGTTGGAAAAACAAAACATGCTAATTTACTTTTATTTACACACCTGTTAAACTAACTTATTTAAAATTTCAGATTATACAAATTTTTTATAGGGAAGGTATAATAAAAATGCCTACACTTTATTAGGATACATGTATGTATTATGTACGCATACCCCTTGAGGAACCTTAAAATCTTTAGGGGTCCTACCGTGAAAACTCAACAATTTTTAAGTTAGATATATGTAAAATTTATAATTGCAAAATATTCTTTCATTTTATTTTCATTATAATATTATAACTATAGGTTTAGCAATCTATACAAGGAGTACACCAGTTTATATGTTACGTTTCCAGGAGGTAAGCGAAGCACGAAAGATTGAGCAACGCTTCTTTAAAGTATACAAAATAATTTGATAAAAGAATTTTTCATTTCAGCCCGGATTAAAAATGAAACAAGGAACGGCTGCATTCTTATATATTTGCAAATTTTCGTAACTTCCCCGCCATTTCTATGGTACGCAATCATCAGGCTCAGATTTGTTGTAATACACGAGACTATACTGCGTAAGATCTTTTCTGTTTTGTTTAGCATCAAAAAGGAAACAAGGGATAAACGAGGAAACTTGTGAGTTACAATCACGAGGAGACGCTTGCATATACGCATACTTTCCCCAACTTTCCCCTCACTTTCGAGACATGTCGCTACTTTGAAAGAAAACTGGTACAAATTAAAAAATATCACTTTAGAAAATCTGTCTTTTAAAAATTTGATTACTCTATGCGTTTTCTCAAAAAATGTTAAAATTTTTAGCAACATTTAATTGCTTAAAATCACCCTTGTAATATTTAGAATTATTCTACTATTTTTATTTCTTAATTATTTGATCGAATTAAATTGTTGTGTCAGTCACCGGTGACCGTCCTGCTGGTTAACGAGTTAAGATCCCTTTGTTGCGTTTAATACGCTGACTGGCGCAGTAGAAATGGACACGTGTGGTCAGACATACTGAAACTGATTACAGTAGGTGCGAAGAGTTAATTTGCTAAACTAAATCTTCCAATTTGCTACCTTATATTGTTAGTATAATAGTGATTTTATTGAAGATTTGTTTTCCAATTTTGTAATATAATTAGTCGATTATATTATTGTACATTTGAATCGATCATTAACTCATCGTTAGCGCTAATCAACGTGTTAATGTTAGCTAATTGCTAAGTAATTTCTATTCTGTGTTTAAATTTTAATTCATAAACGAATGAAGATGAATCTGTCGTAATAAAAATTGACGTGTGCAGCAAACCATGTGGCAATATTATTTATTAAAACGTTAATTTAAAAAATTGGAAAGACTGTATCTACACTATAATAGAGGTTATTAAGAATATTAAGATTTGTTTGATTCAATGCTTTCATTTATTATCTTGAATTACTAGTGCAATTTTAATAATACTCAGAATTCTCTGGCACATTGGTCATCGATAGGTACTACGAATTTAATTTGCTTAACCCTTGAACGGCGGACCATTGAGACAGCCCCAATTTTAATTTAATTTTGCATTTCATATTATTTTCATTCTCTAAATTTTACACTGTTCCTTTAAAATTTATTCTTTTAGCATATGAAGCTCTTCCATCTAAAAATTATCCATGTAACATTATGTTAGGTTAGGTTAATATTCTTGTACATGTTTTATAAATTGAGTCGCGATTGATCCAGGCTCTGCTGTTCGAGAGTTAAATAATTGAGATATTTAAACAATTCATTAAAATTACCGTAACAGTGTAAAGTAGCAAACTGAATTATTGCATTAAAAAATTAAGTTTTAATATCTTCCATAATCCATTAATCATAAGTCTAACTATATTAAATATGGCTATTTTTATTGTGGCGAATAATGTATTGGATTTAAGTAACATTATTCAAAGTTTGTGTATCTTTTATTTTTCTAAATAACTAAATTACCATTATGTCCCTAATATAGTGTTCGATTACAAATGTTCGTTTTCGTTATTGCAATCAACGTGTTAGGAATAAAATTGTTGATAATTGTTGATAATTGTTGATAATTGTAATGCTCTTTAAAATGACTTACTTCTTTTTCATTTCAATCAATTATGCCTTCATTTAAAACTATCTCTCAATAAAATTATGAATAAACGAATGAAAAGAAAGAATAAACATGTTTGGTTTTCATTTCCACTACGTAATGAAACATTTTTCAACTTTTTTTGTTTGGATTCACGAACTCATCGCAACAGCCGTGTTTACCTTTTCGAGAAATGTGCCGGTCTATGAGTTAAGACGCTGTTTGGTTTGCTTCGAGGAATGTGTTTCAGTAACTACGACGTCAAATACTAAATAAGCATTAATAAATGAACTGTTTAATGATGCCCGTCAAAAATTACTTGATATCCAAGTTAATTAATTTTCATTTATAAATATTGCAGAATTATTCTATCCATTTATACCACGACAGTTAAATAGGTTATATACGTATATTAGGTAAAACAATATTAGCAATTCATTATAAAAATTACTGCACTTTATAGATAAAGTGATTTTGCTATAATGTATTAGATACTAGTTCATTTTGTAATTTCAAAAATTTTGTAACTTTGTCAGCTATGAAATTTTGATTCGTAGTAGTTACTGTCACAAAACTGTCAAAAGTATGAAGCATGAATAGTATCCGACAGCAAACCCGATGGTTGATGAATTAAAAAAAGGGAAAAGAAAACTCGTATAAATGTTTGTGTACTCACCGACTAATTCTGGACGTACGCCAACTAACAAAGTAGTCACTACCAGAAGAGGCACTTGTCGTTTACGCGTGCACATACCACGTTTCTCGCACATGACTCACCATCGACGCAGACAACGCTTGCCGCGTCCAGACTGAAGTTCCGAGTTCGCGAGGTATCCTGTATATCCTACGCGCACGAGGATCCCCCCTCTTTCCACCCTCTTGCCGGTTCGTTCTGACTCAACGCAGAGTGCTCGCGACACGGAGCGCCTGTCCACCCCCTCCCCACTCCACCGCCTCATCCCCACCCGAAAGCATACTCGAAGAGACTGCTGTCAATCAGCTCCCGTCCTACGCAATACCGCACGCGTCACTTTTGCAAATCACGTATATCTAATTTTCTTTACTTTCCATACCGAGGAAACGTGCAGGATGTTTGGGACAAAATAGTTCAAGACTTTGTACGGCAAACACTAACCCGAACAAAGGGTAAACAAGGTACTCGATGAACGTACAAGCGTAGACTTATACTACTTGTTGGACACATAATCGATATCTGCCGAAATATTAAAGAAAGTCCCGTTCTAACATTCCTCGAAGCAACTTCTAATGGTTGTCGAGTTATAACCTCCTTGAGTTATGGCGCGTGTGAACCCATGTAGCAAGTGTGAACTTCTGCTTCTAGTTGCACGGTCCTTCTATTGGAGACACGAAAGTTACTTGCTACCCAATTAGAATTAAGGAACGCCTTCCATTAGGAAAAGCCACTACGTTGGTGGTCGGTATGACCTACAGCACTGTTAACCGGCACTTCGCTCATGATACGTCAATCACAATTGAGTCTGGCAAACTAAATTCAAGAAAATTTCATTACAATTTATGTACCTAGCTGACTCTGTTCAGAAAACAAGCTGTTAAGCACGATCGTCCTTCTCGAAGGTCCTTAAAGAAAATGAAGAATCTTACGAGTGTACCAATTTCCAGTTTTCAAAAACTGCGGACTTAATAACTCGAGACGACTATTACAGCAGCATAAAAGGTGTTCTGGTGTAGCTGATCATCAAGGTTGTTCTACACGCGGTAGACAACTATTTGAAGATGGGCAAGAACATGTCCTGAACGACCTCCTTCCACATACGGTTGCAGTATCTCCAGCAAAATGGGAGCCTTGCCAGCTGTTGAACGTCCAGTTGGAGATTGCCATCAGCAGTAAAGATAAGTCACAAATTTCGTACCTCAAAAATTATAAGTACAATGCTTTTGAGCTTGCACGTAGCTTCGTTACTACCATCATAGAAGATGCGCTAAAACAAAGCTCTGTGACCACTCATAATACATCGTCCCTAAGATAATCCACTCGAAGTGGGTTGAACTTTACCAAAGTATATTTTGAATGATCATTACCTAAGAATGTATGCGAAAGTTTACCCTAAACAACGCAACAATGATAGAAGTGCAGCATTAGCTAAGACTAGCACTATAATACATGAACTAATCACAGAGACAGACACTGCATACCTGCGAGTAAGCACACTCTAGCCTCGATGTCATTCAAGTGACACTTACGAACCTAGGTAATCTCATTCGTGTATCCTCCATTCGAATCCACAAGCTTGAATCACAAATACAATGTCTACTCTAGATTCATCTATAGAGACCGTGGCTCGTGCACTGTTGCCTGCTGTACGAGAAGGTATTCAAATGTTCTTCACTTACGAGCAAACCCGCCCCTGACTATAGCACCTAATTCTCGTGATCACGATTGCAGACATAGACTTTGATAATCCTTCCGATGACGGTAATAAGTAGCATCTTGCCTTATCTGAGACATTTGCGAATGGAGCGAATGCAGGTGTAAATATGATACTGCCTTGTTAGCTGACAACAAGTGAACCTACAATGGGTAAGGAATTGAAGATAAAGGAGCATCAGGATTTAGCCTCCGGTGTCGAACTCTTCGCTATGCTAGTTGCGTTCATCCTGTATGATTCCTTTTTATCAGACTTGATGTTTTATCAGTTGAAGTCTTTGTCACTGAAGGTGACACTGTGACCTTCTTCGAATCAGACCTATCTGGGGATCCGAATAAAGTACTACTTTACTCATAAAGGGAGGCGTGATGAAAAGAAAACAACTCAATGAATAGAATGATGAAGAGGAAAGAGATAATTACTATTCCGTCGTAACACGTATACTCAAGTATCAAAGATGCGGAACCAATCGTTATGCAACAATTCTTAACTCCTTAACGTAGCTGTTGAACGAAAAAGGCAACAACTAGGAGAAGATCGCACGGTGTCAATGAATAATAGACACTGAAAATAAATTTAGAAGAGAGCAATTCCAATTACAGTGCATTGTTACCTTTCACATTGTGGTAAATTGGATCCGTACAACCTCCATTACTAAACACCTGATACTACCTTATCATTCGACTACCAGGACACCGCTGTCCGGCAGTAAGCTATACTCGCGCCAAAATTTTCATTCCCGGAGGGCAGCAGAAATCATTGTTATGGCGGGTGTGATACAAAAATAATGGGAAAAGTACTACTAGAACAGTCGAGCCTAGTGATTAAGCTATGTCAGTAAGGAAATGATCCGGTATTACACCTTATGGTCTCCGCAGGCGCCAAGACAGCGAGGCGGCTAATAAGCAAGGTGGGATGCGGTAACCAGCTGTGCAGGAGGGTCTGACCACATGTCTTCGCATACCACTTGTTATACACAGCCGGACGCTCCTCATCTCACAATCAGCTCTAAGCCTGACATTTGAAAAAACTCACTTTTCACTCCCTTTGATTCTATTTTTTTTTAAATCAGTCAAAAACAGCACAAAACTGAACAATTATTATTGTAATTGTTTGACAAATTTCTATTCACTTTATGCACTTTGGTAAATAAATCATTTGAAAAAAGCAACCGAGTTATTATTTAACAAGATCGAAAAATTATTAGAATAATTATTTGACAAACTTATATTTTGAAAAAACCACCTAGAATTAAGTATTTTTTAAGTTCGACCACTGCGCCATCTATATAAAAGCAGCGGAAACTATTCAATAAATTACCAACTTATCGACTGAACTTCTAACAGTCGGTAAGTTAACGAATAGTTTGCGCCGCTTTTGTATAGATGGCGAAATGGCCGATGGCTTGGGGTATTAGAGACCCCGAAGCACCGGTGATGCTCTTTGTATAGCGACATTGTGGCACCCGGGGTGTCAAGGACCCCCAAGCCAAAATATGCGACGTTGCAATTACCACGTTGCGACTGCAAGTCATAGATCTACGATCATTGTCAGTCAAGCGAACCGTAGATCCTGACGACGTTCTGGCCTCAATGTATTAAAATCCTCACGAATGCAAAAGATGAACCTAAAACTCTTTAATATTTGTAATATGTGTATTTTCTGTATACAGTTATCATTTATACAATTTAATTCTTATATTATACAAATTCGTGTATAGGTATATGTATGTATATCTTCATTTAGAAATCATCGATGTTTAAACATGATATTTTCGATCATTATCTTTAGCCTTTCCTTTTTTTAACAAACATACGTTACACGATATTATATGTCGAATATTACAACAAATACTAAATTTAATTATCCAGGAAGGAAGAAGATAATGTTGTTGAATATGTATTTCAACATTAAGTTTGTCGGTTCAAATTATACAGATTGTATTATAATATCGAAAAATTATGTTCTGAAAAGTACTACTGATAACTAGGACTATATTGACATCTAAATAAAATTTTTCTAGCTGTTTTTTTAGTTAGAATGAAGAAAAAATCTTTTACATTGAACTGTAAACATCGGTTAACACGTTGACTGACGCTATGAATTAAAATAAAATTGTAACTAATACTATTAAAATCACATTAGTAATTCGACATAACAGATTTGGATTTTTAACCCTTTCAACCTTACATACTAATCACTTTTCTGATATGTACATCATTTATTGTATATTAAACTAGTTCAAATCGAGATTTAGAAACTTTGTAAATAATTTTATAAGTGAAAATTTATGTAGACTGTACGAAAATTTGTATATTCGTATAGTGCACTAAAGTTAAGTGAAAAGGATTTGAAAAACGGAAGAAATTACCAGAGGGCTTGATACATGATACCCTTATTTCTTCAAAGAAAATGTTTCATTCCTTTCCACAAATATTGTATTAAAAGTCACTATATTAAATGTATACTATACTCACCATTGTATTATTGTCAACGCCTAATTTACGTAAATGGTGCATCCCATCTGAATAAATATGTAAATATTTATAGTGAATATTAATTATAGTAGGAGTATATACAACAGTTGAACAAAATGAAAAAAAATTCTTTTAACACGTTGAATCTGAATAAAAACTTGCAATTTTTCGTTTTAGTTTGTTAATTTACAATATAAATCACTTTTCTGTAATTTTGACTTTGACGGTATTTGATATGGCACGCGCCTAAGGTACGATTGCGGAGCCAAGGACGCGCGGCCGGAGAAAGAGGGTGCAATTTCTGAAAATCGGCCGAAAAGAGCACTTAATTCCTAAGCCTGATCTATGTTATCATGTCTATATCTACTGTGTCAGTCAACGTGTTAACAAGAGTTAAAAGAATCATGAACTAAAGTAGCAATAGTTTCTTCTTTTAATACCCCTCTCCTACATACAGGATTATCTCTTGCTGCTGACCTACTACAATAATGATACGTATTGTCTGTTTTGCAACTGGATCCAAGTTATCTTTTCTTTACTGTCTAGGATTAAACATTAGACTGTCGTGTAACGTCATGGCGAAACGTTCTCGAAAATCATGGCTTCGAGCAGACTTCATTTTATTAGTAATCATTAAATACGGATTAACACGGCTCAATGTCGAGCATTTGGTGTGCATCTTAACACGTGCATTAATTATGCCGTTAATTATATACTTGGAGAATTACAGCTTCGTATAATATCGTAACTATATGTGTACATGTATATAGATATATCTTCTATACATTATATAATTCATTTTCATATGTATATATGTATATATATATATATAACTCTGGGTACAAATAATGTTTACAAAAATATTAATTTGGGAAGGCAAACGTTCAATTATAAATCACTTACTCTTGGATACTCACGAATGCAACAATAACGACTGATTTATCTACAATACCAAACGCAGAAGGAAATTCGTCTTCCTTAAATTCAAAACAATTTACGATTCGAAGCACTTTTTTTTGGAAAAATCTCGAAAAATTCTTGGCGAAATGTTTCTCTTCATACATTGAAACAAGGAAAAACTTCCGAGACTTTCTTATCTTTGGCTCGTTTACAGATCTCTATTTATCTAACGTCGATGAAACTTATTTATTGAAGTTCGCTTGATTCGTCCATTCCTGATTCAAGTTTGTGCACATTTCGTAAAGGATCAAGGTTCAAAGGAATCTCTCGTGTACTATAAACCCAGTAATTTCCATCGATAAATATGTAATTTCAGTTGCTCGAGCGATAATCCAATCACTGTCCGCAGTTATCTGAAAAATATTCTAAAAATATTCGAATCTGATTTTCTCGAAAATAATGCCGCATAAAATAATTTTTTATTCTACAATCTTGCATTTATTTTGTAAATGGATTGATACGCTAAAAAGTTCAATCAGTATTTTAACCTCCGGGCAACGGACCAGGGAGGGAGCCCCAATTTTAATTTTATTTTCATTATATAAATTTTACACTGTTCCTCTAAAAATTATTCTTAAATTATTCATAAATTTTCGCTAAGAAAAATCATAAAATTTTGAATTCGGAAATACAGATATGATTATTGCTCGATCAATGGGATAATTATAAACGAATATCTTCGTTCGTTGCCGGTGAAACCAGATAGACTTTTCGAAATGTATACTCGCTTTCTTTTTACAAATTACACAGAAATATTATTAAAACACTCCCAGAATCTTCTCGTTCCGACGAGTGATTCCTTAACAGCTGCCTGCAGAACATACAGACGAGATTGAACGTTAATCTCGATAAGAAACACGGTTGAATCGTAGTTTCTTTATTTTCGCAACGTCCGCCTGACGCACTCGTTCCCTTGAACTTCGTACAATAAATTACTAATTGTTATCGTACACTACTTACACGTTAATCTTACAGGTTAAACTTTTTGGTGAATTCCGACGGTAGAAGGTCTCGCGTTAAATGGTTCACCACAGCGTGGAAAACTGACGAAGAGGAAGACTTTAATGGCGCTTGTTATTAACGCCTCTTATCGTCGATGTGTGAACGTTAAATCGCATTTATATTAACATTTTAATGGCCACGTCACTTATTTCGTGAGTTTATAAAGAATCAATCGTTGAAGTTCAAATTATTTCTTTCAGCCATCTACGTTGCTACTTAACTACATACCTGATAGTTTTAATCCCTTTGATTGGGACTAGAGTACAGTATGTCACTATAGTTAAGTAAGTTCAATGTAAAAGATTTAGTTCAATAAAATAAAGAGATAAATAAATTGAAAATGCAGAAAATCTGCATCCATAGATTATATTTGGAAACATTTTCTGTTTTCATTTACTCGACTCCATTTTAACACACTATTTTTGTAAAGGAAGGCTTAAGCTGTAGATTGGTCTTTTTGAACACGACTAAAAGTAAAACATGAGGCCGTTAAATTGTTAAAAGTTCGATTCAGTGCTTTGGTAAAATGTGATCTGTGGTTCGATACGCGTTGTAACAAAGTTACCGCTTATTGTGTTTCACACTCTTTCCACATAATTTCCGGGGAAGGTGCCGAAGTATCCGGTCCTCTGACTAGAACCGACATACCAACCGTCATCGCATTTCTCCATCACGTATACAGTGTCGCCTTCTTTTAGCTCGAGCTCGTCCTCGTTTTGGGGTCTATAATTGTATAGAGCCCGGTATCTGAAGTAAATTCGAAAACGTTAATTAACAAATAAATACGTTTAATCGATATTTCCTTTTTGCCATTCTGCAGTCCTTAGGAAAATCTTGCGAGGTTGAGGATTCCATGTTATTAAAAATTGAATCTCCTTCAGCTGAATTATTATTATAGAGAGACAAATATTCGAATACCGGAATTCTTAAATAAGCAAAAAATCACTAACTTAATACTAAACTTCGTCTATGCAAATTATTCTTTTAAAAACAGTAAAAGTGAAAAAAAAGTAATCAGGAAAAATTAAATAGCGTCGGATTAAAAAATGTCATTAAAATGTTAATTAATATGAAAATCAAACTAAACTTACGGTATTGGGTCGGATTGGGTATCGATATGCAACGCTTCGTTGAGTTGAGATACATGCAACTTGCTTCCTCCCATTCGTGGCTACAAATTATACAAATTAGGTAATTTTTTGGAATAAAGAAGAAAAAAGTGGTTGTGAATAAAACCAACCAGTGAATTGTAGTGTGGCTGAGTTGTGTTCATATTAACTGGTATTGATGGCATGTAATGATGGGGTCCCATACTCAATTTCCCTCCAGCCGATCCATTTACCAAGAGACTGTGTGCTGCTGGAGCGGCAACTGGTTTGCTTTGCGTTGGCGTTTCTGGAGTTAATATAAACTTGCATTATTTATCAAAAATCAAAAATATAAAGTACATAGTTGATAAAGTATAGCATAATTTTAAAAAACTAATACAAAATTTTGTAAAGTATCAACAATTAATTTTGCAAATTTACTATATAACAATCATCGGGAATAAGCAAATATTTGTTTTCATAATTTATTAGAAAAATTGGATTGAATTTCAGAGTACAGATAGGATACCTGATCTATGTCCAGGTTCTGTAATAACTTCGACATATGAGATGGGAAATATCCCCTTTCTGTTTCCAATGCGTCCCTCGTACCAATTTTCATCGACCCTTCTCGTCAAAACAACAAGTTCTCCTGAAATAACAAAAGAAATAACATTTCGGTTATTTGCATAGAAAACTTCGTATTCTATGAATATCTTTGCGCATTTACCTTTGGCTAAAGGTAACTCAAGGTTTGTTTGAGCAATGAAATTGAATTTGGCTCGTGCCTGACCTTCGTAGGGTTTCTTTGGTGTCGTTCGCACGCCATCGAATGGTAAAATCTATGGTAAAAAGGAATTGCATTTTATTTTTTAATATAAGATTCACTAAAAATTTCGATTTTGATAGAAATCAGGAAGTGATCTGAAAATTTTGATGGATAATGTATAACAAGAAATCGCTAATAATGTTAACAATTTCAGAATAAAATTACCTCGACGTAGTTCGATGGAAACAAGCCGATCATCGCGTTATGTTCACCCTCGTACCAGTTCTTGTCTACCTGGCGACGCACGAATATTATGTCCCCACGACGGAAATTCAATTCCCGTGAAGATTGCCCGATAAAGTTGTAAAGTGCTCTTGCCACGAGTCTCGGTTCCGGTGTTTGCTCTTGAGATCTGCTTCTGTGGCTCAAGTCGTCGACGAAATCATCGTACCGATTTAGAGGGATCGGTGATTTTTGAGATGGTCTGAAACCAACAATCGTACGATATAAGAATACAAATATGCCATAAGCCATAGTTTATAAAATAAATTTTCATCTAAATTAATGTAAAGCATTAACCCCTCGATGGCAGAACACTGAGATAGTGGAATTTAATGATTAGTATAATTATTTAATTATTAATATAATTAGTAATAGAATTTCAAAAAAAAAAAGAGAAGTAATCATTTTGCTCGTATCGCATTTCCATTGAAACATTCATTTCAAATTCCAAACGTAAAGAATTACCTGAGAAGTAAGATAATCTTACTCCTTCTAAGGGGCGTTCCAGTGGTTAATTAAAAACAGTTTAATGATCTCCCTTCTACAATTGAAGGGAAATTAAAACATTTTATTTTCTTGCGTTAACAAGGCTGTATATTCTCTGTTATAAATTATAGATGAATTTGAAGAATTTATTTCGGTTATTAATACTGCAAAGTCGTGCGAAATTCTAGCAATTCTAGTTTCTTTTAAGGTAAATTAAGCTATATTTTAAGGTAAAAAAATTTGTGTTGATAAAGTTTGACGTTTATAAGTACTCGTAGACGGCATGTCTGCAATAGGAAGAGTCAATGGCATGTTACTTGAGCAAGATGACACAAGGTGTATAAGTATCATTCTTCCCGTTACTTAAGTCATTACGCAATGCATCACGTACTCTAAGTTATTTTACGCAGGCGTTGTAATAAAAGCGTAGGTGAGTCACTTGTGAAAAGAAGCATACTTAATGCAAAAACAAAAAAATAAACAAATGTTACTTAATACTTGAATGAATATATAATAAATACTGTATAGACATATGGATTATTTCATTTATTCAAGTTGTGTTAGTTAAAAACTGCTAGTCTATATTAAATAATTATATTAAATAATAATTAATAGCCTATATTAATAATTATTAACAAAGAAGCGTTTAGAAAACATACATTTTTGTATGTTTCAGGGAATGAAACTTACATAAAGTTATCGGTGTGTCTTCGAGAATCGATGTCGTGCAGTTCTTGGAGATATTTGCGACGTCGTTCCTCTTGATAAACGCGTCGCATATTCTCAGCACTTCGACGAGCGAGCTCTTCTTCGCTCAATGGTTCTTTCGCCTCTGTACGCACTGGTGAACGATAGTGAATCGTCACCTCACCCTCCACATAACGTCTCGGTGATTCTACAACAAAGAATCGTCATTATTATTCTTACTCTCGTTGATTTGTTTGCTCAATTCTTTCGATCATAGGAAAAGATTCAACGAAGACGAGAGGTTCTTGGAATATCTTACGAAAGAAGCACTTCTTCACTGAATATCCATTATTATTCAGTTATTTACTGGATTCTATCCATTACGAAACTACGGATCTTTTGTTATTATATAATATTGTCCTTTTTTAGCTGCTTAAAAATATTATTTTATTTCTTATATTTTAAAATATTTTGTTGAATACTTTGCATACTTGAAGGCTAATCTAAGCAAACACTGTAGATAGGCACATAATTATTTTATGTTCATTTTGTTTTTATCTAAATCCCATTAATAGATTTTTATATAGGTGCAATAGTAACTACCTATTTATTTAATTTTCAGATTAGCTTCTATCAAAATATTGATATAGCATTTATTTATTCACAACTAGGGACTAAAATTAACATTGAGCAGTTATTATGAAATTATTTTTTATTTAAATATATATATCTTGTCATTTTTAATTATTTACCATTTTCATTTGAATTTATTAAAAATTCCTACCTGTTCATAATACATTGCTCTTATAATATTCAATATTGATGAAATGAAGTTTTGAACTACTGGTATTGTTAGCTCTCGATTAATATCAGTCCAAAACGTACGTCATCGCTAATGAAATACCCTTTCCCACGTATCAGTATGCATGTATCACGATGACAAATGGAATTAACGTATAAATTATGACTATCGTTGCATTGTACGTGGTGGAGTTCGATAATCAATACCCTTTACGCGTCTTATATACCGGTAATTAATTTTCCTGTCTGCCACGATGCAAATCATTTCAAAATATCACATGTTGTAATACTAATTATCATTTTGTTATTTCAATATAATCTTCTATATTTAAAATGTCTGCTCGTTATGAATAAAAGTCAAGCTAGTATAATAATGAACTATAACACAAGTCATTGTGTTTTTAACGTTAAAATTTGATATACTCGTAACAAAATAATAATAACGTTAAAAATAACGAAATGAAACTTGAAAATACTGAAAAGAATAAACGCAGTCACTCTAAATCATTGACAAATTGGACACCTCGGCATAACCCTTTGAGCACTAAAGAGTTAAAAATATTAAGGCAAAATTTACATATTCATTTTCATTGAACATTAAGCTTCAAAATGATATGGCATAAGTGCTATTTTACAATAATTTTCTGTCATGAAATCGTATTAGACTTCGTACCTTTCGCAATCGCCTATCTGACCTGCAACAACCTGATATTAAAAAGAACCTGAATGAGAAAGGAAACATTTTTAATTGATGTTCAATGTAAATTATATAATGATAATGCACACTCATTTAATCTGTGTTATGTTGAGTAATTAGTGCAAATGAAGCACGCGTAAGTAGATCAACATTCTAGATAACCTCGAACAACGATACGCGATACCGTGTGAGATACACGTCTCTTCTTTCGTAAGTGTTGTCTTACGAAACGTGAGATTTGACGGTCTCGAGCGGTAAATAATCATACGTTTAACTTATACAGTTAAGTGACACGTCATCCTGAATCTAAAGTAGAAAATTCTATAATTGTAAAGTTTATGCAACTTGCATTAACTGAAACAATGCATCGTAAATTTGTTCAATTAAATTGAAGTGATAATGATTTTTAAATGCTCACATTAATTTGCATAATTTTTTAATTTTAATTTTTGCCAAGTTCAAAAACTACTAATATATTTCAAGAATTTCTAGACTATAAAATTTTATTATTGAAATAAAATAAAGATTCCACTTTAAAATAAGAACTTGGCGCACATTATAAAATTTTGTATTTCGTAGCGTTGAATTGCAAAACAAGTATATTAAGTTTCTTGTACCTTTCAAATTTTCCTAGAATTTTTAAATTCAAATAAGCGTCGAAATGATTTGAAATTTCTCAATCATTGAATTGATTGACAATTTACAAGAGAAAGTCTCAAGTGTCCGTCAATAATTACAACCTTCCTTCGCCGGAACAACCTATATATTGACTTAGCTAGTGCAGCTATCGTATTCAAAGAGATCCATACGAGAACACCTCTACATTTCCGATTCGAATTGTTAAAATTATCAGGGCATGCAGAAATTCTACGCCGGAAGAACGGTTTTTTTTATGCGAAAAATCGGATCGCAGATAAGGAACACTGGCTTTACCCATATCGAGGTCGTCGCTTATTTAACTCGCTCAACAGGAAATGTACGGCTTCTTTGCATGTGCAAAAGATCGCAACTGTCTAGGATATAAACTACGTCATTCATTAGTACTGAACATTACTATAGACTGAGATTTGTCAAAGAATTATTTCTACTAATCATAAGCTTCTTACGAATAATATCGTTATATCGTTGCATACTAAATGGCAGATTTCGAAGTCTGACACGAATTGATGAAGCAAAAGTACAGCAAAATAAACTTATGATATGTCAATTTGAAGTTTAGAGTTTGAAGAAAATTACCACGTAATCCTTTCATCAATATTTTTAACCCTTTCATTGCTATAGGTGAATATACGTAAGTATATAAATTTTCTGAATTTGAGTATACGGAGAATTTGTTTAAAATAAAAATACCATCTAATAAAATTTCATCGACTTCAACATAGTAATCAATATATTAATGACAATAAAAATAGGTGAAACACACGGGTGTCACTGCTTTTGCATATACCTCTATAATGTTATCAATTGAAATAGTGAAAGCTACAATCTGCCTCTCTGATAACTATTGTAAACACTTAGTTGTCACGAACATTTTCACACGTTTGTTTGCGAACTTTACGGCACGAATGCACCGTCAGGGTGCACCGAGATCGCGCGACTGATAAACCGAATGCAACTACTGTCCAGCCTCGACGAACACGAGAGGGAATCGCAGGTTGCGCTTGCGTTCCAGCTGTACTGGCGCGAGCTGGCATTTAGGGCACATCCGGATCTATGCACGTGCTGCGCCAATGGCATTCACGCGTTCCTTCTTCCGGAAATGAAAATAAAATTAACGATGTAGATTCTTAACAGCTAAACGAATCGCTACGTTGTTTATCGCGAATGGTTGTTGTAAGCATTTTACACGATTGGACCAAAAAACAGAAGTTGTAACAATCTGGATTATTGCGGATTTTAACATTTTTCAATTAAATTTAAAATATGTAAATTTCGTTTTAATCCGGCGATTACTGTTTCTTTTTAATTTGTAAATTTTGTAAATTATTTTGATCGACTGTTGATTATTTTAACACTATGCCCTAATAGCTTTTTGCACAGACTATTCTGAAAAATCAATACACTGGACTCTTGAATCCTTGCTAAAAATTACTGATATCACAGAAATTCAGATTTAGAGAGATATTAAATTAAAATTAGCAGAATTCTTCATTGTTTGCTATGCAGTTTACAGAATCGAATAATATACAAGGTACATAATGACGATAATACTATGTATAACTTGGTGAAAAATAATCGTATAACAATCCTCTCGGGATCATAAATAAACACCGTGAAGCCTCTACTTTCAGAACCTGTGTTTGTCCTATAATATCTGTGCATTAAGTAGTAGAGGGGAGAACGAGCATAGGTTTTTTTGTCGGAAATTTTGTAAATTCAAATTTCTCTGGAAGAATAAGAAAAATTTTTTCATGCCCGAATCCAATTAATAGGTTTTAAAATTAAAGCTTCTCCTTTAAAATGACGCCTCAGAAAGCGCTGATTACGACTAATTGCACCTTTAATTAAAAAATCATTTCTATCAATTGTCATAAAGTTCTAAATTTTGCATTAATTATTTTCGCGTGGTATACAGTCAGAAATTATCCTCGATTATATGAAGGATATATTTGATTCCAAAAAATATAGCTAGGTATAGAATATGATTGACAATATTAAAGTGTCAGAAACCTCCTATTTCTTCTCTCCTAACAGCGTAACGATTTTGCGAGTGAACGCGTTCCGGAAGAACGCGGACCTGAAAGAGGCGCGTGCAAGAAGAAGAAAAGTAACCGCGATTCTAACGGCACCGTGGGTATTTATAGCAGGAAGGGAATTATTTCAGGAAAATTATGCGCATGTTTACTGACTGTACGGAATCGGCCCGTAAACCAAAGGAAGTGTAGTTCCGGTTCCAGCTTGGAGTCCATTGATCGAATTCACCCAATGATTGGATAGTGGCACCCTCCTCTCAGACTCAGCCACCTGTGAACTCTGCTGAAGATTCATCATAGAACCACTTTTCGTGCTTTTATAATTATTCACTAATTGTGGCGCCTGCAATTCTTCCACCGTTGGTAATTCTGGAACGTCATCTTTTTGCACACGTTTTACATCCGCCGCATCTAAGGAGGAAGCTTCTCCGTTGTCATCGGAAGACTCGTCTTGGACAATCGTTGGCAGCCCTTGAAGAGGACAATCGTAATTTCGAAGCAGAGACACGTCGACCGTGTAATTACTCAGTATCTTTCTCTCCAACGCTTCGACCTCTTCGTATCTTTCATTCACCCGCGACAGATCTAAAGGCGCAGGAACCTTCATCACCTTCACCCTCCGCAGGGTTAAACTCGTCGAATTTTCCTGAGGAGCATGAATTTCATCCGACTGCTCCACGAATTCGATCCTTGGTTCAGAAACACTTAAATTTGGTAAAGATTTGCAGAAATCCCAATTGTTTCGTGCAGTCCATGTGTTTCTATTCTTCACCAAATTCTCATCCTCGTTGACCAACGTCGCGTACGATTTATTCGCTCGGCTGATTGGTTTAAATTCGAGAAAATTTCCCGTCGATCCATAAGCACGTTTCGACAATAATTTGTCATCATTATGTCCACTTTTGTGCCACACGTTTCTCGGCAACTCGTTCAAACGAAGCTGATGATTAATTTCCCTATTATCTACTTGTCTTTTCGAATTCCATCTGTTCGACGAGAATTCTTCAGCATTCGCGCCAGTTTTCACATCTTTTCGAAAATTATAGCCTCGTGCAGGAATCGCACAGCTACTCGACCCAGAATTCTCCTTAGAATTGTAAAAGTTGTTTGATTCTTTTAGAAGGTACACCTCGTTTCCTGAAGAAGGATTCAGCTCGCCTCTATCGTTTGTCGATGGACGACTTTCGTTCGAAATTAAACTTTCAGATTCTTCTTCCACTAATTCAGGCGTCATATTCAGCTGACACCTGGATTTTCTGTCGTTCGAGCTACTGATCGACGACTGATTGCTTTGACTGGTCAACGTCTCGGTACTTCCGAATCCGCTACTGTTGTATTTCGATGCGGTACACGAATTTTTTTGCTCGAAACTTTTCGGAAAATCACTAACGTAGCTAGTGGAGTCATTATCCGGCATGCTGGCGAAGAACTTTCTTCTAAGGTACCTGTTGCGCTCGAAAATTTCGTGAAGTCTCTCTCTGGTCCCACTGTAAGCCGTTTCCCTATTTCTGTCAAAATTCTGATCGATCTTGAAGGATACTCGTGACTGATTCTCGTAAGGCACAGAATCCTCCTGTTTCTGATATTCGTTCGATTCCATGTGCTGATTGTAATCGTCGAAAAAATACGATCTTTCGAACTCTGTCTTCGGTCGCCAACTCCAACGACACGTTTCATCGTGATCGTTGTTAGGCTCGATCCAGACAGACGTTGCTTTCTGCATCTGAGGCATCGAGTGTCTATGGTAGTTGTATCTAAGCCTTCTGGAAGGACGATGGTTATTCAGGTGACACATTTTTTCTAGGTCGTTGATCTCGTTTGTGAGACTGGTCCACTCGGGACTCTTCTCTAAGTCCTCGACGCGTTGTAAATTTGAGTTGAACATTTTAAGTTTCGAAGAATCGTTCATTCTTTATACGTTGGCTAGGTTTTATGAATGAAAATTCTAAAATAGTGTAAATAATTTGTATCAGGTCTGGAAGTTCTGTCGAATTTTGCAGGGTTGAGGGAAAGGTGCAACAGGTTAATTGCAAAATTCTCTGTACTAATTAATCCTTGTGCATTATTCAAATTTTCATTATTCTATTATACAAAGTAAGAGCTAATAATACATTCTTCGAGCATCTTTAATAAATTACATTTTAATTAAATTATTAAATATGGGATTACAATTTTGGGCTAATTTTACCCAAATAGTTAAGGCAGGTTTAATTAAATTCGACAACTCCCCTATCACTGTAATTAAAAAGTGTTGTCAAGTGCAATGGACCCTATTTTGATAAGCAAAAATTGTTGCAAAATTAAACTGTTGCATTTTCCTTCATCACCTGATAACAGTGATAAGTATGACAAGTTTATATGAGCAAAGAACTCACTGTGACTGTGGATATGCCTATAAATCTGAACAGAATTTGATATTCAGTCTTCGAAAATAATTATTTAAATTTTACTTTGAGGTTTTTCTATAGTTTAAAAACTAAATTCATCGTACATTATAATTCAAGTGGCAATAATTTAGGTAATCGATTATTTTTGAACAACTCTGTATCTACTGTGAACTTTCTACATACAACTTTGAAAGGAAACGTTTCTGGACAAATGTTTGCACTATCTCTTTACATTATTAAGATAAGTGAAACATGTTTCTAGAGTTTAGCAACCAACTTCAGAGCTACTGTACATAATAATTATCACATTCATAAGAAATGTTGGTGGCAACTTAGTTGGATACATAGAATTTTCATGATTTAATGATTACGCAATATTAGATTTATCAGTGATTTATCGGCACTGCTCGAAACAATTCAATTAATTTTAATTGGAAAGTGATTAAAGTTTCACTGTTAGTTATCGATTACAACGGTTATTTAGAACTCACATGAAATGTAACGCAGCAGAAATTGTAATTAAATCATTAAAATTAATATTGCTGTATGTATACTTTGTAAATAATAATTAATTTACATACTATTAATTATTTCCAGATGAACCACGATGGCTAGAATCATAAAAGTCATAAAAGCCAATTTTGAAATCATAAAAACTGCCAATTTTGACTGTTTTTCTTTAAAAAAGTGCCTGAATGTTGTTAAAAAAAGAAATTCTTTTTTCTTTTTTCAATTCATCGAAAAAAGAAATTCCGATGGAAGAATGAGACCTTTGCAAAAGATACACAATGCAGACTTAAAACCACGCGATTCGCAGTAGAATAAATTTCAAAAAATGACGCAAGAAGTTTGTTTAGAGAAACTTAGTACCCGATTCCTTTCGATCAAACGCGAAATTAATTACGTGATAATCAACGACGAGGAATGGAAAGTGTGTTTCGGTCGAGCAACCCCGAGCGTTCTTTCTGAAAAAAGTTCGTAGCGTGTTCAGCTTGTCGATCGGTAAAACTTTTAATTAGTATCCTCAATTACACAACGAAAAAGCGCCGATGCTGCTAATAAATACAATTGATCGCACCTCTGTCTCTTTAATTGGCCGGCTGCGATTAAGAAACTGATGATTTTACAAGGAAAGCTAATCTCTGAAACAAGCTGCGTAGAAACTAGCCACTAGAAACTCTTGCAATCAACGACTATGCAACCCCTGAATCTATGTCATCTAGCTATACAAATTTTCGTTTCGATTGAAAATTATCTATAAGATCGTAATTTGAAAATGATAATTATATCGAATACATCACACGATACGGGTTATTAAGTATATGATTATTTAATTTTTCTGCTTCATGACTTAACCCGTTACGTGGAATTATAAAATCAACTTTTAACGGTATTCCAAACTTTCATTCCCTTTTTTCTTTAATCTTTAACATAATTACGGATGCGTTAATATTCCACGTAGAAAATGGATTAATTAGAAATAAAGGATTTCTTTCAGGTGCGCCAGGTAAAAGTTTCTAAATTCAAAGGATAAAAATCATTCCATTCGAAAAAACATTAATTACTAGCAGTGAAGTTTTCACATATTCAAGCTGAATCACAAAGGAGAGGCCAATAATTTACCGCGAAAAATCATGCCGCGAGCAATTATTCGGCAGAAAAGTAGGCAGCGCCGATTGGCAAGAAACACGCGAACAGAAAAACAGGGCAAAACATAACAAGGTGTCCCGTAACACTTTCTCCACCTCGCAACAATCGTTCGGCAGGGAAGAAGGAAACGATTGATGTAGCTTCACCCTTGTTCAAACGAGAAATGTTCACAGGAATCGCGCCTATTAAGATCAAATTGTCGGCTCAATGAGACACGGTTACTTCGTTACACCGTTGACGGGATCTTCCCTTGAGAAAGGTGTTACCTGCACACTCGGAACTAGTATTCTATTCAAATGAGAAACGCCATCCCTGTTATAGAAAAAGGAATAGTTTGTTAACGAGTTGGAGAGTTACTTTTTATCGAGATACGGTTTCACCGCGAGTTATATTGTATCTAATGATCCACTTCTTTAACAGAATTATTTTCTGCCGGGATAGTTTACAATTACAGTCTGTCTCGGAAGACTGCGTCCGTGGTATTCATGAAATACAATTGTTAGAATGAAGACAGTCGGGATTATCTGAACGTACAGTGTCATTATCAAATATTTCTTTCTTTCTAGATTGCTGATAAGATGAGCGCACGATTTTCAAAACACTGGTTTCTTGGAAATTTTATGCAATTATATGGAACACTAGGGGATGGAAAACTCTTTACGTATTTCAGATTCTGTAGATGGTGTTTTCAGAATAGACATTCAGTTTTTTAAATTATCTCAGGAAAAACAATTATAATTGACACATTCTCATCTGATAATTAAGTCAAGTGCCATTATTGCAATACATTTGCATGTATAAAATATATTACAACGTCATAAATTCACAAGTTACCGAATTAAAAAATTTTATCACTCCTTGAACAATAGATTTACTGTAATTGATCGTTCTATAATTTAGTTATTAATACTCACTCTATCCTAATATCGGAGCCAGCAAATTGAAATACTGATTTCGAAAATTATAAGTAGAACGAAACTTATCTTTACACCGCAACGGATAATTAAAACATTCTTGTCATCGTGATTTTCATCCTTACAATGGATTGAAATTGTGGTGAAACAGATTACTTGCCACTGTTATCTCAAATATTTGGAGTTCTTCAGATTATAATGTCAGATAAAAGATTCGAAAAAGAATTACACTTGTATATACCTCTGATTTCTAAAAACACCAAAACATTCTCAATACCTTTTATATTTTCATGAAAAATAAGTATGATCAGTCAAAAAGGTATTCAAAATACTGAATCAACTGAATCTCCAAGCAATTATCATTATTATTGAAGTTTGTTTTGAGTTGTTATTAGCGACTACTTAATCAAATAGTATTGAAAAACCATCAGACTACACCAAGTTTACTTGCCGACTGAAAATTTGGTATATTTTAGAAATATATATTTCCATGCAGTTACTAGCATTATGATTTGATCATGTGTTCTCCATATAAACTTGTCATAGTAAATCTAATTAAAATTCAAGACAGACTGATTAGCCTCTTACGGTGCTGACCTTGCCCACGTTCGAAAATCTTCATTCAGTTCATACTTATTTATATCCTGTCAGCACTTCCGATTTCTTTCACTGTAACACCATTCATTCATACCTTTTCCTGTTATTGTACGATCAACCGCGTCATCGCACCGCTACCTATAAATTTCAAAATTAATCACACTTGACACTGCTCACGTACCACCGCTCAACACTTTACAATGTTATTCCCCTGACATACGGTCAAATGCAACGATTTCCACGTTGCGTCGTTAGAACCTAACATTGTGACAAATAGCGTATGTTAATGAAGCAATTAGACTGATAATTTAAATATCACTCAACAACCTCTTCGCAAACACTTTTCTTCCCTTACGTTTATTACGCATATGAATACTGTTAGCGTCGACGTGTCTGGGAAGAAGATAATTATCTAGCGGCCAATCACGTTTCCACGCTGAAGAGGGCACGCACTATGCGTATATACACTTCTTCGGCTTCTGCTTATCCGGATTCAAGAATAACGCGAGTACTGTTCTCCAGAATGTTAATCACTAGCGCGTGTCAACGTACGACTATGTAATTGTTCCGATCTTCGGTCACGCTGAAGAAGACACTCGCGGGCTAGTAGTACTCCTCTTCGACTACTCTGAAGCATCTGCCGTGAAAGAAGCGTGCCGATCGTCTACTCCTCGCGCGAATTCACCGCCACTTTTTGCACTCCCTCCACTTTTGCCTCGTCTGCCGTCGCGTATTTCTCACCGAAACCGCATCAACTTCTGCAAAAGGCCCGCCTAACGTGACTATCAGAACGTTACCTTCCTCCTTACGTTCAGCCGTCGATTTAACTCACTGTTGTACACTCGCTTCGCAAACCCATTTCCTCTTTATTAGGGAGTTGCATATTTATTAGGGAGTTGCATAACGTATCACACGTCTAAAGTCAACAATTTATTTCTAATGCTTTTTTTGTATAAATATGTTTATTGAACCAAAATTACTTCTTCAGTACTGAACTCAAAGTAAATAGAAATCAATAATATTTTGGAAATCTTTTAGATCCTTCTTGATTTTTCTAAGATTAATATTCGGACACTGTTTGAAAAGGAATAATTTTGTTACCAAATTAAATCAATATTTTTATCGAATTTACAAGCAGAGCTCTATCAGCTAAAGAAGGATTTTAATTTTCATTAAAATATTGATATTGGTAAGTTACCATGAATTAAATAAATTGAGATTTTATCAAAAATAAAATAAATACGTTTTAAATTTAGAAATGATGTACGCGATTCACGATACTTTGCATTAAAGTTGCAATTAGCGTGTCTGACATTTTGCGACTAATTACTCGTTTAATTCGAGGCTAGCACGAGAACACTCTTTCGATGTTTACGTTCTTCCGACAGCTGTTTGCAATGTTAATAGAGCAACGTTATTTTCAGCATCGTGCACACACGCATAGCTTAATCTCCTTGGTGTATGGATTTCGCGGCAAAGGCCACGCTGCAATAATCCACAATCATTGAAATTTCAAGTTTGTAAACAAATTTCTTATACAGCCAGCCTATCACTTTTTATCAAAACCACGTAAGCTCTTTTTCCGTTCACTGATAAGAAAAGTCTGTCACAACACTGTTCACTGAATGTTGATTCTCTAAAATGACAAATTTGTTATTCTTGGACATCATAAAGATGTCTCCCTTTTTAGAATTTATTTTCGAAATTTACTGGGATACTGCCAGTATAGAAACAACTTCTTAGTTCCACCGACCAGATTATCCATAAAAATGTCGTTCAGACGAGCACTTTGCTGGCAACAGTCAACGCCAAAGATTAGATAAACTCTGATATACAATCGATATAGACTTCATATACTTCGCTATATTTTTACCAGTATGTAAAGAACAGAAATCGATGATTTTGTATGCCCTTTAGAGAGTAGGACTTTTCACTTACGATTAAATAGCCAATTTCCTGGCATATAAAGCCTGGTACAATTCAATGACATAAAAGCATTGCAAAATAGCACTTATAATTGGAATATTTCAATTTTAAGCTCAAAGTTTCATAAAAATGACCACATAAAACTTCCACTGATGTTCTAAATATAAAATGATCACCATTTGCAGCTTATTATGATTTAAAGTTGTCATTGTTCAACATGCCTCGAGTTCAAAGTAACAATTGTTCATCTCTATCACTGTGTATACAATTCTATCACTTCTCCCGCTCGAAGAAAGTATTGTGGAGTAACATTTTAGATAGGAGAGCATTTTAAGTGATCAACAGTTCACTGATAACACGATAAGCTTATTAATTCTATCAGGAATAATTCAGCCTATGAAACTACGTTTTATGTACAAAAATATCTATAAAAAAATATTTGAAAATTAAATAACTCCAAATCTTTTGATTTTCTATTGTACAAAATTTCAAATAATATTGCAATTAATATACCTTCATGTTATTTAGTATAAAATCTGTCATAACTCATTGAATTTCATACGACGTACACCGACATTTATTAATATGAATGATTCATGAGAAGCAATATTGATAAGAGTATTATGATTAATTGCAGCCTTGAACTTTGATACCTGTCGAACAAGATTTCAGTTATCAAAATCAATAAATCTGTTATTAAAATATTGTCTCGAGCATATTAAACCAATTTTATATCGCTCGAATAATATTTTCATTTTAGTATATTCATTTTCTTATCACTTTTCATTTACACTGTTTCCTTTATTTGAAAAGTTTAATTTTATTTTAGGATTTTAATTATTGTACCAAAACTTTCTGAATATAAAAAGTTTGCTGTCTTTAGTGTACCACTTGAAAAATCAGTAATAACTTGAAACTGTTCGAAACTTTTTATCGATTAGCCGAGTTCAATTATATATTTATCAGAGGTTTTCTATCACCACTTTATTTCTTATAAACTTAGCGGTTCATTGATTGGTACTGAACAGCGAAAGTTAGTTCGACTCAGGTGAATAGAATCCTTCCCACCCCCAACATCCTCCTCAATCCTCCATACTCGGTACTGTACAATTTCGCTATTTACAAGCAACACCTTATGTAATTATTTTTGATTATGTAATTAATCAATCAAACACCTATAATTTGTCATTTAATAATCCGCCTGTGCAAACTTTAACGTACCCTCTTTCGTAGCTTTTCGTAATCAAGGTGCATGCTCAATTCACTGCAAAACAATAGCTACGCTTCCCTCAACGCAAACGAGTTGGGTTCATGTCATGCACAACGAGCAAATTTCATGCTCTGTTTCTTTCGAACGCGCCGTGAAAATAATTCGAGCAGAGTCAAACGAACATAAAGCGATCGATCATTCATTCAACATAAGATTGCTCCCTTAAATCTGTTAACTGGGAGAAATTAATTAACCCTCTACGAAAGACGCATGATAATTAATTAACACATTTATTGGACATACTTTTGTCTTACTAAAATAATATTAGAAAATGTTTCTTAGTTACATTCACTACGTGCAAAACAAATATTAAATTTTCTTTGGCTCACTGTTCATTATAATACATTATTTCACCCAGTTAACAGGTGACAATGATTTTTAATCGTTTAAGTAGCTGTGTGAAAGTATATACATGAATTATGTTATTTTCCTAATTAGTAAATTACAGAAACTTTATAATGCTAGATAACAGTTACGTAGTAATGTTAAATTTTAGATAAAATTATGAAAGTTATGGATTTAGTGTAGAAAAACATAAAATTTTTATACTATTACTATTACTCAAATTACAAAATAAGTGAAAACAGTAGAATAGTTGCTATTGGTGATGTTTTGATATAAGAAGAACCAAATCGTTCGTGTTTCCTGCATTGCGAAATAAAGGAAATTTAGTAGCTTTGGTATTATAAGACCCTTCAGATCTAAAAATAGCTTTTTACTCAATATCAAATAGTTTTCTATTTAATTATTGAATTTAAAACCATTTTTTTTACCAAATTTCAATCTGTATAATTTATTTATTTCATTTCATCATATGAGATTTTTGCTACTCAAACAATTAAAAAATGACATCTCACTTAGCAATAAATGAAAACGAATTATAATTAAAGAAAAATAAAGAAAAATGATCAGCTTTCAGCGTTACCTTGACAGTCGTCTCTGTAGTGTTGAGATTTTGGTGGTGGCGGGGGTGCGTTCGAGTATTCTATTGGCAGAGCCGAAAAAAAAAAAAAAATGAAAATAATAATTAGCCGTGCTATAATTAGCGAATAATGAGAATCACTCAGCACGAGGAATCGCTGTAAATTCTAAAATTCATTTGAACGCACTGTTGCTCAGCATCAATCGATATTGGTATTGCTTCATGATTTAAAAAAAAAAAAGAAAACAAATTAATCGATAGCGAGATCTGTATTTTGGAAAATGTTCTAATAATTCATATGTAAACCCAGAAAGATAGAAAATCTGTGCAACTAAAAATATAACTATTGTTCTATTTCTATCAGGAATACACGAATAATATTTCACAAGAAATCGCCATCTTTTTTAGTAATTATTTTCTAAAATATTTCACATTAATTTGTATTTTACCATTAAAAAAATTTTCTATTTTTCACTCAATTTTACCAGAAACCAATATTCAATACCTAAAAAATGACACTCAAGATGACAACTTCCCATCTTAACCACAAACCTTTTTCCAACCGAATATGCAAAAATGATAAAAAGTCTCTTCTAACATTTATGAAAATTCAGACCTTCGAAAGTGACGGTAGGTCGAGCAGTGTAAATGGGAATCGGTGACCACCAACTGTTGTTTTTTCGTCGAACAGTGGTCGAGGACAGCGATGGAGGAGGTGGAGGAGGTTGATACCTGAACCTCGGTCTGTGTTTATCAGGATCAAACTGTTGATTCGTGAAAACGTCCGACTGCTTCAAAATAGACGATGAATTTCTCGAAGAAGCACACACTTTTCCCGTCACTTTACTTCCATCTCTGATCTGCACATTTTTGGAACTGGAAACTGAGTCAGTTTTTGAGGAAACCCGATGCCCGGCTAGGTCCGGGGGGGAAGAGAGAGACCGCATGTTGTCCCTTCGACTGGGGTACCTATGAGCCACCCAGCGACCCGCCAGATACGGGGCTATGTCACGGAGTTCACGCACATCCGGAGAGGAGGTGAACATTTCACCCAGGATCGAGGTCTTCCGCATGCCGAATGTTTCGAACTTCTTCCTCAAACGACATACAGGCTTCTTTGCCTCTAGCTCCTTGGTCTCTGCCTTCCTGGCTACAGCACTGGTCACAGTATGAGCCGTCGAGTCCTTCAGTTCAGCTGTTTTGCTGATGACGTCGATGTGAGGCATGGCCAGGTCTTCTCGTCGAAGAGGAACACGTGGAATAGGCGGTGACTCGCCTCTCCGACGAGCCCTTCCTCTCCTGGGCTCGTACTTCCGCCTCAGCCAGGCTACATCCGCGAACTCGTGAGCCTTCACCTTACCCTGCTCCACCTTTTTCAGGAGACTTCGCGCAAGCTCTGGGTCGCTTTGGAACCTCTTTGGTCTTGGGACCAACTTGGATCTACCACCGCTACGCAAGTCCTCCGCACTTTCGAACCGAGCCCTCAGTCGTTTGACAGTACCGTTTCTGACCAGTTTCAAATAGGCGCGCCAGTACTTGTCAGGGTCTGGCGAGGAACCCCGCAAATAAATGCTTTCGAGGCTGCAGGACGAATCGGATCGAGTGGTAGCGCGACACGGACTGACGCTGTGAGGTCTGTCGTGTTCACGGTCCCGTGAGCACGAGCGGAGGGACGCTCCTCTGGGTGAGATCGAGCGTGTCCTGCACCCTGACAGGGGCAGGGTCGCGTACCTAGCCGTCTCTGTTTCGCCGAATAACTCTCTCAGGTCGGCAAAACTCTGCGAAGAAGACAATCGTCCTTTCTTCCTGCAAGGCGAAGTACCTTCCGGCTTGTCGGTGTTCTTCTTTGGCGCATCCTTGACATCTCGCTGGATGACCGTTTTCACGGACGTTTCTGAGCTACCCGTGGTGCTATCTCGTTCACTTCCTGAATTAGCAGCCACTATTTTAGCTCGCGTGTCATCTTCGGGAAGCGTCATCGCTAAGAGTGGCGATTTCTCTGACCAATCTGACAAAACGTTCTCCACTCGTTGCCGATCGGCTGGAGTCTTGTTATTGGGTGTCAAGATTAGCAAATAGTTGCTTTTGTCTTTGGTCTTTGATGGCTCTGCTACAGCTGATGAATCAAAGGTGATCGGTTTTGGAATCTTCTTGGCTGCCAGTGCTGCAGCTATGCTACCTCGAGTTTCCCTCGGCACTGACAGTCTTCTTTGGGAGATTTTGTCGAGAACTTCCTTACCTAGGGTCACGGAGAGCCTTTTCTTTTCCAGCTCGCTCATTGAGGAAGAAATCGGGGCAGACTCGGATCTCTCCAGACTCTTCCCTCGACTAATGGAACCACTCCTCTTCCTCGTCGATTCTGAACGATTAGAAGGTGGTTTTTGATAAACTGAACTTGTATCCGGGGTGATCATTGAATGACATCGCACGTGGAGACCTTTTCCATCGTCTAGGAGTCCACTGGTTGATTCCGTTTGAGGGGGAACCACAATTTCGTATTTTGATAGGGAATCACTCTTATGGGAAGCTGAGGTCTTTTCCTGTCGTGGATCCACTTCAGACTTCTGTGAATTCTCGCTACCATAGATTTCGTTCAGTTGCTTCTTCAAGGTAGCCACCTGTTCTATCGACAGACTGCTCCAGAATTTTTTACTACCACCAAGACTCCGCTGCAGTAACGGCTGATCCAAATTATCCAAAGACTTCTCGTTCTGATCGCTCTCTGCCTTTTTCTGAATTGTGTTTGCCATGTTGATCACTGATGTACCCCGCCATAGCGGTTTGTAAGTGTCCTTTCTTGACGAAATCTCTATCTTCTTAGAAGACTCAGTCTGCAGCTTCCTAAACTGCTGTATGATGTTCTCTACTGAACGTTCCTTGCATCTCAAACCACAATCACCGTTCCACTTGAACTTGCTCGTATCCTTTGTACTGAACAAAAGGTCCTTATCCTTCTGTACTGCCTTTAGTTTCCCATAAAGCGTATTAAACTCGGTCTGAATCCTCTCCTGAGACCTCACCTGTTTCCAACGATCGTAATCCACGATTTCTTCGTTCCTGAGCCTGGGTCTCAAATCGTTAGAAGAAAACGTCCTCTCCAGTTGGCCTAATCTTTCCAGGCTGGAATAGAAATCGTGCAGTTCTTTGTACCTCGTTGACTTCCCTCTATCGTGTAACATTTCTAACACGTATCGACGATACTCTTCGCGTTCAACCGGTGACATGCAAACAGAACTCGTGCTTCTGGTCAAGGATAAACTGGACCCGAATTTTGATCCTTGCAGTCCGTCCACCTCGCTCGCGCTTCTGGCTCTAACTTTCTTTGCCTGATGAACATCTGTTCTGTCCTGTCTCAAACTTCGTATCAGTCTACTGGCTGGGGATTTGACCGGGGATGGTGACGACGTTCGGGAAGAACGCTTCGAGTCCGAGTATTCCGACAGAGTCTTCAAAGGTGGCTCGCTCAAGCTTCTTTCCTTCAGACGCTCCTTCGTCAATTCTGGTTCCAGGTCTTCTATGCCTAAAAGACTATCGAATTTTCGGACTTTCTGAAAGACAGACCTACCGGGCCAACTAACACCGTAAGGACTCGAGCTCCTGCTGGAAGCTACGCTCTCTCGTTCCCAGCTTTTGAACTTTGAATTCGAAACTGGACGTTTATGAGCTAAGTAGATGCTAAGGGATTTCAAAGATGGCTCGGATTTACTACTCTCTTTGATGTTTTCTTGATATATCCTAGCTCGTTCGCAGACGATAGACCTTCTCGAAGGAACGTTCTCGCTGGAGACAGCAGACGAGATGGATCTCAAGAAAAGATTCTGGAAGAAAGTGTCTGAACGAGTAGCTTCTTGGTGTTTTTTAATTTCTTCTTCATTTTCAATATTACTCTTATCAGAAGCTTCGATTCCTAAATTTTTCTTTGGCCCTCTTTTAACTTCCACTTTCTTCTTCTTCGAAGCAGGATTCACGTGTATCGTTTGAGGTTTCTGTATAGGCGATTTGACGATAGTTAAAGGCTTCCCTCTAGGTCGGTCAGGGACAACTGCTTTGCAGGAAGATATTGGCGAACGTATACGCTCTTTGGCTACTTTATCCGGTTGCTTGACTATCGTTTTTGGTTTCTTAATATCTGTGAATACGATCTTGGAAGTAGAAGAGCTTATAGGAGATTTCTGAGAAGGAGACTTAATCGTCTTCAGAGACTTATCCAAATTCTTCTGTCTTCCATTAATCAAATTCGAAGAACAAACGCTAGCTGAATGTTTAACAACACTTTGAGAAGGAAAAGTTCCCATTTCCACGTTTCTTTCACTTTTATCCCTGCACTTCTCTAAACGTAACTCAGCTGATGATTTGACGAGTCTCCTCGTCGACTGCTCTTGTTCTCTTCTTGTCAGCCGCGTTTTCACGCTATCCTTTTTTACACTGGACATTGATGAACAAACTCCGTTACAATTTTGCGATTTTGAAAGCTGTTTCGGGATCATCCTCGCGGAATGAAGCGATTTATCGTCTAGGAGACGTTCTTTACTGACCACTGTCCGAGTTCTCTTCTCTGCACCTGCCTCCAGTGAACTTTGGGAAGGATAAGACTCGAACTTCTTCCTGCTCAACCTACAGGACACTGTGGTATCTAAATTCTGAAAGTTTTCCCGACTTCGTTTGTATCTATCCAGGTTACTACACAGTCGTTCTCTGTGTGAACCAAAATTGGACGCATCAGCACTGAAGCATTGTTTGTGCCTCGACTTCAGAGACTGCGTGACGTCTGTAATTTGTCTTCTGGTATACAATTTCAGAGTCTTGCTGTTTCGAGAAGATTGTCTTCGAGGTGGCGAGGGTGGCCTTGAAAATGTTCTGCTACGAGCATTTGTCGTGTCTCTGGAAGAATTCGAATTTGTGACTGTGGACTGTGCGTTCATTTTCTTGATCTTTGAACTCTGGTTGCTCGATGTTTGCTTGTATCGCGAGGACACAGGCGTCGCTGAAGAAGTGGTTTTCCGATGCACACGGATCCGCGTCAAAGTGGGCGAGATAGGAAAGTACTCGACGCCCGAGTCGTCTGTGGACAAAGTTTTTCGCATCGTTTGTTGGTCGCGTGTTCGTGAAGAATTGCGTGCCGTGGAACCCTGTCACCAAAAGTATCGAGGAAAGTCTCTTTTCAAAAGCTGGTGATTCTGCCTTGGTTTTCTAATCCGGTACAGCGTGAAGATCGGAAAGTCTTCTCGGCAGTGATACCGCTGGTGCATCGTATTACGAGATTCGAGTAAAATTAAATCGCATACCAATATCGACAGATGCCGAGGAGCGGTGCGTTGTGTAATTTAAAAGGTAAATAGACGAGAAAAAGAAAATACAGTATTATCTCTCTAAGTGGCGTAATTTATAACTGACAATAACCATGTTAAGCAATTAAACTAGTAATTAACCTATTAAAGAATAAGGCTTGTATTTCAATGTGGACAAGTAAGGTAAGTAGATACAGCAAAATTAATTAAATTCGAATTAAGAAATTAAAAAAAAAATAATAATGTAAATTAATTATATATATTTTCTATTAAATTAAAATTACGTTAAATTTGAAACTATATGATTTTCAATACCATTCGCTGTAATAATAATAAATTTGGAAAAAAGTAATACTTCATTAAATTTTAATAAGTCGTTATTAATTGCAATATTAGTAGTCAATTATTCACTTGAAAACCTTACAGTAATAATAATTCTAATTTATCTGACATACTAATTAGAAGATTCTAATTAGACAGATAAAAATGTTGCCATTTAGGAAGGCAATACTGTATTCGTATAAAATATTGCGTTCAAGCTGGACATCGGCTACAGAAACATGGCTATGATTCATGCTTTATGCTTTTCACTCGATGCGCATTATTCAAAAGCCGTGAAATTCAAACAATCCTAGTCTTTCATGAAATCAATTATACCGTTTGGTAATGTCTGAATCATGTAACACTTACATCAAAGTGATTTTTCAAACGAGGTCAGAAAAATATCAAAATTCGAAGCGGTAATAAGCTGTTACAAGCGATTGTTAAATAAATTACAAATGGAGAAAAATGTTACTTATCGTCTTACCAATATACTGTTATTAAACTCACGGTGACAATTCGTTATCGATATAAATTTTAGAACACAATAGAACTCTATTTATCCGAATGAAATTTAACAAATAATTAATTATCAAATTTAGATTTATGAGTTCACTGGACATGCTATTTCTGATATAAAGGACTTCCTGGATATTACATATCCTCCAAAAGCAGAATATCGAAGATTTAAGTTATTCGTGTGGGAAATGCTTCAGAATATATTTTGGCAGGTGGTCTCGGTAGATATTTAATAAATATTCTAATAAATCAATTTGACATATTATCTCAAATAATTCGGATAAATAGAGTTCCATTGCAACAATAAAGATCTGAAACTATCAAATATAATTTTTAAAAAAAAGGAAAAAAAAATGATTTCAAAACTATTCACGAATTATTCAGACGAAAAGGAACGCAAGGTATTTAAATTATAAAAATTAAGAACTTGATGCTTGTAGATGTAAAGTGTTTCTTTCAATCAAAGCTAAAATAGGTCACACGATCATGCTAAGGACTTATGATTAGTAAGACACAGGTATCATTAATAATTAGACAAATAGTAAAATCAACATGCCTTTGTTTAGATAAAATCAAACAATAGTAGAAATGCAACGGTACATTAAAATTCAGAGAAATAAAAAGGTAGCTTTTAAGATTGAAAATCAGAATCATGGATTTCGAGACTCACCCTTTGGTCGTTCAGGGGCTGGCTTACGAAGTCCATGAAGAGGTACGTCACCACCACTTTGAACAGTTTTATAAGCTAATCGTTGCTCTAATTGACTCAATGGACTGATGTCTTCTTTGCGACGAAATACTAGTGTGGAATCACTTTCATAGCCAGATTCTTTGAGAGCACTGTAAACAATGATAGATATTCGAACAATTACTTCATTATGGAATATTAAATTACTTTCAAATTAAAGATTTTTGAAACTCTTGCAAACTTTGAATAATTTAATTTGATTTTTAAATTTAATTCTTCGTAAGCGAAGTCATTAGAAATATAAAATTACTTCGAATAAACTTCAGATCCACTTACTGGGACATATAAGGTTTCGCTGGACGACTGTTGCGTTGATCGAAAGGCTGAAAACGTGAAAAATTAATTACTGATATATGAAAAATCATTTTATTTAATTAATAAAATTATGTATAAATTTCAAGGTATATTTCATGCTTCTCGCGATTTTATCATACAAAAAGTTTCAATCGAATTCATACATAATAGATTCATAGTTTCAAACGATATTATTCTGACGTTTATGCAAGTGTGTTCATAAAATATCAAACAGGAGTCACGTCACATGCGACACTTGGCCAATGCTAAGCGCAAATGAACAACAATGAAGGACAATCAATTAGCAAATGAGCAAATCAGCTGACATAGAGAAGAGATAGAGAAGAGAGAAAGAATGTACAAGAACATTGACACAAGTGACAGTGTAACAATAATAGAAAAGAAAAGAGAAGAAACTATTTATTTTAATCCCTTGTCTTATGATATGTTACTTTATAAACACTTGGTTGTCTAAATTATAAATAAAATAGCAGTTAAGTTTTATTATTTGAAACAAACTTTTATTATTTGAACTTTCAAGTATCAAATTAAATCATTTAGGAGTGAGATTACTATGGAAAATAGAATACTGATCTTGGTCAAGTCTAATTTTAATATTAATTTATATATTCTGAAATAAGTAACATTAATTTTCATTATTGTGTTGCAAAAAAGACAATATTTAATGAATTGATTAAAGAAGATTATTATAATCAATGAAAATATTTAAACGTAAGTAATATAACGATTAATATGTAATATGATTCCATTTCATAAAACAAGAAATTAACTTGAAAAGGAATTCAAGAGGTCAACAGAGAAGAAGTAATGAAGAAAAGATACAATGTTATTTCTAACATAATATGCTTATTCCAAACAGAATAAGACCTGAAGTGGCAATTCAGAACTGTCTACAGTTCGTGTTTAATACGTCAATCGTGTAGTACTTTGTGTTTATGTGTTTTGTTTATTACGTCAAGGATTAACCCTTTCACTGCATATGACGCATCGCGACGTGTACATCCGCACGTAATTCGGAAGAGAAAATTAATGACAAGAAAAACAATTAAAACATCTTATTAGGATAGCCAACATCTATTGATAAAGAATTTTCTTAGACTATTTGAAAATAGACCACTTGGCATTAATCCCAAAAAACTAAATTAATTATTATCATCCAATATCTATTTTATCGAACTGAGCCAAAATTCGAAAAGTAGAACTAGCACGTAATCAATTTAGTTTCTGCAATAATTCCTTAAAAGCAATGTCCGCGTTATTGCGTTCTTGATGAAGTGTTGGAAAAATCGATGAAGAAGAATAAACACTATTTCCTGATTACAGTTGACATGCGAAATGAATTTAATACCTTTCTTATGGGATAGTGTTAATGTGGCCACTTATTGCGATTCTGCAGAGATACGGTAGCAGAGAAAGGATTTGTTACAGATCCTCTGGTATCTAGCATGATAGGTTACTTTACGTGTATGTGCCATAAGGTTCAATGGTGGGCTCTCTTTTATGAAACATTATTTGTTCCGTACCGACCATTCATTGAAAGTAATGTCAAGTAGTGAGATGAAAAGAAAGGTAGACTCTTGGAGTCAAAGAGCATCAGCCACTTTACTTTTATTAATCGATATCGCAAAGATGCCTAACAAATATTTGTTATAAAAATGAAGCTATCACATCTTCTGCTTTTAAAGCAGGAACTCGTTCACATTTTTTATACTTAAACTAAACTGCTTTCTAGGAAGATACTGGAGGATTTTCCTCTGAAGTAATATAGAACCTGGTGATTCAGGGAAAATTCGTGAAAAACAAACTAATAAAAATTTATATAGAAGAGAAAAGATATTTTAGTAGATGGAGTTCGTAGAGTTTAATATATAAAATCATGAAATAAGGAGAACAGTCTAGCTTGCTATAAATGCAAGATCGTAGATGGTCGAAGTTGCAGCGAAAGGGATAATACCTTAATTTGTCAAAATTGTTACTATCACAGACTGTCAAATGAAAGTCATGTCCGGGAGAATAAATATTCCAGTGTTTCGCCATTAATGTAGTCAGCTTCATCAAAATACGACTATCTTTTTAATAGTCTAACATTTTAAGACATTGTTAACGAAACCTGAGAATACTCAACTATGAGGACATGATTTACACTCAAAAGCCCCTGACAGTAATTCTGATTAATAGAACCCAAACTTCTGGCCACTGACTTCAATAATACTTTCAAAAAATATAATAGGCTTCTTCTTCACAAATTACCCTCCATGCAGAGGCAATTATAAAAAAGTTATTTTATGTTTCAAAATTGATCTCCCTATGTATTTAGATAGTCGTATCGATAAACGAAGAAACTTGGAAAAAGAATTTTCGAAAAACAAATGATTAAAAAACTTTAGAACAACTGTCTGTATACATAATACATAATTTGTAAAGAAGAAAAAGCCAACTATATGTTCGAAAAAAACTTTGATTGAAATCAGCGAATCGAAGTTGGCGAGTTATCAGACTGTCTCAAGAATCTTAAACTTAATACGTCAATCGTGCATTCTACTTGTCCACGATGAATCAGCCTCTAACCCGTGAAGGTGTCGTCGACGACGGTGACGCTAGGATAATGTGATTGCTGCTGGAAATAGAAGAAGACGTGGAAGAAGAAGAAGTAGGCGAGACGCGTTGATGATGATGATGATAATGATGGTGATGATGGTGTCGATGACGATGATCGTCGCTGGTAGCCTGTAGGAGGGTCGATCTGATAGCTGTCGATCTGTCGCCACTCGGCGAATTAGATCGACGAAAGCAACGATCCGGCAGCACAAAGCTCTTGGATCTTCCTTCCAGCATGCCAGTGTGCCAACCGCAGTCGGCAGCCCGATCGAGAGGTCTCACTAGGCCGTCTTTCGAGTAGTCGAGCAGATTCGTGCCCGACCACTGCATCGCAGACGTCCTCTGGGTTTTATTAGTATCGCGGATACAGAGGCTACGGGAGCTATCATCCGCGTTCGTACGTGACTTTCCAATGTTCTCGAGGGCTTTCGAGCTGCTGACCGCTGGTACCCTTACGTTGTGACTGCTCTCCGGTCGGTAGGAGAGGCTCAGAGCCCGATGGCTCAGCCGAGCGTCCAGAAGCTCCTCCATCTCCGTACCCTGAGGATGTCCATTCTCGTTCAACCACTGTCCGCGTTGCGTTGTCAGGCGTAGTTAGCGTCGTCGTAGTTGTCAGGACCAGGACCATCGGGGGTGTAACGGACACGATACGCAAACAGCAGAGATACACACACACACACGCGCGCGCACACAGAGAGGCATCGATCACGGTACGTGTACGTTGCTCGAGTATTTCGATAGGGGACCATATGGTGCGATCTTTTCCAAGAATCGGGATAGACATGCATGGTTAACCAGGTGCGTACGATGGATCAGAGGTATTCGGAAACTATTAGGATTATCATGGCAAATGGACGATTTTGAATTACGCTTCGACGTGATTTGAAATCCAATAGTATTGTATAGTAGAATTTATGTACGTCAATTTGAAGCTTAGGGTGTGAGGAAAATTATTCCATAAACGTTTTATCAATATTCTTAATACAAAGTGGCTGGTTTTTTGATAAGGTGAACAATGGAGAGCAGACTTTATATGCTTCGAAATGTTGTAACTAACTACCAGTCATTTTATATTAAAAATGTTGATGAAGGATTTGTGTACTTTCATCAAATTTTTAGCTTAAAATTAACATGACATAAGTGCTATTTTACAGTATTTTTATCAAATCCTGTTAGATTTCTTATGTTTACTAATCGACCATTTGACATAATATAATCCAATGTTTGAAACCATCGGTTACCATTTGTCAAGGTTAAAGAATATGCTGTGATGAGGAAGAAGAAATGTAGAGAAAATAGGTTTAGATACACTGGAAAACATTCAACGATTCTTAGTATACCACTAACAAACACGAAAGTTATTTATATTTATCGTATTCCTTGATAGCAAGCATACAATAAGAAAATGCAATTTCTAACAGTTCAATTTGATTACCTCATAAATTGTTTAAAATTCATTGAATGAAAAGTTTTTTTTTTTTTTTTTGAAAAATAGATAAGTTCATACTAAACCTGCATTTCAAATTAAAATAAGAATTATTTATGATACGTCCTGTATATTAGAACACGAAATATTTAATGATTTGAGAGCAAGAAATAAATACAGTAAATTGGTAAAATTTAGTATGGTAATGAAAAGAATAATCTTGATTTTTGTTACGGATTTCTATAACATTTTTAGCTAATAAATGATGAAAATCTTGATGGACCAAACTGATGATAGAAATGTACGAAAGGAGTAAAATGAGAGCGATCTGGGAATAGATAGAAAAGAAGTATAGCGAAGGAAAAGTGGAACTGGTACTTATTTAACTATGATTAAGTATAAAAATGGCGTACCCCATCGAATATGTCCATGACCTCGTCCCACCACTAGAAACACAGAATTAAATATAGCGTTAGTCTATGCACTAATCATATGAAATTAAAATGGTATAAAAATTAAACAAAATAAAATAACTGAATGACGTGTTTCACGACCGCTTTTCATCTAAAATTACATTTTCAAATACTATTTTTAATAATATTAATAATCAGATATATTCATTAAAATTATTTATCTTTATTTATAATAATCACTTCAGAAATTATTAATTATTTTACAAATATTTTTTAATACAGGATGTTACTCTATATTAAGAAATTTAATTATTCCCGAAAATCTTTTATTCTATGTTTTAAAAAAAGTTCACCTTGAATCTCATATTTTTGAATGGTCCTGTACTGTTATCCAGTAGTCAATTTTAAATTACATGAAATCGTCGTTTTGCATTTTGAACGAAGAATTTTACTTTCAGATGAAAAGCAAGTCACCGTTCGATCACTGAAAGCAGCACTACTGAAAGCTAACTGAAAAACAAGGAGCACGATGGAATACTGAAAGCAAGAACGTAATTTCGTGTGCTCGACATATCCGAACATCGAAATACATATAGGTACCATCGAAAGAAACGCAAAGAAAGACATGTTTCACACGATGACGCGATTATAAAACAAGCTTTGAACAAATGAAAAAATCAAATGTTGCTTCGTTAATTAATTGAGATTTCAGCCGTTCGATTAAATTGTTACCTTCCTTCTCGTCCGTGTGACAGAAGTTGGCTAGAAAGCAAAGCCATTTCAAACGATCATGTTCGAGACACACCATTCGGGAAGCTCCTACGTATAGTACGTACTGTACTGTGACTCGATACACAGGATGTCTCAAAAGAGATGTACATCGAAAAACTTGCAAAGGATTTTTTGATTCCTTAATTACAGAGAACTTTTTTACTGATTTTCACAGTGTAAATCCTTTTTGAGATTCTACATGTATGGCGACAAGTATTAATTTGCATATATCAAACATCACTTCGATTAAAATTCGCGATCCAGCACAAAACAAGTGTTTGTATTTTTAATCAGACCAGTTTAAAAATCTCGTCTTTATTAATGAGGAAGGGACACAGTATTTTAAAATATCATACACAGAAATTAGCAACCTTGTTCGGTGATCCTTCCTGGTTAAATACTCAAGTAAACCATTATTATAATAAATACTATAAAATTTTCGCAAGGTATAATCTCAAAGAAAATTTATGTCCAAGAATGAAGGTTTATCAGATCGTGGATGAATTTTTTCTGAAAATATGAATTTCCTTACCTCCTTAGCTTCCTTTTCAGAAATGGATGATCGTCCAGGTTCGTAGTCCTCGATGCGTCCAGGTTGATTCTTGTAAATATCTGGAGTGTACTTCAGTGGTCCATTTCTATAATGAGAGAAATGTTTCACAAATTTTTTAAAGGTCTAGTAACACTATACAATTAACACTTTTCATTAAACGTAGAATACTCGACCCCGAGAAAAATCACCTCCTTGTACAACTATACTATAATTAGGGCCATGATTAATAGCAATAAATATAATCAAAAATATTTCTTACTTTCTAGGCATAGTTGACGTAGAGAAATCATTTTCTTTGTTTCGTAGACGTCGTCGATTGTCAAAGGTGGCAGAACGTTCTGTGTACAAACGATGTTCCGGTTCACTCAGATATCCACTGCTACTTCCGTAACCGTATCTCGTCCCTGAACAAAAAGATGCTTCCATTTGTTGCAAGAAATACCAGTGAAATTTACTTACAAGTGTGTTACGAATATTGTTATAAACAGAAGTTTGTATAATACATAAATTTACAATGAATTTTGTGGTAAAAAATCTTGAAAGCTGTTATCTCGGCTGATTGTAAATGGATCATAATCAGATTATTTATCAAATTATTCTACAATAAATGTCGGTTTTCGGAAATGTTATATTTCAATTAATTGTTTATAAGTACATACATAAATATACCTTTTCCTTTTTAATTTCTTTTATTGCTCTCACCAAACACTAAACAAATTAGGAATATTAACCCTTTCGTGCCAAACTTTCTTTTTCTTCACTGTGTCTAAGTGAATGCCAAATACAGATTAATTATTGTTTCAATATTAAGTGAGATTTATGCATCCTACCTAACGTAATACAGTAGAACCTCCCTTATCCGACCTCATATTGTCCCAATACTGTCACGAAAGGGTTAATTTCGCATTTGACAAAGGCTCAAACAGAGAATACGACTATTTAATCTCGCTTTGACAGACCTGTGATGGGAATGAAACAGTAGGGACAGCTGAGGGTGCACTGACACCCTGAATAACGATTATTAGATTAACTGGAATAACAAATTTATGTACCAACGATAAAATATATTAATTTTCATTTTGATTAAATATCTTTATTCTAAACGAAGCAGTCGTTATTCAAAATTAACGATCAAAATCCGACATTTATTATAGGATAACGTAATACAGTAGAACCTCCCTTATCCGACCTCCCATTATCCCAATACTGTACTATTCAATTATTCTGTTATTCGATCGTTCCATTATCTGAACGTGGTGTGTACACATGCACAAAATCGTACGTTCTATCGGCTTACAGAACAAAAAGTTTCCCTAATTAATTTGAATAGTGGAGGTTGTACTGTGCTTGTGTTTAGAGGCAAGGGGTTAAATAAAGGCAAAACACTCCACACGATCCCTGCCGTGTGTATTAAATCATTTATTGTTACTTTCACGCAAAAGATAAATTAATAATTATTATTAGCTCGGTTAACATCAAACACTATAATTAACAAATTACTAAAAAAAACCAATAAAAAGAAAAACAGTGAAATCAACCGAAGAAGAAGGCCTTTAACGCGACGTGTTATTACGGCTAAGCTGTTATTATTAGTTTTTATTGTTGTAATTTGTTCGACTGTAGATGCATGTATTCACCTCTTCTTTGTTTGTAACGAATGGTTACGTAGTCATCTGAAAATGAGATTAAACAGAGTTAATCTCGCAATTGTTCTGATGCATTGTTAATATATTTTTATTCTCGTCAGATAAATATATTTTTATTTATATTTTCAATCATTTAAATTCCAGATTAAAATCCTGTATTCATTTAATTACAACAGATTTTATATCATGTTCTGTTATACAATATTCTACCAGAGCTTGTTAGTTTTAAGAATAGAATAAATTTTAACGGTATTTTAAACAAAATAAAAAATATTTCTGGCTGATAGTATTGTACATAACGAGAAAAGACTAATTTGGCAGACTACAATTTCATAACACTGTTATATATTTTATTATTCAATTAAAAATTAAGAAAAAAAGGTATACATATATCGATAAGCGTTTTGGTTATATTAATTGCAGTTACAATATCCAAGTATCTCATATAAGCATTGAAGCTATTTAATATTTGCTACACAAACTCACCGGGTCTGTCTGCACGATGCAACGAGTCGTACATTCTCTTATACCATTTCGTTTGATTATTCTCCTTGACTTCCTAGAATATTTTTCTCCAGTCAAACAATAAATAATGGAAACTAATCTTTGTTGACTAATTCTTAATATCTTTATTTTGAACGGTAAACAAGAAAAATCTGTGCGTTTTGTATTAAGCGAAATTAAGTTACTTTGATTTTAGAGTTTTAATAGAAATCTCGTACATACATACTTACCAATTTTTTTTCTACTTTTTACACAATCAATATAAGTGAACAATTAATTTTTGAGTTAGAATTTTCTACATTAATTTTATAAATAAAATTGATCAACTATCAATCAAAATTTGCATTGTAAATTATTCGAAAGCTTTCAATAGTGTTTCACAGACCTACCGATCTCAATACAAGAGGTATACCCTCTTTAGTTGTTGGGCCAATACCCTCGAATTTTCGAGGACCTAAATCGGCCATCTTCTTCGGCGGTTCTTTATCCGTTTCCGGCTCGCTCTCGTATTCTTTCTTCACCGTGTAGACTGAGCGAATATCAGTTTAATTTCACATAAAGTAAAATACTGCAATACTCGCGACAGATTTTAGAACACAAATTTTTCAGGAAAGATTCTGATAATATTACACTCACAAAGGTATCTTTTAATTATTATTTTTAAATGGACGATTAACCACGTGGATTCATATACTTACAATTAAGGATAAAATTCAACTCTTGGCTTAATAATTTTATTTAAATTAAATTTTTCTATTTACTGTTTGAAGTAGAATTTCACCAGTTATAATTATAACATCGTTCCATAATAATATCGGTTTTCAAAAATGTTAACTTTAATGTGCAATATTATTATAAAAAATTAATAATAATAAAATAACTTTTATTAAATATTTAAAGTAACAACATTTATGTGTCTATTATAAAAATACATAGATTTTGACGATGTTTATTTTGATTAAAATTGTTTACAGCCAATGAAGTTTTGATTAAAATCCGACATTTTGTTATGAAACAATTTAGGAACGAAATGAAAAAATTGCACTATACTGAAAAGATTGATGTAGATTGTAATGAAAGAACCCACGAGTTTCCTTGACATTACAAGGTAAGGGGTTAAAAGTTGAAAATGCTTGGTGAATGTTACGTAATACTGTAATAAGGTAAATGAAAAATGTACTCACTTATTTCACCTGGACTAACGAGTGGCTTTTCTTCGTTCGTTGAACGTTTCACTGTTTCATTTTCTTCCAGATAAGCAGCTCCTTTGGGGATTTGCCCTTCTGGAATCATAAAAAATATTTCCCTTAAATGATACTACTACGTTTTTTTAAATTCCTGTTAATATTAAAAATAGAATTTTTATGATATAATATTCTATAAATAATTCTGAATGGCTACCATTAGTAATACATTTTTAAAATCATTTTATCTTATTCTTTTGCTTCTAATTGCAAGATCTAATATATTATATCATACCTCTTGCTTTCTGCAGTAGCGTTATAGTTGGATTCTGAGCACGTGGCAGACGAGGCGTCGAAGCTAATGAATTTAGTCCTTGCGATGGAGCCGAGTGCGAATTAACAATTCGCGAACTCTCGTAAACTGCACTTCGAATCGTTTCCTTTTCTTCTTTTTCCGCTTGCCAAGGCGGTGGAGCCTTCTGGGCGGTCTGAGAAAACTAAGTTTCGAAAGAAATATAAATTTGATTGCCAAGAAGTTTTCTTTTTCTGAGGTTTAACGAGAGTGCATCTACCCAGAATATCTGTTAAATTTTAAAACTACTAAACTGAAAGCTTCTAATATGGAATTCCTTTTCTTCATTTTTGAATTGTTAGAAATACTTTGTTTCAGACTTTATTTCTTTACCTTAGAAGAGAGAATAACTACCTAAACATTCCGGTATACAAATATTAATGTGAACCATTGTACACAAAGTTTCATTCACTTGGTACAGTTTAAAGGAAACAGAAAGCCTAATAGCAGTCAATAAATTTCCCAGGGGGATGGTAACGTAAATCGTGATAACTCACTTCCTGCTGTGCTGGCTTTTTTCGGCTTAGAATCGGGCTTTCGAATTGCACTGGCCGAAATTCCTTCTTTTCAGGCACGGGACTGGCACCAGCGCTGGAAGGTGTCCAGACAGGAGGTATTCCACCATCCTTCTGAGATTCTTTTCGTTCGGGACTTGGTTCCTTCGGGGGTGGAGGTGGCTCGCTTCCAGGTGACCAAACGCCTGACAATCAAAGTATGTCGTTAGACCATCGCAATCATTATTCGGCAAATCCCTTTAAAATATTAAAATGCACGCATTAGTATACAAAAACACAAATACAGTCCGAATGTTAATGAATTATTGCATTTCAACGATAATAACAGTCTTGAATTGGTGTTTGAAATTAAAATCACAATTATTTCAAATCGACAAATTACAGAAATCGGTACTTTTATTATTGTTATGATTATCACAACATTAAATCAAACTGCAAAATAAAAATGCATTCTTCTATGCGAAACTATGTCTTATTTATAAAACCTGGTATCATCTATTACCATATCTCAAAAAATTAATCAAAATAAAAAATAATTCTCAAACAATCTATTTAGCTTCGACGTGAAATAGGGTGACTTTCGCTAAATAACGAAAGAATGATTCAATTGTATTAAAAATAATCTTTGTTCTATTTCTAATTCCTATTTTTCAACCAAAGCATTTCATCAAAGTCTACAATCTTACTATATAACTTCCAAGAAAAACAAAGTAGTAAAACAATCAAATTAAATCGAACATTTCGTGGATAGAACAAATATACAAAATCATTTTCACCCTTTCCATTTTCATTGCATCTTATTATTCCACGTAAGTAACAATCGATACGAACAGTAGATTTAGATTCAAAGTAAACAAGTTAGGGTCTTTGCACTGTAGCAGATGACTGTGCCACGTGAATTTAGCAGAAATCAGCCAAAATCAACATTCTGTTGAGACTCGCTAATCTTGGATTGTGGAGGCGTACTATACAGGGCGCCCCATAACTGATAGTGTGATAAAGAAGGCGGATATGACAAAATCTTTTTCTCTGTAAGAAATTCTTTTGCAAAAATTGATTTTAAATATTTTAAATCAAGAGAATAACAGTAACTAAATGTTTATTTTTAAAATTTATCTGAATTAATAAAAACTTTGGATTTATAAGTATTATACAGATTTAAATACAAATGAATTTTTATGTGACAAAATTTTTGTGACTTCATGGAAAATATTTAAGTTTTATAATGTTTCTTTCCTTTTCATTTGTACCAGCCTGTATAAAGCATCGTTCTTTCCGTGCTGATTTCTCAGTCCATTACGTCAACCGATCCCAGAAAAGCGCGAAAGCAATTTTTGGCCGACAGTGTGGCGGCGATAATTATCAAGGTATTAGTTCCCCTTCATACAATTTCGAAATGGTTATTAATTTCTTCGAGGCTATTTGGTATAATCCGGATATCTCGTTAACACTATTATCTTGTTGACTGACAGAGTATCATGGGCACTATCAATTAACTTTTTAACAAGACTTGGATTTATTTAGATTTGTTAAGTTTTCGTAGCTACAGAACTCTTTAGAAAGAAAATTAATTCAGACCCATGTGGGAAATTTCTTCAAATTAAATCTGTATCGAAAGAATTAAAGAAGAATGTAGACATAATCAAACATTTCCATATTATTAATAAGCAGTAATTTTGTTGCAACTCGTGTCTGTTACAATAGCACTGAAACGAACGACGGTAGTTCATTTCATGTAAGATTCGTAAAATTAGAATTCCGTGGGCGTCGATATTAAGGCAGGTTTAATTGGCTGAGGAGCGCTCGAGTACAATACTGAACCGGTTACCTGGAACAGAGGTGTTGCGAGCGACGCCAATTCTCGTTCCAATTAATTTAAACATGGTTGAGGAATTGGATAACTTTAATGATGGCACAACTTCGAACTGACTAGCTTATTTATAGACAAATAACTTTCTTACAAGAATTCCGGAAATAGAAACGAACTTGGTAAAACAATAAAAAGAAAAAGGACTCTAGGATTCTATTTTTACAACAGGTTTAAAAGAGTAGAATTTAATCACAAACATGCATATTTGAAGAATAATCGACACGTATCTTAATAATTAAAGCTATGTTTACTATGTTTATCAAACTTAATCGATTTATGAATATTTAACAAAAATTTATTAAATATGGTAATTATTTCCTCCTTTTTTTAACACACAAGATTTAAAGCATTCTGTTAGTTGCACCCCTTCTTCTACAATTTTTACCTGGTGTCGCAGACGAAGCTTTAAACGTGGGAGCGAACATAACGTTCTCTGAAAAGATCAACAAATCATTTAAAGATTCGATCATGTCTATTTCTGTTTGTTGAAGCACACAGCAGTGATATCAATTCAGAGAAAGATTAACAAACCGCCCAAAATTAAAATTTACTTTTACAATGCATATGATATTCACTTCAACAAAGGTTGTCCTGCTTTCATACTATTGTAAAATTGTTACAAAATTTGGAGAATGTGTATGCTGCAGTATTTTTGCAAGATTTGCAATATTGTAATGATTGTACAAAATAATATATTATTTTAATTTTTTATATTAAGATAAGTTAAGACGTACATTGCTTAACATTTAGTGTGACCAAAAAAAAAATTAATCTTCTATCTATTGTGCCTATTAATTACTTTGTTGATTTCGAATGTTCTATTTAAAGGTGATATCCGCATTGACAAGCGACGTGACCTTTGGAAGCATGCCATAATTACTACTATTCGAGACACAGTATTTGCAAAGAAAAAAAACAGAAGTCTCCTTTTAAACAAGTTCCAAAAATAATACCTACTGTTTTTTTCGTTTAATCGACAGCTTCAACTTCGATTACAGTTTTTTAATGGCTGATCAAGAAATAGACTTTGGCTTTGGAATTCAAATCTGCCTGAGAATAGTGCCTATGAATAAATAATTTGAAATCAGAGTTTGAACTAAAAAAAAAGACGTTTAAAATATTTAAAATTTATTTAAATATCCACAATCTGGTCACTGACATAATATAATTTTATTATTTATTAGAAGATTAGATGAATGATTGTCCTTTCACTGTGATAATAACCGACTTCTGATAATGTCAGAAACTAAGATTCATCGAGACAGTATTCTCTGACCTTTAATCACGATGAAGAAGCTACTAAAGGCCCCTTAAATTGCTTCTTTACGAGAACGATGCAAGTCATTAATAATAGAAGCGAGCTTGATGAGCTTCGAATGAAACAGCAAAAGAGAATTCAAGAACTCAAGGAATCAAAAAGGTAAAATAGCCTATGTCCTGAAGCTACGTATTCCTTAACCTACAGAAAATGGAACAAAAGAAGCTTAAACAAAGTTAGACAATCCATTTGTGTATAAAAACAAACAAAAGAAGAAACTGATAAAAAGTTGGACAATTCTTATTGTCGAATACGAGCTTTTCAATTTCTCGTAACTAAAGAACTGAGGCATTTGTAACAGAAGAAAAGTTTCAATGCTGTTTATATCAGTAAAATAAACGTCTGATAAAATATGTATATTGTTTCAGAAAATAACTGTTTTAAAGAGAGAGCTTACTTTGCAAAAAAGTTAGCAAAGCTATCTTTCAGCTTATTTCATTTCAGAAGTTATTAATTAAATGAAAGTTTGCTGAAATACAAAAGAATATTTTAAATTTTGTCCATGAATCACAAGTAAGAGATACGTTACGTCACTGGAAAAAAAAAATGTTGTATTATCGTGCAGATTTGTTGAATGAGTAATACTACCCTATTATCTTCTGATCGTAGGGTTCTCAAAATAGATTGTCTTGTCAACAGAACCTACTATTGCTTTTATTTAGCACAGATCTCAAGTATACGTATAGTGGAATTAAGGATATCATACTTTAATAATTCCATATTATAAATAATTTCAAACATGATACAATAACGATTCTTTCATTAAAAATCTACACAATATTTTAATAGCCACGAAAACAATTTAATTAAATTTCTACTAACACAATATCATTTATTATCTTAATTAATTAATTGATTAGAGGCTTCTATTATATCTTTAAGGGATTCAATAAACAAAATTATTTATTTATCACATATATAAAAAAATTTAAGAAAATTTTCATTAACTTTTAACTTAATGTATTTATCAAAGTCAAATTTATTGGCATTTTATCAGAAATCAATTTATATTTTCAGAAACTGAAAGAAGATAAAATGCTCGGTGAAATAATAATTTATCATGTTAGAAATAAGAGGAAGAAAAGAATTCCAATACGAATCGATGGATTGATAAAACGTAGCCGCGCAAATTGAAAATTCCATGACCGGAAAGAAGCGAGAAGAAACGGAAGAAAGATGAAGCTAACAAACGAAAATAGCGCGTAACTTCAGCCACGAACACACGTATATTGCAATTTCGTGCAATCTGCTGAGCAGTAACGCGACACCCTTATATAATCAACATACTGCTCCACCTTTCCTTCGATATTAGCAAACCACTCTGGGGTTTACTGATGTTCCAAACTATCATAATCTAACTTTGTTAACAAACTGACTGTCATAGAGATCATCAATGACCAACGACACGAATCTAACACGTTCACTGTATTCATATCTGGGGGATGCTTCAATTTCTATAGGAATTGATCACACATTAGATCACACTTATCTAATTAAAAATACTCGCATTAAATACTTGAAGTTATGGATAACAAATGTAACAAAATGTTATGAAAAGAATAGATAAAAAATACCTATTATGTATTGTTAATGTCAATTGATTTTTATTTTTGATTCTGTATAAGAAATGAAAATGAATATAGGGTTAATTAAATTACATTTACGGAAAATTTATATGTAACATCCAATCGATAAAAGAAAATACTAGGTCATCTGAAAAGTTTGTGCCAGTTTCGATACCGCAATTTTATTACTCTTTCATTAGATAATAAAGATAGTAACTTCGAGAAGTAAGTTTGTTACGACTGTTTGGAAGAATGGTGGAAATTGTAAAAAAGTTCCAACCCCCTTTTTAAAAATTACAATTTGTGACACAAATCACATATAGTTATTGCACATGTACTTGTTACATTTACCTAATTATCATGGATACTGCTTGTATTTTAAATAATTGGATGATTATTTTTTTGTATCATTTACATACAGATAACTAAACTATTATAAAAAGAGTGCAGTAGAATTTTTATTTATATTAGTTTATTTTCAATATCACAAATTTCTAAAGATATTAAAAATCATTCAACCACAAGTCTTTCTTTTGTTTTCATTTTTTGAAACGGAATGTCAAATTTTGTATATATTTATTGCTTTCTGGTATTTATCAAATAATATATTGTTCTCATGTAACACAAACTCGATACGAATTATCGTGTTATAAGAGGGTTACATGTAAAACACATTAGAATGTCCTCATCGAATGGTGAGCTCATGCTTTCAGCAGGTACCTCGTATATTATTTCATGAAACGTAAATATTGTTTCACAAATGATCTTGCAACATCTTTTTAGCAAATGTGATTACACGTGGCCGATTTTGTGATTTAACTGATGCTTTTAGTGACGTCTAATAATTAATCATCATTTAATAAAAATCAAGATTAACTCTGTTAAAGAGCAAAATAGATAAGATTAAACAGAGTTTTTTCGAGCATTGAGTAATTTACAAAAAATTAATTTGGACAATTTAACTCCAAATTGAATTTAGAAATAAAAAAGATTATTTAATTTGATGAGTATGTACTTTTTTTCTTTCCTTTTATCATTTTAAATTTATACGCATATGAATAATTTGTAGTATGATTATTTTCTAATAATCTTCTAAAACAGTATTATTGGTTTTTATCTTCACTTTTTTTTCAACACTCTGTATGAAATAAACTCCGCAGGTTCGAAACACCAAAGCGCTACTCGAAGCGCGTTCCATTTTAAAACAGATCGCAGGACAACCTGTTGAACGAATCCTTTATGCAATGTCGCCTGGAATCGTGGCGTCGCGACGCATCACACTCTGACACTCACTTTTCTCCAACATTATTGCTTCGTCGATCGTCGATCGATTCGGTAGAAATATCAACGCACGATCGTAACTCGCGAGAACGTAAGAAGCTCGAGGGATGACCGAGGACTGAGAAGCGTCGCGACGCCTGAAAACGCGACTACGACGACGCCATCGCCACGATCGGCGACGTTTAACTACGCAGAAGCCGGTGTTTTAGAATAGTCTTGGGACGCGTCGGGACGCTTGTAACGCAGGAAATTCGCGTGGATCTGCTTCACAAGTGTTATTCTTTTCTCTAGTTAGAAGTCTTTTTTTGATACAGATCAATGAACCTGTTAGAGATATTTATCTATAATGTATCGATTAATTAATGTTGATTCATTTATTTAAAATAAAACAGCTATTAATAAATAGTGACTGAGTAGCACGCCTATCATAATCTATTGGACGAATAAAAAGAGAAGGGAAAATAATATTATTTTTTAAATAAACTTCAATCGACAAAGGATACACCTTTGATTAAATAATTAAAAATGAAAATCCGAGGATATTCACAAAAAATGTAAAATAACAAACTGAAGCACTGTATTAAAAAGTTAAGTTTTAATTATCTTCAATAATACACTGCATCATGTGGCTGACTAAATATAGTTATTTCTACTGTGGCGATCAATGTGATGAAGACACAAATAATTAATTTTAATTAATATTTTTAACTACATACAATTTTATGAAAAATATTAATGAGAATAGGAACCTCCCTTTTTAATTTATGAATAATTTATATATTTTTATTAGGTTTTATATCGAGGAAAAATTTCTTCTATTTTTTATTTTAATACACGTAAATGATTCTAATAAATGTTCGTGAATATTTAATCTAACAATAAAAATGAAGCAAGATAAAAATTGATTTCACTGGGAATTAATCACATTGTTCAAATTAAAATTCTTGTCTGTACTTCGCATTTGTAATTTAAAAATACTCGGTTACCTATTTTTCCATGAAAAAAGAAAAAATGGAACCTGTTTCTGACACAGACAGGCTTTAGACATTTAAAGAAATGAAGATAGAATTCTATTACAAGAAATCAGAGATAGAATTCTTTTTACTCTGAATATAATGCATCAGCAGGATCTAAAATAGAATGCTAAAAATAATTACACAGTGTAATTAAAGAAAAACAGAATGCTAAATGAAATGTAAAAATAGGTAGTGAAAGAAAATTTACAAAAAAATCAATGTTTACTGCAAAATATTCAGATTATTAAATTACAGTATCTTTTTTTCATAATTATTATTCATGCAAATTAACAGCATGCCTTAATTAATCGAGCAAAATGAAACGCACCTTTCCCAAACAGAAATCCTTTGCCAAATTTCAAAGCACTGTCAATCTCGTGCAGCAGATCGTACCCATTGTCATTTTCCTTTGCGACTAAGCCATAACTTATCCCTTTAATAAAAGCGTGTCGAAACATCCAAAAAAAAAAGGAAAACAAAATAAATTAGTGCAAAATTTTGTAATGTCAAAAATTGCTATTTAACGATGTTTAAAAGGTTAGAAAAGCCCGTTAGTGGAATATTTACTACGCTTCCTGTTTGCGGATGTATTTAGGAACTTTGAGAACTCCCTGGTGGTTATCTTTATGTAAACTGTGAATAATTCTCTATTTTTAACGATCCAGAAACTAGAGGAAAAACCGTAAGTCGCAGTTCTCTGCTGAATGAGAGGTATCAATTAAAATCTTACTTTTTAAATTTTGCAACGAAGAAAATATTCCACTGATGTTAATTATGGTATTACGAAATTAGCAGATGTTAGAAACTGTGTTAAAAAAAGAGACTAAAGAAATAATGATCTCGAATGGTCTGAATGAAACGTTCCTCTGATTATTTAAAAAAATGTTAAAATGTTACATTTGTGAAAATTTCTTGCAATATATGTAAGTACTCGTTCATCTTTATATTTTTCATAAAATTGTTGTACATGTTACATCATACATACATTTTCTTGAGAATGAGTAATAATAGCAACATGAGATTGCTTTGATAAGAAACTGAAAATAATCCAACCACTATAAGCTGTTTTCAAAATGGAAATAAAAAATAAACAATCTCAAGGATTGTTAGCAATTAGAATTTTGATATAACAAAAAATTAGTTAAAATGATATAACGATCATTACTTCTGCATAAATTAATATTTTAAAGTAGATTCATAACACTACGAATTTATTATGATTAGCTAATTCAGAAATTAAGACACCATGGCACGATACCATTGAAATTATACCATTAATGTAATATATCAATCTGCAACAGTGCATTAACATTTAAAGGGCGGTGCAGGTTTTTTCTTAAATTTTTATATTTTCGAATTAGAATTTTTATACATGTACTTAGGTATTATACTATGAACAATAAAACACCCTCTGAGGTCTAGAAATAGGTTTTTTGTCCTCTAAAGGTTAAATCATTAATAATAATCAGTTTTGTTACTTCGAAAGGATGAAGGTCTGAGGGAGAACCAGTTAAAGCAACGGATGTAGGTGGCAGATCGTGTCGCAATTCGTTGGAAATAGCCAAAATCGAGACAGTGGTTCCGGCGTAAAGCTGGACTCGCAACGAAACGTTTCTACGAGCGGTGGCCTATTTCTCGATGACGCCTATATTTAGGTTCTTATTCTCGAATGAATCATGAACATTGCAACCGACCAACCTCGAGGCTCATCCGCGGTAATTTGACATCGAGGAAAAATAAATCGTCCATGGTGGATATTTACCCTAAACGTCCCTCAATTACACGAAACACGTTTCTTTCTCACACACGGGTAACTTCCTCAGAAATTAATAGTTCCTTGGTTTATACGATCATACGAATTTTCTTTGCGCTATTTATTCTAACATCGTCTATATAGCTTATTTTTAAACTGTTTATGTTGTCTTTAAAGAAATACAAAGCTTGAGTAGTGGCGCCAGAAAAATTAAGTGAAATTAGACTTTATGATGATAGATGATAGTTTTTGTGTACTAGTTCCGATACGATAACCTATGACCAGCGCAAAAGCCAACAAACTTATCTCCTGGCATTCTTACTTTATTGGCAAGAAACCAATCGCAGTCCCTCTTATCAGTATATACAACTGTTTCTTTTTTCTGACCACTGTTCAGTGTCCAAGAAACTTAAGAAAGTTTCCGAATGTTGTCCAAATAATTTCTTTTATTGGAACTTCTTATAGTAGGAATTACTTTATGGATCAAATGAATTAAACTCACAAATATTTTTGGTAAAATATTAAACCATGATTTATAAATTAAAGATTCGAAGTTTATATAAAAAATATTGGAGTTTTAAATATTTACCAATTCTTTAAATTAAAATAATGAAAACTGTTTTAAACTAATCTTAATATATTCAGCTTTCAATTCTTAGAAATATTTTTATAGACTCCCTGGTTTACCGGAAAAATTCTTATCAACTTAATTTGAGATAAAAGTTAAGCAATACAACACCTTAAAAAATAGCAAAACACAAAAATAAAAAATACGGTACTCATACAAAATTCAAATCAAAATACAAAACCATTCTTTCAATACCGTTAGTGAAGGCAGATGGAACACCTAAGTAGTACAACTCAACGATACGAACGTGCATTAGTGACTGTTATTTATCTAAATTGTATCTCATACCCAAAATGAGTAACTGAACACCTTAAACAACTGTTTCAGTTTCAAAATTAAAACAAAAGATTCTATCATAAAAAGTATTTTCTGTTCTATGAGAATTTAGTAATTGAAATTAATTTTAGTAGCAGTCATTCAAAGTGCTAAGTTATAATGACTTACTCTGTACAAAGGTGTTTCAAAAACAGGTGGACAAACTTTAAGAATAGGAATATGTGTTTTAACAGGACACCTGTAAATATTCTCTTAACTATCAAATTTAGAGTTATATTCTGCTATCAACGATGAAAAAATGGAAAAAAGGTTCAATTACAAAGTTCATGATTTTCAATTTTAAATCTACATATAACAAATTCTTTTCAAATTACAAATTTCAATTTTCAAGTTAGAGTAAAATACAATTTTTAATGGATTAAGGTGTTTAATTTTAAGAGGGATATCCTATACTTTAGAATAATTTAATTAAACCCTTGCCTTAATGAAGACTGATATTTTTCACGTTTATTATTCTACTGTAATTGATTTTAATTTTAAGACAACCCAACTCTTTTTAACTTCAAAGACATAATTTCCAAAATCTGTTATAAACGAAAAAATAATTATATCCTAGAAAAGAAAATTTTCTTTTATTTAATGATAAACAAAATGATAATGAAGTCTGATCACCTGTTTCTGGAACCCCTCTGCACAGGATGCAGCAAAATTTATAATACAAACATAAAAATAATAATACCTTACAGAAAAATAAACAGAAATCATAAAGCAGTCTTTTTTATTTAAATCAATTTTAAAATTTCATCGAGTAATCCTTGTATTGGTAACCGATATCCGGATATCCGGATACCCATTTCTATATTTCATTTTAACAATTTTTTATGTTCTTGTGAAAATATTGCCAAACCACTCCGGAGGTCCATTCATTAATCATTTCCACGCCGATTTACATTTTCAAAATTAAAATTTATAGAGACAATTTTAAATGTTGTATTTTCAATATCCAATCGAAATCTACCTATACAACTGAAATCAGCTTTTAATTGAACAATTTTTATTTCCTCTTTTTTTTAAATCTAATAATTTGCCTCGTTACCTGTGATGCAAATTTAATTTTAATTATTTTATGGAATAACAAAAAATGTCATACTTAGTTCTCAAATGAGGACAGTGAGCTGAAATGCGTTAAGCTACGGATTAGATAATCCATTTATCCTAATAAACAACCACCCATTTGTTTAAAAATATTTAACCTTTTTTAAAAATATTTAAAGAAAAAACACACAGATTGATGTCTAATTATTTAATTAAAGAACAAAGCACTCAATGAAATTTCAAAATTGCTTTCCTCCAAAACAAAGTTCCAAACAAAAGAAAAATATATTCTCGCAACAGGTATCACGATTTTCTCGTTTGCGCTATGAATTCTGCAAAAAAATGGAAAATTCAAGCGGAAAACACTCGGACGAAAAATCGGAAAACCGACGTGTAACAAAAATCCTCGATTCGACGGAACTCACCGTCCTTGTCGGACATTTTGAGGAACTCTTGCAAATGCTTGGGCAATTTTCTCGCGTCCTCGAGCTCTTTCCCGTCAATCAAACACTTTGCCTCGACAATATTCTCCTGGTCACGCTTCCCATCGCTCTCCGACTCACTCTCGTCCAGCTTAATACCGAACTTATTCAATCTGTTTCTCGCCTTCTCGATGAATTCCTTTTCAACGGAGCACATGCCGCTTTTTCCCAATTTATTATTCGATTTCTGGATATCTTGACGCGAGCTGATCTTCACTACTTTGTGCTGTTTCCTCTCTTCCCGTTCCAAAACCTTGTGCACGTACTCGTCGTACATTCGCTGACGAAACGCCTCGCCGTTAACCACCACCGCTGATGCTTTCGGTATATCCGTCTTCGTCTTCCCCGTACGATCATCTTTGTTCTCTTTCTTAGTGATTACAGAATGCTCGACGCGTTCGATTTTCTCGCAAGACTCCTCTTCGTGAACGCCATTTTTGATCTGCACCTTCTTCACAAAGTCCCTGTGTCCCTGTTTGTTAATCTTCTCCGAGTGATCATTCTCCACTTGCTCGGACTTCTCCTGCCAGCTCTGGCTCTCCACTCGAGAATCATCCTTCGAATCCTTTGAAACGTCCTCTTTATCACTGGTTCCCATCAAAGATTTCTCTTTCCCCTGTGACTTTTGCTTCACGTGCGTTTGAAATTTCTCAAACGCCTCCTTCTCCTCCTCTTCAGCCAGGATCACATTCTTCAGCTGGTTCTCCAACAATTCTATGTACCTTAATTGCTGTGCAAGGTACTCTTCGGGCACGGGACACTTCGAATGACCCTCCGTTTGATCGTCTCTTTCGGTCTGGAACTTCTTCAGATTCTGCACGATCTCCGTGGCCGTCGTGTGCTTGAGGCCCTCAGCGTTTCCGTATTTCCGGGGCTCCAGGCTGCTCCTAGCCGGGCTCTGATCGAAGATGCTCGTGGTATCGATGCACGACCTATCCACGTTCACCACGCGTTTAATTCGTGGCGGAACCTCGACCCTATCGTCTATGAGGGCAGGATTAACGTTATAGCGCGGGTCGATGGTTCTCTTAGGAGGTGTTCGCTTCCCGGCAATTTCGGGCGCACCTGACTTGTCGATAAGAGCGCTGTTCAGGGTAATTGGACTTCTGTTGAAAGGCGTCGAGCTTCTGGCAGGAGGGTCAGGCCTTTCCACCGGGTTCACCATTAGAGCGGCGTTGGCGCGATGTCCATGCTCCCCGACGCTGTCAACTACTGGCTCTTCGACAACAATTTCGATTCTTCTCTTATCGGCTCGTTTCCCGTCGGCCGACGGTTCCGCGAGTAAATCGTCGGCGAGAGATGGCGCTCGGATGTCAATCGGTTCTTGTCTGGCCAAGTTCAGCCAGTCGCAAAGGCGAGTGACCTTAAAGCGCTCGTGACCTTTCTCCGGACTCGACCATTCGGAAGACAACTTCGAATGTCCCGAATTCACCTGACTGTGAATAGGACAGCTATCAGAGTTCTCTTTGATGATCTCCAGGAGTCTCTTGGTCGACTTGCTCTGAGCATCTTCGGATTTCGAGGGATTCGAATCAGGTTTACGTAGATCAATCTTGTACCTTGGAACTGGGACGCAAGATGGTGGTTCTTCTTCGTAGTAAGTGTGTCTGTTGAGGAACTTTTTATGGAGGTCCAGTAAATTGTCCGCGCTCGTTTTTATCGTGGTCTTCTGTTGAGAAGGAGAGAGACAGAGGAGCAGTCTAGGATCCCTCGTTGTCGACAAGCCTACCCACGTTTCCGGTCTCTCCATCGCGCGTTCCTTTTGTTCTAATTGCAGATACTTATTCCGGTCTGAAACAGGGGTTTTACAGGGATCAGGGGGCATCAGCCCTGGCGAAGCTGTTAGTCTAGCTGTTTCGAGCTGCTGCTCACTCACTCCATGCATGCCTAAAAGGCCTCTAGCATCGTCGTTAGCAAACCTTGAAATCGGCCGAAGAGTTTTGAAGATGTTAAACTTGGGCAGCATTAACTCGTTGATTATTTGCGGCCCGTATGGCATCGACAGAATTCTCTTAACGCAAAGGTCTTTCAAAAGCTCTGGCTCAACTGTTCCGTTCAGTAACTGATTTTTACTACTATCGCTACTTCCTACGAGTTTATAAGGTAAATTCTCGACTGGAGAATACGGTATAGGTTCCGGAGTGACTGGACCTTCGCGTCCATTCGTAGCCTCGTACAATTCCTCTCCCTTCAGCAAAGGTAGTTTACTTTTCAGGCTACACGACTCCACTTCAGTTTCGCGTTTCAATTTACTTTTCCTCGCTTCTTCCGTTATTATGGAGCAAATATCAGTCTGCCATGTTTCCATGGGATTGTACTTTACTGTGCTCAAAGTGGTAGCGCTGCTGGACGAGTCCTGACCCTGCAGGTCATTCGTCTGCTCGAGTGGTACTCGTTTATCATTCAGAATAGACTCCAGTATGTCTGAACGACTCTTATCGTTTTCATCTTCGCGAACGATTGCTTTTGTCTCAGTGTTCTCCATCGAGTAATTCTCATATATCTCCTCGAACTCCTCCTCGCAGCTTTTCGATGCCGGCGACTTCTTCGACGATTTTTCAATCTTTGTTTCGTTTTTCACGATCCTCTGTCGGGTGTGTTCCAGCTTCGAGTGAGAAGCTTTCGATTTACCAGGCACAAGCGGTTCGTTCTCGGGCACTGAACATTTTTCCCAGTCACGCGTTATTTCAGGACTTGTTGCACTGCCAAGCTTGGCGCCGTTCTCGATTGAATTTCGTAATTCGGTAGCGCTGTCGCTCGAGCAGGCCCTTAGATCATCGATGATCTCATGGATTTTCTCTGCTGCATTCGAAATGTCGCAAGTGTTTCGCATAACTGCGTCGTTGCGTGAAACAGCCGTCGGTGAAGGATCATTTATATTCGGCGATGTTTCTGATGAACCTGATTCGAGTGGATGGAGATTCTCTTTTGGAAGAGGCGGACGAATAGGTGGACTTGTTTCCTTTACGTGAAGTTGAGGGTTTGCTTTTTCTTGAAAATCGACCTCCACGAGACTGGAGGATCGTTTTGGAGGAGTTGGAGGACGTCGTTGTTCCTTTATCACAGTAACTGTTTGGCTTCTTGAGTGTGTGCTCTCTTCTGAAGATTTTATCGTCAACGAAGTCTCCTTTATTACTGATTCCGAAGTATTATTCACGGTACGTGTATCTTGCTTCTCTGGATCGTTAAATTTCGTATTCGTTCCGTTTTCTGGTGGTTTATTTATTTCATCTTTTGTGGATTTTTCAGTTGATGTCTCATCTTTAGAATTACTTTGAAGAATTTCTTGACTTTCGTCCACTTTCGATTCTTCTGTCGCATTTTGTAAGCCCTCAACTGTTGAATTATTGTCTAAAGTATTATTCGAGTGCTCAATTGAATCTACATCTTCTGATTCTTTGTTAGAATCTTCTACATTCTTAATTAAGGTCTCGTTGTCGTTATCTAATTTTTCGTTCGAAGCAGTAATTTCTGAACATTCCACTATTTCAGATTTTCTGACGTTTAAAGGATCATCTTCATTATTCTTAGAAAAATGTGAGTCTGTGTGCTCATTTGAATCTACATCTTTTGATTCTTTGTTAGAATCTTCTACATTCTTAATTAAGGTTTCGTCGTTTTTATCTAATTTTTCGTTCGAAACAGTAATTTCTGAACATTCCACTATTTCAGATTTTCTTACGTTTAAAGCATCATCTTCATTATTCTTAGAAAAGTGTGAGTCTGCATCTTCTGATTCTTTGTTCGAATTTTCTGTATTCCTCATTGGGGTTCCATCGTTATTATCTAATTCTGAACACTCAGCTGCTTCAGATTTATCATCTAAACTGTCGTTAGAAAACTGTGACTGTTCTTCTTCAGAGCGTTTAAGTGAATCTATCTCATCTGACTCTTCCTTTGATACTTCTATATTAACATCTACCTCGTTGTCGACAACCTTATTTTCTTCTTTGCTATAACTGTACAATGTTTCATCGTTCCTTTTCTCTTCAGCATCTACTGCATCATCGCTGTGCAATTTGGATGGTTCATTTTTCTCCTCTTCAGATGGATCTCCATTACTGAAGTCTTCTTTTATGACGTCTCTTTCTACATTCCCCTGACTCAAAGTACCATTTTCTGTACAGACACCAACTTTTATATTTTTCTTCTCCAATTCATCTTTTAAAACATTCTTCTTCAATTTCTCTTCATTTGAGGAACTTTCGTTCGTTTCTACATTTTCACCTCCATCGTTTTTCAAACATACCTCTTCGTCATCCGAATCTACATTAATCACATTTATCTTCACATTGTGTTCTCTCGCCATCTTTCCCTCAATCTCTTTGCTCCACTTCCTTCGATCGAAATTTCGTTCGTCCCTCCGATACTTCCCAATTTCTTCGTTAATAAAATCCCTGATATGTTGCTCTTCGTCCTCCGACAATTTCTCTCCCTCCTCTTGAATGATATCCAAAAATCTGCTTGCAGCCTGAGAGCGTACATGATGGGACTCCGAAGTGACGTTTCTTTTCCTAATCTTCTTGGAAGAATAATTGGCAACCTTTTCCGCCGGTTTACGCGTCTCCTCGACGTCTTCGGGATACGTCGGCAATTTCAGTCCCTCGATAAATGTCCTTAATTTTCTCTCCACATCTCGCGGCATCACGGTGTCCCAACCGTGTTTGCCTTCAGTTTCCTTCTCCGTGTCTGATTCCATCTCGACGATCACTGGTTTCGCGGAATCAGTTTCGACGTCGCAGTCACTGACATCGTGAATCTGCAGTCGTTCACTGTTCCCAGATGATCCCTGAAGCTTCTGACCGTTCGATGAACAAGGAAATGATTCTATAGGCTCAGAAACAGTGACGTTCGACTGGTCTTCCGGGTTTCTGTCTCTGCGACCCGTTTCTAGGATACCAACTCCAGGAATGTGGTCAATTTTAGCCTCCAAAGGCAGACTGCTGATCGTTGTTATCTCCACCACCTTGATGCTTGGCTCCACGGTACCCTTTTCGATCTTGTATCTCTCTTCCCTCGTATATCTACTGGTCTTGGAGATTTCTTCTTGCAGAATCGTTTCAGTGTCTTTTGTTGCAGGTTCAGCTGCTCGTTGCGGTTCGTTGTAATGTATATTCTCCACGTAGGAGTCGTTCGTGCTTATACTCGCGGGATCATCAAGAGTTCTGGCGTCATCTGGATTCTCTACGGTGTTTTCGTCGTCTTTGGAAGTTTTCTCTGGGCTCGGATGCGGCTGAAAACGCCTTCTGTTGCGACCCCTGCGATTTCTGCGATTCCGCGCACCGTGTGGCATGGTAATTTCTTCGCTATCTGTCGCGTAGTCCAACGATTCGCGAAATCCTATACAGTCGCAGAATCGGACGGGAATGTTTAATCGCGACCGGGAAACTCGTCGTCAACTCGGAGAAAACTTTAACTCTGAAGGGCTTAATAGCATATTCTATTTACGGTAATAACAATGAAAATTTATGCGAAGTTGAGTCTACGAAATGCTTTCTTAATGAATTGAAAAGCTATTTGAAAGAATATTGGAGATTTCTGTATTGAATTAGTTCCATTTATATCTATACAGTAGCAGGTATTGTAGGCTTTCCTAAAAAAAATCACGATGCGAGGGAAGGAATCCTCCCATTATTGGAAAATTTTTCACGAAATAATGTGATTTATGCACGTGTAACTTAAAGCTCTATCGATTAAGGGAAAATTTAAAAGTAGAACCTTACTATCCATCTTACTTCTTTTTTTAAAACAGTAATTCATTATTAGACTTTTTCTAGAGCCCACTTTAGATTTGCTGTAGATTACTTCAAAATAAAAAGCAGGTGATTTAACGTTCGAAAAGTACTTATAATTCAGAAAGAAAGCATCTTTTTCATGCTCATATTATGTAATAAATAGAATATGCTTTTGAAGTTTGACCACCTATTTTAGAAATACTCTCATTGAAATATCTAGGCAAAATTATTTATGCACTATAAACTGTGTACCTATGCAAGATCAGTCATGCAATTAAGATGGACCACAACTCTGGTTTCGTTGAAAGTAAAACAAAATAAAGAAAAAAAAAGATATTACATTTTTTCTGAAGTTCTTGAGTACAGTATCAGACAAATTTTATGTATGATTAATATTGTACGAATTGGAAATTAAAAAAATGTTTAGTTCACAGCATCTATCAAGTATTCAGAGCTGAAAGGGTTAAAATTTTTGCGATTAAGGCGGTTAAAAAACATTGACGTTTTGATAATGCTTTCTCGCGAAATTAAATAATAATTTTTAGCAACAATCCTGAGCTCATCGTCCACTTCAATCAAAATGGCACGATAAATAAATTATTTTATACTTTAGCTTTTGTAAATTTAATGGATAAATTAATGCGGGATATAAGCGGGAAAAAAATCATACCTGATCTGATTAATTTCAAGAAAATTATTACTAACAAGAACAATATTCTTGCAAATTTTACTGCTAAAATGTTGAATATTTTTCATAAAAATTCGTACATGGTATTTGTACATGTCAATATAAAAGAAAAACAAATCACTATTGCATGAATTACACGTATATTCATATTTTGCACCCCTATGATCTAATAATCTGTATCAACCTTAAGAGCTACTTTCATCCCTTTAAAGTTGATAATTTACAATACAAAAACAAAAAATATTATACTAAAAGATAATGCACTTTATAAGAAAAAATTCTATCATATTAACCCTTTGTACCTTGTTGAACAATTTATGTACTTTTATTTTATAATCCATAATTATAAAATTATTTTAACACTAAAATTATAATTATTTCCTCACAAAACCTAAGAAAAATTTTGAAACAAATTACAACAAATAATGTACAAAGAGTCAATATTTTAGTCCTCTGGAGTACTACAATTTGCATGTTTGAATGTTCAAAAATAATGCAATGGCGATAAGTTAGTCTTTGAAATGATATGAAGTCGTGATTCTGATGCTTCGTTCGAATGAAACTAGCAAATGCGAATAATGCGAAGGAGAAAAGAAATTGATATTCCTTGCGATCGTGCAACAAGCATGACTCAGGCTAGCATTCCTAGAATATTGCCTGTTAATTGAGTGACAGACATAAAAATTGCTATTCTTACTTGTTTTAGCTTCGTCTCGTTTGTCAATCAAGGAGCTCTTCGGACCACCGTTTTGATTAGCGTAGCTTCGATCAGGTTTTGTGTCATCTGAAAAGAGAATGCACTACATGTAAAACACTTTTCGTAACTCGTCAAGATGGTAAATATTTTTGCACAACAATTACACTCTTCAACACGTATTTAAACCACTAATTTTAATTTCTCTATTATCTATTAAAAATATATGGATATAAGACTTTAAAAGAGAATCTAATTACACCATGTAATAGAATAGACAATGGATGATCTTGGACTGGCTGTTACAACTGTCAAATAGCAATGTAATTAAAAATATTCGAGTAAATATGCAGACAATATTTCTAAAAAATAAAATATGAAATGAAGCAGCTTCGAGAAGTAAATTAGTTGCGGAGGTTTCTATCTCGAGAATATACTGTCAGTCTAATAGAAAGCATACTTTGGAAATGACAGGTAATTATAAACAACTGTGACTAGACTTCATTTCAGTACTTGCTGATTTTCTAAACTATTTCTCAAATAAGAAGACAAAATATGTATATCTCAATTTTCTAGAGAGTTTACCATCACTGAGAATGCACATAATCAAAAAATACTTAATCAAAAAATTACTTTAATCTTCTAATCACTCTTGTAATTCCAATCACAGAATTAAAATTATGCGGATGCCAAAGGTAAGTTACATATAACACGTCAATTTTCTTCTCCTTCAGCACTCAAAGAATAAATTCAAAACTTCAACACACGTAATTACAAAATGCAGGAATTTCAAGGTAAGGAATTAAAGACCGAAGACAATATCCAACGGACCTAGTGCGTAAGAAATCCATGAAGAGTGGCGATAGAGCCGATTACAGAGGCCGAATGAAACGTTAACGGATCACAAATCAGCGACATGGCCTGTAAGGTCCATGAATCGCGGGAATGGACTGAGCGTGAACAGATCTACCAGCCGTTGAACATGCTCCTGTCCCCACCCACGCGTGTATACCGTCAACCTGTGTTGTTTGTACACATGCTTACGAATCAGAGTTTCTCAAACTGTTCCCGGGTTAACCTCATAGAACCGTGCTTTTACCCTTTCACAACTAAAAGTGGCGATAGTCGTACAACGTCAAACGTTCACTGCAGGGGCTGGAATTTAAATTTTCACCGAGGGATTAATGATACGACGGGCCCTAATTTTAATTAATTAGGCCTCAAATCCCTAACTGCCCATCAGGAATTTCCCTGAATTTCCAATGGTTAGTACACCCCCCAGTAAACCCTGGTTCACTGTATAACGGAGGTGTCTGTACTCAGCCACCGCTGATCCCTTATTGAATATTAAGGGTGATTACAGTCAATAGCAAGCTTCTGAACTGAATTATTTGACAATATAATACTAGGTTGCATATTGCTAAACTGCACATTATCACTGAAACCATATTAAAATTGAATTGAAAAGTTCTCCCTTACTCTGTCTACCTTTCAGACACCATGCCTTTGATTATCCTCTGTTTCTTTCAATATTAAATTAATTAGCAAATTAAGCAAATTAAATTAATAATTATGTACCTCGTTTCCAAGCTTTTAAATTTCACTTTTTTAGAAGTCGCATAGGGTTGAAAAAAAGATGCTTTTGCATACTTAATAATTATAATAATTAGGGTATTTTATCTCCAAGGATGATTATTTAAATCGCGTCGACGTTTTGCATTTTGCTTCACGCTAATTTTGCGATCGAATTAACTGTGTTTCCTCTGAGCTCAACAGAAGCTGCTCCCACTTTTATAATTGCCACTGTTGTCCTTCACTCTTCAATAATTTCGTCTGATTATAGGATCAATTACGTAATTAAGAAGCGTAATGTATATCACTGTTTCAGAATGATCCTTTGTGCAAAATTAGACGAAAAGAATAATTGATTGCCACGCAAAAGCTAAAGAAAAGTTTTATTTCGATAAATAATTTCGTTATTCCTATTTCAAGTACTCACTACAAGTATTTCCAATTCGGTGAATCAAAGAATTTTTAATGACACTAGGGATGGATTTCTATGGAAATTCAAACGTCAACCAAATATAGGTCAGTGACCATATTAAACCACATTATCAGTATGTATATCTATCCTTTTCTTCTCTACATTCTTTTCTACAGATTTTCGACCTATTCGAATTGAAAACTGTAAATCGCAAAAAAAGAATGCTTTCTTTCTCCTTCACAATAGTCAGTTCGAATTGAAAGTTCAAAGAACTGAAAATCGAACGGTAATTTCTGTAACGAATTTAGGTGACACGTGATGTAACGAAAAGTGTGGAAAAATGGATGGGTGTGCTCAGCACTGTAGTCGTTCCGTATTGTTTACTCGGAAGGAAGTTCAACTCGGAAGTGGCACTATTCATGAACCTCGTACGAGGGGTGGAGAGACACACAGACCTCATCCATCGTAGTGCGTCACCGTGTACTTATGTTTACCTCGAATCTTTGTGTGGGTACACCCCACAAACGAGCTGAGGTGTGTTTAATGCAACACGTACGTGGATGTGTCTGTATGCGCACAAGTTTGATGTAAAAACGTCATTTAGGGGACTGGCTGTGCAAGCGTGACTCGAAATTGTGTACCTAGACGGTTGTTGCTGGATTCTCGACAGAGTTTCTCAAATTTTGTTCACCTTCACCTTTTATTTTTATTTCAAATCTGCTATTGCATTGGCCCAATATCAAAAAGTACGAAAAGTACAATGCAACTTTAAAGTATAGTAACAACTTTCGTTTGCAAACATCTCGAAAACTAAGGTCGAGTGGCGATTATATGTGTAGAAAAAAATTGATTAGAATCATTATCCCAACAACACGAAAAATGAACAAAATCGGTGGGGTTGATGAAATATCGATAATTACCCTAACTTTGCTTGGAAATAGCTAATACACAAGTAGAGTACGATTCGGTGTGATTCGCTATATAAAATTAATTAAAAATAACCCGGCTATTATAATCGAATTTCGGCTACTGTTATCAATTGTAATAACTACACTTGGGAAGAACGATAAGAATTCTTAATATTATTAGTCCCAAAGTGATCATAATAAGCGAATTCCATTATAGCTCGCTATAATGTTCCGGGGTTAAATCTGTGTAGAGTTTGAAAATAATAAATAATGACTTATAATTAGAACGAAGCTTAAGGATCCCTAACAAGGGTTCGGCTTCTGAGCCGTGGAGGACGCATAGGCAAAGGACGAAAGATGGAAGATGAGGCTGCGGAAATGCGGGCTTGGCCCCTTCGGGGCATGACGCCCAACGGCGCACCCATCGAAGGCGCGTTAACGCGTCGGCGTCGGGTTCGTTCGACGCTGATGGTCATACGTCGATTACCAGTGTCCGAGTGTGTTCGTAAAAAAGTAATATCGCTGTTTAAAATACCGTGAAGCGATAAATACTCGACACTGATCGGCATTGCACAACGTACCGTTGCGATTTATAAAATTAATAATTTTATTCATTCGACAGTAAAATTCAGAATAAAACTTGATTCATGTAACATTTGTAGTAAAAAATGTATACTCAAAATTTATACTGAATTAACAGTAACTTATATAAAATTTAACAATAGCTTTGGATATCATTGGTCATCGTATAAATAATTTAAAGCAGCAGATGATAGCATTGAAAATTAAAAATTAATTTTTAATATCTTTAATAATTCAAACTAGATAAATTTGCTATTTGCTAAAAAAGTCTTTATAAAATTTATTAGGCTATGAATTTTAGAGAAAGGAAAAGAATGCACTGGTTTGGGAGCATTACGTAGAGATATCGATAAAAGCAATTTCACTTTATCGATTTCTTCTTGGAAATACCAAAGTATCTTTGCTAGTGCTATTAACTAATACATGCCTTCTATCACGAAAGCTATTGCTGAAATTAGAACACACACAGTGACCCATATTTACTTCCTTCTAGGTTTCTCATTACGCTAAGTGTTCAAACTTCAAGTATTTATTCGTTATCAATATGTGACTTTTTAAAGTATCATGACTTGCCAAATAAATTGCAATTATACTTTCCTATCGAAAATATGAACAAAGAACTAAACTGAAAACTGTATTTCATATAAAGTATTTAATATCAATAGATTGGAAATTGATTTTGTATTATAAATTTTATATAATTACAAAACCTTATTTTTATACGTAAAATTCATAAAGTATGACGCAAAAAATTCATTACTATAGATGTAAAGAATGAAAGAGAGAAGTTGAATGAATCGATTAAAATCTTTACCGAGTTCCACTATCAGCAATCTGTAGTTTAATGGTTCTTGACCGGAGGGTAAGCAACCCTAAAGAAGTAATTTGGCACGTTTTAATGGTTATTAGGGTATTGAACTGTGACATAATTAACATTCAGGAGTTTAGCTAACAAAGAACTACGATAAAATCTTGGGAACAATGTGAATTCTTTAAAAAAGGGAACATCAAATTTATTATTGAAAGAACGAAGGGGTGTTCAACACTTTAATTATATGAAATATTGTAACTAATGTATCCGAATAATCTGAACAATTTCAGTACGGCTAAATAATTGGAAAATCATATTAAAATTTATGTGAAAATATTTAAACTATTTTACTGAATTTGCAGAATTTCGCACCAACGAGATGCATTTAAGCTTTATTAAAATCGCTATAATTAAATGGAGATAAAAAAAGAAATAAAATATTGCACGAATTTAATACGACATTTAATGTTGATTTTTATTATAGAACGTTCACAATATGAACATTTATTACTTCTGAAATAATTATGATATTTCCACACAGAAAAAGTAAAACTGAAATCGATTAGTATTCAGATATTAATAACTGCAATAATAAGTCCAATGAAAAGCTCCAAACATTTCGTTAAAAAGAAGATCACTGGATATGTAACAACCTAATATCACCTCTATTTATGTACAATTTTTCTCTATTAAATTATCTATATTAAATTAAAATTGTTATTATAATAAATGTAACAAAAATAACTGAAAATCGTTCCCAAATATTCGTAAATAAACGATCTAAATAATCTTCAAATAAAAAAACCACCCATCAAAATTTATTTCTCCTTTTATACATATTTAATCAAGTTGCAAAAATTGTAATCAATTTCTGAAAAAGATATTCCTCCACATTTGCATATTTCAAATATTCCATTTGTTCCATAGTTTACCATTTTTTGCGGTGACAACGGGCAGCTTATCGAAGCTTCCATCAGAGCAGACACCTTCCTTCATCCATGCACAATCCGATAAAATATCTTCCTCGTGAACTACATCCGGTGCATCAATTTTTTTCCGCATTATACAACTTCTCGTCCTTTCTTCATCCATCGTTTCCTTCCCTTCCTCGTCCAATACATCCTTGTCTTCATTCTCATCCTCGAAACGTACACTTTTGCATTCTTTAACATCGTCGAACAAAATACCGCGAACAGCTTTCATTTTCTTGCTTTTCAAAATCGGTGCTCGAACAAATAGATCAATCACGGTTCTTTCAATATCCAAACTCTCGTCGTTACAAAATCTGAATCCAGATTTCCTCTTTCCGCTTACTTTTAGAATACCCGAATCAGGATTTTTCATTTTTCCATAAATTTTAGAATGATAAAATTCATCAGTGGTTTCCGGTATGGCTACGGTGTTCATTCTTCTGAAATCCAACGTGTTTAGCTTGTTTTCAAAGTTTTGCCTAGTTTCGTCGCTTCTGAAACTGGCCGGAGGTTCGATGAGAAACTTCAGCGCTTCCAGGTGTTCGTAATATTCACGCTCGAGTTCTTTGCTTCCGTTTCCGTCTTCCTTACAACCGTTAACCAGAGTCCTTGAATTATTTTTTCTGGACCCTACGAAAACCGCCTCACGATTCTTATATCTTGATCTTTTTACTCTGGTTCTAGCCAGCTCTCGTTTTTTCGACCATTTATGAATCTCCAACCTATTTCTAGCTTCGATTGTTCTATTTCGCTTCCAGGATGAGCGAAAAGAACGTAGCATAGATAAGAATCTGGAGCCTGGATTCCCGAACGTCAACTTCCGTTTAGATTTCGGGTGATATGAACGTCTGTCGGGTCGTTTCGTGGTGACCAAAGGGTCTGGTGTTTGGAATGAGATTTTTGAAGTTCCTGTGTCTTCCGTGTTGGTAAAACATTTTGAACAATTGAAAAATTTCATTTTGAAATATGATGGAAATTTGCTTTCTGAAAAATGCGATCGTTGGATGGTTTGGTGTTTAGAATATCTCATCTGATGTCTTTGTGATTAAAATGAAACGTTTAATGCACGTTTTATTGACTGTTTGAAGGTACAGTTAGTAGCTAGTGACGAACTGTTAATTGCTTCGAATCATTTTAACCTTTGAACAGCAGAGCCTGGGTCCCTCTCCATGATCCGCCGTCCGGGCGTTAAACGCTCATTATTTGAGAGCCTCGAATAATTTCTTTATTAGGCATTTTATGAGGTGATCATAATGATTGGAACCAACTTAACACAATGCATCCTTTGTAATACTCACCATCACCATATAAAAAGAAGTTCTATTTATAATTTACGATTATTTTAGAAATTGATTGTCCGACTTCTATGAGTTATAAAAATTATAAAATATCTATAAAACATTATGTTATACTTATCGGAGACTGACAATGAGTAGAAGTCAAAAATGTGGACAACGAACTTCCAAGAATATTTTATTTTCAACAAGCTTCAAATCGATTTAAGAGCATGAAAATTTTGCAAAAGAGAGTCCTGAATGCGCATCACTAGCTACAATCGCAAGGCATTGTGATCGATGAATGTATCCGTTTTCAATCACCAATGAATCTAATAGTTCCGGCCTGAATTACGTAATTCGACTACATAACACGATACACAAAGCGAAATGAACAGGAAAGTTACAGCAGCGTTATATGAAACCCGTTTGTTCATTGCACTTTCGACGTTAATTTAACGAAACTGTTCGTTGCAAATCGTGCAATAGATTTACCTCCGAGTTTACCAAGTAATTTAAGTCAATTACGCACCCACAATACTAACACATCAATTGGGTCTTTCGAGTTCGCAAAATTGAAAGGGTTAAGATATCAATTATATTATCCACTAGATCTGCTATAATCTATTAGAAATTAAAAGGTAGTCTTACTATAATAATTAATCTTTACAGAATTATTATAAACAATTCAATAATAAATCTTATGCAATGAATACTCTGTAGACACTTAAAATCCCCGTTCATCTTATCTTCAAATAGATCATCAACCAGATAACGTAATCACTGAACCTCTATCAACACGTGTTCACACATTAGATTTAACCGAGGCAACATTTCCACAAGTAAACAAGAACCCTCCGACTTTTGACTTTCCCTCTATAAATCGAGGAATTTTCACGCGACTAATCAAAGAATCGACCCTTCGGATCGAGAAAGTAAAAAGGAAGAATCAAACACACCGGACAAAGCGTCTTCGAGTACTGACAGAAAGGTGGGTCAGACGGAGGTTCGAAAAGGAGGAAGAGGGTCACAGCCAGGGCGTCTTCTAAACGAAGTAGGGTGCGGCGTCGTCGAAGGGTACACAACGAGACCTATCCCCGTGGAGACAGGTGCATCGTGTGTGTGTGTGTGTGTGTGTCATTAAAGAACAGGTGTGTCAGTGTTTGTGAGCGTGCACAAACGCCAGGGCATAAGTGAACCGTGGGTACACGTTGATCGTCTGCTCGTCGTCGCGTGACGACGCGGCCAATTTGCAGGAAGGGGACGATTTCGTGAATAAAAAAAGAGACATGGATACGATTATAGCTGCATTTCCAAGGTACTTTGTCAACGCATTAATCTAACACAATGATCCAGAAAGACATAAAGGCGAAACAATGAAACAATGACTATAGCTCGTTGGACAAGGTGAGTGCGCTAATCCTCCTAAACGTCGTTCGTCGGGTGAACAAAATACAAAATACAATGTAAATTAACTCGACACGTTCTTTATCATTCTCATATCACTGTTCTAGTATCATAAACATACAAGTTCGAAAAAAGTAATTTTTGAGGAGACAAAGAAAACCAATTTCCATAGTGGGCTAAGAAATCGATAAAGTAGCTAAAATTCAATACATTGACAGAATTTTATGTGACTACTTATTCGGAAGCTCTAACATATATTCATAAAAATATATGAATGAAGGTCTTTGTGTAAAACTTTATTATCGAAATTGGATCGATTGGATCGATATTAGGAAAAAAGATCGTATAGTAAAATGGAAAATATCTACTCACTTAATTCGTTTTTCTTCGTTTCTGTCGTTATAACCCGTGTATTCGATGTGCTTGTGGTTTTCGTTGTCGTCTCTGTAAAAATAAACATCAAATTTGTAAGAAATCGCGTCGGACATATATAACCCAGTATGCCTGCGGGGGATTAAAATATACTACAGCTACAAGAGTTATAATAACCGAGGAACTTACTATTGAGAATCTCGGTGGTAGTATTTTCTTGCAAACTACTTTTGTAAATTCGTCTTTTGGGCGAGCCAATGTTTTCCCTGTAAACAAAAACAAGCAAGCTTTTATATATAAATCTGAAATTGTTACTATGCTTTGCATTTTGGAATTTACATTATTCGTTAGGAAACGTTCCATTTACTATCATAATAGAATTTTCAATTTGTTTTACTATGAAGTGTACAATCTTTTCTTTGGAAAATAAAAAGATTAAAAAATCTATCATTTAATATAACACAATTTAAAAAATTCATTATAAATATCTTCATATAATAAAAGTTATTTTAAATAACATACTCTTATGAACCCATTAAAATACACAATAGGTAAAAGAAGATTATTTAAAAGAACTTACTGATTCAAACCAAGCTTCAAATGCTCCCCAGCGTTTCGTAAGAGTGCATGTGCCTCGCTGTTCGTTAAATCTCGGGTACTTCTTCCATTTATGCTGCTAATTAAATCACCCTCTCTCACCCCCTGTTGGGCCGCTTTGCTGCCTGGATTAACCTGCAACGTCCATTCAAATATGTTCTTCAACTAGGAGAAAATTTGAAAGGTATTCATATTCAGCTTTTAATTTAAAAATACATCATACGATATGACTTTTCAATTACTCTTTGTATTTAATATGAATTGTGTTAATTATCTTTACATGGTCCCTCTTTGTTTGCAAAACCTGGTTTTAAAACGACGGCTGTAATTTCAATTTTTAATAAAAAGTGGAGGAAAAGCAAATACAGTTTTTAAAAAATTGTGAAAAGGGACCAGTACTTTATGTAACTGAGTTATAATTCCCTTTACAGTTGTCTAGTACAAAATTATTTTTCTAAATGTAGATCTCATAATAATATTTATTATTTTTTTCATCCTAAAATAAATCTGTTTCTAGCAAAATTTTACAGTTTCCTTTTAACCTGTCATTCCCCCAAAATAATTTTAATTCAATTTCCCTGTGCTTAACCGAAGCTACACTAATATGGATTCAAGAAATAGTCCAACTTTGGTTTTTACAATTAGGTTAATGGCACTTAAGGAAATGGTGCAGGTATTAAGCTTCGCTCAGGGTGCAACGCCCGGTGGAGACTATTATATCTTCATTAAATATGTATATTTTTTAATCAAACAATTCTTAAATACTGTCCAAAATAAGTGTAATCGAACACCTTATCAACAACAATTCAACGAGGTTTGTAGATAATGCAAAAATTCATCAGTAAGTACTTAATTGTTTGAACTTCGATCCTGTTCGAACGACTACGTTTCCGAAAATTCATCTATAAAAATGGTCCTATTACCTCGAAATTAACTTATTGAACTCTACATTGGTGCTCTAAGGTTCTCACCGTGTAACTGCACTTTCGTTGCCCTGACACTCGGAACTTCAGCATCTTGGAAACTTCCTGGATGTCCCCGAGCTTGTCGATACGTCAATGAGAACAACGGCAAAGGACCGAGCAATTCGTAACTTCGTTTTCTACTTTCTTTTTCAACTTTTCTAAGGCTAACAAAGTTTCGCTGCCGTAATTGAACAGGAAGCTGTTTTCTGCAAAAAGATACCCTTCGTCTGGATGTCACCGCAGTTGGAAAATATTGATCCAGGAAGTTGCAAGGTAACTACTTTGACCCTCTTTATTTTGTGAAATGTATAAAATGGTTTCAGCAACTGAATATAATCCTACTATAACAGTATCCCAATTACGTTTTCAATTCCAAAGCTACGAAAAAAATTGTTCAAAGATTATTCTACCCTCTGCATACCAATTATTCTAATTAATATTTCATAATATCCAAGAAGATCGAAAACTGAATTTTCTGGAAAATAAATTTACATACAAAAAAATGTAACTCCATCATTTTTATTAATTTTCTTATATTCATCAGCTTCCCACTTGAAGCATCCAATGTAAGACTTTCATTCTTATTTCCACTCATAGAAAATGTTGAGGAAATTAATAAAGCAAGAAACGCGAGAAGTATCATTATCTATCATTATCTAACAGCAAAATTTTTCATCTTTCTTAATAAGTTTATGGCTCATCCAATAAGTTGAAGTAATAAAAGTCGGCGTGACAGCTAAGAAATAAACGATCGTGCAGCAGCACGCGAAACATGATCGTTAATTAGAGAAATATCAAGTTCCTTGAAGTTACAAGAAGTTTCTCAATCAAAAGTCACCTACAACGCCTTTCACAAGTTTTCAGACGCTCTGCCCAGGAAACTAATTACCAAACACAATTAATATAGCGAGCTCGTGTGAAAAATATTAACGATGATAATGGAGATCTCTAATCAAAAGTTATAGTCGTGTGTCATCAGAGACTGAGAAAATTCTTGAAAAAGAGAACGAATGTATCGATGTTTACGCTTTTTTAATTCGAAAAAATATACGATAAGTACCTCGTATTACTTATGGACAGAATAAAAAAATACTTCAACTGATGTATAACAAAGTACACGATTCCATTTTAAAAAATGAAGATGATTTTTTCAAATTGAAAAAAAAAGAGAAACTATTTTTTATAATAGGGAAAGAGCTAACTTACCGACTTAAATAAATCTGTAACTCTAGCTATGTGCGCTGTACTCGAAAAGCGGAGAATTCCTAAACTACAAAGGAAAATCTCTAGCATTTACCGATTCAGTACTATTGTTTTTTTATAATAAATTTGCATTGTTTATTTAATATTTCTACAATTAATTACAGGAAACTTTTTATCATTCAGTTTAATTTAATTAAATGCCAAGAAAAATTCCTGGAACATTCGCCGGAAGTACAACATATCAAATGAATTCCTGCATGCTAAATTTAATTTAAATTCATTTAACGAAGGTATAATGATGACTTTTGTTATGAAACAAGTTCTACGAATAAACGTGTACGATGAAATACGCTGATAAGTAAATGTAATTAAGGAATTCGTTAATTTTGAGAATAGAACTTTCTCCCTGATCCTCCTGGGTCACACAAATTGTTGGCAAACCAACTTTGGTCCGCATACATTATGTATCTGTGTTTCGTGCATTCGAACAAATTAATTTGTTGGCGCTGGGAGACGTCGTTATCATTAATTAAAATTATTACGTAAGTTGCAGGCGACGAAAATTCATATTGCCCTTTATTGTAATTTACTTTCAGCACAGGAAATGCAAACTAAACGTATCGATAACTAAATTTATACATATTGTAAATATTAATTTCAATTATTGCGCCACAAGGATACATATTAAATCAAATTTAGACACGTAACCAATAGTACTGCTTTAATTAAATTTTATTGATAACCATTTCCAATAACTGTTCAATTACTTTCGCCCCCAACTGTACGTAGCTCATACAAGAAGGTAAAAATGGTACCACTAAAATTTCATGAATTGTAAAAATTTCGTGTAATATAACCACTGACTCATGATTAAAATGCAAATAAGCAAAAGATGAAAAATAAAAAACTGAACATCACGCAAAGTTTCAGTGAAAATAATTTTGCAGAATGTGCGAATTCGCTGGCGGCGATGTAACAACCTATTCCCATGTTCACTTATTTCATTCCTGTTTCACAGTTTGTAACATCACGATATTGACGCCTCCCATATCATCATCGCGAATTTTTCATCGTTTCTCTCACGATTCTACTACCCAAGGTTTCGCACTACATCCTTCAAGCATTTTCTTCGAACACCGTGTTCCACTTTCTTCGTGAAAACCTTTTCCAAAGCTTAGACGTGACTTTTCTACAGACAGATAGATGTTAACAAACCAACACTATAAGAGACTAAAAAAAAAGAAAAAAGAAAGAAAAATTCACCCAAAGCTATTATGATAATTAACGTGTCAATTACTTTTCGCGCAATGAATTCTTGCACCTAACTAAATTTTCACTGTATGCAATTCTCTAAAATATTTTTTAATAATTTATTCATTTTAGCCAATTTCTGTCATTCGTCTTCGTTAACCCTTTTTGTTAAAATTTCAATTAGTTCCAAAAGATTAGCAACGTGGCTCGAATCGTCTAACGATTAAATACTTCCTTTAATTAAATATCCTGCAATCACAGAAGTGTCTGGGAACGTTTAATTGCTCGATGAATATTTATAATATCATTCGACAGACTGCTGAAGAGTCAAAGGAATCGAGTGGTCTGCTATCGAACGATATTCCTTCACAAACTTCCTATCGATCGGAATATTCCATGAGGCTGACTAGACGAGATTTTACCTGAGAGATTAATATTTAAGCCGTGAAACGAGAAGGATTACAAGCATGAAGAATCACACAGAAATTGATTTAAAACAGATGGTCTATCATAAACATAATCGGATTGAGTTTAATCTGTACAGAAGCGAACTTGATGAGCATCGAATGAAACAGCAGAAACGAAGAGCGCTCGATGAGGTAGAAAAGTCTAGGATAGAAAGGTAAGTATCTTTTAATCCTCGGATGGCGTACCATACAGAGTCACAATTTTAATTTAATTTTGTATTTCATATTATTTGTTGCTTTCATCTCATTAGTTGTTCAAAGGTTAAAATGTGATATGAATTTACGTCGTCTGTTAAAAAAAAATAATATTGAATTTTTTAAATATACAATAATGGTGTGTATTGGAATACAAAAAATTTCTAGGATCTAAAACTCAAATTGTTGGCCAATGTAATCATTTATTTATTCAAGTGCTGCTAATAATGAAACCATTTTTTGTTTCGACAATTAAACGATCCTATTAGAAAATTTTGTAAATATTTGATACAACTCAGTACTTAAAATCCCATTTCTTATTTTATACTTAAAATAAATGTTATCATTGAAATTCTATGTAAGTGTATTGAAAAATCCTCGTTTTTTTCCGCTCGAAACGTTCTCAGAGTATCGATTTTGATTGGAAAGCTGGTCATCAGGATTCCACAAGCGTGACAGAGTTATGGGTCAAAGTTCTCGGAAAATAAAGTTGCTTCCTGTAAAATGATAGGAAGGAAAAAATGGAAATGAGCGTTAGAAATCGTTGAACCGTGAATGAACTGAATTGTTACAGAGAATTTTCAACCCTTTGCATACTAATTTCGTTTCCTAGACACGAATAACGTTTCCAGTGTTACATCGAATGAATGTAAAGTAGCATTAAATAAAAATTATTACCTACAAATTATGAATACAGAGGCGACAGTATCGATAAGAAAGAAAAATAAAAAAGTACAAAAGAATTGTAACGTTATTAAAGCCTAGACTTTTATTGTGACTTAAAATTCCTAGTATTTTGTTCAAAAAATTCTGACGTGTTAATTTTATCCAAGTTAAAGAAAAAGAGGGTGTAAAAATGAAGAGACTGCCACAATTATTCTAGTTTGTGGCAATTAACTATGATATAACTGAAATTTAAATTTAAATTTAGAAAGAGAAAAAGGGACGTGCATCTGGCGAGTAACAAGAAAAGGAAGGGATGCAACTTTCGTGAAATGCATTATGCATTCAGACAGTTCCTTCCAGCTGGGTCGAGTCAGCGCTTGAAAGGCGGAGGCATTAATTAAAAGGTAGAATGGAGGAAAGCAATTAAACGTATTACACGGAAAAACGGGAAACAGATCTGAATAGCTGGTGTTAAACATCGCTGATACTCTCCTCGAAACAACACGTAAACGAATATTTTCGGATGAAATCTTTTAAAAACGTGACGACTACTCGTTTCCAGGAAAACTGTGTCGTTTGAATGGAGAATCATTCTACCTAACGATCATGGTAGCGAAAAAGGAACAAAGCACTTGGAAAATGTCATAATTAATTATTCACTTTGAAATTTGTCAGCAAGGAAGTATTAAGAGGAATTTAAATGAAGATGAAAGAAAATACTTTGGGTAAAGGTAATGAGAAATTATATCATCATAGAAATAGTAGTAACAAAGGAAGAAATGGTAGTGATTGTTTAACATTAGATGAAATTCAATTATCTTCTGATTTTAATAAACCAATGAAACGATTGCATTGAATTTTTCTATTAAATTTGAATAAAGGTGACTAATTGTAAGTACATAAATCTTTCATTAATGATCTGCATTAGGGATGTGCGAGTACCCGATATTACGGGCTCAGACGGGCTCGGAAAAAATCGGGCGGCAATATAACGAGAGCGTACGACTTCCAGTGTAATGATAAATGTAAAAATTGTAAATGATTAGTTAATTAGAATTTGGAAGCTTGAAAAATTTTTACCCTCACCGCGGCAATATAACAAGAGTCTACAAAAACAAAGAAAAAAATATTCGAAACACAACAGAATGCTCTTACGATTTCCATGGCAGTATGATTAAATCCTGAACTCGGACGATCGAAAGTTAGTTAAGCCGTAACAACCGAGGTCCAGCCTCTGCAGCAACTAATAGAGCAAGCTTCTCGGAGTTAAATGGGATCAGTGACGCGGTGCTCCTACTTGCCGTTAATTACAGAGGCCCTCGTGTCCTATCAATTGTACAAATCATCGATGTCACCGTAAATTAATTCAATTTGGATGCGACGAGAACGTGGTATGTCGACACTAACCTCGCGGTTCACCGTTCAACAGGCAACTTATGCCTTCGTTAGTAGAATATGCCCATCGGAGAGAGACGCCCCTCTGTACGTTATCGGTGAAAAAAACAGGATTTGACAAGAAACAGATGTTACTTTCCACCGATAATCAGCATTCACGCCTAAAAGCTTACACCGTTACGCTTTCACTTCTTCTTTTAATGCGCCATGGGTGCATACTGCACCAAAACGAAAGAGTGATAGTACAGGGTGTTTATGAAAATTCCACTCTGACGCCTGATCTACGAGACTCCTAAGAATATACACTAGTAGACAAAATTATAAGACACCCCGAAAATTACCATAACTAAGAGTTAATATTAAATATTTCATTTACGAAGATCATTTATTTTTAACTAATATAAGTTAACTTTAATTTTCAACAAATTAAGTTCATCCCTTAATTAAGATCTCAAAGAACGAAAAATTGTTTAATTTTAAAAAATTCTAGTAAATTCTGAAAAATATTATATTCAGTTTCCTAAAAATCAATGATCGCACATGCATAGATCTTGTACAGAACTCATATTCAGGGGCGGGAGATAGAAAATGAAAGAGTCGATGAGGTAATTCGTTTAAAAATATATCGTCTGCGACTGTGGCCAACAAATTTACATGACGCTTCTCGAAACTGATTTCCGTCTTTCCGAAAGCGCAGTAAAGTTCAGCTATCGTAACTTCATCTGACGTTATTTCATTAAGCTTTTATTCGTATCATACTATCTCTTATTTTTACTAACAGAATCTTAAAACATTCTCTCATGTACGATTTCCTATTTTTTTCTTAAACGTTGCAAAAACATTTTTATTTCTAATCGATATTTAATTGACTTATAAATAATATTTCTTTTTTACGTTAAAAATAAAAGTTTCCAAATAATTAAGTAATGATTACACGCCTTATCTGCGCTAAACTTTGTATTTATATTCTTTAAAATAAAAAGGGTGATTATTTTTTATTATTATACACTTTGACCTAATTGTTTTCGTTCTTTTTTCTCTTTTAACGTTATAGTGACCTTCGACTGATGAGCGCGCGGGAATCTCTGCCCGCTTTAAAATAGCCGGTTACTCGCAGCGTCTCAAGTTTCGCGCGGATTCTGGCGGAAGCTGATACGCGTGGCATACCTTTAAAATCGTTCCTTCTTGCTCCGTCTACCATTCAGTCGGTTACGAATTTAGATCGACATTTAGTACGAAATCTATTGATATGCAGATCGAGTATATTCCACGATCACATTGATGATCAATAATTATAAACCATGATCATACTCCATCCTAATACACTCCCTATCAACGTCATATACAGGGTGTCTGGGATAAGGTGATACAGTCTCGTTATTTCATAATTAACAATTAACACGTTGACTGTGATAATGAAAAGTGTGGACTGTGTTAAACATGTAAAATTGTAATAAAGGTGGGGAACAATTTATTTTCAAATTTAAGCTTTCAATTTGTTATCTTTTGTTATTAGTGAAGAAAATCAAGATATAGAAACATAATTCACAAATTTTCGATAAATATTGACGTACACATAGTAATGTCAACTACAAACAGTAAGAGGTTATTTCCTTTCGACCCTTCCTTAGCTCAACAGATGCTAATGTGAATGATACACTATTCAATACTACTTGTTACATATGCTCTAGCGTATCTACACGTGTTGTTTTACGTAAGAGCAGCCACCTACGGTCACGCGACCAGCTGTTCGCTCCGAAAAGGTTTAACGAGTTATCCATGGGTGGCCCATGGTGTTCAGTAAGGACATATCTTTAATTAACCCTTAGCCTTGCAATTTAATTCGGAGGCCTCAGACCAAGAAACTGTATTATTTTTCATTCAACGTTCTGTATATGCAATAATTATAAAATGAAGGGAAAACAATTTTTATTGCTTCAAAATGAATATATGACAAGGGATTTTCGAAATTGTTCAGTTGATTAACAAAAAGTGTGGTATATGCTTAGCTAATTGTTCATTGTTTATTCTTCAAAATCATCAATATGTATCAAGTGCGCATCTATTTTAAGACACCCTCTATGTCGTGTTGCTGTACGAAAAGTCTCGTTTATATTTGATCAAGTCTTGAACGATGAGAGCAATCGTTTAAACGTCAAACACATGCTCGAAGCCGCAGCAATGATTGCCAGATAAACATGAAACGTGCTTAAACAGTTCGCGTATAGCTGCATATTCAGTGGCTGGATATTCGGTGATCGATAACGATAGTAATCACGTAGAATATACGAAATATGTAATCTCAAATAAAATTCTGCAAATTTTTCCTCTCTAATAACAATTCTCCCTGTACTTTTAACGTAAATATTACCTAACGCTGTTTTCACTTGAAGAGCAGAAAATGTTTCGTTACTGAATGAACTGTGCCCAGGAGACGGAAAGTTGGCAAACTTTTTAATAACAAACGTTTTTGGCTTAATTCTAATTTATAGTGTAACAACTGTTTGTTTAAAATTTAATTTATTGTAGAACTGTACTGACAATGTTAATATCAAAGTCATTCATATTATAGAATAATTTTTTTTTCTTACAAATATTTTATATAATAAATAGCACTGTTCAATTAACTAGGAAATGATTCACAAAGCTGTCGTCTTTTTATTTAATACAATTGACAATATAGAAAACTAGGGGAAAAAAGCAGAATTAAAAGATCGACATTTTTTGAACGACCCTGTACAACCCTGCACATCAATTTAACCGTCGTTGAACTTTGATCGCAATTGCTTGACTCTTCATTCACGTTTCCCGTACGCACACGTTCAACCTACGTTACTCTCGCCACCATTACGAAATCAAATACACCATTCACGAATCCTTCCTATTTCTATCCATCAAGCTTACCAATTTTTCTTCTCCGAGTACTTTAAAAGGAAACCTTTAAAGCTCGTATCTTCCAGTCACCGTATAGAACACCATCAGAGAACACTTTTATCCGTTCGTTCACTGAGGCACAATTTTTCAAATTCCTTTCCACGAGACACAGGACACTGATTTTTTCGATGTCGATGGTGTCGAGACGGTTGGTTCACTGTTGGACCGGCTTGTCGCGAGCCACTGGCCAGTGCCTAGGACAATATTAGAATCGTCGATCTGTATGCGTCTATCCCTTCCTTCTTCACCAACGTTCTGACGTATTTCGTCTGTTTGTCTACCTTCTTGGAGATATACGCGTTTTATTCGAGTGTCTTCTCTTCGTTGGCATTCTGCTCTTAAGGTGTCCAATAAAACAAAGTTCAAAACTATGTAGGCTTCTCTTGATTGAGAGTAAGTGTATAAGAAGGAACCACTATTTCATTTAGTCTTAAGAGAATCTAGGGATCCCTAGGTTCTCCAATGCACGAATACACTCGCGAGAATTGATGGGTAGCAGCTTGGAAGTATTGTATTCGATTGGCAATACTGGAGATCCATAGATTATCATCAACTACTGTGCTCGTGAACTCTTAAGGGGGACAGCATTTACCTATTGCCTTGGAATAATCTAGGGAAGGTCGTAGGGAACGTCCTAGGGAAGATTTTAGAAAACGTCCTAGGGGAACCTAGGGAACGTCCTAAGAAAGGTCCCAGGAAACGTCCTACGGAAACCTAGGGAACGTCCTAGGGAAGGTCTAGGAAACGTCATGGGGAACCTAGGGAGAGTCTAAGAAATACCTAACATAGAATCTCTTACCCATACAGATGAAAAACTAGGATAAATAAGGAAAATGAGACACCCCTGGTTTTAACTAAGGGAAGTCCAAATTCTATAAAACTTAAATAAATAATATTTACTTTAAAGATAAACCGATGCTTTAAATCGTTCATTTCTGTAAACATAGGTCGAATATTTCATTTCTACACCATATGTGCATTGTGTTAAGATGAATGATAAGAAATTAGTATTCGGGGTAAACAATGTCTTGTTATTGATAGAATGCGAATGTCAGGAGTGATTCACTGACCAGAATTATGAATGAAGGACACGTTGTAGTATCTATGTCGTACACGTTACGTGTAACACCTGCGAAGAACATACATTTCGTGCAACTATAACCAAACCCTAGCCAGACACCGTAATAGTTTACTCCAATTTTGGCACCGGCTACAACGTCCATGCAGTTGTGCCAAATTCGGGAGAAACAGAAGCTAAATACGAGGGTCATTCGATCAGAACAGGCAAATAACTGAAAAGTAGAAACTATCTAAATAAGAAGTACGACGCTTTCGAAACCATAAATTAATCTCGATTAAAACCAGCTGCTTGATTAACAAATTTATTAATGTGATGGTAAATTCTTTTAAAAGGTACATTTTAAGGAAAAACATTCAATGATAAGCTTTTGAATTGTTAGCAAAAATTTATTATTGGATGTTTAAAAAAGAAAATCTTTATTTTCTCCCCAAAGAAGGTATTTAATGTTCTCAGCGTCAATGATCTTGTTCTTTCCAAAAATGGTATTGAAAAAAAGTTAAGACGAAAACGATGCAACTTTGTACCGAAGTAAAACCTTCGGAACTTCGTGAAAAGGTACTAAAAACTGGATCCTCTCTAAAATGGAAAAATATTACGATACAAAAACGTTTTCGTTCGTTTGGAAACGGGTTTCCTTTTCGATAGGTAGACAGCTTAAATTCCGAAGTTACTTTAAGCATCCACTTACAAACATCGTCTTTTGGCATTTTGCCACTAATTCTAGGCTCCGACGAGGATTACGTCTGCTCGAAAAGAAATAAAAATTCGAAAGTAAGGAAAAGAATTTACTTCCCTCTGACAAGAGGAAAAAAGCCGAGCGTAAGCTCTGCTTTTATCCGAGACGAAAAGCTTGCCTGAAAGTCGTATGTACTTGAAAATCTTGCAAAGGATAAGGTATGAATGGAAACGTTTAAAAATTTCATGAAATTATTTGTGAAATATGTGAAAGAAATTCGTGTAGAAATCGCAAGAATTATTAAACTGAAGGGTCGACTAATATCTTTTACATTTTCTTTTATTGTTTATATACTAAAAAGTTTCTAAAGGTGACTTTTTTAAAATGAAACTCCATTCACTAAAAATAATTCATAAGTATTTTTCAAAAGAATTTTTAAAAATGCACTTTCCTTTGGCTCTTCTAAGCAGACATACTCTTTTAACCCTTGGACAATGGACCATGGAGCGAGCTCCAATTTTAACTTAATTTATATTTCATATTATTTTATAAATTTCTAAATTTTACACCATTCCTTAAAAAAATATTCATTCATTTATGAAACCCTTTCATTTTTGAATACGTTTTATAAGTTTGGATCACAATTAACCTAGGCTCCTCTAGTCAAAGTTCAAAGAAATCATGACAATTTTAATTAACGAATGTCCTTGAGAAGAAATGAGGTCATTGATGACCCAAAATCGTGAAAATTTCCAACCACTTCGTGATGTACATACATGATTAGGGAATAACAGTAACTAGATGGTATATTCGACGTAGGTGTGGCGAAAGATAGATGGGTGCGGTTTGCGTGAGTTAGATCAGTGTTAACGGATATGGATAAGCCAAGTCCAACTTTTCTTTAGGTTATTCTTAAACTGTAAGTAGCGATGTACTTACATTCAATACTCTCTCTTACGTGATATGTTTACGCATTACGAAAATTAAACACAAGGATGCGCGAGACATTTTGTTGAATAGCTAACGATTCAACTGTAAAATTGAATTGAGCGTCAGTAAGAAAGCTCTTACGTAAAGCCTTTCTCAAAATGAAGCGTTTCGAGCTTGAAGCCTGTCATAAGCTTCCCTCATTTTCTATTCTGCCGTTGACAACGCGTTCATATTTCGAGCATATTCATGGACACGTTTGACATTCACTGGTCGAAGAAAGACGTTGCTAAGGTATATTCCATAAACTAAGAAAACATTGCCAGGTTTTTGTAACCTTTTGTTATATAATACAAAAAATTAAACTTTATATTTGCTTTAAATATTCTATTATTACACTGCATTTTTAAATTTTACTGAAGGTATGAAAATGCAAAAAGTTGATACCCTTTTCTTTTTTTTAACATATTTACATTAATTTAAAGCTTACGCTTTGCTAAAAATGACTATACAAATATTTAATAATTCTTGGCTAAATAAACAATGAATCGAGTAATTACGACACCGCTTTAATCAGAATATAGGTTCCAGTGTGTGGAATGGAATTAAATCGAATTAAAATGTAATTAAATGAAATTAATTAAAATACCAATACCAGAAAGTGATAATACATTCCAATACCTGCTTGGTACCACAATATGAATACTGTGAACTAATACATATTAAAAAGTATGCAATTCAATAATTCCTCTTAACTGCGAAAACAAAATGAGAAAAAATTGATATTAAAAGCGTTCGATAAAATTCGTATCTACTCTAAATGAATTCTAGTCTATCCATTAGGCTTGATCCTAAACGTAATTCAACAGAACTGAATTGGAATTATTTGTTACGTCACTGTTTGTCTGAAGGCTCAACACCTTGCAAGATATATTGACATCTGTGTTCGGCAAACAATGCATGCATTCAGCAGATGCAGTGAAATAGCATGTATCTACAATTAACGGGAAATCCTATCACTAACTCCGAACTTGCTTCTTGGGGCATTCTGCAATTCCATCACATGTGTATGCAGGGATTCAAAAACACACCTATATTTATCTATTTAAATATGATAGTTCTTGTACTACCCAGAATCACTATTTCAAATTGATAAATTGTAGAGTATGCATACAGTAAGGAGCATAAGTAAAGTAATTTTCAATATTTTTTAAGGGGTAGACTTAACAAACCTCCCCTTCCTCTCCTAGTTTATCTAGGATTAATACAAAAATATATAGCTAACATATAAATAACGATTGTATATATTTATTAAAAAAAATGATCGTGTTATTTAAAATTTTTTAAAATAAATCTACCCCTTGATCTAGAAAATTTAGATTTTTAAATCTACCCGTTGATATGCAAGAACCTAATAATAATTAATCACAAAGGTAGTTATAACTAGCAGTACCTAGTTGTAACTTCAGGATTCTCTTCTGAAAATTTCTAATTAATCGATCGCAGCAGAATTTCAAATCACTTTATGCTTGTCCGAAGTAGCAAAATTCTTGGAACTGTTGAAAACTTTGAGAAACTTGGCTTGATAGTCTCGAGAATCTCTGAAGTTTTGAAACAGTATTAGTTCGTGAAAGTAAAGATTTGAATTTAAATTTACACCATTTTCGGTGTAATTTAGTTACATTGGACACTACAAAGGACTTTTCTAAGTACATATTAATTCTTTATACAAAAGCAATGAGTGCACAAATTATATCTTTGTAAATGTTCGAAACCTTCAAAAAGTTAAAAAATTTCTTATTTCAAACAATATCTGAAATTGAGATTTTTGTAGAAATCATACCTTGAAGACAGTTTTAAATCAGCTGGAATGACAGTCTCCTCATTAAACATGAATATGTAACATTACTCACCTGAAACAAACAAATACAATTACATTAATAATCATATTAGAATTATAATAAATATGACTTAATGAAAATGTTATTCTAATTACTCGAGATAAAAATTGGAGATTAATTTATCCTGTACACAATTATTACAATTTTTCAGTGAATGAAATGATTATTTTTGGCCACAAAGCTTTTAAACGTTTTAACGGAAATAATTTCAATGGAATAATTCACTGCGTTTGTGTTAAACCTGCAACACGAATGTACGTAAATTGTATGCGTCTATCAGGAAAGTCATTAGTTAATTCAAAGAAATGATGCCTTAAAAGCTTGCTATTCGCGATATTGTCCGTACATTACTGTCGTCCTTCTATTGTTTTAAACTTCACACAAGAACGATCTGTGTTTTGGATGATAGCTGGGAAAGCTCTGTTGTTGAATTTACAGAGGATAATGTGTTCTCTTTGTTCCTGCCGGACATGTATCACTGGACCGTTTCCAGAATTATACGAATTCAACGTAGTAATAACGTGAATTAGCAGATCAACATAAATCGTCTTTTCGGTTTTCATTGTGGTTTTCCATTCGTTGGGAACTGTCAATTTATTATGCAAGCTTATTACTATTCACAAATTCAGAATAACGTGTATTAAAAACCATGTTGTTACTAACGATGTTAAACGATCGACGTACCGTTCGTTCAACTCACTAAATAAGGGTGCTCTGTTAAATGTATCAGTCACAAGTAAGTACTTGTCGCTCTATTCACAATTGTGTGACCAAAGATTATATACATTGCACCACTGTGCCTTCGTTCATCTTCTATAAAGCCAGCTGAATGAATAGTCTAATGATTAATCACGGTTAAGTTTATTAGGGAGCCAAGAATAGTCTTGGTTCTCTTTCTCGACGATGAAGCGAATGCGATTAACCGGTGACCACTTACAAGAATGCATTTTACTTTTCATTGTTTCCTGCGACTCTTAACGCCTTCACTCGTTAGCCTTCGCATAAAGGCAACATCGAAATCGATTCAATCCATTTCCGCTTACGAGCTTTAGAATTTCCAAGAGCAATTCAGTCAGAATTCACAAGTAGTCGTTCAACCCTGTTCGAGACTGCAAAATACTGTTAACGAGGACAAATTCACTTATAGGATATCGAGCACTTAGAATATATAGAAAAACAGCTTTTTTAAAATTATATTTTATGATATAATGTTGATCAATGTAATAAGAAAATTATTGAATTTTTTATATTTAATTGCATTTTTGGCCCTAATCTGGTACCACTTCATACCTTAGGAAATTAATGTAATATTAATGTTCTTTACAATTTTCTTCAGTTCTTGGATTTTTCAATTGAAACTTTCTATTTGGTATCTCATGAACTTATGCTAATTAGAAATTTCTTTAGCTCCTTTGCAATTTAAAATTTCCATAAAGCTTTTTTATAAGTTAAGCTTGTAATAACGCGAATAATATTTTTTACCTACTTTTCATATAGTTAATTAATAAATTAGTTTTTCTTTTCATTAAAGAAGCTAACTCGACTAACAAGAAAGATAATTAAAAGTGATTTACTGTTTCGATACACCGTAACGATTACGTTTAATCGTTATCAAGATAACACTAAGTATGTACTGCAATTAATTGTTTATTTTACAAATCATAATTACCTTGAATACGATCATTTTTTTGATAACGACTGCAGTTACTCTTTTATGACCAAAGCTAACTTCAAACGCATAAAACGTCATTTACGACGCTCCTACAACGTGTATTTTTCATAAAAAATTATAGTTTGTGATTTTACATTTTATTTTTAAAGAGGAATGCAATCAACAACGTAATAAATTGACATTTACGGAAATAAATAGCAGTTGAATCTTGATATCGAGTGTCTGACATGCGGAAATCATATCGTGAAAAGTAGTATGCGTTTACAATTCCGATAAAAGTAATCTATCCGACGATATACAAGGAGTATATCATAAAATATGGATTCAACATACATACAAAAATTTTTAAAAAGTTCATATAAACGTGATTTAACCTTATTTCCAATAAAGTTCCCTCTGTTATCAACTGTATTTATAGAAAGAAGGGACCACCTTCGACTCAAATATTTATAAATTTTTAGATGAATCAAGATCAGATAGGTCAAATGTTTATATAAACATTTTAGTATTTCATTATTTTCGTACACCTTGTACATCCACGGAACAGGTTGCGATTTCCCCATAATATTCACACATCGTTCCCGCGACACCAGACGCGAGCTCGCAACAATGACATAATGAATGACGATATAAATTATGCACATATGCATGGAACGCGAAGTCCTGGTGAAAATAATCCGCTGTTGACCCATTGAAACGAACAATCGCGTCGAATCGATATTTTCACCTCAACATTCGAATCGCGAATTCAATCAGAAACAAATTCAATCGAGTGTCCATGTAAAACGAGCAAACAATTAACACCAGCGCAAACTAGTAATGGAGATTCGAGACTCTCCATCGCGAATTGTCGATTGTTATAGAGTTTCAAATCGCTGTGATATTTATTGAAAGTCGAAAGCTTTTAAAAACTGAAATTTAATAATCGAAATAAATATCATAATTAATGCACAACCTATTTGTTAGCTCAGTTAGATTCACGTATCGCTTGTATAAAATTCCATGGAATGTATATTATAATGTAAATTACAGTAACCATAATAATACTTGATGTGCCAATATTATTTTGATCCACTGGTAGAGGAATGCATCCTCTTCCATGGGTTAATTAGCCTTTGAACGATCTATATTTAGTACATACTTATGTAAAACATTTTCTTCTTATTTCTACTCATGAAAGATAGTCATCGACGTTTAGTCATAAAAGACCACATACGCAGACAGACACGCACATAGGGTGTTTATGCTTATTAGTTCTTAACGTTCATCTCGTAAATAGAGAGTTTATGAGGAAAATAGAAGAAGACGTGATTATACTATTTTTAGATTTTGCTACTTTATTTGCACATTTATGGCTTTATGAACCACGAAAATGTGTGAAATATACATATGCTATATATGATAAAGTAAAATAAAGCGTCGAGAAGGTACAAAATGTGTGAAGTTTGCATAACAAAAGAATACCTTTAGGCACTTTCTTAGAAGAAGATACACTGTGAAAATGTATATTTGCATAAACATCAGCAGTCAATAATGACGTAATTTTTTTTTTCAAAATCGACAGGTATGATTTTTTTACACCGCAAAAGTAGCGAGTTCAATGACCTACAGTATGATGGACTTAATGTCTTAACCCTCGGACAACGAACCATGGAGAGAGCTACAATTTTAATTTTATTTTGTGTTTCATATTATCATCATTTTCTAAATTGTACACTGTTCCTTTAAAATTTATTCTTTTAATAACTGAAACTCTTTTGTTAAAAAATCATACATTTAACGTTAGGTTAATATTGCAAGTCTGGTAAGTCTAATATTCAAGGGTTAAAAAAACGAAAATGAAAATAAATTTTAAAAACATTGCAATACTATATTTAATATTATTGCAAAAATGAGAGAAAATACATAGACGGCAGAAATAAGTGGAACACCTTGTATAAAATATTCGAAAGCGATCAACTAGTCCATTAACCTTCACCAACGATAACGACAAAGTATCCTAGAAAAACAGTCTTTTTAACAAATGTACGAACCTTGTTCCGATAAGTGCTAGGCAGACAAGCCCACTGCGCGTAGCTCATGTGAACCATCGCGAAAGAATTTCCGTTTATCTCTAGAAAGCTGTCCATAAATCCTGTAATTCAACTTTTGAACTGATGCACTCAACACTGCATCTTGCACTTAACGATCAATGAAAGTATACGATTCTGTCTGAACGACATCTGTCACTTTTCACTGTTGCTGTCAGAAAGCATCTCTTTGTCTATTGTCCTCCATGACCTTCGCAATGATATCGATGCCCGCGATAACAAATCATACTCGATAAATTCTTTTTTCGAAAAGGAGAAAGAAAACGAGCTTGATAACGAAGTTCAATATATTATCGTTGATACCACTGCACTGAACGCAAAAATTTGTTACAGATTCACTTTTAATGTGTTTATTATTTTCAAAAAATTCTTTTGCAAAAATGGAATACTTTCAAAAATTTATTTATAAGATACATAATGGAAAATTTCACTATCAGTAAATATATTGTTTACTTCTCTGTTTACAATTTAACACTTTGAAATGCAACTTAGGAAATCATGCTTGGAAGTTCGCTTTATAGAATATTATTATCTATATCACAGCACGTAGGTAGTTTCACTATCTACTCATATTTCCTATTTTCCGGGAAAAAGATTCACTCCGTGATCGACGCGATTGCGCAATCAGTGAAATTTTATTATGTGACAAAATTATGTTTATTATTTTCGAGTGGTCGTGAGTTTCAAGCGCGGAAACACGTGCGCGTTCCAAGGCGTAACTATCGCTACTCGCGGCGCGAAGGATACTCCTCGGTTTGTACTCTGGAGAGAAGGCAGCGATCGCTGGCCCAACTCGGGGAACCTCGACAACCGCTCGTTTCGCGCAGTCGAGGCATACGGGACCCTCAGGCCCGTACACTAACTCTCACAAACACGTATACTTGACCCTTCAACAACGCAGGTTCCAAGTTATACTCAGAATATTTTCTGAAAAAGTTTGGAAACCGTTAAGGTACTTATTTTTTAAAAATGTGTTCAATTTGCCTTATTCTGATGATCCACTTCCACGAAATGAATAAATAGAATGAATAATGCGAGGTATGCAGCTGTGCATAATTATACTAATATTTTCAAATTCAATAAAAACAGAAACCGCATGAGCCAGTCATTAGTATACACAAAGTTTTATTATTCTAGTTTCCAAAAAAATCCTGATTTCTAGAGCTGATGAGTTATATAAAAATACTCTCAACAGCTGTTCGACGGTTTTCTCTTTAACCCCTTGCCTTATAGGGGAGGATTGCCTTAACAAGACTATCGTCTGTGTTGGATCACTCCTGTTACTTGATATGTATATGCAATTAAATAACAACTTTTTTCTATTCCTTAGAAATATTTTAAAAAAACATTTCATTATCAGTCTAGATTATAAAATTGTTTAAATTATGCAAATTGGAGGATCTTCCCTTAGGATGCAACTTGAAATTCAAATACCACAAATTCTATTGTAATACCGTTGAATTGTGGAATACTCGCAGAAATTCTAATTATATCTTTATAATTTTACAGTTAATGATTATTAAAAAGAGCTGCAGCATGAAAAATGAGAAACACCTGCCAACTAAAAGGGTTTAACGCAGGGTCTGAGGAATATCTGCTACGTTCCTGATCAAAGAGGTCCGCTCTAAGCATCGAGAGGATAAGGCATAATCGTGTGTTTCCTATGGTTCGCGTTATGCGGGCGTAAGCGAGCGTTTCGTTTCGAAAGGGTCGAACCGAACCGAGGGGAAGCCGCATGCCGACTCGCACATGACTCACCGACTTACCGAATGACCAATGAACTAAACAGGCCCCTCCTTGCACTCGGAATGCACGCAACGCGCGCCAACAGGCAACACCAGAGTGCCACTACCGAGACCGGGTCATCAAAATGCTATTAACGAGCGTTTGCCCTCCGCTCGTTGAAATTGAAAGCATACGGCGCCCTACCGGCCGCGCTGGCCGATTGTTCTTGGAAACGCGTGCACGCGCGACGCTGCTCTTGTTCATTGACAATAAAGAGGCAAGACTGCACTCCATCTCTTGTCTCCTCGAGGTCATGGTACTCTAGCAGCTTTTCAAGCATCTCTCCAATCAGATTCAATACCTTTTTTCCATAGTAATACCCTATATACATGTAGCTAGCTGAACGTCTGCGAACTAAGGCCTTTTTTAACCCGAGGTGTCATCTGTATAACTTTCATCCTCAATACAGTAGCTCACGAATGGTACATCCTTGAAAGCTATGATCTATGTTATGAAACTCTAATTCCAATGAAATAGATTTATGTAATTTTAGTGGAATAATTTTGAGAAAAATATATAGAAAATTTGAAAAATGTATAATTAGGTATATTTGGATAGTGGAGCATTCTAATGAATAGTGATTAAAGATTAAACACTTTTTATCTGACAATGAGTTTTACATTCCATTGGGGAAACTTTTTCACGGAAAAAGATTCACAAAAATATGGATCAGATGAAATAATTGTAAGAAACATTCCTTGTAAGAGAATTTACATCGTTAATTGGTGTTTACTAATGGTATATATCACAGCAGACAGTGAGAAGGTAAAAATTTTTTAAAAATCGCACTTTCTATCTTCAAACCGGCGCTGTTTGATTTAAAAACACGTCGTACAACATCGAAAAAGGCAGACACGCTTAAAGAAAGTTAATTGCTCGACTCTGCGCGCGTCACATCTAATCTATTTTGTAGGAGGCTTAATCGTGCTAAATATCAAGCCACATCTACGGCTGTTAAACCACACGCTGTAATAATGCTGCATGTAGTTTGTACTCTCACCAATGGTAGGAGGAAATGTACCTTCACTTGCAAATACATTAGGCCATTCCTTCAATCTGTGGGTATTTTTAACTTAAAAAGGAAAATATGAGAAAAAAGTTACGTTAAAATCCAATAATCATATATTCAACTAATTATCTGAATCATACCTACGTTTTACAATTTTTATCGATATAAAAATTAAATATATTTTGCAAGTACTTCAAATGCATTGAATGCGTCGAATCAACTGTTCCTTGTAAACGTTTACGCTGGAAATTATGCACGGTAGCTCTAACAGTTTGCATCGCTCGATGTGCTTGTTTTTACCGGAAGTGAAGTTACGGAATTCGTTCGAGTGAAGAAGAGAAAATCCATGGTTACGGTCAAAGAAGGCCGCGATATTAAAAGGTACATGTGTTTTGTATGCGCGGACTACCTTAACTGTACGATCCTTGAAAAGTTTTCGCGGAAGGGAAACTTTCCTCGTGAACAGTTCTAGTTTGAAAACTTCGTATTAAAACAGACCACGTAAATGCGATTTTACAAAAAATATTCGCTCTTCTTAAAGTTTTTGTATTGCCAAATTTGAAAAAATTTTTATTTTATTCAATGGTTCTGACGATTATTTTAAGTAGTTATTTATTACTACCTTTTTAGTAAAAAAAGTTTGCATTTAAATTAGTTAAATACCATTTTATTAAGTACACTCAGGATCAAATCAAGCTTCCTTAGGAAAAATGGTGATATCCCTATTTCCCACCCTTCCCCTTCGGCGTTCCCGAGAAGAATGACGATGTAGGAGAAAAATCCCCATAAGTTTGTGACGGACCATCACTTACGTCTAAACGTTTACCCGGAAAAATTTGAATTAATATTACTTTTTCAGTTACATAGTAAATTTTATAATTCCTGCTTACCTGCTTTTAATTTTATAATAAAGCAATCAAAAAAATTTAACCTATTTCAAGATGAAATTACGAATAAAAAAATGAAAGAAAATTTTCATAAAAATTTCTTTGATATGTTTCTACGTGTGCTTGAGCATAATAAAAAATGTTATTAAATGCATTCAACAGAGATCATACATTTAAACATGTATGTGTGTAAAAAGACACAAGGACTCGTCAACTTATCATTTTACACTACTTATACGAATTATTTGCACAAAGAATCGTATGAAACATACATACATTTCTTGCGTTACACGTAACAAGCAATATAATGCGACTCTTGTTTAATACTTCTCTCGCGACTACCATAATGGTTGAGATACAAGAGTATATCTCTTTAAGGAGACCACCCTCTGTACCACGTAAATCATTCTGCTTCATAATGCTAACCACAATCGTGGTCGTGACGGAATTCATAATTCCTACATATTTTACATATTTTTCTGTACGATAAAAGAAAATGGAGAAGAAAATCTGAAAAGAATGAGAAAATATCAGTACTTTACACTCTGTTTCAGACAGTCTGTAGGAGTGTTAGTGATTTTATTAAAAAACGTAGGAATTCAAAAAATTCTATTCATTTTAATACTTCGTCAAAATTTTGCACATTTTTATATTTTTCTCGAATTTTTTGTGAATATAACGAAGCGAAGGTAATAATATTTTCGTACATTTTTCCGATTTTACCATTAGACAATGCTTCAAGTGGTGTTTCTCGTCAGAATTTATATTTTACCATGAGATCGTTTGAAATGCCATTTTTGAAGGGCTCGTTCATTTTATACCTCTAAAAGGTAAAGCCAGTGAAAGCATATGTATATAAGTCAAATACGTGGGAAATGCCCTAGAGGCGAAGAACGAAAAAAAAAAAGAAGAGACGCAGACTTGAATAATGGCCAGTTATTTCAAAGGATCTTTGTATGCTCATCATTGCTTCAGAAATATTATTATAAATAATTTTATACGTTTGGTCATTTATAATTGATAAAAATAAATAATGAATTTTTTATGCAATAATTTGTTACAATTTTGTTCTGCAGTATAGTAACATCATAGTTTATAAAAGGCTCATCAAATAGATCGGATAGAAATCTGTTTCATGTAGGCGTTATAGAGTTCAATATATCTTTGATGGCTGGAAGTTTAGAGGAGACAAAAGGCAGACAGAGAGGAGTTTCCCTATCAATATTCTCTGGGAGACCTTGGGAAACACTGTGGAACGTTCTTTAGTCGTGTCCAGAGGTAAAAGTAATCGATCGCGGCGCCTGCAGACTCGCGCAGCACAACTGCAGGCCTGCATGCCGGGCTGCATAAGGGTAGGCGTGACTGAAGCAGCTCTAAATCCGGACTACGCCAATGCATGCGGCAATCGCGGGGAAAAGTGTCTGAACGTTTGCGAAATTGAGCGTATTTTATCGAAACTAAAGGAGAAATTCGGAATCAAAATTAAATAGTCCAAAGAAGGGATTTGTAAACATTTTGTAAAGGGCCAGACATTAGATATTTCTGAGCTTAGGGGGGCGAAAGGTAAAATTGAAATTACATATGTAATTATTTGTAAGATAAATGTTTCTAAAAAAATCCTTAATTATGATTAATATTTAATCGAACCAATCAAAATTGAATACGTACTACAAACTGATAAAAATGTATAAAACGGATCATCAGAAGGAAACTACGAGAATTAAATTTTAAAGTCCCGATATCGTTTCTTCGATTTTGACGAGATGTTCATTTGAAACACCTAAAATCTGAAACAATTTAAAACAATTCTGAATCTCTTCTTCCACGGCATGATCGGATTTATAACGACCCCGCTTTAACTAGTTAACTGAATTTAGCTGACACCGCAGCAACTTCCATTGCAAAGGTTTCCTAACTTGAATCACTGCAAAAAGATTAATTCCGCGCAACAAGGGAACAAGTATTACCTTAAAGACAATAATCTGAATTTAGAATTACACGTATATAATTAATGAAACGCATTCTATCATAAAAAATTAGTGAGCAAATTATTTCTAATCTATACTAACATAATGTTTAACAAATACGTTTTTTGAAAGTTTCATTGGTATGACTGATAAATCAGTAAAAAAAATATATATATATATAAAAATTTAAAAAAAAATAAAAATCCCTATGATTTAGTGTTCACAAAAAAAAATAAGAAACATACTTCTATATTTAAAGTGCTCCTTTTTTCTTTCAAAGTATTACAAGATACTACATACATTCTTTGCCTTAGATCTATTTTTTACTGCTCTAAACTGAATTTCAAATGATCTAGCCACCGTCTAGGGATTAAGCTACATAAATTTTGCATAAGGCATCAACGAAATTTCTATTCTATTTCAGATTCGTTGCTAGACATAGTCTGATAAATTCGACATGGGCATACTCGATCCCCCTTACGAGTTTGAAATTCCTTTGAAATGTTCGTATAGATGTACAGGAAAATTATAAAATGCCTAGATAATGTATACATTACCGAAATTAACCCGACAAATCTGTGGAATAAAGTTTACTTTATGCTTTTTATTGTTCAGACGATGTATACAATGCTTGGATTTTACACTTTCCCAGTAACACATCGGTATATGCAAATACTCGACCCATAAAGCGTTAGTACCTTACAGACGTCTATTTTTAACAATCGCGGAATTCGAAGCAGCTCTTCTGGGTTCACTCCATGCATGTGAAAACGTGCTGGAATTGCTTTCGTTACTTCCTGTCGAACTAACTCTTTCGTTGTTATATAACAATCGCAAATTAATTGATAATATAATTTGATGAGTTACTTGAACACTTTCAAAAATAATCTCTGTTCTATTGTAGTTGGATATTAACCCATGGACGGCACCGAATCTCTACTGTCGCAACGTTTAATTAACACTTTACCTACCGAAAGTCTATTAACACGTTGACTGCCATGCGAGTTTTGTATGTATTGCCCTGGGGGCCAGTATAGAATTTTCGATCACTGATGACCACCATCATCAACGTGTTAATAGGCTTTTCGACCCTATCAGTTGTTAACCTTTATCATTTCATTGATTAAGTAACAAATTAATATTTAATTAGACTATTTAAAATTGAATACCTCCATTCTATGCTAATTATAAAGAAATGTTAAACGAGTGATTTTGATTCCCCTTAGTAGATATAGTGTTAAAAAGCACTCATGAAAATCGGTGCCTACTTCCTTAGGGTCAACAAACTGATTATAGTCATGTAGACTATGGTTCATAACTGTAACAGTGTCAACCAACGCGGGCTGCATAATAAGGACGACAATCTATGTTTCTGATTGGGGTCATGCGAGCTGTCGTTGAATAAGCAATGCGAGTCAACGATGACTAGCTCAACATAACCAGTACTCGTTATCTATACAGGGTGTTTCGAAATGAGTAAAACCGGGAACAGGGTGAATTTATAATGGCACAGCGCTGGAGTAAGAGGAAATCTACGAGGGGCTACAGCCTCGGGCCCCTTCGAAGTTTTCAATTTACAGTATGAAAAAATATTGAATGAAATTTTTATGTTAAAAGTGGGTTAACGTGTGTACGATTAACATTTTTTCTACAGATAAATAAATTTCATTTGCACGATGCAGAAAAAATCCAATTGAGTGAATATATTCTGATAGCATTCCTCGCAAGTAGAACATACTTTGCCACCATATAAATAATGTGCGTGCGTATAATAATAAATAGGTATTCCTAGAAAACTCTAACGATCTAAAGGTAGTCTGGCCGAGTTAAATTCCTGTATCTATTTCAGTTGAATTACTGTGCGATCATCGCCGAACGTAACAGTAACCCGTACACACTTATATTTTTCAAAATAATTAACTACTACTTTCATTGATATCTATTTTAACTATCTTGATAGTTTGGAAAATTTTTAAGAGTAATAAAAGTCATGTAAGATATCGTGCTTTAACAGGTAGTTTAACATGATACGTGTTACGTGTTGTATATACCAGTTACTGCTCGACTAGTTTATTAGGGAGAGACCTCGGTCCTTCTTATTCGAGGAAACGGTCAGTTCATCTGCTAATGGAACAGACGTGTCAAACACAGGAATGTCGCTCAATAGAGGAACAGGACGTGATCTTTAATCCATTTGCGCCTATAAACCTAAAGTAGCATTTATCATCGTAACTACGCTAGTGAACACATTGATGTGACAGCATTTTTTCAATCATCCCAATCAATACTGTGTATTTACACTATACACAATAATTATGTACTGCTATTGCATCCAAACGTTATTATTTAATAGTAACTAAATATTATAAAAAATAGCCCTTACTTCAAATTTTTTTAAAATTATTAGTTATAGATAAAACAATAATCATCGAAAGTTTATTAATTAGTTTTTAAAGAATATAAAACATTTAAGTTTAAAAGTAATATTATGAAAATTAAAACAGAATTTCAAGATGTTATTAACTTAATCAATAGCAATAATGGTAGAAGAAATTTAATGATTACGTGTTGAAGGTTCACAAATAAAGTAGAGCATAGTTTAATCATACTAGTTACGTGTATTCGATCACCCACGTTTCATGAGTGCTAGAGAACTCTAAAAAAGTATCAATTGAACTCACGATTTAACAAGCACAACACACTATTCAACAACACAGATATAATAGCCTCATAAATAACAATGGTCACATTGTTGGTCTTCTAATACACGAGGCAATTGATCAATTCTATAGAAGAACGGTTTGCTTGGAACAATTAAGGCACTCATTAACGCTATTAATGTGGCCCTTCTTAATTAAACCAGTATTTCATGAAATAATTTAATAGCTTTATTTTTGCTCATTTATAAATAAAATGTATGCTCGATAAGAAAAACAACGTTTGCATATTTTATAGAACACGTCATGTCTGTAAGAACATGATGGAGACAAAAATAGAAATTAATACCTGCATTCCTATTTTATTACATTAGGATTTAAATATAGTTACACTATACATTTTAATTTTTCAATTTTCTGCTGTCGAAGAAATTCAATTTTCTAAATTACTACGTTTAGTCCCAATCCCTAAACCTCCCTAAACCTTTTCCCATTGTGTTGTAGTTAAATTGAAGCCGGAATATTTTGTACTCGAGAATTTACAATATCTCCAGCTACACTCGGAGACCTTTTTTCTTTTTCTGTTCTTTATTTTTGTGCCTTATTTCCTTTTATCCGTCATTCTTATTTTCCCTCCCCAATTTCTTCCATTTTTCTTCTCTCATTTATTTTTTCTTGTTCCTATTACTTTCTATCCCTATTTTCTAGCAATTTTCCTTGAAAGGGTGCGCACAACTCGTGCCTAACCACAAAACATCTCGGAAGGTCGTAATATTCCAACGTGGCAGAGTAAATTTCATACGTGCTCCCTTGACATTGCCGGCAGCGGGAACCGTGACACGTTAAATACGACTCGCTGTCAGGCTACAGCGCGATTCACCTTTCGCAGTCGTTGCATAACCCGGTACATCGCGCTAATTACTTACACGCGGACCTCGATCCGATCTTACGTCGCAAGCATTTATGCACACCACATTACGTCATTAAGTGCACGCGTCTGTTCCACAAGTCACACGTAACCTTGAAATCCGACACCAGTGTTGATCGTTTTCAGTTAACGGCTTGGACTGTTGTTTAACTTCCGGTGAGAAGTGTTAATGAATATACTGGAATCACCGTCAGCATCGTCGAAACTTGAAACGATTTTTCAATACCGAAACAGAGCAAAAGTATTGGATAGTCGAATTTTATCGGGGAATTTGCTAGTTGCAACAAAGAAATTCAAGTTTTCGAATAATTTCTGTGAGATACATATTAGGATATTAGCATCAGAATTACCAGCCTCCTCAAAATAATTATTTCTATGATAACACTTAAGTATTTTTGTTGAATAATAATAATTGCTATTGTTGTATAATCATTTATCAAATTTAACTGCTGTTATTATAGTGATAATTATTGTTATATAACTTTCACGAATATTTCTTGTTATTTTAGTAATTATTTTGGACTGATTAAGCATAAAAATAAAGAAACTAAAAAAGTGTGAAATTAAATCATAATTATCGCATATATCAACAATTCTCCATCCAAGAATTAAAGATACAGATTCATAATATAATAAATTTTTTCTTTTATTATTAGTATTCGTTTAATGTTTTTCCATATAAAATAATTTCATAAAAAGTAATATTTCTATGAAGAAACTGTACACCTATACGTATATATACATATACAGATATATTGTTACAATACGCGCGCGCAGTAGGCACAAGATGAATCAATAATATCAGGATAACAGACAGTTATAAAAGTCTGTTGTTACGACAACGTGTTTTTTGTTTTTTTTTGCTAATTAGTCTAGATTCTGATGAAACTAATATCTGATCGCACAAAACCACGTATAAATTTTCTAAGAAAGCGATCATTAACGTGTTCTTACCTTCATCACCTTTTTCAAGACCAATGTTCTATTATTAAAATAAAAATGAAAATTACAAATATTGTTTTAAGATATCACATTTGTAGCTATCCATTATTTTGAAGTTGAATGAAGCTTTTAAGATAATATCGAGTTTATAAAGGTGAAGAATGTTAAACTTAAAAAAAGAGAACATTATACAGTATCGAGCAAAGAAGGCTTTTGTAGAGAAATGGCGAGTTAGGGGAGGCGAAAATTCTTAAAATCTTAATTCTGACGACATTAACATTAAAAAAATTTAGAAAAGGAAATGATATAATTTTTAATTATTAAATATTACAAAATATAGTACAATTGAAAGGTACGAATAACAAAGTAAATATTAATTTAAATTTTCCCGCGTAAATGTTTATATGCAAAAATAATGGGAGACTTATATATGTATATGGAACCCTCTCCCCTACATTGTCATTCTTTCCGGGGTCGCCAATGGAGAGAGGCGGGAGCCTGGGGAAGGAAAAACTTATAAGGTGGGATCGCCATTTTTCTTGGGAAAGCCTACCATGCACAGTGCTATACTATCCAAAAATTGTTGATAAAATAAATGAAAAGTTTAGAAGTTTAATTATTCTCATCTGAAATTAGTTTGTTCCTCATTAACGATATTAACTGATTTATTAAAATTAACTCTAATTACATACTAAAAGTGTATTAAGCAACTTAAAATTCAAAATTTTACAGAAAAAGAAATTTAAATTTCTTTTTATTAATATCTATATATCAGCAATAACTATGCATATGTGAAATATTTACACGAGATAAATATTTATCAGTTTCTTCGTGCACGTCTCGTATATCTACAGTTTCTACATCCAGATAAATAACTCAATGTAATTCCATAATATTTCTAACCGCGTGAAAACAATAAAAATTGTATATCGATTACTCTCACGTGTATTACAAAGAACATTATCGATTAAACATTCTCTTTTACATAACGCGTTATAAAAGTCAACGAAACTTTACACCGACCATCGAAAGAATATTCAACTTTGTGATAAATCGCGCGAATGAAAGGCGTTCATTGTTTCCTTTGCCGTTCGTTTCTCTAAAGTCTAAAGTGAGCGACATTGAAACAAAGAACGAATAGAGAAACGACGAAAAACAAAACGTACATTGTCAAAAAAAACTGTGAGCAATTTTCACGATAATTAGCAACGTTCCTTGAAAAAAACAAATGTTGAAGCTCATTTTAACCATCGCTCAGCTGATACCGAATCACTTTTGACCCATGTCAATTACGACAAATGAAGTACAAGAGATATAAAATATATAAATTACGTGTGGCAATAACATGGAATGAAATAAAATAGAATAATATATTACATAGGAAGTATGAGTATTTAAAATATATTTTCTCTAAATTTTGCCCAGTTCTGATCAAATGTAAAAGGTTACGAAATATTTAATTATTTATGTACAGGAGAATACCTCTGAAATGACGAACAGAAATCGTTAAAAATGAAACGAGTTTCACAAGGTCGAAGGAAATCGAGAGTCATGGTTCGAAACAGACGATTACGGAATTGTTAAAAATTTAAAAATGCGAACAATTTCTACGATAACTCGTAATCACAACAATAACAAAAACGGATCAATTTGTTTAAAATACATTCAACTAAACTGAATTAACATTGCATTGAAAGTAATCAATTATAAATTCCTACTAAAGGAATCAATTAATCATTTTCTCTTTTGCCCTGCCAATTCACATCACTATGAAAGTTTCAATCCATAATTAGACAAGAATCTTATTCGTAAAACAGCAAACTATTATCATTAGTAAATGTACATTTCCTTCGCCTGTTTATTTCCCATTCGTAAACACGATGTAAATGTAAATAAGTAAGAGAACGGTGCGTCCGAGAAATTTGCATACATTGCGTATTAATATAAACACAACATTACGAGCACGTGTATGCTTAAAGCGATATAACAAAGTTATGCAATGATTTTACCACGACCTTTATAGCTACTGACATTCAAATAGCTACCTGAAACTAGCATTCATTACAGTCACAATTGCGGCTTGAGTGTGTAGAATGCGCGATGATCGAGTGATGTACGTAAACACGTGAACAAAGAACTGAAGGAGCTTGAATAGAGAAACATTAAAACATTTAAACGATATTACTCTTCATGAATAATTACCAAGCAAGTATAAATTTAAAAAATTGTGAGCAGTTGATTAAAGTCAAATTAAATATAACGGTTCTTCACTTTTGTGGTGAACAGAATACATTACCGGCCATACAGGGTGGATAAATTTATTGGCTACTAATGTACACAACCGATTTCAATTAATTTTCATATTACGCTCACTACTGATTTTTGCGAAAGAAATTGTTCGAATAAGAAATATTTGTTCACAGTCACTCTTGACTTTAACCGTGTTTCTAGAACACTGTAATTAGCAATAAAATAAAGATTTGCTCATAGCTAGAAAAATAGCATGCAAATTCACCGTGACAATAAATATACGCGTGTGAAAACTACTGCACGTAGCAGTTTCGTTTTAATACGAAACACCGGTTAATCCAATTACGAGTGACCTATGAAACGTGATGGTTTTGCAGAAAAATGTATAAAATGCAGCGTTTACGAAAGAATTGAATCAAACAAAACTATTAAAAATCTATATGGAAAAACGAATTCGTTCCTTAATTGCTTTCAGTTCTTTCAGTGAATCGTTATACTTTAACTAATTTCAAAATTGCAAATAAATTTTTAACTGAAATCTAACAAATATATTATACAGTTTTGTTAAATGATTTTGGTAAAATATTTGAAAAATTTTAAATGTTATATACATATGTATATAATTTGGCTATTAAGATACTTATTGTCATCTGTTGATATTATTGGTTGGTACCCCAAGACCCCACTGTAGCAGTTAAAAATTAATGATTTACAGTTTGTAAAATTTTGTTGACTTAATATCTAATAAGGAAACGAAAAGAACTTTTGAGACAACTTAATATCTACTTGTGTAATATAACTGGAGATAGGACTATTGAATAATAATTATTCAAATATCGTGATGGCAGAATATTAACGCGGTTTAATGTGGCACATTATCGAAAGAATATCTGAAAAATTAATATTATAGATTAGGTAAGCGATGTGAATTAGGTTTGTGAAACGAAGGTATTGGGTGGCATTAAATTTAACCAAGCGCCAAACCGCTTTCGATAATTCTCGCTATAGAACATTCTATAAAATTATTTGGCCTTAAACTCGGTGTTCCCCGTTCATTCGTGCCAAGTTCAAAATCTATTGGCAACGGTGATAACATCGACACTTCAGTATTTATAACTGAATGCATTCGACCGATGCTGCCAATATTTTTCGAGTCAACAAAGATTTCGAAATTAATATCAAACTTATTGCCGACCGTGATAGGGTAATCTAAGGAATGATGCGACTCTAACCTGTCTAATTTTTATGTCTGACTATTTACGGCCGTTTTCACTGCGGCGTGGCGCGGCATTCGCCGTATTAACTTATGCATTAAACTTTGAATCATTTTTTTGTATTACCCACAATTAACAGCTTACTAACGATTTTATTGTGCTTATTACTTATATTTAACACATTATCCACCGGCCATAAATAAAGTGGATACGCACTACCACCTTATAATTAACAATAATCAGAGATTAAAAGGTTTAATCTTTCTTTCTATTTTCCTCCTAATTGAAGAACATCTAACTTTCAATATTTCAACAGAATTATATGTGTACTGTCAAAAATTAATAGGCTTTCAGTAGATAAATTGTTAATATAAGCATGTAAAAACATATGACAGAGTTGTAGTTTCAATAAAATAGCAGAACATAAATTTTCTAATTAAAAAATGCTCAATTAAACACTTTGACGGTCACAGTGAAAATAGCCATATGTAGTCCGACAATATACCGAGAATACGATCCTTCATTTCAAATATCATTTTAATGTCGTATAAAAATTTAAAAATAAGTTGACAGTCAACGTGTTAAGGATTTACAAAGCCGTTGCAACCCCTATAATCCGAGAAGGGTTATCCAAAGCTATTAACCTGTATTATTTTAGAGTTTGTACGATCGAAACTCGTAAGTTTATTAGTGCTGAAGAGATTATTGGTTAGAGACTTACCCTAGAGATGCGTAGCGGTTGATGCAGGTCGTGTCCACCGTGCATACGGAATCCCCAAGGGGAGCCGCCAAGTAGGGTGACTTCTCTCGCGCTCATGCCGCCTCCCTCGCCACTTTTCCGCTACCACCCACTCGCGTTTCAACGGTATACGCGAGACGAGTATATAACGCTGCTACAATCGTCGTCACGCCGTTTCAACGAGATTGTAGTTGCCGCTTCGCGGCGTAAATTCCCTGCTCCTGCGTAATCTCGATACACCTACGTACGAACGATCGCATCTCTCTCGAAAAATAATAACACTTTACCGGCGTACGCGACGGACGCTGGCTGCGCAATAACCAACACGACGGTTGTGTTAACCGGTGATCGTTCGGAACTTCGTCGAAACGTTTTGACGAAGTTCAATCGGTCAAACGGCGATGAATCATGACCGTGGATCGATGATCGGTAATGTTTACGATCATCGAACAACGTTAGCGTTCATCGAGAACGAGGAAAATCAACACAAGCAAGAGCAATGAGGGACAAACACAAACACGACGCGCACTCGTCGATGGTTCGCGGAGCACTGACAGAACATTCCCCCTCCCCATAATCCCCTGCGCGCCACCCTCGGTTGCCCTGTCTTGTCAAACTCACGCTACCCGGCGAACACGCGCGCTCTCCCCACTTTGCCAAGACCACAACCAACGTTTCCTAACTCACGAGTCTGCTCGTGAGTTCGTTTCCAACGAACCACTTGTGGCTGATGTTCGAATCACACTATCTAACGACTTTCCTTTTCTCTTTCTTTTACCATATTCAACAAATGTTAGATACTTATGCATAGAAAGACTCCATTTTCAAAATTACAGGATGTCACTCGCAACTGGACTAAGATATATGTACTTTTAAAATGGTAGAAGATAGAACAAATTTTAATTAGGCTATGAACTGTTGTTTTGATATTTCAACTAAATACTTTTTTACGCGGAATGTTCCAAACAATCAATTTACCGAAAAAAATATGCATTTCCATTAAAATAATGAAAACGACTTTGAAATATCTAATACATAATTACCTTATAAATAATAAAAATACAAATAACATCATAAATAATGGATATTCTTTTTTAATTATTTAAATTAATAAGCAAATCTAAATTGCTAAAGATTCTTACTTGAATATAGTCCGAAGTCATTTGTATCGCTGTTTCCAATCAATTGTATTTTCATTTTTTTTCTTTTTCAAAAAATGCGTCATTTTCCAAAAAATCACTTGTTTAGATGACCCTTTCGGAATCTTTCGACACTGAACGTTCTGTGTAGCTGGACTCTGCCAAGTAGACTTCTGTGTTGTGATCAGACCGTCTCCACTTGCTAAGGGGTTTTCTACTGCTGCGAACGGAAAAACTTAGCGATACCTCAGGCGCTGTATCTTTTGGAAATAAAGACCAATCTTCACAGAATTTAATACGTATTATTAGCTAAAGCTTTAATAATAATACGCGTTAAATCCTGTAAAAATTGTTTTTTATTTCCAAAAGATACAACGTACCAAAGATTACAAATAAAAATTATTCACTCTATATTTTCTACTTGCTCTCTCACGCAGAATTACCACCTTCGACACAAGGATGTTTGATAATGGAATAAAATAAAGAAATAAAGACAAAAAATACTTCAAATAATACTTGTATTTTTAGCAAAGTATAAAACAAAAATGATCTACGACACGTTAAGATATTGTGAATACATAATAATTTTTGTATGTAATATAAAATCAATATAATTAAACAAATAAAAAAAGAAATAAACTAAAATTCTTCGTTAAACATGTGCCAACGCAAATGTACTAAACTTCTTTTATAGCTTAACAGTATTATATTATTAATAATTCATGCTTTTCACGTACAAAAGTTATTTTAAACAAATTAACCACCATAATCACATGTTTCTACATATGTGAATATTTACGTCATCTAATAATTTTTTTACTTTCAAAAGTAAATAAAAATATCTAAAGCAAAAATTATTTGACAATCAGGAATGCATCATTTGTTATTATTTAAAAAAATATTTGCATTCCTAAATCAAGTCAACATAAATTTTTGTAAAAAGACTATGCTAACGAGTAAACAAATAAATTCAACAGTATTATAATAATGTAATCTTGATACAACCTCGATACTTCTTTTCTAACGTTATCAGTCGTTAGATAGTCAAACTTCCAAAGTCATTAGTTGAAGTCAAACTTTACCAGTATGTTCTGTAGTTATAAACTAAAGAAAAAATGATTACGTTTAAATTTAAAGTTCAATATATTGTCAAAAGGTTGTATTGAAATTAAACTAATTATTAATATAACATTAATATAATCTAAATATAATCGAAAATAAATTGAGTTAACATTGCAACTTCTCACTCCACAGAATTTCATGCAATGTTGAATGCTCTACTTTATAAAGCTTAATTCCAGCAACTTCGGCGATATACGTAATGTCTTATTTACTATTTCAAAAATAAACCAGTATGTTGAGGAAACAATTATAAAGGACAACAAGTAAAATAATTAAACTAACATAAATCACAAGTGAATCGGAACTTTCCGATAAATTTCCTAAATTGCCTCCAAATGATCATTGCAATAAGAATATTCTCTGATATGTAAAACTATTTTTAAACATTGAAACAATAACTAACTAAGCAATACTTCAAATATACTATACAATGCCACTACACATAATATTCATCAGAATTCAGAAGTCTCTGATGTAAGTTCAGAAACAAAATAGACTATCCTAACTCAGATTCAAATTAATCAAAATTGAAAGAAATCTCTGCTGTATCAGTTTACTGCAATAAAAAACAACCTTTTGAACTTTAGCTTAAGTGGTTACTGAGGTAAAATTAATTATAATGACAAAGTTTGATCTTTTAACTTTGGAACATTCTATACAATAAATATAATTCAAAAAACTCTTTGGAACATAGTTATAAATTGATATTATTTACTCTTCTCTTGCACTCCAATTTGTATACTTCTCTTTCAAAGAAACATACACACCCGACTTTTTTAATTCCATACTCTGAGTCTTTTTATTATTATACTTAGTGAGATCTCCAACAGGTGCATTTGCTATAGTATCCAGTATCACGTTTGGATTATTTTTAACAAAATCTACGATCTTCATTAAACGCGTATCACCTTTCTGTTCCAATTTTTTTTTTGGTTTTTCATACAAAGAACATGGAATACGAGCGTAATACTTCAAACTTTTCTTTTCAAATTCTTGTATGTTCTCCACAGTTCTCCAATTGATACTTTCAATAAAAGCATTGGTTCTTCTCTCACAGACATATTGCATAATCTGTTTTAATTCCTCCTCAAAATTATTAATCTGTGATGGGCAACGATAATAGTACTTTTCCTCGCCTTTTTCTTTCCTCATGTAATCGGTAAGCACAAAACTCGGCAAATCATTAATAGCGTGAATCTTACTGATATCGTCGTAATTACGTACACAACAAAGACCAACGTAAATGGCGTTTGCGAAAGAACAATCGGCACTAAGTTCTACCTTATCGTTATCGATTGTTTTTCCCAGTGCCGCGTGGTAAGTCAACGTATACGGACGCAGAGGGAATTGATACAGTTTCACTTCCTGTTTCCTCTCATCAACCAACCAGCTACGTAAAGCAGGTAAAATTTGATAGTAATTTAACTCGATACGAAGCAATCTAACCCTTTGATTAGTTTCCAAGAAACAAACATCCAAACCGAAGACATTAACGTTATCCGCTGATAGAATTTTTTCTAACAGAACAACGCTGTGAACTCCATACTGGTTGATATGTATATACTTGTATCCCTCTACGAGTACCAGTCCAGGATAGAATTTACCTTTTTGTTTAGTACTTATTGGTTCAAAAAAAGCTTCTCGTTTCGTACAGTACGGCGCAATAAAGTACCTTACTCTCGATACCTCCAAGTGTTGAATGAAACGATTCACTCTGTCTGTGATGTTCTGATGAAATTGTGCCATGTAGATGACGTCGAAGCGTTCTTCAGTGAAATACTTGACTCGAAAAGAACAATATAGATAGTAACGAAGATTGAACAGAAATGGAACCTCATTTTTCTGTCTGCCATGTTGAATCATCCTTCGAAATTCGGATATTTTATTTGTCAGCACTTTGTCGAACAATCGTTTGTCGGATAATTTTCTGATCGTCATGTTGGTAAGCTGTCTGATGATCTCAAAGTTACATCTGCTATGGACCGACGATTTGTGTATTGCGCTCAGTTGAAGTTTGTTCCCGGCAAAGATTAAGTGCATCTGATGCTTCAGCGATATTATGTACAACATCAGGAGCATAGTCGCCGACGGCAAAGTGCATGAATCTACGATGATGACTTTTGTACCGGTGTGCAGGTACTTTTTCGAATTTAGTATTAATTTATAAAGCAAATCGGTATCGTCCACTTCAGCCACGTTAAATAGCTGAACAGCACGATAATAATGCAAATGTAAACAGTTTACGTAAAATGATATGTAAGTGTACGTTGTAGCGTAATTATTCAATTTGAACTTCATTTCGCTCGCTTGATCTCGTCTGAAGGTGAGAAACTGTACAGTGTTCGCGTAATGCTTAGCCAAAGAAGTTAAAAGAAACGTTTTCCCGGTTCCACTTCGGGCATTGATCGTAACGACTTGATTATTTTTCTTTGCGAACAGATTACATATTTGTCGAAACGCTTTTTTTTGCGGCGGTGTTAAGCACTTGTAATACTTCGGGCTATTCTTATTTTGAAATTTATCCAAGCTGGTATCAGGGATATCGGTGTCATCCACATCGGTGTCGCTAGTGTCTGTGTCACTGTCACTTTCAGTTTGATATTCGGTGTCAGAGTCCCTTATTGAATTAACGATATATTTGTTTAATTTTAGATGTTCGATACTAACAACTTCGTACGCCATCTGTAAACAATTAAAGCAACAAAAATGATTAATAAAGCTTCAATTTGTATATCAGGAACTATGGATGAGGAAAATGTTCTTACCTCCGAAAATACTGCTTCTAGTTACTTTATTCGTGTGTTTCGTTGACCGTATCTTCGTACAAAATTCGAGTGCTTGGAATGTACACCTCATGCGTTCTATGTAATCAGCACACCCCTGAAATTATAATAAAATTATTAGAACATAAACATTTATATCAGACCTAGACGATACTCTGTTTCATCGAACAGTTTTTATTATGAGCTAATGAACGATTTTAATCTTGTTAACACTAGATTGCCGGACAAATAGATCCGTCAAAATAGGTATAGTACATATGGATTTTTGCAACTAAGGAGTGGGAGGGGAAGGAATTAGTATTTGTATACATTTCATAATTCTATTAAAAACCAACATATGTTTTAAAAAAAATTATTTAAGTTTTTCTATATACCTACATATATAGCAATAAAATCGTAAATGAGTCAAATTGACTCGCTCCGGTAATCTAATGTTAATTATATTCGCAACAAAAAATCCTACATAATCCGTGTTTGAAATGACCCCTCAAAAGCTTTTAATGATTCTCACCAATACTGTTCGTTATATATACAGGTCTGTTATATCGACAATAAAAAGATAAATACTTATAAAAAATTATTTATAATAGAAGGGAAGTACTACGCGTGTTATCTATGCCATTTGTCATCGATTATTATTTTTATCATATACATGCTTTATCATACTTTTATCACGGATTCTGATGAATATAAAACATCCTTTATTCTATACTATACATGGTATCTTTAATTATGTCCATTTGAAGGTCGATTCATATCATAAATCACGTTGTTCAGGTATACAGGGTCGGTTACGTTCCCTAATATTCATTTATTTAATACTATAAGATTTTAGCCTTATTACTCATAACGGACCATCACTCAATTAACAAAAGTTAATTTTGATGGAACTCTAGTACCTAATGTCTTCTTTTGCAATCATCCTTTATCTTAGTTATAACTTCGATCCATTTATCTTACTTATTTTTATTTAAAATTGATTGTTAACTTTCTTTTTACAATGCCGAAGAAAAAATTTAGAAAGGTTATTATATAAAGGGAGACAAAATAAAAAGAAAGTAAAATTTCAAGAATAGTTATTTAATTAATAATTATTAGAAAATGTATACCCTTGGACATATTTGTTCTTGTCCAATTGCCCCTGCAATTCTTTATTATTAATATATGAAGCAAGAAGAGATGCAGTTGACCTTTATCCGGCCCTTGTATGTATGTAATGATTCAATGAATATTACCAGTCCGTTAGACCTTTCATAGTAGTTGTACAAGTTTCAATGTCCACAATAATTAAGGGTTAAAGAGGAACCTTATGTCAGGTGGCGTGAAGAGTTGGATGAAATTTTGCCATCGGGCAAGGAGTGATTAGGCAAAAGTAATCGAAAAAAAAAAGAATAAAATTTTTTGTCCGAAACCCTGGTTTCGAGCAAATCTGTGCAGTTGCGACTGAAGGGACGCTCTCTTTGAGATCGTTCTACCCCCTTAGACATACAAATTTTATACTGTCAAGGATTCAGGGTAGATTTCGAAAACTCATCCCGGACTCAACATGTTAATGATTCTGTTACAAAAAATTTCATTCGTATACATTTTCACGTGTATTGTAATTTACAAATTACATATATGTATACGCAAGCAACGGCAATTTGAAAATAGTAATAGAGAGATTTCCACGAGAATTCGCCCTTGTGAAACTATTCGATATCGCTACTAACCCAAACAAAAACGCAATCGATTTAACAAATATCCAAAGAAAGAGAAAGGGAATCAAAAGTGGTAAGGCGGCTTCCTGTACTCATATTACCGCTCTCCTCAATCACCGCTACGGCGCTTATCTTCAAAAGACGTTGAACAGGGCTGTTTTAAATACATACATTGTTGTACGCCAATGGTGAAGGTTTCAATCGAAATAACCAACAAAGAATGGATTTAATATATTCTGTAATTTTAAATAAGAAATTCTAATATTAAAAAAACATTGAAATTGAATAAGAATAATTATTCCTACAGGAATAAATTCTTAATTACAATCTCACAGCGATTGCGACTCGTGTAAACATAGCCGGCGTCTTTTACGCGTGCTGATACCCTTCTCACAACGGAAATTATTTTATTGGATATTACCTGCTATGCTAATTTTCATCATCCAAATCATTAATAAGATATAATACAATCAGTTTCTAAAGTATCATACATATTTACATCCAACTTTATCATATATGCAAAGAATACAAAGTATAAATATAATTTGTAACGTACAATATGTACAATGTCAGTTATGACAGAAACTAAAAATTGGAATTTATCCATTCGTTTTTTTGTCTTTATATTAGTTGTTTATATATACAAATTTTAACCTTGACCGGCTGCGTTTACTTCTCGAAACACTTACCAATATAGAAAACAAAACACCTGTAGAGTATCTTTCTGAGTTGTATATCATATAAAAATTAATTGTTAATTCTGTAATATCTCCGGTTAATATGAATCAGGTTTTAATCTATCTGCGTTGTATTACATACATACACTGGCAAAGATATGTGCATTTGTAGTGCTTATTGAAGCATTCGTACGTAGAAGCAATACCACGGGACTTCCCTGTACTTTATACGTATCATAATTGGTTAACGAATACCGTAACTCAGAATATTTTTGATTGTTGTATCAAAATTTCAAAATGCAGCAAAATGAAAACGATGCATGTAACAATACATACACTGCTATCATGGGTAAGGATAAATGAAGAAGAATAAAGATATTTAAAAAATTGAATTATACAAATTTAATATGGTGTAACTGTTACACTATGATTTCAAAAACTCACCTTTATTTTCTGTAAAATCCGAATGCAAGTTGATTTGTAGGTACTATCCCGGCACACAGTCCACTATAGTCACTCCGGATACGCGCTCTGCGAAATTATGCGAGTGAATGCATCGTAACTCTTAACTGCGTTTCGTTAACAAGAGGGCGCTGAATCATTTCAAAGCTGGATACGTGGCACCATTGCTTTGACATTTCTAGCCAATCAGGTAGTCCATTTATTCGTATATATCAAGTCATTGGTCATTTCCACTAGTTACAAAGGCAGCTTTATTTTTTCTTCAATATGATTCTGGATAATCTTTAGTTTAGGATAACAGTTCTGAAAATTTTTAATCGAGTTAGATCATCCATTTTATTAAATTTACTTCAAATGAATAATGCATTAATAATATAAAAGCAACATTAATGAATTGATTAGATTTTTTGTCGATAGCTGTTTTTATTTGAATGCAACGTGTTTTCCTAGGAAAGATTAAGTTCTAAGTTTCTGAATAGAACTTATACACAAAGAACGGACGGAAGTATGGTGACTCATTCAAAACATAAAATCCTTCGATTAAGTTAATTAAAAATAATATTCCAAAAATGTAAAATTTATTACGCTTTTCAGATCACATAACATAATTATATATATATTTGGATATACCAAGCCCCTTTTGTTTCTTATAATTTAAATTTTTTAAATGGTATACTGATATTTTTCAATGACATTAAAAAAAATAACTGGAGACACATAACTGGATGCAATAAATGATAGAATCATTATTAGCGCTGTAATTAAACCTTGGAGACTCATATCGGGCTCATTTTCACCCCCGTCTTCAGGAGCATTATCGAACGCTTCGAGTCACAACGGCTGATTTAAATCAACAATTGTTTACATTAGAGGCGATAAAACGACTCAGTTCTCGAAACACTAACCAGTGTTCAGTCCTGCATGCTAAAAAAAGACGTATGTATCTATTTGTTCGGATACATTGTACATACATATGTCAATTTTATTTGCTTTTTACTAATGAGATTTATTGAATATTATACAATAAATTTTAGTTTGTATTTTTTTGATTTTGCATTTAAATAAATATTTTACTTTTATTTCACTCATATGTTGTTTATTTATATTCTTTTGACAAGTAATCAACAAAAAAGACTTTACAGTTAAAAGTATAATTTGTTATGAACATAACGTCACAGACCTAGGTTACAAAAAAGAAAAAAAAAGTATCTGTTGTATTATACATCTGACTCAATATGATAATTGAAGAGTGCCATGATGTAATTATGCAGATAATGAAAACATTGAATATATAATGAACATTTTTGAATATCATTATAATTACTCTTGCAATTTGAAATAGGAAATCAATTTTTAATACTTTTCGTAGTCCATATTATCTGTATGAGTACTAGGTAAATACAGGCATTTCTATTGAGTCAGCTCACGTGTCGAACCTATTCAGTCAGCGTTATACGTAGCGATAAGCGATATGAGCAGATTGGTTTACAAAGATGTAATAGCAATGAAAAGTAGATTTAACTCTCATTCTCATGTATAAAGAAGTAGTAACATAAGTGTTCAATTCAAAACGATCAAGAAGATGATTGTAAATTGTTAATAAATTACATATTAACTAGAGATATTACCCTACGTTAACCGAATGAAATTTTAGAAAAATCTCAATTTGGTTTATTAAAAACTGTGTAACTTTATATTACGTCAGACGTTCCTGTTTCGTAACTCGTTTTTCCCTGCACAAGCAACAGGTGTATAGTTAGGTTTTTCCCCCGCCTTCTATGAAATGACTTTATCGATGAAGTTAATTTTATCGGGATTTCCAAAGCAAATTACTTTTTAAGGTGATGCGAGCGTCGAGGCTGAACTTGGCTGAACTCCGAATTCTGCGTCGATAAAACAGTCAACGTTTCGTCGAAAATTAGGCCGAACAGAAACTGATTTAAGCGCCACCTCAGTTATTGCATCCAACTAACGGCATGCTACGTCACTTTTCGCATACACCTATGTATATACTTTGGGCTTTGGGTGACTTTTCCGATCTATTTTTAATTTATATCAGGTTACCGTAATCATGTTTATGGTTTATTGGAGTATGATAACAGTAGAAAGTTACCGTTACATGATCACGTTACACTTGCATTCATGAATGATATCTATTAATAAATTACTTCCAAGTTTTATTCAACTCCATTATTTATTAATCAGCAATAATAGTATTAATTATTTCATACAAATCATAAAATATAAACATATATGTATGTATAATGATGAATGTTGACGTCACAATTTAACAGATATGATGCATCTTTTCGTTTACAAAAAACCATAGATGACGTAATTTAAATATACACGTCATGGTTAAATATAAGCAGTGATTATAGTCACTGTATATATACCGCAGTTCACCATAAATGCGACGCGCAGGTTGGAAGATGGTGGGGGAACGCAGCGAGCTCTCTGCTAATCGCTTTCCACTTCATTTGGGAGTATCGCCAATCAGGGCAAAGATGCGCACTGGAGATGCGTGAAGAACGAAAACTGATCTTTTCGCAGTTATGGACTCTGGTGAACTACGGTATATATTCGTTGATATAAGTATGGCGTAGGGCGGTGTCATGTGTCACTATTTCGATCGATAATTGTTTTAACGATAGTGTTCAAGCCGATCGTTGAGCGTCGCCCATTTTATGTATCAATAGACACTGTGCATTTTTCTATTATGCATTACCCATTAGAAATTATTCTCGCCCTATTTACGTGAGGAAATGCTAATCAAACAGAACAAAGAGGTTATATAGAGTTCTCATTTTGACAGGCGCGAACACCGAGCTCTGTGGTGGGACTATAAGGAAAGGCGGTTAAAAAGTCGCACAGTAGAAGACTGACCGTCGTTAGTTGAACAGAGTTTGAACTCGTAGTATATTGAGCTTCAGTGACACTTATTAACTATTTTTTATTTTCTGAAATCGTAAATAAATACTTATCAGAATAAAGATAACAGATAAGAAAAACAATGACCGAGATGGATAATAAAGAGACAGGTTTGTGTATAAAAATTTATTTAAAAATTTTAATTTATTCTAAACTAAATTATTTAAAGGTAAAATTTAACAACATGAAGTGTTCTTTTTTTTCTTGTTACGACCATATGTTACAATATCTTATTAAAATAGATGAAAGGAATTTACATGTCATGCTTAAATCTTTATGTGAAGTTATAATACATTAAATAGTTTAAGTAATATTTTTCTTTTGTCAGAACACATTGTCATGACACCAAAATGTAAAACTGCAAATTCTACAACACTTATAATAGAAAGGCAATTTCTAGAACCACCAGCAAAAAATGAAAATGAAAATAATGTTCACATTGCTGGAGGGGATCATAAAGGAATAGTTATTAATAAGCAAGCAGCTTCTGGTATATAAATGTTTTATAGTTTTTCAATGTGCTAAAATATTTTCAATGTACAAAAAATTAATTTTATATATTTTTTCTTAGTTACAAATGGTGAAATTCATCCAGCACATCTTTGTTTACAATTCAGAGTATTTTTGGTAAGTGCTCAAACTGGAAAACACACGCAGGAATCAAGAACTCTTCAATTTTGGTTTTCTGGTACATTGTTAGAGAGTGAACATCCTAGTGTAGCACAAGAATTTTTCAGGGAATTAGTGAGTCCACAAGAATTTCCAAGAGGTAAAAATTATTTTAAATATTTATAATGATTTGGAGGTATAATTATATATAGTTAATCCTACTGTTTATTAACATATCTACCAGGATATAATTTCTGTTCAATTCTTTAGTATTGAAACCATTTAAAACTGTACTACTATTTCCATATAATGGTTTTAGTAAAGTCTATGTTTTCTTTTTTACAGATTATGTTGGTTTTATAAAAAAAATAATGAAATTAATGTTACACAAGTACTCCACTATTAAAAAGATAGAAGTAGAATTGAGACAGCTTGAAGAACCAATAACTCTTCCAGCTAGACCATGTAAGTAATACATTCTGTTACAATAAATTAATTTGTCTTTTTGAAGTAATAATATACTGGATAGATAATTGAAAATTAATTCCATATCAAAATCTAGTTTCACTGGTTTTATTATTCAATAACATATACTTCTTCTCATTTTAATGAAATAATCCTCAAGTAGGGAGTAGCATCAAGATTTATTTGATTAGACTCATTGAACTAAATGGTACTTGATTGAAAGATATTGGAGGAGTGTCTCAAGTGTACATTACAACTGAAGGAAATGCACACTTAAAATTTGTATTAATCATGTTACTTGTGCAGATTTTCTTATACATGTTGTATAATTTTTCTGATATGAAATAAAAATGTTATTTTTAATCTTTGTTATTCACAGCTGATACTGGTCACATACAATTGACACTTCCATATAAGAAAATTATTTGGAAATCAGGTTGGAGTTGTTGAAAAAAATTGCATACTTTATCACAATTTGTTTATGTTTATATAATTTTTTTACATGCAGGCTATTGTACGAAAACAATAACAATTTAATATTTGCCGGTCAGGAATTATACAAAGATGTTTCTTTCGTTGCAAAATTTTTGTTTAAAATGCAAAGTAATAAAATAGATGAACACTGTGTAGGATATAGCAAAGAAAAAAAATGTGATCAGTTACAAAAATAGTAGCTCTGTCTTATGTTGACCGGTAGATATATATTTTACTGCTTCACACAACAAAGTAGTAACCATAACAATATTGGCTTAACACTTCATGCTCCTTAGCTTTGGCTTTACATAATAACACAGATTTTAAATGTTTATTATTTGATTCACATTCAGTCAACAATTAAAATTGAAATTTGTAGTGATTCAATCGTAAATTGGGAAAATGGAATTTATAATAAAAATTTTTATTTTTGGTCATTGAGTAGAAAGAGATATTCTATTTTTAACCATTTTATTTAAATTATTTATGAAGTATATGATGCTTGTTATTTAAGTGCATGGTTATAAATACAATATTGTTATTCTTTGTCTAATGAGATACAAAATTTTAACCCATACAACTAATTGTATGAATAATATAGTATCATTTGATGTGTTTAATATTAATTAAAAAAATTTAATATTTCACATTGTCTCTTCCAGAATTTATTTTTAATAGATTTAGTGTAAACTTGGCAATAATTTCATTACTATCTTACAATTTAGCACAGTGCTATATAGCGTCTATTTAAAGATTTTACCTTGTTCTCATGGTTACTGCCATATGAGATAAGTAGATTTAATTTCTGTGTCAGTAATACTACAAAAGGCATTAGTATTACAAGTTACCTTCTTATTTTAAATTGAAAGTAGTTCTTCACCATATATAATATGGCAAACGCAGACAATGTACCATATGCAGTTACAAAAATTGTAGTTACTTATTCATAAAAATTTTATTAAAAAATTATTTGCATATAACTGATACAACACAAAGTGATGTATTTAATATTTTTTTATATTTATTTAATAGTGTCAACAGATGAAACAGTTATGGGACAAGTAATTGAACTGACATTAGAAAAAGTATTAGAACTTATTGAGTCAGCTTATCCAAATCCAGTAACAGTTACTGATATGGCAAAGTAAGATTTTTAAAAACTATGTTTCAATCAATATTCTAGATACATAAAAATTAAAATGCTAATATTATGATTATACTTATTATAGAGAACATGGGTGGGATCCTTCTGCTGTTGAAATAAAGTTAAAAGAATTACAAGAAAAGGGTGTTGTTAAAGCAATGGAACATGGAGCTTTCACTAGAGTTGTGCACCAAGATACTCAAGTTCAAGTAAATTTTATTTGGATATTTTAACTGGTTTTATAATCACAAATTTTCATAACAAAGTATTTTATTATTTGGTTCTAGGTCGTAAAACAAATGCCAACTATGGCAAGTGCAAAACAACCAACTATAGCAATTATTACTGCACAATATTGTGAGAAACTGGCAGTTGATTCAATGATTGAAAACAAAGAGACGTTTGTTCGTTATACAACTGTTGGTAAGATATATTCTTATTATCATCTAATAATTACTCTTTTCTTTTACACCCAGTTTATAAATCAATGTTAATAATATACAGTTACATAGAAGGAACACAAAATAATAATTTGTCTTCAAGACATTAATTACTATTTTTATTTTCCAATGCAAACAAACAGAACATGCTGTTATTATATTTTCAAAGATAAAGCAATATTTTATTATTGATACTCTGATTGCATTTTTTTTTATTAGTCTGATTTAGTTTTTATTATATTGTATATAATAAATTTAAAGTTTAAATTGAAATATTTAACAAATATTGTGTTTTGAGAAATATTGACTGTATTTTACATTGTATAGAATACTAGTTTTTGAAATAATTATGTTAATTGTAACACTTTATTGGCGGACTTTGGAGCAACAATCATTTCTTGTCAATTCTTGATAGAAAGAACTAGCCTTTGGTAAAAGTTACTCGTGCAACTCCCCGGCCAGTAAAGTGTTAATATCGCGTGGTAATCGATGGTAAAAGCGTTAAAAGTATTGGGAACATTAGTTCATTACGCATGAAACTTTAGGTACGGCAAGTTCACCTGATGCGACAGACGGAGTACCGCGAGTGATATGCCGTTTCGGTAAAGTAGTCTGTAATATAGTTTCTTTTTGTTTCGTTTCAATGTCGTTTAACGTTACAGCTTGCCAATTGCTTGTTTCTAAGAATCGTTGCAGAGCCATTGTGCCGTAAAAAATTTACCTTAATGGATATTTTAAAAATATTTGTTACATGACAAATACAACATTTTGTTATGTTACAATAGAATCGCTCAAACATCATCTCATGTATCATGTTCCCATATTTAAAACATTTATTCTTTCAGCAATGTTAGTGAACTACATTATGTCTTTCGCACATACATATTAAACGGGCATGGTTATCACAAATTACGTCTGCTATTTTTATGTCCTTCATTTATGTGTTATTTTATTTGTTTTTATCCTTATTTGTGACTGGTACTAACTTTTTATAATTATTGTTTTTATTCTTATAAAAAAAAAAACCGGTTAATAACACAAATATCAATTTTTTTATTTTTTACGTATACACTTCATTTTATTATGTTATTAATATTTTATTTTGTAAACTTTTTCTTCAAGATATAGCAACAATTTTACATTATACATCTTTGAATATGCAAAAATAGATATTTTATATCTTAAATAACCATGTATTTATGAATAAATACAACCATAAAGAAAATGAAATTATTTGATGTACTAATAAATTTTTTATTGATAAATTTAATTGCATACCTGATAATGGTTACTGAACACAATTGCATCTATTTGGAATGATTCGTTTTTAATCAATTTAATCACAATATAACACAGATTTGATACCAGTCTATTGATAGCAGCACAATGCACTTGTACTATACACAGATTTCAGAATTTTCAGTTGTATAAAATTTGAGTCATGTAACATGAGACAATTTTTGTTATAGGTGAATCAAATGTTTATACATTAGGTAATATTGGTGCACACAGAATTGTATGTACAAAGCTACCAACTGTAGGTCATACAAGAGAAGCAATGACTGCAGCAGGAAATACAACTACTAGATTATTAGGTAACATTTAAGCAGTTTGTTCTTTTTATGATTAACATTGTTTATAATAAATTTCAAGTATAAATAATCAAATTTAAATAATTTCTAGGTACATTTCAAAAAGTGGATTTCGTTTTTCTAATCGGAATTGGAGGAGGTGTGCCACATTATACAGATTATAATAAACATGTACGACTTGGTGATGTGGTTGTTTCATATCCTGCTCCTGTTAACAAAAAGTACATCTATGCTTATTGTGAAAGTGCAAAGATGAACGAAAGTGGTGATTATCATTTTGAAACCAAAGAATACTGCCCACCAAATTTATATCTTCAAGAAATTGCTGCCAATCTTAGAGACCAAGTAAGTGTCTTTTACTATTAAAAATTTAATGGTATTGATTATGTTATTTACAAATTGTAATTCTTTCAGTCGGAGAATGAACCAAATCCTCCATGGCAAAAGTACCTGAAAGAAGGTTTAGATGCATTAAGTAATCAAACGGAACATGATTTTAAAGCACCACCGCCGGAATCTGATAAATTATATATGGCTATTGGTGAAAGAGATGTTATTGAAGTTGCACATCCTACTGCGCCCTCCGATGCTGTAAATAAAAGGTTATTATCATACATATTTTAAAATAAATTTATTATTTTCAAGTATTGTGATGATTTATAGTTATGTGTTTCGAAAACCTTACGCAGTATTGATCTTCAAAATTTTTAATAAAATAATAGAAATAAGTGTTCTTATGTTACAGGGTGGATGGTTGTTCACGCATTCATTTAGCTCCAGTGGCATCCGGTAGACATATCGCTCGCGACGATCAACTTAGGCAGAAATTTGCGGCTCGTTTTCGAGCCCTCGCATTCGATGCAGAAATGGACGCCGTAGTTGAAAGTATTTTGGGTAATTGCCGTGAAAGTTTCGCCGTTATTCGAGGTATTTCTGATTACAAAGATGGCTCCCGTATAAAAGAATGGCAGCCCTTTGCGTCCTTAGCTGCTGCTAGCGTGATGAAATCTATCATTTGCGCTATGGATCCACCCACTAACGTGTAATATCCTTATTGAACGTTGCTTTTCCTTTCATTCCGCATAGTATGTTATGCGTAAGAGTAGTGTAATTTTTTTGCAATTTCTATTTTATGCAGCCCTTCTATACAAGGTGGACCAACTATTTTTATTCATTTAAAATAATTAATGCGCTTGAGGTAAATCAAGCGCGAAAATTGCATAATAATTATTCAGTGAACAATTTAGTTTTATTTTCTTGGGTCACTTAATAGATGTCGCATTGAAAATGCGACATAAATCAATCATTTGTCTTACGATCATCAGAAAGTATGATTGTGATTGAAACTTATGATAGTAAGATGCACCAAGTGCATTTTAATTAAGGAAATTATAGTTAGTACGAATGACTCTTTAAATGGTAGGAATCAATAATATAGTACGCTCACGCTTTCTAAATCATTTCTATATCGCTCAAAAATTATACACCTAATGAATGAAAATTCATTTTGAGACAGCTGTTTGGAGAACATTTTTTACAATCTTTGCATTTATAAGGAACGTATACCTTTTCAAAACTATTAATCTAATATTTATATCCATTTGTACTGTTATTAGTTTTATGTAATTTTGAAAATTTTATAGGATTTATATGCAAATATTATTCTTTTATATTGCTTAAGTACGAGGTTGAGAAATTAATGTACAGTATCGAGTACAATAGGCTCCCCTAAGGAAAATGGCGTTACAGGGACCGCTTGTGAAAAGCGATGGAAACTTGAGGAAGGGAAAGTCTCCGAGGAGGATCGGGAATCCAAAAATCCGGCCAGGCCCGAGGGGGCAATTGTCATTTTCCCCAGGGAAGCCTACCATTCTCAATACTATACAAGACTAATCAGTTCAGTGATCTTAAGACTGGTGCCATTTTCATTTGCACACGCGTAGATTCTTTAAAAGTCTATTACATAGCAAAACAATACATTTCACAATATGAGAGATCATAATTTTTACAATAGTTATATAGTTTAATTATTGTAATAATAAGGTCCTCGAATATCAAATCTTATCGGACAGGATCCGAATTAAAATAGATAGAACCATGAAAAGCTTTAAATGAAGCCTTGGGTGTAGTCAGCAAAACAATTTAATCGTAGAATGTGATATCTAACATTGAAAGCAGAAAGTAATTTGGCAGTATTTATTGAAACGCAATCAATGTGTCGTTAAAACATTGTCATAGGAAATATTACATGTTTATCAGAGTATATTGCCGTTTCAAACAGAGTTGCCGACTTTATTCGTGGGTCATAAATGTGTATATCCACAGAATTGGGAGAGCTAAAAAAGTATAAATATATGATACCGTCCGAAGGTTTGATTGTACTTTCAGAAATAACAGAAGCATAGCGAATATTTCTAAGTATGGTATCCCTTTTCATAAACCTATTAAATACAACAAGTGAAAGATATGCTTTCACTAAAATCAGTACATAAATACAATTTATTTGTATATAAAATTAAAGGATCATAGCAGATTTTTTTTTACCTATTAATTATGATTTTTTTCTTGTATAGTCATTGGATATATTATTATTCCAATGCATTTAAATTGATTAAAGTTTCACATTTTATTTTTGTATGTATTCTACAAATCACCTACCAAAATTTGAAAAAATGCAGAAATTCCATTTTATTGTACATAATTTTATCTAAATTAATAAGTGCAATTAAAACTTTGGATGGTAGTATACATACCAAATACATTATAAATTGTACAATTAATTAAAATTAATTAATCCAAGTGCCAATGTGTTCAATATATTTGGTTGATGGGGAAGTAAGGGAAATATCTCTGAAAGATAAAGAAATTAGAGGTATTCCAGAAATCAAATTATCAACTTTCAATCATTATTACATAATCAGATTAATAGTTAAACCTGAAATTGAACCGAATTTTGTTTACAAGCAATATTGTACTTTATCTTTTAGAGTGGTATCCTCGTTGCCAGCAAAACAGACCAAAATATTACTGAATTGTATTGTCTCTTTAAAAAGTCGACGCGAATATTCAAGGGTTTGAAAAACCTTAATAGAAAAAAGAAAGGAAATTCAATACCTTTAAGGTTTGTTAAAGAACCTTTCAAAATGTAACTTCCTCGCATTTCAACGTCTTGATAGATTCTAAAGCACAGGGTAGCATATGAGAACTCTATATAGTATAATATTTAAGTGACATGCAACTATCGGATTCGAGCATAAATCTAAACGATTAGAAAAGTAGTACGTACATGTAGACATAAGTAAGTACACATGCATTGTTAGCAGTATCAAAATCTTAGAATTCAACCTGGATCGTGATGATATAAATTCGGTATATGTCATTGATTGTCACTGAGAAGCTCTTTATTTATTTATTTATTTGTTTGTTATTTAAAGACATTTATATTTTATAATTTACAAAATATGTAAACAATTTTCATTTCACGAATGTTATTTAGTTTTTATTGTTTTGAATGAACGGGATGTTCAGCCTGTAAAAAATATTTTATACAAAAATGTTTCTATTTCAAACAAAAAACAACAAGTAGCAGAAAATTCAATAGAAAAAGAAGACTGTTTTAACTTTCATTAATAACACCATATCACTGTTACATTTTAACTAATACCATCATTGCTGTTTTGGATGTCATTGACTTTATTTAAAAGTAAATATAATTCCTGGATATTGCATGTTTGGAATAGATCAGTTTTTGTATTCAATATTTTTTGTCAGAACACTGGTGAGCACTCTGTATATATGATATTGATATATTAGGTGAAAGATAAGAGTAGAAAGAAAAGGGAGTGGCAGGACCTCAGATTAATCAATGAAGAAAAAAAGAAAAAAATACACAAATCACTTGTTGCGTAGAAGCACATTTTTCAAATTCTATATAGAGAATGATTATCATAATATATATGTATTATTAAATACAGACACACGAATACGTAAATACAGATATACAGTTATTTAAAATATTTAATATATATAAAAATATTATATAAGTTTTATTATGTGGTAAAACTCTTAAGTTCAATTTACCTGATAACAGATTCCTACTTATAAGGCCTAGACATTATTTTGTATGGCACGAATGAACTTTGTTGTTACGTTTAAACGGGGCTTTCGGGCTTCAAGCTTCCATAATTATGCATTTACAAGATTTGTGTTAATATCGGGCGCTTTAAACGCTAGTCGCACTATTGTGTTTTCTGTCTATTTTACATGTAGCCTGTACCGTTAAGTGATCGATGCCTGCCAAAAGTTTGGAACCGCTGTACAAACCATAGATCACAGAGATCAACAAAAAATAAACAATTTTTATTAAATTGTGCAGCTTTACTTACTAAAACCATTTTTCTTTCGTTCTTCAATGTTGCAAAAAATAATAAAATAAAATAATCAGATTTCCTATGGTTTCTTATTGCACATGTATATTATTTTAAAATTATTAGAACGATTACCAAAGTATTTGGATGTGTATGAGTAATGTAAATCAAGTTTTTGTATATTACGTAAAATTTGACTTGCAAATGTTACTACGTAGCTGATTGTAAAAGACTCAGTTATTAATAAGCCAAGGTCCAGAAGTGGAATCCTCAGACTTCAATGTTTTAAAAATAGCAAAACTTGCTATAATGTTTTACTTAAAAGTAGTTGTGGAATTACAACTCATTCGTTATATCGTCCATAAAATATTTGATAAATAGGTGATTCCAAACTTTTAGTTGGCAGTGTATAAGACGTCTCATGCAGCTGGGACAAGCTATGCCCATGCCAATGCATTTTGTTATTCTGTATGAAAAGGTATTAGAGACCTGGGTCGAAAATTAATTAGTTCAAAAGATATTTTAGGAAGAAACAGAGAGAGCTTAGGGTCTAACAAATTTTTATAGAATTATATACTTTGTTACATATCAATCGAAGCGTATTTTTATTCTGTATAAAAAAGTATTAAGGTATCTGGGTCGAAAATTGAATGGTTTAAAAGATATCTGTGGGAGAAACCACTAGACTCTACCTGTCTCTCCCCAAGATATCTTTTTAATTAATCAATTTTCGACCCAGGTGCTTTAATACTTTTTTGTAGATAATAAAAAGACGCTTCGATTGACGTATAGAAAGCTATGTATCTAATTCTGTTTTAAAAAGCGAAGACAACCTTGAAATCTTTGGAACCGCTTCATTTCCGGTACCGACACATGCATCACATTGATATTCCATTCGACACCATTTAATTTTTTCCAAGACTTTTTTTCTATCTTATACAATTTTAGAGCTGTAGTTTGGCCCAGTTGCATGGGACACCCTTATGTACGTCCAGCTGGTTTGTATTTAACACTTTCGTTAATAACACTCATTTGAACAGTCACTTGCAATAAATCACACAATTATTAATTTGCTGTAATATATTTTCTAAATATGAAATACAAAATGAAATCATTCATTTCAAATCATTGAACTTTTTTTACACATTGTACTATTCTTTATATTTAATTGTAAATTAAAACCGAATTTCTTATTAGACATGCAAAATGAGAATTCTAACGAACGTGTAAAGTGAAACTTATTTAGCTTCCGTAATGTACATACAATCACAATGGATTTCAATTTTGTCCAGTAGAAGCTAATGTCTTAAATATTTATTGTAACTATTACATGCCATTTTGATTCGGAAAAATAATCTATCGTTCTAATTTAGTAACTAATGACTGTAATGTGTGTTGAAAGAAGTTTTAAAGGTTCAGAAATGAAAATTTATACTTCTTTTTATGCTTATATTCGAGTAGTCTTCCGGCCATCAGAACGATTCGTATTGACATGAGACCTTTAAGCTTAGATATTGCCCGGTTAACAAAATGGGTGCCACCGAAACGTTTTCCATGAAATTATATATACTAATTTTCACACGAATTAGACATCACATTGGCGCATTTTCTCAAAATCGTGGAAAAAGGTTTATTTCTATTAATTTATGGATTAATTGTGTATAATTTTCTGGTAGATAGTTCCAATATTTAATTTGCAACATTTTTGAAAATATGTCAGTCCAGAATTAACGAGGCTGGTGTTGTAAGCGGAAAATAAATATTTCATGACGAAATCAAATTTTGGAAAAGAGATAACAAGATTGAATTTAATGGTAATTAGAAGAATGATAGTAATTTCGGTGAATGTTTTGGTAGCTTCCATGATTAGTAGCATTTTATTAGAATTACAATATTTACAGGGGAAGAGGAAACAAAGTGTTTTATCTAATTGTAAGTTACTTCAACGCGGAAGAGAAACTGTGATAATATCTGGGCTTTTCTGCGTGAAGTAAGGAAAAGTACACAGAGAGAGCTATGATGGAAATACAGTGACTCAAACATTTTTTTACGTAAAAGTTTTATTTGTTGCGCAAAATAACTGTATGTTATTGATTTAATGATATGAACGTGCGCAATAATTAAGATAAATGAAACATAATGCAATAACTTTGGCATTCATTTTTTGTCAATTATTTTATTCAAAATCTCACAGTAAAATATGGTTTTCTGTATTTTTCTTAAAGTTTGTAAATGTGTAAACAAATATGAGTCATTGTAAATTGGATCCCGAATGTTCGGTTCTGTTATAAAATAGGTAATATGGTATGCGAAAAGAAAAAGTAAAAAAGAAATTTTTGTTAAAATTTAGTATAAAAACAAATAACGGTATATAATTTTGTTTAAAGAGAAAAATTTTTGTTCAAAAATAATTTTGTTCCAGGGATGAGAATTTGTAAAAATCAAGATAGACAAATTTATATGAAAGTACTATTTTTAATTTCGACAGGTGAAGAAATCTTTTCGTATCAACTTCACGTAGATCTTTATGAAATTTCATCTCCATAATGTGGTTTCAATAAATAAAGGTCCATTGTTCCTACGTTTATTGCTATATATTTTGTGTATAACATAGTGTTGTAATTCTTTTGTATATTAAATTTGTGTACAATTTTATGTGATTAAATTAGTAAGATAGAATATTTGTTGAGCACATGAAATGTGAAAATGTAATTCTAATTTTTTTTTTCTTCATATTTTTGATCAATTGTTTGGCATATTAAGTCTATTTTCCTCGTGCCTTCAAATTTTGCTAAAATTGGATTTAAATATGAAATTCATCTTGTTCTTGTATAAAGTGTCGAAATTGCAATTAAGGAAATTTTAGTAAAGTTTTATTGTTTAATGTGTTAGTATGCAAAACGAAGCGTGTCTATATTAAAATCTTTATTACTAATATAAATCTTACAATATCTTTTATTTAACGAAATATTAATTAATCAATTGATAATTTTTTATCATTTCTTCACACTTTTTTTCTACTTTGCTTACCTGTATTAGTGATCTCAACGTACACTGGTATTGTAACAATATAAATACTTCTTTGTTTCAAATATTGTTAAAATAAAATATTTCTACCATTTTTATATCTGATATTATTAAAAATATTTAAGGTATTCCACACTGGATCAAGTATTTCGTTAAACATTTTTTAATTGATATATAATTCAGTCTTTAAAAAATTCATTAAAATGCTGATAAATATGGAATTTTAATGAACACATTTTCCTTAATTTTCTTGCTAATGACTTTCATTTTTGTGTTCTTGGAGCTGTGAACAGCGAAAATACCACTTTGAAACAAATATACTTGATTAAATAAACGTGCAGTACCGCTGTAAATTTGTAAAATACTTGGAATGTTACATAAATTATGAATTTTGGACAATTTTTATCAGTATAATATTGTGACAGCAATCATAATTCAATGGTTGAAATTTTATAAATTTCATTGATTACTTATTTTTATATTCTTAGATGATATTTTATTATTCTTCGGTGGTTTAACGTTAATACAACATGTTCTATCACTTTTAATCAGTATGTACTGTATTTCTGCTTTCACTTTCCTCATTTCTGTTCAATCATTTTATCTTTTTCGTTTACGTCCATTTTTTCATTTCCTTCCTCGCATTTTATAGCAGTTGCTTTCGTCAATTTCTGCATTTCTTGTTCCATTTTTTCGTCGACTTTCCCGTATTTGTTCCACCGTTGTTCCTTTGATGTTCCGAATAACAAGAATATAATAGTTCCAGCAAACGAATTTATCGCTGCTATGATAAAAACTGAACGCCACTGGGATATAGTTTGCTGAAAAACAGTACAAAGTAATTAATTTGTATACACGCGTAACTATAAGGTAAATTAGCTTCAAATTGATGTGTCTCATATGTGCCATTTTATAATACCTTTATGTCAGCAAACTTAATGTACACTAAGTTTGATAAGAGATAATGCGGTAATGTTTGAACAACCATACGGAAGTTTATAAATTTGTCAAGATTATAGATAGATAATGATTAATCACGGAAGTCGTAATTTCGCTTTTATCTGTCTTATTGCAAATTAAATAAGGAAGATCGTAAAGAAAAAGAATGGTTCGTTATTAAATACTCGTTGAATACCATGAGATTTATCGATGATTGACTTAATAAACTTGAATAATTAAAAAAAAAAGGATCGCGAGTAGCATCACAATAGATAATAATGTCGATCATTTTTTAGTGTCAAATAGTACCTATCCATAAAATTAATAAGATAGTGTCAAACCGGCGCGGCGGTGTTAAAGGGTGCAACAGCGTAAAAAAAATATCCACTCTCCAGCAGCCACCACCCTCCAAGTGGAGCCGGACATGGATGAATTGTATATTCATGGGTTTGACCAATCATTGTATCGGGTACGGAAGACTCAACGCCTGACTCTACGTCAGCGTAAGGAATTTTATTCTTGGGTCGAAAAACTTAACCTGAATGGGTTAGCAATTACACCCATAAAATGAATAGTCTAAACCCTAAACCATCAGTTGGAGTATGCGCTTGTTTGAATAAAGTATCGTATTTGTTACTCACGTTATTGTTTGTCAAAACGCCAACGACTGCAGGTGAAATGAAACCACTCCAAATCACCACCAATCCGCATAAACCAAGCAGAACACTAGCATAATTCGGGCTCAGATCAACGAAGTTTGCGAAACTGGAAGCGGAAACTGCACCGTTTATAGTAATCCCTGCCATCATAAAGATTATAGCGAGAGTTGGTTGGCATCCACTGAAACCCAATATCAAGATGAGGACGCCTAGAAGACCCGTGGACACAAAAGTGGCCAGTTTCCTAACGTTCGTCAAGCTCATCCTCTTCGTACGTATCAGCCAATCGCTCATAATTGAAAAATAATAGGAGAAGATCATTCTCATTAAATGTGGAGCTCCAGAGATCATACCAACCTGCAAATATAAAAAATCAAATAAAATTGAAAATAAACATTGAAAATTATCTAAACAGAGGATCAATTGCCATGTATTTTTCATTTTGTGTTTAGAGCGATTATTTTCTAAGTTTCCTAAAAAAATATGTTTCATTTACCGCATTGATGTTCCATCCATGAATAAAATTAAAGTAGGACGGTGCTTGGGTCATCAAAGTAAGAAAACCCCATCCACTGCTCCAGTTAGCAGCGATGGTAACCCAAACTGGACGCGACGTCAGTATGGATTTCCATGGTATTCTGGTCTCCTGTTCGTCGACTGAATCCCCAAGATTATCCAAAATGTATTTCTTTTCTTTGTCACTTATTCGGGGATGTTGCTGGGGCGAATCGTACACCAGGAACAGCCAGAAAACGTACCTTTAAAATCAGTTTAGTTTTATCGGTGCCATTTTTATCCCTTAACCACTTTCGCTATTTAATGTTACATGACAACTTGTAGATTCAAATTAGGAATTAGTAGATTTTGTACGAAATCTAATTTCTAAATATAATATATTTTATAAATTAGGATGCACGTATGCAAAGGGTCCATTCTATTAAAATTTCTGTGTAAAAGGCATTACCAAACCACACCAACTAATGATGTTACATAAAAAGCTGCAGCCCAACCGAACGTGTTACTAACAGCGGCGCAAAGTGGATAAGTTACAGCAGCACCAACAGAGCTACCTGAAAAGTTACAAATCTTAAGAAACAAACGTGTAAATACATGTAAGTATAATTGTATTATTTATTTAATATATTTTCCCCGAAGATGTGATCAACTCTTACCCAAATAGGCACTGACGAATCGGCTTCTCTCATTTGGGGGTATCCATTTCGCTGTCATATTATGCATCGAAGGCCAAATTACACCCTATGGGAGATAACAATTGCAATGCAATAAATATAAAAATTGCTTTCCTGTTTGAATAATTTTAGTACAATCGTTATGAATGTACAGTAGACTCTCGTTATATCGCCGCGAACGGGATGGTAGGGACGGAAAATTTTGCAAGTTTCCCAACTTTCAGTTGGAGGCAAACAAGGAGATAAGATTGTATCATTTTCGTAAGCTATACTGATGGAAGAGTAGCACTAGCATGCTTGAAAATCTGTGCGAAAGTCAAATCGCTTACGAGCAATATAACGAGAGTCCACTGTATTAATAATCGAAACGAAAGCTCGCAACTTTGTTGACTTACCGCAGCCAGACCCTGAAGAACTCGTAGGAAGACAAGAGCATAGAGATGATAATGCGTTATGAATGGAATGAAAAATCCGATTAAAGCTGTGAAAAAATTTCCTAAGCCATAAACAAGTTTGGTCCCATAACGTCTGGCCAATAGTCCGCCAGGAAGTTGTGATAACCAGTGCAACCAGTAGTAAGCTCCTAAAGCTAAACCTTGCTGATATTCGTTCCATTCAAATCGATCTTCGTACTGTGAACAATATTTAATAATTATTGGTGGACACATTTGAAATTTGAATTAAAGCCAAAGTTCAGTCCCGAGCGTTTCGCTTTAATCGAATCTTTAAAAATGTACATACCGTAACATTATATGGGATTGGTATAGTTGAAGGTGTTGTAAAAGTGCTGTTAATGTCGTGCGTTTTATTATGTAATAGCTGGATGGATTCTGAATTGCATTGTGCAATTATAGTTGTCTTTGGACGAGGCAGTACCATCGCCACTATCGTCAAATTCAAGTTGATCCTCATCATATAATTAGCGGCAAAACCGAAGAAAACCAGATACCAGAGTACATCTCGGCATGTTATCAATTCTCTTCCTGAAACACAGTTATTTCTTATATAGTATTAAAAAGGATTTAACCTTCTGTTCTGGCAACGCTACACTGCACTATTTTTTTCAAAATAATTCACAAAACATTGATCACGTTACTGCTATTTACATAAATAATACTATCTAAAAAACAAATTTTTTTTGACAAGTCTGTATTTTTACATTTTTCAAATAATGTATCACCTCCGAGAAATGTCTCGGAAAGGCTAATATTAATTCAGGTTTTAAATCTAAATGTTCTTATGTATCTTTTGTTTTCGATAATCGATGATATTTCAAGACTTCCAAAATTGTTGTTTAAAGTGTACTGTATCGTATCATTGTTTTTTATATTATAAAATAATATTGTTACGTTAATTATTTCTTATGTATACAAATATGAATGCAGCCTTTGTGAAAGTTCAAAGTATCCAACACCTTTAAAAATTTCACAAATTTTTAATTTTTCCAATTGATTCGCTTTCGAATGTGTTAATGTACTTGATGAATGTACATCAAATAAATTGTCGTGTATGCCTGACATTAAATGTTTAAACTTGCAAATCCAGACTGCACTTGTATATACAACTAATTGTTTGGACACTTGAAACTACATACAACGTAATAGAATCAAAACAACATTCGCAAACAACGCTTAATATTATCGTCAGATAATATCTGCCCATTGATACAAGTGATATATTGCAATAATGTTCATGTTATAAACATTAACATAAAACATGTATGAGCTTAACGTCAAAATGTTTAATAGTAATTGTGTAATTTAGAAACACGATTTGATTTATTATACTAACTTTCTATTCTCGTGTTACAACTAGGGATAGCAAGGATATATCGATGTTTTCTGTCAATTAAAATTAATGTTTTTACCATGAATATTTAAAAATTGATACACAGAAATCATCGATGATTTACGATCGTCTTCTTTTCGTGCGTAGCACAGTATCGTGCGACGAACAATAAATATGGTATCCAATACATATGTCAAAATGTTTAGAAAGAAAAGTAGACTTTAATTTCGTCTTTATTTTTAATTTTGTTAATTCCTGATCAAAATTGAAAATAGAAGTCTATTGTAAATTTCAGTGAATTATCTTTAAAAGCTGAGGTCTCAATGAGATCTTTTTTGACTTCGTATGCTTTAAAATAAATAAAAATTGAATCTGTATCTATCATATAATCTAAAAAATAATGATCTTAATCATTAAAAAAGAATGGTCTTAAACTATGTTATTTTATGAAAAGTGGAAATCCATAGTGGGCGAATTTTTAATTCAGCGCTAATAAAAAAAGTGTTAGTTTTTCCAATTGCACCACCAGTTAGATGATTCTTGAAAAAAATGAACGAAATTCAAGTTGTTTAATCTTGCATTTAAATTTTTCGAGCATTAAAATTCAACTCACTATTCTTCATTTTCTCGTTCTTCAACTGCTCCATTATTTATCAAATAAATTGGAAAATTGTCAAGGAAAATCACTTCGACGATTATGCGCGTTTCAATTTTAGTATTTTAAGGTACACTATTCATGATATTTCAAAACACTTTTGTATTTGATTAATTTTAGCGTAAGTTTCATGAAACTATTTCACATCACATTTTCCTTTGATCAATTTCGATTACTGTCGAGTATATTCACAAGTGTGTGAATGGGTTAATGCCGCCAAGAACACTGTGTGTCTCTTCTTCGATTACAATCACGCGAGCACTGAGAAATCTGCCCGCGAATCTGCAGCAGCACGGAAATAGTCGTGATAAAGAGAATTCACGTTTTGTATGTTGACTTAGCTTTGATAATTCCACTCTCGTTCAGTGATGTTTATTATCAAGAAATATGCATTCGGTTCATCGAATGCGAATGATGTACAGGCAGTCACAAGAAGTCTACATGTCCCTTATAAATTTCATTTGTCTAACTTTGGTACTTTCCGGTAGAGCAGAAAACCAAGAGCGGTCATGTTTCTTATATGTAAGTGGGTGTAATCTGTATTATAAAATCATGTTAGATTTCTATTAAAGAAAATAAAAAAGGAATTTAGTTCAGCCAGTTCAACTATTTGTTTTTTTCATGTTGCCAAAAGTGTGCGGTAACCCATCTTTCAGTAAACCGCTCTCAACTTGGCTTTACTTTGTAGACCCCATCGACAGCCGTGAGATCTGCTTGGCAAAAATAAGTGTGCCCTTTTTCTGATCCCAGAAAAAAAAAATTGATTATTAATTATTAATAATTAGATATTAAAAAAACATAATTCTTACATATTACTTTATTAGATTACATATATAGTATAAGCTATAATTAATAATTACAGTATAAATAATAAATTAAAAAAATAACAATTTTCATTTTTTGCTACATAGTTTTGCTACAACAGTGAGTGTATTTTTCTTTTTTTACATTGAATTATAACTTTCATACGTAAGTTTTTTGCTAACCATTTCTATAACTTTCACGATAGTAATTTTATAATAACGTAAATTACGTTATTTTCTTTGACTGAATATAGCAACTAAAAACCAAAGGATAGAAAAGGTTTTGGAAACAACTTTTTATGTTAAAAATTGAAATTCCTAAACAAGCAAGATAGTTGCATATGTTAAGTAACATCAATGATCACTTTTACTCGGTTATGCAATTATCGTAATTGGTCGCCGAACTGTGTAGCGATAGTTGCACAGTATAAAAAAGAAATTCAACACAAGATGTAATTTTGTTCTGTCGCAACGTACAATTTTCTTTCAGCTTTAGTTACTTGTAATAATCAACCCTTAGACGGCGGACCATGAAGAGAGCCACTTAATTCTTAAATTATTCTTCTATAATAAATTAAATTATTCTTTTAATGAAACGTATTTCTTTCATTTAAAAATCATACATTTAACTTTAGATTAATATCCTTGAATATGTTTATTAAGTTTAGGTCACGACTGACCCGGACTCCGCTGTTCAATAATTAACTAATGAATAAAGAGGAATTAATTAATTCAATGTGTACTTCGAAAGCATATGAATGCTCAAACAAATGACATGCGTGAAAAATGTTCTCTGGGGGTTCGCGAATGGTATTATGTAGTGGAAGTAGGTGTGGAGGGCAATAGGCTTTTGCGGAAAGTTAGCGAGAGGAAAGTTATCAAGAGTCTTCTATAACATGTAAATACCTGTTGGCTCAAAGTTTCACGAATGCACGGAGTATAAATTGTTAATGACTATTATGCCCGTTTACTTTCACGATAAAGACCTTTGAGGATCGATAGGTTTATAGGTAATTAATGATGGCAATTTAGCAGGCATGTTTCTAGAAAGAAATGTTTCCCGCGTTTACGTAAGACGTGTGAGTGATCTTCGGAGGGGAAGTTGACTGTTGCAACAAACGGCTTTGCTTTCGGATGGACAGTCTTCATTCAGCTTCTGACCGAGCCAGCGGTACGGGATTAGTTTTCTTCTTGGTGCATCGTGCTCACTGACGTCTCTCCTTGTATATTTATCTACGCCACGCTTGACTTGTGCTCTATCGTTACTCGCTAACACCTTATCGACGAGCAATTTTAATTATTCAACGAAACGAGAATTTTCTCTGTGAAGAGTATCAAGATCCGTTTGTTGTTCGTTTGCTGCTTATCAACAGCCATTTAAATTATTCAACGGAGGAAGAATACTTAATTAGACAATCATCAACGAGTTTCCAGTGTTTTGATTTATATTTTCTCTTCTGAACGTTACACGAAATGTAAGTATTTCATTCGTGGACGAAATTTCGAGGGAGTTCGTGTCAAGGGGTGGTAGCTTAACGTGTCATTATTATTTTTCCAACTCCTTGAAAGGAGTCCACGTCAAACTCTAATGATTATTTAGAGAAACTTTTAATTAATTTTTGATGATCCTAGTTATTTCTTATATGCAATATTGTTTTACTGTATGTTTCATTTAGAGTTTGTAACATAGCTTTAATCATTTTTGCTATCAAATAAATGTTTCCTTCTTGATCAATGATTTAAATTCATTTCAAAGTAATCGTATACAAAACGACATTATTGTAACCTGTCTTTTATTCTTTGAGTAGTATGGACGTACACTTCCGGTCAAAAGTGTGGAACTATACTTATATCAATAAATGTTCAAATAAAAATTTGTTGGAAATATGATTGCTTCTTTTTTCTAATTGATAATATTTAGTTCTTAGAAAAAATAAAAAATGTTGCTTTTTAATTTTAAGCACAACTCAAATTGATCGTTGAAAAGATTTTAAACGATTTCCAAATTTTAACCATCATTTTAAAAATTTTAGAACTTTTCAATGTATTAATTAGTAAATTAAGGAGATTAGCTTTTTACATTTGATTATATTAATAAAATAGGGAATATATGCAATAGCAATATCCGTCGTATTTTTAAAAATGTTGGTGGAAAATTATCTTTATACACTGAAATTATTTTGAGAGTCTTAAGTAAGATGATCCCATATTTTGGTCAGCAATTTATATATACCACGATTCAAAGGTTGGATTAAAATAAAAATATGTAATAATGCCCTAACGATTATGTTATAAAATGTTTAAATCATTTTCTCGTTAATGTACCTACATAGTTTTATCGTTTTGTACTTTGATCTTAAAAATCTTCGAACGTAAACGTGATATTTTACGAATTCCTTTAACTTCTAATCTCAAAAAAAGTGATTATTGATTGTGATGCACATGTGCTCAGTGATCAAGAAAAAATAGATATTAATTACTAATCAATGTACAGTCACAATTTATTATTTTTGTGCGTTATCTGGAAGAAATGAAATGTCTTTAACCTCTCGTTGCACAGTGTTGTAAATACGCTATATAAAATAATATGTTATTAAATTTTTATATTTTATCAAACGTAAATGAATCACACATTACATTATTAACGGATTTATCTAAACATTTGGCTTATCCTTTACAATGATCAGTTTTTGTTTTACTTTCATGTAATATTACAAATTTGTGGTATTACATAATTTTTTAAAAATAAATTTCTAAAATTGAAAAATTTGTTTATTGTTATTTTCTTAAAATTATAAAATCATGCAACAAAGGATTAATGTTTTCAATAGTTAATTTTTCACGGAAGATGATTATATGAACAAATTTATTGAACGTTTAAAACGTATAAATTTATAAGGTTCAAAGGTTTTATGTTTAGTTTAATTTAATTTTGGTTTCTCAATAAAATAATGTAAATATCATTCATTTTTCACCTTTCAAATAGAAGTTACATAATTTTTATAACTGCGTAAATCTAAAAAATATAATATTTTTTAGTCAAAATGATATTTCTAATAACACGTTTAGAATCAAGAATTTCAGTAACTCGACTTTACCTGGTTCACCTGGAACACTTACGCAAACCAGTAATTTAAACATTCGTTTACATGGTTATAGCAAGTTACATGGTTCTGCTATGGCATCGAAAAAATGTTCAACTACTTCATTAACTTCAATTTCCATAGATTTGAAGGAGTTGCCTGTCGACAATATGCCAAGCAGTAAAACCAGAATTGCCATAATCGGTGGTGGTGTGGCTGGATTAGTGGTAGCTCGCCATACAGCAGCCAAGCTGGACACGTACAGTCTTACATTATTCGAGCAAACCGATCAAATTGGTGGAACATGGGTCTACACGGACGAAACCGATGTCGACAAACATGGATTGCCAGTTCATAGTAGCATGTATAAGAACTTGAGGTTAGAGTGAAATTATTTCTCCTTCTTCGTTTGCTTTTTTCTTTACATTTCGTTAAAATTAATTTCACATTTATTACTTGGATTTATTCATCATCGCGCACATTGAAAAGACGCGTTTACATGACAAGTACTTCAACCCTCCGACGGCGGACCATGGAGAAAGCCACGATTCTAATTTAATTTTGTATTTTATACTATTTTCATTTTCTAAATTTTACACTGTTTCTTGAAAAATTATTTTTCCAATATATTATGGAACCCTTTCGTTTAAAAATTATACATTTAATTTTCGGTTAATACCCTTGTGTATATCTCGTGAGTTTAGATCACGATTGACCCAGGCTCCGCTGTTCAAGGGTTAAACATCGCGAATTTTATTATCTAATTGCCATGCTTATTCAATTGCATAGTGATTCAGATGTCTTTCTACGTAGACACTGACATCCTTGATATTACTGCAACGAACAGACATACTGCCGCCGTTGATGAATAGCACGCTCCATATCATCCGATAATTATTCAAGGAACAAATTTTCGCTGTACCAACTAAAGAAAAAAAGAATACACGTATCTTAACTAAAGCATAATAATATTCGTGATAATACTTTTACTTTGTAAACACCGTCCAGTGAATGAAAGCATTTTTGTACGATAATTAGACATAATAACATTAAATCTACGAAGACATTAAATGTCTTAAAATTAAAATTATAAATTAAATGTTATTCAAAACTTCCTTGTACACTGCAGTCTTGTAGAATCTTTATTATTTTTTTCCAAAGTGCGATTTAGTTTTAATGATTTAAATCTTCCTCAATTTTAGAAGCCTAAAATTCCTTTCATTTTAAAGCAAGACATTTCGTTTGAAAATTCCACACATTTTTTCATATTTGTCAAATTGAACTTCATTAGTAAAGATTTTTGAATTTTATCGCTAACTTTATTCGAGTATTTAAATTTCTACCTGCGTGCTGCTTCAAAACAGATTGTACTATAAACATAGCGTGAAAAATGCACATTTCTTCAGCTAAACGTAGCCACAAGTGTCTAAAGCACGTCAGCAAAACACGCGTTTATACTTTGTTTTTAAGACGACTGCAAAATAATTTCCTAGTTCAGTAAACACCTTTCACAATTGGAATTATTATTTGGGCCCGATGAAATATAGAACGTTCGATGATCGTTTTGTTTTCGTGTCATTTATATAGTGATGACGATAGTTCAGTTCTAGTCGGTCTAGTCGGTTGCGATAAACTCTACTGACACGATGATACACTCCTTGACATAGTAACGAAACGAATCGGTTTGTTAAGAGTCTCCGGAAACCGAACGAGTTCGACGCTTGGCCAATAAATCGTTCAATCGTGTGACAAATAGGAAGTCGATTATTTTGCGCAAGGATATAGTCTGATTTTCATTGCCGAATATTTCATAAGATGTACGCGCAATAATATCTGTATGATAGTAAGAATTATGAAATGTAGAAAAGCTACTGGAATTGCACTTTTACGATGATCCATGTGCTCCGTGACACGATGAATTGACATTTTTCAATGCTTTTTTGCAAATGTTTATTAATGCATTGATTGAAAAAGGCAATTCATTGTTGAGATTGACCTTAATGTAATACTATAAAAAGAAATCATAGTGATTCAGAAATAGAAGGCCATCTTAAGGTGAACTAATGAACGTAGGAAATCTCAAGGCAATTAATGATTTTGCTTGCTGTGTAATCAGTTTTTAAAGCTATCGTGTTCGATAAAGAATTATGTGATACAACTATCGGTACCGAAAGTAAAGGGGTTTCATGTAATATCACTGTAAGTTCTCAAAATAAAAAAGGAATTTACGAGATACAATTTTTTGGTTCAAAAAGTAAGAAGTTTTCAGTTTAATAAGATAATATTTTTCTATTTATATGACGTACATGATCGTAGTTATTCCTGATAAGATAGGAATTACGGAACCAGAAATTGCTAAAGATTAAGGAAAGCTAAATTTTTAATTTTATCCATATACCATTTATTACTTGTTAAGTTCAAGTTCGATAACGTAAATTATAAATGAATTAATGTCACTAATACTATCTGCGATACTCTTATTGCATTTCGTAATCACTGCATCATCAAATAAGCTTGAATAATTAAATATTAATTAATTCTAACTCTAGGTGTATATATTATACGTATACCTTTTTATTGAAAAAAAAAAAATTGACAAATGTTAGAACTGTAATTAACGAGCTTAAGACTTAGGCTGTACTAAGAAGTATGTAATACAACTTTCGCAGGTTTTGATGTTTAGCATTTAATTAGTTATTTAATCACATTGCAGAACAAATCTCCCTCGAGAAATAATGCAAATACCTGATTTTCCACTGAAATACGACGAAGGATCGTCGTTTGTTCACCACAGTGTGATTCGGGAGTACCTAGGGGATTATGCCAAACATTTTAACTTGTATCCACATATAAAGGTAAAAGTGAATCGCATAATCAGAAAAGTTTGGCTAATTTCCCTAAGAAATAATAGAAATGTACCAATTATAAACAAAAACTTAAATACCATTACAAAATTCCGTATGAACATATTGTTATTTTAAATTGATATCAATTTCCAGTTAAACACATTGGTGAAACACGTGGAGCCAGAAACCTTGCCGAACGACCAGGTAATCTGGATGGTCACGTACCAGGATCTGGAAAGCAAAGTAGAAACGACTAAAACGTTCGACGCTGTGGTCTTGTGTAATGGTCATTACACTGTAGGCCATATTCCACTCATTCCAGGTATTGAAAGTTTCCCTGGAGATTCTATACATAGTCATCAGTATAGGGTACCGGATGTATATGCTAAAAAGAATGTATGCATCCTCGGTGCATCTTGGTCCGGTATTGACATCGCCCTCGAGGTCTCGCAATATGCAGACAAGGTACACAAAACCTCCACGAAATGGCGAAACAACAGAAATTTAATTTTTAACGATCTTTTGAAAATGGTAATTGTTTGACGACGCAGGTATATTTAAGCCACAATTTACCAGATCCTGTGGACTCGCGAATGTCGAGAAACGTGGAACAAAGGGTAGGAATCCAATCGATCCAAGGAAACATATTCGTCTTCCGTGATGGTTCCACGGCCGAAGTAGACAGCTTCATATATTGCACCGGTAAAAAGACTTGATCTCCTTCGTACATATAAGTGATTGAGGTATCCCAAAATTAATCATACATAAGTAAACGAACTTTGTCAGGGCCCTGTCGAATTCTCTTCAGGCCTGAAATAAATAATAATGCATGTTAAATCTTTGATAAAATTTCCTATCTAATATTATTATACACATCTTCGTTGTGTACTTTTAGATCATTATTAATATTTATGACATTTCGATTTTTTTTTTTCTTTTATAATAAGTTAAGGTACTATAGCGAGGTCCAAAAATCTCTAGCTTAATCGTAATTTGCAAAGAGAGAAATATTAATTTCTAAAGACTATCCATGGGTAAAATTTCATTTTATTTTATTAAAACATCTAACAACTACTGACACTAATTGTTTGATACTTAAAATAATGTACATATAATCTGTCTTTCATTAAAAGGTGAATGGAAATTTTTGGATCTTCCTACTGACAATTAAAAAATAGAGTTTGTCCCTCGGTAGGACCCTGACCATCGAAACCAATTGTACAGTGATACTAAAACTGCTATGAAATCTATTTTCAGGCTACGAATTCACGTATCCCTTTATGTCATCTAAAGTGGAGATACGTACGGATAACAATCACGTCGAGCCGGTTTACAAGCATCTGATACACACCGATTACCCGAATTTATTTGTAATGGGCCTGCCAGGAATTGTTATTCCCTTCCCTATGTTTCATCTGCAGGCTCAATATATTTTGGGTATTCTAGAGGGTCGCGTTCAGTTACCTTCTTCCGAGCAGATGCGCCAGGAATACGAAGCGGAAAAGAAGGCTCTCCTCGACCAGGGTATTCCGGTATGCATTACAACCGACCTGATAGCAACACTTTTATTTTTATATATAAATAAATATCTTTATTTCCACAGCTTAGACATATCAACAAACTAATGGAGAGGCAGTGGGCATATTACGATGAAATAGCCACCGCGGCGAATATCCCGGGTTTTCCACCAGTGATCAAGAAAATCTACGACCACGTTAGCCAAATGCGTGAATTGGACATCACCATTTATAAGAACTACCAGTATCGCATAATTGACGATGAAAATTTCGTAGTGTGTTGTTGTAAACCTTGTTAGGGCTTAAAAGCGAAGGTTAAATAGGAATACTTTGTACTTCAAACGGTTTGAAACGAGACTGTTCAAAGCTCGCAATTGTTTTGCGTTCAGTGATATCGATAACGTTTGTATTTTTCGTTTTCTTAAACGTAAGAACGCTAATACAGTTCATGCGAGAATTACGATGATAGTAATAACGTATATATATATACATATCGTGTCAAGATTCAAATGTTAAATACGTATGATTATTATTGTTCACGAATTACAATATCGTCGCGAACGGTTGTGCGTTTTATAACGCATTAGGTGGATTTTTATGTCATAAACAATTATAACATATTACAATACAGTTTGAATGGAAGATTATGTCGCGAACAAATATAAGGAATGCATCAATTGCGTTAAAATTTTGTTGATATAAGATCTGGTGAGAATTATTCAAAGAAAAAAAACGAATGATTTATAAATAAAAGATTTACATACATATGTAGATCTATCTAACAAACTGAGTTGTAATTATAAATGAAATATACTTATTCTTAGAGAAATCATTTCTGTGTTTTAATACTTCCACGGTACTCTTCTACTTCTTCTTTTGGGTTCTTTACATCGCGTCAACTGCAAGGATATTGGCGACGAATGTGTGCTTACTCGTTATAAAAACTGAAAAATTATTAGAATAATTATTTGACAAACTTATATTTTGAGAAGACCGCCTAGAATTAAGTATTTTTTAAGTTCGACCACTGCGCTATCTATACAAAAGCAGCGGAAACTACTCAATAAATTACCGATTTATCGGCTGAACTTCGGTAAGTTAACGAATAGTTTGCGCCGCTTTTATATAGATGGTGTAATAGCCGATGGCTTGGGGTGTTAGGGACCCCGAAACACCAGTGACGCTTTGCATGCCAACATTATGACATCCGGGGTGTCAGGGACCCCGAAGCTGTAATGTGCGGCCCATAGACTTTCTGTAGAAAAATTGAAACCTCTGTAACTTTTGACTCCGACTACTTACGTTAGCCGCACAAATGTAACGGTTTTGAGCTAGTCTTTAGAGCGAGTAATTTCTTTTCTTAGCTATTTATTTAATTGACTTAAATTTTTCTATCATTTTAAGCTCATCAAAGAAGATATGAGCCGCGTGCAAAGGCGTCTGGAGCCCCCACTCCCGACGCCAGGGGCCCGCTTTTGGTGGTGAAGCCGTCATATTTAGAGTTGAGAGAAGGGCTGTTGTATCAACCTGTAATATGGCAAGGCTGATAATGAGCTCGAGACACTGACTGACAATGAGTAATGGGGTATAATTTTTTATATCGAAGCAATCTGTTATTACCATCAAAGTACGTTAGACTGTTGCAGTACGAAGTATTGCTGATTTTTATTATCCGGGGTATTTCTCCCCAGAATGGCGCTTTGTAAGGGGTTTTTAGCTCCTCTTTGGCCCAACGAACTTTTTGTCAATTATTTGCATTACTTTTTTTACATTGCATTGCCTAGGTTAAAGCGGATGACGTTCGTTCTCAAGGCATAAAGTTTAAGTTTAAATTTCTTTATTTACTCCAGTACAAAATTCACGACCCCTTGAGAACAAAGGCATATCCAGTCTTCTACTACCTGTAGTCACTGTTCGCGCCATATCGTCGCCTAGAAACCGACAGCACGTTTATTGTTTGGAATTGATTTTGATGTAAAGCTGGTATAACCTGACCAAAATTAAGTTCAATGGAGGAAGAAAATATTCCAAGCAAAGATTCTACTCCTCCAGAAAGTGAAACGGCAGCAGAGAAAGAAGAAGAGAGAGAAGAAGAGAAAGAAGAAGAGAAAACACAGGTGAATGTGGAGGTTCTCGAAGACGGAAATGATGTGACTTCTCAGATTTATCAAATACGTCCACAACTACACGAGAAGTATTTTGATTTAGTTTTATTTTCTTAAATTATCATTTTTTAAGTGTGTCAACAAAATGGTCTGGATACATACAAACTTGATTAGTGACTATACTTGTCTTTCATTCTTCTATCATTTTTTATATGCTAATTAAATCCATCATTTTAAGACTGATGTACTAAATATTTTATTAGTTTAGTTTAATGATGATTCTCTATCATTATGAGCAAAGTATGAAGATTTTTTTTATTATTGTGATATAAAAGTAGCAAATTCTTTCAATGCAGGTTTAAACCTTTAAGCGCTAAAGAAGTTATACATAATGTATTATTTGATCAGCTTTCTGCTAAGATTTATGATGCTGAAGATGCTGTGCAATGGACTAAGGACATAGCAGATATAATTAGAGAAAAAATTAAAGGTGAAGTTTCTTGTAACTGGTTTTTCTCTTGAAACTAGTCAGAGTAAAAAACAATAATGATTTGTGTCCTTTTAGAATTAAGTTTCAAGCGTTACAAATATATTGTAAATGTGGTTTTGGGTGAGCAACATGGTGCTGGGGTAAAAATGGGTACCAGATGTATTTGGGATGCAGAAGCTGATACATATGCGTATGATAGCTTTGCAAATGTAAGAATAATACAATTAATTTTAATTTCTGATTTATTGCATTAACATGAAGCACTTTTGAAATTAATTTATATATTGGTCAGTGTAATTAGATTGTATTTTTGGATTCAGTTAATTGACCATTCTTGTGTATAACAAAAAATTTGAGATAAATTTTGATTTTGGTTGTAAATGTATTCTATTAGATACATATAGAAAAATAACATTTTTGCAGGACACTATATTCTGTGTGGCTACTGTGTATGCTGTATATTTTTATTAGAAATGACAAAGTACAGGGAAATTAAACATGTTCTCATAGAAGGAGCAGGCACTTTATTAACATAAAAGTTATTATTACTCATCAGCACACATTTTATATATTGAGATGGCACAATTTTTACACATATTTAAACATAATATTTTTATCTATGTATTTTATAATACACAAGCTCATTTTTGTAATGAGAGTGTATTATATTTACATAGTTCTTGTATAACATTAACATTATTATAGCACCATAATTCACGGTATCATTTTATAGTTACAAAAATTTTGTTATCATGAGTAAAGGCACCTACTATCATGGCTATGACTTTTACTTACATTTCTTTATGTTAGGATTGACTTAAATTATTAAGAATGTGTTTATAAAATAATTATATTAATAATTGTATACGTGTGTAAATAGATATGTTGTAACAATTGATAATTAAGATGTGTCAATTTTATATGCTTTGTAATGTACTGTAAATATTATATCATTTTAATAAAGTTCTATGAAAATATATGTCATTTTACCATTGATAATTATTCCAAGCCTTATAAAATTGTAATGTAAATTGAAATAGAGTATGATACAGTGTATGAGAAAATGTAAAGATTGTAATAAATATTAAGGGGTTTTTATAATAAAATGAAAGGAAAAATAAATAAGTGTTATAGCTTATACTGCTGTAGTATGATATGATATTAACAAAATCCAGTTGTATGATATATGCAACAGGAGAGATTTAATATTAAATATAAAAGCAAAATAATAAAGAGAAAAACTTAAATAATTTTGTATTACTTTAAAAATTATATAAAACGAAAATAGCAATAATTTAAAACAATATTGAAACATGTTATAAAATAAAATCTACAATATCAGTAATTGTATAATAACATTACATAAGTAAGAGAGCTTATTTATTAAGCTATTTTTGATTATCAAATTGTCAAATTAAAATTATATCAGATCTTAATTGCACGTTTATTCAATGTTATGTACACACAATATTTGACAAACAAAGGACTGAAAATTCTTTGCTCCTGAACTAAAATCATTTACCGAGTCTTATGCCAAAGTTCTATCATTGACTTTTGTTTTACTATGTCTGCTCAGCATTATGGAAGATATACAATGAATTTAGATAGAGATTCATGTAGAGTATAACTAGTCTGTTACCTAATCGATTAACAAGTTAACATTGATTAAAATAAGTTACATAATTACACATGGCAAGGCACAACAAAGGGGTAGGCAAACGGGAACAACAGCGCCACCGCTGCTGGACTTTGATTTGCTTTTACTAGATGCTTCGTATTCATATTTTCCACTAGCCTTTTGCCATGCTCCCTAAAAAGTCAAAAAGAAGAATTATCAATTGCATATAACGTTATTTGTCGACAGTTTCTTGTCCTGTAACGTTATTCGATTCAACGCTTGTCAGTTGCAAAGGATTTGAAGCATTAAAAGTTTATCATTTACTTACGCCTGATTGAGACATGGCTGCGCTAGCTTCTTCTTTCTTGGTGAATTCCGCCGAACCAGGTGGATAATAAACCGGAGGACCAGCGACATTTTTACTTTTTACCTTGGGTGGAGTGTGAGGTATAAAGTCAACTTCTTTTTTAACGGCTGGCGATTCCTTTCGTTGTCCTTTTTCCCTTTTCTCGATGTCGTCTAACACTTCACGCTGAAAAAAGAAGCAATTTTTTATAAAATAATTTTGAATTTATATTTCATTATCATCGGACAATTTATAGTTGTCAGGATAGGAATGTACCTCGGTATCAGAAAACGATGCCATAAGTTCTTCCAGCTTCTTAGGTGGATTTTGTTCCTTGTTGACAGGTTTCGGAGGACATACCTGAACGCCACCGGTTGGGAACGGTTTCGGTAACAAAACTTCGTGGTCCTCGGCATTCTTGTTCGGCGGTATCGTCGTGGTCGTGTTCGAAAATTTATATACGGTGGTGGAGGATTGTGGCGGAGTGGTCTGCGGTGATGTAGTGTAATAATTAACCGGTGTTCCCGGTTTATCGGGTGTCGGGTATCGTCCACTGGACGGCGATCGACTGGGATAATGTTCCTCGATCCGATTTATACTGGTGTGAGTCTCGTTTATGATAGGTGGTTGATTCTGATAAATCACTGGACCGCTTGGATGATCTGGTCGATCACCAGGTGGATGTCCGTTGGGATAAGTGCCGTCTATTTGGTAGTATTTTTCGTTTCGTGTCACTCTTGTTTTAGTCTCCAGAGGTGGTGAGGTAGGACGATAACCAGTTATTATTGGCTGGCCTGGTGGACTTCCGTGGTGTTCCTCGCGGAAGAATTTAGCTTCCTGGTGTATGGTGGTAGACTTTTTAGTAATGTCCGTTACTGGCGATGGACTGCTGTACCTAGTTGGTGTTCTAGGTGGTACATTTTCGGTAACGGTCTGATAGGAGACCATTTTATCGGAGGTGGAGGTCGAGCCTTTCGGTATTGTGTACGTGATGGTCTGATCACCTGGCAGCACGACAGTTCCTGGCACATTGCTGCCTGGCAAATACGTCTCTGGCGCCCCTGGTAGCTCGTACGTGTAGGTTTTGATGGTGGTCGTTACCTTCGTGTTCGGACCAGGTGCCAAGTTGATCGGTATCGCTGGTGTTGGCGATGGAACTGGCACATACTCCACATTTCCGTATTCTTGAGCGCTCGCGTGCACTGTGGTCAGTGTATTCTGTACTGGCTCTGTTTGGTAACCTATGACATTTATAAAGCTCATATATTTGACTGTAAAAAATAAGTTTCATTAAAACAATCTGTCTTTATTAATCCCTCAGGTCCCATATTCATACACTTCATCCTTGTGTTTGTGTTTCTGTGCTCCAAATGTGTATCACTTGGGCTTAATACTTGGATAAATAAATTTTCAGAATAATTCTATTATTCTTACCCGAAGATTCGTGAATATACTTCACATCCTTGTGTTGAGTACCTGGTAAGGGTGAAGTTTGTTTCGAGCGAGATGTAGAACCATCGCTATATACCTGAAGTATGAATACATTTATACATATAGTTTTCTGTTCTGATTTAGTTATCTGAAAACAATAAACATACCAATTCTCTATTGACTGTTCTCGTAACCGGCTCTAAACCACTGTGGAGGGTACTCTCTTCGTAGGTCCTTTCTCGAATATCATCGCTGTAAAAATTCATTCAACATTCTTTGCCGTATTATTTAAGATCAAGTGTGTAATTTCCATGATGAATAAAATAATTAAAATGTTAAGAATATAAGGCTGATTTTAGGAGACTGAAGTAAAAAAAAAGAATAACTATCTTTAATGTCATTATGTAAGAAACATATATTTATAACAGGTGCTTCCATTGTTTTCTTCAACCCCTGTAAAACTATTTGAGATTTACAACCCAACTTTCTATTTTGGTAGATGTATATAGATTTCTTGGCGATCATTCAAACGGTTATGATGCTAGACAGGAAACATTTTGTTAAATGAATTATACTCACATCAATGCTGAACTAACATTGGTCAATGCATTGTCTGGGGTTGTCCAGGAATCTGTAATATAAAAGAGTTATACTTTTTTAACGTTGTGTTAATGATTATAGAGATGTTTTTTAAATCAATGCACATTTTCTGAATTTTCACAATTTTGTGAAAATATTGTAAGTTCATATCAGTTCAAAAATTTATATGTTCAGGGAAGATTTAAATTAAAGATTATAAATTGTTTCATATTTTGCAAAAATTTAATCATTTCATTGGAACAACGACCGTCACCCGTTGATCTAACGACAATCATCATCCTTGGCTCTCAATGTTGCTGATATTTTGTTTTCCTCTCCTTTCCATTTTTGGATCCTTTATTTTTCTCTTTCTCAAGTGCAACCAGAGGGACAGAGAAATCGGGTCAACCTTCTGTTACACGCAGCCCTAATATGGATACGCTTGTGTATCGTGTGTTACCACAAAGAACACACACTCTGGTCGCTACGTCACTTCCATATAGAGAGACATCCAGCGCGGAAATCTTCTACGTGTAATGGCGTTGCCGCGTTACCTGCCTTCGTGGTTCAATAGAATCTCATGTCAGAGAATTTCAGAAATCGCGACGTTCACGACATTGCTGTACACTTTGCGTACAGTGAAGAGCAAAATTGAACTAATTATATTGTTTTTTTCGAAAAATTCATATACATATAACAGAAGATAAGAAATTGAATCTGTATATACTTTTGCAACTATTTTAGCTTAAGAGACAGTTGAATTCCCATCTATTATAATAAGGAACCGTGTGACATTGACATAGTTTTGAGTCTATTAATTAAAAAATTTCAAAATCATTTTAATATATCTATTTAAGTTTTAGAAAACAGAAGAGATGAGATATATTAAAATTTAAATTTAGTGATGTGTATAAGTGGATTTCAATAAATATGTCAGTTGGTTCCCTATTGCAGAACGAGGTCTAATTGATGTTATAATTTAGGTCCATTGATGGATTTATTAAAATGCTTTGTTTAGTGGCCTGTAGTTAAAAATATTAATAATACTCTTCTGTGAAAGTTAAAATTATTTCGTTCTGCTTGCGTTGATTTCGATCGATCGAACGTTCGAATCGAATTTCCCAAAGATCTCCCAACAGACAACGAACCTCCCTCGTTTTGTCGTTCTCATTGTTAATTAACCGTATACCTGCAAGGCCGTTCCGCGCCTTAAAAGGAGCGACACGAGTGACCAGCTCCCCTTCCTTCCACGATCGTTTAAAACGCGCCAGCGCTTGCGCGCGATTCCTCGCGAACACGCCTGAGGGTTTATAGCGGCGTATCGGATATGTACTTTTTACCAAAAACTGACTTCCCGTTGGAATTCATTCTCCTCCATCAAGTCCGTTCCGCCGTTCACCTCTTTTTCGTTGCTCCTCTTTTTAAATAGCAACACCTCCCTAACCGGAAGCTTATCAACGTCCACCGTGAACTTGAATTTAATGGTTCTTATATTTATAATATTATAGGTGAAACTTTTTGGTGTTGGAAATGATTAAGTGAATGATAGTCAATCAGCTTTTAATTGATAAGGAACTGTATGTAATTAATCCTGAAAAGATCAAGGAGGGAGAGCTTTTCCTGCAGTGAGAGACCAGTTAGGAAATATTAAAAATCTATTATTTTTCTTATTTAAAAAATTTCTAAACAATTATTTATTTTCCCCTATGTCTTCAAGATTACTGAAGGACTAATTTTGGTTCAGTAAAGATAAGTATTATAAAAAAGAAGAATTTTTATATAGTTAATTATCAGAACAATTATTATTGCAATTCTTTTTTTTTAGATAGCGCAAACAAAATATAAATTTTCTCGTAGGAATGTTAAGAGCACTTACCAATTGGTTTCCCATCGAGATTCTTGTTGTATTGATACGACACTTGTTTATAAGCAATCGTTTTACTTTGACCAGGTTGCACCTGGAACAGAGAAATGTTTCATAAACACGACTGAACATCTATTTATAAAAATTCTTATTTATTACAAGCGCTTCCAAACAATTCGTCTGTATCATTCATAAATTCATCGTGCAAGATTATGTTGCAAGAACAAGATTATAAATAATCAATGAATCTTTTTTCATGAATGAACAACATCGAATGATTCATGAATTATGTTCAGTGAGACTTGTATGTGCATTGAATGCATAATGATGTTACCTATGAAATACACATGTGAATTATTTCTTTTATATTCAATAATAATGCTTTGGTTACATTTCCACAAAAATTACTTATTGTTCACGATAAATTATAAATTCCTTTGCAACTGGACCAAGCTATAGCTTTATAATGGTAAAAAATGTTTTTAAAATCTGTGAAATGCCTCCACTTTCATACGACTAATGAAATTTTCGTCTGTTTTCTATCGTTTTAAAGCTGTAGTTTGACCTAGTTATAAAAAAAAACCCTGTAATACATAACGGAGCTAAATATTCCTCTAAGACTTCAATGATTCACATTCGTACTTACATACATAGGTTCGTGAAACGTACGATCACGATACGTTTAACGCAAAAGACGTGGGTCGTGGCCAGACGACTCTCCTTATAAGATCGTAATTATAACGAACGTGCTACGCAAGACGCGTTGGCGGATCGGTAACAGTGTTTGAATCACGTGGAATTTCAGTATACTCAGGGCCAATGAATATTTCATCGAGACGATGTTACAGGCAATCGTGTGCCACCTTTCAAATCTTTGAAGCTTATTAGTACAACAATCGAGTTTCAAAATATTTTGTCATTAGTCTCGTCATCTTAATTCGTCTAACTAATTGTGAGCCTTTCAATGATGATGACGTGAAACGGTAATTTTCTAGTTGTAACTTTTTGGTAAAACATATGTATCAATCAATCAAAATTATTTTTTATTAAATAAATATAGTTGATCGTCACATAATTATACGTTTCACATTGTCTCTATTTTGCCTTGATCTTACAATAGAATAAAACCGAGATGAGTATTCTATCGGTCGTTAAATTCTCATAAGTGAAAACGAGTTCCATAAATGACCGTCTGGAACTGTCAGACAATTATTCAGAATTGCATCTTAATTGCAGCATCATTAGGGCGAACACAAAACGTTGCTCGCGTAACAACACCCATGTACCGTGCAGACTTTTATAAAATACAATTCTATAGAATGTAAACGCTTATAAATTTTCAATTTCAAAAAATAATCTATCATAATTGTTTAAAAGAAAAAACGATACACGAGTATAATACCAAAGTTAATTTTAGTCTTTCGTAACTCAGCTTCTCGGACTGTTGGTGAAACCGGAATTCTAGGCGAATAACTTCTCATAGATTTTGCTTTTCATACTCGAAGCTGTTATTTCGTATGCAAATCAGAACGGACGGTGTCCTATCGTACCTGAAGGGCTGAAAGTTTATCTGGCTAACGTTAGACGCACACGGCAAATTGCGCGTGTAACCAATCTACATTTTCATTAAACGTTAGATTATAGTCTGCACGGCTGAAGAAACGCTGCAATTACGCGTAACAGCCATTCTGCGTCTTTGCATGATCTTCTAATGCCTGATATATATGCTACGATGTCAGATTTATGATAGTGTATTCCTGTTACTGGCCTGCTGTGAATGGAATTTCGATGCTCGCTTAGAGATTATAATTCTTGATGTTATCATTTTTGTTGTTTATAAATATGTGGAATATATTGTAGGTTTTTATTTTATGCAAATTACTTTGAACGATGTGATACAGGTTTAACCCTTGCACGGTGGGTCATTAAGATAAGGACAATTTAAATTTAATTTTTGGTTTTTATATTTTAAACTATTTCTTTAGACATTAATTTTCTAATATTTAAGAGTCTGTAAATTAGTATTTGATAGAATAGATTAATCATTTTCAAATTGTAATTAGACGAAGATTAATGGCGTAAGAAATTAAGTATCAAAATCACAAATACGTGACAGCAGACGTCAAAGTGTTAATAATCTGATCATTTCCTTTCTCAATTTGATTGCCTGATTTTCAGTTAGCTGCCACAGCGCAAATCAACGCTTATAATAAAGCAGATTAAAATACCAGTAATTACCAATGATTAATAGGAGCTCATATTTTCATAGCTCTCAATTAAAAGAATGATGTCATTGTTTGCTATGATCTTTTTAATGTACCAACAGCCCACAATAAGGACGTATGTAAATGTAGGTACACGCAGAAGATGTTGCTTTACCTCAAGGCAAATATCAAGCGATGTAATCTTCCTGATATACGTACACATAATTGGAAGTGTCATGTCTGAATAAAAGAACACGAAAAAGGACGATCGGAAATTATAGTAGCTAGACGTTCTTTGATATAATTTGTCCATAATAAATAATACAAATAATTTAAATAACGCAAATTGCTGTATCTTAATTTATAAATAGATAATGGAGATAAAGGTTGATGAACCACTTATCGCGGATCGTCTTGAAGTTCTAATTATTAAAAATAGGAATAGTTCATTTTCAAATTTCGAATTCCAAGCTTTCTATTTGCTATTTTCCATTATTTGTACGATGGCAATATTATTTAAAATAATTTGCGGTACCAGTCACCGGTGACCCCCGTGGTATATAACGTGTTAAATATAAAATAGATGATCATATTTTTCGAAAAATAAATAATTAATTCCAAAGAAAGAAGAGATTTATAATATATGCCTTAAAGACTGGAATTATTACTTATTTCAATTCAAATTAATATTCCATGCATACATTGTGTCAAGCTTAGGAGTGCTTTGTCTTCAAAGGGTTAAAAATTTATGCATGCAATTAATAAGATGAAAAGAGAACTCACGTTTTGCAATTCTGAATCGATGAATTCCAAACCAGGTATACCACTCGATGCACCACTTGGTCCAGTGCTTACATATTTCTCTGTGGCGGTTGTCATCGTTCGATTTGGCGAGATCGGTCTAAAGTTATAATTTTATATTTTTATTATTTATCTGTTAAAATGTTTGGGGCGGTCATCCGTGTTCACAGAGTTTACCCACCTGCCTTCAGAAACCACTTTGGTAGGGTTCGCAGCCACGCGATATTCAACTTGGGGCGAAAGTGTTCTGACACCTCGACTTGGGGTGGTACTTCTTGAGACACTCGTTTGCAAGTCCTCGAGAAGAGCATCTGAAATCATTCAAAACGTATCCTTGGGTACCTGAAACCATTTTCAACCCTTTCGAGACCGAGAACTCTTGGTACGACTGGATTCTATTGATCGTGAGTAGATTGGGCATTATGATCAGACAGTCTAGTCTTTTCGGTTCAAGTGTAAGCTAGCAATTTTAATCTTAACGTAATAGAATCAATCAAGAACTATTCGCTTCTCTTGTCTCAATCAATCACAATCAAACGGAATATATCCTCAGACAAATACATATGCATGAAAGTATATCGATAATGCAAAATAATATTGAGTTTTCAAATGCGAATTTGTGAATGATACAGCTTGTCATCAATGGGAGATTGCCATATTAAGAACTGACAAATTATATCATGATTATATTATAAATTGACAAATTGCTCCTGATAAATGGTGATCGAATATATTTTTGCATTCAAATATAAATTGGATAAAATGATGCAAGTAATGAGATAACATTTTGGAATTTTTGATAAAAAAAAAAAGAAGATATAATTATTTTTCCTTTTTAATTACTAATTTTAATAAGATTTAAAAAAGAGCAAGAGTAAAATTCAAGCAATACTTAATATAATAAATTCTACAAAAATCAATTTAACAAAAAAATATTCTAAGAAATTGATTATAATACGACTGAAAAAATATAGCAGACAAGTTTAATATAGTTTAGAGGAATTTTCTATTTAGAGCATGGACTTATTTATCTGTCTCATTCAATTCTGTATAAACATTTAATTAGTGCCAATCGTTGTTTAGTATTTCATTTAGAGTGAACTTTGTAATATTTTTAATTATTTCTAAGAAAATATATGGTAGATTTTTAAGAACTCTGACATCACTTGATAATTAATATCTTAATAAGTCGATAACTATGTTATCTAGAATATTTTTTATGCCATGAATTAATCTTCTTACTCTTACGAAAGGTCATAGTATAATAGGATTTTAATATAATACACAGAGATGATGTCATTTGTTGTCCTACATTAAATATAATTCATTCGTCATTCATATTGACGGGGATGCTTATGCAATGCTCTACCTCAATATCAGCCATTTAATGACTGCTGATCATATTTTTTTTACAGTAATTATAATGAATAGAACTTGAAACGGTAAACATTTTATTTTACCATTTTACTGCCTGTTACAATTTTGATTGCCATATCAAGAGTTAAATAATTTATATTGAAAGCTGTTATTTTAGATATTTAAAATATTACAGAACGTTACTATGTATTTTCTTTTAATCATTTTGGAATATTCCAAGATATAGAACTCCAAACGATTAAGCAATCTTGGTCCATTTACGCGTTCGGTGTTTTATAATCCAATTTTACCAAAAGTATCATAAGAAGTAGCAAACTGGTACAATGTTCTCAACGTTTCCATGAAGAAGTTGTGCACATCTTTATTATTTGCAACTTGGAAAGGAAGCGTTTATCGAATATGTACATTCTGAAATTTTGGTCACTTATTAATTTTGAAACACCTTGTACGTAGAAGATCTGTCGAGAAAGAATGATCCAAGGATAGGGTTACACCGCTGGTGGCACATTTAAAGGTTTACCTAAGTTGTTTTCGAGGCTGTTGGCCGTGGTCGCTGGCTGGGTCTGGCCAGATATAGGACCGCCATGACTCACGATCTTTCTGCTGGTGTGCGTCGTCGTTCTCTCCCTCACCGCAGCTGACATTGCGCTCTTTTTGAAGTTCCCTGCCTCACGAGACCTAATGGACAATTGAAAAATGATTTAATTAAATTGTTAACTCGATCTTCAGTACATTAAATACTGTTGTGAAAACGGCTGTACAATAGCTAGAATTGTAACTATTCAAATTAAGATAAGTTCATTCTGTAATTTAACCCTTTGCATCCTGAATTATGTTACCATTATTGTTTTCATTACATTTTCTATTTTAGATACTTGGAAATTATTAAAATAAAATATATTTACAATTTTTCGGATACAAATGCACATACAGAGTAGCAATAGTTTAAAAAAATATGAAAGTCAAATAATTCATTTGTTATCTATATTCTGGAAGATAGTTTTTATTTTGATTTCTACAAAATTAGATTTCCTTTGCTTTAATATATTAATTGCTATAAAAATAATAAATAATGTTGCGAAATATTTAAAAGGATATACATCAGAAGGAGCTAAACTAATAACTGAGGGAATTCTCCGCAAATTTGGGTGATAATCAAATCAGTACTACACTTTGTGTTAATACTAAAAATATACTGTGAATGAATGCTAAATATTTACAGAAGTATCGTTACGAATGTACTATTTCTGAGTGCGATTACGCGAGAGTACGATCACTGGTAAGATTAGGATTTCCAAAGTAAAATCGTTGCGTCAATTAAATACTACGTGACGCGACACGAAAATAAGTACAGCCTCGATAAATCTTATTTAGGAACAAAGCCACTTCTTATGTAAGTTTTATCTGTCGCATTAGTAATCAATTACTTAATCTCTGTAAATTAAACCATTTCTTTTTAAATCCTCAACTACCCTTTAAATTTTACTTTATGGTAAACAATTGGATCATCTCTAAATGCTTATGAATTTATAATACAAAATATAATAATTTTGATATTTTTTGCCAAAAATTTTTAATGAAATTGCATTTCTACTATAACTACAAATACAGGATCATTTGGGGTCAAAGTAATTTTCAACACTTCTATCGCGTTAATCACAAAGCATGCATCTTTCAAGGGTTGAATTATACTTCAATATATAATTTTTAATTTACTTTACAGTCTTGTACCTTGGCAATTGAATTACAGTTAATAAATATGTTTGAAAAGGACTTAAATCAGGTCTGAAACGTTAACTATACATAATTGAAGCTAACGAGTGATACGCCTGTACCAACCCCGTTCCTTATTTTGAATTTTATATTTTCCCGTTAACATTCATAAATTGTATACTAAGATGAATTCTGAATATTGAATGTAATATAGTGGATTTCTATTTATAGAAGTGTAACGTTTATAAATATGACAGATTCGAAGAGATCGAGAACTGGATCTAAAGGTGTGGTGCAGAAACTTTCGCGGTGAACACCTGAAGCCGGTTTACAGGCGACACTGAAGCATAAGTTGTGGGCTAGAACGGTGGCATTTTGAACTAACTGGCTGTATGTAACGTTTGACGTTAGAAACTTACAAACGAGGATTTATTTCTCCTTTAACCAGTCCAGGAACGAATTTATTAAGTCCAAGAAATAAAATTATGTATATTATGTTTCTTTATATTCAACCCTTTTGATCTGTCGCTTCTAACAATCAACAGAAATGTTGTTCATGGGAATAAAAGTCAATAGTTTGAATAATTCATAGAATAATCGTATGCTTATTCGGCTGGATAAATCTGTAATAATGCGAAACTACTTTCTACTGAAATAAGATAATTTTATTGTTTGAACAACCGGCTTAATAACGCGCAAGGATATTTCGAGCGAGGTTAGAGAATCTGGAGAGCATTTCCTTGGTAAATGCCAAACGATCGGTTGTTTTATTCCGGCGGAGACATCAATGCGAATGGGGCAAAGGGGCCAAGGAGGCCTTCCGAGAATCGTTTGTGGAAGAGACACACATATGATCGCCACTGAAACCTTGAAACGTATACCCGGATGGTTTCTAGAATTTGTATTCCCCTAACAAGTCTGTCACATAAAGATTTTCCTCTTTTTATTTAGTTCGTGACTGAATTTTCAGATTTTTCAATTCTTCGGTTATTCGAGATTTTTGTTATTTTTCTTTAACGATTGATTAACATTGAGTGATATGGGGGCCATTGGTGAACGGGACCATAAATTTGATACAAATAATTCAATAACTCGAAGAAATTAAAGGAAACAAAATTATAATTTTGTAAGGTAGTGAGTTGAACATTTAAATTAGAAAATAAAATTACCATTATTGCTTAGACGTGCCAATAATTTTGATTATTTTACTGAAAAATTATATTTTCCCAATTTACATATTTTCAATTTACAAATACATATTTACAAATTATACATATATGTTTCAACGTTTAAATGGTTTAAGGCACTCGGGTATGCTAATTTAAAACACATGCAATTATACGATGGAGGATGCGAATCGTTTTATACTCAAACGATTTCGTCAGCAGTGATTACTGTTCCTTTTAAGAAGCTTAAGTATGAATAACGATAAAATCAAATTTAAATAATATTAATGCAAATGTTGGTTTCTTATTAAGTATCAGTTTATTAAAATTTAATTATTTCATGAACATGACTCATATTATTGTATTTAGTCATTGTATGATACGAGTGTGATTCGGCATTATAAGGCATGTTAAAGCAATAGACCTTTCGTGTCAGATCGTTAATGAAGTGTCACGGTGGTAGTGACATTGTGCATCGTTGTTCAAGGCCTTTGTACCAATCAAAACGATGATGACTGCGGTTGATTTGATTTTAAGATCAGCAATAACCGTCCAAGTGCGTAGTCTGCTCTATTGTTGGTGCCATTTTATTTTTATATTCGAATAAAAATGATTGAAATTTTTGCGAGATAAATAATCCAAAATGATCATAAATGTTACTTTTTATGTTTTCTCTATTTTCACTTTTGACAGCTTAAGTTATTTTTGCAGAAAATTGCACTGTTGATATGCAACAAGGTAATGTAACATAAACAAATTAGTACTAATATGTTTTAAACGAAGCAGAAAATTTCCAATGGTAATTGTTTTAACCTGCGAGAATCAGGATTCAAGGGAATCGGAAAGGAAACAGACCAACTGGTGTAAATTTAAAGCGACATTTGACATCGCGTGGGTGGCAATAGTCACCAGCCAACTGGCGCCCACAGTTTCATTCCATTTTTCTCTTTTCTCTTTTCTCTCTGATCTACCGTTCTTTGTTTAACTCGTACAAATATAACCCAGATCAACTTTTACGAAAGCGAACCGTGAAAACAGTCGAACTGACAAATCACGTGAATCTTTTATGCGTTTGCTGCTAACAATAGAAAGTCATCCTTTTATACCAATTTCATTAAAAAAGTTTATTTTATTTTATTATAGAAGGAATTACGAAATCAAAGCATTTGTTGTTTTGGTTTATGTTTTCACCGTTGCAACGGTAAGCTGTTTTGTAACGGAGATATTTTTTAATTGCAGTCATATCTTCGCTTGTATCGTTAACACATGAATATTGTATTGTATTTTCAATGCAACACGCGGGAATACAAATCGAGTCGAACCAAACCTTTCAACATACATCAGCGTTCAAAAGTATAAAATTAAAGTACTGTAGTTGTATATTTAACAAGTACGATTTTACCAAAAGATGTCATTTCTATAACATAATTGAATGTATATTTAAAGAATTTATTTCTTTCCTTTAATATTCGAAGGGGGCAATTTTCAATTTAACCCTTTCAGTCCTTAGAAGAAAAATTCTTCTGGCACAAAATATTGTTTATAACTACCATAAGAATTCTACTGCAAAATTTAAACGAGTTTCCATCATAGATATAGAAACCAGAGCGTCACGGCAATTGCCACAACCAGGACTATTACAGGTACATCAGATCTTTAAAGAAGGTGGCAATTGTCACCAACAGGGCCTAAAGGATTAAGGCAATAGGCCTGAGAGAGACAGGAACTTATTCTAAAAAAATTGTACTTTCATTCTTACATCTACAATAAACGATAAGTGTTCTTAACATTTTTAAATAAGAACCACAGTGAAATTTATAAATTTCACAAGAAACCATACAGTATTCATTTTCGAATCGCAGCCTGATAGTGGGAGATTAAATAAACTATAGAGCGGTATGTTTTTGGCGTAACGCCTATTTTTGGGGCCTACTTTCGTTACTTGCCGTCCTCTTTTCCGCGATCACTAAAAGATTACGCATTATTTCTACACCATTCTCTGTATTTTACACTCAATGTATATAGTGACGTAATTCTTATATTGTCATTCATACTGAATGATATAAGCATCGACGATATATCGTGGCAATTTGTTGATTATAAACAGAAATTTTGCCGAAGGTCGTTCGGCAAAGAGAAAATTACAGCATTTTCAATGACAATGATCAACGAAGCATAAAGAACATCTGATGAAACGACAGGATTTTAGAATTACACTTTTTCCTGGATGCAATAGTCACTGAAGCTGTACTGCTTCATTCTGACAGTGAATGGTCTCTGGAACACACCTAACAAGGATGAAACATCCACGAAGACGTAAAGTGGGATTTGACCTTCCGCCCATCCACCAACCATCATCATCTGCTTACCGGATTACGCGTAGCGATCGGCATTCCATTTTCTTTCTTGTAACATTTCAAGTATTTTAATCGCTTCAATAACCATTCGAAATTAACAATTTTTTAAATTCTTTACAACATTGAGATATTTAGTTTGGTAACTCTAGGTGTTGAAATTCTTGCTAATTACAACATATAGTTAATGACCAATATAAAAATAGCAGTTATGGCATATTAATTTGAAGCTTAAAGTTTCTTGGAAATGACTGTACAAATATTTCATCAATATTCATGACCTAATTTTTAATTATTTACATCCCAAGACAGAAATAAATTCTTCAATTTGTTATATTATGGAAAATCAATGGTTTCGAGTTATACGACTTGTTAAATTCGGAATACCCTTGATACACTGACAGGTCGGATGAAATGATATTGCTAAATAACTAAAATCATTAAATGATATGACTCTTAGCACTTTTATCTGTAAACCTTGTTACTCAACCAACAACCAATATGATGAAAGTGCAAACACTCTTGAAATTTCGATTTTTGGCGTTATTATATCCAGTAATAGTAATAGTACCAAATACTATATTACTACAATTATATCACTTTTTTACTATAACTTTTTGACTTCAACTATTACTGCCTCGGCGGTTTAAAACCGGAACAAAAAACTATCTGAAAGGTGGGATGGTTTCACGATGTGTTTTAAAGGTGGAAAAAGGAAAGATTCGAATGAAAACACGCAGGGTGAGTCACAGTTGCAAAATAAGCGCGACTCGTCTTTCACGGTGTTCAAAATCTGTCGCGTTCGCTTTTGTACCCTCAGCCATTTTTAAATAATGAATATTGAATTCTTGTCAATGTTTTTCTATAGTTCGACGTTTCCGTAAAGGTAATACGAAACGAATTATTAATCCGTGATGTTTCTCTGAAGTCAAACTAACCAATTTCACTTTCTATGTATTTTTCAATTTATATTATATAATAATAAAATAATTTATCTCCAAATTTTTTTAATTTCATTTTTTTAATTTGATACTCTGGCACTACTAGAACCAACACATGCATCAGGTGATGCTTCATTCAACACCATCTACTTTTGTCTAATGAAATTTTTTTTTATCTTCTATCATTTTAGGAATATAATATATGTTTCTAGCATTTATTACAAATATTATGAAAATTTATGACTCGCATGTTTTTGTTAACTCTTTTTTTTATGTATGACTTACGGAGTAAGGATCGAAAGGGTTAAACTAAATTTCTAGAAACAATTTTGATGCATTTTATTTTGTGGAGTTGATTGGTTTAGCTTCTGAGAGACTATATAACGAAGACCACTGTTCAAGCAACCTCTTAGACGCGACGAGAGTTTTTCAATGCAACAAGATTAATTGCTGCATGGTGCCGCTACAGCGTATATAGTAATTCTTCGAAAATGTGGACTTAACTAGCTGAAATCATACCGTATATCCGCTAAAGAAGATAATTTTAATTTATGAGAATGAAAAAGTTTAATAAGATTATTAATCAAGTAATCTTTCTTTCACTGTAATAATTTATTTGAGATGTGCTGATGATCGATTCAATATTGCCTCACTAATAATACAATAGCACTTTAGACTATACATTTTTTTTTATTTTAAATTAATGTAGGATGCATTTAATTATCTCACCAAGAGAAATTATACATTTAAGCAAACTAATGTAAATGTTACTTTGCATTTAACACTAAATCTACAAATGTCCGATGAACACTTACTTTTAAATGAAAAATAACTAGACTAAAGCAGATCTTTTTGACAAATTGTATTTATGCAATGCTCCCTGTTTAATTCCTTCAGCTTTGTGTTATTTATACACATTTGTACATACGGCTTTTGTTTATGTTAAGAACATACGAAAATATTTATCGAATGCATGTACGAATGTAGGTTACTATTATGGTATTTTTTGAATGCTTACGAAACTGGAATGTGGAATTTATTACTTAATGCCGGGGTAGGACGTGGAAACGATGCTCTAGTACAACTTTTTAAAAGTTGTTTATCATCCCCCATAATTAAAATATAAATATAGTTCTAGCCAAGAAGTGCAAATCTAGAAGATGCAGTATGTAAAAATACCTATACTTATAAAGAAAACATAGCGTTGTTTAGTTTCTTGAACTATTAGTGAAGCAAGTCACAAAATACCATTCACAATCCATTAGCAGTGGTTTATAATAGCCTGGTTGTTTTATTCCAAGGATTTCAATTTATAGTCACGATTTATTACCTCTTAAAGAATTTTTTACGATATTAATTATGCGGCGTTACCTCGAGTTTTAATGGCTGTTGCTAGCGCCAGCGGCAAAGTATAAAATATTCTAGTGCGGAACGTGTTGAATGCACTTTTGATTGTATGCAAACGATTTGGCCATAAGACTATACTCATTTTGCACGTAACAAAAGTACAAATGTCTTCGTTTACCTTTAATTAATGCATATAGATACATACATCCCAATTGGAGATCAGTTTATATTTTGTATTAATTATACTCCTATATGCGATTGAACGGTCACTTTTAAAAATACGTAACCTTGAGTTATAGTATCAAATGAATTTTGACTTCATCTCAAACTGTATGTGTATTCTGATCTAATCCTAAACACGAAATAGTTTTAAAACTTACCTCGCGAGAAAGGGTAATCCAATATTGGTGATGACGCACCGCTAGATCACCGTGTTTATTCTTTTTTCGTTTTTCGTTTCGTCGACAATTTTTCGCGCGTCGAACGGATGAACCGTTGAACGAGCAAATCGAAAAGACGGCGCACGCGATACCGCAGAGTGCCCGTCCAATACTGGCTCGATCCACTGAGCGTTTCGCTCGCGAGTGCGCATCATCACGCAGGACCAGTTAGAGCGCATGCGCAGGACTAGCGAGGACGCATGCGCAGGACTACCCCAAGTGCATTCTTGAAATCAGGTGCTTGATCCGTTGCTCATGTCAGTTCGACGCAACGTAACTGTCAAAGATTCATCTCCTTGGTCACTTTTATTGCATAAATAGAGAGTAAATTTTTGCAAAAAGGAATTGAAATGTTCTTTTTTAATCTCGGGATCTGTGAAAACACGTTGATGTAATGGAAAAAATGATATCTAATGAAATATTCTATTAGCGTGACTGTTGGATTATCCAAAGTTTGCCAAATTTATATTTCCTTTTTCGTATTATTCTACAGATTTATTTACAAAAATGTTTAGATGGAATCAAGAACCACCCAGTATAAGAGTAACTCCATTTGAATATGATTCTGGAGTTCTTTATCGGATGTTTTTCACCCAGGAAATAGTCCGTAACATTTATTGGAAATGACGTAGAGTACATTAGAGGTGCCAGCATCCAGCAGGTTTGCGAGTGTACGTTTGAAGAACGAGCAAGAAAAGCGCGCGAGCGCAGTTTATCCGGTCAGTGCGTTCGCAGAAGTCGCTTTACTCCTACGTATATACAGGGACGGATAAATTCTAATGCTTCTGTGAAATATTTTCTCCACGTTGTTATTAAACAAAACAAATTTTATTGATTATAAATATAGGAGATCGGACAAAAATAAAATGCATATAAATATTTACGAATGTCTAAACTAGATTTGAGTTAGGTTTTAGCGCAACTTTTATTCATCACAACACGGAGATATTAATACAATTATTTTCTATTATTTCAAAAGATTTTTATAATCCTTGCTCATCTTTTCTTAGTATAATGCCGTTCTGGACGGAGTATGTTCAGGCCTGTGCCATATTTCTTTTTTCTCGCCCACGTTACGGCAGTCCTACCTCTAGAATCGTTATTTATGGTAATAATGAAACTGGAATAATCGAATTCTCAGTGGGTAGTGTAATATAATGGACGAGATTTAATAAAACCTTCTACGAGTTAAATTAGAATAGCGCTTTGCTGAAGAGATGTGGTAGCAAAAAATATTGAAACTTTTTAACATACTGTGAAATATATAAATAAGAGTGTTTTGATATCCTTTACGAGGTATTCGATTGAATATGAAAATAAAATTACATGCATATAAGCATTCACTGATGAAACAAAACTAACCTGCCGATGATGTCATCCTTACAATTCTTGCTAACGTGTTAAAACAGAATCTACATGATTCCTAATAAATACATGATCATTCTTTAATGCATATATTAACATTTAGTCAATGCTACCGTTAATCGGAAATTTATTTTGCATTACTGAATATTCTGAAGTGTAGTAATTACCCTATTATAGGGGAAAAAAAGAAATGGGTACGTCAATGATAAAAAAGATCCAGAAGAAATTATTTTTTACGTTCGCAATTTAAAAAAAAAAATATATTCTTGTTGTACTCTGTTAATGTTTTTCTTTCATATTTTTTAATTTCCTCAACTAAATAAAAAGAAAAATAGTGCAATCAAAATTCATTGTTCCCATATACATTACAATAATGTGTACCAAGATGTTGTTAAAAAAGATTTCTACATGTACTTCAAACAGTAAGAGCTTATTTTATCGACAGGTTCAATTGTAAATTAATTATGCCACAGACAAGGTATCTGGGTCTCTAGAGTCCCTTTACTATTTTCACTTTTTTTTTTTTTTATTAACCAGAGTGATCCATGGATCATTTAGACCGATGTAGTTCTTAAAATCGTCGTTCTAAATCATAGAGTGCGCAACAGAACATCTGACAAGAATCACTTTTTCAGGTATTTTGGTATTCCAGATCATGCTACACTTTCTATCAAACATTATTCTTTGTATTTGAATGGAAACATGATATACAGATATTTTCTAATAAATTATAATTAATTTAGACTAACAGCTTTTGATTTCCTTCTGATGAAACATGTCTTTTAAGTTTCATTCCTGAGCATAAGCTCTATGTATTCCCGGAAGAACCAGGAACAGAGAACATGCATAGATTTCAAAAGTAATAGCCTTTCGTTTCAAGATTAGCAATAAGTAGTAAAGAGAAAACACCCGCAGAAGGTTGTACCCACTAGGGACCACGATACCATGGATGTGGATTCTGTTGATACAAGTGCAAAACATGTTTCGAGTACTCGTATGCGTACGGTATTAATCAGCAGCTCTCACTTAGTAAGAGGAACTGGATGGCAAAAGTACGTAGTAATGTGCGAAGGAAAAGAACAAAAAGGTGTGGTTGTCACTACGCTTTATAAACACGCGCACTGTTTCCGTTTTGCGTGTTGTGCGCCTGCGCTGAAGTCACGTCAGAACATGGCCGACGAAGTTAAGAACATTGAGCTCTAGTCCATCTAAAGTGTAAATTACGGTAGGTAGAAGTATTTAGAGGTAATGTATGGCCAACAGAGAGAGATGTTAAGTAGTGTATCTCTCCTTTTTTAGATGCATTACTGAATATACTGCAGTAAATGTGTATGTGTATATACTACAAAATGAAAGTTATGATGAATAATTCACATCGGTTATTAATTAAATGAATATTTATATCAAATTATAAAGCATAAATAGAGAAGGTACAATCAAGTACAATAAATCAAATTTAAAACACAATAAATCTTCGTCAGTTGTTATATACAGTAGTTACTCGATAATTTCTCCTTTCTTAGAAAGGCCTACCTCTAGAGCACGAAAAGTGCGGAATTATCGAGTGACTACTATATCACAATTAAGCCTCTAACGATCATTCCATGACATACAGGCATGCTGAAAGTCTTGATAATCATGGTTTAGTGGGTTTACTATATAAATCCAGCGTTAGGCATTGGGGCAGGGACATAATCTTTAAGAATTTAGATAAACGTATTCGGGACGCGGTACTATTGTCGTAAGCCAATCACCAATCGCAACTTTTTGCAGCGGGCTAAAAATTAAAATTCAATGATTTGTATGAACATCAAGCGCAAAAATAGTTATTTAAGACTTTCAAAATTGTTAATATTCTACTTCCTAAAGTTTAATACATGTAATTATGATGTTTTAACACGCTTTTATATTATGTGTGTCATATATTTTAGATGTTCAGATATTTCTCAGGAATTTTCTACCGTAAAGTAAGTAGAATATCTATGTGACATAAATGAGGGGCATTGTTTTCTGGGTATCGCCGTATTAATAGAGATTCCGTAATGGTAATTCAGCAAGAGTTTATTATTAGATTTTGGTGAACAGTTTACAGCATAATCATTAATATTAGAATTTAATCGTATGCGATTCCACTGTCTGTGCTCCAATTAATTTATAAATGTAATTTATTTTTAATTTTTAATAAGATCTACTAGTGCTAATGTGATAATTACATTAAACAATTTCATACTTTCTTTTAATTAATTAATAAAACTGTAAAAATTTCTCTTTCCAATTGTACAGCATTGTTCTAAATTCAAGTACAGTTAATTACGATATAGCGTAACGAGGATAATAATGTTAATGAGGTTTCGACGAAACAGGTCTGGTTTATTAAACCCGTGTACTTTTATTCCTATTTTTCACTACTAAAATTATGTGTTACTAGTTGTTTACTTCGTTTACTAAATTAAAAGAAAAGAAGTTACTCGATTTATTTTACGAACAAATACTACCATACCGCCCTCTTTAGGTGTGCTCTTTCACTTCTTACGTTCTCTGCATTTTCATCGAATTTATCGATCCATCTTGTCGCTTTCAAGAGAAAAACATAATTAAAAATAGAGATTTGATCCTTTCGTATTATTTTATGATTTTATAAGTGTCAGATAGACTTGATCTCTGATTGGAATTATAAGAAATCATAGGAACATTGCTTATTCAAGTAAGTTAATTAATCTAACTCCTTTGCGCTATTCATTCTTAAATGCTCCAAAATTCTACATAATTTCTATACTAACAGATCGAATTAGCTCTTCCAACAATTGTAACTGATCTATGATCCCCAATATAAACATGTACTACATTGTCGATTCGCAATCTCCGTGAGAGAAATTTTGCTTGACCATCAAACGAGTCAACAAATTCAGACATCGTCGAGAATTTTTCAGCAAGCTACGTTACTGGCTACTGGTCTATACACGCGCAACTCGAATGGGTCTATCGGTGCGGTTTGGTTAGAGCTCTAACCAGTACTGTTCACAGTAGGGGCCCCTTATTTAATCTCCCACCATTTCCTTTGGCTTTATAACACAGACGAATCAACGCGCGCACAATTTCGACTTGCAGCCTATCTGTGAGAAAGCACACGTGAAGGGGCTCTTCGACTGCGCTAGACAGCACTGCGACCAGAGTCTAGCATTGAGGGAGAAAACAACAGAGCAGGAAAAGTGGTGGGGGTACTCGGAGCTAGGTTCAGTGTAGGGGGATGGGTAAGGCGGTGAAGTAGGAGGTGGTGGCGGCTGCGCCGGGTATCCGACCGGGACAGGCAGTGGTGTCGGAAGATGGAGAGAGAGTTGGAGAGAAAGAGAAAGAAACGAATGGAATGGAAAGGCAGTCAGGTTAGCCGAGGAACGGTGGGGGAGGCCAGGGACGAGGCAAGGCAAGCGATTTAGCTGCTGCTGGTTTGGCGAGACACGAGTTGGAGTGCCGAGAGAGCAGCCGAGGTCCCGTTGCGCCGGGATAGGCGTCATGAAAGCGCGCCAGTTGACCGAGTGCACCTCTCGTCGCACGAAACCGCGTATTTGCTGCCGTTGATCTTACGTTGACCTCCTCGTTTTCTGCTTTCGTGGCAAGGACTTGACCCGCGCCTATACTGCTCCTGGCTGTCACTTCTTCCTTGCTGCTCCAGCGCTGGATCTCTGCCGTTACGTTCCGTTTGGAGAAAGGATCCGTGTATAATACCATTTCGTTGTTCCTAAAGACAGTGTACTCATTTCCAGTGATGTGCCCGAAGTGTTGTTCTTCAGTATGTGATCACGGATGTGCTAGTACCCCTGACACGACGCTCCAGTGGTGAAATAGGACAACAGGAGTGGGTGTGTGTGCATGTGCATGTATGGAAGAGGACTGTTAGCTGACAAACGTGTATGTGGATATTGTTCAACAGTTTGCTCGTTCCACGTACGATCTTCTGCCACCTTGTTATTGACATATTGATTTCGTCGGTATGCCCTTTCTCGTGGCGAAGCAGCCTGGACAGTGAGCGAAAGAATGAGAACTCGTTTCTGTCAGTAGGCACGACCGCATCGAACGAAAGTATAAAACGTGCTTTGCTTTCGCGTTGATAGCTTCGTGCGGCTGCCGTTTCACCTTGACGTTGGAGCATCGAACGTTGCGGCACGTTTCGGCAGATATTCCGAGAATAATGCAGAATCGAAAGTGACAATCGTTGGTATATCCCGAAGTTTTGCAACGCTTCGTTCGTAGCTTGATTATAAATGCAAAAGAACGAAGACAATGGATGAAAAGAAATCACGCTAGACTGTATGGATAGACGATTCGAATTCATTCGGTGTCCTGTAATGCTATTTACATAATTTAGCAATATTAACGCAGGTCGTTTTAGACACCGCATCAGAATCAGACGCACAAACAAAAGAATCATCCTCCTCTAATAGTTAATATTTTCGTATTATCGTTTTCTTTTTTTTTACGAACTTCGTACATTCCAGTCATTTCGTCAAACGCAAACCACCCAAGGTACAAAATAATTAAGGAACAAGCTAAACTTCCGCTAATCTATTGATAAGCAAATTGACAGTCTTAGGAGGATCTTATTGTCTAATAACCGTGACATCTTCGATTTCGGCTCGCTCGGTTCGTTAGCTCGTCTGGAGGGTAGCATCCCTCCGGGTCGTTATCCCATTCCGTGAGCTGACAAGGAGGGGTACACGCACTGGGAGGTAGAATCCTACCAACCAGCAGCTATTCCACGCCGAGAGTTTTAGATTGCACTCGAAGAGAAGAAATGGCCCCCTGCAATGTCTCCAACGACCATGTCCATCGTCGATGAACACAGTTATTAGTCCGTCTAATACCTCGGTTAAGCATGTCGTCCGTGTGGTCGTCGTTCGTCGACTTTCTAGCTTGACATTCCACGTGGAAAACGTCGTACAAGTTGCATACATTTAACAGTCATGACGAAAGGAGGAACTAAAAGGTTAATGAACGATAGAACAAGAAAAAAGACAGTCGGCTAAGTCGCAGCAGCAGCAGCAGCAGCAACAGGGGACGTCCCAAAGGCTGAGTCGAACAAAGTGTTTAGCGAAGTAATTAATCAGGAAGAACGTGTTCAGAGACAGCACTGAACTGTCGTTTGCAACATTCCTACCAGTATATCCGGAACAACGCAGAGGGGAGAGGCGTACAAGTGTTCCGGGTAGCCAAACTCGACCCAGCTCGGATATGGCAGCTGTCGTTCTTCCACGGCTCCATAGTGATCAGCAGTGCTGTTACCGGCAGTATAGTACCTGTCAATCGTGCGAACAGGTGTTGTCGCGAGGCGTCCAGGTTGGGACACGCGGTTCCTCGTGATACCGGATCCCGGTGTCGTCGATCGATCAACAGACACGAGCTTAGCTCGCGCGCTTTCTTACCGACCGAAAGTGTTTCTGTGATACGGTGAATGTGAATCGAAGAGGAAGTACGGCGTAAAAGGAAAAGAGGAAAATACAATTGCTGCATCGCTGTCAGCATGATTCTATTAAGGATGATGAACGTGGCCATCGATTCACCGTGGCCTGTGTCCAGGTTTCGCGGCACTCTTCTACTACTCCTGACGCTACTCGCCGAGGTGAGTAGGACGTGAGGTGATGGATAATCGTATGAATGTAGGACGTGTTGTTGGAATGCCTTCCTAAGACAGAGTCTCTGCACGCGCGGACCTACGGCATTCGAAACCTCCTTTATGCTCAACGTTTTTCTGACTACCTGATTTTAACGATGGAAGTGTACGACCTTCGAAACAACGATTAGGCCCAAATTTTGCACAATTGCAAGGAAACCCTAATAAAAATTATTTTGCAAAGTTATATATTTACCTCTCCAAAACAAGAGAGAAATTCAGTTGGGTGCTTAATGCAATTTAAATAGTTAACTGGATGTTAAAATTTCTCCTTTATTTAGGAGATGTGGCTTTATGATATTGCAGAAATATTGCGTCTATGGTCTTTTATAATTGTGCCATGTTTGGACCAAATCAGTGCCCCAAAGATCCTGTACTTCCTTTGTAAGCGTATTAACCAAAGACCATTTATATAAATTGTTGTCTATAATTGTAGTGGTTATTAAATAAAATATACTTCAATTGATCGATAAATCTTACCCCATCTTTACTCGCATACGTACTTACTTACTGATTTAAAATTTCGACTGAGTGACTTCAAGTCAACAAGTTTCATGAAACGAAAGAATCATAATAAAGAAGAAGAGACATTTAATGAAATATTTTTGTATCCATAATGAACCGGCATAAGTATCATAAAAATAAAATACATTTTTGTTATTAGTATTGTCAGCGTTTCTCTTTGTAAAAGAAACCTTATAGAATTTTCTTCTTTAAAATGATAATGTAAAAGTACTTTGATTTCTGAATAAGAAATGAAAGAAATATCGTTATTCTTTTCAAAAAGAATATCAGAATCATTATCATAAATATTTCTTCTTATAGATCACTATTCACGTTAGTATCTGGTAAAGAAGAATTATTCATTCTTTCAGATAACACTTATATAAGATTTATATAATTCGAATTAGTCGTTATTTCTACGCTTCTCAATTTTACATACCTCTGTTCATAACTACGATTATCAGACGTACATTGAAACTCGTGTTTCATTATTATTTCCCCAAGAAGACACACATTCTTCTTGTTATCGTCTATATTAAATACACGATAAAATATTTGGCAAATAAATTATTTAGAAATGATTTATTTTTCAAATAAGATATTAGACCTACATCTGCCTATATCTCTATTTTCAAATGAGTTTATTTATTATCTTATTTGGAGTAATTATTTATCTTTTTCATTTCAAACAAAAAGAGCCGAGCTTTAACATGGTATTTGGTATAAGAAAACCATGTTTTCAAAATAAACTTCCGAAATTGTGTCCATAATAAGTTCCCTCTAACGTTGCATTTGAAGAAGTGCATCATCAGCTTCTGCGACATCAACCGTAGTGGTACCCAGTTAAAAATGTCTCGAGATAAATATTATCAACTGTCGTAAGAACTTAGAGCATTTCTCAGTTGAAATTCCCTCAGCTTGATAGTTTACGAGCGTTCACTGCAAATGTGAGTCGTGGTCGGTGAAGGGGAACACTGTCAATATCTAGTCTTCTTTGCGTGGCCGATTTCTGTCTCCGCGTTGCGAAACTCGTCTGACTTTTCCAGCTGTCGAGAATGCCTCCTCGCAGCCCGATGCCCATTGACCCCTGAATTTGTGGTCCAACAAGTTACGAGCGTTACTTATCTACTCGTTTACTCACCATACTGAGTTTCCGTGAAACGAAAGCTTTTATTTTATGGAACTTACAGATTGTGAAATTAATATAGGTAATACCAATATTCATTAGAAGTATTGCTTTTATTTACCTATTAAGTATTTTTAATTGGGTTATTGCTACGTGATGTTTCTGAGAAAAAGATTGAATGATATAAGAAGATATATTTTTTCATGGCTTCAATTCTCTTACAAGTGCAACGATGCACCGAAGAGGGAAATGCATATTATTTTTTATGCAGATTAATTTGAACTATTTTGTAATAGAAGTACGAGGGTATAATATTAGGAAAATCAATCATTTCTGGAGATATTTCAATTTTAAAATCGAGATAATTCAAGCATTAGTAATTTTACCACTCCAACGATTAGTTAGATTATTTAATAGAACAGCATGGATCAGCAATAGATTAAATAGGGCTTATGAGATTGATCTCAGCCAGTTCAGCATTCTACTTAATTTGAGTATTTAACGCGTCACGCAGCATGGCTATTACGTACACTTAATTACGTAATAGGTTTTAATTTCCCTGTGTTGTAACAAAGGTTGCTGGTTTTATCTAACATCGCCCTTTTACGGAACATCGAAAAAGTTGTAACTGTTGAAAAATTAAATTCAAGATCTGTTCATTCATAAATTCACTTTTATCACTCACAATTAACTCTTCGTAAAGAAATTGATGTTTACTTATTTAATTAGAAATGATTTTATTTATAATATTTAGTTAAAAATTAGCTAATGGAAAATACTGAATATCGTTGAAATAATGTGTAAAATATAATATAGAAAAGTTTTTATAGTTATGGTATTATCACTTTTAGAACAGATCACATGCTACTTCCGATTAATGGAAATACTGTAGCCTTCCGGTAAGAACTGTCATATTGTTAGATTTTTACGAGTTTGTTGCTTTCAATTGTACAGTTTATTTTCACGGAGCTTATATTTTATGAATCTGCAAACATTCTCGATCAGATTTGCATTTGGTGATTGCGAAGGCCAGTCCTATGCCATCATTATCTTTCTATTAGGTTATCCAGAAAGTTTTAATCCTTTTCTCCTATTTATTTTAAGAATAAATATAGTCTATTTTAGTCTAATATTTATACATTTTTCCCATTCAATGAATAAGCAAAAGAAAAGTTCGTTCACGTTGAAAACAATCGAGAACAGGCGTTGTCTGTCATTCGAGCGCGAAGCGATTTCATTTGCTACGAACCACGTTGGCTTAACCAACTTTCGCCAAAGAAACTTTCCTCCTCTCGATAAACCATAATGTATATACTCAGTTCTTCGGCTGCAAAGTTTCGTTTCATTCGAGGAATATTCTGTAACTTCTTATTTTTTAATTACTGAAAAACTCCATTTAGATCTTTCCATGGATGATGCTATTATAGATCAGAATGAAGATACTTTCAAACTTTTACCTGTGATTAATAAGAGAATTATTAGCAAATATAATTTGAACATTAATTTCCCTAATCCTTTCGCTGTGATAGGCAACAAATTTATAGCTCTGACATAATTCCTTGCTAAATAATATTAAAATGTTAATTAATGTATTGTTAGCAACAATAATTATTTATCGTTAAGGGGGAAGGTGGAAGTTGTACTTAGGAACACGATAACTTAGATGCTGTTTGATGAATTTTTTAAGCACCTGTAGGCACCAATAAAGGGTTAATGAAGTGTACTTGCTATAAACAGTCCTAAATTAAAAGCATGTACTTACTTGTTAATTAGAAAAAGAAATTTGGATGCTGAAATTTGACTATCTATTTCTAAAACATTTTAGTCTTAAATAGTTGCCTCCCAAGTTAATTTTCATTGTTTCCACGTTCTCACGCAAAATATCGACGTATGAATGGAACATTATAATGTAGTAGATTATTTACATGCGTCGGTGAACAGTAACTAGGTTAAGTGAAAGTGAATAAAGATCGGTATAAAAACAATGAAAAACGGATATGGGAGACAACGGCCGCAGGTTGAAGGACAGAAAAAATTGCGGAATTTTTGCATCCTTTAAGGTTATTCTTTATTTGTTACCAGAGGTGTAAAAAAAATTAAGCAATATATGCATTTATAGAGGTTTAACATCATTTGTAATTTTCTGATAAAAAGCAGTAAACACTAATTATAAGTTTATCTTTAAGAACAAGTTTTGAATGCAAATGAACGATGGGCAAACATCCTGATTTCTAAAATTCTATTATTTCAAAAGATCAATTAGCAGTGATAATTTATGAAAATAAAAACAAGCCTAAACGTTGAAGGTAACGTAGAAAACGATTCCACGGTTGTTTGGCAAACAAGGTGAAATTATAATTAACTCGACTGCACGATACAAGAGATAAGGTAATAAAATATAACAGACATCTGTTTCAATTTTGTTGCAGCGAGCTGATTTCACGGACGAGCGAGAATTTTCGCGTTATTGTATTTGCATCGGTTCTGTTTTCAACGTTACAACGTCCGTTCGTGCAATTAATGTAATTTATGATGAAATTTTCCGCGAATGAAATATACGTCTGGCTGTGTTAACATAACAAAAAAAAGAGACCGCATGTTTCAAAACTTTAAACAACGAGTATATTGCTCAAATGTCTGAGATGTTTTAAAATTGTTATAACAATTATTTATAGCAATGCTAATTAGGCCGAAAATGATTGATTTCTTATAATTGTTGGAATCTTGAAAAGTAAAGGATTTCTTGATATCTTTTAAAAAGTTTGTTCATTTAGTTTAGACAATTGATTGTTCATTTTCTAATTACTCAGTCATTAATAACTTAATCAATAATACTGATTAAAACGTTCAACAGCAGTAAAGAAGTTTCTAAATTAAAATTCCACAACTTAGGAATATATTACTGTTTCAAATTTTCCATTTTTACTTATCCCACTGTACATGAATAAAGAAACAAATATTATCGAGCAACAAGAATTCAAATTAAAAACAGTTCGTGATAGAATTTCTGCGTAATTTCATGTATGCCTTAATTGTGCGATATCGGAGTTATACATTCCATACGTCATTGATAATACAATTATAGGTATCTGGAATTTAGGTTACTGCAGTACTGATTGAAGCTATCAAAAGCAATTGAATATTCGAAATTGCCAAAGTTCACTAATCAACGTCTTTATTGCTGATAGCACATACCAGTAACTCATATGATCCCAACAAATGGATTCATGCCATTTTGGAACGCACAGTTTCGATGTATCGTTGAATTTGAAATTTCAAACGTAAATTGGAAGCGAATTGTTCAAATTTCGTCGTGGAATTTTCACTAAGCATGGATCGGGAGAAAGCCGTGACATTATTGGCCCAGAATTCGAGGCTCACGATCGCATGCTAAATTAAGCATTCTCTACGCTACGGAGTCCCTGTTCGTCGAATGGATCGCGAATAACTGACATCGTCAGCTTTAACTCGACCGTTACGTTATGCTTACGATGCGTTACGACGGAAACTTGGCTGGTTCATTGGTTAACGTAGCGCGAAAAACTCCCGTCAGAACTATCTTACGCAGGGACAAGCATTAGGGTAATTTCTCGGAGGTGGGCGATGTGTTGTAAACCAAACAAATCAGAGCAACGGTACACACCGTTTTAACATTTATTTAAATAGTGATTTCCTGGGGTTTATTATTTTCTTTATTGTAAATACTATTTTACAGAGTATTACACAAATTTTATACTTTTACATAATGCATATTTTGTTTAAACGACACTACATTCATTTCGAAAATTAAGTTTTCTTTATCACTAATTTCTTACGTGATAACATCCATAAATATAGTGATAACGTTGGAGACAGTAGGGTTGTCTCTAATTGAGCCAGAACAACTAATTACTAAAACTACCTAGTCCTGAAGGTGATTGAAAAGTTGGGTCGTCGTCCTGGCTTGTTTGGATTACAGAGATTACCCTGATGCTCATCCCTGATTTTACCCACTCAAGGGTTTTCCATTGATCCAAAGCGAACCCTTTCCTTCCTCAGGTAGTTCGTCCCTCGTTGAGGTAAAAATAAACTGAAATTTCCATTAGAAAAACTTTCTTCGCTGTGAACATCGTATATACTAAAAATAAATTACATACTGTAGACCCTGATTAAGAAATATTTTTAATAGAAAGGTGGAATGGAGCTGGAGTTTTAAGTACATTTCTATGTATCAATGAAAATAATGTGATGTTTTTGTTAGAAATATTCGTTTCATTGTAAATAACGATCAGGATCTATTTTTCGTAAAATTCTTAAAAAGGTGTGATATTTAGCAATAGTTTTATGTTTAAATGAAATTATGTTCATGTATACTTCCTTCTGTACTAAAGGTGTTTTCCGTAAGTTCATCTCTTTGTCTTCGAAGCACATCCTTCGTGAATAAAGAGGGAAAAATGTGGTTTCGATGAATTTAAAATGTGCGAAATTTCCAGCAATAATCATCCTTCCTCGAAACAATCTAATCTGGCGATGCAACATCCTGACAACAGTTGGATCTAACCAGTAATCGTTGGATAAAATCTGCATGCGATTAACGATCTTACTTCCTGTTTACCAGATGCTCGATACGTTTCTACTAGCTTGTGCAATCTGATGTTTTATGCAACCAATGAATTCTCGAGAATCAGACAAAAAAGCTATTAAAATCTTTACAGCCACGATGGTGATCAGTACTATAAATTTAATTTAATTGAGTAATTACAAAGGGCATTCGAAGTACCATTTATTCCTTGGATACAGATTTAAGATTAGAGCTAATTAATTAATAAATATGAGCAAATATGTGCTAGTTTAAATTTGTTTAATATTATTTCAAATCAGTCATGTTAGACTCATCATTCTGTACTTTAGCACAAGAAATGCACGATGAATCTGATTCATGAAGCGTACCCGAGGGGTTAGCACTCTATTTACAATTAGAGATAAGCAAAACAATCGTATCTTGAGTTCTCATTGTGAAAGGATGAAGTAATCAACAATATTCTGTATGCCAATCACAAAAATTAATAACCAGCAACAATCTAGATTCGAGTAAATAATGATAAGTACCTAATCAAACTTCAGCAGATTATAAATCTTTCATTATCTAAATCTTGACATTATACTAATTTGTCCAAGAATGAATACTTTAAAAAACTAAGAAGCAACCTTTTTAAAATTTACACCATTTTTTGCAAATGATTCAAAGGACGGTATTAGCATTCAAAAATATTTCATCAACATAATGTCGAAATTCGCATATGTATTTAATCAGATAAACGTTATAACCAGTTTTTAAAGTGCAAAGTTCGATTCGCTGAAAAAACGACTAACGCGTCTTTTCTAGTATATCTGCGGTAGCAATGTTACTCATAGCTGCGATTGTTATTTCACGATATCTTTTAATTTTCGATCATACATAATATACGAATATGTCTTCCTATGAATACGTTGCTTCACTGTGGTTCAAAAATTATAACATCGAGTGTTCTATCAAAAAAATGAATGAAAAAGGATAAACGGAAACCGTGACACGTTTAATCGAAAAAGGAGGAAAGTGTCACGAAAAGGAGCCGTCTTCTAAGGAATTTGTTGCGAGAAATGCGTCCGTCTGACAAATAAGGTGCGTGGAGTCGCGCAACTTTTGATTTTGCGTAATTAAACTTTACGTAATAAGCTACTTCGACCGTGCAACTCTAGAAACGCTCAGGCCACAAAATTTTTAACGATTGCCTGTTAATTAGTCTTTTTAATAACAACTCTGGTTATTCTAGTTGCGATCAAGTGTAGCATGGCTGCTGCGGTTTACTTTATTTCTGTTAATAGCTGTAATTTTATTTTTTTAACTGAAAGAAATATCGATAATACGCAACAGTTTATGTAAACGTCAGACATAATTAATAATGTAGGAGAAATAGTTTTTTATATACAAATAAAGAAAAAAGTATAGCAAATAAAAATCTAGCCATGTCAAATTACATAAAATAGAAATTGCAATTTTTTTATTAATTCAGGATGTTAACAAAATCACTAATTCCACTTTCTGAATTTTTTAAAATTTTAGTTTTGATTAACATTTTAATTTCTCTACTGTTTCGTTTTGTTTAATGGCGAATAAATGAGCGGCTCAATTGTGAATGATAAATTCATCATCATTAATTATCACTTGTCAACTCTTTCCTGACACTGATTTCTAAAATATCCCGGATTCGTTTCATCTCCGGCTATAGGTATTGTGCACGGGCCCACGTGAACACAATTTCTACGTGTCTGAACTGAATACTCGCACAATAATGCACGGCATAACGGAACATTGCGGACGTAGCTTGAACCGCAATTCGAGAGAGCGGAGGCGGATAGAAACGGTTCTTCATCGATCGACCGTAAAATGCTTTTCATTCGATCGAAGCATTTGCGTGCAAATTCATCCTACTACCGCTGAAAATCATCCCGCGAGAGCTTCATTCTGCAAACTTTCGCGATACAGTCGTTTTCTACCACGCGATGCCTGGCGAAAGGTGTAGCTTCATTGAAACATGGACTTCAGAGACGCGTTTATGTGCTTCTCTTTGTTCGTTAACACGTCCACTGCTGTGATGGTCACTAGAAATCTTTATATTATCTGTAAATTTTGTATACTCAGGTAAAATAAGTAAAAGGAAATAGAATATAAAGTTTGCATAACGATAACGTTATAAACCCCCATCCCCTGCTAGTCCCAGTTTTCTTTATTTTAATATTTCTTTGGGTTAGTTTTCTTTTGGTGACTAAAAATTATTGCCTTTTTCAGCAACTTTGTAGTTTTCGATTTTTTCGAAATACCGTACTAGCCTACTCTTTGGTACTAGGGGACATGGTTGAAAATAACAAAAAAAACTAATTTTACACATTCGGTTTATAGGACTTCGGAATACGACGAATCATCGATATAAGTCAATATGGTGTCATATTCACTTATCAAATACGCTGGAAATGTTTGATTTTTATAATTTTTAAACAAGTGGATTCTGAAACCTAAAAGACCCATAGGCTTTGCCTATGATTTCGGTAATTTTCGAAAATTTGAGTGTAGGGATCCTGAAAAGAAAATGCCAGAAAAGTAGAATACCTCCTCGAGAGAATACCAGCTTCGAGAGAAGCTGAATCGCCTATTTCTGAAACACAGAAGGGGTTAAATGTGACCTTTTAACGCTTAGAAGAGAAAAAAAGAGCCGAAAGATGTTCACGGAACCAAGCGGTTTCTTTTACAGGAATGACGTCAGAATTCCAGGATCCTTTGGGCGCACGTGGTGCACTCGGCTGTATCATTTGTATTTTTATCCCGCGCGATTTAATCTACCCCAGCATGGCGCGGCTCGGAAGTCGAAAGAAAATTGGATGGCTTCCGTCGCGTGGGAATATTCTCAAGGAATTAAAACTCCAGGAAGTAGGTGCTGATCTGAACAATAGCGCAAAACACGAATTACATAATAATACGTGCTCGATGGTCAAACAAACGTACAAAGTAATGCAGTATTTTGAAAAATTATTTCTTTTTTGATTAATTATTTTTTATAAAGAAAGGGGTAGTAATATAGCTCCCAGTTTTATATTCCTTTCTAAAATCTAATTCATAATTCAAATTGCTTTAAATTTTTCCTTAAATATAGATACTGATCTACACTTTGAAAATTATTACGAACCGCAAAGGGTTGATGTTCTTTGAGACAGGCCACTAACGAGTCATATGGTGCGTTAAACTTGCAATCAACAGCGTGGGATGTTGAAGTGTGAGAAAATGTTTGCTTCATCTGCCATCTTGATTGCTCGAGTTTTTGTTAGGGTTCAATAAAAAGCTGTTACTCTCATTGCTACTTCCTTTTTTTACTAGTTTTACTGCAGCACATTAGTTGGAGCAGCAAGAACCATTAAATATTTTTCATTTCTCATTTAAAAGTTCAATGTTCAATAGATTAGACGAATAATGAATTTCATCTAAGTGTATGTTTATTTCATCCGATATTAAGTAAAGAATAATAAGTATGAAAGGGTGAAAGAATCATGATAAAGTGCTGGTATGACTAATCACACGAAGGACGTTGGATTCATACTTACTATGAGTCATGAAAATATTCGGACAGTAAGGTTCGTTTGAATTTGATGCTTAATTATGGAAGGAATGAATTTGAAATTATTTTTTTCAATAGATTATTATGTAATTAATATGACATAGTTGTATAGCACCAAAAATTAAATGGGGTCATACTCAGTTATCATGTTACTATCAAGGTTGATTTCGAGCAGTCAGTTTCAATAATTTTCTGTTTAACCCTTTTACTATTATGATATTTCGCTATAAATTTTAAAATAGCACACAGGCAATGGAAAATTTTTTAAATGAAAACACCTACGTTAAAAGATTTCTTATAGTAAACAAAATTGTATGAAGAATATTATTTTATTGATAATTTAATATAAGTACAGTTACCGGCAGAGACCGCCATAACGAAAGGGTTAATGTGCGCTAGCTTACATACACATCTTGTAGCTGAATTAAAAAGAAGAATAAATGATAAATTAAGGAGAAATTTGAAGAGAAATGTTTATTACTCTTTTGTGAACGAGCGCACTGAAGTCTGGCGATATTAACGTTATATAAGGAAGATGGTTAACAATTAATTAATCGAATAGAAACGATGCACGGTGAATTACATTATAAAACAAAATTTCACTTTTACAGGAAGGTTAACTGAAAAGTGAAAGTGACGAAGAGAAGACATGATTCGATTGTAGTTTCTAGTGACTCATTTCAATGGCTATATCGAAGTAAACCGGACTCGTAGATCAATTATTATGTAATTCTAACAAGGTCTTTGGAGATTTGCATCTTAAATAAAATGTTAAAAATAAAGAATCACATTGCCTTTAAAATAGTGATCATCAGCAAACATCAAAAGTCAATAATTTCTTATAGTGTATTCATCCCATAGTATCTTCGCTAATCATCACCTATGCACAATCGATGTGACATTAAAATTCTTTAATAAAAAAATAGAGGAAAAAGCAATTGGATTCATTGTCAGGATAGCGAAAAAATGCTTGTGTGTAGAGATTGATCTGGCATCGAAGAAAACTCGCGCGGTATGCGTTTCAAGAAAACCGATTAAAATTTTCTTTCACGCGTTCCCTGATTGAAATTGCATGTCACGCGTCATCGGCACAAGTTTTTCTAAACCTCCTCGTTTCCTGTATGTTGCTCGATCGTAACAGAGATGTACGAGATCCCGGTGTACATCGTGGCTCGTTGATTTATTATATTTCTCTCCCGTCTGCTCTATTTTCGTGCCGCATCCTGTCTAGCTAGGCCAGGATGTACTCCAAGCCCACATCCGGATGTGAGCGTACAGGGTCGAGTAACACTTGCACTTGCCCTTGCTGTATGTATTTTCGACACCACTTATAGCGGAACATCCAGACGACAGCCAGGTCAAAAATAATGATTTTGAGAAAATCTCAATTCTACTTTTCGACGTAAGAAGGACCCTAATACGATATGATTAATATAAATTAATCATTGCATCCCTTTTCTATCATTATTACCAGTGGATCTGCAGTGATCAAGTTTTATACGGTTGTATAATAAACGTCTAACTGTAATTTGAATATTGCAATGGAGGAATGTTATTAACTGAATTGCTTGGGAATTAACAAGAGCGAGTGAATTGAATACTTATCACAAGCTGATCGATAACATCAAGGAGTGTTCTTCGTCACGCGAAATGCGCGTGACAACGACCTTAACGATTGTCCAACTTTACTGTCCGTTCCGTTATTAGCGTGAAATTCTTCAATTTCGTTAATTGCTGGTGGTCATACCGATTAAATCTCAGCGTGCAAATTCATCGAAATAAAAATGAATAGTGTATTGATTACAAAACTTAATTTGAAGTTACTAATTATCCTTAATATAACAATGCAACACTTATGTATGCTGGAAATTAATATTTGAAAAAATAGTTAAAAATTTAGGGAACGAAAATAAGAAAGGGTTTAAAAATAAATATAATTTGTAGGCATTGCAGCAGTCTACCCCAAAGTTCATTAAAATTTGAAGGATATAGGGGTGGTTTTCTTATGAGTTACCTTGTAAATATTATGAAGCAGCAGAAAATTAAAAAATATATAAGTTTTTGTAATAATAAAAAAATAATTTATCTGAAAGCGGAATCGGAATAAAAAATCACACTTTTCAATTTCGCTTTCTATTTCGTTCTTTTGTAAATTGCATTGCTGTGTTTTGGACTTATGTAAAGCGACATTTAACCATTTTAATTATATTCCCTTTAATTAACTTTAATGGCAAATCTTAAAGTTTGAATCTACTGTCAATAATTGATTAACAAATAATACAATCGAAGTTGCTTTGTTTCATTTTGTATTAAATTACTGTGGTAGATCCTCCTGTACGATTAGTAAAATTTTCACGAAAGCGAAGGACTTTCTCTCTGAAATTCAATTCGAAGGGATTGCGCGTTCCTTGTTTTTCTCCAGGATGTTTGTCTTTGACAAACTCGAAACCTTTCCTTTACGAGGGCTCAGGTATTCCATGCAGGACGCCACGTGTAGTTTATTTAGAGATTCGGGACCCATTCGTGAACCAGAAGCAAACTGAACGTACGTTCATATATCGAATTCCTGGTCCCATCATGAATTTAAAATGGAAGAAAACGGTGAAAAATTAGACATGATGAAAAGTAGACGCTTTCATGAATTAGTTCAAAAAAATCGAAGGTTATAGGAAATTACACCTAATTAACATCAATAGTAAAATATTCTTTAAGAAATCTATTTTTTCTATTTTTTTAGATGATACAACTGAAAAATTTAGGTAATGTTTAAAATCCTTCAATCACGCCTTCATTTCTGTTAACGGGTCTTTATATATTATTGAAAATTTTCAAAAGCAGGTATTGAATAATTTGTCAAACAAGTTGCAATGCAAATTCTGCAAACATTACGCAATGATTGACCAACGACAGTATTAACAGCGACCTTCATCCGGTCAGAGGATACCTGTGACTTATATAACTCATGAATGGTACAGTAACAATTACGAACATTATATCACAAAGCACTTACCACAAAACATCATGCTTCCTGTCTACGGGGTGTTTGGATAAATTAACATTCAAATTTTCCATTTAGTCCCCAGGTTTATTGAGAGTTATTGAAATGAACTTTTATTTCTATAAAATTGTTTTAATTATGTATTATGGCCCCAAATACTGTTTATTATCAAATAGAAAAATTTAAAAAATGCTATTTTTTGACCCCCAAAAATGGCCACTTCCCCTAGGTACCGCTTACTTGCGATAAAATGATTCATACTACTGGTAACTACAACTTTTATAGTAATCAGGATTCGTATGTGCGTTCTGGTTACAAGCTACTGGCAAATTTCCAAATAGAAAGTACATTATACTATGAAGAGATCAAAGACATTCTGATGTACGAGGTGCGGCTGAGTTTCTAGCAATCAAGTTACATTGCACAAATCAGAATTTGGGTTGACAGAAACTGTCGTTAAACAAACGAAAATAATCCTTGCGAGTTAGAAACGTCGCGTCGTGCTGTCAGTTATTTGCTACATACTGTCTCAATGCAGAGATCATTCTTCATTTTGCAATATAAGGCTACGTTTCCAGAATAAATACAGGAGACTGAGCGTTGGGTGTCTGAATTCTAGGGTATTCTACGTTCGAATCTACGTATAAAGATCAATAAAGAGAATGCAATTCTTCGTTCGCGTATGATAACCGTCTCACGGCAATATCACGGTCGGCGATATTTATGGGTATGAATTCTGATGGAGAACTATTGCTGGCATGTACACGGCATGCCGGAAGCGGTGAGACAGACGTGGGAAAGAGGCGCACCGCAAATCTATAATGCCGTTACTCAACCGTAACATAACAGGCTGCACCAGACAGGGAGTATATTAAAAACGATATCAATTTCGCCATCCTGTCTGTCACCCACACCTAGCCTATCTTTTTTGCCAGCAAACTAGGATACAATGTATTTCTAGACAGTCATCGTTTATTAAGAAAGAGCAACTATGTTCCAAAAAAAATCTGACTAGATTTCATATTGTTTTGACTTTCATTGAACATAAAAATATCTCATTAATGATGACAATGGATTTGTCCCTTTCATTATAAACGGATCGTACATGTAAATAAAGTACAATGCTTGCCACGAAATAATAACGATACAATAACAGCACTGTATTATAGTGATTGAGCTGCGGAAAAGGATGGAACGCGTTTCGTTCAGGGTCTGTAAGTGGACTCAACAGTAAGGTTACTTAACAGACCCACGCCTTAGACGCAAATGGAGTCATCTGCATGATTACCCGGCATATCTATATACCTCAAACGCTGGTAGATTCATTAGTAGCAGTTTCCATCGGTTATGTATTTTTAGACACTAATAGAATAGTCAATAAAGGTATTTTACAAATTCATGCCGGAACTTTGGTGAACTTTTCCGCAGTAAGGTTACTTTCTACCTTACTGAGGCAGAGGTAGAATAGCAATTTCCCACAATTCAGACCCTAATGAACTTTTCATTCAAATTACCTAAAAATCTGTGATTTTAAAAAAGTTAAGTACCACTGCTTGAATTGGTCCATAATGTTTTCTCTGCTGCATTCATAATTTTATGAAATTTTCTGTGATGAAGAAAAGAAATATACCTAAAAGGTACATGGGTCCATTGGATTCACCTTGACTAGAAGGGTTGAACCATTAAGAGGAAGAACAAGTATCAACATAATATTCCGGCTCTACTCTGATTCCAATTTTGCGGTTGGTTGAATTTCTTCGTCACCGGAAATCAGACTTCAGCGTCGTCCAACCGTTCCTTGGGTCTTTAGGATAACTTATCCAAGTTTTTCCATTTCCAAACATTTCCTGCACCCCTCCCTATGCGCGCGGAAGCTTCGAGTTTCTCTTCCTACATCCGGTCGCGACGCTGATGTGCATATCGATCCCTCTTCCCTTCGCTGTCTCCCTTCAGCTCCCCGAGTTCCTCGCATCATCCCTTTTCTTCGTCGCGCCTCTTTCCAGCTGCCGTACACCCCCGCGGCCACCATTACGTCACGAACCACCATCGGAACTTCTAATTGTACAAAGAACAATGGGATAACTATGTAAACCTTCCAGACTGTACCATGTTGAATTATTTAAAATTACACTTTGAAATTTGATGACACTGAAAGTCCTGAAAATTTTGAATAAAATAGCATTCTGTGCTGATATTTGAAATAGATATTCAATTATATCTGTTCAAATTTGTCTCGAAGTAATCAAAATTGAATCGCTCGAAATTGTACCGTAATCTTTCAGCTTCGAATTTCGTAGCATGGATAACAGAAAGGTTCAGCTCGCGTTAGGAATTATTTACCAAGCGAATTTCCGGTGATTAAACGCGGTCGTGGCTCGAGAGAGACTTTCAGACCGTTAAAGTTTCACATCGAGCGATGGGTGCTCGTTTCAGGAACGCGCCACCCTTGCGTCGCGTCGCGTTTCGCGAGCTGACAAGCGAAATTAGAAGAAATCTCGTGCGAGGGTAACGCTTTCAATTTTGTTTCTTCAAAGGTTTTCTGCCTTTCTGATGATGTTTCGTACTTTTAACGACGCCGCGCTAACGGCCGTGCAAGAGGGTAGAAAAACAAAATAAAAACCTCTTTCTACCTTGGCTTAGGTTTACGCTGTTTCATGCACTCGTAATTTGTACCTCTTTGAAATATTAGTTTCATGAATGAATTTTTTTTTTAAAACAAGATTGCTTATTTAATATATGATAAAAAATTAAATAATTAAGATTGTAATATTTTTATACATTATTACACTGTCATATTTTTTAATTATTGCCAGCAAGTGTATAACTTATTCTATTTCTACGGCCCATCAGGGTCGTAAGGGTAATATCTGGCCTTGATAAATACTAGTTTATTTTTAAAATAAATTTTCGTAAATATTCAGAATTTTTTGGAAAAGTATTTAACGAGTTCTATTCAGGATTAAATGGATTATGCAAACAAGGTGTGTTAGACTTCTTTCAAGGTCCATTAGACTTCCCTTGACCGGATGAGGGTTAATCAGATTCCGATAATGTGATGTTTCGGTTGGCCTCTGTTATCCAGGGTCATTCTGGTATCTCAGATAATCAGAGCTCTACCGTATAATTTATCCGACTCAAAGAATGAATGTTCATCATAGTGTTATAACGTGTGTACTATAAATACATACCAGAAAGGTTTATGCCTCTCTGCCATTGAGCGCGACCTCGTCTGGTCGCGTGTCGTTGTATTGTGATCCAGATACGCAATATCGTAACACAGAAATGCCACATTTCCTCTGTGTAGAACGCACACCCATAACAGACTCTTGTGCAACGATCGCTTCGACGTCTACGATTTTATCAAGCACAATACTGCTTTCATAAAGAGGTTATCGATACAATTCGATTTCCGTCCTAACGAGATTTTATACTGGTTATTCAGTGGAATGGAAGCAATAGAATTCTAGATATCGTTCGTGCGATATGCATTTTTAAATTATAAAGCATTTCAAAGTTAATCTTCCATAGATAAATATAGTTTTTCACATTCCTTAGACAAACTGGGTCGTTTTATTATTTTAGACGTTCAGAAAATTTTTAAAAATACTAAAATATATATCTTCTATTTTTTGTCAATATTACCAATTGGAAATAAATAATAAACCATAGAAATTTAAAGTATTATTCTGTGGGAAAAATAATATTTTGCATGCGATTCTTATGAATCCTGGTTTAAATTCAAAGTGCCAATAATTAGCGCAGTGCCAGAATTAGTACAACTTACCTTATATTAAAAAAAAAATTGTCTAATAATGAGCATTTAAATTTAGAACAGCTCGTGTATGTAATAACCGGAAATCGAGCGTGATTGAATTTCTGTGACATTTCATGCACGCTTCAATTGCATAAAAGTAACGCAACATGTTTCACGTGTATTAGGTCACTGATAATACAATTACATTTGAAGTTTAAGCAGCTACACACTGCTGGACAAAATGTTAGGTTGTTACATATTAAATGACGGATTTCGAAATATAGAAAGTCTTACATGATTTGATGACATAATGGTATCGCAAAATAATACTTACGCCATATCAATTTGAAGTTTAGGTTGACCAGTTTGATTCGGTTGAATGACTTTAGATTGACACATTGGAATAAATAATTAATTAATTAATTTGCAGTTTAGTATTTTCCATTAGCGAATATCCAATTTCCAATCATTTATTTGTAGAAATAATAAGAATTTTTCATTTATTAAAAAAACATGCTTTTTTACTCTTCTTGTCTGAATATACATACGTATAGGTAATTAAACAGTGGGTAATTATGATCACATCAAGCAAACACTACAAACTAAATTATATTTATCATATAAATAAAATAAATAATAAAAGCCTTTTTTAAAAATAATGGTAAATTTTCTACCGCTAATAAAAATGATATGTAGATATCATTCAGAAGTTGTAGAATTTTGAAATGAATTTTAATTTAATTTCCTTTTGTCGTTTTGCTCAGGTTACGTATTCGGCGGATCTTGCTATTGAAATACCAGGGAATTTGAGCCAAGGAGGCTCTTGGTATCGTTTAGACTACAGCCCTCCAGTTGGTTACCCACCACCAAATACCACCATTGCAGCTGTCGACATCGGTGATGTCATTAAGTTCAAAGATGGGCTTCCTGGCACTAAATACGAATTTTGGTTGTATTATAGTAATAGCACCCTTCATGACTGGCTCACGTGGACTGCCTCTATTACCACAGGTATGTTGTAAAAGGAACATCCTCCCTTTCATGGCAACTCCCCAAATGTTATTTTGGCATAAAGTTACGAATAAAAAAAAAATATTTAATACACACTTTAATCTTATAAGTGAAAATTTATACATTCATAGGTTTGATAGAAGTGGGGTGATATCACATGTTTTATGTGAAACCTTATGCGTAAAGTACGTACGTAAGAAATAATTGACACTATTGACTTAACATTATGAAGTTTATATTGACATTTGAACGAAGTTAGCATAGTTGGTAAACTTGAAGCATTTACCTTGTAATAATGATTAATGATTAATATTTGCACCTGTATGTACATATATTCTTATCGTCACTTGCTGAATTTAATTATGCATTAGCATTACAAAATTATAAGTTATTCAGTTATTTTTAGTCATTTTTAAGTTTTAATCATATGATATCAATGCCATAAATTTAAATAGAAGCAGATTATTAATAATTATTTTAACTTATTAGAATTAAGATTAAAGTTGTATCCTATACCTTGTTACATTCATTGACATGAGATATCAATGAACATGAAAATTAATTATGAATTCTATCTTTAATTGCACTTCTATTTAATTATCAATTCCAGCGGTTAATTACTTCGAATAAAAGAAGTAGGAGTTCTTTTTAATGAGACTGAATGGGGTTTATTTTACAGCACCGGATCCACCCTCGAATCTGACCGTCTCGGTACGAAATGGAAAAAACGCGATAGTCTATTGGGCACCGCCAGCTCAGGGCAATTATTCCGGTTTCCGGTTGAGGGTGCAAAGCTTCAGCGACACCGGAAACCCAAAAACAAGCGTCATCTCAGCGGATGCTGTTCCCTATCTGCTTCGTGATCTCATCCCCGGGGCAACGTATTCCTTACAACTTTTCACTGTATTGGACACCAAAGAAAGCGTTGCTTACACTAGCAGAAACTTCACCACAAGTGAGTGAACGAGATTGCTTATTCCGATATTTTGTGTCAGCATAAAAGAAATATTTCGGTGTCGTTTAACGCGAAATTGATTACTTTTTCATCGCAGAGTCAGGAATTTAGTTCCAAATGAAATATGTATGTGGAATTAAGAGAGGTTTAAGTCATTATTGGGAACAATTTCAAAATTCAAAAGGTGGATATGTACAGTTATTTTGCAATTAATATTTTTACGACAGGTACTTGTCTCTGCTTGCATTAATTACGTGGCATCCTGTATAGAGTGCAGCAAAATTCATTGCATAAATGAGAAACTCGTAATTACTTGTGCACAAAGAAGTGGAAACTATAAAATAAACTTTTTTCGTTTAAAACAACTTTGAAATACCATTGAGAATTCGTATATTTAGTAGACAGCCGTCTGTGTTTGAGTTCATAGTTGAAGTAGTTGGTCAGCTGAAAGTTGATATTACGTTAGCACGAATTCATAAATCGCCAATTAGAAGTGTATAATTATACTTATCGTTAATATTGGTTTAATATTTCCAACAATTTTTTTACGTTTTCGTAACTGGTATTATGACGTAAGCTCTAAACTTTGCAATCGAGTGAAAAAAATATTTCTTTTATAATAATATTATTTAGTGACAGTTATCTAAATTCGTCGTGAGCCAATATAACCTTAAGAAAAAGTTTTTTTAATTAAAAAATGTGTGTAGGGTTAATATTCAAAATGGAAAATGAAAAGTTACATTTTCGTCATGTTATGTTCTATGAGTTTAAAAACGGAGTGAGTGTTGGAACTGCAACAAAAAAATATTCGAGACGTTTATTTAAATCGTGCTCCTGCTCTTGACAGTTAAAAAGTGGTTTAGTCGATTTCAAAATGGTAACTTTTGGAATTATTGTTGAAAAATTAGATTTAGCATTTTTTATCATAATTATTTTTTATAATTTCACATATTTACCTCTTTTTTACAGAACCCAACACACCTGGAAAGTTTATCGTATGGTTTAGGAATGAAACGACTTTATTGGTCCTTTGGCAGCCTCCTTATCCTGCTGGGATTTATACCCATTACAAAGTTAGTATAGATCCTCCTGATGCCATAGAATCCGTTCTTTATGTGGAAAAAGAAGGCGAACCCCCTGGGCCAGCACAAGCTGCTTTCAAGGGACTCGTTCCGGGTAAGTTATTTACCAAAACGGATGAAAATTTTATATCTTCAAAACTGAGGAAAGCAATATAAAAGTATTAAAATTTAAGTAAATTTTACGACAAAAAACTTTCAAAATACAATCCATTTTTACTTGTTCGAGGAAGCAATAAATTAAAAAGAATTTTTTTTCGATAGCTTTTAGAAGAATTTAATGTTTATAGATTAAAAATAATACTTATAGTAATAAGTGTACAAAATTTTAACTCGAAAAATTGAAAAAAGAATTTAATATTAAGATCTGAAAGTTAGTTAGACAATATTGCTCTTTATTTTTTTGGTATAAATTATTTATTTTTAATTATTACAGGAAGAGCCTACAATATTTCCGTGCACACGGTGTCCGAGGATGAGACTTCAGCCCCAACAACGGCCCAATATCGGACGGTGCCAGTAAGACCCGTGAACGTTACGTTCGACAAGTCTTCGATAACGTCCACTTCCTTCCGGGTCTTCTGGAGTCCTCCTGACGGAATGTCCGAATTTGATAAATATCAAATATCGTTAGGGGGTAACCGAAGACTAGCGCCGGTTACCAGGAACAGGGATGACGAGACTAAGTGGGAATTCAAAGACTTGGAACCAGGAAAAACTTATCAAGTTATTTTGAAAACCGTTTCTGGGAAAGTGACAAGTTGGCCAGTCAGTGGCGACGTAACTTTAAGTGAGTATTTTTTTCTCATTATTCAAGAAATATTATAAAGTAGGGTCCAGGGTGGATCTGGCTTCCCTAAAAATCTGGATCGGTCCCTCCCTAAAATTGTGAACCTTCACCATTTGAAAATTTTAAGATTCGGAAATTTTAGAACTTCAAAATTTCAGAATTTCAAAATTTTTAAAATCGAAAAATTCAGAAAATCCGAAATTTCAGATTTTATGAATTCCAAAGTTCCAAAACACTAGATCCTAAAAATTTAAAAATTTCAAAATTCCAGGTTTTCAAAATTCTAATGAATTCGCAATTGATAAGTAATGATTTGTTGATGTTTTAGAACCACTACCAGTGCGTGATCTCCGTGCTGTGATCGATGAAAAAACTGGGATGGTCGAAGTTTCTTGGCATCCTGAAAATTCGAGCACTCAGGATAGTTACAAGCTTCAGTATCACGAGGTGGAAACAACGATCAGCGGTGATAGCAATACTCTAACAACTGATAAGACTAAAGTAAGTATTGTTACAGATGTATAAATTCACATGCTGAGAATAAAATTTTTAATAAGAGTGATAATATTAAGTCATTTTTGTAATTTGCACAGTATGAATTATCTAAAATACGAATGAATAATGTCTTTACTTTCAATCATTTTTAAAGAAGTGTTAAACAAAAAAATATTTTTTCAGAATTCAAAAAGAATTGTCAAATTAAATTAGATGTTGAAATCGGAAATTGGTTGAGTGTTGCCAATTATATTTTTTTTTTCAAAAAAGGATTAAATTTTAAAGTTCTGAAATTAATAAAAAATGACTAAGTTGAAAGTTATTAGTAAAAGGTTTTTTTATAGACTGTCAGTGACCTCAAAATTCCGAATTTGATAATCTTAAAAAAAAATATTTGAAAATGTTTACAATAGTTTTATCACATAAAAGATATAGACATTCTAATTTTTATCTCTAGATGATTCATTACATCTTTTGTAGTACTATTCAAAATGACAAATGAGTCATAAATGACTGAAAGAGAGTTCATAGTATGATAAGGAACCTACGAAAATGAAGAATTCCACAAGTTATTACTCTTCTTTTATTTAACTACACAATTTTATTTTCATAAACACTTGCAAAAATTTGTTCATATTTCTTTGAAAAATATTTTTGAACATTTAAGACACATTAAATCATTCTTGATATATACGTAATTTCAGAAATTGAATTCTTTGGAAAGAATCACATATTTTTTTTTCACTTAACGTTTCTGATCGAAAACAATTTTTTTATTAGTCATTTCCTTATAATTTATAAACCAGTTTATATTAAGAGGATATTTTTATTTATTGTCAAAGTAACTTCTTTTTGAAAAAATTTATATATTGTTTAAAAAAAAGAACAAGATACTTGAAAATCTTTTAATATTCATACGTTAATTCCAGGTGACTTTAGAAGCATTGTTACCTGGCAGAAATTACTCGATAATAGTGCAAGCCATCAGCAATAAGGTCGAGTCTAACGAGACCATTCTGTACCAAGTCACACGACCTTCCAGTCCCATAATCGAAGATTTGAAACCCAGCGAAACGGGACTGAATATCTCGTGGAAAAGCGACGTGAATTCGAGGCAAGAGAAGTTCGAAGTGACGCTCAATAGGAACGACACTGGAGAGAGCGCCACTACCCTTACCACGGAGTCCCATATCGTTTTGGGAGATCTTTATCCGGGTGCAGCGTACGAAGTCAAAGTTTTCGCCATTAGTCATGGGTTAAGAAGCGAACCCCATGATTATCTTCAAGCCGTTTGTAAGTGACTTAAATGTTTCTGGTAATGTCCAGTAAAAGAAATCGATTACTAATATTATTTTACTTAATCGTTTGATTTCAGTACCCCACCCACCAAAGAATCTAAGCATCGAAAGGGTGACAAGCAATACCGTCGTTGTTCACTGGGAGGCCCCTACAGATTCGTTGTATTCCGAATTCTCGATTAGATATCGAACTGAAGACGATCCCAGATGGGTAAAATTGCCCAGTGTACGCGAAACGGAAGCGGAAGTGGCGGATATGACAGCTGGAGAAAAGTACACGATTCAAGTGAACACTGTCAGTTACGGTGTCGAAAGCCTTTATCCGCTTCAAGTGAACCACACAGTTCGTAAGTAAACAGAAATATTTTCAATTTAAATTGTAAGAAAAATATTTTGTAGAATAATAAAATGATGTTAGCCATTTTAAAATCAATTCTAAAAATAAAATCTAAATAAAATCAATAAATACCTAAATTTATTCAGCTATTTCTATAATTGTCCATGAATCTCAGTCTACTTATAATTTATAAATCTATTCCAGGGCCCAATCCAGTGCTGAATATTACACCAGTCATCGACTCTACGAACGTGACCCTAGAATGGCCCAGGCCGGAAGGTCGAATTGAAACCTACGTAATAAGATGGTGGCCAGTAGAGAATTCAGAGGACATAAGATCAAAAAATGTCTCAGAAAGCAATGATGCGACTGGTATTCTCTTTGACGAGAATACTGTACAAAAGGTGCTGGTCAGCGACCTGATGCCAGGTGTTCAATATTCATTCAGCATCTACACGGTTTCTTATAATCTGGTTAGCGATGTAACCAATTTAACAACCAGAACAAGTAAGTGAAATTTTCAATTATTTTTACATATCCCAAAGCTACGTTTCTCTTTTTTTCAATTAATTATCCAAGTGTTTCATTAACGAGCTCTGTCTAATCATCAGTGCTAACATGTGTTAAAGAGTTGATTGGTTGTAATTATTATCATTTTTAGAATACTAATCTGTGTGTTGTATCATACATTTGTGTCATAGTGTATAACCTTGCACAAGGTTCCTTAGAGAAATCCACTTTACGTTTTTTAATTTCTATTTCACTTTGAAACAAATATTTTTATGGTGGATGATAATAATTAAATGGTTGGATGATAATAATTAACTCCTCAAGTCGACAATTATTTATTGTCCAAATTTATAGTAGTAAGGGTTTGCAAATAAATTCATCAAATTTTATAATTGAATAATAATAAAAAAAAAATGAACGAGAACTGCTGTACACTTCAAACGGGTAGAAAGGGTTAAAATGATCCCATGTTATACAAAATTCTGAGAAAGAGATCCGTTTGAAATCAGCTTGGATAAAGAGAGAAACGTGTTTAGGATGAGGAAAGAAAGTACAGAAGAAAAAAACACGTTTCTATCGAATTTAGTGCCACTGATCCAATCGGAAGTCGTTGTGGTGGTCGATCGAGATCAGCCTGACTCTTTGACATTGAGGTATACACCGACACCGATCCAATCGTCCAAGTTCGATCTGTACCGTTTCCGGATTAGCGACGAGAACAACACGACGAAAGAACGGCTGGTCGATGACACCGACACCAAGGTGACGTTCACTGGCCTAACACCTGGTAAACTCTACAATGTGACCGTTTGGACAGTCAGCGATAATGTTGAGAGCAGGCCATTGGTCAAACAGGATCGGCTTTGTGAGTATTCTGCGACCAAGGACGATTAGTATAGGAATTATAATAAATGTCAGTTCGGGTCGAATTAATATATATTGAACCCATTGTGGGTTTCTGAAACTATAAGATTCATGGAGAGAATTTCAAACTATGAAATTCAAATTTGATTTATATTACAATACACGTATAGCGAAATAACGAAATAAATAAAAATAAATAGATTGATAAACATTTGTGATTGTTTCTTTTCAAAATGTAACCTTTGGTCTTCAAAAGCCTCACTGCCGAAGTAGCCTGAACATTAGTTTGGTATCTAGTAGGTACTTTTCAAGAAAAAATACATAGCGTTTGACAACAGGTGGGAGAAAATATAAGGGATGATCCTAAAGATTAAGACAAAAAACGTTCGCTTTGTTTTTTTAAAAATCGAGTTAAAAGCGCCTGCAACTAGCGATCTACACAGCACAGATAGTTGAATGTTGCATTAAGAGGCGCATGTACAGTTGTAGTCAAAACAAACAGAAGATAAAATGAAATAAAGTCGCATCGGATGAGTTTGTACAATTGGATTCGACACTTGTTGAGTATATCTGTATATGCGCCTACTGATCCGAGATTCAATCATTGGTGCTGTGCAGATTGATAGTATCAGGCGTTTTTCATATGAATTTTTTAACGTTGATTAAAAAAATAAAATTGCGAGCAGTATTTCGTGGTCCTTAATTTTCGTCTTATTGTGGTCTACCCTTTAAATTTTCTACCACCTGTTGTGGAACACCCTGTATACTAATATCAAAGGCATTTGCAGTTAGACACTCTTCATTTCTATGTAAGGCAAAAAATTAATGACAATAGTGATTAAAAACCGAAATGTGTTTGGAAATAGTGTGTTTCGATACTTTGAGAGCGATACTGTATAGAGGATGATTCAAAATAAGTGGCATCTATTTTAACTTAAATACCAATACAATAAAAAAAGTTCTATTTAATTTTGTAAGTAATTTTTTGATTTTCTAGTGATATTGAAAAGTATAATTAATCATAGTCAATAGCTCTTTACTTAAACGGGAGTAATACAATATTGATCGAAGTAAGCATATGGTAAGACTCGATTCGATTAAGAAGCATACTTTTTAGTATTCCTTGTGTAATTTTATTTTATTGACGCTTGTATAAATGCTTAATTAAAGTGTACATTGAGACGGTGCACATTTGTATAAAATTCCACTTAAGAACGTGGTACTTTGTTATTAAAAATTAAGTTTACATAGATTGTGATGTTTGAGACAATTCACAAGTGTAATTAACACAATGGAGGAAATAATAATTTATTTTAAGTAATAAATATTATTTCTTGCTACTAGTCCTCTTTAATTTCGAACCTTCAGAAATCTAGGATCACTTTGACCCATGACAATTATAATTGTACAACATGTAGCATGTCAAAATGACCCTCCATTTGTCTTTCGAGGGTTAATAGATGAAATTGTCCTCAAATGTAAATGTACTTTCTTTTGACCCAATATTTTCTTTCAGATCCTGAACCAATAACAGCGATTCAGGCGGTAAACATCAACGATACCAGAATTACATTAACTTGGGACATTCCACGTGGACAGTACGATGCTTTCGAGGTCCAATATATAAACACAGAAGGAAATTACATTCAGAATATCACATCGGTCAATTTGATAACCATCTCCGACTTGAAGCCTCACAGAAATTACACTTTTACGCTTGTAGTACGTTCTGGTACTGCATCTTCAAATCTCAGGATATCGAATCCTTTGAGCGCTAGTTTCACCACCAGTGAGTCTTATCCTGGCAAAGTGGAAAAGTTTCATCCTACGGATATTCAGCCAAGTGACATCAGCTTCGAGTGGTCTTTGCCTAGTCAGGAACAGAATGGCATCATCAGGAAATATACCATCACTTATGGATTGGAAGTAAGCTCAATTACACGCGTATCGAGCAAAGTAATGAAAATGGGATAATGGGTTTGATGATAAAATAATACTTGTGTCATATCAATTTGAAGCCTAAGGCTTGATAATATAACTACACAGACCCTTCATTATAACGATCTTAATGTAATGAGTTATAACTGCCAGTTATAGCAAACAACGACCGATTTCATTTAGCATGACCTCATGACATATAAGGATCGCAGAATAACACTTTTGATATCTGAATTTAACGATTAACGTTTCTTAAAAATAGCTACACAAGTATCTTATCAATTTTTTTAATATAAATTTGTTATTTTTTCGTTGGATTTCACAATAACAATTTACAGTTTAATACTATCTATTAACAAATATGTACCGGCACCTGATACAGGCATGGTTCCTAGAAAAAGAAAAAAGATTTTTTATTTTAATACTTGCAAAACACCGTAATAAAATTACAATGTTGTTCATATTAGGTATCGATATCTACTTTCTAATTATTCAATTGAAAAAAAAAAGAAAAAAAAAAGATTCGCATTACCAATTGGTGGTTTGAAAGTCCTTGAAATTCTCTTTTTTGCTTCAATCACAAAAATTAACTACATTCATTTAATAACTGATTACAAAAAGTGTTAAGAGAAAAACAAAAATTTTATTATTTTGTCCACTACTGTGTATCACCTACATAAACTTGTCCAGATCGAACTGAAACGATGACTGCTTTTGCTATTATTAGGGTTCAGCACACACTCAGATGCAGGACTTCAGACCAAACGAGTACCGCGGCGTCATTAGAACCCTCATACCTGGCAAAACGTACATCTTCCGTATCCAAGCGCAGACGAAAATTGGTTTTGGACCAGAAGCAGTGTGGAAGCAGAAGATGCCCATCCTGGCACCTCCGAAACCACCGACCCAAGTGGTGCCTACCGAGGTCTGTCGAAGTAGTAGCACGATTCAAATACGATTTAGAAAGAACTACTTCAGTGAACAAAACGGGGCTGTCACTTCGTATACCATCATCGTGGCGGAGGATGACAGTAAAAATGCTTCTGGCTTGGAGATGCCCAGCTGGAGAGACGTACAAGCGTACAGCATATGGCCACCGTACCAGGTAAGACAAAAATGATTGCCAGGTATAATGCATATAAATTTTATTTAAGAAGGACACAAAGAAGCTTAATATTATGCTTAATATTGAGTTGCCAATTGCAGACATTAATATTTTACGCAATTTACTCTCACTTTTATCGTATTATACCGTTGTCATTCGCAAGATTTCTGCATTATTCTTGTATTTAATTTATGTAAGTTTAATGTCTCATTAACTGTACGTAGTAATTAGCTACATATCCATTATTACCTTTACTTTATTGCCTTTTATCTTTGCAATTTTTGAAGTGGTTAACAGTTTCTTCATGTCCATGTTATGTTCCAGTATTCTTCACTGATTTCTGCAAATAAATTTTACATATTAAAATCTCTTCGTTTCATTAAGTAGCTATGTGTCTTATTTCAAACGATACTAGGATTGTTTGTTACCATTAGAAAACTCAAATAATTCCTACTAATATAGCACTTAACATATTAAAAAGGAATTAACAGATTTACATTGTTAATTAATGTTTATTCTTTAGCATAGTGATAAGACCATAATACCATTTTGACTTTATCGATAAAAATTGTTCGCCGTAACGTATCTCACTGTGTTACATCAGAGAAAGAAAAAAATCATCAATATTTTCAAATTGTGTCGAGATATTTTTCATTTCATCGGACGCAATGCGTCATCGGCACGCTAAACGATCTCGCAATAGAGATGTAAAATAATGAATGCAGTGTATCACGGCGAGTAGCTCGTTAACTTGCGAGATCACGAGCGAATAACGCAAACAACGAAGAAATACGTGCACTCAAGACCACGCATAAACAATTCGTGTTCGTTGCAATTGTTGCATTACGTGTACACCACGTGCAGTCAACAGTCGATGGAGGAACGCGCTCGATTCTGGTCGTCGTTAGAGGACACGCTAACGATTCTATGAACTGTCGTAACAGTAAAACGCTTAGAAATCAAATGAACATCATCCTTGTGCTGTCGGGTTGTTTCATATACATTTGCATCTTCTTAACACAGTTTATCAGTGAAGCACGGAGTTTTTTTTTAAAGGAATTACCTATAAGTAATTTAGAAATCAGTGAATGTTGTTTTATATTTGATATTTTTAAAAACATTTAAAATCGTCATCAGTGTTTAAATGAGTAGTTAGTGAATCGTGTAAAATAATATTATTTTAGAGAAAATTTAATAATATTAGTGCAGTATATTTAAATGTACAATTTTTTATATCTGTACGAAAAGAAAGTTTAAAACAAATATAAAAAGAATAGGGATAAAAATATTCTGAAGAATAGTGTTTCTGTGTAGTGTTAAATGATTTGTGCAGTTCAATGCGCATCAATTGATTTCTAATTTGCTACCTCTATCACAAGGAAGAAAAACTCAATATCATTAAGTTAAAATAATTAGTGATACTCACGTTCGAGTGTTTAGGTGTGTGTATAAAGACACTGATATGAGCATCGAATTGGATCATGAATGTCGTGCAGAGTTTTTTTTCAAAAAGTGGCAAATTAATTGCACAGGTGAAGATATAACATTGAATTTATTAATATCAATTATTACCTTCTAGAATACATTTTCATGGAATTATTAGGTTCAACTAATGGTTTAATCATTGCAGTGTAACACTTTCCACACGATTTATAATATTATTTTTATTTTTTTATTTCATTGCACGAATTGTTTTTGAGAGCTGCCAGCATGGTCCTCAATCTGTTATAAAATAATTGAAATTGCGTTACAGAATAATTCAGTAAATTGAATTAAATTAAAAGCTGTTTGTACATCTTAATTAACACATCCTTGCAAGAGCATTTGAATAACGTTCTTCCGGTAGAAAACATTTTACGACCAGAGATCATTGATATATTACGACGTTGGCAACAAATAAGTAAGTTAATGAAGCGTTTATTTGAATTATGTACGTATGTTCGAGAATATGCTTGGCACGTGTGTAAAAAAAAGCTCTTACGTGATGTTCGATATTACACCCTCGTTTCCCTGGAAAATGATTCAGTTCTCGGTGATTTTACTTATCTACGCAACTAAGATCAATTATAAATCAATGAATGCCGATTAATGTAACTATGTGACTGGTTTGTGATATAATACTATTACGATGCAAAATTCATGAAAGAAACATAAGAAATGCAAACATACTTGATAAAAGTATTAAATATGTAGTTCAACAACTTTTCAAATTAGCCTAATAATTGATTAATTAATTATTTTAATTTTCGAACTCTGTAGAGAATTGTTTAACATTCTACCTGAAAAATCTAAAAAAATATGTAAATATTTAATACATTTTTTAGATAAATCTTTTAAAAATTTATTTGCAGTATTTAAAAGTATATGAATCGTATATTTAAATATTTTTCTATAATAAATACTTTCATTGTCATAGTATGAATCATTTTATGACCGAGCTTCAGGGCCATACCATGTATCTAATGTTAATATGCTCAGGTAACCGTGTTAGACTTTTTGTATTTCGAAATTGGCATTGAATGTACAAAAACCTAATACTTTTAGCTCGATGCTCGATTGCAGAATAAAATTTTTCTTAATGTAAATCCTCCATTTAATGTGCAATAAATTATTATATTTAGTTGAACATATTCTAAATTTATTTTTTTAGGTGATGGAGCCATATTATCCATTCAAGAATGGATCGGTCGAGGACTTCACGATCGGTACCGAAAATTGTGATAACAAAATAGGATACTGTAATGGACCACTGAAGTCTGGATCTACTTACAGAGTTAAAGTTCGAGCGTTCACAGCTCCTGATAAATTCACGGACACCAGTTACAGTTTCCCGATTCAAACAGGTGAGAAAGATCGTGTGAAACTCTCGACACAAACAACAATTGTTCCAGTTGGTTCTGTTAGGAAATTTTCAAATTTATGGAAGGAGGACGTTACATACCTGCATTTTTCATACTTCTCAGAAGATTCCATTGTTTCTGTAAAGACAAAAATTTCATTTTTCTTAATTATGTTTGCCTCATAATAACATACACTCAGTGTTGTTACAAAACTTTCATACTCCTTTTAAGTTTATAAAAAAATTTCTTCGTGTCTCTTATTTGAAAAAGTCAAATCCATTTTATTTATATTATTATTTGTCATAAAAGTTATCATACCTTCAATATTTTAAATTTAAATTTCAAATAAATAAATTATTGTTTAAAACAATGTATAAAGATTGAGCAGCATCCTTTATGGAGTCTTCTGTGTGTTACATCTTCCAAATATATAAAAATAAAAACATATACATAGAATCGTGTTGTTATAAGCTGTAGTTATAGAAAGCTTGCTAAATTCATGCCTCGTTATTTCGTGTACATGTCTGTCCAAGGATTGCTGCTGGCAGGTAAGTTAGCAAAGACAAACAGCATTTTAATTAACACTCGAGTGAAGTATAGTTCATTAAATTCTTACTGAAATATTTAATATTTTTTAAAAGTTTCTTAAATTGATGTCACATCAACCTTTAAATTCAATTTAAAGGTTTTATATCCCAATTCAAACTTTTCGCTTTTTATCTTATGAAATTAGTATAATACTTATACTACTTATTTTTTATTTCATTATATTAAATTTATGCTGGTGATCATCGGTGACCCTAATGGCATTCAACATCTGACTAATTAGATCTCTCAAAATTTTTTCTTAATTTAAGAATTTCATTGCAAAAGAAAATAACGTTATTATTATTCATATTTGAGCAGATAAAGACAACACAGCCATCATTGTCGGAGTGACGGTACCAATAGTGCTTTTGTTAACTTTACTGGGAATTGGTCTACTGGTGAGACGAAGAAGAAGCCAGGGTCGTAAAACAACCGAAACAAGGACCACCGACAATTTGTCTTTACCAGACAGCGTTATTGAGACCAGGTAAATAGAATTATATTTTATTCTAGCCATGCAACACATTTGTAAAATATTCAAAAAAATAAATTGACATTTTCATATACATGTTTTGCAGCTGTTCTTCAAAACATTTTAAAAACAGCCTAATTTTAAGACCTAAGATTGATACCTAACTCTAATTTTAAGAATTTATTTTAAAATGATGTGCAATGACATTTATGAAAAGTAAGTTAAGTGATTTTGTTGTATTTATTTTGTTTAGTCGGCCAATTAAAATAGAGGATTTCGCAGAGCATTATAGAACAATGTCCGCGGATTCCGATTTCCGTTTCTCGGAAGAATTCGAAGAACTGAAGCACATTGGAAGGGATCAACCGTGTACAGCAGCCGATTTACCTTGCAATAGGCCAAAAAATCGTTTCACGAATATTCTGCCTTACGATCATAGCAGATTTAAGCTCCAGCCTGTAGACGATGAAGAAGGATCTGATTATATCAACGCCAATTATGTTCCTGTACGTTCAGTTTCTATATTCGTTCAATATTAACACAATAAAAAATATTATTGAATTAAGAAATTGACATTTGAGTAATTTTTAAAATGATTACCACAAATTGTCAATTTTTAGTTTAAAAAAAAATGTCATTTGCATTTTTTGGTTTTAAATACCTCAAGTTTTTAATTGACATATTTTTATACTTTTCATGACAGGGTCATAATTCTCCAAGGGAATTCATCGTCACGCAAGGTCCTTTGCATTCTACACGCGATGATTTTTGGAGAATGGTCTGGGAAAGCAATAGCAGAGCCATCGTGATGCTAACGAGGTGCATCGAAAAAGGCAGAGAAAAATGTGACCATTATTGGCCGATGGACACTCTACCAGTCTATTATGGAGACATTTGCGTTACCATATTAAACGAGACACATTATCCTGATTGGAGTATTACGGAATTCATGTTATGTAGAGTAAGTAATCATAATTTATTTTTAATGCGTTGTACTAATGTTCACACGTTGACTGCCACATTGAAGATATTAAAAATTTCATCAAGTAATACTTTCTATTTTTGATAAATCTTATATATTATTTTTACAATATTTATTACAATAGACTCTGGTTATATTACAATTTTTTCAAGTTCCCAGGCTTTCATTTAGAAGTGCATCATTTTCTTAAGCTGTGATTGTGGAAGAGCTTAAAAACCCGTGCGAATGTCAACTTGCTCACGTTGCAATATAAGGAGAGTCTACTGTATACAAAAATTCTAATTAATATGGATGCTGAAATTTTCATAAAATTCCAACACCATCCACATATGGGTGACACGACAGTCAATGTGTTGTTATTATTATAATGACATCCCTAATTTAGTAATCCTTTCTCCGAACAGGGTGATGTGAAAAGAGTCATCCAACACTTCCATTTCACCACTTGGCCGGACTTTGGTGTTCCAAGTCCACCTCAGACTCTAGCCAGATTCGTGCGAGCATTCAGAGAAAGAGTTCGTCCGGATCAGAGGCCGATCGTGGTTCACTGTAGTGCGGGAGTGGGTCGTAGTGGTACCTTCATCACCTTGGATCGAATTCTTCAGCAGATCTTGGTGTCCAAGTACGTGGACATCTTTGGAATAGTCTGGGCAATGAGGAAAGAACGTGTTTGGATGGTCCAAACCGAGCAACAGTATATTTGTATACATCAATGCCTTCTGGCAGTGCTAGAAGGACAAGACATGACTGGACCACCTAGGGAGATTCACGATAATCAAGGATTCGAAGGTGAGTTTAGTTAGTGAACGTTTTCGGTTGCTGTTATCATGAGTAATAAGCTAGATTCTATCATCTTGAGAGATAATTATGGGAGTCTATAGTTGGTTCGTTGAAAAAGAGCTTTCCTAGAGTGGTGCACAAATTGAAATGCGCGTGTATCGATTATTTTTGGTGATGTCTTAAATCATTGCTTTCCAATTGCTACTCTTGCAGGAAAGGAGGAATGTTTGTTATTTTTTTTAAGACATTCAAACTTAGTGTTAGCGTTTGTTACAAACATAAAGGTGTCTTTATTATTATATATATTATATATTATAACTTTCCAAAGTTAAAAAGAAAATTGAAACAAATTGTTAATAAACTTTGTCAAATTTTGTACTAATAATTAATATTTTAATACAGACTTCCAAAAATCATTTTTTTTTTGAGTGCAAACTAAAAGTCTGTACATCGAAACCTTAGTTTTCATAATTATTGTTGAATTTTGAACCAGAAATGACATATTCTAGAAAAGCTCAAGTACAATTAATACAGAAATAATGGAGCCCAAAAAACATAAATATATTTAAGTAAAAATTTCAATATTCGTTAATTTGTTGAGTGACAAGTGCATTTTTTCCTTGTGTTTGAATTAAATTGTTCGAAACAGGAAACAGTAGTGCATGAATTATTCAAGGTTGATGAAGTATTTACAAAATTTGCAGATGCTTCGAAAGACCACCATAATTTATATGCAATGATGACGGGCGTTTGATACCTTTTCTCGTCAATTTTGAATATTTCGAAGCTCGAAAGTTTTGAATATTATTAAATAATTTTTTTTATCGAAAGAGAAATAATTTAATAATTAAAACCACCCCTAATAATTTTGTTTCGCACAGTCTATGAGAAATGAATTTCTACTTTATTAAATATCAAAATTATTTTGCTAAGCTCTGTATACATCCCAATATTCAAGACTCTTGAAAATTCAATAATATTCAAAATGTTTTATATGCAGTTATATGTTTAAACCCATTGCTAATTATCAATGTTTCTCCGTTCTTTGTTCCTTCTTCCTTAGCCCATTCGTGGCCAAATTAAATTGAAATTAACAAAGAATATTCGTAATAAAATTATCAAATTATTTAAACCAAAAATAGAATGTGGCTATGAATGGGTTAATTTAAATGATTTGTGAACTTACAAATTTCTTTTTCTTTTTACAAGTCACTAAAATTGTTTTCGACAACAATATAACATATTTGTATCTTTATTTCGGGATGAAAAAATTGTCGATAAGGTATTATTAACTAAAATACCGATCTCCTTTGAACGATTTAATGGTGATGGTGGTGGTGGTAGTGATATTGATCTTACGAAACGAGTTACATTCGATTTTGTGTCACGTGCAAAAGGTGTTGCTTTTGGTAAATTGTGTCACATCCGTACGTAGCGAATCACTTCCCTTCTGCAACCTTGTACTCCCTTTGAATCCAGGCAAGAATCGAAGCTCCGTTGAAAACGCAAACAGTCCTGCTGAAGATGAAAAGGAAAGGTGACCCTCGAACTGCGATTCCTGCGTCGATGGTAATTTCGATCCTCGCTTATTTCTCTTTCGCCTGCCTTACTTTATTCTTTAAACAGACTGCTGCATGTTATTACTAATGCATACTGCACGAAGATTAATAAAAATTAACATATAAACTTCGAAAGAAATACAATCAGTTAAGAAATAGATTAAATAGATTAACAGTAAATAAATAATATTTGCATTGCTTTATTTAGAAATATAGTGCAGAATCTAAAAATTTCTCTCTTTATAGTGTGCAGCAAGCCTACAGTCAAATTCATCAAATGAATTCTTTAATTTTGTTATTTGAAAAATATTTTCTTATTTTGGATGGCTACAGGTTATTATTTATTTTACATTTTGAAGCTGCAATTATTCTACTGATTTCAGTAATTTATAGTTAATTTCATACAAAAAAGGAATTATCGTTATGTATTTGCATAAACTTAACTGCATGGCATGAAAATTGTTGACGAATTTCATTTAATTATAATATCAATGATTTACAAATTATTTTTCTTATTATTAGCTGTAAGTAGTATACAAACATTCTGTGTCTTTTATTTTATTTTTTTTAAACATACTTTAGAATCTTATTTATAATAGTATGTTAATTTACTAACCAGCCATTGTAATCTAAAACACAGTAATTAATACCACACTAATTACGCACATTTTGTATACTTTACAAAAATTTACTACACTTTAATAAAATACCATCATTCAGATTTATTTCAAAATACTAATAAGGAAAGTTTCTCTGTCCAAAAGCTCTGAATTTAATGAACATTTGTGAATTATGCAAGGGACGATTCTTTATTCGTCCAAAATATACTCTGAGGGGATGAAACCATCCCCTAACATGATTTATTTTTCTCATTTGTTTTTCTTTTATATTCTTTTTATCTTTCACGATTTACAAGGTGTATCACATAAATGAAAAATTCAGCAAATGTTAAGGGATAATTTCACCCTCTGAGCAAATTTCCGCCCCAAGAATAACAAATCGTTACTATATAATTCTTTCTATAATTTTACAAATTATCATTTTTTAGTCGGAATACTTTTTTTTCTAAGATATGTAGTTATTTCTTCTGCATTTAACTGTTTTTAAAATGATTCGTCTAGCCTGAGCATGATTATAAATTCACGTATCGTAATAATTCTTTTCGATTAACCAAATTCTCATTTGTTATCGTGTATTTTTACAGACGACGAAGGAATAGCAGAATCAGGGATGTGATGCTCGAATACCTCGTCTTATTCAGGGATCAACGAACTCTAGGATTTAGAGGTATCTTGAAGGACGACAGTGGCATTCAATGATACGCCTTGGGTGTTTGAAACCCAAACAAGGAGGATGGAAGCTGAAGACGAAGCAGAGAAGAATCCGAGTGTTTGGTTCGAATGAAATGACTTGTGATGAATTATTTCAGCCATAATATTCCAGAAGTGATTCTTTTCTAGTTAGTTTCCTCGTGAAGGGCGACGCGCGCCCAAGTGATACGGTTTTAGTTTTCCTTTATGGCGGCTCGAGATTTGTGAAACTGTGAAACGAACAACGCCAATGCTTGCTCGAAGTTTTGTACACGTGAACCAGAAAAGTTCGAGGTCGTCCTGACAGCGCACGGATGGTAAATCTACCGACAATAATTCATTCCCACCATGCTTCAGGGTGGATGTGTCATTCGAAAGGTAATTTACTCATTCTGAGGAAGAATCAACGAGAATTCTCATTTTTTATATTGTAGACAGGTGGACGAACTTAAAAAATGCTTCCTTATCAAATTATGAACACTTTTTGTTTAGATTTTAACGAAACGAAAATTTGCTTATGAGAAATTCTGAAAATGATTTTGTGAATTGTCCAAAACATTTTTATAAATGTATTGTTATAGAAATAAATGGATTTTAGCAAATTATTAACGTATAATAGAAATAATTAGGACTATTTTAATTTCAAAAGTTAAACATTTGTTGTTTTAAATGCCCCATAAATTAATAAAATCATTATATAATTCATAAATTTATGAATAAAAATTCAATGGAGGGAATATACAGACCATAAAAGTAATTTGTCAAGGAAGCGTTCACGTTTGGCCACCTAATTTTGAAACACCTTATATTTTAACATCGTTCAATCGCACTTCATCTGGTGTCAAAAAATTTCGGAAAAAAATGAAGCTGTTAAATAATCGAGTGACGAAGGATGATGAAAAATGATCAAATTGAAAAGAATTTACTCGAAGAAAGCTGTAAGTGTCTGGCTAAACTAGGAAGAATAGATCTGATAGATTTATTAAAAGTTGCAGGATAATTGGAAAAAACAGTGTTTACTAATAAATACTGTTGCATGGTTAAATAGCAGTGACGGACATCGATCACCTTATTTTCTCATTAATTGCTCACATATCGATGAAGCATGTTTCAGCGTGACATTGTGAAAAGCACGCTGATCCATTACACTAATAAAAAAATATCAATCAACGTGTCGATGTTTTCGAATGAATTAGGTGATTTTAGAACGATCGTGGAGGCACGTTGAAGAAATTAACGACATGACATTTCTATGGTGATTGTAGTATGGGATTTTCGGATTTAACACGTTTAGTCTGGGAGAAAAATTAAAATATCTGCCGGCATTCTAGAAAAAATTGAGTGACAAAATTTTTGATGATTGAGCTGTATATCTTCAGGTCCTAAACTGTTGTCTAAATCTAGAATTTCATGCCTGATGGTAAATATTTTCACTGAAATTTTGTATGTTGAGCCTGATATCTTATGATGTCAGCAGAACGGGGAGTTCTACCAGTTTGGCATCTTATGACGCCATTCGGCCTGAACGTGTTAAATCATAGAAACATCATTAGAAAATCTCAGAAAATAATTACCGTAATTAGCGACACGTTTGAATCTCTATTGAAGGTATTTCTCTCTTGATAGGCATTATCGGTGATTGATCGACACGATCGATGTTCGCATTTAGGTACCTATCGTGATGTAGATTAGTCCTGGTTGCATATCTTAAGGGTTGTAAGATGCGCATCCCGCGTTGGGTTGCCACGTTCCAATTAAATCATTGGATTCCCAATAAATCGAGTATCATAGACATCCTGAACAGCAATAATGATGTTATTAAAAATTCTTCAGTTACTTATGTCTCAGAAATGAAGTACTAAATTGCATAATGTTAAGAGTTAGTTTCTGAACTATAACGTCATTTAATCTTTGGAAAACGAATGTAGAGTTATTTTGACCCAGTAATTTTAACTCTGCATCTTCCATGAAAGGATTAAGTTTTTAGCTTTCTGACTTATTAATGAAAGAGTTCAACAAGAGTCTCTAATTAGAACTCGTGCAAAAACTAGGGGAAGTGAATTTAGACTTTTCCCTAGAAGAAATTATTAATAATTCGATGACACAATTTTTATTATATTTTTATATTTATTTATTACTCATTTACTTGTGACTCTTCGTATTTAATTAATACTTTGACTGTCATGTTACTGACATCTAGGTGATACATAAACTTTCATAGAAATTTATTATCTAATTTTTGAAAGTAAGGAAAGAATTTTAAAGAAATTTATTTAAAAATTTTGTTTCCTTGTAAATTAAATGCTTAAATACACTGTTACTGTTTCAAACATTATAATTTCTTTTTTAAAAAGAATCTTACATGTTGTCAGTGTTATTTATTATTATTATTAAAAACTATTCATCCTGTGAAATTCAACCTGTTAGTAATTGTACTGTGTGCTCGATTTATTGAGAATCCAATGGTACCATACTCAACAGACACGAATTGCTAATTGAATTATACTCGCGAGTGGCAACCATCCGTCCAAGGGCTGTAGTAGAGACCCCAGTTAAATGTAAATCATTTGCCTAGAATGAAAATAACAAAGGAGACGGATAAAAACGAGTGGCCCTCCTTTTTCATGATAGGACAAACATGTCAGTGGGAACAAGAAACTCGCATCTTCGTAGAAATCATATCACTTATCATGAAAATCACCTGGACGATCCGTGTACACTTGTTTCATTTAATCAGCAGTCGAACGAGGTAGCAGTGTTATTCGAATAAACGATTCGTTCTTCGTCATTGTCGTCAACGTTTAGCTGTTCCACGAATGATTCTTTTAATCCTTTGACTGCTATCTTCATCTTTTTGCTATCATTCAAAAGTATTTGTCCATCGTTAAGCATATCCGATGTTGTGAAAATACCAAGCAGACAATATTGAAAAATTGATTCAAGGTACATTTTCGTATACTTCTTTGATTAATATTGGAAATAATTATTTAATGTTAATTTTGTTGATATTCTGTTTTTGTATAGTATTTAATGATTGCGTGTATACTTTAGTTGTCTAATGATTTCAGTTTCTTTCACTTGAAACTTCCATTTTATTTGTTGATGTACTTTAGTAGCTTAAATATAATAAAAAAGGGGGAAAAAATGGAAGTTTAAAGTGACAGAGATCTAATAATAATGATGGCATAGTGTTTTCTAAGAAACATTTGGAAACAATTTTTTAATATAATTGTACGATCTTTTATTTTTGTATTTTATTTATTCTATTTATTTAAATATCTGTGGGGGAAACGATTTGATAAAATAAAAGTGATTAACAATATGTAAAATATATTAAAAAAGTATTTCATAAATATACAAAAATGGCAGGATACTGTTATATTGTAGTTGGATATAGTTGGAGATGCGATTAATCCTAAATTTCTCTTAATTCATCATATTACGATAGGAGTTTTCACTAACTTTTATAAATTTGTGAGGAAATTCGTAAATATTCATGTGTTTAGAAAAACAGACTTTTAATTTTGAAAGGAAAATCGTACACATATCATAAGTATGTATAAAGAGATATAGATGGGTAAATACTTTTGAGCATAGTATAGTTCAACTGTTTACAATTCTAGAATTTTATAATAAGGATAATAACATTTTTGTAAAGTTTTTCTAATAAAATTTTATAAATGGTTTTGGTTTAGTTTTTAATTTTTAGTAAATTGTTATAGTCTCGTCCATAGAATTGTATAGTGTCAAAATATCGACGTCAATGGAATGCAAAGTATTAATAATTATTTTTTAATTCAAAAGCAAGTATTTTAATAGCTAGTTTTCAAGATAACATATTAACTGTAAAATACTACACTTTTTTAGCAACGATTCTCCATTTGTTTTAGATTAGCAAGAATTGATACTACAAACAATTCAATTTCTACTGCATTTATAAGCAATTAGTTTCTCACTTTATTTCATTATTCCTTGTAAGTAATATACAGTCAAAGGATTGATTTAATGAATTACAAAACTCTATTTGAAAATTCAATTTTGAAAATTTTTGAAAATATACACTTTATACAAAATAGCAACAATTATATTAACAAGAGGAAATTTAATTTAATTCAGCAATATTAATACGCTTCGTATTCACTTAGAAAGATTTTTGAAACAAAATTCCATAATTATGTTGTAACTTTGATAATTTCATAATGGACCAGTGGACACTCTCGAGTTTCATTTCCAACTCGATGATTATCATGGAATTTTAAAATATTTTTATTCATCGATGACCTGTAATTACTGCAAATTTAATCAAATAATTGAAGGATGAAAGGAGAACAAATATTTTAAATAAAAAATTGAAAAATTAGTTCAAAATAATAATTTTAATCAAAACATCCTTGTATACGTTTGGGCTACCATTAACCCAATTGTTGTCGTTCAACGATTAAAATAGCAGAAATATTATAGAATTCAGCTTGAATAGTAGTTTGAAGAATTTCACAACTTCCAATGTTATCAAATTATCGCATTTATTACATTTTCCAAAGTTTTTAAGAATTTCAAACATAAGTTCATTTAGGAAGTAAGATTCCAAGAGCGAAAACGATAAAATTAAGCCGAACTGTATAACGAATCGTTAAAAACTAAAAAAATGATCTTTCATAATTCAATTACACAATAAGTCTATTTTTAGTTAACGTGATATTACGGAGCCTGTTAAATTGAAATAATAATAAAAGAATTTCTGTTAGGTTGGTGTGAAAATAATTGTGGTTTTTGTTATTTCAAACTTCAATTTTATTTTTGAATTATATTTTATCTAGGTATATTTTCATATAGGTAACGCAATTCTTTTTACTGATTTATGTTAATTATTTTATTTATTTTAGGCTGCTAAATTTAGTACGGAAGTGGGACGTATTAGAATGGTAACATTTGGTCTGGGGAATAAATACACTTATTTCTAGCCCTAATTTGTTAAATGATTAGACGTTGATTGGTTCAATTACTAATTACAGTTTAAAAATTTTTATTTTTTATTTTCCCTTTTTCTTTAGCTTGATATGGATAATTTGGAAAAATTTATCAAAATTCGTTACTATAAAATAGATTCTAATGGTTTTTATCTTGATTAATAAAATTTATTCTAATCTAAGCTACACTTTAGTGACTCATTAAAACTTGAAACTTTTTTTTTATTATCAAACTTTTTTTAGAATAACGTGGAGAATTCGAAAGGAAATTATCTCGTTTCTTTAATTTTTAACTTGGCAAAATAGATTCTAATGCTTTTTATTTTGATTAACAAATTTTATTTTAATCTAACGATAAGTTATACTACTTTAAAGTTGATGAATAAAAATCATAATTATTTTTTAACCAACCAAATCGCACTGAAAATATAAATTTCTTAAGCAACGTTGAATAATGACGTATTTAGAACGAAACGAACCCGATCGTCACTTTCAGTACTTAGAGTCAAATTTGTTTTTTTTCGACGATACAAAGTACTTAATTTTGTAATTACGACCAGGTAATAAAGGCGTGGGCGAATGTTAGATGTTTAAGAGCGATAGGGAAACCGATTACTTTCAGCAGGGTCAAATGAATTTTCTCTTCATCGAGTTTCCCGGAATACAAAACATCGAAAACGGTGTTCGAAATTCATTGTGTACTGTATTTTTGGACGAATGTTTGTATATCGCTTAAGTATGTAATAGGGACAATAGTGTCCGCACGAGTCGATGCTTTTTTATCGATCCGTTGCTATGTGTATATCGATATCGTGATTGATGTATCAGCCATTCCATCGAGTCTGGTCAAAAGAGAATCTCACTCAGTTATCCTCATAAAAAGACAAAAGTGTATAAATTTTCGAATAATGGAACAAGTTCTTGGCATTCAGTTTTATATAAGTATTTAAGGCAACATAATAAAGGAAGACGATATTTGTTAAAATTTATACCTTTGTGTGCTAAATTTATTCTAGTTTTATAACTAAGTTGGATTATATTAATTTTAAATATTGATATTTATATATTTTTTTGAAATTATTATTATTCAGGTGATCGATTGGGAATATAGAGCATAGAGTAACGTGATTACCACGTTAAATGTCGCCACTTTATAATTATTCAGATTATGATCGTTTTGTTCTTCAATTTCCATTTGGTACTTTATGAAACTCATAATATTAATGCTACTTATCATTTTCATTAATTTCCCTTAGTTATTGGTAGGGGTCATCGGTGACCCCTGCGGCATTCAACGTGTTAATGACACTTTACCTCTAATTGTCTAATTTAAAAGTATAATGATAATTGCACTCGATAATTGCATTCTGTACTCTGATTCTTACCCTTACACTAGTTCTCCATTTTGAACTCTGGTTGATCTTAATTCTTGAAAAATTGATGCCTTGGGGCTGGCTTTCAACAAATTCTGTTTTTCTTGCTTTTTCTTTTTGAACAATTTATCTTGAGTTTTTTGTGGTACTCATAAGTGACGGGGGTCAATTTACTCGGTTTGGTAGTTAGCGGGGTTGGTAATTAAAAGAGGTCCTACAACCGTATACATTATTCACAGAAACGTAGAAAAAAAAAAAATAAAAAAGGGGTATTGTGAATTTCGGTATAAATAATATATTCTTAACAAATGTAGTCCGTCTGGAACGTGTCTAGCTTCTTGAGTGGAATGACACGTAAGCGACCTCACGATTGACACTTCTAATAGCAAAAACAGATGTTGTTCAGTCCTAACCCTTGCGGGTCAGGACAAGCATAATGGAATTATTCTGTCGAACTTAAAAGTGCTTCGTTCTTAAAGAATTAAAGGAGGCTACCAAGCTCAGCGCTCTATAACAGAGTCTCAATTAACCAAGGCAATGTGGATTCGAGTGTAGCTTAGATAATCAAAAATTCGTATATTATGAAAGAAAATCGTTTCCCAAATTCCACGGTTCCTTCCATGCTCAATATCAAGATGAAAGAAGGGATGATATCAGCTACATAATGGTACTCTTGTGAATCGTATTGTGTCTTTGACGATTCAGCATTTAAAATCAATGCTGCTATTCAATATAAAATTCGAAGAGCTTGGGATAATATGGAACCTCGGATAATCGAAACCCCATTGTATCTCGTTATTTCAAGAAATTGCCTCGATACTCATTCTAACCCTTAACTTTGCATTTATTTCGAAAATTCATTCGATCGCGTTCGCGTTGAGATTTATGCCTTTAGCCACACGCTTCTCATGTAGTATTTCCTTGGAAAGATTAATGAGTTTGAAATTTTATCCCTTTTACTTCTAACAATAAAAGTGGAAAGGAAACATTGGATTCATCCTATTAATGGTATACAATATAAGAGAATAAAATGGAGATTTTCATGAACAGTATCGAACAGTATGTGCTTCCCCAGGGGAAATGGTGTTATTAGAGAAACAGAAATTCTCAAACCCTTAATTTTGACGATATCGATATTAACAGCGATACAGAAAAAAATAATATTTTTGATTATTAAGTTTTATGAAGTTTAGTATATAATTAGGAAGCACTATCAATTATAAATTCTTCCGCGTAATCGTTTATACGCAAGTGGTGGGGAGCCACAAACTTGTATGAGGCCCTATCCCTCATCAGTCTCGTCGGGACCGTGAAGGCTTAGGCTGGGTGAACCCTTGGACGAAAGCCTACTATGCTCGGTACTGTGCTATTTGAAGAATTTTAAACGTGGCCTCTGTGATTTCTTCATGATGACTACCACCTTAGTTCCGAAGAAGACGATTTACTTACATGCGTTTACACGGTTTAGTGAAGCAGAATGACACAAAATATATCAGCCACTATATCACCGAAAGAGGGACTGTCATTGACACCGAGGTAAGGTTCTAAAACATTTAATCAAAGTATTTAGCTAGACATTGTTTACCTTAAATATTATTGCATTTTATCAAGAAAATTCAATAAGTTACTTTCTCAAAAAAGATCCTTAATCAAGGTCGAATTTTATGGAATGGCTGATTTCAAATATATACTCAAAATTGCACGTACTTTATCGAAGAATATTGTTATCAAACGAAACGTTGTATAATTGATATTATCGTCAATGATTATTTTTATAACGCTTCGCGATGGTTGTTAATGACCAAGAAAATTTGCCAATTGATTGCCAAATGCAAATAGAGTATTATAGAGCTGTAAGATCTGTGTACTGACATTTTGGATTTTTCTGGTGTAAGACGTATATTATATCGAATACGGTAATAATCTATAATCGTAGTAGTGTCTTTAGAGAATAAGCGAAAGAATTTATTCAACGGATCGATAAAAAAAGCAAACATTGACCGGACAATTGCAGTTTCCAATCCATCGAACTTCTTTACTAACTTATGCTGTACGTGTATACGTGTGTATGTTTATCGATACTTCTCGTGTAGCTGAATAATCATGAATCCATGTTTATTTATAAACTCTACCTATTCTTTCACTGAGTTCGTTGTTTCGAAACAATTTCGCCGAGTATTATGGTCGTTTGCATTCAAACTTTTCATTTTAAATTAATAAAAATATATTTGGCTTAAATGAATTTGAATTTTTTTACAATTAAAAAATTATTAGTTGTTTCGTTTGTTTCAAATATCGTCAATTTTTTTGGAAAAGTCTGGAATGTTTTCCATTAATTTCTGTTAGCAGTATTCACAGAAATATTCGTGATAATTTTAGTAGTATTATTTCTATGATGGTGAAAAGGATTTTTGTTTTACACAGTGAGGAATAATTATATTTCATATCGCGTCAGTAAAATTTCAATTATTCAGGAAACTTGCAGCTGAATAAATTATTTGAAAATGTGATTGAAGTTCTTCTTTGAACTTCAAAGCTCATCATGATGTCTAGTTATTCATATATTTATATTTTCAAATTTATGTTCATCGTATTTCTAAAATTTCGGAAATATGGAAACTTTCTACTGCAGCAAATATTGTTTCACAAATTTACATATTCTAAATTTAAAAAAATTCAATGGACCATTATAAATATTAAAAAAGTATAAAATTGTCTTAATATAACAATCTGTGTGCCTATTTCCGAAATATTTGGCTCAGATTATACGATATTCGCTATTTTAATTGTACTCGACTCGACTCATATTAATTATTACTTTCAAGCCTGGTGATTGGAAAGATTAATTAATTAATTATTTCATTTTAAGGAGGTGTAATTGGAATATCCTAATTACTCATAACTAATGATTCGGTATTTATTGATTTTTTAGAACTCTTACAATGCAGTGAGAAAACCATGTCATACATTTACAAGGGTTCACCATTGAGTCTTGGTGAATTTAGTTTGAATTTTAGTAATCACAAAAGTCAGTGAAAAATCTGACATAGATTATACTTCATGTGAAAAGATGCTATGCTTAGTTATTGATACAATTTCAAACAAAATGCTTATGCTTTGCTTTTACAAAAGTTTAAAAAATAGATTCTCGGAAATACTATGAATGCTTTTCCCTTGCTCACGTTGTCATTATATTGAGTCCAGTTATAATGCTGATCATTTATACAAAAGAAAGCTAATTATAATTTGAAACAAATTAAAAACATTGCAAGTTAGAAAAATAATTTTTGTAATAGAATCAGTTATTTGTACCCTAAAATTGAATGCAATAATATTGTTTTTTTCCCTTTTTCTTATTATTACTATAACGACACGTTATTCTGTGATAAACTAGTAAACAAACACGCGCAACATTTAATGGACTCTTGTTTGAAAAATATTTCTCCGTTATACAGGAACGATTGATTTCCAAGAATGATATATGTATATCGATTCGTGCTAATTACTTTCAGTCGATTAACTGAAACACACAGATAGGAGGATACGAACATACAGGAGGCGGGTGTACGATAAATTAATTAATCGATTAATTGTAAGAAATAAATGCGATCTTGTAGATAGTATAATACCATATCAAGAATGGTTTTATATTTTTCAAACAGTGCGCCCAAATCATAGATATTTGCTTTAACAAAAGTGTGCTTGATTGTCGTGTCTCCGATGTATATAAATAAAAATAAATACAAATGGCAGTCTTTTCTTTCATGGCACAATTTTGTTAAAATAAAAATAATAAAATATTTCTTAATTGATTCGTACGAGAATAATGAAACGCGTATCCTTTTTTAATTATGATTACATTTAATATGTAATCAAGAAATGTTGATTACGGTTGCAAATGAATCTGGACGTGTAAATGCAAATTTTCATTTAAAAAATAATATAATACACAAAGTTATATTATTTTCATTTATATTTCATTAGAAGGAAAAGGATCTGTACGAATAATTAAATCATCGCTGAATAGAAAATAAGATAAATGGAAAGTGGAATATCTGTTTTCACACAGTACAAATTATGAGTTCGAATGCACTAATTTTTCCAACACAATGGCGTTTAAATCATAGTACGAATTAATTACTGAATAATAATTAAACATCGCAGACTTCTACCAAGCATGTTCTGTTATATGCAACTTTTCTATTGATAACATACATGCTGAGATTTGTGTGCACTAGAAAAATCATGATATATGTACTAAATAATTTTACATTTCTTTTTTGTAAATATACAATTTTGTATCAGCTTCATGAACAACCGATTGGGATGATTTCACGAATCAATTTATACAACCGTTGCTAAGATTCGTAAAATCATCCAATATACTTTTGTCGTAACGCTACTGAAAAAATATGTTAGTCGATATTTGAAACAATGTACAGCGTGTAACACAAAGGGACACAGGTTGTCTCGCACAAAAAAAGCGAAAAGAAAGACATATGCATGTGTAATAAACATGGCTCTTCCGATATAAGTGTCTTGTTTATCTCCTTTTATTCTTTCTTTTTTATCAAATATTTTAGTATTCCTTTAATCTGACCATCTGTGGTTATTAACGACACGTTACGAATAATTTTTCAAAATTGAACCAAACGACTCGAGATTTCAGTTTACTAAAAAAATAAGATTTTGAAAAAGTTGGAAAAATTTTTGAAAATTTAAAAAATTCTAAACATTTCTATCAAATAATATTTAATTAAATGAAAGGTAGCATTTATTTATTAGTTTATTAAATGACTGACAAGCTGCCCTTATAAAGCAAAATCAAATTCACGCGATACATTTCCTTTTTAATAATTTTCTCATTTACTATACAATCAATTCTACAATAAATATTAATGTAGTTAAAAATATCTTTATCAGTTGATTTTTAACAAGACGAGATACTTGTTACCACGAGACAGAGGGAACCAATTTTTACGTGTTCGTATTATTACTCATCTATGTAAATCTTCTTGCTGAAAAATCGAAAGAAATTCACATTAGAGAAGATCTATAAGCGTAGTCCAATCGCGAAAATGGTTGATTACTTTCATAAAATCTTAAATGGAATACTCGAAAGCAGACAATTTCTGGGGTGACGCTGTGGTTTGTGATTGAGTTGATGAAACGGACGTTGACGAAGACAAATTAGTCGTTCTCGAGTTCAATGGCACCTTCGGAGGTAACGAGCTCATTTTGTTACGGGATTTTATATTCGGCTCCGCCAACGCGTTTCCGCTGTGTGGGCGTCCTGAACATCGTAAACAAAAATATCAAGCAAATTTTACTTGGTTGGCTGCCCTCATTTCATACGTGTTGGCAAAAAATATGGGACTGTCCTTTGATATCTGTGTCACATGGAAGTTTTTGAAATAAAGAACAGAAAGTAACCAAAAATCGCTTTCGTAAATAACATTCGTGATTCACGCTACGCCGGTAAGTATCGAATGGAAGATGTGAGTCGAAATTTGCGTTGAAAGTATTTAACATTTTAGTGACCAGTGCGTAGTGCAGTATTTTTGCCGAAAAATTGGATTCAAAAAAGTATAAGCTTAATAAAATATATTCATAAGTATATCCATACAAAGAAAATGATGGACTAAGAAAGATTATGCAAACAATGTGGTATATATAGAAAAAAAATTGTTTAAAATCTGTAAAATGTGTAAAATATGTGAATTAAAGGGTGACTTGAAAAGAGAAAAAAAAATGTATAAAAATACATATTTGCATAAAGATCGGTAGACTAGTTGTCATCAAAAGTATAAATTAAAACCCATTTTCTTTTTATTAATTTGTAAGAATTTACAGCAAAATAATTCCGTCGAAATTGATTTTTAAGGAACATTTGTGATTCCTTTTTGGTCCTCAAACAGGGACCATGGTATGCGAGTAGAAATTTTTTGAAATAAATATTCGCATAAAAGAACAACCCAAATGGATATGGACTTTTTAGTAAGCAGAAGGTTACAACACTGATCTGTTTCTTACACAGAAATTCCTCTCATGAAACATGAAAGATGACTAAATATTTTGCTATAATTTTTCATAATTTGAAAGCTTGTAAACGTGTATGAGGTATCCTACGAAAAAGTCAGCTTGCTTTTGTTTTTCTAAATAGGGTGGGCAACGCAATTTCGAGGGAACATATCCCTTATTTAGTTGGGAACAAGAAAGGATGGCAGGGAAAGCGTTCAATTGTATAACAAGATCTTTCTGCCTCTCTGATTTTGCTCATCACGAGGATGACACGTTCGTAAGATTCAGAGGTTGGGAGCTGTTTTGTCACCCAAGAAATCAATTTTATTAAACACTGTGCTTGCAAGGTGGCAAAAATTCAAGTGTACTAACTTTTTTTTTACAAGTAAAATAATTAATACAAAAGTTTATTATAATTCTTTGGGTAGAACCTGATATAGTCTTCTTGTTAGTTTCTGATCTTGCAAACACTGGAGAAATTGTGTACACTTATCTTACTAAAGGAACAACATGCTCTTTGAGAACGGAAAACAATCTAAAATTAAATTTCAATTTCGAAATTGTATTAGATTCATAAAGACCAGCCTCTGTTATTCGAAAATTAATTCTTGAACAGCGGAGCCTGGGTCAATCGTGACCCAAATTTACAAAATACGTACAAGAATGTTAACCTAAAATTAATTGTTTAATTTTTCAACAAAAGAGTTTTATGTGTCGGAAGAATAATTTTTAGGGGGATAATGTAAAATTTAACAAATGGAAAGAATATGAAATACAAAATCGTATTTCTCTCTCCATGATCCGTCGTTCGAGGGTTGATAAAATTTAAGGTACTCATCAAGTCAAGAAATCAAACTCAGGTTAATATGCCAATATTTGGAATACTATGTATTTGATAATACCTTTTTTTCTAAAATAAAAACTGCAGTTTCCTGATACTTTAGTATTTTGCCACCCTTATGCACAGAATATTCAATTAAAACAAAAGAATTTGTTTTAAATAGAGAAAAATATTACAGCTTCCTATATCATTTTACACAGTATTTTTCTTTCAGTTAACCCTACTTTCCTACCCTTACAAAAGGGTCTTATTTTTTTATGTGTGCTAGAATGTTCAATGCCCCAGGGTAAGGGAATAGGGTTAACCATAGAACGATGATTTCCTACAATTGTATCACTACAATTCAGTTCACTTTACATTATAGAAATTATTGCTACCAAAAGAAGCAAGTACAAGCAATACACAGCTAGTATAAGCAAAATTTAGAAAATCATGTATTGATATGTATATCGTGTGGTTAAAGTTTGAAGCTTTTTACTTTCCTCTTAACTGACTCAGCATCCTCGAGAAAATCCCCGGAGTGTTATCTTCTGTAACTTTCTTCTCGTTGTCGTTATTGTCATTATTGGGATGTCGGCGCAAAATACGACTCAAGGACCCAGCTCGAGGATGAAACAATTTTTTCGGCGAACCATCTTTATCCACCAGCTTGAACATTCTGCCCAAAGAGTTACTCTTCTCTTTTTTCGAAGCCTCGTCCTCGCAGTTCTCCGTTGATTTCATTGTATTCTATCAAAAATGATTTCTCTTTATTAAAACACCCTTCTGTGGAAGTAGGTCAGTCGTCTGCTCTTAATTATAGCTGGCGTTGTATACACTCAGCGTGACACTTATTAATTTTATTTTCTCTAGAGTGATTAAGAAAAAGAATTCAGTATTGTCAGAGCAGATGCAGTGGCGGACCAAAATTTAAATTATTACCGGAAAATTAGTGATAATAATTAAGATTTTTGGGGCCAACAGCTAGAAAACCTCGGTAGACGCTCATAGTTGATAAACTTGGTTAAAAAAATTGAAATTTATTTTAAATAACGTTCAGTCGTAAAGAAAAAGGGGAACAGTAAAAACAAATTGCATTCGATATTTGGTGGGATAGTAAATGGAAGGGTTAGAACGGGCTCCTCTAGAAGGCCGCCCATAGACCTCTCCTTGATTCAGTGATTTCGAACGTTGTCGCTGATTGAATTAATTCGTCCAATGAATCTGATCGAATAAGTGTCGGTTGCGTTCGAATGTCACTGTTTTTATAAAGTATGCTAGACGCTCTGGTGGCGTTTTCACCTTCTCGATTTTTCTCGCCTAGCGGGGAGAACAGGTTGATTAGTTTCATACGAAAAGATGATTTTCCAATCAGCGTGTCCCCTGAGAATCGAGTCCGTCCTTCCTTACGCCCTTAGCGCGATTTTCGTCCAGGAGAGGGTGGAGTGATATCTGATGCACCGGAGGACCTCGAAAGTTCGGCAACGCCGGGGTTTTTTGATCCAGGTTGACCCTCGAAGGTTGACCACTGTCGAATTACCCTTCGGAAAGACTCAGTTTATGACGCGATTTAGCCATTGAGAACGAAACGAAAATCAAAACTCTAAATCCATTGCAGAAAAAAGGGAAACTACTATTGCCGGCAATATTAAAAGGTTTATATTAAAACGGCGAAACCGTCATAAACTGACTTTCGAAATCCTCGTAAAACGTGTTTCTCGGTACGGGACAATTACAGTTAAATTCCTGGACTGATATTGTTGCAACAGAAAACGCGGCAGTAATACGTGTCGCAAGAATTTTGTTTATATAACGTAGTGACAGCTATGAAAACTTTTGTAAAGTACTTGTTTAATGTTTACAACATTTCAGAACAACTGCGTGCCATTTTCATTAAGAAATCTCGTTGTTGGTGTAGCTATGAAAAGTTTATGTCCACTTCGGTTTAACCGTGATTTACAACAGTTTATTTTATGATTTGTAAGAAAACAAAAGTTTTTTTATATCAATACATAAAAAAAGCAATTTCATCAAGATATGAATACTTAAATTTTCTCTTATCTATATTAAAGATAATTACAAAGGAAGTAACGGTGATAAAAATTAAATTTTGAATTAAAAAATAAATTTGGTATTAACAATGCTTCGTATACCATACCCTTATTCGATCTCTAGAATAGTATAGCTGTAATATTTGTAATAATTATGAAGATTATAGAAATTTGACATTTCATATGCACTTAACTAATTATAATATAACCTTAGTCACTGCTAATTCTAGTTAACTAATCAAAGCAAGCAATGTTATGTATTCTCTAGAGTAAACAAAGTTCCTGCTAAGTGCTTCAGCAACTATCCTATCCACTTTAGGCTCTATCAACTTTGCACTTTCGCGTGTGACAGGAAATAGTATCATAGCTACCCTCTACTCGTGAACTATTACGCACACATCGCGCGCCCCTTTTAGTTTAATAGTTTAAACAAATTTTTAATATGTATTAGATTGTCGCATATCAAATAAATTTCGAAACATGTGACATGATTTGATCATCTATCTATTTTCAATATAATTAATACAAAAAATTAGGAGTGAAAACGATTGAGAAATGATTTATATAGTTATTTCCACCAAATTTTAAAACTCGAATCGATGTATTTTCATGTCATAAAATTGTGTTAGATTTTCAATATTATCAAATCGATCATTTAATAACAGTATAACAAAAGAATGATAAAATTGACATATTTCCGAACAACCTGCGTTTTTATGGATCGAAGGCTTACCATCTTTCCTTCCGCGTTTAGAGATGATTTATCGGCAACAGGTGTCTGTGATCGTTGTTTAAACATTCTCCCCATTCTGTTTAGGGTGGCACTCTTCAGCTTTCTAGCATCTTGCCTAACAGTTTCGGTCCTCGACCTTCGTTGTAATAATTCTGGAGATTCTTCTTTGTCTTTTATGCCAGATTTTCCTTCGTCTGAACCTGATAAAAACGAATTCAAGTTATCGGAACGTTTAAATTGTTTATAATTTTCCATTGATTAGTTCCTTTTTATAATAATATTTTTCTATCATAATGCTTTACTGATTAAAATTTTATGATAATATTAATTAATTAGTGATTCTACGTCGCAAGAGGTACTAGAAATTGTTTGTTTGCACTGATCCTGCATGCAGTTCTGAATCTACCGAAACACGTACCATCCTGGGTTGATTTTATCTCACACTGCACTAATTCTTGTATTATACGTAGTTGAAATCGTCTAAAGCAAAGATAGCCATCAAAGCATTCTCTCAGAGTAACGTAATACGTACCCTGCAACTCAAACCATAGTGGCAATATGATATGAAACTTTAAGGTGTCTCTGAACGTTAAAATTTAATATTTATACAAACCTATTTTTATACGTTACCAGAGGCAATGAAAAAATTAGGGACACTAGATTTTTCTCTGTGTTATTTAACGCATTTTGTGATTGTTATTATTAGAAATATGAAAAATATATTTTAAAATTAATTTTCACCGATGAGAAGTATAATTGACAGAAAAGTTATTGTGACATACTGTTGTCTAGTTGATCAAATGATCAAAATTTGTATTTTTTTGTCTTTTATTTATACCTATTAATAATATTTGGTCGAGAAGATCTGAGACACCCTGTAAATACCCCACCTTTGTTTTCAAAGAATGAAGTAATTAACGAAGTAATCTCATTAATCAGAACAAAAAGAGCGTGAATCGCAGGGATCGGGCTTTTAGTAGTTTTTACAATGATAATAATCTTGCTATAAAATCCAGCCCCAACATTTCGAACTTTGATAAATTTAGTTTACGGATAGCGAACGTTTCTCTTGGAACTTTAGACATACAATTTCACGCTCGAATTAAAGTATCGACTGTTTGAATTTGATAACGTTTCTCTAAACTTCAGAAAATGTATCAGGATGGTACGTTTAATATTTAGCTTTATTTATCGATGATACATCTTATTGCAGTAATTCATTTGGAAATTCAGGTTTTCATTTACAGTTCATTTCAAATTTATAGTTCTGAAAACATGTTTCAATTAATGAATACTAGTTATAGCCATTCAACGTTCTCGAGTAAATTGACAATTTCGTCGGCGACAACTTAATAGATTTTACCTTGGTAAATTAATTTACTTACTTGATGCAGTACGTAGTGCGATCGGCTGTAAATCCCTGATTATTTCCTGTGCTGTTGTAGAACGATTCGTCGAACCGTGAGTTTCATCGAAACGCGTTGCACCTGTCATAGCCTGTTAAATTGAACTTCCATGTATGCAGAATGCCTCAAAAACAGAAGAAAAATGTACACCATCAGAATTGTAGATTTTCTATGACATAACTATTGATTTTCATAGTGGTCATCAAACATTTCTTTTGCCATGAAAAAGTTAAACTTGTCGTGGTGTACATTTTTCATAGTTTTCATGCAGGAAGTAGTTTTCAACAAAAATTGAGTTTGAAAATTTTTAAAAAATATTTAGAAAAAAATTTTTTGTTAATTCAGAAATTAATGGATGTTATAAATTAATCAATGCTAAAGGTGGCTACAATGTCAACCCTAATTCTATAAATGTACATTTTTATAGAAGACCTATGGAAAAAACTAAACATTGTATGAAAATTAAATTAAATTGTATGGAAATAGAACGATGGAATTCTCGTTGGAAGTAGCGTGATAATTAAGTGATGTAAGTCAATCAATTTACTTTTTGACGTACAAGCAACATAATTCAGTAACCTTAGTTCTTGATATTTAACAAAGTTTGCATAGTGTACTCATTTTATTATATTAAACTGTACTTTGAAATAAAAAAAAAGAAAAGAGAGAATTTTTAAAGAAGTTGATTCTAGTTTGGAAAAAGGTGTATCAAAAGAATAAATTTATTTATCAGAACGTTAAATGAATATGTAACAGAAAAATGATTTAAATTATCAATATATGAATGTTTATGATTAAGAAACTGAAAATTGACTCACCACTTTATGAGTCGGTGAGTTGTTTTCTTTATGAACCTTTTCCGTCTTTGTTGCCTCCATTTTAGATTCGTCAACGTGAATTTTAAAGATTAATAATTAACAACGTTCACAAGTTTTCTTTGTTTAAATATTCCTTCCGGTAGGTTGATCATGTAAACCTATTTCATTTTGAATATTTTAATTTAAAGAATTGAGGGACTGTGATTTTAATACGTATGTAACATTTCATACAAACATTTTTTAATTTATTTATATTTTTTATATTGTACATTAATTCTACTTTGAAAGGTAGTAATTTTAAGAGCTCCGAACATTGTAATTCTTTCAGTAAGTTTGTTTTTTTATTGATATAGAAAGAAATATGAAATAACAAAAGCCATGGGTTCCACAAAATATACGACCGTCAGAGTGTTAAATATTCGGAAGCCGAACGTTTTTGCAAGATCCTTTATATCGAGATACCTTGTTCTTCAAAAACACGAGTTTCGTCACCAACGATTCTAGTATGATAAAAATCCACAAAAAATCAAAAAGTTCGCTCTCACTGTTTCAACTATTCGTTCCTTTTGATGTTTCAGTCGAGGGTAACTTCGATCATCCCTCGAAGCAAAGCGCTTTGCAGTATCGCCTTTTCGTGGAATTTCATGAAACGTCTGGTATTTTTATGAAACAGTTTCACGACATCGTATTGAAAACCAATCGTATCTCGTTGGAATCGGTGTTCAGACGTTTTCTTTTCGCGACCAGTAATGGCGGAATAACTATTTATTGTTTCACGAGCTGAGATCGTAAGAGGCATTGAATATTCTAAGGTCATTCTTTCATGAAAAACGTTCGTGGTTTTTGCGACGACGTTAATTCGTCTGTCGTGTCCCATAGAATTTGATGAATGATCTTTTATTTTATGGAAATAGAAAAACATCCTTACATAGCTCGGTATTAATTCAGTACACAGGTAGGTAGGATTAACTTTGAATTTAACATTCAAACAGCAAAACTAGGTCAATCGCGACCCAAAGTTGTGAAATTTATATACCAATATTTTACTAAAATTCACTATTAAAGTTTTTAAACGAAGGCTTTCATTACTCAAAAAGTAATGTCAAAATAAATTATTAAAAATGTAGAAAAAGGAATTTTTAAATTAAATTTTAATTATATCTGATTTCCATCATTCGGAGGTTAATTCAACGTACGAATATGTAATTTATTTTTAATTACATAATAATTTGAAAACTATTTATAATTGGTCATTTTTAAATAGTACAATTTTTGTAAAGACTACAATCTAGTATATAAGCCACAAAAAATGCTCTCTGAATTTTATTGCTGATTTTATGTCCTCACATCAGTGGGAATTGTTAGAAAAACGTTTTCAAAAAATTGACCTTAACCTGAAAATCCAAGATGCAACTTTTTTGTATTTTATTCTATTGTACTCATTACGAGGAGACAGGGTATTAAAGACAGTCTATATTGCCATCCAACCGTTCCCTTAAAAAACAATGTACAAACTTTTTACCAACATTGATACTGATTTCATTTACAGTACGTTTGCATTTTGAAGAAAGATACAAAGTAAATAACCAGCTTTATCATTTGATTGTTTAGTAACGCACGTTGGGTTAAGTTAATTCTGTTATTGATGCTCAGGGAGAAGAGTGGTCGTACATGGGGGTGACATCGTTAAAGTCAACACAAAACTTTGCGTGAAATGTTTCGTGTTATTGACGAAGCAGAAGAAACTTATACTTCAGCTCTTGAAATACATCGTAAATACAGTAACAAATAATGGAAGGTCACGATGTTTAGAAGAGCTTTCAGACTGATGCTATTTTCAGCGGTTTGACTAATAAATAATTTAACGACCAAGAATTAACCCCTGAACAGAGGAGTTTGGGTCCATCGTGACCGAACCTCACAAAACCTAAGGTTAATGCATAATTTTTAAACGAAAGAGTTTCATATACTGGAACAATAATTTTTGCATTAAAATTGGAGATCAAATTAATGATTGTTTTGGAGTTATCACGTAGTTTGGTTATTCACACTTTTTAAATTGTAAATAGGTAAAGACTTGTTTTCGAAGCAACTGTAGACACAAAATACGGATCAAAGTTGACACATGTTATGTCATCAATTTATATAAACGAAACATTCTGATTTTATATTACTCAGAAAATTGGCGCGTGTCTCGTGGACGTTTGATTTTCCTTTGGAATTCGAAACCGCAGTTTCAAATCAATAATACACTCCCTCTTGTTTGAGGTTTCAACGAACTGCATGGTCTGATGATGAAATACGACGCTTTCGATCCAGTTCATGCATCGAAATTCTATAACCAAAGCGCTAAAATCCTATTTTCTAAATTTGCAGTAGAAGAGAAAAAAAAATATAAACAATATTTATTTTTCAATATAAATTTACAAAATTTCAGATGTTGACTTCCATGTTGAATTTATTGCAAGTATCATTAGCCAGTATTTTCATTTTTAATAAATCTTTTTCATTATTTATACTTTCAAGTATATAATATACTTATTTTTAAATAATAAATAAAAGAATTCGTAATAGTATGGTGTTGGATTCCTATGGAAATTAAAACGTGTTCCATAAAATTATACATGCATCCGAAATGAGGTATTGATACTTTAATATTTATTAATAATGCCTTCGGGTACTTCGGAAATTCGTTTGCCATATGCTGGTGCCTTCAGCGTCCAATTGATTTTCGTTAATCATAAGCTAATGGTTCTTTTAGGCCCCCTATGAAAATCGTTTTATTATACGCTATTAGAACTTTATTAGTTTTCGTGAGTAAAAATTTTTGTTTTATTTTCAACACGTGGACGAACGATCTTACATATTTATTACTTTAACACAAAGTTCCTCATGTTGCTGTATGTTTTTTTAGACTCACTGTATCGGGTACTAATTTAAAAATTTATAATTTATATAGAAAATAGAAATATTAAATAATAATGATTTAATAATGGAAAGTGTAATTTAGCAATATTCACGAAATCAAAACTTAATTTCTTTAATTTTTGATAATTTTTAATTAAAATTCAATTTCCTCGACTTATGACGTTCTGTTACGGATGGGCCAAGTAGTCCCTGGATCTACTAAACTTTGAGATCTTCCACTTAATCAAGCTCCACTTTATCAACATCACCGTCATAAATCTTTCCAACCCTCTTTCACATAACAACTCTGAAAGGGTTTATCCCTTAAGGGATAATCTTCTGTGAACACATTTCTTAACATAGAATTATACCCAATTGAGAAGTTCGTGGATATGTGAAAATATATAAAAAGTTTTATGTACAAAGTGCTGAAATTGATGAAGGATTGATATCAAATGACCAATTCAAATTGATATTTCTAGAAAATACGTAATTATTATGTATACATATATCTATTGTCTGTAGATATCTTTAGGAGATATTCTAATTTTCTTTTAAACATTCCAAATCTTACCGCGTTTTTAGATCTGTCACAAATCGTAGGTCGTTCTGTTTATTCAATCACTTAGAAAGACCACAGCACCTTTGAGATTAAAAGTTCATTACAGTGAAGCTGCCGCAATATCCCCTGGCAATAGAAGAAAAGAGTATGTTAGAAGCGACGTGTAAGTACATGGTTTCGAAGGGTGAACACGATGCAAGGAAAATTCATTTTCTTAGGTTGTATGTTTCACAGAGTTATAAGGTGATCAAACTATCGTAAGGGTCGGCAAATTACAGCCTGCAGGTCAAATTCAAGCCGCCATTTGTTTTTATAGGACTCGTAAGTTAAGGATAATTTTCGCAGTTTTAAAATATGGGAAAGGAAAAGTATACCATGATATGTTTAAATGGTAAGACAAATAAATTGTGAAACGTAATACTTTTAAGTTTGTTTCTGATTTAAAAAAAAATTAAGAATGTTTAATATTCGACCATTTATGAAAGAATTTTGTTGACTTTTGAATTATGATAATTACATGTTTTTTTACGACATATAGTAATTAAAAATGAAATTCATTTTGAAGAAAAAATAAAAATTGTAATTATTATAGAATATTGAATAAGACTACGTGAAATATGTAGTTTAAAACAATTTAATGTCTTGCTGTTAAGTCTCCGAGCTAAAATAAATCTCTACTTGGATAAAGCTCCTGTAAAAAGATTATTCTCATATATTATCCAACTTTTTATCGCCATGAGATAGCAGAAAGTAACAACGTTATTTCTATTCCTACCCTCGAAAATTATTTCCATCCCTCAAGATCACATTAGACTCTTCATCTGCTCTAAGGAAATGAAGTCTTCGAGAAAATCTTCCTTAACTCCTTATACTTCCCATAAGAGACTCTCATTTTTATCATATAAATTGAAAAAATTACAATATGTATCTATTATAAACGATGCAAATTTTTCTGCTCATCTAAATAATTTTAGTCACATCAAAGGAATCTATAAGACCTATAGATTAATCTCCTGCTTGTTCATAAGTATTTTGATTATAAGTACTTTAAATCTTAAAGTTTTATTGCTTCTTCAGCAAAATATTTAAGTTTCTACAAGTTTGATAAGTACATAAGTCTTGTAATGTTAGATTGTTTGAAATATTGTCAATACTATAAAATGAGTTTCATGTACGTACTTACTCTGTACAGAGAGTGATTCAGTAATTATCAAATGAAAAATATGGGTCATTTTGAAAGATCTATTTTATTACTAATCTTATTCCACTGAAAATATTCTTATTCAAAATATTTAAAAAATATAAGATAGTGCATTGGAAATAAAAGATTGTATTTTAAAAAGTGTGACCCCCATCAATAATCAAATAGTTTACTCAAAATAATAAAAATTATTATGCTCCTCTAATAAAATTGGAAAGAAATTATAAATAAATATTGAAGATATAGCCTTACTTCCTACAATTTAAATCTCCAGTTGCACTCAAAAATCACATTAGTCATATGGTGGGATAAGAATGAAACTACTTAACGTGGAGTGTTTTCACCCAATTTAACTTTTACGACAAATCTTTATTCAAGATAAACTGGACCATTTAACTCTTTCGTGACCAGCGTGATGTACGTTCCATTTTACTCTTTTTACTCTTGTAGTTAAGGGTGCGATAAAAATTCAATCCTCGAGTGTATTACTCTTTGATGGAACGTTCAAGTACTACGCCCGGGAAATGATTTTGTGGCCTTTTTCGTCAAATTCTCGTGATAGTGCTGTATAGCTAAATGCACTTTCTGTTTTTCTCTTTTTTTAAAACGAAACGAGGATAAGTGACTATATTTGTAAATTCGCTCTCGTTTAAATAATGCTTCCACGTGTTTCTGAAATGTTGCTCGCCAAAATGTTGAAACACTACTTTTAATTGCTATATTGTGTCCCAACTCTGTTAAAATTACTTTTATTGCAAATTAATCGCTTTGCTCCAGTATGTCAGTCACGAAGTGGATGGTGGCCTAGTTTACATTCAGATATTGAATTAGACAATTTAATATAAAAACATGGTAATACAATCTACGACAGAAGTGATCATAACGAAAGGGTTGGAGATACTGAAAGAATCTCTGTATTTTATTACATATACATACATATATAGGAACCAAATTGTACACATATTCATATAGGTAATACAGAATTGAGGATAAATTGCTGTCTTGAAATTTCCGAAGCAGAATTTCTCCTCGAGATAGGTTAATCACGTCCCCTTTTGACATGATTACGCATCAACAAGGGAAGGTAGGAAACAATTATAGAGACTATAGCAAGTTCACACCATAAACCTTGTTTATGTTGATGCGAGGACGACAGAGAAAATTCAGAGGAGAGCGATGATTGGTCCGAGCAGAGAGCGGCGAACATTCGCCGGGTACGAAGTAGTCCTGGATTCAGTAGGCGGCCAGGATCCGTCGCGTGCGCTTCACGCTGGTCGGTCGCTAAACGCGTCGAGCTGAACTACTTGCGTCGCGCCAATCGCCGAGCATCGCCACTTAAACCGCTACCGCTAAAGTGTCCGCTTAAAATGATCGCCGTTCATTTTTCCCGGTTAAACGATGGAAAAACGAAGGTCACACCAATTGATTAATAAGTGATCTTGAATTATCGAGAAAAAGTTCGGACGCCTCGCGTGAATTGGTGAAACTTTTACCATTTAAAAAGTTCGTTTTGGGTTGATACAAAAGTGTAACCTGATGAAAGTGTCGCGTAACAGTTGAGTGATTTCATTGATTTATTCTGTGAATGAGCGTGCTATCTTCATCAATTATAGAGCAACAGATTTATTTCATTTTGAACGATTTTCATATGGAAAATGTTGAATGATTTCTACCCTCCTTTCTACCCTCGGAATCAATTTGTCAATTTTTAATTATGGAATTAGTACTATAAACACAAATAGACCTTGTGATTGTAAGTACCTTCTTATTCTATGAAAATTTAAAACTATTATATTTTTTTAAACGGAACTTCAATGGAAAAAAATTTATTTTATAATTTTGATCTTTTAACTACTTTTTTGCTTATGTTGAGAATATATAAATACGTTATTCGATGTGTATCAATGCTTGTCCAAAATAGTCACCGCCGCATCAGGTGTGCCGTGAGAAAATTTTATTATTAATCAATCTTTAAAAGACTGCTGAAAAAATGATATTTCACTGAAATAATATAATAGGATAAAGTGTGCGAAGTAAAGAATAATAATTATAAAAAACCGTTGCATCGAGAGTTAAAAATGTATATAAAAGTTTATACGAGTATAATTATTGGATAAAGTTTCTAATCTAATAATTTTTTATCAAATATTGGAATTCCGTGCTCTTTCTCGTGGTTATAGATAAAACTGTTGTTACTTCAGGAGACAATTATTTCAGTTTCTTAATTAAAATTTCCATTTACCGTCTTGTGTAATTAATATATAATACTTAATACGAAATGTTATATAAAAACTTTTCTAGCTTTTATTTTCTTTTAATTATTCAATAATTAAATACAAGTTACATAACTCGTAATTAACAGTAAACGTTAATATATAGTAAATGAAATAATTTTCTTCGTAAGACATTTTTGTAATAAGGTATTTTAAAATCTATTATATAACAGAATAACAAAATATAATTGAATTACCTAATGGTTTGAAACAAGACAAATATTATAAAATATTCTACATAAATTAATCCAAATATAAAATAATCTGTGCACTGTTACTTTAGCCACGTATTCTTTTTGAATCTTTTAAATCAAAGCGTTGTAATCTGTATTTATTATATGACTCAATGGAAGTTTTTACTTATTTTTTAACGGAACCACGTTTTAATATTTCTGTGTTCTACATTTATTACATGCATTATACGCAAAGAAGCTTTGTCAGTGAAAAAGGAGACTTTAATAAATGAGGGGTATATTATATAAGGGAGGCAGAAGTAATACCTTGTCGATAAAGACATCTCAAAATAAACGACTTTCATAATTTACCTTTAATAAGACTTTTCGGTTGTTTTGATGGTTGCTTTCGGCAAAGACATCCTTCTATATTAAGTATAATTGGCTAATCACAATATTTATTAAAATAAGTAAAAAAATTCTATAAATGTAAATACAAAATTCAATGTTATTTTTGAATTCATTGCTTTTTTATTGGTGATGTATCGATTAATTTTTCAGCAAATGCTAATTGAACATTTCAATTAAAATTAAATCACAAATTTTTTATGTTATGAATTAATGAAAATTGTTTTTAATTTTTTCAACAATAGATATTACACTTCTGAATATAATAATATAAATATTATTCATTTGTAATTTTCTGTGTTGAAGTTATACAATAGGTACTAAAAAAGTTTCGTATGTACTTTAAAAGCATTGAATTGAAATCATGTTTCGATATATTTTATAAATCGAATAAGGATGTTTAAATTGTTAAAATAATACTACGAATTACCTGAAAAAAAATAATAGACACATAGTTGTACGAACATTCGTAGTCTATTCGTAACTTTTTAATTTTGGAACAAGAGAATCCAGGACATTTTTTCCCCGATCGCTTTTGATCAATTATTGATAGTAAACAATGATAGTCAGAAAAGAATCTTAAACGATTTTTGATCAACCGCTTTGAAGCTGTCGATTTCGTAATATGTATGGAAATAAATGTTTTGTAAAGTCTTCTATATTCATCGATATTTTCCGGTTGGTTGTGTATAAAGGAACCTGGAGAATGTAGTTTAATAATGCACCAAAATAAGCTATCGATATCGTGTGAACAGTTCATTGTGTTTGTCAGTCACCTTTATTCGAAACTATTTTTTATTTTCATAAAACCACACAAAATTGTTTTTACATTTTAAACATTTTACAATTATTTTTATGTGATAGCAGTGAAGATTTGATTGATTATTCAACTGATTAGAAAAAAGAAATAATATATGTCAATTAAAATTCCACCAACACTTTATCTTGAATTTTATTAAAAAATTTTCAATTTACTAGAATCTTAAAAAAAAATTGGCGATTTATTTGACGCGTTAAATTTGAATACAAAATTTTAAAATAATTTCATACGTAGCGAGCAATTTTAAAAATTCCTTCATGAATTTTTACTGAAAAAGTTTTCGAACAGCGTCAGTTGCAGTAGATGTCAAGCAATTATTTAATTATTTATCTGCTAGTATAAATTATGAAATAAAAACGAAGAAGATATTGTCACCTTCAAACATGAAATGAAACATAAATTGGTATTTAATTCTGCGTGCACTCTGCAACAGATATTATCAATTAAATTAAAAATTTAAAATAACAGGATTGAAACAAGTTCTTAAATAATTCAATGAATGAAATCATTGAATTACATCAATTTAATATCGATCAAAAGTAATCAGATCAACCACATCCGTCATATTCATAATTGTTTATAATATGATTGATTTCGCGAGTAGCTTATTAAAGATCTTTCATAATTGAGGTCAAAATTATTTATCTGCTATCAAAATATTAGCTCGTTGCATACAAAATGATCAATTTCGAAACATAAAATATTAAGTTGTTACATATTAAATGGTCAATTTTGAAAGGTATAAGGTGTGACAGGATTTGATAACATAAAAGTATCACAAAATGGTACTTATGATACATCAATTTAAAGCTCAAAGTTTCATGAAAATTACTATATAAACAATTCAGCAATTTTATAATATTAACATAGAATGAGTGATTCTTTGTTGAAATCAGTGCTGGGTAAAGTAATTAATAATTTATTTTATTTTGGCAAATCAACGAATTCTGTTTTATGCTTCAGGCTCCTAAAACAAAATTATTTCATTTGCAGTTCAGCTGTTTATGTAAAATATTATTTTATTTCAAGTTTGTAGCATTTAATATTTGAAATTCCCTCTCTCGAAATGTTATCCAGGTATTTGGAGCCAACCAATTTGCAGCTTAGTATTGTCTATTATCTAATATCCAATTTCCAATCAGCAAAATTCCATTAGAATCGAGTCGGATCAAAATATGAATTGAAACGTATACTCGATTCAAGGTGCAACTATGATCGATTGAAATATACGATTTTGAACATTTATTAACACTCTGCTCTGCAAATGAACGTAAAGGATTTTTTTATTTGATCTGTCGCAGTACTTTTATTTGAGAAATTTAACGCAACTATCTAATAATAGATAGTAATAAATGTCTTATATACTTCTTAATCCTTTTAGATTACTCTGATCGGATATATCTGCCCAAGTGAAAGTTGTCGCTGTGACCTGATGGTGGATTTATCCGTTAAAAATTATCCATTCATTATAACCCAATTATACGTTCAGTAATTACTATTCTGATTCATTATTATAATACCCATACAAATTTCCCTGCATTTCTAAGTGAAAAGCGATCATCTGCCAGAGAAATTTCTAAATATTTTTTCATATAATAATTTTAAGACACGAGTATCTTAATAGATTCTGTAGGAAGTGAAATCTGCATTAATCAATGTAGCTTCAAAATATATGGTCTCATTAAAAAAAAATGCAATTGAATTTTTCTGATGCACCGATGCACAAAAGTGCATGCTACAAATAGAACTTTATGATTATTACACAGGGTGTTCGGCTTTTATTTTTACCAAACGCTCTCCAGGGCTTAGTTTTTAAATTATTGATGAAAAACACCTATCAATCAGAGCATGCATAACGCACATGCTCAGCCGCGGGGGTGTCGGCTACGAACCGACACGGTGAGTAGTTTGTTCGCTGCCATGGTGAAGCTATTACCCCCTCGAAAGATGCCCATCCGTAGCTGAACATCCTTTATCTTAGAACAAGCATCTTAATAGTTTCTGTAATATAAAGTAATAAATCTGAAATCTATTATTTTGACTTCGAATTGTCGATCACAAGAAGATAGAATAAATGTGCATCCTAATTCTGTGATTTAATAGTGAATAAAAAGTGAGAAGTATAATTTAATTTACTTCTGCTTCTGATTCTTGCAACATAGTTGAATTTCATTGAGCAAAAACTAATCAAGTAGTCACCATTAAGAACTTTATTAATAGGTTCGGTACAGTGTTAATGAAAGTGCGTTTCATGTCCCGGATCCGTACATTATAGTGATGTGATTTGTGCAACGACGAAGATGACGAGAGTTGCACGGTGTTTAACGACGGAATGCTAGCCGTATCGGTAAGTGAATATTTACCATAACTCCTATAAATGGCATAGAATTTTTATGACGTGATTTTTGCTATTGAAGTAACCTGTCCAAGTTTCAATGTGATCGGTCAAACTATAAATAAGAGAAACCAGATCTTTTTTTGCTTTCTTATTGATAATTTTCTATCCGAATCATAATTAGGCAGTCAGTTGTAGATTCTTCAATAGTAGAAGTATCATCGAAACGAGCATTTTTTAACTTCAATTTTAATTTTAAATTGAGAGAATATAGAGGATGATGAAATACTGTAAGCTTTTCAGGGGTAAATAATTAAATTATAGTAGAACCTTCCTTATTCGATCTAATAGGGGGATAAGTGCTTAGATACCGGAATTTTCAGATAATGGAATTTTCAGATAATGGAACAATCAATTTTAATACTCGACTGCAGTAGGTAAATTAACAGTCCACTTATACAAGTTTTACAATGTAAGCAACTGCACTGAATTGCATTCGTTTTTTAATATATAAAATTATATATAAGACCTTTTCTTTAACCCTGTAATTTCTTAGAAGAGTCTCTGAATCCACAATTGCATATTTATTTATTGTCTACTTCGGATAGATTGTAAATAAAAATGTGAAGTTTAAAAAAAGGTACGCATAAAAGTTATAGTCATATAACTGTGATCCAGTGAATAAGGTCAGCAATGAAACCTACCCAACAAAAATTTTGATTGCGAAATGTGGTAAAGAATTCGTTAGCAATATGCCAAAAATTGTCAAATAAAAACATATGTATATAGTGATCTACTTGAGGCAATATCAAGGAAACAATGCAGCAGGTGTGTAATAGAAACGACAAATTAAAAAGGAATAAAATATATTTTATAATTTTTGATGATCCAAATCATTTTATAAAACGTTTCCTGTATCGCATAGAGTCGTACATTCGTCATTTGAGAATTTATGCCTTTTAACAATCGTGTTTACAACAGCCTTTCTAAAATTTACTACGAACTTACTCGGACATATAAATCGACCAGGAGCTGGGTCAAAACAAGTTTACATTACGCTCCACCGAAGTTTCAATATCATAGTTCGCAAGGGATAACTTACCACCTGTGGGTGTTTACGTTATATGGGTGTTGCGATGCAGAAACACATATCGAACATATAAAATTGCACCTTTGATATTTCACACCGGAAACACTGAATACTACAATTGATATTTCTCTTTAATTTTATGTAATTAGTAATTTAATAGTTTCATATAACATTGTTGCGAATCATAATGAAAAGTTTTAACTTTCTGTGGAAAATAAATGAGGCATTTTGAACTAAAAGGATGCAAGTGACGTTTTTATTTTTTATTTATAACATTATATTTAACGATTTAACTAACCATGTCTGCTTTCAATTTAAAATTTTCAAAAAACTTCACTTGACTTAACGTCACTTTTAGTGATGTTGAAGTATCAGTTCCACGTGTATAAAGTTTAAAATTTAAAGGAGAACGAGGGTGTCGTGCAATGATTGCAATGCATTTTTGGTGCCGAACATCTGAAGAAGTTTAGATTAGATCAGAACTCACAAGTGCTCGAAACTTGTTAGACGTGAAATGGTGACCCTCTTTAGAAACATGAATGTATATGTAGCTATATGTCAGTGGATGGGGGTCTGTACATAGCCAGGAAATGTAGGAGCACAGAAAATTATTAGGTTGGCAACTAATTCATGCTCTTCTGGCTAAAAATCATCCAAGCTTTTCTTCAAAGAATTACTATAAACATTGCAAAGGATTAATACACGTGTAATTAAGATATTATATTTGTTGGAAAGGGAGAGATTTGGGTAGTTTTCCATGAGAAACTATTTTGGAATTCTTAAAAATAAATTCCTGTGATGAACGGTGAGAAATAATTATTTTCTGGACTTTTTCCCATTCGATGGCCTATTCCCTTTGAATTCTAGCTTATGATATCCTTAATTGCAAAGGTTCAAACCTTTCTTGGGTTTCTTAATTACATCTATAATTTTACCAGCACTCAAGCCATATTTTCTACGGTTTTGATAACAAATATAGCAGCTCGCTAATTAAAAATTCCTAGAATTAAGTATGTCTTAAATTGAAGGTCTAAATCCATAAATACTTCAGAAAAATTAAAAATTAATGTTTTGTTAAGAAAGCAATGCAAAAAATGTTTTTACGTTTTTAATATTTTTTATTTTTATTTCAATGTTTATTATTTGACAGTAAAATGTAAACATTTAAAATTTCTCGGAAACTGAATTTTGAAAAAAAATGCTACAAAAGAGATTTTTCATTTTTAGCAACATGACATCAATATTCGTCATTTTCCCGATATCTATGTACTATTAATCGTTATGACATGTTCTGTTTTCCACTTTTATACTGCTCGACATCATGTTAAACGTAAAATATGTTTTGTAATTTTGGAACGTCGGTATATTTCGTTATTCGATTTTAGCACCGTCCAATGTGTAATTCTGTTTAAAAAACTGTACATTCATACAATTTTTTTTAAAAGTCAAAACATTTTAAAGTAGAAAGGTTTGATATTGGATACAGTATTTATACATAAAATGCTGAATAACAAAGTAAAGTGTCCGAAGATTTTTAAATTTGTTAAATTTAATATATCACTTAGGCTGTTAACGTTTAATATATTATAATTACAAATAATTCAATTTATCCAAACCCGAACTTTTCAAATTTAGATTTTAAATGTATTTTATGTAAATTGAATCATTGATAATTAAATTCAAATAAAATGGTAATAAATCGTTCAAGTTCTGAGCAAAAAGGTTGCTGAAATTTAGACTAAATATTCCTAATAATTCTTCAGGTTATAGGAAATCTAATTAATTTCCATGAAAGAAATTGCTGAAAGGATGAAGGAATGTTCCTCTTAAATGAACCTTAAGATTTCGTTGAATACAATTATACAAAATAGCCTGGTGCTGTGAATACAGGGGTTCGACAAAGCTTCAATAAGGAATGGTTGAGTCGATGTTTAACACTGAAATACGTGGGGCATGAACTTCCATCGATAATTTACGATCAATAACGTTTAATAACACCAAAGAAATGACAAGAGGGTAAATGAGTAAAACGAACTCAACTTGAACTTCATTTGTTTAAAATTAGATTGAAAGAAACTATTTTACATAACTTCGTTTTCATTTTCTTAATAATTACTAACATACAAGAAACTGGTCTCTTTTAAAAAAAGAAAAAAAATATTGACACATGGAGAGTGGAATAACCCTTTAGTCATGAATAATTCATGTAGCTCAGTTTGCTCGCTTCATGAATCACGATGGACCCCAACTCCATACTTACACGATTTCCTTACGACGCACAATTTACTGAATTTTTTTTTTGTGGCAATTCTTCCGAAGACGAATCGATGCTCTTAAGGAATTATATCAGTAGGAAACAGGAAAGTTTGCTAAAGATTATTAAACCGACTGAATATTGATCAGAATCAACAGAAACGATGATTGATCGATGAGTTGATGTTCAACACGATTAACAACCTACGCGAATATGACAGCGTAAGACAAATGACTTACGCTACCATTTAAAAGTATTTAAATTTTATATTAATCGTAAGTGTGAAAAAGTATTACAGTGAAATGTACTAAAGGTTTTGTAAATCAAATATTTTTAACAGTTTAGACATGGATCCTTCCTTCAGTATATGTTATATATTTTGATGAACAGTTTATTGAGCTCTGTTACGAAATTAAATTGAAGCTTTAATAGAAATGTACTGTTTAAAGGTATGTCCAATGTTTTAAGTAATTCGTTCGTCGTGTTAGCAATGATTAAAATATCGTTTACGATAATTATGCTATGCACCGAATACACGTCCATCGTATAATTTCTAATGCATATTTGCATAGTGTTCATTATTGGATCGCAAAAACGGACGTGAGGGCAATTTGTCCGAACAATATGATACGTCATAGCCCAAACAAAGCCAGTATATTGTTTTGGCATCGAACACAATCTTATCGCTTTAGAGAGAAAGGTAGAATATACACAACAAAAATTAGTTACTTATTGTCAGATGAGAAATACAATGCCACGATGAAAGGGTTAAATACGTATTTTCCATAATTTTAATTTCAATAAGATTGAAATTAAATTATCACAAGAATTTCTCAAGGCATAAATATTTAATTTACCAATTTAATTTTCCATTCTCCCACTTAATCCCATTAAAACAATGTTAATGATATTCCTATTTATGAATAATTCTGAAATTCAAAGATACCGTAATTATAATATTAATAAGGAACATCTCTCGGTATGAATAGCAATTAAAGTTCTTGAATTCTCTCTGGTTAAGCAATACATATCCCTAAACTACTCAGTGCATTGTGTTGTAGATTAGGTGTATAAAATATTATATTATTATATTGCATCATTTCATTAACATAAATGAATTGCACACAGATTCTTAATAAAATTATCGAAAATATTTCTTATTTTTAAAATTTCAATTCCTTGCTCTATTTGTACACAATGTTGCACAGTTTTAATAGATAATAAAATTTTGATGGACCGATCATAAGATTTCTTTAAATAGATTTCTAAAGTAGCAGAAAATTATTCATTATTATTATTTCATTATTATATGTAGAGATCAGAAATGTATTTGTTACTCGAATTGCTGGGACAATCGAATTTAAACTTTCTGTGGTTAACCCTTGAAATGAAAGGATTGATCGTTCGTCTTTTTAACGTCAGTGCCACTTCGGTGTCACCTTCTATCGATCACACCTAAAATTTACTACATAACTAATATAATATTCCCGAAATAATCAATTTTGATAAGATTGAACACTGACGCTACTTCAAACAGTTTAAGAAAACAAATGTCGAAGACATTGAGAAACTTGAACTTTCGATTGAAGATATTTCAAAAAAATTCATCGATCAATGTTCTGTAAAATTGTACATGTAAATTCCTTTTCTTTTAAGTCAAAGAAGAAAAGTGTTCTCTGAAAGTTACTCAAAAACCTCAAAATATTATCAAAGTTGTAAAATGTTTCAAAAATGTACAATTATCATTTATAGAGGGATATTTAATTCACCAAATTTCTCGTTTTATTTTACATTCTCTCTAAATGAACAAAAAGTTCATATAACGTAGTTTTGAGATACAATGGTGTACCTATTACATTTTGTCAAGTAGTTGAAGGATAAGTATTCATTCTAAATTGATGATCGATTTCATTACAGTCAGCGACTGAAAATTAATTAGCCATTACCTTAAGCGGGGAAATTGACATGAAACGATGGTATTTATTGATTGGAAAATAGTCGCTTTAATGGAAGTGCTAATTAATTATTAATCTTTTTGTGGTATGTTTGTATGTCCAAATACCGTGTTAAGATACATACTCGATTTTCGATTCATCGAGAGCAACTTTAATTAATTCCAGACAATGCTACAATAGAAATATTAAAACACGTGCTGCTCTTACATAAATTAAATAAAATCGAATATTATTCAGAATAGAACCAGATATAAAATTTTATCTTCCCATTTACTGATTTTTTTATTTTATTCATGTGTACTTTTCTAAAAAAAAATTTAATAAGAAGTTTAACCTGTTTTAATTCAGAAAACAATTGCAATTTTTATGACTTGCTCCATAAAAGCTTGCATTCAGAAGAAGCTTTCTTTTAAGCTTTAACCCACCATTTTATTTCGTCTTTTATGTCACTTAATTTGAAATTGTAAACAGAAGTTTACTTAATATCTTTTGTTTTTTATACTTTTCAGAAAAATTATTTTTAAAATTACCTATTATTTTGAGGAACTAGGGTGATGCAACTCGTTATGTTTTATTATTTATAATATGTACAATGAAATGACCTTTTTAGCAAAATACACAATGTAAAATATATTTGAATAGATATTTTTACAACCTTTATAAGAAATAAACAAGAAATAATTAGGGCAAAGGTATATTTCATATTTATGAGATTTGGGCATGGGGAAAATTAGGAGGAAAAACCAGAGTAGTAAAAGCAGTCATAAGAAAAACTATAAACCATCACATTAATACACGTGTTTCATTATACGTTTATGGCAAGTATTTGACAGTAACGGTCGTTTTTGTCTCTTAAACAATACATTCCATTAACTAAATACCATAAACCATGTATCTGGGTCCAAAAACTGGCATAAACTTCAAAGATTATATCGTGTTGTTTGAATTATTCTGATCGATATTATAATGTACAGGGTGTTCTAAAAATACATACGCCCTGGGAAAATCTTAGCTCGTTTCCATGCACAGTATAATACTTTCATTAAACGAAAAAAAAGAATACATAGACATATTGTGTCAGCCTTTCTGAAAACATAGGATGCGAAGGAATTCAATTTTATCCTTCACCATACTTTACCAATCTTCAAGGAAATAAAAACAGCAGCCAATTTCAATTACGTGAACCGTCCTGTACAATCACTAACACAGTCGATGGAGGAATATGCTTTTATAGAATATTCAACATGCAATAACGAATTAGAAATAAGCAGGATTGCCGATTGAAGTTCTCTGTTATTTCAGGGAAATTAATTTTGATAACATTTGTTTGACTGCTTATTCATTCCATTAAAATTGTAAATACACCTACTCATTATTAATAAACATAGAATATATTAAGCTGTGTATAGACATTAGTGATTTTTCACAATATTAAAATTTTCTCAAAAATAAGCTGTTTTTACTATTCTCTTTTTTCTTTACGATTAAACGTTATTTAATTTTTATGTACAATAAATTTCGATTTTTGAATCAAGTTTATTAACCAAGGGAGCCCTCGAAGGGTTGATAGCCCTTGGCTCCAGAAAACTCAATTCGGACCTGTCTCTAATAAATAAATTTAAAAAAAGTGAAGAGTATTAAAAATTTGTTTTAAAAGTAAACTGTTCATCAAACTTGCATACCTTTATATTCTAACTAACTTTGACCGTCCGTCTATGTTATATCAGTAGAGTATTCAGTTAAGAGGTAAAGTTTCCAAGATTTCAAAGTACGGTTAATAATACATACCTCTCCGAAAAGAACATCCAGAGGTATCTATACTAGGAATCTGTTCTTATTCAGTAAGTAGAGCTTTCCTTTAGCTCTACCAGGTATCTTTTTCGACCTATATTCGGACGAGAATAATTTCGTGCACCTCTTGACTTTTCAGTTATCAAATCCGTAATTTTGCGAATTTCGATATGTATCAAGTAACGTTTTACTGACAATGAAAAAATATGATACTTCTAAAAACTAAAACCGAAATTGATATTTTAACTATTCAGTTTGTAATATAATAGAATTTTTTAATTAAGAACTTGATCTTCCTTTCTTGTTCCAAAAATAATTTAATAATATTTGTAAAATTATACTCTTCCATTAAGCACCATAAAACAATGTTCTAATATTATCTGCCTCTATTTATGTTTCAGATGCAATAAAAGTCAACGAAGAAAGTTTCGACATAACAGGACTTTGATGATACCAAAAGGAATTAAATTCCTTATTCACTATGTATTGTGCAAACACGAAAGGAAAGACTTCGTTTTGTTCAGACTCATAACAAGAATTTGATGAAGGAATAAAATTATACAAAGCCAAAATGTCGTTTCCGGATCTGAATATGTCAGACAACGCGTTGACAAACGAATATATTGTCAATTCTGACATTGATCAAGTGTTTGCCAGCAACATACCTCAATTATCGACGATGACTCCGATCATTGCTAACGTTACATTGCCGAGCATCACGCAGCCTGGACAAGCTGATCTTTTGGAAAGTTTAATCATTCCATTATATGGGACGATATTTCTACTTTCGATGATTGGAAACTCTTTGGTGCTAATTACCCTCGCACGTAACAAGAGGATGCGAACTGTAACCAATGTTTATCTGCTGAATTTGGTAAGTAAAATTTATCAACAGTTTTTTTTCTATGAATTTATATAACAATTTTTGCATATTCTTTTGAATATTTTATTATAAAAAAAATATAACTGGACGAATCTTTCTAAATGATTCTTTGGTCTATGTATCGTCTGAAAATCTTAACTGTTAATGTATTATATCAAATGACTATTGCGTGTGAGATTACCAAATATTAAACTTTAATTTAATTAGCATAAGTGCTATTTCGCAATACTTTTATGTCATCGGATCATATTAGATTTTCTGATATGCAACAGTCTAATAGAATTATTAAGAATTGCGAAGACTTCTAAACAAATAATAATTGAATGAAACAACGTCTGATGAATATAAAGTAGAAAAGGCTGTACAAGTCGAGCCTGATTTCGGCCTGCTTCCATAATGTGTAAATTCTTGTCACGTAGGTTGGGATCTGACAAGAAATATTAACCAAGTGTCCTTTCGATTTTGGTGAAACTTGGATACAACGTAACATTTGAAAAAATGTTCCACATGCACCTTTTTGTGGGCAAAGGTTTTTATCCAGGGGTTGGAAACGATCCCTTAAATTAAGGATGAAAATGTGATCACTAGATTGCGTTAATTTGTTCATTTATGTGCTTTTGAATTCTAAATTTACCTACGTAAATCATTTCTGAAAAAATTAATTTACTTAAATGAATATATAAAAGGTTATGATACATTTGCAACCTTTCCTTACAGAAGGGTAATGTATGTGGAGTATCTAGCAAATTGAAAAAAGAGATTATAGAAGACGTACGAATTTTTAAAGTTTTAATTTTGACGATATTAATATTAAAAATAATTTGGAAACAAAATAATATAATTCTTAATTAATCAATTTTATAAAATTTAGTGTACAATTAAGAAATATTTAGAAATATAATTAAATTCTTCGACGTTTATAATTTCGCTGCAATAATTGTCGCCATAAAAGTGTAACTTTCATTTGAGCCATTCGTGCCCGAGAAAGGATAGCAATCCTTTGACAGTCCAATAAAATAAATTGCAATAAAAAAAGATATATTTCTTTTGTGCTATAATGTATCTCGGATCTCTGAAAGGTTAGATAAATCTGTATTTTCGAATAAATTCTTATCTCTTGCAATGATTTGCTTTGAGTTTTTGTCGTCACTCCGAATGATCGAAAAAAGTGATTCATCGTCAAAAGTACTTTTCTATCTCTTGTTTTTTTTCAATTTTAATCCGTTTCACGATGCTGAAGTATGCTACTAACTATTGATTTGTGTTTGTCTACAACCACAGCTTTTAAACTTTCGTATTTATATTTCTCCAACAAACAACATTCCCAGCGGTAAACAGTTTCTAAAAAAGAATTCTCATTCAAATTGTATTCCTTTAGTTTGATCCTGGCGTTGACAGTTTGTCCCTCGTCAAATCTGTTTACAAAAAAGGGAAAAATGAATTACAACGTAGAATATTGCAATTTCTATCAAGATTGCCTTCAACTCGATATCGAACCGTTTTAATTTTTCTTGTGCGCTTCGTGTCTGTTTCCGCGCACCGGTATTTATACTAATAGTACATAGTGTATTTATCTTCACTTTGCGTTTCATTCAATCGTTTGTTCAAAATTGTTTCCTATACTATCCATTTACATTGGGTATGTACATTCTGTTGCGCGCGTGTACAATAGAATCGTTTTTAATCAAACGGAGCAAAAATGTTTTCACTAGTTCAAACAGAATTGTAGTAGAACGTCCATTACCATTGAATACTAGAAAAATCTACCCAGATGAATATTAAAGCCTATGAGACTAACTAAGCCAAACTGAAAATAAAATATTTTTATTGATACCTAGTAATTTCTAAAACAACACAAAAATTAAATTATAAACAATATAATACTAAATAAAGAAAGATTAATAAAGCGTTACAGAACGTTAAAAAAAAGAAATATAGTTTTCTTGAAAAATTTTCAAGATGATGATTTTTTCAGGATCATGTGGATACAGGTGAAATAAACCTTGTGTTGAATGTTTCGATTTTCTTCGTTTACATGAATATTTATATGGTAATATTTATATGGTTACAAAAGTATGTTACATATGAAGTTAATACTACTGCACAGAGAGGCTCACCTGCAGATTTGAGGAAAAAACTCAGAAAAGAAGATTTTAAATTCTTTATTCAACTGAGATTCAGCTCAAGTTGGAAAGACGAATTAAATTTCAGTTTTAGTAAGGTTTTTCATTAGCCGTTTTTAATTAAGAAATTTCAACTCTAGCAAACTTGACGATAGAATAATAATGAATATCAATGTAGAAGCTAGAAATGAAATTGTTACTCGACAAACAAATTTTTGCATTTTTCGTGGTGAACATGAGAAATTGTTGATGGTATGTGCGTTGAAGTTTTTCAAGAAGAAATATATTTTGTAGCTCTTTCTGGTATTTTTCTCGCGCGAACTTTCGTCATTTTTCTGCCGAACATATTGCGATCTCCTTAAAAAAATTCTCATCTATTTTTATTTCTTTCTTTTCTCATATGTAGTTTTGTAAAAATGTGATCAGTAAAATGAAATTTTTTTTTATGAAACGAAATTTTTAAGAAAAATTGAACTTTGCACGAAGCTAATTTTATTTAAAATTCAGAAATTATGGTACGCTTCGTAATACGTGAATATAATTTCATTAGTGAATTATTCAATTTGAAATAACGAACGATGCTTCACCGTTCTTGCTAAATTTTTTAGCCATGTCTGAAATTTTTAGTTGAGAAAGAACTAAAATCATGTATTCCAATACGTCTTCGTGTTCTTGGGAGTTAGCACTCTACTGAGAATCACTCTCAGCTGACTGGTACCCACTTTCAGCAAAGTATCAATTTGTAAGAAATGCTATCGACAGTTTTTCGCGCAAGTTTTACTCTTGAGCTGGCTCCTACACTACGAAGAAGATACTTCTACATAGCTCGTTTCTAGAATTGCAAACCTGTAGAAGAAGTAGAAGAGTAGAGGATCGTTATCTTGGAGGTCCATGAAGGATGCAAGGTTAGATGCTCCCATCTAGGGTAGCCATCTTAACTAACAAGTATCGAAGGAACACGGTGAGAAAAAGGTCTTGAAGGGAAATCCTTATCTCGAGTACAGAATTTACTGATCGGGGGGTTCAGAGGTTAAACACTGTGTCTATCTTCGCAAAAACACAAACCACCAATCAGCCAATTCATTCAGATAAAGACCTTCATCAATCACATCTTGATAAAGCGACTTATAAACGAAAAATAAATTCTTTTCATTGCAAATGACGCAATCGGATTATTCATCAGCACACTTTTTAAAATATTTAACTGGAAAAATGGATACCACACGAATCGTGTAAAAACAAAAATCTCCTATTATTTCGCGCAACAGGCGATGAATAAACATTGGAAATACGGTTTCACGGATAACAGAAGGATTATCTATTGAAAAATATTTCCATCCAAACAAACCGTCACGAATCAAACATGTTGCAGGATCAAATCGAGGAAATTTCGTGATATTCAATAATACCTACTTGTAAAAGTTGTAAAAATATTATGACAATTGGAATTCTAGTTTGACATTGTACCTTACTATTTTTTACGCAGAATGCGTCGAAAATCAAATCTTTGCAAAAACAATTATGCTATCACAATTAAAAATTAAATTCGACTTTTACAAGAAATATTTTTTTTAGAATTTCCATGTTTTTCCAGATATTTGACTGCTCTTTGAAAAATCTGGTACACTGTATTCGTGTATCTAATTAGTAAAAGGAAGTTAGACAGTGCCGAATAAAAATGTTTATATATTCATTCAAATACAATCGAAAATAATGATAAATCACTATGGATTCATGGTTCGACAATGCAATCCTTCCAATCTCGATCGGTACTCGGCTCATTGTAAATCGGCGACAACCAGTATTCGGTCTTAATCGCGACAGCATCAGTCAGTGCCGCTTCTTAATGCTTTAATTTACGACGTCGTTATATCGTATTCGCGATTCGCTTGTCGTTTCAGATTCTCTGATGGAACTTTGAGAAATGTTCCGGGTTAAATGTGCTAAATTTCGCTTTATAGATTAAACGGCCTAGTCTGGAGAATAAAAGAGACCTTACTGCACGTATAATAACGTTGGGCACCATATAAATATTGAAGCAGAGGAAATCCGTGTAACGTAATACATTTTAAGATACGTACGCAATGTAACGATACATTTAGTGTACAGATAAAATATTTCTGCGAATTAAGGACTAACTTTGTATCTGGCCATGTGGTTAAGCTTTCCCGAGGACATCTACATAGAAAGGATACGCACCAATCAAGGAGAACGATACAAAGGATGACAGAGGAGTTGCCTCGTCGAGGTGGTAACGAGGCCTTCTCGCATTTTCCATGGCAGTGTCATTCATTTCGGTATCTATGCGTTAATAAAGCATAGATTGTGAAAAATAAAGACTTTTGTAATTTATTTCTTACGTCGGTGTGAATTAGAGACAAGATCTATTTATTTATATTTATGAGTTCCTAATTTTGTCCAAGTATCATAAATGCTGTCACAAAAGTTTCAAAATAATCAAACAGTACATTGTGTTAGCCGTTTAGAATGGTATATCGACGAGTCGCGTCGTCCTGATTCCTTTAGATTACAATGTATCACGTTATTCCGAGACATCACGCTGATGCTCATCCCTGCTTTGTATTCATCAGACTTTACTGTATCAGCATATTTTCAAGTTTTATAGTTGACAATTTTCTACGTGTCAAAATCCTCGATGATATAAGAGCGAGAGAAACAGTATTTCCTCGATATAAAATCAGATCAATTTTTTTTGGAATTGATTAGGAAGGATGGGAATTTTATTAATGATTAAATCTATTCATTTTCACTTATTACGATAAAATTTATGGCACAATATGCAATCACCCTAGAAATTATTTAAATCAGTCTAAAAAGTATGTTCGTTTCTGTTTATCACTTACGAAATTCAATATTTTGTTGATTTTATGTTTCAGGCAGTTTCCGACTTGCTGCTCGGTGTTTTCTGCATGCCTTTCACACTTCTTGGACAAATGCTGAAGAACTTCGTATTTGGCATTACCATGTGCAAGCTCATACCTTATTTCCAAGGTATGTATTGTATAATTGACTATTTAAAATTTTCTACACTTTATTTTTATTATCTATGGTAAACTAAGAGGGCTCTTTATTTCTTAACGTATTGGAGAAATAAAAAATTGAAGCACAGTGAATATCGCACACCACAGTTGAGAATTGTCCAGGATTTGCTTCATTGCACGACGCATTGCAAATATTTTAACTGCAGTCATAGGGGATTCATTTGTAAGTTTAATTGTATTCGAGCTGGTAGATATAGCACATCCTACACCAGTTTAAAGATCCATCGGTGTATATGGAGGCTGCTTCATATAAAAAACCACTATTCACTTTGACTAGCTGTATAATTTAGGATCAAAATTTTGAATATTTTTTATATGGATTATTGCAGTGAAAATAATATTAAGTTCTTTTTCTAAAAATAGATGGCTTTTTAAATTCGATGACATTTAAAAAAATTCTTACCATCATTAAATTTCTGATTGGAGGTTTTAGGACTGTTGTTTAGGTATTTGGGCAAAGGTGCCATTTCTGTTGTTTGAAAAATACTAACAATTAGTTATTGTTGTCTAATTTTAAATGAAATTTGACATGTAGAATATTTTGAAATGATTTTAGAAGATATTTTTAATATATTCGAATTTTTAACATTTAATTATACAATTTATAAATGTCTGGTAATAGAGCAATTGTTTACATGAATTCTCGTCAATATTGAGTTAGCTATTGGAATACGACACATGATCAATAAGAGCAGCAATATTAACAGGTATGTTTGGATGCATAAACAAATATTAATTTAGTACATATTTGTCATTGAATAAAATAAAAAATAGCAATCAATCAAACGTTGTTAATAAATAAAGATAGAATGTGATTATACAGAGAATACAATTTTCACAAAATCATAGTTGTATCTGTTAAGTTAATTTCTTTTTTATTGTTAGATTTCATATGTTGTGTAAAGTTATAAAAGATTCTTTGCTATATTTAAAAGAGATTCTAGAAAAATTTGTCTTTAAATTTATGTTTCAAAAAGTGTATTAAAAACTTCAGAATAATGCCGTGTATTTAAATAATAAATGCTGTATCTTCGTTCCAGTTGCCCATTATTCAGTCTTTAAACAAAATACTTTTCCTTATGCTAGCATGAAAACATATTTTTCACTGTCTCGTTAATGAGCAACCTTCGTTATGCGTAGAGAGGCGTTGAATTAATAATTTAATGAGAATTAATGAAGATTTATAAACTACGTAGTTTTTGCTCTTGCTTTTCAAAACATTTTTTAAAAATTAATTTATAAATTTGTCATACATACAGGTGCTTGAAAATTTGAAAATTTAAATCAAATTATGAAGGTTAATTATTAAAAGTACACATTTATTTTTAGTTATTTTCTACGGAAATGAAGCAAAGTTTGCTTGCGGAGAAAAATAATAATTTCCTAAAAGCGCAGAAAAAATATGTAATTAAAATGTTTTTATTTTTTATTTTTTTTTACATGAATGATGTCAAGTAATTAAATAAGATTGGAAAAAAGAGGAAAGAATTTAATTGTCATTTGTTGCTCGACACTAATTTTTTTCATAATTATTTTCCTAAGAATCCTAAATAAATTCTAAAAAGAAAAGAAAATTAAGAACAAAAAGTTTATTAAACTCTGTAAACCCTTTCGTGATTTTCGGCCTACCCTGGTGTAACCCCTTGAAGCTACAACTTCAAGGTTCGTGTCAAGGGAAATTGCTTGACAAGTTAAGCTCCTTTTGATAAAAGTAGTAGCACTATCACTAGCATGGTGCACGATCAGTGGTTTTATGTGTCACGAATGTAATGTGTATTTCAGGACGTAAGAGAAATGTAGGTACAGTGAGAGAAGTGAGGAAATTGAAGGGAAAGAAGTTTCAAACAATGTATAACCTTTTAAATCTTTTCCTTGCTTCCGTACAACTGTCTGTCTTAAATTTGTTAATGAGGATAACTATCCGAGTGAAAAGTAGGGCAAAAGTTCTCTCCAACTATATAAGACTTTTACTTCCATCTAACAATGTTTATGAGCTCTAATAAATATTAAATTTATTGATTAATTAGTTTCATGAAGAAAGAACAATTAGTACAATAATATATCAGAGATTCCAGTTCATTTAATGGAAAATTAAACGATGGTGCTAGATAAAGCAATTCAGAATGAATTTATTATTGGTTGCTTTTTTATTTATAATAAATGGAATGATTGAAAGGATAAAACCTTTAAAAAAAACAAAGAATGAAAATTCCCGATCATGGAATTTATTCGCGAATAAACATATTTCATTAAAAATAATATTCTAAAATTGATATTTTAATTTCAGAATAGTTATATTTTCAATTTCTTTCAAGAACTTATATAATTGGTTTATTTGGAACTTTCGGAACAGTATAAATAAGACATCAAGGCTTTTTGGATTTCTGTTAATTATACATATTTTTATAGTAAACGCAACATTTCATAAACTTCAAGGCTGGTTTGAAGAAGTAAAGTCTATATCTAGGAGCTAAACTAATTCAAGTCCATTTTTTTTTTCAAAGTACCATTCTTTTACAGTTCTTTCTAGTACTTTGTAAGAATTATAGGGATATGTTCATATTGCATTTTAAATAAAGAAGTACTTTAACTAAAGAAGAATAAACTATTTCAATTTCTCTACAAAGCAATCAGTGACCGCTCTTGTTTTTCTGCTCCAGTGAAAAGTAATGAAAATGGACTTGGGCTAGTCTCACGTTCAGGTATAGACATACTAGGTTAACGAAAATATGATTGAAACCTGAAATAGTGAAAACAAAAATAAAACACGATTGAAATTAGAAAAGACGAAAGCTGAAACAAAATATCATAAAAATGCGAAAAGATGAAAACCAAAACAAAAGCGATGATGGAAATCCGAAAAAATAAAAGCAAAAACCAAATAACATTGGAATAACATCGAATGTTCCTCTCTCACGTATTGGCACAATTACCATAATCGCTTAATCGTTGGTGAAAGATTAAACTAATATGGTACTAAATACACGAATAGCAAAAATCAACGCTGGTTAATACCTTTTTGATATTTCACTAATGCCAGCAAATTAATTTCAGTCGCTTAAAGGGACAAATGATTTGCATGAATTCTATAGAAGATGTCTGGCAATTTGAATAGAAATTAGAGTTAAATCCTTCTTCAGGAATAAAATTATCTGTCAATGAAATGTGCCCTGATATGAATTAATTCAGAATTATGAAGTTGAAGGATTAGCTTCTCCATGGCTTTGCATTATTTATGGCGATTAAATAGTAGAAGTTAATCTCCAATTAAATAAGAAATTGGTCAGATTATTTTAAACATGGAGTTTGTATACATCAAATTGACATATCAATAAACTCAAGTCAGATCAATAAACTCTCACTATATTGCCAGTTGAGCGAGTTCAATTTCACACGAATATTCGACCGATTGCTAAAACAATTCAAATTTAATTTTATATTTTATACTATTTTTATTTCTTGGAGTTAAAAATTTATTCTTCGTTTGACGAATGTAAATGTAAAGTTATTATTCATGAACGTTTTCGTTTATTTGCCTTAAAAGTTAAAAGTTAATTTGACAAATAGCTTTCTTTTCATAAAACTTTAATGAATCAACCACGAAAGTTAATCAGTTCTTCTAAATTAATTGCTGCCTGTGTCATAAATTTCCTCTGGGCACAATTATCGGCTTGAGGAGTTAAAATACTCTGACGGCATCGTTCGCTACACGTATTCAAAGATTTTCTCAAGCCTTTGTCCAACATTTACATTGTAATAATTGAAGGGTATGCAGCAATTATAAGGTAGCTTCACTTTCTGCACATTTTTTGTTATATATTCTGTCTTGTAAAGAAGAACAGAATGACTTTTTAATTGGTTGAAAACGAAGCAAATTGTAAATATGCAATAAACGGAACTATGAAAGAATATTCATTACACTTGCTTCTCAATTAATTAAATAACTCGTTTTTTAAAATTATTTTTGGTGTAATTTAATGAGTGTATAAAAGATCGCTTTTATACCTGCGTGAATGAGCAGTAATTGACCATTTCAGAGAAATTATGAGGGGAAACTTAATTATTTTTTTATAAAAAACATATTTTCACGTAAGTACTTAATCAAATACTAAATTATTTTTTACTATGAAATCAATAATCAATGCTATATTTTTCTTGTGCATTAATAACTGTAAGTGTTCAGTTTTAACAAACTTTCAGATGAGATGAACAAATAATTTTCGAAGTCCCAAATTAAAATACCTATGTTGAAATATTCTATATAAAGTAAAATATCTGATGAATCGAGAAATAAATTGATTTTCGGTCAATTTAACAGAATCAATGAAGCGCACAGTGGATTGAAATAATTGTACTTTTTAGCCAACTGATCGTGAAATATAAAAGTTGTTCCCTTTCTTTCTCTTTCAATCGCGGCAATGATTGAAATTTAACAGGATTTATAAATATTGCGGGAAATATTTCAAGCTTTTAGAGAAGTACCAGTGATTATAAAAATGAAAACCGAAATTAGAAGTGTTAATGATAATGATATTAAATGATTTTGGTGATAAAACTGTAAATGAAAGTATTGTGATTGCGGTTTGAATCTAAATATATTTTTATTATCAGAACATTCGCGTATCCGTAATATATAACTAAACAGTCACAAAAAATTTAAACATAAACCCCATGCCAATGTAATATGATATCATTCGTTACCTTTGATAGCAGATGTTCCTGTGATAACCTTATAAAATCTACTCTTCCATGTAATAATGTTAATTTCAAGAGGAAAAAACCGCACCATTTCTTTGATTAACGTTTACTTGGGTGAACCTAAGGCAGCCGTGCAGCAACTGAATAAATCGCTTGGACTGTAAAAAACTCGACACGAAAGTATTTTCTTATGCAGGAACTTAGAATTTATTCGAGAAAAATTTATCTCTGGCTTAACTTGAAGAATCATTACACTTGTTACACGGTATTTTATTTTGCTCTATAAATTTTCAATTCAGTTTTAATGTCATTACATTTTTCAAACTGGATGGTTAAATACTTTAATAAATTCTGATCGGGTTTATTTGATATTTTTACAGAATTTCCGTAATAAAATTACCTTCAATTAGACGTACGAATTTTTTAAAATGAATTTTTCATTTAACTGTAGCAATGATAAACCTTGAATCTCTTTTAATTTTTAACATCTTTCCTTCAAAAATCTTCCATTTTGCAAAAAGATAGTATATTTCAAAGTACATAGAAGAATTTAAAGGCAATCTATTTTTATGATAGCATTGGACAAGCATATCTCAGAATTATTATATTATTACAGAAAAATAATGAAGGTAAAAAATGTTAGAAAAATAATATTTCATATTCCTGTGAAAGCATGAATCTGTGTTTAATGAAATAAAATAAATTCCTCTGTTTAATGTCTGATTCTATGAAAAACTTTATTTAAATTGTAATTTCACTGCAGTTGTTTGTTGACATTTAATTTGTATGGAACCAGAGGTGCAGCTCGTTAAGCGAAGGATTGTAGATACTTAAGTGATTAAGCATTCTGTTCTGAATAATTTTTTCACTTTCAAGCGGTGGAAAATGAAGAGAATCTTTATTAATTCAGCGTTCTGTTATTCCAAGAAAAGTACAGTTGAAAACGTTGTCTTTATTTCATAGATGTACATTAATAATATATCGCTGAAGATAGAAAAATTTGCAATTTATAATTAAAACTGTTCCATTTTCAAAAAAAAAAATTGAAATAACGTTGCTTTTAAAATTTTTTAAAATAAGTATAATCATAATTATTGTCAGATATTTTGTTTTTTATTCCTTAATATAACACATTATTAAATAATTTCTAAATATTTGATAGAATTTAACTCATTTCTGCATATTTTATATAAGATTCTGTATTTCCATGATCCTGATTTTTAAATCTGAAGTTGAATAATCGCATTATTCTCATTATTCATATAAGTTCACTTATGTGTAAAATACCCAATTTACGTAAATGAAATGAATGTTCTAATTTTATTTATTTTTAAAAAATGCTTTTCAGAACATAGGAAAATTTTATACTACAAATTTAAAATTATTACAGGACATGTATCAAGGTTACTTATCCTTTATAGCAGAGTTTCTGATGTAATTGAAACAAATTATGTAATATGAAACTACAGAGAAACGTTTTAAAAAAGTAATATCATTGAAAACCTTGAAATCAAAAGATGAAAACGAAGGTGTCATGAATTAGTACAATGTACCGTTCTTTATTCTCATTTCAAAAAATTTCATTATAAACAGTTTCTAATATTTGCTACCACCGCTTATAAAAAGTAATCAATATATATACAACAATTGCAACAATTTATTTATTTATTCTTGATCGCTACGAATCGAGGAATGATGTATTTCTGAATTTATTCGTGTAAACAGTTTCTGCAAAAATCAACTCGTTTGACCAATACTCGAAAAAGTAACACATTTTTGCTAATTGCTACGTGTTATTAGGTTCGTGCGGTAACAAATACCTTCTCCGTTTTTATTTTCAGGTCGTTAATTTCCTCAGCTTCTCCTCTGCTTATTTTCACTGCAATAATTATAAGAACGCCGTTTACCGGGCGTTTTTAATCCCCCACCTTATGAATCTAATATTTATGTAATTACGCTAATATTTTTAATGAAATCCGATTATTCGAACTTTTTAACGATAACGATAACGATACAGGCCAGAGACACTCTTGTTTAATATTTTGCTGAGAAAATTATTTTTAATGTAACGAGGGTTCCTTGACTTATGCGTGTAATTAAAAATGAAGACAAAAATTCGTCTACAATCGGGGCATTATTCTATTTTTGTTAATTTCGTGATCCTCTCACCACTTTTCAGTTTTATGATTGGAATTAATCGTTGCGATTAGAATCAATTTTAGTCGTTAGGAGATAGATTAATTCAAATAGGAAGTGGAGGCGGAAAAGGAACGCCCTGTTTGTATAATAGAACGATCATATAACAGAGTGGTCGTGTATCAGGATAATGGATCATCGGATATAGAATATTCTCTTCTACATATGTACACACATACTAGAACTTCATTTAAAACTGCACGCCTCTGTGCATAAAAGAACGGTTAGTGAAAAGAATAAATGAGTAAAACGAAAGAGGAAATCATTATTCGAATACAATTTATGGAAAACAGAAAAAAATTGCTCAAATAAAGCGGCATTAATTAGTCGTCATTTAAAATATACATTGATTGTTTTGTCACTTTGTCGGTGTTTGGTTGTAACGTTGGTGACAGCAACATCTTTACCAATGATAGGAATGTTGCTACCATTGTTACAGAAGCAAATTCTTGGGCAACAGTGATTTACGACACGAGTTCTAATCAGGGTTTAGTAGCTGTGGTTGCAAACCGACCAAGACAAGATACACACTATCTGTCGGTATTATAGCACTATATCATTTGATGTCTACCGCACGTTTAATACTGAGTTTACATTGCTACTGTTACTTGCACCAGCTACGTATTGACACAGATACAATTGCTTCTAAAAGTGTTAATGTGTTAAGAAATCTCGGCTTTTGTATTGAAAAGCTTTATAAATCTATTACTATTTACTTTTGTTTAAATTAATTATAAATTATTTTCTTACATTTATCTGTTCTTAATATGACACTATAATTTTTCATTTCTTTGTATGTAAATTTTTTAATGTAACTCAGTCATTTAGTAAAATTCAATCTTTGCCTTGTACATCCTTGGAAATCTATTCATGTGTACATAATTAAGGAAGACATCATAGAAAACAAGATTTAATACGGAATATAAATGGGATCGTTAAAAGAGTAAATGGAGTAGCGGAAATATTATAAGTATACCTTCAGACATACCATTTTTATTATAAATATGCACCGCTGTCCATAAATCTTATAAAATTTTGAATAAAGCCAAATGATAAAATTACTATAAAAATTCATGCTTATGATTCATTTTGCCTGCCTTTCCGCTTAGATACTACGGTTTTTAACATCATAAAACCAAACTCACGCAGGATGAAACACCCATGATAGCCTTTAAGAGTTAACGACGCAGTATTCTGGTTTCAGTATTATCATTTTCTAATTGGTTTTGATATCATACAAACGTATCGCGAATATCATTTGCTGCCTTGATCATATTATATTTAACATATCAAAGCCAAACACATCAACGTCACCAATCTATTAAGTGGCGCAAGTTTGTGGAATATTTGGTTCATGTGTATTAAACAGTGGATTTCGAATCACAGAAAGTTTGACATGATTTAATTATTATACAAATTTAGTATTACTTTTGATAATCTGAATAAATTAATACCTGAACAATTAATCTTCCGCCAGATTTTTGTAGATTTTTGAAAGGCAAAAACAGTAAACAAATTAGCCGCAGATTCAAACGATCCGGTATGCAGATGGCAATAGTAAAAATAAAGTTGCAAGTGGGGGTAAATGATAACAATTGTTATGTTTTTTAATGATATAAAAAAAAATTAGCGGGGGCTGAAATTTTACTCTTAAAATAGCCTTTAAGGGTTAAGAATGCTAGAATTTTCATAAGTGATCAAATTGCGTATTTTTAGGTTTTGCAGAAGTAAAAACATTATTTTTTCTCACAATAAATGTATGAAATTATTGATTCTGTTTCAGCTGTATCAGTCTCCGTTGGAGTATGGACGCTAGTCGCCATTTCTTTGGAACGTTACTTCGCTATCTGCAGGCCATTAAAGTCAAGAAGATGGCAAACTCAATTTCATGCCTACAAAATGATCGCTGTGGTCTGGACTGCCAGCCTTACGTGGAATGCTCCAATTCTGGTCGTTTCACAGCTCAAGAATATACGTGGAGGTATGATATAAATATCTTTATTTTTTAATTAATACTCCACCACTTTTAATTTAATTAAAAAAATATATAAAAAGACTGTCAAATAACTTGAAAAATTAAAATGAAGCACCGTTGCTAGAGAGAAATTAATGAAATATTCCTTCAATATTTCAAGATACATACTACTTCAGGCGTTTTTTATTTATTATAATGTCCACATTTTTTTATTCTTTAATTCAAAGCTACTGAATATTTCGATTATTACTGCTGTTTAACCCTCGGACGGCGGACCATGGAGAGAACCCTAACTTTAATTTAATTTTGTAATCCATATTATTTTCATTTTTTAAATTTTACACTAATCCTTTAATAATTATTCTTTCAATATGTGAAACACTTTAAATTTACATTAATATCTTGCATATATTTTGTAAATTTGAGTCTTGATTGATCTAAACTCTGCTGTTCAAAGGCTAAGCTCTAAGCGTACCAAACTTTCTTGTATTTCAATACGTATTGATATCGTCATAACCGGGTCAACTGTGATTCAGATCTGCATAACTGGTACAATGGTGCATCGATTTTGGTGAGTATTCGATTTCCAAGCGAATAAATTTCATATATTGGGAAAATAATAATAAAGGAAATAGTGGAAAATTTAACAAATGAGTATGAAAACGAATGTAATGTACACAAAGAATGCTAATTCTTCTTGTATTGTGTCGTTTTATACACAATTGTTGTTGAAATATCCAGAATATATCAACCTTTGTTGTATCGCACCAGATAGTGAAATAATTAAAAAAATAATCGTTTGCTTTTGCAATAACAGTTGTAGAAAAATACGTATTCACAAAAGTTGCGCATTTTTGTTTCTGCGGTTTTATCGCCGAAGTATGCAGCGTGTTATTCCGTGATGCCAGCATAGAAACTCGGTTATTTTCTGAAAATTATTACGAACAGGTATGTTTCATACTAAAACGGCATGTTTGGGAACAAACTTTAATAAACTGTTGATATTTAAAACGGAGATTAATAGGATCTAAATGTATCTAAAATTTGAATTAATCGCTCATTTCTATTGTGCATGTTATTCATCAAATGATGTCATAATTTCTATTAATTATTAATTAGACAGTTATAATGGTATATAGAGAACATTAGGAATATTTGCTTTTATATAAACGTATAAAATATGTTTTACTCAGGAATATTTAAATGATGCATAAAATTTCAAGTTGTTTCATTGATACTTAAACTTCATAATGGAAACGGATCGTGTATGGAGATAAATAAAATCAATAGTCGGAATTGCGATTTCAACAGCAATTATTCTGATTTATTGAAGATCGAACGAGACCAGCTCATATTCGGAATTACGGAACATATGTTTGCATTCCCGTATTCAGCGATTTAGGATTATTATCAGTTTGCTATCTTCTGCGATCGTAGAGAATCATACAGGGTGAGCTTATTTCAGAGGTATTATTAAAAAATTGATCGTCGATACAGAAATTCAAATTGCAGACCCAATGAAAAATAAATAAAGTTTGTGATCAATTTTTCATTAACTGATCACACCATTGGTTTCTTCCTTGCCAGATTGAACTATTAAATTTCTATTTCTCTCTGACTATGTACCACTAAATCTTTCTCTATCTTTCTGCCCCATTGACTTCCACCATGACTGGCCGTATCACTGATCTTGATCACTTAATCATACTTCTGAATGTTTTCCTCGAGCTATACTACTGAATCTTTCGCTTTCTTTTTGTTAGAAATGAAATAAATGCGAATATGTACCTAGTAATATTCGTAAGTATTTACCGATAATACCAGTAGTTTTAATACTATAAACGGACGGTAGGGACGAAAAATTTGTCAAGCTTCCAAACTTTTAGTTGGAAGGGAAAAGGAAGATAAAATTGTATCATTTTTCTAAGCTATGATAGTGGAATAGTGGTACTAGCATGTTTGAAAATCTATGTAAAAGGCAAATCGCTCACGTGGCATATATAACGAGAGTCCCTTGAAAATTGAGAAGATAAGTGATAAATATTTGTAACCATAAATTTGTAAAAAGAATAAAAGAATAATTGCTGAAGCCACGTGAATAACAGAATAAGGGTGTAATAAACAAACACAAAATGAATTTATTGAGTGTAAACTTTGCAATTAACGTAATTACCTATAATTCATCTTAAAGCCTTGATTATTCAGAGAGATTCCATTTACGTGTTTTGATACTGTTTCAAGCAGCCGCTGTTATAAATCACGATTTTACTGTAAAATCTATTTACTATAGCTCCGCTATATCTGATATTTTATCTCCGGTATTTATATTGGTTTGATACGCAATATTAAAAATGAATGTTTGACACTCTTCCATTCAAACATTGCAGCTCAAAAATGTTTACTGCATTTTCAGCAGAGTGTGCTGAAAATTTCATTTCATTAGAATTCAGTTAATAAAAAGCTCATATCGAAGTTGAAAAATAATTAAATTCTGCAGGAAACGCATTTTTTTGATAAAAATTTGTAATTTTCAAACGAAGTTCCAAGTATTAAGTTGACTGAAAATAATTGGCATAGCTTGATGATATTTAAAATTAAATTAAAGTAAAATTAAATTTTAATACTTGATTATAGAAAATTATGTTTATGTTATACATATTTATTATACATTTCATTCAGTCTTGCACATATGAATCTAAGCATATCTTAAAAACGAAGTACCAGTTTGCAATATAATAGAAGTTGTAAACAATTTACAATTTCGGAAACTGTAAAAGACAGTATAGATGTAAAATTTAGTTTGATAGATGTTTGACTTCTGCTGTTAAAGCCTAAGGGATGCTACTGTACTTTATACCCCTATCTAGTTCAGTGACAACTATATTTCTTACGACTGTATAGCAATGCAGAGTTGGAATAACATCACCTCGTAACTGCGAGCTGTAAAAACTCTACAAAGTTTGAACAGTTTATTCTGAGAGAATGTCTCATTTCCTGCAGATAGTTCCTCCAGATTTTAGATAAAATTCAACCTAATATAATATTTACTGTTCTTTGTCAGAAAATATATTTCTTCTGTTCTATTCTGAATTTAATTATTTTATTTAGTTATTTTATGAATTTTCACAGATAACTTATGGCAAAAATGAAAAAAAAAATAAAATTAAATATTTCTAATGTATATAAATATTGCTAGATATTATTTTTCCAAAATACACTCGTGGAAATATGTTACTTTACTAATGGTCCCATTCTTTTTAAATGTCTAAACAACATAATAAATAAGATCGTTTCTGAAAGCTGTAACCATTACTTTCTTAACGGTCTGTACTTAAACCCAGAATGTAACACGCTGCATTTCAACGGAAAATACCGCAGACTTTGATTTATTTCCAGCAAGTTTGAGGAATGTTTCGTCTCTATTGTTCTAGGCAGACGCAAATGTCGTGAAGAATGGCCAAGCGTCGGAACCGAACGAGCTTACAATTTGTTCTTGGATGGTACGCTGCTTCTGGTCCCCTTGATCGTGATGAGTCTGGCTTATTCTTTGATCGCTGTAAAACTCTGGCGAGGATTACGGCAAGAAATAAGGCAATCATCGTCTTGTCAGCAGCGTCGTAAGTTTTGAAAGTTAAACGATAACAGCTCCATTATACATATAATAGTTCCTTTTATATGCGGTGTTAGTTTCAGAAAAAAACAAGTTTGCACGAAAAATTAATTAAATAACAAATAATGAACTTTGAATTAGCAAACATAAACTTGAGAAACTATTATATGAACCTTCTAAAAGTCATATTCAGGTTTTCGTTTAAATATAAAAATTTTTAATTATTGTTTCTATAAATTCATTAAATATGAATACAATAATACTAATTAGATACTATAGATAGATACGAAATTATACACTCACAGAATTTAAACTTAAAAATAATTATTAAATCATTAAAACAGTCATTTGCAATTTTTGTTTTTTAATACTGTTTTTACTTTTATAGAAAACAGAATAGATTCCTCGATAAAAATCACCAATTTAGCAGAAACCTGTGTACGTACGGTTGATTCAATTGCTCTGTTTTATTTGGAAAAGCTTTTTAGTTGTCGAGAATGTGTTGCATCTTCAGTAACTTCAGTTCTTTGTGAGCGGTGACCAGGTGGGCGAATGAATGGTTGCAATAGTTTCTCGGGGGTGGTACCACCAGATGAAAGCTTCTGTCCACCTCACAGAGCGTGGCGAAAGATTGCCGCAATCGAGAAGTTGGAGCTTTTCCGAAATAATACAATGCGACCACTGTTAGTTTACGCTGAAGCTATAGATTTACGATGTGTCCATTGCTATTTAGTACGAACGAAACAAGACGGTATAAACAAGAGTGGTCGGAAGGGGCGCAAAGTCCTCTACTTTAATGGTCTTTCTCACGCGTCAGATTGAATAGTTAAAAATATCTTTTACAAATAGCACTTCCAGCAAGTCCATTCTAAATCTGTTGCAAATTAAGTTAATGCAACTTTATCCATCTACAAAAGATTGATTTAGATAAATTAATTTCTGATAAATTAATGTTCCAATGGTAACTCTTATATAGGAATTTATTTATATTTCATCATTTTAATATTAAGGCATTATCATATTTACATAATCATTTGCTTGATATTTGCAGGATTCTATAATGGGAGTAATGAATAATGGGTGTTTAGATATAGGAAATTCTATACGTGATGTCGTATGTGCTTGGAATGATAAAATGGAAGATAAAAGTTTTAGAAAATGGCTCAAGCTTACACAAGGAATAAAAGAGACATTATTTTATCCTATTACCTTTGGCTAAAAAAACTTGTGTAGTTTAGTAGCTAAAAAACGTAATCCTATTACCCACACACGCCGTTAAAGATATATCCGTAATTTTTGTACCTACTTTTTCCTAAATCCTTACCTTATTATCCATTCATATATGCGGGGTGTTAAAAAAGAGGTTAGGAAATTCCAGAGAAGATTGAAACCGCTAAATCGAGAAAAAGCCTTAGTAAACTCGAATCTATTTAAAGCAATATTTAAAGGATATTAAATTTTGGAAGACATGCAACAACATAATTAAAATCATTAAAATTTAAGAATGACATTTGGATTGCTTTTCTTGTAAATTTGAAAATACTTCAGATTTAATTGCATAAATAATTTCTCACATCATTAGATGTATAGATATATTGAAGTACCTATCAAATTATTATAAGGTCTCATAATTAATTAATCGTAAAAATTAACAAATACGTTTATTTAAAAGCTAGCTGACAACTTGTGAGCTTGTGAGCATCAAAGCAATTAGAACCATAATTACCCCTTGGAGACAAAGTATTTTTTTAAGCTTGGCATTGTCTACGAATAGAACATTTTTTATTTAAGATAAATTCAATAATATTTTTCCATTTTTCCATATTTATCATTTTTGTTCGTGCCAAAATTATAAGATATTTACCAAATATACCATACGAACATTAACGTTATCATATTGATTTTCTTCGAACGCATTCATAGACTTATACTCTCCAAAGGGTTAATGCATGTTCCAGTAGCTAGAATGCATTAAGAGTACTGTTCACAGTAATTGAATAACGAATTTCAGTTACAGTGGAGAGAACAGAATCCAGTGGAACAGTGAGAAATTCAACGTACGACAAAGGTGATTCAGCTACCGGCACGCCAGTTGTAGTGAATGCTTGTGGTGCATCTTCAAGATTAAGGCGAGGATTTTCCACTTCACACGGATACTTTCATGGTTCCTCACAGAGAGTATCATCCAGGGTAAGAAAATTTCTTTTTAGCGGATTGATTGCCATGATTGTCGCCAGTGATTCGACTAGTAAATTAATTTAATAATTCAATTTAATAATTAAGGAAAGAAAGAAAGTTTTCAATAATACTTAAATCATTATACAATATAATAATATAATAATTATTTATTTATCGATGAAACTGAAGCCTAACAATCTTTTGATAATTAATAAAGGAATAATAAAAATGAACATAGTGGGCCTGAACTTTTACATTAAACAAATACATATTTTAAATTAATTCACAATTAACATAATAAAATGTATTTATTAATATTTAATAAAAAATGTCTCTCACCATTAACCTTCGAACGACGGACCAGAGAGAGAGCCACAATTTTAATTTAATTTTGTATTTTGTTATTTTCATTTTCTAAATTTTGCACAGTTTCTTTAAAAATTTTTCTTTTAATATATGAAACCCTTTTGTTTAAAAATTATATATTTAGCTTTATATTAATTTCCTGGTATACATTTTTTAATTTTGGATCATGGTTGACCCAAAGTCCGTTGTTTAAGGGATTAAACGAAGCTTATATTATTATTCAGAGGCATACATATTATCAGAAGGGTTAGAAATCTTATGATAATAACAAGCTTTTACAAATGCTTGTAATATAATTTTATATAATACCATACGAAGCTGAAACGATTGATTTTATTAAGTTTGTAACAATTTTATGTTACAATAAACACTATTGAATTCACATTTTCTAAAGCTGTTTTACTATCTTCAGTAAATAGGGTGTTTGAAAGTTGGAAGAATTTCTCACAAATCGAAGCAACGGCTTTCTTCCCGAAGAAATCTCTCTTAAGAGAGTAGTCCACACTGATTCTGTCGATTCACATATTTCAATCCAACAGCTACCTTTTTTTCCGTTAAACCTTATTTTATTTCAGCAAAAGCACCGAACGTCCTAAGCTGGTATGATCCACAATTTATCACTATCTTCTTGCGATTCCTTCGCTATTCTTTCGACTGATGATAAAATTACTATCAACCGACCTTTACATCTGTACTTTTCATTTTCTTAACACATTTACTGCCACATACACTGGTGACCTATATTACGAATTTAGGTCGGGAAAATCCTATATTCCTGAATCGAAAAGGAAAATTTATTTAAAAATTTTGTTCATACCTTATTAATATTATGTTAACATTCAACTTAATTTTCCTTATTTTTTGTTTATTTTCGATAACGATAGGTGACATTTTCAACAAAATTAATTATCTCTGAAATGTATCGTATCTAATTATCTATACTTGCGTTTATTAAATCCCCTTATTATATAAATCTCAAAATGTCACCTGAAATACTGACAGGATCGTAGATTAACTAGGAAGGCCAAAATGTTGACTACAGATTGTAGAATATAATGCACCTATATTCAACGTATTGTTACCCAAACAAGTACGTGATAGCGCATGATTGGATATTTAACGTTGACAATCTGAGTGGCAGCGAAGATATTAAACTAAATTCGTAATATCAATCTTCAATGATTCACATGACGATTAATACATCACTGCGTGCGCCAATATACTTCATTCAAATCATTATTCACGATAGCTGCATTAGGTTGTAATTACGATCATTTATACGCTATCAATTCTATGAAAATTATCAATTGACATTATCAATTCTATGACAGAATTTTGATAAACAGGTACGCGTTCCACGAACGAGGGTCTCCAGGGATTTTGCTCGAAAATGTCAAGAATCTGATTTTTCTCATGAATCAAGGGAACAGGTTCGTACCAATGGAACCAACTGCCTGTCAAGAGACACAGAGGACAATTCTGTCCGTGAGAAACAAAACTCAGCCTGCCCCTTCGCCAGACAACACGTGATACGTAGTAATTACATGGGCAAAAGCATTGAAGCTAAAAAAAAAGTAAGTGAATTTTGAATTTTATTAATGTAACTAACATTTTTTATTTCTACTTTAACACTTTCGATCCAGAGAGGATCCCACTTTCTGACCCTCTGTGAGTCACCACATGCAAATTTGAATGGCGAACCATGGAGAGAATTCCAATTGTAATTTAATTTTGTATTTCATATTATTTTAATTTTCTAAATTTTACACTGTTCCTTTAAAAATTATGTAACTCTTTCGATTAAAAATGATATATTTAATTTTAACTTAATATTCTTTTATATGATTCGTAACTTTAGGTCTCGATTGGCCCCAGACTTCGCTAATTCAAGGGTTAAAAAATAGAATATTTCTTCGAGCCCACTACAATGCACACGTCCTCTTTAATACGCGATAATAGAATATATAACGATGCATTCGTTAAAATCTTTGATACGTATGAATTTCAGGTGATCAGAATGTTGTTCGTAATTGTCCTGGAGTTCTTTGTCTGTTGGGCACCACTACACGTGATCAATACGTGGTACCTTTTCGCTCCAGAATTGGTTTATTCAATAGTTGGAAGCACCGGAATTAGCTTGGTTCAGCTACTCGCCTATGTTTCCAGTTGCTGCAACCCGATTACCTACTGTTTCATGAACAGAAAGTTTCGACAAGCATTCCTTGGCCTCTTTGACTGCCACCGTTGTTGGAGGTAATTAAAGCTAATTTATTGTGTTACTTTGTTCTCGATCCCTGGCGACCTTTAGATACGATTATAAAGGTGGAGTAAAATAATACAATCGGAAACGAGACGAATCTAGAAGTTAATATAATTTTCAAATAAAACAGTTGAATTCACTGTATCGGTTACAGGATCAAATTATTTTCTCCACAGCAGTAATAAGGAAGGATTAATTATTGTGCGTCTTATAAATGTTGCTATTTCATTACATTATCTATCTTAGACATCAACTCATGCTATAAATAACTTCTTCTTAAGAAACTTCTCTTATTCATGTTGCAACTGTTTGTAGATTCTCTGGTATGTTTTCTAGGTGAGACACTTTGTAATTAGTTCAATGCAAATTTGGTGCTTGAATTATCCTTGTATGCTTGATACTTTTAAAGCATCATGTTACAAAGCAGATGAAACTCAGATAAGTAGTTGAAAATATATATTAAGGAAAGGCTCAGGTTCATCTAATTCGAAAAATGTTTTTTGAAATTTAATACCTCTCTTAAAGTCAAGTGCTGTATATTGTTATTTTCAACAAAAAATTATTAACGTACATGGGTCGGAAATTGATTAGTTCGAAAGAAATCTTAGGGAGGGAGAAAAAGAGCCTAATGGTCTCTCCTTAAAATATTTTTCCAACTATTCGATTTTTCACTCTTTATACTTTTCACCCTTGGTGATTTTATACCTTTTTGTAGAGAATTGAAATACGCTTCGACTGACATACAATAAAGCATGAAATTGTAAATTCGAAAAGTTTTATTGAAGATCAAAGTAGATCTGTAGTTTAGAATTATGAGTTTTGTAGCTGAATTTTATGTCTTTTAATTCTTTGATCGTTATTTTGCCAGGTTACATAAATCCTCGACAATGGGTTTATGCAAGTTGTAGCAAAAAAAGGTCAGGTCGTAACACTTGGATTTCTTATTGAGAACTGAATTAAAGTTGTAATAAATCCAGGAATGTTTGCTACAAAAGTTATGACAGAGTTTGTAAGAGATCGAGAAAGGGAATATTGGATATAAAAGTTGCGAATGAATTACGTCTATTCTTAAGAAACGAATATCGATCAAGTATTTAACAAGGGTAATAATTAAACGGGTTTCTCTGTCGGACTCTACTTTTTTTTAATGTATAAATCAACTAGAGAACATGCAGTTCCCATGAATATTTGAAACGAATTGGGGATCTATTTTCTGAAATAATAATGATACGAGCGTTCTATTGTCCATCAATCTTTGAGGAGATAGCTTTGAACACAAAAGTAACAATTTTTAAAAAACTCCTACTTTGAAGCTTCATTTATTTATATTGAACAATTTTGTACATTGCAGATTTATAGCCGAAGTTAGTGAATTTACCCGTAATAAAAATGACTAACATATTCTTATTTTTAATAACTAGAAATTCCTTTATAGAGTCACGAAAGTATTGTAGAAAATTTCCGAAACTATTAAATATCAAGGAGAGCATGCTGATACTGTGGGAATAAAATAACCGTTGCCATTGTTTAATATAAAAATATCTGCTTTAATTTCAGAGTAGGGTGTAGAAACAGCGATATCGCTATGGCATCAACCAGAAATGCAGTTCAAGGTGGAAACAACAGCGAGCTGAGTGGGAATGAAACGACGGTATATCTCGGAAAAGCGTCGTTGGTCGCCAGATCCGGTACGGTAACACAATTTTTTCAGAATTTCACAAATAACAGTACTATGAAAACCAATACTTTCTGAAGAAGTTAAATAACGATAAAAAAATGTCACAGTACATAAAATAATAAAGTACTGAAAGAATTCTGAGAAAAATTACATGATTCGATAAAAACATCTTTGGTGAGTTGCAAAGAAAACGTATTTACTTAAAACAAATTAATAAAATGCATCGACTGAAAAAAGAAACTATATAAAATATAAATTAATCCGAGATGAATAGTATCTTTTTCGTTCGAATTTTTTCGATCATCTTATTTCACTTGGCCTATGATTTCTACTCTTTCACATCGTTTTGTATAATTAAGAGTATAATAGGCTTTCAAAATTCCATTCGGATGCTGGAAATGAAACAGGGAATCATTTATCGTTTTGAAACGGTGTTATCCTTGACCTAATGCCTTTGCGCGAGTCACAATCCGTATACCTGTAGGGGTCGCATTGGAACTAAACAACGATTGAAGTAAACTTTTTGTTTAATATTATTCAGTTACAGCAATATCGCTCAAATATCGTAGTTATAACTGGATATAAGGGCTTGAATAACCCAGCATCCACCGAGCGAGTATTATTAAGGAATCTCGTATCGTAGCGTGTGGAACATCTAAAATCAAGGGATTAACCCATTTCCACCGATAAGCGGACTATTTCCGAGCACGCAGCACGATCTCTGCTTGGGAAGCAGAATATTGCAATCAATTTAGATGATGACCACAACGAGAAATATTTCTACTAACGTTCTTCCTGATACCTATTAAGTGCAGCAAAAAGCTCCTCTGGATTTATAAAATAAAATTTTAGTATCTCAACGATTTTGAAATATCGTTTTATTTAATAAGATTATCATGTTTATGAAATTTCGTGCGAAGGCATTGGTGAGAATACGTGTAGAGAGTAATAGGCCCCTGCGGAAAGTTAGCTAGCGGCAACTTATCAAGAGTCTACCGCATTGAATATCAATGCCTCTTTAGACCCCTGATAAAGTCACTCTACAATACTTGGAAAACGTCAGGAACATTTTTCTAGTGTCAGACCTAACAGCGTTAAGCATAACGCGTGTAATCTCGGTTCCATGTCCAAGTTTAAACGTTTCATCCAAGCGGAACGAGATTATTTCTGCATCGCCGAATCTTGTTCAATTTTGTTCGAGTTCCTGTCAAGACCCTTGTCCAAACTTTAACCCTTAACTGTTTAAAGTTTAATTACAATCCAACTGGTACGTGCTCCGATTGTAGTCTTTATTCATTGCTAAATTCTATCAAATTAAGACGACTTCTGTTTCAACAAGAGCTAGGAAGATGTGATTTCAGTTCAGTACCTGGACTTTAAGAAATTCCTGCGATAAATTAATTTTCGTTTTACACTGAATTCTTAATGTCCAATTTTATCGAAAAACTTTTACTTTACTTTTCATTGATACTAAAATGTCAGAAGATTTATTACACACAGCTTATAAAACTTATAATGACTTGAACAGGTGCTTGAACGAGGAAAAAACTGGTGTAAAATGTTATTATAAATAATGTTAAAATAATACTGATTTATTGCTTTATAGGTTCTACTTTTTATATTCGAGAAGTCTAGTAATTTTAAATTGTTAGAACTTATTAGTTACCTTCGGGTTTTGAAATAATTGAATTAAAGCCAGAGTAGAAATTTTCTTCGCATATTTCTGTTGGAGGTTTTCAATAATACATACCATTCTTTCACTTTAAAATCTATTTTCAAACGTTTTCATATGATTTTCTTTTGCCGAGATATACGAGTTTGAATTTATAAGAACCCCTACGCATAGAAGGTAGGGTATATTACATCACGTACATGGAAGTCTACCCTCTTGAAGTATCGCTGAAGTAGAGAAAAGGTACCAAAATTGATAAAGTACTACAGACTGGCAATAAGTGGAATAACTACTTTAAAATCATATATAATTTGGTATTCAACAGTAGTTTTTTTTTTAAACATTTATCAATATAAAGACACAAAAAATTAAATAAGAAACGTTAAACGTTATTTTCTCTGTTTTGTACCTCATTGAGCATGGTAGGTTCCCCTGGAAAAATGGCAATGCTCTGCCCCCCCCTCCCCCCCGCCCCAGCTCCCTCTTTTATTTCTAATACCATTAAACTTTAATTTAGTCAAAATTAAAATTTAGAAAATTCTCCCTTCCTCTATATTGCAATTTTTCGTCGGGAACCCTTCTTTGCTCGAAACTGTATATTGCAGACACGTAACACTAGCAGATATACTTACATACTTGTTAACAAACTCAGCAAACACGTGAGAGTCGGATGTAACAGGTGGTTTATATCGCTAGCGTATAACGTTGCTCTTCACTTCGATCTTCCAAATTAACACCTCGCCTGCGAACAGTGCTTAAGGGCTTTCAACGTTAATTGCTTATCGTTGACTGCTTATTCTTAACCGTTTGAGCTACATTTTTATAAAGTTTCACATTCTTTTTTAAATTTTAGAATTGTCCAACTTTTCTTGTTGGATTCGACTGATATTTGTTTTTACACTTGAGATACCCACTGTTCGCTGAGACAAAGTACACCTCACTCGACTTTTCATCCTATGGAACTTTTCCCTATATTGCTATTTGCCCTAGGGAAGCCTACCATTTCCAGTACTGTACACATTACACTTACAATTAGAAGATTGATGTTAACTTCATTATTACACGTAGATTCTATTTTCAGAGGTGATGAGATTACTGGAAGAGGAAGATCGGGTCTAGTACAGGCAGAACGTGTCCTACCTCGAAAATCCAAGATCAAACGTTCCGCTGCTACAGACTGGTAACGAGCAGGACGATTTCTTTTTAAAAATATCATGGCGTCCATCTACTGACAGGGTTCATTTACCTAAAGAGAAGTGTCTTGCGAATAACGATTCACAGTGTTACTCATCGAGAACATCCTGCGTGGACAATCTAAATTTTCTCTATGACTGATAACTGAAGGACCTATTTTAATTGTCCCATGCACAAACGCGTTACGTGAATCACAAGACACACTGGTACGTATGTCTTTTAGTGATTTTGAGGCATATGTTTTTCGAAGTACTTATAAATAAGTTATTCCTTCTTTTTTCTATAATATTTATTTGGTTGATGTGAATTAGATATATGGAAGAGTTATAACTTGTTTCTATTTACCCTTTGGGTATTCTTCAATTTTTTTATGGTGTAAATGTTTTAAATATTAAGGTAAATTAATATATTGAATGCCGTGTGGGTTATTAATAATTGGCACTATAAATTTAACCCTTTTAACATTGATATGTAATTTTGTTACATATGTAAATTGTCATAGCTTCCAAAATTGTGGTTTTCTGGATTGTAGTTAAAATATTGGTACAGTAAAGATTCGATGAAAGCGAAAAAAATGTGTACGATGAAAGTGAAGAACTCATCCTCACCATTAGACGTATAGTTCGCTTGCCGAGCAATGTAATACGATCTGGGATCGGATATATCAGTGAAGTAATACTAATGCAACGGCTTAACTTATTTTTCATTCTTTTCTTATAAAACTTTTACCAGGATATTTATGACATTTTATTTATTTGTTAAATTGACGATAATAAGTTTCGGTCACAGGGAAGAATAGCGAATGAAAAAGAAAGAGAACCCGTGATCGTGACAATCGGGAGTTCCTCTTTAACTCGCCGTCCTTTTACACGTTCGAAGGTGTTGGCAAGTAAAAGTTTGATCCCGAGGGTTTAGCTTTTATCGAATCTTTACTGTATTTCTTATTTTATTAGAAAATTTCTGTGTCGGTATGGTTTACTAATGTCGAGTCTTGAAGGGTTGATATAATCGAATGTTTGAATGAAAGAAAAAATTAAGGAAAATTTTAGATTGCATTGGTATTATACCACTTTCGTAAGATGGCAAGTGGAAAATTTAAATTGGAAAATGGAACGATCGTATTCTGAATAATTATAGTTATAGGGTACGATTTTCACTACGACGTTTAACAAGTTAATCCCTTGATTACTATGGTCCATAGTCGTCCAACGCAAAGCGTTTGCATTTCAAAATAGGAGATGCTATGAAAATTAAAAAATTACAATTAAGTTAACAATTTAATATACAAACGTACGAAAACGTTTTGTGACAAAAATGGTCATACCGAAAGTGTTGAGAATCATTTTATGCGTGTTGTATAAATGCGTCTTATGTCTGTAAAGAAACATACAAAAATGTATTCTTAAGCGTGTCAAATGTACAATTGCAAACTTTATGAATAAAATAAATCAGAATATGGGTTTCTGAGAAATTTTCGTAATTGTACTACGAAAGTTCTCAGCTGATTTAAACTTATTATCTTTTATACAGTTGATTGTTGTTTATAATTAAGTAGAAACCTACTTAATTTGTTCATTTGGTCAAATTGTTCACTAATTTATTATTAGTATTTTATAGACTCTGTGGAACTTGCAATTTTAGAAACAGGGACAAGTTGTAGATTATTTTGTTACGGTAAGTGAGTGAAAAAAAAAATAAATATGAAAATAATGCATGTGTAATGAAATGAATCAGGTTGTTACATGTCAAATGACTGATTTTGAAATGTTGCAACATTGTTCAAACAATATTGCAACATTGTAGCTATAGGTACAATGTTTCTGCAACAATACTACAATATCGCTGCAATGTGGTGGTATGCTTTTGTGCTGTATAGATCAATTAGAAGCTTAGAATTCAGTGGAAATGACTACACACTGCATTCAAGAGTGTTCTTGGTACAATAGATCACACAATAGAATGCAAACAATACATCAGAGTGACATTCACGAATTGTTTTACAAAGCTTTGTCAGGTGTTACACAATTCCCATATTCCCCTCGCATCGCTGCAACAAATTACCATTTATTTTGGTTATTGCAAAATTTCGTAATGAGGAGCAAATTACAAAGTAAAAATGATTAATTGCAAAATTTTCAGAATCTTGATATTCTTATGTTGCGACATACTTTTGAAAAACTGATTTATTCCAAGAAAAATTTCTAATCCAACCAAACCTGAAATTCTCGGGTTTTTCATCCGTCTAAAGCTAAAGTAAGATATGGCATTTCAACTTTCTGTTCTGTTTCGTCGCGTTTACGCATCTGCCTCATTTTCATTAAGGAGAGTTTGTTTTGATTAATGAATGTTCTTTATAACGAAGTTATAACTGTTGAAAGTTTCGTGAATAAATCTGCCGTTTCATCTGTGGCAGCTTAATCCCTCCTGTCAGATTCTAGAGGAAATTATGAGTGACTTATTCTTCAATCAGTCACGCAGAATAGCTACCCCTTCATCATTATATTTCTTAGTGATATTTTTAACACCATATTTCGCATAGCAGTATCCATTTTATTTATTTATTAATAATTATTTGAATTTATTTCGCCTCATTATTTTTTGGGCACAAATAAAAATATGCAATTATCCTTATTTTATCCTGAAACGATTGACTATTGGAATAGTTACAATTAAAAAATTTGTTATGCTATTCTGTATATATTATCTTCATTTTCCAAAATTTACACTATTTTTTAAAATATTATTTCTCAAAATATGGAACTCTTTCTTTAAAAATTTATCGCAATCACATTAATATTTGAACACCACCATATTCAAGTAGTTATTGCACGAAATAATTTACTTGTTAAGTTAGGAGTATCAACTTTAAAACCGAAACTGTTACCGATATAAGCTCAGAAAACAGCAGATCAGTGTAGTGGGCTGGTGTAGTTCACCGGAAATGGGAGTAGGTAGGTCATTCCGTGCACAATAATACGCGGCCACATGTGGCAAAAAGCTGAAAAAACATCAGATATTCATTGGATTTGAAAATGACAGGTTTGGAAATATACGTCGAGGCATGTAGTTTGATGGTACGAAGGTATAGTGGAAGGCACAGTGGAATCTTAATTATCAGAACACTGACTAACAAAAGGATCGATTATCAGAACTTTGATTAACGGAGCATGCAATTATTGGAATATTGTTTGATGGAACGCTTAATTATCCTAACAGCACGTGTCATGAGTAGTTTCGATAATTAAGATTCTATTGTACCACAAAAGCATTTATGACATAGGAAGCTGAAGATTTGATGAAACTGATTACCTAAATGTTTCATTGATACTCTTAATGCTAATTAAATGACTGTTTGTTGCTTTTCTATTTATTTTTCTCCAGTAAGACAGGATAAACGTACTACAATAGGTAATTTATTTTTATCAACTATTTATTCACACTTTAATGATTTTACAGATAAACAATAATTATTAAGAAATAATTATTTTTGATTGTACAGCTTCTTAAGTTTTTTTCCAAATGAAAGAATATTCAAATAAATATTTTAATCTTTAAACAACCTTTCTTCTTTTTTCTACTTGAAAAGAGGAAACATTTCTGGAAAGTAAAATAAAAAATGGAAACTGGTGTTTAATTTACAACTAGAGAAGTAATATCGTATAAATGATTACGACAAAAATTTGTTCAATAATTGATTTATTGCATTTACCACGGTGCTGCAGCCATTGGTCACGTCAAAGCTTTAAATTAATATCCAAATCAATTAGTACCCAAAGGCATTTCAACGGATAACGATGTAGATTATCGTGGACATAAATAATGCTATCCGTAATATTAAACTTGTTTCAATTTACTGTAAATCGCTGTAAAACCCATTCATTATTCACATTTAATCCATTTGCCTCTGACTGCGAGTAACCTAATTCTTACCTAACAGAAATATTAATTGCACTGTTTCAGAATTTGTTGAGAAAGATAGATCAATTTTGATTTCGATTTTGAAAGACTTGTCCTCCTGTACTTACAAGACCATGGATAACCGTTCTGACATTATAGAGACTTCAAACTTATGAATATAAAGTAGCTTTAACTTTACTTATTGTTAACATTGTATTATCAGTTGTTCTGGAAGTTCGTGTCGCTGAATATGAACCGTAGAATTTCCTATTGAATATACACAGATCCAATAAACAGAATCGTGTAACTTGTACAATTTGTTCGACAGATTCTTACGTACCTATTTTCTTCTCGTCGTAATACAACATAAATATAAGCTTCTTATTATTTTTTATGGAAAGTTAAAATGAATGTATTTATTTGGGATAAATTTAATGCTACCTCTTCCAAATTCATTCCATACATATTTCGTTGCTAATTTATTAACACGTAATGTTAATATCTTAATTAATATTTGAAATCGTAATATTTTCATTTGATTATAGAAATTATCATGACAGCATAAAGTTCCTTTATGAAAAATCAATACTGAAGTGGGTTTTAATCATATTTCTTTTAACATAAATTTATAATAATTATGTTTGTACATCTGTGTGACGAATAACTAATTTGAAGTTAAAAATAAAAAACAAAACAAATAAGGTAATATCGAAACAAAATGTACCATGCATTTCATAAATTCATTTCATTTCATTATGGAATTAGTTATCTTATTTATATAAATTTAAATTAATGAAAATGTGATGCACATACAGAAATTAATATTTCATTATCAAGTTTCTGAAATGAAAACCTGCAATGTGAACTGAAATTTTTCAACGAAGAATTTTTTTACGAGTTCTAATATGCTATCGCAGAAAGCAGTTTGATTTTTATTCCTTCCTTTTCATTTATATGGTCCATGGCGTTCGCAGTAATAGCTTTTCTACGACTAATACGAAAGTTACACTGAACATTGATTTTTAGTGGAGGTATTTCCACAGGAACACCTCTGAAGACTTTCAGGCACACCTTGAAATGGAACAAAGATTTAACTGAAAGCGGAAACTTTATTGGAAACTATCTGGATTACTTTAAACTCTAATAAGAAACCACTCGTAATGAAAAATCCTGTTCCATTCTTGAACGCCGTCAGTTGCGATTTTGTTCGTACTCATTCAGAAACTTGTTGCGCAAATAACTTTGATGGACTAATCTGATTGTAATCTTGTGCTGGAAAAAAGCACTTTTTACATTTTATCTTCCTCACTTCAAAGTGTTTTAAACGCGTGTAATTAAGAGTGACTTATTAAATTTAAAATTAAAATCATAGTTTTATATTGCTCTTGTGATAACGAGTTATTTAGAAGAAGAAAGGAAACTTTATGAATAATAATATCTCGCATTGAAATTATTTAAAATTTTGTTAATTTTCTCAAATTTACATTCAATAATGGAAGATATTTTTACACCAGAATGATATGCTCTGCACGTTAGTTGTCACCTGCATCTAATATGGAGATGATATGTAGCATGTTGGAATATGTTAGCAGCAATGCATTCTTAAACAGGGTCAAAGGTTATCTGATTCAATAAATTTATATCGCCTCTAATATTAAAGCAAATATGTGACTGTAATCCTTTATCTTCTACAACCCTTTTGCATATTTTCATTATTAATGACTACTACGGCAGTGATAGATACTTATGAATGATTTCCCTTTTATTAACCGACTTCGAAAAAGAAGGAGGTTACTAAATTCGATCAGTATATATACGTATATATATTTTTCAATATAAGTTCCTGAAGTTTTAAGGACAGAAACAGAGGATATTGAATTTTGCGCTCTTCTGATTTACCTCGACACGCAACTTTCCCATGTTAGGGTTATTCGCCACATTAACTTTGATATACATATATCAAGACCGTCTAACGTGTTATCAGCACGAAAGGACCGATTTGCTGGTCAGCACCTTCGTCGAATTTATTCAATTCATTATTTCTTATGGGGATATTTAAAGTATGTTGTATACGAATCATCAATCACGAGAATTGAAGGTTTAAAATAAAGAATCGGTAAAACGTTTCACATAAAATTTCCTAAAACCATTCTTCTTTTTTTTCCCACTATTCTTAGATTGGAGATAAAAAAATTGAATAAGTATCCTGTATTACTACCAGTTTATGTACCGCGATGCACTGACTTCTTAAACAATAATCTTTGTTGATTCTAATGAAAAGAGTCACGAGGTGTATTTTTTTGAAAGAAGTAACAGGGCGTAGTAATACAGAGAAGTAATAGAGATTCTTTTTGTTTCACCGTTTAAAGTACCCTTTTGTCTGACAAAAGATATTATCCCCCAGGAGGCAACTACAGCGGCCACCCTCATTTTTTTAAAAATAGAATGGTAGGTCTGCACGCTGACGCAGAAATTATTCCAGAGAAATTGCAAGAACAGTAAATTCATTACATTATGTGGTTACGCTGGATGATTCAACGTTGCTACCCCTCGTTCTTACTTATTCTCAAGCAATAGACGTTTATCTTCAGCGATTATTCAAGCGCTCCGAAACCCTATATTGCGATTATACAACGCCCCATCGTTGCTTCGGAATACATGTATTAAGTCTAAGGGAATAGAACAGTTTACCCGTGAAAATTTAAATTTTTCATTTAACCCGCCCCGCGATATTTCACTGTATTTATATGGCTTAAGGGAATTATACTTTACTTTCAGGTGAAAGTAAGGAAACCACCGTCGGTATTTAGTGATCACCGTATAAATTGTTAGAAATATGTATAACAGTGAAATTAGAAGCATTACAGACGAGTATGTTGTGTTTACATCGATAGATCGTCAGTCTCGTACCAAGCTTCGTCCTGGAAAGATCGTGCTGTGACGTCTGAAGGTTAGTTGTCATAACACGTTACTCTTTTGCATGTAATTTGTTTAATTAACACTTGCATGGCCTTTGGTGGATCTTTTTAGACTCTTAAATTACAACTTTGTTATTTCATTCTGAAGAAGATTCTTAAAAAACTTTAAATTTAATAAACATTTTAAATGTAAGGTTATAATAGTGCGGCAAAAGCTAGAAATCGCGGAATGCGAAAACTCGGAAGGTAGGGAGGGGAGATCGAGATATCGCGATTTGCCCTAGGGAAACCTATCATGCTTGGTACTGTACATTATTACTGTATCGGTCGATATCATTGCTAGTTGTTGAGGTTGATTTTAATTCTATATAATTCAATCTTGTATAATTATTGTAAATACTATCACCTTGCGAGCATAATTTAGCACGAGAGCAATTCTTAGACAACTCTGGTTTCAAGACTTTAAGAGTTTAAATAAAATTCCGAGTGATCCAAAGCTCAAACGTGCTTGAATTGTCTAAGAGCTTGCAAGAGGGAGTTTCGAATATCCATCACTGCCTACAATTCCTACTACCACCATATAGTGGTAGCCTACGATATAGTAAACGTGTACTTAGAAACAAGACAAACTCGTGCCTCTCTTTGATGGTTGGTAATTACTCGAGAGATGTCGCAATGTAATTATATTTAGTCTCGAACTCATTAATTTCGCTTCGCTGAATCAGTATTGAATGCAAATTCTTTGCTCGTTGAATTTAGAATTCAGAGATGTATCATGAGAATCGCTTTTCAGATTAACATCTGTTGAACAGATTTTAGTTAATATATGTACAAATAACAACAGCAGGTGTATCAAGCTGGTCGTGAAAAAAAAAAAGAAAATGAATATTATGTTTTATCGCTTTTCGCAAAATAGTCGGTTTTAGAACTTTTAAACTTAAATGATAATTATTAGGGAAAATTATTAGAAATGTGTTTTCGATGTTTGTGATAGATAATAATATTAGGTGAGTGCAACAGTTCTGACGGTTTTAGATAATAATAATGCAGGACTTAATAACTGTATTTTGTATTTTTACTTGTTTTCTACGTGTCTATATATTTTCCACTTAATTCTACGACAACAAATCTATGATTTTTCATTTCTACGAACTCATCAATAGTCTGCTTAATTTATTTTTTATTTGTAAATCAAAAAGATCCGTTAGAATGGTGACAGGATAATATGGAAATTGTGTGTCATCCTCCTACCAAGTAGGCAGTAGTATAAGTCCAAGCCTATAAATCTATCGAAGTCAGACAGCATTCAGACTTATCCTACCTTTCACTTCAATTAAAAACATGTCACCACTAACAAGGGAAATATGAAAAATGAGATACGACATCTTGTAACAGTTGTTTTAGTTTTTCAGAGGTCACTTTTGCGACAGGTTCATGGTATGTTTAAGATGATGTCACTATGTTTATCAGTGCTAGTTGTTTGCTCTTGATAAGAGAATTTAACATTCAAATGAAGGCAAATAAATCTTGACCTAGACCTACGAAAACACTAATTACTTACATCATAATTAAACAGAACACTATACCTTTAATAAGACTGGATAATAATGAAATTAAAATTAAAACTAATTAATTAATTCAATTAAAAAAATTGGATACATATTACAATGATTTAATATTATTTAATATAATAAATAATAATTTTTTGGGAAAATAATATTATCTTTTGGTACAATTTTCTTCTCCTTCGTATATTCTGTACTTCGGGACTTTTAGTTTTTATCTTTTAATTAAATGTGAAAGGGTGTGTGTCCCCCGGAGTCTAATTAGTTGTTCCTCTTCTTTTCTTGCAAACGCTGTGACTGAACATATCCCTTTGATGCTTTCTTCATGAAAATTATTTCATTCCCCTCTTATTACCCTTTGCCCCTTGTATCCAAGTTGGGCTCTGTTTCGTCAATCTTGAGATAGTAGAAAGTGAAGTATAGTAATGTTTCTATATAGATGTAAATATTTTTGTACTCTTATATGAAGTAGCTTAATTGTAATTGATATTTTACATGGTGAAGAAACTGCGGATGTTTATGCGTTTAGAATGTGCAAAAAATAAATAATCTAAATGGTACATATGTATAAGAAAACGAAATGAGTTGTTTAAAGTGTAGGAATTAAGATAATAATTCAAATTAATTGGAAATAGAAAATATGTTATAAAAATATATATTTGCATAAACATCTACAGTGTGATGACGAAATAGATTTGTAATTGAAAAATTTAATTTCTATATAATTCCTTGAAACTTTTGACATGGGTCAACTTCAATCACAGCTCTTCGATATCAATATTTGACGGATATCCGGAACATTCCTCATTTTCAATATTAAAATTTCCACCACAGAACTTCAGAAAGCAATATTGAAAATTTCTCAGTTCCATTACATTTTCTTCATATTTTTAGCGGCTTCAATGCAATTTACATCTCTGCTATATTTATAGCAGAGTTCAAACAAGAAATGAAACTTCTTCTTCCTGATTGAAGAATGATTTAGTGAACAGTGTGAAATAAGAAAACACCGTTCTGATTAGTATTTTTATACAGATATTTATTTAGTCTTTATGTACATAAAAACAGATACTTAAATATTTCATTATAAAATAATTTCCATAGAAATTATTGCATGTTCAAATACGAATGGAAGAATAATTAATCTGGTTTTGCATTGGGTTCAAGGTAAACATGTCACTCCACAAGTGATCAACATTCTGCACGTCGAACACATTTTCCCGAACTGTTTCTAATCAGTCCATCGACGCATCTGCAGCCTCTTACACATTCCTGTAACACAAATTATTACAAGGTAAAAATTTCATTTACTAAATGAATCAGTATCGATTGAATTGGTACGAGAATATTATCTTCAATTAATAATCTTAACAAAATTATCTGATAGTAAATTTTTTAATTATTATTTAGATATTAATGATGTAGAATATATCGAATATGTTAAAATTAGTAATTGAATCAAGAAAATAGTACGACCTTGTATAAAAAAAGTCGAAAATATGAAATAAATTTCCATTATTTGGAGCTTTATTTCTAAGAAAAGCAAATTTTAAAATGCTTGAATATATGTGCACCTACTTATCTTGATTTCATATCTACGAACAAACAGATGTCTATCTACGTTTATTTTTATGGACCTTGAACGTGGAAAATTAACAATGAATGAAGCAATTTTTAAACGAATGAGTAAATTAAATTTTTTTCAAAGCATTAATTACCATATTGATATTGTAATTTAACAGTTACGGGTATGGTAATTCATGCATTGTTTTGAAGTTGTGTTTCAAATGCTTATGCAAATTTTCAATGATTGTTTACGTAAATTTATCATATCATAAAATACGTGTTTCAACATGTATTCTTAGCTTAATTGCAAAGCTTAGAGACCTTCAGCTTTAAACTGGTGTCAGAAATACCTCCTGCGATAGTATACAGAAACTGATGGAAATATTGATTCCTTTATTAATCATATTATTGCACACTTGCAATTGGCGATTCATGCGTTTCTACTAATCTTGTATCCACTTTCAATTGATCAGCTACTTCAACTCTAGCCACTGATTAATTGCTACGTATTAGGTTGTTACACATCAAATGACTAACTTCGAAATATAGAAAATTTGATGCAGTTTGATAACATGAAATTATTGCAAAAGAACACTTATTAGTACAAAAACACGACTATTGGGTCATTAATTTCTTTACCAACTTTTGATACGTCAAGTATTCCAACTGAATATTATTAATTGCAAAAATCTGAAGTTAAATATTCGTATTTATTTGATTCATAAATTGAAAGTTAAACTGTTAATGTGATTTAAGTGAATGTTTGTATAATTAAGGTTTATTGTCTGTTATACTGTTAATAAAAAGTAAATACATACCAAAGTGCAGGGTCGCGGGTCAGGTTTTTCACAAGTTAGTTCACAACGACTAGCGCAAGACTGCCACTCTTCATTTTCCGGGCAAACCTGCTTCGAGGAAACAGCTGTTTCAATTTAATAAATGTTTCATTAGAATTTGTATTACTTATAGAATGATTTGATGATTTAGCGAGCAATATTAAATGATTAACTCCTTAAGTAAAATTCGATATCTTCGACATTTCATGTAAAAACATGTCGATTAAAATTCTTGAAATAACAGCAGTTCATTAAAGTAATTTTTGTTTTTGTCGACGGCACTTTGCAATATCACCAGTAATTAAATTGGATCGAAACTTTTGAAGTAAGCATTCGTGAATTTATATACGGTAACAACTGGTAGTAACGCGCTGATAAATCAACTATAAATCATAAGAAATTAACAGTTTGATTATTTTAGAAAGAAATATAGTAAAGCTCGTTACGAATTTACCAAGTCTTGAGAATATTAGAAATAATTATAATGGTTGTGAGACAAAAATAAATTAGCACTTTACTTTAAGAATATTGGTTAATATTATTAGAAGTTTAGTTACTTACTGACGGAAAAGATTGCTAAGATAGCCAATAGAGAAAGGAGAAGGCGAGACATTTTGATTGTAGGTAGACTTTGGTGATGTTCCTTTGAATCTGTAAAAAGAGTTCCAAATGTCTCGCTTTTATACTGATTTCGTTCTTTCATTTTACACTTTTGTCTTGTTTGAGTTTGATTTAAATGGCTTTAAAAAGATGATACCCTCGAAAAAAGACGAAGATTGAATATATGTATTCTGCTTTCGATTTATTTGATTTTTGGATCTCCGTTTCGTGACACAAGATAACAAAATTTATTAGCGTTATATAATATGACTGGTACCTGCACACTGCAGGAAAAGTACCACATGTTTTGATTATTATTTGCTGGTTCTTGTTAATGGATTAAATTAACCATGGTTTGTTTAATTTTACGTAAATTGCTTTTTGGAAACACTGTTTCTTATCAATTTTTTTGAAAGATACGTAACAAATTTGCTAAATGCGAATAAACTAATTAAAAATCTGTCAGTAGATTTTTTGTTTAACTTTTCATATAATACTAGAAATTTTTTTAATTCATTTACATTTATTCAAATTTAAACCAAATTTTTGTATATTTTTCATATCTTAAATTTTGTATAATTCCTTACATAGAATTTGCTCATTATTCACATTCTTTGATAAAAAATCTTTGTTCTAATTTCAATTAGGATATTTACAAGATTTTAAAAGATCACCAGAAATAAAGAAACGGCATTTTTTTACAGTATATTTTATATCTAATAGAACGTTGTCTAATAACTGTAATAGAACGTCTGTTAAAATTTCTGCTTACTTACCTGCAACTTTTAAGCTTCTGTTAACAGAATGGAAACTACTATTTTGTTATCAAGAAGTTCGCATTAAATATTGACAGACCAAGGCCTTTGTTGGTCTGTAAAGGGGATAATTATACGTTCATGGAAAATTCGAAGCAATTAAGTTAATGTATATTCTATATATCAGAAATATATTTTGCGCCGTAAAAATAATATAACCAATACGATAGTCAATGGTTTAATTTTTTTCTAATATTTAAATTAACTGTAGATAAATTATGAATGGTATAAATTGCATTGTATTTTATCTTTTTTTTTTAAATACACTTTTATATAAATCTTATATTTTAATTCAAAAATGTTATACTATTCACGACCAAGGGTTATAAAAAAATTCTCTTTTATAACACACCCCCATGTTCGTAGAATTTGTAAAAAATTACTTTGTCCCTATATAATTATTCATACCACAGTACATTACGTTCATTTATTTGCCCATGATCTGTAAATGTGGCTTGGTTCATAAATAAAATTTTTATCATAAACGTTATCATTTTGCAACCTCCATAAATTTCACAAATTTTGGAAGCCATTGCTAAATAATTGTCAATGGAATTAAATATGGTAAACATATGGGTCATTAGAATAAGGTGTACGTAAAATACTTCGTCGACTAATGTCACTTTCATGTTCAACCTGCCTTGGATTCGCACGTGAATCCCTTGATACAGTTGCCAAAATGTTTATCACGTTTGTGGCCTCTTTACGTCGCTGGGTGTCGTCTCTGATCCACGTTTCCACTTTTTTTTTAAGTTGCATATTTGTATTTCTGAATAATCATAAATAGTCTAAAATATTATGATTACCATTACAATTACAATTAAATCTAAAAAATTAGTAGGAGGGAATATTTATAAGTTAATAAAAACACAAAAATTTCTGATATATTGAAGTTTATTTTTAAACTCAGAATTCTGGTTAATATCAAATTACATCTTTGGCCAAAGATAAATCAAAAAAATCTCCCAAGGAACTGATGGATACAAATAATTATTAGTGGCATTTCTTAACACAGTGATGATGCGCATCTCTCACTAAACCTTTTCTGCAAACGCACCCAGCAGTGCACATCTGAAACACAAATTATTTTACAATTAGAATCACTTAATTATAAATAATATCAAACATAGAACGAATATATAGGCCAGAGTTAGTTATTACTTAATAATTTTACAAATATTTTTAAATAATACGAAAAGTTATGTTCTTTCTAGCGAAACTTATTTAATTAAATGCACAATTAAATGCGTTAAATGCACATGGGATAACAAGTTATTAGTGATACAAATCTAATTTAAACAGTTCAGTAAACACCAAAGGAAAAAAATTGTTGAACAGCTCTACAAATGAATGATATGAAATAGCAAACTAAAACTGAAGAAATGATATGAAATTTGGAATTCAACGAAAATTTAACATTCTACTGGGTCACATATCAGTGCAATATCAACAAGATAAAAATGAGCGCTTGGAAAAATGAAACGAAAGATGAAAGTAATGATGATGATAATGTACCTCAGCATTTTGATGCGTTTCAGGATTTGGAAAAAGGACCGAGATGATACGAGTCACAAAGGAAATATAACTTCATCCAATTACATTTGCTGAAAAGCTTGGATGATTTAGTAGCTAACAGGATTTAGGATCAATTTATACTGTTTTCAGTTTGACGGCTAAACATTTCGTGAAATCTATAACTCGTGCAATATTACGTTCCTTTTTATGTTTAATAGAAGATGTTAGAGAGAATTATGTTTCAGAGTTTAATTTAATGCATAGCATAAAATTACTTTCTCAAATTGCAATTAGTATTTGATAGAATAGAGCAAAATAGAGCCCCCCAAAAATGTAGACCCGTGAAATAAATCTGGGATTCTAAAATAGTAAAATTGTAAAATTCCAAAATTCTAAACAATTAAGTTACCGAGTTAGTAAAGTCAAAGGACTAGACCTGTCCCAGACAAAGATCTTAGTCACACAAATGGAGTTACTATATATACATTCGATACTACATAAAAATGATAAATGTTACATTGAAATACTAACCTTTGAACAATGGGGATTGCGATTTTTGCAAGATGGTTCGCAATGAGCTCCACATTTTGACCACATTTCATTTTTCGGACAATGATGGTTTCCATGATCATGATGACTATCATGTGAGAGAATTGGTTGCTCATGTTCGTGTATTTCAGGTATTTTAACAATTTGTATTTCGTGTTGGTCGTGACCGAGTGGTATGCCATGATCGAGTGGCATTCCATGACCGAGTGGTATGTGTTGGTCATGACCGAGTGATAGGTGATCTACGTGGCCGTCTAACTGATGGCCGAGTCCGTGGTCCATTCCATGACCTATTCCGTGATCCATTCCATGACCTATTCCGTGATCCATTCCGTGATCCATTCCATGACCTATTCCGTGATCCATTCCGTGATCCATTCCGTGACCAATTCCGTGATCCATTCCGAGATCCATTCCGTGACCAATTCCGTGATCCATTCCGTGACCAGTTCCGTGATTCATTCCGTGATCTTTTGAATCAATACCTACTACCTCTACACGAGATATCTTTCCATCATGTCCATCGAGGTTTGAACTTAATGTCACTGTAATTTATTATAATTGTCACAATTAGAACAAGTAGCAATTAATAAAAAATTCTTACATTATATAGAAAATATTCCATAATTAGTAGTATGACATGAAAGAAAATAACTCAACTCTGACCGTGAAAGACATTTACAGTGTCCCATGCAATTAGGCCAACTTATATTTTTAAAACGGTAGAAGATAGAGAAAAATTTCATTAAACAATATAAAATAGTGTCGAATTTTGTCGGTTGCACGTGTCGGTTTCGGAAGCGGAGGGGTTTCAAAGATTACAAGGTGATCTTCATTTTTTTTAATGGGACTATGTATTTTTCTATACGTCAACATAAGCGTATTTTTATTCTCTACAGAAAGGTATTAAAATATTTTGGTCGTAAATTGATTAGTTCAAGAGATATAGCGGAGAGATCGCTAAGTTCTTTCTGACTTTCCCTGAGATATCTTTTCAACTATTCAATTTTTTACACAGATACCTTAATACCGTTATATAGAAAATAATAATACGCTTCGGTTAATGCATAGTAAAGTACACAATTCCAACAAAATTTTATAGACCCTAGGCTCTCCCTGTCTCTCGAATTTTGTTCGAATGAATTTTTCGATCGAACTACTTTAATACTTCTTTTGTAGAGAACTAGAAAACGCTTCAACTGATGTACAATAAAATATTTTTTAGTGGTATTTTGTACTTTAGCACTTACGTTGCTTTTCTTTAATTTATTTCGAAAATGAAACATTTGAAAACTGTAATTATAAAATGAATTTTTTAAGAAGTAGTAATTATGTTTCCATTTACTTACTGGCACAGAATATTGCCAATATGGCAAATGAAACGAGAAGATGGCGAGACATTCTTGCTTCGTACAGAGCTTCTTCAATACTATCGTTGAATTTTATGAAAATTGCAACATCTTGACTTATATATATACCAAATTGGATACCTGTGTCTCTGTTTTGATCGTATTTGTTTTGAAACGAACGTAAAGTGCAAGTAGTGGACACAAGTGGAAGATAATATTATCTGTACTCATTGAATCGAGTGTTTGAAACCTTTTTATCCACATGTTTGCAAAGTGTAAAGTCCACATACTTATTGTAAGTGTGAAGAAAGGATGCAAAATGTCTTGTAATACTTCAGTATCCAAATTTTGGTTATCGATAAGGAAAGGTAATCAATTAAGAGCAGTTCATTCAATAGTGGATTTGTAATTTCTAAAATTTCATCTAGAAATAATGTAATCCTTAGAAATGTGGAAGTAAATCTAGCATCAAATTTAAATTAAAGCTAACTCAGCGGTTCACAACCTGAAGGTTAAATACGTTGTAACGGAAGAATCGATTACAAATGGACACGGTACGGAATTGGACATCGGTTGAAGGTTCTAATCGACCATTCCCATCTTTTGAGTTAGTCGAGTGTAAATGAAACGAAACTCATTTATAGATAGGCGAGATTTACGACCTATACATATATCTGCTATATTTCTATATGTATTTCTGCGACGTCTACACTAAGTATTCGTCCTCCGAGGGTTAGATCAGAGATCTGCGCTTATTAATGCTACTGAATTTTAGATGAAACAATAGTAATATGGGTCACTGCGATTTTGAACTAGCGAATTCTATAAAAATTAATTATAAATTGAACCCTGTCATTATATGATAAAAACCAATATTTTTATAAATTGCAGGATTAAATGTAATACCTGATGATCCCTGAGATTTCTTTTTGAATCAATAGGATCATCATTGAATCAATTACACCAACATTCTGAGCAAAGTAGAAGTTTTCGAGACAATTATCAGAAAAACTTGTAATAATTATAATATTCATATTCAGCAGAAGTGTAGCGGTCAATGTACTGAGTGCTTGCTTGAGAAAGATTATAAAATAAAATTTATTATATTATACAATAACATTTTATTGGCATTGGGCCAATATTGGGATTCTTTACAAAAGAATCAGAAGAAAATATTACGAAATCGCTAAATTTGTGCCGTTTTTATCAACATGTTGTTAGCTATCGCGCTGTCCTTGTTTTCTTATGTAGGAGAGACAAGGATCCTCCAGAGTTTCTTTGTTTCCCCGCATGAAGTCGTCAAGATTGATTCGAACTTGGACTATCATTCTTTCTGACCCTCAAAATTGACATAAAGGATGTTTTTCTAGGTGGCTAGAAAATCTGGGACACTGTAGTAAAACATGGTTAATAGACATGGGTGAATTACGATAATTGCATACTATAGGATTTAATCTGGTAATGAGATAACAGTATGACAATCTGTAATGACCAACCTCAATTCTATTAACTGTTATAACTGGAAATTGTGTTTAACACTTTTTTCTGCTATATTTCAAATTAATGAAAATATTAATTCTGTAGAATTTTTCAAGAAAAACGCAATAAATTTCCCTGTTTAAAAACAGTTATAACGCAGAATTCGACAGATTTGATATCGCCATTGTCTTCTGGAGTTATTTACACAAGCTGGAAAAACATTTTTCTGGAAAAGCTCAGTATTTGTTTTTATTTTATGGAGCAATTGCTACAGCTGCTTTAAAATAAATAAAGGTAGTTTCGAATGTAAAATTGTGGAATGTTTTTGTGATTGAATTTTATGAATCATCATTTATTGTAATGAATGTGATGTTCATGCAGCGACATCTAAGAACCTGAACTCACCACGTCGCCATTGAGAAACAATGCACGTGCGGAATTATTCATTATGATAAAATTTCTGTAGGCAACACAATGAATTATAGTTGCAATAATTAATTTACAATATTTTTCAAATACTGAAGCTAATGATTAAGGTTGCGAAAGTAATAGAGTATAATTAGGGAAAGGAACTAAGGTGAAATTGAATGAGGGAAAAAACGTACATGTACTTATATTTAGAGTTTTCTTATTTTCTTTATTATAATACATTTTATATTATATTTTAAACAAATCCGATACATAGGTAACAGTTTTGTTTTTTTTTCAACTCCTTGGGGTCGATAGACTTAGATACGTACTCAAGGAAAATCATTCTTATTATCTTGACACAAATAAAAATTATGAGTGTACACATTATAAATTCACAGTTTGTATTTTGATAAGAAAAATTATTATCTAATTTATCTTAAGTAGAAAATATGCCATGCACGCATAATTTCCAGCTGAAAAGTGTTTCGTCCGCAAAGGATTAAATTCCAAGATTTCCATGTATCCATGAAAGGGTTAAGAAGAAAGCAAGAAAATACAATTGAGAACAAAACTTTCATTTCAATATTACATAAGTCAAACAGAGTAGCAAGTATAATTCGATTTTTGTTAGATCACAAGTGATAAATTTGAAAGAAGCAATTAAGTTAATATAGTTTAACATCGTGTCCAAGGTATACAATTTTTTCTGGAGATAATTAGCAGTCTTTAAGAGGAATGCATTTTCCGTCATTATTTCTGACCAAATCTCCTTTGCACTGACAACGACTAACACATTGCTGAAACACAAATTACGATTTGTACGATTAAAATAACAATGAAGGGATCAAATGAAATTATTTAATAAAACAAATCGATTATTAAAATTGATCATTAAATTATCAATTACGAAAATCATTAATTATTATCAGAGCCCTTTTGCATAATTGAATAAATATTATGAGTGAAATTGTTGAGGTCATAACTTAATGAACTCTTTAATGACGCATTAAATTTATTATGTGGAACTTTATAATAGAATGTGAAAAGTACTCACCAAGGTACAAATGGGATTAGGCTGTTTACAGGTTCGTGCACAAGCTGAACCACACGAATTCCAAACTTCATTTTCGGGGCATTTCGCGTCAGCCGAAGACTGAGCTGATTCAATGTATTAAATAATTTATTAGAATTTATATCTTATACTTTTAGCATTGATAAATTGTATAAATTCCAAATTTAATCTTATGAAGTTTTATTGTTGATATACTAAGTCGTATAACAAAAGATCATTAGAAAACTAACTGGTAATGTATTTTAAATATTACAAATTATTACATACATGTAAATTCTTTTGTCAGAAATGTAGTATAACAATTGAATAGTCAGTGAAGATAAATTGAAAATAAATTGGAAACCTGAATAAATAAATAAATAAAGAGAAACAGTTTGCATATTTGTATAGAAACAACAGGTTCCTGGAATATCTACAATTTTTTTAATGTTTTTATAATTCAATATTTGCTCAATGTTAAAATGCAAAATAAATCAAAGTAAAGTTAATCTTGAATTCGATATGATTTAGATAATATAAAAAACATTACATATATGTAGTACAATTGAAAGAGTAATTAATACGTTCATTGTATTATTAAGATGCCTGATTAATGTGATCTAGTCATCTTTGTTTTATACTTACAGGCAGAGAAGATTACCAAAATAGCGAATAAAGCAAAAATTAAACGAGACATCATGAATTTCTTAACTTCTTATTACGTTCGTTGAATGCTTCCTTCGACTATGATGTTATTTCAGAGAGTACTCCTTTTATACTTACCCTCGTATTTAGGTTTCGTTTGCATATGATTTACTGAGGGTAAATAATCTCTAGTTAGCGACTAAGCAGGAAAGAAGATTTATTCTGTCGCGCTTTCGCTTCATTAATTAGTTTATGCAACTTTTACAGGAATTGGAACATTCATTTTATTATTATAGAAATAAAATTCATTAATGAATTTCAAAGCAAAATTCATTTAATAACTATTTCACTCAATGGATAGCTCATTTATATTATATAAATAAATTATTTCACTTTAACCAACTTAATTTCTCATAAAAACTGCTCTGATATGGTGCATCTATAAAAAAAAAAATTAAGATTGTAGCCATAGCTATTAAAATTTTATGTTAATTAGAGATATTCTATTTGGTCGCGGTCTATACGGATTATTGAGTTTGCAATTTCGGTCTATCGCGAAAGCTCCAGATGTCGGCAGCTTAAGACACCAAAAGCGTATCTCAAACATGTTTATTTAATTATGGTGTTCATGTCTCAATACTGATCTCTGCTTTAGACGTGAAAATGCTAACAAGGAAGACTTTGTTTAGGTAAATTATTTTCCAAGAGGATTAACAGTTCATAGCCCGTAGCTATTTATTCTCATGAAATACACCTTAAGTGAGATTCAATGTCTTCTATATAAAGTGTGAAAACCTGTTTAACGATATTGCCTCGAGAATAGCAAGGTTTCGCGTTTAACCAAGTGATAAGACATTGGACTGGTCGGATAAATTAATCCGTCACTCAAGCAGGTACATACCATGAACACCAAAAGCATTCGTATGTACTCTCTCAATTAATCATCGGTGATAACAAGGGAGTTTCATAAATAATATCGCGAACAAAATGTAGTATTTTGATTTTTTACACCACCTGTTGTAGACATAAGGAATAAAAGTGTCATAACACAAATTAATTATTTGGAGGAAAGTTGAGGTAAAGGTGTTCAATCGGAACCTTTACATGCATTCTACTTCTTCAATTAATTAGTAATGGTTAAATAACTATGAAATTATGCTATTGTTGACGATAATGATCAAGCCCGGATTAAGATTTCCGGTGCCTTGGATCATTGAACCTTTAAGGGCCCACTTGGTTGGTAAGCTTGGTTCAAAGATTAAAATTTATTTATAATAATAATAGTAATAATGATAAATTATAATGAATAATAAATTTCAATCTTTATATTTATTCTAAATATAAATTTCAATAAATTAAATAACATTTAACCGGAAAAAAAGGGAAAATATACAAAAAATGTTATTTTATGTTTTTTGACATGGATAGAAAGTTTATAATAGGACCTCCTGGGAAGGGAGATGCGGGGCTTATTCCTTCCCTTGACCCGGCGCTGTTAATAATAACAAAGCTACGTTTTCTCTTTTGCAGAAAAATCCAATTAAATATTCTTCGAATTTTCAGAAAATAGTAGTACCTCTATCTTTTGAAAATTGCGAAGTTATAATAGCAGTTGATGAGAATAAAAATATTAGAGTGATTCAGATATTACACTAAAAAGTTGATTTTTTTTTTAAATATTATATGACGTATTTATCTACTTGTGCTTTAATTTGCTAAACTGCGTTTGAGTAATAATTACCTCCCTTAGCAGGAAAACGATATGGTTCGCCTGGTAAATTGAGAATGCTTATTTTCATGCAATATTTTCTCTTTCAAGCTGATTCAGCAGTATATTTATTTATACAGTGTATCTAAAAAGGATTAAATAAACATTAATCCTCTGCTGAAACTTATGCCCTTAATTTCAAATAATTTTAAATTCTCTCAACAGAGACTACACGAAATAGAATAAAAGCTACTTCTAATAAACTCATTGTCAGATGAAATGCTACATGAAAGCTTTCTACGAACAAGAATGTATTCATAAGCGCAGTACTGAATCCTATTTACTCCATGAAATTATTAAATTATCTCGATATCCTTTCATTTTAGTACCGCAGAAACGTTCCTGATGTTATTTGTCTGTAGCTGACATCTGTGTTATCAGTTGGCAGTAATTAACCACGACTCGTCTACCTAATTAGCCTATTGAAACAGTAAAGATAAAAGTTTCGCAACCTGAATTGGATTGCAGGGGTTACATAATGATCACCCCTCAACTAATCATCACTTTATCATCCCTTCATTATCACTATTAGTATCATTATAACGAAGTCCGTCTACTTTGTATCTATGAGGTTTCTTACTTTATTTAGAGTAATTTTTGAGATGGTGTTAATTTTAACACCTATATCATATAAATATCTATATATTATCTCCATATATATATCTACCTCTATCATATAAAGAAACAAAATTTTAAAAATTATAGCAACTTGCAATCACCAAGGTGTTATTAATGAAGGAATTTTTAATTTTTAATCAAAGTCAAAGTTTAGTTATTAAAAATTGTGTAGTTAATTATTCCTGGCTTCAAATATTTTGTATAGAAAAATACTAGATATATTTTTCACTTTACTGAACTTAGGATCGTAAATATTGATCAGTTAAAAGCCGTATATCCGATAGCTCTTCAGGATAAATATGACGTTTATATTTTCAACTTCGAATGTGTCTCGGCTCTTATCAGATACACATGGAAGGTTTATAGGGGATGCATTATTTCTTTTCTCTTCCATTATTGTCAAGTATTCTCAGTTTACTGCAAACTGCAGAGTAAACGTTCTCTTGGAATCAAAACAAAGCTGCAGTACCTTCGTCATATAAATTTAGGTTGTTGCACGAAATTATTATCTAGTAAGTTTTTCGTTTTATGAAAAATGGTTCAGAGAAGTATATAAGATGGTGAGTAGATATCTATATTTGTACCTAAATGTATTAGAAAAAAAGTGTAAAGATCTACTTAGTATTTATGAAACATACATTATAAAGAAGCTGATATCAAAGCTTGGTACATTTTATAATAAATTATTGTAACCGTAGCTTGAAGAAGTTTTTTATGAATAATGGTCTAGATCATAAATTATGTATCAGCACACTTGAGGGAGCACATGCAACAGTCAGTGATAAATTGGTTTTTTCTTTGTATACCTTCAAGTAGAGTCATATTTAAAGAAACAATACGAAATCGATAGGATTATTAAATGAACAGTGCTAACTCTGTAATTGAGATCCTAGTCATCATCGAGATGAGGTGATGCTAATCGTTATAATTAGCATCATCTTACATTTCATAGTGCTACATTAGTAGCTCCAAAGATACTGAACGGTATTAAAGATTGATTTTAAAAGTATGTTTTAACAAAAATTCTCATTTTTGCATTCTCTTAATGCTTTGAAACTGAATATCGCTCATGGAATATTTGAATAAAATTAGAGAAAATAAAGGAATCACAAAGTTATTACTGTAGATTGAAATCGACCTAGTTTACACTCCTGTGTATTTTGCATTGGTGTTTGCTTTTCTAGCTTTCCAATAATTTGTTCTATATTTGAAAAATAATCAGTGCGATTAAAATGAAAAAAAATTTGTTGAAATTTTTACAATAATTATTTCAAGACATGCACTATTTTGTATCAATAAATTCATTTTAAAAAAATGCACTTTAAATAAAAACATTTAGAAAGTAATCTTTTCTTTTATTGTCACTGTTTCTTTTCCTTCAGAGGACCATCTTTTTCTGAGATACCCTGTGTTATGTACTACATCTCATATATTCTGAAACTGGCATGTCCTTCGAAGGCTTTAAATTATTCAACTCATTTTTTAGTAAAATTATACAATTTATTTAGTCCAAAATTCCACTGGGAATTTTCCCGGACTCCCGATGTCCAGTCCACCCTTGGCATTAGTAAATACTCGAGTCACTATGTACACTCCGCGACAACTGTTTGATCTCACCGAGATAAATTGCTAAAAGTCATTTACTAAAAAAGGTGTACTAGTATCTTGTACACAAGTGTTAAGTTTTAGTTAATATATCTGACTGATGTCAATATCTGGCTGAGTACATATATGTATATGTTAAATTTTGAAAGCACATACTTTTACTTTTAAGAAAACACCAACAACCATGAAGTTATCTTAAAAATTACGTAAAAATGTCTGTTTATCTTGTTAATTATCTTTCTACTTGGATAACTTATCATAAATTCTGCAGGATTTATTGTGCCTTTGTAATGGAAATGTTTATCTTGATGTTTGCATTTGTGTCACCATTATAAATAAATTGATTAAACTCAGGGGCAGACGTTCACAATGCCATTGTATTATCGTACTTGGTATGTTTAGATCTATTTATGTTGAAAAGAAATTACGCAAGGAACAATTAGTATTTAAAAAAGGATAATAGCTTACTGTTAACTTATGGAATAAAAATTTCAAAATTTCATTAATATCAACATTTTTATAATTATTTATGTTCTATGATAATTTGAATTTGATTTCTTTTCATGTTTTTCGTTTAAAAATTTCACATTTGAAAGCCATAATTAGCAATATCATAGGTTTCTAAATGGCGTGGCATTTAAGTAGAAATTTGAGTGCTCAAATGAAGCTAATAACAAAGTTAAGGTGTTCTCAGTGATAAAGTTATAAAATCCATCAATCCTTTGTTAAAGCGATATTTAAGTGCAAACAATAATAAAAGTTTTAATGGCTGTAAAGCAAGAACTGTAAAAGTTATTGTTCGTTTTATAGCAACAGCTTTTAGTGGAAGTTAGTATTCCATTTTCAAAACTTATGAAACAATTAATGTAATAATTGACTGAAAAGTAAAAATTGTATTCATAAAGGAAATGACCAGAGCATACGGTTTATACAAGACACAAAGGAAGACACAAGTCGAAGACCACTTGTGGAAACGGAAATATATCCTACAGATAATGTATAAACAAGAGGAAATTGAATAACTGTATAATCTGTTGTCTCTCATGTGAAGCTTTAATAACATTTTCTTTAAAATGACATCTTTTCAAACACTCTTCTCATCAATTGTTACTCCATTGCAATTAATTAATTAAGTGGAAAATTTGAGTTAGTTATGCCACGAGCAATTGTGTTTTCTTCATTCGCTAAATTGAATATCAATATTTGAACACTTCTCTAAGTAATAATAAAATCTTCGTAAATATGTTATGTTATTTTATTTTGCATGTATTATATTTTGGATCATGTAAAATTCTGACATGACTTGATCACTTAAAATTAATGCCAAGTAACACTTATGTTACATCAATCTGAAGCTCGAAATTTGTTGAAAATCACTATATAAATTAAAATTGTTAAAGAACTGTCATTTTTTATTGCTGTGTACTAGAGTTCCAAACATCAAAAGTTTGATACAATTTTATGAAGCAAAAGTACATACGGTGAAATAAAATAATTCCTTTTATCATTTAAATTTAAATTTCAAATTTCAAGCATGGTACTTGGAAATTCCGAGGGAGGCAGCATATGAAGGACTAAAGAGGCTTGAATTTCAAATATCGACGGGCTCTAGAGGCACCGCGCTATCTGCTAATTGCAGAGATTCTCCATAGATGGCAGTAAGAGATTCTTCCATTTCTAAATGAAAAAAAATTTCGTAAATAATATGCAGTGACTACAGATCGAATAAGATTAGATACGCCTTTGTTTTCAAGCGGTTTTGTATTTGTCCCTTGAGAACGACGGCCATCTGCTGAAAATGTGAAACACTTCCCACTGCAACAGTCTAACACGCGTTGGTGGAAATAGCAGATTACTTCGATATCAAAGACTATATCCCACCATCAGTTAGTGTCTCGAGCTCAGCTTTGCGATATTACAGCAATAAGAGAAGCACCAAGAGGAGGTTGATCCAACCCTTTTTAACATTAAATATCATGGCTTCACCACCAAGCACGGTGGGGCCGTCAGGGTTGTTGGCGTCAGGAGTGGGGGCTCCGAGCGCTATCGGGTGCAACCCCCGGTATCGGCTGCGTTGTAGGCAGCAGGGAAAGGTCGCAATTTGGACCCCCTCGAGATGGACACTTGGGTGCTAGGCGTGGAGGGCTCATAAGGAAAGATAAAATAATAAATAAAAGGGGTGGTCAGCCGAAGCTTAGAAGAGAGATAAAATCATAAATTTTATTCCTTTCTGATGAGCTTATTAATAAGCGGAAAAAATAAATAAAGTAAATTAAATAAACTCCGAATGGAAATTAGAAATATATAGGTTGAAATATGATAGGTTGATCCGCACCCCTCGGGCGGTCGCTATAAGACTGAGAAGGTCGCACCTCGTTCTAGGTCAAACTTCTTATATTGGGAAGTAATTACTGTATATTCTGTTTGTAATTTATCAAAGATCAAACAGTTATTTTATATATAAAGAACTGAGAAGAAAATCGTCCAGTTGCATAAACATCCGCCGTCTGGTAATAAACTCGCTTATAAATATACAAAGTGTGCAAAACGAGAAACATATGTATAAAATCTTTCGAACATAAAACAAGTTTTCTTGTGGTCGTCAGTTTGCCATCAATTTTCTATAAAAATATGCGTTCATATATGTCGGCAGCTCTGTTCACCGTGACAAGTAATTATTTGGAACGTCGAGCCGTCAGAATGATTACCTCGTTAAGGTTTCGTTTCGCAACTTAATATGTCGGTTTGCATGCAAGAATCTGAATCAGAAACGAAGGAATGTGACAGCGTCATAGAGCAGCGGCAAAAAGTAAACGAGACCCGCATGGAATCACGTTATTATACCAAAGTAGCTATGAGTAACTCGTAACGAGAATCGCGTCGATGTCGACGAAGCTCGTCTTCGAAACCCGTAATTACCGGCACCGGTGAAAGCAACGGGGTTCGGTGAACAGCCACTTTTTAAAAAGGTGTTAAAGCGTGCCGCGAGCACGTATGGGTAGGTGTTAATTTAAAACAAACCAAAGGATAGCCGCGATTTGAAGTCTAAGGAGCGCCTATGCTTTTGGCCGGGACACACCTCGATCCTGGTGAACAAGGGCCACGCGTTCAGTGAAGTATCAAAAATGGTAGATCTTACGAGGAATAAAAGATTTGAGAATTATTGTGTGATGGCAAGTAAAAGCCAGCAAGTGATTGCCAGTAAAAAGCAAAATTAAATTTAAATTAAAATTAAATTTTGCTTTTTAAGAAATAAAAATTTTTGAATTGTTGTGTTATAGGAATTACTCTTAACTGGAGTGCAATATTTTTTAAATGAACGAATTAATTAATTTTTAGAAGAGGTTGCCACTATTATAACTTTCACGTCAAGACATCTTCTTTCGACATGATTTTAGAATTTTAATTTCAAGATCTTCATTCTGACATTTATCTTGACTTGAAAATTGTAACTTTGATATTTATATTGATTTCAGAATATTGATTTTGATATTAAATTTCAGAATTTTAACACGAATATTTATATTAACTTTAAAACTTGATTTAAAAAATGTTTGTAATATTTGTTGCTACGGGTTTACCAGCTCCTCGATACGTTCCTGAAACTGCAGATTTGCTACCTAACGTGTAATCAACAAGATTTCGAGCAATTTTTTTTTTTGCAACAACCCCCGGGGCAAGTTTCTGGATCCTCCTTTCCTTTGCACCTTTATTTTTTTCTTCCTGTTGGTGGAACGTTCTTCTACGATTAGTAACTACAAATTAATTGTACCATCTCCCGACCGAACATTAAAATTTATAACCAATTTCGGTCATATATTTGACTTACCATCCTGCTATTAAAAATTCTCTTTTAAAATGTGAAAGCTTCCTTAGTGTTTGAAAAAAGAGCTTTAGTATGAGTTTTATGATACTTTTTATTATTAAATATTTTATCTGGTCACTATTGGTATATTTTGGATGATGTATTAACTTATTGAAAAAATTTTGTTAATTTTATCATCATTTTGATATTAGACACTTGTATAATGATCAATTAAGGAATACTATTAATTATAGAGGCTCCTGTTATTTCTTTTTCAAAAAATGTTTTCTCAAATGTATAAAATCAAAACAAAAAATTTATACAAATTCATTATTCAGTCTAATTTCCCACTGTCCTACTTACGAATCCCTACCAATAGAATATACAATTTTCAATTTCTTTCATCATAAAGAATTTATATTCTGCACAGTGCGCATCTTTTTTGAAACGCCCTGTATATACCATCAAAAGTGGTTCAACTCCGTATCGTTAACGAGACAGCTTTGGAAGTCATTAAGGCTCCATCGTTATCACGATCTGAGGAATATACGTAGGTGTAGAGGTCCGTTTTCGAAATTGAAAACAGCATCGTATCACGGCCACCGATCTTCGGACGTATCTAGTCCACGAAACCCTCTGATCGCCAGTTAGAGGCGCAAAGGATCGTGATCTGCGATCTATCGATCTACGAAATTAGCATTCGAGGCGTGAACCCTTTCCTGAATATCGCGGGGCCACCGACGACTTTCGAAGCAATTTCTCCGTCCCCAGGCGACCCAGACCAGCTTAGCAACAAGCATGCAAAAAGCTTGATGAAATCTTCCTTGATGTATGATCGTTGGTTCATTTTTAACCATACTAGGTAAAGCATCGCTGGATATTGCTTTTTGATGAATTGTTATTACTGTGATAACAAAAGAGGTTTAACTCCAGTTAAAAACTGGACGTTAAAAATTTATTACTGTGACCTGATTAAAATATTTCAAAGTCACTCTGAATTCTCTTTAAATCTTTTTTCAAGTATTTAATAAGAAGACTTTAAACATATTTGTGCACTTTAAAATTTAATTAAATTTAACATAATTTTAGAATTTCTGTGAAAGTCAAGAAATTGCATAATCGTTAGAATATTGTTTAAATCAAAAGTGTAAAATAAAAGGTAGCAGTTAGTTCTAGGCGGTTTTTCACCGCGAGACACGAGGGTAGCGAGTGGCCATATTTTACAAGCGGGGGCGTGAAACGGATAATTTTCAAAGGAGGTAGAAACCGATATCCGATCGTATATCAGAGCGTAGAATGGTCGGTCGCCTTCAAATTATCGGAAACAAGGGCCAAACTAATGGGCCTGGTCGAGCCATCTGGTACCGTACGGCTGGCTGATTCACGCCAATTCGATCACCGTTTTCACACCGCACCGTAGCATGCAACGATACAATAGATAAATGGATTAATAAATTAATTTCTGCTAGATATACAGGAAAACTGGTATAAAATTGTTCTATATCAAATTGCGGTTTACAAAGTATAGAAAATCTGAGATGGTTTGATGACAGAATAGTATTGCAAAATAGTATTAATTTGGTGCCTTTAATATTACGACTTCTTAATAATTATTTTAAATTTGCATATTTTATCGCACTTCTGTGTATTTAAAAATTAGTGCAATAATATAATAACAATAACTATTACTTCAATAATTAGAATTAATATAATCTTTTAAAAATGAATCTTCAATTCAAAAAAACAAAAAAGCACAGAATTAATTTTTACACCTAATACTTAAGAATTTGAAGCTTCACCTTTGAGGAAAATAATTACTAGAGTTAAGTCACGATTAATGAAGTCATTTAAAAATGAAAATACCCATTATCATTTTATACAAAGTTACTTAAAAAGTATGTTAGTATTTCAAATGCATACAACTTTCTCTTTGCAACACCTGGAACTGTAAAAAATATCAAATGTCAGGTAATCTGTTAAAGCTTCTTTTTCAGGCAGTACAAGTATGCCAGAAATGGAAATAACGATGCCTTAACACAAGTCGTTTCCTATGCTTCAATTAGTAGATGTGTGTTTAGAAAGCAATTTTACGTTGATCTAGAGACATAGTGTCTAGAAAGTAACAAATCTTGATCGACAGGAAGTGTTAGAAACGGAGTTACATATGTGTCGCGTAACATAGGGAACATTTGTCGAGGACTCATTAAAAACGAGATTTAACTTAGACTAATGATTTATCGTTTAGTGTAATTTATACGTTTACAAGCGTTTGGAAACAAAATTATATACTTGCGTTTCAAATAATCCTATATTAGTCATGTATGAATAATCTGAACAAGATTATGAAATACTTTTAAATTACTTGAGAATACTGGAAATATTTACTTATTGTGAAATGTGTAATTTACAACTTTTCCTCTTTTTTCGATCATCTAAAAATAATATGATTAATTTGCATAAATATTCCTATTATTTCTTTACTCTTATAACGTTCCGTTTAAGGATTTTTGTTACAAACGTTTCTTCATTTCTTCAAAATGTAAATTTGTTCAAATCGAGGTTCAAAAATAAAATAAAATTAAATATTGAAATAAAATTTTATGCTAATAATGCTCAATTCTGGATACTAATAACAGTATCACATAGTATATGTTAATTAAATTCAATATTTGCTGCGGTAAAGATGAAAGAATAACGAAAGTCTTTTTACTTCTTCTGTAAAGTGAATGGAGTTTCAAGAATCAATGAACGATCACGTTAAATATGTACATGCTTCTCTGTCACAAAAAACAACAAGAATGAGGAATGCTTGATGAGGAGAAACTAGAAACTGGATAAATTAAACGGCAAAAAAATGAGTGAAAATGCTTTCGTTTAAATCCATCACGTGTCATTCCCACGTACCGTAAGATCCGTTGCCTGTAATTAGAGCCATGGTTCACTTAAGGTAAAGAAGTGCATGGCATAGCTGCGTAAACGGGAGATTGTTTCTTCCTACTATCGTTTTCACTTTGGTGACTGAAGGCTTATTAGAAAAGCATAACAACAGGAAGATAGGGGGTTTGAATAAGGTCGAACGTCCATCAAGTAAGAAAACTCGGTTACGGTATGTGATCTTTTATTTACAAAAATGATTTAGAAAGGATGATAGTATTATGAAATATCCATTCTGTGTTCCAATCTATAAAGTCTTATGATTAAAAGAAAAGGGAAACAAAAGACGAAGTTAACTTCATGACATTACAGACATTGTATAATATATTACATTAATCACAATGTGGGGAACCTCACATGTTTTACTTAGGTGACTAAGAATTGACCCAGTATTTTCTTTCCTTGTATTTGATAAAAATAATACAATAAAAAAGACGAAAACAAAGAATTATTCTTTCTACTTTTTATAATAACGCTTCTGAGCATAAATAAAATAAAGGAGTTTAAAATAAAATATTACAGAAACAGTACTTACGTGTATGAAATTTATGATCATAATTAAATCTCAATAATTACATTTTCCTCTAAAGGTCATATACTATGATTACTGTGAGATTCATTAGATTTTTTCATGTTCCTTAGTAACTGAAATGTAGAAAGGTAAGAAGTAAAAAAAAGAATACATATTCTATTTTTTATTATTACGTCTCAATATTCACATACAACAATTTCTTCCTTAACAAAGCAATCTGGATTTGAGAAATTTCTATCACAAGTGCATCTAAATTTATTCATTTTAAGAAGACATATCATTGTTCCCACCATAAAGAATTGCTAACGTACCCCCAGGGTGTATTTTCGCAAACAGTACCAGCGATCGCATCTTTAACCGGTACCGTTAATATTCTGAAGTTTATATCGGTGTAATTCAAATTTGACAGTAAGAAAACTGGCATTCTGTCCGATATGATCCACAAGACTCCACGGCTCACCTAAAAATAAAAGTTGTCTTATTTTTTACACGTAACTAAAAAAAATAGTCCTTTACCTTAACATCAGCGGGGAATATCATAGCGTCATCATGTTTGGCCACAAGTGCCTGATTTTCAGGTGCGTATGGTAGAAGAGAATTCCAACAGCCCACAGCGTTCTGGTCGATTAAATTGAAAAATTGAAGTCCATTCTCGTCCATGACGGAAGAAGTGCAATGACCGAGTGCTCCTCGTTCAGGAAGTACCTACATGTATAACAATGAAACAGCAGAAATGTTTGAAAAGAAAATATTTGCTTTATTTCGATTCTGGTCCTTGAAGGTATCGACAAGTTTCTTACCTGAAACTCGTGATAACTGTCCTGGGACAAATCTTCGTCCCTGAGAATCCTGGTAGACACAGCGAATTCCCTCCTACTGCTAAGAGGATGGAAGAACAGTGTCCTAAATCCGTCAGCGGCGATCGGAGATAAGCTCATCCCGAAAATTCCTTCTTCGCCCCATTGGAAATTCAAACCGCCGATGTTGTAATCGCCAGCCAGAGGATCTGGCATGAAATAGCTATGCGTAATTCGCCAGGATTTATTCTGTTCCCAGGAATAAACGATCAAACCGTATCCAAGCTCGTCGGACATGTAGGCATACGCGTCGTTACAGCCACCTTTTCCCAAATCAATGGCTATGTTTGCGATAAAAGTGTTCTGTAAAGAAAATTTGCTGTTTAACATTTTTATAGATGTTCTTCATTAAAGAAGAGCGTAAAATTTCTTCAGAAAGATTGTAAGATTGCAGTATTGCATTCTATAGTTACCATATTGATATCCTCAGCTCTCAGCCTGTATTGCCTCATAATTTTATCAGTCGTTAGATCAAATACATTCAATGTATAGGGACATGCTTGTATGGTTGTGTTCCCAATGCCTATGGTACCAGTATCCAATACCCAAAGTCTGTCGCAAACGTCTACGTGCATTCTGCAACAATGGCACCACAATCACCTATTGACTAACCATCAAGATCATAACTCCTGTTTAATCAACCTCTGTTCAGATTATACAACTCTACTGTATAGACGGTTTCATAACATGTAAGACATACTCTAGTAATAGATTAGCGACACAAATCACAGACATTGTGCCATTTTGGTATTTCTCGAACTAACGAGGAAAGCCTGCCAATTAGATCATTCTTATCTTAACGTAACTTTCTGAGATTGTAGAAGGCGTTAAGTTACACAAGCAATGCATCTATTTTTTTAAATTATAAAATTGGGTGAAATCATCCCTTAAAGTTGACGTGTCTCTGTTAATTAAATATAATAAAATTTTAATATCTTTTACGATGGCGTTGCTTTTTCTTATTTCGAATTACAGCTGTCAAGAATTTATTGATCACCTTGGATATGTTTACAAAATTTGTCCAAAACTGGTAAAATTTTATTAAAAAATTGTTATGTAGTACACGTTAGGTTTAATATTATCAAAAAATCAGAATTCTCACACGTCTAATGTTTTTCCTAACTATTACATAAAGAAAACCGAGAGAATATTCCCACAAACCTGATACTTCAATTAGGAGATTTAATAACTATTTCATTAATACCAAGTAAAAGTTTCACTTAACCAGAACTTCGTATTACCTAGAATAAGAGATAAGGTATAGATTGGAATCTGTTCGATTCCATAAGATTTTATCACCGCAACCGGTACTTTCTCTTTATTCGCACAATTGCACAAACGTAACTATTGAAGATAGTATTTACAAAAGAATAGAAATTAAGTTTTAAGGATCAAGCACCTATATGATGCGATTTTCAGGCATAGGGTACTTCATTATTTGAAAAAATATTAAAAAATTTATTATAACAAATTTTTGAAGCTATTCAGTGTTTAGATATCATTATTATTTACATCCAATTGAATTTTAAAGTAACTTTTTAACGTGTTTGTGATAGAGACACCTCAGGAGATCTGGTTAAATTATACTGAAAATATAATAAAGGTTTTGCAAATCATTTTAAATTCAATTCTACGTACCTATAAGCAGTAGTAATTGCGCTTCCACATGCACCAGCTTTATTTTGTGCCCAATTCGGATAAGGGGTAAGTCTAGGTGAACCACCTCGATTTGTATCCAGTGATATGTAGTTCAATGTTGCAGGTATACCTGTTCCAATATATTCAAAGTATAAAATATTTGCATACAAAAATTTTTTTTCAAACAAAGGTGATATTTTCAATCAAGGGTACGCATGATTAATATTAAAAAATTGTTCAAATATATTTGAGGGTACGGATAAAGAAAGCATTGCATCTTTTAAAAAATTTTATGAAAATTAGACCTTTCTTTTCAAAAATTTATAAAAATTATAAGTTGCATTTATCTAAATAGATTATTCACATGTATTGGCTAAGGTGATTTCGGTATCAGAACGTTTCACTTTTTTGTTTCTAAATGAAATCCATTTCATGTAATGTATATTACAGTAAAAATAATATAAAAATCAACTGGATGGTGTAACGATTGATAAATCGCGTGACTAACAATAAGTCCTCGATCAATCTACCCGCAGCATTCATCACTTGTAGATTTTATCGGAGTATCTTTAACACACCTGGTAGCACTACAAAACTTTTTCGAGACACTAACAAGGTAAATAGGCTTATTCAGAGATTGCCGAATCGGAAATACTAGATTGTAATCACATAAAAATCGTTTGACATGTCAGTATCGCGTGACAAAACTAAAGTGCAGACAGCTGGTGTGCCAACATTTTGAAACTGTACCAAATGTCAGCACTGTAATTTGGAAAAATTTTTACGAACTTTTTGCTTACTGCATTTTACATCTGAAAGTGTAAAAACTATTAATAGTAATTTAATGCAGTCATTGTAGATAACAAATTATTTAGAATAATTTAAAATAATTTTTGCCAAATTTGGTATGCTACGAAGGACACAAATTTTATCAAATTTAATTTTAATCAAATTATCCTGGCATCTTCTGAACAGGTAAATCAATCAATGCAACACTGAAAGAAATTCCAAGGTGTACTATTCGTTGTTTGCTTGAAAAAGAAAAATAAAGGGCTCGAAGTTCACGACTTCTCGAGTTCAATGCAATGCCGAATTCTAAAACAATCAGTTCCACACTCCGTTTCTCATTCAAGATCTCAGGAAAGGGTTCATTGAACAGTCGAAATCTATTCTGTCAGTCTGGAAACCTGTGACAGGAGCGTTCCTTTCCTGTTCCTTCCTCTCTTAATATTTCATATCCTCTGTCTGGCGTTTCGAGCGAACCTGACGTTCGAAGAATGAACAGAGCGAAACAAAGCTGTGTACGGATAAAAACTCGATGTAAAAACAATGCCCACCACGGTGGGCTTTGACGCGTCTGGAGAACTTCCAGGAGACCGACGAGAAGCAAAGGTCGACGGACAAATGTAAATGAGAAACGGCAAGAACGAGACCGGAAGGGTTGAAGGGAAACGTCAATGGTCAGGAACCAAAGAGATCATTGAAGTCTGATGAAGAAAAACAAAATGTTCGTTAACCCCATTCTGATTTAATCGAAATCCTGTCGTATTAATTAATTTTTGTGATACTGCAAGATGAGGTGAAATCCATATTAGGGTCCATATTGAGGATCATCCATATTATTAGCACTTCTTTGAATCATTTATTTAAAAATATTTATATTAAAAAATGATTCATATGTTATCAAGATTACAGCCGGATATAAAATGAAATGAAATTAATGAATTACAAAAACAATGTTCTTCATGGTCTAGGAAATTCTTAGATATACGATTATCAACTTTTTATGAGCAGAGAGGTTCATACGAGACGAAAATAAAAATGAATTTTCTAATTAAAAGTAGTTACTAGTGTACTGCGCTCGAGTAAAGTTATTAGAGAATAAAAATTATTAGAGAAATTGAGGTTAATTAAGTGCTACGTGCCAACGAATCTATGTAAATTGATTGTGAATGCAAATGTTCCAGTCAACGAACCTACACAAATTAATTGTGTAAAAGTGAAAATGCTGAAGAAACAAAGCATTCTCTTCCTTTATTTTTAAAATTGATAGAATAGTGATTGCATATTAACGGTAGCTCGTAGAACATTCTATAAAATGTAGAATGTACTATTATTGCTTCGTAACGGACTAGCTATTCAATAAGTCTACCGTGGATTCCTAAAACTACAAAATCCGTATGTCTAAGGGGGTAGATTTATGTAGTAAGGACCTGCGTTCGTCTCGTAAAGCCTAGATCTAAGAATTAAGGAAAAAATGAAGAATTAAGAAAATTAAGATTTGTTGATAAGAAGAGAGAATCAAAGTAAATAAAACGAAGAAAATCGAGATGAGTATGAAACAAGCTTGAGAGTGTAGCGAATGGCACGCGGTTTCAAGCGCACAGTTAATAAGAGGGTGAAACAGGAGCAAGAAACGAAAGAAGCAGCGTGTAAGAGGAGGAAGGTAACAAAAACCGGGCGAGTATCGACAAGAAGAAGGGTTAAGGACCCGAAATATGAAAGATCGTGCACACTGTGCCCGCTGCATTGTCAAGTTTTTCATTTTTCGCAGGATGCCCTGGCGCGCGCCAACGCGTATAATAAACGTAAAGTACCGAGGGCAAAACAGTGGGAAACAAAAGGGCGCAGGAGTGAATAAGCCCATTCACCCCTGGTTCCCTTGTGGGCCACGGTGTTGGGTAAAAAGATTTTTAGTTGAAGCGGAGGCGGACACAGAAATGCTCCATTGAATTCGCTCACGCGGTTTTCGGCACTTTTTGTCACCAGCCGGAAGTCGACCAGACGAGATTCGAGGCCCGCACCGGCCGCGGTAATCTTCCGTTTATTGTGCTTGTCGCTGCTTCCGGTTCCTGACTCGAGATACTTGAGATTTTTTTAGATAGACCGCAGACTTTTGTAACTATTTGTTTAAGCGACGTTTGCGTCGGGCAACTTTTAGTAATTTGGCAATCAGTTAAGGAAAGGTAACAAAATTAATATATTAATTAATAATATACTTAATAATAAAAATAATAAAAATATAATACTTTTGACATATAATACTTCTGTAGTAAAGTATTGATAAGAAAAAAATACTAAAGAAAATTATTAGCTTCCTGAAACATGGAAAAATTTTACAAGTAAGCTGAATAATATTTTTGACTTACCATTACGCCATCTTGGAACAGAAACAAACAGCTTATTTCTCCATATTTCAATACCAACGGGTAGCGCGTTCTCCGGAATAAATTCTCCCTTCATCATCGCCATTCTTCTGCTTCCCTCATCCGGGTAAGCGAAGTCCAACGCTCGCCAGGAAAACCTTTCTAACAGTGGAGCTTGACCAAATTGCGACGCCCATCTTTGGAGGCCATTAACACCTTCACTTGCCAAATACAGCAAACTGACTAACAGCAATTCGCAATACATTTCCACAATACTTCCTCCAACGACAACCCGGTTGATTGCTGAAGTTTTTCTACATTCGGAGCAAGAAAATTATCAACCAAGTTTCAACATGTTACCACGTAATTGGAAGTTTCACTTCCATTTGGGTTTATTTGAAAAATGTTAACCGATGCGTGAGTGTCAAGAAATAATTAGTTTTAAAAATGTTTCTTCAAATGAATGGTACATTTGAAGCTTTCTAGTGTGAATTGAAATATAAAAAGTACCTGTGCAGGGTTCTAATAGCCAATTTTTAAATTTCATTAAAATAATGTTTCAATCCAATTTCTTAGCAAAAATAAGAAAGTCAACGCCATAATCAAAACCCATAAACAACATCAATAAGAATCTAACACAGGAGCAGGAAGTTTGTAGAATAAACTTCTTCCATATATAGTACTGCTCTGATATACCTGTAAAACGATTTGCATAATGGTGTTGCGGAAATTGCCTTTGCACTCACAAATCCTGTCTAAATAACGCGTGTCTACATGCATAAACATGTTCTACTGGATTCCATTTCGCTGGACGTTCATATGAAGAGAAATGGAAAACGGCACGTGCCTAGTTTCCCTCTCAGCTATCGGAACAAATTATTTTCCAAGTTAAGTATGTATGTCGAACGGAATCGAAAGTCATGATTCTTTAAGTTTTAGGACCTTTTTATGCATGAATAAGCAAGTTAGAAAGTTTAAATGCTCATATCTATCTCACAGCGGTAAGGTATGATTATAAAACGATTATTAATGTATCCTTTAAATTAAAAATGAAAAACTACACTCGTTGTAAATATCTTTTATATCTTGTGTGGTAGAACAGTAGGTTTGAAGAAGGTAAAATTATGGAAGCTAAGAATTTGATCTTCGCCCTCGTAGCCCAATCATGATCATCACCCAATTTTTTACAACTGAAACGTTGATAATGGCATGAAATTCAATTAAACCTTTCGGTTTTTTAAGTTGAAAATATCAATCTGTAATACGTCAATCGGATTGAGATCTGGGAATTAAAAATGTTATGATCGAATTCCTACATGTCACTCACTTAAGGTGGCTGTCAGCTTGTGGAATCTAGTTATTTGACATTTAAAAATGTTAACAGAATTTCTGGGCAAATAGTAGTCCATTATGGAATTAATATTACGAATAAACCTTGCAGTGTTTAAATAATACAACAGTGTTAAAATGATTTGAAGATTATTGTTGCAAAATGAAGTTACATTAACCCTTTGGACACCGATTTATTTGAAAAAAATATTGCATATGAAATGAATTTAATTTTCTATACCCAAAGGGCTAATAATAAGTACATTATACTATACTCAACATCCTTTTGAATTTTCTTATTTTCTAAATTACGAAGTAATCTTAAATACCGCGATAATTAATTCATATAGTGTTCATTTTATGAGATAAAATTAAATTAGAATGAGTAAAATCAGATTAAACGTAAAAATATTGTTAAAAATATCAGAGTACAATGGGTTAATTGTTTTCAGATTCCTCTAATCTGAACCATATATCAAATCAGATAGCTTAAGAACTTTTTTTACCGACAAATTATGTTACTGAACCTAAGCTTGTGTAAGGTGGTTTCATACTTTTGATTGGTAGAGTGCGATTGTTATGGTTCATAGCGCGATATAATTGAACGATCTATTATTCACTTCCTATTGTTTGTTGGTAATTAATCCTGGGAAGAATACTTGTTTTCCCTTCGCTAAGAGAAATGACTAATCATTGAGTTTGATCGATAATATTCTCGGTTATCGGGACTGTGTTCTCCCTTATTAACGCGTTTCATGGTATTTACCTTAGGCACAATTTTTAATTGAATGAGAAAAGATTCTGATTGATTTAATTTTGAAGGGAATTTGATAAAAAGTGAAACTGTAATGAATATAATCTAATCATAATATTCATTACTAAATATTATAGCAAAGTGTTTGAGGTTGCTTTAAATTTCATATAATAAATACTTGCATTTTCTTATTTATTATACAAAAAATTATCCACGTTAAGCACATTAAATTATTGTTTTTAAGACTATTAAATTTTTCAAGATCTTTAACTTTCAACAGCCCTTTATTTAATTTGATATATATTAAGATAGAAAATATTTTTTATGCAACAAAATTATAATTCCAAACTTTTGAAGAAATTTCACGCGTATCCAACTTATCCACAGAAAGTAGTTGATGTAAACAACCCCCAAAACTTAAGATATCCCCTTTAGAAAAAAAAATATCTTAGCACACCACCACTGTTTCGTGAAGTTTTCATTTCCTAAATTATCTCCACAGAAAATATTATAATCAAGTGTCCATTCATTGAAGACACTACTCGAAATCACCTGTTATTCGATGAATTGAAAAAATTTTCGAAGAACCACTATCTTCCATATGAGGGGACGTACCTCTTTCAGGAAGGAAACGAAAAATCTTCAGAAAGATGAGGATGTCGGTAGCCGTTCCAGGACCAACGGAAGCACTATTCGTAGAAAGTCTGTGGCGAACAGTGCAAGTAAACTGTTGGTTCCTGCTAATGGGTTCTGGTATATATGTACTCAGTGCGTGTGACACGTGCTTGGTAAGATGCCCGCACCACACTACCAGTGCACGCGATTCAATGTGTACTTACCTGTAACGAGTATACGCCCACTCGAGGGAATTAAATCAAGTTAGGTCCAACTGGAGCAAAAGTCGCTTCTCTAAAAACATGAAATGAAATCAGTGTTCCTTATTAACTCTCTGCAAAAAAAAAAAACGAAAATTTAAGCTAGATTTTATCCTCCGCATTATTTCTTTTTAATATTTCCAAATAATGTTAAGTCACGTTAATATTATATTAATTTCTTCCATCAATTTAACATACACGCATACATCAGAATAAAATTAGTTTTGGTGATAATTCTTGCATTTCGTATTCTTTTAGGTAATTTAGTTGATTTAAAAATTTGAAATTCTTAATTTATGAAACTTTCAATTTTAATAAACGTATCTAAATTAATTACCATCTGTGACATAAATTCTGAGCTGAATCTTTGCTGATTTTATGTCTAAAAAACAGCACCCTCGAAAACATGGAGATCGTTGCGAAGCTTCAGATTTTCCTAAAAATATTAAGAAGTTCAAAATTTAGAATGCATTCATAATGTTTTGCAGCACTGTATAGGATTAGTTATCAACTGTGAAAGTACGATTACTTTTGCACTTCCCTGTACATAAATCTAGAAAGATTGTGGTATGACCTAGAGAAAGGTAGTTTCATAGGAATGAAATAATGAATAGGACCTTGATTATTTGAACTGTCACTGTTACAAATGGTTAACTTTTAATAGGGCTATTTATTTGAACCGGATATCGATTAGATATACAGTCATTGGGGTACTCAAAAAATTCCCTGATAAGCAAAAGTTAAATAAAATCAAAAATAAAATAAATAATCGAGTATTTCAATTCGGAAATCATCAAGATTTTCATCATTAGTATTCTCTACTAATGGTGCATTTTTTTAACATTTATTACTCTCTAGATTGACCGTGGACTTAAAAGCCACCGTAATCATTTGAATAAATGGGAAAATGTATGGATAAATTCATGGAAAAATTCGATGAGATTGTGGAATAAATTTGCTTGCACAATTACTTTCTCTTTTTCTTTCTATTTCAAAAACAACCACCAAAGTTCGTGTTAAAGCTTTCACTTTCCCTTTCAATTGTATAAGATTATACAATTACTGAATATTAATTATTATAATTATTATACGTAACAAAGTATTAACATTGATAAAATAATAATAGAAGATGAATAATTTTTATACTGCACAAAAACGTCCAGGTAATATTAATCTGTATGTGTCAGAGTAGGAAACTAATAATTATACAAAATAAATGAAAACATAATTTTTGACCTAACACTTTCATCACATTTCAAAGATATGATTATCAGTTTCTGATTCTTTAAGGTGTTCAAAATAATTTGGAAATTAAACTTTTCATCTTTAATCAGTTTTCAAGGAAAATGTCGTGTAGCAATTACAATTAATAGCCAGCTGATGTACGTAACAGTGTTCTTACATGTTTACAATCTCTTTGTAACTTCTCCGTCACTTCTAGGGGATGTAATTACGAGATCCAGATTCGCCATGACACATGAAATTATACTGCGTGAAACTTTTTCATTCGTTGTTCCGATTTGGAAAAGGAACAGGAGGTAAAAGATAGAAACAGGATTACAATCGTAAAAGTACTCTTACATATACACGTATTTTTCTCAACTTTCCCATCAGTTCTAGGATATTTAATTGTAAGTTCCGGATTCCTAAATACTGCTGTGAATTATTGCTTTTTTCCCGTTTAAATTCAAAAGAAATGGAAAAGGTCGTAACAACGGAGCTGTGAGTACGATTGCAATCTTATTTTTTCGCGTGTCTACATAGTTTTCCTATTATATGTTTAATTTATTGCACGCATAATGATACTGTAGAAGAATATTCCATTTTCCAAGCACTTGGATAAAAGTAACCAAGTGTGTTATGGAGCTGATTAGGAGCTTCTTAATTAGCGTCACGCAACCCCTGTAAAACATGATTTTAAGATAAAAATGATTCATTTTGTTTTCACCTGTTTTCTAAAATAGATAAAGTAAAATAAAATTTAGTAAAAAGAGAAGAAATGAACATGTTTTATAAAAAATTATGGGGATTATGATTAAAGCTCGTTCTAAATGTGAATATATAATTTTTGTAAACGATATTTAATTAAATTTTATTTATTAATCACCAATAATTATATAAAGATTATTTTCAAACGATATTCTCCACACTTTACTAATTATTTTCCTTTGTAAAAAATAATTAGGAAAAGAAATATTTGAAAACATCAATAATATAATTTTTTAAATGATAATTATCAATCAATTTACTGTTCATAATATTTATTAATTAATATAAACAATGTGATGATTGTGATGATTAATTTTATATCTTTAATATTTAATTAAAAAGTAATTAGTAACTCTAATTACTGTATTTCAGTTAAAAATTTTCGATATAATTGCCTTAACCATTGTTACACGAGAACAATTTCAATAATTATTTCCAATAGCTTTTGCTCAAAATATTCTTGGTTAAATGAAGAAATGAGCAATTTATACCCATCCATTTACACTTTCGGCGTTATTGGATCAGTCTTGTTGAAAAAGTGTTAACTTTAACGAGACGACGACAAAAATAATAAATCCTCGAAACAGACCTCGTTATCTTCTCGCGTCGAGTGACGTATGAAATTGTATTTAACTCTTTCCCCCCTCGTCCCTCTTCCGTAGCCATGTTTCATTAATCGTAGTAGAAGCCCTTCACAAAGGGTGTAATCAATGTTTCTTGAAATGAGTAATTGCCAGAGGCAGTGGTCGCGCATGAAAAAGCCAGTAATTTCGCTTTAATTGCGAGCAGAACAGCATGCGAAACGCTGTATCGATTGATGACATGTTGTTGCACATGTTCCATGTAGCTTTTGGGTTCAAAGATTTTTATTAAAAATTTATATCTCAACGCTATCCATTTTGGAAAAATAAACAATTTCAAGATTTTATAAATAATTACCTATTTACCATCTACAGAAATTCAATATATTATTTCAAGGTGACAATATTGCGCGGAGAATTAATAAACTATGTAAATTTAATCCGAATGTTTGGTACGTGAACATTTATCATTTATTTTAATTGATAGTTGTAAATTTATATAAATAAGATACGATATGAAAACTATCATTATTTCTCTATCACCACCTTCCCTAAGCTATTATAATTAATGTTGAAATTCATTTCTACAACTCAAACAGAATAATGTGATAATTCTATTCGTTTAGGCTATTTGTTTTGTATCAAACACCTTGAACGTTCTAAAACTATTTTTATTAATATATGATACCTAAATTCTCCTAGACCTTCTACTAGTACTTTCAACTATTAGATTTCTTTATCATATACGTTCACTTTCTGCTAAAATATTGCTTAATATCAACATGACTCAAATATTTTATTCCTTTTACACGTTTTGCATTCATAGCCACTCGCTGCAAGTATTAGTCAACAGTTTACGACAAATGCTTAAAATGCACTTAGATAAATCACATAAAGGAGATTATTTGACAACTTAATTCACATTTTGTTGCTGCGCTGGTACCTGAAATATTTTATTTCATCTCTGCTTCGAAAAAATCACATACATTGTCATTGCATATTTTAAATTTAATAATTGAAATTTAACACTCGTGGTACATTGCAGCAACACAAACTACTCTAATAATATAATGCAGTAAACTGAAAGTATAAATTGATAAATTCAGTAACTGAATTCTTAATACTTATTACAATATCCAACTTTATTGCACGTTCCTTTTTTGTGTGCTGGTTAACGCCTTAATTAGAAAAATTGAGTGTCTACGTAATCCACAATGAATCAACGATAGTATTTCTTCATGTAGAATGAACTTTATTTGAGTAATGTTACCAGTTCTGAAGTAACTTATCTCTAAAAAAAATTCTCATGTATATTATTCCAAAAATATTTTGATATAAAACTGCGACATGACGAAATGATTTATCCTAAAAATCAATATTTGTAAACATTGCAAACAGCTTGGTAGCTAACTTTCTAATTGTTGCTAATATTAGTTAAAACCTTAATCATTCATATCTTATTCCATATCTCACTTTCGTGGACTATAACTTGGTTGCATGTTTGCAGTAAACTTTGTATGGAAATTTACTACATCACGGTGAAATTGTGCATACTACATGTGGCAATTTTATCCGTTGCAATCGTTTGCTTTTTTTTATTATGGACTAATTAAAAATCACTTCCACTGTTAATTTATTTATTTCACTCGTCAGAGTGATGTTTCAACTAATTGTTACATATAAATAATTCATTAAATAGACACTTCAAACAATTGTAGAGACTTACAAGTAAACCTACCCAAGTGTTACACTCCGATTTTAATGGGCTTTGAATATTTTGTAGTCTAGGTCAAAATAAGAAACACGTATTTTTTTATACGTGCCCATACGGCGATTAAAGGGGTGAAACACCATCTTAAAAAAAATCGGTTTTTATATTTCTGAGCTAATACCGCCGAAATGGTACAAAATATTTAAAAAAGTTTCAAACAAAAGATTTATGATATTTAATGTACTTTATAACTGTGTACTCCGATTTTTTTAAATTAAGGGAGGGGGTAAGAATTAAAAAAAAAATGATATTTTCAAAAAATCGGAGTACACTGTTATAAAGTACATTAAATATCATAAATCTTTTGTTTGAAACTTTTTTAAATATTTTGTACCATTTCGGCGGTATTAGCTCAGAAATATAAAAACCGATTTTTTTTAAGATGGTGTTTCACCCCTTTAATCGCCGTATGGGGACGTATAAAAAAATACGTGTTTCTTATTTTGACCTAGACTAAAAAATATTCAAAGCCCATGAAAATCGGAGTGTAACACTTGGGTAGGTTTACTTGTTAGCTTTACTTAACTGCATGTGTGAATTATTAGGGCTGACAACAGACGATCCCGAGACGAAACGCCTTTCTCTCTCTTACAATATATAAATTAATTCTATGCCTTTTACTTTTTTCAATTAAAGAATTGTTTTTAAAAAGTCACGCTAACTTCTACTGTTGTTATATTCTCACGCCACTTTTCAAATACACAGAAATGCGAGGAAACACCAGAATTTCTGGTATTACGACTTCTTAATTATTATTTTAAATTTCAATATTTCCTCGCGCTTCAGTGCATTTGAAAAGTGGCATGAGAATATGGTAATAATCGTGATTGTTGTCACACGATAACTTCTATTATTACCATATTATTATTGCCACTTTTCAAATACACAGAAGCGCAGGAAAAAGTTGAAATTTAATATTATATAATTATTTAATAATTTAATACTAGGATTATCGAATTAATTTGTACACCTAATAGAAGTCAACCCTATTGCGATTTCTATAAATCTAAAATCGCTGACGAAGTATAGTCAGGTCCCTGACAATCGTCCAATAAAGGTCGCTAACGAAATTGCCGTAATAAGTTTTCCGTGAACCAGCTGCGACAAATTGCAGAGCGAAGGTGATCGCGGCTCGAAACGTTCCCTGCAATTTGTAACGAAATCTCGAAATCCACGAAAACACGAATGCCGGTACGTGTCGCTCATTAATTTCGTTTTGGCTCGGCATCTCTCTGCTTTCGCAGAGCAAATATAAATCTCCGGATTTCGAGATTGAAATTTTTCCCCGCGCAGATTCGCGTCCAGAAGTTTCGAGCAAATTACGATCATTAGTCTTCGACCTCCTCTGATTGTAATGAAATAATTGCCAAGGCGACCGTGGTTCGTATACGCGGGCACAGCTGTCCGATTTTCGCCGATTCGCAAGCAGTTATGGTGCATAATGTGGCGGAGAAAAAAATAACGATCCAACGAAAGTTCTTCGTTCACGGGTTCGATTGTGAAAGAATGAAAATTAATGCCGCCCGAATACGATTGGCCTCATTTTCATTCAATCAGGCTACCGGCTCCTCTCGTTGTAATATCGTTTGCAACGTGTGAAATTTCCATTTCAATAGTAATGAACGAGAAATTACATAATCGACAGAATCAATCGACAGAACATGTGAATAATAGCGAACGATTAATAATGTTTGACTTTTTCATCGTACCGATTTGTATGCAGACAAAGAAAGACTTCTGTTGAAAACTGTAATTAGTTGGATCGTGATTTTGGTATTCTGTTTATACAGAAAGAAGCTATGGTATTTCTTGGTGGAAAGAAATAATGGGAGAAAAATTAAAAAGATAAGAAACATTAATTAATTAACACGTTAAATATCGTAGAGATTGCTGACAACCTTTGGACGGCGGACCATGCAGAGAGCCACAATTTTAATTAAATTTTATATTTCAGATTATTCTCATTTTTAAATTTTACACTGTTGTTTTCAAATTATTTTCTCGATATATGAAATCCTCTCGTTTGAAAATTATACATCTAACTTTAGATTCGTATCTTTGAATATCTTGATCCAGGTTCAGCTGCTCAAGGATTAATATAATCCAATTACTGAAAATTCGAAATAATATTAATATTATATTAATTCTATAAAATATAGCGAAAAATATATCACAGCAATCTTACTTATTTCCTTATATTTGAGAAAAGCATATTGTTCATTTAGTGGATAAGTTTACAAAATGCTCTCAATTGCTTAGAACAAAACGAAGCTTGCCCATTACCTCATAACATCAATCATAATTAGCAGAACATTTTTGTTCAACACGACTGAAACCATTGTGATTTTGCAAGGTAATACCATATTATTTATATAAAAAAGAAAAATTACAGGCTAGAAAGTCGTCACTTTTCCTTCGTTTGCGTGTTACATTGAAATAAAAAATTCTCTTATGTAACCAGAGTGGAGTGTATAATATTCAAAATCTTTAAGGATCGCGTGCTGGAGTTAAAGAAAAGTAAGCTAGACGGTTTCAAATGCCAATACTCGTGCTACCCGTCACGCCATGACGATGATGCCCAAACAAGGTGCTATCAATTTTATATGAGGTAAATCAAACAAACATTTCTATGCAGTCTGATATCCACACATTGCATTAAGTAAAGTAAAGACCACTTAAAAAGCACTTTCAGCTTTTAATGCCATTAAATTGCACGCAAACATGCAATGAGGAAATTCCTTCATTATCCTTTATTTCCTCAAATAGGAAATAAATTGCTAAAAGACTTAATTTGCCTTCTCCAGCTGTTATTTTTGAAAGTGATGAAGTATAATTTTAGAAAAAAAAAAAAAAAAAAATGAATTAAGTAAATGAATGTCTTATTTGGTTGAATATCAAATTGTTGATTTCTGAAATAAGATTTGGCATGGTTTGATTACAAACCCGAAAAGCCATAACTTATTATACCTGGCGATGGATCGAAACACTGCGTCGAATGCAAGATTTGCTATATGAGAGAATTCAGGATAAAAATCGTGAAGTGCCGAATCCCAGTTCGCCTTTGAGTCGAAACCGAGGGTGTTTGTCGGAACACGAAATGAAACGCGTGCACCTGCCCGTTCCCGTGCTTCTCCTCTCTTTCTCTTCTCTTCTATATACAGTAACGTATCATTCGTGGAGCCTAAAAATAAACAATAATAGTATAATCGATGAGACGAAAAACGTGTTTTCATTTCAAATGTAATTTCAAAATATACAGAATCGAGCAAAGTAAGCTTTTCTAGAGAAAATCGATGCATAGGAAAAGCAGGAGTTCTCAAAATATTAATTTTAACGATATTAATATTAAAAGTAATTTATAAGAAAAGTAATATAATTTATAATTATTAAATATTATAAAATTTTTATATATAACTAGAAGGTACGAATAATAAAGTAAACAGTAATTCAAATTTTTCCCGCATAAACGGTTATACGCAAGTGGTGAGGGCCTATTATACAGGGCGTTAAAAAATTACCTGATAGATTACGGAAAATCGAAGCGAAAAACTTCTGTAGCATTTTTCGATGGGATCAGTAGTTTAACCACATTTCGTTGTTGAAAATTGAAAAATTGACCACATAAAATACATTCAGCATAAAATACAATTGCTGCGTATACTTCTACGCATAAATACAGAGTGATTCTCTCGTTGCGTAAACCAAAGGCGTGAAAATACGACGCCTCTTTCACCCTGAAGAAGAGTAGCCCAAAATATTGGCGTGCTCTTGGGCTCGTGGCGAACAGTAGAAAACTTGACGCCGAGAGGCGGCACAAACCAAGGCCCCTTTTTCCTTCCCTTTCTGTTCTATGGGGCCCCGTGAACTTCCCCCTCCATCCGTACATGCGCGTGCCAGAAAGCATATATGTATGACTTGCTACGAAAAACGCGTGTCATCCTGGTCTTAGTCCTTAAATATTTACTTAATTCTAGGTAGACTGTCAAAAAATGCGAAAAAAGAAAATGGACCTTTCGAAGGTGTCATATTAGAGAGATCCACATTAGGGTATCAATACTTTTGAATAAAGTTGGACACACTGCGAATTTAGATTAAACGCATCACAGATTTGATTTCTTCGGTCAATTAATCGGAATTAGGTTTCCCTGGAGCCCATAAATGTCCCACGCTTCAGGCACACACACATTCCCAAACTCTCCGAATTTAATGTCGGCTCATTTTCGCCGTGGACCATTCCCATTTTTTTTCATTTTGGTGTTTGATAATAATCCTGCACGATCCCTCTGTTCGCGTAAAATCTCCTTTTTTCTTCACAAGGTCGTTGTCCATATTCATTCCTGTCCTTCTTTGGTCCTCGTTCTCTTCACAGCTATTCCTTCATCTTTCTTTACATTCTCCTTTTTCCTGCACCCTTTCCGTTCCTTTTTCGCGTCTTCTTCCTCATTTGCTTTCTTTCTCTCTCCATCGTTCGCGGTACATCAGCTTCTTTCTCCTCCGTCTTCCTTTCCCTTTTCCTTCTATTTACACTTTCCTTTTTCTGCTGTCTCCCCTTCTTTTCTTGTATACCTTTATTCTACCTGGCAGAGGAGGTAAAACAGCGCTCGTTAACCCGTGCACCTGTGTCGAGTACGAATTTTTCATACCCTGCCTCGGTTTGCTGGCCGATTGCATCGAAAAGAAAGGGTAAAGTAAAAGAAATTGCTCACGTGCCTCTTGTCATCGATGACATTCCGAATTCATTTAATCGTTACATTGATTTTCCCTTGGATATCATAAACGATAAAACTACCTCATTTTTTAGCAGAAATTCCGTTTGAGAATTTGAGTGCCAAAAGTAAATATGTATGTACCCATCCCAAGGTTTTTATTTTCAAAAATAATAAATAAATCATGCATTATAGACTTTCCACCGCCTTAAAATATTCACTAATAAACAATACTATATTGTAAATTGATTAATTCATTATTTCCTTCAAAACAGTATTAAAAATATAAATGAAGTGTTTATTTAATCATCCTCATCAAATTTTAAGCTCCACATTAAAATGCCATAAGTACCATTTTATGGTACTTTTCTTATCAAACGATATTTCGAAACCGGTTATTATTTGCCGTAAGGTATTTATTATGATAAAAATATTAATCCCTCGAGCTGGTAGGTAATTATGCATTCACAGAATGTCGTCTAGATTAAATTTATAGTGGCGTTTACTTAGATTGAAAATTATAATCTACCAAATTTTGATAAATAATTCTGTGGGAAAGAAATGTGAACCTCGTGAATTTCGTAAGATACGAAGCTCGTGAATGCAGACCTTTCGTTCCACCATGTTCCTCGAATGAGAGCAAGTTCTATTTAAGTTCAATTCACGTATTATTCGGTGGTAACAAGAGAAAAGGTATCCGAACACAGAGATTTAGCCCGATGAGATACAGTTTGTCCAATTAAGTTGCGATAAGATCGTCGCGGTGCTGGGTGGCGAGTTTTAAAACGACTTCATTAGACTACCCATAAAAATCATTGGACCGTTGTGAAACGGAAAGAGGACCTGATGCCCGTGGACAGGTTAAAGGGACAGGTGCCGGTGAACGTCGTGCATTATTTTTAAAGGCAGCAGGTACCTCGACCCGGGAAACATCTCGATTTCCATATAAAAGGAAACGGTGAGGCTTTATTAGATGTGACATACCAATCTTCGAAATTCCGATACAAGTAACGAACTTGTAACACGGAATTCTTCCGCACGTGTCCATCACCTGGCTTCGAACACTCCGTTTACACGTTTCCATGTAGCGTAACAGAAAAAGGTTTATTCAAATTGCTGATAGAAAAATGAATTTTTTAATAAACGGAGGGAGGTTAATGACCGGTGCCATTTTTCCTGAAACTTTGCAAGTGGACAGGGGATTTGAAAATATTAGACACATATTTTTTTTGTTTACAGAAATTTAATTTGAGGGGTGAAAAGTGTGCAATTCTTCTTTAGATAACTTTACAAGCCACAAGATTGAAAGTGGAGTTCGACAAAGCCAATAAGGCGATATCCACTTACAGACTTGTCAGATTGAACACAACTCTCGAGTTCTAGATAGATGATGAAGTTCGTACGACATTCTTTGTCCAATGATTGTTCAAAGGGTATTATGGTAACTTAAATAGTGGACCTTGTTTAAAATAATGACAATGTACTTTCTACTCTATAGAAGGATTGTGAAACAAGCTTAAGACAAATAAGTAAGAAAAATTAAATGCATTTAAAAACATTTTTACCTATAGAATAGTACCATTTTATCTGAAAAATTATTAGAAGAATTATTATAAAAATTTCAGACCTAGCATTCTTGATTACCATTTATTTGGGACTTTTTTAATAATTGCACAATTTTTCTAATTTTCTAATTAAAACAGCGGTGGGATTACATCAAAACTATTTATTCCATAATTCTAATGACATTTGAAAGCGGATAAGAAAAGGTACCAGTTTTATCTACAATATTACACTAATCAATGTTTGGTGATTGATGTTTATTGATGTAAAGTATAATAAAAAGCACTTCAACAGGTTTTCTGTTCATAACATCGGTAGAGCGTTTCCCAATTACCAAGAGACTTTCAGTTTCTCTTCGAACGCTGAAACTTTCCAACAGAATCGTATTTCATTACTATTGGCCGTTGTCTACGTTTCATTTCCCGAAAGACGTTTTTCTTCTGCGAAACGGTAACACCATGAGAATAGAAAATGCAAACGGCTAAGGGAATACAGGCCAATAGAGACGTTTCAGCAAGGAATAATGATACGGGCTGGTTGGACACGCGCCCATGAAGCTTCCGCGGTGCCGTTTATATCCAACCGGTCTCTGGCAACCGGCGCGCAACCTTTTTCTTCCTTTATTCCACTGAAATGAGATCAAACGGTCGGCCATCGGCGAAATTCGCAGCCGCCTCGGCGAAATTCTGCTTCGACGGTCTGGCCTAATAAGACCTCGTTAAACAACCAATGATCCAGCAACCATAAATTCTGAAAAACGAAAAAAAAAAAAAAATAAAGTTACAATACAGAAAGTAGAGATAACGATCGTTTCCCATTTGTAGAGAATGTTAAGCTCGAAAGAATTTATCGTTTCCCTTATGTTAGATTCATAAATGTGCCAGTTTTCAGTTCCAGTAACTCAACGAGTTAGCTCAGTAGTTGTGACCTGTAAATAAACGAATATTATAAATAATAATGAATAGAACTATTATTTGGGATCTTATTTTTAATTTTATTTTTATTTCTCTTCGTTGTTATTCAGCTCTGATTCTTTCTTATTCCTGGTATTAAAACCACAAAACTTAAAAATTTGGCACACATGAATACTTGGAATATTGTTGAACTTTTTTAAAACTTTGATTTCATTTTAATAGTCTCGACGACCTTTGAATGTTGTTGACTCTTGAAAACGAAGGTTCTTGATTCTAAACTGACATTATTTCCTGTTTGATTTGATCGCATTTGACAGATCAAGGAACTTGTTATAGGTAATAAATTGTTTGATCGATAAGTACAACTTTCACAGAAGTTAGTGTGAGTTCACTATTCAACACAGAATGCACGTGTAGTAGTAAACGTGTTATTCGTGTTACATAGTGGGTCAAAAAAATTGTTACACACCCCGTCATTACATGTTTACATTCTACGAACTTTAAGAGAACTGTGAAACAAGCATCGTTTCTATTACTTTACGTAGAGTGCTGACCATTAAATTTACCATTAGAATAAGAATAAGTACTTTAAAATTAATTTAAAATAAAGTACGCTACGTACTATGAATATTATAAAAAACAATTTGAAATAAACAATAATCAAACGCAGCTAAAAATTTAATTATTACACTACATGGTGCAATTATAATGTGTCTGACTAAACATAGTTCGTTCTACTGTGGCAGTGAACGTATTAAGGTACCTCAATCCTCACAGTTTATATATTACGTATATTTTGAATAATTTACTTTACTTCCTCATATGTACCACGTACTTTACATATTTTTCATATTTTTGTATTTTATGAATTTGTAAACACCCGCAGTCTTCCGATCAGTAATATCAAGTATAAGCATACTACACCGTGAAATCTTGTTTACTGCTGCACCTATGATCGATTGCCTGCCGTTACTGAGAAACTTCACTTTTGATATTTACATTTACATAAGTAGAATCATGCTCTAGTTGACATATCGAAACAGGTTTTGGCGGTAACCAAAAGTAAGGCGTAGTTAAAGTTCTAATCCATATCACGCCCCCGAAAGTAGGAGTTAAAATATTCAGTCATAAACTGCGAAATTATCGTTGTTGATTTATTAATGGTAATAACAGCATATTTCACATTAGCAATAATGGTGGAGCAATGAGAAACAGAATAAAAAATTGTAATTTGAAGCACGATGAAATGAGATTCGATGAAAGGAAGGCGAAGACACGAGCAGAAAGGAATCAAGAAGATAATTAAGAGAAAGTGTCGATTATGAAAAGACCATAATGTACTGATGAGATATAAGCAGTCAGCAATGGGGTATTTTATGAATCGTGTAAACGAACACGTATTCGTTGACGTTTATCACGTTAATCAAATAAATCATTGAAACATACTTAAAATGTCCAACGATCATTCCACTTTACGTATGTTTTATGTACATTGTTTAAATCAGCAATGGTGTGGGAGAAAATTGAAGGTACCAGGTACCCTAATCAATTTTAACAAAAATTAAAGACAACTCAATATTCAAATATTAATAAAATTTTATTTGCAACAAGAAATTTTTGTTTCTATTCCTCCAAATTAGAAATGAACAAAAATTATTTTTGTTATATACCTAATTGCACAGTACTAAAAATTTACTGAAATGAATAAAACACTGAAGACCACCAGTTAATATTGCCTGTCACATTCCACCACACTGTTGAATTAAAATAACGGACGATTAGGTATGCCTTAATCAACCTGAAAGGAAATAAATTGAAAACGTTTTGGTTTAATATGCTTTCATATTGCGTAACCAATTAGCTGATTAATTATCCAAACGATTTGAAACAAGAAGGAAGTAGGATGACTTGGTCGTATATGCCAGAATTAAGGAGATGAGGAATGAGTATCGAAAAAGTGGAATATAAAGGCAGAAAAAGTGGACGAAGCAATGTGATTTAATTAAAAGGAAACTGCAAAGAATAAGTAAAATGGTAACGAGCGTAACAAGCAATTAATACTCAAGTACTAATATGGAAACTCGTAGTATCATTGGGTTCTACTTCCTTCCTTGTCTGCCATTTTATATTATGAGATATGAAATTTTGCAAAATTCATTCAAGTGATGGAATATTTCTACCTTTACAAATCACTATAACTAAAAAAAACCTAAACTGCACAAAATTATATATTACTGTTCAATTGTTGAACTATGCTCAAAGCAAATGGACAATAGTTATTTTTGAGACTAAGCATGACTAATTAATTTTCAAATATAAATTTTCAATTATCCACCTCGTACTATTAAATTCTCGTTGTTCCCTTTTAATTACCTGAAGCATCGCCATACGTCAGTCACTAGTGATCAACATGACAGTTGTATTAAAGGTTAAGCAGAATGTTGTACAAATAATCGCAACAGTCGCAGCGAGTGGAAGAAGAATTAATTTGATCGAGCAAAAGAAAGATTGGCGTGAAACAGAAGATGTAATGTCAGGATTTGCTCGAATGAGCAATACAAGAATGTGAAACGTTAATTACTAAAACGACATCGGGTTATCAAAGAAGCAAAGGATGAACGATATCCTGCAAGTTGTGAAAGAGAAATCGATTGAACTGAATGTATGCGAACAAGGGCAGAAAGAGGAACGCGGTAGAAAGCGGATAGGAGATAAAGAAGGTGGACATAAAGAGCGAGGCGTGTGCGAAGCTGGACGAGCAAAAGAGGAGGTCATTAGGCGAACGTACACCGAGTCCAACGGCGGACCCCACACTTACTTTAATTATTTCCACATGACTCGTCGAAAATCTCGTATGGCCCCCCCAAATGAATACTAATTTCGAGTTGGACCCAAGTTTCAGGACCCTTACTAGCGACAGCCTTTTGTTGATTCCTAGAATACGGTTCATCGAAATTCGTCTTTTATTAAAACTAACGGAAACGTTATAAAAGTCATAGAAAATTTATATTAATAAATTTCGTTGTTGCTGCTTGAAATTTCAAACTCACTATTTAATCATTAGTTTTTTATTTAAAAAATAAAATATTCTTACAGCAAAAGTGCTGAAACCGATTCAAATAATTTTCAATATAATTTTATATAAAAATAATAATCAAATTTTCTCAGCACTTCGCTGAATTCGAACAAGAAATCATAGTGCGAGGAAGGAAAGAAATTTTCATTTATCCAAGTACCATAATTTTCTGAACCGTCTTCACTCTGAATATTTTCATATAAATGGTGTACCATATTTTAAAATCTCACGGTTTCCCGTTCAATTTGGGCGAGTATGCGTGGTCAAAGTTAGAAAGGAAAAAAGAATTTGGTACCACTCTCAGCGTATGCATAAATTTTGCAACACGAATTCCGTGGTGTTTGCAGATCGTGTCTCTCGGCTGCGAAATGTGTGGTCGTGCTCCACTTTGCAATGCGTTCATTAACATCTCCACCTACCGTTCACAGTACCAGCGAGCAATTACAGAAATTGGAAAGGGAAATAAAGAGAAAGGTGGAAGTTTACCCGTTCATTTGGTCTTGGTCAGGGAACATTGACGAACCGCTGAAAAACTTCTGGTGTCGTAAGTTTCGAAGACTCGAGCAAGATGTAAACGTATTTTTATTGCTACCAGATGATATGTCATTACTTGGTATTGCCAATTTTGTATGTAGTTATGACAACATATCCTTTAAGATAACGAAGGGAACATGCCGAGTTAAAATGTACATTATCCGGTTGGTTTCTTCAATCTTTAATACAACGTATTTAATAACAGAAAATGGAATAACAGGTTAATTAAACGAAGAAGTTGAATTTTAATGAATTAGTAACCTGATATTGTATTTATATAAATGGGGTGAAACATCCAATACATCAAAAGCTTCTAATAGTGGTTAATAAAATGAAGCTTAATTAAATAGTAATGAATTCTTAGGTTAATTATGTATTAATTATTGTTAATTTTAATAAATAAAATTCATTTTTATTTTAGGCTGATATTTGTCTCAAATTATTATGCTTGTAATTTTATCATTTTTAATTAATGAACATTTCTAACACTATGTAAAACAAAATTTATAATTATTTATTTCCAACACAATACAACGAAGAGTTAAGAATTCACCCCAAAATTCGTCCCTAAATTACTTGAAGTCCTCCCGATAGCAAAACCACTTGTCGGCGAATCCCTTTTAATAATTTTTAATTACCTCTAACACCTCTGAAATTGGATATTTGGATAAGTCTTCGGTGGGAGGGACAAAATGGGGTGTGGAATTTGCTTTCTAGCATTAATCAATTCAGCCGCACGAAAAGGATGGCGAGAAGCAAAAAGAAGTGACGAAGGGTAGAATAAAAAAGGAGAGCTTGGCTGAGAACCTGTCGTGCTGACGATACTCTGGCCAGAGCATCGCTAATTATGCAAAATAAATAAAGGCACGTGCACTGCGCATTCTTACGCCCTCCCTCGCACCCCTGTCTACCTGATCGTCGCTCGCACGCGATTTCAACGACCCGCAATTATCGACCTTGCTCTGTACAGGAACTAAATTTCCTTTTATCCTTTTTCCTTCTTCGATCGTTCTTTAATTTCTCCCTTTTCATCGCAATTCACGCGTCCCTTTCTTAGTGATCCTTACGGCTAGATTTTGGATTTTTTTACCAACATACATGGGATGATGTGATCGCATGTGAAGAATAATTAATGTAAGTTCGTTGATTTTCTTTCGGATTCTTTCAGATGGGTTTTGTGACAGAGAGGTTCTCATGAAAGATAATGCACGGTACATGTTTTATTAATATTGAGCTGCTGCATGTCAAATGGTAGATTTCAAAATATAGAATCAGTGCTACATATTGTTAAGGTGTTAATCTTAAAAAATGGATTCTAAAATCAAGGAAATATCATTTATTACGAGAAATGAAGAAATTGTGTATAATTGAATATGAAGAACGTTACTAAACTTCTTAAATCATCTTACTAATTAACACTTGTTAATTGGATGTATTTCCACGCTATAATAACCCATTGATGTAGATTATTCTTTGGCAAACAGTATAGTTACTCGTAGAAAAACGTATTATTTAAGAGCATCGATCGTTTGATCCCCATTAGTTCTTCAGAAAGTCTACAAGGAACCTTTGTTTCGTGTAACCATTTTACTTAATTACAGGTCGGGAAACGGTAGTTCTGCACTGATAGTTCGTTACCTGTGTAACAGTCCACATTCTTGTATCCATTAGTTGCAACCTGATGTTGCGTATTATCTTTTTATATAAAACACATGGGATTCTGCACGTCGTGCAGTGAAATGGAAATTACATTGAATAAAAGAAATGGGGAAAGCGCTTGGTAGAGGATTTTATTAGTATTTCGTAAAAACTACGATCATCAATCACAGATCATTTTTATTAAGACGAGCTTAATAGCTATTAATAATATTTGTTATTGCATTTACACAGTAATAATTTTAGTAGAAATTAATATCAGTGCAAACATTTAATTTTTCTATAGCACAATTTTATATAATTTATACAGTATTAAAAAGTCATGATTATTTCAATATTCTTTCACTGTTCATAAAAGATTAGAAAAAGTCATAAACTATTGCGAAACTAAAGAGAAAAATGGTAAAGAATAAAACGTAAAGCGATCAGAAATTCCAAAGACGCAATTCCATAAATTGAAAAGAACTGTTAGTCCAAATAACACACTTCCACCGCAATTTCACAGATTTCGATGTTTTCTTTTCGGCAGCGACGAGAAACCGCAAGGCAAGCTCGCATAAGCCAATCTGAACGAGACGTCCTCAATTATACTATCACACGTGCAAGCAAAATTGTAAATGTTTTCAATGTATAGTTAGAAAAATGATAGGTGATCGAAAACACGATTCCAAATGGATGGGTTATGCGAGTGACGAAAGAAGGGCAAAACCATTGTCGAAATACAAGGTTACACGTTCCGAAAGACATAATACAATAGGAAGAGCCGAAAAATTCATGAAGTCGAATTAATTCTCCAATAACAGTATCGTAGACCCTATCATTCGAACGGGGAAACTACTATGTCATTTCAGCAAAATCTGTTTTCGAGGGATGACCGGTGCTCGCTTTCTATCCTCTTTTCAGAACCTATTTTCGTTCTTTCGTAATAGCTGAAATCGTACAACTTTCGATTTCAAGGATGTCCTTTCAATGGCCAAACTGTATCATTCTGCAATCTGATGAAAAAATACTGTTACGTATACGGGGTGTCTGTGAAAATCAAGATGAACAACATTGTAACTAGTTTATGCTAAGTTTACAATTTTTTGACTTTATTTTTTACATCTGCTGTTTGTCTCCGTTAGTGTAACAAAAACTTAAGTACAGGATTTTTCCTATTTTTTTGAGTACTTTGAAATGGTTTATATTTCCTGTAATTAAAAATATAATGTTTTTAAGACCAAAAGCCAGGAAATGTAGAGTTACAATGTTTCATTTTTAACAGTTCATTCATTCATGACAGACAATTCATTCACCTAAAAATCAATTAGATTAATATTAAACTTCAGCAAAATTTCAATGAAACATAAATACACGTACAAAAACTGTTTTAACATGAAATTTAAGATACTATTCGAGTGTGATTTTCCAAGTTTCACCTTATTGACGCGTTAATTTCAAACCAGATTTCGGCAAGGTACATTGTCTTGGCTCGAAACTCTCACGGTCGTGTTTGTAAGCGAAGAAAAGGACTCGTGGAGCGGTCGAAAGACGAAAAAAAAGAGAAAAAAAAAAGAAGTTCTTCGAGGGTGGATCGAGCACGAATTCTTAAAAGCCATCGCCCGATGCACCTGTAGCCTGCACGGTTAGGTTCTGCATTTTTCGCCTCTCCTCTGCATCGATTCAGCGTCCTTTTCTCTCTTCCCTGTTGCATCAGGTTTCTTTATACTATCCTACTCGCTCCGAAGCTGACCAGAGCTCGCCTCGTGTCTCGAAATCGTTCCACGAGCCTACTCGTGTTCGAGACAAGGAAGCATTCCTCCTGGAGAAGACGCGTGCCTGGCGTGTGCTTCTTTTCCCCCACCTGTTTGCCTTTAAATTCGGCTTCCTGCGTCTTTTTGACTCTCCGTCGTTAGTTTCATTGACGCTTGAATAAAGTTTATTAACCCTTGTACGTTTTTCGAAAATAGTTGCAGATCCCCGTGGCTGATAAAAACGAGGAGGAGGCTAAAAAAATCTGTTTCAGGTCATATTATTAGAGAAATAAAATTTATTTCAGAAAATATAAATTAAATTGCTTCTTGGCAATAATTAAATGCAAAGTTAATTGGATACTGAAATTTTTTGACTCGACAATTTGATTTATTATTACTTTGATATGCTGTCATATTTAATATTATTGTTTTCTGACTTTATCTAATTAATTTTGTATTATCTTGTAGAATACAAATTCGTTCCACGCAAATTTTCTTCATTTTATATATTACTTTTTTATCCCCTGATTTTTAATTGAATCACAATTTTATAGGTTCTTCAATAATCATTCAGTCAGTATTGCGTAAAATTTGTACGTGTTTACACTACAAGAATAAGAAGGTTCGAAGAGGTAAATCTAAAAGTAACACGTTGGCGAGACAATAATTTCAAATTTGCCGGTTTACGACGTTATCGGCAAAGTTTCGTGTCGTTTCAGTTCTCTCGGTGAACCCGAGTAGATCCAGAAAAGAAAAAGAAAAGGGTTGAAAGAAGACCGCGAGCGAAGGTGGAAAGGAAAAGGGAGGAAGAACCGAGTGCAGCGTCAGCTCGACTCCCCCTTAGGCAGGTTGGCAGCGACTAAATGATTTACCAAACAATAAATCCTCACGGAGATACGATCGGATGCAACGCGGACCGAGCCTGGGAACGAGCGAACCGCTTACATCGCCTTACTTGTCCGCGAAAGCTTCTACTTCTTCGATTCCTTTTGGGACCTCGAATCCTCCTTTCTTCTATCCAACTCCTCCAAAACACTTTGAATTTTCAGGGTATCGATTATCCATACACATCGACCGCTATTCTTCTGAAAATTGGTCACTATCAATAACACCTTTCTTTTATTCTATATATATTATAAAATGAATAACAAATTTGATGTTCATCTTGCTTATTTTCTAGCTACAAGAAACAAATTTTAAAAAACCAATTTAAGAACTGATAATTGTTAATATCCATTTGATATTTGATATAATTATTATTTATTATATTATTGGGGGTTCTAGTTCCTTGTAGAAATTGTGTGACTGGGTTGCGTTAGATATTCAATAGAATTATCATCAATGGCTCAGTCTAGATAGAGGGTGGTTCTGTCCTGTTTCCTCTTCTCCAGAAATTATTGGAAATTTACATATTTATTTTCTTCACTTACCAAATTTCCGGACCTCTAAGTGGTATTAATATTTGATAATTCATAGTAAGTTAAGAATTAATTAAGGTCTCTCAGTCATCACGTAGGACGTGAGAAACCTCTCAAAATAATTGAGATTTCACAAGATGAGATTAGAATTTACATTGGGATTCGGGAAGTAAGCGCAACATGTTGGGAATCACTGTTTTAAAACGTTCACCCCCATGGAACAGAATGCTGCACGTATCACTACGTAATCCTGACACAGTGAAGCCACACATTGAACTGCCTCGTACGTATGTTTGTAAGAAGTAAGAGAAACGGTACGAACTTGATTTAGTGCCTCCGGGAATACTGCTGGAACCAGAAGAAACTGAATCTCGATGTACCGCGCCAATCCTTTATAAAGTAAGAAAGTACTTCTTCGCTGCGATCCGGCACCCTTCTTGGAATATCTTTTACACGCGTCTTCTCTTCTTCTCAATATTTTCCTGGTGATGCACACGGAAATATCACGAGTACCACAATTAAAACGTTCATTATGAAAATGAACTGAAGAACAAGTACTCGAAACGTTGATAGGGTGTATAATTATTAAGTTAAGTTACCAGAGAAGTACAGTCAGGAGGGATTTTACTATGACTTCAAAAATACATATAGGAAAAATGTTAGATATTTAAAGAAGGGCAAAATTATATTGAAATTAAGTTTTCATTAATTTGGAGAATATCAACCCCTTGTTCTTAGCATAAAAATTAGACCATTTTGATTGGGGTAGCAATTTTTTACTAAATCAAACTCATAATAATTTCTCAAAGATGCTTCAAATTAACCAGGGATTCCATAATTTGTAAAATAAAATTCGAATTATAAAGGAAAATAATCATAATTAGGATAGAAGAGAAAAGCAAAAGCTATTGAAATACATATACTCTCGTTATATTGCCACGTGAACGATTTGACTTTCACACAGATTTTCAACTTCCATTTTCTCTATTTTCCCTTCAACTGAAAGTTTGGAAACTTTTCCACCCCTACCGCCCCCCGGCAATATAACGGAAGTCTACCGTAATATGTACCTACCCAATAGACAAATGTTATATGTAACTTCTATTTCAATACGAAATGAAAATCGCACGACATTGTAAACTAAGAATGACAATAACGGCAACCGTACTGCATCGTCCGAATGAAATAGTTTCGATCGTTCGCAGCCTGATCTTCCTGCATCCCACGTCTTCCGTGCTCCCTCTCCCTCCACTTCCGCCACCTTTTTCTCCATTCATCCGGATACCGTCGGATATCTCGCTCCCATTTCGCTTCACGTCTTTGTACATAATGCTCTTTGTATCGTCCGCCTGGAGCAGCAGTGGATACGGCAGCAATAGCAGCAGCAACGAAGCTCTGTCGGTGAGTTGGTCCGTCCTCCACCCTCCTTCTTCTCCGCCGACGAGCAAGGTGGATCTGGTTGCGTTCGTCGACCCCGGCCGATCATATGGGCGCCTCTGCGTACTCTTGCACGTGGGTGGCACGAATCCTCGCAGATCCCTTTCGAACGTTTCTTGCGGAAACAGATCTTCTTTTGATGTCAGTGAAATTGAAAGATTGGAAATTGACAGGTATTAATAATTCTTTACATTAATAAGAAATTGAATCTTCTTTGTTAGATGCACGTCTGTATTGGAATAAATCTAATCTTTGGATATGAACATTTTATTGGAGATTGACGATGTTTTGAAATAGATAAATGGTTTTTAATTAGTGAGATGTAAAATTTGAAGTTTAATCTGGTTATATGAAAGGGTGCTGTGTTTGAAAATGATTGAACTTGATGCAATATTTATAGTTTTATATTAGAATAATGTTCAGTAGAGCTATAGGATCCTTACACTCCTACAAATAAGTGACAAAAGAGGATAAACTTTATCTTATACCTCGTTTGTCATACAGTCTATCCTCTTTGTTATTAGCTACCTAAGGGAAAGGGTCACAGAGTGAGGGAAGCCTGGAGCACCGCTGCTTTAAACCCTGAAACCGGTAATTATACATCGACAGAATTTATGCTAGAGGCGGTAATGAGTTTAAATGAACTCATTAAGTTTCGTGATGATTTCTTTAAACTTTCATAAAACGAAACCGCTTGTTCGATTCACTTGAAATTTGTAGAATAAATAAATATAAGACAGAATTGAAATGGCTACAAATAATAACTTTAATGGGATGGATTTAGTGGGATGGATTAAATTTTGGGAAAATGGAATAATGGTGGTTATTATTATAAAAAAATGACATTTTTGAGACGTGCAATTGTTATTGTACTGAACTAGTTTAGATAATTTAAAAATTTTTTAAAATCTTTCAGATCACATTAGTGCAAGCAACAAAAGAATATTAATAATCCGCAATTTCTTCACTTTAGAGCTGTTCACTTCGATGTTGGAAAAGTGGAAAAATTGAAAAGGATCAACCACAGCTACCAACAGGGTTTCCCGCTAAATTCCATCGGATAATCGGCTATTAAAAACTAGATTAAGTTCGTGCCAGGGCGCAGTTTTAATCTCGATTTAACCCAGCTTTGGGCCGCAGACTCGAGGGGATCTGTCGTATTACGGATCGTTCCGGCCCGCTAACAAACTTTAAGCCCGAATTAAAATGCGTCCGTGTTCTCCTTTTGCTCCGCGATTGGGCCCTTTTACGGGCGGACCGTGCCGTTTCGAGCGCACCTGAGTCTTCTGGTGTCGAGTTAACACGGATCTAGCAGTTCGTGTCGTCGAGTTTGTCGCGTACAAAAGGAACAAGAAACGGAACGTGTCGATTGTTGGAGTGTCGAGTGCGTGGACAAGCTGTTCCATTGGTGAGCGGTAAATCTAACGCTTCCAGCTGACCAGGCTACCTGATTCAATTGGCATCCTTCAAAAGTATTAACTGTCCGACGACCCACGTTTCAACAGATTTCTGACTCCTGTAATTTCCTGTTCCTTTTTCGATCTGAAATGAGCCCATTAATCGGATTACGGCCGAGAACTATTATAATTTAAGCCGCAAATTATCAGGTTGTTGCATACCAAATGGTGGATTTTGAAATATAGGAAGTCCAACACGATTTGATGACATAAAAATATGGCAAGGAACACTTATGGGGTTTTTATTTGAAATTTAAGATTTAATGAAAAGAAATATTTTTAATGCATTAAATTAACGCAAGTATTATTATTATTATTATTATCATAAAATCAAATTTATTATTGTAATAATTTTAGTATTAAACAAAACAATTTCATCAAATATGAAATATTACAATAAATAAAAAAAGTATAAACGTGTCTCTTTGATACTAATAACAGCTGATTTCCATACCTGTTTTGATATCAAGATATGAAGTTTCACGTTTAGCCTAAAAGTCTCTTCCATCGAACTACCCGCCCCCGCATATTTTTTGGGGTGGTAAAAGAAACAGAAAAGAAGTTGAAAACATGTATTAGTCACAGCCTGGTACGTTATTCACCCTGTTTAGCTGCTGAACGGTTTTGTACTCATAAATACTCTGGCTCTTGAAGTTTGTTTAGCCAAACCTTGTGATTAGTCGCGCTTTTCCCGAATTTGGGTCGCCTATTCTTTTCTAAAGCATTCTAGTTGCCCGCCATTAAGACGTTGAAAATTGGCTGAAATTTCTGAAACCTGTGTATATATTAGCTTCAAATTGGAATTTAATACAAACCTTGCCACATTTTGAGTGGATCTAAAAATATTTTCACCTTCATTTTCATTATATTACAGTATTATGATTTTATTTACAAATTATTTATGAAGAGAAAATTATTTTCAGAGATAACTATTCTAAGGTCGAAGACGTCATCTTATTTACATACGATTTACGATTTGATTTAAGGGTTAAATATAACCCTTTAATCTTCTTGTAATAATAATTCCAACATATTATTGTAATCCCAGTAAAAATCATATGTGAGAAATTAATTAGCACATTAAATAAAACATGTCCATTTATTTATACTTTATATCCAAGTTACATTTAATGTCTTCTCAAATAGTACTATAATTTTCAAGTTCCTCTAACTTTGAACCACCGAATGAACCACATAAAAATGGAGGATGGACATTAAAGGACCCTCTGCTAGAATGAAGGAAGCAGCTGATGAAGAAAAAAAAAAAGAAACAAAGGAGAAAAAAGGAGAAGGAACGTTCTCACTGACCATTTATCATAAAAGGGATTCTCACTATACATATACCCGGAATATAAGAGCCACACCCTTCTTCCGGCACCTCAATCTATCGGGCGAGCACGATTTTCAAAGATATTCGAAACCTCTTTCTCTCTTTCTTTTTTACGTTTTATTTTCTTCATCGTCCGTGGAGTTTCAATAAGCACCCTTAACGACGTCTCGCCACACCCCCACGGAAAATCAAAGCTTCTCTTTCGTTTCGCGAGATTTCTTCGTTTCTATGGTTTTATTAAGAAAAGCGGAACAAATTGAAAAACTTCGTATCCCTTTCATTAATGAAATTGATGATAAAACTACTGTAAAAATATAATAACTCACGTAAGTACCAACTTGTTCAAGTAATTTAAAATTGTTTTTTAATTTTCGATTATTTTTGTATAATTTTTGAATATTTAATAATAGATAGCTGTGCAGGAATAAAATAGTAATTGTTTTATAGAATTAGATCGTTTAATAAATATTTGAATACTATTCGTATATGATAGATACCGGAATGCCCCTAATCGTTGGCAACCTGCGCAACATGGTTGCATAGAAGCACCGAATAGTGCACGGTGCAATCAATCTATTGTAGATCTTAGGCACATTTTACCAAGTCATATCATAAAAAGTGTTCTTAATTTAATAATTTTAAATCATTATCTTTCTTTTTTCTATAAACTGTTTACATATTTTATATGATGAATATATGATGAGAAAAAGTAAATTTCACTTTATAAAATATCCTAGGATATATCATTTAATTTAAAAAAAATTTAATATCTAAATGGTGGACTGCTGAAACAGCAATAATTTTAATTCAATTTTAGACACTGAGTTTTCTTTAGATATTATTTTTCCAATATATGAAAGTCGGATTTAATAATTTAACTGTATCCTTAGTTGAAGTATCTCGAAGATTTGGGTTCAACTTATAAAGATTAATGTGCTTTTGAAATGTATCGTAATTGAATTAATTTATTCTTATATCCTTTACGTTGGAAAAAAAATACTTCCTTCAGAATAAAAGGAGGATATTGGAGACAGTTTGGATACGATAATAAAAATACACCAAATACGTATAGCCGAAAGAAGTGGCGCCAGGAAAGACGAAGGTTCCATTGTCTCTTCGAAGACGAATTTAATCGTCGTCCCTTGAGGAATAAGATCGACAGAGATACTTGGTTCCGAAGACAATCGGGGACTGAACGTCTTAATTAGTACTCCGATCCACGAGCCACCGAAATCGAAACGTCAAATCTTCCTTCTGTCCCCGTTTTCTGCGCCCGAGATTTCTATCTTGCAAAGTAATTCCTAAGATCTGAGGAAAGGACACTAATCATGAGAGATGCTCGTGCTTTACACAAGCAATTAGAACCCGGGAAACACGAAACCCCTTTGAACGTCCTGACCTATTATCTATTGTTAATTATGTGTTTCGTTGTAATTAAATCTAAAGAAAGAAATAAGATGTGATTTATGAACTATATGGACAATGGCGGATAATAAATGTACAGTTACTCAAAAAAGTTTCTTAAGCACATAGTTTCTATACAGCAGATCAAAAATAAACTCAAAATTATTTACTCAAAAAAATTAAAATTATTTACAAAAATTATTTTCTAAAATAATATTATTCAAAATAAACTGTTTGACATTTTTCAAATACATCAGTTCATTTTCAAGTTTCATATTTTTTCCTTAAACATTTTAAATTCACATTTATTGTACTTTTTCTAAATTTTTCTAAATTTCAATAGTTTAAATAGGTGTAGTATATGTGTTACCTTAATGTTACTTTTATAAAGCTATTATACATCAGGTGCACTCTAACTGTAAATATAATAAATTCTGGTATCATTATAATGAAAATCACTCAAGAGACTCTATCATGGAATGTGAAAATGGAGAAAGGACCGTCCAGGAGCAATAAATTCCGGAGGCTTGTACCTAAGCGAGACATCCAAGGCATTCTTATCCAATTTCTCGAAACTGTGTTTTAACAAGCCAATTAAAGACATCTCACTTATCTGGGATAAGTTGCATCGTAGCTATCAATAATTAGTTGTTTATACTTGTTCCTCTATGAATGTTTTTTCCTCGGCTAATTAGAGGTACTACCCATATAAGATAGAATGATAAATTAAAAATCATTACTTAAGACAACTTGGGAATGGTATTTGATGGTACCATTTTTCTTAATCTCGCTTCCTTTCTCTAAATTGGGCATCAATTTATTTAATTCATTTCTATTTTCTAACAATAATTTCACGTTGCTAAGCTAAGAGGAGAAAGAAAATAGGAAGAGGAGGAGACAACGATTAGGAAAACAAAATGCTAACAAAACTAGGAGAAAATGAAAAGATATTCAGATATAAAATTAGTATCCTCACTCCAAATTATTTAAGAATATTGTTACTTTAAAGCTAAACGAAGATACATTTCAGCAGGTTAGTCTAATTAAATCGTAACGAACGCACTTTCGTCGATACGTTCAGGTAGCCTCCACGAAGGAATCAAGCATGCAAATTTCCCTTCGTCCGAGTTTATTTGTGCTCGCCGCTATTGCACGTACGAGAGAGAGTCGGACGAGAGGAGAATCAGGACGAGATCCTTTGGTCCTTTTGATCCTCCTCGCCGGTAGGGTCCACCCACGCCGAGGACTTAATTCGCTCGATCGGACGTGCTGATTTAATCGCAAACACTCGGACGGGGAGAGAAATGTGAGTTTCTTTTTTCTTTTCTTAGGGAGACAATGGCCGATCCGCCGGTGTCTTAATTAGTAACTCGAGATCCTCGGCCCTCCGTGGATCAGGACGATCCAATCCTTCCTCTTCGTTCACTTCAATGTCCTACATCTTTATTTTCCGGGTAGTTGACGTGTACATCATCGTTATTATATTTTCTTCCAATCACGAAAATCTTTCATGACCTCAAAAATAAGACCTTGAACATAGAATCTTTGCCATTGTGATTTTTATAAAAAAACAAAAAACATACTTTTCCTTTTAATATATCATTATCGAGTATATAAATGTGAATATATAAAAGTAATTATTTTTAATCAATATTCTAAGGTAATTGCATGAGATATTTATGTCCAGGTGAGGTGCTCATAGACTTTTATGAAAAGTCACTTTTATGATGTAAATTTTAAAATAATTATATAAACACGAATTGAAGAAAGCCTAATTAAAAAATTTCTCACGATCCCAATAAAGTTTAATTGCAATTTCAAATTACCGTTATTTACGTTTCAACTTAAAAACAGGACGCGTAAGGATAATTAAAATGATCCTCGAATTCGTCTAATAAATTGTCTTCGGGACGGACAAATATTCGCCTGGTGAGAATAAAATCGGCGCCTATGAACGTATCCGTGTATCCGTCTTCTCCGTTTCGTCTCTCAGTACCGACCGCATCGCTGAGCTTTGTCTTGTAAACGAAGCCACGCTGATTCGTATCCGGACGTTGATAAATTCCCCCGCAGAGTTTAGCAGTTCTCCGCTTATCCTTCCTTTCCATTCAGAACAGAAGGACGAATGGTCCTGGCACTGCGCATCCTCCTTCGACCGTCTCGAACAAGAGAGGGAACGAGAAAGAGGTCTTCGTGGGAAACCGCTCGAACGATCCTTCGTTCGCTGATCTTCATTCACAAAAACCTCTCTTTCTCTATTTTTCTTCACTGTCGTTAAAGACTTACGCGCGCTGTCCTGTGTTTATTATTAACCCATCGAGTTCTATCCCACCGTACGGTAGCCCCGCGGTACGTTCTTTTTGTTTCACAGGTAGAACGGGTTAATTGGTGAGGAGAACTTTCGAATCGACAGGATTTATATTCGTGTGGACAGATATCCTGAGATGATTCAAGTGTACACTCGCGATCAAATCCAGCTTACCTAGAGAAAATGGCGATATAAGAGAAGCAGAAATTCTTAATTTTGTAAAATTTTTATTTTTATAAAAATAAATTTCTTCCCAAGAATTTATTGAAATCTGATGAGAATAGATAAATTTACAATCTTAATTTTTAGGATGTTAATTGTTTTCTTAACATGTTCTCAATCAACTCTGATTTAACTTTTATTGATAGTATGAAATGTCACACCTGAAGTAGAGTTCTAGAGAAAACTAATTTTGTTACGCCAGAAATGGCTTCATGGTGCAAAGGGTTAAAAATAAGTTAGAAAAAAATATCATAATTTTTTGTTACTAAATAATATAAAATTTAGTATATCTCTGAAAGGTAGGTATTCAAATGTTTTTGCATAAACGTTTATACGCAAATGATGGGACCAGACTTTTATATACATACATATATGGATCTTGTTTCCTACATTGTCATTCTCCCAGAGGATGTCTATGGGGAAGAATGAGAACTCTGAATCATCACCATTTTTTCTTGGGAAGCCTGATTTAATCACGACTGTATTGTTGCGTTAGAACACACTTCTGAATGAAGTAATTCTATAGAAAAGACAAGTAACAATACTATTTACACTTTTTAGATTACTATCATCTGAGTTAGTACAATTAAATGTATATTTATAACAGCAGATAATAAGTGTGTTAGACACGTAGAATAATAAAAAGGGGTGTATAATTATACATATATAAAGGCAATAATTATAATAAGAATGAAAAATGAGATCAAATATTTATTGCAAGCTTACTATTTACAGACTTCAAGATCATGCTTTTAATAAGCAGTTTTCGTTAAAATTGCCATAAACGAGGTTTAACGTAGTTTCGCGACTGTATCAATTAATAAATCCTTGATCATCGAAAGATGACATATAAGTTGATCGTTCAATTATCGTCTTCTTATTTTTAATTACTTAGCCTTGTCAAGGGCTTTGTTACTTTTATCCTTCCTTATAGGGACTGTTTCATTAATTAACCTATCAACTTTTAATTGACCAGCTGAGTAATTAAAAAATAACAAAGGGGAGGAGTATGTTCTAGATGAAATTGAGATGATAATCTGTATCTCTATTAATGTTGTTTAGCTTTCTCATTATTTCTATAAATTTCCATATTGAAAATATCAATTATTTATATCTGGTTCAATTTTAAAGCCACGTCATTAATAAAATGTGTTTGTGAGTCAACCGCCTTAAAGTAAAGGTACGAATAAAATCCGTGTACCTACATTTGTGAACTTTCCAAAGCGCTTAATATTTTATGATTTGCAAGTAAAAAGCACGTCGTCACTTCACTTGTTCCTGGCCCGATTACACAACATGCCCTGCGCGAGAACTTGTTTCTGAAATTACAGGACGTGTGTGCTCGAAAAGTCACGCTCGATGTCACGGTGCAATGCGCCAACCATTCCCGTACGGTTGTAACTTATTCAAAGCCCTTTCCGTAATTTATTAACAAACGCGTCACATTAAAAACGTCATTTCTCCGTTGAAACTTAATACGTACCAGATTTCGAATTAATCGCGACTAATAAATTGATTCCCGATAAACGCGTATGAATTCGCTGAAAAATAAGAGCAGCCCATAAATTGACGGTTTCTACATATTCATGAGCTATAATAATGCAGTTAAATCTGTTATAAGCCGCGAATTAATTACTATGAGAATAATTAAGTAATGTTGTCGAGAGTTATTTAAGGTTTATGTATTATTAATTGGTAGTTACAGAACCGAGCGAAGTGTCTATAGAATGGCTCAAGATGTTCTTCCTCCTGATATTAAAAAGGATCTTAATAAGAAATATCGGATCACGAATGGTAATTTATGTAAGGATGTTAAAAGTTGGAAAATTAAATGAAATGTATATATTTAATACTTATGTAACGTCTCTATTACGATATTAATTTAACATGAGGTACTTTTCATACTGTAATAAATATGTTACCTGCAGAATTTATCTTACGTATTAAATATTCAGTTAGTCTGTTGCTGCTGATTAGTAACACATCATCTTCTGTTAAATTAACAGTAATACATTATATATCAGTATTTCGTACAAAGTTGATTTACATAAGCATGCAATGTGACTACTAAATCGTCTGTCTTCGAGAGTCAGCTGTGGTTTTGGTTTGCTGGTTAAAGAAGTCACAAGTTTGTCTTTGACAGCTCTAATTGGTATCCAAAATTATCAAGGAAACGAGAAAGGGTGATTTGTGGTTAGCGGTTAGGTTATTTACAAGCTGCGTGTCAGTCACGCGATCTGCTCCTTAATTCCAAAAATCTGATAGGTTTGGTCCCGAAACCGCAATTTGATTACTGAATTTATCAATGCCACCTCATGCAAATATTAAATCATGTAATCATCTGTTTCTACAAATTTTACCATCTTTTATATCACTTTTGAAATAAATTTGTTAGATTAATCGAAAATTAAATTCTTAAGTTCGTTATTTCAACATTGAAGAGTTAAAACGAAGGTGTAATAAAAATTCAAATTCACAACACTCCAATTATCTCATGAATTATACTCTTTGATAATTACAAGCACAATCGTTCACTCAGACCAACTGTCTGAAATTAGTATTATTACACAGCGATTTGCATGTTAACGAAGAACAATTTAAATTTAAAATAAACCAGCAACATTTCACGGGGAACAGTAAGTACCCAGGGGTCCCGTTAAAACCGTATGTATCAAGGACGCGTGTATCAACGCGCATAATTTCGCGTTTCACGCAAGAGTTCATGTTAGTGTCGCTACGTACGTTACAAATGAAATAATATGTTCATGTACGTAAATGGCGGGCTAAAATATTTATGAATTACATTTCGTTGTGGGTGCTTCAGCCCGTCCCATATCTTAAGGGTACTCCATATTTCAAGGTGCGTGAAAAGGACACCTGCGAATTTGCATGGAGCACAAGGATACGCAGACCAATAGTGTCGCGTTGTATAAGAAGTAATGGGGTTACTGGTTGTATGGAAAGAAATTATTTGGAAGTTCGTACAGGGCGCAGTGTGACATATGGTTATAACTTCAGTGGTCGATTCAGCACACATAAATAAAAAAAGAAAATTTATATAAACGTTTGTTCTATCTTGAAAATCTGATAAGACAATTATGCTAAAAAATGTTCTTATTGTAAATAAAATTTTATGAATAGAATTATTTCATTTAATAGTCACACATATGAAAATTCAACGGATTTGAATTCGAAGATCATGGTGGTCAGCTGATTGGCCCCCCGCGACTAATCCGTTTAGAATTCAGGATGCACGGCTTCGAATGGAATGTCTTCCAATAATTCATCGAAATTTTCGTATAAAAAGTTAATATACGACTCGCTAGTTAAGACGTTGAATGCGATGAGGTCATGGGTGACCGACACCGCTAATTCATTATAGGGGGAAATAAGTGATACGTCCCATTTTTTAATCAGTTAAATAAATAATTACTTTATATTATTCTTCATTAGGATTTACAATTTTTTGATATATAAGTAAGTTTACTTTTGAATAAATAAAAAAAAATAGAATACTTTTGCAAGGAATATAAAATTTAGAGTATTGGGGTGAGTAGAGAATTCCTTCCTGTACATCACTATTTCCCCTAGGAAAGTCTACTTGACTTGATTTCCTACTCACTTTTTATAAAAATATGTATTTGTTTATGTATCACCAATATAAATATACGTAAGAAATATCATTCATTTTGCTGAAACAGGTAGTAACTGTTCAGGCTCGTTAAACTGACCAGATCTTCAACATGGAAACCACATCGAAAGACGTTCCTCTATCTTCAGCTGCGATGCACACAGCTACCCTACCGGTACATCTATACGAGTCATTCGAATGACCATAATAAATATTTCGAATCGACTAATCAACGGCTTGGTGCAGAGTTCGGATAAAAGATACCGTTCTAATTGGGCAGTATCTGGGAGCATTACATCCGTTAAACGGATCACACTCGGGAATGTTTTATTCGTTGACTGGCTGTGATTACCGTCGATAGCCAGGAGGGCCAGATGTTCGAGCGGCGATGACGGGGTAAGATTCTCAATCAATTTTTGTTACGTTTCAACTGCCGTCGCGTGGCACATTTCGTCATTCCGGCTTCTTCTTTCTTCGAGCAACCCTTTCCGCCCTCCTCCCACGACACCCCTTTCCTACGCCTATCTTTATCCACCTATCTTCATTTCCTTTTGTAACATACACACATTTCGCCTGTTTCTTTTCTTCCCATTTCATTTTATTTTTTTTTTTCTTCTCTCCCTTTCGCGATCCTTATCCCCGTATCTTTCGGTGGGCTTTTTTCGAGGATGAACGAGTAGACGTGGAAACGAGATGGACAATCGTACAGCTGTTCGCTCGCGGGGGCGCATCTGCCTCCTGTCCGGCTCGCGTGCAGTTCGAGAGAAAAAAAGGAAGCAACGTTGGTGCGTAGATTTACCGACCTCTTTAGCCGACCACAGCATTTTGGCATATTAGCGGGTGGCTCGAGAGGATCGTCCACCCTCGGTCCTACCTTCGCCAACAAATGTTGCCCCGATACTGTTGCTCGTCGATAGAACCTGGCAGTTGGCAAAGACACGTTCCTGGACTTCGCCTGTAAAACTACTGGAGTGATAGTTGTTATATCTACATCTGATACGAACAGCCTTGTACCTGGTTTATCCTAGGTTTACAGCAGAGAGATTTACAATTTTTTGATTTTATTTTTAACATCTGCCATTTGTCTCTGTTAGTATAGCAGGAATTTAAGTATAGGCTTTTTTCTTATTTTTGTTAGTATCTTTAAAGGGTTCGTATTTTCTGTAATTCAAAATATAACGTTCTCAAGACCAAATGTCAGGTAATGTAGAGTTACAATGTTCCATTTTTGATAGTTAAAAATAGTTCCAATTGTAACAAAGGGATGATTCCTAGACAGGAAAGAAGGTTATAATTGCAAAACACCATAACAAAGATTACAACAAATTTCTATTAATAAGTAGAACTTGCAACATATTGACTATAAACAGGAATTAGAAGATAACATCTATTAACTCTTACTAGTTACGTATTCCTTAGTACCTATCCTGTAAGTACCTATCGTAAAAGTCAACTCGGACTCACAATCAGTGAAGAAGCAATCAGAAACACGTAAGTTTATCAACGGGTTCTTTCGAATGCTCACTAGACTTTAATTTCGTAATTTCTCCATCAAACGACATATCACCAGCCTGACATTTACTGCGAGAATAAATCTAACGGTTAACATAATTGCAGAGAAAGTTATACTAATCTGAAATCGGTTAGAACTCGTAGAAGATTGGTTAGAAGGAAAGAAATCGACACTTCTCGTTAGAAAAGTTTATTTCAGTTTAGATACCATATATTAGAAGTGCGATCATATCAGGTTTTCTACGCTTTAAAATTTATTATTTAATATGCAATAATTTCAATTTTAAATTATGGTACACCCTTTCACTGACATAGACGTCCAATGCAAAGGGTTTACATTTAAAAATAAATTTTTTTTAATAATAATTAGAAATAAAAATTTCTTATTACAAATAAAATTTTGTAAACGAAATTATTTTATTTTTAATCGGATATTGAATTAGTCAATTTAATATAAAAATGTACGAGTACGGTTTTTTGGCAGAGACTATCATAATGAAGGGGTTAAAAAATAATGTCTTAAATTTCAATCTCTATAGTAAAGTTTTAATATAACGTATTGTAAAAATCAGCAAACGCATTTATAACTGTAAAACAAGGGAAAAGATTTTCACGTTTCAGTTTCCACTCCAGATGGGCTACTAGAAATCTGATCCTTTTTCTCGAATTGCACAGCTACGAAAATATTCGTCGAGTGTTACGTAACCCATTCATAGGAAGGGTTGCTTTCATCAAGAAAAACAAGATTCCTTCGCGGAACACAGCACGTGCTCAAGTGGATACTACCCTTCTTTCATAACTCTTTCACCCTCTTCAGGTGACCGCCAGCATCTGTACACTTTTTTAAATGCATGCTGAATAATTGAAAGAAATGTATAATTCATTAGTTGCTGTCACGACAGCGAAATTCAGCTTCAACACTAACGTAAAGTAGAAAAAAATAATTCTAAATTGAAAAGTCAAAATACCAATGTTAAATAAAACATTGAAAATTAAAAGTATTAAATTATTTCCAAAGATCCTTCATTAGGTATCGAATGATATATGAATCTTCCCACGACTTTTAACTTTGTTATCAAAACACTTAAAGGTGTTTAGGAAATATTCCAGTTCAGGAATTTTCCACTGGAATAGTATCCATTAAAACGTTTGACGAGAAATACCACACAGAAGAAGAAAATTGTACAGGCGATCTCGAATAGTTGAACACGAATGATAGCGGCAAAACCTTTTCCTCTATCGTTCTAATTACCAGATAATTGTATTAATGGATCGGATAGTCGGCTACTACAAAGACTGACCAGAAAGTGAAGTGTCTACTTCGGCGGGATCGTTCGATTAGGGGGGTGGAGTTCTGTTCGACCATTCTAAAAGCAACCGACTACCTCATTTTTCTGTCTCCCGCTCCTCCACAGTTAGGAAAATTCATTCTTTCTTTCTGCCACTGAAGAAGCTCTACCATTTCTTCTAATCGATAAATCAGATCTAACCGATCACTTTATTTCGATAAGTACCAGAAGAGTTGATATCAAGATTGAAATTAATAAGTGATATTCTAATAAAAATTAATATTTTTACAAAATTGCAAAGACAATGATCGGCATAAAAAAATAAATGTTGATATTTTAAAAAATCGATTCTTTTCTATCGTATCTTTAAATTTCCACAAATGTTACAAATTTAAAAACTGTTGCCTCCGTAATTAAAAAAATTTTAAGTCTTTTAATAATCTACCATTGTTGTTAAAATTGAGGCTCTCTCCATGGTCCGCCATCCGAAGATTAAAATGTATTCACTCTATTTGCACTTCGTTTCAGAAAGGACATGCATCCTGTTTAATCCTCGGAGAACTAGTTTAAATCCTCGTTAATGAGGAACGCTTGATCCTTTGAGGTACACTAAATATTCCCAACGGGAAATCCATGTCTGATGACTTGTTCATGAAAGTTCGTTTAGTAGCTTAGAAAACGGTTGCTAGTACGTGTACGCAGTGAAGCGGGTACAAAGTAGGTATATATGAACAGACAACCCATTTCGTCCTAAATAAATCGGACGACTTTTAGTCGGGACAAATATTGTCGCATCAATTAAAGTGTCCATGGATGTAAAAGTTTCCTGGGATGTGTTCGGATGAAACATGGCGCCATGTCCTCGAGACGGTAATTTCGTTTTTCCTCTGTTGTTCCTCAACCCCCCATTGATTGTTTAACTTCTTCCAGGAAGGAAGTGAACTTAAGTCAAGTACAAATATTTACTATTGATTTTATTTTATTTCCGTTCGATGGAAATTATTTGGACGATTCAGACGTCATCATTTTTAGATATCCTGTACAAATTAATTAGGTGCTTTTTTTTAATTAAAGATTAAACTCACCGTCATTTATTTCTATGGGTAATTTTCTAAAGCACCAGTCTGAAAATGAAAGTACACCTACTTCCGATAGGTGCGACATTCTCATGGACTTCAAAAGGGTGCTCGATGGTTCCGCGGAGCATCCAAGAGGAAAAGCGTAAAGTAGATGAGAGGAGGAGAAGAAAGAAGTAGCAATCCATACTGTCGCGACTGCTGGAGAGACCATTAAGCCAACAGGAGTGTCCTTTCCGTCGGAAGTCCTGGAAAGTGGACACTTGGGGTGTGTACATACGTGCAGGACGCGGAACAGGATGGGACAAACAAGGTGGTTTCACGATGAAATCCGAAGCGCATTACGAGACGAGAAACAGATTTCGACATTTTGGGAAGGAGACACCTCGCATTTCCTTATTCGAGAGTAGATAAGAAATGTTCAATCTGAAGTTAGACTTCATCAAGATTTGTATAACAGAAATGTTACTTCAAAATTTTATGAGTATTTATAATACAAAATATTAGATTTCTTGTTAAAATTAACACTGTATAACACATCGTTGTTAATTAGCAAATATTCAATTCATATTTCTTCTTCATAACTTTTACTCTGGTTATTACCGAAAATTTATTTAACAAAAGGAATAAAATTCAAAATCAAAAAAATTGAAATTTAACATAGGTGATAGTGGTGCAGCTGTACAGGAATCTTTATCTAGCTGAACAAAATAAATCAAGAGGCGGAAGACGGAAGGAGGAGCAGAGAAACTTCGAGTGTCGTAAAAATCTATCAACAAGACATTTACTCTCAAGTCGCCGCTTTGACTTTCTGAAAATCTTCAAAGGATACCGCTGTAGAGTCATTTTCACGTTCTCGTGTTGAAAATGTAAGAACGATGCTGAGATAGAGATCTGAAGAACATTCATTTTTATTTCTGCCTCACATTTCTTACTAAACATTACTTCAGTTTAAAGTAACTAAAATGGCGATACCCCCACCCCCGTAGTTATCACTTTCCCAAAATTTCTGCCACTTTCGATAAGTGACCCCGGGGAGAATAACGATGCAAGGGAGGGACATATGTATATGTCCCATATACATATATAGCTCTATACCTCCCCACCACTTGTGTATGAACATTTACGCAGGAGAATTTGAATTATATTATTTTATTTCTACATCACTTTTAATATTAATATCTACAAAATTAAAATTTTGAAAATTTCAACTTTCTCTATATCGCCATTTTCGTTAAGGAAACCTACTTTGCTTGATACTGTACATAATTCAAAATATTATTCTACATTACATATTATCTTCTCCATAGCTGTTTAAGGATCAATAAGAACAATAAAATGATGAACTAGATTAGCAGTAAGTATACCAACTACGTTATTATGATTCCAGTTATCGAAGGTAATCATCTGATACGTTTATGCAGTTAGGATGTAAATGATACCTGAAGATTGCTCTTTCACCGAAAAGTCAAGGCGCGAAGGGCGTATCAGGGTTGTCATAAAGAGTCGTTCAGCGCGAAGGGGTGTATATCGTTCGCGCGCTTTAAACGTCATGGAAATCGTCGTAAACACGCCCGCTGCGGGCCTGGCTCATTTACAAACTTTCAATTCGGTCAGCTTGAATTTCAAAAGTTATCGACCTAACCCCGAAGGGCCCCGCAACGTCCATAGATTATCGCGTTCTTTTTTCCAATGTGTCCCGAAGGCTCCAACGAGCCGGTTCAACGAATAAAACCGTCGAACGGAAGAGGACAGCGGTATACGATTGAATCGAAGATAGAAGAAGAAAATACGATGAGGGGATGAGTTTGACCAAGCCACGCGACTCTCTTCTTCTGTGGCGGTGCTCGTAAATCCAGCGGTGGCTTTGTAGACTACTACTACTACTTTACTCGTTGCTCGGCCTCGGGGTTGAATTTAGAGATCACGATACCTTGGAAAGCCGCTATTACCGGTGGATCCTCAAAATTCAAGCATTGCCGGCTCCTACGGGGAGATTTTAGAAGATTCCATACTTCAGATATACATACTTAGCCCCCCCCCATCCGGCGAACGACAATCGGTAATTGCGATCTGGAATCTACTACTTTGGATAATGACTTCACTGGGCTCTCTAGTACGGCATCACTTTTGAAAGATATATATGCTGATTTATAATGAGGCTCTTAGTCTGAAAAAATATTTTTTGAAATTGAAGGAACAATTTAATTTGACTATGAACATCTATTAGGTATACAAATTAATTCTATGCCTACTATTTTTTTTTTTTAAATTAAAGATTTATCTTTAAAAGTCATGGTAACTTCAATTATTGAAGTATTTCTATTGTTATCATATTCTCATACTACTTTTCAAATACACAGAAGCCCAGGAAAATTACACAAAAGTGTTAAATTTTTAAACAAAAATTTAAAACAATTGAAACTTTGATACTCGTTTCTTGTAAATTAAAATTATTTCTCACACTCGCTGTTAATTCGCGTAACGAAATTTATAAACGTCAAAAATTGTCGACCAGTTGAAGAAAACTGGTCGAACCTCTGGCGTACAACTTTTTTAACACTTTTCGTCGGAGAAAAAGTGTCCCTTCGGCTGACAAAGCACCCTCTAGGCTGCGTCCCAAATTTAGGGCTCGATCATTTAAGCCTGGATGATAGACGATAGGACTGGAGACTTACGCCCCGAGAAGTGTCCCATAAACCATCAAACGAATCAGTGACGGTGAGTTGGTTGGCACGACGGTAACGGTTTTACCTGCGCACCAGTTTCCAGGGGCCTGACCTAGCCCGCTCGTCGATCACGGATATTTGGGCCAGGACTCCTTTTCGACGCGATATCATTCAACGACTTTCCTACCTGCATCCCTGCTACTCCTGTTTTCTTTTTCCTTAAGTGGGGATGAGAAAAACTCGATCTAGATATAACGGGTGCCGCAGAATTTTGTGCTATCAATCTGAGTATTTCAAAATGATTCTTGAACCACATTTATGAAATCCATAAAAATTGAATCAAATTGAATTTTTTTAAAAATTCTCTCAAAATAGACTGCAAATGACATATATTTATACAAATAATATATGTCAAAATATGCAAAAAGTGTACAGGAAATAATTGTAATAAATTGTTGTATTTAGTTGGAAAGTTATCAACTATAAATTGATAATAAAAAAATTTCAGCAATGTTTGATATAATATTAAAATTTGGATTTCTGTATAAAACTGTTTGAAACTCTGTTGAAGTCTTTCTTACATAATTATTAATTTTATTGATTGGATCTACTGCATCAATTATTATAGTAGTAACCATACTGGTTCCGTAAGTAACATTATCACTATACTTATGAATGTTACTTTTTGTTGAAGAGTTTTTTTAGAAAATAGATTATATTCAGTACAAAATGAAAAACCTGAAATATTTTGTACAATGCTCCACTGGTTTTTAGATAATTAATTTTTATTGATGAAATATTTATTAATTATATAGGACGTTAGAGAAAATCACCCCTTATATGAAGCTCTAGATGGGCGCGTCTAACCCACGTTTCAAAGATCTTTTTAAGTTGGTCTTCCACTGGTTTTCCTATGCTAACAGCGAAACGAAACGTGGAGAAGGAAAAAAAAGAGGTCGGTCTCTCTTGTCGTCCCAAAATTATTTCGAAGTTAGAATCAAGGCTTAATGCCATTTCGGCTGAGGCTACCGCGTACCGCGAACAATACATCACACAATGATCCCCCTTTTTCGACCTGAATTTCATCCCTTGACGAGTTTCCGCCACCAAGTGTCTACCTGTGAACTTGAAATTCGGAGTTCTGCCTCGTTGAAACGAAAAGGATAGCAAGAAGGTAGAAAAGAAAAAATCATGACCCTGTTTTCGATCACGGAATACGTAATTAGAGCGCCCGATAAGATATTTATTTATTTAAATTAACGGGAGGTTGTTTGATGCATACAAGGAACGCGTTGGTAAACCGACGTAAAAGGAGAAGAAATTTTCGTTTCATGATGTTTAATAGTGTGAAAATTTGGTTTACGTTTATAACACAATTTATATGTAAATTGGTCTTGGCAGAAATTATGAATATTTAAAAAGAATTAAGCAATAATATTTTAAAAGAATTAATTTTGTACATAATTTTAGAACAGTATTTTTATGGTAATTAAATTTGAATGGGATACATTTTACACGTGTATTTTTAAACAAAAGGGTATTAACTTTCGCACGTATACTACAGTACAAAAAGGAGATTTTTTTTCAAAAGCATCTCGATAAATCGCTGTCTGCTTATTTCGCGTTTCATTCCACAACTCGTTCCCGATATAATACATACACGCAATGGTCCACAAAAAACCCGTGCGAGATGGAATAAGCAACTCTGTTTGAATCGAAAAATCTCACAGTGCTATTATTCAACGAGGCCGCGAAGAGTGTTCGGTGAAATTAATGATGAACAAATTACACGGCGAATTTCGAAGCATCGAAACTCGGCTCGAAGACACGCTTCTTCTTCAGGATCCTCTTTGGGAACCCTCCAGTATGCAAATGCCTGCAACGTAGTTCCGCTTGGCTTTCGTGGAAATAAATGATGAATAAAAAAACTGATTACCGTATAATTATGCGTCGTGCCGTCGGAACCATCCCTCTAAGAATTTTTTCTTTCGTCGTTGACGTCCTTTTTAAAAGAGGGGTGAACAAATAATCGTTGAAGGGGAAATTCGGATCAAACTGGAGAACCGTTATGGAAAACATTACGGCGTTATCTCTATGGTTTCTCATTTAAAAATAAATAATACTAAAATTAAGGATTCAGTACGTGTTTCATTTGTAGTATCTTTAAAGATACTTAAATGTCAAAAGCAGGAAACCAGAAATCACCAAACTTATCTATCATCATTCCAAGAAAAACGCCTTTCCGGCGATTAGGGGATCAAAAAGTGTCAGGAAGAAAGTCGAGGAAAGTTTCATTTTCCCGTCAAGATTTTCAACGTAATTACCACCGAGTTATACGAGATGCGCTCGTATTTTAGGCTGCGTAAAAATTCGAGAAAAAGAAAAAACGGAGCTTCAAAGTGGTCGGTAGGCTTTGAGGTTTCCTCCAGAGACTCGAAATTCTTCACTTGTCCTACATCCGGAATTTTAAGATTACCAAAGATTTATTTAAGTGCATCGATACGATTTCGCCGTTCAATTATGGGAACAGCATGACCGATGCTCTAAAGAATTGTTGATAAAATTTTTAAGAGTTTTAATGTTTTCCATTCTGTCGATGTTTCTACCGTCTGAAAGACGCCATTCGATCGCGTTTTGGGAACGAAAGTCGACCTCGATTTTGTGCGATCCTCGAAGAAACCACTGTGCAAACCGAAGTGGACGTCGAGGACCGGGCACGCCTTCCAGAAACTTGCAAAAAGAAAAATAAAAGAAGAAACGGACGCGACAGATCGAAAAAGAAAGGTAGTACGGTTTGGTCAATTGATAATTAGCCAGTATAAGGGGAATTCGGTAATTAATCTTTCGTGATTTTGTATTCGAGGCGCGTGGCTCGACGCTAACGGCCACCTTCTTGATTTATCGTTCTTTCTTTCCTCTCTGCCGAATATTAACGTATGCTAGATGGTTCCATTACCAATGCAGGCGTTTTGTTACTTCATTTTGGGCATGAACTCGTTTAGTGACACGTAATTACAGGATTTATTCAATGATATGCTCGGTAACACTGATACCTATAAATTCCCATGCTTCTGAATTATAATAAGAGAGAGTTGCCTATATTTTACCGGTCTCCTAAATCATCCTTAAAACTTTCTTAGCCATTAATGAATATAACCGATAGGTGTAAAAAATTTTTACAGATAAATCTTGATATTTTTTAATCATTTCATTTTTGATCATTATTCATTCATTAAACCTAGTTCTAAAGGGTCACTGTTTAGTTGAATAGTACAAATAGCTGAAAAATTTGTTATCTGAATTATCTTTTTTATGATTAAAAACATGAGTTATCTGATAGATGGCCAGGGAATTTTGATTATGTAACACTAAATATATTTCTGTGAAAAGAACCATAAAATCTTTCCCTAATAAAACAGGACATAATGTAACTGTTGTAAGTTTTATTACCTTACGATACGGTCTTTATTACAATTGTGTGCTAATTTCGTACTCCTTCCTAATTAGTTATCGGGACTGTCTCATTATAAAATATTATGTAACAAGAAGTATAAAAGTGGAATTATTTGAGTACAGTTACTGTCGAGTTATCGTCTTATTTATTATACTGTCAAAAAGTAAATTATTGAGAAAGTTATGATTCGAAGCTTTTATAATATTTACCATGAAATTAACAGTTTTCAAATTGAAATGGAAATAAATTAAAGGATTCTAATGAAAAATTTATATAATAAAGTTACAAATATGTACAGTACCAAGTATGGTAGGCTTTTCAACTTCTTTTTCCCTTGTCTATACTATTATTCATATTTCTTAATGATATAAATTTTGATATTTAATAATTAAAAATTATATTCCATTTTTCTAAATCGATTTTATTATTAATATCATCGAAATTCAGATTTTAAGAATTCATGCTTCTCCTATAGGTAATCCAAGAAAGCCTACTGTGCTCGATACTGTACATGACACCTGCCATCATTTTCTTTTAATTACTCGATTATATTAAATTTGTTATGTCGGTCACTGATGACCTTCGGGACATTTAATGTCTAAAGGGTGAATCCAAGTAGTCTCAATCAAGAGACGTGAAAAAGAATACAGTTAACTTTATATTCTGTGTGTAATCAAGTTTAATGAAACCGTATCAAAGAAAGAGAAGGAGCAGTAATTCGTATAATTTCTTCTCGCGTGTCTATCAGGTTAATAAGAACGTTACGTGGGCTCATGGTTATTGGTGGTGTTACGTGTGTATACACTTATATTATACATCGTTCTCCTCCAATTTTGGTGCTCGACGGGTACTCTGTTCCTTTCGAAGGATACAAAATTTTGGAAGGGGGAAAACCAGAAGAACGACACCTTTCATTATCTCATGCAAGGCACGTGGCTGGGTGCACGACAACTTTCTCGTAGCTGCGTTTTTCATCTTGATAATTATCTCGGTCCCCCGAGGGTGCCCCATGTAGATTAAGTTCGGCAAAAACCTGCAGGCAAGAACCGACGCGATTACGGTTTTCGATATATTTATTGGGAATGGGAGAAATTTAACTCTGCCCGACGCGACGTGTTAATTAACTACAGAGAATCGAACAGGATATTTTTCAAGAAAAGTTGATCTATTTTCTGAATCGAAGGTTTTCTTGAAATTTTTGAAGCTTTCTCAATAATACGTCTCGGGCTCAATATGAAAATTATAAAAATAATTTAAATCTAAAGAAGGAAGGAATTTTTCCTTAAGCCTATGGTTTTAAGAAATCTTAACAATTCGCATAGAGGTTCATTAAACTTTTAAGATTTTTAATTTAAAGTTTTAATCACCGTTTCATGATTGATTGAAATAAAGAAATTATTTATTTATTTCTTCTGCGGATTTATTTTCAATTTAAAGCTAACAATTCCAAGAATGTCTTCAACTTCAAAAAAGTAAAAGAAGACGATGATTGGTTGAAAGTTAACTATGCAGTTACAAATACCTTAAGTATAATAAGAGAAAGTTTGTTTAATTGAATTTTAATTCAGAATCGGGATGTAAAAGTGAAAGCAGTTTTAAACCTTTTCATCTGCTTTTTCCGAACTTCCTGTGTTCTTTTAATTATTGAATTAATTAATCAGCCCGTCGTCGAATAAAGGAACGAAAGTTATTTGATTGCTGGGTATGTACAGTATTTTATAAAATGATCAAATAATACTACACTGACATTTTAAATGCTTATTTAATCATGAAATATTTATCGTGTACACGAATTACTTCCAAATTTATGTCCAAATTGATTTTATAATTCTTGTAAGTAAAAAAATCACGTAGAAAACATTTACTGGGCAATTATCAATATTTTCTACAATTTAATAGAAATATCAACTTCTAATTAACAACTCTAATTATATTAGAAAATGACAATTAAAATCTATTTAAAGTTTTACTAAATTCAGTGTTTGTAATGTTCTTCTTCTTAAAATTTCTTATTTACTTCCTTCTGAAAGAAAGTTCTGAAAACGGAAATTTTATGAGGTGTTAATTAAAATAATAACAGAATTTTGGTCGTAACAATATGAAATAAAAAGAACTTCCTTCAGAATTATTGCAAGTATTTCTTACATGTAACAATGTACACGTATAATGATTCGAAAATGGTGCACCCATACAAAGTAGCCTGGCAAATGTAAATATAACGCACGTTTGCCACCATTTCGTGATTAAAGTGTCATTTTCGAGTATTTTGGCATGATTACAGCTCTCGTGTGAAGGATCGCAGCCGAAATACGTTGAAGAAAGAAAGAATGAGAGGAAAAAGCAAACCTTCATGCAACAATGTTCTTTGTGGTACGCCGCAAAATCGTGTGTGAAAATAATGACCGTGCTGTAACTGCTGGAAAAGAAATATCTTAAACGTTTCAAATAATAAAAAAATGTTCCATCGAACCTGGGAGTATAACATGAGATGACATGTTTTCTTCCTAACAGCTAATTTTTTCTCGAGAAAGGTAAATCATTTATTTCTTTTCCTTTTGTCAAGTCATGGGATGAAAATGATGTAGCGATATTACGTTTAACCCTTCCTTAAATTTTACACAAAGGTTTCGGCACGAGAAACAGACAGAAAGGACTATCAATAAAATTCCTTTTAGAAAGAATTGTTAACCTTAAAGAATCAGAGCTTCTTGTCATTTCTTTCTGTAAATTACTTCAATTAGAAAAAAAAACCAACTGAACTTTCATTAAAATTATAATAATATTTCTGGAAATTTGTAGCTTTTAATAAAATACTTGATAAACAATTTTCCAAATAATTTAAAAATATTTTTAGAAATTGAAACAATAGAAGTTTAACAAACCCAACAATTTAATACCCTACAAAAGAAAATTTGAAGGGGCGAAAGATTTCAAAGAGGGAAAGTTTCCAACACTATTATCGTGTTATTTTTACGAATCATAATTTTTACGATGCAGATTTCATGGTTCAAAATATCGCCAGAAATTGAGATCGATCGTTATTTTGATACCCTGGTCATTTCATGAAGATCAAAGTGTTCTCGATAAATACATGTAGTAAACTTACACGATCGTCGTGAATTCGACAAATTAATGGGCGCATTTATTGGTTGACATAAAAATACCTTAACGACATTACAATTTATTGAACAACCATAGATGGCCCGGAAACAGGAATGAGCGGAGAAATAAGGACTCTTTTACATGAGAATATATAAATAATATTTAACACGTTGATGGCTATAAGAATTATTAACAATTGGCATCACACATTTTATATACTCAAATGATAAAGCTAAAAGTAATTTTAAATTTCATTAATATTATTCTGGCAATGTGAGAGATTGAATAAAAAATTTAAATTAAAGATAATAATGTGCAGTATCATAATTTCCCTGGCACAATTAATGAAAAATATGTTTTAAATAGGTACGTATAAAGACGTTAAATGGAACACCCCGTATATAGGCTGCCAACAGCAATTGTAAGAGCCCTTAAAAGGTTTCTGGACGCATTTTGCACATGCATAAGCATGTTCCAATATAAACGCTGTTGTTCGCTTCAGTAACCTTAACTTTACTTAGAACATAAGCATAGACCCACTTACAGTCTTAACATTTTGATCAAGCTGCCGGAAAAGGAAAAGGATGGAGGGGTGTAGGAATGAAAGGAAAAGAACAAAGTGCGAAAGAAGTGTACTTGGCAAAGTGTCTTTAACGCTTGGCCACGATTTCGTCGGGAAAATAATTAAAGGTGGCCGTATTCTTGTCGTGTCGTTTTTCGTTCGATTGCTCTCTTTTCCAGAGGGTTCAGGCGCTGCGTGCACGCGTTGCGCGCAAGCGAATGTCCACGCGCTAGTGCGCATGCGCACGCGCGCCAGCGTATTTAGCTGCGCGCGAAGAAGGCGCGGTGGCACTCGTGGCAAGTCGCCCGGATAATTTGAAAGCGATCCGATCTTCCCGGGCAGCTGCCTGCCTTACGCGTAAAATATTCAAGAACTGGTCCCCCTACTTGCTTACATTAGTCGGTTTGTTAAGCAAGACGTTGATGAACGCCTGTGTTACTTTCCTTAACCATAATGCTCGTATATCTGATCATATTCTTTGTTTAGAATTCTTAAGGGAAGCGGAAGGTAAAAGGCATAATTGAAAGTGCTAAGTTAAATGAATGGTACAATATACTGAAATGCAAATACATTTTCTTTTTTGATTCGTCCTGTATAATAGGAGATGAGAAATTATCTAGTGTTTGTAATAATGCACATATTTTTTCAAATATTCAAAAATAAATATTATAGGCATTTGAAACATTTATATACCTATTCTTTTTTCATAATCCCTTAGAGTAAATTACATCGGAGAAGGTAAAAGTGTACACGCGATGAGGTAAAGCAACCATTGATAAATTCTACTTTATGACATCCCATTTCCTTAAGCAGACTGTTCCATAAAATTTTTTTTCTGTATTCCTTAGTTATTCTCTTTCTTTTTTTTTCGTTCAAGAAGCAATAAAGACTCTTTACGTATCCTTTGTACGCTCTGCTTTCACCAAATCTACGGTTTGTCGAAACACCGCCAAAAAATTTGCAGGCTTTTTTTTGTTTCACAGGGTATCGAATTACTTAAAAGTTGCAGATGGCGAGGTATCCAGGATATTCTTGGTCCTGGGCACCTCAGGACCGTTAAAACAAAAAGTAGAGTGACGAAACTGAATAATATGACGTAAGTGAAGGAATAATAACAATTATGAAAATTTTTAATGAACACAGAGTACTCTATCTTGATTCACAAAAGATTAACAGCTTAATTTCTTCCGTAAATACGTGTTTTCAAATAGTTTCGTGGTTCGTGCTCGAATACAAAGAGGTATCGCATTACTGAAACCGAAACTAGCCGCTGCTCAATCTATGCCGCATTTGACGGATTAAGGAAATTCGGCAGCCTAAACGAAAGATTTTCCGATCTGTGGACTTTAAAAGACCAAACAAGCAACTTCTGTGGATGCGAAAAATAACTGAGCGTAAAACCACCAGGATAAATAACGTTGTAGTCTATTGTAGTTTTGGAAATCGATACCCGGAAAAGGTGCAATGTCGGTTCCTTTTGAAAATTAGAAACCTATTTTACAGGCCTGGACACGTGCAAGCTTTTTACATGATTTACGTATCGAAGAGGGTCTTTTTGAAAATCTTAAACTATAACGCAAACTGAAGATTGTTCGAAAGGGATTTCTTTATTAATATTATATTTCTTTTTTAATTCTCTTTATGAAGAATACTTTTCTCACATTCCTGAACTTTTATTAATGAACACCATTTACAAAAAAAAAAATCAAAGATCTTCCATTTTTCGTATTCAAACAGCGGAAATCCTATACACATCTCTGCAAATTTGCATGCATCAGAATCTCCAGCGATTCACCCCTTTGGCTTCTAAGAAACGTACCATTTTTCCGATACAAAGCGACGACAATTTCCAAACGTGACCACGGTACTTTCTCGTCACTGGAAATTGAAAAAGTAACTCATGAAGCGTGGAATCGAAATTCATCAGTATTCGATGGGTTTCACGCGGTTTTCCTTCGTTCTCTCGATTTCTTGCGGCCATCCCATTGATCCGTTCTCGAGTCTCCAACCCTTACAATTTCATCTTGAGTCCAGAAGAAAGGGTTGGTCCAGGTGCACACCCACGTCGTTGCCACAAATGGACTCGTTCGACGAATTGACGTTTCTCGAGTTCCCAACCTTTCGTCGGTCCCTGTCTACTTCGATCAAAAATGACGGAGCCATTTTCTTGGCCCAGGATGCAGTCCATGAAACAGCACAATTCATTCCTGCTCTGAGATTTTACATTTATGTAAGGTCCTTACGCAACGCTGCACGAGAGGAAAAGAACACTTGCTATCTTGTACTGAACGATGTATTATCATACTTGAAGCAATATGCACTCTGCAGAGAGCAATTAAATTTCTCACATAGTTTCGTGTGTTTCTTTAAACGATAATCATCAGATTTTTTTAATAATTCAGAAGTTTTTTTCTTGATATATGTGGCAATTAGTCAAAGAACAGCAGTAAAACTGACGAACATTTGAATAACATTTTTCTTCACTGTATTTTTGTACCTTGAGCAATTTTACGATTTGCATAAAAATGTAGCTTAATTTGAAATCCTATTTCTTCTGAATAACAATTCAAGTGGAATGTGTATTTCAGATTAACTCATGTTCACTTTCCTTGCAAATATTATATTTTCTTATATTGTATATATAGAAATTTAATAATTATATTTTGATAACAAGCAATTCCGTGCTCTACTGATGTAAGTAAATCCATCTTTAAAAAAGAAATTGCTGTTCCAAGTTTCCAAATATGCAACGCGGTTAATAGAATTCTAAAGTGTTATTTGAAGTTTTCTAGTATTTAAAAAATGCATAAAATAGAAAAAATATTTTTAAGATCTTCTAATGAAGAAATAAATTTCTGTCATAGTTTTACTTATTTAATCCCTCCTCATAAAAAATATGCGTATCCATAAACTTTCGAGGTCTAATAATGACCGAAGTCGAAGAAACAGGAATTAAAACATCTGTCCCTGGAATAATTTTAATCCATACTTTATTCATTTTCCTCGAGGTGTGTATAGAGACGTACCGCCTTCCAATTACCACACAATTAACGATGAAAGCATGCACGCTTCGAGCATAAATAAAGGCGACCTTGATCCCCAGTTGAGATAATTATTAAGGGATAAAAATCAATTGATCCGTCGACGGAGCTCGTTCACCTGCATTCGAATCGTAAAGATTCATTCAACGGCAATTATTAGAAGTCTGGCGCCTGCGGTGAACGAAGCTAATTATTCATCGTTCGCTCCTTTCCCGCTGGAAAGTGGATTACGAGGTCCTCCCCGGTGAGACAAGGTGAGGAACGAAGAGAAAAAGAACGAAGCCACGTTCCAAGGTATCCGTTACACGCATCCTGTCCACTTTGTATACATATTGCCGTGACCGTAGGCTAACGAGCTGTATTAATTATTTTCACTCGCCGACCACCGACCTCCTGCTGAGACTTTTCTTCCTTTGCGGTCTCTTTGGATCCTGCAGCTCGCTTCTTCACCATTTTCGTCCTGTCGAAAGGCGCACACGCGAACGCGTTGCCTACGATCTTCGCTTAAGCCGAAAAATTTTGTGACAGAAGTGCTATAAATACTGACAAAGTCGCTAATAATCCGCGAGGTGCATGCAACGCTTGTTAAATAAATTTCAGAAACGCTTATTAACTCTTCAACACGTGGCACACGTGTACGTCGGTATAAAATTATTAACGAGAAACTTTTTGAAAAATATAAAGGTGGAGTAGTTGGAACGATGAGATTAATTTTCACAGCTTGGGAACAAAATAACTAGTGTTTTAATTTTTATAATGACAATGATATAAATTTCTTTACCTCCTGTTGTATCTAGCGAAAAGGATCTACAAATCGGATTTTATCAAGTTACAAAAAGCTTCTGTAAAAAGCTATCCTACGAATGAAAAAAAAAAAGAAAACGAGTAACGGAAAAAGGGGGAGACAGGGAGGGAACAATATAAGATTTCAGAAAGGGATGAACCGCGATTAAAAAACGCCAGCAGCGTTTTACGTTTTCCCTTTTTTTTTTCTACATACATCCTGATCGAAATCTCTTGAGATCAGGTAAGAAAGATCGAGTTTTGACAGGGCTGTGACGTAACAATTTACCGGTGAAATAGAGCGAGCGAGAGGAAAAGAGCACTTGAGTCGAGGGGTAAGGGAAGAAGAAAAGAAGGGGCGTAAAAGAAAATTTGATACGTTTCCGTTAGAGGCAGATGAATCTGCCCGACGAACAGACAGATCGAGCCTTGTTTTTCCGTAAATCCGTCGAATCCGTTAGAAAGTTTCGAGCTTTCGACTGCTCCTTCTGCGGCCATTGTTTGCATTAGGGTAAGAATAATATTTTCCTTGTAATTCGATTGTTCGCTGTGTTATTTCTGTATCGTGTATACTTTCTTCTAATAGAATAATTGAATGTAAAAGAATATTAAGCAATTTGACAGCTATACATTTTGAGGAATCTATGACGTTTTTCATTATTTAATTAAGACAATTAATTTTATCTGTAACAGTAATTTAATTCAAAACGGTCATTATTTTATTGAAAGAAAGTTGCAAAATGTTTTCACTCATGGCAATTGATTTATAACGTCTATTTTTAATAAAATAGGAAATTATTTAATTAAAGCAATTAACGTAAAATTTAATGTGTATTAATGTATATTCAATAATAATTTATTTTAATTCACATCACAAACTAAAGTCATCGTTAGTAAAAAATAAAGCAAAAAAATTACATATTTTTTTACAATAGTTTTCAAATCAGCATTGCAATTGAAGTTACAGGGAATGAAAACACATTCAATTAACAATTCTATTTTAAATATGAAAACCTTCATGATTCTTTAAGAATGCATCCATCATACTAAATTTCAATATTCCTCATCTTTGGACAGACTCTTCCCGTCTTGATCGTGGGAAAACGTAGAAATTCACCGCAAAGCATACAGAAAGGCCAGAATTTTGGAGTGTATGCGTGTTCACCTATATACTTCAGGCTCAAGTACTAAGAGTGCCGCAGAATTTTCATATTTTCCCACGCGATGGGAAGCTTTTGCTTCGCTGAAGGTGAAATGTACCTGCTAAGTATCACTGACTCAGATCTGCATATAGGATGAGTAAAAATACTGCTGCCCTGAATTATTCTATTATTTGCACAGATCAAAAAAGACTTCGGAAGGAAATTTAGTCTACGGGGGTGAAAATTACCTCTTTCTACGTGGAAGATGAGGACTAAGTTTTCCCAGGAAATTCGACAATACTCTCCCATTAAATTTGATCTCAATAAAAATAGAATATTTTAGTCGACACAGAAGATGAAATTAAGCAACATTAGACACTTGAGATTTTTAATGAACCTAAGGTACCTGACCCCCTCCCCGAGACCAAAATAATAATTACACCACTGGGGACTTGATTTTAAAATATTCTGTACAATTCCACCTAATTCGTGGTAAACAACGCACAGCAGGTTCCTTTGTCCAACTAAATATTCCGTTTCCCTTAACTTCCCCATCTGCTTTACCAGAAACCCTCAGACCAGCATGTTAATTCGCACGGTGCCATTCGCACGTAACCAGAATCTCCCCCAAATGAATCAGTGGTCGTCGAATTATCGCGCAGAAATCTGCAGCTCGGGTAGGAAAGAAAAGAGAATCTCTTGGTGAAATTTCCATAATTCTCACGAAAGGAAAGGGGAGCCTTTCCTCGGCGAAGTAGAAAAAAAAGAAGTATCTACATATAATGAGCGGCGATGGAATGGGAAAGAAAAAAAAAAAAAAAGGTATTTTAGTATTCCCGTCGCGATAGCTTCAAGGGAAGCCGTATTCTTCTTCACATCGAAGGAACTTTGCATATCTCGTCGGCTGTCGACAGGGGCTGGACGTTAATCGTCTAATCTCGCTCCTTCGCTCGCTCGAGAGAGGGAGGCACGCGCAAGAAATTATTTATTTGCGTCTGGCTTTACGAGGGCCCCGAAGGCGACCAACCATTGAGCAACTACCTCGACAACTTACGTCGAATAACGAAGCGACTTCATTTTAGCTGCTGCACGGTGGTCGATTCGCGCGATTTAGCTGACCAAAATTATTTTCATTATTTAATAGATACAAAATAGATTTGAATTCTACTAAAAAGAATTTAAAGGATTTCCATTCCATGCTTAGATTTTCCTTGGAAATAAATTTTTTTTTCACGATTAATGTGATGAAATTAACGCACTGTCATTAGCGCTGTAGTTAATGAGCTGATAATGATGTTTTTGTGAGTCTTTATCGAGGGACCGAAATTATAATTAATAAATAAAAAATTGATATATCAACAAAAATTAGTTTCTAATAAAATTTTCTTTTAATAGTAAAAAATAGTGTATTATGTTGCTTAACACTTTGCAAATGTATAATTTCTGCAATCACTCGTGACACTGAAATAATTAATACAAAATTATTGGTTATCAGTAACATATTTAATGTGAAGTTTTTGTCTCATTTCCGCTGGAATTTCAATCAGAAATTTCGTGAAGATGACTGCCAATAATTTAACTTTTTCATTGCTAATGACGACTGTACTCCTTATCTACCATATGCATATGTAAATGACTTGTTAATATTAATATCGATCACAACCTCCTTTTAATTATAAACTTTACGTTTTTGTAAGTAATATCATTTACTGTACATTTTAAATAATCATTACCAAGGTTTGTCTTCATTTGGCGGCTTCTGCCATTCTTGTTTCCAAATAATCCAACTCCATTATTAAATAATATTTTAATGAGTGTAATTTATTTTTATTAAAAAATGTTATTCACTCTACATACAAATACACCATTAATTCTCGTGTGTATTGGAAAGTGGATTTCAATATATACCATAAATATGTTTGTATACGTGCGTGAAGAGTACGCGGTTTCGTGATCAGCGATCGAAATCGCCGATAAATTGATAAATATCGATGCACTGTTCGCGAAAGCTCCTTTCAAAAGTACCGGCGAAATCGACTGCTAACAGGATCCAGTTTTTTCATCCTTTCGCCTCTCATTTCTGGCCCAATAAAAAAATTGTGTTTAAAGAAAGTCCTACGAACTTCGTATAATCTTTGATGATAATAAAAAATTGTACTTGTTTAAATAAAAATTATATTGCGAAATTATATTTTCGCAAAAGAGACCACTCAATCACCATTCAACTTATTGCTCCAAATTTTATGAAATTACTAAAAATCCACCAGCTCTTTATAATTCCTGGGACACAAGAATGTTTATTGAACATATTCTGCTCGTTTTTAGAAAATTTGGATAAAAATACAAATTATGATAAATAAAATGCATAGGTAATAAAATTACTGAAATATGCATATAGAAATAATGTTTAATTCAAATCATCGTGAGTTTGGAATTTGCTTGAAATTCGCAAAGAAACATTGGGTCAAATCTATCACTAGGTACTAGTCACCGCCCTTCTCTTCTCTTATCTTCGTTTCTCCCCTTCCTGATGCCAAGGTGGTGACACCTTGCCACGCGCCATCTAAACGAACGGCGGACTTTTTCCTCTTATCATTCTGCGCAAACGTTTCTCTTTCACGCTTCTTACACTGACTATCCTTATCTCCGCTGTAAATTTTCCCGCTTCTTCCCCGTTTGTCCTGCATACACACATTTTTGCTGAAATTTAACACAAGTTTTCTGACTTCGAGGATCTGAAAATAACACTTAAAAACATCCGACTATAAAATTTAGTAGGTAATATTATTTGTTTGTTAATTTATTTTTATCTAATCCATGTATTTTAAAAATATCCTAATATTGTTACATTTGACATCAATTTTATTAGAAAAACCTCAACAACTTGGTCAAAATATTTTCATAGCTACAAGTAAAATTTATTAATTTAGTTCTTTTATTTCAATAACTCATTGATACTTGAAACATCATCAATTTGGACACTCTTCGTGGAAGCGGTTCCAATTGGTAAGGATGATTCCGCGAATAATATCCAGATTGAAAATATGAAGACCTCCTATACACAGATATTTATTTATTATTAAAAGGAAGAAAAATCTTCTATATATTCACTTTGTAACAATCTTCTTTCATAAATAACGAATTCCCTTCTCAAAAAATCATGTATTCTCCAAAAGCATCAAAACATATTGACACGATAATAATGCAGGTAAAAAGGTGAAAGCAAGATTTTCAACATTGTCGACTCCGACAAATAACGTAATTTAATATATGAACGTGCAGATATCTATTCGTGTCTGTTCGAAGCTATATTTAAATATAATCCAACGATCTCCAATGAGCCACGACAAATACCTTGAAGCTGTATCGGCGGTGAACGTTAACAGGTTAGTATTTACAGATAATATTTGCAAAGAATCGATAGTTTCTCTCGAGATACGGATAAATGCGCGCGTGGACGTACTACGAAACACGTGTTTCTTATTCCCGATGCATCCCTCAGGAAGGACAGCTCGACGGAGAAGCGCCAGTTGCGCAGGCTGGCCGCCACTGCGTGTGGGATTTACTAATTTCTGGAAAGGACTGGAATGGCACGAGACCTCTATCGGGGATCCTGTCACGAATGTCCGATGGCATCTCTCGTGTACGGTAGCTGTTGTTTGTGCACGCGACACGGGTAATGTTGTACCCATGAACAGGACTCGGGACTGAAATTTCAATTTCAGCCTCGCCTGCGTTCCAGCCCTAGAATAATGCAGATTTTTCAAACGCGACCGACCACGCGTTCGGATCTCGGAATATCGAGAAGGCTCGTGCTTTCGAAAGCTGCTGTCGTCGCGGTGATTTGTTTAAAATTTTATAAAAGTATCCCCTCGAGGCTCCTCCTGTCGGCTGTTTCAGAATATTCCAAGGATTCGAGAGACTTTATTCTATTGTCTCTCTGCGCAGGAAGAAAGGAAGTGACGAAATCGTTTAGCGGCTTCCAGCTAGCTTTTCCACTGAAAAGTCTCTTCCGATTCGACGACGACGACCGTGTGTGTACTCTACTTTACGAGATAGCTCCGACAGATATAGCAGGATCTCCTATGACCGCGAGAAATAGAAAGAGACACCCTTACGGCTGTTCAAACGACGGGAAAGAGAGGTCCGAGGTAAACTCTGGAAACAGGGAAAGAAGAGAGGAGGAGCAGATAAAAGGAGGAAAGGACAAGAGGTGGGAAGGTAACAACGAGCCGATTCAACGATGAAGCCCTAGCTCTTACACCTTCTTCCCTGTCCCTTCCCAGGTTCTCGCACTTTTTTTTCTTTTCCTTCCTTCCTTTCGTGAACAAACATCGCTCGGTATCTACACCCGCGCCACTAGAGCGGCAAGTTGCGTGGAACGAATGTGATAGCACGTGCCTCTGCGCTTATGTTACGCACCGGTGTTACACCGCTCGGGATGCGACTTTTATTAGGTGCTAAAGAGAAAGTTTGTGTAACTTTAACGTTAGACGATATTCACTTCTCTTCTAATCCAATCAATGACCATTCTTTGAATTTTAGGGGAAAAATAAAATGGAGGCAAGTTTGTTCTTAGAAAAATACACCTGAACGTTAGAAAATCAGATATTTTTCTTCTAATCCAATCAATGATCATTCTTTGAATTTTAGAGAAAGAATGAAATTTAGAGAAAAATACAATTAAACGTTAGAAAATCAGATATTTTAAAATAGCACTTTTATTATAGTAATTTTCAAATTTAAAATCTGTAAAAGATGTATCTTCTTTTCAAGATATTAAAAGCATGTTATTTTCTGTTAAACCGTTAAACGTGTCAAAGCACGGTGTTGAATCGTTAGGCACGCGTTTAAGTCTCGGCTTACGGCGTGTTCCATCTTTCACGTTACAACTTGTAATAACGTTTCACTTATTCGCAATAAACCGCCCGGCAAGATAATAAAGTGAATACAAAGAGGGCAGGAAGGTAACGGGACTGTTTTACGCTATGTGCAATTACTCATTCAAAGGATGGTTGAAAACAGGCTACTCAAATGTGCAAACGAGCTAATGTGTCAAGGTCGTTGAAAAGGAAGTCCAATTTCTGAGGCTGCAGAAACGGGGAACGATCCTTAACGTTTGGTCGAGAAATCGTTAACAGGTCTGACCCGTGCAAAAGTCTGCCTCACGACACCCTTCAATTACTTCTCACGTACCAAAGCGAAACCACGCTGGACAGATTATGGTTCGAGCTCACGCACTCAACACCGTAATGTACAAGCGCCGACACCACGAGGGCTCCATAAATATCAGTTTGCACGTGAAACCGATCGAAGATTAACCTGGTCTCATTCGGTGAATCTACCGTTTGAACTCATCCTATATGGACTCCGTAAATCTGCTGGGTGACAGTAAAATAGATGATCTTAATTTGGTAGCACATTCTACTTCTCTTAATCTCTTTCCTGAAATCTTCGAGTTTTCTAATTTTCAGTTCCTCTTTATTAACATGTAGAATTAATTGAAAGATTTCATTTTAAGCGCGTTGTAAAATTACTAACTGAGGATTAATTAATAATAATTCTTAGAAATTTTGTAACAATTATAAACACGTTCTTCCTTTTCAAATATTATCTACACCATAAAGTAGAAAAAAATAAAATCCTAGTAATTCAAATTAAATTGTACGTGAAAGAGTTGAGACTCGAAATAAGAGTGATTTCAATGCAAGGTGAAGACAGCAGTTTAGAGCTTTCAATTCATGTGTAATTTTGTGTCAATCATATTTGAGGAAAGATAGCATTATATTTGATTTTGAACAAAGGTTTCTGCGTTTCAGATCAATAATTTTCGTTTATAGGTATACCTTTTTCTTTGACGCACTTTTTGCTGTAGAACAACGTTCGCCACGTTTGAATAATTTTAACAGCGATGCCAGATTCCAAATATACGGGGGATGGATCCAGAACCCCTGCAGACGATGATTTCATGGTCTAATGATTGTAGGATACCAGCTACGGTGCTGATTCGACCTTTACCGAAACCAGAATAAATCAAATTGCTTCAGGAAGTTGTCTTCGCTACTACCGTTTTTTATTTATTTTTTCTTGTGAAAAATAAGTAATTCTAAATTTCAAAAATTAAAATTGAATTATATTTAATAATTTTTAATTACTAGGTATTTTTTTTTATATTTTACAAAATAATTCTGTATCTACCGGAATGACTATGTTAATTTTGCATGCACTTTAATTTTGAATGTGTCTGTTCTCATCATTAATCACTATTTTAAATATTGAAAAAAAAAAAGTGATTAAGAATTAGATAATCAAGATAGTTTTCTATAAAGTGAACCACCAATTACCGTGCAAACTCAGTAGCAAACTGTTAAAGCAAAATTCTATAGAATTTAATTTTAATTTGCTGTAATTTTCAAGATTAACATTATTCCCTCGTTATTCATCCAACTGTAATTTTCTTGCAGGAGAAAGTTCAGATCGCAGCAGAAAACGACGCGTCGTATGTTTCCTACGTGTCCATAATCGCGACGTATGGATTTTCGTCGATCGAAATTGCTGAAGAGTGTCAGTAATTTTAATCGATACGTTATTAACTACCGTCCCGCTTCTCGTGGGTCCCCATCTCATTTCCATAATACACATTCAGGGCACAGTCCGATCGATGCGTCGGACGGATACCGAAATTATTATTATTATTATTATTAACGGTGGCACGCGTTTCCTGGTGAAGCTGTGCCCGTGTTCGTGACTCGTGCAACCGCTTAAGTAGCGTTCGACCGGCACGGTCACCTGCCTTCACGCTGGAGTGACTTGTAAATCACTCCAGCAAAACTGGGGTACGTGCCGCCACGGCAGACAAAGAAGAAGCACGAAGAAAGAAGGGAAAAACTGATGCTTAATCGGGACAAAACAATGCTATACCCCTTGTCACTGATTTATCACCCCTTTCGAACGACTTAGAATTGATATCCAGTTTGCAGGCGAATTTATACTGACCGTGATTGTTTTGGGTAAATAACACTATAGTTGAAAACAAAACTTGCATTTTATGGAATTCGAATAATACTCGTAAAAATAATTATACAGAATAGTTTAGCACTCTAGGATGAATGCTTGCAGGATTTGTAAGTCTGAAGAATCGAATCTTGTAAAATTGATAGTAGAATGCAATTTCACTCGAAATGCATTTTGAGTTAAAAGAAACAAAAGGGTAGAGTTTTTTAATCTGAAACTGAAAATAGTGAAAAGAGAATTTCAATATTTGCTTTCGATTTTGAGTGTCTTTTAAGAATTTCAAATTTGTGTTTTCTGTTTTGCATAATTTGCATAATTCACACCATAAATAATTTCATTGTAGGTGCGTAAAAGATTAATGACCGTTTTGATTACTGCTTGTAAATGTCTTTTGCAAAAGAATCAATAACAATTGTAAGCTTGAAACAACCATAAATTTATCCCACAGGTGATACTCACAAAAGTATAGGTGTATGATATTCAGAAAAAGGTTTGTTAAGCAAAATTAGTTTCACACCTCATTCATCCTGTGCAACCCTTCCTTCCCTACCATCTTCATCCTTTATTCAGCAAGACAGATAATTACGTGTCCTGGACCCGCATCGTTCACACATCCACGACTAACATCTTTAATTAATTAAAATAGTCGTATATGTTTGCGAAGACGTATCGTTCAAAGGAGAAAAACAATCATTCACCGATCGTTCTTGACACTCCAAGGCAGATTTATACAGGGTTATTCAAAATGAATATAAGTATTTTAAAATCCATACGTCTTGACTAGGTAATTGGTCAATGATTTTTGAATAGAGGTCTTTTAATATTAATTTTAATTTAGAAAATACTAATTCTAATTTTCACTATATTAATATTAGAAATGATTTAGAAATAAAATAATATAATTTTTAGCTATTAAATATTATAAGATTTAGCACATAAATGAAAAGCACGAATAACAAAATTAATATTATAAATAAATATTATTGCATTTGTACGCAAGTGGAAGGGGGACCGCTCCTTTCTCTACATTCGAGAACCACCGTAATGATAATGCTAATCAATTTTTAAAATCTTTTTCTCTAATCACTCGACCACCTTACATTTGAGGCATCGTGGCGCAACCATCATCGATGGCCAGCGTACCAGTGTTAAGAAAGTGATATTCCTTTTGAATAATCCTGTAGTTTCATAGGTGTACCAGGTTTATTGCAGAGGTTGGTTACGCGTATACACATGATTCTTTTGTCGGTGCACGAAGTCGAAGCACGCGTGCTGCACGTGCCCTCTCGCAAACGTGACTCGTTCAGCTTTTCGTCTTATATTTAGTGAACCGTCTTATTTTGCCCCGTTGCACCCTGAAAAACAAAGCCGCCGTGCTCTTTTGCTACCTCACGGCTGTCCAGGCTTGAAATTGCACCGCGCGAGTGTGACCTAAATATCTCGTTTAATATTCCTCGTGATCGTTCCTCGCGTTTTTCGTTACTGCTTATGCCTTGTTTCCCTCTGACAATTGAGCTCGGAACCTTTTAAATACATCTTTAAAAGCCGTAATAATTTTACGGGTAGAAAAAGGGATACCGCGGTGGTTTTCTTCATTAACACCTTCGCATTAAATGGAACGACTTGCCATAGCTTCAATAAGATTGGAAAAGCTACTTGACGAGTTTTAACTTGCACAAATTTGTTCTGTTTATCGCGATAAGGAACAGGATTACCTGTAATTATAACGCATAAATGGGGTGGATGTGATATTTGTAGACCCTTTAACGATATATTTGATTTTTAATTAGTTTATTTTTAAATTACGCTTAAAGTAAGAAAATTATATAGTATTCCTAATATTAACCCTCAGACTGCGGACGATGGAGAGAACCCTAATTTTAATTTAATTTTGTATTTCATATTTTTATTTTCTACAATTTTCACTCATCTTTTAAAAATTACTCTTCCAATATATGAAACTTTTTCGTTTAAAAAATTTAATTTTCTATTAAATAAAAATGTTATTAATCCTTTTGGATTTTAAAATCGAAATTAAATATAAGAAAATATCACATTAGAAATTATATTTGTTGGCGTTTATATATTATTTTATATAATAGAAGCAGCAAAAGACAATAAATACTTTTCATTTCTGATTTATATTAGCCAATACAAGTTTTACTTGGTTCAATACAAAGTAACATACATAATTCACACACTTTTCATTCCTTTACTCTCATAAACAATTACTTTCGTATGCAATAAACGTTTACCAACGTGTTATTAGTTAGCTACAAAGACAGAATCAGATGAAGATAATAATCAGATAAAGATAAGGCCGGCGAATATGGAGAACAAATTAAAATTTTCCAGCAGATTTCATTAACTTTTTGCAGATTTTATTTTGCAGTGTGTAGCCTTCAAGGTCTGTTGCGTTGAAAGGACAAAAGACCTGTACGATTTATTACATCTGGTTATTCTGTTAAAAACTTTTCAAGTACTCTTTGAATTATATCGAGTTTCTAATAATAATTCTTAATTTCTAATAATAATACCATTCGCATAATCGTCTTTTCCTGTAGATTATCTTAAGAAAATTTAACAGTAATTAAAAACTTTTGAAATTGTTTTTGCATGGTTCATACTTTCTTCCACGTTACATTTACTCGATTAACGTTCACCAAATGCTTCGAATGCCAGATTGCGAGGAAGAATAAAATAACTGAAGTTCATTCCCACATTGGAATTTCCGCCATTGGTCAATGATCAATCAACCGAACCGAATTCTCGTTGCCGTTCACCCCAAGAAAAGAAAGAGAAGATTCATTCGACGAGTGTATTTCCTCTTCGGTCAACATAATCGTAGGTTAGATAAAAGAAGACGGGACTCGTTTCGTACTTGCAGAATTTATTTCGCTACCAATTCGATGCCTGAAGAAACAATGCGAAAGTTCGGCATCAGATGGCAGAGCCACTGAACCAGACGATTCGTGGACCATCTGGTGGTCCACCATAGCATACGGCAAGCATCCGATGTATAAGCGCAGGAAAAAAGTCCAAAACCCGATACTCTGGATATAAGCCTATAGCAGTTTTAAGATAACTAACAGCCCGCGAAGGAGGAAGACAGCTGTACAGGATAATCCGGGTTAAAACGAAGGAAAGCAGTGTAGACAGGTTGATAAACAATACTAAAACACTTGTATAATTTGGAGTCAGAATTCATTAGAAGCTTCTTTTCCTCGCTTTAAATCGATTTATGCAAATTAATCTGAGATTACTTAATTAGCTCTGGAAAGGGACCAACTGTGAGCCAAATATTTTTTATACACTGAAAAATAATATTTAAAAGAATATTGAAAAATTTGAGATACGATAATAATATGGAATACAAATTTAATTTTTAATTATCTTCATCTCAGTGGTTCATCACTGAAGGGTTAATCAGGGTACACCGAAAGTCGAGTACTCAGATTTTAATTACTTCCAACTGAAAAATGAAGCTGCAGATTGCAAAGTGATACAGGACGTTTCGATTTACATTTGCATAGAGAATCGTATGATTTTCTTTGAACACCCTGTACTAGAAGAATAGAACAGCAAGAAAGAGAAGACTGTAAACAGCCCGACCGCCAGCCACATGTCATCGAGCAGCCTACACGCAATGAAGAAACGCGAAATGCTTTGGCTATTGGTCCTTAGAAGCAGAGAATAATGGGTGGCGTTGTTTTCAGCAGCGAAGGTGATGTTCGTGAAAGGTGGTTCGAGGCGAGGACTGGCAAAAATAAAAATAAAAAGAAGTCCAGCGAAGTAAGTACCTATTGGGTAATATTTATGCCGTTTACGAGCTTTCTGGACGCGAAGACGAGACGAAGAGAAAAGAACGGCGACGAAAAAGGTTGCCTGTGCCGGAGAGTAAAATCGTTGCGGTTCACGGCGAATTTTACGGTGTAACCCCGTAGTCTACGCGCTATTATTATCTATCCTGATGGATTGAAATTGGCTGCCTTTTAATAAATAGCCGACGCTCATTCTTCACGGCTTTTAATGATAGACAATTGATGATTGTGGTAATAGAACCGAAGAAATAGGTCAAAAAAGATATCATGCTATTTTTAGTTACGAAAGGTAAAGAAATTCTTATGATTGTTAAAGAAAAACTAGGGGGGAAGGCGACCTTGAATTTCAAATAACGATTTCAAATAAACTTTCAACAACAATAAAAGATTCTAAAACTAATAATTTTGTAAGAAATTCTGGTTTAAAGTTTTTGCAGAAACTTTGAAATTTCTAAATAGATATTACAATTGTAAAATGAATATTAATATTGTACAATATGATGTAAATTTTTTTATTATTTGTAGCAAAAATAGCATAATTTATAGTGATATTTTCATATCATATTTCAAAGTATGAAAGTATAATTACGTTGATGAATTCTTACAATTTCTGGTTAGTTCGTGGGAGCCAATTGTGTCACGTGGTGCAACCGTTGAGTTCCTTTACGAGAAAGCACCATATGGTGTAGGTGATGTTGTTATTGCCAGGTTCTTTTCGAGTCGGTAATTACGCGACAGGGTCTCATGCAAACGCGAATTAAGGGAGCTTTCTTTCTCATTGAAAGGGTGCGCTGGCCGACGACCGAGGGTGGGCTTTCATTGCGTGCCAGGCTGTGCCACGCAAACCTAAAATGCGTGGGAATAAAATGCCTCATTACAATATCATTACATCAGTTTCTCTGATAGGTTGTGAAAAAAAAATAATAATAATATAAACAGGGGGCGAATTCCATACGTGAATCACCAAATGCGCGATGGCTAACGGTAGGGAAACATGACAACACTTTGTTAATATACAGTGGGTTGAAATAGTATCGACACGTCTTGTTTTTTTACCATCATTTCACTTAAATTTTAATTTTTAAAAATATTTAATTTACAAATTTCAAATTTCAAGCTTCGAATTTATTACTTTATATTATTATAACAATTAATGTAATTCAAAGTAATACTTTTCTATTACTGTTTCTAATTATTCAGGTACATACATATAATTTGTATTGCCTCCACAAAAAATAAAAAATTACTTTTATTAAAATGCAAGGTACAGAAAATAAAAATGTGAAGCATGTATCATATTCGACCCAACCTGTTTTTAAACATTCTGCATTTGAAAGAATTTTCTTTCAAGTATAGCAATGCAGAGCAAACATTATTTAATTTCGCATTTGAACTGCGAAGGTATCGAATTCGTGACGAAAAAATCCATCGACAAAGGAGGATTATCCTGTTTTGACACGTACACAGTTGGTGGCAGCGCGTTTTCCCTGCACAATCAGGGAAATCCAGCATCTGTTACCTCGCATCTCCTTTTTCCTTCAACCAGAGACCCTTCTCTTCCGGACATTCGAGATCCTCATAACTCACGGTGGACAGTTTTCGAAAGGGTTTTTCTGCGGGTACGTAGGAAGAAGGGAAAGGGTGGTCGCGTGCCCGCATCACCTGCACCATGCAAAAATCTCTGGAAAAGCCCGGAAAAAAAGAGCTTCGAACGCTCGCAGCTGTCCGATCGTCTAGATGTCTTATTCAAATAACCACCGAGGAAGAGATTCATGAAAGAGGAAAGGGATGATTCCGCGTTTCCAGAAGGCTGTTTTCCCAATGTTCGAACGCATCGGGAAAGGGTTGAAGGCTCGAATAGAAGCATCATTCACGATTATGCGTTATCCGTGTTCGAGAAAAGGTTCGTAGGTGTAGAAAGCAAAGTTCACGTATGGGTGCTCGCATCTGCCACCATCGTTACTTCGAATTTTTCGCTTTGGAAGTAGCGATTGTGGTGGCTTATGTTTCTTCTCTTTCGTATACCAGCCTGCGTGCACGCAGACGCGTATCGAGGCGCCGCGATGCCCCGCGGTTGGTTTGCGGCTTAACTATAATGCCGCTTTCGTTGTTATTCTTGAACTCCTTTCAAAAAGTCAGAAACAAATTGTTTTTCAATGTATAACGTTGCGTTTTTAAAAACTGTAAAAAATTATTGCCATTAAGGGTGGATGGAAATAAAGCTGGGCCAATAAGGAAATATTCATCAATTACGTAAAACGGTGGAATAAATAAATTAATTAGAATCAGCAGTTTAACCAAAGAAAAATTACTTCTCTTCTTAAGATGAACCTTGATTTTTCTCCTTTCCATTAAACCAGAACGAATTGAATGCAGGTATCGTTTAAGTAGTCAGCACTGCACGATTGTAACATTGAAGTGGAGAGCATTGTGTTACTCAGATTCGTTACCTTCGTTTATGTATTCCTTCGAAGTAAAATAATTGCATTTGACGCGTTGATACATCCCTTCGAACTTCTGATGCCTTAGTAAAGTCCTTTCATAAGACTGGCTACTGAATTGTATGGATAAAGGAATGAAATCGAAGGGTATCGTAATTCGTTTTAATCCTATTCTTCAGATTGATTTTCAATTCACTTATTATTTATTTTATTATTCAATTGATAGTTGCAGTATTTACTACAGAATAATGAATATTCATTTATATTTCTGATAGATATATAAAAGTGAAAATATATATCAGGATAGTAACGTAAAGTTAAATCGATAAATTTTAAACGAAAGGGTTAAAATTAAAATTGGAGCTCTCTCCGTGATTCGCTGTCCGAGGGTTATCGAAGACAAAAGATGAAAGTACGTTACTGGATTACTTGATAGACAAATTTTTGAAAAAGTGGAGGATATCGTAAAAATAAAGTTGAAATTGGTTACGATACTGAGCACGTGTACAAGTATGCATAGAGCCAGGTAAGGTGGTCAAAGGTATGAGAGCGCGTGCGGGGGTGGCCAGGTGTGAACTCCCGCATAAGTGATTGTCGGGAAAACGAGGGTGCGTGGAAAAAAAAATATGTTCCGGCATACGGTTGGACGTTGGCATAACAGTGGTCAGTGATAAAAGCAGATCAAACAAGCTGAAATGATACTAGCCTTCCGATAATCGAGAATTTACTGAACGCATATTTGGACCGACGTCTTAACTGTTTCAGCCCTAAACGTTTCTACCTATACTTCAAGCTATAAATGAACAAAGAATACGTTTGAAGAGAATTTCCATAAATTTGCATAAAGTATAATGGAACTAATTCCTACATTGCCCTAGTGTGAAGGTGGTATTATTTCAAGTCTGTTAGTCAGAATTAGGGTAAACAGTATCTCATAAGAAGCTTAGGATGTGATTTAAATCAGTATTTAAATATTAGAAAGCTTAAATACTAAAATGTTGTCAACTATAAATTACAGAAACTAATGAATAATTAGGGGATGAAATGTATCAGTACTTATATATTAAAAAATTTATTTCAAATGTAACTAATAAATAAAACTTAGAAAAATGAATACAGTATAATGATTTTTAAGAGTTTCTTAAAGAAAAGTACCCTTTTTTTAAGGGTAAGCCATCTTTAAACTAATAGGTAACTTTAAGGGTGACGAATTCTGTCATTTTATCTCTTGCATTGCCAATTTGTTCACATGCTAATATTTGAAATTATTGTGAAAATTTCACTTCATAAATACTTGTAAAAAGAGTTAACAATGTCTGGTAGTTCCGTTTCGAGGGCGGAAACCAGAGGTATCGTCTATGAAATCGTATTAGGAACGATTACGGGGGTGTACATACGTATTGACGTTATCTTGGACAGGGTTGTTGAGCGGCTGCTCGGTGGTTGGTTATCGATCGAGCACAAGGATAAATACTCGCATATCGTGGGACAGGGAACCACCTGCAGGGGGGCAGGTGATAGACGCAATCAGTGTTGGGCGCCAATCCGCGTCACCCTCTTTTCGTCCTCGACATTTGTTTCCCCGCTGTGTGTCGCAATGTGTTTCTCCTCTGACTCATTGAATTTGAAAACACGTGTACGAGATTCCGTCCACGATAACGAAGGAAAAACGAGTTATTTTGCGAGGGAAAAATTTGCACGCATTCCGGTATACCACGCCCCTAAAACTTCGGGATCTTGCAACTCAAGGTCCAAGCATGCTTGACATCATTTCTAGCGGACTCGATTTTACGCGAATGCAATCGACGTAAATAAAAGATTTTTATTGATCACCGTTCCTGTAATTGGAAACATTCTAGGGGATGCGTACGTATCGATGGAAATAAACCCCTGTCGAAGAATTGTAGCTACTTAAACTGAAAATTGCCTTCAACACTTTGTTCTGGTCGTGATACTTTATATATGATACCTTTGTTAAATGTATTTCAAGTTTTAGAACCTTCATTTCAAAAGCTTTCTCTGCCCTTGTTATACAGGGTTTTTCAATAAAATAAAAATCTTACTAAAAAATTTCTTTTCTTTTAATTAGACCCATCATTTCTATTATAAAATGAGATTACATTATTCTACATAGAGAAATTATTTTTCCGAAATCGATAAATTAAAATAATTGTAGAAATCGAGGCCAAAAATTTGATAATTTAGTAACTCACGAGTCGTATGTTTATTCAGATGCTTTTAGGTCCTCAGAACAGGGAGTTTGTGATAACTTCCTGTTATCACAAACAGGATAGTCTGTGATCATTAAACTGACGTGTTTTGTTGCGTCACTAAAATGATCATCAAAGTCCCAAGTATTTAATTATTGCATAATAAATGATGAATTTCGAATGTCTGGTATAATTATGTAAAATCATAAATAAACATTGTTAGTGTCAAGCAAGATTAAACACATGATATTTCTAATAAAAGGAGGTGTACTAGGTTCACCCCAAAACAAAAATCCTAATTACCCCAATATTTCTAACCAGTTTGAATGTTCCTGAAATTCGGAATCAACACTTCTGAACACCCTGTATAAAGATTTTACCTTGAAGTTATCATTAAATTCTGCTACAACTGTTCGAACGATCCAGTACTACAAGAAAGGTGGGGAATCCACGAGGACAGTAGACTAACGCTAGACGCCGCTAGACCGGTCCCCGATAAAAAGGCAACCGTTCACTTGTACAGCACTGACTGGTGTACGCTTCAGCAGTTGTTGGTTGTATCGTTCACGAGGTTAGTACTGTCGATCGATGTAGCCAAGTCTCTTTAGCATTGTTCCCTTTTCCTTCTTCCTCTCATGCTATTTCTTCATTTTGATCATGCGGGTCTGGTGTCTACGTGCCGCAGCGTGCCGGAGCCAACCTATACCCACTGGCCTATAGCAGCATGCTAGCCTGGCAACCTGCTTCAACGGTTCTCTCCTCTTTTCCTTCCTTTCTTCTTCTTTCTCTTCTTGGCCGGCTATAAACGTTGCTTTACGTGTATCCGCAGTGACGGGGTATCTTTCGATCCACCCAGGATCATTGTCCTTTAATCCTTTGATCCTTCGATCTCCCGGCTCCGAGCGGGTCACTCGAGGACGCGTTTGATGTGACGCGGGACACCATCGACGTAAGAACGTTCTGGCACGTGCCTCGCCGTTTACCTATTTCGGACGGAACGTTTCTTTTAAGGGAAGAGACAATGGAGGGATCGACGTCTAGTCAACTTTGATTTAACTTGGAAATGAGAGTTCAGGGAGAGTACGAAGCTTTGTGTAGATTTCGTTTTCTTGAACAGAAGCAGTTAATATTCCTTTGAGAAAGGACGTTAATACTTTTCTTCTATTTCAAAAGTTTATTTCTGAGATTCTTTAGCTTTGATATCTTTCTTCAGTTTTATGAAATATTAGATTGATCCATAGGTATAGTATCAAGCATGGATTTTCCTAGATAAAATGGCTGTGTAGAGATAGAAGACCCCTGTTAGGACCTCGTGTATTATACTTCATTGTAATTCTTTATAAAAATTACAATTCATCTCATTTTCAAATTTAAATGTTTCACTTGGTACCTTAAGAAATTATTATAATATTAATACTACTTAACGGTCGATGGTCATCGGTGCTCCCCGAGGCACTTGATTTGTGAACAATCTCGAATATCGTTTGCAGATAATGTATAAATTTATCATTAAATCGTACGCTCTACCTAATAATCAGGGGAAATCGAGACACGATATCTGTTAATATTCCAACTGGAATGATAATTTACTCAAATTCTCGCGACGCAGCAAAATGGAATGGTAGGAAGAAAACGATCGCTTACACCTGTTATCTCTGAACGGATCTCTTTCGTCTCCGCGAATCCTGGTTTCGACCGTTATCGCGGTATAAGAGAAGTCAAGTCGGCAGGACGAGACAGAGGGAGAGACTAGTTAATGATGCGGCTATGTTATGCGACGGGTACTGGTGAATTCTGTTTCTTGGTCCGATGATTTTTCGTGGTAGGTAGATGTGGGCATAGGGGCAGTCAAGCTATCGAAAGAAGCCAAGCCAGCCAGTCAAGTTAGGTGCTACGGACTATCGTGTTCGAGGAGCCGAGTGACCCGACACCGTGCGCCTACGGCAGGTGTTTGCCTCTTACCAGCCTTTCTCGCTGGTGTCGGCTCCTCTCGTACCTTTAATGCCGTCTCAGACCCGAAAGAAGTACCCCTGGCATCTGCCTCTCTCTCTAGAGACGGGCGCGTGAGTTCGAGATCGTTCGGACGAGTGGGGAAAAAGAGGATCGCAGCCACGCGCCAACCATCCCCACTACTCCTACCTCTTCCTCTTTCCACGATCTTTCTTCGACATTCTCTATGTATGCTCTCTGTGTACTAGATGGGTAAGGTATACACACCGCTACGATCTCTCAAGGTACTTCCGATTAACTGAACCTTGAGCCATTCATGCTGATAAGGACGCTGAACTAGGTTCTAACAATGTGGAATCGTTCAGAATTGATAGCTTTATTTAAGGGACACGGTGTAATATATGGAAATTAAATGTTTATTAATTACTGTTTTCGTGAAATTATAGGATTTGAATTTCCAGCTTTGAATTACTTGTATACCTCATGGATTGTAGTTACGAAAGACAATTTGATAGATTTATATTCTTAACAGGCCTTCTTAAGCAAAATTACGATTTTGCATAATATTCCATATTTACAAATTATATATTTTTCTATAATGAGCAAACTATGTATAATGCCCGAGCACTTTGGTTGCACGTAATGATATAGCAAAACGCTGCATTATACTTCTTTAATGGACTGATATATCGCTGTAGTACAAAGCTTGGCAAACTCACGCTCAAGGATTAATACGTATAAAAGAGGCTGTACCATTTCCGTTTCCACAAATGAAATCATTTCTGACGGCATGTATTTCGGTTCCCCCCCCCCCCCCCCAACCTCCTTTTCCAGCGTTTCCTTCATCCGGTTTCAGGGCTAGGTTTCGCGACGAAAAGGACGTGCGGTGGCTGGCCACATCAAAATCGAGAAACGGTACCGACAAAAAGCTCGAGCACCGAGGCACAATGCACGCCCACTCCGGCATTATTTTCAATTCCATGCATTCAACCATTGAGCCGCCTCCGGAATCGCTATTCCTCCGCTCGGAATCGGCTTTCATTATTAAAACCACAAGCCATCCTGCAAATACTCGTACGCTGTTGATCACTCGTGCGAGTACTCGCATAAAGTCTTATATTATTCACATTGATAAATGATCGCCGCCGCGTCACGGCGAACAATGCTGCAGAAAATGCTCGCCGCCGACGCTACAATCAGCCGGATACGAGCGACGCCACTCGCCCGTCCACTTCTGCAGGCCCTTTTGACCCGGGAGCTGTCGTGCAGGGTTCTTCGCTCACCCCGGGCGAACTCAATAGCGAAAATGAATAATTTCATATTCTTATTTAAGCTCCTTTCTATTTATTTTGTGAATTACGAATGGATAAACTCGGAACTTAGTGTCAATGTAGGGGATGTTTAAATCTTACAGGGGAGGATTATGAATGGTTCAGCTTCGACTTCGATGCGAACGAAGTTTGTAAATAAACTTTGAATAAAACAACAATTTTACAGAATAATAAATAATTTTCTTGTCGAAATTCGAATTAAGCTCTTTGGGTTATATCATTATTGCCGAGACAGATACGTGACTCGTAATTATTCTGTAAAATATTTTCAAATAAAGATGCCACAAATATCTTATGAATATAATATAAATATCAATTCAGAAAAATGAGGTTTCATTAATTCATAAATTTTTGATAAAATATTAACAAGCTCTACTGCACTAAATTATATCAGAAAGCGTGGCACACTTGTCTATAATTCACATAAACTGCCATAAAGGCGACTTTTGCCCCTTGTTCACGTTCTTGCACGATTTTACGAACATCTTGCTCTCGAAACATCTGGCAACACGAACATGCACGTAAACGTGTAAATCAAGGATTAAACTGTTCCCAACGATGATTGCAAATAAATGTTAAAGTTTGCTCTTAATCCTCTTGTTATTAGATCGTGCTAAGAAATCATGAGATGCATGCTTTATCGTGGAAATAAGAGACAGAAGAACAGAGAACATTGGTTGATAATAAAGTAATAATATGCACTTGCACGAGACATCACAGCTGCGATATGACGCTGGATGTCCTTGAAAATCAAGGTGCTGTTGAACCAACAACAAATTCTTGGTCTTGGTACTTTCAAGATCCCTACATGGATTCTTCCTACTAACCTATTAATTCTTTCACATTGAATTAAAATAGACACAGTTGTTAATAAAGTCTATTAGGTCTTTGCACTTTGATGTTTAACTTCTTGCACTATTATTCTTCGCTTTACCTTTATCTATTCTATTAAATGCTAATTACAATTTGAAAATTAATAATATTACAGCAATTCTAATAATTCTCTATAAAATATGAAAAGGAGTGTAAATTGCAAGAGTTATAAATTCTATGAAATATAGGTCGTCAAAATGTTAAGTGTAAGATCTACTTTATAATAGAGGTTTCCTTTCTATTTTGGGTCTTCATCAAATCTTACTATTCTATATTTGATTTAGGTAATTATCTTAATGTGAATAATATTTTCTATAATATTACCTGGATATTAATAATTATTAATAATATTGATATCATCTCCAGATCAAAAATCTCTCCTAATTAACTATGAAAGGACAGTGCAATGTATGCACTGTTCACACGATAATTTTAGTCATAATTATACGTTTTAATTAAGAGAAAATGAATTATGTTCCTGCTGAAGGGTGAACAGGTAAGTTGAAGTTACTGTTGTATAGTGTCATCTGTTCTTTCCAACGAACCAGTTTATAGAATAATTTGTTCGAGGGAAGATTGATCATCCTGCATACAAAAACAGATTATACACTTATTTCTTGTAAATTAACCATTAGTTAGCACTAATTGACGAAGCTTGTGAATAATGATACAACTTTAGATAGATATAATATTTCGAATTATGCATCAATTTGTCAAACTTGAAATCTTCGATACTTTCAATAATATAAATTACAATTATTAAAAGATAAGAAAATTATCAAGTATTAATTTAGATGCAGTCAAAATATCTTATTCTCGTTACAAAATTTTAATTTTAGGATATTTTAGTTTTGTTTATTATCTTTTTTATATTAATATATAGAAAATTCTATAATTCATAAATAATGTTAATAATTATTTGAAAAAAATCAAAACAAAATCTCAGAAAACCATATTTCATCATTTTGAATAGAAAAATTTAAAAATATAAAAGTTACAATCATTTTAATTCTTTTCATGACTTTTGAACCACCCTGTACGTAAGTAGAATGTAAAACAATAACAAAAGACGTTAGATAATCAAATTGAATAATAAAATTCCTGAAAATATTATTGTCTCAACGATGTAGTTTCATCAGCGAGTGTTAATTAAGAACGAAGTAATGCCGATAACGAATGTCTTAATATTTGTATTTAAAAATTACGTTCATGATGTGTTTACGTCCAACGAAACAGACTTTAAATATTTTCTTAAGATTATTTATTGCAATCGTGAAGACTGTGTTCACTCATAATCGTGTAATGAAACGGTCCCCTGCTGCTTTACGTAGATTTTCAAGAAGTTATTAAGGAGTTTTTAATTTCATAAATGAATTGCTACTTGTATTCCTTCATTTATGTACTGTTTATACTTATCAGGCAATTTCTATGATATTATGTTTCAATAAATGATAATTAAAAATTTTAAAAAGCCTTCTGTCTGATTTGACAGTAAAACAATAAATAAATGAATTTACTTGAAATGCAAATTTTTCTGTGCAATAAAATATTTTTTTCCTTTGAAATAATGGTATTTAAAATATTTTATTACAATCTTCCTGACGAATGTAATAAAACAATGCTATAATTCACAGAAAATCAGGTAGATATAAAAACAAGTAATATCAAAACATTTAATTCCAATAAAATATAAAGTAAAAAAATTTCATTAAAAAATTTCATTCATGCACAATAAAAGGGTCGTAAATGTAGCACATTAAGAAAATTCTAACTATAATCAGCTTGAAAATCACGAATAAAGGTATTCCCATTTCCATTTTACAACTCATCTGAAACCTAATATTACTGGAATTTCTGACGAAAACTATCCCGTTTTATTCAATTTCGTCAATCACTGTAAATATCAATTTTAGCGTAGCTGATGATAAACTCTTTTCTTTACACTTACCTTCCCGCTTCAATGTTGTCAAGAAAACAAGGAATTCTCGTGACGTCCAGCTGCGTTCAGACACCATTCAATTTGGAGATTATGGGTGGGTTAGGAGTTTTAGCTAATTGAATTAATGAGAGTTTACGACATGCTGAGCTTCGTGTAATTATCGTTTTCACGTTTGCCTTTGAAATGTCGTCGAAATTTCAAGAGATCAGCCACTTTCTATTAAGAATATGTAGTGATACCTTATAAATATCATTTTAAGATACTTTCAAGTCATTAAATCGTGTCAGACTTTGTATTATTTTCCGGGGTCATTTTTACCCATTTTCCTTTCATTGTTAATATTTACGAATATTATAATATTAACAATGGTCACTCATTAAGAATAAGTATTTTCATGTTATTTTATATTTCAATCGTTTATTTCCTGCACAGCAGTTTAATAAATACTTCATAATTTTAATGAAAGCTGCACGAGTGATGCACTTCCGCATAACCGGATGACTCTCAAATTTTTCTTCACTCCCATATTTCATAATTTATAGTCATTTCAAGTTTCTTATATCCTGATTGTTTTACTGCCCTTTTGCCGCTAAATAACGAAACGCAATTGGTTTTTTGATACCTTAGAATCTTTGGCATTAGCAAGATGTCCAGAAGAAGGTAAACTGTCGGTGACTTCAAAATGAAATAACAAAACACGAGAAGCTTCACCTGGTATCGTTATTACCAAATTTTTACAGGATATTACAAAACACATCAGGTTGTACGTCAGATGGCCCGTGTTAATTAAGCCACCGTTGTGAAAAACGGTCTCGGGGAATGGCGGTTCGTCGCTCCCGGCGAAACATCGCCTCGAAACATGGGGTGGAACGATAAAATACCATGATTTAGTTCGCCGCTATACACCATGGAACGTAATTTTCTACCTGCATGGAAGTGCATGTTTAATCTCCGTTAACGAGAAATGTTTTGCTCGATCTTCAAACTATTTTGTCTCTTATGTGATACAATATTATGTCGTGCAAAAAAAAATTAACCCTCTATGTAACTTTGAGGTAACATTTCCACACTTCCATAGTAAATTTAAACCTTTCTCCTTTACCTTCTTCACTATGTACCATTATAACTTATATACACCTATCCTACCGCGTATTGTAATAAATAAATTATAGCTCATTATTATTTAAAAATATAAGTAACTATAAAGTTAATTTATTATTTATTTCGACAGGTGTAGGAAATTCGGGTTGCGAAGGATCAACCCCCACAACCACCCACCACCCCTAGTGATTTCTAGTCTCACAGATGAAGTATATTAAAAATATATATAATTGCTAATATTTCTGAAATTATTTACTTTAGTGATTCCTAACGATACCCTAGAATTCCCTTGGTTCAGAAGACCGAAGTCACCACCGAAGGGGTGAACGTCAGTTATCGACAGAAAAGGAGAAATTTTTCAATCGACCGAATATTTCGAGTCCCCTTTTTCCAGCGATTTATCGAAATTCCAACAGATCGGTGAAGATATCGTCGGAGGTGAAACGGCCGCGGCGCCTCGAAACGCGGGAAAGTACGATGACGGAGTTTCGCGTTAATGAGTGTTGGCGCGCGCCACTGTATCAGAGGGGGACGTTAGCGGGCCCGGTAAGCAAGCGCACACGCGTCAAAAGAGGACAAGAGGGACGAAGAGGTTAACGTAGCGAGAAGAAAGAATCGGACTCTCTCGTACGCGCATATACGAAACGGCAGCTGCAGCTGCGAGCTGCCACGCGCCCTCCGCTCGCTTCTTCTTCTCTTCGGGATACCATTTTACAGGTCCGCTCCGCGGACGTTGCTTCTCTCCTCTTCGCCTCTCTTCACCGGTCCCTCTTTTTTCCCCTACTTTGTCCACCCTGTGGCTTTCCTCCTCGTCTCGCGAGCGCCACCCGTCTTTCGGCATCCTTGTTCACCCAGCCGCGGTGACACGCACGCACGCATACTTTCGCAGGGTCGTGCGTCCAAGAGGACCACCGGACTCGTCACCTGCACCTCGGCAGACTCCCAACGGTCCTACGGCCACCGTCGACACCTTGCCTAACTTCTTTCGGCCCCGAGGTGGGGGCCTGCCAGCGAAATTCGGAGATTGAAATCGATTCGACGATAGCAGACGGCTGATAATGATTCGAGAACAGGGCCTGGCCTCTTCTCGTACCCGCATATACATCCTTCATAGATGATACACCGTATCAGTAACCACTGATACTGTTAGCTGATTTCGAACCTGAAACGCGAACAAGACTGACCAAACTGGAGCTTTAAACGGGAATCATGAACATCGACAGAGTGCACAGAAGGCAAACGTGTAAATGCTAATCAAGCTACCGGAGATATTTACAAAGTGTACGGTCCAGATGTAGAGAAAGTGAGAAACTCTTAGTATCGGTTCTCCAAATTTCGTAATGGGAATTTTTATCTTGAAGATGGAGAACGTTCAGGGTGTCCATCGATCGTTGGAAGGGATAATTAAGAGCTGTGCTGAGTCTGACCTGAACCAAACGTGCGAACTGATAAATTCAGTTTATCAGCTGCTATTACACGTGGCCTGTTTCAACTGTAATGGAGTTATACCACTTCTTGAAGTAAAGGGTTCATTTGGTGGATAACTTTTACAGAATATAATTCCCTGTTAAGAAGTAGCGATTAAACCTTGAAGACACAAAGCCTAGGGAAGATTATGTTCTACATATTATGAAATGAAAGAGGGATGACCTTTCGTGCGAACAATTTTAGCAGCACAGTAGTAATATAAACAGCACTTATCGTGTCCCTAAATTCAAAGTAAACTGTATTTCTGAATCGGACACCGTATAATTAAGTATCAGATGCTCGAAATTTTTCAACATTCATTCATATCTGCCCTTATATCTCTCATAAAAGCATCTTAAACCTATCAAGAGAGCTGGCATACGTGTACGCCTTCGTACAGGTGCTGGTCAGGGCCAAGTGGTGTACTCATAGCGGCCTGTTGACGGGCACATACATCAACCATATATCGCCTATTTTTAGTACCACTGTTTGTTCAATCTCGTTTTTTTCGTTTATATTTTTAACGCTTGTACGGACAAGACGCTAGTGTCTGACGTATTCTCGGTATCAACGTGTTTATAATCATTCCTCTGTATTTACTGGATTCAAACTCATTTTGTTTCTCGATTAAATAATAATAATACGTTAGTCGTAAATGCTTAATTTGTTCACCGCGTTCAGACAGCTTTCGTACATTTTTCGAGTCAAAAGAAGAACTCTGACGTAACATGCGACAGTAAACGAGCTCCCGAGCCAAAGACAGGTGCAGGTGCATCGGTCAAAGATATGAATTCTGACGCACGATATTTCTTTCGCGCGTGCGTGCCCGATCATCCTCGAGCACGCCCCCCTGTGCCTTCTTCTCGATGAAAATTCTAGCCTTCCGGGAAACATTTCTGAATCATAAACGTCACAAGGGTCGGAGTTTCTTGACAACTACCCTTCCGGCTGTGTTGCTCGAAATTTGCCGAAGAATTGCTCGATTTCTTGGAACACGAGGCTACATCACGAATCCAATATCCATATTGATATTTTTGATAAATTGTTTGATAAGAAGCCTGTCAATAATTTCTTCGATACCATCAATTGTAGACTGAAAATTAGTTAACAAGCGTTTGGTTGCTTGCTATATGATTTTTGTATTTGCATTGTACGATTACCATCTGAAATTGTTTATTAGAAAACAATAATTCAGCAATAAACGCCAAGTCGCAGAGATACCAAACGGATATTTTAACAATAAAAACCGAGTCATTTTGTGGGGAGGAAGCAACGAAATTGCCAGATTGATGGGAGAAGATTGCTGGTAATAATACTCATCGTTCGATAATAAATAATAGGAGTATCGTTTGAAAAAATTCACTCGTTTCCCTTCGAAAGTCAAATATTTTCAGTACATTCAAATCGAAGTTTATTCGAGAATATAACGTTTCAACGTGGCAGCTGCCCATCGTAATTGGTACCCTCTGAAGCCCGCATCTACGAAGTGTCGACATGCATTCTGCATCGAATATAAGAAAGCAATCAAAGGAAGAGAAAAAAGAAAATGGGCACGCGCATTGCGTTGTCCCATCCAATTAATGCTAATAAAAAATCCTCGGATATGAGACGTTGCTTTTCTCTCTTAAGAGGGTATGAACATCCATTTCTAGCACGATTTGTGCGAATTTATTTAGCAAGAACTGTAAGTTCTTGTATTTATATTCATGTATATTTCTTGTACCGATTGCAACTACCGATTGCAAGGGGTTATAGCCACTTACCAATGTAAAATGATAATTTTATATTTTTTAGTCTTTTATATATGGGTAATAAGTAATTCTGTTATTTGCCATAATTGTTAATATTCTGTCATTCGCCTCCATTCAAGCTATTGTGGGAAACACTTCAGGGCCTCGCGCAATGTTTACTCAGTGATGATTTAATTCGATGACTTATTATTTAAAAAAGGAAATATGAAAAATGCTAAAAATATACTAATGATTCTAACTCGATGGCTAGGAGGCTGTAATTAACAGATTTCCTTTGTTTTTCACACGAATGAAAAAGTGATTCGTCTTTTCTCCTAGATCCCATTATGAAGTAACCAGTGCTTTGAAGGTTTATTTGGATCATAAATGTTAAAAGAATAATTGGAGCGACTGAATACACTTAAGAACCGTTTTATTGCATTAAATTGCGCCAGCGGTTAATTTTTTTCCTCGTTTGAAAGGATTTTGCGATTACAAGACTGGAACACCGAGTTACTGGTCTCATTGAAAGGGAATGAAAAGAGAAAGCAATGTAACTGGTGTTCTTGAATTTTACCTGTCGTTCAATCTGTACGACAGCTCTTTAAATACACAGGATGATTCGCAACACGTATCAACAAAAAAAGGAAAAACATGCACCATATTTAATTTTATCAATTTCTAATTTTGCCTTTATTTAATTTTTCCATTAAAAAAAGAAAGGGGTGGATTTGCATTTTTGCTTAATATAGCTTGTCCCTGTCGTGTGAAACACCCTGTACATTGTTTTGTATCATTTTCAAACAGAAAGAGAACAACAGAAATTCTTGAAATAGCTTTCTCAACCCAGTCCGCATCATACATTACACATGGTCGCAACTATGTATCTGCTACACGTGGATTTCACATTCACACTTGAAGGATAAACGAGCTGTAGCAGATGTTATTTCCTATTTTAAATAATTAACGGTTTCCATCCCAATAGTTGTGAATTTATTTCACCTTTACATGATTTTCTGTAAAGTTAAACGATCCTATTTATTTTGTCCATACACCTGCACCTCTAAATATGGTCAGCTTCTAAACTGTCCATACTCTTTGTTACCAAATTTATATTTCTTCCCACTTCGTCGAACTGTTTTATATTGATATTGAATGGCAGATTTTTTTCTTTGGAAACAAAATAATGGTCCGCCGTTCGAGGGTTGAACGCAATGGAACATTCGTAACTCGAAATTGGTAAGTGGTGGAAGATTTATGCCCTTACACCATCGTCCAGATTAAGTAACTGGCAAGGGGGGGATAGTCTGCTAATTGATTTTAAATAAATTCAATTAGCATTTCTGAAGGGCATCGTTTCTTTTTTCTTGATAGTTTTCAGGAATTATGTAAAATACAGGAAGCATTTTAAGTCTGAATAAAGTAATTTGATAAGAACGTGAAATAAAATGATAAAAACTTTGAAATATCTGGTAATAAGTTTAACTTGAATGTATCTATCATTCACGTATTACTTGACATCACTTTCACAACCTTGAAAACCCTTTTTCTGCTTCGTGAGTAAATTTCGAGCGAAGTCCACCTGTCGTTTTGTATCCAACCGGGTTTCTTGTGTCCCCGTACTTACTGGCCCGTCTCTTTCTTATCCGAATCACGAATTACTCCCTTACTTGTTACATTTTCAATCGTTGTGTTCAAAGTTTTTTATGTTTATAATGAGTACACGTACGAGGTACAATACAATTTATATTCTTTTTCGTTGTATAGAGTAAACTATAGTAATTTTGGCAGTGCCCAAATGCACATTTCCAACTTTAACAAAAATTCGTGAAAAAAATCAATAGTTATAGTTAATAGCAGTTATTTGTATATTATAAATTTTAATTTTACAAAATTAAAATTTCTAAATTATAATTAATTAAAATCTGAAAAAGATAATCACCTATAAGATCATACGTAAGTATATCTGTAATTAGGCGATCTTCTGTAAGAAACGACATATTGTGATTATATTGTAATTAAAAAAGGACAATATTTTATGGAGGAGGCGAAATTCATTCTCCTTCATTTCATCAAAGTACAACGTCTTAAATATTCGTATAAAAATAACAAATTACAACGTCGGAAAGGTATCACTTTGTAAGATTACTACCCTACAGAAATTCGCCTTCAAAGTACCCGAAAAAACATCTCTCATCACTTCTGTAATAGATTCGCAGGTACTGCTATCGCTAAAGAAATTACATTTTTATTTGTATCCTCGTTAAATGAAACATTCTACATGTCCATATTCATAACAGAGGGCAATTACAGGTAATTTCGAGGCAATTTATAAATCCTGATTAAAAAGCAGCTATTACGATCCAGCCAACTTCGTCATCCTCCTTTTCGTATTTTAATAAAGAGAGATAAGAAGGTTGTGGTGTTGAGAGTACGAGAGAACGGGAAAAAATATGGAGGTGCTAAAAACATCGATAATCTTGGTAAGTAATAACGAAGAACAAACCCCAAAAAGGAACCCTCGAAAAAAGGTGGTCGTGCCAAAAAAGGGACCAAGGGAGGAGGCTAAGGGGGAGAGAGAGACAAGTGCGAATCGAGTTAAGTGAAAGGGAGCAAGGAAAGTAGGAAAGGAACGAGAAGAGGAAGACGAGATTTCCAAGATAACGCCGGTATAGTGCATCTCAGCCGTGGTTCTTAGCGCCGGTACCTTGTTAATTACACCTCGACCGATCGTAATTATCCCTTGGTGGATAATGAGTCGATTACCAAAGATGGGGTCGCACGGAAAGAGAAAAGGTAAAAAGGACGGTTTAAGCATCGCCGCTACTACTTCGTCATCCTTGGTCAACCTAAAAAGGTATAGCTACTTTTGTTTTAGATTTTAGACCATCATTTTAATAATATTGTATTTACACACAACGCTTATATGGGAATATCGTTTAACACCTTTGCTATCAGCACTCATTGCCAATTTGAAATTTATCCATTATAGGCCACATTTTTCTTTTATAAAATAAGAAAATAAGGTAAAGCCTTATTTACATTGTAAGTGAATGGTACTTTTTTAAAATTGTATGTCACAATTTATTAAAATTTATTTCAAAATACCCTCTTTCTAATGTTAGGGTCCTATAGGGGAAATTGAAGAAAAGCGAATACGTAAAGGGTTGATACGAAGTTCTTTAACTTTACTCTTCTCTTAGGGTATAAGGTGCATATGACACGAAACGAAAACTATGTATGCATTCATCAGTATTGTATTCTAAACATTTCTCCTATTTAAATTTTGAGTATTCCTTTAGTAAACATTTCACATTTTTATGGGATAAGACCACTTTGACTAATTTAAAAAATACCGAATGATTGAAATTTATTTCTAAGTGACAGAAGTTCTGTTTCTTTGTAATTGTATATAATTTTTGTTTAGTATCAGAATTTATCTTAGTCCTACAGATGATTATTTTTAAATACAAGTTATCAGTATAACTTCATCTACAAAAGGATGTAATTTATTTCAAAATTATTTTCTTCAGAAATGAAACCCTGAATTATTCTGAAGTACAATTTTATCGTAATTTTGCAGAAAGTTCATAAGTTCATTCCACAAATTTTGCCACACCCAGTATTTTTCATTAATGCCAACCACACATGATGATCAAGTCACGGGAGAGACGTCAAGGAGGAGAAGAATTATTTAAACATTTTATTACCCTTGACCAAAGGGTTCAAGGGTCAGTATGAGACTGGCGAGGTGAAGTCATAGGGCATCGGTAAAGCAAAACGACCTTGTTCAGGAGACCTTGACATTCGGTAACCTTTTAAGGTAGACCATCCTTTCATGAAGTCAAGATAATCTTATGTGTTCGAATTTATTCAAAGACGAGTTAATTAACAATAATTTGTATTTGATTACTTTGAAAATAATTCTATTTTTCTGCATAAGAGAAATTATGCAGAATTTTAAACTACAAAATTAATTAAGCTCGAAATGCCGTTTATGTTTCACTATTTATTTATTTTTCTACTTTATTTCCCATTTAAACGTATGCGTGAATCGTACACCAATGATACGAGTGTTAAGACATTACAGATGCAATTAAATGCAGGTTATAATTCACAAAATTCTTCCAATATCATCATTTGACTCAGCAGCATGTCTTCAAGTTTGTTTTCCTGTTCTCGAAAGTGGTCGTTAAAGAAGAAACACTGGTGAGCCACCAAAGTAGCCAGAGTCTTGCTGTAATCTCCGTACTTGTAATTAAAGTTATCTAAAAGCTATCCGGAATATCTGACATTTTTCGGTGAGTCTGTCAAAGGCCCCACAGCCGTTGACAATTTAGATAACACCATCAAAAAAAAAAAAAAAAAAAAAAAAAAAATAAAGAAAGAAAGAAAACGTAAAAAGACCATATACATTCTCTTGCTCGATGGACACAAGCGAGATTTTTCTTAGAGGATCTCTCTTCGGGCTGTGGACGCCCGAAATCCGGGAAGTCGTAAAGCAACCAAATAGCCTTCGCACCGAAACCCAACAAATCTTACCGCGGTAAAATTCAGCGCGATTGATTGAGGGAAAAGGGAAACAAGGAAAAGGGAATTCACGTGGAGAGCTTATCTGATTGTGAACTTTACGTTGACCATTCGTTCATGTGACAGATTAAATATTTATTATTTACTATTGTTGTTTATGGTGCAATTTTGGCAATGCTACAACATAATTAATGGAACATAATTTTGCAGTAAATGTAATTGCCAATTAGCTGAAATAAAGGAAGATTGATTTGAATGATTCAGTTCGATATTGAATGTTCAAATGATTGGGTAATAAATATACAAGAAATCTCATATCTTATTAACGCCTTGTGCTTGAAATTGATTGACAAATGGGCATGATCAATGTATCATTATGAAGATTTATGAAGAATTTATACTTGACATTTATGATTGAAAAATTTCTGACTGAACCAAAAAAGAGTACGATTTTATAGCAATTCGACATATGTCAATAACAAACATATATGATACCAAATTTGAAAAAACACCCATCTATAAAAAAAAGATTTCCATCAAATTATGTGATAATGGATGCTATCAGTTTACACAAATTTCGAAGCAAATAAAGAGAGACTATATTAAAAAATTAAATTAATTTCTACCGCCAAAAATATTTTCGGTTACATTGAAAATCCTTCGAACGACCCTTATGGAAAATGCAAAGAACACCCCACAGTTTCTCAAACCTACCCAACTGTTCAATTTAATAAGCAGTCTTCCGAAAATGTAAACCTGTTCACGTATCTGCTAATCACACCATTGTTAAAAACAAAGGTCAGCTAATAATAGTAACAATCGTGGCTTGTTACCAGCGGAATCGTTGAAAAGAGTCACAGCTGCCCAGCGGCGGATCGAAGAGGTCGTAACGAAATTGTCTTAATTCAATTTCGCGTCGTTACATTGCTACAGAGGGGTGTAAAAAGCATTCTTATCTTTCGGTCTGACGTGTAAAAACACCCATAGCTTCTTGTCACGAAGAAACGATCGATCGACGGTTGGCTTGCACACACGCTTACCGGGCACCAAGATTTATCGTACAACTCGTCGACTCTTCTCTGTCCTTCACGTAATTCTGAGACTCTTTTTCTCCCCCTGGTGGCAGATCATTCGGCCAGTCATTTTTCACGTGAACGAACAAAGGCACTGCCACGAAGGACGGCACACGCTCTTCCAGGACTATCCGGCAGGATCTGTCCAATGCGCTTTGGTATTCGTCGAGGAATGCCTCCATGCAATTTCGCCCCGAAACTTCGAATTGTGATCCTCGATTCTTCTCGTTGAATCGTTTGTTCGACGTTATTGAACCTATTTTACGACGTTACGGGGATTCGAAACGATCGCCATTGACGATGGGATCGATAACACGTGAGGCTTGCCAATGGGATTCATTGTACGTGACAACAATCGAAACGGGAAGAATTTAATATTAGGTTGTTCAATAACAAACGGCAAATTTTCAAACGGAACAAATTGCACAGAAGAAACTTGAGAAAATGGATTATACCTTTTGGAACAATCTAAGGATTCGAGTATTTCGAAAGAAGAAATATAAATTAGGTGCACTACTCCAAAGGGTTGTGTAATTTTACCGAATATTCAGTTAGTGAGATTTTCCAATTTCTTTGGAATAAATTAATACCTAAAAGAATAATTTTTAAATAGTTCAGAAGAAAAATAACGAAAACATACAACTTGCTGTACACAGTCTGAGCAATTTCCCCATAGTGTACCTAGTGAACTTGAAAAAATTTAACTTAATGTAAATTTTAATAGTTAGGAAAGGAAATTTTTTAAAAAGGATTAATTTATGGAAATTCAACCTACTCTACGCTATCTTTCATATTTCACCTAAAGCACTTTCATTTATTTGGATTTGAGTTGCTATTAAATTTCTATAGCTCTTGTAAATTGATCATCGCCATTAATAAATTGTTACAAAATCCCTACAGCTTTCAAATCATTTACAAGATGAATTAACGAGAACGTGTTTCTTCTAAGTTACCCGTCGATTTTTCTCTTCATTCGGCATCATGACAGGCATTATTGTTGAAATGATGCTCCGCTTACCAACAAGGGAAATCCGAGTGAGTCATCCGATAAATCGTTCACTGGGATCTCGGTCAACCGCCATTGATCATAAGTACCTTTGAAGATGGTCAAAGATTGAAGATAAATCGTTACTACTCGCTACTATTACACAGGTATCTGATAATGATAATCGAACAGTTTAACGGATAAACGAAGAGAAAATCTTTTATGTAACAAGTGTTGTGAAAAAAGAATTAAATATTGATGATAATCATCCTTTCACAGATTATTTCTGTTAATTCGTTCGTTTCATTATTTAACGCGTTGAATACGATATGAGTCACTGATCATTCTTATTAATTTTGAAGCGCTAAATAATTGTTAGCTCCTTGTACAGCATCGAGCAAAGTAACCTTCCCTACGGGAAAATGGCGATAGAGGGGAAGCAGAAATTCCAAAAATCTTAATTGCAACGAAATTAATATTAGAACTGATTTTCAATTAATAAGTATTATAGAATGCAGTATATAATTGAGAAATATGAATAATAAAATAAATATCAAATTTTCGAGAGGTGGGAGGTCACTGACCTATATAAATAGGGCCCCCTCCCCTAGATCGTTATTTTTCTCGTGGGGGGGGGGCTTGGAGAAGGGAAAAGCCAAAAACTCGGGACATCTCCATTTTCTCTAGGGAAGCCTACCATGCTCGGTACTGTACATTAATTTTCATAAATAATTATGTACACATATTAATGGGTTACATAACGATATCATTAGCGCAGGAGCATAATACTCTGATTAATAACTGTCATTAAAATTACGCAAAGCAATTTTAAATAAGACATTAATTAACCAGATAAAGTAATCTGGATACCGTAGACAGGATTTAATGAAGTATTCTTGATTGAAAGACAGAAGCGTACTAATTTATTATACGTTCAGGAAAATTGTATCATAATAACGCCATATATGTCGATATGGACGTGTGGGTTCGAAATTACGCGGTTACGTAAGGAAATTACATACTATATTTAAAATCTTTATGTTCCAAGAAAAATATTGCGGTACACTTCTTCTTGATTGCATCATGTTCGTATAATTGTTACTTATATGGCTAAGTAAACTCAGCTTCCAATGAAAATATAGCAAGTGTGCATCAATCTCTTAACATATCTCACATTTGCGAAAATTATTATTTAATCTCAAATTGCAGTATTGTCAAAGAGTTAAAAAAATGTAGAAAATTTAAAACGTTAAAAATTATGCGATAAATTCCTTTGTCAACAAAGAAAATGTAAACACATAGCCACGAAATTCTGGTCTCGCGTGATTCCTGGAAAAGTCAGTGTCAATGATAATGTCGGCAAGGACCCTCAAGAGGTGAAAGTGACAATCCCGTGACTACGCGACGTGTCCAGGATCATTAATCAATACTGTACTCAGCTGGTAGCCGATGAATCTGGAAAATTGGAGGTAATTATCTTGTACTTTACCCTTAAGTCTTGAACTGTGTCAGATTAACATCATTCTATTTTCCTTAATATCTTAGGAAATTAATATATTATGCTACTTAGAGTTTTCCTTATATCTTTTTTTAAATTAATTTTTATCAATTATTGGATTACACAGTTCGATAGGTTTGAGAAATTGTGGGGTGTTGTTTATGTCTTCCATAAGGGTCATTTTACCCATAAGGGTAGAAATTAATTTCATTTTTTAATATAGTCTTTTTCAGGTCAGTACACCTGCTCCAATGTTTCTCCAGATCTTTATGTCTTTGGTGGAATGAAATGTAAATCGTAAAAATAGTCACTTACAGGATCCATTACCACAAAATTTGATAGAAATCTACCTTTTTTATAGATGAGCATTTCTTTAAATTTGGTACCAGGAGAATATTTGATGGACCAAATTTAAAGAGCACGATGAAATGTCGAATCGAACACGTTTTTGACTCGCGATCATCAAATACAATAGATATCCATCGCATGCTCAACTTTCTCATTCCGAAATGTTTACGTAAAATGATGTGAAATATTTGGAAAATTTAGTAATAGACGTTTGTTATTGATACACGGTTAATTTCATGGTTCCGATCGTCAGTGATCCTCGCGTCAATTGCAATTATTCATCCACGACTCGAATAAATAAATAAAAATAATACGTATAAATCAGACTGTCGTATTTACATCGACGCGTTTAATTAGTGTAGCGGTACAAGTGGTCGCGGCCGCGTTTACTCAGCGGGCGTAATTGCGGCATAAACGTTCAGAAGGAATTCCTAGTTACGCGTCAATATAACGCGTGACGCGACAAGTGGCCACCTACTGTATATTTATTCCTCAATATGCATAATTTCACCTTTCAAGTGGCAGGCTTCTATGTAATATGATCCGACCGTAATATCGGTGTGACTAATACTAATTGAACGATAAAACTTTTTTATTTTCAACTTTTTCTTAATGAAACTTTTACTAACGCATTTGTGAGATTTCTCTGATTAAAATGACACCAAACACGATATAGTTTGAATTATATTTATAAACAATAGTAATAGAATAAACAACATAGAATTGACACCACGACTGAATATAAATGATGTCGGCTGAATACAAAAGATGTGTACGGACTCAGAATCGGCATGTCGGCTGAATAGAAAACATGTGTACGGATTCAGAATCGACACCTCGCTTGGATAAATGAAACATTAAATGCCCAGAATCGACACCTCGCTTGGATAAATGAAACATTAAATGCCCAGAATCGACACCTCGCTTGAATAAATGAAACATTAAATGCCCAGAATCGACACCTCGCTTAGGTAAAGGCAACCACTGGGTCCCAATCTTGGTTGAATTTATCCAGGTTTTACTGTAATCTGTGGAAGCGACTACGGTGCATAATAACACGGTTGCACGCGCGTCGCGAGATTACAAACGACTTACCCCGTCTGACACGCAAATAAATTATCAAACTGTTGCCACCATAATAGCCCGTCGTATGCGTGAATCGCTGTGTCAAATGATAAATGATATTCCATGGAAGGACACGCACGCAAACCAGATTCACACCTTGTCCATTATTCAGCGAAAGAAAAATCCCGTAGAATCTATTAAACGGCGGAACACAGGCATGCTTTACGGGCTAATTAAAGTCTTCTTGACGATTCGATGCGTGCGTATTTACAGCTGGCGATGCGCGATTCTTTTTTTCTTTGCTTTATTTTCATGTAAAATCCGAAGAAAAATCCCTCGGATCGTGGCACGCGAATACCAAGAATTTTATCTCCCCCGATTTATTCACGACGAAGGTAAACCTGTTTCGGAACAATATGATGTCACGTACGAGCGCTAATTCTGAACCGACCTGTATTCTCGTGCGTTTTAAGAGCCGATAAATTTCACCCGTGGGACAAGGTGTTTCTATTTAATCGAATGAATTCATCGTCGGCGAAATTACGAATCCTTTTCGCGATACACCTGTGAACAAAAGGTAACCAACGGGTTGTATCGAACATCTGAAAAATATTTTACACGATATCACGATGTCGAACTTGCTGCTCGTCGAATTTGTAACTTTATACCGTTTGCAGTTACATGAAATACTGAAAATACGTGAGTTAATTTAATCAATAAAGTCGCGGTTCTCAGGTAGCGATACCTGGTAATGCATGGATACTTTGTATATTTACCGTTCAAAGGTGACAGGTACACTCGGGATCAAATCAGGCTTTTCAAGGAAAACGGTGATATCGCGAGTTTCCACGGGTAATTTTTACGGATAAATTATTTTATTCCCTTAGGTTTGATATAAATAATCTGAAGCATCGCTAAAGCGTTGTATAATAGCAATGTAAGGTTTTAGTTTTTCTAGGGAAACCTGATTTCGACACTTGATACGAACAACATTGTAACTAGTTTATGCTAGATTTGCAAGAAAACGATTTAGAATTTTCTGACTCTATTTTTTACATCTACCGTTTGTCTCCATTGATGTAACAAGGACTTAAGTATAGCTTCTTGTTTTATCTATTTGAGTAGCTTTGAATAGTTCAAATTTCATTTCTGATCAATAAAAATAGTTCTAATTGTAATAATTAATTATTTTATAATAAATTAATAAAACAAAAGTAATAAACTTTTGTAACGTAATGCAAATATCTATATTGTGTAATTTTTTTACTAGTTGTACACCTTGCTTCAAAAATTGCATTAAATTAACTATTTTTATTTATTTTTCATCAAACTTTAATTAACCATCAATTGTATAATTTATTCTTTTCGTCCTGTCTTTTTTGGACTTGCTTAATTTAAATCGATTTTCTTTTAAAAATAATACCATTTCCATCCACATTGAACGAAACATAAAATTTTCTGTTAACCACCATATTCACCAGCGAAACAATCTGTAACGTAAACATTTCGTTTCGTTGGTTAATTAATTCACCAGCTGTGCACTTAAATTCCTCGAACGGTTTCGATACGAATCGGCTGAATTTAACAGAAATCAGTTGCTGGTTCCCCTAACGAGACTAAACGGGAAAGAAAAGTTAAAACGGTGTCAGGAATTCGCTGGTATCGAATGGAATTCAGTGAACCTGCAACAACATATGCGAGGTACGTTGGTACCATACCGATACCCTTGTACCTGCTAACGTTCAGTGAACGCATTCACGAAAGCGCCATATGTGTCGTCGATTATGTTATGGATAGCAACCCCACATGGTCCTCCACGAAGAAGGTGTATACACGCATAAATTCTCTCCCTCGACCCCCCAGTCGAGTGGTACCTGTGCATTATATTGTACGACATATGCCAGCCGATAGTGGAATGCCGACACGTGGAAATCGATATTTTCAAGATAAATCAACAGCAAAATACAAACGACCAAATAAAATTTTGTAAATTTCCTTAAAAACCAAGCTTTCCATAAAAAAAAATTTAATTCCACATTTTTATCCTATTTTTCCATATAAAATCGACCTCTTCCTAATTATACCAATAATTACCTGGTACCTTGTACAAATATGGAAAGGTGTTCATCGTGTTCTATATCGAGCAGTCCATATCAAGAAATTTCACTTCCACGGAACTTATACTCTATTTTCATTAAACAGACTCGTTTACTCTTTCAATTAATCCATGACATTCTCATTACAGGGTACACTGGAAAGGTGATTCTTATCCATCTCGAAAAACCTTGTTCAGTGACGAAGAAAGAGCAGAGTCATAATAACGTCTTCGATAATAACGATATTCAATATTGATATTCAGTTATTAAAATTCAATTTTATTGTTATTGAGATACAGTTATTGTTATTGTTATTGTGATATCATGAATAATTCATCTCGTATTAAGTTCTGAAATGAAACTTCACTTCAAAAATTTATGAAATCACTTTTTGAACTAACTTTATTGCAAATGTGTTGTAATTCGTTTACATAGCGCATTATTTAAACGATGTTTAATTTTTAATTCTGTATAATTTGCACTCGTTGAGTTAATTCTATTTTAAATTTATATTTATGCAATTTACAAATAAATAAGGGTCGAAAAATGAAAGACACAAGCCAGAGTACTTGTATCGTGAAGCTCATACTTCATCTAAGAAACTAGAAAGATTCTAATATCTATGATCAACGGTAACAATAATCCTAGGTTCTAGGGTAGTAACCCGAGGCAAAAAATCAAAATCATATCCGATACGAAGACGGAGAAGTAACGTAATGCAAGGTTTAAAGTAGAAAATTCAAGTCGGCTGGCCCGTGGCATCGCTCATCCCGCCACTCAGAGCGGTAATTAATTTCACGATAATTAGCGGCGATGTGGCCAGCTAGCCTGGCCATCCTGATCCAAGAATATAATTATGGAATAAATTCTTCGAGTCAAAGGTTCAAGGTAATAAGGCTATTACCGACGTTCTGGAAAATATACTTTTTCCTTTCCCTCATTCATTACCGATCCTTTCTTCTTTTACATTTCTATTTCTTCCCTTTACATCATCATTTAAGACATCAAGAATTTTAAGAACGTGTACCGTTGAGATTTTTTTCAGAAAAATTAAATCACTTTTTCAATAATTCTTTCCGTTCATTATATTTCAAAAAGTACATCTTCCAATACTCTTAATAATTTCTTAATGTAAAACTTGTGAAAAATATGGAAGACATTGGTGCTTGAATATCCACAAGAATCCATCACCAATGCTACTAAGAAATCTTTTAATTACCTAATTAGAAATTAGAAAACTTCTTCAAAATAAAATTTTCAATACCTTCAACGTGTTAAATATTTGAAAAATTCCAATCGTTCATTTCGTCTTATTGTAAAATTTGTACAAAGCATCCCGTAACTTTTGACGGGGGTTGTACTTACTATGTTATGCGAACAGTTTAAAACCGCAAGTATAATGTCATTCGAATATTTTCGTCATCGTGTGTATAAACGAATAAGCAAACGATATTGCAGGAATGAACGTTTCAAAGGAACAAGTTTTAACATCTTCATACAAGAAGCAATGCGTGAGCGAGATAACAACGTCGGCTATCATTTTCGTGGAAATGAAATCACCTTGCGAGAAATGGGGTACAGTAATGACGGCTCCTTAAAATTCAACGCAACAAAGTGGCAGCCGTACGCCGCGTGTTGATGCCTTTGTACCGTCACCAGCGAAAATTAGTAGCTGGTGTAACGGGACCGCGAGTGGTTAACGCTCACAGGGGCGTTACGTACCCTGGAAACAGGTTGCCGTGCCGAGAGAAGCTCTACGAACGATATAATAATGGCGGTACCTGTAACTTTGTGGTCGAAAATTTGTCGCGCAGCGAGAATTCGCATCGTCGAAGAATGCTCGACGGACTCGTAAATCTTCATCCTACGTTCTTCCGTTACGGTCCTTCAGCAACGAGCCGAACTTCCAAGGAGAAAGGACTCCTCGTCAGAGTACAGGGTAAACTACCTGCGGGGTAATTGACCCCGACTGAGATCTATACTATGAAACAGGGCTGTTCTACTTTTCATATTTTCGGGAGATTTGGTTGGGGATAGTTGAAGAAAATGATAAGACATAATATCTTGTAGTCATTGGAAAACTATTTAAAGGGTTGCCAAAGAAAGTGTATCTACGTGGTCATTTTATGTTGAATAATAATTCACTTTACCACCCTTCTACTATATTTCACAAAGTTTTAGGAGATACCTAAAATGTTGCTCTGATTAAAAAAATACAAAGGGGTGACTAATTTCTATTTGATCTTAGGTTTTCTTCAACCACCCTTAGGACTGGAATGTGAAATAAAATTCTTTCCAATGAACCAATTTCACTATCTACCTATAAAGTGCTGAACCTTGCTTTCCACACCCTGTATATATTTAATATTGTAATGAAATTAGTATTTTACTGTAGTGTAAATTTGTGAAACATTTCCTTTTTCACAGAATTTTCTCATATTTCTCAAAGAATTTCTATAAATGTTCTCTTCATCGAAGGTAGAACAGTATACTTTACTTTCACCTACCATTAATTTTAAAAGATGCGTTATACAATCAGCAAAATTAAATATTTTAATGAATTTTATTCAAGACGACCTGAATTATAATAAAGTATTTCACAACCCATGTCAACTTGAATGCATCCTGAAACTCGTGCGACATATCTCCCTTATCACATATTATCACTTATATATGCATAACTCGGTACAACTTAGTTCGGAGTGTCAAAGCGTTTTTTATCTGTCGAAATCCAACATCAGACGACATTCGGGCGTCGGATATTTATCACAAAGTCCATCCGCGCGAGCGCGAGCGCACGTATGCACGCACTCACATAGAAGGAACGTCCAGTGGCCCTCGAGTGCCCCTTACGCGCCACTTTTTCAACAGAGAAAAAGATAGGCACGCATAGACGGAAAGAGAAAGATAAGGTGAAAGAGATAGAAAAAAAAAAGGAGAAGGAGACAGAGCGCCGGTAAAAGAAAAAAAGGGAACGGAACAGGGCATATACCTGTTCCACGCGTGAGCACACGCACGCACGTACACAGATATTCGAGTCCACGCGCGGCTGTGCGCGCGCACATCCTCCCCATACATACTCCCCTTAAGCGCACGAGGCCTGGCAAGCACGCGTGCGCCCTGGTACACGCATGCACGCATGCACGCACGCACGCACGCACGCGCACGCTTCATACAGACCGAATAAAACCAGTCGATTGGTGGGGAGAGAGTGGATGGATGGGGGTCGGCGCGCGCCACGACGCGAGGGTGGGGAGAACGGCTCACGTCTTGCACCCCCTGCCCTCTTCGCCGCTATCGATGTGCCCGTAACGCTGCTGCCCCCAACTTCCCTACCACCACTTGGGCCCACATATCCTCCTGTATACCCCCTTTACTCCACTGACACGGCCCCTGCCGTCATTCCTGCGTAGCTTCTTTTCAGCCGCCACCCCCTCCTACTCGCGTTTCTTCTTCTTCGTCTTCTTCTTCATCGGCACGCATCTCCATCTTTCTTCCTTCTTTCTCTTTGTCTTCTCTCCGTTCAACGTGATCGCGGTACGTGCGCGTGTCTTTCTCGGCCAGCTCGTTCGCTCTCTGGACCAGCTTTTCTTTCTCCCGGTAACTGTTCAAATTTCAATCCCTGAGACACCGGCCACTCGGTGGGGATGTGGACCCTTCTTACGTGCACGCCAGTGTCTCTCACGCGTATACACGAATTTTCGGGGATCTTTGCAAGGTGATTTCCGATCTGGTGACACGTGCAATATACACGGACCGTGTTTTGGTACAGGTGATACGGAATTTCGGGATTCGAGGAATCATTTAAATGACTACCCCTTCGAACCTGTAATTTGCATTACCTACTCAAGTTGTTGTAGTACTTCAGCCAATGAATGAATTCACCGTTGTGAACATTGCTGACTAAATCCTTCCTCTTAAATTATACCCAGAACATTTTTGTTTCGCTCAAATTAGCTTACCAAAATTATTATAAACATTATTTTTCAATATAACACTCGTCAACGTAAGATTAGTATAGGTTGCGTATAATATGCTACAACTTCCAAGAAACGAAAACCACAAGTTTTGTTATCGGACCGATAACGTCGAAGGGTATCATCTTTAAATATCCAAATCAGCAAATAGATTGAAAGGAGCATGCAAAAACGTGAGGGCGATTCACGAAGAGATGAGAAACTCGGGCGTTGTAGGGCCTTTGGATCGGTAGTAGTGGGGACGTACAGGGGTATGAGGCACAGCAAGCCGATAGGGTGGGAGGGAGGGGGAGAAGATGGGGGTTTAGGGCCCGAGATCGAGTATGAGGCCCAGTGGTGGGGATAGGCGCGTGCCCGCCCTGGCTATATAAGGCCTCGAACCCTTCTTGCCAAGGCATTTCGGGAGCCAGGTCCGTGCCGTCAGCATCGAGGGTGCGGTTCAGTTTTCAACTGTCTTAGCTCGCGTAACAACTCGTCCCGTCTTATTTCGAAGGTTTCTATATTGCTTTTTTTTCACATCGGTTCGACGTATAACGCGTACTTAACCAAGGTGTCGCTGAAGGAAGGGGGTTAGTTAGAGAGGGTTCAGCTGTCGTAGTAAACGGTCGGCAGCCTCGTACTTCGAGTACATCGAGGATCCTATTTCTCAAGGTCATCTGGCACGCGCTGCCGCGCACTCCTGCTCTTGTAGTGGGGGGGGAAATCGGATCAGTGATATGACCTTAGTGGGTACGACGGAGGGGAACGTATTACCCATCATGTTGAGCGTACAGCAACAGCATCATCACCATAATCTTCATGGTTCTACGACCAGTGCTCAAACTCATCGCGGCAATGTGATTGTTTCAACGAGCAGTATGCCGACAAATGACATCAAGATCCAGCAGCACGGTTGCAAACGATCGAAGATCTACAGCCAAGCGACCGGACCTTACGGCACGGTTCCTCATCAACCAGCCTCGGTGGCCAGGCGAAACGCGAGGGAACGGAATCGTGTGAAGCAGGTGAACAACGGATTCGCCACGTTGAGGCAACACATACCCCAGAGTGTGGCGCAAGCCCTCGGAGGAAGTACAGCTGGTACACACGGTGGATCTAGGGCTGGCAGTAAAAAGCTGTCGAAGGTTGAGACGCTCAGGATGGCAGTCGAGTACATCAGGAGTCTACAGCGACTTCTCGAGGAACACGACAGTGGTTCGGATTTGGCCAGCGTATCCTCGCCGACCTCGTCACCACCATCTTCCACGTCCTCGGCTTCGTCCACGTGTAGTTCCAACACCGGCCTCGGAGTCGACGCCAATCACCATTCGGCCGAGTTAAGACTCCGTGGCAATGTCAACAATGATATTCGACATCACAACAACTCCGACTTGCATCGGCATCAACATATCAGACAAAACCCTAGCCCAACGTTCGTACCAGCACCCTGTTCCGAGGCGTCTAGTTCCCCAACGCCGAGCTTTGTCTCTGAAGCATCATCGGCTGGCAGTCAAGGATACGGAACATCGGGAACCCTTTATACCACGCATTCCGATGGTTACGATAATTACGAGCCAATGAGCCCAGAAGACGAAGAACTGTTGGACGTCATCTCTTGGTGGCAACAAAGTCAATGAGAGGACCGGTGTCTACGTCGCCTCCTCGTTGGTCCTTTCTTGTCTTCAAAGGTTAGCATCGTGATTATCATGATTTCTAACATTTCTAACATTTCTAACATACCTCGTACTCGAATCTTTTAAATTAATTAAATTTCTTAGATTCTTCTATGAGGCGACTTTCAGAATTTGTTAATTTTCTTTTTAAATACAGTTTTTATTCATTTTCCTTGAAGCTAATCGTGAAACCGGTTCGAAGGAAACGTTGCATCACATTGAGGAGTGGTTTTTTTTTTTCTCTCAAAAACTTTCTCACCTCCCTCGCTTTAGAAGGACCGTAAATTTTGCCTATGAGGTAACATCCGCGTTACCGAGGAAGTTCAAAGAAATTTCCGACCAGATTTGTGACCTTGCCCCGTGACAATGGCGCGCGCGACCCCTCGCTGAAACTCCAGCCATTCAAATCGCAGACTCCATTCAAAGGGGCAGCGAGTCTACATTCGAGAAGCGACGCTTTTGTGCTGGATTTCTTTCACTGTGAACCAACACATCATCTCGTTCCATGTGTGTGTACCGGTCCTTCTACCGTTTTTTTCATCCCTCCTCACCCTTCAACCTTCCGAGTCGTCTAATTCGTCTCCTCTGGAAATTTTGCCACCTTCTGCGAGCGCTTTACAATGTGCTCCTCTCAAAAGTTCAACATTCCATCTCATTTCCCTTCAGCATTTCATCATTATTACTTTTTTTTTCGAGGAAGTCACCGATGCTTGATTAATTTCTACAAAATATTTTTTTTTACATTTTCACGTTTCCATCAATTTTAAAGACACTTTATGCAACAATGAATCCGATCGAATGGAAAAGCATCGATAAATTTATATTTGAATTCGGCTACTAATCTTGATGGACGTAACTTTCCTCGACCTCCCTTTGAAACTTCTAACGTTCCCGCGGATTTTTCTCCGTCTTACTTTATTTTTCGATTCGTTCATCCCTCTCCGTCTCTCTTTTCCTCTTTGACAAGAGACGATTTCGTCTGCTGCGTTTAACCTGAATGCATCTTTCAGGATATTTCAGTCCCCCTTTTGTGGGTTTTTGAACCGGTACGCTATTCTTCTGTCTCTCTCTCTGAAACCTTCCCCCGTTCCCCGTTCCGTCACCGACGATTTCTTCTTTTTCGTTTTACCCGTGAACGGCGCGTCCCTTCCAGTAAAACTGCCCTTACCTGAAATCATCCCCTGCTTCATGCACTTATATACCTGTAGCGTCTCCTTACCGACCTTCGACAGTCCTGATTTTCAGACGGGAATAAAATTATAAACTGGTATCGTGTCTAAAAATATTCAACGACAAAGGTGTCCGAGATAATGTTTAAGCGGAATCAAATTTAAAACATGTTTCAGATTATTGTAAAAATAGATCTGGCTAATAGTGAAAGATTCATTCATCTTCAGCTAAATTTGGATAAAAATAATTTTGTTTACTGTTTATGAAAAAGAAATTGAAAGTTTTCCAGAAATTATGCAATTTTTAATCCATAAATTAAATTATTGCCAGATTGTAATTTAATAAATAATTCCTCTATCATTTACGAAAAAATTAAAAATTGAATATGACAATGCTACATAAACTTCCCATTATTATAATTAATTTTCATCGTCTCAAAGAGTTAATAAAATTAAAGTAACTTAAATTGTATTATAAAATAATATTTAGTGTTAACGTAATTTCTTCTTTTTTCTGTTTTAGAAGTGGCTGGCAAAAACCCACGAAATGTATTAGAATAAAGGACCGAAGGGAGACGGCAAACAGCGGCTGTTCCACTAACTGTGATCTAGTCATATCAACATTGTACACATGTAACTTTACGAATCGACAAAGTCGCGTTTTGTTTTTGTCGGTAGCCTCGATGATAGTTGTGCTGGAGACACTTTGATATGTTACTTGTCCAAGAAATTGTTCTATTATTGTTCTGAATGGATGTCGTATCGACATTCGGGCATCCTCGAAGGATGCAGCATTCCAGAGTGCCTTACAAGGATTGTTGGTGTATTATTGAGATAAATATACAATTTTCATCGACATAAAAATCCTTGATTAATCTTAAAGGAACATTACGTTCTGGTATCGTACGAAGATTATTTGAAAGAACTGATTTGTTGTAAATTTTATAAATGTTATTATCATTGAAAATATTAAGAATTCGCTTGATACTCCCAATAGGAAGGTTTCAAATATTTATACCGATCCGCGCAATTAATTGAACGAATTTTTACAGACCGTTAGCTTTGGGTCTTGTTGTAATATAATGATTTGTAATGTTATTGTAAATGATTATATATGTATATTGAATACGAAATCAAAGCAGATCAATTTCTCATTCGTTGATGCTCGAAATTGAAATGAAACTGAACGAAATTTTATCGTGTCGATGCTTTTTGTAAATAAATATTAAAAGTAATAGTTCCTTAAATATATTGGAAAACGTTATAAACAATATTGTGAAAATCTTATTATTTTCTCCTGTTCTTTATTGTCCTAGAAATTGCATTTCTATTTTCTTAAATTTTTATTTGTAATAAATGTTAGTATCCCATTATTTAATTTTAATACAACTTAAAATTTTACCTCTGCAATATCATATTCCTGATTTACAAATTTTTATCTATATTAAATCTTAGCCATTTAAGATTATTTCTACTGTCTCTATTTTAGAATTTTTTTTTTATTTCCTTGGAATTGCAATATTTCATTACCATTATAAAACAAAGGTTGACTTTTATAGGGATGTTAGAGAGTGATTTATATCAGTGGCAAAATTTTCAGTAAAGTTTTGTTACACCTGACATCACAGTAGAGTCAGGTATAACCATGATTACTCGAAGAAACCTAGGAAAGATCCTCGAGAAGGAATATTCATTGTTGGAGGGTAACGGTACGTTTCACCGGCAATACGTCTCGATCGTGGAATCGATCCTCTTCCTGTTCAATAAACGAATCGCAACGACTGGTGTCATTTCGGGTTCAGGTAGACTCGATTTACTAACCTTCTCCTAACGGACCCGATAGTCTTAGGGTAGAAATACCTTCGGCAGGTATCGATTCCTTCGATCGTAAAATTTTATTTTGCTATAGGCAATGCATAGAAGAATATTAAAAACCTTAGAGTTATTAAGTAGGCATTTTAACATTTTACCCTTGTTCTATAAAATGTATTCACTTCAAAGTCTAATATTTTTGTGCTTTTGGGTGGATTTAAAATATAGTTCCCATATATTATTTTTTCTGTGAAGAGAAGGTGTGAAGGGGTTGTACACTATGCATAATAGTTATTTAATTAAGATTATTCATCTGCAACTTTGTGTAATAAATATTCTATGTATGAAATTATAGAAGTTACATCTAAAAGGGAAAAGAGCAGTAGATTATTAATATGTATTATCACCGATCGTTTTTAAGAACAGGATACGATATCATTGTGAGTTCTTCACATTTTTATCAGTTTGTTCACTGACATATTGTTACTTTTGATAAGCAAAGTAAATCCATAGTATAAAACGAGCATTGTGATTCAACATAAAGAAGTCTCTTTAGAAATGATTTATTTTAATACATGAATTTATGATTAAAATATCGAATCATCTCTAAAGATATAATATTATTTAAATAAATCTTCTTGAATTAAAAATAAATTTACTTTATCAAATATTATTGTTCCTTGCATTGTAATATCTACCATCACTTTTCTCTATTTATTTTCATTATAAGAAAATTTAAATACTTTGAATTATTATAAAATAAAAGTACTATTTAAAATATTATTTTATCTCAGCCGTACAACATTTATTATTTTAAATACTTTATCCCCAAATTTCACGCAACCGAGTTTAACACTAATAAATCACAATTTGCTAACGATTTCATCGAACACAAATCATTCTTTCAGCTAGTGCACCATAATCGGCCATTGATGACTCGTAATCATAGTTAGTTAACAGATCAGTCCCAAAAAACGAAATCCCCTGAACGATTTTCCAAGATGCAGGTCACCAATCATAGACCCAAAAATATATAATGCATCCCTGAAACGTTTCCTTTCGCGAGAGTACGTCTTAAAAGTGCAGCAAAGAAGGCGGAGCTCTCCCCCATTATCCCTGTCGATGTCTTTGCGGTTTTTGAGTAAATAGCCAACCGGAATCACAGTAATCTTTCTGTCAAAAGTTTCGTTCCCTAGTTTTCGAAACCGCAAAACATGCAAATTGAGAACTCCACGTAATCTATGGACGAGAGTAACCTATAAATCGGTTCGAAGATTTTCGTTTGTACCAAACGAATGATTTAAGGAATACTTTTTAAATCGTTTGAAGAAATAGAATCCGCGTATTTTTGTAATACATCATTCAGAACATGTGACATATCCATAACCTCACAATAGTATTATTACGTATTTCGTTTGTACATTTACATATAATTATATCCTGAATTATTAAAAAAATAATAAGTTACAATATTAAATGACTCACCATCAGAAGATTGTGAAATATTTAAGTAGAGGACCAAGTTCATCAGTGTTTATAACTCACAATAAACGACACAAGACACGATAGGACGCGCACTAATACATACTGTGAACATTACCGTGCCTGCCTCTCCACCCCCCGCGAGCAAGTTGTTTCGTTGGGCGGATCAGACGGGCAGTGGCTTTAACTAGTAAGTATAAATATATAAAATTGATTATAAGAAAATTTTCTCCGATCCCTTTCAGAAGATGGTGGTCCCAGAAATCCTTCAAAAGATCAACGACTCTGGCGTGTTCGGACAAAATGACAAAAATTCATTAGGTTCGTGATCGTCATTATCGCATCAGGAGATTAGCCGCGGGCGTAATGTTGTAGGCACGCGTTACTTGGAAATCACTCGAGGTGGAGCGTTCCGGCCAAGTAAATCCTCTTATCCGCATCGATGACGCCGAACCAGACGAGGAACACGAAGAGGAAGGCGAGTCAAGAAGAAGAAGAGTCCACGAAGACGTACGCAGAACGATCGAATCGCGGGACTCGCCTTACCGGTGCAACGAGTTAAAAGGACGAGGTTCTTCCTTGAGGGTACATTAACCATACGAATACAGATCCGTCTAGCCAGTAAGGATCCCTCGTGAAAGAACAACCGACGACACACGTTGTGCCTTGTTACTACCTCGTCGTCCCCTCTTAAGGCCACGTTAAATTGGATTTAAATTTCGAGATTTATAACACGGCCGTGAATCCTCTTCGAGGAACTCTGCCAGTGATTCTTTTAATCCTTTCGACGCGGTCAAGCAGTTTCTCCACCGTTCAATCCGAAAAGGAAATGTCATTTTTCACGCTTCTGATGATACAGTCTAAGAATTTGATTGTTTAATTTGGTGATTAAAATGGATGGAAGAAATACTTCAAATTTAATGAGGTACGAAACGACAAAATCAACAGGAACAATTAAATTTTTTATTATCCAAAACCTGTAATATAAAAATTCTAGCGATTTTGAAATTTCATAAAATATATATGTTTAAATAATCTTTTACTTTTTTAAGTTAAAATGAAATGAAAAGTATATTTTAAAAAATCAAAAAAAAAATGTTTGAAATTTTTATTCAAAGTATCTGATTTCTGGATTTAAAATCTTTTATAACATTATTAGGACTTTCTGAATTCTTTTTCCAGTATTATTACATGGGTCATAAGTGCCTTGGCTACAAGGATACAGAGATTAAACCAAATCACTTTGAAATGTGTAGACATTTGGTCCATTCGTGCTTCAAAGCCACTGCTGCACACCTGATGCATCGTCAGGGTTAATAAAATCGTCATCTCGACGACCGGAAGCGACGATGAAAAGCATCCCCTGGTGGTGCACAAAGCGAATCGTAACACTGGACCGCTGTATAAGCGATCATCGCGGGCGGTCGTCGTTCCATTCCACTTCGATTCCATTTACCAGCCGCAACAACGAGTTTTCCAAAGAATCGAAAGGCCATGGGTGGAAAAAAAAAAGAAGAGAGACGGAACGAGTGGGAAAGGGGAAGAGATACAGCTCGTGCCCCTACGTTTTACAAATTCGCCACGAGTATCGTGGGTGGTCGTGGAAGGGCAGTTTCCTCGGGGAACGCGACGGGATTCCTATCCTTTCGGGAGAAATTTGACGTGCGACCGCGAAATATGCCGGCACGAGATACAATCGAGATGCTGACGATCACAGAGATCGCCGTTGGCGAACTTCACCGGTCGTTTCGTTGCCGCGAAGACATTTACGATCTCGCGTCGACGTGCTCTACCGTCTATGGAGATACAAGGTGTCTACCAGCATTCAGACAAAATTTATACAATGTATAAATATAATAAGTTATAACTTTTAAAATATTCATTTTCATTAAATATAACTTCTACTTCCCGGGATATAGGAGCTACCCATTTTGCCAAATCGATTAACTTCAAAAAAAAGTAAGGAAATTGATAAAATATAAAAAGTTAAGCATCAACTGAATGTTGTGACTCTAAAATTTTAACAGATTCAAAAACTGGAGTTAATCACTTTGGCCTGTGTATGATTCATATTTTACTATTTTGCTCATATTTGCTAATATTAACATGTCACTTTTCAGCAATATTTCAAATAATCGAGAAATACAAAACTTAAACTTATCAAAACTGTCATCAATATTTTGTAAGCAATAAACGTTTAAAATAGTAGCTGTCCATAATAAGGTGGCAGGGTACCATTTATCCCACATCAGTTACAACGAGTACAAGTAAGACATCACACCATGACACCTTTCCACCGAAGATAAACCTCCATGAAGCGGTTACGATACAGGGCGATAGATAACAAGATCCGATACGCGTATACTCTAGTTTCTATCGTAGATACAGCTAGAGCCTAGTTAGACGAGAAATCTCCCGCAGTGAGCAGTATTCTCATAAAAGCCACACGGATGAGTTCCAGAGGATCCGAGCATTCTCTCCCAAACAGAAGACAAAGGTGAGTCTTTTGTAAACAACGACCGACTGCGGACGATCGAATTTCAGGAGATGACCGATGACCCTCCCGCTTGACATTAGGCCACGATGGCTTCAGAGATTCCCAAGAATCATGGCAGCATCCGGATAAAATCTTCGAAACGACGTCCCTCTAAGCTTGCCTCGTTACCAACGAAGCTTCTGCTGTTTAGATCGGAGCGCCGGTGATTTAAGTGACGAAGATGAAGATTATGGCGAGCACATTTGTCCTGGACGACAATAAATGTCGTGTTCGCGAGGTTATAGTCTCTTACCAGTGTTTAGGGATGCATCTGATAAGCTACGTTTGATGTTTCACTCTGAATAGAACGTTTTCTAATAAGACCTTCACGGTATTTCTTTTCTAATTAAATTCATTTTAATTTCAGAGTTTTATATATTGACCGAATAATTTTTAAGAAACGGTGTCAATTTTAGAAGATGAAGATAATATAAAATACGAAATTAAATTAAAATTACAGCCTCCCTCCATGGTCCGCCATTCGAGTAGTGCAACGCAGTGAATATTGCTACAAGGTTTTACTATAAATATTCATTAGAATTAAAAAACATAATTTCCAACAGCTGGAAATGATTTATTGTTATACCTAAACAAAAATTTGTTAGTTAACCGTTAATCAAATTAATTGCATTTCTGGTGTAAAATTAAATGGTCGATCCTACGGTATTCTTAAACTGGTTTTGAATACAACTTTGAGTTTACGTAAAAGTTAGGAGGAATTCATTTCTTCACCCAACGCAAACAGATGTAACAAGAGGGGAAGACCCAGTGTGTAGGAAGGAAGTGAAAGAGAATGAGTGGATGAACGGCGAACGATTTTGTGAACGGGAGGAAGTTCGTGCAGAGTTTGTGTCTTCCTAGTACAGAAAACTACCAAGATGACCACGGCGTTACAGCATAACTCCTCGACACGGTATAAACTCCAGCAGAGCCATTGTCTGTCGCCCGAGGCGACCGTTCAACGAAGAGCGAGCTTCATTGTCAGGATCCCGTAACCCATGAATGGCTGGCTATCTCGTTTAACTTCAATTACCGTGCCTTCCCTTTCATTTCGTTCCTAGCACCGTCAAAAAGTGGGGATACGACGCGAATATTCCGTCTTTCTTCTCTTTTCCCTCCTTTTTTTTCCACCCCTCGTGTACAACCTAGCCCTTTGTTGTGGAAAAGCCATCTTACGCTTTGGATTACCTGGTCTCGTTAAACTCTCCTTTAGGCGAGAGATCCACTGGTTTACTTCAACAGCATCCCTTTACCATGCAACGTTGTTGATACTTTGACGACTGCTGTCATGTAATCACAAATTGAAAGAAAATCCTCGATAGCAGTAATATTATATTAATGGGGCTCTCTCCCTGGTCCGCTGTCCAAGGATTAATTTTTTAAGATAGAAAGCTTAAATTCAAAAACTGAGTAGAGGTTACAAAGAAAATTCTACATGGGGTCAATAATATAATAATTTTCCAAGGTAATTTTACTACAAGTAAAAAACAAAAAAATTAAATCTCTATATTCTAAAAAACAAACGAAACATCCCTTCTATGAACTGTGTCGAATTTTCAAAAGATTTCTTTAAACAGCTTCTCTAATCGACTCTGCATGTACCCGCCATCCAAACATGTCAGAATTATTAACGATGAGAAAGCGTTTGAAGGAAAACAATAGATCCACTGTTGGATCATTGAGTATCCGGTGGAAGATGAGTAGCAACCGCGGGGGGTGAAATTTAACGATGTTCAAACTATCGAGGCGTTAATTACTTTCTAATCGCTGTTTCAGAACCGTGGCTTAAAAAACGAGCAGAAGAAGGATACTAACTTCGTTTTTCATCGTACCTTTTCATCTTCTATCGATCGCTCGATCTTGATTATCATTTTTGCTGATACGAAATCGGCGTATCACTGTACCGGATGGAACAGAGTCAACCTTGACACACGGACCACCTGGTTCTCTTCCTGGGAGGTCGCAAAAACTGGATACATCAAACAACCGTAAAGAAAAGGTATACTCACAACAGTTAATTATATCACAATATCCTCTTTTAAAGAATTCTAAACCGTTCATAATCACAAAATGGTTGCAATTGGAATCAATCCAGCGACGTCTAATAAATTTTTCCCAATCAATGATTAATTAGGTATTGACTCCACATGGTATTGAAGATTTAATTTTTATAAATGGCATTTCTGACAGATAATATTGAAATATTTTAATCATTTTTCAGCAAATTTTAGTAATGATTATCATTTTTAATAGAACAATGATCCAAAGTGAAAATCTATAAATCTTTAAACAATTTCATTTTTTGTTTCACAAGAATATTTTGTTTAACGAAGTTCGATAGAATAATGTCGATCAGATTACAGTTTTTTTTTCGTGGATCTCCTAGGGCAAAAACGAATCACTGTGAACTGATCTTCCTAGATCATTTTCCTACGTCCGCAAGCGGCTGTGAGAAAGTTCTATGGCAGGAAGTGACTACAAATATTTGCCTAGCTAGCCGTCTTTTACGATTACACCGGGATTCACCTTGACTGGAGCTCGATTGTGCTCGTGTGACGCAATAGTTCGTTTTATTCTGAATGAATACGTTTACGATTCGAATGAGGGCGATTTTGAGTTCTTGGAATAGGAAAGAACAAGTTTTATGGTCAATGATCAATATTTCCCTAGTTGTCGCAGGTAGATATACCTTGTACATGAACGTTAAGTTTATTTACAAATTACAATATTATTATATACAATATTATAATTAATATTTAAGTCAAGCTTTATTATTCTTTTATTTTTTTTTAACGTTAAAAATTTTAACTACAGATGGTATAAAAGAATTTTATACCATTTTTTATTTTAAATTAATTAATAGTTTATTCATTTTTACTTGATTGTCCATTTAACATGCAATGATCTAACACATCTAATTTATTAAGTATTAAATTGGAGCTTTATAATTAAATGTTATTGTGTTATTTATGGAATGTGAATTTAATTTTTGATACGATGTGATTTCGTGGTTCATTAAAAAGTCCATGAAAAGTAATCAATATTAACATGTTGAGATATAATTACTTCATCAATGGAGTATGATACGAAGAAATAAGTTGTGCTTCCGAAATCATTAAGGGCAACAGGTAAAAAAGAAGATGAAGAAGCATGGTAAACGCAGAGGCTCGTGTTGTTGCAAAGGTTGCATTACGAAGGCAATATGCCAGAACAGAGCTAATAAGTAACCGCATAGAAGTTGGCAGGGCCTAATACCAGCCAGAGGTTGCCTTAAAAAGTCCACGTGGATTAAAAAAAAGCATCGAAGCCCAGTGATCTGCCTACGAGAATTAAGAAGATACTCGTATCGCAACAAAGCCAAGACCGCCCATCCTTTTTATCGTTTTCCACTTTTTCCCTTCGTTTTGCGGCCAACTTTCGTTCATCGTTCGTAAACACGCGTTGGAACACCAGCAAACTTTTACGTGATCGAAGGATCAAAAGAATAATCAAAATTTTTATTCTTTAGATTCGTATGTTTCATTTTCTATATTTTCCCCTCTAACAGTACAATCTTTAAAAGTGGCATACGTAGATATATTGGGACGAGTTATTTCCAGATTTAAACAGATATATCTAAAATTTTCATTTCATTCAAATTTCAAAAATTTCTCATAGAGTCTCAGGGTAGTTTCAGTACGATTTTAAAAAATTAAGAATAAACATTTCAGAGCTTATACAAAAATCACAAGAAGATGATAAAATTATTAATGAAGAATAATTTTCTCAAACTATATTTCCAAAATACTATCGAAAATTGTTGGTTTCTACCCCCTCTTGATTTCATCCCCTCACATCTTCAACCATCAAAGGAACCTCAAGTGATGCTTCGCTTCAACAGCACTAACGGAATTAGCTCCTGAAAATATTTATCTTAGCAGAATTACCCCGAAGGAAACTTTCGGTATTCGATTCGTCGTCGAAAGGAAGAGTAAAGAGAATAGGATCGAAGCTCGCCAGGGTTGAACGAGCAGCAGTTAATCCATCAATGAAAGAATCCGAAAGTGAAAAACGAGATCGCAGGATCGAATCCTAAGGATCCAAACGACCGTATCGAGTTTTCGTAGGCTCTTAGGAAAATATTATCGCAGTTGAAGCTAGAAGAACGAAGCTCGATGCGATTTCCAGGGGTTAGAAAAGTTTTTACGACGACCTCATACCCCTCGTTCCCTCGTACAGGTAGCCATAGGTCGACTAACTTTGCCTCGTTTGGAGACCATTCTTCCCCATTCAGCTCTTCTGTCGTTTTCTCTCGAGGACAATCCACGGTGTCCCGGGGTCTCACGCCTCGGCATTGACCGCTACCATTCACTGCTTCATTCTCTTCCTTCGACAGCGACTCTTTGTCACCCCCCTCAGAGATACGGAGCGCGATGTTCGTGTAATAGTAGGGGAGAAACCGTGAAAAATAAAGAAAACCAAAGTTTTGCGGTGGAAAAATGAGAGAGAGAGAAATGGCTCGAGCCGCGGAATTATGGACCGTGGAGCTCGGCTTCTGCGGTGTCCCATTGAATTCCCGTAGAATGAGATTCGAGGTATTCTTGGTGTCGATGCTACAGCCACTTTGCTAAAATCACGCCCTCTTTCCAACAATGACATCAAGATTTATTGAAAAGTTCCATGTGGTTTCTGCGCTCGTGTTTCCCTCCATAATTCTTCGACCATTCGAATATGAAACGTTTGCTATATTTTATAGAATACAGCCTTTTTATGTTTTTTTTTTCTAAATGTGCTTACTGAAGGGTCGCAGTCTTATACAGTGAAAGTCACTTCATATGTAAAGAAGTTGGGGTTGTTAATTAATAATTATAGCCTTCAACCCTTTCATTACTAGGGGAGACTATAATTATCCAATGCAAAGCATTCATATTTTAAAATTGTGAGTATGTAATAAAAATTTTTATATGGCAATTAGAATTATAGGGTGCTAAAATTACTATTATAGGGAGCCTTTATGTTATCAAATTCTATCAATATTTTTCTATTATAAAACTAACTGTTTGATAATACTGCAAGGTATATCATTACGCTAGAAAATGATGAAAATTTTATACGGCATGCAACGTTATGCAAACACATTATCACAGTGTGAAAGACAGGAATGAAACGTCGGTTCAGTATTTACGATCAGTATGATAGGATTAATCGAGAATCGATATCTGTATTGTTGAAAATATACCAGTCATGCTATCAGTAATATAGAACTCATCAGAGATGCAATTAAATCTGAATGCAGATTGTTGATTTCAGATACTGTTCGAACCAATTGCGAAAATACATACGAGATAAGTACCGACTGATTAAACTATCAAATAAATTAGTATACCGTAGGAAGTTTATAAGAAAGTAGTAAATATTCGTGGCTATAATTTCAAACGATAAATTAAAGTATAAAACACTTTGATGGTTATCATAAATCACTCAGAACATAGTTCATCTTACAAAGAGCTTTCAGTGAATGTCTAACAGATGTTTCAAACTAGTTAATGCCTTTCAGATTTGTCTTATTGTCGTATTAAAGGACTATAAATCGAATTTATGCTCGTCTCGACGCATATATTTAAATAAGTGCCATTAGTTTTTAGAAAACAGCTCAAATCTTGTGTGAAACATTTCAGTCCTACGCTGCTGAGAGCGTAGAAACCACGTGCTCGATTTTCGGTTGAAACGAGCGAGAGAAGCAAATTCCCGTGGGCAGAGGCACGATGTATTTGTGTGGTATTCAGCGAGTGGATCGAAAGAAGAGGCTCCGACAATTACGAGTACCTGGGCGAGCAGCAATGAGCAGCCTGCTCCATGCTCCTCCCGGCGTACTCTGCGCGAGTATAAACCGGACAGGTTTCGGCGGCGCAATTATTAATATAAGAGAGAGAGAGGATGCTCAAGGTGGTCCCGCTGCTGGAAGGGCACAGGGCAGTTTTTCTTTTTCTTTAATCGAGTTCTCGCGTGTTTGAATCGTCTGCGCCTATGTACACACGTACACCAGCGCGCGAATGTATCATAATTATGGGAGAACCGATTAATGGGTGACTCGGTACTTTCAACAGGAAACGATTTGTCAATTACTTATCTAATCCCTCTGTTTTTCGACTCCTCGCTTCTGCTACTTTGCCCTGTTAGTTAATTGTGATTTAATAGGTACAGTTCGTGTGCGATGCTAATTGGCTTGAAAATTGATGGAGTTTTAGATATTTAGTGACAAGTTACTGATACTTCTGCAAAGTAAAACATAAATTATATATAGAGTTATTAAAACAGAATCGAGCAAAGTGGGAAAATGAGAGTTCTTAAAATTTTAATTTTCATGACATTAGCATTAAAAGTGATTTAGAAAAAAAATAATATAGTTTTTAGTTATTACATATTATAAAATTTAGTATATAATTAAAAGATATGAATAATAGAATAAACATCAATTCAAATTCTCCCGCGTAAATGTTTATGCGTAAGTGGTAGGGGGTCACAAACCTATATTATAAAAGCCTCCTCCCTCCACATCGTCACTTTCTTCGACGACGCTTAAAGGGAAGGACGGGAGTCCGGTGCTTCGTCATTTTCCCTGAGGAAGCATTTTTTGCTCGATACTGTACATCAGCTGATAAACTAAAGTCTCGTATATTTAAACAAAATATAAATTTCCCTGAAATTGATTGTATTTAAATGAAATTGAATTATAAAAAATGTTTTAAAATCGGTGCTTATATCCCATAGCATTTTAAAATATAGCAATTTTATTAAAATTGTATATTTTATTAAAATAATCAAGAAAACTCTGATATAAAATTACTTTTTGCAAACTTTAACTTCAAATTAATATACATTATTTTTCACTGCCTTTACGCTACCAATTTACGTCAGACTTTTGGTATTTCAAAATTGCCCAATTAGGATGCAACAACTTAGTAATAGTGACAATTACTCCCAATCACAGCTACGAAAATAATATCGAGAACGAGGTTTCAAGTATCCATTATCGAGGAAAAAGTTCCAACTCAAATTACCAGCTAACTGGTGTGAGCAATTTATAACCCATGAAAGGATGAATAGAAAGAGGAGAACGATTTGGTCGGTAGCATTCTTGGGAAGGACAAGGTGGATCTGCCAAATACGGATCAGATGAAATTACAAACGAAACGGCATGGCTGGATGGTCGTGTAAGTGGACATGAGTGGCCGCGGGTATGCGTGAGCGCACACTTTCCACGTAAGAGAACCTACTGGCCCCGTGGCACACGAACCTACAAACCGAAGCCACCACTCTCGATCGTTTTGGGGCCTGACCAGAACAAACCATCGAAAACCTGTACTTCCCTTTTTCGTCGTTCTTTGTAAGCGCGTGCACGCGCACCCGTGTACCATTCGCGAGAATAAACAATACCTCTGCTTCTGCTACCCGGTGATTCCGTAACGAGGCTGCCAAAACTGTTCCAATCCATCCCGAGGTATCGGATGAAAATTAAAAGTCGGTTTCATCCCGATCGTGCGCGAACTTACGAAAGCAACGTGGTTCATGCTCAAACGATCCTTTATCTTCTCTCATTCCTTTTTCCTTTTTGCTAATTGTTAAGAGACGACCGGATACCATTATACCCGTTTCGAAGTAATTTCCGTACTTTGGCCGGTTTTCGTGAAAGTCGGTAATCTTTCACGGCAAGAAGGGAATTCTTGTGAAATTGTGTCCGTTCTTCGGACACTTCTTCTGATTAATTTCTCGAGGTGAATCGGAGACACGCGTTCGTAATGGACAAAAAAATATATACTTTGAAGATAGTTAATTATATGAGTTTTTTGGTAAAGAAATTAATTATGTGTAGTTTAATGAGAACTGATTGTAAGTAGTAGTATGTTTAAAATTATTAAAATTTTTAAAATTATTAAAATTATTAAAATGTCGTAAGACTTTTGAAGAATTATGTACATGTGCATATTAAGTTGATCGCGTTTTTCATTCGATTGTTCGAGTTTCATGAGTTGACACAAATGCGCATGCACTTTCGAACGCACATAGGCATGCACGCGTGACGAGTTGTTGATGCAGCGTGGTAACAGTTACCGAACATGGTATACACCGGTTCTTCTTCGTTTTCACCGCGTTCCTGTGGCTTCAATGTAGCCACCGGACGATGTACAGGAGTTGTAGTACTCTTGGTACCGTTGTAATCGTTGCAAGTACGAGCAAACGAGTCGTTTCGGTCATGCCGCCAAGTACGGTAGCGTTTCCTCGATGATACTTTTTTGCCATCCCCGCTAAGAGAATGCCGCGACGCGCGTGCCATCCTCCCTCTTCAACGTCTACACTTTTGGGTCGACCGGGCCCTTTCGTTTCACTCGTCCTTTCTTGCGAATAGCCTCCCGACCAGACGTTTCTTCGATAGACCTTATTATTCGGGGACGTTTACCCTACTCGCGGCACTTTTTTCCTCCGTGGAAAAGATCCATAAAGGTGGACCAGTTTTTTGCACAAGTGTTACGAAAGTGTTTCCTACATCGTTACCTCCTGCTCCAGTTTTTAAATAATTAAAAGTATCACGAATCAATTACTATAAATAATTTGGTAATAACAGAGGAAAGACGTCAAGTGGAAGGGAACCCCCAATTTCTTTCTTTCTGCTATACAAGGTTCTTAACGTTGAAATTGAAAATTAATTTCTCAGTGCCAATCAACTCTTTTATTAATTATCTAAAAGCTAGTTTTATCAGAATTCATTCTAATTTAGTAAAAAGTGTTAGATATAGCTATTCTGAAAAATTTCTTCAAAGAAGGCATCTTGTACGTTTCTGAATTATTATTATTATTTTCTATAATTTTTCTCCTTGTTTTAGCTTGAAAATATGGATCCAGTAGATCTAGTCACGGCCCTGTAAGGATTAATAAAGAAATGTAATTTTGATTAAGCCGAATGGCGGGAAGAATTTGAAATCTTGCACGAGATCAAAAGACGCGCATGCGCATTTGCTTGTTCGCCACGCGACCGCCACGCTTGCTATCTTGAAATTTTATCTCCCTTCCTCCTACGTTCTCACCAATTTTCTCCCTCTCCTTTCTCCTCGCTATCATGAAATACCGATTAGTATCTCGCTTCATCTGCATCCTCTCTTGAAAAGAGCATCTCCTCTTCCTTTCGTTCGCTTCCCTTTTCCACTTTCTCGATCCCTCCTTCTTCCTTTTTTCTTCTCCTCTTCCTCCTTCCTCTTCTCTTTCTGTTCTCCGGGGCGCCGTCAGATTTACTCGCCTTCTCGAGCTGTTTCTTTCAGTCTCGGACGCTTGTAGTACTTACTCCGGGCAACGTACATACTCACGCTGCGTGGCTCCATTCTATTCACCTTCTTCCTCGCGTTGTTCTCCGCCAATGACGGGATACGTATGTTCTAGAAGGATTTACATAGTTTAAATTGTACCCACTGGCGAACGGGAAAAATTTACATATACGTTCCACCGCGAATCGATGTTATCAGGTTGCCTTTAAATTTCGCGGTTTTAAGGCTGCAATTTTTCGCGGGTTATTCGAATAGCATTCGAACAGAAAGAAAAATATTCAGTTAAACATTTTAACACTATACTGAAACATTAAAAATATTTCAGAGAATAATTTATAATTAAATAAGATTGTTTCCAAATTATTTAAATAGAATCACTTCGACTTGTACAGAAAATTTTCAGTCGTTTATATTCCAAAAACGGAATTAAAGGAAAATTAAATGTACTACTATCAAGAGGTCGATGATTGGAGGAAGAAACAACAGTGAAGCGTGCTCGAAAGGTTTTGAAATGTTTCGAAGGCGATCAGTGGCCATCGCTAGAATGACGACGGCAACGGGAGCGGCAGCAACTTCTCGGGTTCCCACCGAACCCGGGTTCTTCGTCTCTGTCTGACCCGGTCCGCGTGGCCGATCCTTTTCTCCGAGCGATGAGCCGGTGTATCGTGAAACGCGCTCCCGAGGCGGCTGCCTTTTATTTTCTCGACGTGCGTGCACCCTCCGTTCAGCGACTGAAACACTGTTGCCTCGTGAAAATAAACGAGCCGGAGGTGGAATCGGCAGGAAGAGAAGCTACCACGGAAAGAAAATAGACGAAGACAGACGCGTAACTCATTTCACGCAACGCCTACCTCGCGGATACTACGCAAAACCTAGCTGCAAACAGAAATGATTTAGTGACAATTTAATCAGCTACACGGATGATGATAGATCGTACAATTCATCGCTCTTCATAGAATTATATTAAACCTGCTTTTATAATCGTAGCTTTGAAGTTGTGTAAATATAAGGAGGAGTTAGGAATGGGATCAAACTCAATATGTACTCACGAGTTTGAGTTAATTCTGAAATAAAAGTTTCATTTCATCGAATATTTTTCTGAAACGGTCATTTTCCATTTTATATATTTGCAAATTGTATGTTAGAATTTTACAAGTTTTCTTCAAATTCTAGGAGTAGGCATCTTTAGAGTTCAAGAATATACTTAGATTTTGTGTTTCATTAACCCTCAGATGGCGGACCATGGAGAGAACCCCGAAACATTGCAAAAATAAATTATTTTTCTAATATTAATGTTATTGATATAAAATAATTTTTTTCAAATTGCACGTGATGTAACTGAACGAAAAGCAAATATCTCCTTCATCATCATAAATAATATTTACAGTTTTCAACGAGATCTGATATTTCATCTTAAGTAAATATGCACGTTTCGATCGGACGGCTATCATTTTAAAACAAATTTTGGTGTACCAAAGTATGCTCTGTATTATATAATTTGGTAAAACGATTTTACCGGAGCTGGCGAATGATTCCGAGAAGAGAATTCAATGCTTTTTGAAGGCTCCTCAACCTGTCTTCGAAAAGAGCTGCTGCACCAACCTTTTATTTTCAGAGTGTCCACGCATACCTCACGGTGTACGATTCAATTATTATAGCGTGATGAAAATAAGTTACTGCTAAAGTAAAGTGGAAAGTATGGAGGTACTGCTTATGCTGGAGGAAAGTGAAGTTAACTTCGTCTTTCGTGAAGCTCGTCGCAACGAAATATTTGCATACGCTGTGTAATTGAGAAATGTCATACGCACAGTGGCTGCAATCAACTGTTGCTCTGCTTTTTCGTAATAGCTTCATACCAAACAAAGAGACATTATTGGTTGAAAAATAGCTGAACTTATGCGTTCACTCAATTTGTACAAATTGACTTTTGCAATCAAGTTTGTAGAAGTAGAACGTTAAGATTAAATAGAAATTTTGTTGCAAGAAAGAATTACTTGATACGTTAACTGCTATACTGGAACTGTTGAAATTTTCATTACATGGGTAGAATTATTTATATTTAACAAATCTTATCTTTTATTTTTAATCAGACAGATCAAAGAGTTTTTAATAATATAACTGGATTCCAACAAAATTGTGTTTCTACATATGGGGTGGCTAAAAGTATTGTGATCTAATAAATGATTAATTAATTAAATAGTAATGAGTGAAAATAGAAGTGTTCAAAATATGCTGTGGCAAATATTTACAAACTAACATTATTAATAGTTTTAAGTTTTAATATTGGTAAGAAGAGTGATCGAGCGCAGCACCTCCAGTGAAGAGAAACTCTTAATTAGGACAGAACAAGTAGTATTGGCCACTCCGATATGACACACTTACACTTGTTGACAAGCTGTACCAACCAATTTATGATGAGTATAATACCCGTCACGATCGATCATCTCCCTTTAATTAATTGCCAAAAGTACAAAGTAGTATTTCGTGAGCATCTCGATTCAAATCCCACATCGAAGAGCAGCCTCGATCCTCATAAGATTCATCAATTACATAAACGTAAGGAACGGAGATATTTAAATGGTCCACCCTGTATATCGATCACCTGAAAATCTCCTGGAGGTTTTGGCCAACAGATTGCTTCGTTCATAACTTTTAATAAAATGAAATGATCAGAAATAATATTAAAAATATTTGCCTGAAAAAATCCACTTTATAAAATAATTATCTTTCAACTGATATATCCCCGAAAGGGCTGTAACCAGGAATGAATTAAGATTTCTGCGGCCCTGGGGCTACCGAACCTTCGAGGGCCCCATGCTTAATAAACTTAGCTAAAAAATATTAAATACTTTTGAATCAACGGTAAAAATATTTCGTTTAATATTTGTTAACATAGTAAATGGGAGGTTTATAATGGAGCTGTAGCCAGCTTTAGACCTCCCCTTATTCCGCCGCTGACTGTAACTTAAATATTACAAAACTATCTAAAAATGATGCACAAATAACTGATAAAAAAATGAATTAAAAAAATCTTTTGTTTTGTCTACGATTTGGAGAAAATGCGTCCGGTGGTAAGTAGTACAGTGGAAAAAGTTTTCGTCGGCAAAGGGTTAATAATCTGGCTGGGAGTCGAGGTCGGTGCAATTCCACGCGAGAATGTCCACTCACTTTTACCATCGGGACCAGGCCCTCAATATCTGGCCCTGTTCGTTCGACGGTGTATCATTATGAATTCGCGTGCGCTGCCCCCGGTCATTCTCGTCTCATCTCGAGCAGGTTCTCATCTTCTTCTATCTCATCCTCTACCTCCCCGTCACTTTGCTGCGCGCGCGTGTTGGTGCGCACGCGCACGCGTACACAACCGGGCCATATCTTGTCTTTTTTTCGCCACTCGCGGAGAATTGACCCGACGCGACGTCCAGAAAGAATCCGGACAGGTATCAAACGCCTTCGGTCCGATCGCGCGGCAGCTTCACCAGCCGTTCAACAATTATCGAGCACGCTTCAATACGGGGTTAATAAGCGAGTAACAGGCAATTATCGAAAGTACGTATACTGTTTCTTTCATGCAATTGTAAGCGAGAAAAGCGTGATACCTGCTTGTCTCTGAAATGATCAGTTATAAAATGAAACTGCTGAATTTGCCAAAATTGATGGAATCTGAAATGTTTCTCTTGAAAATGTGTAATTACTCGAACAATGTTATAAATGAAATTTGGTATTCGTTTATAATACGGTACAGTTCGCTGTAAAAGTATCTGGTGATCATTTTTTATTTCCCGATAATCAATCTGCTTGGAATTCAATCTAATTTAAAAATATTCAAAATATTTCACTGTGAATATCATAAAATAATTCATTTTTATCCTGTACAGGATACGTTATTGAATTATTCAATGTGGTAGTTCTTTCTAAATTCAAAGGGCATTTCGCCAAATAGAATAAACGCTTGCTTAGAAATTGCAATTCAAGAAGGAACAGAAATCCGCAACTCGATTTATTATGAAAAAAAAAAAGAGGCGATTTTATCTGAATCCGCGAATAATAGGTTCCTTCCGACAGGAGTGTATCGAGGATACAGCGGACATGGGATAGCAGATTCAAAAGAGCCGTTTGGATAGAAAATAATGGGAGCCTGTTCCATTCTTTTGTATACCTTATTTGTTAAATTCACCGTTCTGTTCTTCTCTGGTTAGTCGAGAACCACGACGATAGGTTGATCTTTTTCTAACCGGAGATCCTCAGCTGGAGATAAATCCTGGATGATCTAAGGAGTCGTCGATCTTCCTTTAAGGGCTAGTTTCTGTTTCTGTCATTGAATTCAAGGCTTAATCTTCCTGATAGTTCTCGGATTGATCGTACAAATGATCGATAACTCAATTGTGATTGTTGAGTGTTCTTACTTTTAAATTAAATAATTTATTTTGGTTCAAAAAATTGGATACTTTATATTAATTATTAATACACATAGATTATGATCCATTGGTTACTACAACTAAATACCTTTTATTTACTATTAAGAATATTGATTGAAGTATACTATATAATTTTTATACAAATTTAATGTTATTTTCTACGATTTAATGATTTTGAAACTGGCGAGGAATCTGGAAGAACCTAGAACGTTAATTAATTGATACATCGTTGAAAACAAGTATAAAGTGTTCGTAGGAGTGTCTCGTTTCAGGTTAAACGGTGTAAATTAATCATAGCGAACAATAGAAGAACAACGTGGAAGAGAAATTTTCCTTTTCATTCGTTGGCAACCCTCAAATAGCCCCTCGCTCGGGTAGGAAGCGTATGAACATAGCGAAGATCCTTTCCAGCGATAAATCGAACACACTTTTAGTATGTACGCCGAGGAAAGATGAGTGTAGACCCAGCCAATAAGGTTCTACCAACACCATCTTGATAATAATACCCCGCTGTTAGACAATTTGACAACGAATTCGTCTTCGGGAGTCAGCCAACCACTACTTTTCAGTTGTTGGCTGAACTCACTGTTTTAACAGCAGCACATGTTCTCCTAGTTAGTCTTAGATAATACTTAACGTAATTAATGATTAATGATTAAAACTGGAATATTTTAATATTAATTCATTAGTCATTCGAAATTTTATTTTTATGAAATTATTTTATAGATGATTTTATTTAACATTCAATTTATATTTAAATTTAAATTTATATTCATTTTAATATTAATGATGAAATGTATAATTATTCTAAATCCTCATCTGCCACAGAACTTTCAAAACTGCATTCTGAAGAAACATAAAACATAAATGCAATATAAAATTATTTAGAGATTGTTGATTAAAACAACGAAGCTACCCTTGTCAGAATTAATATTTAACAATTATTAATGCCCTATAATTGCAGGGGTGCAGTTTGCTGAGAAAAAGGTTACTCGTACCGCCTGTAAGATAGGAATATCAGCTTCTCAGATGCACTTCCGTGCTGTCTTCATTCAGGCGCTGTAACTTTCTACAAGTTCACCATAAATGTTGCCCGAACCAGTTTTTACATGACACAAAATTTATTATGATCGCGTGAAATTACTGCGAAGTATATTATCATTCGTTCAATTATTGTGCGACGGTTTCATGATCTATGATCGTATGAATTACCAGTGACACCTGAATGCATTGAGAATTGATTGCTATCATAAAATCGTATAATAGCATGTGAAATTTCAATCTTTTGTAACTATATTTGTAATCGAAGGATTATTGGACTTGCGATATTCGATTATTGTAACGCATCCATATCTATTAAACATGTTTTACTACACTGTACTGAATTCTCGTATTAGCGAGCAAAGCAATCTTTAAAAGAAAATCATATTTCAGAGGCAATACTTCAGAGTATTTATACTTAATTATTTGTAATTAATTCTTACGGTTGCCGCTGTTAATCTATACTGTCGATGCAATTATTAAACTCTTACATAAAATCAAAGAATTATTAAAGATAATGAACTAGTATTACTCTGAAATTTCTTATTCAATGCCGTGTTATCACTCATGTAACTATAATAATTATAATGCAAAGATAATTATATAGTTCTTTGATACAATGACACCAATACAGCCATAATAAAATATTTTTAATGCTATAAAAGTAAACTAAAAGACTTTTTGACCAGTAAATTTGAAATTTTTTATGTATATTAATTTATTATTTTCCTTTTTCTATTTCATAGAGATATACTTTTCCTCGATTTTATTGAATTCAATGACGATTCTTACTTTTAATTGTTTACCACGATGACAATGCTACTCATCACAGAATGACAGGTGAAAAATTACACGATATAAGTAAAATCGATCAAACAAAATGTAATTCTCTCGATTCACGCGTTCACCATTATTTTACTTTCAGTTAACGGGTAGAATGACGCGTTAACAATAACACGGTAGAAGGGAAATTGAGTGAGCAAGGTAATTTCAACGATTTCTCGGGATCGCCGTAGTTCCCCGAGGCATCTGCATATCGTGCAGGTCGCAAAAGCAATTCAAACGATTATTTCGGTGCCACGTGCCTCGGACCTCTCCCTCGTTCGTGCGTCCCTCTTGGTCCCCCCCCCTTCTCGTTTTCCTTATCGGCCGAATGGACAAGGATGCTTGGCATCCACGCGTGACACGCGAGACAAGGACAAAATTACAAGACGCACCTGTCTATCGGCGAAGGCAAGGTGCCAGGCCGAAGGCAACACTCGCTCGCGCCAACCGCGATACCGAGCTAATGAGCCACGGCGAAACCGCTATACGTTTTCTCTGCCAGCGTTCACTTGTGTACGCGCGTGCGTGTATGTACGCGGCGTACTTTAGGCTACGCGATGGATTGGCACACCATCGAGATAAAGACGGAAACCGCGAAAGTAATCCTCCAATTTTATCTTTTTTAATTACTTTGGACCAGCCAGCCTGCGTTGCGTTCCTTTTTCTCCTCGCTTTTACCCGTAATGTTCAGAGAGGCGGTCGATTAACCGAGTTCACATTGCACGATATTGCACCTCAATTGTCTTTCTGAATGTTACATTTAATATGCGCGCGATGGAATTCCAGTTGTTGAGCTTTTTTGTTGATTTTTGTAATATTTTTATATTTTATCCGATTGTGGATTCGACCTTCAATAATTCCAATCGTCAATAATTGCCTCGATCTTCCATAACTTTTAGAGTAGTGAGTTTCAACTCATGAAATATTTTTATATCCTGCAAGGAAAAGGATCGATTTTTTCACTTAAGAAACAGGAATACCTTCGTCAAATCTTTATAGTCCAAAATTCTTACGAAAGATACCGATACTTCATTTTATCGATCTAAGATCGAAAGATTCTCATAAAGGCTCTCATTCCTGCCATGAAAATTCGTCACGCGTTTGATCTCTCATTATTTCAAAAATATAACAGCATTACGATATTATACGGTGCGAAACGATGGAATTAAGTCATCGATATTAAGATCTCGACGAAATCCCAGGCATTCGTGCACGCCACGAAAACATGAACTTACCTCTGCCTTAATAACAATCATTGAACCTTAAGGAGCCGGTAAGTACAAAATATAGCCTGATATTCCTGTAATTCACAGACACGTTGAACAACGACCCATTATTTAACGACTCGACGCCCACTTAAATACCATGGGTATTTAAAAAACCGTAGGATTTCGTGAATTTGGCGTGAAACGCTCAAACGATTCAGTAAAAATATTATGGAGCCATAGCAGCAACTTTTACTTTCTTGGAAACGATGCAGGAAATACTGTAAGGTGTTCAATTGATGAAAGATTTGACCATTGAACATTATAAATAAAGATAATATTAATAATATTCAATTTTATGCAACAACTGTAAAATTTTTAGAGGGAAATGGTATGGTGTGAGAATGCATTAACAATCGAAAAAGAAATTTTTTATTTTCTATTACTTTGAAAGTCTGCAGAGCAAAAATTTCTTGAACAAGACGAAGATCCATTAAGGTTCTCGACTGGCAAAGCAATCTTAAGTATGATAATTTTTATCAAAATGTTATGAAAGATTTCGTACGACACAATTTTTAGTGAAGTTTATAAAAGTCTTAAATTGAGACACCCTGTATAAGGAAATTCGCAATTTCGTGGAAATCTAAGAACATAAAAGATTTCATAAAAATTGAATTTCACCAGTTAACAAGTCCTTCTTGTTAGATCATGTTCACCTATTCTTGAAACACCGTGTATACACCTCATTAACACCTAAATAGTTAACATCAGGGTTAAATTAAGAGGCTGTCCTTTGGAAGCCCGAGAAACGATATAAACAAGTAACGACGAACTAATGATTCGAGGAGTCAATTAAGGTGAATTAAACATCACCGAAAGAAGTGGAAGTTGAAGCCGAGTATACGACATGAAAGCGTTTCTATGCCGCGTGTCGTTCCACCAGTTTATTGTCCTAAACGACGCGACATCGTAGATTAATCGGGATCCCCGGCTCGTCCATCGGTTTTTCTCGTGCACAGGTAAGAAAAGGATGGAGGAAAGTGGCCACGGTAGCACGTGCACTGGGCCAAGAGCGGTGGAAGATGAAGGGTAAGACAAGGGAGAAGGAGGGATGAAGAACGACGGACATGGTGGCGTGCGAACAGCAGGTGCACGACCTCTTCATGAAAACCGTCGGGCTCCTCAAACCTTCTCTCTCCTCTTTCCCTCTCGTTCCACTGTCCATTTCTTTCTTCGTCGATGATCGTTCTCGTTGGTCCATCGTCCCCGTGCCAACCACTTCCGAATCTTCTCGTAATTAATGGCACCCGAAAGAAGCAATCTCCGATGACACTGCCACGAATGATTACAACAAGCCTCAGCTGAAAATTGTCCTCTGTACATGGACCGATGATTGGAATTTAATAAACGAGTTATTCATTATTTATTCATGAAATTGGCTCTAATTGTAAGTATCCGGATGTTGTTCGATAAGTTCGATAATGGGAATTTTGAAAAAGCGAAGTAATTCTTTTTTAGTGACATTCATCTTAATGAGATAGGTTTGATACATTTCTCGAGGGACAGGTGATGAAAGGGGTGAAGCTATGCTTGCATATAGGGAGGTTCAGTGAACTACCAGCACTATAAAATAAATTTATCATTCTATTCAAAATTTAATCAAATTAGAATCAGGATATCTATACAATCATTAAATAGTACTTCGCATGGGTTTCACATGGGTTTTAGCTAGACACCCTGGTAATAGTATTAAAATTTCAAAATCTCGAGAAAAAATAGGGCCGAAGTTTAAAAAGTAGAAATTTCATTATTCTGAAACGTTAATTAGAGCTAACTCTCCTTGGTAATTGCACCAATCTATGGAGCTAGAAATGAAAAATCTAAAGTGGAAAATATTATTCCTTGAAAAAACAGAAAACATTAAAGTGGATTAATTGCAGAAGGTATAGCCGTGTCAGAGGAAGAAGCAAGCGAGAAAGAAAGTGGAATATCCGAAAGTGGGGAGTGGAACGGTTAAGAGAAGGGAAAGAGAAGCAGGGCGCGTGCCATTGCTTATTAACTTTTTTTTCTTTCTGACGTATATATTGGATCTTTTTACTCGTTCGTCTTCTTTTTATCAACGCTTTCGCAACGCTTTTTCGAACGGCGAACAGGGGACGGAGAGTAACCTGGGTAAATTCGATTTCTTGCCGGTCTTCGGCTGCTCAAATTCACGTTACAAGGACACCGTTTTAATGAAAATTTATATCATCAGACGAGAGGCACGCTTAACGGTCGAAACGATTACGGGTTTTGCTAGCGGCGCAAGTGAATTTGCCAAAGTATGTACATTAATAATTTCCTTCATTTATTCTTGCTACGTTTCTCTTTATGGCTCGTCGGCACGATCATGCTACAAGTGCTCGACGTTCTTATGCAAACTTTCTACTTTGTGCTGTTTCACGGGGAGAAATTTACTTATATCCGATACAAAAATTTCACCTCCTTGTATTTCGTCACTATTACCTCCCCTTCATTTTAATTTCACGCTTTATATCTCACACTTTATATTCTGTACTTCATACTTTCTGCTACTTGCTTCATCTGCTAACCAAACAACTGAATCATTTCGTTGATCAAACTTAATGCGCCTCCGTACTTTTTTGTTAAATCTCTGCTCGTGTATCGAGATGTACAGGGTGATTCAAAATTGATAATACAAACATAAAGGGGGTAATTCTTTTTGAAAATCATTTTATAGAAAAGCTGATAACTACCAAGAAATATTAATAACCTTCTAATTCAATTCTAATTTAATTTTGTATTTCATATCATCTTCATTTTCTAAATTTTATACTGTTCCCTTAAAAATTATTCTTCCAATATGTGAAACTCCTACGTGTGTTGTATGTTTGGGTCATGGTTGACCCAGACTCCGCCTTTCAAGGGTTAATAGAGTTAAAAATAAATGCACTCCCTAAATTTTTGTTATTTCATAAAAACAGTAGAAAAATAATATTTCTATATGGAATTAATAAAAAAAAATATTTGTATGCAAATATGAATTCTATATGATTTTAAATGAAGTGGACCTAAATTAGTTCATTCGTTCCATGTTAGTCTCAATCTATAGTTTTAAGCGTTTTATTGTATTTCTGAGACTAAAAATTGGGGAGTATATTTATCGCACAAAAACCGAATCAAGCGTACTTATTTTTCTTCATTTAATTCACTTCTTTCGGCGTCTTTCGTTTTCCCACTCTCGCTCGCTCGTGCGCGCGCGCGAACTTTTTTTCATGTTTTTATGCACTGCTCGTTTTTCCCTTCCGAAATATAATTGGCGGTGCGATGCACCTGTCTTCCCCTCTCTCACAACCCCACCGCCCTCTTCCCTCTGCCTTCTGACCGCTTCTTGTACTGCAACTTCTCTCCAGCTTATCCCACGATACCACGACTTCCACGTATTCCGGCGCGTGCCACGTTTACTCGAAATACGCTTAAACCAGCCGTGGAGGTAGGCTAACAGAAAATTAGCACGATAGAAAAACTCTGAAACAGTTATCAAACTTCGATGCTCGGCTACCAGAAGTACCAGTGGTACAAGAATCTCTAACCTGCTTCGATTTCATAGATGAAAAGCTTAATTGGCTAATCAGAGGGTAAAAAATAATTTGTTGGTATAAAGATAGTAATGCTACTGGTTCAATTCGAAAAATAAACAAAGTTGTCAAAAAAGCCTACATATATAGATTGACAGAAGGTATTGGATAACAAATCTTAAAATTATTTATTTTTTACTCCAATTTTATATGAATAACATTGATATTCATAAATATAACGTTACACTTTTTAAGTCAGGTTTCAGCCAACATAATAATCCCCTTAGGCTTCATTGATATTACATACTTTCACACGAATTAACCATGGGTTATAATTATAAACATATAAACTATAAACGTCACACGTTTTATTATACAAAGATTTTATCTAAATATTATCATTAAATTTTGGTGCAAACTTTTTGAACAACCCTATACTTTATCCGATATTTATTAAGGAAACGTATTATAATTATAAAAGTAGGTTTTTGTTCATAAATTGTTACAATGAAAATGTGTATTATTTTTAACGTATGTAATGATATTTCGCATAAATGATTTAAGGTGTTGAATATTAATATCAGCCATGAATGTGATACAATGTACCTATAGTCGAAGACGCCGCAGTCTAGATGTATGTGATTATGATTGAATTAATGTTAATATTAAATAATTATATGCAAGCGGCCGTTTGTGCGTGCGTACGCATACATAATTCACGGTCTGGTTCGTGGATATGGGGAAAAGGGTCGGTGGTCCGCTGGAATCGAACACCGTGTCGATGGTATCACCGAAATACTAATAACGACAACGCGACTTATTTATTACGTCTATCCTTCATTCAATATTTTACTTCTTTTGTACGTTTCGAGGTACATACAACCTACATTCGGGAGAAAGAAGAATTAATTACAGAGGAACGTTATTCTTCTTGGAACTCTTGAGAATTTTGCAAATTCTTAAGCAACGATGAAAAGTAGGTACGTTAAAATAAATTATAACTTTAACAAAGAAAATTTTTAATGAAATATAACGTCTAATGATAAAAAATTTAATGTGTATTACAAAAAAAGAAAATTAAATTTTAACCCTCTGATGGCGGACCAGGGAGAGAGCTACAATTGACCTAGTCTCCACTGTTCAAGGATTATTAATGAATTACACGAAGTTTTATATTTTACTGAAACTAAAATTAATTTATAGTGTCTTAATAAATAATTCCGCAGGGAAAAATATGAACGCCACGAATATTATGTTCTTCTTTTTTTTTTAAATGAATTTTTTCCATAAATATACATAATAGCTTTTGAAATATATCAGTCTGTATTTATTTTAATTTTCACGACGATTGATTTTAATGCATTTTTACCCTAAATTTTGAAGTAGCTATGCATTACAATCTGAAACCAATGCAAATGCCAATATCAAAGACAAGTAATCTTCGACTGGTTTCTTTATCGAAAGTGATCAAAGAAAGATTCGAACCGTTCAGCGCGAAAGAAAAAGGAAAGTTCGCTGTCAAAATTCGACGAAAGGTGGTAGATCCTCCGTAAGAAATGGGTATCGCCATGACACGATCGAATCTGGACAATAAAAGATCGAAGGTTCGCAGAGGCCAATCGTGGAAATAAATCTCCATATCTGACACGAGGCGGAATAGATCGACGCTTTTCTATGAAAACTCCATGGAAGAATACTCCTTGGCGGGGTACGGAGAGGGTGGGGTGACAGGAGAACGATAGAAAACGAAGAGGGAGGGGTAAGCAGAGTTTGGAGGAGAATGGAACCTGATGATTTCTACTTCGCTATGAAAGAAACCCTGCACGAGCCGTTGAGGGTAGAGAATGAAACGCCGTGAGTTGAAGAGAAATGACAGGGTGGCAGAAAAGGAGGAGAAAGCTACTGGAAGAAGCGGTTCATCGTTCGTAGCACGGGGACCGTCTCGAATCCATCTCTTCAAAGAGATTCCTTCGATGGAAAAGAAGAGGAACCCTCGTCGAGGCTGTTGCCCGTTTCTAACTCCCTTTCCCGCTCTTTTCGCTGTTTCCGAAGAAAAGTATCGTTCGATTCGTTCAATTGATACCTTAAGAACGTAGAATGAATCCCATTTCTGATTTCAAAGATGTTTTTTCTAGTATACAAAATGGACCAGTAAGTATGTACTATTATCTCAATTGTTTTCTGAACTATTCATTGCTAGTTAATTAACCCTCGTCCAGAGGATACTCAATCACTTTGAACCAGTTGGGGATCGTGGCTTGAAATCGTGGGAAGCTGCAATTTTTGTACTACAATTTTGTAAAATTATGGTAAAAATTGAAAAAAAATTAAATCTGAAAAAATATCGTTTATCATCGATAAAATTAAGAAATATATTTATATATCGAGAAAAATTAGGGGTGCTGCGGTTCTAGAGATCCTATGTAAAATATATAGAACGAGTCACCTCACTTAATTATCTCCATTACTAATTAAACTATGAGCAGTAGTAATGATTTAAAAATATTTTTTAAATGAAGAAATTTTGAAAATGCTTCAACAATTTGATTGAAATTTTGAAATCATTTTATTATGTTTTAATTTTTTGGAAATTATCAGAATACATCACGTTGCAAATGAACAAACTAATGCAAACAGAATGCATATGTTACAGGTAATGATTAATTATAATTCGTTATTTACCAAATATGCTTCGAAACACGTGTTTGATCTTAAGATTAAACGGAACGAGGGGATCAGAGGAATTCAGTCAGGTCGAGATACCTCCGTTTCGTTGTGATTTAATCCGCAAGGACGATGCTTGCGTAGCTGAATCAACTTCCGCCGTTGCCTTCGCGATATTCTTCGAGCGCGATTTGTCAAGTTCGACCGGGCTACCGAGCTTACGAGAAACGAATGTTGGAAAACGAGATTACAGGTATCAATTTTGCTTTCCTTATTTGAGTCTGGCCCACAGTCTTCAACGGCCAGCTGCCCGTTCCCCGTAAAAAAAAGTTCAATCATCTCAGCTCGATAAATGCAAAATCGCTTGCAACAGAGATGTTACTGTAACATAAAATAATAATTTACAATCGTACACCCGATGTTTCTCCTGATTCTCATTTGAAAGTAAGACATTCAACAGTATTATTACATAAAATATATGTTTATTAAGAAAGTTATATAAATGTTACAGAAACGTGTTATCTTCTTGCTGGGATGAATACATTAAACCAAAATATTCGTTATTCGGATCCAGAAGCTTTCTTAATTTTTCTTCCTTTAGAAATTTTAGTATCATAAATATTACAGATTTTTATAAAGTCACTTTTATACTTACCTTTTGTATAAGAGGGAATTGTTCCTTCCTTAAATTCAAGAATCATCATGGAAATTAAAAAAAAAAGATATTTGATGCATTCTTGCTGTAATTAAATTTTAAAGCAAAAATATATAATTAATCTTAGTTTTTAAATATTTATCGAATTCAAGAATTATTTATCGATTGACTGAAAAATTATTTATCCACTAAAATCTAATAACATAATTAATATTTAATTAATTTTTTTTATTTTCTATTTCTTTTCTTTTATTAAGCTATTGCATTGAAATGGTTATTTAACTTACCAAATTTCTATTGGTTACCAATTTTGTTAAAGATAATATTAATATAACTAGAATAAAAATAATAACTTGAATAGGTTTTCACAAAAAACGACAGACAACGAAATGTACGTTACTCTTTAAAATAAGAATGCCTTATCTTAACAAAAGTATATCAGCTACGTCATTTTGTATGTACCTTATTTATACCAGTATGCATTTTATAATACGGTATGTACTTACATATATGCATATACATATGTACAGTTGGTCTATTGAACAAAACGATCGAGTCCGGACGAAAATAAGAGGAGAAACGAGAAACCCTTTTGAGTTGTATCGGCGCATAAAATGATAAATTAGGTATGCATACGCGACTAATGCATACGCACGCAGTACGGAGGCATATCAGGGCGAACCGGCAAGGGCTAATCCCAATTTGCATCCCCGAATTTCGACTTGATCCAGAAACCTGACTGCTCCCCTGATTTTCGGCATTCAGGTGGCATATGTCGCCCCTACCGAAACTTACGCTCGAAACGTATGCCGATACGAAAACCGTGATCCGGCATAACTGCACTGATCTCGCGCGGTGACACAGTGATCCTCAATCTAGCCAAATTCATTTTGATTTTAAATCATGCATTAAGAAACGAAATTTTGACAACCCTTAAGCAACCTCTACGTATACTACGAGATGATATCTGATAATTGCAGAAAAAGTTTTGGTAAATATGGACTGAAATATTATAATAATATTTTCTATATTATAAACAATTTGTCGATAAACATTTGTAACACTGTTAGAAACTTCCGACATAGTAAAATTTTTTTTAAAATAAATTTCTGAATTGAAAATATTATTCTTGAAAGTTAAAAAAAGAATTATGCAAAGAAGGGTTAATACTGGTATAACTTGCTGAAACACGTACTGGACAGATAACTCAACACCGGTGAACAAATCACCCTATTTCAAGGTACCTTGTACCTGATATTTCCACACTTAACAACCCTTACATATTGTCCGTCGTATTTCAGAAAATTTCGATTCGCTCATCCTTAATTTTATCGTCCGTTTTGTATACGTATCGTAATCGTGAAAGGGATGTTCCACGTTAGCTAGGTAACTTTCTGCAGCTCGCGTCCGAAACGATGGAAGAGTAACGTGGACTCAATCAAAAAGTTCCCCGCTGCATAAAGGAACTGTTACATTCGATTTACATAAAGAGGCGGTTCTCAGCTGGATCCATCATATGACGGGGTGCATTTCAGAAACCATGATGAATCAATGGTGAATAGAATCTGCATTATTAACCAAAGGGTAACCGTAGTAACGATATAAATTTCTTCGCACGGTATCATCGTTAAATAATCGCGTATTGGCGGAATCGTAAAAATCACAGTGGCGGTTAATTGCTTGATAACCACTGGCCTCGTGCGAACACGCATGTGCAGGCACTCGCCCAGATAAATGGAGGGTTGCGTGGCACCCCTCGCGCACGAGCGTGTTGAACAGAAGAGGACGGACGCGGGGAAAGAAAGAAATATGAAGTGGAACGGGGAAGGTGAGAGAAGGATGGAATAATAGGAGAGAGAGAGGAGAGGAGCGCTGGTGCGAACGCACGGGGTCGAAGACACAAAAGAATAACGTCGCATGCCACGGGGCTGAATCCACCCCTAAAATTCACCCTCCTGCGCTTCTCTCACGTGTGCAAGGTTGCCTTAACATTGCAATGCACGATTTCAACGACAGACTGCAAGTATACGTGCACCGTAAAGGAAAGAATGGAACTCGTTTACCGACAGTTTATCGATTTTCGACATTCGACGAATTTGTTGGTCCGCTAGGAAAATGAAATTTTTGCGAGATGTTAACTATTTTTGAATTTCGGGGAATTTTTGCGAGGTGTATCAGTTAATATTGGTTTTGGTACCCTATTCCTTTTAAGAAATTCTAATTTTATCTTAAAGGAAGCAGCTATCCATTATGTAATTTTAACATGATCTAGCAAATTTTATTTCCGAAAAAGGAAATGCTACGAAATTATATTGCAACTCAATAAATTATTTTTAAACAATTAAAATTAAGTGCATCTTCGCGAATCCAAACACGAACAGAGGTTCATCGGTATCCAATGGTATCTATTGAAAATAAGATTCCACAAGTGGTTGTCAGCGAATGAGAGAACCACTGTGCACGTGGCTGATGGGTGCACAGGGTGGTTGGATGAGTCTGAGGATATTTTTGGGGTGGGCAACAGGCGAGAGCACTCTACGTAGAGGGTGCCTCGGGCTTTTTTGGATCGGGTCGCTGAGCGTACGATTGAAAGAGGAGAAGCAAAAGCGAGCGAGAGAGGTAGAGAAGGAAGGAAGGAAGGACTAAAATCGAACGTGGCCAAGTCTGCTGGATGGAGGGGAGTTGGAAGGGAACAGAAACCATCTGCCCGCATATGTTATGCTCCATGGATATTGGACGCAAGCCATAAGAGAGAACCGCTCACTGGAAACCAGGAACTGACTATCTGTCCGGCTAGCGAAAGGAAGTCGGAAGCCACGAACCCCCTGGGACACTAGGAAACGAGTATTTTCGTAATTAAGAAACGTGGTTCGAAGAAAAATTAGGGAATTTTACAGCCGTCCAGGGGTGATTCGGTTCCGTTCCCTGTTCGTGATTTCTGTTTCACGTAACCTGAGAACAGGATTATGTTATTAAGTTAACGAGATTATTATAATTATGTAAAGTAAGAGATAGAAGAATGGTAGGGGTCATCAAAGATAATTTTTTTTTTTATTTATGTAAAAATGTAATTGCAATAATTGCTTTGCAAATGACACTTAGAAATTAAAAGTTATCAATATATTAGCAATATTGACTAACAATCACCACAATTATTTAATTAGTTATTTAATGAAAGCAATTGTATTTTCGATGAAGCGTCGATTCGATTGTCGTTGGAGTACCGGTTAATTTCAGCGAATCCAGGTGCAAGCCACTCTCACCTGCGTTACGTCGAGGTACCTGCAAGTCACCACGTACGAAAGTGCATTTCACTATCGACGTCGTTGATGAGTAAACAGCCTTCAAATCAGTGCAAACGGCAGGAACCCGTTAATGACTGTTACATAAAACGCGATCTTTTTATTATTTTCCTTGATATTTTGTTTACATGTTCTCTGAACTTACGTAGAGTTACAATTCTAGAGAACGATTTCTAATTAATATGCATACAATAATTGAATTCGTTAATTTGCAGTATTACTGCGTTTTATAATAATAATGTCGTGTCCAACAGAAGGGTTGTTATTTTGCATCGTCGTACCTGCCCTTGTGTGCCCTTCGTATTTCCATATTTATGATATATATTTAGAATAGAAGGGTGAAAGTCAAAGTAGAACGCAATTTCTTCGCCCTTTGTTGAACGATTGAATCTTAATGAAGTGTAGAAAAACAAGCAAGCAACAATTACATGAGCAGCTTGCAATAATATAGTATAAATTCACTTTGAATTTATTAATACCATATGTTGTGGTTTTATGCATAATATCTTAAGATATTGACAACTTCCCCTAATCTATTTCTTTTTATTTTTTTAAATAAAATATAACTTAAGACGCTTTCAATTCTTACGCGCTCGATATCACCAGCAGCAAAATGTCGAATCACGCAATATCGCGTGCTCGATCGTCAACGCTGTAAGATATTGACAACTTCCCCTAATCTATTTCTTTTTATTTTTTTAAATAAAATAATATAACTTAAGACGCTTTCGTCCTTTCAATTCTTACGCGCTCGATATCACCAGCAGCAAAATGTCGAATCACGCAATATCGCGTGCTCGATCGTCAACGCTGTAACTTTCGCTGACACTTGAAAAACTATTATTCATGAAGAAATCTATTTTAATTTCTATTTCGATAGCCTTTGCGTATGCTAGGAATTCCAGCTATTCGGTTCACCATCTGATCCTAGAAACCTAAATTCTAAAACAAAGTCATACCTATTACCAATAATACCTTCGGTTACAGATCAGTTAGGGCATCTCTTTAACAGGAGCACGCGTACCTCTGTTAACCCGTAACCGCAGGTTTAATTGAAGTAACCGGAGCGTACGCTACCCAAGTATGTTCTCGAACATTCCAAAATTTAAATATCTGAAAGGATCCAGCATGCATCGTCGATCATATGTTTCACGAATGACCAACAGGAGCAACCCTTATCCCAGCGTCTGGGTTCCCTTTAAACTCTCCGAAAGGAAGGACGATCATCGCATTGTCGTGAACGAAACGAGATTCTGTTTGGTGGAAACGGCACGCCAAAGGGCAGCTGGTCTCGCGTCAGACATTTCAGGCACACGAACGAAGCGTGTCTGAAAGGTTCGTCTCTCCCTTTCTCTCATTCACCCCTCAGTCTTTTTCCAACGACGTCTGATACGACATCTTTCTTCAGCACATGTGACAACGATACTCGTTCCTCGTCCTGCTTTCTTATTCCAACCGCAGGAAAGTGGGCTCGGTTGAAAGAAGACGGACGATACGGCGGCCACGCTTCGGCCACGCGACTCCAATCGATACGGGAGTCTCTCTTTCTTGTACCGTGCGGTTGTAACTCGTAAGTGGACCCTGCGGCACTAGGTGATCCTCGATAACAGTTGACTCGGGACTTCTTCTTGGTAAACCGGATGAAATACCGTTTCTTTAATATACGTTAAAGTAGGAACGCGCGTGAGCCGCGGACATTTCGGTCCCGCGGTACTAGCAGCTGACCCGGCCATGTCTACTGTCCAGAATGGTGACAAATTTCTCGCGAACACCCTTTTCAAGAGTGTTACCTGAAGAGTAGGCTACCTTTTTAAATTTATGCCATGGATTGCTATTAATTCGGTGAATATAATTAGGAGACATAATCCCAGTGATGGATTTAGCACGCATAATCTGAAGGGTGTGATATTTCTGATATCGGTAGATCTATCCAAATGGGTTTGGAAGTTTTAAAAGCAATATGAAGCCTCCACTTCCGCAATGTCTTTGCAAATTTAATGTTGTAACACCTTTAATGTTGTTGTCGCGTAATTAACACCACCAAGTGTAAAGTTAGTAATAAGCTTGTTTAATTATTGCCTAATTTATACTCAATATTTATTCTTCGTCAGATTTGAAGATTTACAGAGGTATAGTAATGAAAATGATCCGAGTTAAAAGTATCTGGACTGACTTTCAGCAGCAGAACCACGAGGTCTGGGTTCTCTTGATTATTATCATTAGTCACGTACCCTTGCAGAATTTTGTCGCACATGCGTCATGCTTCTTCGTAGAAGGCTGGCTTTTGCTTCGCGGTGGTATTTTCGCTGGAGGTGTAAAAAACTCGCGTTAGATCCGTTGGTGCGGATTAAACCGTATAGTTCCGACTGCACCGAGCAAAAAATCATGCCTCTTCTGTTCCTTTTGCGGTCGGACAAATCCTGGGAGAGGAAACACTTCAGATTTTTAGCTTCTTCGTGTTCCAGTTGTTCCGACCAATTATTTCGACGAAATAAAATATCACGTGCCTCCGCCAAACTCGTAAATAGTTCATCAATTTTTCTGACCTTATTTGAAGACATTAGAGATATTTTAATATAATGAAATACAAAAAAATGTGACGCATATAATTATTAATTATTATAACATTTGGTAAGTTGATAGAATAGTTCTTTTCATACAGCACATAATACGTTGTTTGAAAAATAAATGGTTCACTTTTCCAAAAGTTCAATCCGGTTTCCATCAATTCACCCTTGATTCGCAACGCACTTACACACAATCCCCTGCACTTCGCCCTACATACCTACGTAGGTGCGTTCTATTCAACTAGGAAAATGTGATTCTATTCCTCCCCTTTTCCCTTTCGTACTATGAACTCTGAATGCCATTTACATTGTGCAAAATTATACGATCACCCTGTTCAATTTACCTCCCCATGTGTATGGAACTAAACCATACCGTTTGGTTCACAGATTTTTCATTGTAAACGATATCCTTCTATATTTCTTCTACAGAAATGTGACGGAAAGATTGCTGTAATATTGTAATAAACAAATGTGGCATATTCATTTATGTAATTAATTTTTTAAATTTTAGTACAATTGTTTTATTTAGTGTAAAACATATGTAGAATAATAAGTTCATTTATTTGGTAAGATATTTAATTTGTTAATTATGAACAGCCACTGTATGGGTATTCAGGAACCATGGGTCCTAAACAATATAGTTAATTTCGAATATTGACAAAAGGGTTAAGGAAATTCCCATCGCTTTCAGCAGTTTATTCTTCAATCTTTTCTTTTTTTTTCTTTTAAATTGGTTGTAATTATTAAGGATGAACTCACCGGTTAGCATAATCTGTTGCATCTTTACCGTGAAAATGGTCGCGATGGAAAGCACTGCGGGAGCTTGAACGGTGAAAAAGCGCTAATGGCATGACGAGTTGTTTCGACTAGGCCGTGTCAAGGGACTATGAGAGTAGTCGACGGGGTCCTAGGCATATACAGTATAAGAGGGAAAAGGGACGGATAAAGCGAGGCGGAAAGGGGGTGGGCCGGTGCGGGCCCTTTGTTAGGGCGCGTGCCCTTGCACGTGTGCAGGACCAATGCCTACGCACTTCTGTTACGCACTATGCGACCGAGCAGGGGCGGATTTCGAAGCTATAAATTTTTTTTTCTAAATCGCTGCTGCCACCTCTGCCAAACGTTGCTTCTGTAGGTACCTTGTTAGAGCAACAAGTAAAATCTGTGCCTGAAATTTTCTATATTCTGAAACTTATAATATTTTAAAAGAATTTCAGGTAATAATTATTGATATTTATAGTTGGCAACTTGAAGAAGCGCAAAAATTATTAGTATAAAAATATACCTTTATTATTAGATAAATCGTAAATTATCTTGCAGAAAATTAAGAGTTTCTTCAATTATTATTTCTCGGTAAAGAAGAGGTTTAATATTTCCGAGAGATATTATTTCCGTGGGTGCGAAATGGTTTACACGTGGCATTAGTTAACCGAATGCTTTGGTCGTACAAATAGTGATTTATGAATGAACAGTGTGGACAGTAATCTTCCTACTTCCGCGTAACTTTCCTATGCGTGGGAAAGAGATTTGGTTAAAGCGGAAGGTTTTAGAATTCTCAAATTTGGTTCAATCCTGTAAACCATTATTTAAAAAATTGTTTAATATTGTAAAATAAAATTCCTCTTGTAATAAAATTTCTCACCAATAACCCCCCAAAAAATTAAATAAATCCAAATACACGCGTCGAAGCTCGAATAATAATGTCAATAAAACTGCATAATATGTTGATCTTGCGTTGCCGATCCGCCAGCAAATAAAGAAAATTCAACAATTTCTAAAGAAGAGACCGACTAATTCCTGCCATCGTGAACGTCGAACGTCTTGAAGCTGAAAAAGGGAAAAGAAAACGGAATGGAAAAGAATTTTCAAAGGTAACAAGCAGTCGAGTAAAGAAGGGTCTTTCAATAAATTATTATCATCCGGATTTACGTATCCAGACAAACGAACTCGAGAATTCGATCGGCGTTTCGCAGCCTAAGGCCTCGTTCACACCACGTGTATATTACGGAATCTCGGTATTAAACGGAAAGTATCGGTACGATTATTTAACTGTTCGGTGCTTCTGATAACTTTATACGTTTCTGCCGTTTCAGTTTATCCAGCACGAACGAGAACGCGTTCGATTCCTTTCCCCGATACTGTTGCAGTACGGTTGACAATACCAGCGAAGGATTTCAAAAGTTCGTCGGTGTGCATAATCCTCAGAAAGTGCAGCATCGTTCCTCGTGCGCTCGTTTTTTCCCCCATTGCATTCGCTACGAAGCAGAGAGATTAAAGATTCTTCCGCGAGGAGGGTCCATTGGATCCGACTCTCTATATATATTTTGTATTATATATTCGTCGGGGACCCCACTTTCGTCCTAGGGTCTACTTAGCCTCCCTGCTTTTCGCTCCGTACAGGACGTGAACTAGATCTAGATCGAATCTGTGTCTTCGTCTCGGGGCATGACAAAAAATAACTGGCTGGCTATTGCACGAAATTTACGGTACACAGGGTGAGACAGTAACTTTGTTCACGAGAAATACTTTTGCTATTTTTAGAGGCATCAAAATGGAGGGATGATCTCTTCTAGGTTTGATCCACTAATGAAACCATATTCGTTTCTTTTACACAGGTTGATCCTTTAGAACACTTTATTTAAAGAAGTGTTGAAATATAATGCAAAAGGAAATTATTAGTTTTAATAATTTTAAAGTAAAATCATACAAGGGCAGGGTTTCTATAAATTTTAAATTTTTTATGTTTCGGTAAATTTTTGCAATTTAATGACCCTCTTTATTAGGGATTTTACCTTTTGAGCACCAACCTAAATGCAATCAAACAAAAGGGTTAAAAAGTAGAAGATTTAAGCTTTAATTTATTTTTAGTTTGAATGAATTTTAATAAATACTAACAAAGTTATTAAAGTTTTAATTTCACCAGTGCACAAGTGTTGCATAAAACCGTTGTTTTTTTAAGAAAAATTTATTTTCAAATACACGAACCGAATTCGCATAAATTGTACTGTTGGACCCAATCGCAAATTATTATTATAATGAGGGAACCGTAAGGGATTGCAAGTTGTCCGTATATTTCACACTATAAATTGAATCGTGCCCCGTCCCCCCACCTCATTATACAGGGTTGGGTTGTGCTTTCAGGCTTAGGTATACAGAATATAAACTGGATCTAGGCCAAATCCCAATGAACCTTTCGTTCCTGTTATACAATCGCGAACCCTTCGATGAATTGTGAGAAAATTTATTTGATGCTCTTCTCTTTTTTTTTCTTCTTCTTTTAAATCGCAATTTACCAGTAGAAGCTACCGTTACGCTGTAATTTACAGTTTTTGGGTTCTATAATTTCCGTTTGGAACACCCGGTATATGCAGGAAAAGTATGATTTATTATACCTTGTAAATCGGTTGATATATTAGTTCTTCCAGGAAAGAACCAGTAATTTTATGTCGAGAATATTGATGAAGCGTTCATGTAGTTAATTTCTTTAAATTTTAAGCTTTAAATTTATATGCCATAAGTGACATTTTAAGGTACTTTTATGTCATCAAATCATGTTAGACTTTCCATGTTTCATAATGTGAGAAATTTCATTTGTTCATATCGATTGTTAGATTATTAGTATACTACTTAATACAAACAAAGGTTCGGTGTGTTTCTCTTAAAAATGTGTGAAAATTTCCGAATACGGTTAAACATTTATACATCGTAGTAGAAATTCTATTTTAAGCGTGGAACAGTACCGGCCTTCGCGAGTGCACCGCCCCGAAACACGAAACTTCCGTGGCGAACCGAATGTCACACTTCCTGTTCTACTCTATGAAACATTGAACGCAGAAAAAAAGATTTAATGAATTCGCTGCACCTTAGATTTCATTAACACATGGCATGTTTAATTCATTTCAAACTCACGTTTCATTAGATAATCAAACATTCAATCTACAAACTCGAATATACAGGATCTTCCAAAAGTGGTGGTTCGGATCTAATGAGGGTGAGTTTGGTTAAAGAAATAGATAAAAATTATAGTATACATTTTTTTGCAAATAGCTTTATGTTTGAAAGAAATCATTTTTAAAACTAATTAACCACATGCTTAAACTTATAAGCATTACTATGTAAGAAAAATGTATTTAAAAAAACATGTAATTTTTATAAACTGTTGTTGATTTTGTGAATATCAATAACTGCATAGTTTATAAAAATTAATGTTGTTCACCCTAAATGTTTAAAAGAACCTGATAGGTGCTCATCTTCGATTCGATCTGATTTTCGAGCACTGACAGATGCTTTAGAAAACTATTTCCGTTCCGTTCTACGCAACCACCATTGTTGCACAAAGGGATGCACGAAATCGGATCAGCGAAATAATCCTTTCTGTCTGAAATCTTTTTGGCGAGGGAATCGTGAAATGTAAACTCGGGTAAGTGTGCAACCGGCTCTGGAACTCGAAAATGGAGATCACAAAACGCATTTCTTCAGCTTAAATATCTACACGCAGGATTTACATAATCCGCGATTGACAGAAAAACCAGATTATGCATGCTGGAAGAGATTTTTCAATACGATCGATCCAACTACCTTTATGACTGTTATTTACTCAATGAATAATATCCTCCTTAATCTGATTTTACTGACAATTATGCGTGCAAGAGGCAAAATAGGAGAAGAAAATCCCGAGGAATTTCCTTCTATATAAGAATATTACATAACAATAATGCTATAGTGCCATTCATACATTTTTTATTTGTTTACTCTAACTCTTTTGATAATATTTCATTATACATGTTTGTCATCATAATTTTAAGAATCTGATATTTGTGATTGGGTAAATTGAAAAATTCCTAATAACATAGTTGATGAATTTCTATGGAAATCTACGCGTCGCCCACATATGGCTGACGTGGCGCTTAATCTATTAACAGAGGAAAGGCTGGTGCATTCTAATTTATTGTACTATCTGTTATAGGCACTGGTTTGGAATATATTAAACGTAAGGTCAGCTTTATCTGCAAGGATGTACCACCAACAGTCATTTATACTTCCGTTTATTTAAAATGCCTCGACAAAGGCAAAAAGTTGAAGTGAAACAATTTCAACTTGTTTGATTCTTTCAAGAAGTTTATGGAAAAACTCTTTTTATAACTTAGCCTTTAAAAAAACCTCAAGTCATTTAGTTTAATTTAAAAAAATTTACAAGGGATGCTTTTTAGATCTGCTACTCTACTTCTACTTGAAGATTACTATCGTTCCAGTTGCTTTACGACATGCTCTCGAGTTTGGTTCTTCCATTATCTGAAAAACCATTTAGGAAAAGGGGTACGTTTCCCTATTAATTTGTATAATCGACGTTTCACGGTCTCGTCGATCGAGGACGCGTGCATAAACGAGGTACTCATCCATCAGGCCACCCTCGCAAATTTCCGGAACATTTCTATTACGCTACGTGCCCTGGGATTCACTTTCGCGGAGCTGTTGAAATAACAGGGCCCGGGTAGTCAAGGATCAACGAGCACGAATGTAGAACTCGGTGGCTGGCGCGCGCGTTCTCATCGTTCGTCCAATAGGTTCACCGAGATGGCTGGTTCGCGTACGCGCAGCCGCATAAAAGCATAGACGTATACGTGTTGAGGGAACACGCAACTGGCACACGCGCTCCCCCGGCATATGGCGCGCACGGTCCCCCTTTTCAATTCAGGGGGAGCAGAAACGAGGGGGCTGCGGCGCGTGCTCAAAATCCCCACCACATCTTCCCTCTTCGCACAACACGCGTTTCCCCCCCGCTCTGCTCTTTCGTCTCTCTCTCTCTCTCGCCCTTATGCTTCATCGGCGTACGAAGCAGCCCTTCGGTCTCGCTCTACGGTGCGGCAAAATGTTGAAACCTAACCCATCTATCGGATGTCCGCGCTCATTCTGAACGCGGACGCCATGCGGTGCGTAGCACGGAGGTCTGATCAGGAACGGGAGCTGCGTTAAAAAGTGAGACCGATGTCGGGTGCCGAGAAACTATCGGCTACGGTGTCGAAGAAACCCCGGTAGCTCGAAGGAATTCGGCTAGTTCGACCAGTTCATTAGCGGTGTGAGTTCAAATGTGAGAATTTCGCGTCCCGTGGGAGTACATTCCGGTGAAGCTGATCGTTTCATCGTCACGGTTGATACTGTGACCTGTAGATCCTGGAAAATCGTGATGTAATCGAAGTCTCAGACTGGTTCGGTTGCTTTCTTTGTCTGCTGGGACGAGCACTGTGAACGGCGCGTGCTTAAAATCCCCACCGTCTGTGCTCTCTACCCCTTTTTCACTGTGGTCGCTGCTAGCGTTTGTCCGTGTCACTTCGTGGCGTGGTAAAATAACGAACGGAAGGGTTTCGCTGCAAGTTCTGGAAACTGACCGCCATGCGGAAGGTGACACGGTGGCTTCAGCCGGAACGATGCCACTCCGATCGGTAGCGAATGTCGGGTGTCCAGAGTTTTAATGGAGCTACGTAGGTGATACTCGTGACACTCGCTTCGAACGTACTCCAAACGTTGAAGTTTTAAGAAATATCGAACTGTACACACGATCAGTGCCTTGTAATATTGAGGAATCTGTGACCTTAGTCGAACGACGAAAGTTGCTTACCAGTGCCTTACACAATATCGAATACAGATGAATCGATATGTAACAAGTGTTAAAACGTGAACGATGGTTATTCGTATCGTTATAGTTCGTTAAGGTCGTTTAGACTTCGCTGTTCGAAGTCGTTCAAGTGCTTTCCTTGTAAATAGAAGCATTCAACTGGTGCTATACGATTCCTTATGAAATATTGTGATAACACGACTCAGAGATCTCGATTCGGAACGTTGAAGAGGTGGATGAAGAATAGTCGATTCGATTTTTCTTGCTTCAATTCTGTCCGAAATCGACGACAGTCCGGAGATATCCCGACGAATAATTTCCAAGGAGTCGACGACCGTCGCGGAGAAGAATAGACGGTGACCTCATGCTTTACTTAAGCCGTTGTGACCGACAACGAGACAATTGGATCTTGGTTCGGGTCATCAGCTTCGTCGTTTGGTAGAGAAAGAGCCCATGGTCTATCGAAACCTTCCGAGAGATCGTAACAATCAAAAACTTATCATTAATAAAAAAGAAAAACAATTCATCAGTCATTGAACACACGCTGTTGTACCTGCTAAACTGTAAGAATCCCTAAAGTATTTAAGCGACCCCAGTGAAGGTACAAAACTTCGTTACAAATCTGTGCATAAACCGTTCCATTTAAGTTTACCATCCAAGTGATATTACAAAAGAATACAAGTATCATTGACAATCAACTTTGATGATCACCAGCAAGATATTCCGACCCAGATCTAAACGTCAAATCGAACAGCCTGACCATCTGTGTCGATGATCATCCTTGTCATCGAGGGGAGACCGCGTTTTATTTATAAGTCCACCAATTAGATTTGTCCTCGAAAGGCATTAGAGTCGATAAACAACTGGTCGACTTTGCTATTCTCACGACACAAATTAACTTTGGCGATCGCTACGATAGATCGCTCGTTTCATATCGCGAGTTAAATATTTCATCTCGACGTATATCGGTAGTTTGTTATTTTATTGAATGACAGAATCTAGCCCGGCGCGATCAACATGACTACCATGGGTGTCACTGTGTTCTGCAACAGGGTGCAGATCAACAGCAACGATCAGGAGCAACTGATGTTGCTTAGGACGTTGCAGGACAACGAGAGCAACATAATCGGCAATCAGCCTCACCTGATAGTAGCAAAGAATAATAACAACAGTAACCCCAGCCCGTCGATCGTTCTACCACCTTACGACCCATCCAGACTGAAGAAACACGGGAAGAACGGTCAACCGCCGCCGGTCGCCGTTGCCCGTAGGAACGCCCGCGAGAGGAATCGCGTTAAACAGGTGAACAATGGTTTCGCAACTTTGAGACAGCATATTCCCAGTCACATCGCTGCCGGTTACGGGGACCGTGGCAAGAAACTGTCGAAAGTGGAAACCCTGAGAATGGCCGTGGAGTACATTAGGGGACTTCAAAGGTTGCTCGCCGAAGCTGACGGGGTTGAATACGATTCGAATGCCGGTGCCGCACAGTGTATCCCTTCTCCCACCAGCAGCGTAGTTTCGTCGAGTCACAACGGATCCGGCGAGCGACTTATCCTTGAGGACGATGTTCTTGCCGTCGAGGAGGAGGACGGCGAGCAATTGGAGGAGGAGGATGATAATGGGAAGCAGAAAGCTACGTCTAGGTAAGTTTTTCTTTCGCTTTTCTTGCGACTTTCGTTGAATTAACGCGAGACACTCTTCGGATGGTTTAAGATGACGCTTTTAACGATGTTGCAGATTGTCACCTAATCGAACAGCTGTTACGTCCCCGCGTGATTATTACGCATCCTCGGTGGGCGACGAAGAGAACCTCGAACCGAGGACCGTACCGAACCCACAGAATTTCTCGAGGCTATCCCCGAACTCGGCGGCATCGCCACCCTCGGAGTATTACGGGCAAAACGAGGAGAACCTGGAACCTCAGATCCTGTCCCCGTACAGTGGCGCCGGGGACAGTGAAGAGGGTGCAGCCACTGTTTACGCGGCGAGTCCGGAAACCTTTTCCGGGGCTCTTTATTATAAGCAGGAGATCACCGAATCCGGTGAATTCATGGACGTCGTCAGCTGGTGGGAACAGGAGCAGGGCAGGCTGGTTCATCAGCAACACGCCCAACGCCTCACGCACGTCTAACAAAAGGTTGGTGTCTTATGCTTTACTACTGTCCTTCTGTGGTTTCCTTCTTTTTTATGGGCAACGGTTGGTAATATGGAATTGAACAACATGATTAATTTCACCCATTTGTTGGTTATATTATTGAAAGAAATTGTTGAATCATTTAAATTAAAGCTAAATTTTACCATTTTAGCAGATTTGAACCCTTAAACAACGAAGTTTGGGTCAATCCAGCCCTAAACTTACAAATTATATGTAAGGATATGAAAAAGTTTCATGTATTAGAAATTTAGAAAATGATACGAAACACAAAATTAAATTAAAATTGGGGCGCTCTTCATGGTCCGTCGTTGCACTTGGAGTATTTTTTTACATAATGGAATCTGGCTTTCTTTCATAGAGGTCTATTTATACAAAAATTATCAGAAATATTTTTTAGACCTTAAAATCACCTCAAAATGGTATATTTTTTAAATAAATTGCAAAATGTATTTTTCTGCTTTACATTTGTGTATAGTACAGTTTTAATGTTGCATTTCGACCCAAATATTTATTTCTATTGAAACAAGATTTTGTTAGAGGACCAAACAGTATTTTGGGAAGGGTCCACCCTGGCCCCTACTCTGTTACGTCAACGAGTTAAGCACGCATTACGATCGAGTAAACCGGATGAACAACAATAGAGTTCTCTCGTAACGTTGTTTCGCGTTCGTAAAACTCGCACGGTCCTCGTGGAAGAGTTCTCGTTCGAGTACTTAAAGTGGCTTGAAAGCGACGATGCTGTCGATTGGAGCGACGCACGTGACAGCTACTCCGGGGAAGCGTCGCCAAGTGGAAACCCGTGTTCGCTGTTTCCTCTCGAACACGTGCTCCCGAAAATAAACTTTACGCGCTGTAACCACTTTGCAAAGTGCGTGCCGACGTGACACTTGGACGCATCCTACGCTTGCCAGTTGAACACCCCAGGAAACATGTATCCAGCGATCACCCTGATCAATAGAAATTGAAAATGGTATACCAGCCCTTACAAAAAATTTTTTCAATTTTATATTATTCCATCGAAGTGTTGTTTTCTCGATATGTGAAAGCTTTTCATTTGATCGAGGCACCGTAGTGTACTTAATAATTTTGTAAATGTAGGTCGCGATTAACCCATCTCCACCGTTCAGGGGTTGGAAAAATGGGAAACGTTCCGGTTTCCTCCGATCTTTACTTTATTCGATCGGTCGTCGCGTGTTAAAGAGAGCAGTCTAGTGCAGACTGGCATTTATCTAGTGATAAGATTACACGAAAGTGTACTTACGCCAAAGAAGAAGCTGTTTTCTTGAAACGAACACGTGTCAGGGAAATTTCAAGTTCACGCTACCTTCGTGCCGTTTCGAAACGCTGCCACTGGAGGCAGAAACATCAAAAGCGGGCACCCACAAACGGAAGTGGTTCACGGTTTTGCCATATGTTAGGTATCCTCTTCGAAATATCTCTCGTCCAGACCTTTCCCAATCTTCGTCGCTTCCAATTGCTCGTTATTGATCCGTTTCCTTTTGACTGGATCAGGCATATGCTCTTATTTTTTGGATAAACTATCCTCTATTTTCCCAAGGTTTCCCCTTATGAACGTTATTATCTCCGACAGAATATAATTTTGTAATAAATCGTTTGTATTAAATTCAGTGCGTCTTTCAAACGTTTATATCTTCCATAATTCGATTTTTTTATATTTTTGAAAAACAATATATTTTTTTTCATATGATTAGATAATAAAATTATAAACTAAATTAATTCCAATTAATTAATGATCAATCGATATAAAATTAACAAATTAACATGATTCTTACATTCAACATTTTGTTCTTTTTTCGATAAATTTCAGAAGAATTGTTACATGTAATAAATTAAATTTGAGAAACGTCAAATAATTGTCACAGAATTTCAATTCTTCTGCTAAAATCGTTTAAATTGGTTGTAGTTAGCGACACAGACGCTGACGGAGTTACAGGGCAGAAATCGAAAAAAGTATCGGCAGAGCGTGCAGTCGTGGAGCCACAAATAGAAATCATGATTTCCTTAGAAACGTGCGTAACCCACGTGCCATGCAACCAGTCAGATATAATATTTGATGCATGTGCACATATCGGCACTCGAAACGACCATAAGGCGACAGAAGCTTTCGTATTCTTAACATATGGGTGGCGAAGCAAGCGGCCTCGCGTCGTTAAAAAAACCAACACGAAAACAGTTCAAAAACTGCTGTTCCTTTAAGTCCAGCTTATTTCGATTTCATTATAACATCATATAATATCAACGTGTTAAATTGTTGCAAAATAAAAATTATGGTAATTTCTAAATTACCCACGCCAAATTAAAAAAAAACAAAAAAAAACGTGAATAACAAATGTAAGAAATTTTAATCTTATACTAACTTTTTTCTAGTTTCTGATTTGTATTATTTCTTTTGGAACACTGTGTATAGCTACGGTTTTCAAAGACATTCAAAGCCTTCAGTTTTGTTGCCATATGGACAGTAGCACTGTGATTAAGAAACTTTAGCATAACGGCTACCATATGTCAAACATTTCGTTTTCGAGACACTAACGAAATGCGCTCGAACATTTATAATTATTATACTGCTCGACACTTTGTCCGTCAGATCACCCGTGTCTAGATGACGCATGAATTTCAGAGAACGATCTTAACCAATTATAGACAATTCTTCTAATACCAGGTCATTTTAAAACACTTGGCATATTTTTCTATAATTTTCACTTAAGTAAACAGATTAAATCATTAATGTAATTTTCTTCTATCTGAATATATTCTTTTAATTGTTTTATTAAATTTTCTGTGTATCATTTGAAAAATTTAATTGGAGCATATCTTTTATAATTTTTCGAAGTAAATAATAGTTTGATAAATATACAACGTGCGGGAGAATTTTTAATAATAAATATTTCAATTTGTCAAAGTTCTATTGGTATTGTTATACTTCAAAATGATGCCTTTGCTATTTATTATTTAACATCTCCGATTCCATTAGTAAAATTTTATCAATATTCTCCTGCTAGATATAAAAATAAACGGAAAATTGCAAGAGTCATAGATTCTACCGAATGTGTGGTCATCAAAGTATTAATAAAATCACGTTAAACACCATGCAGGTTGAACGCGCGTTAAATTCTTCCATCAACGTAAACTTTCACATTACTTGTAATTTAATTTCCATTCAGGTCGAAGTTTTATGAAACCGTTAACATGATTTCGTTCCTCTTGCGCTAACCCTTTAAACGAACCTCCCTGAACGGCACAAATTAAAATGACGTACCGGCTTTGCTCGATTCAACGACGCTCGATGGTTTCTTTAACAGTCTTTTTATATTTCGTGAGAAAATTTCGAAATACACCGAAGCCGTAGGTTCTCGATGAAAGTAGTAATAAGATGTGTTTATCTTAGGAAATAAGAAGGCTGGTACGACGGTCCGACCGGGTAATTCTCGACAATTATAAAGTGAGGTCATCTACAAAATTTACGAGACGCGTCGCCGCGGCAAATTAATTTAATAAATTCCTTCCTTGGCTCCCGGTCACGTTGATATCGTCCCGTTGCTCGCGAGCCCATCGGCCTTCTTTTGACTTTTCTCTTTCCATCTTCGTTTCTTCTCTCTTCCTCTGTTCTTAAGCGACCGTGTAACGAGCGCAGAGAAACTTTAACCCTTGCTTTAATCGCGATTATTCCTCTCGAATGACCGCGCCAGAAGCCGGAAGCTGGTTCGATGAAATTTCTTCTTGAAATGATGATTACGTGTGGATCTTAAAGGTATTTCTTACGCCAGATAAAAGCGGTTTAACGCGTTAAATGCCGCGCGAATCGATGGCATTACAAATGAATGAGAATTAATTTTTTTTTAATTCTAGGTGGCATTAATATCATACATTTTATAAGGTAGTCGTCGGAGAGATTAAATTTGAAAAGGAAATGATTGCATTCTGAATAATTATAATTACGTGCGGCGTGGAGTGTTATATAAAACAAAATATTTAATTTTCATGGCTATATAAATATTTTATTTGTAGCATTAAAATATTATTATTGGTATTATTATTATTATTGTATTTTCATTGTCAAGAAGTACTTGAAATAGATGCCATAAAATTAAGATAAAATATTATTTTAAATAGTAAATGAAATTTCGAAAAATGAAATTATTTTATTTATATGGAAATCACTTTAAAAACAATTGTAATTTTTTCATATCTCATTTTTAGTATTTTGAAAAATATGTTCGATCCAATTTTCGAAATGAGTACAAATAGTGAGTGACTTTCAATTTGTATTTAAAACACGAAATTGCACGTCTCTATAATACTGGTACTTTTTTCTGAGAAATGCTGTATTATTACTTCGAACCTTACCAGTTAATCGACCAAATTTTTCTTAGAGGACACATGATATACAGTTTTATGATCACGTCTGCTTGTAAACGTTAGTTACAAATGCTGCCTTTTATCAAGGGTAAATGATACTATTAGCTGGAATTGTAATGAAATGGTGACAGATTGTTAATCTTTCGCATCGGAAGAAACAAGGCCCATTAAATTTTACCGTTCAACAATAATCGTGCTAATTTGTTTAACGAGGCCTTTTTTGTGTTATTCGATGTTGAAACCCTCTTAAAAATTCTTAATTAAGGGATGACGTAATTAATGAGCAAGGTATTGGGGAAGGGGATTAACTCTGTTGTTAAATTGACACTTTCAACTGTTCATTAATTAATGTATCAACTAATTATTAATTATGAGGTAAATTAGATAGTCTGGATATACACATCATGATTTTAAGGAACTGGGAATTCGAAATTAGACAAGAAAGGAAATTTGAATAACACGTACGGTAACTTTCGAATATCAATATTTATTTCATTATTATTCTAAGACATTAGACTATGTAGTGACTGTACACTGTACGTTGTTCCTTTCCTTCGACTTGTTCACGAGAAACAAAAGAATTTAAAGGTTTGTCATGCTGGTAACCCGCATGTCGGCTATCTTATCAATAAACATTACCAGCATGGCAATGTACGCTCACATTGGCGCCGAGGATTAAACCTTTTTCGCGAACAATATCTAATAATAAATTGTTTACGAATTCCCATCATTCATTTTGTTTTTAAAATATCATTAGAAAAATTTTCACTTATTCTTTGCAAATATCATTTTATTTATGGTGCATTGAAAAGAAAAATTTTTCCAGTTACAATTCGTTAATATAAATAAGAATCAGAATTTATTCTAATTTAATTTTAATTTATAGGTGTAGTAATTCAAATCAGAATTAAACAAAATTCAATTCTTCATAAAAATCTTTAAATCGTCTTCAGATTTGAAGTTGAAAAGGCTTAAGTAAATTATAATGAATTCTAATGCTTCTTCTTGTTCTTTGAAAGCACCGTTTCTCAAAAATATCGGTATCGTTGATTAGTGACTTTCTGGTACGATAAAATACAGCGAGTGTGAAGTAAAATAAAATTCCAAACGCTTTCCCGCCAAAGACTGCTCTTCGTTGGCGGTTCTTCTGCGTTCCAAAGTGTCCCTCTTCAAAATAATTTCCAGTCACGCCCCACCGCTGATAAACCAACGTCCTTACAGAGTGCTTTTCTCATTTCTTCTCGTTTTATCTAGAAACGATACGCCTCAAGGACTACTTCTTAATGCATAATTAAAATACGTTCTGACTGGCTGTAACAAATTAGCAATTGAGAGGATTAGCAATTGTTTATGAATCAGACTGTTTGCTTTTGTGCACCTGTTAATTGCCGTGTATTTAATTATGTGGGCTCGCTAATGGTTTAAAATAAAAGCACAATACATAAATTTTACGTAGACTATATATTTCATTTGTTGTAAAACAAAAGATATTGAAACAAAGAAAATCTAATATGATTTGACGACATAAAATTATTATAGAATGGCACTTATGGTACTTGTAAACTTCATAAACATCAACTAATTAGTAAGGTATCATATTTCAACTTAATTAATAATTGTGAAAGTTTAAAAATATTAGAAATAATTATTAATTGAATAATTGTTTAAAAAATAATTTCATTAATGCAATCTACTGATAGAATCTTTATAATAGTAAAGATAGAGATTTTTACCAACACTTTTGTCACCATACGATGGGAAATTCTATGAATTTTTCTATGCGCGTCTGCAAGATTCGCTTGTCCGTTTCCGCACTTAATTCTTGCTGAACCAGGTAAATAAGAATGTTCACAATAGCCAGGTGGGACAATGTCCTAAGATCATTCAAAATCTATCTTCCCTTCCACTCAGAAGAATCTCGAAATCATTTGGATAGAACATGAAAACATATTTTTTCCGATAAATCATGAAGGGGAAGTTTTAGGGGTTCGGTTAAAATAACAATTCTTTGCTAAGAAACAGAATACTTACTGCTTGCAAGTTATAACTAATTAACCTCTTGTTACTTACTTTAAAAAATAATAGAATAAGGAAATATAATGAAAAAAAATACTGTGTTCCATAATTAATGCCATGAAATAGACTTACAATTAATATTAAAATAAGGAAACCTAATGAATACAAAATAGTTTATGTATTTTTCCCACGATTTTCGGGGTCATGACAGCGCGTCTGCAAGATTCGCTTGTCCGTTTCCGCACTTAATTCTTGCTGAACCAGGTAAATAAGAATGTTCATAATAGCCAGGTGGGACAATGTCCTAAGATCATTCAAAATCTATCTTCCCTTCCACTCAGAAGCATCTCGAAATCATTTGCATAGAACATGAAAACATATTTTTTCCGATAAATCATGAAGGGGAAGTTTTAGGGGTTCGGTTAAAATAATAATTCTTTGCTAAGAAACAGAATACTTACTGCTTACAAGTTACTACTAATTAACCTCTTGTTACTTACTTTAAAAAATAATAGAATAAGGAAATATAATGAAAAAAAATACTGTGTTCCATAATTAATGCCATGAAATAGACTTACAATTAATATTAAAATAAGGAAACCTAATGAATACAAAATAGTTTATGTATTTTTCCCACGATTTTCGGGGTCATGACAGCGCGTCTGCAAGATTCGCTTGTCCGTTTCCGCACTTAATTCTTGCTGAACCAGGTAAATAAGAATGTTCATAATAGCCAGGTGGGACAATGTCCTAAGATCATTCAAAATCTATCTTCCCTTCCACTCAGAAGCATCTCGAAATCATTTGCATAGAACATGAAAACATATTTTTTCCGATAAATCATGAAGGGGAAGTTTTAGGGGTTCGGTTAAAATAATAATTCTTTGCTAAGAAACAGAATACTTACTGCTTACAAGTTACTACTAATTAACCTCTTGTTACTTATTTAAAAAAATAATAGAATAAGTAAATATAATGAAAAAATTGACTGTGAAATGAAAAAAAAAAATACTGTGTTCCATAATTAATGCCATGAAATAGACTTAATATTAAAATAAGGAAACCTAATGAATACAAAATAGTTTATGTATTATTTTAATTCAAAGATGTGACACCGAATTTGAATAATCTTATACCTTTGAAATATTGTAACATAACATTACAATTTATATTTTATAATTTACCCTAATTAGAATGGGTGTCATTTTCGCCATTAAGGAAAGCAATATTGATTATTGGGCACTAATTTATTAATTTATATGTTTACTGTTACAGAGTCCACACAGAACCTTGAACGCAAAACTCACCGGAGTGATCTCACAAAACAGGAACGAATAGTTGCTTCCAAATAAAATTTCCATCGATTTCAAGTAACGATATCGTTCGTTAAAGCAGCAGGATATCGAAACCTGTACTTACGCACAAAGTACTTCGTTATATGTAGACAGCACTGCCTACAACGTCTTTCTTCTTCAACTTCGTCTACCAACTGATGTACACATGTCGATCCAAGAAATTATTGACAAAATATTTTTATTTCAAAATTATTTCTAAAGTAACTGCACTAAGCCCTTTTGCTGCGAATTACATACCTACCTTACGAATCTTGAGAATTGTACTTATAACTGATACTATTAAACGTAACCTGTTATTCAGGAAAATTGTATTTATAGATCTGTCTATTAAAAAGCAGAATTAACGTCGAATTATAATAGAATAAGATAAATAATTTACTGATCAAATTCTGAAGACTACTTTATAATTAACAATAAGAAACAGCTAATGTCGCAGCTAAAGGGTTAAATTATCTTGCACCAACTTCTCTTGTCAGTAAATGCATTAGGTTCCTCGTGTCTTTCACTTGAATAACGAGTTAATTCGTTTTCTCCAATTAACATACTAAGATACTCGTTATATGATACCTGTAATTGAATCGCGAGAAAATTATAAGTGTTAAATGGATTAAATTAAATCTAGAGTAACTAGATTTGTAAAAATATTATTGGAAGATATAAAGGAACTGGAACTTCAAAACTGTTAAAAATATATCAACAGAAAAATGCATAAGTTTGCTTATCTTTTAAAATAATTATTATAACAAATCGTAACAATTCTTCCTTGTGATTCAATGTCAGTAAACATTTAATACTTGTTAAGATTTTGATACCAAAAGTAACGCACAGCTTAATAATTATAAAAAGTAAAAGTAACAAAAAGAAAAAATAGTATTTCTTTTAATAAAATTTTAAGGTATCTACGAACAAGAGATTTTGTAAATATCTTAAAATCAAAAAGATAATTAGTTTCGAAAATAAACATTACACATTTGAAACATAGTTTAAAGACAAGAGGCAGTGTCTTCTCGTTGACGTTTAACAAATTTTTAAAAATAAGCAATAAATTTATACGTGGAAGTGATACAATCTCACTTATCCAAAATTATAAATTCTTTATCTTCCTTGTATTAACGTTATTCGAATAAATATCAAAAGGCAATATAAGATATTAAAATGTAAAATGAACAAAATCAAAGTGTTTGTACATAAGTACATACGTAAGTGCCTTAAGTAACGTTAAGATCAATCTAATTAAACTGATATAAACCTATTTTTTCTACTTGATAACTTTTTTGTAATGAATATTTAAGGAACATTTTTCGCTATTTATACGTACAATGTCGTCCATTAAACAATTAGGAAATAATGCAAAAGCAATACGCTTCGAGGAATGTAATTTCGCGTGCCAACGAGAAAGAAAATGTTATCCGTATTAATTGTATTATTATTTAATCAATTAACGACTAAGATGTCGGTCAGTACATGTTAAGTTAAGGGATACGCAAATCTAGACGAAAAATTGTACAGCATCGAGCATAGTAGACTTCCCCTTCCCGCAACTCACACTTCTTCCCATAGGTGGCTAAGGGGAAACTGACGAAACTAAGGGTGGGCATCCTTTGAGAGGGTGGTAGCAGGGTTAATTTTGAACAACTTTTTCCTTTACCAAAATGCTTGTTAAGGCTTAGTTTTTGAATTAGTGATGAAAAATACTAGAACGCTCATGATGCGCAGGCGCAGCTGCGGGAGTGTCGGCTACAAACCGACGCGGTGTCGAGTAGTTGGTTCGCAGCTACGCTCGAGCGCGGTTCTCTCCAACACTCCCGCCGCTCTAGTTGGTTAGTGCTTTTCATTAATAATTCAAAAACTAAGCATTAACCAGCATTTTGGTAAAGGAAAAAGTTGTTCAGAATTACCCCAGCTACCACCCTCCTAATGGGGGTGGCCATCCACCACTTGCGTACAAACGTTTATGCTGATGAACTTGATTTGATATTTATTTTATTAATCATATTTTTTAATTATATATTAAATTTTATATTTAATAATTAAAAATTATATTATTGTGTTTCTAAATCACTTTTAATATCAATATCGTCAAAATTAGGATTTTGAGGATTCTTGCTTCCCCTATATCGTCATTTTCCCTATAGAAATCTACTTTGCTCGGTACTGTACAAATCTATGGTTCTCAATCGTTCAGTATTAGGAGTACGTAATCAGAAACGAATTACTTAAATCAAAACTGTATGATCTTGTTAAAAATTCTACATCGACTTTTTCAATTAACTGTGTCTTAATTATAGAGATGGTGGTAGTAATATGGAATACTCATTTTGGTTCATGTTCTACAAAATCTCAGAATAATTGAAAATATTTCAGTAAAGTTTCCATAGCTGTAATTATTGTATATAGCTGAAAATTGTGACGACCCATATTACTACCACCCCTCTTTCATTAGCCTAATGTACTTGATTATTTCTATTAATTTAATCAAACGCGAATTTAGTAAGTTAACGATGTAATTATGTTCTCTCGGAATTTAATTGTTTAAAAAATTTTAATATAGAAACGTTTATGCGATCATGAAGGGGAGAAAATTACATACGAGTCGTAAATTATTCGCCAACTCGTTCGAAATATTGAATAAAACTTTGTAAATACAAGTGCCTTGATTATATCTATAATGAACGTTTTTTTATTACTTGTATCTTCTGTAACAATTTTTACGAAATATTTAAAATACATTTTATTATTTATACGATTCCATTCCTATTGTTTCATCACGTTCCTAGCAATTATAAACGAAGAATTATAAATTTTAATGAACAAAGTTTTAAAGATTTTAGGAACACTGCATATAAAAAGCATTGGAAATATGAAAAACAAATTTTACTAATTAGTTTTTGTTAAATTGTTCTCAATATAAAGATTTGTATTTGGATTTTCTTTAATGCATTCATCTCGTCCGTTGAACTTAAAATCTTGTTGACGTAGGGAGTAAATATAGAATACTTGGATGCCCATTGTTATTTCAGCAAGACATAAATGCATTTCTAATTAGCATTTTGCACCGTACAAAATATTTAACATTCATTTCCGTGACAAACAATAATCAGGAATTTAAAATACATGAAACATAAACATACGTTGCTCTTCAGCGAAACGTATAATATAATTTGCATAAATATTACAAATAAACAGATATTATCCCTCTATTAGAATTCCTTCATGTAAAATTTTATTTTTTCACTCCATTCTGATCCATAATACATATAATTTATGTTATGATGGCTAATGATAAATACGATCACGTTTAGTCTATACTTTTACGTAAAAAACCATCGTACCATGTTTAGTATACTATTAAATTGCATTTTTACAATGCGTGCCTGTTGCTAGTGAACAATCGAGTTTGCCGGAAGTCTACGTAGCGCCGGTAGCGGTAATAAAGGTAAAATAAGGTGGTTGATTTGGCGTCCATCGATAACTTCGTAATTTCGTGAAATTGGTCCCGCTCAGCCAACCTCGACAAGGGGAAGTTCGTTCTCTTCATCTCTCTTTAACCATCGAACCCTCCTTGTATTTCTTTTTTTTTTTTATCATTATCCTCGAGGGTCAATTTCCGGACACGTTCCACGCAGGGGGTGAAGCAGGTTGCTACGTCATTTCCGGAAGTACTCCTTTCCACCTCGCTGACCGAACGGCGATCGTTATAACCGTCCTTTTGCCCGTTTACCTTTTATAGTATATTTTAGTAGCGTTTATTAACGATCGTAACATTCAGGTGTTATTGTAACTGACTTTTCACCAAATAAAAATAATAATAGTATAATTTTGTATAATTTTCATACATTACTTTATATTACTACTTTACTGTAGATGATAAAAGTATTGAAATACTCTGTTTATGTAAAAATAGAATTTACCGTACCTCATTAAGATTTGAGGTTTTTAAATTTTAAGATTTTAAGTTTAGTGTCAAACACATATTGAAATTTTAATTATTAAATACAAAGTAGTTCATTTTCAAATTTCAAATTTCAAGCTCCTAATTTACTGTGTTATGTTATTAACACAGGTATCTTATAATGCTATGCGAAGTAATCTTTTTTTAATTATTTTCTTCTAGCCATTGAAGCATATCTAATTTGCGGTAATGATCCCTCAGTGAACATTCAGTGCATTAATTTTATGTTTCAAATTTTAATTTCCTTTTAGGTTTTATTATACATATAATTAATGAATAACGTAAAATTATTCGAATGCAATATTAATTGGACCAGCCGCATACCATCAACCGGTAATGCAACTTTTATTTCCATATCATAAATGCATATTTCATATGATTATGATCAACTTACATTTGACCATACTGAAGATTTGTGAAGCAAATATTGCACGAGGTCGTCGTATAATTAATTTAAACCCGCGGAATGTTTTTCATACGTGCGAATTGGCCATATATAATCGAGAACATAAAAGGAGATCTTGCTTTAGTTCGTGAATTTTCACGACCGTAGTTTGACGTGTACAGATTTTCTTCAGAAGAATTTAACATCTGTTGTGATTAAAATGGAATAAATACTGATTGCTTCGATACATGAAAATTACTGGAATTTGAAAATCTGTACACGATAAAAATGGAGGCAGTGACAATGGCCACGGCGTATTGGCAAACAGCTGTGTTTTATTCGCTAATTGCCATAATTACAACCTTGTTGGTAGTGTATTTATATATAGAAAATCTCCGAGTAGTTAGACTTGGAAATAAAATTCCAGGTACGTGCACCATAAAACAATATGGTTTTTAAGATTTTCATATGTTAATCAGTGTAGATGCAATATAATACATTTAATTTTTTATATGGAATATAATTATTTTATGGAAAAATGTCATTTATCAATTGCCCACGCTTATTTTATAAATAAATTACTAGTATATTATAGTTTCCAACAAATGCAATTAAAAAAATTGTAGAATATTTATATACAGATGAAAAATGATTTTTCACTCAATTAATATACATATAAAGGTTAATATTTAATATTTTAACATTTCAGGACCAAAAACAGTGCCAATTTTAGGAAATGCTTTATTAACAGTAGGTTTGCACCCAAATCAGATGTTAGACTTTTTGATTCAACATGATATATATGGACCTGTAGTACGTGCTTTCCTTGGAACGAAATTAATTGTCTTCATGTATCATCCTCGTGATTGTGAAATTATTCTTAACAGTTCTGTTCATATAGATAAAGCTCCAGAATACAGGTAATATATATTTTTATATTTAACCCTTTCGACCCTGGTGAGACAAATACGATTCAATAAATGTAAATAACCTTTTTATTTCTTTTTATAGATATTTCAAACAATGGCTGGGAGACGGTCTGCTCATTAGCACAGGTGAAAAATGGAGAACACACAGAAAAATCATAGCACCGACGTTTCATTTAAATGTTTTAAAGACATTCGTTCCATTGTTTTATCAGAATAGCAGAGATCTAGTTATACGTCTACGAGATCAAGTGGGAAAAGAGTTTGATTGCCACGATTATTTATCTGCAGTCACTGTTGATATTTTATTAGATACTGCCATGGGTTTAAGGGATACTGAAAAGCATAAAACTGGCTACGATTATGCGATGGCTGTAATGAAGTAAGTGTTACTTTTAATACTAACAATAAGAGCCTTCTGACTTTCTTTTTTTTTTATTCTAATCTTGTGCAAACGGTGTAAGTGACATTTATAAATTTATATTCTAATTTTAATTCCTTTTTATCTGACAGAATGTGCGACATAATTCATCGTCGACAATTCAATATACCTTTCCGATTCGATTTCCTTTTTAACGTTTCAAATATGTCGAAAGAGCAAGAGAAGTTGCTTGGTACCATTCATGGTCTAACCTCCAAAGTTATTCAAAGAAAGAAAGAAGAAGCTTACAAAAGTATTTGCTCAAATATCGGGCAAAGTCAAAATAAACCTAACGAAACCGAATCGGGTCAAGAAAATAAAGAAAAAAGTGAATCAAATACAAACAGAAAGAATGAAGATCCTACAAGAATGCACTATGTCAGAGATGATCTTGATTACAACGATGACAATGATGTGGGCGAGAAAAAAAGACTTGCTTTCTTGGATCTTATGCTTGAATTATCGAAAAATGGCGCAGGACTGACCGACGAAGAAATCAAAGAGGAAGTTGATACCATAATGTTTGAGGTAATGAAATCATTAATATTTCATTCAAAATTAATATGTCGTTTTACAAAGTCTACCTGTACGTTCGCGATCAAATCAAGTTTCCCTAAAAAAAGAAACAGAGGTACAAGGAAAGCAGAAATTTTTTAAATCATAATTTTAACGATATTAATATTAAAAATGATTTAGAAAAAGGAATAAAAATAAAATTTAGTATATTATTGAGAAATATTTATAATAAATAAATATCAATTCACATTTTCCCTCGTAAACGTTTATACGCAAAGGGTCAGGGGGGTAGGGGGGGACTACAGACCTATATATATGAAGCTCCTTTCGGTACATCGTCATTTTCTCCGGGGATGCCTATGGGAAAAGTTCAAGAATCCAGGGCATCGCCATCTTTCCTGGGGAAGCTTGATTTAATCGCAAGTGTACTTATTTTCTTTTCTGTCATTTTCAAACAGTTTCAAATTAAATATACCTTTCAACATATTTTACATTATTAATATAATATATTACAAAATTTTTGGATACCTCATTTAAATACTATATGTTTTAAAATTTAATTTCCTGTGCTCAAAAGGATCATATATTTTTATTTAAAACTGAATACTCTTCAATTTTACACTATTTTCAATGCAATAATTTATAAACGTTCGTCACAAATATACAGATTTGAACATTTGCTGCTCATGTTAGTGTACAATTTTTAGTAAAAATAGTACCACCTTAAACGTAACAAAAATATGTATTTAACTTTAAACAAAAGCAAATTTTTTTCGGAGTAAAATGTAAGGTACTTACGAAAATATTTGTAATAATACTGTATGTATTCTCCAGGGGCACGACACTACGGCTGCAGGTTCCAGCTTCGTTCTCTGTCTACTTGGAATTCATCAAGACATTCAAGTGAGTATGAAAAGAGGAAACACTTTTACAATTTCTTCTATTTTTTAACTATACAGATTTATTAATTTAAATCTACTGATAATGCATACTTTGAATACTGTACGAGATGACCGTGCGAGAAATATACATAATTAATTATTTCAACGTTGCTAAGTAAGCTATTAAATCACTGCGGTCCTTCGCTTTCTTAATTCCATTGAATACCATTCTTGTGCCTGGAATGAATTGCCTAGGGAACTCTAAATATTCATTTAAATTCTTCTCGTCCCATACAATGCCTTTGGTTCTCATCGACTCGGTGTAGTTGAATCCAGTAGCAGCTAAATTTATAATCTTTCATAAATAAATCATTCATTGAATGTAAGAGAAAGTACAGAGTAGAACATTAATTCTATCGATTTATGGAAGGAATAGAAAAAAAAATAGAAAAAATATTAGTTCGGCAAACTAGACGATATCAAGATGAATGTTTGATTAATTTCAAATATTATCTAAGATAATAAAAAGTACGTTTAAATTAACAAGGATAATTAAGAAAAATGGATAAGGAAGGTATCTTTTTGAAAAATAAACTGTATAAGTGCCATTTAAACAATTGTAAAAATATTGCTATAATAAAAATTCCTTTGAAAAACATTTGCATAACCTGTATAGCTCTACATAAAATGAAGATTAAAAGAAAAACTTGCATAAATGATGTATACCATTTTTTGTAATGGAACTATTTAAAAATTAATGTTTGAAGAATATAGTGTACATACTGCCAGAGGTTCTGCCCATTATTCCCTGAAGATTCGGACCTACTTTGTGCTTTCCATCTTTACTAATAGGATGACAGACAGCACACATTTTCACAAATAACTGCCTTCCATTCTCTGCATCTCCCATTCTAATAAAAAGTGCCTATAGTGTGTTAAACTTATACAAATTTGTATACAAATTACTCGTTTAATAATCGAATGTTAATAATCTATTCCTCCTGAAATTAGATATTAATCAATTGCTTGAAGTTTCTTTAATAAGGAGTTCTCGTTCGATCCGATTTCTCGCCAGACATTACTATTTTCTATTTTCATTTGTTTCATTTCGAATTATTACGTGTCAACACTTTGGAATACTTATTTTAATACAAAATTTAATATTTGTGTTTCAGGATCGTGTTTACGAAGAATTAGAAGAAATTTTCAAGGGTTCAGATAGACCCTGCACATTTCAGGATACTATAGAGATGAAATATTTAGAAAGAGTTATTTTAGAAACTTTGAGACTCTTCCCACCGGTACCAGCAATTGCGAGGTTGCTCAATGAAGATGTTAAAATAGGTACATTTTGTATAATAAATAATGTAATGATTAGATTGCAAATGTTGCAACATTCTTTCTTCTAACAATAAAAATGATTAAAATATTTTTTATTTTGTTAGGTATATTTTAGACATTTTTCATTTTTTAAACATTTTATTTTACATCAAATGTCAATTTTCAAAATAATATCTTTTTTAATTAATAGCTTATATTCTTTGGTAAAGAGTAATTAACCAAATGAAATTGTGCATTTTCTTTCAGTTACTGGAAATTACGTGTTACCAAAGGGTTGTACGGTTTTAATTGCACCATACAGGGTTCATCGATTAAAGGAATTTTATCCTAACCCCAACGAATTTAACCCTGACAATTTCTTACCAGAACGAATGCAAACTAGGCATTATTATGCATTCATTCCTTTCAGTGCGGGGCCTAGGTGAGTAACGAAGATGAGAAAAGTTTTCATTAAAAAAAGTAATTTTTCTCACTTAAAAATAAATTTCTGAAGATGTGGTATGTTTATAACAAGTCAAGTTGGTCCAACTTCATAAACGATAGTGGATTAATTAAAAAAATGGATGGAAAAAATCATTTGAATTACGTTTTCTACAGGTCATGCGTGGGAAGGAAGTATGCAATGTTGAAGTTGAAGGTTTTATTGTCGACGATCCTGCGGAACTACAAGATCCTGTCGGATCTTCCAGAAAAGGACTTCCGGTTGAAGGTTGATATTATTCTTAAAAGAACGGATGGCTTTCGGGTAAAAATCGAGCCACGAAACAAAAGCAGTCTAGAGGTCCACGTTTAAAATCAAGTTCTCATTTATTATTTAAGTTGTATATCCTGATTGTAATAAACAATGAAATAGTTCATAGTTATAAACAGAAATACCAAACAGTGAAACAGATGTCTGTTATTCCGAAAGGAGATTATGCTATTTAATTACAATAATAAATTTTTAGAAGGTAATAATGATAACAATTCGAGTACAAAACGTTTATTTAAAATTTCGAACACGTTATTAAATTATTCGTCTATATACATTCAATACAATATATCACCTACAGTGCATAAGTTTCTCCAATCAATACTATTAAATTATTTTACAGTAAATCCGTAAAAAACAAATTATGCGTGTATAAATTTCAATTGGTTATGTGCTAAAATTTGTACGTTTCTGTTCTTGTATTAACCCTCGAATATCGAAGCCGGGTTTAAAAATTTGAATTTGATTTTACATATATTTTCATTATTATTTTCTAATTTCATACTATTTTTTAGAAATATGGAAAAAAATTTGGTTTAAACACTTGAGTCACAATTGATCCAACTCCCACTATTCGAAGGGTTAATTAACATTACATCAGCAATTGCCAATTAACAGTAGCTTTCATTCGAAGAACATTCACACTTTGGTAAAAGCATCGTCAAACAATTATTTTGATCAGCCATTCGTACAAAAGGATTCCTACTGTTAAATAATTGAAAGGTGCTGAAAGCACAAGGTCTTTTCTCCTTCTCTCTCCGTTAGCGTCAATCTGCAGAAAGGGAACCGGAAGTTTGGGCGGCAATTTTATCCGCTCGTTCCTTCCTCCTCTTTGGTAAATCTACTGAAAGGAACTGTATTGCCCATGGAATAACGAACAGGACGTTCATTAATATAAGAGCGAGCTGACAGACCACAAAGCTGTTGGTCCAGTCCTTCAACAGCCCTGAAAACGATCGCTTACATTTTAAACTCCGATTCAGGGAGTATTCATTACTTGTACAAAGAAGAAAATGAATTTTAGTTTTAGTACATAATGATTATATTTTTTACAGATTTTTTTTTTCTAAAGGGATGATGTCTCTTTTATATATTTTGAACTTTCTCAGATATATTTTGTATATTTTTTAAATTCATCATTATTGCACTTGAAACAATATTATAATGCATTTTACTCACCAACGATTGGACCGCAGAGGATAGAAGTCACACCGCTAATACCACCATAAATTCCATATGCTGAAGCAAATTTATCAATACTGATGTCTTCTATGATGACCAATGGTTGAGGAACTAGTAACCACGATCTAACCATTCCTATAACGGCTATCATCACTAAGGTACCTAATAAAGTTTCACTGTACAACAAGTAGCCTGTGAAAATGAAACACAATTAAAATGTCTTAATTAAAAATATCCGTTTCTTCATTTTTGAAAGTGTCTTGAAATATTTGGAATTCAATATATTTTCTAAATTTTTCGAAAAGCTACAAGTTAATTAAAGGTATTACTAATAAGTTGACAGTGTAATTATAGAATTAATTTATTTTAAAAATTGAAATTTTTCAATTATTGAAAGATAAACTATTCTACTTTATTAATTATCTTTATATTTAAATTACTAACCAGCTTTTGCAAACGCCATGCAGATCATAGCGACGAAGAATAAGTATTTCGCTTTAACCTTGATCACCAAAGTGAAGATCGCAAGTAAAACTTTGGATACCAACTCCGCAGCTGCACAGATAGTAATCGCTAAGGCTGCCTGACTTTTCGTATAACCGCTGTTAATTATCATCAGTGGTAAGAGACACGAAAATGTAAAGTCACTGGTCAAGACGAAACTGATGCCCAGGCAAATATTCATGAAGCCGCAATTCTTCAGTAATGATATTTCCAAAAGATCGCCAAAGATTTCTCTGTTAATTAACACGTTTAATTAATACGTTTAATATCGTAGTAAAAATTGACATAATGTGGTATATTTACATACTGTAGCTGACTTTTTTCCGTTTCCTCTTCCTTCATAGATACTTGAACTCCTTTCTCTATTCGCTTTTCTTTGCTTTTCTCTGAATGATGTTGCCTTATATCTCCCACAGCTCCAATACCTGTCACCACATTCACCAAGCTCGATGACGAAAGTGTTGACAACCGTCTGGTTAACAATTCACGCATCGATCCAGACTTCCTTCGGTTGCAAATTCTGCCCTCTAATTCAGAAATCGATGCTACTCTTTTTGCAGGTGACTGTGGCAAACAATGGAGATGTACAATTTTAATAAAATACAGTGATATGAATTAATGCTTAATTGGTATCTTCGGGTCTCTGATGACCTGTAACTGCTTAGTTGTTGGTTCTGTGATTGCTAAAATTTCTATTTTCATCATTTTCATCATTATTCATATTATGTTATACCTATAATTAAAGAATATAATAGATTTTTTGCAAAAATTCATTATCATTCCATGTGCTTCTTCTTTTACCAAAATGTCACCATAACAACTAAGGGTTAATATTATAGTACAACGATGTTCAACTAAATTTTTCGATCGCACCGTTTACTTCTTGTCTAAAAATGTTGAATTTTATATCGTGTGAAAACTTACTTTTAACGTTTCGATTAAGAGCGGTAGATGTTTGCCACCTTCATCCTTGAGACTAGTTAAGCTGCTCCACCTAGTTTTGGCAGGGACATGAAGAAAGTCACTGAAACGGCGATCTAACACCACCATTCCTTGCAATTTCCGTTCTTCCCTTTGATGCGCTCTCTCTGCACGTACTTCTTCCGGTTTCTTTGCATGCCACTCGACAGGATGCATCATTGTCATACCAGCGATGCAGTTTAGGCTCATAGCTCCTGTCATTAATGCGGTCCCTGTAAAATCGGAAAAAATTGTGTAATTAATTTAATAAAAAATAAGATTCTTCAGGGGTTGAAGTAAAATCAGCAGAAACTCACCCCTGAAACCATACGTTTTCATCATCTTTTCTATGCATATGGGATATGCGATTCCACCTAAGCCCACCATGACTTGTGCCACGCTCATTACCTGAAAAGTAAAAATTTTCCTAAAAAATTAAGAATACAACAATGTCGGTAATTGTCGGCCATCGGCCTCGCATTTACGTACTGGTGCTCTTTTCTTCACGAAGTAAGCGTTGAAATTCGTGTTGCAGATTGTAACGATCAGACCGAGACCCATGCCTTGGAGAAAATTTATGAAAGCCATTTCGTAGACGTTTGTGACGAAGGCTAGACCTACGTTTGGTACCGCGAAAAGCACCGCACCAACAACACCCACTGGTCTCATCGAATATCTCTTCAGTAACGTGTTGGTCATTAAGCCTGGTAAGAAACGTAAAATTATTTTTTATACTTCTCTGTATAATATTTCTTTTCTTTCATATATAAATTTTTCACTAAATTTTTTCATTTTGCTAAATTAATAATTTTAAAAATTTCCACAAGAATTGTTTCTTTTACACCAATTTTACACCATTTCTTAAAATATTATTTCTTCAATACGTGAAATTCGAGTTGTTGGGTACCATTGTACACGTTTCGTATGCTTGGGTCATGATTAAGCCTAGCCACCGTCATTCAGGGGTTAACAACATAAGTATTATTTTTCCAGTAGCTCCGTCAACCGTTTTATTTACAATTATTATCACAGAAGAATGTTATCAGCAGTTATGTACTGGTAAAATTTTGCGATAATGGAACGCAGCTTCCACTGGTGCAATTTGAAATTATTCAATGACGCTTTATCATTATTATGCTCCTGGATGTAGATATGCATCGAGAAACAAATATAGTCATATTTGCTAAGTAGGATATAAATACATCGAGGATACATTACTATTTTTAAACTGCACAATCAATTCCTGCATTTAGAGTGCTTTAAATGGAACAGCATCAAGAGAGTAATTTAATTACTTAACAATTTCTAAACATAATAAAAGTATAATTTTTCGCACAATTACAGTATTTCCTAGCTAATAATAATTTTGCACGTGGCGTCATTAATCGAAAACTAAATTTAACGAGACAATTAATATCGTAGAAAATCCGTGACTAACGTGATAATGAACTTGTTAATTTCAAGACTAGAGATTACAGCATGTCACGATATTTGCATTTGCACACGCAAATTTTCGCTTCCTGGGGCTTAGATATTTTCATAGCAAATTAACGTAAAGTATATTTGTTCAATGTTAACTCATGAAAGCGTTGCAAATATTGGAGCATTTATAATCATCTGATTTTGATTTATAATTTGTATTTATATCATTATTTAACTTACCAGCAATGGAAAATGTTACCATGAAAATGGAATTAAAAAGTGTCATCGCTGTTCCAGCCTGACCAGTTGCTTCAAGAAAATCGCCGAATATTATAGCAAACGATGTTGTTGGTCCAAATGTTGTAATCTGTCGGAAAAATAAATAAAAATCGAAAGCTTATAAAATATTAAATTAAAAAACAAGTTCAATGATTATTTATAATTGTTTTTGACTTTTCTTTCGAATAATATATTTTATTATTTATCTTCTATTTTATCATTAATGTTTATAATTGTAGTTTTAAACATAGTTTTTGTTTCTCGACGTAGACAACATATTTAACTTAAAATTATAATTTCTGGTGAAAATATTTTCAGGTACAATGCGAGTTTTTCTTAGTTAAGGGGAAGTATAGGGAAAGGTCTCCCAAGTCATGCCCTAGGCTCCTTCTATAATCTGTCCAACAAGACGAATCAGGATATGTTTACAATTTCACGCGTTCATGGCAGGGCCGCAGCTCAGTTGTTTCCAGTTCTTCAAACGTTTCGGTCGAGGTTTGTATACTGTGAGTCTGCCCTGCTTCGAGCACGTGAATTTCTACGCATTTACTGTCTCGTCTCGTTGGATGGAGAATAGATTTCCCTAAAACCAAAGGTAAGTGATGAGAGACTTCTTCCCCTAAATTTACCCTTAACTCAAAAAACCCTTCGTTGCGCCCTTAGCAACTGCTTCAAATTCTTACGTATTTCAAAGAAAATATAATCATGGGAATTTCAAGTATATGTACTATTTCTTGTTATATTGAAGAATAGTAATAATAAAGTGCTGTAATAGAGTACTGTAAAGTAATATAAGTGTTACAAAATGAATACTAACAAATACTACTATCATGGCAAAAGCAACGACCCATCCCCAACCGCCATCAGGAGCTAGATCCTCTAACGTTATCTCATTGTCGTCGTCATCCTCTTCTTCTTCCTTGTACGGTAACAATGCGTTGTTTTGAAACTTCTTTTCATCCTCGACAAATATATTCGTCGTCGTTCCCATTGTTGTTGTTCCATTAGGTTTAGCTACCGTCATATTTTTTGTTGTGTCTGCATACATTGCAGAAAATATCTCAAAATTATCTTAACTCATTCAATGAATCATTTAACATCTTATCTACCCCTAGAACGACCAAACTTATTAAAAATGATGAATTTTCAGTTTCTTATTTTAAAACTTTGATAGCTACTGATTTAGACATTTAACTTATCTACCTTGTTATTATTTATTTTATAGAATACCATTCACAATTAAAGAATTAATAATTTTGCTCGTAAATAGAAACTTTCAAACATTAGATTGGTAAATAAATTCGTGACTTTTATTTTATTCATTGACATTTTAGTTGATTGAGTTATAAACAGATCATTAACGACCAAAAATTTATTTATGAAACTATAATTAATAATTTACTAATAGGCTAACGATTGGTAATTTATTAGTTTATGGTAGCAATGAATTTTAATTCTCACTGTTTAACTTACTTACAATACAAAAGTGCAAATTCACTGAACAAGTGTATCAAGAATGTTTTATTACAATCTTTCACGTGCAAACATAATAAACATAATCACTTTAGTGTTTAAAAATGACTGAAATACAATGTTTGTTATTTTTATAGGAATGTAATAATTTCCTATTACGATGTATTAATTATTTTAATGTTTAAAGTAAAATCGGTTTCTTATCAATTCACATTAAAATTATTCATTTTCATGTATGAATTTATCCATATTCGAAAAATATGGTCTTGATGGATCTTATTTAATGTCCTACGAAAAAAAAAATTCATTTCTGTCAACCATTTTTGTAAATAAAAACAATGACTCGCAACATTTTCAAACTTAGTTGGTAAACTTGGAGCTCAAATCCGATCATAAATCTGTAGTAATTATTTATGTGATTAGAAATAGTAAAAGTAATAAAGATAAATTATCTTTGCCAAAATGAAAGTAATAAAAGACATTAAACTGTTATCAAACTTTAACCATAATCGTAATAATTTTTCAAGAAGTTTCTTTATATAATACGTAAATTGACAAATTAGAAAGATTAACTATTTATATTCCATTAATTTATCAAAAATGAAAATAAATTACCAAGGTATCGTCACAAAGCAATTTGCAATATTTTCCAAATTGCAAAAAATTATTTTATTAATTACCTTATAGAACTCTTAAATTTTAAATAATGTTCTTACGTTTTAATAACTGCAGTAAAAATCCAAATCTGCCAAAGTGGTTCAAAAGTAGTTCATAATAAACAGTTGACACTCAATCACACGTTCCATGTAAAAATTTATACATTAAAAGTGAATTTGCACTTCCGTATTAATGAAAAAAATTTACGATTGTTCACTCTCGTGTAAATTTAATGTGTAAATAAGAATCTTACCACAAGAAAGTTTATACAGTTTCTTCTTGGGCGATGAAGAGAAGTCACAATTGCAATTAATTTAACTTTACACTGTACGTGACAGACGACTGGATGGTTTTTGACTGAACGAAACGGAGTACAAATGATTTCGAAGGTTCTCTTATCTGTGTACACAATGTCAGTGTACTAAGTACCTATCCTTAATGGAGAATGAAATATTGCTACCGCAGCATCTGGAATTAGGAAATCAGCTGGGAAAAAAACTCTTCAGATTGTAAACGATATTTTGCAACACTATGTATAGAACTGATTAAATCACGAGTTAGTGGCAAAGGAATAACAATGTGGTAACTCGTAATACACGTTCATCGAGTTACGTCTTTGTTACATTTTATTTAATGTTTATCACTCTTACTAACAGGAAGAATTTCTTTTCAATAGATGGAAATTAATGTGTTATGATAATATTCCTTTTAAAAAATTGGCACACTCACGATCAAATCAGGCTTCCTTAGGGAAAATGATTCTATTGGAGAAACTGAAATTAATGTTAAAATTAATTTAGAAAAAAAGAATAATGTGATGTTTAATAATTAAATATTGTAAAATTTAGTATTTAACCGAAGAGTACGATAACAAAGTAAATATTAATTCAAATTTTCCCGCGTAGACAATTACGCGCAAGTGGTGGGGGGTCACAGATCTATATATATGAGACGATATGTTGATATTGCAACAAATATCAACTGATAACTCAAAATTTATTGATTACAAAACTGTATTAATTGTTTAGGTATGAAATCATTATAAACTCAAGATTCTGCGTAGATAGAATACTTAATACATTGAATTAAATGATAATTCTACTTTTATAAACATGTATCTTAAATTTACATTGATAATTTATGGTTTATGCTTATTCTGGGAACAGCTTTCTGTGAGGCTACTGAGAATTATACATAATACTCTTACTCTGCATTGTACTTACAATCCTTACAATCTCAAACTTTCGTTCTCAAATTTTACTTCATATGCAAGCAGAGACATTTTTTACATGTGGTAAAAATTAATTTAGAAATCTGGTGTGGAATTATTAGAAATAGATACAGCTGTATTGATGAAAAGTGGGTTATCTGCGTTCAGGCGTACTTCCTCCACATTTATTTTTACACCTATTTTCATATATCTTTTAGCAATATTTCATACAAAGTTTACTTATAATAGACGTATATAAAAATTAATCAAAACTTTCATTTATTGCTTTAATACCACGAATTACACTTTTTCATCTGCTTGTAGTAAATTAACAATTTCATTTTTATTCGAAGATTCAATTATAAAATATTCGCAGAACAATAGTGTTCAATTACCAAGTCAAATATAATTGACACTAATTTTTGTATACTGACCCTGAGGAATAACTACAATTTTCACTGAATATATGTTGGTTGCAGCTTGTAAGGCGTCATAAAAAATAGCAAACTTCTCATACTTAATAAGATTTATATAGTTTCAAGAAAAGTGAACGATCTTCACTAAAAATCCTCTTCAGCTTTTAATATTTAAAATGCAATAAAGATATATAAATTTTTATATATACTATTTTAATGATTCCCTAAGAAAGCCTACCATGCTCGATACTGTACGTAATAGTTAAATGATGGAAATGGAAAATGAAGTTTCAAGTCAATAATCTGGTGTACTTCATACACCACTAATAAAACTGCACTTGCCGACGCTTTGAGCAATGTAATTAACGCGTTCCGAATAAGATTATCACGTTTCAACGTGATAAAATACAATACACATAGACTCTCGAACACGTGATAAATCTCCTTCACGGGAAACATTAATTGCTCATTGACATCGTTTAACAACGTATACATTTACACATTTTTCTCTCTTAGCTTCAATAAAAAATATGACAATTTTTATTTCTCAGAAATATTTCGGTAAAATTTAAAAGAATTTATTCGACATGTTTTCTAAGTCTTCTGATGATTTAAGGACGAATTAATTAATTTAAAAAATTTGCAATTAAATGTTTGAAATTATTGTATTTTATATTATTTCAAAATGTTGATATTTTTATGAAGTGAATTTCCTTCAACAATAATATAATCATTAATGAATTACCATTTAATCACGTCGCAATTATGAATAATTAATTAACTGAACTTCAAGATAAAAGTTTGTAAAAGTATTCGAATGCTGATGGCGATCCGAGTATATTTACGAGGCAAAAATAAATTTGCTTCGAAACCACAACCAGTTGATACCACAAGTAATTTAAACCATTGGTAAAAAATATTCTTAGCGGTCGTGTTAATTAATCCATGTGATATTCGTTTACTATCGGTGATACATAGTAATAAACACTTTAGCTGCTTTAAATAAAACTTTTAAGACGCTGTTACTCAGGTGACGATAGATAGTTTTCAGATCACAATATTTGCCATTGAAATCTTTTTTGTTCAGACTAATTTTAATCAGCTTTCAGTGTACAAGATGTCTCGAACTGAAATGGTCCAATTTTCAAAATTTATATACACCTTAGCCAAATATTCCTTTGTTAAACGTATAAACATAGACATGTATATTTTGAAGAGAAAAGATACTGTTCGATTCAGTTTGAATAAAAAAATGATCCATGTATAATATCAAGCTTAAAAGTGTTTCGTCATCAAAGTGTTAATAATATACGAATTTAAGTCGAGTTAAGAAAAATTAAATGAATTTGATCTTTTTAGCCCTCTGACGTCAAGCCTCAGATGGCGAACAATCGCTAATTGAATTGTTAAAATAACAAATATATCATAACGAAAATAAGATAATTATAAAATTATTTCTCTCGAAATAAGAATATCATTTTTATTTGATTATAAATAGGACATTGTCTACCTATGTTATCGACGTCAAAGTATATGGTGTTTCGCGAGACATAGTACGATAAGAATAATAAATAATAAAAAGATAATGGAGAAATATTTGAAATAAGGTTAACGACAGTTAATTTTCTCAATACCATACAATAATACATGCTTTTATATTGTTTGTACTAATATTGTGAATTCGGACAATTTTAGTGCACATAATTTATTCAGCTCTTATCAAAGACAGATTTAATTATTATTTAAATTCATTGAAATCAAAATTTGAACACATTTATTTGTATTTATTCAAATGAAATTGCAATATTATGTACTTTTGAATTTTATAAGAAAATTAAAATTAATGTGATAATAGCATAGAGAAACTAGAGTAATATTAGTGATAACAATAATAAGGACAGAGTCAATAGCGTAGGTGATAAAAAATGATCATTTTAAACAATTTTAGTCTTCATTAAATACACTAATCATTATTACTTGTAAAACAAAGTTACATTGAAACAAAAGGTTCAATTCATATATCGAAATTCATGTATCATATATTATTTTGAAATAATATAAACGTGATGAAATTAGTGTGTATCAATGATGATATCATGAGTGATAATTCAGTTTACTTTTAAACTGAAGAAATACTAATGATCTTTATGAATGCGAATTGTAATGACAAAAAGCTTAACATTTTATATTATTTTAGCTTAAAAAACAATTTTGAATCACTAATCTCTAATTAAAAATACACTCTTCAAACTCCTAAAAAAATGTCCTCAACATTTTTAAATTAAATTTCAAATCTCATGCAAAAATATCAAATTGCCTAAGATGTATAGCACTTGTCAATCTGAACCCACCTTCGATGAAAATGAACGATACAAACTATTTTCTCCTCATCAGCCCTTGAAGCCAGCAAAGAAAACAAGGTAGACCGTTCAAAATCCCCTGGAAACGATGGACAGGAATTCGTTATCAAGCAACATGCCAGTATCGATCTTTTCCTTCAACCTTAATCGATTCAGTTCTTGATCTAAATTCCCGAACTCGCAGCACACCCGTCAGAAATTGTCTTCCCATCAATTCTACACCGTAGTAACGCTCTGACATTGGCACGATCCTTGTCAACCTTTGTCAACCTTGTTGACGAACGGATGCATATCCTCAGGATCGTTCATTCACTGTCGCGCACCAGGTGACGATACTTTTCACTGATCGATCGAAATAAATTCGGCGAAACGAACAGGAAATCACGATCGGAATTGAACGTCGATGTCCACTTGCGGCGCGGGTAGCCGACGGAAATCAGCTTTGAATTGTGGTTGAACGAGAGTGTTGAGATATCGGTAATCTCTGCTGTCTTTGGTTCGAGCTTTCTTTACTCCTCGATCCTCCTCCAGTTTCTTGCCGATAAATCGTGCCGAGGAAAAGAACTCGTGCAATGATACCGCGTCATTTTCACCCGTGACGTTCGCCGATCCTCATCTTGGATCACTTTCCTGTCCGAATGATTTTGAGAAGAAGAAGGAGGAAAAAGGGAAGGTAACGGAGACGCAGATTCGATGGACGTCGACCTGCGATTTCATGAATTGTTTGTTACGGTTTCTGGGTAGGATTTTGAAACATCGAGGCCGATAACCGTCATATTGATAGTGAAACATCGACAGCTGTGGATGCGCGTATGCATCTTCAAAGTCGAGTGCAACTTATCGGCTCACGGTGTACGCGTACATACGCTCGCTGGCTAGCCATTGTTCGCACTGTAAGTAATACCTTTTTTTATTGCAACAATTGGGTCTGCTGCTCTAGATTTATTATTATACACTAATCTGTAGCAACTCACCCTCGAGAGCTTCGAAGACTACAAGAATTTGGTCGTGGAACTTTGGATTGGAAAAATTCTACTCCTTCACATATTTTAAATCCTAATAAAGTAGATACTTGCTTTTTGAAATTACCTGAAAAGGATAAAATTGTAATTGAAAAGTTGCAGGAGTGCAGAAAGGGTTGAAAATAAAGTAAGGTATCTTAAAGTAGAAAATTAACCCTTTCGAGCCGAGTATCTTTTATCGGAATTTTATTCTTCTTTCTTTAAGTGCCTAAGTAAAAATTATCTTGCACATTGCTATGTTGTTTATTGTCGATAGTTTCCAATCAAAAATAGTAACATATAACTTGTGGCCTGTCAGGATCGAAAGAGTTAAATGATCTTCTGGATTATTGAATATACTTGCAAAGTAGAATTATTTAATTTTGGAACACCTTGTATATTATTAATTGTTTTTCAAACTCTGCAAACTTTATCCAATGATTAGCTTTTCGATAATTATAACTTGTTCAAAGCTTAACTAAGTACATTATGTGCTTTGAAAATTCTTTTTCTACGAATTGAACAATAGTTCTCCGCTTGAAATTTTCCCCTGGATAGCCGTTTTATCTTTCGAGATCGGTTTCATGCGGTTAGGTGTCATTGGAGAAATATTCTTTCCCTCTCAAAACACCTCATGGTTGTTTTTAGATAAAAGAATTCAATTCTACTTATTTTACGTTTATCGGATCTCAAATCAGCAAACTTATGTTCCGTTTTTTCCACACTAAATGCTCAAACAGTACTTATTATTAATTTGCACCATTATAATTGTGCTCTTTACTGGAAATACTTACAAAATAAAAAAAAAGTTAGTATCATTACTTTTGTGACAGACCGCAAGTTCCTTGAATCATAGAATTCCATTTAACACAATAACTGTCATAATAGAAATATCCAATGATCCACACTGTAATATTAATTATTAGGAATTCTAAGAATTTATTATTATTATTTTTTATTAATCGATAATCCGAGATTATTATTTTTCAATAATGGACCTACTATTACAATTTTTACAATATTTAAAATATTATCCTTTTCCTATCGTTTAAATTTGGTTTTCAAGTTCACATGCACCAGTATTGATTATTATTGGCGTCACTGCATTATCAGTGTGTAATTATCGTATGATACAACACGATAAGTTATTTTGATTGGACGACACTGCATGGAACATGTTAGCACAAAATGATATGTTATATTAAATTATATAGTCTAATATCTTTCAGAAAGGACAGCATTTTTTTACACAATTTTTCTAAAAAACTTGTCTTTTTTCTACAATTTGGAATTATTTAATTGAAAGTCAATTGAAATCACCTGACAGGCACATTAAGATCAATCTAGTACGTGGAAAATTGTACTGAGTTGTTCCTTCTCACGTGGTGATTTTCCATGAAAGGAAAAGATTACACATATACAATTATGCTTACACGTGACTCGGAATTGCTGCGATTACAGTTGGCAATCAAATACGAGTTTGTTCGTTTCATTTTATTTTCGAATTTTATATTGATTCATTAGGTAACGAAACAACGAACAGTTTACATGCATTTACATAAATTAAAATAAAGAATGGACAAAAGTAACAATGAAAGCAAGAACGAAAAGCACTTTTTTTATTAACACGTTGACAGTTGTATATTTTATAAAATTAGCAATTCTTGTAATATTATCATAATATTTAAATCATCAAATACTTAAATGTCATGCAGACTCCAATGCAGCAGAATCCTCAGATACGAAAAAAATTGTTTTCTACATAGCTACATTTATATTCCTCCTTAAAATTTCATCTATTTTTGTAGCTTCCATCAGTTACCTGACATTTTGGAGACTAATTAGAAACAAGAAACAAGAAACAAGAAAGGCTATTAAACGAACAAATTGTTGGCTGTGTACGAATATACACATTTATTAACCGACTTCGAAAAAGGAGGAAGTTATTCAATTCGATCAGTATATATATATTTTTTTTTTTTTTTAATTAATCATCGTGTAATTTTCGTTGACAGAAATAACAAGTTTTTAATTGAAACAACAATTTTCTGACAAGTATGAAAAATATTTATTTTAAATAATATTGCAATTCATTAATCACTCATTTCGTTTTTCCATACCTAACGCATTCATATCTTTTCATATATTTACATGTTACACACGTATACTGTTTTTACTAGTGCAAAAAATTACTTCATAGTATACAGTGATCTATTGGAAAATCGAACGTTAAGGTCTATTCTATTCTAATTAATGTAATAGCAATTTTAATATTGTCCCAATATTGAATATCCCGGAAGAGGTAGAACGTAACACGTATTTTTCCATGGACAGGCAGAACAAAGCGAAGCTAACGAGGACCGAATCGGTCGGACGTAGAATGACAGTAGTTCGCCAGTCATAATCGAACCGAGAAGTGAGGGAAATCGCGGAGCCGGTCTACCGCGAGTACGTATCGAATGATTAAGCAGTGAATGAAGAGGCGGTGATCAATCTATACCGCGCGATATGTGATAATCAGCCACGATCGCGAGATTCTGGCCTTTCAACCGCGACACTTAACGAATTCTTAAACAGAGCATTCGTTGAACTCGTTCATATGCAGGTGAACAGTGTGAATAAAAGATAATGAATTCAGGTGAAATTAAAAAAAAAGCACCCGATGGTGGATGGGGATGGTTCGTTTGCCTTGGTAGCAGCTTGATCACGGCAAGTTTCTTTCTTTCATGGATTTTTCTTTTTATACGATTGTAATATCTTGCACTTTCCGGTTTTCGATAACTCCTTTCACGATTCCGGTTAGCTGTTTTGCGTCCTAATATTTGGACGCAATATTGCTGTCATATAAATATTTGCTGTGCTCGTATTTATAAAAAAATGTATTGACATTATAGGGTAGTACTTGAAGGTTTATTTTATTTTATAGATACATATGAGTATATTGAAAATGTACTTGTTTAAAAATAAATATTTTAAATAATATTTTCAACTTTTGAATTTCCACTGAATTTCAAATATTATTTTCTATGTCTATAAATTAATTTGTACAATTTTTTAAATATAAAATACAAGATCACTAAATACATCTAACCCTTTGCTCTAATTTAATAATTTAAAAATTCCTTAAATATTTTATTGCAAATTTTCAGTATTGATTTATAATTGCCCAATATGAAATCCTCGCATTTTTATTATGCATTACACTATAATCAATCTTTTATAAATAATCTTTCAAGATTGTCTTAACATGATCAGTTAGCACTCTGTTTTATACTTTTCTTAGAAGATTGTTAAAATTACAAAATTTGTAGAACTGAATCATTTGTTAATTTTATAATACATTTTTCTTTCCGTGAATTCTTTTTTTCAGCTCTCTTTAAGATCGCTGGATCCTTCTTTCGGTCTTCTTTTCCACGATCCTTTGGAAGAACTTGAAATAGACTCGACAGGAACATCATTAATAATGAGCATTCTCGATGCTATCGTTAATTTCTCAGGTATTGTAGTTTGATGCTTGAAATTGTTTTATTGAAACAAAATCACTAATATATGTGTTTCATATTCCTTTTTAATTTAGGCCTTTTGATAGGACCATTGTTGAAGAAATATTCTTACAGAAAGGTGGCCTTTTTTGGATCTCTGTTAAGTTCCACTGGACTGATACTTACGTCAAATGCTAACAGTATGATTCATATCATATGCACTTACAGTGTTATAGGAGGTATGTATTTCAAAGAAATTCTTATAATTTTACGTTTCAGTTGAAACAGTTTGTTACCAACTAATACCTTTAATTATAACAAAAATATGATTTTATATATATAATAGGTTTAGGAACTGGATTAGCAATCGCGTCAGCTTTCGTTGCATTAAATACATTTTTTGATAAAAAGAGGGGACAAGCCGTTGGTTTTTCTATGGCAGGTACAACTCTGGCCATGATGTTAATACCACAGGTATGTAGCACATAACTTTCCATTACTTTATAGCTTTGCATTACTTTATGAAGCTAAAATACGTATGCAGAAAATAAATATATTAATTGAATCAATAAATTAAGAACATCTACTAAATCAATTTTTTTCTGTTATATAGATGATACACGTCCTTTTGGCTTCTTATGGATTTCGTGGAGCAATGTTGATCGTTGGAGGATGGACATTACATGCCGCTGTTGGTGCTTGTTTGCTTCGTCCCCTTGAAATCAGAGATACCAAAGAGATTAAAAAGGTGATAAACGAGCTAATTCCAAATTAAACATACAGATTCTAAAAAAGTCGTTATACAATTGGCTACAATTTATTTAGCACTATATAATTTAGAGGAAAGGATTTATTTTTATCGCATTTTATGATCTATTAGCGTAGTTGGTATTACTGATTCTTTACTATCTTAATTATACTTAAAATTTTCCTTCGTTATTTAATATTCTTAAAAAATGATTGCTGAAATACTAAATTTCAGATGTTACTCCTCTAAAATATAAAAAAAAAACACTAAAATTAATAAATTTCAATTTACTTGTCCAGGAAATAGATCCCCCGGAAAGTGAAACATTATTAAAGAACAATGGAGACGTTACAGCGAAAAAAGTCAAAAATGGTGCAGAAGTTCCAAGATACGACGTTGTAAAGAATGAAACAAACAAGGAGAGGGATGATAAAGGGAATTATTTTAAAAAGATAAAGGAGAACTTTGACCTGGATTTACTTAAAGACGGTGTTTATCTCAATGTTGTTATTGGTTTGAGTTTGTATTATGTAGCTGAATCAAATTTCAAATTGATGACTCCATTTTTTCTAGCCAGCATAGGTAAGTAGCATTTAAAAAGATAAAAGTTAAAAATTGTACCGTAGCAAGGGATGTTATTAAAAAATACAAAAATTCTTGTGATAACATATCGAATAACTTTCAGTTCTTTGTCAAAGTCTTTTTCTTATTTTTTAAACAATTGATTAGACAACTCTTCTGTTACAATAAATCATCTAAAAGTACTATACTTATATGAAGTAGAACAACTTTTGTTTATAAAGTTTTTCAATACCTCTAATCGTTTCGAAGGTAAAAGAGAAATGAGAAGAGTTGAAAATTTTAAGGGCAGTTTTTCATTTCCTTAGATTCTAAATAGACAGTTAAAAAATTACCTTATAATCAGAAGGATGTTTATTTACTTGCAAATTTCATAATTTCATTTAATTTCTGAGTTCGAGTTCATCCCTTATAAGAATTTGTATTTAATTGTTTAGCATCCTAGCTACGGCACACAGTGGAACGAAACCCGGGAAAACGCGATAAATGATCAAAGAATCGATCAGAAAGTTTCCATTGCAGGAACTATACAGGTTTCTTCAAAACTGATTTGCATCGTCAGAGCTGCAAATGCTTAATAACAAGAGAAATCTAAAAGTACTAAGAAAACTGAAAATTAATATTCTTTATTAAAAATGCTAAGAATACTATGACTATTAAAAATATTAAAAATACTGAAAACGTTAAAAGGCATCATCAGCAAATGGTGACAACCAGTAAGAGGTCACTCACACTTGATCCTACTTCGCCACAAGAAAAGCTAGTGTAAATAATTTTTTATTATTATAATCTGTACAAACGTGTTTATTATAAGCACTTTCACGTATCTACACGTGCTCTTTTGCGTGAGTGATATTATCTCGAGAACACGTGAACAGGATTCGCAATGCGGCTTAAACTTCGAGATCGAACACGCAATCTATAATCACTTAGAGATCAAAGAACAATACTTTAGATTGCAAACTGGCATAAGACTTTTAAATTTCTTTTTTATCTAGAATATGTAATTTTTATGGTACTTTTTTTTTATATACTTTGTATAATTCACAATACTCTTAATCAGATGTTAATTAAAATTACTGTAATCAATGGTGAGATCGATTTTTCGATTGTTCATCGCGTTTTTTCGGGTTTCGTTCCACTGTGAGACATTTTTTAGGATTTCAGTAGACACCTCGAAGGAACATGATGGTCGACAGGAATGACCAATGGAGAAATAGCTTCCTGCTTATCGATAACTGCATTCACTGATATTCTTGCCAGACTTCTGCTACCGACAATTTTCGAGAAATTAGGTTTCAAGAACAGGACAGTGTTCTGGGTGTTTTGTGTTCTCGTTGGAATCGGACGATCTAGTACGTACATACTCCTTCATTTTAAAATTCCACTATTAATATTAAAAACAAATGTTATGCAAAGAAAAGTGATTCGAGGCTTCGTTACAAAATTTCTCCAATTTCTTTAATGCAAAACATTTTGAAACTATTTAAGTAATTTTTTGCCATTTTAATTTATGTTTCAGTTATGGCAGAGCAATCCAAAGGAATAACCTTGATAATAATGTTTGTGGTAATAGGATTCTTACGAGGAGCCACTTTGGTAAATTTAAATCTCAGCGTCTCCGAATGTTGTTCCTTGAAGAAGTTACCTAGTGCTTTTGGAATGTTTATGGTGTTAAAAGGTTTATTCGTCGTAATAATGAGTCCTATAATTGGTACGTCTAATAGCTAAATATAACAAAAGTTCAAGGATAAGAATGTTAACACTTGAACAGCGGAATCCAGATCGATATAGATCCAAACTTACACAAATTAAATCTATAATTTTTTAATGAAAATTTCATATACTGAACGAATAGTTTTTAAAGGAATAGTGTAAAATTTAGAAAATGAAAATAATATGAAATACAAAAATTAAATTATTGTAAAATCCGAGCTGTCTCCATGATTCGCGGTTCGAGGGTTACATAATGTAACTAAATCTATATTTGCCAAAATGATAGATAAAATAGACTATGTATTTTGAGATTTTCTAATATATGTTTGCTTTTATTTCGCAGGTTACATTAGAGACGTAAGCGATAGTTATACAGTTTGTATACACGTTATGACGTTAATAATAATGATTACATTTGTCACGTGGAGTTTCGAATTTACGTATAGAGCTCTGAAAACCAGAAGATCGAATTTACGCGAAAGAGCACAAGGCGAGGCGATAGAAGCTCATTAATCTTCATCAAATTCTGTACAAAAAATAGACAGAAAATGTTTTTTAAAATTGAGTGAGTAAATAAACAATCATCAATTCATAATTGATGATGTACTGATGTAAACTACTTACATTAACATTTTTATTAAAATGTAAGTTTCTTTCGTGTAATTTTTTATGCATAAGAGCAACAAATATTTTGAGTGCTAAGCTTCATATTGATGTGCCATAAGTGGATTTTGCGATACTTTTATGTCATCATATCATATCAGATAATCATATACCATGGAAGATAAAATTGGTTTTGTTAAGTGATTTAACATAAGGAAAAAATAAAAATTATGAATACCATTAATACTATTAACATGTATCCATTATTTTACAGCAAGTACTTTCGTTATTTTATTTAACATAATTGATTAATTATCGATATATTTCGTTTAGTCTCATTACTACAGGTATAGTACTCATTACTACTATATTTACCGGTATTATACAGTAAACTGGCCCGAAATAAGTGCATTAAAATTAATGTGGCTTTGGCCTCGATACGAGACAGTTGCATCTTGAGGTCAATAAAAATTGCGCAAACTTTTAAACCTGTGAGTCGATATTTTCTCTTTTGTCAAGACTGACAAATTTCGAGTTTTGTGAAAATAGGTGAATTTATTTTAAAGCCTTCTTTTTCACCCTTTTCCTCTGTACACCATTTCGATTTACATGTATTGCAATAATTGCACTTCAAAATAATAAAATAAAACATTCTATTCTAATCGCTTCTGATTGAAAAAATGGAAATAATGTTTCTAAGATTGAAAATCTTGATAAGGAGGCTATAGCATTTTGACTTTCTGTCACTTTTGTACAGGCCAAACGATAAGAATTATCTTCCGGTCTGACCGGAAATGGCCGAAAAAGGGTTGGCTCTAGAGCAAATCTCGCTCTAATACACTTTAGCTTGTTAGTTTTGAAGATAAGCGTAGAAAATTCAAGTTTCTAGAAGGCTAAACGCGAGTGTTTGAACGCTTCTGCGAGCCGCTATAAGTGAAACAGCCACGAGCCGAAGACCAGACATACTTGGACTGGAGCCACGAAGCCGGTTTTTATCGGTCGACTTCCCTTCAATCCAGCCAGTCACGAATAATCCACAGCTCCGATCGGAGCACACATGTTGCTCGTTTTTAAAGCGTAAAAAACACACGTGAAACGTACGAAAATGTGTTCGATAAGAAAACACAGTGTTTTCAAGTGACTGGAACCAAAAGTGTGTCGCACGTGATATCTTTTAAATCGTCTAATTAACGAAATTTATTAATAAAAATTAGGTGAAATATAATAATGATGACTTGAAACGATGAAACGTTTGTTCAAAGGAAAATTCGATAAATTTTCATAAAAATTTTTAATTTTTATTATTAGTCTCGTTTCGACGATGATAATATTTAACAAGTTTCGTTTAGAAAGATAAACAGCGAGTAAATTTTATCTTGTCGCGTAAATTGGGTTTATTAATAGCGATATTTTATTCGCACGTGAGAGTAAAACGTTTTATATTTCAACGACTGAAATGAATCGTGGTGACACTTTTCTTTTAATCAATTTTAATCGGGCTCGCATTCCTTCATGACTCTGTTTATTTCACTCACTGCGTCATTCACTGTGTTCAATTATTATTTTTCATCAGACCCTGATAATACAATTTTGATAAGAATAATGTATTTATAAATTTAGAATTCTTTTTTATGTTTACTCAACGTTGTATGTAGTAACTTATCAGTTTAAAATAAATGTTGTCAATCACAGGAATATTATCGATACCTTTGATTGAACTATGTCATTCTTGTTTATTTCATTACTGCATTTATATAAAATTAAATTCTACAATAAATTTAGAAGTAACTTAGTATTTGATTATATTTTAATCTTTACAATATTTATAATACTAAATTTATTATTCTTACATTTTATTATTACGTTCTACATTCCTTTAATTTTCTTTTTTTATACTTAAACTACATTATTTTATTTTATTTTCGTGTTTAAGAAAATTAAGAAAAATTAATGGATAGTTGAAGACCGAACTAATTGAAAATGACAAGAAGAAAACATAGAGAAGATAAACCAGAATGAGTTATGGGAAAATATACCTAATTTTCTTAACAACTGGTAAGTGAAAGAATTTTTTTGTTTTGCGAAGAATTTCATTGTTCACCGATAAGTTTATCGTTTCGATTGGTTACAAGGTTATCAATATTGGAATATGTAAATTTATGCATAGGTAGTCATCGTAATGCTAAAGTAACTTTGACTTATATAAGACTACTGACGTTTGTCGCATAAATATTCAATTATTAAATTAAAATTATAATATTTTATATAGTATGTAATTAGAATTGATATTATTTGCGATAGCTATTAAATTTAGAGCATAATAATTAAAGTTATACTTTTGTTATTATTGAAGTAAATAAATTATTATCAGACAAATTAAAATACTTGCATTTTATATCTAACATATAGAATATTTAAAATAAATTGATTATACAACATTGTTTATGTGTTATTCAAATGGCTGAATAAATTTTCATGACAGCAGACTTCATCTTTCTAACGATAAGTCTATTAAAAAATTATTAATGACATTTAAAATGGCAGTAAAAATAATCAAATTTATAAGTGTAATGGAAACATTTACTTTACAAACCTATAATCTGTTTTACGTATTTGATGTCTCTTCATGAATTATAAGGTCGTGAAAGAATAATGATTACATCAAGAATAGCCAATTGAATACTAACAATAAGTGATCATTTACACTGTGTCGGACGCTTACTTACTTGAATAGACCTTCTCTGGGGTCATTAAACCATTATTAAACGATCGGCTAAAATAGAGTACATACACAGAAGTGAATCTTATTCGTAGCAATTTGGAGCACGTGCAGCATGGTTAATTTAATACGTTGTCTGACCTGATAATCATTTGATAATCGACACCATGAACCAAATTCAATCAAGCAATTACAAAAAAAAAAGGATTTCGGATATCAGTAATATTATATTCATAACAGGAAGTAATACATTGAATAATTAAACTGAAATACGTACAAATGTAATTGATGTAAATGATGTACATTTACTAATATCAATACTATGTTCGTTTTAGTGTAAAATTGTACTTTTCTATTTGTAAAACATGGTTTATTTAATATTATTTCATAATAATTAAAATTGTTACAAATATTAAGATAATATTATTTACTTATTGGAAGAACGTTATTTTATAAAGAGTGAGGTGTGCTTTGTAAATGAACATTGTTACTTTTATCTTATCAGGTAGTTCCTTACATCTATCTAATTTTAAAAAATAAACCTATTTATCATTGTATTGATAATTTGATTCAAAAATTTTCTTCAGTTTTCATTGATGGAAGCCAATAATGTAATATCAGAAAACACATGTTTTGCAACTTTATTATTGTTTAGTTACAAATTTCGCGTAGATTAGATCATTGAAATCTTTTCCATTACAATACCAAAATTAAAAACAAGAAATTAGATTTCTACTTTATCCACCGAATATAGCAAATAATTTCAAAAGAAGCGGGTACAACAGTTTTAAGCATCTGGATCAAATGGTGTGTACTTCAAAAACTTTTATCAGTAGCAAGTTATCTATCATTTGCACGTGATTGAAACCAGTGAAGTCAAATTATTCCATTTGTACTTAAAAGAACGATACTATCTATTTACACTTCCCGCAGAGTGACAATTTAAAATTTAAAAGTAAATGTGCAAATAAGAGATAAGCAAAGAGGGTTTGTAAAATAAACGTTCATTGTTTAAACACAGTCTTAAAAAAAAAACAATAGGTAACTAATATTAATAGGAAAATAATCAATCATTTTAGTGAAGGTAAGATTTTCCTATCCTTTTTGCAGCTTGATATTTCATTATTAATTATTAAAAATAATTTAAAAAATTAGGAATAATCTTTCTTCCTGAAGATTATTCTTCCAATACATGAAACTCTCTCATTTAAAAATATCCTTGTATATGTTTTGTATATTCGGGTCTCGATTGACCCAGGCTCCGCTTTTCAAGGGTTAATAATGTATCCACTGCTTAGAAAAGGTGAAATGATTCGGTAGCTACAGTACTGTAAACAATTCGTTGCAGATATCTGCGTGGGTGTACGTGTCTAACACTAATATATATCCACGCTGTCTCGTATCTTATCATTTGCCCAATCCCGGCTTCTGCTTAGTCGACACATTAAGTTTGCAGTCTGCTATCGGCTCCAAGACGAGTCGAAGGAGAAAAAGAAGTAGCACGGTGCCCTTTTGTCGGTCGCCAAGTGAATCCTGAGGATCAATATAATGTTACCTAGTAAAGCGGACAGAGGTTGGGCATGGATGATCGTCGTTGCTGTGACAATCATTAACGTGAGTTTCATACACCATCATAGATAATAATGTTTCGTAACTGAGTGCCATTTGCGGGCTATCCATTTATCTGCTCAGATGTGATAGTTCGAGACACATGTGTCCTTCTCTTTATTTTCAGAAAGAAAGTACATCTATCATTCATAAATAATAAATAATGTTTTAGATTCGAATAATTATTAAATAAGAAGAAATTATGTGAGAATAATAAATAAATTTTTATTCAGAGATTGTTTGAATCGAATATTATTTATTGTTTGAAAATAACTTCGTTTTACATGCAATTTTTATTCAAAGTTTAATCTAACAATTTCCAACTCTGTGAGACTATAATCTCCAACTTCTATAAGACTATAGAATTTGTTATTTCGTTTCGCTTCGTTATAACATCTTCTGTAAATTTACTTTAACTTGAATTATTTGTCAGGTGAACACTCTTCTATTTTAATTTTCTAAATTTTAAACTACCTCTTTAAGTATTTTTTGTCCATTTAATTATGTTTTGAAGGTCTGAATGACGATTACCCCTGCTCCAGGTGAATCACGACCTACACATACTCATTGAAAAAAAAATCTGTTCCAGTTGGCGATACTTCCGATCCAGCAATGCTTCGGTCTCATCTTCAGTGAACGCTTCTATTCCCTCGGTATCACCGCCACACAAACATCCGTAATCTTTCATTTAAATGGAACGATTACATGTAGCCTGGGCCTGATAAGTGGTCCTATGATGAAGAAATTTTCGTTTCGGAAAGTAGCATTATTCGGGGGCTTAACTGTTGCCGTTGGTATCGGTATAACTGCGTTTGCTGTCTCTGTTCCTGCCATTATCATCTCTTATTGTATTATCGTCGGTGAGTAATTCGTATTTTGTCTCTCTGTCTTTTCTTCTTTTCTCTTTATGAAAGAAGAAAAATTTTATTATCATGACGTAATTGGATTTATATGTTACTTGATGTTATTTAGAGTCAAACTTCCATGAAGTAAAATAGTTGAATAGCTTGACCCAGGAATTTATATTAAATTTTCTTTGATAGTTTGATCATCTTAATAGTAACGAGCAGACAAAAATGATTGTTGATCTTAATAGACAAAACGTTAATACGTTTTAAAAAGTCATCGTAATGAATTTATGGTATAATTAATGATAACAGAGTAAACAAAAGATAAGGAGAATAGTAGAGCAATAAAACTTCAGAAAAGCTTCTAATCATAAGCTTTGAAATAATCGAATAAAAATTAATTAGTGTTCTCACTGAGTTTCAATCCTTTACGATTATAAAATTAAATTATCGAATTTTGTTATTATATTCAATAAGTAAAAATGGTAATAAACCAAAAATCATCTTAATATTTAAAAACTTATGGTAAAAATATTTTCTATATTTTTAAGTTTATTGATATATTATTTGAATTTAAATTATGTCTGTTAACAGTGTTTTAAATGAAAAATTGATCTAATTTAGATAAGACTATTTTTTTAATTTTTATTCATAGTATACTTACGTAGCTTGTTTTATTTTTTAATTTTGAAATACTATATTATTAATGATAACAAATTATGATTTACAGGTGTGGGTCATGGAATCATGTTTCCAGCTACCAGTTTAGCTATGAACACGTATTTTCGAAAGAAACGTAACATGGCTATGGGATTTTCAGTAACGTTAACTGGTCTGGGGCCTATTCTAATGCCTCTTCTAATAGCAAAATTATTAGAACATTACGCAACTTCTGGAACTCTGTTGATCCTTGCTGGAATAGCGACACACTCGTTCATTGGAGCATCGTTATTGAAGCCATTCCATGAGAAAGAAGTGAGTTAAAACTGTATTAAAAGGTAATTATTTTTAAGAGGACACTGAACAATTAACACCACATTTTAGATCAATACTAATCATTAATTACTGTTCAATTAGTTCGTCGAATAATCGTATTTTAGACAAAAGTGAAGGCAAAAGAAATGTTGACTTCCTGAATAATTTCTCAAAACTGTCAAACATAAATTCTGTGTTTGTTGGTGTAATTAATCTATTATTTCAACTAATTAAGAGATAAAAGGATTTTTGGGTATTAATATCAGAGATAAGAAACCAAGCTAATATTAAAGTCATTAACAAGTGACTTTAGTAGGTATTGAAATGTGCGTGGTCAATGTTTTTGAACAGATTATATCTTCTTTGGTTATTGAAACAAAAAATAATCAATTAAATTCGATAGTTAGACTTAAACTTATAATCACGATCACAGAGCCAAATAATTTCGATAAACAACCTTAACCTGTCTTAATATTAAAAGATATATAACTTTAGCTTATTAATTATAATCACTTTTATTGTTGAAGTAGAAAAATGTGTTTGTTGTAGTTCGGTGTCTTCTGAACTCTTTAGCTGCGGAAATCAATTTTTCGCCAAAAGCACCTTAACACTTTTTTATAAGAAATAAAAATACGCTTCGATTAACATGTAGAAAAGTATATAGCTCCATTTAAAAAAGATAGGATGACCTTGAAATCGTTGAAATATCTCCACTTATTTCACCTGGTCCCATTCGAAACCATTTAATTTTCCCTAATGAAGTTTTTCTCTATGCACTAGCATTTTAGAGATATAAGTTGACCCAGTTGTATGCCACACTCTGTGTAGTCTATAACAATGAAACACTCCAAGAATACGATCGCTTCTTCCTCAATAAAATTCATATCTACAGATATTGCACGTGCCACTTGCGTAGCGTGACAGACATGATAAGTACTCCTTAATACATTGTATACGAGGGCTATCACATTAAGAAAACAGACTATGTAACGTATTTTTTATATCACCTGAGAGTGGTTTAAAACATGATTAGGTATCAGTAAATTAAAATTAGAAAACGTCCTCTAAGTTTCATTCATGAATTTTATTATAATTTTTTAATATTTGACAATTAATTTATAAAAAAAACAGAAGTTTATCCGCATTTCGTAGTCGATTTGAATAATTCTCATCCGCAGCTAAGGGGTTGACATTGTAGGCAGAAGGGAATTGTTAACGTTCACCGTCAGATGTGATTTCTAATAGATTAGAAGTATAACAAAGGGCAATGACATCACGGCATCTTCCGCAGAATGCAACGGCAGCAGTGCGGCTAAAGGATCCGAAGATTTGAAACCTGAAACTGAAACAGACAGCAAAAATGGAAATGTTAATTGTCGTTTGTTGAACGAAGATCCAGAAGAGGAAACGCAAAAGTGTAAAGAACGTTCGTTGAAAACTTTAAACAACGATAGTGGGAAAAAAGAAAGGAGGTCGATTCTGTCTAAAATTTCTGAACATTTGGATCTCGATCTTCTGAAAGATAGCCGTTATGTCGCTGTGATATTAGGTAATTTTAAATAAAAAATTGTTTATTTATAATGTAAATTTAATATATTTAGAGCTATTAATTATTTAAGACGCAGAAGTTATTTGGATTTGTTTCGTTTGAAATAGGTATGGGAATATCTTTAGTTGCGGAAACCAACTTCAACGCCATGATTCCATTTGTCCTTATGGAACTTTCCGGGCTGGATAGGACCTCTGTCGCGACCGTGATGTCAATTCAAGCGATTTCCGATATTACCGGACGACTTTGCGTTCCGCTTTTGGCACAGAAAATCGGCTGGACGTCCAGGAACCTTTACGTAGTATCATTGATAGGATCTACCCTTGGAAGGACCAGTACGTACAGCAACGTAAAATATTCGAAATGAGAAATCGACCCCTTCACGGCAACGAATTTATGATCTGCTGGGTGGGTTGATTTCAGCTTTATGGTAACTTATGTAAATCCAATGATAATGACGATCATTGGATCTACTGAATCGTTTATTGGATAACCTAGTCCACTAGTATCATTTAATCATAATTGCCTTAAACCTTTAATAGTTTGCAATAATTTATAATAATCTATTACAATATTTATACTTTTCTAACAAAGTATTATTTGTTTATTTTAGTACTATCAACCTGGGGCGATAACTACATCGTGGTAGTAGGAGTTGCTCTAATTATTGGAGTTGCAAAAGGAACGAAAGCTGTCTTCCAAGCTTTGATCATTCCTGATTACGTGCCGCTAGAAAGATTGCCATCTGCATCTGGAATGCAAATGGTTTGCAACGGTATCCTATCTATCGCCGTAGGTCCAATCATAGGTAAGTAAATCTATTTATTTATACACAAGTTGTTATCTGTACTATAAATTCTTATTTACATTTTAGGATTGGTACATGACTCAATGATGAGTTACGTAGGTGCTCTCCACTTCACTTCGGTTTTAAGTCTTTCCTGCGTTATCTTGTGGTACATAGGAGGACTTTGGAGGTTTAATAAGAGCTCAAGGAATCTTAATGGAAAAAATGAAACGGTGCAGGTGCAAGAAGAAGATGAGATTAATGTATAAATAATTAATTATAAGATTTGACTGAATGTAAGTAGAATTTTCGTTTAAAATAAGAATGTTGAACTTTCAAAAGAGTATCGATTATATACAACATAAAACCAAATAAGGAATGTTTCTTAAGAATTTTGTAATTCTTTTTATTATTCGCAAAGTATTGCATTGTAATATAACATTGCATTAACTATTAGCTATCAATAAGATATTACATATAGGAATTTGTAATATCTTGAAATTTAAAATAAAACAAACAAATCATGAAGGTTAAAAGTTTATATATCTAAAAATTGTTATTTTTTATTATTTAATAACATAATAACATACTACTTTTCGATGTTTAACCAAGATTCTATTTTCTTTTTTGTTATGAATTATCCTACTTACTATGTATTATAGTATATTCTATTGCAACTATACTTTGATATTGTAAGAATAATTAATAAAATTGTTTATTTAAAATATCTTAGATCGTATTATTCCTTCCACTGACAACTTCCCAAGTATTACGCCCACTTATTAATGAAGATTTGCCACCTTATAATGCTCGTCCAAAGGTTCGAATTCCAGTGTTTATTTCTTTTTTTAGCCCTCCGGCGGCAAAAATGTGAACTAAATCTTCGACGTCGAATCAGCGCCCTCTGGCGGCAAAAAACGGAACTAAATCGTGCAGAAATTTTGGCCCTCTAACGGCAAAAATGTAAACTAAAATTTCGATCTCGGATCAGCGCCCTCTGGTTTTGAAAAAAAGAACTAAAGCATGCAGGAATTTTGGCCCTCTGGCGGCAAAAATGTGAACTAAATTTTTGATGTCGAATCAGCGCCCTCTGGTTTTGAAACAAGGAACTAAATCATGCAGAAATTTTGGCCCTCTGGCGGCAAAAATGTGAACTAAATTTTCGATGTCGAATCAGCGCCATCTGGTTTTGAAAAAAGGAACTAAATCATGCAGAAATTTTGGCCCTCTAGCGGGAAAAATGTGAACTAAAATTTCGATCTCGAATCAGTGCCCTCTGGTGGCGAAAAAAGGAACTAAATCATGCGGAAATTTTGGCCCTCTATCGGCAAAAATGTGAACTAAATTTTCAACGTCGAATCAGCGCCCTCTGCGGTTAATAATGAAAACTAAATTCGGCACGATATTCTGCTCTCTGGTGCAGAGATATCAAGGATGCAAGAATTTAAAGGAAACAGAGATGTAAAGGATGCAAGAATGTAAGGGAGACAGAGATGTAAAGGATGCAAGGATGTTAGGGATACAGTGATATAACGGATGCAGGAATACAAAGAATTCAGGGATGTAACGGGATACAGAGATGTAAGGGATGCAGAGATGTAAGGAATGCATAGATTTAAGGGATGCAGAAATGTAAGGAATGGTGAGGTATAAGGGTTGCAGGGGTATAAGAGATGCGGGGATATAAGAGATACGACGGTGCAGTGATTTAGGGGTAATTTCTAAGTAAAGAAATTAAGTGCATTTAATAAATAACTTCGAACGGAAATTGTGTAAATTAAATAAATAACTCAGAAAGGAAATTGGGTAAATTAAATAATAGCTCTATGCTTTTCTAAAATGATTTATTTACCAAGGTGCATGAAGTGAATACAAGTTTGTCTTACAATTATTTTAACAATGTTTCGCTCTTATACTAGGTTTAATTAATTTATAAAAAATAGACTCAGAGATCTCAAATTCCCAAAATTTAACATAAAATTACAAATCAAATTTGTTGGTTTTCAACGTATTAAATGATTAGCTATAAAAATTCTAATTCATACGTTCCAGAAACATAAAAAATTCTTAGACGTTCTCCAACAAGACAATGATTTAAACATGTTTTCTTACGGAATTCGTGTTTATCAGAAATCGGAAATGATGCACGCATCGCGTTCGTGTGCGTGCTTGATGAACAGCTTTCTTTTCTACTTCTAGGCGAAGATGCAAGAACCAGTATTTGTTCTGTTCACCAGCTACGATGGCAAACTGGTATTTCGCTAACTAGTCATCAGGCAAAACGATGCTCCAATAATTTAATGCTATTCACCTAACGGAATGGAGAGACTATAATACTACTACTTGTACGCTGCCTACACTATTAATGGTGCATTTTTGATAAAGAGAAAGCAACGTAGAACGTGGAATCGTGTAAACGCTATTACTCTTCAATCGCACGGTACTCTCCTGGAACTTGTTCAGAGAACCAGATGTTATATAAACAAGTTGCTGTAAAAATTGTTAGAAATTATTTAGGTGCTTAGCATTAATTGTAATCTTAATTATTTTGTTGTTGCCATTTTTGCCAGGAACTAATGGAAAAATAGTTTTCTTTTTTCTTTTTTGTTCAACATTTTTCCTCAATATCAGTGGATCAATCCTGATTAATTTTGGTGATTAGGGGAAGGATTAAATCGTCTCTTTTTTAAAAAATAAAATTATGAATTCTATTAATAAACTAAGAAATGAAATTTAAATAGAATTATACATTTTCAATTTGCTAATAATAATTCCCAAAGATGAGCGTCCCTTTGGCATCCCTGAGTAGACATACCTCCTTAACGAAAGCGTTGCATCTTTTATATAATAGCATCTAGTTTTTGTGTAGAACGTTTGTGTCACAAAACCAAGAAAATTCAGTGAAAGAGACTCCAGTGACAGTAGTTTCGAGGTTAGTGGAACACGCGGAAAGTTTCGTTGGAAACATTAAACAGCATTTATGGTCATGCTCTTACGGCTTTTTTCTTTGGTAAACAAACAGCGAAAAGACAGCGCAAAAAGGTCTTTATATCTTAACAAGGAATTTAATATATAATTTGCGCGTTGACTTACTTTCGATTAATTCATGTTTTTATTTTATTTAAAACACTTTCTGTGGAATAATTAATTTTTTTTACTATGCAAATTATTTTACAGTTTAATAAAATTTCTCAAAATGGAATTTTGTACCATATTACACATCGCTTGATACGTTGTTTAATTTTCTAAAAAAAATAATAAGGCATTTTAGTCTAAAATTGAATAATTCCAAAGACATCTTAGGAAGAGACAGTGAGAACCCAGTGGTCTCTCCTTAGGATATCTTTTGAACCAATCAATTTTCGACTATATACCTCAATAGATTTTTGTATAAAATTAAGGAAAGTTCCTATTAATGTATCGCAAAATACAAAATTCCATCCTGACAAACAATTTTATAAATTACACAACTTTTGGATCACACTGTATATTCGACGTAATTTTCCACAAGGAATTATCCATTTCACAGGTTGTACTACAATCGTAGCCAGACCTCGTATTTCAGATCACGTAAACAGAACCGTACTGCAAAAACGAGTTGCGAGTAACGTCACACAAGAAACGATATCGGAACAGCAAGTCCAGAATTAGAAACTCGATCAAAAGGACAAACGACGTGCGAACTGTGCTTTCCTTAACATCTAAACTACTACTCATGAATCGAGTTCGATATACACGTATATAAACAATGCAACTGTTTAGAGTACTTAGCTAATAAATTTTAATTTGGGTACTCTATCTTTGAAACTGAGGCAAAGCTTTCCATTCACACCCCGACGATAACAATCAACACGTCGAAGGTCCACACGCAATGTGTTTAACGATTTCATTGATGGCACAATCTCCTGAATAAAAGAGAGATACTATTCAACGACCTATAGAACATACCTCTTACACTTTCATAGGAATACCACATCCACGTGAACATCTCCAGTTAGGATGGTTGAAAGGTCACGACTAGAAACTCAAGGTGCAATCATCTTTATCTTCAGGCCCATCTATGGTTAGGATCAGGCTATCCCAACCTAGAGTTAGGCTCAGGCTAACCCAACCTACACATAGACTTTATAACTTTCAAAACTCGCTACTTACGGAGAGTCTTCAAGAAATTGCAGATTAGGTTTTGAAGAAAATTGAATTTGAAAGTTCTTTGGGTAGATACATATGGTTTTGTAAAGCATGAAAAGGAAATAACTGATCCATTCATATGAAAGGTGGCTGGTATTATGAATTCTGTTCGGTCACGATTCAGTTGGATTGGTAAAAATTGATTCCTCTATCATGAAAGGTGACCGAGCCGCCTTTCTCCTAATTGATCAGCGAAGAGAAGAGCTCGGTTGCGCCAGCAGCACCGAGAGCCCTCGCTACGTCACCGTGGGGCCCCGTGACACACATCAATGGGCCCAAATGTAACGGTACCCTTCGCGATGACCTACTCTCAGCTCTATGAGCTCTCTCTTCACCGTTTCTTCCTCGTTTCTTCTCTTGCTCTCTCTTACTTCTCGGTCAAGCGAACGTCGAACGCGAGCTGACCAAGGGGACTGGCTGTACTTTTACCAGGCGAATCCCTGGCGTCGCGTGCGACGCCGGCTGATTACACCCAGTAATGAAAGCGTCCTCCTCGCGCGCGGAGGTGCTGTCATGTAGCCGCGAACGTACACACCTGTCCTCATCCTTTCTTACCCTGGCAATACGGCCGTCAGTGAAAACGATACGCGTGTACCGTATAGCAGGCTGATCGACGTACTGTTGGACCTTAGGTCCAAAACTACCAACTAACGTCAAACGCGAGTTATGAATGTAATCGTGCATCTCGTCCTCCAGGTGAGTGATGCTCTGAATCGTGGACAGCTTCCATCTGAGTATCTGTAGAGGTTCGATATGAAAAGCTGGTTGAGGATTAGGAAAGCTTGTGGGTTTTAGTTTTTTTTTTTTTGTGAGCGCTCATATTAGGAAATATATGTGGGCGAATCTAGGATCTCTCTGGATTCTTCTAACAATAAGAAGATAAATGAAAACAGGCTTTACTCTTGCAAGAGGAACGCACAAGCGTCGATTTGCCGATTTTGGTTCAACTTTGTACAGGGCACTTCAAAATTGATAATTTTGCAAAATCATAACGTATTCATTATTTTTAGTAGGTGCATATTATAACTTACAATTTTCGTAGATACACAAAATTATTCGTGAGTTTATGTGATGACATGTTGACATAATCGAATGTAACGTAATCGAATAATTGAAAAGTAAAAGAAAATGATAAAATTTAGTACAACAGCATTACTGCTATACTAATGATATAAAGTAGAAAGCTGAAAACGTGAATTTAAAAATTAACTATTTTTATCGTTCTTAATTTGAGCTGATGTTTCAGTGATACCTCGTGCACTTGGGTAATTAATTTTTTTTCATTTTGTAGGTGATCACATATCAGCTTGTACAATGTCAAGGAAGTGGTGGACCCAGTACATTCGGATACGACGCATCTTCTGCGTGCAGTAAACCGTATTCGCGTTCAGGTCGCGCGCGACTCGCAAATCTACCTTGTGATTTTCGACGTCAAAACTGGTGCACGGTAGCTGGCACCTCTTATCCTTGGTGAGTGAAGAAAAATCTTTGACTAGGTACAGCCCTTAATGGCAACCAACCTTTAAAATATTCTGATATTTATGGAGTAAAATATTAAAACTTCATTTCCTCGATAAAGCTGCTTTGTGACATCCCTCGCATTCTGGATCACTTAATTTTATTAATTAAAAGGGTTGTTGCTAGCTTAGTGCCAATAGATACAATTTATTTTCGAGCACTATGCAGTTAAAGGGTTGAGAAAGTATGTCATAGTCGCCGACAGCACAAAACTAATTGACAAAACGTTCGAGGAAACGGTCTGGAAGTTTCACTGTTCAATCAGTGATGACATGAATTTTAAATAAGGAGCCGAATGTCTTCATTTATTAAAATCGCGCGTGATCGAACTGCAAAAGTATCAGGGAAACGACGTACTTTTACTCTCGGTAATACCTATGAAGTTCAATTGCTTTTTCACTTGCACTTAAATTTATTTATTTGCCATTTAGAGAGAAAGGTTATTATTTATAACTTTCGCTATAATTAACAATATTGTCAGCTGACTGAAATATAATATTTTCTTTTTTATGTTGATCAAAAGTACCAATTTAATTTCAATATTTCAAATATATTATAGTGATTTTTTATATGTAATCTCCCCTTCTCTTCTTAAATGAGAGCTTAAAATCTTGGAAAATATTCTACATCTATAACCCCCCCCCATGACAATATAACTAGAGTCTACTGTCACAAAAGCATAAATAACTGCATTTTAATTAATATTTGATTGCTATAAAACTGGTGATTAATTAATTTCAGGCATGCAGTTCGTCGTTTCGTACACGAAAACCAAGGTTTAATGAGACGCATGTACGGAGACGAAAGGCACATCAATGTATTAAAAGCAGAACTTGAGAAAAACGATATCGAACTAAGATACGATGAATATTATCACAATTTCGCGGATGAACATAGGTAAACTTATTAATTACATTTCAGATTAAACAATTAACTTTGATCACCACCGACGATACGTCGTCTTGAATTATTTTCAAATGCAATATTTTTTTAATCGTTCAGAAAATACCAGTACTCTCACGATTACGAGTACTTCGAGGGAGACAGCGAATACGAAGGTCGAGGTTTCACGAGCAGAGCGTTCAACGACAATTCCGCGAAACGACTGAACAAGTTCCCAAAATTAAGCGAATACACCAGGCCCCATTTCCGACCCACCGAGAAGTCTACCACGTCGACCGCAGCGACGCCCGCGCCTTCCACATCCACCACTTCCTCCACAACGGAAACAACAACCCCGGCTACTTCGATCACTCGTGAATCAACAACGAAACCAACATCTTCAACAACGATTACAACGAACAGTACAAACGATGACACAAGGGAGAACACGACGGAAGAAGCGATAGCCTTAACAGTGACCACGTCTCACATGATGAAGGAACAGAACTTCAGCATTAACGAGATACCGGAACAGATAGACAGGATCGACGAGGAACTGGATGAAGATGACGAAGTTGCAGAAGTGTCGGAGATCAGTTTAGACGAAACATCGACTGCAAGTTCGCCAGGCATCACTGAACTACCGTCTGACCCCGACGTCAGTGAGGATCTACTCGTCACACCGAAAGAAACAACCGTTCAGGAAGAGATTTCCGGTTCGAATGAACAAGAGTTCAGGCCACGGCCGGAATACCGACCCGCTGGTAAACCGGAAACTTCGAATATGGAGGGACAACTGTATCAAGACGTCGCTGCGAAGGATCAACAGGAACAACCGGTTCTAAAGCTTCGAGGAGTGTAAGTGACATTTTATTTGCGTTAATTATGAATATTTTGAGGGCGTTTCACTCTTGTCTGATTACACGTGTTCATTTTCACTTTATATATAGTCAGATGTAAGTATTAACCTTTGAAGCGGAACCTGGGTCCATTATAACCCAAACTTATAAAATGTATGCAAGAGTATTAATCTAAAATTAAATGTTTATAATTTTTAAAGGAACAGTGTGCAAAAAAAATGAAAGTAATATGAAATATGATATTAAATTAAAATTGGGGCTCTCTCCATGGTCCGCCGTTCGAGAGTTAAAATATAAATCATTAGGCACACGATGGTTTAATTTTCAAAAGTAAAATTTCAATTTCGTATTTTATATTATTAGTTTCATAATAATGATATTCAAGCTTTGGTATTTTATCTACTTTTGTAGTAATTGATTGCATTAAAATTTGGGATACCAGTCACTATAGCAGTGAACTAGAAAGGAATACACAACGCTATTTTCAAAGCACTGTAAATTATTATAAAAATAATCTAATTTATAGAAATTATAAAAATAATTTTTTGTTTTATTTCTTTAGGAATGCTTGCCCTGTGAAAGAAGAAGTAGTAGCGCCATTTTGGGCAAATAACACAAGAGGTGAAGTATTGGCACTTTTGAACCTCTACCCTTTTGAACAGTACGTCCATTGGGAAAAATGCACGTGAGTATTACAAGCGGATATAATTAATTAAAATAAAATATCTTAACAATATAATCTTGTTCACTTATATAAATATAATATTAAAATTTTCTTAAACTCCTTCATTTTCATGCCTACCATATAAAAATTTTGTTATTGCCTATCTTGACTGTCATTTTGTTTGCCAAAAGACATGAAAACAAGCAGATGTACTGTCGTGATGGATGCAGATGCGAGCAACAGTACAGACTTCACAGATTATTGGCCTATGACCCAAACAACGAATGTCGTGGCATCTTCAGCGATTGGTTCAAGTTTCCAAGTTGCTGCGTTTGTCGTTGCTACGATTTACCCCTGGAATTTCGTGTAACATCGCGCTCTCCTCGCAGTCAGAAGCAACGAATCAAAGTAAGATCGCCTCGAAGTCGATATACGTAAATAACTTATCAAACATGAATACTTTTTGAATCAATGCAATGATTTTGCATCACATTTTATATGTATACAAAGTGCAAATACGTCTGTCCGGCAGAAAGCGCCACCGATGCATCGGGGTCCCTGACACCCCGGATGCCATAATGTCGATATGTAGAACATTGCCGGTGCTTCGGGGTCCCTAGTACCCCAAAGCCATCAGCCATTGTGCCATCTATACAAAATTGACGCAAACTAATCGTTAACTTACCGACTGCCGAAGGATCGATTACCGACTGTCGAAAGTTCAGTCGATAAGTCGGTAATTTATTGAGCAGTTTCCGCCACTTTTGTATAGATGGCGTAGTGGTCAAATTTAAAAAATTCTAGGCGGTCTACTCAAAATACAAGTTTGTCAAATAATTATTCTAATAATTTTTCGGTCTTGTGATTTTATAATTGACTAAATAACGAATTTGAGATTTTATATGCAGGAGGTGATCATAATATTAGAGCCAACTAAGTACATGATTGACTTTATTGCTACTTTTCATAATTACGTATGCTAAATTTAATTTTTTCATGCATTTTTAGAGGAAAATTGTTAATTAGAAATTATTCAGTATAAAAACCTTCATATTATAATTGTTATTTCTCCACAGAAATAATAATCTAATCACCCATTGTAATATATGTCAATTCGTCTGATTTGAACCTTGACATTTTTGCAAATAATTTTGTTAATACAAAATACTTACATAAACGTAAGATTTCTGAAACAGAAGTTTTCTAAGTTCTCAAAAATCGAACCTTTTTCATTTCAACATGTAAAATACAATGTAATGTTATAAAATAAAGTTATAGTGAAGATCTAATGGCTCCAGCCTAGTCAACAATTTTAGTCCTTATTGTTATTCATAAAAAGAAAGACATTCTTTCGTATGAAATCCATTTGCCATAGCTGTTTCAAATATAATCTGTAAATATGTACGGTCATTATCAAACATACTTTGCTAAAATTATTACAAAAGAAAATATATTGTAACGCTATAATCAACTTATAGCTGACATTAAGTCGAAAAATAAATATATGTAATAATTAGAATATACTTATTAGAAACAATTTTACATTTGTATTTCATATTTGTTAAGATTGAAATATTAAATCTTAATATAATTTTGTATGAAAATAATTGTTATATTTATTTAAGACATTTGTTAATCATACATGAATAAGGCTCGTGAATAAAATTGTATAAGCCATGTTTTTGTTATATTTATCACTAATTAATTACTTTTTAATGAGACCTATATAATCTTAGATTATTTATACTCACAACATGTAATAAACATCGGTAAAGGAACAACTTTTGTTATTTTTATACTAACTTATTTTATACTATTGCTTGCAATTTTAACGTTTGTAAAAATACAATTATTTATTTATAAAAAAATATTTCTGTAACATCGACATTCATGCATTTCATACTAAAAATCTCATTTCAAAATGTATTCCATTCCTCGGTTTTATTATTAATTTAGTATGAAAAAAAAAATGTACTTATACGACCACATATGTATTGACATTGACATATAATATACCTTTGTGTTATAAATGTATAAGTTTCATTAATTTAAAATTTGCAAAATTACAATTTTCCACCATATCCTTTTATTGCATTATGTTCCAAATCAACTACATGAAATATTAATTCCTATTGAAAAAAATTTTTTCCTTACAGTGTTTAATTTTGCAATTAATTATTAACTGAATTATTATTGTATCTACTATGAAACATTAATTTCACGTTTACTTTGTTTAAAATAAATATAAATACAAAATTCTTATTAAAAACTGGTTACCTGAAATCTTTCTTAGAAGACGAAAGAGGTGTCTTTATTAGCACTTTTGTTTTCGTTATTTACAACTAAACATTGTCTTTAAAAAATCTTGGGTAGAAGAAAATATCAAGCGTAATTGGGATGAGGTAGTTTTTATGGATAACATTTTCTTTCTCGTACAAATCCTAGAATTTTTAGACTCTAGGATTCTAGAAGACAAGAAAACAACGTATTTTGCGAATAAACAGTAGAGTTTATTGCTGATTATGTATGATTTAAACTATAAATAATAAATAATCTAAGGAATAATAACTTAATTTTTTTACTTTCACGATTCCTCCATGTTCATCTCTGGAAGCATATGGAGAAACCGTGTCACCGATTCGAAATGAAAAATAATCTTTTAAGATTCACTTAAAATAATACGAAACCTTCTCTTTTTTATACAATACAATAATACATTACGCGCAATTATCATATATATATGTACAATTACATTTATAAAACGCAATATTATATTATTACAACATTATGAAACGATATTGTGCTCGATATCGTTGAAATAACATTATATTAATACAAAAATTATTTAACAAAAAAATCACTTATAATCGAGTTTCGTCTCTCAACTAAAAGGATCCTTTAACGAATGACAAATTTTTACAAAATCATTTTTACCACCACAATGCAGTTTAACATTTATGATTCTCTTGCGATACCAAAATCAAAAATATCATCATACCTGCCATTTTTTTTATGTATGCTAATTTATTTATCTTTCCAATTTATTTTTGGAATCTTTTCAACGTCGGTTATTCTAGTGTTAATACATCCTCATTATTTAATTTTGACTTTTTAAAATTATCCAAACCATCAGGAGATTCTATCAAAGTGCCATTCACAAACTTGTATCACGTTGAGAAAGGATTATTGAACGTGAGTGTACATAAAGGTGCAAAGTAGTATATAAAATATGTTTAAACTTCTTGGGATACCTGATAAGTGTTTCTCAAAATGTAATATGTCGTCATTTTCTGTTGGATTTATGTGACATTCAACAAATAACCTATTGCTTTTCAACGGTAGGGTACATTACGGATATTTAACACCCTGATGACTGACAATCTTTTATAAAAAGAAAAAAACAAAATTTATTTTTAGAATTATATGTGGAAGCCTTTGCAATGTTCGTTGCAAGATACTGGACAAAAGATAATGACATAAAAATTAATTCATCAAATTCATAAGTCTATCTACCATCAAAGTGTTAATTTTTCTCAATTAAATCAATTGTTTTTAATAAAAAAATTAAATAAATGCCTGGCAGTGAAGGTGTTTACAAATGAATCGTACGTAGCAAGGTTCAAGTTTCCAACTTAACCTAACCTGACCTAACCTTTACTAATAGAGTTAATTCAAAGCTTTTGTTATATGAAATTCAATTACTTTGACGTAACAAATAACTATTTTGACTATCATAAAAAAGCATAGTACCAAATTGCAAGTATTTTAGAAAACAAAGTAATTTTGTCACGGTAGAAACTTATACCTTGCTACTTACAATAGTATCTTCCAAATTAAACATTATCCATCGCGTTTCTTTGCTAGTTAACAAAAGTCCCTCAACAACCTATGGAGTACAACGATACCCTTTCAGTATTAAACATTTCGAAATTCTATTGCTGATGAAGTAAACGAACGATTGATCATCGATCATCCCATAAATCAGTCTAGCTTTATACGTTCTTAGCAGAGTTGGGCATGATTTCAATAATTCTCTAATAAAACGAAGTTATTAAAATAACTTGGTTTTATTTCACATTTTTATTCGAGAATCATTTCAATAAAAAAAATGATGCGAAAATTATTCAAGTAATACCCAACCCTGGTTCTTAGCAACTATGTATGCAATACTATTTCAACAATACAGTCTGTAATGCGTAAAAATGTAGAAATTTGATTGTCAACAGGTTTAGAAATTGTCCTTTTGTAATCTATCTGTTACAGAACCGGAGTTTCTTTTTTGTTATTTCATTATTGATCTATCATTTTAAAGAAAAGCAACCAAAAATAGCACTTCTTTGAAATGGACATTTTCCATGTAACGCCGAAGAAGCCTCCCCACTCTCACTGACTCTTGCCCAGGGCAAGAATACATAGAGCTCAAACGAATACAGCCAAACTTCCCTTGATTAGTGGTCGATTCCACGCAGTTTGGACAATGTGTTTGCCATTCGTTTGAGTCCTAAATTATAGTTCACGAAATTATAGAAATATTCGCGAAAAAAATTGGAAACCCTGTAAAGTTGACCACTAATCAAAGGGAGCTATAGTCGTTTGAGTCCGGTATACTTCGAGCCCGTAACAGTGCCCGCGAGCACGCCCAGCTTACTACTCGAGCGTCCCTGGTCTAAGTAATTATCTAAGTCATTTCAAAACTCATTTACTGAAGATTTTTAAACGAACGCATTAATTCTAATTATAATGAGGAGAGACGAATAAGACACCCTGCATGCCCAATCGATTAAATTCCATGGTGTTCGGCGACGAAAAGTTAAATAAGGAATCGCAGTGTTTCTTGTTAACAATTTAAATACAAATGTAAAATTATCGAGCTAACCGATATCAAAGTTCCATGATATCATCGCGACAACGTATTGGCTGATAAGAGAGTATTCTTAATACTTATGGATTAATATATCGATAAATATTGCATTATTAGATAAAATAAGATTCTTGTACTTTTTAAGATTCTCATTCGTTTCGATGAGTGAAATATTATCCAAATTGTAAATAGATGGAAGACGATTGGGACGTTTAGAAATACTTTATGGACGTATAAAACTTGCAGGAATAAACGTGAATAGAAATTCACGAATTGTGAATAACGTAAGTAGTTTATCCTTTATTTTTATGAAATATACAGTTACTCGTATCATTATTTATTGCTTGATATTGATTGTCATGATTGAAATACGAAAGTCAGAAGAATTATTAATCGAGGATAAACATTACTTGCGTTATTTAAAACACGAAAATTACAAATATGAAATCTAAAAAATTCTGAATTGAAATTCTGGAATTCAGTACTCTTTTTCAATTATATTCTCAATACAATTGAAAATATCATAATTATATTAATTATGTGATGCTAGTAACATAATCTAATAAGACAAAGTTTCACTAAAAATACAATTTCGTTCTGTACATACCAATAATAGTTATTCATATAAAAATTTGAACACGTTAAATTACATTTTTCTATGATACAATAATAGTAACTTATCAAAGTACCGAGTTAGGAAGAATTTGTTCACAATACGTTTCATGTTCCATGAGACACGAAACCTGTTGAATATAGAATTAAATGTAGATACAAGTAACATTTGAAAAATTAGAATAAACTCTTTTCAGCCAATAGGAACGCGCAGTTATGTACGTAAGTTGTACACGAAGAATGAGATACAAATACAATAGGATACGCATGGAAAGATAGCGGATATAATGGCATTCTTAAAATGATTGAATTTCGATGGTAGCCACACAATGGGAATATTGCGAGGAGAAATTCGTTATAGAAAATATAGAGAATACTATTGAAGACTAGTCGCGAATATTGTTTGAACAAATTGTCATCAGAATCATTAACCTGAATTATATAGAAAAGGGGGTAGTAATATCGACCACCATAATTCTGAGATTTACAACAGGGTGTTTTTAGTAATTGGGACGAATTATATGTTTAAAAAAGAAATAGAAAAAAAAATTAAATAGTATAAGCAACTATACTCCATCCAACGAGACGAGACAGTAAATGAGTTCAAACATATCCTGACTCGTCTCGGACGGATTAATACTTTTCTACAATTGCAACTTTTCTTTACAAGTGCAATAATGCATGTATAAAAATGCAGTTTCATTAAAAGAAAAATTCTATATACTCTTAATTAGTGTGATGTAATGCAATACGATATCTATTTTTTTTAAATATAGGCATATCAATACCTTTTAAGCCCATTGTATATATGATTATTATGAAAATAACTAAATAAATTAACTTTCACAACTTACTTTGTTCTAAAATAATACTGGCCCATATTACTCTCCGATTTCAAGATTGTTAATCCTTGACTTTTCTAAAATAAAAGAAAAAATAGAAAATTCGTCATTTCTATGAAATTGATATACGTCAAAAAATGAAACTAATATACCGTATTACTACCACCTTCTCTATTGTTCAAACTTGATCACCGATCTCTGCTACTACGTAATATATCACCATAAACGCTTCAATGATCATTAATAATTAATGCTTGATCTGTTATCGTGCACCACTAGGCGTGCTAGTTTAAAAATATTTCTGCGGCTGTTTCGAGTGAACAGAATTTGCGAACTTTCATAGCTAAAAATAATTTTTCCAAACTAAAATTGCAAGTTTGAAAATAACATTCGTGAATTTAAATAATCATAATTAACTTTTATTTTTATCTTCAATTCCTTTTGTAAAGAATTTTTTATTCTTAACGATTGCATTTAAAATCAAGAAATTATTCTAAACTTGGAAAATAATGGAGAGAAAGAAAGTAGTAAAATTATTTTCTTTAAAAATGGAATCAAATTAGTTTAAATTATCAAATTTTTTTTCATTCGAATTCCATTCACTCGAAGTAAAGGACGAATATTGCACACCTTTTGCTTTTTTGTGTATTTGCACGCACCAGTGTTATGTATATACAATCCATCAGAAAAGTCTCTGCATTTGGTTAAAAAATATTTAACATTATATCATTTCTGCACAAATTAATATTTACATAATACTTAAATTAAAAGGGAGGAAAAGTCACTTATTACAGTCATATAATAATCTTATCAAAAAATCTATCTCCTGTTTTAAATATCATCATGATAAAAAATTTTGATGATAATTCTAAATCGATAACACTAATGTAAAATACCGAGCATGGTAGGTTTCTCTAGGGAAAATGACAATTACCCCTCTCCTCGTACGTCTCTCCAGGTTTACGGGTTCCGGGGTTTCCGATCCACCTCAAAGGCTACACTCTCCCCGGACACCCATCTTTCCCCGGAGGCGATCCCGAGGAGACTGACGATGTATGGAAGGAGGCCTCGTATATATAGGTCTGTAGAGGCCCACCAGTTGCGTACGAACGTTGACGCGGTAAAATTTGAATTAATATTTTCTTTGTAATTCGTACTTATCAGTTGTATATGTTTAATAAATAAAAATTACACTTTTAATATTGTCAAAATTAAGATTTTGAAAAATTCTACTTCCCCTCTAACGACATTTTTCGTTAAAATTTTGTCAAACCATACAGAGACTTTTTCGATGGATTGTAATTATTGAATGGTTTGGAACCACGTGCTTATGAAAAATATTTAAAAAGTGCGTGGTTAATTATATATATATATATAACATTTATGTATGTATATAAGTATTGCCGAAAATATGAGTTTCATACTATATATGTATATGTATAATTAATAATGTAGAAGGATTGTGAAATTGATATGTTATCGAAGCAGTAATATTATACGTATCACAGTGCTGTGATTGAGAATAATTATAATAAATATTATTCTGTTCTCTCTCCATCTCTGATACTGTTTTTTTTTTACAGTTTCGCTTCGCCCTCGACCTATCTTAATTTCTGTTGAATTTTGATATCAGCTATTCATTTCTTATTTACCTGACAAAAGTTTTCACAAACGCGTTGAAACTGAGAGAGAAGACGTAAAGAATTCGCTTTTCAACTCTTCATGTATGAATCTTACGCGTTATACATCGTTTTTTTTTTAAATGTAAGGTGAATTATAAAGTAGTGATCAAATGAAACTTTTATTCATTTCGTCAAACGTAGATTCCTAATCATTTATGTACATTAATTTTCAATTAAAAAAAAATAATACATGTCACTCTTATGACACTGCACTTTGTGCAATGATACTTTTAAATTACCCTAATCTTTCGCTATTTTTTATGTACAGTAGTTGACACTAAAGAAGAAGATCAAGAAAATTGTTGTTTCACTGAAATAATTTCATTTTTTAACAAATTAATACATCGCTTTTTGTTTTAAATTTTTGTAATAGTACGAAATGTACAGGAAATGCTTCTTATAAAATTTTTAACGCGTATCAAAATATATTTAAAGCTATAAATAACAATTTTACACACTTCACCCTACACGTGTATAACGTCCAAGATTCACATATGTATGTTATACATATGTATATAGATATAATATATAATATATTATCCGTATCTTTCCTATTTCTTAAAAGAATAAGAATTAAATATCCATTCCCGAAAAATATTTCGTTCTATTAATTCATTAGTAAATTCCTAATTATAATTTCTAGATTGTCCACAGTTGCTTTTTAAAATCTATCTATATACCCTGGGTACGAAACACAATAAATTCCTTGTTGATCAGCTGCCAAGAGTGCTTGGCACATTTTGACTCGTCTACGTTTCTTTTCTCTTTTTTCATTATTTTTTGCGAAATTCGTACCGATGATTTCGCAGCGTATCAAAAAATGTATACATCTACACATACCCTCCCGTACGAATAAATTTAATCGTAATCCTTATGAATTAGCATAGTATCCCTTTAATTTTTGGTCTCACTTTGAATAACTTACGCCTAAATATTGTCTCGTTAGAAAACTAAATTTTCTGTTTCACAAAAGAAGTAACATTTCACTTTCCTTTCCTTTGTCCTTCGCTCTCTCATCTCACGCTTTAAAATACGGACAAGTATATTTTTTAACCCGCGACGTTTATAGGAGTTTTGCGTAAGCAACGACAATTCCTTGAAATACATTAGAAGAAATGATACGTTTTAAGTATCTTAAGATTTCTCACGAAATTTGTATCTACATTCAAACACTGTGAACGATAGGAAAATAAAATTTAACTTTTTAGACTACACGAGCAAGAGACATGAAAAATAAATGTTCTGAATGTAGATACACAGCGGTACGGTATTCGCGTTTTAAATACATTTCCTCGAGAACTGCACTTGCAAAGCGCCATTGAAAAACACGATCATAAAAATAATTCAAACCTTAAGAAGTAAAAAAAGCAGTAACGCGCATCGTTACATGTTATTCTGTTACAAGCGTTTAATATCAGGTTAGTCTGTGTCGCTGTTATCTACTCCTATCATCGTTCTTAAATATTTACAAAATTCTGCGATGGCGACAACACGAGCCATCCGTTTATCAATTCCGTATTTCACAATTTGTTTCAATCTAAAGATAATTAAGAGGAAAAAAAAAAACGTTAACCCTTCAAACCGACTATCGTGCAACATTAACGAACGGATTATAAACAATTTTACAAATCAATGTGACTAAAATATTCCTTAAATCTAAAGGATCCGTCTAAGAAAGCTAGAAATTAATAATCAACTAATTCGTAAGTTCCTTCCGTTCCTTTTAAGTAAATTATATACAAATAAGTAACCTTCTTTTTTCATTTATAATATTACATTCTCTGTACACTAATCCTAATCACGCAAAAATTATTCTGTACAACGAAATGATCTGAGGGATTAATAATAGCAGCCAGTTAATACTTGGCTGAAACTTATTCGCTAATTAACTAATCAACTTTACAAATTCATCCACCAATATGTTTTGCGGGCCACGGTACGACGAATATTTTTCTTTGCTACACCAATTCATTTATGGTCTCGCACCAATTACTATTCATTTTCGTAACGTTTCATTGATTTATTGAAAAATTACGATTGATCGAGGTTCGAAGCAAAATAACAAGTTGACAAAGCTATTTCGTTCGCTGGTAGTACGAGTGACGATTTGCGCAGGAAGTTCATCGATTAAAAGGAAAAGACGTGTGCGAAATGTACAAACCATCATATGGCTTCTTTTTTTGAAAAATAAAATTAAAATCTCTAATCTCTGTAAAGAAAGCAAATGCAAAATTTGAAATGTAACATGAAATTGATGCGAAATCGACTAGATTTCATATTGTAATGATACTTATTAATTATTATAAAACTGTGATATTTAAATAGTAAGGTATTTCAACATGGAAGTCTTGTATGTTTTGCAATATTTTGTAAAAAATGAGATATAGCAGTTGAACGTAACATAGTCAAATATTTAAAGCGTTTATAAAATAATATACCAAAATAAAACGTAAAATTTGTATCAAGTTGAAAGTGGTAAAATCCATTGTAAAAAAACAAAGGAAAGAAAGACTGCAATATTTGTATAATTGCATCACAACCGAAATGAGCGAAAACGATTGAAACAACCATTGTAATAAAGCATAAAAAGAAGAATCGAAATCTTTGTCTAATTTCGAGACAACTAAGAGACCATAAATAAACAAATTTGTAACAATTTTGTACAATCGTACAGCGTAAGGGCCCCCTGGTGGAATTTAGATTGATTTCCACTGCGGTTTGTGGGGACCCCCCCTTAAACGTCAGGGAAGTCCTCTAGGAACCCACAGGGCTTTGCTTTGCTCTTCGTCTACTGCTGCTTTAACTTGCGTGCATATGTAAGCAACATTTACTCCCGCCGGTATTACAGCTAAAATAAATAACAACAAAAACTATACACATGCAACATACCATATTTACACTAAATATAAAATTTCTATATAAAATATATTCTCACCAGAAATATAATGCCTATACTCGGCTTCCAATTTCAATGCCTGTTCATACATTTCCTTGGCAGCCTTGGCACTTACTTTATCACTTGGATATCTCGAATCTTTCACTTCTTTTATTTGCTTCGTACTCTTAAATTTAATCAACAAAACAATAGGATAGATCTGGTGTCGATGAAGCCGCTCGATCGACGCGATGGATACATCCAAGATACAATGAGTATTCTATAAATAAACATATTTATATAAAATTTTTGCTAATCGAAGGTAATAAAAATAATTCAAAGAATTATATATGTTTTATACGATCTACTTTTAGATAGTTAACCTTGCGGGTCTAGGTGTTTATTATAAATAACTGTATCAATATTGTGCACGCATTGAATAAAAAAATATCCTACCTTCTCGCAAATGTCCTTGACAGCTTGTACCGTAGTGCACTCGAAATAGCTTCCTTTTTTTCTGTAGTCTACATAAAGAGAGTCACGTAAACCTTGCTCGAGGGTCGCCTGGGAACAATGCATAGCTTCTGCAAGACACCTAGTAAACTGTCCAGGGAATTCTTGCAATAATTTTGTTACTACACATTCGCTCAGTGGTCCAATAATTAGTACTGGTCTTAAAGCTGGATCTGTATAAAAATACAAGCACACGATGAGATCAAAAATTGAAATATGTTAAATGTCAATCAATAAATATATTTCTTTATGGTTATAAATACTTACAATCTAATCTTTCAACACGTTGATAACTTGCTGGTAAAGTTTCCTCGTTCAATGTCCCGCTATCACTGTACCAACCTAAATTCACCCCAGTGAGATGTGACAATTCTTTACTGTCCCTACTAGAAGAACGCTGATGTTTCTTTCGACGGAAGAAACTCCTTCTTGCACTGGTACTACCTCTTCTAGTTGTATCCGTTTCCAAATCACCCAGTGACCGTCGTAAAAGCAATTCTTCTTCAACCCTGACAATATAACCTTCATTAAATACACAAAAATATTATGAGATCTTTGTACCATTGTTTCTTTTAGCTTACTTGAATTTACTTGGAATTATACCACACGTCTGTCGCCTCCCGGTCTGATCAACCAACCAGGCTCTCCAATGACCCGGAGTACCATTGAACATTGTATTATCGACATACAAAATATCGTCTTTATTAAACCTAAGCTGTAGGCTGTCCCCAACTTCACCTACCCGATCGAACATAGCTTTCACATAGAAACTATCTCCAGGCTTATCTTTTACTTCGTTATACCTTTCAGGTACATATTGAGCGATCAGCGTTACTTTGTCCGCCGGCCTAGCCAGTTCCAGGGCCGCTTGCTCGGCGGTTGCTTGCCTGAGATCCACCCCATTGTATTCCAGAATTCTATCGCCGGTACGTAGACCGGCTTCTTCGGCGAGGCAACCCGGTTGCACGGAGTGTACGAATATTCCAACACCGTTTCCACCCACCAACGAAATGCCCAGATTAGAACATTTTCTGGTTTCAATAAACAGGTATCTCGGTTCGCTCGGCGGTGGACTTTTACGACTCTGATCTTCCTGAGTTGGACTTCTCACGGTGGCGTTTTGTCTTTGCAACGTGGTCGCTGCTTGATTCAGTTGCGCGCGCGTTAGTGTGTTCCCGGTACCACGTAACGAGTCAAGAGTCACGGAATTACGCATATTTTCCAAGGTGGCCGAATTACGGAGCTCTGGTTTCCTGATATTGATGTCCAACGACGCTGACGCTCTAATCTCTCGTTCCCTTTCTTGCGTGCCTCTAACTTCCAAGGAGGCTGAATTTCTGATGTCTCTTTCTCGGATGGTGCGAGGTGGTTCCAAGGTATTCGACGTTTCACGCATGATAGTCAGGGTGTTGGTAGTGTCGCGCGTTGTACTTAAACTACTAGAGGCGTCACGCTCGGGTTCCGAGCTTTCCAATGGCTCTATAGTTGTTTTTCTGGGAGCCTCGGGACTATTGCACGGTGTAGGCGACCCGCTACGGCTACCTCCTTCGGCACCACCGGCTTCCGATGAACTGGAGGAAGCGGAGCCTTCCTCTAATTCGTTGTATTCTGGTAAAGGAAAAATGAAACGTAAGCCATTGGGTTCGGTCGAAATACGAACCATGCAATGATCACATTTAACAAGACTAGTGCGAGAAGATTTATATAAAGTGCAGCTTGCGACAGGGACACTCTACGTATTCTAATAAAAACACTGTACTTACTGTCCGGACTATACTGCACCAGCATCGTTATGGAATTACCGCACTGACGCAACACGTTGGCAGCAAGCTGATAAGTAGCACTCCTCATATTGATGCCACAGACCTCGAGCAACTGATCGCCGATCTGTAGACCGACCTGGGAAGCTAGACTGTGCTCGCTAACAGTGGAGACGAATACACCACCGCTCTCTAAGCAAGAAATTTGAATACCTAACGGCTCGACCGATTTGTCTATGTGAACTCTACGAAGTTCCCCAGGTGCCGGCCTTGGCTGAGAGTAACAATAGTCAGGCATGCTGGACCGTTTGTTGCTGCTACTTCCACGGACCGTTCCTCCGGTACCGCCACCGCCACCGGTACCCGGGCTAAGTACTTCCACGTGGAATGTTGGCATCGGGCTTCCTCTTTCCGAGGTTCTCTCTATACTGCCGGTCGACAATTTACCCACGCTGCTTTTCGACGTAACACTAGGATTTGACGGTATTCGAAATCGTTGATTCTCTTTTTTTCTCGGAAATGTTCCACCTTCGTAGCCATGCGTGTACGGTGGCACATCGTACGTAGTGCCGATCGGTGGACCGCGAGATTTGTGATAATGCAAATCTACTGAGGGTGTGTGCAAATGGCCGAATCCTGTTTGCGGGCCAGGGCTATACGATGGTTCGAAGTATGATCGTGCATCGGGAAGTCCTATCGACTCCCCGGACTGTGCGGACGGTAAAGACGGCGGGGAAGGGTATCTCGATGGTAAAGAATTCTGTTGATGGGGGTGTGGATGCGAATGCGTATACGGGGGAAATGAAAAGTTACCGGTCAATTGCTGTCTTGGCCCGCTGGTCGACGACGTCGAGGAACCGGCCCCTGAATAGAGCTGCGACTGGGCCCTGTTATGCTGCAACGTGTCTATTTGGCTGTCGTTGCTAGGGGTATACTTTTGGGCTCTCTTCTTCGAGAAATATTCTACATCCTTTCCCGTGTTACCGGACTTCACGGAAAAGTCGATACTCGTTTCGGACGGTGTCAGGGTTGAACTGAGTCTATTTTCCGTGTTCTCGAATTCGCTCGCCGCCGGTTTCTTATCTATCGGTATATCTTTGAACTGCACCACTGGAGTAAAGGATTTTTGACTAAATAACGGCCCAGCCTTAATGAAATTTGGTATTGGTTTTTCAACAGACTTATACACAGTATGCCGATTGTTAACATTCGGGAAATTGGTCAAGGGAATCGGGTTGGATATAAGGTTATAACTTTCATACTTTGGAGGATTAAGGAGTACACTTAAAGGTAGCCTTTCTTTCGTTTTACGTGGATGCAAAATCGTACCAGTACCATTTTGTATCAGAGGCCCACCTCTAGCTTTCGGCCACGTACCTCCATTTTTCTCAACTTTCTCTGTTCCGCGTCGCTTACTTCGTTTCAATACACCGTTGTTCGCTTTCTTGTGATAGCTCTCTATTACAGAATCCAGTTCCGCGATCGCATCCTGTTCCTGCTCGAAGGTGTTTGTACTGGAGTTACGATGTCGCTTCTTCTTCTCCTCACGGTCCTTACTATGCTTACGTCCTCGTACGATATCAATTTTCTCTCGTATGTTGTCCCAAGCATTGCTAATCCCGCTTGGCTTTTCACTGCTAACCGACTTTGAAACTTTATACACACTTCTATCACCGAAATTCGTTGCAAGGTATCGCCTGTCGTAATCGTCCGACGCGGTTTTTAACATCATTCTTTCTTGTTCCGTTTGCGAACAACTGTTTACCATTTTCTGTTTCTCCGTTCCGAAACTACCGTCTATGGTCATAGTTTCAGAACTGGTCGCCGAAGGCAATGGTATTCCTTTCAAGGTTGTAATAGTTAGTACATCTGTACTAGTATCGTTTAAAATTGTCATTGCTTCGTGACTGGAATTAATACCTTCCATTGCTTTACTATTAATCTGAAAAGAAAAGAAACGCGTTAAATTATTATTAAAAAGGAAAAAAAGGAATCGGATCGATAAAAATAATTTACGTACATTTAAAACTCTATCCCCTACAGCAAGATTGCCGTCTTTAGCAGCTAGACTACCAGGAGAAATTTTCGAAATATACACTCCGAGTTCCAAAGAAATCCCATGAGGAACAGAACCAACAGGTAATTGCGTTGTCCTTAACGATCGTCTGGTTAAACGCCGTCTTCTTACCGTTAATGTAGCTGATCCCACCGAACAGGTACGTAAAGTTTCCATTATTACACGCGTGGACACCGATGTGCAATCCACGTTGTTCACTCGCATAATACAATCATTCACTCTAAGTTTGCCATCGACGGCACTTCCTGACGTTATTTGAGCAACATAAATTCCAGTATCGTTCGGATAATACGGATTGTCGCGTCCTCCAACCAACGTTAACCCTAAATCGCGATCCGAATCCAAGCAAAGTCTACTAAGATCCAAGTGAATAGTAAGAATTTCCCAATCGCTAACATCGGTGTCGATCGTCGAATCGTGAGCATGCGTTAAACCTTGGGAAAATTGACTCGCCCTTAGCGCATGATCACCGGATTCTATTTTCTCCTTGAGATCCTTCAATTCCTTTGAAGCTTCGTTTCGTTGCTTTTTAATATCATCAGAATCGCGTAAAGCACCGGCTAATTCCGATACCGCACGATCACGTTCCTTCCTTAATCTATCGCACAGAGTTCTAATACTTTCTCTCTCTAAAACTATTTTATCTCTTTCACTGAAAGCCCAATCTCTTCTTCGTTTCGATACCTCTGCTTCTTGGAGGGCTTCCTCGAGTTCCGCTTGCAATTTATCTACCGACTTTCTCAGTTTGTCCAATTCCAAGTTTGCCTGATCCAAGTTATCCATACGTTCTTTGTCACGTTTAGTGTAATCAACCGTGTTATTCTCCCTTTCGGCTTCTTTGTTCGAGTTATCTCGCTCGCGGTTATACGAGTGTAATTCCATGTGATTTTTATAATCTCTTTTCGAACCTTCAGAATAATCACCGAACTTCTGACGTAACTCGTTACATTGTTTTAACGCTTCATCGCGATCTTGCAGAGCGGATGAAATTTCTCTTCGCAGCGTTTCAATTTGATAAGATAAAGCTTTTTTCTGAAAACAAAAACGATAATCGCATGTTAATACAATATGTAAATACTTGAAAATCAATAGAAAAATTGTAGGAAAAAACTGATTACGAATTATTTAATTCAATTATTTAAAAAAATATTGTGATCGAACTTTTATAATACATATATTAACATTTTACCGGCAGGTGACGTCACAATGGCGTCATTTGTGTGTCACTGACGTCACATTTATCGGGAAAACTCGGTATTTTTATTTATTTATCAGTTGGTTCTACCTTCTTAAGTTTCAAGTATTCAGTAATTATTCGACCAGTACGGTATTAAATTGAAAATAAAGGAAACAAACGAAATTTTGTAGTTTAAAATTAAATAAAACTATTAATAAAATTAATCAGTTTAACTTTACCTCTTCTATAAGTTGTTTATTCTGATTTTCTAAATGTGTGATTTTTGTGTATGCTTGCGTGAGATCGTCACCAAGTTTTTCCATTTCCTTATGTACTGTATCACGTTCACCCATAATTAAACTGTACTCTTGTAACGCAGCATTTCTTTCCTCTGTCAATCGTTTCATATCTTTACTAGCTTTCATGCGTAGCACCATCGCATGGTTAATTTCTTTAACAGCTTCTTCATGCTGTTGTTGTACTTTAGCTAAGGCTTCACGATATTCATTCCTTTCCCTCAATGCTATATCCCATTGCCTAATTGCAGCAGTACATTGTTGTTTCAAGCCATTTCGCTCACGTACTGCGCTGTTACGTTCCTGAACAATCTCTTCATACTGTTTCTTTAATCTGACAGCTTCTTCTTGTGATAGTTCCAACTATATTTAATTATATATACAAGGTTTTATCAATTGCGTGTTAAATAATATATATCAAAATATAACCATTATTTTACACTTGCCTTATTAACGGCCGACGAATGCGACGATATTAAATCATCGTACCGTTTCCTAAGAGCATCATATTCGTCTTTAACGGCTTCATATTTTCGAAGCGCAGATAAGTAGTGCTGATTCATTGTGTCACTATTACTAGCATCAGAAACAAGAACTTCTTGATTCTGACATCTTAAATCTGACACTTCCTTTTGCAACGCCTGGACCTCCCGGTCAAGACGTTGCTTATCATTCACTAGATCTCCATATTTGCCCCGCAACGCGGAACTTTCCTGTGACGTTGCCTCCAACTGATTCATGACTGCTATATGTTGTCCTCGATAGTATTCCAATTCCTTCATAGTATGTTCACACCTACACGATAAATTATTTTATATATAGATATACAACTGTCACACTTGTGTTTGCATTAAACAAAAAAAAAAAAAAGAAATTTGTAATAGTAGCACAATCAAGAAAGCAATACAACTTTAAACAAAAACCAGGACAAACCGTCTTATAGTATCAGAGTGTTTATGTCTAAGCAGTTGAAGCTGATGCATGGCTTGATCACACTGAGCTTGCAAACCGTCATAATCACTACAACATTCAGGACCACCGACAGGACTTCCAACACTGCCATAGCTTCCACTATCTCTTTCTGCATGCCGCACACATAAGTTTTATCCAACAACGCAAATTGCAAAATAATGAACATAATGCAAATATTGCGAATATAAATAATGTGCTTTCACAACTTTCATATAGAAAAAAAAACATATTAGTGCAATACAGTTGTGCATTAAAATGAAAATAATAACACTTAATATCTATGTATCGAAAATAGATTGCACCTTTTATTAAAAATAGAAATACAAATTTTATTGGCAAAGATAAAAAAATATTAACAAAATTTGATATCAATGAATTGCTATAAATAACTAAACTCTTTAATTTTAAATACAACAAGAAAATATATAATTACACAATGTTCTTTAACTGACATAAATATCCGTATACTTTATGTATTATTCTTACCCATGTTGAGTGCTCCATCTGCAAAAAGACAATGGACAAAAATGTAATCAATTATAACTACAGTAAGCGTTTCATTGCAAATGTAAAAGTGAAATGGTTATATTTATACAGTATACACTGTGTTGTTACAATTGGTAGAACAATATAATCAGAAGTTTTGCTAGCTTTCACCAGGAAAGAAACTCTATGTCACGCATGTAAGCATCATGATTCATTGTTGTTTCCAAAGTGAAATTATAAACACTACTTGTATACGACCTATAATAATCTAAAACATAAATGTACAACAATATTTATTTATCAGATTATAATTATTTATAGAATAAATCAATTACTTTGGAATTTTTATGGACACAAATAATGTATTACGTAATAGTCTTTGTTAGGCATAATACTAATGTTTATATAAATGTATCTCTCTTTTTAAGTTTAATAATAAGCAAAATATTATTCTTTGTACTGTCAAGCTTCTGCTTTCAAGGATTAAAACAAAAATAAACCTTTTTTAATAACAGTTAGTTTATTGGGTCAAACTTTCTCATTTACTTTATACCTACAATAGAAAACAACTGATACAAACACATCTCAACGCGTAACATAGAAAACTTAAGATTACACTCACCACTACTTCCAGCACTATCCAAGGAAGACGCGCCAGAAGCCATGCTCTTGATTCACCGAGGATCTACCACAAATATTTCTCTAGCAAGGTACGTGCTAGGTATTGCCTGGAAAGTATCCATGCGCTGTACTTTACGGAAGAGTGAACCCTTTGTGAATTACTAAGAAGTAGCCTTCGGGATGACATTACGGCTATGGTTTAAACGGTGCATGGCGCTCATCAGAGGGATGCAACAGTGCACCTGGCACACATACACACAAAGTAGCTCTTACTCCAATACAAACACGTGCCTTGTAATATCGAGACTTTTCATGCATCACTTTTTTCCGCGCGGTTACTGATACGGGAGAAACAACGGGTGGACGTATGTTTTCTGAATGGACGTAATAAATTAATCTAGGTTTTGCTGATGTGTCTCAATCTCGAAAACCGCGTCGCATCCGTTCCTTTTATCCCTGTCAATCGCGATGTTATTGATCCTCCTTTAAGAACAACCAGAAACGAGTAAAGATCGCCGTCGGGCTCGTTTCTAACAAACTGAAAACTTCTTATCACTGTAGAAAAAAAAAAAGAGCCAACAAGCCTTTCAGCGGTGATCTCGATCGCGCACCTCTTTAAATAATCCATTAAACTTGCTAGACAACACTAAAATCGCCACAATTTTCACTGATTTCGCTCGTACGAATCGTCGCGAACTGCGCACCGTTCATCCCGAAGCGGCTAATGTCCCGATATTAACGATAATTGATCGCTCACCTGCTGCACCAACGAACCTGACAATTAGCCATTTTCATTCCGCCACTACAGTCTGTTTCGTATTGTCGATAATAAACATACTTTGTGGAGGAGCTTGTTACCGAGGCTCGTGGCGCTAGTATCACAGATGAGATCGTCTCTGATCATCACCAAGGGGGAGAGGATTCGCTTTATAACTCATTAATTTGTATATCAATTATCAATGTTATCATACTGCTAAGGTCGAATGAATCTAATAAAGCTGAAGATAAGATGAGGTGCAAACATAACTTTTATATAGTTTTTAATTTTATATTACAGCGCGCTTTAAAAATATCGCCTTAAGAGCCATCTACCATTAAATGAAGAAACTAACGTTAGAGTAAACTGTTTATCTTTGAAAAAGAAAAGCAAGTTTTAGGTGATAATAATATCATAATTGATTTTAAATCCTACAATTATGCGTTTAACACTAAGATATGATTGGTTAAGTTTATTAAAAACTTTAGCTGGGCCACCCAAGACTTGAGAATCGCTCTAATTTTTAAAAAGACCGCTACAAGACACGGTAAAGTCCTCGTTATCTAATGGGGAAGTACCGAATTATGATAAAGATAAGTATTTACAACAGGGAATCCCGGTAGATAAGCGCAGATCTATTACCACTGATAAGAAAAATGTGATTTATGAGGATGCCCTGTATTAACACACACAAGGTACATATATGATAGACCTAGATATCGCCGGGTATTACAAGTGACAGATGTCGCTGACATTTACTTTCACTTGGTGGATGTAATCAACTGTCATTTATGACATCATATCTTACCGGCAAATACGCAACAACATTTTGGGGGCAAATGGGGAGCAATTTTTTAAGATACAAATTGTTAAGGTGATGCGAGCGTCGAGGCCGAACTTCGAATTACGCGTTGGTAAAACAGTCAACGTTTCATCGAAAATTAGGCCGAAAAGAAACTGATTTAAGCGCCACCTCAATTATCGCATGCTATCAACCCTATCAACTAACGGCATGCTATACTACGTCACCTTTCGCATACACCTAAATGACACGTGTATGCTACGATAGCTATATGTATAAGTATAGTGCACCGATGACAAGATGTCCCATGAGACAAATTTAAATGCGTGCTTCTCATGGGACATCTTGTCATCGGTGCACAGTACATAATTAAACAATACTGACCATGCATTTATTATTATTAATTTTCGTTCCGTAAAATTGTAATTGCAATGTGATACACTTTAGAATTTGAAAGGCATAGTTCTTGAAAAATATATAACAGAGATTAAATAGAAAAAAAGCATAAATTTTGCAGCCAATTCGCTCGTATTATTTGCTGTATAATTAATAAATGTACCATAGAAATAATGATACAGTTATTAATTAACCATCAAATAATAACGATTGCCCAGTTCTCACCACGAGGAGGTTGCTGTGATTTGGAGACCCGCCCTACCTCATCCCATCCACCCACCATTTATGCAAATTTTTACTTTCATTCAATAATGAATTCCTCTCGAAAATTGTTATAAGAAAAATATTTGTGAAAAATATTTGCGAATTTCTATCAAATGAAAAGCAGAAATTATGTGTTCTGTGGATAAGAGCGAGATCTGGCGCCTGACCAGAGTCATGGATAAAGTCATGGCCTTTCCAATGTACAACGTCTCTGCTTGAAATATCTTCGCTAGGGTTGATTTCTTTCTACCATTGCGTATCAAACAACTTCGTTCTTTCTAAATTCCATATTTTGTGATTTTCTATTTATTTTATTTTTAACCGACTTTGATAAGAAGGAGGTAATTAGTCATTTGTAATTAGTCAGAAATCATACAAGTTCCTTTGTTAGGAACTATAAAATTACTGTAGTTGAACTTTCTATATGGTAATATTGCAATCCCGAAAATACTCTCTGAATTTAAACTATTGTTTCCCAATTAAAAAATATATAAATCTTTTTATTGTAGCTCTTAGCTTGATATCGCTTTCTAAACGTTGTCTTTAGAAAACGATATCAATTACCAGGTCACACCACGTGGAGGTGGCTACATTAGTGACCCACCTAAAACAATAAAATTCTCAAAAAGAGATAATATTAAATACCAATTTAAACGATAAAATGTTGAAACAGAAAATATAATTAACATCATAATTTCAGCAATAATTGAGAAAATAACAATTGAACAACAAAATGCTGTAATAGAAAAGATGATTATTATATACATGAGGAGAATAATTTCCTGAAATAAAATAGTGACCTCCCTAAAATCATAAAACCCCCCAAAACAAATAACATAAAACTTTCAACAATAAAATGCTGAAATAGAAAATATAATTAACATCATAATTTCAGCAATAATTAAGAAAATAACAAGTGAACAACAAAATGCTGTAATAGAAAAGATGATTATTATATACATGAGGAGAATAATTTCCTGAAATAAAATAGTGACCTCCCTAAAATCATAAAACCCCCCAAAACAAACAACATAAAACTTTCAACAATAAAATGCTGAAATAGAAAATATAATTACCATTACAATCTCAGAGATATTTAATAAAATGAGAACTCACCCAGACTATGTTTTAAATAAATTGAACCTATTTAAAATGAGAACATGAAATATAATTGATGTGCAAATCAATAAGAAAAAAATAATTTATTTCAATAAAGTAATAAAGAAAAAGGAAATAGGGGAAATAAAAACGCGAGTTGACCATTCAACGAGCTGGCTGTTGAACTCGTAAAATTTCGAATTTAATATGTTCTCGACGATATGTGCAAAAGGATCATACAAAAAAAAAAATAAAAAATGAAAAAACAAATTAACGAGCATAGTGACAGAATGACTGTCCATCCGAAGATGGAGAGCCATTAGTAGTTCCCCTCTTCTGGGCAAATTTTGCCGGGGCTCTTCAGCATATAGCCTCTTCTTTCTTCGGCAATAACCTCACAAAAATCACTCGCGAAAATTTTACGTTTGCTCAGACATTTGTAAAAACGTAACACGTAAACGAGCAACGATCCCTTGAATCGCTACTCGCATACCTGCACAATTTTTGCAAATGTCCAAGCACAAAACACTTTTTAATTTCACTTCACTTCACTTCACTTTACTTCACGGCACTTTCACTTTAATACTTCATTTTTGTAATCGGGTCTAGTACCACGACTACGACTTACAAACTAATAAGGCTTGGCCTTGAAAAAATCAAGAGTGAATGCTAAATTAATTAATTGATAAATTAATTAAATTGTATTTTCATCTTTTCTCTTGATTTTTGGTTTCCCAACCCCAGATACAAGCTTCTCACGTATTAGAGGAGAATACGAAGAGAAACATGAAAGCTTGCTCTGGCCCTGCCTACTTATAAACTAAACTCAATCACACCAGAAGTAAACTACCTGCCTGCCTATCGCTATATTTAAAAAAGGGCAAAAATCATTCTCACAAAAATTCACTCCACGGTTCTCATACAACCACCCGGGTGCAAAAATGCCTACACCTAGGGAGAACGTCCCGGGACGCCTCCGACACCCGAGTTCAATTCAACTTTCACACTCTAATAAAATCATACCTTTTTGCTGAAATCGACTGACAAATAATAGTGAACATTATGCTAAAGTAATACATTTCATTTTCGTATTATATTGAATTATCTAATGTAAAAATTTTTCAATTTATTCTTGATAAGTATTTTGTAATGTTATAGTAAGTTAAGATTGTTAATAAACGATACAAATCCCACATCCTAACCACACACACACATGTGGAACTTCTACTGTGGTTCACTATTGGTTCACTACTTTTGTCAGTCGCCAAAATGTATTACACTTAAAACTAAACCTTGTCCACCGCCCTCCACCCACGCGAGTACATCTAAGTACCCGAATGAGCTTTGGGCATAAAAATGAACAAGGCCAAAGGTATTTTCACCTACCAGTTTTCTTCATGTGTGCTGAAATGCCTAAGCTAAAACGTATGATTAGCAAAAACTAAAGATGATATTCTCACTTTATTAAAAGTAAGAATATCGGCGAAATTTCACGGCTCCGATTTAGTATATGGGCTGGCCCCCCCAGGGGGTTTTATTTTTAATAAAAGTGACTCGACTTTGCAAATATAAAGCTTGAAGAGCAAATACAGAAAAGCAAAATTGAGCAACTATGACATAAAACATGGTGCACTGCTAATATCAATTGGCAACGGAGGTTCTTAGGCCCCCTGGACTTGCGCCCGACGCTACATACCACCCACCCCGCCTGGACGTCGTAACGCCAGGACAGGATGCACCCCTTCGCTAAGAGCGCTACCCGCCCGTCCAACTCGTTGCATCCAACGGTGTCAGATTGACGGACGCCCATAGTATAGACAAAAGGACTACAGTTTAGAATATGGTAACATATTTTCATATGTTCCGTATTCTAAAGCTGCGCCTGCAAAGGCCTAGTAATGCATGGGTTTATCTCCCATGAGATGGTGTTTCACGGTCTTATGCCGCGGAATCCTTGTAACTAATTTGATTAAATAAATAAAATATTGGATTGAGTTTAAAAACCAAAAGGATTCCCACCAAATACTAGTCAGTGCATTGTCATATTTACTCTCGCGTTGGAAATTTTTCGCAACACTAATTAACATAGAAAACCCTGATCTAAAAACATGACTAGTACATAAACATCTAACGGGCTAATATTTCACTATACTGGGTGGATAAATGATTATGTGATAGAGTTCGTGAGGCTGAAGTGTGAATGATGAGTGTTTAGGGTTGAAAACGTGACAGAATAAATTTCAAGTACGAAAGGGGAACTTTATACAATGCTTGAAGAGCAAATACCGACCCCCCTGGGGGCCAGCCCATATACTAAATTGATGCTAATTTCACGAGTAAAATCGGAAAAATGTTTCAATTTCAAGAGCGATTTCGTTATCAAAGTAAGTAGTTATAATAATTAGGGTATTCATGCTTATTACTTTGATATTGAAATCCGCTCATCGCGAAATAAATTCTTGTACATATAAAAAGGAAAGTGTATTGTGAAGTCGGAGGGTCATCCGACTTCTCTACATTTTTAAACTCGAAATCTATATATGTAAATATGTACAAGAAAACCCTATCCTGAGCTAAGGCATAAAATACACAAAAAAGCAATTTGCACGATTATCATTGTATAAAATGATACAGTGATATCCGTGGGTCACTATGCTCGCTCAAAAAATAAAAATTACAACCAATTCCCGTGTCGCTACGGACCATTCGTCCTACGACATGATGGGAACCGGAGGAACTTTAAAGCATGCGACTCACCGATCGTTGACTTGCATCACTGCACTTGCCACGCATCTTATTGTTAGATTGACCCATAGCTCGTCTGTTGGCTTGTCAAAGAAACGGTATCCCCACTGGCCAAAGCACTCATCTGAAAGCATAAAAATCACGATTCTTGAACGATATATGTTTTCTCTCAATTTGTTGTAGTTAATATGCTAATACATAGGATAATTCAAAAATATGCATGCAAAACTATATGGGAATAACTACACCATAAAACACGGTAAAACACATGCAAATACATCCCAAAACACTCGAAGATCAAAACCATAGAACACTATAAAATATTTGCAAAATTATAGTAAAACACATAGGGTACCAATCCATAAAACCTACTAATAAATCCGTATAAATATGCCAAAACACATAGGGTACTACTCCATAAAACCCACTAATAAATCCGTGTAAATATGCCAAAACACATAGGGTACCAATCCATAAAACCCACTAATAAATCCGTAAATATATGCCAAAGCACATAGGAAACCACACCATAAAACACAATAAAGCACATGCAGGTAAATGGGATATCACACCACACAGCACACTAATGCACTTGTATAAAAATGTCAAAACACATGGGTGACCACACCATAAAACGTGCTAATATATCCGTACAAATATTTCAAAACACTATGGGAAACACTATAGGAAACACCATAGGCACACACAGTAACACTTGTGGTAACACACTGATAAATCCATGCACGAATATCCATAGTGTCAACCCGTACCGGTATATGTTTGACAGCTCGATCCGTATCCTTCGGCGGTCGCGATAAGACTGATTAGATTTGACCTCTCTCCAGGTCGCGCATGTACCGGCGCGCGGCGCGCGCAATCAAGCATGACGTTCCGCTTTACCGGTTCCGCAGATTTAACTATTTCTATCTGATATTTGTTAATATTTGTTTAATTATTATTTTATATTTTACAATTATTTATTAATCAAATTATTGTTATATCTATTTAAATTGTTTATTTCTTTACATTTCCGTGTGGGTATATTGCAAAATTTTGTTTAATTATTCTATTCAAAATTATTTAATTATTATTTTTAATTTTACAATTGTTTATTAATCAAACGAACGAACTGCGCCCTACAGAATGAACGAGAAACTAAATTTCTGGTCTGTTTTACCTTGTTGACGCCTTTCGCGTGTGAACAGTCATCGAAATCGTAGTTTTCAAATTACTTCTACCTGGAGACTTGTACATCATCCCTTGGGTGCTCGTTTTATTCTATCCGACCCAAAGAATATCAGTCTGGTCCCTATTTGGACGTACGATTAACAGAAATGTTTATATTACGAATAAATCAATACAGGTGAGTCCGATCCGCCATTTTCTTGACCGTTGACAGATAGTAAGGACCAGACAAATATTCTTTAGAACCTTCTGAACACGTCCCTCAAATTTTTTACATTCTGTTTAGAAATGAGGACGTAATTTGAAAACTCGCGTCTAGGGATTTTTCTAGGGTCTGTCGGTAAAGTTTTCGACGCTCTTACTTCAGTCTAGATATTATCATCTCGTCGGTGATATCATGTCACATCCTACTATACCAACTATACACTTGGTATTCCACCACAGCGCTGTTAGGGGTTGCAAATTAAAATTAGAAACTGGTTCATTACACATTGCAAAAGACAAAATTTCGACTCCTATACAATGTTTTGAGGACAACAACTTCTTATTTTGAGAATTTGGGGCGAGAAGGTTGATTCCAAATGAGAGGCTGTCTGTTCTATTTTGGAAAAACCAGAGAAGCTCAGAATTGAAG